>NC_067481.1:44357899-46860399 GCF_947179515.1 Apodemus sylvaticus
GAGAAAGTATATGTACTAAATGTTTATTAACAATAGTGTAAATGGTGAAATATCAAATAATCTATAGCAGTAATGAACTCCACACAAGAACAGAGACAACACTCCAAAGGCATGTGAAAGCAAACATAGTATGGCTGTATCATCAAAAAATGCCAAAGACAAATAAACAAACTTGTTTGTAGAGACACACTATAAAGCAGGGAAAATTTCTAAGCACAATTCAGGATAATAGTAAATGGTAAGAAAAGCAATGTGATTTAGGTTATCGACAAGTTTTCAAGACCAGTTATGTTCTTCCCTAACCTGAATACAAGAATCCACAGTATTATTGTTTAGCTATGAACTGTACAAACATTTCACGTGATCTTTTATTAAAATATTTATTTATTCTTAAGGGCATGAGTTTCTGTCTGTGCACCTCATGCATACAGTGCCCATGGAAACCAAAAGAGGGCACTGGACCCCCTGGAACTAGAGTTATGGTTCATTGTTAAGTCTTCATGTGGGTACTGGGATTTGAACCTGGATCTTCTTAAAAAAAAAAAAAAAAAAAAAAAAAAAAAAAAAAACAGCCAGTACTCTTAACCACTAAGCTTTGTCTTCAGCCCCACAAGATTTTTTATTATGTGTATGGGTGTTTTACATATGTGTAAACCTGTGCACAAGGTGCATGCTTGGTGTCCTCGGAGGCCAGAAAAGATGCTGTGAGGGCCCATGTGTATGCAATCAAACCTGGGTCCTTGAAGGAGCAGCAAATGGTCTTAACCACTGAGCCATCTCTCCACCCCATCATATACTCTTGTATATGATGATTCTCTAGAGTAGAAGTGTAACCGATCCTCTGTAGTAGAAAGCTGAACATAGAAGCACATGCCCTACAATACCAGCATTTGGGAGCTGAGGCAGGAGGACTGCAGTGAGTTTGGATTCTGTCTGAAGAAGAGGTAAAGACGGAAGAAGAAAAAAATAAACCAGCATTCATATAATAAACTGGCATTATTAAAACAGCTAAATTTAAATCAAGTGAGTGCCTATGCCTAAAAACAAGCATAAACATAAAGGTTTTAAAGCATTTTTAAAAAGTACTCCCCATATATTTTCCATATAAAAATGTTTTTTTTTTCCATTGTCTATGTTTGTTTAAAACAGGTCTTACTATGTAGCCCATGGCTGGCCTGGAACTATGTAGCCCAGGCTTGCCTAAACTCAAAGAAATCCCCCGCCTCTGCCCCAAGTGCTGGTATTAAATGTATAGACTTTTGGCTCTCTGCCCCTCCCTGTTCCAGAGACAGCTGCATCTGCTTGTGGAGTGCCAGCCTCGTCCTGTAGACAAGATGGTGAGGGTTGGTGTGAATATTTTTTTAAAATGCTTTAAAATGTTTTTGTTGGGCTATAGAGATGGCACAGTGGTTAAGAGCACTGACTGCTCTTTTGAAGGTCCTGAGTTCAAATCCCAGCAACCACGTGGTGGTCACAACCATCCTTAACCAGGTCTGACAGGTCTTCACATCTGCATATGTTGTTATAGCAGCCCAAACAAAGACAGAAGCTAGGACAAAAGAGTAGAGTTGTTATTATTACATAAATCTAACTACAGAAGCAACTTTGTAATGGGGTAATAGGTACAAGCTGGAAGAATCTAGACATGCGTGTAAAAAAAGCCTTGTCACTATGAACAGAGCCTTATGGATGATTCTGAGGTGACTGCACAAAAGCTAATTACACTGAATGCCTGTCTTTTCAGAGATTACACAAATGCTTTAGAAGAAATGTTGGTAGAAATATGAACAGTAAAGGTCATTCTGATGAGGTCACAGAAATGAGGAACATGTCACTACCAACTGGAAGAACACAGACCCTTTTTTCGGAGACGCAAGGGCAGCTGGATACAGCACAATAGTAGAGAATGGCTAGCATGCTCGAGGAGCTGGGTTCCACATCCAATACTGAAAAATAAAATTAAAAAGTGGTAAAGACCTGGTGTGAACTGTGTCCTATCCTGGCACTTTACAGGAAATAGGACTTACGAGTGGTACAATTAGATGTCTGGCTGATGAACTATGTAAACAAAAGCAGGAGCCACAGCATGGCTTCTCTTGACAGCATATAGTAAGTCCAAATTGAGAAATGACTTAAAGATAAAATTTATAATCAAAAGGAAAGCAAATGTTTTATTTGGGAGCTTCTTCCTGGCCATGATGTAAAGAATGAAAATTTATGTGTGGGAAAGCAACTCCCACAGTTCTATGACGATCTTTTAATAGATTAATAGAAGCCAGATGTGAAGTATCAAGGTAATAGAAATGACCACAAAGGCATTCAGGAATTTATGGGTACTGCTCCTCTTGTCAGGCTCAGAATGTCATAGCTTGGAAAAGATCCTGTCAAAAGAAGGGTTTGGGTGGCCAAACTTTTGACTCTATCCTGAAGAGTCACAGACCAGCATTCCAACCCATGCCACACAGGCTGCCCCCACCCAGCAGAGCCATTAGCACTAAGACTGCCAAAGTTTTAAAAGTCCAAATTCCACACTAGGGGATGTGAAAGGCAAGATGTGGAGTGAAACTCTTTATTCATGAGCCTTAAGATGCACTATTTACACTGCTGAGCTTTAGACTTCCTTATGTAAGACCCACAATCCCTTTCTTCCTTCCACTTTCTCATCTTTTAGGAATCGGAATAGGAATGCCTATCTTCTGCCTGCCCCAAACTTGTATTTTAGAAGCAGATAACTTAATCTCACATGTTATAGCTGGGCAACTTGCCTCAAGAAGAACAGCATCTTGACTCTCACCTATACTCACTTAGATGAAAAGAAAATGAGACTCTAGACTTCAGACAGATGGTGCTAATGGAATTGAGCAAACACACTCTACCTACATATAACAAAGACATGGATGTACAGGACAAATTGTTTCACAGCACCCTTATTCATATGCTGAAACTTAGCCCTTATTGAAAGGTTTACAAGAATAGAAATTAGGTTATAGAACCCTCAAACAATGTCCTAAGAGGCCCAAGTGAAATGAACATGGCTCATGCCTCTAATCCTAGCACATGGAGATGTAGAATGAAGAGGAACCATGAATTAAAAGCCAGCTTGGGCTACAGAGCAAGTTCAAGAAGCCAGCCTAAGCAACATAGCTCAAAAATAAGTAAATAGCTGGGCAGTGGTGGCGCTCGCCTGTAATCCCAGCACTCTGGGAGGCAGAGGCAGGCGGATTTCTGAGTTCAAGGCCAGCCTGGTCTACAGAATGAGCTCCAGGACAGCCAGAGCTATACAGAGAAACCCTGTCTTGAAAAAACCAAATCCAAAAAACAAAAAACAAAAAACAAAACAAACAAACAAAAAAAAACCAAAGAACAAAAAACAGTAAATAAAAAAGAGCACTAGGGATGTGCTCAGTGGTAGAAGGCTCACCTGGCATATGTTAAGGCCTGGGCTTAATCTTCAGCACCACAAAAAATAAAAATTGGAGCTATGTGAAATGACAAGAAGGGTTATTTAGGAGCCACAAGCCCTTTGACACCAAACCTGCTGTGTCTTACTCTTCGCGCTTCTCAGCCACGAGGAGTGTGATGGATGATTTTCTGCTTCCTATTGTACTAACTTTACTACAATACCTAAATGGACAAGATGCTTTCCAAAACAGCTGCCTCTAAAACTACCAGTTTAGTTAATGCTCCGATTATCTTCACTCAGAGAAAATACTTTCCTAATATTATTATTTTAAAAGCCAGTCAACAAATTTCAAAATCATTCCTCTTCTGGTCACATTAAAAATAAGACACCTGTCTGTCACTGATGTTAAAATGAAGATGGAGAGTTGAAGAGGGGATCGGTTAGTGCAGTTCCTACAAGATCTGTGTTTGCTTCTTCCAAAATCTATGCAAGAACCAAGCAAAGTGGCACACACCTAGAACCCTAGCACTTGGGAAGCAGGGACAGGAGGACCACTGGGGTCTGCTTCAACATCCTATCTCAGAAATGAAGAGGAGGAGTCACTGAAGACGCCCTCTGACCTCCCACACATGCAGGAAAGGGCAGAGAGGAAGGTTGGAAAATAATTTTTTTTTTAAAGAATGACTAAAAAGGCTAACCACACTTAATCAGATTTATAAGTATGCTTTGTTAATTCACCATAAAACCAAACAGGGACAGTTAAATGTTTTTGAAGCTAACATGTGGGATTCAAAATTTTAAGACATTCAAAAATTTAAGACATAATAAAATACACTGGCAAAGTTCACAATTTATCAGTTTTAATAAGCTAAAGTAACAAAAGGCAACAGTGAAGATTCTCATCTAGGTTTTACCTCCTTCACAGTAGTTAAGAAAATAGGTTCTGATTAACAAAGATGCTATGTGTTAGCTGTAACATGGCATATATAACAGTTTAAGCACCTGCCACTATGCTAATTTTACAACTTAGTTCAAACCAGAAGCTGGAGCTATTTAGCAGTGTCTTAATGGCCATGTTCTTTATTGGGCTGAATGAAAGAGAACTTCATTCATAAAACAGCAAGATGCAGATTAAAATAAACTTGGAATAATCATGGAGAACAGAGCCAATACAAGTTTAACTTCCAGGCCTAAATCTAGAAGCCCTTTCAACTTCACATTGAGACACTCGTCTATTTTTAACTAGTCTACTTTTAACACCTCAATGCTAAAATAATACCATTAGAGCCAAAAGGTGGGGGCAGGGGGGTTGTTTGAGAACTGGGCTCCATGGTACATATCTATATTCCTAACACTAGAAGGAACTGAGACAGGTGGATTACAAGTTAGGAGCCAGGGAAATACTGAGAACCTATATGCCCCATACCCATTAAAATATATATGTATGTGTGTATATATGTGTGTATGTATATATATATATATATACATACACACACACACACATATATATATATATACATATATACATAGTGACCCATGCCTTTAATCCCAGCACTCTGGAGGCAGAGGCAGGTAGATGTCTGAGTTTGAGGCTAGCCTGATCTATAAGAGTGAGTTCCAGAACAGCCTGGGCTACAGAAAGAAACACTGTTTTGGAAAAAAAATTACTAATAAACTTAATTAGGAAATATTAAGTTACAGAACAAATAATTTAGCTAAAGGACTGTTACCTCCAGCAAGACTGGAAGCTTAGTGTGCTCCACCAGACTTGTTAGACAATGTGAGAAAGAAAACTTTGTACCATAATTGAACTTTGGGGTTGCTAAGAATGTTTCTGCCAAACTTTATTCACCAAGATTGACCTCCAAAGAGGCTCCATTCCCATAACAGAAAGAGATAACTCTGACTTACAAGTGGCCATTAGGCCCATCCTTGTATCAAAGAACATAATTCTAGGGGGCAGCTCTGGGGGTGTGGCACAAGGTCACAGCTATCATTAAGTCCTGGTCAGACAAAGCTCATAACAGAGAAAACAAGATTCTTCCAGGTGAGCAGGATGAGCCTGAGTAACAACTATTTTAAAAACCATCACTATTGTATTATGAGTCTGACGATCTCTCTCATCCCTGCCTGTTTAGATGAAGAGTTCAAAGTGTAACCTGGGGCTAGAATGAAAAGGATTTAAGTTTGACAGAGTGTGTGGAATGCATAAGCCTAATGTATACATGCTAGTAACATCCTGTTTGAGGCAGTAGCCAGCGTCAGACAGCGTTATTAAAAAGCCTTTCCTTCACTTCACTAAGCTCTCAGTGTACAGAGATTTATTTCTCTAACAGCAGCATACGCCTGTAATCCTACCATTTGAGAAGAGCGTAGACAGGAGAATCAGGAGTCCAAGTAATCGCCATACACAGTTAATTCAAGGCCATCTTGAACTGAACTACAAGGCCATGACTCAAAGCCAAAGCATAAAAAAAATAAACCAAATAAGAGTATGTGTCTGTCTGTCTGTCTTTGATGGATATTATAACACACACACACATCCTTCTAGTACAAGAGATCAAAATCAAACCCTTGCACTCTACTACTAAGCTATATCCCTATCTCAGAAAACATGTTTACCTGAAAACCAACCAAATTAAACTATTGAAAAGGAAATAAATATTCCTCTAAACCAGTAGTTCTCAACCTTCCTAATGCTGTGACCCTTTAAATATAGTTCCCCATGTTGTGGTGACCTCCAACCATAAAATTATACTCATTGCTACTTCATATTTGTAATTCTGCTACTATTATGAATTGTACTGTAAATATTTTTGGAGACAGAGGTTTGCCACTTTAAGTGGTCATAGCCCACAGGTTAAGAACCATTGCTTGAGACTGTAAGAAAACAATTCAACAATTGAAGAGGAAAGGATGAAATTGTGAATTGAAGTTTGTGTGTGTGTGTGTGTGTGTGTGTGTGTGTGTGTGTTGCGCCAAATAAAACAGCACACAATGATCAAGACTACTTACGAAGAAGTTGAAGGTGGGATGCAGATTAATAAAAGAACACTTGCCTAGCTCAAGCAAGGCTCTGAGGTCAATCTCCAGCACCACAATCAAAGGGAAAGGGTCTCTAGTCCAAGGGGTACCCTTCCTTGCATTCTAGCACTGGGGAGGTGGAGACAAACAGACTCGAGGGCTCTCTGGCTACGAGCCTATCCCAATCTACCAGTCTGGGTTCCAGTGAGAGACCCAGTTGAAAAAAACAAATGTCTTAATTATTTCTAATGCCATGATAAAACACAATTACCAAGAGCAACTTGGGGAAGAATTTATTTCATCTTAGAACTCACAGGTCATAGTCCATCACTGAAGAAAGTCAAGGCAGGAACCTGAAGGCAGGAACTGGAGCAAAAACCATAGAGGAAAGCTCCTTACTGGACTGCTCCTCACGGCTTGCTCAGCCCACTTTCTTACACAATTCAGAACCACAAGCCCAGGGGTGGAACCAACCACACTGGGCTGGACCCTCCTATATCAACTAATCAGACTTGCCTAGAGGCATCTGGAGGCAGCATCTCAACTAAGGTTCTTTCCAGCATCTCAACTAAGGTTCTAGTTTGTGTCAAGGTGACAAGAACAGTACAAAGCAAACAAACAAACAAATGGTAATAATTAAAAAACAACCAGGACAAACAGAAAGGGAGAATTTTCTTTTGGAGTGTGGTCTATGTGCTACTATCTGGTTTTATACCGCATACCAGCAGCACTAATTAGACTCAGTGGGGAAAGAAAGAAAGAAAAGAAAGAAAAGAAAGAAAAGAAAAGAAAGAAAAGAAAGAAAGAAAGAAAGGAGGGAGGGAGGGAGAGAGGGAGGGAGGGAGGGAGGGAGGGAGGAAAGAAAGACAGGCAAGCAGGCAGGAGGACAAAGGCAGGACATGAAGGTGGGAGGGAGCTGGAGGATTCAGGTATAAACTTACCGAAGAAAGAATGGTACCTTAGGTTGACCTCTGCTCTACACACATAAGTGCACATGTATACATCTGCATATATATATATATATATATATATATATATATATATATATATATATATATATAAACATGCACCAGCGTAACTTTTTTTAAGCCCTGTCATTCACAACTTTTCCCTATTTTCAACTAACTTACTCCCATTAGTTTCTTCCTATCCTTATTTAATCATCTAAGCCTTCAATATCATCACGAATCTCACATGCAGGCTCTCTAAATTCCTACAATCAATTCCCTACTTCAGAGCTCCATTCCCATTACAACAATTTCTTATTCTCATTGTCTTTAATACTGTCTCTATAAATCCATCTCCAGTATAACCATAAAGAAACTGTTTTAAACATGTGACCATAGCATTCATACTTAAAGCCTTTCAATGGGTCCCCCCCCCCCCTCTCTCTCTCTCTCTCACACACACACACACACACACACACACACACACTCAAGTCAAACTCTTTCAACAGTTGACTGCCTGTTACTAATCATCTGAGCTAGAATCGAGCTGTGTCTAGAGAGATTAATAGGACACTATTAAAAACTTGCATTCTTCAGAACTAGAGTGATTTCTATAGGATAAGAAAATCAAAATAAATTGTTCCCAGAAAAACTTTCCAATATACGAACTGTAGTTGAAACACTTCTATTTTAATAGGTCCATTGACATTGAGAATCCACTGTATTTTGTGATTATCTTGAAAGTTAAAAAAAAAATAAGTCTCCTCAAAATTATAGTTCCTGAACTGCATTTAGAAACATTTACTCATGAGACAACATGTAGATTAAAACCATACAACACTGAATAAAATGTTCACTTAGTTTGAAACAAGTTCATATTTGTTAACAGATGTACCATATTTGAAAGGCATATTTTTCTAGAATTCAAACAAATTCTAATCTACAAATGTTGATATAAACTTTTATTTATTTTAAAATGCCAAATGATCGTATTTATGATGATTTGATTAGAACAAGATGAGAATGGGGGAAGGGCCAGTCTAGGGCCAATACGATGGTGCAGTGGGAAAGGGGCTGCCATGCATGAGTGAGCACCTGAGGTCACTCCAGGGAGGACTGACATGTGGGAAGCAAGAAGACCAACTCCCATAGCTGTCTTGTGACCCACTAACATGCTGTGGCCCATGTTATAATAATTAATTCAAAACAGTAAATAAAAATATAAACTCTTGGGCTGGAGAGGTGGCTCAGCGGGTAAGAGCACTGACTGTTCTTCCAAAGGTCCTGAGTTCAAATCCCAGCAACCACATGGTGGCTCACAACCATCCGTAATGAGATCTGACGCCCTCTTCTGGTGTGTCTGAGGACAGCTACAGTGTACTTACATATAATAAATAAATAAATCTTTAAAAAAAAAAAAAAAAAAAAAATATAAACTCTTAAAAATTAAGACCTATTCTTTAATCTCTTAAGACTTGACATATGCCAAACAGTTCTCTTGAAAAGCACAGAAAATCCTTTCTCAAATTCATTCAGTAAATTCTGAGTCTCTTCTATGTGTATGCCATATATACAATAGGAGGGTGCACAAATCTTTGTCTTTCTGGAATATGTTTAATAGAATTTAATTAGCAAATATGGCATTATAGTTCTAAAAATATAATTCCCTAACCCTAATGAGAAATAAGGTTTTATAAGTGGTTATGTTTTGATAGGTCCTTAAAGAGAAGAACTTAGTAGTTTTAAGTTCTTCAGTTCCAACTCCCTCAAGATCCCCCCATTGCACTACAGCAGGCAGGCTGGGTAGGCTCTAACTAGCTAGATGCTCAGAGCCCAGTTATTATATTATTCTTCTGAAATAAATACACAACTCTACAGTTGAAAATTAGTAGGTCTAATAATAAAAAGTTAAGTCTTTTGAAATTGTGTAGGGTAGGGACTGGAGAGAAATGGCTCAGCTGTTAAGAGCAGTTACTGAGCCGGGCAGTGGTGGCATATTCCTTTAATCCCAGCACTTGGGAAGCAGAGGCAGGTGGATTTCTGAGTTCGAGGCCAGCCTGGTCTACAGAGTGAGTTCCAGGATAGCTAGGGCTACACAGAGAAATCCTGTCTGGAAAAAACAAAAAAAAAAATTGTATGGGTAAAATTATATAATTCAAAATTCACTAGTTTAGACTTACTGTTGCTCCCAACGAATTCTTAAACTAATGAGTCATGGGGTTCATGAAAATGCTGGCAATAATAAAAATTTTCTCAGGTGCAACAATCAAAAATAAGTTGGTGGTACTCACTCCTGCTGCATCATGGATCTTCACTGCAGCCGTGGAACACACCAAGTATGCTTTGGACTGTATATGCCATCATGCCACACACTTAGAACACCTTGGATAGGATCTAGATTACTGTGCAGCAAGTATAGTCTTTTCATTAATACAAAGTGTTCTTATAGAAATGCAGTAGTTTTATTATAAAAACAATTGCTTGCAATGTTTTTCTACCATGATTCCTCAGCATGCAAATATCAAATCAGCATATCTTTGCATTGAATTGTATTAGAATGTCTGAGTTTAAAAATTATTCTTTGAGTGGGCAAAGAATGGCTCAGTTGGTAAAGCACTTGCCATGAAAATGTGAGGAATAGAATCTATTCCACCAGCCACAGTATACATCTAAAATCCTAGTGTTGGAGAGGAAGAAAAAGGTGGATCATTGAGGCTTACAAGCCACCCAAGCTACTCAAAATGATCAACTACAAGTTTAAGCAAGAGACCCTATCTCAAGAATTAAGGCTGAGAGCAATTGAAGAAAGCACCTGACATTGGTCTCTAACCTACAACCACTCTGAGTTGCTGCTTTAACCCACACCCCACACACACACACACACACACACACATACACACACACACAGAATTCCATTGGGAATTACAAGAGAATTTCCAACAATTCTGAAATGACCCTAAACATATTTCTGTCATTTTGAACTACATATATGTTTATGCAAATCAGCATTCTCAACATGACAATTATAAATCAAAATATCAATCACCTCTGAAATACAATAAAGATGCTCTATGCTCTGCAGTATCAAATACTCCAAGGTTTACTTTTATGCAAAAATAATCACATCCACTGCATTAGCATGCATATTTGCATTCATTTTAAATTTTATTTTTATTATTTTTATGTGCATTGGTGATTTACCAGAATGTATGTCTGTGTGAGGGTGTCAGATTGGTGATTTGCCTACATGTTTGTCTGTGTGAGTGTGAGATACTCTAGAACTAGAGTTCCAAACAGTTGTAAGCTGCCATGTGGGTACTGGGAATTGAACCCAGATCCTACAGAACAGCCAGTACTCTTGCCACTAAGCCATCTCTCCAACACCTTGCATTCATGTTAAATAAATGGTAAAATCACATTTATACCAAAGAATTGTTTTTCAAATAATTTTCTTTTTATTTACTAGAAATAAATATTTGATCTATATAACTATTTTATGTACCTATATATCCCCAGCTGTGTAAGTATTTCTCTGGCCATGTTAACAAGTAGAAAAGGTTTAGGAAGTCCTGCTCTATGTTGTTCAAAGGACAATTTAACTTTTTTGTTTGTTTTGTTTTGTTTTTGTTTTTGTTTTTTCAAGGCAGGGTTTCTCTGTGTAACCCTGGCTGTCCTGGAACTTACTCTGTAGACCAGACCAGCTTCGAACTTAATTTTTTTTAAAGTCTATAACTTATAACTATTTTTCTTTCTTTTTTTGAGACAGGGTGTTACTATGTAGTCCAACCCTCCAAGATTCAGTATCTCAAGTGCTGAGACTACCCAGGCCTTGCTCCCACCCCTAAATTAATGTTCACAAAAGATTGGTGATAGTTAACTACTAATTACAATGAACAGTAACATACTGTTAAGGAGAAAATAAGTCATATGTACACATACACATAGAGCTAGCATGTATATGCTCATATAAACATGTTCTAGATAGATTTGCATCTCTTCCTGAAAGAGAAGTATCATTGCTAGTATCATTAAAGGACTTGAGACGCACTGCTTATGACAAGACATACTGCTTCTGAACAAAGAACTCCCTTCACAAGAGAAGGAATGCAGTTGGGCTCTGGGCTTAAGATTGCCTGGTCTCACGACATGGGCTATAACCCCAAAGCAGATGTTCTAATAGGAAATGGTAGTTGAAAGAGAAATTCCACAAGGCTGGTGCTCCTATCTGAGCACTTTTCAGATTGCACTTAACTCTCTGAATCAATTGTGCTTTCTCCATAGCCAGAGAACATAAGCCTAGAAATAAAGAACAGCGGTAGC
This sequence comes from Apodemus sylvaticus, assembly GCF_947179515.1. Taxonomy (NCBI): domain Eukaryota; kingdom Metazoa; phylum Chordata; class Mammalia; order Rodentia; family Muridae; genus Apodemus; species Apodemus sylvaticus. The sequence continues at coordinate 44,369,594 of NC_067481.1, forward strand.
TGCTCTCACTCAGCCTTAAAAACTCGCCTGGCAGTTTTGCTTCTAATACTTCCAACTTAGACATCTGTGGTTTGCATGCTTTGATTCCTGAGAAAGAAACAGTAGCAGCAGAATCCACTGAAAGATGACACTGCTTAACCACCAAGCCAGGCCTTCTCAACCTCAGCATTACTGACATTTTTGACTGGATAATTCTGTTCTTCATTCTCCCTCCCAAACACTGTCAGATCCAGGTCAGATCCCTGACCTCTACCCACATGAGGCCGTGAGCCTCACCTTCCCAAACTTGTACCTATTACAAATATGTCCAAATATTTTCAACTGTCCTCTGGAAACTCCTGGTTAATAATCACTGCACTACATCCATAGTATAAGGTCACTCCATTTAAATGGTATAACCATCCCATAACCAAGGAGATAAAGCACTGCTACCACATAAAGGAAACAGAGAAGATTGGAACCTTGAATCTAAGAAATGCCTCTAACTTCATATTGTATAAGACCAAGTTAATGAAAATCACACTACACTACACTACACTACACTGTATGGAGCACACTATACTGCAGTACACAATACTACACTGCACTGTACTGCACTGAGCACACTATACTGCAGTACACAGTACTACACTGCACTACACTGCACTGAGCACACTATACTACAGTACACTATACTACACTGCACTACACTATACTGTAGCACACTATACTGCAGTACACAATACTACACTGCACTGAGCACACTATACTGCAGTACACAATACTACACTGCACTACACTGCACTGAGCAGACTATACTGCAGTACACAATACTACACTGCACTGCACACTATACTGTAGCACACTATACTGCAGTACACAATACTACACTGCACTGAGCACACTATACTGCAGTACACAATACTACACTGCACTGTACACTATACTGTAGCACACTATACTGCAGTACACAATACTACACTGCACTAAACTATACTGTAGCACACTATACTGCAGTACACAATACTACACTGCACTACACTGCACTGAACACACTATACTACACTGCATTGCACTATACTGTAGCACACTATACTGCAGTACACTATACTACACTGCACTACACTATACTATACTGTAGCATACTATACTGCAGTACACTATACTACACTGCACTACACTATACTGTAGCACACTATACTGCAATACACAATACTACACTGCACTACACTGCACTGAGCACACTATACTGCAATACACAATACTACACTGCAATACACAATACTACACTGCACTACACTGCACTGAGCACACTATACTGCAGTACACAATACTACACTGCACTACACTGCACTGAGCACACTATACTGCAGTACACAATACTACACTGCACTACACTATACTGTAGCACACTATACTGTAGCACACTATACTGCAGTACACTATACTACACTGCACTATACTACACCACATGCAATATACTACACTGCACTACGCTACACTTCAGTAGACTACACTATTCCACAGTACACTGCACTGCACTATACTACTTGCATACACATGCAGCAGGCACCCAGGACTGACTCATAGTCTCCTTGATAAAGGTTTGGATTATTACATCTGAAGTCCAAAATGATAGTCAAGGATATATGAATCATGGCCGGGAGAGATAACTCTGCAGTTAAGAGCATTGACTGTTCTTCCAGAGGACCTGAGTTCAATTCCCAGCAACCACATGGTGGCTCACAACCATCTGTAATGGACTCCAACGCCCTCTTCTGGTGGGTCTGAAGACAGCAAGAGTGTACTCAGATACATAAAATAAATATATATATATTAAAAATTTTTAAAAAGATGAATCAGGCAGCAATAGAAAGAAGTTACACCTAACAGTCCCCTGTCTCTACTCCCCTATCATGCTGAAGTTACAGCTGCAGGCGCTATGTAGCCACCCTGGCCTTTTTATCAGCATTGGGCACCACACTCTAATCCTCATGCCTGCACAGTGCTGCTCAGATCTGCTGAGTCATTTCTCTATCTTCCACAGCTCCCACCTTGCTTTTTGAGACAAAGTGTCTCACTAGAACCTGGAGATACATAATTAGGCTAGACTGGCTAGCCAGAGAGCCCCAGGGATCCTCCCATTACCTATCACCAATACAGCAAACAAAACAGAGTCTGAGACCTCATGGATCTTAACAGTCTGCACTCAACTGAACCATTTCCCAAAAGAAAATGAGGGAGTGGGGCAGGGAAGGGGCAGGGCCAAGAAAAAGAACACAAATGAATGTGCAAACAGCAGTGAAGAGAACAGCAAGGGCAGGAAGAAGTCCTAAAGTCCTGGGCCTATGTTTTCTTATTAAATAAATGAAAGACCTAAAGCAATTCATAACTGTGTTATTGCTTCCTAGATGTCCTATTCTCTATTCCCTTCTATGGGTTCCAATTCTTCAGGGAAATTCCCAGTCATCATAATTGTCTTTTCCCCTATTTTCTTAGCAAATGACATGGTTTTTTGGTTTATCTTAAAAATTAATTTTGTGTGTAAGTGTCCACATGTGTGTAACAGATGTCCTTGAGGCAAGAAGATGACACTGGATCACCTAGAATCAAAGTTACAGACAGGAAGCTGGGTGCTGCCCAAAGTGGGTCCTGGGAACCAAATCCGGGTTATCTCCAAGAACAGCAACTTTTGAGCCACACTCTCCAGCCCCACACTACAGGGTTTTTGTTTGTTTCTTTGTTGTTTTTGTTGTTTAAGTCTTTGTCTGCTGCCAACTTTCTGAATCCACTTCTATAATTTACTTTGCTTTTTGAGTATGGACCACAATTTTTCACCTTTTTACATTCATAGAAACTTTTTGTTTTACTCTGAGTATTACAAATTTATTGTTTAAGAACCTAAAACTGGCCGGGCAGTGGTGGCGCACACCTTTATTCCAGCACTTGGGAGGCAGAGGCAGGTGGATTTCTGAGTTAGAGGCCAGCTGGTCTACAGAGTGAGTTCCAGGACAGCCAGGGCTACATAGAGAAACCTTGTCTCAAAAAAACAAACAAAAACCAAAATACAAGACCCTTAAAACTCTAGAATGTATCTTCTTAGTGAGGATTACTATTTCTTCATTAAACAAAAAGGGTTGAGAAAGATGATCACTGTAATCTAACCAGAGATTGAAGTGGGCCAGGGATACACTACACTTTTAATAAGATTCTGTTCATCTCGGGCTTATCTTTTTCCTTCAGCATGTGTCCATAATTAGCCCACTACAAATGTTTCTTGCATCCCTGAAACTTTAATAAATTTCATCTTCACTGTTCCAACAGCCTTCCAGTGTTTTTTAAAATATTGATTCTTAAAGTTTATCCAGTTTCTGTTTGAACTTTGTTGCCGTAGTGTATATGGTTGTGCTATCATCTGTTAAATAAATACTTCCTGGAAGCCAGGGATCCTGTACATGTAAATCCAACAGTGGCTTATAAACCCAGCTTTACAAAACAACTACCTAGGGACACTTAAAACTGTAACCACTTCCAAGCATCCAGAACTCACATTGTGCTTAGTAGATCCAGGAAACCAGTCCTTTTAAAGTTGCAAGCGAATTTATTTAATGGTAGCATTTCTAAAGAAACCACTGGGCCTACATCCATGATTTCTTGCTCCTCCTCCAAAGCTCAGTACTGATACGGATATTTTTAAAAGAAAATATACTACACACAATAAATAAAGAGGCAGACAAATTAAAAACGCTCAAAATTTCAAAGTGACTACAGACTTGAGGACAAATTAGAATCCTTGATGGCTTTTAAATATATATTAATGATGGCAGCACTCACTGAGCATGTGCAGACTACCTCAGTCCCCCAAAAGAGCACATACTACTAGGTGGCCCAAACACATAACTATTCTATTTTTTCTGACCTATTCTAACAGAAACAACATGATCTTCATATGTGGAAAATCATTGCTAAACATCAACAGAATGCTTACATAAAGCACAAAGAGCCCATCTATCTGCTTTATCTAAGTTCAAGTCTAAATAAATTAATCCAAGAGTAAAAAAGAAACTTGAAAATATGGATGTGAGATGTCAATGAACTTTGAGAAGTCATGCAAAAAAAGCAGGCCAGACTTGTAAAGAGCAAATGCTGCTTCCACTGTCTAGTGCTGAGGGCAATGGTGGCAAGGTGCTCTCAGGGTGATGGTGGCAAGGTGCTCTCAGTACTAAGGACTTTATGTTCAGCACGGATTACTTCTTGGCAGGTCTACAGGAATTTGGCATTTACTTCTAATAATGAAATCTTACATGTATAGAGCTTTCTCTCCACCCCCTCTTATGTAGTTCTAGCTGTCCTGAAACTCGCTATGTAGACCAGGCTGGACTCAAATTCACAGAGATCCAGCTACCTCTGCTTCTTGAGTGCTGGGATTGAGAGTGTGTACCATCATGCCCAGTTATATGCAGAGCATTTTTGTTTTGCATTTAGAGTTTATAAAGTATCTTCACATATATTCCTATCTCTGACTCTCCCGAAGCCTGATCTATAAAAAAGGGAGAAGTCTTTCTACGACCAGCACACCCTTCAACAGAATCAATAGGGCTCAAACATCGTGACCTGACCATGTTATCACTTACTCTCATTAAAAACTAAATTAAAACAAGTCAGGAACTGAGATGTAGCAGATGGCTCAGTGGGTAACCGCTTGCCATGCAAGCATGCCGACCTGAGTTTAGACCTACAGCACCCACGTGAGAAAGGCAGTGCATGGTGACATGTGCCTATAACTCCAACACTGAAGAGTAGAGACAAGTGGGACACGTGGGTTTGCTGGCCTGCCAGTCTAACCAAAACAGCACACTTCAGGTTCAGTCAGAGATCCTGCCTTAAAAAGGTAAAGAGCAGCCTGGCAGTGGTGGCTCACGCCTGTAATCCCAGCACTTGGGAGGCAGAGGCAGGCGGATTTCTGAGTTTAAGGCCAGCCTGGTCTACAGAGTGAGTTCCAGGACAGCCAGAGCTATACAGAGAAACCCTGTCTCAGAAAAAAAGAAAATCAATCAGAGACTAGCTCAAAAAAGGGACAAAAATTAATACATTTGAAGAATTATAAAAGCATTTGAACTGTGGCAGAAATGAGAACTCTGGTCTTCAATGATTTTGGCTGCAAACAGTTAATCAAAATAAAACTGATTAGCCAGGCTATACATCTATATATCTTTAATACCAGTGCTCAGGAGACAGAGAGACATGTGAATCTCTGAACTAGAGGCCAGCCTTGTCTACGGAGTGAGTTCCAGGGCTGCCAAGTCTACATAGAGAAACTGTCTTGAAAAACCAAAAATGAATAAATCCTATTTTCTCTCCCCATTTCCTGATAATTCACTTATAAGAGTCTAAAGAGAGAGAGAGAGAGAGAGAGAGAGAGAGAGAGAGAGAGAGAAACACAAATGCTCCTTTTTCCCTACTCCCTTATGAACTACGAAAAGAGTAAGATCTGCCTGATACATAAAAGCTATTTTCTAGCCTTGACATAGTAGAGTAGTAAAACAGGATTAAAAATAATACTTTAAAAATCAAGACAACGAGCTGGGGAGCAGCTCTGTTTGTAGAGCATTGGCCTAGCATGACCAGAGAAACAGTGTCCTACTGCATAAAGCAAGGGGTCACCTCCGGCACAGGACTATGATCCCAGCACTCTGGTGGTAGAGATAGAAGGATCAGAATTTCAACGTCATCCCCAACTACATAACAATTAAAAATGAAATTAGAGAACTGCTAAACAGAAAAATAAATACTGAAAAAAAGTAAAGAATCACAGATAAAAGCAGAATCAGCCAGGAACTCCCCAGAAAGTATTTAATCCACCAAGTTCTGAAGAGCCGCTCCAAGTACATCCTAAGTGAAGTGTACATACAGACCACATGTGAGGTTGCACATCTGTAGCCCAACACATGGGGAGCAGAAGCAGGAACATCACAAGTTCTAGATCACCAACCTAAGACCATAACTTAAAAACGAGAAGAAAATCAACTTATTAATACACACCTACAACCTCAGCCTCAAGAAGCTGAAACAAGAAGTCAAGGTTGAGGCCAACCTAGGCTACCAGAAACCTACCTCAAAACGCAAAAGAAACGGGTGGAGGGACAACAACACGGAAGACAACTCAGCAGGTAAAGCACACACCATGCAAGCCTGGCAACCTGAGTTCAGACACATAAAGGTGGAAGCAAAGAAATGCATCCACAAAGCTGTCCTCTGCACTCCACACATGCACCATGGCATGTGCACAGCCATACAAACAAGAATATTTTCAACTGAGACTTACGGACACTGTGTTTGAATCTTCTATCTACCTCTGACAGACAGCCAATCCTCACAGAGTGGATCAGCATCCTAACAAGAACATAAAGGTAAAATGCAGCACAGATCTGGGAAAGAAGCAGTGTCAAGGTATCCCTCACTTACATGTTGTATAAAGAAATGATCATTACCAAACATGTTTTTATTTTTATTTTATTTATTTATTTATTTATTTATTTATATTTTAGCTTAGTTTTTGGTTTTTTGAGACAGGGTTTCTCTGTATAGCCCTGGCTGTCCTGGAACTCACTCTTTAGACCAGGCTGGCCTCGAACTCAGAAATCCACTTGCCTCTGCCTTCCAAGTGCTGGGATTACAGGCGTGCGCCACCACTGCCCAGCAATCATTACCAAACTTGAAAGGGGAGAGACAATACCATACAAATTGGATATATTCTTGTGACTAAAACTTCCCACCATGTACAAGATTCATACTTAGGACACTAAATGAGCCCAAGAAGTGACTAGGACAAGTGTTATTCCCATTTTACAGATGAAAACATAGAAAACTGATACAGAGGTAAAGTGGCCAAGGTCACACTGCTACACACAATGAAGGTAAACCCAAGGTGGAAAGATTCGTTTCCTTATGTCCCAATTACTTTCGAGGACAATCCAAGAAAATCTGTCAACAATTAAGCAGAAAAACATCACTTGAAAATGTATGAAACATAATTACTGAAAAGGTCATATCTCAGTATGCAATTATGATTAAAAACTAGTCATTCTTGCCAGGCAGTGGTGGCGCATGCCTGTAATCCCAGCACTCTGGGAGGCAGAGGCAGGTGGATTTCTGAGTTCGAGGCCAGCCTGGTCTACAGAGTGAGTTCCAGGACAGCCAGGGCTACACAGAGAAACCCTGTCTCGAAAAACCCAAATCCAAAAAACAAAACAAAACAAAAACTAGTCATTCTTTATATTCAGAATTGTACTGCCATTCTGTACAATTACATCATGTTCATGTACATTAACATCATACCTTTTACACTAGATATACCATCTTATTTGGTTGTTGGGAAGAAGGGAGGGTGAAGTAAAGGAACCATTTCCTCTGGGAAAAAAAGTTCTCTGAAATCAATAGGATAAGACATCCAAAGGTGTGAAATATGAGCAAGGGCGGGCAACAGCTGTAGTAGCAAACCTCGACCAAACTAGAAGTTCTGGACTATGATCTGTGATCTATAGAAAAGACGTACTTAAACTTCAGTTAGCATCTGAAGCCACTGCTACTACAAGGTAATCAGTACAATTCATGGGGGCTGGGGGAATGCAACGCCCTAAGTCTTCATTAAAACTAGATGAAACTGCAAATTAGCTTGGGGCTGTCTCAACAGTTCTTTTGAAAATATAACCAATGGCTCAAAAGCCACTTTTACTTACATTCAAAGCATACAACCATGGTTATCTTAAGTATGTAACTTTTTTTTTTCTTGAGATAGGGTTCCTCTATATGACCCTGGCTATCCTGGAACTCACCGTATAGACAGGCTGGTCTTGAACTCACAGAGATCCATCTATGTCAGCCTATGGAGTGCTGGGATTAGAGGCATGGGCCACCATACCCAACTTACATATAACATTTTAAGTGGTCAAATATATTCAGTGTACTGCATACACTCTCAGACACTTCAGTGGGGTGCAGTTCTTAAGCACACCTCTGACTGCTGTTTACTACAGACTACACCATAACAACACAGGATTTACAGGTAGTTGAAACCACCCATCAATTCACTACAACTTTTCTATTCTCAAGGTCAAGTTTCGTCAGATCTTTCCCTTTTGTAATAAAATGGGGCGTTCTACGAGAAGTTAGATGAACCAACCCGATGCTTTCATAAACAAGTCAATCGCTGCAAATAGCTTAAGATGCTCATATTCTACTTCAGTATTGATCCTAAGCCTTTTAACAGTTCACACTGACCACAATCCTCCCCTTCCACTTTATAGAACATTCTCCTCCTTAAACTTCCGTTTTAAAAAAAAAAAAAAGCCTTCCTATACCTCTCATTCCTTTTCTTATACATACACAAACACAAAACTCCCAATGAAAGAATAAGCAGACATATACAGGAAAAACCTGTTTTTAATTGAAACATTATGGCCTTAAGAAGCATGTTATAATTCAGTAATACGGCCCCACAGAATGTCAGAACACATCCTGAAGACTACAGTGAAAATGCCCACTATGGGCTGAGTAATTTAAACGATAAGATGTGAGAATAAGACATGATAATGGCTTTCTAAACATCACAGCACTGAGCTTTCCCGTGAAGGACAGAATTCATGTTAAGCACATTTTTTCAAATGCAGACTGAAGAAAATAATCCTGGGCTGTCAAGTTAGCTCAGTGGCTTACTGCCAAAACTGTAGACCTGAGTTCAATCCCTGGAACTCACAGGATGGAAGAATAAAACCAACTCTTGCATGTTGTCCTGACCTCTGTATGTTGTAGCACACAAACACACTAGCTAATAGTAAGAGCAACAACAACAACAATAATAAAATAAATTGGAGCCAAGTAAAAATTGTGTAAAAAAAACAAACTGAAATATTTCAAATAAAGTAAAACCGGCCTATCTCACACAACCTTGCTATACTCACACAAACTTGCTATAGTATATACGAGTATATACCATACTTCTCAAACTTGAATACCATATTATATGTATGCCACAAACTAGATGATAAAACGGGAAAAACGGATCAATTACTGGAATCCAAAAATTACAAAAGGATGCTACCAGTACCCTAAGTATGTGTCAATAAACACTAAAAAAAAAAAAAAAAAAAAAAAAAAAAAAGGTGTAATATTCTAACCAACAAGCATACCAGGGAATATCTAATATCTAGAGAGTAGTCACTCTCCTTAGTGAAAATGCAATAAACAATAAGATGTAAGGAAAATGTATGATAATCTTATGTTTGGTTACCACTATAGACTTTCAAAGTGCTCACATTCTCTATTCAGATGACTATGATAACAAGAGAGATTCAAGACAGCATGGAGGCAAAGGCAGGTGAATCTGTGTGTTCAAGGCCAGCCTTGTCTACATGATAAGTTCCAGGTCCAAGACAGCCAGGGCCACAAAGAGAGACCCTGTCTCCAAAAAAAAGAGACAACGACAGCAGGGTGGTGGTGATGGCACACACTCTTAATCCCATCACTTAGGAGGCACTGGGTTCCTTTCGATAAATGAGGAAAGATAGGATCTTTGTGACAACCAACAGCTGGCATATGAACAGAAACGTTGAATAACAGCAAAACTCAGGCTCCTGTCCCAGTTCAGTGACTGGCAAACCTGTCAGAAAAAGAAAGAGCACATCTGTCCAGGTGCAGTCCACGGCTGTTATTCTAGCACTCAGGAAGCTTGAGAGGCAGAAGCCAACTTCTGCTACTTAGTTAGTTCAAGGTCAGTCCAGGCTATATAGTAAGACCATCTCAAAGAAGGAAGAGGAAGGGGAAAGGGAAGAAAGAGGAAGGGAAGAAACTCTGTTCAAGCTGATTATCATACTGACACAGAAGGATTTGAATTTGTACATATGAGAAAGAGCTGCCTCTTGGGAACTTGGGGGAGGGGTGCATTACAGTGGTTAGTACAACTGTGAGAAGACCACTGTGTTTTCCCAAAAGAAATCCTTTTTAGGAAAGCAGCAGTTTAGGTGGGACAAAGCAAAACTGGTTTCCACAGCTATAAAGGAGAGGAGTAAGCAGACAGCAAACAGGCAGTTGCCTGGCAAGGAAGGAAAGAGAAGCACAGTTCACAGAGAGAAAGCCAACCAAGGACACAGTTCCTTTCCAAAGGAAAGGTACATTTAAAAGTGAAAAAAAAAAAAAAAAACCCTAAAAAAAAAAAAAAACATGGAGAATGGGATACCAACTGAGAAACAGCTTGAAGAAATTACTCTAAAAGAAGAATTCAGCCAGGTGTGGTGGCGCATGCCTGTAACCTCAGCACTTGGGAGGCAAAGGCAGGCAGATTTCTGCGTTCGAGGCCAGCCTGGTCTACAGAGTCAGTTCCAGGACAGCCAGGGCTACACAGAGAAACCCTGTCTCAAAAAACCAAAAAAAAAAAAAAAAAAAAGATTTCCAAAAGAATAAACGCCATACCCTCAACATAACAGATTATATTTTTTCAATGTTCTTAATGCCTAATAAAAATTGCAGGTCAGCAGTTAGGGAGGATAGATCCTTTTTTTTAAACCCAAAACAGGTTTGAATTTTTACAAATCTTTGTGGCCAATTAGCATGGGATTTGTAGCATTGAAGATACATGCTCATCATTTATACTATGAACTCTCTACCACACAGTATTCAAAGAATAGTCTGAATAGCACTTGATGTATAAAGATAACAACATGCTATTATAAATTTAAAACTTAGATTTTATACAGCCGGGCATGGTGGCATATGCCTTTAATCCCAGTGGGGCAGGCGGGGCAGAAGCAGATAGGGGTCTCTGTGAGTTCAAGACCAGACTGATCTGCATACTGAGTGCCAGAAGAGCCAGGGCTACAAAGTGAGACCTTGTCAGAGAAAATAATTGAATTTTATTACGTAAAAATTTGTCTAAGTATTCTTCACTTCTATAATTGGTTCACTTGCCTAAATATGGAAAATCATTTACTACATTTATTTATATTACTTTGTGGCACTGGAGTGCCTCAGTGCAACTTGTGGAGGTCAAAGAACAAATATAAGGGAATCAAGTCTCTCCTTCCACCAAGTAGGTCCTGGGGATCAAAACTTAGGTCATCCATGAGGCTTAGAGCAAGTGCTTTTACCCACTGGGCCAGCTCATTGAATGAAAATAAGGCTTTAAAGCTGGAGAGACAGCCAAGTAGTTAAGAGTACATATGCTCTTCCCAAGGACCTGAGTTCAATTCCAAGTACCCATGTCAGGTGACTCACATACTCACATACATACATACACATAACTAAGAAAAAAAATTTTCAAGACAGGGTTTCTCTGAATAACGACCATGGCTGCTCTGGACCTCACTTTGTAGACCAGGCTGGTTTCAAACTCACGAAAATCGTCTGCCTCTGCCTCTGAGTGCTGAGACTAAAGGCATGCACCTGAACAGTCAGTCAGGACTACATAGTGAAACCTTGCCTCAAAAGCAAAAGAACAGTAAACTCTTCTAACTACACTTATGGGTTATTAAAACAAAGTCTAAAAGACGCTTAGAAAGGGCATTCCCTAATTATCCAACGTTTGATGCATGTCACAGGAGGGCTCTCTGGGTCTGTATGCCATTTAGCCTCTCTCTGTTTTTTCACTAAAAACAAAAAACAAAAGGGGGGGAACCCTTCAACAGTTAGATAAACTTGAGTGGGAGAGAAATGGCTCAATGGTTTTAAGACTGCTTGTGGTTCTTTCAGAGCCCCAGAGTTTGGTTTCCAGTACCCAAGTCGGAAATTCATACCCATCTATAACCTCAGGTCCAACAGATCCAACCCCTTCTTCTGACCTCTCAGGGCACTATACACACAAAAATAATAAAATTATTTTAGAAGAACCCTAATTTGAATTGACCATTTATTACTTCTATAATAAATTAACAAAAATTCCTGAAGGTAAGCCTTGAAAACCTTGTTCTGCATCTCAAAATCAATGTCTTGACTGCTCTGGAATTCCAAATACAAATTTGCTGGCCTCAAATTCAGAGAGCCCATGTGGGATCAAAGGCATGTGCCACTACTGCCAGCCAGACTTTACATTTTACCAAGGATGAAAAAAAAAGTCTACTATGTACTGACATTCGTATATGAGAATCTTAGTTATTTCAACTGTTTTAAAGTTTTCAGTTTTCTTGTTGTCCATAGTTGTTTTGCTGGCCTTGAGAACTAGCTGCTTTTTACTACATTTCTTAAGCTTGTAACAAAACATTGTGCCGAATAATTTATTTTCTGTATCTTTCTCTTAATCACAATATAAGAGATGGCAAAAATGGCATCTTAACAACTAATGTCCTTAACTTTTCTTTTTTTTTTTTTTTTTTTTTTTTTTTTTTTTTTGGTTTTTTTCGAGACAGGGTTTCTCCGTATAGCTCTGGCTGTCCTGGCACTCACTCTGTAGACCAGGCTGGCCTCAAACTCAGAAATCTACCTGCCTCTACCTCCCAAGTGCTGGGATTACAGGCATGCGCCACCACCTAGCTGTCCTTAACTTTTAATAGATAGCAATGAGTCTGATCCTACAACATATATAAACAATATATGGTATTAAACCATTAATCATTATTTTAAAATTCAGAGCATTTTCTTTTCCTTATATGATAAATATGTCTAGAAACCAAAGGTAAGAACTGAAGGAAAAAGCCAGACATAGTAGTAGCATACATGTAAACACAGCACTTCAGAGGCAGTGATAGAAGAATCAGCAGTTCAAGGTCATCATCAGCTATATAGCAAATCCACAACAGCCTGAGCTACAAAAAAGAAAAAGAAAAGAAAAGAAAAGAAAGAAAATTTGAATTTAACTTTTAAAACTTAGCAAAAGTAGCAGTGCGGTGTTGATGCAAGCCTGTAATCCCAGCACTCTGGGAGGCAGAGACAGGCGGATTTCTGAGTTCAAGGCCAACCTGGTCTACAGAATGAGTTCCGGGACAGCCAGAGCTACACAGAGAAACCCTGTCTCCAAAAAAACAAAAAACAAAAAAACAAAAAAACAAACAAAAAAAAAAAACTTAGCAAAAGTTGGGACTGAGAGAAGGCTTGGCAGTTAAAAGCACTTGCTGTTCTTCCAAGTTTTGTTCCCAGCACCCATGTCAGACAACACGTAACTGCCCATAACTCCAGATCAAGTGATCTGCCGCTTTTCAGGCTGCCACAGAGTGTGACTAAGTGTGTGAAAGTGGGTGTGTGTGAGAGAATATGAGAATGTGTATGTGAGTGTATGTTTATGTGTGAGTGTATGTAAAGTGTGTGAGAAAGTGTAGTGTGCCTGTGTGTACATAAATAAAAATATAATATTTCTTTAAAATCAGGGAAAATTGTAAGGTGACTCATTCTCAAGCCTCCACTAAGATTATGCTCTTTGTGAGTTCAGTTTTGGTTTGTCTACAGCAGATACCCAAGCTTCCTGATGCTCAACCCTTTAATATAGTTCATCATGTTGTGGTGACCCCCCCCCAAACCATAAAATTATTTCATTGTTACTCCATAATTTTGCTACTGCTATGAATTGTAATAGAAATACCTGTGTTTAACAATGGTCTTAGGTAGCACTTATGAAAGGGTCTGTAGATTCCAAAAGGGTGGTGTGACCCATAGGCTGAGAGTCACTAGTCTAGGCACTTTTTAAATCTGTTTTTAAATTTATTTGTTTAATTTTAAGTGTATGAGTGTGCATTTATGTGCATCACATGCTTGCCTAGTGCCAAAATTCAGAAAAGGGCATTGGATCCCTTGGAAATGGAGTTACAGATGACTGTAAACTACACTGTGAACACTGTGTGAATGCTGGAAATCAAACCCAGGTCCTCTACCCAAGCAACAAGTGCTTTTAACTGCTAAACCCATCTCTTTAGCCCCTTAAATCCCTTTTTTAAAAGTTCTGCACAGCAAGTCTTTTCTATCAAGTTTAGAATCTAACACTCTACTTAATGTTCTACTTAAATCTAATGCTCTATAATTCCACCTATGTACACAGTAATATTTACTTCTTCAGATGGATTACTAAAACAGTTTGTTTTGATGCCTTTTAGTCTGGACACAGAATGAATGAACCAACTCCTTGAAGTCTCTGACAGCTATGATTTTAGCTATGTAAGATTTTTTGGGGGGAAGGGGTGTTTGAGACAGAATCTTTCTGAGTAACCCTTGGCATCCTGGCATTTAGTCTGTAGACCAGGCTGGCCTCAAACACACAGAGATCTACCTGCCTCTGACTGTGTGCTGGGACAAAAGTCATATACCACCACATTCAGCTCTGTATAGGTTTCCCATATCTTCTATGTAGACTTCCTCTGTCTGTTCCCCAATCTGTCAGATAAGTCAAAAGATTGAGTCCTATAAAAAAAAAAAATGCCTGCTGGTCAAATTAAAGAAGAAACCCTTTCCCTACCTGTCAGCTCCCAAAATCAGTTTTGTGATTAAACCCAATAAACAAAATAGATTGGGTTCAATTCTAAACAATTCTCATTAGAGGACACCCTTGGCAGAACTGCAACAAAAAACAGCCATCCTTTAAGTCAGCCCCAGCTATCTACAACAGCATAAAACTAAACTAGTTATCACAGACAAAAGGCTATGTGTGGATTGCCTATTCATCGGCCTTAGAATTTTATGTGTGGAAAACTCGGCAAATAAAAAGTAACCTTCCTAAACTACAAAACTTTTCCCTCCATCCCTAGTAGTCTCAATGAAAGTTCTCTTGTGAAGAGTCAAAAACAAGTCAAAACAACAAACCCTGAGCACAATTACTGGCCCTAGGACCGCCTCTGCTGTCCAGTCTGTAACTCAAATGCTGTTTCCCTTTCCTTTCACCCTTCTCCCCTTACTCCTGGAGTCTCATTTAGAACGCCAAGATTCATCCTCGGACTGCTGGCAAGCAGGGACTGGAGAGGGGGGTGTGATCATCAAGGAAGAAAAGGGAGGGGGGTGTCATTTCAGAACCACGGCTTCCCCTGCAAACAGCACATGCAGAAGGTAACCTTGTGTCATCGGGCTATCGGGGATGCAGGTGTGAACATCATCAATTGGGAGTCTCCAGGCAAGCTGACGCCCCAGCAGAAAAGTAAGAAAACCTGTGCTTTCCCTACTCCTGCCCTCAAGGGGCAGCTACAGAAAATGGGGGTGGGGCAGGATATTATCTTGCTCCTACTGGGGATGCATACACAAACAGACCGGGGGTTCCTTCGATTATCCCCAGTTATGAGGGTGGTGGGGGGATAAGGGAAGGGGGAACCCCTAACTAGTATTACCTACCTCCTTTTAAAAGAGGAGAGTAAGAGAGAACGATTACATCCAGATGTAGTGCCCCTGAAAGCGCCCCCAGGTCACTCATCCCCGCACCAAGAGCAAGCGGAAGGGCTGGGATAAAGGGGATGGAGGGCTGGTCACGGGCAAGGCCCCACCCCCCGGTTTAGGAGGGAAGGAGAGCCCCAGCTCACAACCGACTCCCCGGGCCGCCCCCTCGCGTCCCCCCCTCCCCTGCCCTTCCTCGGCCTGCGGAGCCCCCCGCAGCCCTAGAGGCAGCCGCTCCTCCCTCCCCTCACCCACCGCGTCCCCACCCCCACCCGCTCCCACCTCCTGCCTGCCGCGGCCCGTTACCTGCTCGTCGAAGCGGCTGACCACGGCCTGGACCCATTCCACCGGCCTGTGTGCGGCCATGTCCTCCCCGCAACCCGGGGGCGCTGGAAGGCCGGGTGGGCCGGTGTACGGGGCCCGCCAGAGGGCGGGCGGCCGGCGCGGAGGTGAGGGCAGCGGCGAGCCGAGAGACTGAAGAGTGAGGGCAGCTAGCGTTCCCACGGGGGTGGGGACGGGGCCCCGCGCGGCCCGCCGGGAGGGGGACAGGGGAAGGGGGCGTTGGCGAGGAGACTGGGGGAGGGGTGGGGAGGGGAGCCCGGGGAGGGGAGGGCGCCTGTGGGTGGCTCTCCCCACTAGCGCCGTCTCCCCTCAGCCATCACAGTCCGAGACGCCGCCATGACACCCCACCGGAAGTGGGATCCTTTCCACGGCTCGGGGAGAGGGAGAGCAAGCGAGCTCGAGAGATTGAGAGCGCGGCTGGGAAAGGGGAGGGGGAAGCGAGAGGGAAGGGGCCTGCTGCGCATGCGCCCGCGTCGGCCGGTTTCATTAATGAAAAAGTGAGTCCTCCTGGGGGTGACGTCACCTAACTCCTCCGGGCCCGGAGGCGCGCGTCCCTTGCTGCTGCGGGTCTCCCTACCTAAACTGGCGCAGGGCTCTGGCCAGAGAATCTGAGCCGACTCCGGTGCGTTGGCTGTCATCGCCACTGCCACCTCGAACAGCCCTTCCCCCGCTGGCCTCCGGGCTTGGATTGCTCCCGGGGTTAGAAGTTACGGTGTCCTGAGGCTAGGCTTTCTCTCCAACCGCTGATCTCTACCGCGGATCTCTCCGGGAGGCTGTATTCAGTCCCTCTCTGCTTTCTTCCCTTAAAAATATAAGGCACACACCGCCACGCAGTCGACAGAGCTTCTGAAGGCTGCTGAAAAGGGGTAAAAGGAAGGCCAAGAGAAGTTCCGTGATTTTTTTTTTTAAGGTCGCTTAAATTCCAAAGCAAGACCCAGTGGTGATCCAAGGTAGAGACTAGAGTCCCCAACCCAAAATTCCTCTACTCAACTGACGGACAACCAAGTTAATAAAATTTTTGCACGGATGATAATTCAGATTGAAGACTAATTCACCACACTATAAAGACCTTTAAAAGGCCTAACATTTATACATTTCGGCCTTTCAAGCAAATCTTTCCAGTAGGCTTCAGTAGCCTTACCTATCTGATGAATAGAGCACTGGAGGTTCCAGGATCTGCCCAAGAGCTGATAAGTACCAAAATAATTTGGCTTTTAGAACAATTGAGAAGGGTGGCTCTCCAGAAACAAGGGCCTTCCCGATGCCCAGAACCAGAGTTCGAAGGACTTACGTGGAATTGACTGTGCATGCTTACAAAAGAGGGTAAGTCCAAAAGGTGGTTTGCTTGAGGCTAGCCTGTTCTACTTGGGGATTTCCAGGCCAACCAGGGCTACACGGTGAAACTCCACTCAGTGGATGGGGAGGAAAAGGTGCTCTGACACTGGACTTTGAAATGAGTTTTCTTCAATGCACTTTACATAGGTCAGTGTTAAATGTGTTTACAGGCAGGGTGTGGAGATGCTCGCGTTTATTAAAGGCGAGCAAGTCTTTGTGAGTGCACCACTACGCACAGTGCAGCCTTGTCTCAGAAACAAACAAAAGTGTGTCTACACACTCAGACGACAACGACGGCAGCCTGTAGTCATCAGCCATTAGCCACACAAAGATACCAACTGCGTGATAAGATGAAACGAAACCACAGTTTTCATTTCACCACAGAAAATCCACAGAGCTATGAGCCCATGTACAAAGTGATATATCTGTAAAAAGTTTCAAATCTGGGTAGGTTAGTGATCTTCCAAGATGCAAATTAAGTTAATGTTTCATTCCACTGAAACAAAAGGACAGAGACTGGCTGTTTCTGTGATCCCTTCTTGAAAGCTGCATCATGGATGCTGATTTCTTTAGATGATGTCAGAGATGATGGCAGTGCTGAAGAGAAATGAATGACTATTAAAGAGTCTTCTGTGCTTTCTTCATCCAGGACCCTGGGAAAAGCCCTTCGTAGCACATAGCCCCAAATAGCATCCCAGCATGTCTGCTTCACCGCTAAACATCTAGAACCACTACCTCCCTTTACCTTTCTCATACCGACTCTGGAAACCCCTGGTTAACTCGGCTTCACCCTGGCATTTTATATTTATCTTTGAAACTTAGATGTGGCTGAGCCCTGGGTTCCCTTCCCTCCATCAGCATTCCATTTTTAAATGTCCTGTGTCTCATCCCTCTCCTTGTCTGGTCCCTTCCCGATTGTCTCCGTCCCTCTCCAACCTGAAGTGCTGGCTTCTTGATCTTCTTTCTTTGCTCCAGCCACTGGATCTTAATTCATCTTACTGTGCAAGTGTAAAAAATCCTACTTCCTCCCCTGCACACCAAGCCTCTCATTGCAGATGGAGGTTCTAGCCTTCACTCAGCCTCCCCTCTAATGAACTCAGTAAGTTCTTGTAAACCAATATTAAGTAGCAGGCCATTCCACACCATAAACTTTGTTAAGCCATGCATAGTGGTATGATAGAGAGTCTAAGCCAAATCATCAGCAAAGGTAATGCCTGATTAACCAAGGCGTACCCCTGCCCACACCCACCCATGCTTAAGGGGCAGCTACCACTCAGCTCCAGACAGTACTGCCATACAGGGATGCTGACCTCATGTCGCTAGAACTTCAGTTACTTAAGAGAAGCTAGAAATCCAAACGTATGTATAGAGGTTTCTAATTTTTACACTGTGACAGCCAAATCACATTTCTCAATGTTGTACAGCCAAACAAAGTAAGTTAGCTGTCTGAACTTCGCTCATGGAAACTGAGTAGACTAGCTGTAGTCTAGTTGGCAGAGTAGAGTAAAAATTGGTTTATATCCTAACTTCCTTTCTTCTACACTGTAAATGTTGAGTATTAGAGATATGTAAGTGTTCAATACAGTTTAAATGTATATCCCTCATTCATCCCCCCCTTCATTTGATAAAAACTGTCAATTATTTTTCAAGTCTTTTTTTTTTTTTTTGTACAACTGTTCTGCTTGCATGTATATCTAAGCACCATGTTTGTGCAGTGCCTGAGAGGGCCAGAAGAGAGCATCAGATCCCCTGGAAGAGGAGTTAAGCCACCCTATGGGTGCTGGGAATCAAACCCAGGACTTCTGAGGAGCAGCGAGTGCTCTTAACCACTGAGCCATCTCCCCAGCCCCTCAAGAATCGTGTTCAGTCTCAAGGTATTAATTCTACCCTCTCCCCATCTCTACAGGGATGGCACAGCACCTCCCCATCCCTCTACCCCTGCATACCAAAGAGCACAGGCTCTTCTGAGCACGTGTTTCCTAGCCACCAGGAAGGTTAGTAGACAGTAGCTAGTAGCCCTCCCCTGAAGCCCACTCCAGGAGTTGCCCTCTACTAAGGAGAGCTTCTGCATGCCACATTGCAGACTTCCAGAAGAGCCTTTTCAGACTAGATGTGAATTTGGGGTGGAACCACTCCGAAGGCTCTCTTGACTCCAGCTCTCCCCTGATCAGATCAGCTCCCAAGAAACTGAGTGGCTGAAGCTTTTGCTATAGCTACATTTTATTCAGCTTCTATTTCTCCTAAATACTACTCCCTTTGTACTGCACAATGCTGATCCCAGGGACACCAAGTGGCATAAAGGGAGTCTGAGAGAGTGGAGCTGAATTGCCCTGTGAGCACCCAGTGAGGCAGTGGGCAGTGGGGATCTCACAGCCTTGTGGGCTTTGACATGCACAGACACACATGCACACACATAAATTTAAGCCTTTTTAAAAAGAAAGTTGGGCCGGGCGGTGGTGGCGCACCCCTGTAATCCCAGCACTTGGGAGGCAGAGGCAGGCAGATTTCTGAGTTTGAGGCCAGCCTGGTCTACAGAGTGAGTTCCAGGACAGCCAGGGCTATACAGAGAAACCCTGTCTCGAAAAAAAAAAGAAAAAAGAAAAAAAAAAAAAAGAAAGAAAGAAAGAAAAAAAAGAAAGAAAGTTGGAATAAAATACCAATGGAAGAATGTGGAAGAATGTACTAGTAGGTGCAATCTAGCAGGCTTTTTTTAAATGTAAGGAAAATGGTAACTTAAGGATAGAAATAGGACATATACCTGTAACCTTCACACTTGGAAGATGAAAGTAGGACAGTGGCGAGTTCAAGATCAACCTGAGCTAGTGAGACTCTGTCTCAGACAGCAACACATGCAGATGAAATTATGTAACTGTGGATGCAATAAATCTATGCTATGGAGAAAGACAATGAAACTCTTAAAGTGATTAATTACCAAAGGCTAAGGACAAAAGTCAAAGCTGAGTACAAGATCAGGGCTTAATTGCAAGAGCAGTCGAACTCCAAAGTGATTCTCAGGTCTGGCAAGTCTGCTGGGCCAAGGTCTGGACTAGCAGTTGGGGAAAGTGGGACTTGGACATGTGTGGTAGGTCATCTTTTTCCGTGCGTTTACAACCCTTAGAAACCCATATCATCTTGCGTATTCTAAAGTTGTAGAAGTGTCTCTGTCCTCTGTATTATAGGCTATTTATTGCCTCATCATCTCTCACCCATAAGTTTATCTACCTTGCAAGACAAAACAAGCCCTCAGAATCTACCAGCACCTTTTCACCAGCCTACCAGACTAATAACCAAGGAAGTGTTAGATCCACTAGTGGAGGAAAGGCAATGTGTATATTGAAGATAAAGCCAGCCATTTGTGTGTGTGTGTGTGTGTGTGTGTGTGTGTGTGTGTGTGTGTGTACAGAAGCTAGGAGAGCATGGGATCAGGTTCCCAAATTGTTTTAGGAAAGGAGGGAGGAGGAGAAAACAATACTAAGCAAAGCAGAGTTTATTAATGTAAGAACATTCCTGTACCGTGGAATCTACATCCTGGCCAGGCCCCGAGGAAACGGTGCTACTGGGTTACTAGGATGGTTCTAGGAAGCTTAGAGAAAGCAATGGCCTGTACTCATAAAATAGAAAAACAACAGAATAAGAGGGACATGGGGAAGCAGCCACATGTATTGCTGGCACTCAGATGCTCAGGCAGGAGGATTGTGAGTTGCTGGCAGCCCAGAATACATAGCAAGTATAAGACCAGCTGGATCTATATACAAGACTAAAAAAAACAAAAACAAACAAACAGACTCAGAAGAGCAGGACGCTAGAATAGATATGCAGTGTACCTCTCCAGCTGGTGGTGTTCTGCCTTCTCTCACAAGCTGCTAAGAGAGGGACGCAGCATGCTGAGAACTTTCTGAAGGTTCTCTATAGACCAGAGCTGCTGATAGACAGAGGAGCTGCTATTAGAGTTAGGAGCAGTGGGCTTCACAGTAGTCTAGATTGTTTTAGATGTCAAGATTAGAGTGGGCCAGACTCCCAGAGAGCTATGCACATAGTTAATAGAACACTGGTAGAAATATAGGTGGGGGGGTGGGGCTGGAGAGATGGCTCAGCAGATAAGAGGATTGACTGTTCTTCCAGAGTTCTGAGTTCAATTCCCAGCAACCGCATGGTGGCTCACAACCATCTGTAATGGGATCTGATGCCCTCTTCTGGTGTGTCTGAAGACAGCGACACCACACTTATGCATAAAATAAATAAATGAATAAATCTTTAAAAAAAAATAGAAAGAGGGGGCTGGAGAGATGACTCACCAGTTAAGAGCACTGACTGCTCTTCTGAAGGTCCTGAGTTCAAATTCCAGCAACCACATGGTGGCTCAAAACCATCCTAACAAGATCTGACACCCTCTTCTGGTGTGTCTGAAGACAGCTACAGTGTACTTACATATAATAAATAAATAAATCTTTAAAAAAAAAAAAAAAAAAAGAAGAAAGAAGGTCCACTACATAATTTTTAAAACCCACAGTTAGAGGGGGAAGAGACTACGAGAAGCTCCCTCTGATAAGTAGTTGTTTGCCTCATTTCTTGATCCAAGCCAGTTTCCAAAACTTAACTAAGAAGACTGGATTCCTAGCAAGTCAATGAAACAAAGCACCCACTGGTCCTCCCTGGCTGTAGATATAAAATGGACATAGTTAGTTGCTGATACGCTCGCCCACTCTACAGCAACAGTTTTGGTCTGTGGAACAAAAGCTGTCATAGTAGGAAAGGTCAGGTGGAGGCCCCTGAACCTGCTCCTGTTCATCCCAACCAAAAGCATACATTTTCAAAGCTAGCCTGCTTCTGGGCATGACAGTAAAAGCCTGTAATCCTAGTTATCAGGAGAGGGAGGCAGGAGGGTCTGGAATTCAGGGTCATCCTTAATTACATAGGGAATTTGAAGCCAGGCTGTGGTATAGGAAACCCTGTCTCAAAACAAAACAAACAACATGGCTATCTTGAGGGAATAGCAGAAATGAGAGAGAAACACAAAGTGGTATAGTCCCCTACACACCATGCTGATCTAGCAACTAATTCTACTGGGTGACCGTTTTTGTCATTTGCTTTATATCCTCCTTCTACTAAGAACCCACCATCTCCAAGTAAAGCTAAAAGAAGCCTGGGCCCTCATCCTTCCTCAAGTGGTGATACTGACCCTGGACGTGGAGTTCAGGTTGCACAGAAGAAGGAACCCCTCCATTCTGTTAAGCATGGGCATCCAGACTCAAGGCTATAGAAGGCCTAACTATACCAGTAAGTGCTATGACTTGTAAAGACTGAAAGGCATAAGTAACTGATAAAGGAGGATCCCAGGATGGAAGGAGAAATGATGTATTTGGTTGTTTGGGGTTGTTTTGGATGATAGGAGTTGAACTCAGACACTCACATATGCTTAGCATACACCACCCACCAAGCCATCTCTTACCCACAATTGCCAGGTTCTTTGTCTAGAACCAAAGCTGAGGGCCAGTGTCTATTTGGACTGTTTAGTTTAAGTGCTTACGTGATTCTCATTAGCACTGTTTTAACAAAATGCTTGTAAGAACCTTGGCTTAGGTCAGGCATGGTACTCAGGAGGCTGAAACAGGAGGACTGACAGATATCTGAGATCAGCCTGGGCTATACTGTGAATTGCAGGCTAGATGTGGTTACAGAATAAGACCTTGTCAAAACAAAAACAAAGCAAGCAAAAACCCCCAACAACCACCATGACCACTGGGAAGGGGTACCAAGAGAAACAAGAGACAGAATAGTGGTCCTCGGCTCCTGTTATCTAGGCCTGAAGGAATTTCTCTTTTTGCCTTTCCCTTAACCTTTCCCCCTCTTCTAAACTTGCTCTGCCCACTCCAATCCTTCTTCTCCTGAGCCTTTAAGCATGGAGTCATCTTGACCTAGCCTCAGTCTTGTCAGGCTTCTAACTGCCCCTAGCAAACCAGGGGCATGCTGTGATACAGTGCCGTGATACATTTGTTGTCATTGTAATCAAAGGGGAGCAGCTGGAAACAATTGCTTACAAGCTAATTCTTCTCAATGCCTAGTTAACAAGAGCTACTATGTGGACTCATCCCTGTGTTGCGTTCTGATCTAGGTATTAAAACAGCCAAGACAAAAACATGTCTTTCCTCCAGGTATGCTAGTGGTTGGGGAGTCTCTTCAGTCTTCAGTGATATAGAGTATAAACATTTCTTTCAGAGATCTCTAATTCTGCCATTCATTTCTTCCTTCCTTCATGAATGTCTTTGCAGCTACATGGGATGTACTGTAGCTGGATCTTGTTTTAAGTCAAGAGGCAGGGCCTTGTTATATTTCCAGAGCAGGTCTCAGACTCTGAACTCAAATGACTCTGCTGCCTCAGCCTTCCATGCAGCCTGCCCAGCTTTATAGTTGAGTCTCAAATGTCTCCCGAAAGTCCACACAGTAAAGGATTGTCCCCAGGCCTTTGCTAGGTGGGGCCTAGTAGGAGGTCTTCGGGTCATTAGGGGCCTGAGCTAGGAAAGTACAAGACTCCAGCTCTTTCCTAGCTCTGCTTCCAAGTTAATGAGAGAGAGCAGCTTTGCTCTGCTATGTGCATGGTGTGCTGAATATTCAGGTAAGACATGATTTAAGCATGTGAATCCCTCTCAGGAGCTATTATGTCATCCTGGCTAACCTCTTTCCTTAGAAACAGCCCCCAGTCAGCTGTTCTCATTAACCGCTGAGTCATAGATGCAGGCAGTGGTCAGAGGAAGAGAAGGCAGCCATCATGGTTACCACTTCTCAGGTGGCCTCATTGTTCCCAGACTCAGAATGCACAGCGTGGCAGTGCTGTCCAGTCTGCTGCTTCTCACAGTAAAAGGAAGAGGAAAAAGGATAAGGGATGCCATGGGTCCTCAGCCACAGACTGCTGAGCCTGAGCCCTTGACAGTTCTCCAGATATGCTGTGAGTCCTGCTGAGTCACCCAGTCTGAAGGGAGAAAGGACAGAACAGAACAGAACAGAGTCTTTCTTGTAGTTCCCAGAAACATCCAAAGTTTCCCCAAAGGTCTTACAGGTTCTCAGGTGGGAAGCTAAAAGCCAGACTACAGGAGAAACCTCTAGCCTTGCCCTGTCAAAACTCAACTCTGCTATTTCCCTCCGGACTCTGAGAACCAAGTTCTCTCAGTAGTTTCACCTCTCCTGCTCTCTAGCTCTGCTACCTTCCCAGCTGTGCCACGATGCCCATCAGACTGTGTCAGATGCCCATCAGACTGAGCACTCCGTCTGCACAGTCCAGGTAGTTCGGCAGAAGGGCAAGACCCACTTCTGATCACAGTGAGGTCAAGTCCTCTCTGACCAAGAGGACTGTATAAGGCCTGCGGGCCGCATTCATGTGCCATGACTGAGGCCCTCTGCAGAGATGGACACGGTGGTCACAATCTTGTGACCCATTCACAGACCACCTAAAATTCGGGAAGCCATGTGCCCTTGCATTAGAAGGAACTGGGTGGGTGGGGGTGAGAGGAAAGTAGGCAGGAATATTTGGGTAGCAGTACATGAAACATGGCAATGACGCAGACGGGATAGGTAGAGTTTCAAGCTGGCCCAGCCGAGTAGGGAGGAGATTGCCAAGGATGGAGCCATTGTGGGCAAAGCTCTGGAGGTCTGACTGCAAGCCTGGAACTTGTTGCTCCTAGGCCGTGTATAAAGGATGACTGTTACCCAAGTCCAAAACCACAGCTATGTCCTAGCAGGGGCATCAGAGACGCCAGCATTTTTAACCAACTTCATGAGTGGAAGACACAGGTTTATCTTTGGCTTCAAACACATGCATCTTTTTATCATGTCAAGCTCCTGGTCTCACCATCTGCAGTTTATCTAAACAGAGTGGGAGTGGGTGGGAAGGATATTGGGGGTTACAGCTTAGGTGGAGAGGCTGGATTTATAGATGGTCATGAGCTGCTATATGGATGCTGAGAACTGAATTCAGATCCTCTGAAGGAGCAGCAAATTCTCTCAGGTACTGAGCCACCTCCTCAGCCCCAGCCACTCAGCAAGTTTGAAGCCAGCAGGCATACTAAGGCCCTGCCTCTGTGGGGGTTGACACGGTAGTACAGACAGAGACAAGCGTCTGTGAGTTAGCAGTCATCCTGGTCTACATAGTGAAAGCCTTCACAGAAGGCAAACACAAAAGAAACAACACTCTCTCCTCCACTCCCAAGACTTGAGGCTTGGCCTGCCCATGCCGGAAGGAAGCCATTGCCACTCTGGACCTCATCGCTGCCCTTCTGCCTTCTCCAGACAAGCTCCTTGTGACCAGACACTGTTTCAAGCTGTATCTACAGCTTCAGGGGATCCTGTGTCTCTGGCCTCATCTCCTGCCCTCAGACATACATGCCCACACACACAGACACATCGTTAAAAATTAAAATATCTTGAAGTAAGAAAGAATAATTTTTAAAAAATCTACCACATAGCTATGTTGTGGATAGTGAATCAGATAGCTTTCATATGTTTTTGTTCATACTAATATGTAAATACCAAGTGTGTCTGCAAGTCGCCAGTGAAGACGCTCCTCCCAGGAGGACTCACTTCCTTCCGCAGCCCTTGCCACGTGAAAGTTTCCCCTTTGGTCATCTGCCTGAAATCCTTTTGGCAGTAGGAAGCCATACTTGTGGAAAATGCTAGTGTTCCTGGGACAGAACGCCAGACCACCTAAAGCAGGCAGCTTCCACACAAAGCAGGCCGGCTTGTCTGCATGTGTTCCACTGAACTGTCCCTCCAGGGACGCTCCTCAGGAAAGGGGGGCTATGGCCAGTAAATTTGGCAAGTGACTTCGTCTAGTTTGTAGGCAACTGGAGAACATGTCAGCTTCTAGAAGGCTCTCGTAAATAGAACCATTAAAACAATGTACTAGAAGAAAAAGCATTGTGGAATGAGACCTCTGGCCAGGAACTCTGATAATACTGGTAAACATTAGATCAGCCATTTCTTTTTCTTTCTCTATTTTAAAATATTTATTTTATGTGAGCATTTTGCCAACATGGATGTATATGCACCATGTGCTTTGCCTGGTACCCATGGAGGACAAAAGAGGACATTAGTGTCCCTGGGAATGGGGTTGCAGGTGGTTATGAGCTGCCGTGTTAGTATTGGGAACTGGTCCTGAATCCTCTGCAAGAACAGCCAGTAATCTGAGTTGGGAACCTTCTCTCCAGGCCCTATTTCTTTTTTTCTGTTTTTCCTTTTTAAAAATAGAGCTTTGTATTTTGTTATTTATTTTTATTTCATCTGTGTTGGTGTTTTGCCTGCATGCGCATCTGTGTGAGGATATTGTATCCTTTGGAATTGGAGTGGTGACCTGCCATGTTGTGTGCTAAGAACTGAACCTGGATTTTCTGGAAGAGAAGCTGGTGCTCTTAACCTCTGAGCCATCTCCCCAGCACCTCTTCCTTCCTTCCTTCTTTCCTTCCTTCTTCTTCTTCCTTCTTCTTCCTTTTCTTCCTTCTTCTTCTTCCTCCTCCTCCTCCTCATTCAGTGCTGAATGTGGTGGTACACCACACCTTTAATTCTACCTCTCCAGAGGAAGAGGCAGAGGCAGGAGGATCTTTAAAAGTTCAAGACTAATCTGGTCTACATAGTAAGCTCCAGGCCATCCAGGGCTACTCAGTGAATCTGTCTTAAAATCCTTTCAGTGTATTCTTCCATAAGTTAATGTATCTTGATCATATCTACATCACCTTCCTACTTTCCCTCAACCTCCCACATGTACCCTTCCCGCCTTCACCCTCCTCCTCTTCCTCTTCCTCCTCTCTCTAACCCACTGAGTTCAATTAGTTCTGTGAGGCAGCTGTTTCTCAGGTGAATGGGTAAATGGGTCATCTTTGGCCCAAACTTCACTCCTGCATAATAGTCCCAAAAGCTAAGAGCAAGCTCATGGTCCTAGGCTATTTCTAAGCAAAGCAAAGTCCTCCCAGGTCTGCTAGGTGTATTTTAGAACTAAAACCCAAGAGTGGTTTAAAGGAGGGGGAGCTTGAAAAGCTCAGGATAGACTTCTCTGGTCCTCGTGGGCAGATAGTACAGGTTCAATAACAGAACCAGGTTAAGTTTCCTGAAGAGATCCATCTCTGCATTTAGTTTTGCCTTCATTTAACTTACCTGTCTCAAAAGCATGGAACCTTGTCTGCAGAGTGAGTTCCACGATGACCAGGGAACTGAGGAGCTAGCTTGGTGAGTAAAAGGCTTACAATCCAAGTGTGAGGATCTCCCACATCTACATAAAACCCTGGCATGTGGAGCTAGAGAGAAGAGTCAGTGGTTAAGAGCACTGACTGCTCTTCCAGAGGTCCTGAGTTCAATCCCCAGCACACACATGCTGACTTACAGCTATCTGTAATGGGATCCGATGCCATCTTCTGGTGTGTGGATGTATATGTAGATAAAAAGTCCTATATATACAATATATTAATTCATTAATTAAAAAAAAAACTGCACAGGGCTAATGAGATGGCTGGGCAGGAAAGGCACACATTTTTGAAAGAGAAATAACTCATGGAGTTTGCCCTCTGATCTCCGCAAGCACACACTGTCGCGGAGATCAGAGTGCTCACCCAAATACATAAATAGGTAAATAAGAATCTTTGGTGGAGTTTGCATTGCTGTGATGAAACGCCATGACCAATAACAAGTCGGGGAAGAAAGGGTTTATTTCTTTCACTGCTTGCAGTCCATCATTCAGGGAAGTCAGACCAGGAACTCAGGGCAAGAACCCAGAGGCAGGAACTGAAGAAGCAGAGGCCATGGGAAGTGCTGCTTAGTGATTTGTTCCTCAGGACTTGCTCAACTGCTTTCTTACAGCACCCCAACCCAGGAGTGGTACTGTCCACGGTGAGCTGGGCCTTCCCACATCAATTATCTAGCAAGAAAATATACCACAGGCTTGCCCACGGGCCAATTTAGTGAGGGCATTTTCTCAGTTGAGGTTTCCGATTCCAAAATGACTCACCTGTGTCAAGTTGACATAAAAATTAGCCAGTATAGCTGGGAGGCAGAGGCAGGCAGATTTCTGAGTTCGAGGCCAGCCTGGTCTACAGAGTGAATTTCCGGACAGCCAGGGCTACACAGAGAAACCCTGTCTCGGAAAAACAACAACAACAACAAAATTAGCCAGTAAACAAGTAAATGCAACAACGACAACCCTGGCATGTGTTGTGGTGACTCCCTAGTGCTTGCTGGCTAGCCAGTTCAGCTGAACCAATGATCTCCAGGTTCAGTGAGAGACCATGCCTCAAAAAATGAGGTGTTCAGCAAGATACCAATGCTGACCTCTGGCCTCCACTTGCATATGATCACACACACACACACACACACAGGAGAGAGGCAGGAAAGAAGAAAAGGAGAGAAGAAAAAAAAGAAAAGAAAAACTAAGAGTGGACCCAGCAAGGACCCCAGCAGGGAGCCCAGTATAAAAAGCTGACCCAAACCTTTCCAACCTAAGTCATGACACTTCTAATGCTTGCTCTTTTCCTACAAGTCACACTTGGAGGATTAAAATTCCCCGGCCCCTTGCACACTGTGCTGGAGGGGAAACTACTACTCCAGCAGCCCGAGGGCAGAATCCTAAAGAAAAGACTCAGGAGCAGGCCTTTGTAAACAAAATGATAAGGATCAAGGAGGAGGTGTGGCTAGGCTAGAGTACCTGTTAGAATCCCTCTCTCTAAGAACCCAAGCAACTGCCCCCAAGTGTTTCTAAACAGCAGGGTAGGTGCCTAGCAAATCAACAGTCAGCAGTTCAGACCACAAGGAAAAGTAACCACCGTTTGCCTGCCCTACGGCTTGTGAATAAAGGTGACTTGGGGGCTGGAGAGATGGCTTGGTGATTAAGAGAACCGGCTGCTCTCCCAGCATACACACGCTTGCTCACAACAGTCTGTAATGTTGTCCTCTTCTGGCCTCCTCGGGCACCGTGTATATACAAGAGGCAAAACACTCATACACATAAACAAAATTACAGTTAAAGAAACACAATGGTCGCTGTTCTTGTAGAGGACCAGAGTTGGGGTCTCAGCACCACAGAAGGCAGGTCACAACCTTAGATCCAGGGCGCCCTCTTTTGGCCTCCAGAGGCCTGCACACATGTAGAATAAACAAATATAAATTTTTTTAAAGTTAAAAATAAGCTGGGGGAGGCAGTGCATGCCTTTAATTCCTGTACTTTCGAGGCACAGGCAGGCAGATCTCTGTTCAAGGCCAGCTTTGTTTACATAGCAAGCTCCAGGACAGCCAGGACTACATAGAGTAGTAACCTTGTTTAAAAAAAAAAAAGAAAGAAAGAAAGAAAAGAAAAACCTGTCCGGCAGTGGTGGCGGATGCCTTTAATCCCAGCACTTGGGAAGCAGAGGCAGGTGGATTTCTGAGTTTGAGGCCAGCCTAGTCTACAGAGTGAGTTCCAGGACAGCCAGAGCTACACAGAGAAACCCTGTCTCAAAAAAATAAAAATGAAAAAATACAAACAAACAAATAAAAATGTTAAAAATATATCTTTTAGCCAGGCAGTGGAGGCAAGCATGCCTGTAATCCCAGCACTCTGGGAGGCAGAGGCAGGCAGATTTCTGAGTTCGAGGCCAGCCTGATCTACAGAGTGAGTTCCAGGACAGCCATGGCTATACAGAGAAACCCTGTCTCAGAAAAAAACAAATCCAAAAACCAAACATATATATATATATATAATGTGGACTGGGAATGGTGGCATATACCTTTAATCTCTGCACTTTGGAGGCAGAATCGGGTGGATCTCTGTAAGACTAAAGTCAATCACAGGGAATTCTGGGTGAGCCAGGGCTCCACCCTAACACTTTTTTTTGGGGGGGGGGGTTGATTTTTGGTTTTTGGAGACAGGGTTTCTCTGTGTAGCCCTGGCTGTCCTGGAACTCACTCTGTAGACCAGGCTGGCCTCGAACTCAGAAATTCTCCTGCTTCTGCCTCCCAAGTGCTGGGATTAAAAGTGTGCACCACCATTGCCCAGCGAGCTATAGGTGACACACATACCTGCAATTCCCCAGCAGCCCCTGCTACATTGAGTCGACATCTCTCAGCAAACAAAACAGAATACTGAAGACTTGCAGCGTTGGCCCTTCTTCAGCCTTCTCTGTACAAATCTCATCCTTCATCAACCTCCTTCCTCTTGGCACGGCCTCTACACCGCAGCCGGAGGGCTGGCCACTGCCCTCAGACAAGCCTGGCTTTGAATAGGAAATCTGTTCCTCCTCCTCAGCCAAGGGACTCTGACAGATGATGTAACGTTATATGCCTAGGTTTCCTCATCTGAATAACAGAGACAATGTCAGCGTGTAGCTCATGGTGCTATTATGAGGTGTCCTCAAGTCATGAATTATAAATCTCTTATAATAATGCTTATTAGTGAGGTAAGCATTCTATTCCTAGACTGTACATGAAATGGATTTCTTGTTAGGGTTACTAATAGAAAAACAACTTGGAATTTTTTTTCAAAATTTATTACATAATACTGATTTATTTTATGGGATGGTGGGGCATGAACCTGCGGTACAGATATATAAATCAAGGACAATTTACAGCTTCTCTCCTTTCACCATGTGGGTCCTGGGGACTCTAACCCAGGTCATCAGACTTTTCCATAAATATCAATATTCACTAAGCCATCTCCCTGGTCCAACCTTGGATACCTCAAAGGAGCTCTCTGGTTTTCTCATCCTACTCCCCGAAATCAGTAGAATGCCTGAAACAAAAGAAGAAACTGTTCCAGTCAGCCACAGATCCAGGAAAATGGAAACCCAGTGCGAACCGAGAGGTAACTGGATCAGAAAGCCTCATGGAGCTAGAGACACACATCCCAGGAGAGAAGAGAGGACCTAGCCTAGGCCAAGCTAGGAGTTTAGTCCCCACTTCCAAAAAACAGAGGTAGCTCAGACCTGTAACCCAGGAGTTTGAAGCCAGACTGTATAGTAAAACTGTAAACAAACAAACAAATAAGTTCATATATCATTTAATGCTTATTGCATACCAGCAATGGTTTTCATGTTATATTTTAAAACATATTGTTCTGCATGCAAACGAGAAAAGGCTTCAGCTCAGAGGAAACCGGATCAAGCCAGGTACTGTGTCTGGATCAAATTCCAGGAGATCCAGGATTTGCCAGGCTCTATTTCCTGTGGGCCCGGATTCAACAGGATAATACAAGTTTCAAATGAAATTAAAGCATGACTGGAGTGGATCTGGTTTTGGGATTCTAATTTAGAACAAGAGGTGGGAGGACCCTGAATCAGATGCTCCTTTGAGCGTGTCTCTCGCTCTGTAACTCAGAAGGCTCCTTCACTGCGGAATGCCAGAGTTAAAACAGTGAAGATTTTTCTGCACGACTTTGGCATGTGCTCCGTGTGCTTTGCAGGGAGTCCTCGGTTCCCAGTCACGGAAGGATGCTGAAGGGCTTCTGCGTTGGGGAAATGATCTACACCTTGGAATGTTAATTACACTTGCCCCTGGGTCTTCAGGCTGGAAACACAGCTGGACTGTTGAGTAATACTACAGGCCCTGTCTTGTCCGGCTAGCTCTGCTTAGAAATGAAGAGAGGAAATTCATTCAAGTTTTGCCTACAGTCAGGATTAGCCCTTTAAAGAATTCCGTCCCTTCCAACGAAGCACCCCAGAGAAACTGGACTGGAGACAGACCTTTAATCCTCTTCCTACTCCCTCAATGGCGAATTCTTCCAATTGACTCTCCTTGGGACCTGTCACCTTAGATTGGACACAAAAGGCAAAAACCTAGGACTGGTCATACAAACCTTCTCTGCCATCCATGTTCACAATCTCTAATTTCTCTTTCTGGTTAAAAACAAAGTCCCAAGGTTTTGTCAGAATCTTCCAGTAATTTGAGAAATACAGATCACCTACTCAAGACAGACCTTCCAAAAGGGCTGAAAACTAACTAATACTACAGAGACGAGGAGATGGCTGAGTGGATGAAAGTGCTTGCCACAGATCTGGAGAGCTCATAGCACTTTTCTGCCCTCCGTGGGCCCCTCCATACATACTCACATACATACATACAGAGAGACAGAGACAGAGAGACAGAGACAGAGAAAATTAAAAGAAATATTTATAATTTTAAAATGTTATGTGATGGGTGGTTTGTCTGCTTGCATGTATGTACACCACATGTGTGGCTAGTGCCCACGAAGGCCAGAGAGGGTGTCAGATTACCTGGAACTAGAGTTACAGATGTTACATGTGACCCAGCATATGCAGAACATGGACTCTGGGGAGTGGAAAGTGACTCAAACACAGTAGCAGCCACATGCAGGGGGAGCTGCCTTTTGTAACTAACCACCACTGTGGACGTACAAGAGCTTTTAAAGGTTGGTACCCAGCCACCAGCACAGAGGTATCAACTGGTAAGTAGTAGCAGTGGGTTTCCATAAGAATGTGCCTCTTACTGATTAAGTTTTTTCTCCTGGGGTTGTATCTGGCTGTGTAGAATATTAGTTTGTTTTCCAGGCTCTGCGGGCAATCCTGTGAACTACCAACTGTGGAGCTAATCCTTCACTGTTGGACGTCAGGAAGTGAGTCCTATCATCTGCAACTACAAACTCACTATTACCAAAAAGACCAATGCAGTAATTATCAGAATAATTCTTCTAATTATAGTAATAAGCCTTTCTTTTTAAAATATATCTCCAGGCTATAAGGAATGAAAAAAGACATGTATTAAAAACAAAAACAACAACAAAAACAGTGGACTGGAGAGATGGCTCAAAAATTAAGAACACTTGTTGCTCTTGCAGAGGTCCAGGATTCGATTTCCAACACCCACATGGTGGCTCACGAACATCGGTTGTTTCCATTCCCGGAGATCCAGTGCCCTCTTCAGACCAAGCCTGCACATGACGTTCATACACATAAAACATTTACATATAAGATCAAATGAATAAATCTAGTTTTAAATCAATGAGATTAGAGAGATGGCTCAATGGTTAAGAACGCTGGTTTAGTTCAGGTACAATCATGGCAGGTCACAACCATCCTTATCTAACGTTCTAAGGACCCAAGACCCTCTTCTGACCTCTCCTGACACCAGGCAAGCACGTGGTTCAAATACATTCGGGTAAAACATCCGTACACCTAAAATAAAAATTAATACAAAAAAGGACCCAAGTTGGTTCACAACCATCTGTAATTCCAGTTCTTGGGGATCCAATGCCCTCTTTTTACACGCAAGGCACACTTCTATACATGCATGCAAAACGCCCATACACATGAAATAAAAATAAAATTTTATTTTATTTATTTATTTATTTATTTGTTTTTTTGGATTTGGTTTTTTCGAGACAGGGTTTCTCTGTGTAGCCCTGGCTGTCCTGGAAATCACTCTGTAGACCAGGCTGGCCTCAAACTCAGAAATCTGCCTGCCTCTGCCTCCCAGAGTGCGTGCGCCACCACTACTGGCATAAAATTTTAAAAAAGAAAAAAACCGTGACCAGAGTTGTTGCTTAGGGGTAGAGTGCTTGGCTAGCATGTTAGCCCTCAGACCATTGGAAAATTACATGTAAGTTAAACAAGAAACACTCAACACGACACAGTATGTCTTTATAATCATGATCATCAAACAAAAAGATACTTATAATATAAACTAATAAAATAAAAAGAAAGACATATTTAAAAGAAAATAAGAGAGCTAACCTGGTCTACAGAGAGAGTTCTGGGACATCCAAGAATATAGAGAGAGACCCTGTCTGAAAAATACTAAAAGATAATAATAATAAAATAAAAAGAAATGATTAAAAGAAAAAAAAAGAGCTAGCCTGGTCTACATAGGCAGTTTCATGGCATCCAGGAATATGTAAAGACCCTGTCTGGGAAAAAAATCAAAACTAAGCTGGGAAAATGGCTCAGCAGTTAAAAGTGCACACTTCGCGCTCTCTCTCTCAGCACCCACGAGTGTGGGCTCACGACTGCCTCTAACTCCAGCTGCAGGGGACCTGATGACATCTTCTAGTCTCAAGGTCACTGTACACATGTACACATATGCACACATCAAAAATTAAAAATAGGGGCCTGGAGAGATGGCTCAGTGGTTAAAAGCATTGACTGCTCTTCCAAAGGTCCTGAGTTCAATTCCCAGTAATCACAAAACATCTGTAATGAGACCTGATGCCCTCTTCTGGGGTGTCTGAAGACATCTACAGTGTACTTACATATAATAAATAAATAAATAAATAAATAAATAAATCATCAAAAAAAGAAAAGAAAATTAAAAATAAAGCCAGGAGCCCAGCGGTGGTAGCACACGCCTTTAATCCCAGCACTTGGGAGGCAGGGGCAGGGGGATTTCTGAGTTCGAGGCCAGCCAGAACTATACAGAGAAACCCTGTCTCAATCAATCAAACAAACAAATCTCTAACTTACAGAGCAGCAGTCTCTATAAACATCTGTGAATACCAAAAAGCCAGGATATTTGTTTAATATGCTTGGGCGGTTTGTACTCACATCTGGGAAGGTGCCTGTCTAGTGGTGTGGTGTGCTCCAGCACAACAAAGAGATGCCCAGAAAGACTGACTCATGACAGCAGACAAGTATGTTCGCAGACTCTGAACAAATGAAAAGTGAATGTGTGTACAGTACAGCTTCCGGGTTTTTTTTTTTTTTTTTTTTTTTTTTTTGGTTTGTTTGTTTGTTTGATTGGTTGGTTGATTGGTTGGTTGGTTTTGGTTTTGGGTTTTTTTTCCGAGATAGGGTTTCTCTGTGAGACAGGGTTTCTCTGTGTAGCCCTGGCTGTCCTGGAACTCACTCTGTAGACCAGGCTGGCCTCGAACTCAGAAATCCGCCTGCCTCTACCTCCCAAGTGCTGGGATTACAGACGTGTGCCACCACCGCCCGGCAGTAGGACATTTTTGTCTGCTGTTTTGCTTTCTGAGTTAGGGTCTCTCTGTGTATTCAGTGATTGACCAGGAACTCACTATATAGATCAGGCTGGCCTGAAAATCATAGAGACCCACCTGCTTCTGCCTCTGGAGTGCTGAAGTTAGACCTGTGTGCCACCACACCTGACACAAAGTTTTGTAACAAGACCCCAGACCTTAGTAGGCCTCCATTCCTTAGCACAACTGACTTCATGATGGAAGTGGCATTCGGGCTGTAAACTGAGCACATAGACAGCACCACCCTCCAGAACTAAACCAAAGGCCTGCTCCATCGAAGCCCATAGTTTGTCTCTAAATGTAACAACCTTGCTTTTGGGTTTTATACTTCTGCTTCTTGTTAACTGTTAACTGAAGTATGTCAACCCAAAACATGTTTTGTGTGTGTGTGTGTGTGTGTGTGTGTGTGTGTGTGCGCGCGCGTGCGCGCGCTTAAAAGCTAATCCTGAGAAAGGCTGGGTGCTACACTGGAATCTTGAATACTCAGTGTAGTTGTCTGCTAGCTAACAAACACTTTCTACTGGCTTAAACCCAGGTCTAAGCAGTCTTCTCTGGTGAATACTCCACAGCTGTTTTTAAAATCATACGGTCTAGTTGTTTCTCCCTGCAAAGACTTGTGGTGTTTTCTAAGTGTGGCCCACTGATATCGCTTCCTGTTTCCTTATTCTCACCTTAGAGTCTTCTGAGGCAATGTCCATTTCAAAGCCGACCTGGGAACTTCCCACAATGCTAAGCTAACGGGAATCACTGTCACGTGCTCTGTGTTCTTATTTTTCTATCTTTTAGAAGGGAGCACACAAATAGCGGGCTCAGGGTTTAGTCAAGTGGCACATTAGCTTCCTGTTGCTGCTGTAACAGATTGCCACAAAGTTAGTGACTCAGAACGGCACAAATATACAGCCCTGCACTTCCAGAGCTAAAACGTCTGAAATCAGTTTCACTGAGATTGTAGCTCAGTGTCTTCAGGATTGACTCCTTCTGGAAGTTTCAGGGAGGATCCATTTTCTTCTCAGGTCAGCAACATGCCCTCAAGCCCTCGTTTTCTCCTCCTACTGCCTTTGCTCTTCCGGTCTCTCTGGAAGAAGCAGCTTACTTACCTGCTCATTCCAAACTGTCTCCACCACGAGACCCACAATTCAGTCACATCTCCAGAGGGTGATTTTCATGTATAAGGCAGCATTTACACTACAGATAGCAACAGACAATTCTGGTTTCCCCCATAAGTTCAGTATAAGGTTATATGAAGAAGGGAGAGTATGCAATCAAGAAAACCAACAGACATCTGGAACACAGAGGGGCGATCTGGAGTGCTTTGTGCTGAGGGTTCTAATAGACAGAGCGAGGGCTGTGATTGTACTTAAGGCATTAGGGTAACAGTTCAGCACTGTGAAACATAGATAAGTGGTGTTAGCTGGGTGTCTTTAAGAATTTTTTATCCCAGCACTTGGGAGGCAGAGGCAGGCAGATATCTGAGTTCAAGGCCAGCCTGGTCTACAGAGTGAGATCCAGGACAGCCAGGGCTACACAGAGAAACCCTGTGAAAGTAATGGATGTTCTGCATGTATGTATGTATGTATGTATGTATGTATGTATGTGTACCATTTGCATGCCTGGTGCCCACAGAGGCTTGTGAGCTACTATATGAGCACTGGGAACTGAACCTGGGTCCTCTGTAAGGGCAAACAGTACTCTTAACCACTGAGTGTCTCTCCAGCCCCTTTACGTGTTTAAGTACCTTGGTGTTCTGCTCTGTGAATGAGTGAGTGCACAGGGAACAGGCTGTTCTGGTTTTGAATGGCAGGTCTTTTCCTTACGCCCAGTAGCATGGAGTGGGAAACGGAGCCAGTCTGTTCTCCAGAAGCCCATCAGATTGCCTTCTTACAGCCTCCTTGTTTTGGATACATTCTGACCTCTCTGATAACACTGTGGCTATGAGGAAGAAGGCCTGTGGCAGCTGAAGACAGGACCTCTCCAGGAGGCCTTCCTTGCTCCAGGCCCAATCACTCCAAAAGCACTCCACACCTAAGGTAAAATAAACTTCAGTGAACTTTTGGTGACCTCTCACTCAGGATGGTGGGGACACCTTGTCAGTCACTCAACAATAACCTAGGGATTAAAATAATAAAAAGGAATAAAATACAATTATGATGAAGCCAGTGGCTGGTGGAATTGACTGTATGTGCTGATTGGTGCAAATGTATCCTCTGTGTGTGTCCCCCCTACCACTCCCTGCTATATAATCAGGCTGGCCAGCTCACTGTTTTTGAGTTAGCCAGGAGACATTTTCTTGTATAGCTCTAAGATATTACATTAGGCTCTAGTTTCAATATAAAATAGCCCTTTCTTGAATGGTCTCTTTGCGGCTATAGTAGTAGTAGTAGTAGTAGTAGTAGTAGTAGTAGTAGTAGTGGTGGTGGTGGTGGTGGTGGTGGTTTTGTGAGACAGGGTCTCACCATGTAGCCTTGGCTGGCCTGGAACTCACTATGTAGACCAGGCTGGCCTGGAGTTCGTAGAGATCTACCTACCTCTGCCTCTAGGCTGGGATTAAAGGAAGGTTTGTTCTGCCACGCCCAGTAGAGAAGCCTGAACTGATCTGAGAGAAGGTGGGCTATAGAGGCAGTGGGAAGAGGGCAGGGGACAGTTCTAGAGAGTGACAAAGGGTGGAGGTGACAATAGGCTGGGAAGAATGGAGAAAAGAAAGATCTGAAGAGAGCAGAGGACAGTTCTAGTGACTGGAAGAGCCCCTAGGAGCTGCAAGCCCCTGAGAGCTGGCAAACACCGAAGGCTGAGGTCCTGGCACTCAGGAACTTGGCTGCTGCAACACTAGCCACTGCAGAGGTCAAGGGTCCTGACACTTCAGGCTTCTACACTGTAACACACTGTAACACTGGCTGGTCCTGACCGCTGCTGTCTGAAGCTGTTGCTAGCTGTTGGCTAGAGACAAAGATTTCACTACCAAATACCAGATCATTGGCAGTGGGAACCCAGAAGTGGTAAGACCTGAGCTCCTAGAGTTACATTTTTGGCTAAGCCACAAGTGTCTAGTTATTGAGGCTTGGAGCTATAAGCTTATGAGTCTGTCAGCCCAGTCCATAAGTTGTTGGTGCTCAAGGACCCATAATGTGACCAACACTGAAGAGCTGTTTCTTGCCTACTAACGGTTTCTATCTAGGAACAACAAAAGGTCCCGGGCCAGTTCATCGGTGACCCTTCTACCATTGTCACGCTGGTTTAGTTTCCTCTGCTTGGAGTTTTGAATGTCTTTAGCGGACAGACCAAGTCACCCAGGCCCTGTCCTGGAAAAGTTTCTCCTTTTTTCTCCATAACTGCACACGGCTGCTCTGCCTCCAGATGATACCTTTTGTTTGTTTTAATGTGTGTATTTATGTTGAGGGGGCATTCACAAGACCCAGAAGAGGATGTCAGAGGGGGAACTGGAATTACAGTTAGTTGTAAGTTCTATGTGGGTGCTGGGAGCCAAACTTGGGTCCTCTGGAAGAGCATCAAGTGCTCTAAACCACCGATTGAGCTCTCCTGCCCCTGATGGCAACTTTTTAATTAGTCGCCAATGAACTTTGCCCAGGAAAGCTGAAGAGAAAAATACCAAACAGCCACATATGCATAGGAGCCATAGGCCTTTCTCTCCCAAAAGGGATGGGAGGTGGCAGCCAGTCAGATACGGTCCATTTCCTTAGCCAGCCTAGCCTATTGATCTGGCTTCAGGTCAATAGAAGACTGTCACCAAAAACAAGAAAGGTGGACCTTAAGGAATAAGAACACCTCTAAGGTATCCTCCTGCCTCCACAAGAGCAGCAGAAATACATACTGAAATATGAACACACACACACACACTTAAAAGGAAAGATTATAAAATGTCCCCAAATACAGAATGCTTTGGAAAGCTGAGGCACATCATATGTAAATCACCAAATAAAGTCTTCAAGGTCAAAGACCTTCCTAGTACTTGAAGTTACATAAAGCCACATACTGGAGTTCCCAAGCTTTGAGTAACTCATGGAAATTAGATCTTATATAAGCTTGCAGGCCACTGAGCTTAATGCAGAAACCATCATGTCCGTGCTTACCTCAGAGAGAGACAAGGAAAGAAAGCCTTCCCCAGTGCACACAGGAAAGAAAGCCTTCCCTGGTGCACACACACGCTGGCTTCTCTTTAACGAAAAGGTACAAACCTGCTACACTGAATATTCTTGGATCATGTCAGATAATCATAGGAGCAGCCACTGGATTAGTCACATCTCGAATTTCATAATCACTATATAATTGACACAGACCTTTACACGGTCCTTTCTCCCTGGAAGCCAGTTTATTGCTGGAATTAAGCAACTGTCACTCTGAGGAAAAGGAAGCTAGTTACTCACCTGGCTCACCTTGAAGGTGAGTGGAAGCTTTCTAGAAGTTTCTGTTCTTCCTTGTCAAATGGT
This sequence comes from Apodemus sylvaticus, assembly GCF_947179515.1. Lineage (NCBI taxonomy): Eukaryota > Metazoa > Chordata > Mammalia > Rodentia > Muridae > Apodemus > Apodemus sylvaticus. The sequence goes on from NC_067481.1 coordinate 44,408,951, forward strand.
CCAGGTGGAAACAAGCAAATTGCCTTCAGAGTGCAGAGCCTGGGGACTAGGGACACTCCTGTAAAAAGCTAAGGCTTTCCAAACACATCCTGGTATAGCTGTTTCTGCCTGTAATCCCCTGTACTGGGGATGAATCCTGACAGTTCATTGGCCAACCAGCTGGCCAAAATACATGGTTTCCAATTCAGTGAAAGGCAATAAGGTAGAACGTGATAGAGGAAGATACTCAACGTCTTGCTCTGGCCTCTGCATGCATCACACAAACACACACACATACACACACATACTTGCAAAGATACAAAGGGTGTCTCTGCAAAAAGGAGCCCAGAGCATAAATGTATTTGATGTCTAGGATGTCAAGAGAAGTAATTAACCGATTGCACCCGTGGGCTCCTCTGCATAAACACAATTAAACCTTTAAGCCTCTCAGAGGCAGCAACTGTTGCCAGGACTCTGAAGCCAGAAGGCCCAAGCAAATCCCAGCTTGGCAACTCCTCTGCTGTCTTAGTTAGTTTTCGAATCGCTGTGATTACAAGAGCTGACAGGAACAGGACACCGGAGGAAAGATCGATTTCTCTGGGCTCACGGCTTCCAGAGCTTTTCTTCCCACGATAGTGCGGAAGGCAGATGGAGAAGTTCGTGGGATCTCTTAGGACAGGGACTCGTGCTGTAGGCTGTTCACATCATAGTGGACCAGGAAAGAGAGAGCAAGGCAGGAAATGAGGGGCACAGCCACACCAGGGCCAGAGTCGAATGACTTACTTCTAATGGGCTAGGCTTCATTTCCAAAGTTTCCAGACTCCTCCCTGAAATCACCCCCAGCTGGGGGCAGGGGGTGAGAGGGGATAGTCAAGTGTTGAAAATATGACCCTTTAGGGAATATTTCCGATTCAAAGCAGAACGCCTGCAATAATGACCTCAGACAGATGGGACTTACAGGGTTACATGGCCCAAGGGAATCTGGGAAGGATTAAAAGTACAGAAAAGAGTTGTGCAGTGTGTGTGGGTGGAGCCTAACAAGACTTACCTACTACTCCTGCTCAGTATTCACTCTCACCAGCCTGTCTGTCAGAGCTCAAACCACGATGCTACCTCTCCCTTTAAGAGCCAACACTGGAGGCAGGCGGTGGTGGTGCATGCCTTTAATCCCAACACTTGGGAGGCAGAGGCAGGCAGATTTCTGAGTTTGACGCCAGCCTAGTCTATGGAGTGAGTTCCAGGACAGCCAGGGCTACATAGAGAAACCCTGTCTCGGTAAAACAAAACAAAGGAAAACAAAAGAGGCAACACTAGGATCTGTTGGTGCATATTTGGATTTTCCACCACCTGGCAACTCCACCCGCTGGCGACAGTTTCTAACCCTGGGCTGAAAGCAAGCACTGCATCAGGGTTCCATTTGTTTCATTTTGTTTGAAGTGGGTTTTGTTATTGTTTTTTTGTTTTCTTAGGTTGTTTTTTTTTTTAATAAAGATCGTCTTTTTTTAATATAAACATTGTCTTCTAAACCAAACAGGATTTCCTTCACTGCAAATGAACTACAGGGCCTAAACACTTAAAACAGTGTTCACCCTGAGGTGAACAACAAACTACACAGGTACCCTCAGAGATCTGACACCTCTCCCTGCTGTCCCTCCAGTCCCAGGCGGCTGACTGACAGTGTCGAGCTGCTCAAGGCCTTCTTCAGTAGAATTTGCTCTGTGCCTGAGTTTCTTGGCCCCAGCTGGCTCCTTGGCAGTTCAGAGTCACCAAATCTAGTGACTGTCTAATCCAATCCGCATCTCAGTCAGTACAGTAACCTGTCACATAGGTGCTTCACTGATCCTTTCTCTCCCTCCCCTTCCCCCCCCCCCCCATTTCTCTGTAGCCCCAGCTGTCCTGAAACTCACTATCACTACTCTGTAGAGCAGGGTAGAGCAGGCTGGCCTTGAACTCTGAGATCTGCCTGCCTCTGCCTCCCAAGTGCTGGGATTAAAGGTGTGCGCCACCACTGCCCAACTTCACTCTGATTCTTGATTTGCTAACAAACATATCTTAAGAGATTAAGTTCTGAGTCATACCATATAGGTCAACGACATTTCCTAGCATCTATGGCTACCTGCTAGGCACCAGTTAACAGGGTCCACCTTGGGCAACGGAATGAAGGCAGATATGGTATATTCACTTAACAAGGCTGATCCATAACTTTCTCCCTTCCTCTCACTCTCATTAGTGTATATTAATTATGTAAAGTAGCGTATTTCATTATGGCGTCTTTGTGTGTGCATATAATGTACTTCCTATATTCCTCCCCCATTAGTCTTTCTTGTCTCCTCTCCTCCAAACACACCCTTTTCCTGGTCTCATTTCCTCTCCCTTTGGTGGTTGTTGTTTACGGTTTATAAATTCCTTTGATGTATCATGTGTGCCTGCTTAAGTTTGTATGCACCATTTGCCTGAGGGAGCACTGAAGGCCAGAAGAGGCCATCAGATCCTCTGGAACCCTTCCCAGTGGTTGTGAGCTGCCCTGTAGGTGCTGAGACTGAACCCAGGCCCTCGGCAAGAGCAGTAAGCACCTTCAGCTAATAAGCTACTCTCCAGCCTCAGTTGTTTTGATTTCTGAGAGGGGATTTCACTATGTAACCCTGGCTGGTCTGGAATGCTCTCTGTAGCTCAGGCTGGCCCTCAGCTAACCTGTGATCCACCTGGGTCTTACTGGGATTAAAGTCACCACAGTTGGCAGTCATTTTAATTAATTTGTGTGTGTGTGCGCGCGCGCGCGCGTGTGTGTGTGTGTGTGTGTGTGTGTGTGTGTGTGTGTGTGTATGTGTGATGCATGTTGGTGTGAATACGCAAATATACCTGTTTGTGTGTGTTGGCACATTTAAGCCCTGGTGCATGTGTGGAGGTCAAAGAGCAACCAACGGGAGTCAGCCTCTCCTACTATCATGAAGGGTCCGGAGATCAAACTCAGGTTGCCAGACTTGGTTGCAGTGCTTTTACCCACTGACCTACCTCACCAGCCCATCACCTTTGTGCTCGCTTCTGTTTTATTAAATCTACATCGCACATGTGTGAGAACCTGCAACCCCAAGTCACAGCCTGGAGGAGATTGCTCGGAAAAGCTGCCCAACCAGGGCTTAAATGTGCCTACACAGACAGGTACATTTGTGTATACTCACCAACATGAATATCACACACACACACACACACACAGAGAGAGAGGAAAGCAATTATTTTTTTAAGATTTATTTATTATGTATATAGTATGCTGCCTGCATGTATGACTGCATGCCAGAGGAGGACATTACATTACAAAATCTCATTACAGATGGTTGTGAGCCACCACATGGTTGCTGGGAATTGAACTCAGGACCTCTGGATGAGCAGCCAGTGATCTTAACTGCTGAGCCATCTCTCCAGCCCAGCAATGAATCTTTATGACAGGAAATCACAGAGACTTGGGGCTTCTTCACTTTTATAGCTATGGTTACTTAACCTGACTACATATTTTAAAAGCTGCTAGAACCTTTAATCCCAGCATTCCAGAGACAAGGATTAAATGTTAGATTTATTAACAGTGTTGTCAGAACATTGTCCAAAAATGGAGTTGTGTGAGGAGAATTCTGAATACTGGTGAGAAAACCCCAAGAAATCAAGACAAGACAGGATTTCTCTGTGTGGCCCTGTACCCTTTCCTGGCCTCTGAGGGTACCGGACATTGTGTATGTAGAACACATACATAGACATAGACAAAACCCTCATACACATAAAGTAAGATAAATTATAGCTAAAGTGTGTGTATATATGAACTTTTTTTTGGTTTGGTTTGGTTTGGTTTTTTGGGACAAGTCCTACTACGAAGCTCTGGCTGTCCTGGAACTCACAGAGATCCTCCTGCCTCTGCCTCTGCCGTGCTAGGATTAAAGGTATGTTCCACCATGCTCCATTTCAAGTGTGTTCTTCTTCATAAACTCCTCCCCAAACGTGCCCAGGTCACTGTCCCCGTTTAACTCCCGAGCCATCTCTCCAGCCCAGGCTTGTTCTGTTTGGCCTTTGGTGTTTACTCAGTCCTGGGTGAACTCAGCTCAGTGTGCACTGCAGGCCAGCCTTGAATGCTCAGTCTTCCTACCCCTGATTCCTGAATGTTGGGATTACAGGGATGCCCCACCATGCCCAGCTCAGACCTACATTTCATTTATTAATATTTCTCGTGTGCCTAGCGTGATACCTAACATGCAAGATTTACTTTTTAAAAATCTGGCCTAGACCTGAAGAGATGGCTCAGTATGAGACCAGTACAAAGCTGCTGGGCAGTGGTGGCACATGCCTTTAATCCCAGCACTTGGGAGGCAGAGGCAAGCAGATTTCTGAGTTCGAGGCTAGCCTGGTCTACAGAGTGAGCTCCAGGATAATCAGGGCTATACAGAGAAACCCTGTCTTGAAAGAAACAAAACAAAACAAAAAGCCCAAAAAACAAAAACAGACAAGCAAACAAAAATCAAATTGGATATGGTAGACATACCTGTAATTCCAGTAGGCTACATGAGGATCGGGAGTTCAAGGCCTGCCTCAGCTGAATAGTGAGTTCAAGGTCACCCTACGTTATTTGGAATGGTGGTGCACGTCTTTAATCTCAGCACTTGGGAGGCAGAGGCAGGTGAGTTTGAGGCCAGCCTGGTCTACAGAGAGAGTTCCAGGACAGAGAAACCCTGTCTCGAACTACCCCCCCAAAAGAAAGAAAGAAAGAAAGAAAGATAGATAGATAGATAGATAGATAGATAGATAGATAGATAGAGCATCATCTTTTATTCTCAGTGCTATGGTCTATGCTTTGTTCTGGCCAGGAGGAGGCAGAGATGGAGACAGAGAAAGAAGGAAGGAGGAAAAGTGGCCATTGTCCTGGCCAGCTCCTCTCACTCACGGCTCCTCCTCAGACACTGAGCGGAATCCTGCACGGCCATAGCCACCCTTGATTTCTGCATTACTGGAGTGTCCCCAGTGGGAGAGCTTCAGCGCGCCACCGAGATGAGGTACTGGGAAGTAAGGAATTGATCAGACAAGTATCACACCACAGACAAAGGGACAAATGCATGGAGTGTCTTTGAAAGAGAGAAGTGGGAGGCCACGTGGCTGAAGTGAGGGCTTCTTCCTACTGCTTTTTGAAGTTTCGCATCAAGAGCAAGGGTTTTTGATTCCCGGAGAGGAGGCAGGGAAAGGCGAGGGGGCAGGATGTGTGTTATCAACGCCCTTGTTGATGGTAACTTTCTGAGGTAAGAAATCCTGGGCCCAGGATTATCTGTTAGCTAGGGACCCTCAGTCTCTGTAGCGTACCTGTTGGTATCTGTGAGAAGAGGCTGGCCTGAGCAGAGGCTGGATTTTTTCATTCATTCATTCATTCACTTTAGACAAAGTCTCATTTATGGCCTTAGCTGGCCTGGAACTCCATATGTAGACCAAGCTGGCCTCAGACTCAAAGAGATCGCTCTACCCACCTGCTTAGGTTCAGGATTTAAAGGCATGTACCACAATACACAACTCCAGAGGCTGGATTCTAGTATCATCACATTGTTACAGTAACAAACTCTGCAGATGAGGAAGCCATCCCCTGAGGCAAGGAGGCTGGTGCAGAAGCTCACCCAGCTAATGAGTGGCAGAGCCCAGCTCCAGCTGCAGCCGATCTCATGGCGGAACTGCGTTCCCATCCTGTGTCACACACCTGGAATGCAGATTGGGGCTGTGCATTCCCAAATGTGTGCACAGTCAATTCCCAGTTTCGAAACAGCTCATTCCTGAGAAGCAGAAAGGCAACTATAAAGATACCAGCAATTTACCAGAAGCTGGAGAAGCGACCAGAGTTCAGTTCCCAGCACCCCCGTTAGTCGGCTAATGACCTTGTATAAACTTCAGTTCCCTGTCACCTCTTTTGGCCTCCATGGGCACCTGCAGACATACATGTGACTCACACACACACATGTATGTAAATTAAAATAAACATCTTTAAGTTTTTAAAATAAAGACAGAGAGGGTGCAGTGTGGAGACTCTGGCTGATACTGTGAGAGCTGAGGACGGAGTTCCGTGCCAGGGGGCTTCTAGCATATGCAAAGCCCTGTGTCCTGTCCCTAGGAAAAGAGAGAGAAGAAGGAATCGGAATGGAGGGGGAAAGAGGAGGAGGGACAGTATAAGTGATGAGACCAGTACAACCACAAAACATGCCCAAGACACAGAGCCAGAGGGAGATGCAGAACACAAGGGAATGAATGCCCTTCTTGAGGCCGAGCTCTCCCCAGCCTCTAGGTGGAGAGAGCACGTGACAGGCCAGCCTGCCTTTGCCTTGCTGGCCTCAGAGCCCATCAGGGGGAGAAGCAGGCCTTTCTGCTTCCCCAGTGGAAGGCAAGGCTCACTGTGACTAACCCAATGGGAAGTCCCTCCTGACAGAGGGAGGGCTCGGGCCTGCTACAGTTGTCAAGGCTGATATTAGAGAAAGCCTGTCATTTACCGTAATTTAAAAACACCATTCATTTTCACTGAAGAAGGTGACATTTTCTTTGACTACCATTAAGGACGACTTTCTAATTGGGATCCTGGGGCCTCCCATGCCTCCTGGTTGTACATTCAAACTTCCAGGTTTTAAGTTGGGAAGACCTGTCCTTATCTGAGTGTGTGGGTTCAGAACCAGTGGCAAAACATTCCTTTTTTTTTTTTTTCTTTTAAAGACATGGTCTTCCTGTATACCACGTCGGTCTGGAAGCCACTGTGTAGCCCAGGCTGGCCTCCAATTCACAAACCTGGAAGTGCTTCTCCAACACACATCCAGTCAAGCATCCCTTCCCCCACCCCCCCGGCAGGGTGGTGAGACAATCCTAATAGGATTAATATGTAACCCAGGCTATCCTAGGTTATGTAGCCCAGGCTGGCCTCATCCTTTTCCTAAGCCTCCCTTCCCAAGAATGAGACAATAGGCAGCAACCAAAACTAGCAAAAAAAAAAAAATTATTAGTATGTGTCTGTATGTATTTATGGTGTGTGTGTGTGTGTGTGTGTGTGTGTGTGTGTGTAGGTTCACGCTGGAGGTCAAACCACTTTTGGGAGTTGGTTCTCTTCTTGTAGCGTGATGAAGTAGGGTTTCTCTTGTTTCTGCCGATTTGCACGGTCCATGCTACCTGGCGTTTGCGCTCCTTGCTGAATCTCCGGTCCCTACCACCCATCTTGCCATAGGAGTGCTGAGGTGACACACGTGAGTCTCCTCATTTTTGTAGGTTCCAGGGTTGAAGTCAGGCTCTCAGGCTTTGTCAAAAGCACTTTCATCCATTGGATCACCTCACTGGTCGCTCTCCCCTCTTAAAGGATTTAATTATTTTTTGTGAGTGTATATGTGTGTGTGTAGATTTATGTGTATGCTTGAGTGTTTGTGTGTGTTATGCACACACACACACACATATGTACTCCACATACATGCCTGGAGGCTGAAGAGGGAATTAGCTGACCTCTTGTCACTTTCCACCTGTTCTTCCTGAGGCAGGGTCTCTCCTGAACTAGGGCCTTCCACTGGTCTGGAAACTAGCAAGCCCTAGTGATCCACCCCTCTCTGCGGCCGGGTAGAGCTGGGGTTGCGGATGTATCCTAGATTCGCAGTCAGATACCTGAGTGATGGAATCTCCTCTTGCCCTAGGGTTATCTTCTGATTCCTCGCAGGTAAACTGCTTTGTCACAGTGTAACACAGACACTTCCTGCCTCTGTGGCATTTCCCTGGCTTCTTGACTTCGCCTGCTACATTTGTGTTTGCCTTCAGACCAGTGGGAGGACATTTAGTAGGTGGGAGACCTGTAGCCTTTTGTTTTATGTATGGTTCAGATGGGAAACACACACACTTGGCTGAGAACTCGCCCCAGGCCATCAGCCAGTTCCACACTGCTAAGCCACCACAGGAGGTTCAGTGGAGTTGCCTCTTCAATGGTGGTGAGGAGGGGCGGCCCCTTGACCAGGCTGCCCTGGACAGCTGGTTCCCTGATTATAACCCTTTGCTCCTATTTTATAAAGGAGGCCTTTTCTTTCTGGATACTTATACCCATGCATAATACAAGTTAGCATTTTGTCAACGCTCCACCCCACAGTTACCTGGCAACAGCCAGGGCTGCCCCCTCCTCTCTTTCTTGTTCTTGCTTTCCTGCTCTTTGCTCCCTCCCCATTCCCCCCCCTCCACACCCTACCCCCACCCCACCCCCACATGCTCAGGCTGGGCTCTTCTTCTTCTCCTCCTTTTTTTCTCTCTTTCTCTCTCTCCCTCCCTCTCTCTCCCTGCCTTTCTCTGCCTCTACTACCCTCTTGATTCCTGTCTCCATGCCCTGAATAAACTATTCTACACTATACCACTGTGTACTGGTCCCTCAGGGGGAAGGGATGCTCAGCATGGGCCCACCGAGGCACCCCCTTTCCCCACACCTCACCACACCCCCACCAAAACCTATTCCTCCTCTCTTTATCTTCTTATAAATACATTAATACATAGTCAAGGAAAGGGCCAGTCCTGGGGGCGAGGTACAATGTGTAACCTGCACAACTTCTGAGGCGGCCCGGAGTTTGAGAACAGGCTAGATTCAGGAAATCCCGGTTCTAACTCTCACTTCTGCTCTTTGCTCTCAGCTGAAAGCCATAAGCCGGGTGACCTTTCCAGGTCATTTGTGAAGCTGGGATAATCACAGGGCCTCCCTCCTTCTTGCTGTGTGAGGATTCAAGTGAAATCACTCACATGTAAAATTTTACCACAGGGCTTGCTACACTGAAGATACTTAATAGCATTAATAGTTATTATTTCCTGTGGCCAACTTCTATTTTACTTTTAAAATCAAGGAACCTTTCCTGGGAAGTCTTTTCTGATAGTACCCCGGCTGAGTCAAGGACATTTGTATATTTCCATGCCTCTCATCCTGCCGGCTTCCTCCCGGAACTGTGGCCTCTAGAAATCAAGGACTGTGTCTTTCCTATTTAGATCACCAGTGTCTAAAGCAGTGCTGGCACACAGTAGGTGCTCAGTACATATAAGCTGCGCGAATGGATACATGCACACAGCCCATGGACCAGGGTAAGCTTGTCTTTTATATTTTTGTTAAGAGCCAGTGACCGGGGAGGCAGACGCACAGGCAGGGGATCATTGCCGGACCTTTGGCAAGGGCAGCTCAGGCTCTTCCTGTGGTCATTTTTCCGGAGGAGAGTGGAGAGAAATCTTGCTCCGGAGCTGGAGTCTGAGAAGGAAAACAAGCCAAGTGGTTCGCCTAGACAATGGCCTGATTCTCTCTGAAGGGGACGGTGGGAGCCTCGGGGAACCAGACAAACATCCTCTTCCAGTTTCCTTCCTCTGCACTCGGCTCCCCCAAGCGTCGGTCCAGCCGGAGGCACCCTGGCCCTTGCTTCATAGCGGGCGTCTTTAGGCCCCAGGCTGGCCCCTGAGATGCTGAGGGCGGGCAGGAGCTGCTCTAAATCTGAATCACTCCTAACCACAATGGCCTTCGAGCAACAAGAGGCTTTCTGTTTCCAGAGCCTGTTTAAAAAGTGGGGTTTGCTTCTTATTAGTTTGGAAGTACACACGTGCTTCCACACAGGCCTCCCCGGCTGACAACAACGGGGAGTTGAGTTTAGCAGCCTGCGGGGATCAAATGATTGAATTTTAGAAAATCCGGGTAATTTTTGAAAAACCAAAACCAAGGGGGGAATAAAACCCAACAGCAGAAATCTAAAGCTGGGGGAGACGCAGCTGTGCAGGAGCAAATGTGAAAAAGAATTTAGCAGCCCAGATGCCAGGGGAGCAGCGTGAGTCGGCTGGAGGATGTGGGTACCAGCAGCCCCCGGGAAGGCCTGGCCCAAGCAGAGCATCCAGGAAAAGAAAGGTGCGGGTTGGGCTGTCTCTTCTCTAGCAGCGGTCAGACCACCCTAGAGGGCTGGCTCTGTCTGAAGGCCATCATGTGACAGGAAAGGGTGTACTCTGAGGACAGTTACAAAGAAGGGGGAGGAGGACTGGAGGAGGAGGAGCACTCAGAACTTAAGAGAAATCCAGTGTGGTGGTACATACTTGGGAGACTGAGGCTGGAAGATCAAAAAATCTGAGTCTAGCCTAAGTTCTCGCTTGGTGAGACCTTATATCAAAATAAACAGTGAAAGAGAGGCTCAGGAGCACAGCTCAAGGGAAAAGTGCTAGGCCCTGGGTTCAAGCCTCCGTACTGGAGAAAAAAAAAAAGGTGGAGAAAAGAGAGGATGATTTGGGGGGAAGAAAAGGGCTTGCGTGGGGCATGGGGCCTGCTGCTGGCTTGTGCAAGGGAACTCCTATCCACCCGCTATGGCCTCAGCTCCCTCCCTGCACCTCTTCTAGAAGCCTTCCTTCTCTCAGCAGAACCAGCCCCACCTCCAGGAGAACTCCTGGCTCTATGAGAATCAGGCTCTGCAGGACAGCCCTTGGAACAAGGAGCTTGAGGGTGTAACTGAGCAGGCCCCCTGTTTTATCTGTTTTATCTCTACTTCCCTAGTGTAGCAACCTGACTGCTCTTCACCTGTGTCTGACTAGTTAAATTAGTTGCCCAAAACTGTTACAGTTTTGACCATGAGGAAGAGACTGTTCTTTCCATGTGGCTTTGGAAAGACGGAAGTGGAAGCGGGGGTGGGGGTGGGTGGGGGGCATGACAAGACAGCGGACTTCAGCAAAAATCAGGAAGTGTTTATAACAGTTGTGACGGCAGCTTTATTATGCCTTACTCATGCGATGCTGCACGATAAATGACTCTAAACCGCCTAGAACAGCAAGAAGCGCTTTATTTATTGGCTCAAGCAGTTCACACCAGCCAGAAACTCAGGAGCCACACTTCATTTAGTAGCTTACACAGTTCACACTAGCACAGAAACTCAGGAGCCAGGAGTAGATTGGCTCTGGCAGGGCATCTCTCCTGGGTTGCAGTTAACCTGAAAATGACACTCATATCCCTGTTGCTAAGAGGCCTAGGTTCCTCCATGATCCTCTCTGTAGAGTGGGTTAAGTGATGTCACAACACAGCAGCTGGGTTCCCAAAGAGCATGCCACTAGAGAAAGAGAAGGAGACTGTGGTGTCGTTTGTGACCCAGCCTGACAAGTCTCACTGTCATTTCTATAACACCGCAGTGGTAAGAGAAGCAGGGATGCTGCCTGGTTAGAAAATGAGGTCACCTAGAAGGCTGCCTATCACATTAGATTAGGTGGTTTTCCTGTGGCCTCTACTTTGGTTTCTTCTGCTAAAAAAAAATTGCAGGTGTGGTGGCGCTTCCCAGCACTGGGGAGGCAGAGACAGGCAGATCTCTAAGTCTGAGGCCAGCCTGGTCTACAGAGCAAGTTCCAGGACAGTCAGGGATACACAGAGAAACCAAGGTGGTGGTAAGGCTATCAGGAGAGAACCAGTGTTGACCAGTTAGTGCCATGCAGTACCAGGTCTCCTAGGATGTTAGCGTCACTGGGGATGGAGCTTAGCAGTAGAGCACTTGCTTAGCATGTGAAAAGTTCAGTGAGCCAGGCCGTGGTGGGGCACGCCTTTAATCCCAGCACTTGGGAGGCAGAGGCAGGTGGATTTCTGAGTTCAAGGCCAGCCTGGTCTACAGAGTGAGTTCCAGGACAGCCAAGGCTATACAGAGAAACCCTGTCTTGAAAAACCAAAAAGAAAAGAAAAGTTCAGTGCTCCTAACTGAAGGAATGGAAGGAGGAAGGAAGGAAGGAAGGAAGGAAGGAAGACCACAGCAGAGATGTAACGAATTTGTCCACAGTTACACACCTGTAAAGTGTGTGAGCTTGGCTTGGCCCAAAGATCTGAAATCCATACTCTCATTGTGTGGTTTTAATGGCAACAGCTCCCAGATCTTTCTGAGGGTTTGTTTCCCAGCTGGTGGGCTGTTTGGGAAGGGTTAGGAGGTGTGTCCTGGTTAGAGGAGGATGTGTTCTTCTTGGAGAAGGTGTGTTGCTTTGAGGTTTCAGACGCCCACTCCACACCCAATCTCACTCCTTCTCTTTGTCTACAACTTAGGGATCAGATATGAGCTCCCAGAGGCCACTGCACGGCCCTGCCTGCCCGCCTCCTGTACTCTCCAACATGATCATAGACTAAGGTTCTGAGCTGTAAGCAAACCTCCAGTTAAGTGCTTCCTTTATAACTGCCTTGGCCATGGTGCTTCTTCACAGCAATAGAACAGTAGCTAAGACTGTTCCCTTGCTATGATTCTTCTCAGGGGTTCAGTTGTCAGGGATGCCAGAGCAGTGAGTGAGTCCACCCACAACAGTAGACTTGGACCTAATGCTAGGGTAGGACCAGGTATGCAAGTCACCAATAGGAGGCTTTCTCCAGAGGTCCTCCCTCAGACTCACACACAACTGACAACCCAATTCCACTTCCTTGGCTTCTGCACCCAGGTGGCTTTGGTTAGAGGCCCCTGTCTCAATGCAAATAAAGAAAATCAGCTCGGAATGACCTCAGGAAAAGGAGGTGCTAAGATAAGCTGGTGCAGAGGAAGAAGGGACAGGGAGAGAGGAAGAGAATTCTTTTGCATTCATTTACTCTCTCTCTCTCTCTCTCTCTCTCTCTCTCTCTCTCTCTCTCTCTCGCTCACTCTTGCTCTGTCAGTCTGTCTGTCTCTGTCATCTGGATCACATGCCTGTGAAGCAGTCTCCCAGCGTAAGATGAGAATCCTAAGGTGCCAGTTCTCAATTCATCCATAATTTGTATAGCCCTGTTCAAAATTCCAGCAGGATGCTTTTCTTTAAAGAGATGGGGTCTTGCTATGCTGCCCCAAGAGATTTTGAACTCCTAGCTCAAGAGAGCTTTCTGCTACAGCCTCACTAGCTGCTTCAACTTACAGGTGCCCACCGCCATGGCCAGCTTCCCTCAGGACTTTTTTTGAGGTAAAATACTTTACTGAAGTAAAACATACAGAAAGCTACACACATCCCTAAGTACATGACCCAAATGAATTTTATGAGTATGGGGAAGGCTTCCTTCCCCCCAGCTAGGGAGGGTCTTGGCCAGCTTTTCATCTTATGTAAGCAGAATGTGAATGGGGTATAAAGCCCATTACTGAATAAGGTAAGAGCAGCTCCTTGATGGAGACCGTATGCCATCTGAGGGATATGTTTTTGTTTTGTTTTCATGTTTTACCCACATGGATGCCTGTGTGCCTGTCACCACAGAGGTCTGAAGAGAGCTTCATATCCTTTGGAACTAGAATAATCGGCAGTTGTGAGCAGCCATGTGGGTGCTTGAAACACCCACAGGACTTGGTCAGATCCTCTGCAGAGAACGCAAGTGCTCTTAACCGCAAGTGCTCTTAACCACTAAGCCATCTCTTGCTGGGCGTGGTGGCACAGGCCTGTAAGCCCAGCACTTGGGAAGCAGAGGCAGGAGGATTTCTGAGTTCGAGGCCAGCCTGTTCTACGAAGTAAGTTCCAGGCCAGCTAGGGCTACACAAGGAAACCCTGGGGGGGGGGGGGGGAGGGGAGGAAGCCATCTCTCCAAGCCCCTAAGGGATGTGATTAACCCAACTGCCTATATTTAAAATCTCCAAAAGCTTACTAAACAAACAAAGCAAATCCTAATGAAATGTGGTGATGCCTTTAGGAATTCTAGCCAAGCCTGAACTCCAGTGAAGGACCCCTGTGAGGTCACGCCGCCTCCACATCTCCCCCTTCTCCATCAGAACCAAATCCCTCAAGGACGAATCCCATCCTAGGCCAGGCTTGAGACCCACGGTTCTCCACATGGTCCAGGGCCCTCGCTGCCAGCTGAGTTTACTTGTCCTAATTCTCAAGAATTTGAAAAGGAGGTTGAAAACAGAGTAAATGTGAGAACACCTTATGAACTGTAAAATAGTATTAAAACCAAAAACCACAGGGCTGGAGAGATAGCTTAGCAGTTGAGAGCACTGGATGCTCTTCCAGAGGTCCCCTGTTCAGATCCTAGCACCTACACAGCAGCTCACAACAGACTGTAACTCCAAGACCTGACACCCTCATATAGACATACATGCATGTAAAACACTAATGCACATAAAAATAGAGGATAAATAAATAATAAAGAAATAAAACCAATGCCATTATACTTATTTTCTTTAAAGGACATTAATAATCCATTTCATTCTGGATTTTAAAAAAAGAAGAAAATAAACAAAAAGAAAATAAAAACCAAAGAACAAAAACCACTTTATTTTAACCTGAAATATTTAATAAGCTATAAGAAGCATTTTGATTTGTGGGGAAAGATGAGACCTCAAATTGAATTCTTAAGTGCTTGGTTTGTATTTATTACTAATTTATTTATGTGTTAAACTTTAGATGACCTGTGATAAGGTGTCTGTGTCACAATGCTATTGATTGACCTGCATTATGAGCTGAATTAAATGTGCATTACCCTGGGGCTGGTCACTGTGAGGAAAGCTTTAAAAGTTTTTGAGGGAGAGTAAATGAAGACATTAAGGCCTGCTAGACTCGTCTCCCATTGACCTGTCCCCCTGGGGAAGCTGTCCTGCAGTTCGGTCATATGTATATCTTTGTCTTAATGCTTCCTCTAATGGCTTCTAATGGCTGCTAAGTCATACCACCTACTTTGTAAAGAAACAGCTGTCACCCCCAACCTTGTCACGGGGACATTCTAGAAGATTGGGCCTTAGTGTATAGCCACATCGGATACAAAACCCCATGGTGAGTTTCTGTACCAGGTACTCCTCTGCTGCTGTAATGAAACACCACGTCCAGAAGCAGCTCACGAAGGAAGAGGTTACATGGCTTACAGTTCCAGAGAATGAGGATGCAGCAGGGCTGGAAGGCAGGCGGCAGGCAGCAGGAGTAACAGGAAGAGCAGAAACAGAGGGCTCACAGCTTGAACCTGACAGAACATAAAACAGAAGGCAGGCTGAAAAAAAAAAATTAAAAAAAAAATAATGAAGAAGGCAGGCTGAAGATGGTAAAGGTCTTTAAGCTCTCAAAGTCGGCCTCCAGTGACAGTTTAACATGGCCACACCTCCTAAGCCTCACCAAAGAGCGCCACCTACTGGGCACCAAGCTCAAATGCCTGAGCCCATGGAGGACGTTTTTTTTTAATTTAAACTGCCAAGCCATCTAATGTTGTTTTCCCCCTCCCCCCAAGATAGGGTTTCTCTGTGTAGTCCTGGCTGTCCTGGAACTCACTCTGTAGACCAGGCTGGCCTCGAACTCAGAAATCCACCTGCCTCCCAAGTGCTGGGATTAAAGGGGTGTGCCACCACCGCCCGGCCAGAGCGGTTCTCTTGCAGCTCCAGGGAGGCATCTTGGGGTCTCAGTCCCAGGCCTGCGCCCCACTGGATGAGATTCACAGTCAAGCAAGGTCAGGGGTGAGGCTGAGCAGATGATACGATAACAGCAGGTGGTGAGTTTGCTCATGCGTTACAAATGTCGTTTCTTAACCAGGGACATTCTCCGGGAGGGCCTTGACTTCTAACCGGCAGCATATCTCCTCCCCTGTTTGTTCTTCCGGCAGGAAGCTCTCCTGCTGGATAGATCTGCGAGCCTGGTCAGGGCCCAGGGAGAGAAGCTTGCAGAGCCAACGTCAGGCTTGTGTCTGTCAGTGCACGCGCAAGAGAGAGAGCGACAGACACACACACACACACACACACACACACAGAGAGAGAGGGGGGGGGCAGAGAGTGAGACCTGTAATTCAGTGGATAAAGAAAGTTGTGTGCATATCTGAAGACTGAGTTCTATTTCCAGATATCGGGACAGAACCTACTCCCTCCACCCCTTTTAAGGTTTATGTATTTTATTTACATGAATACACTGTAGCTGTCTTCAGACACACCAGAAGAGGGCATCATTCCATGTGGGTGCTGGGACTTGAACTCAGGACCCTTGGAAGAGCAATCAGTGCTTTTAACCATTGAGCCATCTCTCCAGCCCCAGAACCTACCCCTAAAAGTTGATCTCTGACCTCCACACAGATGTTGTGGCACACACCCACAGGCACATGATGTACATACACACACACACACACACACACAGAGACACATCCACACATGCACAAATAACTAAACAAATATAATGAAAAAAAACCCAAAACCCAAAAAGCCAACATAACAACAAAATAAACAACAAACAAGCAGTGGACCAGCTCTGGGTTCTGTCCTGTGGGATCCTGAGTGATACAGAAAGCCGGTCCCCACAGATTGCCCTCTGACCACATGACAACACCCATGCTGCCATGGTACCAAGTATAGGGCATAGGCCTGGGGGATTGACAGAAGACACAGACACAGGACATTCTGTAGGGAGAATGCCAAAGCTTTACTGAGAGACCAGCAATATATACACTAGAGGCCAGGGAAGAGAACAGGAAAAAACTATTAAAGCCATAGGTCAGGCACCTGGGAAGTCCCTACCACACCGGGTGGGAAGGCAGGAATCAAGCTAAGCCCAGGGATGTTTTGCTCTCAAGAAACTGAGCTGTGCAAACAGCTCAGCTGGGGGCGTTGAGCCAAGCTCACCAGTGACTGTGGTTCACATATGCTGTCTGTCTGTGTCTGTCTCTCTCTGTCTCTGTGTCTGTCTGTCTGTCTGTCAGTCTCTAGCTCTCTCTCTCACATACACACACACACACACACACACACACACACACACATTGAATAAATACAAGTATAAGAAAAAAATTTGAGGCAGGTTTCACTGTATATTCCTGGCAAGCCTGGAATATACCTTTTTAGAGGAGGTTGCCCCTAAACTCACAGAGACTCACATACTTCTGCTACCTAAGGACTGAGATTAAAAGTATGACTACCAGGTCCCCCCACGCCCTCCTCCCCCAAAATTAAAGATGTATTGGATCCAATGCCAGAAAATCCACCACTAGGCGCACATTAGTTTTTCCCTTGCCTATAACAGAACACCCAAAATAGGGACTGGTGAGCTCAGTGGTAGAGCACTCGCCTGGCAAACCTGAGGCTCTGGGTTCAATCCCCTAGCACCAGCCGAAGAGTAAACAAATACACGAGATCCAGAAAACAACAAAATTAAGTCAACCTCTGAGAAGTTAACTTACAAACTGTATTTGCTTCTTGGTTTCAGACGGGCTTGCAGTCCAGGCTTGAAGGGTTCGCAGCTTTGTCTTTTGGTGGAGTCACAAGACAATGGCTGGGGCACGCGGCAAAGTACAACTGACATCATGGTCCCTAGATTTTAACACCCGAGTTAAAGCTGGGTGAGGTGATGGGTATCTATGACCTCAGCACTAGGGTGAAGGCAGATCCTGGGAGCCCATGGCCAGCCACACTACCTGCAAGGTAAGATCCTTATTCAGTTAGAGGATGCATATATATATATGCATCCTCTAACTGAATAAGGATCTTACCTATATAGAGAGAGAGCTTTCTCTTTTTTTTTTTGTTTTTTTGTTTTTTTGGATTTGGTTTTATTATTTTTTATTTTTTTTTATTTATTTATTTGGTTTTTTTCGAGACAGGGTTTCTCTGTGTAGCCCTGGCTGTCCTGGAACTCACTCTGTAGACCAGGCTGGCCTCAAACTCAGAAATCTGCCTGCCTCTGCCTCCGAGAGTGCTGGGATTACAGGCGCGCGCCACCACCACCAGGCAATGGTAGAGCTTTCTAGTTTGAGCTCGGCAGAATGGCTCTTCCAATAGTAAGTGACAAGAGAAAGAAGTCTAGTCCTGTCTCACCAAGCAGGCGGCCCACAACACACACAGCATCACCACCATTCACAAGACCATCCTTGGGATGGGACTCAAGAAGCGGTCAAGGAGACCCAGAACTTAAGCTTAAAGGAGATGGGGAGTTCAGGTGTGGGCACTGATTCCAGGCTCAAAAAATCTGTCTGAAGCAAAGGAATGAGATGCTTGTCCTCAAAACACAATGAGGATGAGTCATCAAACAAGTTCTCTGCTTTTGCGACCTATGTCCCTGTTATTATGTTCAAAAATCTACAGACAGGCTGGGGGGATGGCTCAGTGGCTGAGAGCACTGGCTGGTCTCTACGAGGACTCTGGTTCAGCTTCCAGCATCCATGTTGGGTAAAACTGGTTCCAAGTACCTTCTTTTGGCTTCCAAGGGTGACTATAATTACATAGTGTACACTCACACACATACACACACACACACACACACACAAGAAAAAAATATACATTTTTTTGTTTTGTTTTGTTTTGAGACAGGGTTTCTCTGTGTGGCCCACTGCCAGGCAAAAAAATAAAATTTAAAATTCATAGATAGCTGAGCAGTGGTGGCACACGCCTGTAATCCCAGCACTCTGGGAGTCAGAGGCAGGCAGATTTCTGAGTTCGAGGCCAGCCTGGTCTACAGAGGACAGCCAGGGCTATACAGAGAAACTCTGTCTTGAAAAAAACCAAAAAAAAAAAAAAAATCATAGATAGTCAATGAGGATGATAACTAATTGCTGAATGTCAAAATTATAAAAATGAAAAATAATAAGTAAATAAACAAGATAGAGATCAGTTAAGAACATCAGATGATTTGTCCGGTGTAAGGACAAATGTCTTTAATCCCAGCACTCCGGAGGCAGAGGTAGAGGCAGTCAGATCTCTGTGGATTCAAAGCTAGTCTGGGCTTTAGAGCAAGTTCTGGAACAGCCAGGGATATAAAGTGAAACCCTGTTTTGAAAAAACAAAAACAGCTCCTGGAGACATGGCTCAGGCTCAGCAGTTAAGAGCTCTTCCAGATGGTCCTAAGTTCAAGTCCCAGCAACCACATGGTGGCTCACAACCATCTGTAATGGGATCCGATGCTCTCTTCTGGTGTCTGAAGACAGCTACAGAACTCATACACATGAAATAAATAAATAAATATTTAAAACCAAAACAACCCCAAACTCCCAATCACAACCCTCTGACCCCCCACATGTACATGCAGTGAGCGTGCCTTTGTGCATGAGTGCACACATATCAATCAAATGAAAAACTCTGAAGATATCTATACTCTGCAATATTATGAGGTCAGGCAAGACTTTCCTGTTTATGTAAACACATTTAACCACTAAGACTTCTCTCCAGCACTCCCTGCTCCTCCCACCTTCCTTTCCTCCCTCCCTCTCTCCTTCCTTTCTTTTTTTTTTTATTCGATGTAATTTATTTACATTTCAAATGATTTCCCCTTTTCTAGCCCCCCCAAAGGTTTTTTGTTTTTTTTTAAACTTGTTTGTTTTTTCCAGAGTTTCCTCTGTGTAGTCCTGGTGGCCCTGGAACTCATTCTGTAGACCAGGCTGGCCTTGAACTCAGAAATCCACCTGCCTCTGCCTCCCAAGTGCTGGGATTAAAGGCGTGCGCCACCACTGCTCGTCTCCTTCCTTTCTTGTGTGTGTGTGTGTGTGTGTGTGTGTACTCACACACACACACTCACACACACTCACACACACACACACACACACATACGTATTTGAACCCAAGGCCTCCTGCGGCTTAGCTACGTCCTCAGCCTCTCACTCTCACCCTGGCTCACCACACGTACAAGGTCAGAGGCCTTCTGTCTCGCTTGCAGTGCCAGCCATCATACTCAGGATATTGCTCCCACTGGGAGAGCCCTCTACCAGAGCTGAGGCTCTTCTGCAGATAATCTAAACCCTGTCTGCTCACCCTGATGAAGAGAGTCACTGTTTGTAAATCTGAGTTTGCTAACAATAATGCATTTCTACCGACAGGTCCTAAGCTGTTACCATATCCTCAGCTGACTGAGTGGCTCTGAGAGAGTTTCATAAACACGCTGACAAGGGGCTCAGTGGCCCAGCACTGGCCCGGCATAAGCAAGGCCTGTCTTCAATCTCCAGGACCACAAAACAACCTCTTCTAAACAAACCCTGAACCACACTTACTTAATCCCTAAAAAGAGGGGTTTAGACTCCATGGTCCAGCCGGGCAGTGGTGGCGCAGCACTTGGGAGGCAGAGGTAAGTGAGTTTCTGAGTTTGAGGCCAGCCTGGTCTATAGAGTGAGTTCCAGGACAGCCAAGGCTACACAGAGAAACCCTGTCTCGAAAAACAAACAAACAAACAAACAAAGACTCCATGGTCCATAGACCTCAACTCTAAAATTCTTACTTTGGGCCTGGAGGTAGGTAAGTTGCAGTGAGTTTCCTGGCTTGCTGGGGTTTGATCCCCAGGAGCGCATAAAGCCAGGAGTGATGACACAAACCTATAATGCCAGCACTTGGGAGATGAAGAGGATCAGGAAGCTCATGCCATTCCTAGCTACAGAGTTCAAGGCTAGGCCAGGGGTACATGAGATCCTGTCTAAGAAAAAAATTAAACAAATGAATAAAATTCTGAATTTGTTGGTTACTTTAAAAGCAAGCAAACAACCCCCAGGCCATGCAATACCAAACATTGCCAGCAGAGGTCAGGAGAAGTCCCTTAAAACTCAGATCAACTTCCTGGTTTGTAAGGTTCTGTAGCTGTTTTTCCTGTTCCTTTACTTAGCCCTGTGTATTGTGTGCTTTTGCCTTATCTGTCAAACGTAAAACCTTTCCTCCCCTGATGGGCGAAGGAAATTGCAAGCAGGTGATATGTGGGGTGGTTTTATACTCTGGGTTAATGTAAATAGAGAGACAACACAACAAAATCTTGCCTACCAAATCTTTTTGTTGGGTTTTTTTGTTGTTGTTGTTTTTTGTTTGTTTTTTGTTTTTTTTTCCAAACAGGGTTTCTCTGTGTAGCCCTGGCTGTCTTAGAACTCACTCTGTAGACCAGGCTGGCCTCGAACTCAGAAATCTACCTGCCTCTTGTTTTTAAAGCAGGTCCTCTCTATGGAAGGAGCCCAGGTTGGTGTGGAAAAAGTGACCCTCCTGGTTCAGCCTCCTTAGTACCGGATTGAAACAGCGCCCCCACCCCCCCAGCCCCTGCCCCGTCTGTTTTTGTTTTGTGAGGACAGTGTCTCACTAAGTAGCTCCAACTATCCTGGAACTTGCTACAAACCAGGCTGGCCTTGAACCCACATAGTCTGCCTGCCTCTGCCTCCCCAGTAGTTACAGGGGACTGTACATGTTGAGAACTGAACTCAGGTCCTCTGTAAGAGTACTAAATACTCTTAACCTCTGAGCCATCTCTACGGCTCCCAATTTACCACTTAAAAAAATATTTACCTCAGCAAAATTCTTCTCAAACTGGAGTGTATAACTAATCTCTCTCCTCTCCTCTCCTCTCCTCTCCTCTCCTCTCCTCTCCTCTCCTCTCCTCTCCTCTCCTCTCCTCTCCTCTCCTCTCCTCTCCTCTTTTCATAAATGTTTGAAAGGGAAAAAAAGGGGCCAGACGGTGGTGGCACACGCCTTTAATCCCAGCACTTGGGAGGCAGAGGCAGGCAGATTTCTGAGTTCGAGACCAGCCTGGTTTACAGAGTGAGTTCCAGGACAGCCAGGGCTATACAGAGAAACCTTGTCTCAAAAACAACAACAACAAAAACAAAAACAAAACAAAACAAAAAAAGTGGGGCTGGAGAGATGACTCAGTGACTAAGAGCACTGACTGTTCTTCCAGAGGTCCTGAGTTCAATTCCCAGCAACCACATGGTGGCTCACAACCATCTGTAACGAGATCTGATGCCCTCTTCTGGTGTGTCTGAAGACAGCAACAGTGAACTCAAATAAATAAAATACATCTTTTTTAAAATGTTTGAAAGGCTGTACGTGATGGTGATGGTTTGCAGTGGAATCCCAACACTCCGGAGCTGGTGCAGGAAGATCGCTGCGCATTTCAGGCTAGCCTGGGGTACATATGGAAAATCACACCAAGCAGAGCTACATGAAGGAACCATGTCTGTAGCGGGAAAACAGGCATTGCTGTTAATAATGGCACAGACACAGAAAGGAAACACCACTCCACTATTTAAAAGAACAAGACGGGCTGGAGAGATGCTCAGAGGACTCAGGTTTGAGTCCTTAGCACCCATCTGACCTTGAGTCCCCATCTGACCTTGGTGGGCACTGGGCATGAATGCAGTGCACAAACATGCATGCAGGCAAAACATCCACACACATAAGACAAATCTTATATTTAAATGAGATAAACTAGATGATTCATGCCTGTAATTCCAGCACTGGAGAGTATCAGGAGTTTGACCCTGTTTCAAAAAATAAAACAGAGGGGGCTGGAGAGATGGGTCGATCAGTGGTTAAGAGCATCGACTCCTCTTCCAGAGGTCCTGAGTTCAAATCCCAGCAATCACATGGTGGCTCACAACCATCTGTAATGAGATCTGACATCCTCTTCTGGTGTCTGAAGACAGCTACAGTGAACTTATACATATAACAATAAATAAATCTTAAAAAATAAAAAAACAGAGAAAGAGAGAGCTGGGTGTGGTAGCATGCGCCTTTTATTCCAGCACTTGGGAGGCAGAAGCAGGCAGATCTCTGTGAGTCCAGGCCAATCAGGACTATATCCACATTAGTGAGATCCTAGTTCAAAGAGAGAGAGAGAAAAACGAGAATCCCCTGTGAGTCAGTCAGAGGACGAGACGAGATGGAGAAGATATTAGTGGAGAGCCTGCAACAGGTTTAATGAGTGATGAGGAGCTGGGCACAGGGCACACACCAGAGTCCCAATTACTCAAGGGACTGAGGCAGGAGGATTATTGGAGCTAAGGAGTTCCAGACAGCCTAGGTAAAATAGTAAAACTGTCTCAACAAACAAACAAACAAACAAAAGAGCTGTGTGTGAGCGTCCCTGGGCTCTGCTGCTCTTATGTGAGTTCTTGTCCTTTGTGTGTTGGGAGACAAGGTCTTCCAGTAGAGCACAGGCTGGCCTGGAACTCACTACGAAGCTTACCCAGAGCTCAGCAACCTTCCCGCCTCAACTGAGTGGTAGGATCATGGTATGACCATCAATTCTGATATACCGAATTACCTACTCCCCAGAAGATTGTTCATCTCAGGGATTCACCTTTGACCTCTGGGTGTGTTTTTGTCTAGCCACTTTTACTGGCTAGGTTTATGTCAACTTGACACAAGCTAGACTCAAGCAAGAGTCTCTCTTGACAGAGAAGAGAAGGCCTTAATTCAGAGATGTTTCTATACCATCAGGCTGGCTTTGTAGTGGTGGTACACACATTCGATCCCAGCACTCAGGAGGCAGAGGCAAGTGGATCTCTTAGTTCGAGGCCAGCCAAGGCTACACAGTGAGATCTTGTCTTAAAAAACAAAAACCAACCAACCAAACAGATCAGGCTGTAGGCAAGTCTGTAGGACATTTTTTTAAATAGAGATGGATAGGTGGTATCATCCCTGGGCTGGGAGTCCTGGGGTCCTGGGTTCTTTTCTAAAAGAAAACAGGCTGAGCAAGCCTTGTGGAGCAAACCAGTAAGGAGTATTCTTCTGGGTCTCTGCCTCAGCTCTGCCTTCAGGTCCCTATCCTGACTTCCTTTGAGGAGGCAGTGCAAGCTGAATAAGTCCTTACTTCCCCAGGTTTCTTTGGTCATGACGTCTTATTGCAGCAATAAAAATCCTAATTAAGACTCTGCTTACTGCATTCTTCCCCCTTTGTGTGACAGCTCCTCCAGGACAAGGTTTATGCTCTACCAGACAAGGTGGACTAGGTTGTGAGAGGAGTGAAAGAAACAAAGGAATGAACGAACAAACAAAGCAGGTGCATATGGCTGGCATGAGAGAGAAGCTGGGTCACGCTGGACTTCCAAAACTAAAGATGTACACTGCCGGACAGAGAGCCATGAGTTCCCACACACCCGAATCCAGTGTGGCATCCATCTCCTGGCTGCAGCAGGATGAAAGTCCATCAAGGACAGGACAGAGGCAAGCCCGGCCACAGTCTGTTCCTTAGGGACCTCCCAGGAGGCACACTCAAAACCTAAGAGGAAGGAGATAACAGGTGGCTGTGGTGGTCCATCCCTAGAACCTCAGCTCTCAGGATGCTGAGGTTAGACCATCACAAGTTCTGAGCCAGCCTGGACTACATAACCTGAAAGCCCCCCTAACTCTAAGAAGTCAAGTAAAATAAAACCTCCGTTTCTTCTTCCTTCCACAGACTGTTACTCAAGGGACAAGAGAGTTGATTCAAAGAGAAACTTCCTGCTTCCTTTTAAAGACCTAATTCCTGCTGCACTAGTCTTTCCGAAAGCCAGCCACGCCCTCTTCCTCTGGCCTGGAGTTGCACTGGAGAGGTCTGGTGTGACAGAGCAGCGAGTCCTGCACTTGAGAACTGGAAAAAAAAAGTGTTAATTTGTGCTTGCTAGTAGGTGGGGTCAGCTTTCTCTAAACACAGCACCTGTCCATGCCTGCCAAGGTAACTTCATGTTTTGTTTTGATGTGTGTGTGCATGTGTGCGCATGCAGGCACACGTGCATGCTAGTACATGTTGAATTCAGTTTCTCCGGATACCAGGCTTGTTCATATCTCCCTCTGTGCTAGCTTCTGCTCTCGGGTCCCTCCCCACAAGGGACACACCCCCATTCCTTCTCAGGCCCCTTTTAAGATTTATTTATTATTTATTTACTTACTTGCTTGTTTATTTACTTACTTATTTATGTGATTACACTGTCACTCTCTTTAGAGACACCAGGAGAGGGCATCAGTTCCCTTTACAGAGAGTTGTGAGCCACCATGTGGTTGCTGGGATTTGAACTCAGGACCTCTGGAAGAGTAGTCTGTGCTCTTAACCTCTGAGCCACCTCTCCAGCCCCTCAGGTTTATTTTCATGCCTCACTTGTTAGGTTATCCTTGGTCTGTCTTTTCCACTAAAATAAAATCTCTGTCTCTGCTACTCAGTTTGAATGAGCAGCACAGAGGCTGAAGAGACTGCAAGGCCCCAGATGCTGAGTGTAGGGTGAAGCTGCCCCCAGACTTATTAGTGATACAGGGACCTAAGTGCACATTGTGGGAGGTTCTAGAAGACTGACCAACATCACCTGTCCTTCCCACCCACGTGAGGAGAAAAAGCAGGCTCTGGGGGAGGAGGGCTATAAACACTTTATACTTTAACCCAGGGACTCCACATTCAGCTTTCTGCTTTACTCACCAGAATAAATGTCCCTTTGGGTTGGTGTGTGTGTGTGTGTGTGTGTGTGAGAGAGAGAGAGAGAGAGAGAGAGAGAGAGAGAGAGAGACCTGGAGTGGTTTCAGCAACCCATTTATATCAACTTCTCTAGCATTGTCAGTTTTTCCTTGAACACCCAGAGACCCTACCTTTCCCTGTGGCCAATCAACACACCTTCCGAAGACTTCAAGTTCCCCCAAGGAAGGTCTTCCCTGGTGGACTTGGAGGCAATGCATGTATTTTAGCATGCCTGAAGCCTTTAGTGTCAGCCCCAGTACAAAAGAAAAATGTGTTGGAAAAATGAAGGGGGACGATCTTGGAAGGCTCCCAAAGACAGCTGCCACTACCACCTCAGCTCCCAGCCTATGCTGTGCTGGGCCAGGAGAGCATAGCCATGAGGTTTACCTGTCTGGCTAACTATAACAGTGCCAGCTAACTGACAAGTCGGCCTCGGTGCTGTGAGGGGGTGGGCAGGTCACTGCCTCCACCATCTCCTCCCCCTACTACCTGCCCCAGGGCTAATTCCTGGGAGGGGTGGTGTGGCAGATGGCCTTCAGATGAAGGAAGTCACATCTGGGATTCGGGTGGGTGGGGCCTTCCCTTCTGACTCTTCTGTCTCCTAGTTCTTTCTAGCAGGTGGGAGGGTTTCAGAAATGGCCAAGAGGCTGAGGCACATCTGGAACAGGCAGGGACAGAGGCACAGCTCTAGATTGCATCCAGACCTGAGAGATGAGTTAATTAACCAGTGAACGGAGTCAACCCAAACCGGATTAAACTACATAAAGGCAGGTTTATTTGGAAGCAGGTTCAGGGGTCGAGGCCAGGGAGGTTGACGTAGGGAGAGGGTCAGAGGGGAGGATGAAAAAGAAAATGAACCTGTGAGCTTGTGCAAGCTGGGACAGCCAGGGGGAGGGGAGAGGGGTGGGAGCAAGCTAGGACAGATGAGGGAGGGGGAGGGAAACGAGGAGGGGGGAGTCGGAGGAAGGAGAGGGAGAAAGCAAAATGTCTGCTTTATATAGGGAAGAGTTTCTGGGGGAGGGGAAGCCCAGCCCCACTGCTGAAACGTTCCCAGATGGGGACTGAAGGATGCTGGGAAAACCTGGAGGCCAGGTCCACTTTGGTACTTAGTTAAGCTTTTACTGCTATGAAGAGACACCATGACCAAAGCAACTCTTATCAGGACAACATTTAATTGGGGCTGGCCTACAGGTTCAAAGGTTCAGTCAGTTATCATCAAGGTGGGAAGCATGGCAGCGTCCAGCAGGCCTGGCACTGGAGGAGCTGAGAGTTCTACATCTTGTTCTGAAGGGAACCAGAAGACTGACTCCTCAGGCAGCTAGGGGAGGGGGGTCTCAAAGTCCACTCCCACAGTGACGCACTTCCTTGAACAAGGTCACATCTCCTAATAGTGCCACTTCCTAGGCAAAGCATATTCAAACCACCACAGGTACATTGAATATGCACCCTAGAAGCCAGGCGTGGTATTACATGCCTTTAATCCCAGCACTTGGGAGGCAGAGGCAGGTGGATTTCTGAGTTCGAGGCCAGCCTGATATACAGAGTGAGTTCCAGGACAGCCAGGGCTACACAGAGAAACCCTGTCAAGAAAAAACTAAAACAAAACCAAAAAAAAAAAAAAAAAACAAAAAAACAAAAAAACCAAAACAAAACAAATGCACCCCGGCTGCTTGTCACAGGTCTGAATCACAACAAATAAGGGATTCCTTTGCTTTTGTAAGGGAACCTCAAATCAGAGTCCTTGGCTTCAATGCAAAAAAGAGTTTCAGTGGGTAGAGGCGTGCCATCAGGGAAGCCTGGCTTAAGTTCTGTCCCTGGATCCCAACAGGTGGCAGGAGAGAACTAACTATACACTGCAATGTGGTACCATGAGGGTACCCGCCCTCCTGGACTCCAAATGAATTAACTTCAGAATAAGCTGGTGTGAAGCCAAGTGGTGTTTATTAAAGGATGCTTTTAGGCAGGGCAGTGGTGGCACCTTTAATTCCAGCACTTGGGAGGCAGAGGCAGGGGGATTTCTGAGTTAGAAGCCAGCCTGGTCTACAGAGTGAGCTCCAGGACAGCCAGGGCTATACAGAGAAACCCTGTTTCAAAAAATTACTACTACTACTACTAATAATAATAAAAGATACTTTTAACTACATTTTAAGCATAAGAGACAGAGTCAGGTGTCCTCCAAGAGAGGACACTTTATTGCCTTTCACAGACCACTATGGAGGCTTTTGAAGAGGATATTATCCTCAGAGGGTTGCTAAGAAGCCCAGAGAGCCCAGGCCAGCCCAGGGGCCCCTGACAGGATTATGGTTGATAAGATATAGCAGTGTAGATCCCAGGATATGATTGCTACAAACAAAGAGTCTTGGTTGTGGTTCTCAGAACTCTTTGGGAACTGAACCTATACTCAGTCCTCAAGCCTGGCACATTACCACCTTAACATAAAATGTCTATGCACGAAAGGAGTGTTATCTCTGTTGGCGACCTTCAGGGCAAATGCTGGCTGGGCTGGGATTCTTGTTTCTCTGCCCCTGAGAAGGGCTTTCTCTTCCTGTGTCCCCCTAATTTTTGTTGTCTCTCTGACCTGACAGACAACCTGGTGTGTCCTGGGCCATACCAGGAAAACCCTGAGTTTGTCTTACTTGCTGTTTTTCCAGGCATGTAAAAGTGTCTCTCTTCACCCTGCCCACCTCCCCCAAAGTGGCAGTGGTTCAGAGGCCAGACCCCTCCCCCCAAGGGGCAGCGTGCTATGACTCTATGACTACGGTGGAGCAGAAGGAAATGTCATCTCTCAGCTGACATCCTGGCCTCACAGCTCGACAAGTGTGACAAAGGACCTCTGAGCACCTTTCCAGCCAATCACAGGAGGTACAGGCCAGGCGCTCCTGCTGTTGGACCTAACGAGGAGGAAGGTAATGGAGGTGGTTTGTGTCATCACGACAGGAGTCCAGTGAAGGGCTTAAGAAGCAGACCTCAGGGCATCCCCAGAACCTCCTAGTTAAAATCCCCAGACCATGCCTTTGTCTGGCCCGGCTGGCTCTGGTCTTGACCAAATATCTTTCCTATGATGTATAAGGAAGGCTCTTGTTTCCATCCTCAGAACTACCAAGGGGTTGGGGCTGGGGACACAGAGAGAGACAGAAACAGAGAGAAAGTTTCAGAAAGAGATAGAGAGATAGGGGGAAACAAAGACACACACACACAGAGAAACAGAGAGACAGAGGGGGAGACAGATAGGGGGAGACAGAGAGAGACATAGAAACAGAAAGAGACAGAGAGGGACTGAAAGAGAGAGGGAGGAGATAGAAACAAAGAGACGAGAAGCTGAGAGACAGTGATAGAAAGAGACAGCGACAAAGAGGTGGGGAGAGAGAGAGAGAGAGAGAGAGAGAGAGAGCACTAGCACTCAGGGAAAAAGAGGTAAACTAACTAATCTCTATGTAAAGCCCAGAAAGGCATGTATTGAGAGGGATCTATCTGGTGGTCCATGTCTGTGATCCCGACATAGGCAAGCATTAGTTAGTTTTCTGTTACTGAGATAAAATACCGTGACCAGGAGCAACGTAAGAAAGAAAAAGTTTACTACATCGGCTAATGGTTCCAGAAGGATCTAGGCCATCGTGACTGGGAGATGCTTGGTATGACGGCAGGAGCAGGGAGCTGGTATATCGCATTTTCATCCAAACACAGAAAGCAGAGACTAAACAGGAAGTGGGGCAGGGCTATAAACTCCCAAAGCCCACCCCTGGTGATGTGCTTCCTCATAAAGGTTTCATAACCTCCCCAGACAGCACCACCATTAAGAGACCAAGTATTCAAATACAGGAGCCTATTGGAGACATTCCTATTCAAACCACCACATACACATACCCAAAATAATGTACTTGACAGCCTGCCTTATCACCTGGACATACTGTGTATATACACACTGTCTTCAAACACTGGGTTTGAAGTATACCCTGCAATCTAGACTCCCCGTACCCACCACCTGCATCAGAATATAAGTATTCCTCACCAATAGAGTAAGTATCCTGGCCCCAGGTAACAACCAAATCTAGGCAGTTTCAAGAGTTATTACTTAATCTGTCAATCAAAATAGAGAACCACCCAAACTACGGCCTTTGATTTAGCCCCCTTAAGAGACCCAGGCTGTGGCCTTGACTACCCTCATTCCTGTGGCCTGCAGTCAATCTTTTTTGTTTGTTTTTGTTTTTTCAGTCAGGGTTCCTCTGTGTAGCCCTCGCTGTCCTGGAACTCACTCTGTAGACCATGCTGGCCTCGAACTCAGAAATCCACCTGCCTCGGCCTCCTGAGTGCTGGGATCAAAGGTGTGCATCAGTTCCACCCAGCAGCTTGCTTCTTTTGCAAATCTGTGTGAGGATTTCTAATTCTTTGGACAAGAAACCAAGGGCCTGGAAGCAATCAGCCTATAGCCCAACCAGTGGTAATCATCGTAGCCATCCTAGCACTTGGGGCAGAGGTAGGGGGACCAGGGCAAGTTTGGTAAAGGGCTACAGGTAAAGTCCCTGGTTTGAATAACAGCAATTATCTTGTGCCCTCCAGTGTTTTGCTGTTTTTTGTTTGTTTGTTTTGCTAGTGTTTTACTTTCTTGAAGGTACCCACCCCTTATTTATTTATTTTTGTTTTTTTGTTTGTTTGTTTGTTTTGTTTTTCGAGACAGGGTTTCTCTGTATAGTCCTGGCTGTCCTGGAACTCACTCTGTAGATCAGGCTGGCCTTGAACTCAGAAATCCACCAGCCTCTGCCTCCCAAGTGCTGGGATTAAAGGTGTGCGCCACCCCTGGCTTGTACCAGCCCCTTATAAGTCCAGTTTCATTCATCCATTATCTTTGTGCTTAGAGAATCTTTGCCTAACAAATAGAATCCTCCTCCGTGGTATCTCAGGAATTCAGAATATCTGAGATTGCTGAGGTGTGTTCTATTGCAGGCAAAACATGCTCAGGAGAAAAAGGCTTTGCTGCAATCAGACTGCATTGTTCTGTGTTACTCAGTGTTGCGTGACACTGTGGCTTCCAGGCTGTGCCTCTCCATGGCTTTTTTTTTTTTAAGCTTACCATAACTCTTGTTTTTAAAGATTTGTTTATTTTTATTGTAAATGAATGAACTTTTTGCCTGTGTGTATGCCTGTGCATCATGTTCATGGTCTCAGAAGCCAGAAGGCCTTGGATCCTCTGGAATTGGAATTACAGGCTGCTGTGAACTGCTGTGTGGATGTCAAGAAATGAACCAGGGCCTCTGGGAGAACAAACAATGATTTCTGCCCCCCACCCCCAAGCTGGGGTTTCTCTGTGTAGCCCTGGCTGTCCTGGAACTCACGCTGTAGACCAGGCTGGCTTCAAACTCAGAGATGTGCCTGCCTCTGCCTCCCAAGTCCTGGGATTAAAAGTGTGTGTCATCAGCACCAAGCTGTTTGGCTTTTAAAATGTTTATTTACACGTGTGTGTGTGTGTGTGTGTGTTGTATGATGTGTGATGTGCACAGTGAGTCAGCAGTTTCACCCTAGCAGCCTCCAGACAACGTGAGGAAGGAGCAGGCCAACACAGGCAGAATGAAGATGTCACTTCCAGATGTCACTTCCAGAATGAAGACGTCACTTCCGGAGCCCTGGCCCTCTGCAAATCTTGCACATACGTGCTTTCTTCTTTCTAATGCAGAGTTCTGGTTCCTGGACTTTTAAAGCCAGAAGCCATCTGAGCCTAGCTTTGGGAATCAAGATTGATGGTGTAATAAAATTAATAGACCATCAAACTTTCTCGCCTGAATTACAGTCCCATTATCACAGGAGAGACAAACAACACACTTCATTAAACTGAAGGGTGACCAGAGACTCTGGAGAGAAGCACAGACGTGATGGGGAGATTGTGGCCTCTTCAGACCTGGAGTCTCCTAGACTGTGTGATGAGTGAGCTCTGGGCGGTGCCTTTTGAGAAGGGAAGTGACCTGCCTAAGGTGCTGGGTGCCTTTGAAAAGGAGAGACCTAAGGAATACAGCTGCCTCCTTCTCAGAGTCTGCTGTCACCCACCCACCCCCAGCCCAGGGGAGGAACGCAGTATACGTGAGCACCTGAGCACCTCATCCTCACACGTGCTGCTTGCTGTGACTTCTTGGTGTCAACGTTTACTCCCAGTCAAAATTGCTGAGGGTCACACCAGGGCTCACTGACGGCAGACCTACCTGTCCATCCCAGTTCCTGGTTTGAAATCAAGGGCCCAAATTGTGAATTCATCAGGCGATACCCTCAAGGATAAACGGCTCACAGACCACCACAAAGCCTAACAGTGAGGCTCAACCTCAGGGACAAAGACCCTATAGGATATCATCTGCAAAGAAACACGCGTGTGCGCGCAAAAGAGAGAGCGAGGGGGAGAGAGAGAGAGAGAGAGAGAGAGGTTTGGCACACAAAACCAGCCAGTATACAGCCAGTATATATATGTACACACACACACACACACACACACACACACACACGTATACTCCAGCCAGCTTTCCTGATCCATATGTACATCAACTGCACTTCCTAGGGATATTCCTGAGAGCTCCTGAGTTCCACTTAGGCTGATACAGGACCCTGTGTTGGCTCAGCCTGGGTCCCATGCCCAGACTCTTCTCTTCTGGAAAGGAAAGTCTAAAAAAAAAGTTGAATATTTTTAGTTGTCTTAAAATAGTTTGTACTTCCAATAAAACCACATATATAGGTACATGTGGTGTGTGTGTGTGTGTGTATACATATATATACTGGCTAATTTGTGAGCCAACTTGACACAAGCTGGAATTATCACAAAGAAAGGAGCTTCAGTTGGGATGCCATGAGATCCAGCTGTAAAGCATTTTCTCAATTAGTGATCATGGGGGGAGGGCACCTTGTGGGTGGTGGTGCCATCCCTGGGCTGGTAGTCTTGGGTTCTATAAGAGAGCAGGCTGAGCAAGCCAGGGAAGGCAAGCCAGTAAGGAACATTCCTCCATGGCCTCTGCATCAGCTCCTGCTTCCTGACCTGCTTGAGTTCTGGTCCTGACTTCCTTTGGTGATGAACAGCAATGTGGAAATGTAAGCTGAATGAACCCTTTCCTCCCCAACTTGCTTCTTAGTCAAGATATTTGTGCAGGAATAGAAACCCTGACTAAGACATACGTGGGGGGGGGGGAGGGGGACAGGGGGTAGACCTTTAAAATAGCTGAAAGAGAGAGAGAGAGAGAGAGAGAGAGAGAGAGAGAGAGAGAGAGAGAGAGAAGAAAGCTAGGTGGCTAAAACCAAGAACACCAGCACCTTTGACCTGCTGTCACCGGAACAAGAAGCATGGGCCCTAGTGCTGAACAAGGTCTGGACACTTAGCCAGGGTAGTGGGGACAGGTGGGTCTAGCTTTTGTGGACTAGGAAGGCAACATGGGAGGCTACTCTCCACTGTCTGTCTCTGCCTTCACAGGGTGGCAGTTGATAAGCATAAGTCACATGCTTGGGGAGATTACAACACAGGAAGTGAAATTGGGAAATTAAGTCTAAATTTGTCTAGGGAGAAAGAGGGAAGTGTTTCTTGAGCCCAGAGTTAAGGGGTGGGCGTATATATGCACTGTGACAGTGCTGAAGGCCTTGAGTCCCCGGCTCCGGAAGCTTGCTAGCCTGATCACATGAGTTCAGAGAAAGGGGAATCACACATCTGGATGCTTGGAGTGCCAGGAGGCTTGTTCATTAGTGTGGCATCCTCTTGGCCCCTCCCCCCTTCTCTCTGATCTCAGGAAGCAGGAGGATGACTGGAGCCTGCCTGTGCCTCGGCCTCCATTTCCCAGCAGTTACTATCGGCTGGAGCTCGCCGGCTCCGAGCACTCCAGTAAAGGAGCTGGCTCTGCCAGGAGGCCCTGGGCTCTCTCTGGTATGGATTTGTTTGTTTTGCTGGGCTGGGGATGAAACCCAGGGCCTTGAGTATGCTAAGCAGGCTCTCTACCACTGAGCCCCTCCCCCACCCCCACCCCCACCCCCACCCCCAATTCTGGGTACGCGTTAGGAAGCTGGCAGATCACCAGCATCCTCCCAGTCTATCAGGAATGTCCGGGATATTGCCATTTACAAATGCTTTACTCCATAGGACAGTTCAGAATTCAGACGGCAGAAGCGAAGTGATCTCTGGGTACAGTGGGAATAGCGAGAGTCCTCTTTGCAACCCTTAGGGTAGTGGAAGATTAAATGAACAGGACATAAAGAAAGTAAAGAAAGGCAGGTGGAGTCTGCTCCCTCCAGCTGGGTTCAGTGTTCTGGTAGGCTCGCTCTTCCCTGTTGTAGAGTCCCTGCTGCCTCCGGAAGTGCTCTCCTATTCACTGGCCCACCTGGAAAGAGAAGGCCTCAGTGTCCTGTCCCCAGAACACTATGAGGGGGGTCCTCCCTGTTGGCTTCTCACGACCCAGTGCTGGTGACTGTCACTCTGGACCAGCTGCCAGCCCTGCCCACACTGTTTGGCTTCCCTGATACTGACCTAGCTGGAGAAATGTCAGGCCCAAGGCCTGCTGCAAAGAGAAACACTAGTTTTCTGGCTGGGTAGATCCTAATCTTACCAGGAAGATAAAGGAACTAAAAGAAACTGGAGAGATCTCTACTTGAAACGGAAAGAGGGCTGCCAGATGGGTTTTCTAAGACCTTCGGATTTACCCATTTCAAGCAGACAGTTCAGGGCTGAGGGTTGGGTGAGGCGTACAGTACAGGCATTAACATGTAAGAGGGTCTGGTTTCAACTCCCAACCCCAGTACAAGGAGGATGTTTCAGCGTTTTTCACTGTATCCAGGGCTACATAACCATTACTGCGAACAATTTTAGGACATGCCCATTTCTCATCAAAGAAATATTTTGCTCCAGCTTGGTGTGATGGCATACACCTGTAATCTCAAGACTGGGGAAGTGGAGGCAGGAGGGGATCAGGGGCTACACAGTGAAACCTTGACTCAACAAAGTCGAGAGCAGTCTTTCCCCAACCTCACTTCATATGTTCAGTCCTTTACAAGAACTACTCTGTCTCTTTATGGTTTTCCTATTCTGCACAGTTCCTGTGAACAGTTATTGATAAGTTAGTTCTCCGCCAGTGAAATGAACCAATTTGAGCCAGATTAAAAACAAAAAAAAAAAACAAATCAAAACTTTATCTCTCTATATCAACACAGGTTTATTGGGAAGCTGTTCTGTTAGGCAAGGTCACTGGCCCCAAGGAGGGATGGAAGCCAGGGAAGTCTCCGTGGGA
Organism: Apodemus sylvaticus; assembly: GCF_947179515.1. NCBI lineage: Eukaryota > Metazoa > Chordata > Mammalia > Rodentia > Muridae > Apodemus > Apodemus sylvaticus. The sequence goes on from NC_067481.1 coordinate 44,443,204, forward strand.
AGGGAGACAGAGGGAGAGGGGAAGGGGAAGAGAAAGAGAAACAGAGAAAGGTTGCACCCAGAGAGGAGGAGGCAGGGAGAAGAGGAGGAGAGGGAGCAACCAAAATGCCTGGGTTATATATCAAAGAGCTTCTGGGGGAAGGGCAAGCCCAAGCCTCTGTGTGGAAAGCTCAGGGTTTGGGGTGGGGTACGCCAGGTGGGACTGAGGGGTGCTGGGAGAACCTGCAGGCTAGGTCTGCTTTGGTACTTCAAATATGCACCTCAGTGGCTTGTCTGAAACCAAACACATAATATGAGGTTCCTTGTTAGTGTTTCATTTCACTTAACATGATACATCTGTTCACTCACCAGCATGTTTTAGGTCTTCATTCCCTTCTGTGGTCCAGTAACATTGTGTTTCATTGATATACCAACTTTTATTTATTTATCAGGGACAAATATTTGGGCCATTTTTACTTTTTGCCCCACCCCCATCCCCATGTAGCTTTGGCTGGCTTCAAACTTAGGATTTAGCTAAGGCTAGCCTCAAGCTCCTTTTAAAACTGTATCTATGAATGTTTTGCCTGCAGAAATGTATGTTCACTGTGTACATGTCATAGCCTGTGGAGGCCAGAAGAGGGCATCAGGTCCCCTGAAACTGGAGTTACAGATGGTTGCCAGCCACCTTGTGGGCGCTGGGAATGGAAACAGGGTCCGCTGCAAGAGCAGCAAATGCCCTTAACCACTGAGTTACCTCTCTCCAGCCTGGCTTCCTGCTCTTGACGCTTCTGCCTCCATTTCCCAAGAACTGGGACCACAGGCATGGGCCAGCACAACCAAGATTTTTCTGCTACTGTTTTGTTTATGGCTATTTTGAAGAATGTTGCTATGTGGGAGGTGTATTATGTTGTGTCTATGTTAGGATTTTATTTATTTTATGTATATGAATACACTGTCGCCGTCTTCAGGCCCACCAGAAAAGAGCATCAGATCCCATTACAGTTGGTTGTGAGCCACCATGTAATTGCTGGGAATTGAACTCAGCACCTCTGGAAGAGCAGCCAGTGCTCTAAGCTGCTAAGCCATTTCTCCAGTTCAGTTTCTCTCTCTCTCTCTCTCTCTCTCTCTGGTCTGGATTTTTTGGTTTTTCGAGACAGGGTTTTTCTGTATAGCCCTGGCTGTCCTGGAACTCACTCTGTAGACCAGGCTGGCCTCAAACTCAGAAATCCACCTGCCTCTTCCTCCCAGAGTGCTGGGATTACAGGCGTGCACCACCAGCGCCAGGCTAGTTTATCTCAGTTTTATTAGGCTTATACTTAGGGAATGGCTTGCTGGGTCATGTGGTGACTGTGTCTAACCATTTGAAAAAAATTCTAAGATACTTTCCCAAGGCATTATGCCTGAGTTAGACCTCTCCCCGTGCATGTAAGGATTCTGGTTTCTCTATATCCTCACAAATGTGTGTGTGTGTGTGTGTGTGTGTGTGTAAGCAGTGCTCATGGAGACCACATGAGGGTGTAGGATCCCTTGGAACTGGAGTTAACTATTGGGCTCCAAGCACTCAGAAGGCAGTTTACAACTGTAACTCCAGTTCTAAGGGACTCCAGTACCCTCTTCCAGCCTCTGTAAGCACCTATGCACATGGTACACAAACATACATGCAGCCTGCCAGGAACACGCCTGTAATCCCAGCACTTGGGAGGCAGAGGCAGGTGGATTTCTGAGTTCAAGGCCAGCCTGGTCTTCAGAGTGAGTTCCAGGACAGCCAGGGCTACACAGAGAAAGAGAGAAAAGAAAACATACATGCAGCCCAAACACCTATACACATTAAATAAGTTAGGATTGGAGAGATGGCTCAGTGGTTAAGAGCACTGACTGTTCTTCCGAAGGTCCTGAGTTCAAATCCCAGCAACCACCTGGTGGCTTACAACCATCCATAATGAGATCTGACACCCTCTTCTGGTGTCTCTAAAGACAGCTACAGTGTACTTACATATAATAATAAATAATTTAAAAATAAGTTAATTTAAGAACAATTGAAAAGGAATCCTAACTTAGCTTCAGGGAAGAGATACTGTTTACAGAGAACAATAAGAATACATCCAAGACATGGAGACACGTGTGATGTCCCTGAGAGCTGTTCAGTGTGCGCACTGTGCCTTTATAAGTGGCTTCAGTGAACCATCGGGGAGTTGCGGTAGGCCAGGCTCAGCCCAGACAGCAGCACATCCCTCTTTCTCCCCCTCCCTGTCATTTTGATCTCCTATAACCCAGCTGGCCTTGAACTTGCTATGTAACCAATAATGACTTTGAACTTTGTGTGTGTGTGTGGGGGGGGGCTGGGGGTGCAGGCCACAAGTTGATCTCAGTGTTTTCCTCAGTTGCTCACCACTCACTGTTTCTGCTAGGCTGGTTGGCCATGGGCTCCAGGGATCTGCCTGTCCCCAACTCCGCTGACCTGAGGATTATACATGCATACCCTAGACCTAAATTTTTTTGTTTGTTTGTTTTTTTTTTTTTTTTTTTTTTTTTTTTTTTTTTTTTAGACAGGGTTTCTCTGTGTAGCCCTGGCTGTCCTGGAACTCACTCTGTAGACCAGGCCTCGAACTCAGAAATCCGCCTGCCTCTGCCTCCCAGAGTGCTGAGATTACAGGCATGTGCCACCACCGCCTGGCTAGACCTAGATTTTTTTTACAAGACTGTTGGGAAGCCACAGTCAGGTCCTGATGCTGGTGTGGTAAGCACTGTATTGACTGAGCCTCTCCCCAGTTCCACAACCTGCTGCAATTCCAAGAATGTGTCTCCATGCTCTATGTGATACTGTAGATCAAGCCTGCCCTTGTGCAGGCCAGGGGAGCACTTGACCTCTGATGCCTGACTGTCTTTTAGGTTCAGAGTGGATGTTCAAGTGTGAGGACAGGGCTAGGGTTAGAGCAGCCTGAGCAGAAGATGGCTTCAGACCTCAGTTCTCCAGGTCCACGGTGACCAGCCCATAGTGTGGATCATATCCAGACTAGCCATAATTCTACTTCCTGCAAAAGATCATTAAGAAGGTCCAGCTATCTCAGAAGAGGGATGGGGATAGCACCAAAAAGAAGATTGGCGCGGGGCAGAGGGAGGAGCCCTGTAGATGGACTATGTTTACCTATTTGTATGCCCTTCCATTTTAACTCCCGTCTACAAGACTTGTAATGAGTAACTAAATCAATGACGTCCAAAGCTGGCCGTTTGGTGTCAAACAGGTACTCCTAAGCAGTCCCCAAGTGCCAAAATACAGCCCAATGTCCCAGGACCCTTGTCCTCTGGAAGCCAGAGGTAAGCCAATGGCAGCTTTCCTAGAAACTCCAGGCAAGCTGCCAGCTGGATGTGATATCTGTCCCTGCTGGGCTTGACCTGCCTGCCACCCCAGGGCGTGGGAGCACAGTGGCAGTCAGACAAGCCGCGGGCACTCCCCCACAAAGCTTCCACGGGGATGGAACAGTACTTCCCATAATCTCCCATAATCATCTAGCATTTCAAGATGTGGTTAATTTACTTGCAAAAAACCGCTTCATCAAGGACTTAGGGACTCCTCGGTTGGCCAGCAAGCTTTTTGAGTTTAGCCAATGCAATAAGCAAACATTTGTGTAAACATAAAGCAACCTTAATGAGACTCCGAAGAAGTAACTAATGCCTGGGAGGGAGGGAGGAGGGTGGGACTAAGTAAATACTCAAATCGATTCTAAAGATCTCCAAGTAGACTGGATTAAAACATTGAAACTAGCTCATGCGAGTCTAAGAAAGGACGTTTACCAAGAGTTTGAGGCCAAGGTAGACTACAAATGAGACTGTTTCAAAACAACCAACCAACAAACAAAACAAACAAGGGATGAAAGTGTGGAGGCTGAGCCAGCTTGGTGACAAACCCACGGGTCCTTATCAAGACTTAGGAGCTGGAGGCAAGAAGATCAGGAGTTCAAAGCCATCCTTAGTTATAGAGAGTTTGAGGGAGGAGTGGCTCAGGTCTACAGTCCTGATGTTCAAGAGGCTGAGGCCAAAAACTGCTTTTGAGTTTGAGGCTAGGATAAGCCACATAGAGAATCCAATCAGCCTGGGCTTCAGGGTGAACCCATCCCCGCACCCCCAGCAGCTAAATAACTATCTGTAAATAATAAGAATTGGGCTGAGCGGTGGTGGCGCACGCCTTTAATCCCAGCACTTGGGAGGCAGAGGCAGGGGCATTTCTGAGTTTGAGGCCAGCCTGGTCTACAGAGTGAGTTGTTCCAGGACAGTCAGGGCTATACAGAGAAACCCTGTCTCAAAAAACCACAAAAAAAAAAAAAAAAAAAAAAAAAAGAGTTGGTGGTCAGATGGGCGACATAAGACCCTGTCTGAAAACACCCAAACCAAAACCATACAAACAGCAGAAGCCAGTTTTCATCCTTGCTAACAGAGTCCATATGAAACTACTAAGAGTCCCGGCTCCCAGTGTCAAAGGTGTGTGTCAGCAAGGAATTCCCCACATTCATTCAGGGAGAAGAGAGTTTACAGCACCTGCATCTGGCCAGATGTAGCTGCCCTGGGAACAAGCAGCCTTTGTCTCAAATTCCACTAAAAGAGCAGCGCACACATGGCTTTTTCGGATTGGAGCCATCCTCAAGGCATTTCCTGTGATGCTGGACGGTCTTGTATTCCAGCTGTCCAGTAATGTGGCCATCAACCATGGTAACCAGTAAGCACTTACAGTGTGGGTGCTGTGACCAGGAAACTTGGATTTTTATGATTTTTTTCTTAATTACATTTCTTTTCTTTTTTATATATTTATTTGTGTTGAGATTACAGGCATGTACTCCCTAACCCAACTATCTCTTCCAGGTTCATCTGTGGTTTTCCTTCTGAGGCTCAGCTAGTGTTCCCTGCATGTCCCCAGCAAGGGTGAGATGAAGCTCTGGGCTCTCATAACTAGACCCTGCCCTGGTGCTTTTCCACTGGTCTTCATTTGAAACTTTTTGGATCCTTAGACACAGAGGAAGGCTCTGGGGCTCAGAGCTGATGGGCACAGGCTGTGGGTTGGGTGTTTTGTGATGCATCTGGACCAGCTTTCTCCGTCTCTGCAGGGACTACTTTGGGGTTCCTGATCCTGGGAATGTCAAGCCTGTTGCCGTGAGCTCCAACTCTGGAGGGAGCTCCACCTCTGGCCCCACTCTGATTTTCTCTGAGGTGGCCCCCTGTGACACTGAGAGGTTGAATGTGTCTCAGAGATGCTGAGACAGGATCTCTGATATCCCAGGCTGTCCTTGAACTGCCTACGTTGCAAGGCTGACCTGAACTTCTGCTCTTACCTCCCCTCCCAGAGCTGGGCTCACTGATCAGTTCCAGCACTCTGGTTTACTTGGTGCTGAGGCTTTCTGCTATCAGCTACACTGCCTACCTTTGAACAACTCTAAATAATTTTAACTACATTTATTGATTTTTAAAATTTTTATTATACATGTGTGTGTGTATAAGTGTGTGTGCTACATGTATACATGTGTGTGGGTTGCCCTGGAAGCCAGAAGAGGGTGTCAGCTTCCCTGGGACTGCATTACAAGAAGTTGTGACCCATCTGACATGGATACTGGGAATTGTAGTCCGATCTTCTGTAAGAACAGCTAGTGCTCTTAACCACTGAGGCACCTCTCCAGTCCACAATTATTTAATTTTGTTTTGTTTTAAGGTTTTGTTTTTTGTTTTTTGAGGCAGTCTTTCCGATGTAGGCCTAGCTGGCCTGGGACTTACAGAAATCCCTGCTTTTGCCTCCTAACTGCTGGAGTTAAATGTTTCTTTTGGTGTGTATATGTGTATGCCATGGTTCATATGTGGAGGTCAGCTTACTGTGGGTAGTTCCAGTCCTGTGCAGGTGGTCCTGGGTTGTGTAAGAAATCAGGCTGAGCAAGGCAGGAAGAGCAAGCAGGTAAGCAGCACCCCTCCATGGCCTCTGCATCAGCAACTACCTTGAGTTTCTGTCTTGAGTCTAGCCTCATCTTCTCTCAGTGATGGACTGTTATCTGGAAGTATAAGATGAAATAAATGTTTTTTCTCCCCAAGTTGATTTTAGTCATAGTGTTTAACACAGCAACAGAAAAGCAAACACACACACACACACACACACACATTCTCTCCCTCCCTCCCTCTCTCTCTCTCTCTCTCTCTCACACACACACACACAGAGAGAGAGAGAGAGAGAGAGAGAGAGAGAGAGAGAGAGAGAGAGGATAAATCTTATTTTAAAAGACAAAACCAAGGGCAACCCGGTGCCTTGGTGCCAAGCAGTGTCCTGGCTGTGGAGCACCCTACCTACAAGGTCATGCTGCTTCTCCCACAGCTTGGATTATTTTGTTTATTAAAGTCTGGTGTTCCAGGGGATCTTTGGGCTGAGAAGAGAAGCACACAAGATGCTCTTACAAACATTCCCTATCCTTATGATCTTTTGAGGGGTCATCAAGGAAATGCAAAACCTTGTTCCACTTCCTGAGAACACCACAGCAAAAAGAATTCCCAGTTGGGTATTAATTTTGGGAAGCGTTCAGATTTTTCTAACATAACACCGGAAGATAAACTTGCATTTGGTCTGCAAAGTGTGCAAATATTTTACATTGGCCAAGCATGACAGTGTATGTCTACCATCCTGATGCTCGGGAGGTAGATTCGGGCAGAGCAGTAGTTGAAGGACATCTTTGGCTATATAGTGAGTTGGAGGCCAGCCTGAACTACATGAAGCTGATCGAAGGAGGAGGAGAAAGGAAAGGAAAGGAAAGGAAAGGAAAGGAAAGGAAAGGAAAGGAAAGGAAAGGAAAGGAAAGGAAAGGAAAGGAAAGGAAAAAGAAGCCTCTCACCAGAGAAACCCTGGTTGGGGTGAGAGTGACAGCATTTTATTTATGTGGGGTTTGTTCTTGTTTGGTTGGTTTGGGTTTGTTTGTTGAGACAGGGTCTCTCTATGTAGCTGTCCTAGAAATTGCTACATAGACCAGGCTAGTCTTAACTTACGGAGACCTGATTTGTCAGCTTCCTGAGTGCTAGAGTTAAAGGCATGTGCCACCAGGCCTGGCTGGAGTGGCAGTGTTTGAAAAGAATATTTCCAGTGTTGATCAAAGAGACAACGCAAAAGTAATTTGAAGCAATTTCCTTTTGCAAAAGGGTACACACACACACACACACACACAAACCCAGCAAGGGAACACTCATTCAGTTTATACCATAGCGTAAGGTGATGACTGTGTCTCACTTCCTAGGTGAGCTTGACCTCAGTCTGGCTGATGGCTCCTGGGTGTGAAGGGAGGGCTGTGACATTCCCAGGAATGTCGGAGTCTGTGGGTTGGGCAAAGCTACTCATGCACAAGGGATTTGACAGATGGCTGAGGTTTAGAGAATATTAGCCTGACACGCAAATTCATGAAGGGGTCCATATTTTTTCCATTCATATTGAGCCAGTGAGAGGCCAGTGATTGGAGGGGAGAGAGGAGGAGGAGCTAAGAGAAGGAGGGGCGGAGAGAGAGGGAGCCTGGGAGCAGCACTAGGCTGAGAAGGAGACAGGCAGATAGATCCAGAAGGCATCAGATGTGTTTCTGGCGTGTTGAGAGGTTAGAAATAATAGGATAAAACTTTATCATTGTAATTTGGCATTATGTAATTGGGAGTTTCATATACATAAATATATTTGGTTAACTTAAAAAAAAAAAAAAGACCAGAATACTTTGTGTTCCCATCTTTCCGTCCCTGCTTTTGTTTGTTTGTTGGTTTGTTTTAAGATAGGATCTCTAGGTACCCTGGTTTTGCTGGACTTCTCTATGTGGACTGGGCTAGTCTTGAACTCACAGAGCTCTGCCTGCCTCTACGTCCAAAGTATTAGGACTAATGAAATGTACCACAACATTTGGCTGCCAATTATTACTTTATTAATAGTCAAATTGGATCTTAACATATTATTAAATATATATTTAAATATTTTAAATTTAACACCAAAAAAAGAACTATGTCAAATCAACTAAACTCTGTCCATTCCAAGTATTGTAAATATGGGCTGGAGAGATGGCTCAGCAGTTAGGAACGCTTAGGGCTTATATTAGTCAGGGTTCTCTAGAGTCACAGAACTTATGGGCAGTCTCTATATAGTAAAGGAATTTGCTGATGACTTATAGTCTGTAGTCCAACTCCCAACAATGATCAGCAGCAGCTGTGAATGGAAGTCCAAGGATCCAGCAGTTTCCCAGTCCCACAAGGCACACAGGCAAAGAAGAATCTTCCTTCTTCCAATGTCCTTAAGTAGGTCTTCCAGCAGAAGGTGTGGCCCAGATTAAAGATGTGTGTTGTCATGCCTGGATCTGGGACTCACTTTGTCCCAGATGACCTTCAACTCAGAGATCTCCCAGTCTTAATCTTCAGGGATTCATAGGCACTATGCCTCAAGATCTCCATGCCAAGATCCAGGTCAGAAACTTGTATCTCCCAGGCTCCAGATTAGGATCACAGATGAGCCTTCCAATTCTGGATTGTAGTTCATTCCAAATATAGTCAAGTTGACAACCAGGCATAGCTAGTACAGGGCTCTTGCAGAGGACCTGAGTTTAGTTCCTAGCACCCGTGCCAGGCAGCTAACAATTGCCTCAATTGCCTGGAATTCCAGCTGCAGAGGATCCCAGGTCTCTAACCTCTAAGAATATGAGAACTCATATGCATACACCCAGACATCATACACCACACACACACACACACACACACACACAATCAAAAGAAGCCAAGGCTTGGTGGTATATGCCTTTAATCCCAGCACTTGGCACTTGGGAGGCAGAAGCAGGCAGAACTCTGAATTTGAAGCCTACACAGTGAGTCCCAGGGCAGCCAGGATTACACAAAGCAAGTTTCCAGGCAGGCAGGTCTACACAGACAAATCCTGTTGAAGAAGGAGGAAGAGGAGGAAGACAAGGAGGAGGAAGAGGAGGAGGAGGAAGAAGAAGAAGAAGGAGAAGGAAGAAGGAGAAGAAGAAGGAGAAGGAAGAAGGAGAAGAAGAAGGAGGAGAAGGAGAAGAAGAAGGAAGAAGAAGGAGAAGGAGAAGGAAGAAGAAGAGAAGAGAAGAAGAAGGAGAAGAAGGAAGAAGGAGAAGAAGAAGGAAGAAGGAGAAGAAGGAGAAGAAGAAGAAGGAAGAAGGAGAAGAAGAAGGAGGAGGAGGAAGAAGAAGGAGGAAGAAGATGAAGAAGAAGAAGGAGGAGGAGGAGGAGAAAGAAGGAAGAAGGAGAAGAAGTGGACAGCTGGGCGGTGGTTTCACACACCTTTAATCCCAGCACTTGGGAGGCAGAGGCAGGCAGATTTCTGAGTTCGAGGCCAGCCTGATCTACAGAGTGAGTTCCGGGACATCCAGGGCTGCACAGAAAAACCCTGTCTCAAAAAAACAAACATACAAACAAAAAAACAAATAAATAAAAATAGAAGAAGACAAAGAAGGAGCTTTACAATAAAGGCCATGTCATAGTTTAAAATCTTTGAGCTTTACCATTCTCTGTTATTTGAGCCACTGTATCAAAAAGTCTTCAATAAACTAGCTAGGGGTGGGTGGGGCACATCTGTAATTCTAGCTCTCAGAAGTAGAAACAGAAGGATCAGAAGTCCAAGCTCATCTTTGGCTGCACACCTAGTTAGTGTCCAATCTGGAACTACAGGAGACTTTGTATACAAAACAGCAACATCATCATTATCAGCAAACTAATGAAAAAAAAAAAAAGAGTTCTGGGAACCAAGCACAGCACAAGAGGCCAGTGATCCCAGCATCCAGGAGGAAGAAGCAGGAGGACAGCCCAAAATGAGAGGCCAACCTGGTCTACATAGTGAATTCTAGGCCGGCCAGTGAGACTCTCTTTAAAAAAAAAAAAAAAAAAAAAAAAAAAAAAAAAAGTACTGTTGACCGATGTTAAACATTGAGATCTGTCCTTATCAGTATTTCCCAAACCTCCCTGATAACACGAGTCACCTGAGAACATGTAGGTGCCACCGGCCTGAAGGATCTGGTGCCCAGTGTGACAGAGAACACCTGGCAGGCCCACTTAGGTCCCAGTGTTCCTAACCCTTGCTTTTGCTCTCAACACAAAAAGAAATGGAGAACAAGGCGAGGTAAACCACTCTAGGTGCTAAAGCCAGATGCTCCTCAGAACACAGGAGAGGCTTTAGATAAAGAAAACTCCAATTCACTGATCTGTCAACTTCTTCCTCTGTGGTGGAGTGAATGTAGCAGATCCACGTTTCTCTTCCAGTTTCTGTCTTGTTGTACATGTTGGGCCACAAACTGAGATCTTGCTTAAATAAATTGAAGTGATTCATACAACAAAATTGCCTCTGACCTCTAAGCCCCTCCCACAAGGACAGATTCTTCCTGAAATGCTTGTGGTGGCTTTAATATGCTTGGCCCAGGGAGTGGTACTAATAGGAAGTGTGGCCTTTTTGGAGTTGTGTCATTGTCGGGGTGGGCTTTGAAGCTCCCCCACTCCCAGGGTAGAAGAGATGGTCTTCTAGCTGTCTTTGGAAAAAAGGTAGGAAACTCAGGAGCTCCAGCGCCATGCCTGCCTGGACGCTGCCATGCTTCCTGCCATGATGCTAATGGACTGAACCTCTGAACCTGTGAGCCAGCCCCAATCAAATGTTGTCCCGATGAGAGTTGCCATGGTCATGGTGTTCCTTCACATTAATGAAACCCTAACTAATACAATGCTGTAGGCTATGTTTTTGTTCTCCAACAAACAAGTTTGTCTGAGCCAACTGCACTGGATGCTGGATGTACGTAGGCAGAAAATGTGTTGGGATGTAAGCTTTCCACTGATTGGACCTGATGGGAAATGTTATGAAACCCTAGGGTTTGCCTTTTTAAGCCTCTGCAAATGTGACTCACTTCCATTTTCTAGGAACCCCAGAGCGGTCTTGGCCAAAGGCTATCATCCTGGCTAGTATTTAATTAAAGCTTGCCTCAAATTTGGCTCAGAATGATCATAATTATTCTCTTCCTGGTGGGATTAACACAGGCCCGATGAAGTCGATTCCTGGCTAGTGCCTGTAACCTAGACTGAAAATGTGAGAGGAGAGGCTGGATGCCTCAGAGTCTAAGAGTGCCTGCTGCTCTTGCAGAGTTTAGGTTTTCAGAGTCCAGTGTTGGGAGAGGCTCACAACTGCCTGTAACTCCAGCTCACCCCCCATCTGATATCATCTTCTGTCCTCATTGGTCATCTGAATAGAGGTACACAGTCACACAGAAACACATAAATAAATCAGAAATAAACCTTAAAAGGACAGAAAAGGGAAGGGGCTGGACAGATGGCTCAGTGGTTAAGAGAACTAACTTCTCAGCCAGAGGAAGGGAGTTCAGATCCCAGCACCCACATGGGGCCACTTACAGGTCCACAGCCTGTAACCATAGGCTTAGGAGATCTGATGCCATCTTCAGACCTTCATGAGTATCTACACACCTATGCACACACACATGTTCAGAGACACACACACATATGTCCAAAGACACATGATTAGAAATAAAATAGGAGGTTTGTTTTTTTAAATAAAAAGAAAATACAACAGGCAGTGGTAGTGCACGCCTTTAATCCCAGCACTTGGGAGGCAGAGGCAGGTAGATTTCTGAGTTCGAAGCCAGCCTGGTCTACAGAGTGAGTTCCAGGACAGCCAGGGCTACACAGAGAAACCCTGTCTCAAAAAATAAAAAAACCAAAACCAAAACCAAACCAAACCAAACAAACAAACAAAAAAACAAAGAGTGGAGACACATGAGAATGGAGAGGACACGGGCCAGAACAGAGTGAGAGATGAAGTAGACACATACACACGCACACGCATGTATACATATATACCCACACCATACACATGTATTCACATACATTCACATAGAAATCATAAACACAACAGAAAGCAATGGGCTAGAAGGAGCCAGGCAGGGTCACACACAGCTGCATTCTAATCACTTGAGAGGCAGAGGCAGGAGGATCCTGAGTTTAAGGCTAGTTTGGGCTACGGGGAGACACTGTCTCTAGAAGAAAAAGCTATGTTTTCTGTGTATAAAAGACATTGGTTCTAGTAAATAGGACCTTTGTTTATAAGAGCAGGTAGATTAACTCCTAATGTTACTCCAAGAGGTCTAAGCCTATACTGATCTATAATCTCCATGCTAGTTTTGGCTGGGATATTTCAAAGAGTGGTAGGAGTGAAGTTCAGCAGGATCCTTTTTTTAAAAAAGATTTTATTTTACGTATGTGAGTACATTGTAGCTATCTTTAGACACACAGAAGAGGGTGAGCCACCATGTGGTTGGTGGGATTTGAACTCAGAACCTCTGGAAGAAGAGTCACTGCTCTTAACCACTGAACCATCTCCCCAGCCCCTCAGCAGGATCTTGAATTCATCTTAGAGCACTGGACCCCAGGGAGCGACCGGTCCCTCAGGTTAGGACTCAGGTCTACTCTAACAGTAACAGTGTGTCTCGGACGCCAAGGCTGTATTTATCATCTCATTTATTTTTTATTTATTTATTTATTTATTTATTTTTATTTATTTGTTTGTTTGTTTGTTTATTTTGGTTTTTCGAGACAGGGTTTCTCTGTGTAGCCCTGGCTGTCCTGGAACTCACTCTGTAGACCAGGCTGGCCTCGAACTCAGAAATCTGCCTGCCTCTGCCTCCCAAGTGCTGGTATTACAGGCGTGCACCACCATGCCCGGCTTTTTTATCATCTCATTTATTATCATCATTTAAGACCTATTTACTTTTACTTTTGGGTATGGGTTATTTGCTCGCATGTATGCAAACGTGTGCCTGAGGCTCATGGCTATGCAAGCAGCACTGATTAAACTTAGTAGAAGACACACAGAAGTAGGAGGCGGACTTGCTGGGAAAAGGATTGGACAGGAGTGCACAGAGCTGGGGGATGGGAGGTCAGTGCGATCAAACTTCATTATATCCATGTGTGAAATCGTCAGTGAATTAAAAATTCATTAAAAAATAATTATATAAGCAGAAATGTTTTCTTCCCTCAGATCCACAGTGTGTGGCGTGTGTGTATGTGTGTGAATGTGTGAGTGTGTGTGTTTTTGCGCGTGCGTGTGAGTATGTATATGTGCATGTGTGTATGAAGTATGCATGTGTGTTATGAGTATGTGTGTGTGTGTGTGTGTGTGTGTGTGTGTACATGTGTGGTACTGGGGACTTGGGGCCTTGCCCACACTAGGCAAACGTCCGCCACTGAGCTACGTTCCCATGTCCCCAGAGCCTTGCTGCTGATCTTTGCCTCCTACACTGTTCTCTGCATAATGGCTAACAGTAGCATTTGGAAACAGAACTCTAACCATCCAGTGTCTTCTTGAAATGGCCGAGCAGGTCTCCCTGACATCCTCTCTGCTTGTTATATCCTTCCTGGATCACTGTACCCCAGCCACAGGGACTTTCTCTAATCCTGCGAGCTCCTTTTTGCCTGGGAGCCATTGAAGAAACTGGTCTAGCCACTGGGCCCTTCCCCGCTTCACCTTGTGCAGGCCTTGCCCTACCTATAGCTCCTGCTCTCTGCTGAAGGCATCCTGTCACTGGGTCTTGCTTTATCCACGGCTACTCAGAACTGTTTCTTTCTCCTTTCTTGGCTTACTGCTTTGGTGTGAGAGGCCATCACAAGGCCAGGTATGGTGGGTGGTAACATAGCTTTCATCCCAGCACTCCAGAGGCAGAAGCAAGTGGGTCTCAGTGAGTTTCAGACCAGCCAGGGCTACATAGTAGGATCTCATCTCAAACAAAACGAAACAACAAGGGGGCGAGAAAGATGGCTCAGTGGTTAAGACTGCTGTCTTGGGGTTTCTACTGCTGTGATGAAATGCCATGACCAAAAGCAAGTTGAGGAGGAAAGGGCTTATTTGGCTTCCACTTCCACATTATCATCCATTATTAAAGGAAGTCAGGACAGGAACTCAAAAACTGTAGGAACCTGAAGGCAGAAGCTAATGCAGAGGCCATGGAGGGGGTTCTGCCTACTGGTTTGTTCTCCATGGCTTGCTCAGCCTGCTTTCTAATAGAAACCAGGACCACCAGCCCAGGGACAGCACCACCCAACAAGGCTCTCCCCCATTAATCACTAATTAAGAAAATGCTTTTTGTGGAGACATTTTTCTCAGTTGAAGTTCCCTCTTTTCAGAAGACTCTAGCTTGTGTCAAGCTGACATAAAGCTAGCTAGGACAAGCACTGCCTGCTCTGGCACAGGGCCTGGGTTCAGTTCCCAGCAGCCACATGGTGCCTCACAAGCATCACTAACTCTCCAGTTTCAGGGATTCATTGCTGTCTTCTGACTTATGTACCAGGCACACACATGGTATATATATATATGAATGCAAAAGCATGTGTGCACATAAAATCATAAAATGTAATAAGCAAATGTAAAAAAAAATTAAAAAGAAAAACCCAACAGGAGGTGTCATGACCAGCAGAGACTTCCCCTCCCTGGCCTTGAAAGCTACTGTCCTGTCAGCACCTGGATGGGTTTCAGGGACACAGAGTAAATATAAAGTGACCCACAGAGAGGTGAACTCCCTCCCCAACTCCCCATTCCCCATTCCCCACCCCCATGTGGCTTGGATGGCAAGTCTGAGTTTACTGCTCTGGCTTTTCACACCCTCCTTTTGCAGTCTGTTAAACTACTTAGACCAGGTCCGGTCCCTGGAATTTTCTGGAATACAGGTTCAGCAAAGCTAATGGAGGCTTTGGCTTTGTGTGTCTGAATGATTACTTTGTAGTCCACATCCACCCCACTCTGTAGGAAAAACACTTGACAGCTGTACTTGGGTTGAGTCTGTTCTGGCACAAGACAACCCCGCTTCCTGGCAGCTCCTGGGCCGCACTGCCAATGAGAACACAACAAGAGAGACTGATTTGATTCTCTAAGTTCTTTTGTGAAAACTCTGGGGCAGGGAAGGCCTGGCCTGGGTCACATGACCAGCCAGTTGTGGCAGATGGAAAGAGTCCCGCAGCACGGGCCATGAGAGCCCAGTCTCAGGCATGTCCCTAAGAAAGAGGCTTGCTCTGAACCCTGAATTAGCTCAGTGGAAACAGGGTTATTGTTGTTGTTGTTGAGAGTCTATAGACAAAACTGAAATGGAACTCAGTCAGGAGTCTGGGCTGGCTCTGAATTTTCAGTTCTCCAGTCTTAGCCTTATGAGTGCTGAGATTATGAGTGTGCTGCAGTGTATCTAATTAGTGCTGTCTTTTATTTTTAATTTAGTTTTTTAAAGATTTATTTATTATTATATCTAAGTACACTGTAGCTGTCTTCAGATGCACCAGAAGAGGGTGTCAAGTCTCTTTTACAAATGGTTGTGAGCCACCATGTGGTTGCTGGGAATTGAACTCAGGACCTTTGGAAGAGCAGTCAGTGCTCTTAACCACTGAGCCATCTTTCCAGCCCCAGTGCTGTGTTTTATAAAAAAGAAATAGAGCCAGGGAGATGTGTGATACAACGAGGTATGGTGAGATGGGATGGGTGTCTCTGTGGGCTCATGCTGAGGCATCCCTTCCCCTGAGGTACCAGTAAAGAATAAAGTTTATTTGGGACATGAGGAGAGGAGCTAAGAAGGGAGGAGAGAGAGAGAGAGAGAGAGAGAGAGAGAGAGAAACAGAGGAAGGAGAGAGACTTGCTTTGTCCCAGATAACCTTGAACTCAGAGATCTCCCTGTCTTAATCTTCTGGGATTCATAGCCCCTATGCCTCAAGACCTCCAAGCCAAGATCCAGGTCAGAAATTTGTATCTCCCAGCCTTCAGATTAGGATCATAGGTGAGCCTTCCAATTCTGAATTGTAGTTCATTCCAGATATAGTCAAGTTGATAGCCAGGAATAGCCAATACAATCCACCCCCTGTCAACTTGACAGAAATAAGATCTCATGTCCACATGAAACAATAACAAGGTCATGAGTAGCCTAACATGATATAACTACTCCTCATACAATGGAAAATGCATTGTAAATTTACAATTGACCCTTAGGAACATTCTTTTAGTGTTTCAACTTAAATACCAATTAATGTTAAAGAAATTGGAAAAAGACAAATGTATAATGTATTCTTTCTTGTTTGTTTTTGGGTTTTTTTTGTTTTTTGTTTTTTGTTTTGGATTTTTGAGGCAGGGTTTTTGGGTTTTTGTCTGTGTAGCCCTGGCTGTCCTGGAACTTACTCTGTAGACCAGGCTGGCCTGGAACTCAGAAATTTACCTGCCTCTGCCTCCCAAGTGCTGGGATTAAAGGCACACACCACCACTGCCTGGAAACAAATGTATTCTTTTTTTTTTTTTAAAGATTTATTTATTGTTACATGTAAGTACACTGTAGCTGTCTTCAGACACACCAGAAGAGGAAGTCAGATCTCATTACGGATGGTTGTGAGCCACCATGTGGGTGCTGGGATTTGAACTCAGAACCTTTGGAAGAACAATCAGTGCTCTTAACCGCTGAGCCATCTCTCCAGCCCCCAACAAATGTATTCTTAACAAAATAAGACAGAAGCATTCATATTACTTTATACTCCTCGTTTCTGCAACTGGTTACATGGCCTTAGCTGGTATTTATAACTACCTTCCTCTACTTCCCATTCTGTATTTCCTTCACCCTTAGCAAGCATCTCAGCAGGCATTGGCTCTTTTCCTGGAGGATTGACCCATACCTTCATTCCTGTTAGGTCTGTATCCTTTGTCATCCTGCTTGGATTAGGCTGTTGTAGTTTCCCATTGACTTTAATTACAGGACATGGTAGTACTAATAGATCCCTAAGGGATCTCCTGCACTCCGAAGTAATCCTGCTTACCTCCATTGTGGAGAGGCAATCCAATTTCCCCATGGTAATCTGGATCTATCACCACTCCTAACACTGTTATTCCTTTCTTAGCCTGTTGATTTAAGGGCATTAGAAGCCCAAAATGACCAGGGGGAAGTCTGAGCTTCCAGTTCAATGGAATGTTTGTTGTGGCTCCTGGTAGGAGCACTCCCCACTCTGGAACCAAAGCTTCCAGGCCAGCAGAATGTAGAGTTGTGGGTACAGGAAGCAAAAATCTCCCTAAAGGGTCACTAGGAGGGATAGTGAATGGAACTATTCCCTTTTTCATTCCTTGATTCCTGGACCCATGGGTCCTGGCTATGGGAGAAACTGTACCATATATCAGACGCTGATATTCAAAGCATATACTGATTCAAAGCATATCCTGTGTTCTGAAGAACTCTGCCCCAGCCTTCCATGCTGTTGCCACCTAATTAGCTTCTTCAAAAGGCCATTCCATCTTTCTATCAGACCAGATGCTTCAGGATGATGGGAAACATGGTAAGACCAATGAATTCCATGATCCTGGGCCCACTGTCACACTTCTCTGGATGTGAAATAAGTTCCTTGGTTGGAAGCAATACTATGTGGAATACCATGATGATAGATAAGACATTCTGTGAGTGTATGGATGGTGGTTTGGGCAGAAGCATTACATGCAAGAAATACAAATCCATAACCAGAATAAATATCTACTCCAGTAAGAACAAAATGTCCTTTCCACAGGGGAAGTGGTCCAATGTGGTCAACCTGCCACCAGGTTGCTGGCTGGTCACCTGGAGGAATGGTACCATATCTGGGGCTCAGAGTTGGTCTCTGCTGTTGGCAGGTCTGGCATTCAGCAGCAGCTGTAACCAGGTCAGCCTTGGTGAGTGGAAGTCAGTGTTGCTGAACCCAAGCATAATCTCCATCTTGGCCACCATGGCCACTTTGTTCATGTGCCCATTGGGCAATGACAGGGATGGCTGGGGAAAGAGGCCGACTGTCCACAGAACGGGTCATCTTAGCAACTTGATTACTGAACTCCTCCTCAGCTGAAGTCACCTTTTGGTGAGCATTTCCATAGGACACAAATATCTTCACATCCTTTGCCCATTTGAAGAGATCTATCCACATACTTCTTACCCAGATGTTTTTCTCAACAATTTTCCAATCGTGATCTCTCCATGTCCCTGACCATCCAACCAATCCTTTGGCTACAGCCCATGCAGTGAACAATTGTACATCTGGCCATTTCTTCTTCTTTTTTTGAGACAGGGTTTCTCTGTGTAGCCCTGGCTGTCCTGGAACTCACTCTGTAGCCCAGGCTAGCCTTGAACCCAGAAATCCACTTGCCTCTGCCTCCCAAGTTCTGGGATTAAAGGTGTGCACCACTACCGCCTGGTCCATTTCTTCTTTTAAACAAACTGTAGTATCATGTGTACTGCCCAAAGTTCTGCCCAATGTGAAGATTTTCCTTCCCCTGTATCTTTCAGGCTTGTCCCAGAAAGGGGTTGTAATGCAGCTGTCTACTTCTAGGTGGGGCCTGCATAACATGCAGAGCCATCAGTAAACCAGGTTCTGTCTTCTCTTCTTCAGTCAGCCGGTCATAGGGAACACCCCATGAGGCTATGGGCTCATGCTTGGCAGCAGATGGCATTGTAACAGGAGTAGAAACCATGGGCATCTGAGCAACTTCTTCGTGTAACTTGCTTGTGTCTTCAGAACCTGCTCTGACCTGATCATGTATATACCACTCCCATTTGATAATAGACTGCTGTTGTGCACGCCCTACTTTATGACTTGGAGGGTCGGATAACACCCAGCATAGTAACTTGGTGTCCTATTGTCAAACGTTCAGTTTCCACTAAGGCCCCATAGCAGGCCAAGAGCTGTTTGTCAAAGGGAGAGTAGTTGTCTGCAGACGATGGCAGAGCTTTGCTCCCAAATCCCAAAGGTCTCTTCTGTGATTCACCTACAGGGGCCTGCCAGAGGCTCCAAACAACATCTCTGTCTGCCACTGACACCTCAAGTACCATCGGGTTTGCTGGATCATATGGTCCAAGTGGTAGAGGAGTCTGGGAAAAGAGGAAGAGGGGGGAGGGGAAGGGGAGAGAGGGAAAAGGGACAGAGTAAGAGGTTGATGGGTTAAACAGTGCCTTTTATAGTAAGTCAGGAATATCTGGCTTTGGCCAGGTAACTGTGGGGTGGAGCCTAGAAGGAATGCTAACAATTAGAATATAGCTATTTTTCTACATTTATTTACTTAGTGTATGTGTGAGAGGGGGGAGAGAGAGAGAAAAGAGAAAGAGAGAGAGGGGAGGAAGATGGGGAGGAAGAAGGGAGAGAAGAGAGAGGGGAGAGAGGGGAGGAGGAAGAAAGAGACAGAGAGAGAGAGAGAGAGAGAGAGAGAGAGAGAACCAGAGTGAGTTCCAGGACAGCCAGGGCTACACAGAGAAACCCTGTCTTGAAAACAAAACAAAACAAAAAAACAAAAGGAAGTTTGGCATAGACTAAGCCATTTCCAAGGGGCTAATGTGGACCATTTTAAAGATTTTACTGTCATATATGAATCTGTCTGTGTAAGGCATGGTGTGCATTTGAGTGAGCTACTCTCAGAGGCCAGTAGAGAGGGTTGGTTCTTCTGGAACTGGAGCTGCAGGCAATTGTAAGTTGCCTGACACAGGTGCTGGGAATTGAACTCAGGTTTTAAGGAAGAGCAGCGTGAGTTATTAACTGCTGAGCCATCTTTGCATCCCCCAATATTTTTAATTACTCCACAAAGTTATATTCTGTTATTGGGAGTCAATTCCTAGACTCAAACCAGGAAACCCCCGATCCATTTCCTGTCGCTGCAGGTTAGTTATCTGGGCTTTTTAAAAAATGCTGTATGATTGGGTTATACAGTATAAGTTCATCAGTGTCTAACTTTTAAAACTTAGCCTAATACTTGTGAAATTCATTTCTATTGTTGCATCTAGCCATCTAGCAGTGATTTGAAGAAGCAGCCAGTTTCTGGATGCTAGGTGACTGTCAGTTAATAGAGGAAAATGACCTAGTGTGGATATGGAAACAGAGGCAGGAGTCTGTAGATATAAGAAGGACAGGGAAGATGGCCTCAGAGTTTGGACCTAAAACAAAAGCTTTAAAGGCAGCCACCATAGCCCCACCATAGCTGGCATAGTGGCCCACACCTTTAGTCTCAGCACTTGAAAAGCAGAAGCAAGTAGATCTCCATGAGTTCAAGTTCAGTCTGGTTTATGTATTCCAGGACAGCCAGAGCTACATAGTGAGATCCTGTTTCAAAACAAACAGGCCGGGCATGGTGGCGCATGCCTGTAATCCCAGCACTCTGGGAGGCAGAGGCAGGCAGATTTCTGAGTTCGAGGCCAGCCTGGTCTACAGAGTGAGTTCCAGGACAGCCAGGGCTACACAGAGAAACCCTGTCTTGAAAAAAAAACAAATCCAAAAAACAAAATAAATAAATAAATAAATAAATAAATAAATAAATAAATAAGAAAAACGTATTTATTATATGTAAGTACACTGTAGCTGTCATCAGACACCCCCAGAAAAAGGTATCAGATCTCATTATGGATGATTGTGAGCTACCGTGTGGTTGCTGGGAATTGAACTCAGGACCTTCAGAAGAGCAGTCAGTGCTCTTAATGGCTGAGCCATCTCTCCAGCCCAAGAGCTCTTATTAAACAAACAAGACTTAAGATCAAATCCCTATCAACTACATAAGAAGTGGGCCATGGGGGTGTAGGGGTGTGGGCCTATGATCCCAGCCCACTGGTCAGGCATAGCTCACAGTACATATGAGCTTTTTTAATGAGAGACCCTGGCAAGGCTCTAAGGCAGCCAATAGGAGAGGAGGACACCCAGTGTCCTGCTTTGGCTGCCTCCTGAGTGCAGTGAGTTCTCCTAAATTCTCACATGCATGCAAAAAAAAAAATGCACAAGCAATTTTAAAAAGTATTTTTAATTCCCTACACAGATTTAAGCAGAAGGAATATATAATGAGGAAAAGTAAAAAAGAACTTTTGAGAGTAGGAAAGGCTTCAAAGGAGAAAAACCAGTCTGTGGCTTTTAAAACAGGGCTGGGAAAATATCTTGAATTCTTACGGGTTTTTTTTTTCTTTTTTTTTTATTCGATATAATTTATTTACATTTCAAATGATTTCCCCTTTTCTAGCCCCCCACTCCCTGAAAGTCCCGTAAGCCCCCTTCTCTTCCCCTGTCCTCCCACCCACCCCTTCCCACTTCCCCGTTCTGGTTTTGCCGAATACTGCTTCACTGAGTCTTTCCAGAACTCTTATGGGTTTTTAAGTGATGAGAAAAGTTCCTCGTTACATTTTTAACTGCTGATGTGTCACTTGGTTATGGTTTTACTTCAGAGGTCTGAAAGGAAAGCATGGCTGGGAGCATGGTCACATGGGAGAACTCTTGCCTGGCAGGTACAAATCCCTGTGTGGAATGCCCAGTACCACAAAAATCAATCAATCAGTCAGTTAACAGGACCATGTTTCTCTGGTATCATTTTGTAAGTTACCCCCTAACTTCAGTTTCAGACCCTCTTAAGTCCTCTCAGATGTTAACCAGATTGTTTGTGAACCACTTGGAGGGGAGGTTGTTTTGTTCCTCGCCCCCCCTCCCCAGACAGGGTTTCTCTGTGTAGCCCTGGCTGTCCTGGAACTCACTCTGTAGACCAGGCTGGCCTGGAACTCAGAAATCTGCCTGCCTCTGCCTCCCAAGTGCTGGGATTAAAGGCGTGCGCCACCACTGCCCGGCGTTTATGAACCATTAACACACTGTGCCACCCTTGAGCCAGCAGCCAAGAAAAAAAGGCTAGATCCACCATGGTCTTTAACATGTGTTGTGTGGAAGGTGGTGTCTGTGTGGCTGGGGAGGATAGCTAGGGGCAAGATGGCTCAGAGGATAGCATGTTTTCTGAGCAAGCCTGGCTAGCTGGAGCTCCAACTTTAGGCAGAGTAGGAAAGAGAATTGATTCCACATAGTAGTCCTTTAACCTCTGTGGCATGCCAGTGTCCTTACCCAGTATATCACACACAGTAAACTGTGGGGTAAAAACAACTTCCTTACTCAGACATGCCAACCCTGGGACTCTGTGGGTGAATGCGGAACATGGCTTTGAAACAATCCTCTAAGGAGATCTGGGGCACCAGGAGAATCTCTGCTGTTTGGGAGTGAACATTAGTTTCTTACCTCAAATAAGCTCTTATCTCAAATAAGCCTTCTGGAGCTACAGGTCTAGCCTGTTGCTTACAACCCTCCCTTCCCCAGCTCTATCTCCAGTTCCAGGGCCAGCGGGATCCTCATGCAGAAGAGAACAGGAACTCACTATGTAGATCAGGCTGGCTTTGAACTCACAGATTTCCATTTGCTTCTTCCTCCTGAGTGCTGGCAGTAAAGGCTTTTGCACCACATTTGGCTAATTTTTTTTTCTCAAGACAGCACATTTGGCTAAAATTAATTAAAAACAATAACATTTGACTTAAACAAATTTTGTTGTTGATTAAAAACAACAACAAAAAATAAACCTTGTGTCCCCTCCCTGCTCCCGCTTCTCACCACCCCTAAAGGGGTTTGTGAGGAGACTCAGGCAGGGAAGGGGGCTGGTCCCCAGTCTGTACAGAAGTGCTTGGGGGTGAAGGACTATGAGAACAGGGGACCAGATTGGGGATGAATGGGATAAAGGGCACAAGACCATTTGCCAGAATCCATCTTTCTAATTCTAAAAAGAAAAAAAGGGAGAGGGGAACTAAACCACAGGCAGTACCCACCTCTCTCCCCCATCAGGGTTGTGAGAGATGAGGCAGGTGCCTTCACCAAGGCTATGGCTCCCTCATATCTGGCCAAGGGAGCTAGGTGAAGGGCAGGGTCTCCGACAGTTTGAAGAGGTGTGGAAAACCAAAATAAAACATCACATCAGGGGGCTGGAGAGATAGCTCAGCAGTTAAGATCACTGACTGCTCTTCAGAAGGTCTTGAGTTCAAATCCCAGCAACCACATGGTGGCTCACAACCATCTGTAATGAGATCTGACTCCCTCTTCTGGAGTGTCTGAAGACAGCTATAGTGTACTCACATATAACAAATAAAGAAATCTTTAAAGAAACAAACAAACAAAAAGTCAAATGAATTGAATACGAGTCGAGCCAAGGGCCCAGCCAGAGCAGAACCTGGCTGGGGGAGAGGAGGTTCTGTAGGCTCACTCAGAGGCAGGTAGCATGGGGATCACTGCTGCCACCACCGCCACCCACAGTTATTTTGCCACAGCTGCCTCACCTCTCCAGGCACTGCGACCCTTTAATACAGTCCCTTGTGTAGTGATGACCCTCGACCAAAACATTATTTTCTTTCGTTGCTACTGTTGCTACTTCACAACTGTGACGCTGCTACTCTTTGACTCCTAATGTAAACATCTGTATTTTCAGATATGGTTTATGGTGACCCATGTGAAAGAGTCATTCGACATCCCCACCCCCAAAGGTCATTATCTACAAGTTGAGATGAAGGTCAGGTGAGCCACCACACCTGACAAATACCTTTGTGTTAATCTCAACTGAGCTGTTGCTTTCAGTAACTATCACATCCCCACAGTTACAGGAAGCAGGTGGGTTTTTTGTTTGTTTGTTTTTGGGGGTTTTTTTGTTATTGTTTTTTTCACCAAGATTGAAGAATCTCTAGAACTCGGCCCCATTTTAAACCTCTCTGGTTTTCCATCTGAGAAACTTGAGAGACTTACAGAAGTTGTGGTTTGAATCTGAAAAGTCCCCACAGACTCCTATATTGAAGATTTGGTTCCCACCAAGTGCCACTATTTTGGGAGGCTGAGGAAACCTGAGAAGGCTAGGCCTGCTTGGAGGAAGTAGGTCAGTGGAGGAGTGCCCTGAAAGGTCATTGCTGTCTCCTTGTCATCTTCACACTTGGCTTCCTGCTAACCAAAAGGTGATAAACCTGTCCTGCTCCAGGCTACTGCTACTGTGACATTTTGACCTAAGAGGAGTGACCCTCTAAAACTGAGAGCCAAAATAGGTTTTCCTGCCGGCAGTGGTGGTGCCTTTAATCCCAGCACTTGGGAGGCAGAGGCAGGTGGATTTCTGAGTTCAAGGCCAGCCTGGTCTACAGAGTGACTTCCAGGACAGCAAGGGCTACACAGAGAAACTCTATTTCTAAAAACCTAAACCAACCAACCAAACAAACAAACAAACAAAGGTTTTCTCTCCTTGCAGTTATTCTAGAAGGTCTTTGAGGACACTGATAATGAAGGACTACCCCATAGATGCAGATGCTGACAGTGACTCCTTTAGGCAGCTCTAAATTGTAGTGAAGAGAATTGTAGTGAAGAGTGTAGAGAGGAGTGACAGCTGTGACCTGCTTATATTCATGTCACCAGGGGACTGCAGTCAACCTTATCTATGAGTTACACATAAAAGCCATCTTAGTCATGTGTGCTGGCAACTGCCTATAATCTCAGTTTGGGAGATAGGGGGAAGAGGATGTTGGACTACTCTTGGGCTTGGATATAGTCAATTCAAGAGAAACATGGACCAGGGAGGGAGACCATGTCTCAAAAGAAAGAGAGTGGGAAAAGAAAGGACAGAAGACCTGGTGTGTAGCTCTAGGCCCTTGGTCTAATCTCCAGTACTCTCCCCCAAAAGCTGGCCATACTATTTGTCTTACTTAGGGTTTTACTGTTGTGAACAGACACCAAGACCAAAGCAAGTCTTATAAAGGACAACATTTAATTAGGGCTGGTTTACAGGTTCAGAGGTTCAGTCCATTATCATCAAGGTGGGAACATGGTAGTGTCCAGAAAGGCATGACTCAGAAGGATCTGGGAGTTCTACATCTTCATCTGAAGGCTGCTAGTGGAATACTGGCTTCCAGGAAGCTGAGATAAGGAACTTAAAGCCCACACCCACAGTGACACACCTACTCCAACAATGCCACAAGTACTCCAATGGGACCACACCCTCTAATAGTGCTACTCCCTGGGCCCTGCACTTACAAACCACTACACTCTAGGTCCTGATATGCTTCTCTGCTGCCTTGACCCACACAGCCCAACAGCAGTGTGGGGAGGAAAGGGTTTGTTCTGTTTCCCCGGGTTTCAGTCCATCATGGTACAGAGCTAGAGCAGGAACTCTGCAGGGTAGAAACCAAAGCAGAAACCTTGGAGGAATGCTACTTACTGGCTTGTTTGGGGCTTTTGTTTTTCTTATAAAACTCAGAATCACCTGCCCAGGAGCTGCACTACCCTAAATGGGCTGCTGAGTCCTCTCACAAACATCACTAATTAAGAAAATGCCCATAGACATGCTCCCTGAGTCAATCTTATGGAGACAGAACCTCAATTGAGGTTCCCTATTTCCAGGTGAGTGCAGTTTGTGTTAGACTGGCAAAAGGTAAACCACACAGCATACAGCTACACAGAGCAACATTAGTGAATGACTTCAGAAGTGAAGGAATTTGTAGTGGTTAAGTTTTTATTTTATTTTTAGTTTTATGTGTATATTTGTGTGGCTGAGTGTACGTGTATCTATTACAGGTGTGCAGTCCCTGAAGAGGTAAGAAGAGCGCCCTGAAACTGGAGTTGTGGGCAGTTGTGAGCCATCTGTAGGTGCTGGGAATTGAACCCAGATCTTCTGGAAGAACAGCCAGTGCTCTTAATCACTAAGACACCTCTCTAAGCTCTAGCTTTATCTTTTTAATTCACTCCACACCCCTAGCCCAGGGAATGATGTTGCCTAAATTTAGGGTTAGTCTTCCTACCCCAAATCTAGAACCTCTTTCACAGATGTGTCCAGAAGTTTGTCTCCTTGATGATTTTAGATCCTGTTAAATTAGCTATGTTGACCTTCCCAATGACAAGTGAACTACTCTCGTTGTCACAGATGTTAAATGGTTACTTAATGAAGTACAGAGTGAGTTCCAAGACAGCCAGGGCTACACAGAAAAACCCTGTCTTGAAAATACCAAAAAAAAAAAAAAAAAAAAAAAAAAAAAGAAAGAAAAAGAAAAAGAAAAAAGAAAAATCTTCAAGGCATCTACAGGCTACTCATATAAAGTGGGAATTAAACAATTCTGTGAAAAAGTCCTTCAAATAATTCATAAGCAGGCTCTCAAGAATGGTTACTCTCCATGAATTTCTATGGGATAGTGTAAGTAGTTGGAAGCCATAGCAGTTAGCTAAAGAAAATTAACTGGGCAGGGCCTGTACTCAAAAACAGTGTCAGTTCAGCAGTGGTGGTGCACACGTTTAATCCCAGCGCTTGGGAGGTAGAGGCAGGCAAATCTCTTGGAGTTCAAAGTCAACCTGGTCTACAGAGCTAGTTCTAAGACAGCCAGGGCTACACAGAGAAACCCTGTCTCAAAAACCAAACCAAACCAAACCAACAAACAAATCAGCGTGACTCAGAATTCCTGAAGCCTAGCCAGGTTGGCCTCTTACTTGCTATGTAGCAGAAGTGGTCTTAAGTCCTTGATTCTTGCGCCATTGCTTGCCAAGAGCTGGGCTTTTGGGCATGCACCATTGCACTAGGTTTCTGAGGTGCTACGGGTGGAATCTGGGCTTCCTGTATGCTAGACAAATATTTTACTAACTGAGCTATACACCTCTCCCCTGGCCCTGCAAATTTGTGAAATCTGCATATTTTTGTATGAAAACTCAAAAAAAAAAAATTAAGGTGGGAAGATGGCTCAGAGGTGAAAATGCTCACCATACAAACCTGACCATTCGAAAGCCCCAGAAGCCTGGTAAAAGCAGAAGCCAGTAGATTACAGACTACTCTGCAATCCCTTCACTCTTACAGGGCTCTCAGGGAGTCGGGAAGTTACAGAGCCAGCTAGCAAGGTGTACAAAGCACTGAATCGTGAGCGACGATGTCACAGGAAAAGTGGGAAGTGAGGACCCACATTCCAGGATGTCCTCTGAATGCATTCTATGGCATGTAAGAGTCTGCATTCACACAGGAGCACTTAGACACATGAACACTCATGCAAAAACATACACACATCTCATATACACACAATAAATAATGAATGAATGAGATAAAAAAATTAGGAGACAATAATGTTGTGTTATTTGTCAAGACTGCATTTTCTGTTTCCTTCGATTGTTTGTCAGCCAGGACCATGGCCTTGCACAAAGTCCTTGACAAATACATTGACAAGCACTAACCAAGTAATTTTTTTAAAAGAGGGAGATGATTTATGTCTATTAATGTCACGATCTGAAGAATTTCTCCCTTAGGCAAAGGGACAAGCACGCAGTACATACACTACGTGCCGTCATTTGAGATCTGAAGAGTTATGCTAGGCAGCTCAGTCTTCCAAGAGTATCTGACAAAATCTAAGCCTTTATCTGTTTTCCTTTGGAAGAAAGAGTTCCCATGAGGGCCACTAAAATGCAATTACGTCATCCGTAGATGGTACTCAGATTGAGATGTGGGGCACACCCACACAATGACTATCTCTGATGTGGAAAAGCTAGCTGCTTCCTAGAGACCTCGTCCTCTGTGGAAGAAGGGCAGATTCTGAGGTAGAGGTGATAGTGGCCAGCTCTTCAAGAGGTCTGACTTTAGGGACCAGTTAGAACAGAGGCAGCCTTGTGGGAAGCCCCCTCACCCTGGGTCTCCTACATCAACTGAGCCTTTCCTAAAACCAGTTTGCTCTCGGCTTGATCAACTGTACACCACTAATTTTCATCGTATCTCTTTCTTCAGAGCAACCTTCGCTTCCCAGGTACCAAGGAACCAGAGAAGTAGCTAATTGGGATTAAGCACCTGAAACGTCTACTTTGCCTTTTCCGGTTCGGTCACGTGCATTACATAATCCTCGGCTTGCCCTTGGCAAAGAGCCTTCGACTTCCGAACTGCCCGCAGGTCGCGCTTTGAGAGCTCACGCCGGTCCGTGGGCCCAGACAGTCACGTCCCCTGCGTCGGGAGGCGGGGCCTGATGGTCTGACGTCACCCACTACACCCCGCCTCCCCGATATTAGCAGTGCCGCCCGCCATCTTGTCTCAGTGTCTGGTTTGGCGTCGGAAGCATTGGCGGGCTGTGTGAGCCTGTGAGTGGAAGGCGCGCTGGCTCTTTTGTCTGAGTGTGACCCGGTGGCTTGGTTCCAGGAATTCCAGTGATTTCCCCCGGGCAATCCGCAGAAGCCGCAGCGGCCTCCCGCGCTCTCTCTTAAGACCCCACACCCGGGAAAGACCGAGCCCGCGTCACGCCCCTCAGCCGCCGCCGAGTCCCTTCTCTGTCGTCGCGTCCGAATCGAGTTCCCGGAATCAGACGGTGCCCCATAGATGGCCAGCTTTCCCCCGAGGGTCAACGAGAAAGAGATTGGTGAGGTTCTGGATGGAGGGGAGCGCGGGGACTACGGACAGAGTGCGAAGGGGCTGGCTCCGGGGTCGGTGGGTGGGTGTGGGGGATGGGAGAAGGGGGAAGTCCGATGCTAAGGCCCACGAGAAGCGGGGGACCGGATGCCGAGGCTCGGGAGAAGCGGAGAGGAGCAGGGACCAGCGCGGCGTGGCGGGAGGAAGCCGTCCCGCAATGGGCGTCGGCCGGGAGTGAATGGACCCGCGCCCCAGAGCGGGCCTCCGAGTTTGCTCACCGCCCGGCAAACCCTAGTGACACCATCACAGCTGGGGTGCGGATCCGACATCCTCGGATTCTCCCGGCTCTATCTTGGATGTCGAGTGGACCCGGAGGATAAGCTAACTGGTCTATCCTAGGCTCTCTTAAGTCTGTGGTGGAAAAAAAGTAGTGAACTTTTGTGTTTCGAGGTGCAGGAGGAGGAGTTTCTGTATGTTCGGTACTCTAATGAGAAAGGGACCTGAAGAGGTGTCATCAGCGTGGGAAAGGTTTTTTGTTTTTTTAAAGGATGGCGTTGGGAAAGTGAAGGGTTCAAAGGAGGGAAAGTGTTGCCTACCTCCACGGGAGGAGGAGCCGTGTGAATAGGTGGAGTGGTTGAAGGAGGGCCATTGTACGGAGGATGAATCAGGGGCTAGCCCTGTCAAGCGCCAGGCTGAAGACTGGACAATGTGGAGTCGAAGGGTGTGGGCCAGACCTGCCCAGTGGCTCTTTTAAAGCACTTAGCATCATTTAAATTCTTTCAAAGGAGCCACCTTTGAGGTCATTGGATGGGATTCCTTGAGCAAAATCATCTGTAGGCACTGGCATTACTGTTTTTAAGTTGGCTTGGCATGGTCCTTCCCAGAGGCAGAGGCAGGCAGCCCTGTGTTTGAGATCAGTATGGTCTGCATAGCCACTTCCAGCAGCCAAGACTACATAGTGAAATCCAGCTTTAAAAAAAAGAAAGAGGGCCGGGCGGTGGTGGCGCACGCCTTTAATCCCAGCACTTGGGAGGCAGAGGCAGGTGGATTTCTGAGTTCGAGGCCAGCCTGGTCTACAGAGTGAGTTCCAGGACAGCCAGGACTATACAGAGAAACCCTGTCTCAAAAAAAAAAAAAAAAAAAAAAAAAAGAAAGAAAGAAAGAAAGAAAGCAAGCAAGCAGTGGCTACTGAGCAGAGGGCCTTTGCTGTTTCCTGCTCTTCAGGTGGATGCCTTTGCCAGGTGGTTGGAGGAGTTATTTCTAGGAAGGGTGAAGCTGAAGTAATCACAATTTTTTTTTCTTGTATGTGAATGGACTTCTGCACACAAATGGCTGTTAACAGAATTGGGAGGCGTGTTTTCTGAAGGATGAATGGCTAATTAGCTGGTGACTTTTTTAAAAAAAAAAAAAAGATTTTATTTGGCCTGGAGAGATGGCTGAGAGGTTAAGAACACTAATTGTTCTTCCTGAGGTCCTGAGTTCAATTCCTAGCAACCACAGGGTGGCTCATAACCATCTGAAATGGGATCTGATGCCCTCCTCTGGTGTGTCTGAGGAAGTGATGGTATTCTCACATACATTAAATAAAATCTTAAAAGGTTTTAAAGTCTCCAGCTGGTGACTTTAATATTACTTTCATAACCATGTTAAAGCTACAGAAATCAGGCTGGAGAGATGGCTTAGTGGTTAAGAGCATTGACTGCTCTTCCAGAGATCCTGAGTTCAATTCCCAGCAACCACAAGGTGGCTCACAACCATCTATCTGTAATGGGATCTGATGCCCTCTTATGTGTCACAGTGTACTCACATAAATAAAATAAATAAATCTTAAAAAAAAACTACAGAAATCATAAAATATCTGCTGTTTTTAACTCTTTTAAAGCTGTGTTTTGAACTCAGACCCTTACATTTTGTTTATTATTATTATTAGTGGTGCTAGTGGTGGTGGTGACAATACTAATAAGGATTGAAGTCAGGATGCTTTGTTTTGTTTTTGTTTTGTTTTGTTTTGTTTTCGAGACAGGGTTTCTCTGTAGTCCTGGCTGTCCTGGAACTCAGAAATCTGCCTCTGCCTCCCAAGTGCTGGGATTAAAGGCTTGTGCCACCACTGCCCGGCAGGACCTGTAGATGCTAAGCAAACACTCTACTACTGAGCAATGCCTCCTGCCCTCAAATTCTCAGCCTGTGAGCAAAGGTTTTTCCTCTATATGTATAGTAACATTGTACATTTATCTGTGCTCTGAGAACTTTCTTGCCCTCTTTTTTAAGGGGATAAATAGTGCTTCTTAGCATACTTGCTAAGGGAGTTCATTAAATAACCGCTTATTTTTAAGAGTTTTTTTTTCATTTTTATGTCCCCTTATTTCCTTGATATAAAAAAAAATAAATGCCACATGTCTTGGAATTTGGTTTTTTTCCAAGCCAAGTATTTTGTTTCTTTGTACTTGAAGTGACATTTGGGTACTAGGTTAGACATTTATCTGTATAGGTTGGTGGTTTTGAACCCCCCCCCCCCCCATTTCCCTGGCATTAATTCTAGTCCTGCCAAATTTAGATTTTCATGTACATGCTAAAAGGTAGGGGCAGGACTCCATGAATGTTTGAAGAGTTCCGGGACAGGATGTAACTGCCCTGAGCTGCTACTCTCTTTTTAACAAGGCACTGTCAAACTTACTTTCTGGTCATGAAATTGGAGGGCAGAGTGTGAGGGAGAACTTAAATCTGGTTAGCCTTGTTCAGTAATGACTCAATGACTCAAGTGTTGTTGTATTCAGTAATGACTCAAGTGCTGTTGTATTTTAGGGCTGGTTCCCACGGCCCCATTACTTTTTTTTTTCAAAACACTTTAGGGATAAACCTTTAGGTTGATAATATTTTACTAGTCACTACCTGAGTTTTTAAAACAGCTGATTAAAGTATAAAAATCATTTGTTGTGTCTGTTAGCTAACAAGGATATGTGAAGGCACTTAGAAAAATGCTGACCATGTAACATTTGTTTTACAGTTTTTATAACAGTACTAGAATGTCTTGCCTTTGAAGATGACCTAGTGAATTGTTTCTTGGAGTTTGGTGTTTGAACCAGGCACATTCCCGTCTCATTCATATTAGCACTTTATAAAGAAAAGTAGCCAAATGATTGTGCCCAAGATTATTTTTTAAAAGTAACCTTAAAGTATAGACTTAAATCTGTGGGAAATAAAGTATTCTACTTAGATCAAGTTGAGCATTCTCTTTTAAAGCTAATAATTCCATTGTCTTCTTTGAAAAAGTAGAATTTTTAGAATTGGCTTCCTTTATTTGTGAACAAAGCCCCTTCTAAAATTCCTTCATTTTGACCAGTAGATGAAGGTTAAGCAGGAATCCCAATTTGGGGGGCTGGGTATAAAAAGAACCCCAGTGAAAGGACCATATAAGTGTAGGCTTGGAAAAAATGCAGGACGCCTGCAATAATCCTCATTCTGAGGTTATGCATTGAAGATGCATTCTGTGGGCATTGAGGCTCACCAGTTCATGAATCTTACATCAGCCTCTGTGCCTGCCAGTAAAATGGATGTGAGCTTATAGTGTGTTGCTTCCTATTGAATAAGTGGGGCGGGGCCCCTATTGAATAAGAGGGGAGGCCTCTATCACTTTGAAACCACACCAGGAAGTACAGTGTCTAGTACTGGCTATCACTTTTTTTTTCTTTTTTTGTGTTTTTGTTTTTTGGATTTGGTTTTTTCGAGACAGGGTTTCTCTGTATAGCCCTGGCTGTCCTGGAACTCACTCTGTAGACCAGGCTGGCTAGGCTGGCCTCGAACTCAGAAATCCGCCTGCCTCTGCCTCCCCAAGTGCTGGGATTATAGGCGTGCGCCTCCACCACCCTGCTTTGGCTATCACTTTTCTAAGGGTCACTACTAACTGGAATGTATCCAGGAAAATATGGTAAAATTAAGGTAGGAAAAGATAGAAAATAGACTCAATTTTATAATCTGAAGAATGATTGAAAGAACTAGAAATACTGTATCCTAGAAAAGACACCAATATAGGTGTCATGTGATGTCATGAGATTAAGATTGTCAAATGTTTGCTCTCTCAGATCAGAATCAGCTGTGGAGAGGGTAAAAGGAAGATTTTGAATTTTTCTTCTTCACCTTGAGACAGAATTTCTCTATGTAACCTTGTAACTCTGTAGACCAGGCTGACCTCAAACTCAAGAGGTTCTTGCCTGCCTCTGCCAATGAGTGATGGGATTAAAGGTGTGTATCACTACCATCCAGCAGATTTGGAGTATTTAAAAAAGAAAATATTGTTTAAGCAGAATAGCTTTATTTATCTTAGAGATAGGTGTTAAGAAATTTTCATATTGTAGGAAATTTCCAAGAAGAAACATTTTCAGAATAATGTAGAAGAATGGGTATCAGGTTTCTTTGTGGGTTTGGGGTTTTTTTTGTTTTTTTTTTTTTAATTTTTAATTTTTTTATGTCCTCCCCCCACACCCCCCCCCAGCTCCCCAAGACAGGGTTTCTCTGTATAGCCCTGGCTGTCCTGGGATTCACTCTGTAGACCAGCTGGCCTCAAATTCAGAAATCCACCTGCTTCTGCCTCCCAAGTGCTGGGATTAAAGATGTGCCACACCACAGCTCAGCTTCTTTGTGGGTTTTAAACTATACTCATTTGACTTACTAAATGTATTAAATTGGGCCTGTAAAGTGGGAGTTTATACATGTGCTTTTTTATTTGTTAAGTAAATATTAGTTGAACACTTGGCATGCTAGATGCTATACTACTTACTAATGGAGCATACAACACAGACTGTAGAGTTCATTGACCAGGTTTTCTCCCCATCCCAGTTACCCCTCAGTGAATACCAGGGGCCTTATGCTTGTTAGGCAAGCATGCTACCTGAGCTGTTCTCCACCTGTTAAAAATTACATGTATTAAATGTGGAGAATAGTAAAAATGTGTTCTCCCCTTCTGCCACAGTGGGTACTGGGAATTGAAGTCAAGTGGTCAAGCTTGGCAACAGGTATGTGTACCCTCTGAGTCATTTTGCTGGCCTGCCAGCTCTTCCTAGCCTTCTGGATGACTGGATATTTTAAAAAATTGTAACTTGGGCTGGCTTTGAACTGATTGTGTAGCTGAGGCAACCTTAAAATTACAATTCTCTACCTGGCTTGTACTATGATGAAGATAGAAGCCAGAGCTTCTTGTACATTAGCAAGACAACCAAAGCCTAACTCTTTATAGTTCTTGAAAGATAATAATCTTAATTCCCCTTTTGTTCTCCCTTCCCTTCCCTTCCCTTCCCTTCCCTTCCCACTTTTATGAGGTCTGCCTATTTAATCCAGGTTGGCCTTAAAGTCATGTCATCTAGCCCCAGCTATACTGAAACTTTGTCACAAGGTCTCATGTGTCCCAGACTTGTCTTGAACTCCTGAACACACACAGCCTTCTAATGGCTGAGATGATAGGTGTGCCTCCCATGCCTAAGTAACATACTTTAAATCTCTTGGAAACCATTATACAAACAAAGCTCATCTCTAATTTTCTATGTGTAGGAAGTAGAAAGGGAGACGGCTCCAGCAACTTGAATCCGGTGATTATATTTGTTATCCTGATTTTTGTTTTTGTCTTGTTTTAGTGAGATCACGCACTATAGGGGAACTCTTAGCTCCAGCAGCTCCTTTCGACAAGAAATGTGGTGGTGAAAACTGGACTGTTGCTTTTGCTCCAGATGGTTCATATTTTGCCTGGTCTCAAGGATATCGTATAGTGAAGCTTGTCCCGTGGTCCCAGTGCCTTAAGAACTTGTAAGACTTCTTTACTTTTGTAGAATTTACTATTGTCTTTCAGTATTGGATAATAAATATTTTAAGTTTTCTTTACAGCCAGTGTTATAATAAACTTGTTCATAGTTCAAATCTTCATTGAAAATTTATATAAAGAAATACCTGAGTTGGTCACAGTACTGCATCCGTTAATCCCAGCACTTGGGAAGTGGAGGCAGGTGGCTCTCTGAGGTTCAAGGTTAGCCAGGTCTACACAGGACAGTCAGGGCTACATAATAGAGAGATCTTGTCTCAAAAAAAAAAATTAACTGGGTGGCCATGGTGGTAAATGGCTGTAATTGCAGCACTTGGGATGTAGAAATGATGTCATAGCATAGACCAGCCTGGACTACATAAGTAAAGACAGATTAATTGTGCCTTATTAGTGTGTTTGTGTGTGTGTGTGTCTGTCTGTCTGTCTGTCTGTCTGTCTGTCTGTCTGTCCGTCCGTCCGTCCGTGTCCTGTTGCGTCAGACCAAGTGATCTGTTAGGTGAAGCTTTTTGCATTCACTTTGGATTTCACATAATTTATTGGTTAACAGAGGTGTAGAAACAGATATCTCTCAAAGACCTACTATGTGACCCAGATTGGCTTTAAATTCTTGATCCTGTTTCAGATAATGATACCCCATAATCATATCCCACTATGTTGTGGAGACCAGACCTGGGGTTTCATGTCTGCTCTGCAAGCACTCTACCAACTGAAGTTCTATATGTCTGT
Organism: Apodemus sylvaticus; assembly: GCF_947179515.1. Lineage (NCBI taxonomy): Eukaryota > Metazoa > Chordata > Mammalia > Rodentia > Muridae > Apodemus > Apodemus sylvaticus. The sequence continues at coordinate 44,477,891 of NC_067481.1, forward strand.
TTTTGGTTTTGGTTTTTAAGTTAATAAGACTATCTAAGCTTGTGTGGTGCCTTCACTGTGCACAGGGTCAGTCAGGGTAACTTTTTTCTGAAGGAACTTAATCTAGCTCTGCTATCTGTCCATCCCCAGCAGTTCTTTTATCTCTGCTTGAATTAAGGGCATATTCGTGAGAGCTTCAAAGTTTTCAGAAGCCTCTGCCTTCTAATTTCCTGAAATAATCTAGTTTACTATCTAAAAGATGGATTATATAGTATCTGAAATTATTTAGCAATTTAGCAAATGAGCTAAATTAGTCAATAAGTTCATACTGAGAAGTTACTGTTTTTCTCATCCTAACTTCTCTTCTGGGCATAAACAAAATGTTGCAGGTCTAGTGTCAGCCCTGGTGCATTTCCTGTGATAGAGGCTGTCTCAGTTGCTGGAGGCTGACAAGAGTGCCCACTCTCAAGTGGAACCAGGTTTTTCAAGGTCTATTGAAGTCAATTTGAAAGGAAATTTAGTTACTTAAGTTGTTTTCTTACTGGGGATTCTCTCAGCCACCAATAGTTTTCATGAGTTGAATTTGTTTAGCCTTGTATTTCATATACCAACTCTCCTGTCTTTAGAAACAGTGTCACAATTGTATTGAGAAGACTTAACAAGTGTTAGCAATTACTGTCTACAAAAGTTCAATATAAATTAATTTTCAATCTTTTTCTCCCCTCAGTCTTTTGCATGGTTCCAAGAATGTTACCAATTCAAGCTGTTTAAAATTGGCAAGACAAAATAGTAATGGTGGTCAAAAAAATAAGCCTCGTGAACACATTATAGACTGTGGAGACATAGTCTGGAGTCTTGCTTTTGGGTCTTCAGTTCCAGAAAAACAGAGTCGTTGCGTTAATATAGAATGGCATCGGTTCAAATTTGGACAGGATCAGCTACTTCTTGCCACAGGATTAAACAATGGTCGCATCAAAATCTGGGATGTATATACAGGTATGGATTCATATTGAAAGTGGGCCTCATTTTATGATGAAAGCACTGGAATATATATGATTTGAGGACTTATAGAAAAGTGAGAATTTGTGTCTTTTATAATTGCTCTAAGTCATATATTTTATTTTATTTTATTTTTTTAATTTTTTTTTTTTTTTTGGTTTTTCAAGACAGGGTTTTTCTGTGTGGCCCTGGCTATCCTGGAACTCACTCTGTAGATCAGGCTGGCCTCGAACTCAGAAATCTGCCTGCCTCTGCCTCCCAAGTGCTGGGATTAAAGGCCTGCGCCACCACTGCCCGGCTCAGTTTATAATTTTAATCTAGGAGAATAATAAGAGTTTATACTGCTTGATAAAATATGCAAAGCAGGTTTGGGTCTTATTTTAGTTAACTATAAACTTAATATTTTAGTTTCTGACTCAGCAAAATCTCTTACATGCTTTGATGTGATAACTTTGGGGTCTTCAAAGGAAACCAGTTTTTTTGTATCCGAAGCAGGTCTCAAACTCACTGTGTAGCTGATGATGACTTTAACTCTGCCCCTCCAGCTACCTCATCCTGAGTACTGGGAGTGCAGGCATGTATTGCAACTCCCAGTTTTATGCAGTGCTAGGAATCCACCTCTGGGGCCTCACACATACTAGGCAAGCACCTGTCAACTAAGCCACTCACCCAGCTACAAAGCAGAGGGGTAGTAGTGTCTTAGTTAGGGTTTTACTGCTCTGAACAGACACCATGACTAAGGTAACATTTTGGGGGCCTGGCTTACAGACTCAGAGGTTCAGTCCATTATCAACATGGAAGTAGGCAAGCATGATGCAGGAGGAGCCTACATCTTCATCTGGAGGCTGCTAGAAAAATACTGACTTCTAGGAAGCTAGGACAAGGGTGCTAAAGCCTATGTCCACAATGACACACCCACTCTAAAAGGCTATACCTCCAAATAGTCCCACTCCCAGGGTCAAGCATACACAGAAAATCACAGTTGGTCTTTGGTTTTTGAGACATGGTCTCTATGTAGTCCTAGAGCTTGATATGTACATCAGGCTGGCCTCAGAGTCACAGAGATCTATCTGCCTACCTCTTTTGCCTCCCAAATAAAAGTGTGCACTACCCGCTGGGTAGTTGGTGGCGTACACCTGTAATCCCAGCACTTGGGAGGCAGAGAGAGGCAGGTGGGTTTCTGAGTTTGAGGCCAGCCTGGTCTATGGAGTGAGTTCCAGGACAGCCAGGGCTACACAGAGAAACCCTGTCTCCAAAAACAAAAAGTATTCAAGGTGGGATGGTGGGATGTGGTAGCAGATGCCTTTGATTGAAGCAGTCAGGAAGCAGAAGTGGGTGGGTCTGTTTGAGGCCAGCCCCTGTCTACATAGTGAGGTCTAGGTAAGCTATGTAGAGAGACCCTGCCACAAAACAAAAAACAAGTATGTGTTCAAACTGGGCATGGTGAGATGTAGTTGTGACCTCAACATTGAGAAGGCTGAGTGGCCAGCTTAGTACCTAGCAAGCTGAGGGCAGCATGAACTGCACAGTAAGACCCTATCTCCACCAAGGATGAGGGAGGGATGCCTAACACTGCTTCAAACCTGAGGCTCAGTGACCAGCAATACAAGGAAACAAGTTTTGATTTTGTTCTAGTTCTTGGCATATTCTGTCTGTTCACAAATACAAAGTAATTTAAGTGAGCATTAAAGCAAGATGCACCTCAGAACACAGTCCAGTGATAGGGGACAAGGAAGCAAAGTTTGATTGGCTTATTAAGGTGACTATAGATTTTTCTAGAAAACAAAACTTCCAATAACTGCTAAGTATTTTTTGTTGTTTAGATAATGTTAAGATTAAAAGTTAAGACATAATGTTTATTTTGTGGAGCATTTGATAGTCCCAGGCCAATGAAATGAAAAGCAAAGAGAAAAGTTGGTATTTGATAGTGTTGTAAAGTCATGCGCAGATGCAAAGGCAGCGGGGTCGGGCTGTCTTGACTTTAATAAGTGAAACAATTTATTTCATAAAACAAGTAGGTACCCAAGAATGTTTGTTCATTTTGTGCAGTTAACAAAACTATAAAAATAGATAAGAAATAATCTTGTCTCTTTTTTTTCCTCTCCTTTCATTCACATTTAGGAAAACTCCTCCTTAATTTGGTAGACCACATTGAAGTGGTTAGAGACTTAACTTTTGCTCCAGATGGGAGCTTACTCCTTGTATCAGCTTCCAGAGACAAAACTCTTAGAGTGTGGGATCTGAAAGATGATGGTATGTATGCCTTTTGTCTTTTTGTTTCATTTTTTTGAGCCAAGGTCTCTCTAGCTTTAGCTAGCCTGGAAATTACTATGTAAACCAGGCTGGCCTCACAAGAAATCCACCTGCCTGTGCCTCTTAGAATTAAAGACATGTTCAACTACACCTGGCCAAGTCTCTTGATATTGCTATCTTTACAGTGATATGAGGATTGCCCTTGCCCTCCCCTCACTCCCCCAGGACACCAGTAATCATAGCTTTAAGAGGTAAGGTCAGGAGAATTGAGAGCTCTAGGCTCAACATAGCTACTTAGTAAGACACTGTATCAGAAAAACAAACCAAATGGCTTGGTGATCATGGTTTCTTTTTTCTGTTTAATACATGGGTCCCTTTCCTATATAGATCCAACAAAAATAAAGCTTAAGTAAGCCAGAACAGGAACCGGCAGTTACTATAATAAACAGTCTTGACACCACTCAGACCAACCACACAGATCTATAACTCTAGTTCCAAAGAATTCAACATTTCCTGGCCTCTGTGGACACTGCATGCAGGTGCTATTAAATAAATGAAATTTTAAAATAAAAAACCTTAATTTTGAAATGTTATTTAAAACAACAGATCCAGTCATCCAATAAAATTTAAATGATTAAAATATAGCCTGATTTGCAAATCATGGTTGTAACATGGTTAAATGCTGGTAAGAATAGGTCATAAATTCTTCCATAAAAAGTAAGAGATGTTTTAACCTCTAACCTCACAGAAAAGTATGTTGGTGTACTCAGTTTCTTTCTGAAACGTGGTGTATTGATGTTTTATCTTTATAGAAACAAATAAATGTAGATCAGGCTGAAGTACCTACCTTTATCTCCTAAATACTGAGATTAAAGGTATACATTAGCATGCCTGGCTTTTATCTTCCAAACTATATTAATTTTAGTTCTGTATATTTATGTCTACATGTGGTTATGTGTGGGTGTCTGAGGAGGCCAGAGGCGTTAGATGCCATGGAGCAATAAAGTGCTGGGAATCAAACTCAGGTCCTCTGTGGAGTAGAGAGTGCTCTTGACTACTGAGGTATATCTCCAGCCCTGTGTGATAAAATTATCAAGCAACAAATATTACCCTCTGAGTGTGAGGCCAGCATAATCTGCATAGTGAGTTCTAGAACAGCCAAGGACTACATAGAGAGCTCCTGCCTTGGAAGACAGGAAGGAAAGAAAGCAGGCATGTGGCAGATACTGAAGGCCTCTCTATGTATATACATCTTTTTTTTTATGGGAATCATTTTTTAATTTATTAATATATTTATTTACATTTCAAATGATTTCCCCTTTTCTGGACCCCCACTCCCCAGTATATATACATCTTTTAAAGCTGTAAAGTTTATGATAACTAGATTACTATCTTGTCAGTAAATAAAGGTGATACTGATTCAAAATGTGTCCTGACACAAATGTTTCTTTTTGCTTAGGAAACATGATGAAAGTATTGCGGGGACATTCGAATTGGGTGTACAGTTGTGCATTCTCTCCCGACTGTTCCATGCTGTGTTCAGTTGGAGCCAGTAAAGCAGTATGTATCAAAGTTCTTGTACCTGTATTGTGAATTGGATGATAATGTATGCCTAATCATTTTAAATCTAAGTAACCTATTAAGTCTGTGCTCGGTGTCATGAATATCTTAAGTGCTTTATTTCATGATGGAGAAAATTTGCATGTAGAAAATTAGTTATTTGTGAATTGAGAGTTGAAGTGCTTTTAGTGATGTTTATAAAATGGAGGGTTAGTAAGGGTCTTTTTGTGAAATCTAGGAATGCCTATGTGCTGTAGATAAGATCTAGTCCATTTTTAAGATATTTCCTTGCTAATTATTTTCTTTGTTTTTGTTTTGTCCAGTTTGCTGGTTTTGTTTAAGTTTTCAGTCTCAGTTGATCCTGGACATTTAACTGGAAAAAAAAGTAATTTATAAGCATAATAAAATTATAACTCATGGATGTCCTACAGTGGATTATAGATTAAGCTACACATAGTTTTACAGCGTGCCTATTGACAGCTTAAATAGTGACTGTTGAGGGTTGTGCTTTAGTGAACTGTCAGTTTACTAGCTCTGAGTTAATGTACTTTCAAGAGTTAGCAGCGTTGAGTATGAAACTGGCTGAACTCCAAATACCTGTAATGATCGAAACACACTTTGGACTGATGGGGGTGGGGTGGGGCTAGATAAAATATTTTGCCAAGAAGTATGTTAAAATGATAGTTGTAAATGTTAGAATTTAAATCAAAATAGCTTAGTTTTGCTTTTGTTTTTTAGTTGTTTTTTTTTTTTTTTTTAATCATAAAAACAAGCTAGATGTTGACATTGCGATTTTAGGCTGTGTGTTTTCCATATGCTTCTTGCTTTCCCTGTCACAGGTGGTGGCAGCAATATTGGTGTGATTGAGGTTATGCTGGCACCACTCGCACACAGGCGCACAATGGTGTTAGCTGGGCAGAAAGAGTGGCATCTCTGGCTACCGGGCTGGGGGCGACCTTTACCGTAGGATGAAGTAACCTTGCATTCGGCTGCAAGGTGTACTGTACGTACACAGGTGCTGGTCGGTGGCCACTCTCTGCTTTTCTTTCCTTTCTTTTTCTTTTTTTTTCCTTTAAAAAGTAATTTCCCCCACAGTAATGTACAGACTCCTAAGTAAATTGGTCTTCCAGTTTGAAGGAATTGAGAGTCTGACAAGTAAATTTAATGTAAAGTAATTGGTTTTTGAGTACTTTCTCTGTTTTTTGGAATTCTTAAGATACTAGTAGTGCCTTATATTATTTACCCAGTTATTATACTTGTTTTCCTTTGGAAATAATGCGTGAAAATGAAGCTGTCTCACTAGGCTTGATGGAAACCTCCCAGCTTACATCTACTCTAACAGTAAGCATTAGAATTCTGTCTAGAACTACTTGAGAGACTAAGGCAAGTGGATAGGCCAGTCTGGGCTACTTAAAGCCAGCCTAAACTTCTTGGTGAGACAGTACCTTAAAGCAAAAAACCAGCAAAACTTATTTAGAACCTTCTGTACGGTCTTTAGATGTTTAAAATCTAAACTGTATGTGGACTTACCTTTAAGTAATTTAACTGTTTCATGCTGAAAATAACTAATGATTACAGCTATTTTGGAAAAATAAGTGTTAAATCTTGATTACCAAAAAATGTTGTAATTATTTTAGTATTATTTTAGTAAAATAGTTTGTTCATCTGTAATATGGTTTAATAACATCCTTGTTGTTTGCCAACAAAATTATTTTTGGCTGTGAAAATTCTCTTTGCTTGCAGTATCTGTTTCTCTTCCTAGGCTCTCGGTGGTGACCCAAGCCTATTGTAAACAAGTGATTATCTCAAAGGGAGATGCCAGTGGAGTAACAATTGCTAACATTACATTTTCTGTCCGTATATACTTTAAAAATGGGTAGTTTCTGGAAAAAAGAGAAAGGGGTTTGTAATACTTAACCCTATTTATTTCCATATATTTTAGTTAATTAGACTTTGGAATAAATGGATTTCAGTATTTGTGGTTAAATTGCATTGCCTTCATTTTCCCTTTAGGCTTATATTTTAAATTAACATTTAACAGAAACATTTGAAATAGAAATTTGCATGTCTGCTTTAATTAACTTAAAGACTGATTTTTAATCTACGACACTGAGCATATTCTTTAAATTACTCATAATTTGTAATTAATTTGATGTAATATTAAAGTAGCAATTGTAGTTTAAGATTTGCCCCTTTGTCCTCTGTGTGTCTGAGTGAAATTATAACATTTCCCTCTTTTATTATTTCAGGTTTTCCTTTGGAATATGGATAAATACACCATGATAAGGAGACTGGAAGGCCATCACCACGATGTTGTAGCTTGTGACTTTTCTCCCGATGGAGCATTACTAGCTACTGCATCTTATGATACTCGTGTGTGCATCTGGGATCCACACAGTGGAGACCTTCTGATGGAGTTCAGGTGAGTACAACATGGATCAGTTCAGTCAGTAACCTAACATTGGCTATACTATAGCTTTGAAGAAGTTCTGTGTAAAGTTAGAATCCCTAACAAAATGTAAAACTAACAGCTTCCTGTTTGATTGAACTTGGCTGTAACAGCTCTCTTTAGTCTTAGTTGTATCATCAAAGTCCCAATTTGAACCTTATTCAGAGGCCAGCGAACTTGGTACCAAGGCCATTTTGTTTCTGGAATTGATTCTGAAACACTGCAAATATGTCTCTGCCCCCAGGCACCTGTTTCCCCCGCCTACTCCAATATTTGCTGGAGGAGCGAATGACCGATGGGTAAGAGCTGTGTCTTTCAGTCAGGATGGACTGCATGTTGCCAGCCTTGCTGATGATAAGTGAGTATGGAGTACAGTTTTGATTTTTAAAGTAGTTGTGATTTTTAAAGGCTTTTTTCATCCTTCTACTTAATGAACAAACAAATGTGCTTTGTTTAACTCATAATATGCTCTTAAGCTGGATTTAGGTTTTTGTTTAACTCATGTCAATGGGCCAGGTTGATCTTGAACTTAAGATCCTTCTACCTCTGCCTCCTGAACGCTGAGAATTCTATGTGGACCACCATGCCCATCCTGTGACTGGGGTTTAATGTCTCTAGATAACACTTTGGAAGGAGTTGCTTTTTGCCTCGCTGGCTGTGGTGGTACACAGCTGTAAATTGGTGGCCACTGCTTTTGAGATTAGACAAATATAGACAAGAGTAGATCAGATTGTGTTATATTTTACTTGTAAGAAAATGACAAAACTTTCAGTTGTGAACATTACAAAGCCATGCCTGTAATCTCTTTGCAGTTCTTTATCCAAATTACCAAATGGTATAAAATGTAAACTAGTCTGTATAGATATCTAAAACGCAGTGGTATAGAATATGGAGGCTCATGCCTGTAATTGCAACATTTGGGAGGCTTCCAGCTTGAGCTGTGTAGTGAGACCCAATTTCAAACAAAACAAAAAGTTATGTTAACTAGATGGAGAAGACAGACCTGTAATCCTAGCTCTTGGGCAGTAAAAGCACAAGTTCAAGAATTTAATCCTGGCATGGGATACATACATATGAGCCCATCTCAACCAAAGTTACCATGCTGTTTGAGAGTGATTTGTGCGTATGTGCTCTGATCAGAACACAGAAGCGTGGCTTTTTGACTTCCTCAATTCACTGGATCACTTATTTCCCTTCCAGAATGGTGAGGTTCTGGAGAATCGATGAGGACTGTCCAGTACAAGTTGCACCTTTGAGCAATGGTCTTTGCTGTGCCTTTTCTACTGATGGCAGTGTTTTAGCTGCTGGGTAAATACATCTTTTTTTTCCTTTTTCTTTTGAAGACTTATGTTTCTATGTGTATTTCTATAAATTTCTAGACAAAACTCTTGTTAATTGCTTTATCTTGGAGTTCTTTTTAGACTTTAAGGTGAGATGTGTGGATCTGATAGCTGTAGGGACATAGGACATGCGTAGTTGGGTAACTGATTTTGTTTTTTCCCTTTCTCTGAAGGACACATGATGGAAGCGTGTATTTTTGGGCTACTCCAAGGCAAGTCCCTAGCCTTCAACATTTATGTCGCATGTCAATCCGAAGAGTGATGCCCACCCAAGAAGTCCAGAAACTGCCTGTTCCTTCCAAAATGTTGGAGTTTCTCTCCTACAGGGTTTAGAATGAGAACTGCTTCCTAGTAGGGCCTGACAGAACACCCTTACAAAACACACCTCAGGCTTGACAGCACAAGCATCTGTTCTTGATGGCTCGGAAGATTTATTTAATTTGATCCACTCTTAGACTTTATTTCGTTGGACTTTTAAAGCATTATTTATACACCGTAGGAGAAATATTTCTGAACATATCATGTAATTTTTTTAAGATTAACTGTGAAAACATTACATACATGTATATATTTAGACATGAGCTGCTGCTATATATTGAATGGGCCCTTTAGTTTTCTGTTAGCTCTGACTTGTATGTATTGCTTTAAGAGAGCCATGATGTGTCTGTGCTATTCATTAGAGCAAATTCAGGAGAATTTTTGTTCTGTTTTTATTTGGGGGCACTGAGTTTAGATGATGCTGAATAAAACAGAACTCATAGGAAATGGACTTGGTCAGGGTGGATGGGGTGAGATTGACTGAGAGGCTTTGGATGTGAAAAAGATTTTCCAAGAGAATGATAGCTGGGAGTTTCTATGGCATTTAAAAAGAGAGCCAAGGAAAAAGATAGCTAGAAAAAGGTTGGCTCTCGTAGGCCTTAATTTTGGAAAGCAGCTACTTACCCCTCAGAGAATAAAGTATTATGCATTCTTGTCAATTTGAAACTACATCTGCTGTATTATTGCTGAATATTTTGTTAATACTAAGGGACAATTATTTTAAAACCATGGATTTTTTTTTAACATACTTTGTTTCTGCAGGATGATAGTGGTGACTTACCAAAGAGACTCAATATACAATTTGTCTGCTTTAGCCTTCTTTTATTTATCTCATCTGCAGATGTTGAGAATGTATGCATTATGTAAAATGCTTGTTTTTTATCTTTGAGGTTTTTTTTAATTAAACGACATAAAAATACTACATTGCAGATGTTCCTTTCATGTGTTGCACTGTGTAGTCTTGTGTAGCTGTAAGGTTGCCGTGGGTCCACAGTGCAGTGCAGAAGACAGTGAGGCAGAAAGTACATGACAGGAAGGCATTGCTTCGTGAGCACATGTGTGTGCCTCTGTTCCACCAGCGTGTCCTGCGGTGCTGCCATGGTTGTTCTTACTTAGGTATACTTAAAGCTGCAGAGCAAAGGACAGCTCACCAAAAGAAAAGAACAGCGTCAAAGTAAGCCTGCCTGGTTAAATGATAGAGGCTGATAGTCTGGGTCCTCAGGAAGGCAAATAAATGCACTCTTAGCCATGCTTGATGTCACGGATATGACCATCTCCACTGAGACTATTTATACCACTTCATATGGAAGTAGTTATGAAAGCCAGAAAAGAAGCCAAGAGCTTTCTCAAATGGCAGCTATATTATACAAAACCAGGCATCTCTAACCTTAGGGTTTTTTTCCCATTTCACTTGTATAGTATACTTTTAAAAAGATTTAAAACTTTCTAAAATTAAACAAATTTTAAATATATAAAAAATAAGATTTTAAAATTACATAAATAATTTCCATGAATATTCACAACTTTTCACAACCACAGCAAATACCAGTCATGTAACAATATTTGGTTGAATGACACACACTCTGCCTGAGATGTTTGCAACCCCAGTGCTGTAAGGAAGGGACACAACAGTATAAGACCCATGCAAACCAGCCTGAGCTTCCCTTTGTCTTGGAGGGAAGGAAGGAGGGGTGTGACAAGGTGGGCTCTGCATGCCCAGAGGGAGGCAGGGAAACTGGTGGTTGGTTGGGCTCACTCTTGGTTCATATTCTAGTGATAGGATTTTAGATTGAGGTTGAGTTCTTAAAATATTCCTTGCTGAAGCCATGCTATTTGGAGAACAGGCAAGATAAACATTCAGATTTGATTGCCTGGGCTTTTGTTTTGAGGCACGGTCTGTCTCTCACTATGTAGCTCCTTTCAGCTCGCAGAGATCCCTCTATCGGCCTGTAAGAGTGGGGATGGATGCAGGAAAGCATCTACTGTCCAGCTGATGCATACCACTTTAAGGCCTGGAACCTGCTCTCTGGTTGGCAAGCCCTCAGTTTATGATCCTTGAAATTCCTTGCCTGCTTGTGATTGAGATAAAGTTGGATTGGGCTGGTCTGCACTGCCCTGAGGGCAGCCAGACCTAAGATGGGCTGAAGCAAACTATGATTCTTAGCCTGGGCAGTGGCCTTGGCTGTCAGCCAATCCAGGATAGGAAAGAAAAAGCATGAGAAAGAAAGAAGTTAAACATTGTCTCACACAGCCATGGAGGCAGCGAACGGACTTGGAGGAGCCACAGCATCGCATCGGTCCAGGCAGGTCCCCCAGCTTCTGGCCCTCAGTGCAGTCTAGCTAGAGAACATCCCCATCATAAACAGGAGGTTGACTACAAGGCTGGAGAGGTGACCCATGAGAAGGTCCTTACAGCCGAGCTTTAAGGACCTGAGTTAAGAGCATATAAGGTAGAATAGGGAATTGATTGGCACAAGTGTTGTCCGGCCTGGGTAAGTAAGCACTTCACTTGTAGTTGTGGGCACTCCTCCCCACCACTAAATAAATAAATCGCTAACCACAGGAACTGAGCTACTGCTGCCTTACTTCGTGAGCACTGAGTATCAGCATGCCATGTTGAGGACTCAGCAAACAAGTGTACAGAATTCAGAGCTGATGTGTAAGGAAAGGAGGAAGCCTATGCCCAACAGATGACCTTTTTTAAAAACGAAAATGAAGCTACCTCGGGATGGTCAAATCCTCAAATGTATATGTGAAGGTAGCATTCACCGAATTCTTGGCATAGTGCACACACAAACCCACACCTGTGTGTGAGTGGTACGAAGCAACAGCACTCAGTTCAGTGCACCTGCAAGTAGGGATTATTATTTATATGAATATACTGTTGCTGTCTTCAGACACACCAGAAGAGAACATCAGATCCCATTACAGATGGTTGTGAGCCACCATGTGGTTGCTGGGAATTGAACTCAGGGCTGGAAGAGCAGTCACTGCTCTTAACCACTGAGCCATCTCTCTAGCCCCAAGTAGGTTGTTTTTAAGGTATTAGGATAAATATTCTAGTCCATTTTATAGATATAATATAGATATAATATAGATATAGGGCTCAGTGGGTGAGAGCACTGGCTGTTCTAGAAGACTGCCTCTGGTTCTAAGGGATCTAGCACTCTTTCCTGGCATTTTCTGGTACCAGGCGTGCATACAGTGCACAGTGGAGTTGTTTGTTATACACCAGATTATAATTGTTTCAATAAGAGAGCATAGGTAGAATATTAGTGCCGGTGCACTGGCCTTTTGGTTGTATTTAAATCCTAAATCTCTGAGAAGTCAGAACTGTTGACAACATACAATATGGTGGCCACCAGAAAGAATGATTTTCATAACCTTGGTATATGTTTATGTAAGCTGTTCTGGTGGTTAAACATCTTTGCTAGGTGCTGGTGAGATGGTTCAGTGGTTAAGAACATTTGTTGCTTTTGCAGAGTACCTGAGTTCTGGTCCCAGAACCTACTTGGCAGCTCACAACTGTAACTCCAGTTCCAAGAGATCCAACATCTTCCTCTGACCTTGGGCACTAGGCACATCTGTGGTGAATATACATATCTGCAGGCAAAGCACATTTACACACAAAACTAACAAACCAGAATAACAAACATCCCTTGCTCTAAAAACTTGCATTTATCCCAAAGCAAAAAGAGTCTGTACCAGGAGTGAAGTGAGACTATTATTACAGGTAATGTGTAGCTTTATGTGGTTGTCATTCAATCCAGTTATTAACTCTAGCAGAGTATTCCTGTTAGAGCCAATGGATGCTTACCTTGTGTCTTACTGACAAAAGTCAGCTTGCAGCCTGTGGAAATAGCTCACTGGTAGTATACCTTCCCTGCCAGCTTCAACTCACAGCACCACGGGGTGGGGGTTGGGAGGTACTCGGGCTGGAGAGATGGCTCAGCTAGTAAAATGGTCACTGTGCTAGCATGAGAACCTGAATGCGGATACCTAGCAACCCACGTAAAAGCCAAGTGCCAATCAGTATTCCCAGCCCTGGGGAGACAGATTCCTGAAGCTCGCTGGCCAGTCATTCTATTCAAATCAGGGGAGAGACCCCAGCTAAAGAAATGCAATGGAGTGCTGTCAGAGAAGACACTCAAATGCTGCCTGTGGCCCCACATGATCACACTTAGTGAATTTCTCTACTGTGAAATAAGGGGTAAACTACAAAGTCATCTTTGTAGAAGACTGAAGTAGCTATCCCAATAGGCTGTGTGTTTCCCGGTTGTTGACTGATGATGCAGAGGAGAATATGGATTGTTACTCTGATTGTTCTGAGTTACTGATTGTTAGGAGAATATGATTGTTACTATGATTGCCTGCGGTGAGCCAGCATCAGCATCACAGAAGGGTGAGGAGGGGTGCCTGAGGACCGAGGCTGTAGCTGAGCCAGGACTGAGGCAAATGTAAGCAGAACCACGGGGCCCTAAACACAAAAGCAAATCAGAAAGTGCATGATTCTGTGTCCATCTTGGTAATTACTGAGGAAAAGAACAGTTAGTATACACTAGGAAGTGGACACTGACCACCTAATGGGGTGACATTAGGAAGTGGGGACTTGGCAAAAGTCACGAGGGCGGGAGCCCTGGTAATGGGATTTGTGCCTTTATAAATCCTCCACAATGTTAAGATAGGAGAAAGGGGAGTGAAAGGGGCCTTCACCAGACCCCAGCAGTGCTGGCTCCTGGATCTGACTTGCACCTTCCATAATTGTGAGAAGTCCTTGTTGTATCTAAACCACTTGGTCTGCGTGATTTGTAACAACGGGGCAAACAGACCCCTGCAAGAACGCCTCCTCATATGAGCCAGGAACAAGTCCTGCTAAAGCACAAAGCTAGTCACTCGGTGCATCCCCCACTATTAGGTTTGAATCTGAAAATCCCTCCACAGGCTGGTTTTGAAGGTTACTTTAAAGGTTGTAAACTCTTGGGTAGCAGGGTCTGCCTGGTCGACTTGGGTCACTGAATGCTGGGGAGTTGTGAAGGTTACACTTACCCCTACTTCTGGTGTAGCTCTACTTCCTAATCTGCTACCCTGTGAACAGCTGTGGCCCCATGTTCCCACCACCATGTCTTCTCTGCCTGGTGGACCAAGTGAGACAGGATATTTGTCCCTTAAGTTGGTTCCGTTACAAGCTTTGGTCACAGTGACATGAAAGTCTATGACACACCCAATTATACCTGCCTCTGCAGGGCGGTCAGGTTTTCTTTTTCTTTTTTTAAGTTTATTTATTTACTTTATGTATATGAGTATACTATAGCTGGACAGATGGTTGTGAGCCATCATGTAGTTGCTGGTAATTGAACTCAGGACCTCTACTCGCTCCAGCCCACTCTCTTTGGCCCAAAGATTTGTTTATTATATGTAAGTACATTGTAGCTGTCTTCAGACACCCAGAAGAAGTCATCAGATCTCATTATGAATGGTTGTGAGCCACCGTGTGGTTGCTGGGATTTGAACTCAGGACCTTTGGAAGAACAGTCAGTGTTCTTAACCATTCTAAACCAGCCCTGGGTCAGGTTTTCTTTTGGATGATATTATATTGGGGCTGGGCAAAGAATCAGCCGACTCCTGAGGGCCTTCTGTGTTGCAAAGATCTGCAGGCAGTACCTGAGAAGTGGTCAGGAAACCCACAAATCAGAGGTGTCCCCCCACCTCACCCCCGCCACCTCTTCTATTTTCTCTCAGCCTGTTTTCTTCAGTTTCATCTGGCCCAGCTCTCAGGATAATCTAACTAAAGGGCCCCTTTGGTGGTGCCAGACAAGCTACCCCAACTCATTGCCATCTTGCCAGAAACCTATGAGATCTCATGTCTTCACCTCCTCCTTGGACTTTCGAATAAAGCCCTGTTTCAAATAAGTTAATCATTCTTAGATGTTGATTCCTTGTTTAGAAGGCAAATTCCTTACACCTGAGGCGATTCGGCAGCCTTCCCCTGGGGGCTGCCAGTGCCTGGCATTTGGGTCAGAAGGACCAGGTGAGGAACCAGCCCCAGTGGCAGACAGGAACATAACCTGAGCTGGGAGATTTGGATGAGAGAGAGACCTGGGATCCACTCACCCAGCTTGTGCTGTGTGGAGAAAGCAGTTCCCTCAACTGGGTCATGCTGCTCAATGCTTGGCCAAAGCAGAGCCTGCTGGGCTTGGTTCCATCTGGCTCCCAGCAGGAGGGTGTGCATATAGCAGTTTGGCCTGACTCCTCACTCCAAGACTGCTGCCCAAAGATGTCGCAGACATGGTGACCGAGGCTGCTTGCCTGAGGAAGACTTGTGTGACTGCTAGCTTGGCTGTTGGATGATGTAACTATGTCTCTCCACACAAGTGGCACTGGTCTCCCTTCCTTTCTGCAGGGCTGAGTCCTGGCAGCTCCTTGACATTCACTGAGCACCGACCACAGGCTCACTTGACTGTTCCAGCTGCTGTTCAGCTGTTCTGGGAAGTTTTATTGTTTTCCTTTGATGGATGTGCCAGTCAAGAGGCTAACTCCCTCCTCTAGGTGGAGATGGTCAGATGACCTCAAGGTCCAAGATGGTACGAATGCAGACTCCTGTTTCTCGTCATAATTCTTGTGAGCGGATGCTGGAAAGAAACCAGCCAGTCTCCGGCTGTGTCTCTGCCAACACCTCCCGCCTTTCCCAGGGAGGCCAGCCATGGTGTCAGACTAGCCCTTTCCCAACACTCCCTACCCTTTTCACTGGATGGTGGAATAAACAAACAAGGGCTGACCCTGAATATAACGAGGCGATTGAAATAAACACATAATGACTGTCCTACCTGCCCTTTGCTCTGTGCCGGAAAATTACAGAAAATTACACCGGAGGTTGGCTGGTTTTTTGCTCCACGCTGCTGTCCTTGGGTACACATATCACTCAAACAAATCATTTTTATTGCCCATGTGACAAATCCAACTCAAGCAGGCTGTAGCAGGATTCAGCAGGGCTGGGTTGCAGGCAACAGTGAGCTGGCCTCGCAGCTCTCCCGTTGATCAACACCTGACCAGGCCACAGGAGCCTCTTGTACCCGCAATACTGGCCTCACTGGTCCGGAGATGACCTGGACAGAGTCCTCAAGGCTGGATTGGACTGGATGTAAGTTCTCTGTGTCAGCTTACAGATGCTACCGATGGAGTGGACCAAATCCAGACCAAGGCAGGCTGGCATCAGTAAGAAAGCTCAGTCTTTCTTGCCACACTTCCCTGAGGAAAGTTAGACTTTAATTCTCCCAGAAGCCAAGAGTGGTATCACTTGTGAAGCCAAGGCCACCCTGTTCTAAATGAGACCCTGTCTCAAAATAAAAACCTCGTTTATATTTAAAAATGTATTTATTTGGGGGGAGATTGGAGACAGGGTTTCTTGGTGTACCCCTAGCCATCTTGGGACATACTCTGTAAACCAGGCTGGTCTCAAACTCAGATATCCACCTGCTTCTGCCTCCTAAGTACCGGGTTAAAGATGAACACTGCAACTACCCAGTTAAGATTGTGTGTGTGTCTGCATGTATATGTGTGTGTGTGTGTTTGCATGTGTGTGTGTGCGCGCGTGCGCACGCGTGCAGAGGCTAACCTGGTCTATTGAGCAAGTTCCAGGATGGCTGGGAAAACCCTGTCTTGAAAAATCAGAGGAGCATGATGAGAAGGAGGAGGAGGAAGAGAGGGAGGAAAAGGAAAAAGAAAAGAATGTTAGAGGCAATCTGAACTCCAAGTAAAACTTTGAAAACAAAAAGCAAATATGAATCTCTCAGATATCGCACACTAAAATGGCACACTAGCTACAGTGATATGGATAAAAGTCATAGCATCTAGAATTTCATAGAAAAGACAGCACTGCAGCTAGGCAGGGTGAGACGAGCTGCTTATCCAGCCCTTGGGATTTGGGGGCAGGGGGATCAGGGATAGATAGACCAGACTAGGCTACAGAAGATGCTGTCTTCAAAACAAAACCAACAAAACCAGTCATTGCATTTTGCATGTAACTTAAAAGTCAGTAGACTGTTATATGTACTGCCAAGAATAAAAGATGGCAGAGACAGGCTGTCAAAGGGAAGGGAGGATGAGGGAAGTTGGGAGACAGAGCATCTGCAAGGCTTTCCTGGAAATTACAGTGAGAACCAACCAAAATGTGTGAAAGCAAGTTCAGGGCCGAGACTGGAGCTCAGTCAGTAGGAGGTGTGAAGCCCTGCCGTCCTCAGCATCACACACTGGGCCTGGTGGTGCTTGCTTGTAGTCCCAGCACTGAGAAGGCAGAGGCAGTGGAGCTCTGTGAGTTAGAGGTCAGTTACATAGTAAGTTCCAGGCTGCGCAAGCCTCTATAGTGAGACACTGTCTCAGAACAGAACACAATCTGTGCTGTAGGGGTGGAGAAATGGTTAATGCACTAAGAGAGAGTATTGCTCTTTCAGAGGACCCAAGTTCAAGCCCCAGCACCCACGCAGGGTGGCTCACAACCACCTCTAACTCCAGCTCCAAGGGCCCAACACCCTCTTGCAGCTTCTGTGGGCATTCACTCACAGAGATATACACACATATGCATGAATAAAAGTCGTCTAAAAATCATGGCTCTAACCCTTTCCTAGCTGTGTTGGTAAGCAAATCTCTTCTCCTCTGAACCTCCCATATCTGAAACAGATATGATCACCACACTTCAAGCCCAGCTGTCACACCCCCAAAGCACTCCACCAAGCACCTAGCCTAAGCCCAGGAGAGAGCAGTTATTCATTCTCTGTAAGCTCACATCTCCACAGGTACCAGCTTCGGGTGTTTATGATAATTTCATCATCCATACAAATTGGAGGCAAATCAGAGAATTTGCAGGGGGTGGCTGGGTGGGGGAGTTAGCGTGTTGAGTAGGTAGGTATTTATGTTAAATGCCTTGGTTTTTATTTTCCCCTGAAACAAATGCTAATGGACTTAATACACACACACACACACACACACACACACACACACACACACACACACACGAAGTCGAAAGTGCCAGATGCACAGGGTAGGGAGGAAGTAGGGATACAGAGAAGTGGATGGAAACCCAGCTTGGCTCCTTGTCCATAAAACTCATGCCAGGCTGTAGTCTCAAAAGGTAGAAGTTTTGCTAGAACCAGTACATGGACCAACTTCTCCATGAGTCCCTCAAGTACAGAGGGACCAGGCCTGAACCCCACCCCTGTGCCCTGGTTGCTGGCTGTTCTAACCTGGGCTTCTGTCCCTGAGTTCCAGCACTGCTCATTCATTCATTCCTCCACTCATTAAGATGCAGGAAAAATTCAAGTAAACTTGGTACTGTAAAGGACAGGCTAATTTGTGAAGAAATACTAAGTTGCACAAAGCTTAGCTAAAGGACTGCTACCTCCAATACAGGTAGTATACTAATCGGGCTTGCTAGAAATCATGAAAAAGGATGGTGCTGGTGGCAGAGGTGGCGGCACACACCTTAAATCCCAGCACTAGGGAGGCAGAGCAGGCAGATCTCTGTGAGTTAGAGGCCAGCCTGGTTGACAGATCCAGTTCCAGGACAGCTAGAGCTACACAGAGAGTCTGGAAAACAAAACAACAGCAACAAAAAAGAATCAATGAGAAAGAAAAGTGGTTTAAAAAGGCGTGTAGTAGGTCTGATTTGCATTGAAGGGATGGGGTGGCCAAAGGCTGGAGGGGACAGCATTAGCAGGAGTGGATGCCAACAGACTGTATCTAACAGGAAGAAAAAATACTAAGTACGTATGTATTCTGAGAAAGAACCAAAGAACCAAAGAGTTCCTCTATCTCTGTAGTGTGCATTGGTAAGGGTATAGGGTGCCCTGAGGGAGTGGCAGGAAGCAGGAGAGAGTCTCCCTTAACAAGAGCTCACCTTGGAAAGAGAGAATCATACACTGAAGCTTCCAGGACGCAGCTGGGTCAAGCCATCAACAGCCATCGCTCCACTTCAAGGAATCCCTCAGGCTGTGACTCTAGGCCCCCACTTTGTCCAACTTTGATCTCAGGGGCTGGTTTGGCTTCTTATCCATAGAGGCAGCCCCGTGGCCAAGTCCCAGAAGTCTGAGAGGCATCCCTAAAGCTGCCCTCTCTCCTCAGGCATGCCTCTGCCAAGAGTAGGCACCCCCGTTGTGATGTATGAAGGGGAATTTGGCTGATCGAACTGCAGAGATGTACCCCGAAGCCTGCTTTAGGTGGGGAAAGACCTCTCAATAACTTTTTTTTTGTTTTTTATTGTTTTTTTTTGAGACAGGGTTTCTCTGTATAGCCCTGACTGTCCTGGAACTCACTCTGTAGACCAGGCTGGCCTTGAACTCAGAAATCTGCCTACCTCTGCCTCCCAAGTGCTGGGATTAAAGGCGTGTGGCACCATCACCTGGGCGATCTCTCAATAACTTAAACAGAGTGGGGAGACTTCAAGTCTGGCCACTGGAGCATCTATGGGAGATTTACACAGTAGCGATGTATCAGAATTACTTACTAAGTACACTGTCAAGTTCTTTTCACTGAAAGTTCTTTTCAAATAGTTGTTGCCCAGGGTCTTCTGACCCATCTACATTATGTTTTCCCTCTTAAGTGACTGACCAGGACTTAATGATAGCTTGCACTACTCCCAGAGCTGCCTCCTAGAATTATGTTCTTTGATATGGTTTAATGGCCACTTGTAAGTCAAAGTTGTCTTCTTTAATTATGGGAATGAAGCCTCATTGGAGGTCAGTCTTGGTGAATAAACTTCAGCAGAAATGTTCACAGAGATCCCAAACTTCAATTAGAGTACAGTTTTCTTTCCTTTTTAAAGATTTATTTATTCCATTTATATGAGTACACTGTAGCTATCTTAGACACACCAGAAGAGGGCATCAGATCCCACTACAGATTATTGTGAGCCCCCATGTGGTTGCTGAGAATTGAACTCAGAACCTCTGGAAGAGCAAGCAGTCAGTGCTCTTAACCACTGAGCCATCTCTCCAGTTCCCCCACCCCACCCCAAAAAACTATCTTAAATTGGCAAAATCCCGCTCGAGACAAATCATAGCTGCTGTGGACAATCTGAAGCAGCCCCATATTCCATACCTGGAATTCAACACAAACATTTTCACATAACATTTCTGTGTTTTAAAGAAATCAAAATTCTTGCTACATCTGGTGAGTTGGGAGATGGAGACAGGAGAGTCCTGTAGAAGCCTGAGGGGCAGTCAGCTTGGAGACAGACACCCTGCTTCCATCCAAGGAGGAGGGAGAGGACCAACGTCCAAGGCAGTCCTCTGATCTTCACAGGCACTCTGTGGCACTCACAAACGCACACACACACACACACACACACAAATACATACACACTCATCACACACACACACACATACATGCACAAAAGTAAGTGCATGAATCAATACGGATTTTTAAAAAAGGAGAGAGAGAACTCGTGGAAACAAGCTGTGGATGGTACCAGCAAGCAGGGCCCACATTTGCTGACCACCCATTCCTTGTGTCTAAACACCCAGCTGTACCATTCCCACCCCACCCCAGCAGCATTTTCCAGCTTGTCTCAAAGAAAACAAAACCCCATGGAACCAATTACAATTTCCCCTGACCTCACCCCTGCTTCCTGTGCAGCAGAAGCAAGCCACACATTATCAGAGAGAGGCTTCTAGAACGACAGCCTGTGCTGACCAGCTGGAGACGCTGTCCCGTGCTGTCTGGTGGTGCTGCAGCCTAAGGCCCCACACAAGTTCCTCCCAAATGTCTTTTCTTGCCTCCCTGTGATGTTCTTCATAGAGACAGCAAAGGCTGTGGGGAGACAGGGGCTGTGACTGCAGAGGAACTGAGTGCAGAGGAGGAAGAAGCAGGTTTGGATCACAGAACTTCAGAAAGAGGCCAGTGCCCAAGAGCAGAACATGTGGGTGTCAGACCACCCAGGCGACAACAGCTATTTGGTTGGTACAAGAAAAAGTTAACTCATCATAATTAGGCTAAAGCATACCTTCATTAATGGAAATAAGAATCATTGCAATCCACGCGTTTTTTCGCCAATTGCAATCCATGTGTTTTTTTTCCCCGCCAATGGGAAATAAATGTTTATTCCTAGAAAGTAAGAATCCATGCTCTGGGATTTGATGGTGTAGTGGTTTGAATGGGTTTGGCCCCCATAAACTCAAGTGTTTGAAAGTTTGAACCAAAGGGAGTGACACTCTCTGGAGGCACGGCCTTCTTGGCCTAGGTGTGGCCTTGTTGGAGAAGTGTCTCTGTGGGGGTGGGGCTTTGAGGCCTCTGCTCAAGCCTCGCCCAGGCCAAAAGACACTCAACCTGGCTGCCTTTGGATCAGGATGTAGGACTCTGGGCTCTTCCAGCACCATGTCTGTCTGCACGCTGCCGTGCTTCCCATCGTAACGATAATGGATAATGGACTGGCCGTCTGAAACTGTAGGCCAGCCCCAGTGAAATGTTTGCTTTCATGAGTTGCCTTGGTCATGGTGTCTCCACACAGCAATAAGCCCTGACTAAGACAAGCCTTCCTGGAAGACGCTCTTTCACCTTGATGGTCGTGGGAGCCTTTCCTCACCCAAAGCCAGAAAACTGAAGAAGTCGTCACCAACTTGTTTACCAGAGGACTGGTGAACCCTTTGGGGAGGCTGAGGCTGAGTTCTTAAGCTTAAGTTCTTAGTTCTCAAGCTGACCTGCCGTTGGCACTCTTTTCGAGAATGACTGGACTGAGCAAACCTCTCATGCAAAGTTGCCTCGGGATTCAGAAAACTGTAGAGGCAATGACCCGGCAAATGGTGATCATGATGGCTTTGGGGTTTTGATTCAAGTGTTGCTTTGGGAAGTGATTTTGAGCTCTCTCTGTCTATCGCTGATGTGGTCACGGATGCTGGTCGTTTTTTGTTTGCTTTGTTTTATTTGTTTGTTTTGACTGGGTTTCTCTGTGTTGTCTTGAAACTCCTGAGGTATCCAACAGAGATGTCTTCTCAGACACAGGTTTAAGGCAGTAGATTTTATATATTTATTATAATAAATTTCATATATATATATTCCTTCTATTGCCTTAAACCTATATCTGTTTGTTGTTGTTTGTTGTTCAGAGATAAGGTTTCAGCTGGGCAGTAATGGTGGGCCATTTTAATCCCTGTACTTGGGAGGCAGAGGCAGACGCATTTCTGAGTTCAAGGCCAGTCTGGTCTACGGGGTGAATTCCAGGACAGCCAGGGCTACACAGAGAAACCCTGTCCTCGAAAAACCAAACCAAACCAAACAAGCAAAGAGGTAAGGTTTCTCTTCTTAGCCCTGACTGTCCTGAAACTCTGTAGACCAGGCTGGCCTCAAACTCAAAGATCCACCAACTTCTGTCTCCCAAGCCCTGGGATCGAAGGTGTGCACCACCGCCCCTCCCCCACAGCTATGTATGATTTATTAGAGTGGCTCACGGGCTGTTCCAGGGAATTTGACAACGTCAGCCTCATGGTGGAAAGGCCAAGAATCCTATAGCTGTCCACAAGGCCTGTCCAATCCAGTGCTGGAGTCCTGGAGGACTCCATAGAGATGCTGGTCTTCCGTCTACCCTGGAATCCCAAAGCAGTCTGTTCTAACACCAGGGAATACCTCAGCTGCAGCACAAATGAACTTGTCTAAGAGTGAGGACGTGCAGCCCCAAAGCAAGTTTCCTTCCTCTACATCCTTTAAAATGGGCTGCCTCCCAGAAGATGGGGCCCAAATGATTGATCAAGAAAACCCCTCACAGGCACGCCCAGCTGCTTGGGGTTTAGTTGATTTCAGATATAGTTAAACTCACAGCTAAGATTAGTCATCAGGCTCAGGAATTTTTTCTTTAACTTTTTTTTTTTTTGTCTAAAAAAATTCCAAGTGTCTTTTCTCCTTATAAACATACCTGGCCCTTTCTTGGCCAGAAAGCAGGAGATGGCTGTCTGTCTGTCTGTCTGTCTGTCTGTCTGTCTGACTAACTGATTGACTTGAAAGTTCTTGCCTTTATTGGGCTCAAATAACCGTTTGAGCTGGGAAAGCTCTGCCCCAGAGTGTCGAGGTGGGATTTAGCTGGACAAGAACCGGGAAGCTGCACCAAGGCCAGCCTTCCACACGGGCAGTCAAAGCGCCGATCTGAAAGGGAGACTGTGGTGACCTACCCAGGCAGCCCAGCCGGGGATCCTGAGATGACACTCAGTGAACTCTTGTGACCTGGGCTTTGGAAGTTCATTCACAATTGGTTGTCTGTATGTCCCCTTATTCACCTAGGTCTGGTACTTAGTAGGGACTCCTCAGCCATCTGTCACCTGATCAAGCCAGGGAGTAAAGTGAGACACCCTTCGCACACCCAGGTTCATCCCTGGCCTGTGCTGCGAACCGGCAAACTAGGCCACATGCCTGACCCAGTTTTTCCAGCGCAACCTGCCAAGCCCCGGGGGCAGCAGTGGATCCAGAGCCAGCATTCGTGGTGAGTCAGGAGGGACAGAGGCCTTCCAGACCCGCCCAGCTAGAGTCAGCTGGAGGGGAAAGAGGCCTGTCTCAGGGTAGCTGAAGTTGGACTCCGTGCAGCGCTGCCCCCTCGTGGCCATGGGAAAGCTTACAGGGCTTATGAACCGGTCCCAGGCCGATCTCCGAGGTGGAGTGTGCAGCTGTTCTGAGCTACTTTAGAAACTTGGATGGAAGGACACAGCTACGTCTTTACACCTTGTCAGAATTTGAATGACAAAAGAAATAAAAAACAAGACGAAACAAAACGCCCACAAGCTATGATGATTTCATTGGCAGTGATTTCCTAAGTCCTCTTGATTTTCCTCGATAGCTGGCAAAGGCAAGCACAGATTCATTTCCCCCACCCCCAATACAATATCTTTATCGATTATCTGAGAATGTCACATAATGCACTCCAAGTATACACTTTCCAGTCCTCTCAGGTCCATCGCCCCCACCCTGGGATCCTCCCCCCAAAAGAAGAAAAAGAAAGAAAGAATAAATAAAAGAAAGAAAAAAAACCCACCAAGTTCAATTTGTGCTGCCCATACCTCAGTGGAGTATGGTCTAACTCCCAGTGGATAGCCCCTTAAAGAAAATGGGGTCCTTTCCCCACCCTCGCCAGAAGCCATCAACTGTGGAGAGCTCCACTTCAGCCGCCCTGTGACAATTTTTAAGAGTTCTCTTCCATGGCTTCCTGTTGAGATTGTTTCTTTTAGGGGGAAGAGAGGGGTTGTCACAGAAGCCTTCTATGTCTTTCTCAACTGAAGAACAGGTTCTTTTATTCCGATCTTAATTACTTTAACATTTTTATTATTTGTGAATGGGGGAGGTATAGGGTATATGGGAAGGTATGTGGGGTGTGTGTGTGTGTGTGTGTGTGATATGTATGTGTTGGAGGGGTAGTGTTAATCCTACCAGGCAAGAATAGGACCATTACCACAATTTTTGAGCCAAATTTGAAGCAAGCTCTATTAAATACTGGCCAGGTCCATACCCTGGATCCCCATTTGGTCACTGATAGTATTAGTCAAAGCCCTACTAAGTGCAAGGCCACATACTTCCTGCCTTCATCCAATCAGGGGCAAGAACACATCCTGACATACTTCCTGTCTACGTACCCACCTCCTGCGCGTGATCAAGCACACTCTGTGCAGCTGGGGAAACCAAGCTTGTTTACAGAAGGAAAACCATGTCACTTTTTATTTCACATGAACAGCAGTTCCCAGCATTCCAGGAAGTATATTTTGGCCAAGTGGGGCTTACAGGTTAGAGGCATTTTTGTTTTATAGATCTCTTACTACAGTAATCTAAACTTAAAACCTCCCTTCAGCCATTGCAATAGGCATGTGCTATAGTGCCTTTGTGAAGGTCAGAGGACAACTCTGCCGGCTTTATGTAGTCACCAGGCGTATGTGTCAAGGGCCCCTACACATTGAGCCATCTTGCTAGCCCTTCCAAGTCATAATTACTAATATCAATGCTCAGATCACACAGTACACAGTGCTTAGGAACACCTCTGGAGGTGCTGGGCAAAGTCAAGCCAGACTGCAGGGTCAGGGTGGAGCCAAGCCCCCAGGTCCAGTCAAGGTGTCCAAGCCAGATGTATGGAGACCATAGATGTGAAAGACAGACAGGATCAGACTGTAGTCAGCAGGTCTGGAGGAATGAAGCTATCCCAGGAGACACCGGGCCCTCACTCAGGCTTTCTGGACTGAGTTGTATTCCACGTACACAATGGAAGATTACTCAGCTATAAAAAAGAATAAACCGCCAGGCAGTGGTGGCACATGCCTGTAATCCCAGCACTCTGGGAGGCAGAGGCAGGCAGATTTCTGAGTTCGAGGCCAGCCTGGTCTACAGAGTGAGTTCCTGGACGGCACCCAAATAAACTGTTATTTATTAACAGTTAATAAATAGCACCCAAGGAACAGGCATGCCCCCTAGGGACCATATGTTAGGAGAAGGAAATGGTGGAATCCTGTTGCCAACCAGAGATTTGCACATTTTTGGATGGCTTTGCTGGAAAGATCTGAACCAGAGAACAATGGGTAGGACTGCACACTGACCAGGACTGCTTAGTCACCATGTTTGTTGACTGTGATTTAAACAGCTCCTCTTGCTAGGACCCTAAAGGTGGGGGTCCTAGCTGTGGGGGTTGTAGGGTGTAGGATGTAGGATATGTGTGTAGAAATTGTGGGGTGTGTGTGGGTATATGTGCGTGGATATGTATGTGAGGTGTGTGTGTGGGGGATGAGATGTATGTGGAGGGTGGGAGGGATTGTGTGTGTGTGTGTGTGTGCCTGGTGCATGTGTGGAGGTCAGAGGACAACAACTCTGTGGAGTTGGTTCTCTCTTTCACCTTTACATGGGTTCCCAGGATCAAACTCAGGTTGTCAGGCCTGTGTGATAAATGTGTTTACTCACTGAGCACCTTCGCCCACTGGGCCATCTCACAGGTTCTCGTCTTATGTTTTGTCTCTTTGGTTTTGTGTAACACACTCAAGGTCTACACATATTGTAGTACATGTAGGTAATCCATCCCTTTTGGGGGTGAGGGAAAATGCCAGGGACTAAGTCTCTCATATATGTTAGCTCTACCATTGAGCTATATTGCTTATGGCTGAGTAATATTCCATTGTGTACATACATCACAATTTGTTTCTTCTCTTTATTGTAGCTTGAATATAAAATGTTTTCGTAGTGAAGGTTTTGTTCCCAGATGGTAGGACTATTTTGGGAAGTGGTGGAAACTTTAGGAGGTTGGGTTTAGTTGGAGAAAGCAGGCCACCCATGGCATGCCCAGAGAGATATGCCCTGGTACTATGTCCCAAGAGAATCCTTTTGGCTTTTAAAAGTTGTTTCTCTCAAGTAGTAATTGCATCATTTATCTGTTGACAAGATGTTTGAATAACCGTTCTCCACCATTGGATTGCTGTGAGCAGTGCTGCTGCAAACATCTGTAGAACCGTTTTTTGTTTGTTTGGTTTTTGGAGGCAGGGTTTCTCCATGCTGCCCTGGCTGCCCCGAAGCTCTCTCTGTAAACCAGAGTGCCCTCGAATTCATATAGATCCACCTATCTCTGCCTCCTGAGTGCTAGGATTAAATGGGTGTGTCACAAAATCCTTTCTGGAAGCTTTGGAACTGGCCTTGAGGTGAGGCCCAGCTGTCTCAAGGGAGGACCCAAGCTGGACATTTTGATTGCATGTGCCAAGAAGTCTGTGTCTTCCGGAGAAACCCACACTCCGAGGAGCTAAAGCTGTACGCTGCTAGTCCTGGTCTGGTGCTGGAAGCCTGTAAGGTTCCCAGGCAGCTGCTATTCCTTAGTTCACCATGGAAGCTTTTCCTGCTATCTGCAGAGCAGCCAGCAGCAGCGGCAAGAGGGAAAGAGAGGCTGTCGAGGGACAGAACAGAGGGCGCCATGGTCTTCCTCCGGATGGCTGCCAGAGGGTGTGGTCCACCATCAGGGCCATCTTTTCCCATCCACCAAGGCGGTCAGGACAGTTCTTCAGGTGGGGCTCCTTACTCAGGGGATGTTAATTTGTGGCCTTTAAGCCAAGCATAATGTCATAGAAATAGTATGTTCTCCCAGAGAGAAACCGTTCTACACACTGAGAGCTCAGGGAGGGAAAGGCTCTTTAACCCCGCTGGTCTAGCGCTGGCTACTGCCCAAAGAGGAGCCAGCCTCAAACAGAAGACGTTACCCAGCCCCAGGTTACACTCTGAACAATCTAAGCAGGCAGGAGACTGCAAGTCTAGCTGCGGGAGGCCGCTGGGGAGATTTACACAGCAGAGATGTTACCAGAACTATTTTAAGCACACCAGTGTTGTTATTTTTTCAGATAGTTGTTAACCGAGTAGTCTTTTCCACCTGCCAGAATTATGTCTTTCTCAGGAAGAGAACCGGGGCCTTTATGGCAGACCAGGACTTGACAGTGGCCAGTGCCCGCTGTCAATGACAGCGCTTCCCCTCAGACGCTCTCTCGCTCTTCCATAGGGGCCGGGCTGATGGCTGGTGAATCCTGGTGGACCACTGTTCATATCCTCAGCACAGAAATCTCTGTCGTCTGTAACAGGCCTGGTTAGCAGACTACACACCTTTGGGCTAGTTTGGAAGCGTCAGTCCCTTAGCTAAATTCTACTTTATGTGACTCTGTTTCCTTTCCTTCCTGCTCCACTCTCTCTATTTTATGTGTGATTTTCTTGTACAAGGTCTGTCTTTAGACTCAGTGTCTAGTCAGGCTGATTTTGAACTTGTGATCTGTCCTCAGCCTTTCCAGTACTGCTGTTAGCAGCATGTGTCAAGACTCTCAGCCTAGTTTTTACTTATTTATTTATTTTGAAAGATTTATTTATTTCATTTATATGAGTACATTCATTTATATGAGTTCATATACATATATGAAGACAGCTACAGAGCTGTCTTCAGAGACACCAGTAGAATACATTGGATCCCATTATAGATGGTTATGAGCCACCATGTGGTTGCTGGGAATTGAACTCAAGACCTCTGGAAGAGCAGTCTTAACTCTTAACCACTGAGTCATCTCTCCAGCCCCTCAGCCTAGTTTTAAGATTTATTTATTTATTATATGTAAGTACACTGTAGCTGTCTTCAGACACCAGAAGAAGGTGTCAGATCTCTTTATGGATGGTTGTGACCCACCATATGGGTGATGGGATTTGAACTCAGGACCTTTGGAAGAGCAGTTGGGTGTTCTTACCTGTTGAGCCATCTCTCCAGCCCCCAGCCTAGTTTTTTTTTTTGTTTGTTTTTTGTTTTTGTTTTTGTTTTTAATTAAAATGTCATTTAGACTTTAATCTTGGCTTAATTTTCAGAGTAAGTTCCAGAACAGCCAAAGCTACAGTGAGAGACCTTTTCTGGAGAAAAGAAAACAATAAATAAATAAATAAATAAATAAATAAATAAATAAATAAATGTTGTTTAGTCATATTTTATGTGTATAAGTGTTTTGCTTGCAAGCATGTGTGTGGACCATGCACACACAGGACCCTCAGAGGCCACGAGAGGGCATCAGGTTTTTGGAACTGGAGTTACATGTGGTTGTGATTCACCATGTGCTGAGAATCAACTCCAGGTCCTTTGCAAGATCAGCAAGTGCTCCCAACTTCTGAATCATCTCCAGGTCTATATAATAATAATAATAATTAATAATAATAATAAAAACAGAAACAACAGCAGCAGCAATAACAATAATAATAATACCATTTTTCAAGATAGCATCTCATCAATACCATTTTTCAAGATAGCATCTCATCAGATCTTCCAGAATGACCTTCAATTCTCAATCCTGCTGCCTCAGTTTCCCAGGTGGGAAGCTTGGATTACAGCTAGATTAAACTTTTTGGAAGCCTCTCAAGCTGTTTTCTACAGTAGCCGCCACATTTCTTTGTCTCTGTCCACAGGCTCAAGAGTTCCCATGTTTTGGAGCTAGAGAACATCATACTAAGTGAGGTAACCCAGACTCAAAAGGTGAATCATGGTATGCACACACTAATAAGTGGATATTAACCTAGAAAACTGGAATACCCAAAACAATCCACACATCAAATGAGGTACAAGAAGAAAGGAGGAGTGGCCTCTGGTTCTGGAAAGATTCAGTGAAGCAGTATTCGGCAAAACCAGAACAGGGAAGTGGGAAGGAGTGGGTGGGAGGACAGGGGAAGAGAAGGGGGCTTACGGGACTTTCGGGGAGTGGGGGGCTAGAAAAGGGGAAATCATTTGAAATGTAAATAAATTATATCGAATAAAAAAAAAGAGTTCCCATGTTTTATGGCTTTTCTTTTTTTCAGAAAGTGTCTTTAGGTTTGTTTATGTGCGAGAGTGTTTTGCCTGATGCACTGTTGCACTGATGTCGTGTTTTCCTGGTGCACTGCCTCCCGCTGTTGGGTTTCTAGCTGTGTGTTGCTACTGTGCATATGTGCCTGAGCGTATGAATGCGCACAGTGAGCAGGGAGGTCAGAAAAGCCACCTGGTCTCCCTGGAGCTGGGTCTCCAGTTGAACAAGTTCATTTGTCTTGTGGTGCTAGCTGAGTGCAGCCACTGGACGCTGGGACAAACCAGTGCTCTCAATCCCAGAGCCATCTCTCCAGCCTTAAATCTCCTTTTTTAAAAAACTCAGCACTTGTTTCTCTGGAAGGACAGGAACGGATATCTCAGCTCTCGCACGTTTGTCTCATTTCCCTGGTGAATGGACCTGATGGACATCTTTGCACACAGTGTCAGGGCTTGCAAGTCAGAGGTCGAGTTGATGGGACTGGGCGGCTCCTCCCACCCCGTGGGTTCCAGCGATCGGATTCTGGTTGTTAAACCCTTCAAAGCACTTGTACAGATGTGTCTGAAGCTGCCCGCGTATGCTCTCTGGCCGCTTATGTGCTTTCTTTGGAAAAATGTCTAGTCGAATTTTGAATCAGGTTATTTGATTTTGTTGCTGTTACCGAGTTATGAGCGGTCTGGGTCTGTAAATGGTCAGGATATCGGTGTCTGATCAGATAAACAATTTGTGGGTATTTTTTTTTCCTGGTCTGTGACTTGCCTTTTCACTGTCGCTGGTATATCTTTTGAAACATTCTGTGGAAATGACTTTGAGGGCAGAAGTCCCTGGGCTGAGGGGACGGGGGTTCATCCCAAGGAGGTGGCTCGGAGCACACAGGAGTCAGCAGGCTTATTTGTGGGAAGCAGTTTATTGTGTGCCAGCTCATCTCTGTGAGAAACTGCCACCAATGCAGAGCATGAGATAGCCTTTTTACACCATTTTGGGTTCTTTGTCCCCTTATAGAGTGACTTGCGTTAAACCACTGGGCAGTGTAGCTGCAAAGAGAGAGGGAGGGAAGGAAGAGGCTTGCAGCAGAGACTGCAAGCTGCACTGTTTCCTGCTTCTCCTCAGCTCTGGATGGGGGAGGGGCTGCCACAGGAGAGCTGGCGCTTGCATGTGGAGGGGATAGGAAGTGGGGTGGGGTGAACATGATTTTGATTCAAGAATTCAGGAGCAGCCCCACCCCCACCCCCACCCCCGTCTATTTGGAGAGATTCTGGCCCACGGTCTGGATTGGCTGAGCCCACATACTACCCCCTTCAAGACATAGATAACTTATTCCTTTGTGAGGCCCCAGAGGAGGGCGCCTCTGAGGGACCGCTTCCCTCAACCCCCTTAATGTCTTAGCCACCAGAGTCTATAAGGTCTCTTGGGGAAAAGCACGAGAGAAAGGAAATATAGTTTGAGTTCTAGAAGGACCTGGCATATTCTAAACTACAAACTATAAACAACAGAGAGCCTTTCTAGCTCAGACTAGACCAGCACCCCAGCAGGTAGGATGCCTTCCTAGCTCAGGCTAGACCAGCACCCCAGCTGGTAGCATACTTTAGTAAGGGGTTAGATTCAGTGGCTCAGATGGACTGGATGTTTGAGAGCCCCAGTGGCCGTGGACTCCTGACCCCTGAGGCACATGGCAAACCTTGGAACAGCCTTTCAAGAGTCTGTATCACTTTGATTTCAGGAGGATACTTACTTTTAATTAAAAGGGACAGTTACAGCTGATAGAATGAAGTTCCAGGCTGTTCTCCTGGAAGTTCCTAAAGTGGCCCATCAAAGCCCAGCTCTCTCTCAACCCTGCTGCTCTGCTCCCTGAAGGGCAGGCCTTGAGCACTCCTGCTGCCTGCTATGCAGGCTATGCAGGCCTCTGCAGGCCAGCTCCTAAGGATCACTCTGCAGAGTTCAGATGTCCAGTTGTTTAGGAATGGGCGTTCATTTGTTCAGGATGGAATTGGGCGATTGGGATATGCTGGGAAGACAGTTTGAGACTGAAACCCTTTCCTGGCTGGCACCAGTGCCAGGTTAGCAGAACTCAGCTCAAACCAGAGCTCTGAAGCCCAGCAGAGGAAAAGGAGCAGTGATCTGTGTGGACTCTGAATACGCATACTGGGTACTGTGTGCACAGGGGCCATCTGGGAAGGGAGGGGACTGGTGACAGCCTCCGGGACTCCTATCAAAAACCCTAAGGAGATCTGGATTGATTAGATTAGCTCTGCTCCCTGGGACATTTCTGTCCCACACTGCTGAGACCACCAGAGAGGAGAAGACCCCATAATGCTCTCTTGTCTCTAACTTAGCTTTAGCTTTTTGGAGACACTTGGTAGACTCACCAATGTGCCAGGGATTATCTCAAGTTGCGGGATGGAATGAGTGGGACAAGACAGATGTCTTCTGGGAGAATCTTCACCTAACAGACTGGAGGACTCTAAGCACCCTGTTGGCACACCCAGACATGTTCATACAAGAAGTTATTCCATCTCTCTCTGGTGGGATATTTCTTGGTTGTGGGTCCATTACTTCTCCTCCAATTCCCCACTGGTCATGACTCTCCATGTTCCACTGGTGACTCTCTCAATTCTGTCTCAAGGGAATGACAGAAGAAAGACCCCCCCCCCCGCCCCCCGGAAGTAAAGAGCCCTACGAAGGGAACTCAGCACATGCCTGAGGCGTGGGGGCTACTAGAGTGGGTTATGTTGGAAGATCACATGGAAAGACCTTCTTGTCTGAGGTAGAACATAAAGTTAACTTGTTTTTTTCAGGACAGAGGGATGACTACTTAACAAAGGAACCTTCAGGACTTAAGGAAGGGACAACTGGTGGAACAGATTTTCCAAATGCATGCCTCACCTTCAAATTGTGAGAGGAAATGCAGCAGACCCAGCAAGGACTGTCAGATATCTTAATCCAGATGGGACCAGAGCTATTTTGAGGTCAAAGGCCAACTCTCCTAAATCCCCAGGCAAGGATTACAGACATCTTTACTACTGAGGGAACACTTTCCTTCTGGAAAATAGACTCCATAGCTGGAAACAGCACGACCCATGTTTACCCGACCCATGTGTTCCCTGGGGAGTGTTAGGATGTTCTTGATGTTTGAGTCTCATACCAAGGGACTTAAAGGAGTCCTCAGGAAATCTAGCTAAGGTTTTAGGAAGTTCAATGAATGTAGGAAAGATGATATAGGCACCCTGGGCTATCCTCTGTCCCATCCTGCTCCAACTACCCAAGGTTCAGCCCGCACTACTGGAGTTCTAGTTGGTTCTACCCCTATTGCATCCCTCCGAGGGTTCCCTCACTGGTCCAGGGCGCAGAGGTTACTGGAGGCTGTCCTGGGCCCACATTCCTCTCACTTCCCGCCATTGTCCCGGGTTCCTGTATCCTTATCTCCCCAGCTGCGAAGAGTGGTGACTCATTTCCTTTCTTTCTAGTGACTTAATCCTGCCCCAGCAGTGACATGCCCTTCTGGCATCGCTGGGGCTCGGAGCGTGGCATGGCTTTCCGGGGTCGGCAGGGGGCGCCAAAGCCCGCAGCGCGTCCCTCAGGACCGAACCTTCACAACCTAGGCTGGGAAATCCAAGCCCTGAGGTGTCTGGGACAGAGACTGTGCATTGCACACCCTGCTGAGAGGGTGAGAGGGGGATACGAAATCAGTACTGGATCCCACAGCTCCACACTGTAAGTAATTTCATCCTCTACTCCGGCCTCTTCCTCCTGTGATGTTCCCAACACTGTTTGCAGACACAGTTTCTTTCTTTCCTTTTTTTTTTTTTTTTTTTTTTTTTTGATTTTTGGGTTTTTTTTGAGACAGGGTTTCTCTGCATAGTCCTGGCTGTCCTGGAACTCACTCTGTAGACCAGGCTGGCCTCGAACTCAGAAATCCACCTATCTCTGCCTCCCAGAGTGCTGGGATTACAGGCGTGCACCACCACCACCTGGCTGCAGACACAGTTTCTAAGCAGTGATCATTGTGGGTTCAGCAGCATGGTTGTTCCAGAAATCCTAGCCTGGGCCCTCATAGGGAGAAGAGGAGTCCACAGTCACAGACTGCCTACCTGACCCATGCGGGGCCTTTCCTTCCCTCCCAGGTTCCAGAGAACCACAGACTTACTTACCTGGGTCTGGAAATCAGCTATTTTCCAAGAGCCACCCAGGTCCAGAAGCTAGTTCTAGGACAACCATGTCTAACTATACAGAAAAGTCTTGTCTTGAAAAACAAACTAAACTCCTAATGCATCTTCATAGCATTGAGACTTGCTCTGAAATTCTTCCCAGTGCCAGAGTATGCTGGCTTTTCTGGGGCTCGGAGGTGTCTGTGTGTAGACGCCCCCTGGGCTGCCACAGGCAGCGGTTTGGAGAGGTGTCTCGGGCTCAGCCCTGGGGTTGCTGACATGATTGACGTAAGTTGGTGGCTGTGGTTGCTCCTCACTCATCTGAAGATCGTGGGGAGGAAGGAATGAATTCAGCGATGGAAGGTGCTTCTGGGGGTGCCTGCACCCCTGAGTATGCAACAGTCCCTCAGAACTTGGGCTCCATGAAGACAGGGCTCTGTGTATCTTCTGTGCATGACCATATCTATGACAGCAGAGGTCAGAATTCAGTAAATGTTTGTTAAGTGAATGCCTGTCAGCTGCTGCCACAACTGCTGAAGTTGATTTTACTCTAGGTTTTAGGCCTGTCAGACTGGAGGGGAGGTGCTCCAGAGCCTAGGATACTGGTGTCATGGTTTGGATGGTATCTTATTTAGGGTTTCTATTGTTGTGATTAAACACAATGACCAAAAGCAACTTAGGGAGTGACTTAATTACTGTTCTATTGCTGTGAGGAAACACCATGACCAAGCCATAGAAAAGGAAGTGTTTAACTGGGGCTTGCTCATTACATCTGATCAGGAAGTTGGAGGCGGAGAGAGAGAGAGACAGACAGACAGACGATAGACAGACAGAGAGACAAAGAGCAGAGACAGAAAGCGACAGACCCGGCCTGGTATGGGGTTTTGAAACTGCAAAGCCCTCCCACAGTGACACACCTCCTCCAACAAGGCCACACCTCCTAGTCCTTCCCAGACAGTTTTACTAACTGTGGACCAAGCATTCAAACATATGAGTCTGTGGTGGCTGTTTTCATTCAAACCATCACAGAGAAGAAAGAATTTACTTTATCTTATAACTCTCAAGATGCACTTCATCACCGAAGAAAGTCAGGACAGGAACTGAAGCAGAGGCCGTAGAAAGATGCTGCTTACTGGCCTGCTCCTCATGGCTTGTTCAGCCTGCTTCTACCTGCTGAGGGATTCCGCATCAACCAGTAATTAAAAGAAAATGTCCTATACACCTATACACTTGCCTACAGGCCAGTTTGGGTTTTTTTGTTTGTTTGTTGTTGTTTTTTGTGGGGGGCTTGTGACAGGGTTTCTCTGTGTAGCCCTGGCTGTCCTGGAACTCACTCTGTAGACCAGGCTGGCCTCGAACTCAGAAATCTGCCTGCCTCTGCCTCCTTGAGTGCTGGAATTAAAGGTGTGCACCACCACTGCCCAGCAACCTACAGGCCAGTCTCATGAAGGTGTTTTCTTGCATAAGATCCCCTGTTTCCAGATATCCCTAGCTTGGTGTCAAGTGGACAGAAGTCAAGCAGGACCTAGCATGCACAAAGCCCAGGCATTGATGACCACCATTGCACAAAGTGAGGTGTGGAACATGTCTGTAATCCCAGCCGTCAGGAAGTGCAGGCAGGAGGCTCGAAGGTCAAAGCGATCCTGGAGATAGCGAGCTTTAGACCAGGCTGGCCTGAGTAAGATGCTGACCTCAACACAAAATAAATGATTATTTTTAAAAAGTTTTGGGAGTTTATTACACACAGGAAAATAAAACGTTGAGCTACAGTAGTATAAAGTCTGGTAAGAAGCTAGGCATGGTGGCACACACCCATAGCTCCAGTACTTGGGAGGCAGAGGCAGGCGGATCTCTGTGAGTTTGAGGTTAACCTGGTCTATGTAGTGAGACCCTGTCTCGAAAAACAAAACTGAAACCAAAAGTAAGGCTGAGAAGAAAAAAAATTAAGGAAATGTGTTTGTGGTCCTTTGAGAAACTCAAACAGGAGCATGCCCCTGTCTAGGGGTGGCACAACAGGACTCATCGATTATTGTGTGTGGGGATTAGCTGGATCCCAAAGTTTCAGCACAAAGCAGAGGTGTCTCTGAAGCTGCTCCTTCCAACTCTGGTGGTGGTGTGCCCTGAGAGCAGAGCATCATGGGAAGAGCATGTCCTCCTTAGTGACCTAAAAAAGACACAGCTGTCTGTTCTGGGCTTCAGCTGTGACCTAATCCTGACCTGACTTGGTAACCCAGCTGCTCCTCGTGCCATAAAGAATTATATTGAAAGAGCTTTGCCCACTCTGGAGTCAACCAGATGTGCATTCACGTTCAAATCCTATTTTAGCACACCCTTGCCTTCTTTGAACCACAATTTTTTCAGCTTGAAAATGGGAACAAAAAGGCTGGAAGGACTTCCCAGTGGTTAGAGCACTTTCTTTCTTTCTTTCTTTTTTTCTTTTTCTTTTTCTTTTTCTTTTCTTTTCTTTCTTTTTTTTTTTTTTTTTTTTTTTTTGTTGTTGTTGTTGTTGTTGTTGTTGCAGCTGGCTGGAGTTTGCTTTCCAGCACCCAATTCAGGCAGCCCATCAGGCAACCCCAGTTCCAGAGGACCCAACACCCCCTTCTGGATTTCTTAGGTATCTGCATGTACCTGGTATGTATACAGACTCAAAGATACACACACACACACACACACACACACACACAAATGAATAATAATTACCAAAACAATGAGAATGAAAATATTTGGTTCTTGGAGTTATTACAAGGTAATATGTATGCAATGCCTGGCCTGGAGTCAGTGCTTAGAGAATGCCCACACACTCTCTGGGTAGCTTCAGGTCAAGGACCAGGCTGTGCCTCTCAGTAAAGCACAAGACTGTTTCCTGAAGGAGTTGAGTATTGAAGGAGCCACCTGGGGTGCCAGATAAGCCCTTTAGCGTCCTGAATCCTCACGAAGGAAGGTGGGAAGAGGGACCAGGTGGCCCCTGAGGTCCTGGATACCTTCTTAGGACGCGTGGAAGGACCTTGGAAGCCCTGACGGCAGAAGGTCGCCTCTTAGCTTCAGCTTTTCAATTCAGCTGAGCCTTCCCATCCTCCAGAGCCTCAGCCTGGTGGGATTTCTAGCATTCCTGAAGGTGTGGGCTTTGATATCCAACAACATCTACCCAGGCCTTGCTGCTCCAATCATTCACTTAGGCTGAATGGTCTGAGTCAGAGCTTCCTTAGCTGAGGAGGAGGGCACCACTCTTTCGGCCTCCAGGGGCACAACACAAAGGTGGCACGCATGCATACATTCAGGAAAACACACATATGCATAGCTAAATGAACACACACACACACACACACACACACACACACACTGTAAAGACCGCAGTGGGACAGAACTCTTTCTTCTGGAAACTTCTCCGACAGCTTCCTCACCTCCTAGCCCTGACCCAACTTCCTCTGGTCGCACTGGGGAACTCAAAGTGTGGCTTGACTGTCAAAATGGCTCCTGTTCATAAAGAAGTTGAAGGTATTGAAAGAGATGCTGATCTCTAAGGTCCACAGAAGTTCTGCCTCCCACACCATAGTTCCCGGAAACCCCTGCTGTGAGACGGTCCCTCTCAGACATCAACTTACTTAAGCTCCTGTTTTTGTCTTCTTGATGGCCCTGGGAAGGGTACAGCAGATAAAGCTTTGTCATGGGACTTCACAAAAAGGAACTGGAAGGCCTATGGAAAGTGTGGGGTTTCCCCTTCCAGTCCCCAGTCAACCATGACATCACATCTTGATAACCACTGTGCACTGGATGATCCAGACTGCCAAGTCCATCACCCACTATCCGGTACTGGGAACCCATAGGTCGCTGTCCATTCCCATGTGTGTACCCCTGTGCTGGCACCATTTCTTGCCAAGGTCAGAGAAAAGCTTTGGGGAGTCATCTGGGGAGTCATTTGTCTCCTTTACCTGAATGCATCTGTGGTTTCCTGTATGCAGAAGCCACAAGTCTACCTCAGGCGCCATTCCTCAGTTCATCCACCTCGTTCTGTGAGACAGGTCTCTCACTGGGGGCTGGATGTAGTGGGAAGTGTGAGGACAAAGAAGGCCGATTGAGCCCCAAGACCACATTAGCCCTTGTGACCTCTGTCCTCTATGGAGCATGTAACCTCTGTCCTCCACGGAGCATGTGACCTAGAGGAGAGTTGGCACACTTTATTGAGATGCTGAGGCACACCTTGTCTAGACGTGCCGAGTGAGGATCTAGAAAAGTCTATCTGCAGGCCAGACTGCTGCCCTGTGACCCTTGTAGAACCAGGAGGTAATAGACAATGTGAGTCACCGAAGTGACCCTCCCAGCCTTCCTAGCATTTAATAAGCAAGTGTATCCATCATCTATTACTGGGTAACAGATTATTCCACAGCCTTAGCTGATTACAGCAACGTGAGTTTCCTATTTCACACAGTTTCTGTGGGCAGGGAATCTGGAAGTGGTTCAGCTGAGCCTGTGGTTCTGACTCAGGGTCTCTCGTGAGCTTACCATCAAGCCACCTGCCAGGACTGCTCTCTAGTGAAGACCGGATGACTGTGCATGGCAACACAGACCAGCTCCCTGATTCCAGGTACATAGGTAACGAGCTACACCAGGAGCAGCTGATGCCCTGGATGGAGCCCCCGTTGACCCGGATGGAGCCCCTGATGCCTGGGACGGAGCCACAGCTGCCTCGCCTTCTCAGATAGACATTACCCTCTCTAACCATGAGGGAAAGCAAAGCATTCATCCCTTTTTTTGTTTGTTTGTTTTGTTTTGTTTTTTTGGATTTGGTTTTTTCGAGACAGGGTTTCTCTTTATAGCTCTGGCTGTCCTGGAACTCACTCTGTAG
This sequence comes from Apodemus sylvaticus, assembly GCF_947179515.1. Classification (NCBI taxonomy): domain Eukaryota; kingdom Metazoa; phylum Chordata; class Mammalia; order Rodentia; family Muridae; genus Apodemus; species Apodemus sylvaticus. The sequence continues at coordinate 44,516,050 of NC_067481.1, forward strand.
ACCAGGCTGGCCTCGAACTCAGAAATCCGCCTGCCTCTGCCTCCTAGAGTGCTGGGATTACAGACGTGCGCCACCACCACCCGACCAAAACATTCATCCTTAACTTGCTTCTTTTAGGTATTTACTCACAACAATGAGAGGCGACAACTGTAGTCATGTGTGGTAGACGGCTCGGCCCTTCCTTTCTCTGCACAGCTGCTCAAGGATGCATCTGATGAGCATGCGACAGTCAGGACGTCTGCTGTGACCTAGCCTTGGCCTTCCCAAGCCAGCGTTTCTGCAATAGCTTGTCCCGTGGATCAGCTGTGTTTGTTGTTCTGTGTTTGTGGGGGATGGAAGATGACGGTGGGAGGATCCTGTGAGTGTGGGCGCCAGGAGGTGGGACTGGTGCGACTGTCCTTCCTCCTGGGGCTTGGGTGAACTGAAGGACACCAGGATGCTACTGGAGTCCTGAGGGCCCACGGAGCACTACCAGGAGGTCCTGCCAGCCATCCTGAGAGCGCTTCAAGTTCATGGCCAGGCTCCCAGACCCTGGCTTCTCCACACGATCTACACTCTGCCGCCTCACAATCTCCATCTGGAAACCCAAGAGGCATCTCAAACTAACAGGTCCAACCCCAAACTTCTGTACTCTCCTCTCCCCCATACCTTCCCCAGAACTCTGTCCTGTCTCAGGAAGTGGCAAGTCCAGCCTCTCAGTTACCTAGATCAAAACACTCATACAGATACTCTTTATTAGCACTGCTATTTTACCCTCTCTTCTTTCTTTCCTTCCTTCTTTTTACTCTCTCCTTCCCTCCCTCCTTTCCCACTTTCTCCTTTCCCCCTCCCTCCCTCTCTCCTTCCCTCCCTTCCTCCATTCATTCCTACCAGCAGTGTGAGTTCTGGTTGTTTACGGTGTCCACCAATGCTGGGCAAGATCTGCTACACGTCACTGTGATGCTGGTGATACTGCTGATGCTGGTGATAGTGATGATACTGGTGATGCTGGTGATAGTGATGATACTGGTGATGCTGGTTATGCTGGTGATGATGGTGGTGATGGTGGTGGTGGTGGTGGTGGTGGTGGTGGTGGTGGTGGTGGTGATGGTTACAGCGATGGTTTTGCTCAGCTTTTCTTAAAGGGGATTTCTCTCTGGACCGCATATTCCACCCTGAGGGAAGCCTGCTCCACCTTGCTCTGCTCTGTTGAGGGCAGAGCCTGAAGAGCCCAATTCCCTGCTGCTGGCCTCTTGCACTGTGGTCTCTACCTACAGGTGTCTCCACACTGCTGTGTGTGAGAAGTCCCTTCCACTCAGAGCACTGTCACATCAGATGACAGTCCCAAAGAGCTTGGGCCACCGGGGCAGGGGGGAGGGAAAGGAGGCCTAGGGGAAGGAGCTCTGCTCCTTGAGTACGTGACATTTATGCTTTCACCCTAGGCCCTTCTAAGCGTCTCAAACTCAAAACGCAGGGCAGACATAAGAAATAACTCTTAAGAGGTAAGCCTTGTGGCACACGCCTGCCATTCTAGTGTTTGGTGGGTAGAGGCAGGAGGATCAGAAATTTGATGTCAGCCTCTGGTATGTAGAGTTCAAGGCCAGCTTGAGACACTGTCAAAAAGAGAACAACAAATCCCTGTGGAGTCCTTGAGAGAAGGCACAGGGGAGTTGCTTGGGGCTTGGCAAATGTCTTAGTTATGTCACCCAAGCATAAGCCACCAAAGGAAGCCTGAGGTCGGACTGGACCTTCATCAGCACAGTGCTTCGCAGGGCAAAGGATAGTAACAGGGGCATTGTTGTGGGCCTGTGGCCCCTCTTGTCCCACATGCTCTGTGGGTCCTACCAGTTCACAGATCTGAGCTGGGACCTGAGACTTGAGGGGCCTTGTGGTCCTGACCACACCTGGATTTCAGATTTCTTGTCTCCAGAACCCCCCCCCCCCCACACACGAGATATGTGCTTGTTTTGGTTTTCCCACACAGTTTTTCATTCTTTGTCATGTTAGCCCGAGGAAAAGACGACAGGGATTTAGAATTAAGATAGCAAAGCTTAAAAACAAACAAACAAACAAACAAACAAACAAACAAACCAAAAGATAGAAGCTTAAAAAGAGCCCCCCTCCCTTGCAAGGCTTCCCCTCAACTCTCTCCACAGCTCCCCAAAGCTTCCTGCCTCCTCAGCCTCCAACCACCTCCATTCAGTTTCTTCCAGCCCTCCCCCCTTCCTGCTCTTCCATCTTGTCACCTCACAGTCACACCCCATGAAGCCGCAGGACATGTCTCTACATCTCCATTCACTCTCCCTTCATCCATAGTTGACCCCTGAGCCAAGTGGGCTTTCCAGGATGCGGGTCAGAGTGGGTCATGACCCAGCATGTGCCCCGCTGGGCCCTCCTCCTGTTCCCAGGCACGCACGCGGTCCAGAGACATGCGTCTGAGTAAAGCCTCCTATACAGAAAATAAAATAAATCAAGTTATTTAGTTAAAAAATTTCAACTTGTCAACTGATTGTGAAAAACAGTGAAGATGATCTGTGCCCTGAGGTATCAGATATTCAGTCAAGATTAATTTAAATTATTTACTATTTATTTATGTGCGTGTACATATGTGAATGAGAACACACCACAGACCCATAAGGTGTTCAGAAGACAAAATAGGCGTTGGTTCTCTCCTTCGGTCTGGTGAGTTCCAGAGAGTGAACTCAGGTTATCAGCCTTGACAGCAAGAACCTTAACCATCTGACCCAGGCCAGCAGAGGGAGTTCAAGGCCAACCTGATCTACATAGGGAATTCTAGGACAGCCAGGACTCAGAGAGAAATTCTGTCTTAGACAAACCAAACCAAACAAAAAAAAAAATCTTGCTAGTAAATTCCAATTCCAGGCTGGTCATTAAGCATTGCTTGGTTGGTTATCAGTAAACGTTTGATTTGAATACCCATGTTATCCACCCCAGCACCCAGAGCTGTGTAAAATTTTTCAGATCCAAAGAGGGCATGCAGCAGGAATGAACAGTTCTCAAGCGTCGTGACTCTGACGGCAGTAACACGAATAGACAGAAGTCAGACTCAGAAGAGCGCATGTTGTAATCTCAAGGATACATGAAGCATGAGGCAGGGGCGTAACTCCCAAAAATATGTGAAGCATGAGGCAGGGGCATTACTAGAGAAGAGTCTGAGTAGTGCTCCCCCTGTGGGCAAGGACCGGACAGATGGCAGAGATGTGTTCGCAGCTTCTTTCTTAGTGAGATGCTGCTCACATGGGTGTGTTCACCTCAAACACGCATCCAACTGTCCACGTCTGGTTGGGGGAGGGGAGGCAGGTGGATTGCCTCAGCATAAAATTTCCAACAGGAGAAGCAGAACAGCAGAGTCAGGGTGTAATGCTGTGGTCAGGGGTGGGGTGGAGACAAATCTCAGTCAGCCGACCCAGCCCAGGTTCCTCCCAGCTGACAGCATCCAGACAGAAGGGCTGCGGATTTAAAGTGGAAGGACTCTGGGATGCAAATATGGAAAAGACAAAAAGCAGGTCATTTCTTCCTTCTTCTCTGCTTCCTCCTTTTCTTCCCTTTCCTCTTTCCTGTGTCTCCCTTCCCTCTTCTATTTGCACTTCAGGGACCCACTATTTTTCTCTTCCTGTGCAGAAACCCAAGGCCCTCTACATGCTAAGAACACAGTCTACCACTGAGCCACAAGCCAGCCCTGGGTGGTCTGTGATGAGGTTGATGTGTAGTCTAGGCTAGCCTCAAATTCACAGCCCTCCTCCCTCTGCCTCCTGAGAGCTAGGTGGGATTCCAGGTGTGTGCCCTCGCTCTGGCAAGCTCCACAGCTGCCAAGTCCTGGGTGCAGTGAGGTGAATGGCTCACAGCCTGTGGTCTCAAGTCCTCAGAGTCTGTCAGGGATACAGACCTGTAAAACAACCAGCACAATCTACAGCATAGGAGTCCCTGGAAGACAGCCATCTAAGGACCCAGGCAAGGAAAGCAGCCAGGGGAGGACTTGTTAAAGGGGAGGACTTCTTAAAGGAGAGGACTTCTTAAAGGAGAGGACTTCTTAAAGGAGAGGACTTCTTAAAGGAGAGGACTTCTTAAAGGGGCAATGCAGCCTCAGATCAGTCAATGAGTACTAGTTAAGAGGATGGCAGAGGTGAGGCATTCCTGGCAGAGGGAGCAGCCAGCCACTGACGCCTTCCTTCTCCAGCTATGTCGACACGCTTCAGGGTGAGTGTGAGCAGTAAGGGGGAGCCAGGAGTGTGCTTTGATCTCAGTGTGTCTTTGAGCTCAGCTCTCAAGAAGGCAGAGGCAGGAGGTCCTCAAGTTTTAAGACTAGCCTGGGCTAAAGGGTGGGTCCTGGCCCAGCCTAAGTAAACTTGAGAGAAGAGAAAAGAAGAAAAATAGGTAGGTAGCTCTAGAGTGAAGGTGGAGGGGTGAGGACGGGCCATAGTTCTGCTGGAGGAGGCAATGGTGTTCTTCACTGTTGTCTAGACAGAACCCAGGGCAGTCCTGGGAGCAGGGGCTGGACGAGGCTGTAGGTGCCGGGGTTAAGGGCATGGCTAGCATTCCTGCTTGGGCAGTCTCTTCACTAGCCCTTATAAGAACTTTATGGGGAGCTAGAGAGGTGGTGGTTAAAAGCTTTTACTACTATGGCAGAAGACCCCAGTTCAGCCCCCAGCATCCACGTCAAGTGGCTCACAATTGCCTGTAAATCCGCCGTGAGAGTGTCAACTGTTGTCTTCTGGCCTCCTGAGGCACCTGCTCATTTTTTTAAAAGATTTGTTTATTTATTATATGTAAGTACACTGTTGCTGTCTTCAGACACTCTGGAAGAGGGCTTCAGACCTCATTACAGATGGTTGTGAGCCACCATGTAGTTGCTGGGATTTGAACTCAGTACCTTCGGAAGAGCAATCAGTGCCCTTAACCGCTGAGCCATCTCTTCAGCCCCACTCATTTTAAAATACACATTTAAATATGTTTTAAAAGAACCTCACGGGGCTGAGGATGAAGCTCAATGGGTAAAATATCTATCTAAACACATGCAGCCCTGGGTTCGATCCTCAGCCATGGGTACCCAACAATATAACATGGGTATGGTGAGACTTGTCTGTAACCCCAGAAGCTCAAAGGCTCGAAAGTCCATTCTCATCCTCTGAGGCATAAACAGGTCAAAGCCAGCCTGGGATTCTTAAGACCCTGTTTCAAAAAACCAAAACCTGAGAAGACTCCAGCACACAACAGCTACTCATTCCATTCCATACTCATTCATCAGCCTTGAGGGATCAGCTGTGAACAGACACACACACAAGACAGCACCTGTCCTCAAAAAACCACAAGCCAATATCCTACTGATTTAGTCACTCACAGAAATGGATACTACCAATGTGGCTTTATTAGGATATTTTTGATACAAGCGACATAGGATCTAATTTGACAAGGCCTGATCAAACAAGGAAACTTGCTGGTTCTGGGGAAGCAGGGAAGACAGAGTCCTGAGTAAACACCATGGAGAGTTGCTACAGGAGGTGGGAAGGAGGCGTCTTATTTATTTTTCAATTGCTGCAATAAGACACTATGACCAAAGCCACATCCAGAGGAAAGAGGCTATTGGGGCCTGTAGTTTCAGAGGATGGACTGAGCTCGTGACTATCGTGTCAGGGAACACAGCAGCAGACAGGCAAGCATTGCTCTACAGTAGTAGCTGAGAGCTTATATTTTGAGATACAATCTCAAGGCAGAGAGATCTAATTGGGGATAATATGGGCTTTTGAAACCTCCAGTGACACACCTCCTCCAAGGCCACACCTCCCAATCCTTCCAAAGCAGTTCCACCAATTTAGGCTCAAACATTCAAATATATGAACCTATGGGAGCCATTCTCATTCAAACCACCGTGGGTTGCCAGAGTAGCCAGCATCAAGAGTTCATCACTGTCTTCTAGAGGACAGGTGACATCGATGGCCGGGGCTGTAAAGCACAGAGCTGACTTGAATCTCAGCTGCAGTCTCTGGCTGGATAGTTCTCTCTGCAAAGCTACTCTGCCTTGGTCAGCACAGGAAGGTCCTGGGGTTTCTGCAGGTTTTTTTTTTTTTCTGGAGTCCTAAGGTGGCAAGACTGCTGGTCCCACACATTGGGCACAGTTGGTGTCTCTGATGGGGCAGAACTAGCAGGAAAGCTTTCTTTATCTTTTTTCTTTTTTTCTTTAGAGAAACATTCATGTCCTTCCTCATTGTCCCAGCCAAAGATCCCCAGGCTGCAGACTGAACTGCTGCCTCCCAGATGCAGGTATCATGGTGGTACTGACAGCCACAGCGCCTTGCAGGGCAATGTTGGGACCACCCAGGGCTCATGGACGCATGGCCAGCAGAGCTTCTCCTGGCTTCTTCCTCTGAGCACTGCCTTCCCTCCTGCTGGCTGCAGGGCAGAAGGAGCAGCCAGGAAAAGCACAAGACAGTCTGGTGACTGAGAACAAACCCGCTTTCCATCTGGACTCTGTCTCTGAGCCTGGGGCAGCAGCCTTCTCGGATTCCTGTGCACTCTGTTCCTGCTTTTCCTCATAGCTCAGAGATAAATAATTTCATCCCCATGCATGACAATTCCTGAACGGCTTCCTGCTGCTACCCTGGTTTCAGCTACATTTGGAGTGGAGTTGGATTGCATCCCCCAAAAGATATACAATGTCAACCCCAAATGTGACTACATTTGGAACTAGCATGTTAGTACTATCAAGTTAAGACAAGATGATACTAGACCAGGAATCTAGGAACTGATACCTTATAAGACACACAGACACACACACGCACACGCACACGCACACGCACACGCACACACACAGAGAGAGAGAGAGAGAGAGAGAGAGAGAGAGAGAGAGAGAGAGAGAGAGATAGAAGACAATGCAGAAATATGGCCACACAAAGAGAGAGGCCAATAGAGATAAAGGCAGGCTAAAGGGATGTGTAAGGCCAAGGGCCACCACTAATTGACTTCCCACATGCGCAGAAGCCAGGCACAGGCCAGGAGGCCACTCCTGGGAGAATCAGGATAGCAGCTGTCCCTGCAGACTCAGGGCTATGGACTCCCGGCCTCTGGAATTGAGTTTAAACTATTTCCGAGTTTAAACTATTCTGTCTGAACTTGTTTGCTATGGCAGCTTTGAGAAGCAAACATAGAAGTTTGAGAGAGCAGAGTGAAGGAAGGAAGGGTGCTAATAGACAGCTAGTGATATAGCTTGGTTGGTAGAGCGCCTGTCTCACACACACAACGGTCAGGGTCTGAGCCTCAGCCCCAAACAAACCGGTGTGGTAGCACATGCCTGTAACCCCAGCAGTCAGGAAGTCCAAGGTCAGCTGTAGCTACATAGAGAGCTCCGAGCCAGCATGGGATACGTGAGATCCTTTCTCAAAAGATAAATTAATAAAGTTAAGTTTACAAAGAGGAGTGGATGGTTACGGGTTCTGAAAAATATCTTCCAGCTGTGTAGAGCAGGCTAGGCAGCCTTGCCTCTGCCTGGATTTCCACAGATGGTCAGGAGAGATATCAGGACACTGCTCAGGCCCGAGCAGGGAGGTGATCTTCAGGCATGTGACAGCTGTCCCGAGGACAGTGCCTTTGGTCCGTCTGTTCCTTGACAAGCACTGGGGATGTTAAGGTGAGGGCAAACAACTTGAATCAGGGGAGAACTTCCAGTCAGCGAGAACTGACCTGGAGTGTCTGGGACAGGTAACAAGAGCAATCTGACTTATGGAAGATGATATAGGCTGAAGAACCAAGGGCATGTCAGAGAAGGCCCCACCACACTCTAGGAAGGGGGTGCCTCTTTTTTACCACAGAGCCAAGACTTTGTCCTGCCTAACCTGACGGCAAAACCCACTTTCCTATGACCTCTTTCACCTTTCACATCTGTTCAATGGTTAGGTTGGGACACACAGAGAGCCCATGTACAGCCCCTTGTAAGCTGCCTTTTTTGTGTGATGGCCTTGTGTCTTAGCATTGGTTCACATCCTCTGTTTGTCCCAGGAAGGATGCTCATGTGACAACAGATACAGGCTTCCTAAGGAGATCTTAGGACAATCAGACCATCTTGCTCTGCCCCATCTCCTTCTTGTATCTCTTAGAAGGCCCATTTTCCCAGGTTGTTGGTGCCTGACAGGTATCCTGAGATATGAGAGCTTTCATTGATAAAAGCTGGTCCGATGCTAAGTCCTGGTGAGCCTGGAGTTGTCACTCAGTTTCACTCAATGATGAACTCAATGCATAAGCCTTCAGAGGGAATGTTGGAAATACTGGAAGGTTCTGCAGAGGAAAGCCAGGACCTGTTTTCCTTCCCAGCCTCCGGGACACAGTGTTGATGTGACCCTTTGATGAGGCCCGGAAATGAGCGTAGCATGCATGGCTCAGCAAAGTGGCTTTTCTGGTCAGACTTCACCCTGGCAGCCACAGCAGCTGGGGACCTGTAGCACCATGAGACCAGGCCTTACACAGTGCCAAGGGGGCCACCAGCTCTCAAGGAACACCACAAATTGCTAGATCAGGAGGAAGTTTGGGTGAGAAAGTTTGATAGGTGCATGCAAATGCTTCTAGAAAGATCTGGGAAAGAACTGAGTTAAGAGACTGCACCAGTGTGCTCCAGTCAGGGAAACAGAAGGAAGCCTGTCAGAGGAACATGGTCATAGCATGGTCTCAGCAAACATGGGGAGTCACCACCCTAGCCACCCAGTGATCTCAGAGGGAAGAAAGGGCTTCGGTCCCCCATTTCTAGACAGTGGGATATCTCTGGGATGTTTCTGACCACTGCCAGGGACAGTGCAGCCTACCTCTTTTCTCCTAAGACTCATCACCTGGCCCCCATCTGACATCACCCAATCCCCATCTTATACCCCTCTCCAGTCTCCCTGCTAGCCCTCTTCTCCTCACAAGATCCAGCCACGGTGAAGCCCTGAATATGCCCACAAGTGCAGGCTGCAGCCCAGCCCATAACCTTTGAACAAGTGGGGTCCCTTTTCAATAGCCTGCCCCCCTTCTGGGCTTCTTTTGTTTGATTAGTGTTATGCTTTGAGTGTGAAGTGTCCCCACCACCAACCCCAGCCTCAGACTCATGAAGAACCCTGATGACAGTTTGGGAAGGTTGGTGAACTTGTACAAGGTAGGCCTCTGCAGGAGGAAGTAGGGTCACTCAGGGTGGGCCTTGAGATTTCAGAGCCTGGCCCCCACTTGTTCACTCGCTGCCTCCTGACTACAGATGCAGTGTGACCAACTGTTTCCAGCTTCTTTCACTATGCCTTCCTGCCACAACGACAGATTGTATCCCCTCAAACTGTAAGCCAAACGAACTTCTCCCTCCCTTAGATGGCTTCTTGTTAGGTATTTGGTCACAGCAGTAAAAAAAAGTAAGTAATACAGTTGGTTCTGAGACAGTGGCATAAAACAGGCTTCCCAGTTTGAAATGTAACCCAGACTGGCCTGGATCTCTTGGTTCTGTTCCTCCTCCCTCCTGAATGCTGGGACCACAGGCGTGCACCACCATGCAGGCTTTTCCCTTCATTACTTGGCTAGCTTCTACTCACCTAAGGGTTCATCACAGATGCTGCCCCTCCCCTGGGAACCTCCCTCCACGTCCGTCATCTTGGTGCACTTTATGCCTGGTGATGAACTCACACTGTCACACACCTACTCACAGACACTGTGTCTGTGTCCTGGCCGACTGGGAGCTTGGATGTGAGTAGAATATTGGTTTCCATTTCTTTTTTTCTTCTCTCATACAATACACCCAAACCAAAGCCTCTCCTCTCTTCCCTCCTCACAGCCCTTTTGGCCCCCTCCCCTTGCCCATCTCTGTATTCCCAGACTCTGGTAGAGAGTTCATGGTACCAAATGAATGAACGCATGTGTGCATGCATGAGTCAATAATCTCACCCTCATGGCTAAGGAGAATCATGCAGCTCTGTGCTGGGGTGTCAGGACCTCAGGAGCCAAAGGGAGTGGCCATAACTCCATTTCAGAAGGGCCCACAACTCCCTCTCTCGCTGCCTTCCCCTCTCTCACTGCTTTGCTTGTGTCTGAAGATGCAGAACTGTCAGGGCAAACATTGGCTTGTGTGTAGGGCTGACATGAGTCCCGGGAGGGGGGAGCCCAGGGAGGGGGGAGGCCAGGGAGGGGGAGCCTAGGGAGGGGGGAACCCAGGGAGGGGGGAGCCCAGGGAGGGGGTAGCCCAGGGAGGGGGAGGCCAGGGAGGGGGAGCCTAGGGAGGGGGAAGCCCAGAAAGGGGGGAACGCAGGGAGGGGGAAGCCCAGGGAGGGGGGAGCCCAGGGAGGGGGGGAGCCAGGGAGGGGGAGCCTAGGGAGGGGGAAGCCCAGAAAGGGGGGAACGGGGGGGGGTCCAGGGAGTCGGGGAGTGGATGTAACCAGGCAGCCCTGAGCTGCGGAAACAGATTGAGGGAGTTGTGTGTCCACACAAACCCATCAGAGAACCACAGCTGTTCTGTCTGTCCTAGGCACGTGGTTAAGTACGAATAAAGAAATGGCAGGCGAGGAAGGCAGAAGGGTCGGGAACGGGAAGGAGGCCTTCTGAACTGTGAGATCTGGACAAGAAGGGTCATGGTCATAGGAGAGAATGCTCTCCCTTCGTGGAGACCTGACAACATTAGCTAGTCCTCTAGGACTAAGTAAGAAACACCCCCTCCCCTCCCCTCCCCAAGCAGCTACTTCCTCCCCTTGCCATCTCACCACAGCCCTGAGCTTGACGACTGGAGCCCACTTACAAGTCAGCACAATGTCGCCATTTCCAAATGTGCTTGACAGCTTTTTTGTTTGTTTGTTTGTTTTGTTTTGTTTTTTGGATTTGGTTTTTTCGAGACAGGGTTTCTCTGTATAGCCCTGGCTGTCCTGGAACTCACTCTGTAGACCAGGCTGGCCTCGAACTCAGAAATCCGCCTGCCTCTGCCTCCCAGAGTGCTGGGATTACAGGCATGTGCCACCACCGCCCGGCTAACTTGACAGCTTTTTTATAATTCCTCCTCTGGAATGATGGCTGAGAGATGGCTCAGAGGTTAAGAATGCTTTCTGTTCTTGCAAAAGACCTGTGTTTCACTCCCAGAATACACATGGCAGCTCACAATCATCCCTAACTCCAGCTCCAGAGGACCTGACACCCTCTTCTGATATCTGTGGACTCCTGAATAAATAAACACACATAACATATACATACATACATACATACATACATACATACATACATATTTAAAAGAGAAGAATTACTTGTTTTGTTTTCCTTATTTCTTTTTTAAAGATTTATTTATTTATTTATTACATGTAAGTACACTGTAGCTGTCTTCAGACACTCCAGAAGAGGGAGTCAAATCTCATTTTGGATGGTTGTGAGCGACTGTGTAGTTGCTGGGATTTGAACTCAGGACCTTCAGAAGAGCAGTCAGTGCTCTTAACTGCTGAGCCGTCTTTCCAACCCCTCTTTTTCTTCTCTTAAGCAGGGTTTTTCTCTGCAGCTCAGACTTGAACTCCTGATCTCCATCCAGAGTTCTGGGATTAGAGGCATGCATAGGCACACTGGGCCTTAATTTATGTACTGTTTCTGGGCATTTTCTAGTGGTATCTCCAGTGGTTTCCTGGTTCCAAGGTCTACGTGGAGTTAGTATTGCATCATTTCATGTGTTAGTTTCTGCTCTTTCCCACGGCCACTGTTTGTCACCCTCCGGTTCTTTAAGCTGTCACTGTCACATGTGATAAAACTCCACAGGGCAGAGCTAAGCTGTACTCTTCAAACAGTACCATCTACTTGGAGACTTTAGTCTCATACAGCCATTGCTCACTTCCATCTGATCTGAAGATGCTTGTTTTTGTAAGGGAGTATTTCTCCTCAGGTTCCTTTTGGCACATCATACAACACAGCGCTTTGGACACTGAATTCTGTGTCCCCCCATCCCCACCCCCCGCGCGCGCGCGCGTGTGCACACGCGCGCCCAATCCCCCATTAACATCTTCAAATTATCTTTACTTTTTTCTTTCCTTTAAGATCGATTTATTTATTTATTTATTTATTTATTTATTTATTTATTTATTTGAGCCAGGGTTTCTCTGTATAGCCCTGGCTGTCCTAGAACTCACTCTGTAGACCAGGCTGGCTTCAAACTCAGAGATCGGCTTGATTTGGCCTCCTTAGTGCTGGGATTAAAGGCATGAGCTATCTTCTCCTTTTTTTCTTCTTTTTTCTTTTTCTTCTTTTTTTGAAACAGGCTCTTATGTATTGTAGCATGACCTGTAACTCACTGCATAGAAGGATGGCTTTGAACTTCTGATCTTCCTGCCTCTACCTAAGTGTTGGGATTACAGGCAAGTGCCCCCACCACCCATGCTTTATGTGTCCCTAAGAACCAAACCTAGGACTTCATGCACATAGGGAAGGGCTCTGCCAATTGAGCCACAGCCCGGTCCCTCAGCTTTCTCTCTTTTTCCAAATAATGGATTCCTTTAAACATTCAAAAACATCACATTTTATTTATTTCTGTACACACACATACACGGTGTGACCCACACATGGAAGGTGGAGGACAAGTTGGGGGATTGGTTTTCTTCCTTCACTCTACAGGCTCTGGGGATCGAACTTGCGTCTCCAGGCTTGGCAGCAAGCATTTTCATCCACTAAGCCATCTTGCTGTCCTCCGTGTTCAGTCTGTGCACCTTGTGTGGGCCTGGTGCTCTCAGGGGTCAGAAGAGGGCATTGGGTCCCTAGAACTGGAGTTACCAATGGTTGTGAGCAACATGTGGGCTCTGGAAATCCAACCTGGGTCCTTTAAACGAGCAGCCAGTGGTCTTAACTGTGGAGCCATCTCTCCAGTCCTTAAATATCTTCATTCACGAGAGACATTTCCATTCACAGAAGCGGGTGGTAGTGGGCAGCTTTGAGCCCCATACTTTCAAGGCTTGGGTAGGCTGACCTCTGTGAGTTCAAGAGAAACCTGCTCTACATAGGGAATTCCTCCCCAGCCAGGATTAAAGGCAAGCACTGCCGGGTCTGGTCCTGATTGTTTATTTATTTAACTTTGGGGTTTTGGGGGGGGTAGGGGTAGGGGTAGGGGGAGACAGAGTCTCTCTATATGGCTCTGGCTGTCTCTGAACTTGCTATGTAGACCAGGCTGGCCTGGAACCCACAGAGATCTGCCTGCCTCTGGCTCCTGAGTTCTGGGACTAAAGGAGTGTGCCATCATGCTCAGTCCTTGACGGTTTACTTTTAACTCTCCAGAGCAGCTTAGCATTTTTCCACATTGCTCTCCTGTTCCAAATACCCAGTGGACCTTTACATCCTAAGCTGAAACACTGCAGAATATCATGTATTTCTGTATTTTTGAATTTCTACTTGGCAGTACTAGAAACACACACACACACACACACACTTTGGTCTATCAGCCAGATAATTGTAGAGCTGGCCTTCAGACCCAGGCCTAAGCAACTATCACATTGCCTTCTTTAACACGGGTCTGACTTTCTTCTATCTGTATGCTGAAAACTCCAGATTATCTTACCGTTCAGGTGATATTGACAGGCCTCGCTGCATGTGACTTCCCCTTCGCAGAAAGTCCACCCAGATTCAGAAGACAGTTGTAGTCACTTCCTCTTATGTCTTATCCTGGGCTGGGACAGAGATCAAAGAGCATTGCTCTGAAATGAGAGTTGTCTGAGTTCAAATCTTACCTCTGACATCTGTGCAACCCAGGGTCAGTCACTTCAATTTCCACCTGTGTAGGTGTAGGATAGGTGTGGTGACTTGAATATGCTTGGCCCAGGGAGTGGCACCATTAGAAGGTGTGGCCTTGTTGAGGAGGTATGTCATTTTGAGGGTGGGCATTGAGACCCTTTCCTCCTAGCTGCCTGGAAGGCAGTCCTCTCCAATTGGCCTTCAGATCTAGATGTTGGACTCTCAACTCCTCCAGCACCATGTCTGCCTGGATACTGCCATGTTCCTACCTCGATGATAATGGACTGAACTTCTTAACCTGTAAGCCAGCTCCAATTAGATGTTTGCCTTTATAAGAGTTGCCATAAGCCGGGCGGTGGTGGTGCACACCTGTAATCCCAGCACTCTGGGAGGCAGAGGCAGGCAGAGGCCAGCCTGGTCTACAGAGTGAGTTCCAGGACAGCCAGGACTACACAGAGAACCCTGTCTCCTGGGGGGGGGGGGGAGTTGCCATGGTCACGGTGTCTCTTCATGGCAATGGAAACCCTAGCTAAGACAATAGGTGACTTCAAAAGGTCATAGTGAAGTTAAAGTGAGATCCAGTACATTAAGCTCAAAGGACAGTGGATGACGGACAGAGCAAGTGCTCCTTCGACTGGCCCCACCTCCTCTGAGCTAGAGTAGGGGGATTGGGGGATGGAGGCATCACAGTGGAAGGCAAGGGGAGGGTTCTGACGGAGAGGCTGGCTTCTGAGGTGTCAGCTCTTGAGGCAGGTTTCTTGGACTACTTCCAGATGAGTAATGTAGTCAGGTCCATGTCTTGTGGACAGAGAATTCCGACTGTTTCCTGAGATCCGGCAGCAGAGCTACAGCATCACGCTAGTCCTCTGGTTTGGCTTCCTCCCTTGGGGCTATCTTCATCCTTTGAAGTGCCCATTTCCCTGTCAGGCGAAGCTGGGGACAGAGCACATGGCTAGAGGAGCACTCACCACCCTCGGGGACCCAAGCAGTTTGAGTCCTGCGGTGACTGGGCAAGGGGTTTTTGGAGTTTTCTCCATTGAGAGGGAACTGTTTCTAGAACCAGAACACAAAGAGAGGTGAGAGTCACTGGAAGGCAGGAATGGGAGGGGGTGAATGGCTGCCACTGGGACAGGGTGGGCCTGCTTCTGCTTTGGAGCTTGGTGTGGGCCAGCAGCCAGCCTCGCAGCTGCCAGCCTCTCAGGGAGCTGGCACCACATTGTAACAGAAATTGAAAGCAGGGAAGGGTGCTGGGGTGGGGTGACTCTGCCGGCCCATTCCTCCTCCTTGCCAAGGAAATGCCAGTGTGTTCAGGTTTCACCGTGCTGGGCCATCTTGCCCTTGGTTTAGTTTTTCAAATGATTCTGGCGCTGCCTAAAATGATCTCTCTCTCTCTCTCTCTCTCTCTCTCTCTCTCTCTCTCTCTCTCTCTCTCTCTCTCTCTCTCTCTCTCTCCAGATGCACATTCTGTGTCTCAGAGAGTAAAGTACCAGCTTACTGAGCTGAAGTCTTCTACACCATATAACCTCTGGTACTCGAGGCTGTGGTCTGGCCTGGTATGAGGGACAGTGGGGACAGCTAATCAATCTCTCAGCTTTGTTTCTCTGTTCACACCTGTCAGGCTGTCCTCAAATCCAACAGAGGGTCTATCTGTTCTTCAGCATGCAAATACCATGGCCTAGGACCAAGTGGCTGTCCTAGGCCTCCCAGCCACCAGGGGGCAGTGGAAGAACCAGAAATGGTATTTTTTAGGTGCTAACCCTCTCTCTCTCTCTCTCTCTCTCTCTCTCTCTCTCTCTCTCTCTCCTCTCTCTCTCCTCTCTCTCTCTCTCTCTCTCTCTCTCTCTCTCTCTCTCTCTCTCTCTCTCTCTCTCTCTCTGTTTACCATGTTTCCCAGAGACTTCTGAGCTTCCCAGTAGAGCAGTAGAGCCTCATATTAGTCTATTGAGTCTATTGTCTCTCCTCCTGCTCTGACTATGTGGGGGGAAACCTACCTGCTTTCACAAGGGCCCTGTCTTGAAGTTGCCACAAAGTCACCCTGAGACCATGCCATAGTATCATCAGCAAGAGGCCCACCTTGGGATCAAGTCATGATCTCAATCCCCATTTGGAGCCATGTTCTCTCCTATTCTCTCCTATGAACTTCTAAATGTACATTCTCCTGTCCCCTCCAGATATGTTGAAGCTTCTGTGGCCGCGCAGGATCCACTTCACCCAGCTTCTGCCCTTGACTGCCCATGGACATCATCCATGACTTAAGTCACGTGACTCAAGTTAACACGAATGGGAACCACCAGCCAGTTGAGCCATCGTGAGGCTTTTCCCCCGAGTTGATCTCCTTTCTCAGTGACAGCCCTCAACAACAGCCTGGGGCCATGGATTTGGATCTTTCGTAGTCCAGGACTATTGGGGAGAAATAGGGAGAAGAAAAGATGTAGTCATATGTGTTGTCCACCTTGCTGTAGAGAGCTGATCAAACATGTAGTCATGGCTAGGATGTGGCTCAGTGGTAGAGCGCTTGCCTGGCCCATGTAAAGGCCTGGATTCCGTGCCCAGCACTACCCAAACACGCACAGCCACTCCACTTTCCATCCTGTTAGGAATCCAACCATGGGATACAATCTCCTTATTTGACAGGTTAAGCAACTTTTGCAAGAGTACACAGCTAAGTTGGAGCAGCTCGGGCCAGTGCTTGGGCCCTTCTGAACGTTGTGGTGGCTTCTGGCCTTCCTCTCACCTTCCTTGGGCATTGTGGAAAGCACAGGGCCCTGGGAAGCCAGAGCGGCACAAGCCTATACAGAGAAAGCAAGCCAGAGTCTGCAAGACAAAATGTTCGGACGGGTGCCAGGGGCCGCTGGGGCTGCTGCATGATTTTGAGGCCAGATTTCTCACCACCCATTCAGCGTCAGTCTCAGACTGCTGTAAGCCAGGGTTATAAATAGCTGGGAATATAAATGTTGGGCAGGGAGCACAGAATCTGGCTGGCTCCTGGGCTGGGATGTGTGGAGCAAGGGTGGGAGATGGATGCTAGTGTGAACAGGGTTATGGTTTGTTAGAGAGAGCCGTCTCCTCTGCCAGCAGTTAGAGATTCAGATGGCGAATTATCCCGGCATGGAAGATAAGCTAAGCTACCAAGGATCCTTGGCATTCAAACCCACCTTGCTCTGGGTTCTCAGGACCCCAAACTCCACCCCAGTGTGGACTGGGTGGCATTATGCACTGGGCACATCCTGATGCCATCACTGAGACAGGGCTAGGCATGTGGTTCAGCAGTAGACTGTTACAGTGTGCAGGAGGCCCTGGGCTTTATCTCCTATGCAACAACAACAACAAAAAAAAATCACTAAAAATGTAAAAAGGCAGAGCCTTCCCCAGGAGTTCTCACATAGGGAAACACTGTCCTTGTTACATGTGACTTTATGTGCTTTGGCGGTCAGCATCCAGCAGAACATGGACACAGAGACCACAACTTCCTGGGCATCTTTTGTTTCTTGTGCCAGCACAGCACCTGCACCATCAGCACTGTCAGGGCATGGCGGCCACTGTCTCCAGACAACTGCAGTGGCGTGGCATCTGCTTCTTTAGGGGTGTTTGTTTGTTTTAAAGCAGGGTCTCTTGTAGTCCCGAACAGCCCTGAAGTCAGTGTGGAGATGAGATTGAGCTCCTGCCTTCCCTCCCAAGCGCTGGGGTTGTGGGCACACAAAGCCATGCCTGGCTTATTCTTGGGCTTCCTAGTTTAAATTTTATATTCACAATTCCAGGGAGAGATCCTTATCTCCATTTTTCAAAGGAGAAATGGAGACCTGCAGAGCTTAATTCACTTCCCTAGGGCCTGGGGAGATGGCTCATCAATCTATCAGTTAAGAGCACTGGCGGCTCCTCCAGAGGACCTGGGTAGAGTTCCCAGCAGCCACATGTAAAGTCCACAACCCTCTGTAACTCCAGTTCTAGGGTATTCAGAGTCCTCTTCTGGACTCTGCAGGCACTAGGCATGCAAATGGTACACAGATACACATGCAGGCAAAACACACTTATACATAAAATTTAAATTAAAAAGAATTACTTGCCCAAAGTCATATAGCTAGTTAGTGGTATATGGGAATTTGTTTGGTTGTTTTATTTTAAAATTGTGTGTGTGTGTATGTGGTATGTGTGTTTGTGGTCTGGTGTGTTGTGTGTGTTAGTGTATATGATGTGGCGTGAATGTTTGTCGGGAGGGCCTCTGGTATGGTGTGTGTGGTGTGTGTGTTTGTGTTTGGTATGGTGTGTAAGGTCTTGTATCATGTGTGGTGTGTGTGTGTGTGTGTGTGGCCTGGTGTTGTGTGGTATCTGTGTTTGTGTTTGGTGTGGTATGGTGTGTGTGGTCTATGTGTTTGTGTGGATGGTGTGTGTGTGATGTGTTTGTGTGTGTGTTCTGGTGTGGTGTGATGTGTGTGGTGTGTGTGTGATATGTGTGTATGTGAATATGTGGTGTGGTGTGTGTGTGGTCTGATGTGGTGAGTGTAGTCTGGTGTGGTGTGGCGTGTGTGCTGTGTATATGCACCTGTCACAGTGCAAGTGTAGAGGTCAGAGGACAACCTTGTGGAGTTGGCTCATGGACTTCAAGGATTCAATTCTCTATGAAGCTAGGATGACTATGAACTTCTCTCCTCTTTTTTCTGCCTCCCCAATGCCAGGATTACAGGTGTGCATCACTGCACCTGGCAAAAAAAGATCCCATGGTACTGTGGGGGTTGTTTGCCTGTTATTTCAGTGCTTGGGCTTGAACCCAGCTAAGGTGAAGAAGCACTCTCCCAGTGAGCTACACCCCCAGCACTGCTTGTCTGTGTGCCTTTGAGACATGGTCTTGCTGTGTGACTAGGTGGCCCTTAGCTAGTGATCTTATCTCAGCATAGAGAACTGGATTACTGGCCTCACTGTGGGTCTTAGGCCATCCACTCAAAGCTTCCTAGGCCACTCCCACTGACTGTCAGGACAGACGCTTTGAGAGCAAACAGTGTCTAGTTTTCCTTCTATTTTGAGTGGCTTGATTGGGGTGGGGTGGGGTGGGGAGCTGCCCCAAGTCTATACCATTTCTAGATTCTCCCCAGACCTGCCAGGAATGCCCTCCAATCCCCCATAATCAGATCTAAATCTGATGGAGGTGGGGCAGGACCTGCCTCAGGCCTCCTGCCAAGATCCCCAAAGGGTGGGAATCAAGTTGGCATGGAAATTACAGTGTGCTGTTAGTCGGAGCATGAGTAAGGGCGACATCGGTGCCAAAAGTTTCTGCTCAAAGCAACATGGGAATCTGGGAGGAAAATCCTGAGCTGGAAGCCAGGGAGCCGGAGGAGTCCCTGACGTAGGGACAGAGGAGACCCTGACGTAGTGACGTAGGGACAGAGGAGTCCCTGACGTAGTGACAGTGACGTAGGGACAGAGGAGTCCCTGACGTAGGGCGTCTATAGCCCAGTCGCAGGTGACTGAAACCCAACTCACTCCAGCTTAAGGAGAAAAGGATGTCATTGGTTCACAGGCCTAAGAAGGGGATGAACGAGGGAACATCCCTGAGGGAGGCGCCCTGCTTGCCTTACCTTCTCCCCTCGTGCTGCCTCTCCCCTTCCTCCTTTAGTAATGGAGAGTCTTTATTGCTGAGGTGGGAGCTATGATTTCCCAGCATTCCCTGCATATAGGAATATCCATTGAAATATAAGTGGCACTGTGGACCAGGGCTTCTAGAATGTTCTTTAAAGGTCTTGCCTATCCTTGCCTCTTATCTCCCTTCTCTGTCTAAAACATGGATTTGAGGATTGGTCCTATGACAGCCATCTGGGGTCAAAGAAAATCACATTGGGCTAAAATACTCCAAAGCAATTATCCACCAAACCAAAACCAGGAAATGGCACCTTCTGGAATTCTTTGCATCTGAAAAGTCACTGTGGTCATGTGGGTGCAAATGTGACTTGTGGGAGAAATCAGTTTCCACCTTCGTCACTTGGGAGTGGTGTTCTCAGTGGCAGGAAGCGTGTTCCCAGGAGCATGGGGCTGGGTCCTACAGAGTACCAGAAAGGAAGAGGACTGACTCCCCAGCTCAAGCCGGCAGCTCCCGGGGAAGAGAAAAGCTGTGATTTGGTCCAGCTTGGACCATGTGGCCCTCTCTTCACAGCACTGCCTGACAAACAAGAACCTCCGATTGGCTAAGAATGAGTCACATGGCCTCCTGGGACAGGGGGCTGTGTAAAAATAAGAGTCAAGAGAGCCGTGGGGGAGGCTGGTGGCCTGAGAGAGCTGATGCCCATGGGTTGTCTCTACCTTCACCAGTGCACTGTGGCACCTGCACACACACACACACACACACACACACACACACACACACATAGACAGACACACACATAGACACAGATGCACACATACACACAGACACACACATACATACTCACATAGACAAACACACAGACATAGACGTAGACACAAACATACATATAGGCAGACACACACAGACACACACAGAGAGACAGAAACACACAGAGACACATACACAGATACACACACAGACACACACAGATACAAACATGCAGGATCACACAGAAACATAGACATACAGATACATAGACAGATACATACAGATACACACACACACACATACACACACACACAAATGAAAAACATAACTGAAAAGAAAATGCCCATTCATGGATTCTACCTACCCATTAGCCTCTACCTACCCATCAGCTTCCTTACACTGTCCTTTAGAGGGTGTAGGAAAACTTTGTTCAAGATCCTAACCAAACCAGGAGGTTGGGGATGTAGCTCTGTTGGTAGAACATGGCTAGCACCAGCAAAACCCTGGGTTCAATCCCAGTACTACAAAACAGAACAAACCACCAAATACCACAGTGTCCTCTTTGTCAGATGTGCTGTCAAATAACTGCCATCCCAGAACTGGGAAGGTTGAGGCAGGAGGATCAGGAGTTCAAGGTCTTCCTCTACTATATGGTAAGTTTGAGATCAGCCTGCCTACAGGAGACTCTGACCCAAAAATCTTAATAAAAAAACAAACATAAATAAAAAAAAATCCCTCACAAAACAAAGCAAAGGCGTGACGTACTGAGAGCCACCTTGAAGAACTGGTGCTGCCATTTAAGAATGGAATTACTCCTAGTGCATACAGAGCAGAAGACTGCCTGCTCTGCCTCAGTGGATGAAGATGCACCTAACTTTGAGGCCCCAGGGAAGGGGGTTGGGGGAGGAGCACGCTCTCTGAGGCAAGGGGGAGGGGGAATGGGATGAGGAACTGTGGGAGGGGCACCGAGAGAGGGGCGATGGCTGGAGTGTAAATAAAATAATTAATAATAATAAAGAATGGAATTAGATAGAGAAGCTGCCCTCCATCTTGTCAGGCATGTAACAAAGTCTATTTTTCTCCTGCAGGTGGGGGTTGAGGGATTTTGTTTGTTTGTTTGTTTTATTTTGTTTGTTTGTTTGTTTGTTTTTTTGTTTTTTGTTTTTTGGTTTTTCGAGACAGGGTTTCTCTGTATAGCCCTGGCTGTCCGGAACTCACTCTGTAGACCAGGCTGGCCTCGAACTCAGAAATCTGCCTGCCTCTGCCTCCCAAGTGCCTGGATTAAAGGCGTGCGCCACCACTGCCCAGCTGGGGTTGAGGTTTCTAACTGGGCTTCGGTTCCTGTGTCTCTGTGCTCATCCTTACCTGAACCTTTGAGAATGTAGACACAGTTCTGAGTTCGAGGCCAGCCTCACAGTGAGTACCAGGACAGCCAGGGCTATATAGAGAAACCCTGTCTCGAAAAACCAAAGAAAGGGGGGGGGGAATGTAGAGCCAGGCTCCTATGAGGAGCCAGAGGACTGTTCAACAGTTAAGAGATGGCCGGCCCTTGTCCAGGCCCAGCAAGGGGACATCACACGTCCACATCTTGGTGCCTACATCTATAAAGGAAGCCATCCCCTCAGCCAGCTGGGAGAGAGGCAAGCAAGATGCTAGGCAGAGCTGTTGATTCCATGCCTGTGACACCATGAGGCTTCCAGGCTTCTAGGTGATACTGACAGCCCACTGGCCTGTCAAAGCCTGGCTTGGATGGAATTGCCTCTTTGCTTTGTCATTGGTGCCCTGTGTAGGTGAGTAGACATTTTCTGACAGAGTCTCAGGAAAAGTTAATGTTATAGTGGTTTTCAGAGAACATAATAGTCTATTCTGGCAAAAGTAGTATTTTTCAGCCAGGCATGGTGGGGACATACCCACAATCTCAACACCCGAAAGGCATAGGACTGGAGGTTGGAAGCTAGCCTGGGCAAAGTGGCAAATTTCAGGGGGTGGGGGGGAAGAAAGATTATCCCTTCATGAGAGTGTCTGCCTTTGATCCCTAGGGTCAGGGCCTCTGCTCCAAGAGCAGGATCTCACAATTCAGCCTCACCTCTGCGAGAGGCCCTAACATAGCCTGGGGAGGGCTGTGCTGCATGGCACGGCTCGGCTCGGCACAGCACAGCACGGCACGGCACTGTACTGTATTGTAGCGTATTTTTGGACTGTTTTACTATATACCATGTTGTTGTTGAGCACTCCATCCAATTGCTTCACAGCTTCCATGATTAACTGGCGGGATTTCAGCTGCTTCAGGTCCTCCCTGATGGGACATGGTCATCCGCCTTGTTCTGAGCGCTGGCTCCTGCCCGGAACCCTTTGCCTCTGTTTTCCTAAAGGGAATGTATTTTCTCTTTCCTCTCAAACATCCCTGAAGAGAGACAACTGCGCTCTGCTTTCATTTCCTCATCTCTCCCCCTTAGCCTCTTGGAATAGAGTCCCCACCCCCACTGTCCAGTTCCCACTCTCAGTTTTCATCCCGTGTGACTGCTCTGTGGCAGTCCTTACGGACCATGCTGTGGCCGTGTGACACTCTCTCCTACTCTCCTCTGATCTCACTGCCCTCATCCTGTCCAACCCTTCCCATTTACTTTATTTATTTATCTCAAAACAGGGTCATGCTATGTAGCCCAAGCTGGTTTCCAACTCAAGGCAATAGTTCTCACCTCAGCCTCTAAAGTTCTGGAATTACAGATGTGGGTCATTGTGCCTGTCTTAACACACACACACACACACACACATATCATATATGTGATATATATACATATACATACACACATATATACCTGTTATATGCATGCATGTTTCTCTAGAGAACCCTGAATCACAGAACAAGCAGATTATATATATACACATATATACATATATATGTGTGTATATGTATATTTATATATACATATACATGTGTGTATATGTATATATGTATATGTATGTGTATATATATATATATATATATATATATATATATATATATATATATCCAAAAAGGACTATTCCACATACAGTGGAATAGTATTCACCCACAAAGAATGAAATCTTGTCATTTGTGGGAAGATGCTTAGGGCTGGAGTGTTACATTAAGTGAAATATGCCAGAAGCAGAAAGACATATATCACATGTTATTTCTCAGGTTGGGAAGCCAAGAGGTGGCTCAATGGTTGAGAGCACTTCTTGCTCTTGTAGGGGACGAGAGTTTGCTTTCCAGCACCCACTTCGGTAGCTTACACACACCTGTAACTCTACTTCCAAAGGATCTGGTCCCCTCTTCTGCCTTTCTGGGGTACCTACATGCCTGTGCACATACAGACATGAATACACACACACATGTATTGTAAATAAAGGGATAAGTCAGTCTTCTAAAAGTCAACTCGGATTTGTAAAATAAACTTATACAGGTTGGGAAGGGTTCAGGGAGCAGATACAGGCAGGTTGCATGTGACCAGTGCTCACTGGGCATGTGCAGAAGCACAGCACTGACCCTCATCAATACACAGTGAACGTATTCTCATAAAAAATGAAAAGACAGTCAGGCGTAGTAACACGTTTGTAACTTCAGACCTTGGTGGGTGAAGACAGGAGGATTAAGAGTTCAATGGCCTATAGGCTGGGTGTGAGGTTCCCGGCCTTTAATTACAGTACTCAAGAGGCAGGGGCAGAGGCAAGGGGATCCCTCAAAGTTTCAGGCTAGCCAGTGCTACATAGTGAGACCCTGTCAAAAAGCAAAACAAATGCCAGGTGGTAGTGGCACACATCTCTAATCCTAGCACTCGGGAGGCAGAGGCAGGTGGATCTCTTGAGTTCTAGGACAGCCTGGTCTACAGAGAACGAGTCCCAGGACAGCCAGGGATACACAGAGAAACCCTATCTTGAAAAACAGAGCAAACCAAATCTAACCAAACACCCCCACCTCCCGTTCACAAGTATAAAAAGACAGAGGCTATAACTCCGGGACAGGGCACTTGTGTAGCTTGTGAGCTCCAGGGTGGGAAATACCGGGTAATATAACATCTTGGGTTTTATCTCCAGAACCCCAGGGGGCAAAAACTCAAAATGTTTTCTGGCTGGAGAGCTGGCTTAGCAGGTGAACATAAGGACTTGAGTTTAACTCTTGGCAACCATGTAAAAAGTCAGGTGTAGCTGTGCACATGAGCCTGTAACCCCAGTGCTACATACCATACATACATGAATGAATACACCCACTATTCATGCATACACACACACACACAAACACACACACCATTTTAGAACTTAAAAAAATATTAAAATTACAATGACATCTGTGCTGAAGAGATGATCAGTGGTTAAGGGAATTCTGCTTTTCCAGAGGACCAGAGTTCGGTTCCCAGCACAGAACTGGGCAGCTCACACTGTAACTCCAGCTGGGGGAGATTCAAAGCCTTCCTTTGGCCTCAGACAACACCTGCCCACACATTGGCACACACACAGAAACAAACATGTATACATAAAAAATAAATTTAAGAAGCAACAGTAACAATCACAAAAGTCTCCAAGGAGCTTTGGGCTGATTTTATTACATTCATTTTTATTTTCATTACATTTATTTATTGATTGATTTAGCGTGGGAGGCACAGGTGTGGAGGGGACAATTTGAAGGAGTCAGGTTTCTCCTTCCATCATGTGGGTTCCAAGGATCAAACTAGGGAGGTCAGGCTTGTCAGAGCCATCTTACCAGCCCCTCCTTTTTTTTTTCAGCCCCTCCTTTTTTAAGACAAAGTCTCATGTTGCTCTGTCTGTGAACCCTGACCCTCCTGCCTGCCTTGCCTTGAGTGCTGGGACTACAGGTGTGAGCTGCCTTGCCTAGCTGTATGTGGGCAGATGTTTGCAGAAATTTAACTTTAGAAAACAAAGCTCTGTGATGGTTCAGCTGATGCCCCCTGGTGGCCTGGAGGACAATATTCTCCTGTGCATCTTGAATGTTCCCTAGACGAAATCAAGATGGTTTCCTTTGGGTAGAGCCCTACCATCAGAGCACATGCCTGCCTCACTGTGACAGTCCCTCCTCACAGGTGCAGGGACAACACCAGGCTGGGTAACTGTGGCACACTCTAATTTTCCTTTAGCCTCACGTGACACGCAATTAGTGTTGACAAGCCTGGGTGCAAGGACAGGCCTGGCTCCCCTCCAGCGTCACCTGAGCTCCAGAAGCCAGCACTAGCCCAGCCTGTAGTCATTCTCCATCCTGGCCAAGGGAGCCAGTTAAAAATAGCACCAGTCGGGACACCAATTGGGAAGCCAGATGGGAAAGTCTAGAGCTTGGGTGGTGGAGCAGATAAGGCTGTTTCTGGTCCCTCTGCTTTCTGGTGACCTTGGGCACAGTATTCAGTCTTTTCTGGTCTCTGAGTGCCACCTGTGAAGAGCAGAGTTGCGTTTCTACATGTTTCCTTCCACAGGTCTTCCGGGGGAGCCAACACAGAGGGCAGACAAGTTAGTGATCTGCTTAAAGCCTCCTGTTGCTGGGGGACTCACTACCTCCAACTGCACTGCTGGACAGCTTTAGTAGTGCTACCAGAGAGCTCCACCCTGGACAGACTTCTGTGGGTCCCTCTCATTAACCTCCTAGTTCCCTTGGGACCTCTTGAATGTGACTAACTCCTTCACTAGGATGCTCTGCAAAGACACTTCACTTGGCTCTGTGACTTCCTGGGAGTCAGACAATCACCCTCCATGCAGAGCAAGCCTGCACATTCTTGCCTTGTTCAGGGCCATTTTAGCCCCATTCTAGCCCCTAGCCTTCAGGGTCCTCACTCCCTGGTCTGGACATCTTCTCGGCCTCTCAGACCAACTGCAATTTGCTCCCCAGATGAGCTCTTCTTGACTTCTGTCGAAGGAACTCTTGGTACTTATTCGGTCCGGGAAGCCCCTCTCTACCTCACTATGGCTGGTGATCCTTCTGAGATGTCGCAACCTCTGAAGAGCATCTGATGCAATCGACAGGCACCAGGTAGCTTGACATGTAGTTATCAGACTACTGATGAGTCCAGAGTCCAGCCACACCTTCAGGGACTTGGAGCTGCGTACAGTTTGGACAGAGCCACCTGACCATATCAGCACCAGGGTGAGGGACACTCCCTGGATCCTCCTTCTAGAAACCAGTTTCTATTATTGAACTCCCCCCCACCCCCCGCCATCTGCAGTCACAAAGAGAAAATTCCCATGTGACACTGTCTCCCTTGTTCCATGCCCTGATGGTCATGAAGTCCCATCAGATGAAGTCCCCAAGATGGCTCCTCCCCTCACTGTATGACCTCACAGAACTGTCTCCTTACTCCCCAGGCACTGAGCCTTATTCTCCTCTGTGTCAGGCTCTGTCACCTGCAGTCCTCTCTGGCTCTTCAGAGAACATCCGTTTGTCTTCACCTTCCCATCCACGAGCCTGCTGTGTGTGAAGGGGGCTCAGCCTAGCACCACTCTAGGACTGGCTGACTGAAAGCAGCTATATCCTGCACGTGGTTGCTGTCTGTGAGTCACTGTACCATGGCTGTTTATTAGGACCCCACGAGCTGATTTGCCAACTCTGGAACCCTGGGAGCTGGCTAAGTTTAGTATGAGAGCCGTGAGCATGAGGACGCAGTGTTCCTTCTCCCTTCTGGCAAAACATGAGACTGGAGCCTTCTTTTCATCTTCCTTCTCCCTGACAAGCCCTTGCTTCATTTACCGCCAGATTGGCCTCCTCCCAGCACGAATCTGTAATTAAGGGGGAAACACCCGCAATTGTGCTAGGGCTGGAGAACTGAGGTTCACTGGGAACAGAGACTTGGGAAAATAGGATGCCTTAAATCGTGAATACAGACACGTGTCTCTGGGTATCTGTGGATCAGCTTCGTGGGGTGCAGGGACCACCAGACTTCTTCTGGGAACATGCCTTACCACAGAAACATTCTTCATGCTTTTTACACTGACTGCCCTTAGAAGCAATCACTCTCAGATTGAGAGAAAGATGGCCCTCCTTGCGTTTGGACAGCCCCTTTGATCTTTGGCCTTTCCAGGATTAGACACTAGAGCCTTTTCTAGGTTTGTACCAGGAAAGAAGTCTCTGGGACCTGGGTTCAGGCTCGTCAGGCTGACACCACAATGTGGGAGATAAAATCCAGGGACAGTAGAGGAGAAGTCTGGGACAGGTCACCTTCCCCAAGGGAAATGATTGCATTGGCACAACTGGTGTAGATCACATAGGAAGAAAGAGTGATTGAGAACTGTTGGGGTGAGGGGAGGGGCATTTCTAACTCAAACTCCTAAGGGATCCAGCCGGCATCAGAGTTTGAAGGGCTCAGTGTGCCTCTCTGCTCACTGAGCCTGCACTTCTCCCTAAAGGCTGGCTTGTCCATCCGGAGACCCTTCCTGCTAGACTGGACACCATGGTTCTTCTGTTGGCAGTACAATGTCTCGCGAAACTCAGGCTGACCCTGAACTCGTTTGTGATCCTCCTGCCTCTGCTTCCAGATCTGTTGTTCGCCCTTAATCATGTCAGCTCCTCCCTGCTCCTCATCCCATCTCAAGGAGCTCTGTCCTGAAGACATGTGTCACCTGATGCCCAAGGAAGTTCACATGAATATATGTCACAAGTAACCGGGAGGGACGGTCAGCAGTCGGAGAGAGAAGGCAGGGGTATGTTGTTCTTTGTCAGACACCTTTGGTCTATCCAACCCCCAACCCCTCCCTGCCTAAGTTAAAGGAGAATAATGTGTGTCCTGCCCTCCCCCAGGGTGTGAAACTGGAAGAGGTGAGCATCCTAGTCAATCCTGATCAGCAGATGTGTCCTTGTGCTGGGACCTTTGCCTTCCATTGTCTCCTCTGGAGGTTGCACTGGTTGACGGCTGTGATGTGGTTCTAAGGCCATTTGGGCCCCCAAGGCCTAGGTTGAAGTTTGAATCAGCCATTTCTATGAGAGCCCTGGGAAGTCGCTTAAATCCTTCAGAACACCATCTTCCCAACTTACAAAAATCAAGATGATAAGTCTGCACTTCCTCAATCCTAGTGATGAGTTTGAGAGAGAAAAGAAACAGCCGTGTAGCTCAGGCTAGCCTCTGAGCTATGTCAGTCCTCAGCCTCACTAGTGCTGGGATTACAGGATGTAGCACTACGTCCAGCAATCCAGGCCTTTTAAAATATTTTCCAATATGTTTTGGCAGGCCATTTGAGATTGAGTCTTATTCTGTAGCCTAGACTGGTTTAGAACTCACCGCATAGCCAGGCAATCCTCCTGCCTCAGCCTTCCAAGTATTGACATTACAGGTGTGAGCAACCATATCAGGCTTTCAGCGAGAGTTTCTATCTCTAGAATAGTCTCTTAGAGTTTGTCTTGGAACGTAGCTTGGTCGGGACCCTGAGTTTGATCTGCGGTGCCTGCACCAAACAAAAACAAAAACAAAAGCAGGGCATGGTGTGCAGTGTCGGGGGAAGCAGAGACAGCTTATTTAGTAAGCTACAAACCAATGAGAGACCCTATCCCAAAGGAAAAAATAAATAAAAGTCTGTCTGAGGAACACACTGTACTCACAGGAGCACCCATGTGATTGCACACATGCGCGTACACACGCACAGACCCAGGGTTGTCACGAGAGCACAGTGATAAGGCACGAGAGTCTACGGAGCATTTTATTCCAGGCACCGAGGCCGCAGTAGCAAATAAGCCCAAGTCTTTGTCCTGGTGAAGCTGACACTTGGTAAGATGGACAGACAGATACTAAGTAAACAAGTATGTAAAATGTCATACTAGGTGATGGATAGAGGCAAGGGAAGGGAAGAAAAATAAAGATGGGTCCTGAGGCGTTGTGCTTGTCCAGCCCTGCCGAGGCCCTGGGTTCCCGCCCTATCACCACCAAAGTGGGCGGAGAAAGGGGAGGAAGCAGGAAGGCTCAGAGGGAGGGAGAGAAAACAGAGCAGGGAGAACCCAGTGTGCGCCATTCTGGATGACAGGATCAATCAGCCAACATTTGGTAGAGCTCTTGCCTACCATGCAAGAGGCCCTGGGATGGATCCTCCGCATTGCTAAGACCAGGCATGGTGCTACTGTGTCCAATCTTAGCATTTGGAAGGTAGAGGTAGGAGGATCAGAAACAGTTCAAGAGCCTTAGCTACATAGTGTCTTCCTGAGCTACATAAAGTTCAAAACCAGCCTGGAATTGGTGAGACCTTGCTTAAAAAACAAAACAAAACAAAAATTTAATGAGCCAAGAAAGTAAAAAACACCCTCTGGGAGAAGAATCTCAGACCAAAGCATCCTTCACACCCTGCCCTGAGATGGACAGGTCTGGCTTTGTGAGGAGTGGTGATCAATCACTAGAAGGACAACAAAGAGATCCAGGGATAGCAGAGTTCAGGACATGGCAGGCACTTCAGTAGGGGCTTGGGATGCCCAGACCATGGGGTATAAATGCCCTGCAAATAGTTAAGTGCTGGTTAATAAATTTGGCCCTCCATGAATATGCATTTTAGACCTTGGGGCAGGCCTTTTAATAATAACAACAAGAAAATTATGACTGTGATAGGTTAGCATATAACGATACTTTCTGTGCAAGCCTGATAGGCTGGGTTCATCCCAGGGTCCAGATGGTGAAAAGAGGCAGCCCACTCCCACACGTCATTCTCTGACCTACCCCCACACACACACACACACACATGCACACACATACACACACTCACAGAGAAAGGGGGCAGGGGAGGGAGGGAGAAAGAGACAGAGAAAGAAAATTAAGATGTAATTAAAATTACATTCTTGGGGTGGGGCACACACACCTTAATGAGCGAATGTGGAGGTCAGAGAATAACTTGAGGAAGTAGATTCTTTCATTCTATGCTGTGAGTTCAGAGGATCAAACTCAAGTCATCGGGTTTTAAAAAACAAAGGATGTGTGTGTGTGTGTATGTGTGAGACTCCTTTTGACACAGTGTTCATGTGGCAGTTAGAGAACAGCACACTGGAGTTGATCCTTTCTTTTATTGCTTTTTTTGTTGTTATTGTTTGTTTGTTTGAGACAGGATTTCTCTGTGTAGCCCTGGCTGTCCTGGAACTTGATCTGTAGACTAGGCTGGCTTCAAGTTCACAGAGATCCACCTGCCTCTGCCTCCTGAGTGCTGAGAGATTAAAGACTTTGGCTTGTTTGCTTCGGTGCCCAGAATAAAATGCTCCATAGGTAGACATGTGTGCCTTATCATTGTGATCCCATGACACCCCTGGGACTGTGCATGTTTGCATGTATGCATGTGTGCATGTGTGCGATCACATGGGTGCTCATGTGAGTACAGTGTGATTCTCAGACTCTTTCTACCTCCCTCTTCCTCCCTCTTCTTCTCTCTCCCTCCCTCTTTCTCTTCCTCTCCTTCTCTCCCTCTCTCCCTCTCATCTAAGGTGCAAGTCAGATTGAGTGAGCAAGGTCACATAAGCAGGCTGGGCCTCGGGATGGAGGTACAGAGGGTGTTCTGGCCTTGAAGGAAGAGGGGTCAGCTCACAAGCCCACAGACCTTCCTTGTACCTCCATACTTCATATTTCAGCTTCCATGGGTCTCAAGCAAGAGATAGAGAAGCTGGGTCATCAGGATTCCTGTCGACGGGTTCATCTATCTTAGACCTGTGTAACCATAGCAAACTACCTGAGACTGGGTGAGTTATTTATAATATCCATCCTATTTAAGTGAGATTCTGGATATTATTATTATTATTACTATTACTATTATTATTATTATTACTATTATATCTCATTATTTGTGTGCACATATGTGCATGTGTGTGTGTGTGTGTGTGTGTGTGTACATGCATTCTGGAAATAAACATAAGGAGGAGCCAACTTGGCAGGTCCTCAGAGCCATTTGTACAGGGTCAGTTGACTGAGGCAGTGAAGTCCAGAGGAGTGTCCGACCGATCTCACATTACTGAAATGGTTTATACTGGATTTTCTATGATACAAGCGAATCTCCGCCTTGGGCCTGAAAGGCCCTTTGTTTTGTGGGAATTGTAGGTATTTTTGGAAAAGTCCCACAGGCAGCTCTTTTTTCTTTGCTTGCACGTTCTTCCCGAGGGAACACTGTGACCACACAGCAGGCAGGCCGCTTCTCAGCACACAGCTTGGACAGGGAAATGAGCTGCCTTTCCCCTGGCCAAGCTGGCTCCTCCTCCCACCTCTGCAGCCCCCGTGATAGGCAGAATGCCCTCATCTGTCCCTTTACAGTCCTTTGTGCAAGCCTCAATCTCCAGCCTCTCTTGCAATCTGTTATTTGCTGTCATAGCCATACTGACACCCCGTTAGACTGAGAATCCTTGTGTCTGATGCTAGTAATCTTGCGCTTCCATGTCCTGAATTTCTATCATAGCATCTGTCCAGTTTGTCCTTGGTAACTATTTAGTATTGAAAGATGAGTCAAAGAAGGTTCCAGAAGTATGGAGGCAACAGTTAAGGTGATTTAGGAGAATGCTCTAGAACAGAAGCTCATGAAACTCTATAGGTATGGGGGGGATTTGTTTGGTTTTTTTGTTTTGTTTTGTTCTATTGCCAGGAAGAGACACCATGATCAAGGCAGTTTTAAAAGAAAGCATTTAACTTGGGGCTTTCTTACAGTTTCAGAAGGTTAGCTCATTATTATCATGGTAGGGAGTATGGCTCCAGGTAGGCAGGCAGGCATGGTGCTAGAGCAGTAACTGAGAGCTTACATACACAACCATGAGGCAGAGAGACCCTGGGAATGGCACAAGTCTCAAAACTTTAAAGTCCACCACCAATGACACGCTTTTTCCAACAAGGCCACACCTCCTCCAACAAGGCCACACCCCCAATCCTTCCCAAACAGTTCTACTAACAGGGGACCGTGCATTTAAACACATGAGCCTGTAGGGCTCATTCTCATTCACATCAGCACAGGTATGTTCATAAGATGTAGGACAGGCTTCTTGTGAACTGTTTGTTATCAGGTTCATCATCTAGATAAGGAAAAGCATCGTAACTGCGAGGCCAGTTGTGTAGCTTGGTTGGTAGAGAGCTTGCCAAGTATGCACAAAGGCATACTTGTCAAGTTATTCCATCCTCAGCATCAAAGAAACGAGGCATAAAGGTGCACTCCCGGAACCCCAGCACTCAGGAAGCAGATGCAGGAAGATCCAGTGAGCAAGGTCATCCTTAGCTAGTTATCAAGTTCAAGGACAGCCTTGAGATATGTGAAACCCTGTCTCAACAAAACAACAAACAACCAAACAACCAAACAACAAAAAAATCTTTACTTTGTAAAGAGTGAGCAAGGAAGGAATGACCTAGGTCAGGAGAGGCTCCCAGAGCTGTGCGTGGCACATTTCACACGCACTACATTTTATAATTGCCACAGCCATCGTCTGTGGTTGCGTGATTATAGAGCTGGCCTGGCGCTTTGGCTTTACCTCACTTAGGCAGGCACTGGCAATGGGCGAGAGGAACACAAGGGTGACAACTGAGCCTGAGAGAGGCCAAGTGGACCAAGCCGGTCTAAACTGGATGGGGCTATATAGAGCCCCGAGGCTAAGACACCCAGAGGCCCACTGTGTGCCAGCAGCCTCCACATTAGACACCTGACCAACTCAGGTATGTCTGGTTCGACTTCTTCCATACTAGACTGTAAAAGTCTATTTTATTCTTCTGTTGTAATTGTTATCTGGGAAACTTACTGCCTCCATCTGCTAACTAGGCCTAGTTCTAGAAGCTTCTAACCTCTGTACAATCTAATCTAGGCCTAGAATTTTTCAGCCTCTGAGACTTGCTTCTAATTAAGATCACCCTTTCTAGTTTTTTTCTGACCTCTGGCTGACGAGTTCAATTCAGCTGATCTTTCTCAAACTCCCCTCCCAGCTGACTTATTCAATCTCTATTTCCCCTCAGCCTCTGAATTGCTCTGCTTAACTTCAAACTAACTCTTGAAATCTTTTCTAATCTTCTGGCTCCTTCTCATTCTCTTGCTCATTCTGTCTTTATCTGTGTCTAGCTTGTTCTCTCTTCAGTCTGTCTCTGTAAAACGATCCTGGTAGAACCACCTCTTCCCTCTCTGGGCTGCTCTGCTCTCTCCCTCAACTCTACTGCACTGTGCTCCACGAACTCTACTGTATCCTGGACTGCACTCTCTTCTCCTGTGCTGTCTGTCTCTCCCTTAAGTAGCTTCCCTTTCCTCTCCTCCTGAGAGTTGGGCAGACCCTATTCTGTCAAATATTTCTCTGATTTGTCACTTTGTCTGCCACTCAGTTAGACATCACTTTCAAACATGGCTGCTGCCTTCTACAAACTAACTTCAGCCTCATTGTTTTACCTTCATTGTTTGGGATTAAAGGTGAGTTCCAAGGGTTTGTCTGTATTCTAGACAGAGGGATTAAAGGTGTGTGCTAAGGCTGAACCACACCCTAATGAGAAACAGGTTCAAATATCCTGTAACACTGGACTGATAAGATTGCCTGTTTCTGCAATGCCCCAAACAACATCAGACTCAACGTCTTTGAGCAAACACTTCTACTCCATGCATGAGTTTGTTTCCTCATACAAGAAAATGTCCATCCTCAGCTGGACATCTGTAATCTCAACACACAAGAGGCTGAGTGAGACAGGATTTCTGAGTGTAAGGCGAGCCTGGGCTACATGATGAGCTTTAAGGGGAAAAAAGGAAGGAAAGAAAGAAAGACAATTAATTGTCTTAACTCCTGAAATTTGTTTTGGTGTCTTCCTTACCGGAAGTTGTCATTTGTGCCTCAACAGTCACCTGCTTTCCATTTAACTCTTCTAGTTTTTATTTATGTAAGTCAGTATTCTACCTGCTTTTTTGTTTTTAATTAATTAATTTATATTGTGTGTATGGGTGTTTTGCCTAGATGTATGTTTGTGCGCTACATGTGTGCCTGATACCTGCAGATAACAGAAGAGGATGTCAGATCCCCAGGGACTGAAGTTATATATGGTTGTGAGCCACCATATGTGTACTGGGAATTGAACTTGGGGCCTCTGGAAGTGCAGCCAGATCTCTTTCCCCTGAGCCATCTCTCTATCCCTTCTGTCTGCCTAAGGATCAGGATGTAAAGCTCTCAGCTACTACCCTAGCATCGTGCCTGCCATGCCTGCCTGCATGCTCCTCCCCGACCATAATAATGGTGACCAAGATTCCGAAACTGTAAGAAGACCCTAGCTAACTCCTCTTCCTTATAGGAGTTGTCATGGACATGGTTTCTTTTCAGAGCAATAGAACAGTGAGATGGCTCTCCAGCCTCTCTGAGCACCCTCGATTTTTCCTTTCTGAATCTTCTTAGAGGATTGATTTAAACTTTTCTTTCCATTGCTAGCATTTTGTAGGGCTGGGAAGATGGCCCAGTCAGTGACATGCTTACCATCCAAACATGAAGACCCAAGTCTGGGTTCCAGAGCCCAGATAATGTGTCATGTGCTTCTAATCCCAGCACTGTGGAGGGAGAGATGGGGATTCCTGGAACTTCCTGGCCAGCCAGTCTAGACAAATAAGTGAGCTCTAGATTCAATGTCTGTCACTTTGAGACAGAGTTCTCAAGTAAGGTGGCTCAGAAGGCAAAAAGCGTCAGATGCCAAGACTGATAGTTTACATTTGATTCCTGGCACTCACATGGTGCAAGAAGAAAAATGGCTCCTCTGAGGGCCATTATGGTGGACACACAGACACACACACAGATGCACACACACACATAGATGCACACACACACACACAGATGCACACATTCAGAGATGCACACACACAGATGCACACACACATAGATGCACACACACAGAGATGCACACACACAGACACAGATACGTACATACTAAAAGTAAACATTTTTTAAAAAGTAGCACCAGATGGTAACCTTTAATCCCACCACTTGGGAGACAGAGGCAGAAAGATCTATGAGTTTTAGGCCAACCTGGTCTACAAAGTGAGTTCCAGGATAGCCAGGGCTACACAAAGAAACCTGGTCTCCAAACATTGGCAGATCACTAAGATGCTCTACCTGGCCTCTGTAACACATACACTCCCTCACACATGTGTGAACACTCACACACACAGAACTATAAAACATTTTTTTTTAATTTGGGTGAGTGCCTTCCATGGAGTGGTGGACATTATATTCATATTGTTATATGCTCAGGTGGGTGACCGAGAATTCAAGAGCTGAGGAGTCATCACGTTGCTTGGCACATGCCAGGTGCTTCTTCTCTCCCTAGACTGGAAAGATCTCTTTATATTTATTTCACTGGAAAGTGTCCCACTCTCTGCAGCTTCCCAGGAACAAGCAGTCTCCGGGTGGTTTGCAAATGAGTACATCTCTCTGCAGATGGCAACCCTGAGATCAGAGCAGCACACTATGGTAGGCTCGTGGGTGGCTGGCAAGATGGCTCCCGATTCCCCTCCCCTCCCTGTCCCCTCAGCATCACTTGGGCTAGTCTACCTTGGAAGATGTTCACCATGTTCTCTATCCAAGTTCAGCTGTGGCCCCCGACCCAATACTCAGGAACTGAATGCCAGGCATCTTGCCACATGTCTGTAATACCAGAGGAGAGGACCAGAAGTCCAAGGTATCTCCAGTTACATGTCAAATTTGAGACCAGCCTGGGCTATATGAGAACCATATTTCAAAAAGAAATAAACAAAAAACAGAACAAAACAAAAAACCCAAACCCACAAAGCAAGCAAACAAAGGCAGTAGTGGTGTCACTCTAGAGACAGAGGCAGGTGAATCTCTTGAAATTTGAATCTAGTCTGGCCTACATAGTGAGTTCCAGGCCAGCCAAGGCTACATAGTAAGACTCTGCCTAATTTTTTTTTTAAATGATGTATTTATTTTTTATTTCATGTGCATTGATGTTTTGTCTGCATGTGTCTGTGTGAGGGTGTCTGATCCCCTGGAACTGGAGTTCCAGACCATTGTAAGCTGCCATGTGGGTGCTGGGAATTGAACCTGTGTCCCTTAGAAGAGCAGTCATGCTCCTCCTAACCCATGGCTCCTTTTTTTTTTTTTTTTTTTTTTTTTTTTTTTATCTCTGAGCCATCTCTCCGGTCCCCTGCCTAAAAAGTTTTAACTAAAACAAACAAACAAACAAACAAACAAACAAGCAGGCCAGAACCTACCAGTTTGTATACCTAAAAGATCTGAGGGGCGGAGGCATGGCTGGGTAGTCCTCGTGCCCACAGCCTTGTGGCTCCTTCTGTTGCTGTCTTTTCTGGTTTGAGTCACAGCTTGCCTTCTTCTGTGGTGAGAAATTCACCCAGCAGTATCCATCCTATTTCCAATAAATTAAGGCTCCAGGGAAAGGCTTGGATTGATCTTTCTGGACCCATGCATATTCCTGAGCCAATAGATATGGACTGTAGGTATGGTGTAGGGAATGTGTTTGGTTTTGTGTTTTTGAGATAAGATTGTGCTCTCTAGCTGGGACTGAACTAGAACTCACCACATAGCCTAGGCTGTTCTGGAACCCACGGGGTTCTTCCTGCCTTGGACTCAGGAGGGCTGAAATGACAGGAGTGTGTGCGTGTGCGTGCGCGTGCGCGTCCAGGAAAATCAGGAATGGTAAACACATGGAATTTTCCTCTCAAAGGACATGAAACCTGTTCTTTCATCCAGAAAGCTGGGAATCTGAAGTGATGGATAGCCTGATGACCTGAGTTATCTGTTCAGCCAGGCCACATCCACAACCAGGGCCAGAGATACCTAATATTCTACATGACCCTTATATTATCTGTATAGCCAGAGGCTCCCCCACGCTCCCCCAACCAGGAGCAGAGGTGGCTACTAGCCCCAATGACCTTTATGCTCTCTGTATGGCTGAGACCAGATCCTTTCCTAGGCCTTAAGCAACTAAGGTAGCCTATCTCTAGAACCCATCTTCTTGGAAGCAATGACATGTACCCTGAGTTGAGTTTCAATTTAATTATGCTTTCTTGTATATCAGGGATTGTATTACACCAGGAAACTTTCTCCTCCAAATTATACAGTGTTTACATATACTAGCAATAAACCTGTTGACATCAGACTCCCTGAAGTCTTGATCTAGGTTAACAGAGTCAATCTGGATGGAGTTTTCATTTCTACCTCCTTGAGGTTGTTCCCCTGCTGTGACCACCTGCAGGGCCCCCCACAGCCTATAACCAGAACTTCTGAGGGTCTTTTCCTTGTTCCCCACCCCCGGCTGTCTATGGGGCTCTACCTCTTATTCAGAGGGCACAGAATTGGAATCAGGTGGATGGGGGCTTACACTATAGTTACTCATTCACACGGGAGATGCTAATCAAAAACCTTTTGTAATCCATTCAAGCTCAATTTCCTGGTCTGTGGCAGTTTCTGCTTCATAGTCCTCCTGTGAGGATGAATGAGCCACAAATCCTGTGCCTGGCATGGAAGATGTCACCTCACCTTTTTGTTGTTGTTGTTGTTAAGATGTATTTATTTTATGTCTATGAGTACACTGCAGCTGTATTCAGACACACCAGTAGAGGACATCAGATCCCATTACATATAGTTGTGAGCCACCATGTGGTTGCTGGGATTTGAACTTAGGACCTCTGGAAGAGCAGTCTGTGCTCTTAACTGCTGAGCCATCTCTCTAGGGCAATTTTAATTTGAAATGCCCTCCTGGGCCCATGCTCTGAATGCTCAATCCCCAGTTTGAAGTGCTACTTGGAAGGCTGTGGAGCTGTAAGTAGGTAGGGCGTGCCTGTCTGAGAGAAGCAGATGACAAGGGATGTGGGTCTCTGAAAGTTCACCAATGCCAGGCGCCACAGCAGTTTGTGCATCCTGGCCAAACGTGAGGAGTGTCTGCCACAGGCTCCTCCCATCATGGACCCACCATGCCCTCGCCTCAGGATGGACTGAGCTCTCCCTGAAACAGTGAGCCATCGCTGCTTCTGTCTGGTTTCTGGTCTCTGAAGCAAAAAGGAATCCTTCACCCTCAAATGTCCATAGGACACTGATGTGCTTGCCCCTTTTCCTGACCCCCAGGCTGGGTGCTAGGTCTCAGTTCTTGCACCTGTACCAGGTCAGCCTCTCCTTGGGTCTGTCTGCCCTCCTCAAAGGCCTGGACTCCTGAGGGCTTCCTGACAGAGCAGCAGCACCTCTCTGTAGGAGGTGGTACATGAGGCTTCTTTGTTTTGTTTTTTCATCTTGAAAAATGTACAGTTTTCACATTGTCACAGGACAAATAGGACCTTGACATATGGGCGTCTATTTATAAGCCCGACATTTTTTTTCAAGACAGGGACTTGCTATGTGCATAGCCCTATCTGGCTAATAATTCTGTTGTGTATGTGCCCCCCCCCCTCTCTCTCTCTCTGTGTGTGTGTGTGTGTGTGTGTGTGTGGTGTGCACACATGCACGTGTACATGTGTGTTTGTGCCTGTGGATGACACAACCTTACATGTTGTTTCTCAGGAACCATCTACCTTACTTTTTTGGGGGAGGATAGTCGGTGCAATTTCAGTATTTTTAAATTTTTTTAAATGTAATATTTTAAGACAGGATTTCACTATGTAGCCCTGGGTAACCCAGGACTTAAGATACAGATTAGCCGGGTCTTGAACATTGCTATCCCCTGGCCTTGGACTCCCAAGTGTGCCTCCAACCAGCATGTGTTCCCAGGCTGTCTAGTCTTGTTCTTGGTGGGAATTCTCTGGGCAGCTGCTGCTGAGGGACTGCTGCTCTCCCAGGCGCTCCCGTCCACACTGGAAGCAGAGGCTGGGAACCAGCGTCTCCTGACAAGGAGCCAGGGGACAGGCCTCCCTGCCTGTCTGTCTGGGAGTTATTTTAGTGAGCTCACCTATTGTCATTGTCGTCTCTGCTGGCTTTCTGATGTCCTTCCAAGATGCAGCTGCTTTGTTTTCAAAGTCAGATCCATCTTCTCCCCCCTCAGAGAGAGGCCTTAACTTCCACTAATGAAAGATGTGCTGTTCCTCCACTCTAAGGAGCCTGGGTCCCGTCTCTGCTTCCTCGAAATCTTACATCCCAGGAAATGGGACACAGAGGGGGAGTGGGTGTTATGGGAAGGAGTGGCCGGGGTGAGACTAAGAAAAACCTGGAATAGAATTTCTGGCAGTGGTGGTGCATGCCTTTAATCCCAGCACTTGGGAGGCAGAGGCAGGCAGATTTCTGAGTTCGAGTCTAGCCTGGTCTACAGAGTGAGTTCCAGGACAGCCAGAGATACACAGAGAAACCCTGTCTCGGGAAAAAATTTTTTCTAAGAGAAGATATTAGGGAGTGTGTCTGCAGGGTCCAGAGTGGGGACTTAGGGTCTGGGTGGCTGGCTCATCTCCCACTTGCTGGCTGTAAGTTGTAGAAGGTCCTTGTCCCTTACCCCAACATCATTTGGGCCTTTAAGGTCCCTGCCCTCCCCTGGAGGATGCCCTGCTAATGAGGAGTGATTTGGGAGAGAAGACTTGTTCTTACCCAGTCCATTCCACAGAATACTTACTCGCACGGAATCCACTCCTTGCCAGGCACTTGGGGTCCAAGATGACTGGAGCTGTGGCTTGACATGTAGCATCTTACTGTATAGGAAGGGTCATGGTGGGGGATGACCACACCTATATCCAATAAGTGCAATGGAGAAGGTGAAGTTTTGGAAGGTCAGATTGGTGTAGCAGGGAAGACTTCTAGAGGAGGCATCTTCTGGTCTGAGTTCTGGAGGGGTTAACCAGGCTGGGGTTATCAACCCAGGGAGGAGACATGGGCAGAGGCAGAGAGGACAGAGTGGGCCAGAGGAGCTCTGCAGAGGTATTACGAGACCCCAGGCAGCAACAGCGCCAGGCCTGGAGCCCGCCAGTGGAAGGAATCGGCTTTCAAATCAGACCTTCCCTGAAGCTGCTCCTGACCTCCTTTCTCCCCCACCCCACTGACCTTTCCCTGAAGCTCAGGGTGTACTCTGTTCCCATCCCTCCTGATTAGAGCATGAAACTAGCCCAGCATCCAGCCTGGGAAGGAGGGACCAACGGCAGCTAACGATGCCTGCCTGTCTGTCCTGGAACGCAGGATTCATGCCCCCTAGGCCAGGCTCCCAAAGGAAATGTAACAGCTCTGTCTCTGTCTCTGTCTCTCTCTCCCCACCTCCTTTTCGTCTATTTTTTTCAAACATGCCTTTACATACACAGCCTGTTCTCCAATCCACAAGCTTCCTGCCTTGGCTCCCAAGTGTTAGGATTACAAGGAGGTATCACTACATCCTTGTATAAATGTAAAAACAATAAAGAAGGATTCTTTAAAGCTAAGCTGCAGGGCTGAAGCCCTTGCTGCTCTTGCAGAGTACCTGGGTTTAAGTCTCAGCACCCGTGTCTGACAGCTCACCATTACCTGTGGCTCCAGCTCCTGGGGATCTGATTCCCTCCTCTGGCCTCCGCTCACTGAGAGACATACATGGCAGCAAAACACTCATACATAAAATCAAAATAAAAATTTAAAAAACCTCCAAAGAGTGGGCATGATGGTGGTACGTGCCTATATCCCAGCACTTGGTGGGGGTAAGGGAGGAACATTGTTAGTTTGAGGCTAGCCTGGGCTACAAACCAAGATACCATTTCTCTTTCTCCCCTCTAAAACAACTGCTGGGGACTTTGAGTCCTAATAGGCAAATGAGAGTCCCCTCTCTAGCTCCACACCAACCTCTTTAAAGACTTGTGAACGCGGTGATGGGCTGCACGGACGGACAGACACCCAACGTCAGGACCAGCATCCTCCCTCCCCTGTTCCCAGGAGAGCTGCAGGTGG
The DNA here is from genome assembly GCF_947179515.1 of Apodemus sylvaticus. Lineage (NCBI taxonomy): Eukaryota > Metazoa > Chordata > Mammalia > Rodentia > Muridae > Apodemus > Apodemus sylvaticus. The sequence goes on from NC_067481.1 coordinate 44,556,792, forward strand.
CTAATCACAGGTGTTACTCACTGTGGAAGAAAAGACGCACTGTCAGGACAAAGTTCATTGGGTTTGGTGGAAGAGAAAGAGGCTCCTTCCCTCAATCCTGACAGACTTCCAGGTGTCCTCTCCCCTCCAGGTTCCCATGGGTTGGGGTGGGACGGGGTGGGACACTGGTGGTTGTGATGAAGTCTCTCTATACCTCCTCCTTGCCTTGAAATCCCTTCTTTCACTAATGACACCTTCTCTGAACCCCCCTGAACCAAGATAGATTCCTTTACCATATGCTCATGTCTCCTCACAAGCCTTTATGAGCAGCATGCTATCTGGCCAGTGTCTGCCTCCCCCAGGCACTGTGACAGCCCCACCGCTGGAGTCGGAGCCGATCCCGTTCCTTGTTGCGAGCAACCGAGCCAGCACGTGTGTTTGAAATGTTTGTCGAGTGAGCAAGCAGCTTTGCTGTGGTTCTAGTCTAAGCCCTTCGGAAGCCATCGACTTTAGGCTGGAGAGTGTCTCTTTTGTTCACTCAGTAAGTATATTTACAGAGAAGAGCAAAGTCCTACCTCTCAACATCAAAATCGTTCCCGATGGTTCAAAGATGCTTGTCTGTGACAAAATAAGAGCAGTAAAGCTCTAGGGGAAAGATGAGTGTGTTTTAGAGATGAATTTTGAGGCACCAGGGGACTTTATAAGCATGACACAGAAAATAAAACCAGACAGAAAAAGTTGTTAGTCATGATCACATCAAATTCCAGAGCTTTATAAGGGGAATAATAAAGAACCTGGGTGTGGTGGCACAGGCCTGTGATCCCCTCCCAGGCCTGTGACCTCCCCCCAACTTAGGATGTGGAGGCAGGAGGATCAGAAGTTCCAGATCTCTTTGGACTACATAAAAACCTGTCAAAAGGGGGTGCGTGGTGGTAGGGTGGGGGCAAGGGCAGCTGGGGATGTAGCCAGGTTGATTGTGTACTTGCTTCTGTATAGCACCCCCTAAGCCAGCCTTAGTGACTCATGGTAGGCAGGTAGATCAGAAGTTCAAGGTCACCCTGGTACACAAATCAAAGGCAGAGCATCCTAGGCCATGTGAAACCTTGTCTTTTTTTTTTTTCCTTTTAGATTTTTAGATTTATTTTACTTTTAATTATATATGAATGCAGGTGCCCGTGGAAGGCTGGGGGCAGCCGATCTCCACCCCAGAACCATCATTAGAAGCAGTTAGTTATGAGCCACCGGTGTAGGAGCTGGGAGTGGAGCTCAAGAGCCATGGTCCTCTGCAAAAGCGGTGAGTGTGTGGGTGTCAAATGCCTTCAGTTCCAGCACGCTGAGGTAAGAGGCAGGGGAGCTCTGTGAATTTGAGGCCAGTCTCGGCTACACAGTGGGTTCCAGGTCAGCTGGGCTGCAGGGTGAGACCCTGTCTCAACAACAACAACAACAACAACAACAACAACAAGCACTATATGCTTTTAACCACAAGGTCTCCAGCTTCATGAGATTTCATCTCCAAAAGCTAAATAAAGTATTTGTAACAGTTATATGATAGGAAGCACATTAATCTACTATAACAAGAAATTCTTGCAACTAAGAAAGTTAAAAAAAAAAATCTGGGGGCTGGTTCAGTGGCTAAGAGTACTTGTTGCTCTTTTGAAGAACCCAGGTTCGGTTCCCAGCACCCACACCAGCTGGCTCACTGGTCTCTGAGCCTCCAGTTCCAGTGGGATCTGATGCCCTTTTCTGATCTCCCTGGGCATCAGCCTCGCACATGGTGCACAGGCATACATGCAGATAAAACACTAATGTGTAAAATAGACATACATGAATCTTTTAAAATTTTATTTTAAAAAAATAAAGAAAGAAATCATGTAAAATGGACAAACATGACAAACTCCAGGAAAACTGCTTTATATTCTGTACTGTCCAAGATGAGACAATCATGCATGCCATTGTTTTTCCCACCAGAAGTATGACTGGGTTAAAATCATTGATAATAACCACCAGCTCTTGGCAAAGGTACCGGGAGGAAGCAAAGGATTCATTCACACCCATTGGCAAAACTTCTGACTTGTATTTTTTAGAGATTTTCTTGGCAATATCTGTTAAATTAAAAACAGCAGTCACCTCCTTTGGCCTCGAAATCATCCTTCTAGGGATGTGCCCAAAGGCACGCATTAGGACAGAACGTGCAGAGCGGGACGTTCCTATGTAAGACAGCAGAGAGTGCTTTGCCAGTGGGGATTAGTTACACAAGAAGCCATCAGTCCACAGACTAAGATTCTAAATATTTCGAAGAATGAGGTAGTGCTCTGTTCCTGGATAGTTGTATGTCAATTTGACACACACACTAGAGTTATCGGAAAAGATGGAACCTTAATTGAGAAAATGTATCCATAAGATCTGGCTGTAGGCCGAGTGGTGGTGGCGCACGCCTGTAATCCCAGCATTCTGGGAGGCAGAGGCAGGTAGATTTCTGAGTTCGAGGCCAGCCTGGTTTACAGAGTAAGTTCCAGGTACAGCCAGGGCTATACAGAGAAACCCCGTCCCGAAAAAAACAAATCCAAAAAACCACACACAAAAAAATCTGGCTGTAGGGTATTTTTAAAATTAGTGATTGATAGGGGAGGCCTCAGTGCATTGCGGGTGGTACCATCCCTGGACTGGGTGGTCCTGGGTTTTATAAGAAGGCAGGCTGAACAAGCCACAAGGAGTAAGCCAGTAAGCAACCCCGTCATGGCCTCTGCATCAGGTCCTGCCTCCAGGTTCCTGCTATGCTTGAGTTCCTGTCCTGAGTTCCTTCAGTAATGAACAGTGTGATATGGAAGTGTAAGTCAGATACACCCTTTCCACCTCAACTTGCTTTGGTCACTTTGTTTCATTGCAGCAGTAGTAACCCTAACTAGAATCCTCTCTACGTACTAAAATGTACTGCCTTGTATAGAAGTGTGTGCTATGTACTTTCTGAAGACGTGGACAGGCTCAACACATACAGAGAGGAGAAAACACAGAAACTGTATCCGAGAACACATAACACCAATGCTCGAAAATGAAAAGCTGGGGCCAGTGAGAGGGCTCAGCAGGCAAGGGCGCTTGCTTTTGCTCCATGACCTAAGTTCAGTCCTTGAAACCTACATCCCCGGGCTGCTTTATTTTATTTTATTTTATTTTATTTTATTTTATTTTTTTATTTTATTTTATTTTATTTTATTTTATAAAGACAGGATCTGGCTATGTAGCCAAGGATGTCTTTTGTTGTTGTTGTTGTTATTGGTATGTGTGTGTGTTTTGAGACAGGGTTTCTCTGTGTAGCCCTGGTTGTCCTGGAACTCACTCTATAGACTGAGTGAGGCCAGGTTGGCCTCGAACTCAGAAATCCGCCTGCTTCTGCCTCCCAAGTGCTAGGATTAAAGACATGTGCCACCACTGCCTGGCTCCAAGGATGTCTTTAAAACTCTTAATTCTCCTGCCTCTGCCCCTATTGCTGGAATGACATACTTTTTGTGCCACAGCCTGTAGCCCTTATTTCTATCTTGGATGTGTTTGATTTAGTGGTAAAGAGTGACTTTTGAGACACCAGAAAAGGACAGCAGGTACAAAGGTCAGAAACAATGGGAGGCAGTCAGGGCTGAGCTACACACAGCCCCAAGGCAGCTGCAGAGAGGAGGCAGGTGGGCGGGCGGGCAGGGTACAGCAGACAGCCTGGGTAGCCCTTGTTCTTCAGGGCAGAGCAGGGCTCGGTCTATGCTAGCCTCTTCTTTTTCTCAGCCACTGCTGTGGCCTCCTTGTGTCTGCACATCTCTGACTGCAGCTCAGCCCTGCATCCTTGGCCTCTCCTCTGGCCACCCCCCTCTCCCTGTGGTTTTGCCTATGCTGGGTATAGAAACCCAGGTGCAGGCTCCAGCAGTCCCTTCTGCTCTCTTCCTCTGCACGAGTTACTGTCTCATTGGAGCCTTCAGCTTGGGGGCTTCTTTCTTAGTCTGCTTTGTAGTGATGATGAAGTACCTGAGGCTGGGTAGTTGGTACAGAATAGAAGTTTATTTGGCTCATGTTTCTCGAGACTAGTATGTGTACTTCTGGCCCCTGCTATGCAAAGAGTACCATCTCCGGTTTCTCTTCTTCTTCTTCTTCTTATAAAGTCACTAAAAAGGTAATAGGGCTCCATCCTTAAGACCTCTGCTGATCCTAACTACCTCCCAAAGGTCCCACTTCCAAAAACCATCATTTTGGAGCTTAAGTTTCCAGCAGTCAGATTATAGTGGCAGCTGAGACCTAACGCAGCTTAGTGCTGCCCGGGCATGGCGGCCCTCACCTGTGATTCTAACTCTTAGGAGGCTGAAGCAGGAGGATGGTAAGGTCTAGCCTGTGCTGCATGCTAACAGCACCCCACTCCCAGCTTCTGACTGACCCACTGCACAGTCTTCTTGCACCACATTTCTGTTAGCCAGTGGGGCCAGCTCCTCAGTGTGGTGTTCAAGTCTCTTCTGCTCTCTCCTTTCCCTTCCTGCCACCCTTCTTTCCCTACTTTTCCATTAGCAAAGTTGTTATGTCTTATTTTCAAAAAGATCCAACCTGCAAGGTGGTCCTCGTCTTTGGTTCCAACACTTAGAAAGAGCAGGCAGGTCTTTGAGTTCGAGGTCAACCTGGTCTACATAGTGAGTTCCAATGCAGCCAGGGATACATAGTGAGACAACCCCCCCCCCCCAAAAAAAAAGATCCACTGCCTCAGGAAAGACACCCAACCCACCTGACACTTGCCATTATGATGTGCAAGTATGTGACAGAGAGACAGGAGAGAAAGAAAAGCGGAATGGTTTGAGCACTATGAAGAGAGGCAGAACTGGAGACTCAGGGTGGAGAGGAACAGCTTGCTCTGTCACCTGAGGCCACAGTGAAGACCCAGCCTTTGGGGCTGCTGAGGGCTGTGTCTGGGTCCCTGGCTATGCAGCAGCAGGGTCTGTGTCGATGTCTGTGACTCATATTACTACCAAAGGCCAAAGGGACATCCCTGCTCTGAGCCATGTTCATGTCCCAGGGCTGTGCAGAGCTGCCCCTGCCTCTCACTGGCTTTGGGCCCTGCACCATACCTGGGTAGCACAGTAGAGCTGGCCCCGGTGGTGGGGGTGCAGGTGAACTAGCTCTAGGGCATGAGAGCTGGAGAGCTGGGCCTGCCCCTTGTGGGATTTGGCACTGAGTGAGTTGTGGGGACAGTGCTGGCTAGCAGTGAGCTCCTAGGAGTGTGGCTACAAGAAACTGGCAGGATGACCAACTCAGCTACCACACAGGCCCAGATCCAGGGCTTTGAGATGGCCCACCCCGACATCTACCCCACCTATGGCACTTGTGAAGGGGCCAGGCCTATAGATGCAAACCTGCAGGATCTCCATGACACAGGACAACCGGATATCAGAGTGGAGTCCTGGCGAGGGTCCAGTATTGATGGTGTAGCAGAAGCCAGAGGCCTGGAACCAGACTCAACTGCAATGAACATTTGCAAGGAAAGATGTGTGGACATACTTCATCTTCCACAAGATTTGTTTTTGTTTTTGTTTGTTTGTTTTCTATTTTATTTTTTATTTTCTTTTAGGGTGAGGTTGCAAGGGCAGAGGGCAGATACAAAGAGATGGGGAGATGAGTGGGATTGGGGTCCATGATATGAAATTCACAAAGAATCAATGAGATGTTAAAAAAAAAAAGAAGGTAATTAAGAGATAGAACCTATTAATTCCTTATTTCCATTACTTTTGCCACCTTTGGTTCAAACGCTAGGAACAGACTATGACCACGCAAACCAGAGAGAACCAGGAGAGGAGTCCGTTGCTGGCGCCTGCGCTTGCAGTTTCCAAGGCTGGCTGAGGGTTGGGAAAGCTTTAGATGAAAGGAAAAGCTTCAGGTGAGCCCTAATTGTGAATGATTGATGCAGACTCTGGAGGTGAGCCAAGTAGCCGTGCGGCACCCTGTGGATACTGTTTAGTTGTTTCCTGTTAATGTAATAAAATAATGGAGGCTGGGGAAATTACAAAGAAAAGAGGTTTATTTTGCTCACAGTATGAGGATAAGATGCTGGCCCCCAAGTAGGGCTCTGGAGAGGACTCCCTGAGTCAGAGAGAGAGCAAGAGAGAATGAGAGAGAGAGAGAGAGAGAGAGAGAGAGAGAGAGAGAGAGAGAGAGACAGAGAGACAGAAAAACAGAGAGACACAGAGAGACAGAGAGACACAGAGAGAGAGAGACAAAGAGACAGAGAGACAGAGAGACAGAGAAAGAATATGAAACAGAAAGGCAGAGGGTGATTTGGTAATCTGGCTCACTCTTTTATAACAAGCATTTTGCCAGTAATTATGGTGCCACGAGAACTTCATCCTATATTGCTTTCTCCTGAACACACTACCCTCAATAACCTGACTTTTTCCTCACTAGACTCCACTTAAAGATTCTATACATACTATCTCCTAAAGTCAACACAGCGGACACCAGCATCCACCATGTGAACCCCCGGGGGAGACACGCTTGGAATGTAGCTTGGGATTATAGTAGGACTGGCTTGGAAATTATATTTGGCTCTCTCTGGTTGGTCTTTTATTAGAGCTGGGGTAGAAGGACTAGAAACATGGTTTAATAGTTCTGATCTTGCAGAGCGCTGCACACATGTATACAAATTACACATATATATATAATAAAAATAAATAAAATACAAACTCCTGTGTGGATTAGCAGTGGTTCTAGTGGTGTGGTCTAGGTGATGCCAAATAATCTGCATTTCTTACAGTTTGAAAAGTGCTGTGGGCTAGTGACACGGCTCAGCTAGCAAAGGTGCTCGCACGGTTGGTAGAGTGCTTATCAGCATGCACGGAAGCCTGGGCTGGAGACCCAGCATGGCATAGACTGGGCATAGCAGCACATAGTTAATATTCCAGGAACTCGGGGACAGACAGGAAAATAGAAGTTCAAGGACATCCTTGGCTATCTATCAGGGTCCAGAGACCCTGTCTCAAAAACAATAAATAAAAACCAAAATGTATGTGTGTGGGGGTGTGTGTGTGTGTGTGTGTGTGTGTGATGGATGCCACACTGAGAGGCAGGTGGCATCAGAGTTTCAGAAGCCAGCTTACAGACCAGCTGGCTGGGCAAACCTACACAGGGCCAAGCCTGGTCCACCCTGGGGTCTCTGAAGTGGGGCAGCTGAACAATAAAGAAGTTCAGAAGGACCCAGCAGTGAGATGCAGTTAATCTTCTGAAACTTTACCTTCCTTGTAGTAACTCGGGAGTGGGGTTAATAGTACTTCCCTTCTAGGTGCTGGAGTAGATCTGGATGCACATTAACAGACCTAGCCAGTGCTTTGCTAAGAGCTTGCAGCTATAAATAACAGCTGAACCTCTGAACCTTGGACAGAACTATTAAAGCTACAGAAAGAACTTAACTCCTGGAGCATGGGGTAGGGTGGTGGTGGAGTCTGAGGCCACCAGGTGTCCTGAGCAGTGCAGGATCCAGTGGGCTGGGATGGAGAACGGGTATCCGCACTGAGCCTGCAATACATAACCATCCTGGCAGAGCTGTGTCCAGGGCTCAGATCCCGCAGGGAGGCCCAGATATCATCAAAGACTGGCTTTCTCGAATCCTGATGTAAAGGATGGTGCCCTGTTCTGTGCGGGTCTATGCTTGCAATCACAGCATTTAGGAGGTGGAGGCCAGCTTTGGCTAGCCACCAAGTTTGAGGTTAGCCTGGACTGCATGAGACTCTAACCAACAACAAAACAAAAAAGGAGGCTGAGAGTTACAAGTTCTTGTAATTTTATTATTATTATTACTATTGTTGTTGTTGTTGTTAAGCAGAGACGTGGCTGTGTGTGGTATCTTCCTCCTGTGTTCTCGGCATTCAGGAAGGTCTAGAAAGCCCAAGTTTGTGTTTGTGTGTGTGTGTGTGAGAGAGAGAGAGAGAGAGAGAGAGAGTGTGTATGTGTGCATGTAATATGTGATGTGCATGCATGTACAAGCTGCTGTTCATGTTCAGAGAGCAGCTATATGGAACTAGTTTGGGGGATGGAACTCAGGTTGTCAGGTTCCATGGTGTACTGCCTGGTTTTGTGTCAACTTGACACAAGCTAGAGTCATCAGAGATGGAGCCTCGGTTGAGAAGATGCCTCCATGAGATCCAGCTGTAGGAATTTTCTCAATTAGTGACCAGTGGGGGAGAGTCCAGCCCATTGTGGGCGGTGCCGTCCCTGGGCTGATGGTCCTGGCTTCTATAATAAAGCAGGCTGAGCAAGCCATGAAGAGCAAGTCAGTAAGCAGCACCCCTCCATGGCTTCTGCCTCTGTTCCTGCCTCCAGGTTGCTGTCCTGACTTTGTTTTGGTGATGAACAGCAATGTACAAGTGTAGGCTGAAGAAACCCTTTCCTCCCAAGTTTGGTTGGTGTTTCATTGCAGCAATAGAAACCCTAACCAAGACACACGGCAAGAATCTTTACCAGGCAAGCCTGTGCTCTTTCACAGCACTCCAGGGTGGGAGGGGACAATTCGTACTTGAATGGGGGCTGAGAACAGATTCTCTTTGTTGACAATGTCTGGATATGGAGTCCCCTTGAGGCACCATTGCTATCCCTCAGGAACTGTGGGTTGGGGACATCCTGCTGAGTCACTTCACACCCAGAATCTCACTATCTCACCAGCAATCCTGGTACACAATATCAGTGACATTCAAAGACAGAAAAAGAACAATATAACCCCAAAAAGACACCTCCATCGTAATGAGGGCCACATAACTGCAGATACCTTGGCTCATTGCATGCCATTTCAGCAATGGGGAGTCTGAGGCCTAAGGCCAGGAATTATGTAGGCTAAATTTGTCTCTAATTAATTAATTAAAAGTAAATATATCTATGAGATGGGGAGATAAATAAGAAGAAAGTATAATGACATATGTAATGGTTTGCATATGCTAGGCCCAGGGAGTGGCACTATTAGAAGATACGGCCCTGTTTGAGTAGGTGTGTCACTATGGGCATGGGTTAGGAGACCCTCACGCTAGCTGCCCTAAAGGCAATCTTCCACTAGCAGCCTTCAGATGAAGATAAAGCACTCTCAGCTTGCCTAGATGCTGCCATGCTCCCACCTTGATGATAATGAACTGATCCTCTGAACCTATAGGCTATCCCCAATTAAATGTTGTCCTTTATAAGAGTTGCCTTGGTCATGGTATCTGTTCACAGCAGTAAAATCCCAACTAAGACAATATATGTGTGTGTAATGAAATCCATTACATAGCATAGTAACCTAAAACAATAAATTTAAAGAAGTTTATAGCTTGTCAGTAGAATGCTTGACTAACATGCACAGAGCCCAGCGCACACCTGTAATCCTGAACTTTGGAAGTGGAGCCGGGAAGATCAGAATCTCAAGGTCATTCTCTGCCACATAGACTTAGAAGTCAGTATGGATCATACAAGAACTTGTGCAGGCTTAGATGTTTCAAAACCTAATTTAGTAAGGGTTCTTAAATGCTTCAACCTCTTTTCTACTCTACCTACCAGAGGTAGGGGGAAAGAAGTTAATAGGCAACAGGGGACTGTGGATCTGTTTAGAAGTAGGACTTTGGGGCAATTTCAATCTTCATTGTAAGGATACCAGCAGCCCAAAACAGCAAGCATGAATCAGTAGCAGAGGCTAGATCCAGAAGAAACTGTGTGGCTCTGCCTAATCAGCATGAGTCAGCAGAAGCAGCCAGACTAGATGAGAAGATCTCTGGCAAGTTTCTTTCTAAGAAGTCATGAGAAGGAAGATCAGTGAAGACCAGCAGAGTGCTGCAAGGCAAACCAATGCAAGAGCTTCCTCTCACTCTCTATGGGGTTAGAGTTCTATTTATATTCTTTCTAAACATCACATGCCCTTTCACTGGACAGCTTCCAGAAAAACAGCACATGATACAACTGAGTCTCCAAAGAAACCAGAAATTTCCACTTCAACCTTGTGTTTAAAAAGTAAAGAGGTAGGGAGTGGGCACGGAGAAGAACCACATCACTACCATTTGGTGTAAGCAACCTGGGTGCTGGGCACAGGCAATAGGGCAGGCTTGCTGTGAGTGCATGTTTCTGTTCAGATGCTAGCTGCAAGTTTGTAAATATTCACAGGGTGTTTTAGAGTATCTTTCCCACCCAAGCACCTGCCTTCCCCCACCCCCAGCATTCCAGCTGCATCAGGCCCTGGGAAGAAGCATGTGGCAGGAAAAACAGTGGACACCTGTGGATTGTGGGATTCTGAGCTCAGGCTGTCCCAGTGAGGACTTTAGGGAGTGAGTGCACTGTTCCCATCATCCTTTGCCTTCTTTCTGGATTGAGGTTAGTCCTGCTCCCTCCCCCCCCCCCCCCCCCCACCTTGCAGTAAAACAAACCCTCCTGGTACAGTAAACACAGTCAGGGAAGGGGTTTTTAGCTTCAGTTGGCTCACTCACTTCATCAAGGAACTGCAAGCAAGCCTTTTGGAGCTCTGTGGTTCATGTGAAAGTCCCTTCCATCAGAGGCAAGAGATGCAAAGGGGACAAGAGTTTGGGATGACACTGGCTGAGCTGATTAAAGTTCCTGCCCAGGAGACAGAGCATAGGATCTCGAGGCAGGCATGTCTGCTGGTGCTAAGCACTGGGAATGTTGGAGACTTTGAAGAAATGATGTGGGCCAGCTTGGAGGTGAAGGAGGACTTCCAGAAAGAGATGATTTGGGCTCCTCAGTGGTACCCAGAATGCAGGAGTCAAAGTGAGTGCTGATCTCCACACCAAGGTAATATGAAGAGCAGTTGGCTTGGGGCTCTGTAGGTAACTTCTGTTACTTTTCTGGTTGTTTCCAAATAAAACCTGGAATTATAGAAAACCTGGAAAACCAAGACATTGTTTCACTACAGCATACACACAGATGTGATATTTTGTGGGGCTCAGTGTAGACTGGTATTGCCACAGCTTGCTTATATGCTTGATTTGTGCCAAATCTACAGAACCAGATTTTCAGGTGCTTTCATCTATACTAATACATGTTATGTGTGTGTGTGTTATATTTGTATATTATATATGTGTGTATGATATATGTGTATATTATACACATATATCATACACACATATATAATATACAAATACTATATACAAATATATAAGATACAAATAATATATATATACACACACACACCCTGCATTGAAACAGTTTCTTTTGTATCCCAGGCTGTATTTAAACCCAATATATAGCCAAGGATGACCTTATAAGCACACACACACATATGCACACACACATATACACACACACACAAACACACACTCATGTATGTGTGTGTGCATAAATTTAATGGGTAATGAATTGTTGGTACAGACTTGTGATTCCTGGGAAGCTGAAGCAGGATAATGCAGTTGGAGGTCATTTTGGGTTACATAGCATGACTCTGTCCCCTAAATAATAACCAAACAAAAATGTAATAGAAGGGGCTGGAGAGATGGCTCAGCAGTTAAGAGTACTTGCTGCTCTTATAGAGGACCTGGGGGTCTGTTTCTAGTGCCCACATGGTGGCTCACAATTTCATATAACTCCAGTTTTAGATGAATCCCTCTTCTGGGCTCCACAGGCATCTACCACACATGCTCATGATGTACAGGCAAAACATCCAAATATATAAAATAAAATAATCTTAAGTTTTAAAAAAATATTCAGTACAATCTATACCTATGTAACCTATACCTATGTAATCTATAGGTATGTGCCTGGAGTTATTCTTCTAAAAGCATAACAAAGTTCTTGAATTATTGATTTGATCTTCCAGTGTTGAGTTTGCAGAGTTCCTTGCTATTCATTCAACAACTATTTAGCACCTGCTCTGTTCAGTTAGCATGCTCTGAACAGTTAGCATGGCTCACTGTTCAAAGTATTGAGGATCCAGGAAAGGTAACACTATTGGGTAAGGCACTGAGAGGGCAAGGAGTACAGCTTGGTGGGTAGAGTGCCAGCCTGGCGTGAAGCATCCCAGCTTTAAGTTGGAAAATAACTTGTTCTAGAGCCTTGGCCGGAGTCCCCTTAGAACTTCTGAAACTGTTTCTTGGTGCCAGCAGCCTTGGTGACCTTGAGCACATTGAATCGAACAGTGTTGCTCAGGGGTCTGCACTCCCCAACAGTGACAATGTCACCGATCTGTACATCCCTGAAACAGGGGGACGGGTGCACAGACACATTCTTGTGACGCTACTCAAAGCGATTGCAATGGAGATAGTCCTGGTGGATGACGTTTGCACTCTGCATCTTCATCTTCGTCAGGACCCCAGACAGGATCCGACCTTAGATGGAGACATTACCAGGGAAAGGGCATTTCTTGTCTATGTAGGTGCCCTCAATGGCCTCTTTGGATGTCTTGAAGCCTAGAACGATGTTTTTATAGTACCAAGGGAGTTTTTCCTTGCTGGAAAAAGACTGTAGGCTGCTTTTGGTACGCGAGCTCTGTCTGAATGTCCTCCATCTTCCTGGCAGCCTGAGAAAAGGGGAGTGATCTTCAGCAATTCTTAAACTGGGTGTACCAGCACAAGCCTGTAATCCCAGCATCACAGAGGCAAGATCAGGAAGGTCTGGAGTTCAAGGTCATCCTTGGCTTCATATTGGATTTAAATCCAGCCTGGGATACAAGAGAAATTGTTTCAAAAACCGAACAAGTTCCCTGGCATAGTGGTGTGTACTGTTTTATTTGTTTTTGTTTTTTTTTTTTTGTTTTTTTGTGTTTGTTGTTGTTGTTGTTGTTGTTGTTGTTGTTGTTGAGACAGGGTTTCTCTGTGCAGGTCTGACTGTCCTGGAGCTTGTTTTGTAGATCAGGATGGCCTCGAACTCAAGAGATCCCCCTCCTTTGCCTCTCAAGTGTGCTGGGATTAAATGCACGTGCCACTACCATTCAGCGTGGTGTGCTCTTTTGATCCCAGCATTCAGGAGGCTTGATGAAGGTAGATCTCTGGGAGTCAAGGACAGCCTGGTCTACACAGTGAGTTCCAGGCTAGCCAGTGCTGCATAGTGAGACCTTGTCTGAACGGTAAGGAGAGCATAACAGGGCAAGTGGAGTAACACGATGCTGCAGAGACCAGGATCCTGGGACTCAGAACTGTCAAACCTGCTCCACAGATTGGAATACAGAGTTAGAGTTCAAGTCTAGCCTAGACTTAAACAGGAGGCACTTCTGTGGTTCAGGAACAGAGGCTGGATGGAATCTTAGATCCAAGGCAGGAAGGAGGCTGGCAGATTTGGTGTGTTTTCAAGGAATGGTGAACCAGGACCCACAGCAGAGGAGGGCAGGGAACTTTGTGTTCAGAGGGGAGAGCGTGTGGAATAGCTGTCCTAGAGAACAGGAACATGAACTGTCTAGGAAAGGCTGGTGTAACTGCCAGGCCTAAAGAGTGGCAGTTTGAGGTCTGTGGTCACGCGTTAAAGGGCAGTGGGTGACAGGGCCTTGTGCTTTCTTCCAGCATCGACAGCTGCTTCAGAGGGAGGGCGTGACTGTGTGAAAGACAGCCTGGGAGTGTGAAGGGGAAGTGCTCTCAGGGCAGGAGGTTTTGATGAAGTTTAGGTGTGGTGAGGAAGCCAGAGTGTAGGGTATATAAAGAGAAGACCCTGGTGGCCTGGGCTCTGGAGCAAAGCAACCTGGGAAGGAAACTGTCATAAGATGCTGTACCCCAGCAGCTTCAAACCAGCTGAGATTTTGAAAGCTGGGGAGGATCAATAGCCTACGTGGTAACTGGAAGCCAGCGGGTCTTGTATCTCCTTCCAGCCTCCTCTGGCTAATTTCTCTCAACATCTCTGAGAATGTAGTCATGGTTTTGTGTATGTATGGGGGGGGGGGCTTTAGTTTTAATCCTAAGGTTATTTTTCTTTTGTTCTCTCCCTTTGGTATTTTGATACAGTATCTCACAATGCAGCCTAGGCTTACCTGGAACTCATAACAATCCTTCTGTCTCACTCTCCTAAGTGTTGATTATAACCTAGCACCTGACAAGAAGGCCAGTTTTCAACTTGGCTCCTTTTTGAGCCTGGCCCAGAGCCTGGTTCTGACCACCCTGCACAGGTGGGAATGGTATGTGTCCCAGAATGTATGCCATGGGGCAGGCTTGGCCTCTGGCTGGCTGAATGCCTCCCACCCTCAGCCGACGCTACACCTCAGCTCCTGACAGCTAGGCAGCCCTGGCTGCTTTAAGTCTTCCACCCTGTGGCCACTTGGAGAGAGGGGCTCTTAGATCTAATTAAATAATTAAAAAGTTTTATTGTGTATGCGTGAGCACACGTGTGGAGGTCAGAGCACGGCTTTGCGGAGTTGGTCATTTTTCCATCTCTATGTGGGTTTTGGAGATTGAATTCAGGTTTGTGTGCCTTACCAGGTGAGTCATCTCACCAGCCCTCCTAGATTCACTTTTTACAGGTAAAGAAATAAAGTCTCAGAAGGGTCAAAAGCTTTGCCACCGTGACATAGGTCAACCCGACTGCATGGAGACTCATAGTCCAGTTAGGGAGATGGACTGGGGAGCAGAATTCTATGGATTATGCATGCTGGGAAGATGACTCTGCTGTTTTGACAGGATAGGTGTCTGTGAATTAGGTCAACAGACAAAGAAAAAATGTGGAGAAACCAGGCTACGGCTACAAGTGACACCTGAAGCCTGTGTGATGGCATATACCTGTAGTACTAGCCCTAGGGAGACTGAGGCACAGATGTTGTGAGATTGGCTAGGACTCCATAAAGATACTCTGTTTGGGGGGGAGTGGCATGCTGGAGGGGTTAGCAAGATGGCTGAGTGACTAAAGGTGCCAAGCCGATGATCTGAATTCAATCCCCTAATCCCATGGGTTGACCTCTGACCTCCACTTTTTGCGCACGCACGCACGTGCACACACACACAACTAAAGACATGTTAAAAAAAATGACAGCTTAAGCATCATGACATGAACGCTCACCATGCCCCACCCCCCACCCGGAGATTATTGAGTAAGGGCAGTGAGGACCAACCATCACGCAGGATTCCTAACCTTGTCTTTAGTTCTGAGGTCCGTGGATAACCTGCAGAGACCCAAACCCTCCTTGCCTGCATCTTACCACAACTGAGGGTGTCTGTGTATTGCTTTTTCTTGAGAGATACTTCTATTTCTATCAGATTCTTAAGTCAGGGTCTTGAGTTGAATCAGCCTTGGGTAGTGATAAGCCTGAAGAGGCTGGCTGGACCCTGGCGTGGAAGGACCTTGCAGGCTTTGATCAGAAACCATGGTTCACTCTGCAGCCCTCAGGCAGCCTATGTAGTTTTCCAGTTGGAAAGCAACGAGGAACAGCTTGGCAAGATAGCACCGGCTCACTGTGAGCTCCACACTCTAGCCCTGGTATTCTACCAAACACTAGTCGTGGGGGCTGACACCTGTAATCTTAGTGCCTAGGAGACTGAGAAAGAGGGGGACATGGAACTGGAAGCCAGCAGGGTACGCACAGCAGGCACCAAGCTGGCCTGGGGTACAGAGTGAAACATTGTTTCAAAAAATGTTTCAAAAGTAGATTGCTTCTGGACTGATTTACGGCTATACCACACCCTTGTTCTGACTGGGTTGGAACCCAGGGCCATGCACATGTTAGACCAGCGATCTTCCACAGTCCTCACCTCTTAGACTTTTTTTCCTTGTTACCATTCCCTGTGTAACACACTAGAAAAGCCCTGTACACAGCATTGGCACTGTAAGAGGTGTTCTAGATAATAGGAGATGTTGAAAGTGGAACAGGGTGACGGGAGGTTAAGGTAGGATACCGGCAACTGCTAGTTTGTATTTTGTTGTTTTTAATCAAACAAAGTTGAAGCTTACAAAAAAAAAATAGGTTTGTGGACCAGTGAGAGGCTTAGCCAGCAAGAGTACCTGCTATGCAACATGATGACCTGAATCCCTCAGATTCCATATGAAGGTAAGAGAAGAGACTCCACAGAGCTGCCCCGACCTCCACTTGCATGCCCACGGGCTAGCAATAATAAATGCATTTAAAAAGAGAAAGAAACTGGTCTTGGGTTTTTTGTTGGTTTTGGTTTGCTTTTGTTTAGTTGTGATTTGGTTTTACAAATCCCAGGCTTGCATTGAACATTTTGTAGCTGAGGATGACCTTGAACTTCTGATCCTCTGGCTCTTTAGCTAGGTTTCCAGGCATGTGCCACAAGACCCAGTTTATGTGGTCCTGGGAACTGAATCTAGAGTTCTGCACATACTACCAAGGCACTGAGCTAGCTGAGCTCTGGCTTCAGCCCAGAAATCATTTTAATCCAGATTTAATCCAGATAGGTGTGAGGGAAGAGGAGGGTGCTTAGGAAGAATACAGTACACATCCCAAGACGCCAGTGTTCTCCTCAAGGCAGAGTCACCTATTTTTTCAAACGAGGAAGCAGTGGAGATGAGTCAGAAAGTAAAGGCAGTTACTACCAAGCCTGATGACCCAGTTCAGTTCCTAGACCAGAGTTGTCCTCTGACCTGTTCTCTCTCTCTCTCTCTCTCTCTCACTCACATACTCGCTCACACAATATTAGTTATCTCTATGAAATATATATTGGCTTTCATTTTGTGTGCTTAGAGAGCTGTGCTTGTTTGTTTGAGACAGGGTCTCATGTAGTCCACGCTTGTTACAGAACTCTGAAACTGACCGTGACCAGATTCTCCTGCCTCTCTAGTGCCTGGGCCACTACATTTTGCTTTTTGGTGGCAATTTTTCCTTCATACCCATTCCTCTGTATTTCTACAGTGTATGTGTGTGTGTGTGTGTGTGTAAATGTGTCATGCCATACGTCTGGAGGCCAGAGGACAACTTTTGCACAACTCTCCTTCCACCTTGTGAGTTTCAGGGATTGCCCTCAGATCTTCTGGCTTGGCTGCCCACTGGGCCATCTTGCCTGTGCCCATGACATTTCTAAGAGGCTCCCAAGTGATGTAGTTATCATTGTTCTTTTGCCATATTAGGAGTGATACAGGCTCAGAGGCAATTCCCAGCCTCCGTCCCATAGGAAGCTTTATCTAGCCCTGTCCAGTTTCCCTGTCCCATCGCCACCTGCTCTTTCTCACCACGCTGTGGTGATGTGAGCTTTCCTTCTCTGCCTGCAGTATGTCAAGTTCCTGCCTCTGGGCCTTTGCATGTGACCCCTGCTTGGAGTGGCCCTTTCCTGGAGAACCGCGTGCATAGGTAGCTCCATTTCCTCATTCAGATCTCTGCTCAGCCCAGTGTGGTGTTAGCCACACTTGTCATCCTGTCACTTGGGAGGCAGATGCAGGAGGATCAGGAGATCAAGGTCATACCCTAGGCTACATAGTGAGCACTCCAAAAACAAAATAAAACTGACTGACCTCAGTTCTGTGATCGGAGACCTTCTTTGGACACTTCTTTTTCTTCCTTTATAGCACCTGACACTATCTGAACTTATTGTTGATATGTGTGTTCAGTTTAGATTTATTTTTATTTGTATGTATGTTTATGTGTGTCTGTGTGAATGTTTGCCTATGGCACATGTTGTCAGATGCCCAAGGAGAGCAGCCAAGAGGTTGGAGTTTGTTTAGTCTCCAGCCTTCCTGCTGCCACTGTGGTGGCATGGATAGACATGAGTACCCCAGGCCACAGGACAACAAGGGCTCTGTGCCAGGGTTCCGGGCCAGAACATGATCACAAGAGCTAGAGAGGCGTCGCGGTTGGTAGAGTGCTTGCCATGCAAGCCTAAGGACCTATGTTTGATGCTCTAACACCCATGTAAAAGATGGGCCAGCAACATGCCTGGGAATCCTGGGGCTCGTTGGCCAGCTATGCTAGCAGAACTGGCAACCTCCAGGTTCAGTGGGAGACCCTGCCTCAAAACAAGGTGGAGAGAAATTGAGAAGTCCATCGACCTTCTGCACTGTGGCTTCTCAAAGCATGCTGTCTACAGTTGCAGCATCAGTACCACCTAAGAACTCACTAGAGATGCAAATTCTCAAGCCCCAGGTTTGGACGGATGGATCAGGGAACTACAGGCTCTGGGTCTATCATCCTCGCGTGAAGGAGCCTTCCCCTTACTTGCGATGCTGTACTTGAGAACCACCACTGCAGTTTTATTTCAGGGTAGTTGCTTCTCTGATGCAGGGTCTGGAGTGGGCTATGGTAACAGTCAGGGCTGGGCGTGTGTAAGGAGGGTACAGGGGTCTTGTTCACAGAGTGAGGATTGCAGTATCATCATAACCTTTTGAGACAGGGTCCCACTAGATGGCGTAGACTGGTCTCAAGTATGGAATCCTCCTGCCTGAGCCTGTAAGGTGCTGGGATTATAGATGTGAGCTCCCACACTTAACTGTATCAGCAATTCTTTTTGTTTAGCTCTGTTCGATTTTATGCGTATGAGTATTTTGCCTGAATGTATGTATGTGTAACCCGTACATACATACATAGTGCCCACAGAGGTTAGAAGGCAGCAGAACCCCATAGAACTGGAGTTACAAATGGTTGTGATCCATCACACGGATATTGGGCACAGTACCACATCCTCTGCAGGAGCAAGTGTTTCTAATTGCTGAGCTATCTGTCCACCCCAATACTGTTTTGAGGCAAGACCTCACTATATATGTAGCCCAAGCTGGTCTTGAATTCTCTATTTGACCAGGTAGGTCTTGAACTTACAGAAATCCTCCTGTCTCTGCCTATGGAGTGCTGGGATTAAAGGTGTGCACCACACTTGGCTTCAGTATTACTTTTTTTTCCCCCAAGACAGGGTTTCTCTGTGTAGCCCTGGCTGTCCTGGAACTTGCTCTGTAGACCAGGCTGGTCTCGAACTCACAGAGATCCTCCTGCCTCCACCTCTGCCTCCACCTTCCGAATGCCACTACCACCTGGCTTGTTTTCATATGGTTTCTAAGAGTTGTTATGTTTGGTTTTTAATGTATAAAATCCCCTGCTTGAGAGCTACAACATACACTCAGATTCAAACTGCCTCTGTGTTTGTTTCTATTTGTCACCACCAAATCCTTACCCACCTAGACTTCAAGGACCCTCATCCCAGGGACCCCCCATACCCAGCTGGGATGGTCCATGACAATTTTTATTGCTAAAACATGTAAGATGGACTGACAGGAGAGGAGAGTGCAGTGAAGCTTAAATTAGGGAGCACTGGGAAATCCTGCTGCTAAGCCCACCCATTGCTTAGGCTCAGGGTCTCATCTAGACAGTGTGAAGTTAGAAAGGAGCTGACATACCAGTAGTTAATCTGGGTGCTGTACAAACATAACCTTCTTTTTAGAAACCCTCTGGGCTAGATGGCTCTGACCACCCTATTTGATGTGACAGGAAAACTTGGGCACTTGGAGGAAAAGTCATTGGTCCAAGTTCACATACTGGGTATTGCAGGGGTGGGAGTCAAATTTGTACCCAGGTTCTCTTTGCCTTGAAACTCTTAGAAGTGTTCAACAAACTAATATCCTGCCCATGTAGCGTCTGCAGGGTATGGGGCACTAAACTTATTTTGTTGAGCAAATAGAACACAGAAGAAAGTTCTTTCTCCTTCTATACAGTAACTTTGGTGTGACAATTCAGGGTCAAGCTCTGAGTGAACACAAACACAGCAGAGTTGAGTGTTGTGAGATTTAGATGAAGGTGGGTGTTTCTTTTTCTTGTCTTTTGATAATGTTGGGGAATCAAACCTAAGGCTTCGTGTTTGCCAGGCAAATGCTTTGCCGCTTAGCGCATTCCCATACATGTGTAACCCCTAAGCTCACGCAAAATTTTTGGGACCCTCCATATCCCACAAGACAAGGGTTCTCTGGGTCTGAGCCATCAGCCCTTGCCCCACCCCATTCGCCCGTCTTGGGAAGCTACTGAAGTGTGTGCGCTTGCGTGTGTGAGAAGGGCGTAGTAGTGGGAGACTGGGGTAAAGGAACCGAAGAGGATTGGGAATCAAACTCCCAAGACCACGACGCACACGAATTGGAGCAGGCGCAGAGCAGCCCCTTCTAGGCGTCAGGCGGGGCCAGAGTGCGGGCGGGGCCCCGAGGGCGCGGGCCAGAAGGCAAATGCGAGGCGCGGACTACAAGTTCCATAATGCGCCGCGGCCCCAATCCGGCCCGGCGGTCGCTTAAAGGCTCCAGCAACCACAGCCGTCGGGTCGCGGAGGCTTTCGCTTTGCCGCCGCGTCTGGGCGGTAGGAGGAGCGGACTGGGCAGCAGGCTTTCGGGACTGCAGGCTTCGGCGGCGCCGAGGGGCGCTCCTAGTGCAGCCTTCCCGGCTCGGGGCTTTCCTGCCGAGGCGCCCGTGTCCCCGGGCTTCTCGCCTCGGCCCCCAGCGGCCCCGATGCCGAGGCATGGATAGAGCGGCGTTGCGCGCGGCAGCAATGGGCGAGAAGAAGGAGGGCGGCGGCGGGGGCGCCGAGGCGGACGGGGGCGCAGGGGCCGCCGCCAGTCGGGCGCTGCAGCAATGCGGCCAGCTGCAGAAGCTCATCGATATCTCCATCGGCAGTCTGCGCGGTCTGCGCACCAAGTGCTCAGTGTCCAATGACCTCACACAGCAAGAGATCCGGACCCTAGAGGTAAGGGGCCGTTGCGCCCCACGTCCGGACCTGGCGGTGACCGGGGAGACGCCCCACTTCTTTCCTTCCCGAGTTGCATCCTGCAGCCGGGTTTGCTGGCTGGAGTCTTCCTCCCTTGCCGGAGCTCGCTGATGCAGTACCGTGAGGACCTTAGACCAGCGCTCACTTTGAAAGAATTTGGGGGTGGGGGGGGTGGTTAGCGTGGGACTGGATCCCACTCGAAAACCAGCGTGCCGAGTAGGATGCACACCAGCATCCCACTGCAAACCCCTTTCCGCCCTCACCCCATTTCCAGTGCCCACAGTAGTCATTGTCCCACCGAATCATGCGCCAGTCTTTTCTCCGAGTGCTTTAAGTCCGGTAGCGTGGGCTGAGGTGATGGGGGGTGGAGGGGGGGGGACGTCCCCTGAAGTGTGAGCGTCGGTTGGTGGCACTGACTTTCCCTCACTCCCCGCTCTCCTTGTTGTCGGTTCCTTTCCTTTCTACCAGGTCTCTGCCGCTTTTCAGAAAGTGTTTGCTGAAACAGCATTTTTTTCTCTTCGGGCGTTGGGGTGCTTTTCTTTGGCGATGTCACAGCGTTCACTGCTTAAAATGAAATTACCCACTGACTTCCCTACTCCACCCCGAACACTGAGCCTTGGCCTAGGAAGGATTACACTGGGGCAGGGAACCTTTGGTAAGAACAGGCTCCTTAAGGGGGTTGCTGGCAGAGATGGCCTGGAGTGCAAGGAAGAAACAAGCTGTGTGAGCTCTCTGCTTTCAAATTATAGTTGGGAAGTGCAGCATTAAAAGGATTTGGAAGAACCAGCCAGAAAGGTGGTTAGGATTTAAGGAGGGGAGGCTCCCCCACCCCCTTATACATTGGAGGAAAACTGCTTTTGCCCGGAGACTGGAAAGCCTTTGAAAGTGAAGGGGTCAGTTAATAACTCTTTCTCTAAGAAGGGCCTTTCCCCACCGGGCATTGCCACATTTGGTTTCTGTAGGTCTGAGAATGTCTTATTAGATACATAATTCTCTCTCTCTCTCTCTCTCTCTCTCTCTCTCTCTCTCTCTCTCACACACACACACACACACACACACACCACTATTGCTAATTGCATCTGCCAGCTGTCGTAGAGCCAGCCGGTGATTGCTGTAATTATTACAAGACCAGTCCTCCCTCCTCTCACACCACAAGCCTGAATCCTTGTTTGATCCAAAATGCTCAGGGTGACTCTCCCTTAGCTGTATTTTCATAAAGCCATGAAGCCAGGAACATTGGGAGACTCCAAACAGTGCTGGCTATTATTTTTGTTTTTTGTTATAGTTGCTATAGCAGGGCTGACCAGGGCTTTGCTTTAAAAACAAACCAACAAAGTCCTGCACTGGGATTTTCTGCATGTGGATTTCTTGAACACAGCTGAGTGTGTGTGTGTCCAGCAAAGTTCACTTTCTAAGCTGATACAATAGGAGGCCTGTGTGCTATAGTTCTGGGATTGTTGTCCTGTAGTGTCTATCTGTTGGGCTGCTGTGTTGTTGGTCTGTTGCATGTTCTGTGTTGGCCTTTGTGGCTCATCCCCAGGTCCTTTGAGGTGCTTCTGGATCCCTGGGTATATGTAGAATGACTTACTCTTTATTCTCCGCAAATTCTCTTTTGTCCTCTGATGTTGCACATTTTGACAAAGTTGTGGCATCATATGTCCCAGAGTCTCCATTTGTTCCGGCCTCTGTGCTGGTTAGGTGGCAGGCAGCCTCCCTGCTGGGTGCATTGTGGGAACATCCCTGGTGGCTTCTGAAGGCCCAGGGGCCACTTGCAGTTGAACAAGACACATGCTCTGTTCTTTGCAGTGTAGCTGAAGGGTCCTTCTGGTCCCTGAAAAGACAGGACTTTGGGTGCCGTTTCAAATGGGAATTTTGGCCTTGGAACTGGTTCCTTAGGATCATTACTAGCTAGTTTGGGTGAATCACTTCATCTCTGGGGTCTTAGCTTCCCCATGTGCTCTGTAAGAGGTTGGAGTGGTTCCCTTCACTCTGTGTCTGAAACTCTCTGCATTCTGTGGTTAAGTGATGGGGCTGGGGGCTGAGCTGGAGGGACTGGATGAGGTCTCCGTTGGGTTAAGTTAATGTGTATACTGTTCTGTGTAGATGTCCCTATTCTATTTGAGAACAGCGCTGGACACGTTATGTAGGAGGTACCTTTATTACTGAGAGCATCTTGACCACAGAAGTGCGAGGGAACGCAAGGCCCCCACAGCATCTTAATGGTTCAGTTTCTGTCTAGTTGACCCAGGGGCAAGCTGGATAACTTCTGCTCTCACACTTGCCCACCTGTCTGTAAGTGAGAATGGAGTGCTTTTACCTGTAGTGCTTGGTGGAGTCTGCCTATGAACGTTTCCTGGGCGGGGCCTGGTGACATTCACGCACAGGGCACCTTTAGAAGAAGAAGATACATAGAACTGATTTCCTATAGGTGATGACCCAGGGCAGGAAGCAGTCCCAGCAGTCTGTATCAGGGCTGCCCACTCTAGCAGCATGGACAAGGGCACCTAACTCAGACCAGTCTGAGGAGGCCAGAAGAGTGAATCAGAAGCCCTGGAACTGGAGTTCCAGGCTGTTACCTGCCGTGTGGGTGTTGAGAAATGAACTTGAGTCCTTTGCCCGAGCAGAAAAATTCTCTTAACTGTTTGCTGTGCCATCTGTCCAGCCCCAGATTTCTCATATATATTTGAAATATATATGTATAATATATATGCATAATTATCTATATGACCTTGAGACAGGTCTCATTATGTAGCCCTGGCTGAGCTCAGCATATAGATTAGGCTGGTTTGAACTCATGGCTATTCTCCTGTTTCTGTCTCTTGGGTCCTAGGATTACAGGTATCTGGATGGAGAGTTTGGCTTATACAACTATATAGTACTTCTGTTCTCTCAAGAGGCACAGGACACTTTGGCCCTTCTGAGCTAAACTCTCTGTGGGAGTGGTAGCTCATGGGACATCCCTTGCAGGACCCTGCCCAGTGGCAGACTGCTTGAGAAGACCCCAGGTCATGATGGTATACTGTCCGCGGATGGCTTTGCTCTGTGGACCAGTTCCACTGGCTTGAAAAGGGAGTTGAAGGAGGTGAGAAGTATAGTTCATTGGTAGAACGGTGGCCTTGTATACTTAAGGCTCTGTGTTCGAATCCCCAATACTGCATGTAAAAGGGGGAGAAGGAGGCACGGCTTAACATCTGCTTCCTACCTGCCCAGCAGTATGCTAGTCTCTCCAGTCTCTTAGGAGTTACTGGAGCTCACCAATTTCACACACTTTCTCTGTTTAAATGGAAAGCACAGAAGGCACAACCAGAACTCTGTATCGGAGTCAAGTCGCAGGGTGGTGTCATTGGGTAGGATCTGGTGCCCTGTCGTTGGCAGGCTCTCTAGAACTCTGATACTGCATGAGGCAAGCAGGGATGTTGTCACTCCCCAGCTGTGCTCACAGAGGGACAGCTGGTCCTCCTGGTCTCATCCGTGGGTTCACTGTGGGTCCCATCTGTGCGCTGGAGAGACAGTGGTTTGCAAAGCAGGTGCCCGTATCGCCTCATGTTAGTTCACCATCTTGGTGCTCTGTCATCTCTTCTTTCTTGCCAGCGTATTAGCACTGCTCAGAAACGGGCTCCATCTTGGCTTGGTGTCTTGTACGGGTTGCCGGGTCGCTAAAGGGCTCTTGAGTCCTTCCTGGGGAAAAGATAACAGAAACTGTCGTGGGTACGGTCTCTGCATTTGGCCACTTCCCTGAGCAGAGCTACCCTGGAACTTTTGCCTGGGAAGGCAGAGACACTCATCTAGTTGGCTGGGCAAAGTTCAGTGTCTTCTGTGTTAGGACCTGGCTTCCTCATGGCTCTTGCAAGTGTCCAGTGGAACTGCTAAAAGTACAGGGACGTGTTCACTGGCCAGGCCTTCCGTTACTAGCAGTGTGTTTACAGTACCCTAGCTGGTGGCTACATTGGCTCTGGTAGGTGGAGCATCCTCCTGGTCTTTGGGTGTGAGGGGTGTGTTCAGTCTGAAGGGGGTCATCAGGCTGTGAACAGCAGAGCCTCCACTACATGGCTGGTAGAGAGCCCTTCCCTGTGGGCCCTGAGTTAGGAATCCTGTAGAATCCATCAGTCTGACCTACAGGTTCCGTAGGAAACATTGCCAGAATCTGGGTGACTGTTCCCAAGTCAAACTTCCTGGAGAGATCTGACTAGAACCTGGTTCTCTTTTCCTAGCTTAGGTAGTGTCTGGAGAGTGACATTTCTCTACCTCAGTTTTATAACCTTTTGCCTAAGAGACTCCAGTTACCACCAAAGGGACATGGAGCTGAGGGCCTGTCTTTGGTGTCCACTTTCACCTCGGTGACTTTTACTCTGGACAGACCCACTTCCCAACTGTCCTTCGAGGAGGCCTAAGGAGGACGAACTGTTTGCGAAGGCTGGGAGCCAAGGCAGGCCCAGATGCTGGAGGGAGGGAGGCCTTATCACATCTGCACCCAGGACCTGCAGGCTGGGGATGCGCCTGGGGTAGGGAGGGAACGCCTCCTGGCTGCAGGGCTGTTCCTTCTCGCAGACACCTGGTTCAGCTCCTAAGCCTGGGAAGCAGCATTCCATTCCAGATGCTTCCCTGCCTGTTGGCTGTGGTCCAGAGAGACCATGCACAAAGGTGCCTGTGGTAACACTGACAGCGGATAGTGTCTGCAGGCGTGCCTTGCTTGAGTCCTTAAGCTGAGTCTTAAATTTTGTCATTGCATTTATTTGTGGCATGTGTGTGGAGATCAGAACACAGCCTTGTTGATTCAGTTCTTTCCTACCATGTAGATTCAGGCAGTCAAACTCAGGCTGTCAAGCTTGGCTGAAAGCCCTTTTACTCCTCTGAGCCCTCTTACCAGCGCCCTAAGCTCGCTCGCGCTCTCTCTCTCTCTCTCTCTCTCTCTCTCTCTCTCTCTCTCTCTCTCTGTCTCTCTCTCTCTGTGTGTGTGTGTTTAAAAAATCCTTGCAGAACAGGCTGTCTAGTGTCAATTTTACGTTTAGTTCAAAGGGTGACTTTTACCCTGGACAGACCCACTTCCCAACTGTCCTTGAGAGAGGCCTAAGGAGATGTGCTGTTTGTGTAAGGAGGGCCCAGATGCTGGAGGGAGGCCTTATCACATCTGCACCCAGGACCTGCAGGCTGGGGATGCTCCTGGGGTAGAGATGGACTGCCTCCTAGCTGTAGACATACCAAGGTTCATGGCAGCAGCGACCTCTGCAAAGAGAGGGTCCACGTACATCAGGAACATTCTTGAACATTCTCCAGTAGGCCCTTAGCATAGGCCTCATCATACTGATTATTTACTGTAACTGGGCGATTTCATTCCCAGTGTGAAGATTCTGTAACTGACCTAGGAGAGCTTGAGAGCCCGAGTTTAGTAGATGTTGAACCTGAGTTGACTGGCTTTGAATTTGCAGCCATCCTTCTGCCTCAGCATCCCCAGTGCTGGAGTTAGAGACTTGTGCTACCTTGTCTCACCTTGCAACCTTTCCCCGTTGCCTCTAGAAACCTTGATAGGGGAGGGACTTTGGTCAGTGATGACTATTGACATCGAGGGAATGGATGGTCAGTCAGAGAAAGGCCTGGCCCAGGATAGGTTCACTTCCAGTTCACTGGATCCACGAGTGACTACCCTGGACAGCCTTTGAGTGAGCGTTGGGCGCCTTCCCTCCTGCTCAGCTCTGCACATCCTCAAAGCAGGCGGTGAGGCAACCAGCCCGGCTGGTTTCATTCTGAGAAAGGAGAAGCTGCTTTGAGATGGACTTACTCATATTTTGTGTTGTTTGAGACATGGTCTCTCTGTGTAACTCTGGCTGTAACTAGCTATGTAGACCAGGCTGGCCACAAACTCACAGAGGATCTGCCTGCCTTTGCCTGCCGGAGTGCTGGGACTGAAGGTGTGCTCCACCATGCCCAGCCCACTCAGGTGTTTTGTTTTTTTAAATAGCTACCCGCTTTATTCTTTCTGAGCAACTCTGAGACAAGGGGTGTATCTTCTAACCTGCTACCTTTAATTGCAGTGCTTAAGATGCACCTTGACTCCAGCTCCCTCTGCACAAGAGAAGCTCAAAGCTAGATAACAGCAAAGTCCCCGCCAGAGCCAAGCCCTAGGACCGCCTTTGTTTTGTTTTTTGTTTTGCTGACTCCTTCTTGCTCTGCACTGCATTTGTGCGGAGGTGTGTGCCGTGTGCTGTTCGCAAAAGCTTGTGGCGCTTGCCTTGTAAGTGTCTCTAGATCATGTGCACTTCGTGGTGTCACAGTCCGTGAGCTTACTGTGCATTCACACCTCACATTCCTTTAACCAGATGCCAGGTTTCTTGGCTTTTTGAGACAGTGTTTCTCTGTGTAGTCCTGGCTGTCCTGGAACTCGCTCTGTAGACCAGGCTGGCCTTGAACTCAGAAATCCACCTGCCTCTGTCCCTTGAACACTGGAATCAAAGGCCTGCACCAGCACTGTGAGGCATGTCCCAATTTTTAATACTTGTTTATTTGGACTATATATATGTGTATATATATATGTGTATACACACACACACACACACACACATATATATATATATATTAGCATGCTGATATATCTTCCTGCAGGTGAAATTTTGCTGAATTAAAATGTATGAATACCTTTAGTAACTGTCTACTTAGATTAAAAAATTATTTATTTTTATGTGTATGAATGTTTTACCTACATGCATGTATGTGCACCACATATGTGCCCTGTGCCCTCAGAGGCTAGAAGAGAGTGTCAGATCCCCTCAAGCTGGAGTTAATAGATGTATGAGCCACCACATAGGTGCTGGGGATCAAGCCTGGGTCCTCTGGAAGAGCAGCCTGTCCTTGCAACCATTGAGCCATATCTCTGGCCATCTGGGGTCTATTTAAATTGATTCTTTTATATATATATATATGTGGAGAGAGAGAGAGAGAGAGAGAGAGAGAGAGAGAGAGAGAGAGAGAGAGAGAATGAATGAATGTGCGGATATGGGTGTGCATGTCACAGTGAGAACTGTGCAGGTCCCAGGATCAAGCCCAGGCCTGCCGACTTAGTGACTTAGCGGCAAGCGCCTTTGCCCAAGCAGAGTACCTGTTAGGGAGAGTGAGCGATGGCTGGCAACACTAAGCTAGAGGCTCTCCCCTGAGTGACACAAGATAGTGCCTTGAACTTATCTGACTGACAGGGAAGATGTATGCCTTGTCCTAAGAAAAAGAAATAGCTTGACCTCTCCCCATCCAGTCTGAGGGACACAAGCTAACTTGTGTGGGTCTGGCTCGCCCCAAATGGATGCTATTTTTCTGTAACACCACACCCAGGCAGAATGAACTGCCTTTGTCCCTGACTATGTTCAGCCTTTCAAGACTTGCTCACTGACTGAAAGCCCTCTCTCCTGTAGACCCTGGAGTTGGAAAACTTCATGAAGATGTTGAGGTTTTCCCCCTACCCATTGCTGGTTTTACTGTGAGGTAGTTGTAGTGACACTCAGTGTGACTGTATTCACAGAGCAGGGTGGCATCTCAAGTTCAAGGCCAACCTGGACTCCAAGCTAGAGTAAGTTCCAGGCCAGCCTGTGGGCGCTATGGTGAGGCCTGTCATGTGGCCTGCTCGCTTTCCAGTTACTCAGAAAAGCATAACTTTTCCTTTTTTTAATCTCTTTTTCTGGATACTGGCCCAAAGCCTAAACCCACTTTGCTGCACATCCGGGGCTTCTTTCTCCCGTGCTCCCAGAAGCAGCCACTCGCTCTAGTTCCTCCCTGCCGCTCGCCAGCTCCCATGGCTGGACTAGATCACATTCTCCCTCCCTCATCTCCATCTCCCTCCCCCCAGCCGCTCCACGATTTATAGCGTGACTTGCTTCTCCTTCACAGTCTCACAAAACTGCTTTCCAGCTTAAAAATAAAAGAAAGAAAGAAAGAGAGAGAGAAACAGACTTTTTTCTAGTTCTTTCCAGATATTGTGAAGACCCTGCCACCCCCTAGGCAGCTCACCTCACGTCTGTAGAAAGCCAGGTCCTCTCCATCACCGTGTTGCCTGCAGTGGGAACTGTGTATTTCTAACATCCTCCTTTGGCTTCTTCTCCTATTCTTTTTTTTTTTTTTTTTTTTTTAACTAATATTAGTAGAAGTACCATTTATTTTTTTTAAATTCACTTTGCATCTGAATTGATGTCTCCCCTTACTCCTGCCACCCCCCCCCTCACCCCTGCCACTCCTCACCCCTGCCACAATCCCTCCCAGCTTCCCTTCCTATTGTAAGACCCAGGTCTGAAGTGCAGAGGTTTACTCTGAGGCTAGTTGTTGAGATAAAACAAAAACTCTGTCATGGATTCTTATGCATTGAAAAAAGTCTCCTTCTAGATGTCCCCCCCTCGGCCTTCACACCCACCGTGATGTCTGCATTTCTCTGGTCCCTGCTGATCTAGAGCCCCCCCACCCCCTGTGCTCCAGGAGGTCTGCATTTCTCTGGTCCCTGCTGATCTAGAGCCCCCCCCCCCCTTCACACCCATGTGCTCCGGGAGGTCTGCATTTCTCTGGTCCCTGCTGATCTAGAGCCACCCCCCCCCCCCTTCACACCCCTGTGCTCCGGGAGGTCTGCATTTCTCTGGTCCCTGCTGATCTAGAGCCCCCCCCCCCCCCCCCCCCCCCCCGCTTCACACCCATGTGCTCTGGGAGGTCTGCATTTCTCTGGTCCCTGCTGATCTAGAGCCACCCCCCCTTCACACCCATGTGCTCCGGGAGGTCTGCATTTCTCTGGTCCCTGCTGATCTAGAGCCCCCCCCCCTTCACACCCATGTGCTCCGGGAGGTCTGCATTTCTCTGGTCCCTGCTGATCTAGAGCCCCCCCCCCCTCACACCCATGTGCTCCGGGAGGTCTGCATTTCTCTGGTCCCTGCTGATCTAGAGCCCCCCCCCCTTCACACCCATGTGCTCCGGGAGGTCTGCATTTCTCTGGTCCCTGCTGATCTAGAGCCCCCCCCCCCCCACACCCATGTGCTCCGGGAGGTCTGCATTTCTCTGGTCCCTGCTGATCTAGAGCCCCCCCCCTTCACACCCATGTGCTCCGGGAGGTCTGCATTTCTCTGGTCCCTGCTGATCTAGAGCCCCCCCCCCCACACCCATGTGCTCCGGGAGGTCTGCATTTCTCTGGTCCCTGCTGATCTAGAGCCCCCCCCCCCCCCCTTCACACCCATGTGCTCTGGGAGGTCTGCATTTCTCTGGTCCCTGCTGATCTAGAGCCCCCCCCCCCCCACACCCATGTGCTCCGGGAGGTCTGCATTTCTCTGGTCCCTGCTGATCTAGAGCCCCCCCCCCCCCCTCACACCCATGTGCTCCGGGAGGTCTGCATTTCTCTGGTCCCTGCTGATCTAGAGCCCCCCCCCCCTTCACACCCATGTGCTCCGGGAGGTCTGCATTTCTCTGGTCCCTGCTGATGGGTAGCAGCGCACCTTTATTGGGCAGATTGCCCTGTGAAGCTGTCCTGCTCGCCTGCACCTCCCTCCCTCTCCTTCATTTTTCTGCCCTGGGAATGATGACAAGAATGAGCTAACATTTGCATTCACGATTTTGAGGGGGGAAAATGGAGACTAAAATATGCAGTACAGGAACCAGCCAGCTCTGATTAAGAAAAATAAATTTCCACTCAGCATCAACCAGAGGCTTGTATTGGGAGGGTATTGATCGGGAGGGTTTTGCTTTCCATGGCTATGAACTGCTGATGGCGGGCTTTGAAACTAACTTAACTGATTAATTTGGGTTTTAGATATTTGGGGTTTCTTTCTTTTTAATTTTTAAAGACACACTCTATCTAAATAGTTTCCCTATTTAGCCCCTATTTCCTAGAGCTTGCTATCTGGACCAGGTGGTTCTCTAAGTTGCAGTGATTCTTCTGGAACCGTAACCTCTTGTGTGCTGGGATTTCAGGTCTACACGACTGTGCTCAGTGCACACAGGTTTGTTGAAAAGGGAAAAAAAATCAGAGATAATCTTTTTTCATGTTTATTATTTTATGTGTATGTTTTAGTCACTGTTCCGTTGCTGTGAAGAGGCACCATGACACAGCAACTCCTAGAAGGGAAAGCGTTTAATTTTGGGGCTTGATTTCCGCTTCAGAGGGTTAGTCCATTATCATCATGGAGAAGTGCATGGTAGGCAAGGTGCTAGAAAAGTACCTGAGAGCTACATCCTGAGCTACAGGAGGAGGGGGAGAGGGGATGAGTGAGGCGGGGGTGGGGGGAGGTGTTCAGGTGCACCCCTCCCTGATGTACTTCCTACAGCAAGACCACACCTCCTAATCCTTCTCAAGTAGTGCCACCCCCTCCTAGTGATTCAAATAATATAAGTAGTAAGTCATTCTTACTCAAACCACCACAAGGTATGAATGTTTTGCTTGGGTGTTTGCTTGTGTGCTTTGTGCATGCCTGCTATCTGGAGAGGCCGGATTCCCTGGAACTGGAGTTACAGATGGCTGTGAGCGGACAGCTGACATGTGGGTGCTGGGAACTGAACTGGGGTCCTCCAGAAGAGCAGCCAGTGCTGTTAAATGGGAATCATCATCCAGCCCCAGTTACAGGTCATTTTAAAAAGTGATCTGCGTGTTTTCTCTCTCACTGAACAGAGCCTTAGACTCCTGTCCCACTAAGCTTGGGGTCCTAAAAGGCTTCATTTGGCCTTTTCCATGTTGCAAGAGGATTTTAAGTAGAGAATGTATTACATTAGTGTGTTGTTTACCCCACCTCACCTCACCCCCAAACCTCAGATGCTAAGGCTCTGAGACTCCTGCAACTGTGTGTCGGGAAGAACTCTTCTAGGGGCGCTTCTTCCCTTACAGCTGAGGGCACACCTTAGCCTCGCTCCTTAGCCTTGGGCAAGGCTTAGGTTGAACCAGTGCTGTCGTATTGGCGTTTTGTAAACTGGAGGTCTTTTTAGAGGTGGAAGGCAGGGTTTGGTGATGGCAGGGAGCCCAAGTGGACTTGGTCATTGGGACGAGTGGCTTTCTGTTGGGGGAGATGATTTAGATGTGGTGGCTTGGGTCTCCTGGCCCTTAAATCTTTCCACCGTTGATGCTCAGACAGTTCTGCCTGCCTGGGCATCCCCCACCCCCCACCCCCTTTCTAGGTTGGACAGAAAACAAAGCAGGAGACATTCAGATGGCTGTGGGTGCTGTTTGAGCCTGGGGCTGGAGGGGAGGGGAAGGGCTGGGCTGCTGATGAGGAATGCTTTTTAAAACAAAAAAGGAAATGCTGGCTCGGAAGGAGAGGAAAGGAAGCAGCTTCCTCTTGCTGGTGGTGGCTTTTTTGTGTGTGTGAGAGAGAGGCGGAGTTCTTTCTGTCCCCTAGGCCTGAGGAAGCTGGCTGGGGCAGCAGCCACGGGGACTCTCCAGCCTTTGCTCCCTCTCTGTTGCCTGAGGTTTCAGACTTACAACGTTGATGCTCCCTCACTTCATCCTCCCCAGACTGCCAGGGAAATGGCGTGCGCTTTCCACACTGCCCCTCAATACCTGCTACAAATGCATGTGTCATGTAAATGGATGTGTCCCCGTAGCTGACATTTTACTACCTGCTTGTCACCCTGACCTCCTTGCTAGGAGTGCTCTCTGGCATGTAGTCCTTACACCGAGAGCTTGGGGGTGGGGTGGGGGGTTCCTCCCATCTTCCTCATTTGCAGAAAAGGAACCAAGGTGCAAAGAGCAAGAACGGGAATTTGCAAGGATGTGCAGAGCTGTCCTTGAACCTGGATGCTTTTTTTTTCCAGATAGCCCAGGTTAGCTTCAAAACTCATTCACTTTGTAGCTGAGGATGACCTTGAACTTTCTCCACCTCCCAGGTGCAGGGATTATAGACTTGTATATGCACTCTTGTGTATGTGTACATGCATACACACTCGAGAGTCTCCACTTTTATGTTTCCTGGGATCAAACTCAGGTCCTCAAGTATGCACAGCAACTGCTTTACCTATGAGCTATCATGTAGGCCTGGGCTTTTTGATTTTTATTTTAATTTTGTTTTTAATTATGTGTCTGTGTCTCTGTATGGTATGTGCAAGTGACTGCAAATGTCTGGAGGCATTGGGTCGCCTGGAGCTGCTATGAGTCACCTGACGTGGGTGCTGGCACCTGAACTTGTGTCCTTTGAAAGACCATCTAAAAGATGACTCTTAGCCACAGAGCCATCTCTCCACCCCGTGTTTGTTAGAGACAAGATCTCTGCGCTGGCCTCTGAACTCAGGATTGTCCTTATGTTTTAGACACCTGCACTCTGGGATTACAGGGGCATACCAATATGTTTTTAAATTTTATTATGGGAATATTCAAACATACAAAGGTAGAAAGTGTGTTGTGCGTGTGCACGTGTGCACAAACACACACACACGCACACACACACACACACACACACACACACACACACATGTGCCCTTGTGGTGATTCCCCACCAGAGGAAGCTTCTATAGGAAGCAGCTTTGGCTAGTTTTGATGATCTTCCTGGTCACTCTGAGGAAATGGTGGCCCTAGGTACTTGGTCTCTGGGAAGCGAGACCTAGGGAGGCTTTGTAGCTCAGCTCTCTGCCATTAGGCAGAGCCATGCCTATGTCCCCAGATTTCGGGGGTATAGCTTGCTCTACTCTGGTCTGTCAGTACTGCTCTGGCCCTGTCCTCTCAGTTATTGGGGGACTTCCTTATTCTCATGGCCCTCCCTCTCCCCAAGACCTAGCTAGGAGTCTGAAGTCATACTGAGTGTGGTTTGTGACATGCCTGGATGACCTGTCCACTCTTCGCCATGGCCCAGGCATATTTTCCTATTTTTCTTCTATCTGTGTCATTATATAGATGAATTGCATGATTATTAATTAATTAATTAATTAATTAAGTTTATGTAAGCAGCAGGCAGATGCTGACCCCTACCCATCTCTGCTGGTCCGGACCGGCTGAGCTCCCCTCGGTGCTTCCTTGGTGTCTGCTGCTCCAGAAGCCTGGCTGTGCTGATTGTTCTCTCTCTCATTGCTTTTCTATGGACGACAGCAGTGGTCTGCGTGTGATCTTACAGGTTTCTGCTGCCTTCTTTAGTTTTCAGGTGCTGCGCACCTTTGTTGGCTGTTGGACGTTTCTGGGCTTGGCTTCTCAGGCCCAGGTACGATAGCCTTATGGGAAGGGCCACTCTGAGGACACAGGGCTGTGCATGGGCCGTGGGGCCAGTGTGACAGTCATTTCCTGACTCCTTGCTAGCTCTGATCTTAAGCAAGCTGTTCAGCTCTCTGTGTAATTTTGTTCTCAGTAGATGAGGGAACACAGATGCGATTTTGGACCTTGTAAGAACTTAGCCAGATGCAGAGGCTTGTAGG
The DNA here is from genome assembly GCF_947179515.1 of Apodemus sylvaticus. NCBI lineage: Eukaryota > Metazoa > Chordata > Mammalia > Rodentia > Muridae > Apodemus > Apodemus sylvaticus. Next base: position 44,590,667 of record NC_067481.1, read on the forward strand.
ACTGGAACCCAGTGTTTAAGAAGAAATTCAGCACACATGCACATTTTCTTGCTTAGCATTAATGAACCCTTTTGCAGGCTTGGGGATTGAACCTAGGGCCTCACACATGACAGACAAGGTTGTTGTGTGAAGTGGTTGTGCTGTCTGTAGCCTGCCAGATGTTTTCTTTGGTTTTGGACACTTCGGTTGTTTCCAGAACTCTGCTGTTTGAACGGTGTGACTAGAACCATCCGTACACAGGCACCTCTTTTGATCCTGTTTGCATTCATATCCTTCAGATGATCCCGTGAATGGAATTCTTAGGTTGAAATGAGTCTGGAGTACCTGCCTGTCTGCCTCTGTTGTCTCTGCTGTGTGCTCCCCGTCACCCCTCTTTATGTGTAAGTTTCACACTGTCCAGGATGGTTTTAAACTGTTAATCCTTCTGCCTCCACCTCCTAAGCTCTGCGGATTTGGGATGTATGCCCACTCTCAGTTTCCCCATCTATTTATCTGTGTGTTTCTTCCTAACCTCTCTATTAATTTTTTTTTTTTTGTGGCCTTGTTAGATCATTCTTCATTTTGCATTTGCTCTTTATTTCTCCTCTGTATGTTCATTCGATGCTGATTGCGCACTGCTCTGTGCCAAACACTGCCTTTAGACGCTGGGGAAAGACGGACAGGGTGGCAGAGGGCTCCTGTGAGGATGGAGACAAATGAGACTCCAAGGACAGGGAGAAGTGGTTTGAGCTAAGGAGAATGGAAGTGGGGGGAGAGAGGAGGCGGGGTTGGGCGCTAGTGTGGGGTTGGGGTGGTGGGAAGGGGATGCCTCTAGCAAAGGGTGTGTGTGTCCATGAAAGGATGGAGTCTGGAAAATGAATTCCTGCAGTGGGAAGAGTGCTCGGTAGAGAGACTATGTGTGATAGCCGTGAGGTGGGAATGGGTACTTGGGACACAGTGGTGACAGAAAGGGTGTTCTCCCCACATTGTCTCTTAGCCTTTTTCTGGATACTGCTCTGTGGCGTAGCACAAACCTGTCTGAGAGGAGTATTGACTCTGGCAAGTTGGCTGGCTGGTCGAGGCTGAGTGAACCCACAGGAGGTGTTGGTGAGGTGTGAAGGAGGTTGAGCCCCCACCCCCACCCCGCACCCCCGCTGACTCATCTCTGCACTGAGGTGTGTAAGATCTTGGGAAATGTGCCAGCCTTCACTGTGGGGACAGGAGCACTGTCCCAGCCCTGCTGGGGGTGCCTTGAACCTCTGCCAAGGGAGGAGCTGGGAACTGAGGTGGCCAGCTCTGATGCAGGGCTGCTGAGACCAGGTGTGGTTATCTGGCAGCCACTTATGGGAAACAGTGCCTGAGAAGTAGACTCGGGAAACCCCCGTCTTCCTCATCTGCCCCATCTTCACTAACTCTAGCTTTGGTTTTAGCTTCTGCCGGGAGGGACCGTAGTCCTGGGGATGCTGCGCTCTGGTCTGCTCTGGTCTGCTCTTCCTCCTAGACTCCCATTTGGGATTTGTGCATGCTCGGCAAGTATACTAGTGAAGTATAGTTCTGTGTGCCGTTGAACTATATCTTCAGTTAGTTTTCTAGGATGGGAGCTTGCTGTGTAGAGCAGGCTGGCCTTGAGTTCTTGACCCTCGGACCAGTGCCTCCTGAGTGCTGTTTGCAGGTGGATGCTGCCACCTCTGGCTTGACATCCTGCAGTTTTCATAGCTTTCTTTCCTTAGGGAGGGCAAAGAGGGTATGTGAGATCTGAGTGGATGCTTCTATGTCTTATCTTTTTATTCATGTTTTATCTTCTCTCTCTCTCTCTCTCTTTCTCTCTCTCTCTCTCTCTCTGAGCCAGGATCTCATGTATCCCAGGCAGGCCTTGCTATGTGCATGATCTTGACCTCCTGCTTCTCCTGCCTCTGCCTTTGAGTGCCAGGACTGTTGGTGTATACCAACATGCCTAGTTTATGTGGTGTTGTGAATCCAGCCCAAGGGAGGGGTCCCTCATACCCGCTAGGTAAGCACTCTCTCAACTGACCTGCAGTTTCTTTTTTGTTTGTTTGTTTTGTTTTGTTTTGTTTTTTTTGGATTTGGGTTTTTCAAGACAGGATTTCTCTGACTGTCCTGAACTCACATTGTAGACCAGGCTGGCCTTGAACTCAGAAATCTGCCTGCCTCTGCCTACCAGAGTGCTGGGATTACAGGCGTGTGCCACCACCACCTGGCTCTGACCTATAGTTTCAACCCCCTCAAATTTATTTGAACAGCCTAGAGTGTATTCATCCAGAGATCGGTGGGGTTTGCCGCAGCTCTGAGGAACAGGATGGTGGCTGCCGGCTGCCATTTTGTTTGGAGGAGCCTGATTGGCTCATAAGCTCAGTTACCATTGAGTTGGGGCCAGGGTTGGTCCGAGTTAACCAGCTCCTGGAGCTCCCTGCATACGAGTTTGTTGCTATGTGGTAAGGGAAGATGGACTCCTGGGAGGAGAATAATTTGGGTTCTCTGTTTTTCTGTCACACGGTGAGGGGCTAACCTGAGGCAGACCTGACTGATTTTGACACAGCAAACTTTTCCCAGGGGTTCTCTGAGTGAATTTTGGACTCATGCTAACTTTATGAGCCCACCTCAAGAATAAAGAAACCAGGCTTGAGGGCATTGGTGGTGTCTAGAGTTGCCTGAATTTGTATTGGTTGTTTCCTTTCACTCTTCAGAAAGCTGCCTCACCTTGGGTCATATGTGGAGTAGAGGAGACCGGAAGAGACCGGAAGAGGCTTTGGGAGCTGGTGAGATCATTCAGTGGGTACAGGTGCTTGCTGCCAAGCCTGACAGTGTAGGTTGATTCTCAGAATCCACATGGTGGGAGAAGAAAACCAGCTCCCCAAAAGTTGTCCTCGGACTTCCGTATGTGTGCTGCGACACAAGTGTGCCTGTGTGCCCCCTCCCCCATACTTGGAAAAGAGTTTGCTGGTGCTTAGTATTTGGAAAGAAATCATTCTGGGAGAACCCCCCTCCGGCCCCCACTTTTTTTTTTCTATTTTGGAGACTCTGAAGTTGTCAGCAGGACCAAACAAAACAAAACCAAAATCCAAAAAACCAAACCAAACCAACAACAACAACAACAAAAACAAATAAAACCAAATATCTAAGAGTCTTGGAACCTGGATTAACTGAAGAGAGTCAGGGCCAGAGACTCCAGGGCAGGCTCCTGGTGGAGAGGAAGCTAGGGAGAGGCTTCCAGTGAGGAACAGTCTCAAGTGGGATGGGCACTGGATTGTACAGAGCCAGCACAGGTTCGAATCCCACCGCGTTCTGTATGAAAAGCTAGGCAGTGTGGTTGGTGGCCCATGGCACAGTTGTATTTTAAATGTTGGTGGCTGATCTTACTAAAAAGAAGGTGATAAGTACTCAGGGAGATTCCCCTGGTTGGCCCTGACTCATCCTGGCCAAGGGGACAGAACGGAGCAAGGGCAACTCCATTAGCAAATGGAAACTGTCTTTGAGGGGGACAAGAAAGCTTCTGTGTGTTTGGCTGGTTGTTTGTGAGGAGAAGGGGTAGAAAAGGGGTTGGGGGAGGAGGAGGGGAGACTGATCATATACTTATGGTACCTGTGCACAGAAAGCCACATGTGTCACAGCCTGCCATGTGACAAATGGAAACTTGGTTGTTTGCCCTTAGCCCTCCCTCTTCACTCCACATGGCTTCTGAGTCTTCTTAGAAAGACTTGGTGGCCTCAAACATCCAGACTTTGTCTTGGGCATTTTGTATCTTAGACTCAACTTCCTCTCTGGCCCTAGTTCCCTGATGGGCAGGAAAAAGCTCCTGGCTGGTCAAAAGCCCCAGTCGCACTCACTGCAGCCTGCTGGCCCCTGTCACCCTGTCACTGCCCAGCCAGGTTCTGCTTGGCTTTGAAAGTCAAGCTTGTGGCTCCCCTGGGGAAGCGCGGGTGGGGCAGATCATGCTCTGGCCAGCTGCCCTGCCTCACTGCCTCACTGCCTCACTGCCTCACTGCCTCACTGCCTCACTGCCTCTGCCTCCTCCTCCCCTCACTCTAGCACAGGATGTCAAGACTCTGTCTTGTTCCCAGAAGCTCTGAGGCTCACTGGCCTTGCCTGTCCTTGGCTGTTGAGCCGGGAGGGTGAGCAGCAACACCACAGTAGGTGAGTGAGATCACAGCTTGTGGTGTTTGAAGAGTTCAAACTCTGCCTCCTCGCTGTCCTGTTGGCCAAGTCGCTGGCCTGGGCAACCATCTCTTTATCTTACATGAGGGGTATAGTAGGATTGTTGCTCGTAGCTGGTGAGATGGGCCGTGTGGAGCACAGTGCCTGACCTAGAGGAAGATTTTCACACGAGAACTTGCTATTTATTTCTTATTTTCTCTCTCCTTTTTTTCCCCTTCCTTCTCTTTCTCATGTGGCCCAGGCTGGCTTTGAACTGGCTATTTGGCCAAGAATGACTTTGATACTCTGATACTCTGTCCTACCTCATATTCCAAGTGCTGGCATTCCAGGTGTGCACCACCATGCTGGCTTACTCCGTGGTGGGATCAGACCCAGGGCTGTGTGCATGTTCCAATCCTAGCCTGATTTTTATTTTCTCTTCAGGTATTTGATTAGCACCCACTTGGGTTGGGCACTACTGTGAGTCTGGGGGATAACAGTGAAGACAGTAGGTACAAACTTTGTGGGATTAACACTTCAGTTCTGGGAGGAGTCACGGGGTAAACAGAAAGAGCAGACTGGTGTCTGTTAAGTAGCTGGTGGGGCCATGAATGCAGAAGCCGGAGGGAGTGGACCTAGCTCACTGGCGCCCCCTGGAGGAGGCCAGGATGACCTGTGTGGAGCTTGTCACATGCCTACCTCTGCTCCCAGGACCCAGAGTCTAGGAAGGGAGGAGTTGTTATGAATAAAGAGAAGGTTTGGAGTCTTATGTGAACACTTCAGTGAGCCCTGCCTCTGCCTTGTAGAAACTGTTCTTTTTGTTCCTTTTCTTTAGACAGGTTCTAACTATGTAGACTAGGCTAGCCTTGAACCCACAGAGATCCACCTGTCTCGGCCTCCTGAGTGCTTGTATTAAAGGTGTGCACCACAATGCCCAGCACCTTACTTCTTACTTTAAAAATTCTTTTTATTATTATACTTTTTCATTGTTGTTTTGAGTCAAGGTCACCTGTGGCACTGGCTAGCCTCTCACTTGGCTGTGTAGCCAGACATGACCTTGAACTGTTGACCTTTCCTGACTGCCGCATTTCTGACCCTGGTGGGACCCTGGTCTGGGCAGGTTGTGAGTCTGCACCTGCTGGGAAGTTCTGTGAGTGAGCCTCCCACCCTTACTCATTCTGTGAGTGTTTACTCAGCTCAGTAGATCTTCCCTGGTCTCTCCTGGTTTCCCCCCTCTCATGTGCTTTTGTAGAACACAGTACGTAGTATCTGGTCCAGTCCTTTCTCCCCAGGGAGTTTCTCCTAAGACAAATGACCCAGCAACGAAGCAGAATTTGTGAGAACATATTTAAACTGCCTGTAATACAGGAGGGAGAAAAGGAAGCAAGATAGCTGTCCCGTGGCAAGGCCGTGGTTAATTACACATGCATAGCCCAGCCTGCAGTGCATGGGTTATTATGTACCCAGATGCTACTTAAGAAGGCTGGGAAAGAACACAGTTATGTTTACGACATTACATTAAGAGAAAATAAATATCCAGATGGCAAAGTTGTATGCCTGTAGCATTTTTATAGTTATGTAAATTGGTAGAAATATGTTTGACGATGGGAAAACCAGAGGTGAAGTAAGTTGGGTGGAAAAACCCCTTTGTCACCCCTGTAGTGTCACACTTTTGCTTCTCAGTGTGTTGCCTGGAGAAAAGGCTCAGTGGTTAAGCACACTGGCTGCTTTTCCAAAGGACCTAGGTTTGATTCCCAGCTAACACGTGACGGGCAACCATCTGTTAACTAGTTCCAGGGGGATCTGATGCCCTCTTCTGACATCTGAGGGCAACACAGACACATATTTAGGGAAACCGTTATACACATCAACAGTTTTTTAAATGAAGTGATGAGTGGTGAATGCCTACCAGATTCTAGTCCCTGAGCTGGTGGTTGGATATGGTGTGTCCCAGACTAGAGTCCCCCTGACCTTGCTGGGAGCACACTGCCACAGGCTAGACAGCTTCCCTCCTTGATGCTCACAGAGACCATAAAAGAAGCCTTTTTGGAACAAAGGGGAACCTTGTCCTGTAGTTTATCCTCTGGGCACTTGGGCTTGTGTTGAGGCAGGCTGTTAGGTAGCCCAATCGCCTGACTGCTAGGACGACAGGTCTGTGCCACATCTGGCCACTTGGACCTTCCTCAGCTAGTCCTGGGTTCCACAGTGGAGCTGAGAAGTTTCCCGAGTCATTCTCTTCAGAGCTATTTCTAGCAAGTAGTTCTGTGGGAAAAGAACTGGCCTGGTACAGAAAGAACTTCCCAAGTCTTGCTGCCTTGGTTTGAGCAGTGATGTCTCCTATCTGTGAGCCCAAATTCCCACTAATAAGGGGAATCCTGTCCTTTTGAGAGCAGGTCTCTCTGGGTCAGCCACCTTGGAAGGAGGACTAGGGTCTTAGCTTCGTTTCCAAGGGGCCCATGCTGTGGTTCTGAAGCCCATGCTTGTTTGTCCTCTTAGAACGACCCTGGGATGAGGATGTTTGTAACTGTAGCATACACTCGGGAACTGTACAGGGCTGTTGAGGGCTCTCCACTCCCTGAGAGCACTCTCCTCTCCAGTCCTCAGCTGCCCCAGGGGGCCTAAGCAGCAGCTGAAGGGCCATTCACGGGTAGCAGTGATAGCCTGGGATTGAACTTGCAGCCTGACTGGTCTGTGTCACTGGACACATGATAGTGCAAGCGTGAAATGCAGCCACACAGGGAAAACGGTAAGCCAGTGACCCTGACCCCTCCTGACTGCCTGTCTCAGCCCTCCCACGATACCCTTGACACTTGACCACCTCAGAGATGGCTGCCCATTCTCCACAGAGGGTGGGTGTCTTTACCTATAGGAGAGATTTCCTTTACCTTTAAGGATGAAGACGGACATGTCTGGGGTTTTGTTGTTGTTGAAACAAGGTTTTTGCCTTGTGGTTGAGACTATTGAGACTGGCCTGGGTATATGCAGTTCTCTGGGGTCAGCTTTCTGAGCACTGAGATTACAGGCACAGTTGTCATAACTAATCAGTCAGTCAACCAATCAGTGTGTGTGTGTGTGGGGGGGTGTGCACGAGTGTAGGTTCCATGAACATATGTGTACATGTGGAAGCCATAGGTTAGTATCAGTTGTCTTCCTTGGTTGTCCTCAACTTTTAAAAAGTTTAAAATTTTATATATATGAGCGTCTCACCGGCATATATACATTGCACCATGTGCACGCAGCGTCTGTGGGGAGCAGAAGAGGTGTTAGAACCCCCCGGAATTGGTTACTGATGGTTGTGGGCTGCCACATTGATGTTGGAAATCAAAGCCAGGTCTTCTGCAGGTATAGCATGTGCTGCTAACTGCTGAGCTCTTCTCTAGGTCCTCCTCAGGATTTTTGTGTGAACAGGAAGTTCTATAAGACAGCTAAGGCGAGATGGCTCAGTGGGTAAACATGGTTACTGCTGAGCCTGCTGACCTACGTTCCTTCCCCTGAAGCCACGTGGTGAGAGGGAACCAACTCCGGTGGATCAGCCTCTGACCCCCACACACCGGCCCTGGTGTAGGTGCCGCCTCCGTGCCCTCTTATAAATACGAGCAGAATAACCAATGGACAGCGCCGTCCTTTGGCGTTGCTGAAGTGGGCTCCTGTGTGCCTCCCTTTCTGCTGCTAACACCTTACTTAGGCTTGCGGTCCCACTCTTAGGTTGTTAGGGGAAGAGTTTTGCTTTAGAGACAGAACCTTGCTATGGAGCCCAAGCTGTCCTTGAACCAGATTGTAGTCTAGGAGCCTCTTTCCTGTTGGGACTTATAAACTGTTAGTGACCATGCCCAGCCTGAGGCAAGCTCCAGTCATTTGAGTGGAGGCACCAGGGGTTTGTATCAAGGGCCAGCGAGAACTCAGAGAATGTGACCACCAGCCCCCAAGGATGTTCAACACAGTGTGGTTTACACCCATGGGAACTGCAACAATCCAACTATCCCTAAACATACAACCCTGAGACATTGTGCCGCCAAAACCAAGCACATTTGGATGACAACCTTTAAAACCCCCCTTGCTGTAAAGAATTAAAAATCGATCCTAGTATGCCACTAACTTAGAAAACACCAAAACCAGCCAACTAAGCAAAAAAAGATGTCACCAAAGAGCAGAAATCCAATAAATTATGAAAAAATGAAACAAGCTAGGTGGTGGAGGCACACACCTTTAATGCCAGGCAGAGTCAGGTGGATCTCTAAATTCAAGGGCAGCCTGGTCTACCGAGTGAGTTCCAGGATAACCAGGGCTGCACAGAGAAACCCTGCCTCAAAAACAAAACAAAACGACAGAAAGACAAAGCCTCTTGCATGCAGAGGCTGGGTGACAGTGCTGTTGAAGGACAGCTGACTTGTCTTCTTGGCACTTTCCTATCCTTGGTTTTTGTTCTAGAATTCAGCCCAGGGGCCTTGACTCTGCTGTATTCTCGCCCACCTGAATTTTTTTATTTTAATTTTGAGACAGGGTATCACCAAGTTGCCGGGCAGGCCCTGTACTTCCAGTCTTCCTGCCTCAGGTAGCTGGGGTTCCAGGCCTGCGCCATCACACCTAGGTGCTTCCTTCCTTCCTCAGGCTTTCTTTGGTAAAACCTACATTTCTCCTGTCAGGGAAAAATCATGCCATATTTATGTAAAAATGTTTTGGGTGGATTTTCATAGAGTTGATAACATGGCAAATGTTTCTCAGGTTTAATTTTGTCCCCGCTGTGAAGGTTTAACCATTTTGTTGCCAAGACCTGGCCCCTAGCTCCATGTGAATGTCTGTTCATGTGACATGGCTTGAGTCTACAGATCAAAAGATAGATTTTTTTTTCCAGGTGTGTGAATTATGAGCTTGAGCACAGTGGGGAAGAAATGGAAATTTCAGAGAACAACTTGTCGACAGGCTTCTCTCTCCTTCTCTCTCTGAAGTGAAATTATGTGTTCTTAAAAATAATCTAAACCCAGGACAGAGAACATTAGATCCTGTCAGATCCATTGTGTGTGACAGTGTTCTTTCTCTGTGACTTTACTCAAGCTGTCTTTCTGAGCTTCTTAGACGGATGGTCTGCTGTAGCCAGTAGCTGCTTAGAGAACCCTCTGCAGAGGCCAGGATGTGCTGCAGACCCCCCAGGAGCCTGCTTCCTGTCTGCTGCTTTGTAAGCTCTGGCTGCTGATGGCTGCATAGCAGGGCCAGTCCTGGGATTGCCTTTAGGCAAAGGGACTGACTTCTCCAAGGGACTGCCACCTTATCCAAGACTAGAGTACAAATCGTAGCCTTTTATCTCTATCAGAGACCAGTCCAGGCAGTTCCCACAGGGTTATCTGTGACCTGGGTTGAACCCAGCCTCCCCTGTCCAAGTCTCTTTCCTGAACCCTACTCTGTGAAAGTCCTGTAGACAAACCTCTCTCTCAGAGCCTGCTATCAGGGGAACTGAGCCAGGTGATGGCTTTTCTGCCACTTTGCATGTATGTTAGCTTGTGTGCACATGTGTACAGAGAGCAGAGGGACTTATGGGCATTGTGTGTTATCACTACACACCTCAATCCCTCTGCTGACCCTGAAGCTCGCTGTTCCGGCTGGACTGGCTGCCAGCATCTGAGGTGAACGAATCTCCTGTTTCTGCCTCTCAAGACTTACTTTCATTTCTCAAGTCCTGTTCATGAGTGTTGGGGATTCAAACTCTGGTCTTCATGGTCATGCCCCAAGCTCTCTTCCCACTCAGCATGTCTCCCCAGCCTCCCCGCCCCCTGGAACTCCCCTTCCCCATTCTGGTGTGTTTTTTTTTTTTTTTGTTTGTTTGTTTGTTTGTTTTAATTTGTTTTTTTCAAGACAGGGTTTCTCTGTATAGCTCTGGCTGTCCTGGAACTCACTCTGTAGACCAGGCTGGCCTCGAACTCAGAAATCTGCCTGTCTCTGCCTCCCAGAGTGTTGGGATTACAGGCGTGCACCACCCCCTCCCGGCTTCTGATGTCTTTAAGAATGAAGACTATAGCATATTCAGAATATGTGGGGTAGACTCTTGAGATCTGCAGACATGGATGGGGTCCTAGCATACCTCAGTCCTCCACTGTGCCAGCTAGCACATCCACCTGCTTTGCCTGCTTACTGTGGCTGTCTTCAGACAGTGGCCTTTGACTGCAGGGAAGAACTACCCAGCCATAAGCCCTTTCCTCCAAGAATCCATGGGTTTCAGTCTGAGGGCCTTCTTGTACCTGACACACCAACATGTGCTTGAGCGGAGGGCAGTGCTTTTATTAGCCTTGTGTGGGGCTTTCCAGGCACTGGGTAACTTCTACCTTCTGTTCCTTGTTGTGGCACTAAAGGAGGTGACTGTTGGTGGGGAGATAGGCAGCCTTGGGTGGGTGCTGGTGCTGATGCCCTCAGGAGAGGCTCACACCCCTCCGTTGTGTCACTGAGCCTGTTTCTCAAGCTTTTGTTTAGGCCCCCTGGTGCCTCCCCTGGAGTTTTGTCCACAGCATACTGGGCTACTTTTTACCATTTCAGATTTGAGGTTGCCTCTCCTCATCATGCCTAGAGCTCTTCCGGTCTCCCTGGATAGCTTCTCTCATCTGTTTCCTTTTTCTTTCCTGTCCTATCTTCCCTAGTGGGGAGGGTGCTAGGCCTGAGGTACTGGATAGCTCTGTTTTGAGAGCTGCCATGTCTGCTCTCGTGTGGCCTCTGCCTTGTCAGTGCCGGCAACTCTGCTCCGTAAGACGGTTGCATCCTGTGTTGCAGCATAGGCAATCTCACAGAGCACACTCACATACTGCTTGCTGCATCATCACTGTGCAGGTCCGTAGGATTGTGTGCCTACAGAAACGGGCCTCCAAGGGATAGGCCAATGGAAGTTGTCACACAGCCCTTTGTGGCTTCCTGACAGAGCCTCCGATATCAAGGACTCCCTCAATGTGTAGGGAGCTGGACATAGTCTTCTGACCATGTGTCTTCTTTCTGAGGATGAGGCCAACTTTGCTTCATGCTGAGGGGTTGGCCTTTTGGGGAGAGATACATTCTCTGGGAAACAGACTGTGAAGGAGGATCCTGTGGTCTGGACCACCCCAGTATTGGGATCCTGCAATGTGTCACCTCCAAGAGTTCTGTCCTTCATACCTTTCAGGGTCATGATAATACTTAGTAAACATTGGAGACCTAGTGTGTGACAGACACTTGGACGTGTAAGTGCACAGAAGGGCGTACTTCAGGGAGTCCTGACGCCAAAGAGAATGGAACATGTGATACAAGGGACCTGCTTTGGGGGATAGGGATGTACCTGTGGAGTCTCCCTTTCTAGGCAGTGACTCTGGCATGTTATTGATGTGTACACAGGACCCCTGGGCGGGCTGAGCCTAGCACCCAGGTTGCCACCTGGGCAGATGTTTGGAACTCCTGGTATCTGCTGTGTCCCCCACCCTGCAGATCCTACCTCTGCCTGCTTGGCTTGCACCCCTTCTGGGGCTCAGATGGATGAGCTTTAGAGTCTGGAAGGGGTACGTCACGGGCTCCACTGCCCTGCATCAAACAGTGGGCTTAGAGGAAGTGCGATTCTCTGCTGATGGGGAATCTCCTTCAGGTAGGGCCATGTTGAGTGAAGTGGGTAGAGGAGGCTTTAGAGCCAGACTGGCCTATTTGCTTTAGTTCTGAAACCTGGGATGAGTTATTTCACTCCAGAGCCTTGGTTTCTTCCTCTGTAAAATGGGATCATATGAGATGCTCTTCGCGGGCTTGGGAAGACTAAGGAGGTCCTATGTAGGAGCTCCTTAGCGGTACATGCCTGTGTAGATTCATCTGTGTGGTTCATGTCTTCTAAATGGCAATCATTCTAATTATCCTCAGAACTCCCACTGTTCCTCGCCCTCAGTGGCACAGAGTTTGTTGAAAAGACTATTTGGACTTGGGTTTGGTAGCATTTGCTAACTAGGTATTAAATGTTACAATTTGGACTGAGTTTTTTCTGGCCTCTAATAAATGAAGTGGGCATGGTGGATTTTCACTGCCGAGGAAGCCCATCGTGTTTTCTTAGCTCCCCCTGGCCCTGGGTTTTATGATCTTCCACACAGCTCTTCAAGGTTTGTCCTCAATGTAAACACACTGACAGGAGTGGTATTTAACAAGGGTGGTTTGGCTCTGGGTCATCACCACAGGCTTGGGTCTGGCGTCTCAGGCTGTTGAGTTGCCTGGTTGCTGGCATGAAAGCATCAGGATAATTTTTTTTTTTTGCTTTGCAAAATGTGCTTATGACTGCAGAGTGTGGTCAGTTCTTGTACCCCATTCCCCACTGAGTTTGCTAGGCTGTGGTGTGTGGGCAGGATCCCTGCTGAGGACTGGCCATGCTGGCTGGCTGGGGGGCGGGGGTGTCCCCGAGGGTCAGGGTGAGAGGTAGCAGTGCACTCCCCTGGCTGCTATAGCGCGGCTTCTCAGTTTGGTGCTCAACCATGACTGTGTCCTGACTTCCCTTAGGGACTTGTGGGCCCCTTCCCCCCTCAGCCTGCTCCATGTGCAACTGCAGCCTGGGAAGAGATGTGGCTACGGAAGGGTTTGACCAGGTCCTGTCAGTCAGGGGTCGGCAGCTGAGTCTTTGGTGGGGAGAAGTGGAGAAGATGGACTGCACACTCACTGGAGACGTGGTCTCTTCCCAGTCTGCCGCATACATGCTGCCTGCCCTTTTTGTTGTCCTTTTAGACAGCCTCACTATGTAGATCCAGGTATCCTGGAACTCATAGACATCCCCCTGCCTCTGATTCCCAAGTGCTGGGATTAAAGGCATGTGCCGTCACTCCCATCCCCCCATTGCCTCTCCTTCTCTTCAGCAGGCTCTCAATATGTAGCCCTCGCTGGCTTGAGGTTCACTCTGTAGACCAGGCTGGACTTGGACTGGCAGCAATTCTTGTGTCTCTCAAGAGCAGGGGTCATAGGCATGTGTTGCCACTTCTAGTGTCAGGTAACGCAGTCCCTGAGCTGCAGTGTTAGCTGTAAATGGGGAAATTGATAGTCCGGTACTTTCCTGTTCTGTGATGGTAAAACGCTCCTGGAAAATTGCCAGCTACTGTGTTGTTTTGTGATATATATATTTGTTGTTTTGTGACAAATATGTGTGTGTCTGTGTGTGTGTGTGTTTTGTGAAGGCAATTTATGCATGTAGTACAAGATTCTGGGAAGTCGTAGAAGGCTGTAGAATAAAAAGGAAACCTCCTTCACATATATACCGAGGTGCTGCTGCGCTCCCCCACCCCCGCCCCCTACTTTCCCTTTTCAGAAGAATTCACACTTTAAACATTCTAAATTAATTTTATTACATTTATTTATTTATTGTGTATATTTCACACATGCTGTGCCATGCGGTGGGGTAGGATGTGTGTATGCATCTGAGGATGATTAAGGGAACTGATTCTCTCCTTCCGCTCCGTGAGTCCCAGGGGTTGATTTGGTGGCACCTTTACCATCTTGGGTTATCTTATTGCCCCCCCCAATCTTTTTTGTTTAATTTTTTTCTGAGACTGGGTTTCACTCTGTAGCCCAGCTAGCCTGGAACCCCCTGTGTAGACTTGGCTGGCCTTGAACTCACAAAGATCTGACTGTCTCTGCCTCCCAAGTGCTGGGATAAAAGGCATGTGCCACCAAGCCCATCATTTTGCTCTTTATAAAATAGCTGGATTCTCTTTCCTCTTTATGCCAGTGTCATTATTAGTATTGGGGATTTCGTAAACTGAGGCAGAGTCTTGCGGCATAGTCCAGGCTGGCCCGGTACTCACGGGGTTGACATGGTCCCCTACTGCTTCAGTCTTCCCAGCGCAGGTCCAGAGGCACCACCCCACGTCGCCTTTTTTTTGAAAACCAGTCTCCTCCTGATGGAGGTTTAGGGTGTTCCCAGCCTTTCGATTGCTGTCAATGCTGCAGTAACTATCCTAGACTCCAGGAACTGTCATTAATCAAAAGGTGCTGTAAGGCTCTAGTGCATCAGTCTCCGATCTGTCAGGCAGCTCCAGGACGTGTAGACACTCAAGGCAAGGGAGCCCTCGTGGCTCTGGTCTACATGTGATGTCCCCGATATTCTCTGTTATGTGATGTTGGTACTGCTCTAGCCTGTCTGACAGCTTGTACCTTCCCCAAGGCCTGAGGAACCGGGCATGGCCGTGGGACCCCCAGGCTGACCATGCTCACTTGAAGGGAGGGTGTGGAGAAGCATGCATGTGAGAGCTCAGCTGCATGCTACACTCTAGGAAGAAAGTTCTTGTTCCAGTGTTGTGCAACCTTCCTGGGGGCTGGGCTGGCTCTTCTGCTTTTCTTTGTCTTTCTGCAGAGGGGTGTGTGCGGGAGGGCTGGCGAAGGGTGCAGGCCAGGGCAGCTGTGTTTTTGAGGTGAGCATCACCTCACAGTGCCTTTCCTCCATGCTCTCTCGTGTGTCCTCCTTTTGTTCTCTGCCCCCTTTATTGGCTCTGTAGACACACATCCCTGGCAGCCTGGTCACTCCTGCCATCCCCCATCCCTTCCCCTCTGTTCTATGTGTGGACGTAGCTGCCGAGCTCAGGTGAGGGGCCAGCAAGTCTGCGTGCAGATGGAAACCACTCTGTTTCTCCCTCTGTAAGAGGGCTGCTTGTTCATCCCGTGATACACCAGGCCCACAGTAATACTGCCCAAATGCAAGCAATTATTAATGTCTTCTAAGTGACTCGGGTGATAGTCTCTATGACAGACTGTGACTGACTGACTAGCTCATCTATGATGGAAGACAACGTTTGATTGGTTATGGCACTAGCTACCGTGCCTGCCGATGCCACCATGCCTACTAACCCAACTTCAGCCCTTGAGACTTACATGGTGAAAGCAGAGAATTGACTTCTATACATTGTCCTCTAGGATCTCTGTATTCTCTCTCTCTCTCTCTCTCTCTCTCTCTCTCTCTCTCTCTCTCTCTCTTTCACACACACACCCACACACACACACACCCACACACACACACGTATGTGCAAAGTCACATTCTATGAAACACATGTAATGGCCGGGCAGTGGTGGTGCTTGCCTGTAATCCCAGCACTCTGGAAGGCAGAGGCAGGCTGATTTCTGTGTTTGAGGCCAGCCTGGTCTACAGAGTGAGTTCTAGGACAGCCCGGGCTATACAGAGAAACCCTGTCTCAAAAAAAAAAAAAAAAAAAAAAAAAAAAAAAAAAAACCCAAAAAACACAGGTAATAGCAAAACTCAAAAACTAAAAGCACAGGTGACAACAGCCAGACTATATTTCATTGAGGACTCCCCAAAGCCTCTTCTCTCCTAAGTGAGTGCTGACTCGGGTAACTCACTGTGTAGTTGAGGATGGCCTTGAACTTCCAACCCTTGTGCCTCCATCTCCCATGTGCTAGAATCATAGCTCTACATCACTATGACTGGGTTTTGCAGTGCTTGGCGTGGGACGCAGGACTTTGTGCCAGCTAGACAAGCACTCTACCAACTGAGCTTCGTCTCCAGCCTTTTCTTTGTTTATTTCTGAAACAAGTTCTCTCCATGTAGCCCTGGCTGTCTGGAACTCTCCATGTAGAGTAGGCTGACCTCGAATTCAGATTTTCCTGCCTCAACTACCCAACTGCTGGCATTGTGGTATATACGCCTAGGTACACACCCACCCTGGCTCAGATTTTCAGTGTAAGCAAAGGATGTTCTTGAATTTTTTATCTTCTTGTGTCTATCTCCAAATATAAGGATTAGAAGCATGAGCCACCATGCCTGGTCCCAGCTGTTTTTAACTCTTGGGTTTTACAGGTTCTGGGATTGAACCTACAGCCTCACAAATCCTAAACAAGCATATTGCTGTTGAGATGGGATCTGTTAAGTTGTTCATTACTTTGCAAGCATCCTTAACCTTCCTGCCACCAGCTTCCCTGCACTGGGACTACAGGTCTGTGCCACCAGCCTGGTTTCTCTATCTTTATTGTTCTTTGTTTTGTTTTTTGTTTTTTGTTTTAGATTTTTGAGCCAGGCTCAGTTAGCTGGAAATATAGGCATGTGCCACTGTGCCTGGCCTCATCCTGTCTCGCAAAGCACCTGTGCATTTTGCGTTCCTCCATGGGCCTGCATATACACTGAACACGGGTCACTAGCATGAGCCCACTTCAGTGGGAACGTGAAATGGAAGTTGACTTTTTCTTTCTCTCTTTCACTCAGTCCATAAAAGGCTGGCACTTTGGGAAATCTTACTATTTGGTTGGTGAAAAAGAGAAAGAAATAAAAGACTTTGTGTGTGTCATGTTAGCCCCGAGAGGGTGGTGGGCTTGCCTGCCGGGGTGGGATGGCGCGTGTTCAGGGACAGAGCCAGAGTCTCTCTCATGTCGTTAAGATGGTCCTGCCTGCTGAGCGGGGCCCCTTGCCCCTGCCCTGCCTTGCCCCTGGCAGGCTGCTCTGTGGGCTGCACTCTGCTCGCCATCTGTCGAGGAAGCAGTTGTTAAGCTGTTAGCGTGCCTCCCCGCCATGTCTAATTTAGCAGGGCTCCCTCCTCTCAATAGGCCTCTGCTGGGGCTGTGGGATCACCCTTTAATTATTTACTGGGGTCAGCCACCTGATGGGACTCCTTTGCCCACAGACAGAGGGTGCTGACAAGCAGTTAAGTTGGCACGTGGGGTCGGGAGGAGGGAAGTGCCTGGGAGGGTGTGAGCATGAGCTACGAGTGGGTGGCTTCAAAATAGAAATGCATGAAGCGTCTAAGAAGGTAATTTTACACTTGGCTCTTCCCGAGGCTGTGGTTCCCGGTGGGCCCTGCGGCGGCCAGCACAGGTCAGGCCGGCCCTCCTGGCTTAACTCACCTTCCCCTTGCTCTGCCGCTGGTGTCTGCCCTCCGTCCCCAGCGCCTATCCCTCCTGGGGAGACTGGGCATCTGATTGCAAGGCGTTTCTCCAGAGTCATAGGCCTGAGACCATCTTTGCCTATGACCTGCTATGTCATCCTGGACAAGTCACTTCCCTTTCTCTGGGCTCAGTTCTTGACACTTCTGACTCAGGGGATTTGGGGGGAGTGTTCCTCACAGTTTTAGAAAATTTGAATGATAGACATGCTTACTGTTGCAGCAAGAGAGCTGTGAGCTAGATAAAGTCCAAAACCAGTAAGCAGACCTGGCTGTGAGATTTTGGCTTGGTAAGATCGTAGGGGTGGGGGAGGGTGGGGCAGATTTCAAGCCATAGTACCTCATCTACAAGGAAGGGCTAAGGATTTGGGAAATATGTTTAAATTCCTGACAGGTGCTCATTAAGTGGTATTGGCCAAAGGGCTTGGCTTTTGAAACGGCTTTTTGTCTTTGCTGGATAGTGTATTTCATGTAGGGAGGAGAGGGGAGGGGAAGGGAGGGGAGGAGAGGGAGCTGACCTTGCTTTAGGCTGCTGCTCTGTTGAAGCATCTGTGTGGAGTTTGCCAACCTTGCCTAACCCCATCATCATTTCAGTTCCAGTCAGCACTCTGCATGGCCGACTGTGTGTGGTGTACCCCGTATCTTTGAACCGGATATGGTATGAACATATCCGTTTGAAACGAAAACACTATGAACTGATAGGCGCCATTGTCATAGGCGCCATTGTCTACTGCCCTTCAAAAAATGGCAAAGTTGAGTCTTCGTGAACTGCCCTTGTGTCTAAGGCCCTGCTCTTCATCCAGGCCTTTCGCCCTGCCTTTTGCCTTCCCCGCCATCAGAGTGCGTCTCTGTCACAGATGGCGCGCCATGGGTCAGTTAGGTATGGAAGGAGTCACAGTAAAACCCAGCACATTACTCTGCAGGCCGATGCTCCCTGGTTCCAGGAGCCCATTGTTTTCTATCTTGTTCCTCAGGAGTGACCTTGAATTACCTGAAACCCAGAGAAATGTGCTCCTGCTTTGCCCTTTTAACGATGCCGGTTTTCCCTTGCAAGTTGGATTTAAATAACTCTTCCTTCTGTGTTGTCACGTGCTTAAAGAGCAGCATCATAAAAAAAAAATCCCAACCCTAAACTTTAATTATGGGGTATGTCAGGGAGGGAGGGAAGCTTGGGGAGGAAATAACGGGGCCGCATGAGTGGAGTCCCATCGGAGATACTCGCTAGCAGAGACCAGATTTCCCTGCTGCTGCTGCTGCTGCTGCTGCTGCTGCTGCTGCTGCTGCTGCTGCTGCTGCTGCTGCTGCTGCTGCTGCTGCTGCTGGGAAGTTAAACAGCAAGACAGACTCAGCTCAGCTCAGCAG
This sequence comes from Apodemus sylvaticus, assembly GCF_947179515.1. Classification (NCBI taxonomy): domain Eukaryota; kingdom Metazoa; phylum Chordata; class Mammalia; order Rodentia; family Muridae; genus Apodemus; species Apodemus sylvaticus. The sequence goes on from NC_067481.1 coordinate 44,609,005, forward strand.
GCTTCCTCCAACCGGTTTATTCCCTTTAATTTAAGAGGCCCATGGCTGTGTGGTTGGCAGGCCATTCACTCACTCTGTCTTCCTCTGTGTCTGGAGAGAACCTTAGGGGTCCTGAGGCCCTTTGGTTGTGTCCCTTCTTCATGGAACAGTTGTCATCCACATGGACTTTGTGTGTGTGTGTGTGTGTGTGTGAGAGAGAGAGAGAGAGAGAGAGAGAGAGAGCCTGAATGCCACAGAGTAGGTGTGGAGGCCAGAGGATAACTTGTGAGAGATGGCTCCTCTGGCCTTGTGGCTTCCCAGGATCAAATTCTGGTTTCAGGCTCAGCAGGAGGCACCTTTCCCTACTGAGCCTTTTTGCCAGCCCCCGACCTGGACTTCGATGGCTGGCTGCTGCGGTTTGAAGCAGAGGCCCCTGGACACACTAGGGCTCTATGACTCCTTCCCTCCCCCTCTGTCTGACAGGGAGGGGGGAAGTACAGAAGGGATTTGGGGGAGATAGCTCAACTAATAAGTTGCTTGATGTGTGGGCATGGAGACCCAAGTTCTATCTCCAACACCCACATAAAAAAAATCTGGTATGGTGGATGGAGGTTACCATCCCAGTACTGGAGAGGCAGAGACAGAAGGATCCCTCCCACCCACAGGCCAGCAAACTTAGCTTACTTGCAGGTTCCAGGCCAGAGAGAAACTTGTCTCATAAACATGGAAGATGCTTCCCTACCCCTGGGGACGGACATCTAAGGTTGACCCTCTGCCCCTACATGCACCCACATGAATGTATACTCAGACACACATTCAGAGAGCTTGAGGAACTGTGAGGGAGGCCGCGCTAAGGAGTCTAAGACTTGAACTTGAGGGTGAAGCTGCCATCCAGATTTTGTGCCAGGGCTGTGTAGTAGTTCCTGCAGTGGGGGTGTGGCCACATGCACTGGGGTCCCAGAGGCATGCAAAGCCTAGCAGTTGAAGCCATTATCTTTCTGGGCATGGGGAGGAACAGCAGGTGGCAGTGACTGGGAAGCTTGAAGTCTATCCTAGTCATAAAAAGTGAAAGGGACAACTCACCCACAGTCACGTGCCTGGCCGATGTCCTTAAATGGACCAGGGGGCTGAGTCCCGATGTTTGTGACTCCAGCAGAGCTAATGTTTTCCTGGAGACAGCTGAGGAACTGATAGCGGCATTCCAGAGACATGAAGGAACAGGTCTTTTAATTTACATTCAAAAGTAATAAGAGGAAGAGGTTTCTGGCACTTGTGCAGTTTAAAAAAAAACAAACCCCTGATGGAGCCGTTTCCCGAGTCGGGTTGGCAGCCCTGTCTGAGCCCCGATAGCCATGTCTGAACCACTGGGTGGTGTCACAGGCCCTCCAGGAAACTGATTTTGGACCCTGGCCTCTGACTCAGTGTGGTCTGCCGGGTGACTCCCAGTGCCCGGTAGGCGGCTGTGTCCTTGCCCAGCCCATAAGCAGGTGCCCCAGGTGATTCCATTCCTGCCCAGCAGCCCAAGTGAGAGGCTGCAGAGGTGTCTTGGTGGGCACAGCTGGGTAAGTGGAGCAGCTGGGGTGGGGGCGGGGGTGGGGACAGGGGTGGGGCAGACATTGGGTAGAGGCCCAGGTGTTCAGAGTGGCCGTGATTTGTGCACAGAGCTGAGGCTTTTTACCTAAGGAGCCGGGAAAGGCATTTGAGAAGTTGGGCGACTCTTAGAAACCGTGTCTCCCGGAAACATGTGTTTCAGTCACAGAGGGGACATGGCGGGGAAGGAGTGCCATGTGCAGTATCTGTATCACTTCCTTGTCCCCCTGCCCACTCCATGCCCCTTTAGCCAGGAAGTATGTCTTTGCGTGACACTCCACCTGTGTCTGTGGATTTCTGTAACTTGAGAATACCGCAGGAATTAGGGTAGCGACTGGCCGGGCCCAGGAGGCCAGGGTTATCAGCCTCTGTAGGTGCATATGGGCCACCAGAGGGAAGCCTGGTGATCTTTTCCAGTGTTCTTTCTAGCTTCAAAATCCTGAGAACAGTGTCATCTGGTGAGCTGTCCTCACTCAGTAACACATGACTGCCAACTGGGTATTTCAGTTACTGAGTCCGAAGTCTCCGTGAAACCAGAGTTCATGTCAGACCACAGTTGTGTGACACTGACCAGGCACAGATATTTGCTTCGAAACTGGGGGCTAAGGGGGAGTTGCTTGTTAGGGTTATGTGAATGTGGATGCATGTGTGTTGTGTGTGTCTCTGTCTGTCTGTCTGTCTGTCTGTATTTGGAAGTCAACCACGGATGTTATTGCTTAGGACCCAGCCACCTTTTCTGCTGATGCAGGCCTCTAACTAGGATCTGGGACTTGCTGAGTTGGCTAGACTGGCTGGCCAGCAAGCCCCAAGGATTCAGGATTCTTCCTGTCTACCTTTCTAGTCCTGGGGTCACAAGCATTTGCCACCAACGTATTTGGCTTTTCACCTGGGTGCTATGGACTGGACTTGGGTCCAAATGCTAAAATGCGGGCACTTTACAGACTGAGCTATCCCTCCAGCGTGTAGAATTTTATTTATTTATTTTTTCTTTGAGGCAGGGTTTCTCTGTATAGCCTTGATGTCCTGGAACTCACTCACTCTGTAGGCCAGGCTGGCCTTGAACTTTTTATTCTTCCTCTTCTCCTCTTTTCTTCTTCCTAATGTCCCTCTTTCCTTCTCTCTTCCTTCTTGTCTTGGCTTGTCTTCCTTCCTTCCTTCCTTTCCTTCCTTTCTTTCCTTTCCCTTTCTTTCCTTCTTTCTCCCTCTTTCTTTCTTCCTTTCCTTTCCTTTCCTTTCCTTCCTCCCTTCCTCCCTTCCTCCTTTCCTCCCTTCTTCCCTTCCTCCCTCCCTCCCTCCTTCCTTCTTTCCTTCCTTCTGTGTGGCACTGGAGTTCAAACCTAGGGCCTTGGGCACGCTAGGCAAGTGTCCTAAAACTGTAAAACACCTCTAGCCCTTGGTTTTTTGAAACAAGGTCTCATTCTGTAGTTTAGGCTGGTCTAGAACTCATGACTTCATTGTATCAGGCTCTTAAGTACCAGGCTACAGGTGTGTGACCACATCCAGACAGTTATTCTTGATTTTATGGAAATCTCTGTGTGGCATGAGTGTTTATGTCCCTTTTATGGTAAAGATGTAAATTGTATTTTAAAAGCGAGTACAGCTGGGCCAGGGTGCTGGCTTGGTGTGGTAATGGCGCTTGCCTCCAGCCCCGTAACCTGGATTCTGTCCCTAGGGAGAAGGAGAGAGCCAACTCCACAATGCTGTCCTCTGGCCCCTTCCCTCAGTATTTTTAAAGATGAGTAAATTTAAGGGAAGAAGAGAAGATATGTAAATATTGTACTGGTGGTCTGTGCCCAAAGTGACGAGCCACCAGTACGGGGGAGCCTACTTGGAAGGGACAGGCTTGAAGTGAGGAGGCCAGGCGGGTCGGGAAGAGGACTTTCACTGCTTGCCTGAGGGTTTCCCTTTCTGGAAAGCTGAACACTCAGGGCACGTACACACAAGACTGTCAGGGCAATAGCCTGTTTCTGGGTTGCATGAACAGGCTTGTGCAAGTTTTACTGTGAGGATGGGGTCTAGATGGGGGGCTTGTGCATGTGTGTGAGTGTGTGTGTGAGCGTATGTGAGTGTGTATGTGATCATGCATGTGTGTGAGTGTGTATGTTTACACATGCTTATGTGTGTTTCTTTCGGTTACTGTCACACTCGGCCCCCTTCACCCGCTGTCCTTACCCCACGGCTTGCTTATTGATTCTATTTAGGGGAACAGCTGGGTGTTCCTAACAAGAAAGCCCCAGTGGATCCTTTTGCAGACTGATGATTCTCCAGCTATCCCAAGGTTCTTCTCCGTCCTTAGTCAATATCAAGGCCACAGGTGGATCTAGTACCTATCGCAAGGCCAGGCCTGCCCCATCGTGCCCTGCTAGCCTCTTGTGTGCTTGCTTTCTGGGTGACTCCTACATTCCGCTCCCCCAGCGGGGAGGACTTGTGCATGCTAGCTCTGTCACTAAGGGACATAGCCCAAGACCGTCTCTTTAGTATCAGTGTGAGGAGTGGCCTGGTAAGCTTAGACCCTATGGGAGTGATATCCCAAGTTCTTTCTCAGCAGCTTTTATGTCCCAGCTGACCATGTGCTGCTGTGTCTGGCACATCAAGGACATCATGAGGTGTACTGGCACACAGCTGCTGTTCACAGTTGACAGAGGCAGGGGAGGGCTCTGCCACACCTGCCCATTCTTAATTTTGAACCCAGTGTGGTTACACTAAAACCTGTTGTTTGGGAAGAATATCATAACGTTCTAAACAGCATTCTAGCGACTAAGCAATCTAGGGAAAGCTTGTGGGGGAAGGGCTGCGCTTTGAGAGCTATGGGTGAATGGGGTGCAGAGTGTGAGCTTAGCAAGAACCGATGACTGCCACCTTCAGGAGTCAGGAAACGCTCTAGGAAGGAGAGCAGAGGGGCTTGTGGGTTCTGGCTCTGGCCACCAGATCTGGCCCTCATGTTTACACATGTGGACCCCAAATATAGACACAGAATCACCAGGAACAGATCAGACATGGGTGGTACCCAGGATCTGGAATTCCACCAAAGGGCTTGCAAGTTATGTGTGAATAATAATGGCTGACATTTCTCAAGCCCTTCCTCAGTGCCTGACATTGTGCTAAGATTCTACAGTAAACTGCGGAATGGATTCAGGCCAAGCCCTGTTCAGTCTGTAGGAATAATCACTAATGTTTGCCGGGCCCTTCCCACTGTGCTAAACTTCCTTTGTGCTTGTTCATTTAATCTTTGTTGAGTTCCACGAGGCAGGTTTAAGGCTTCTTTTGGTTGCTTTGGAGGCAGAGCATCAACCAAGGCTATAAATTAAGTCATTGTCACCCTGGGGAGCCAGCCTCAGCCAGTGATTGCTGTGGGAGGCAGTGATGAACACTTTGTATTGTCATAGTTTGCTTTCTGTTATGACAGACACTGTGACAGAAACCAGCTTGGGGAGGAAAGAGTTAATTTCAGCTACAGATTAGAGGCCTTCCCTCAGGGAAGCCAGGGCAGGAGCTCAGGCAGGAACCAGGAGGCAGGAACTGATGGAGGAGCACTACCTAGGGCTTGCTTCCCCTGACTTGCTCAGCCTGCCAACGTGCCCAGGGGTGGTACCATTCATAGTAGACTGGGCCTCCCTCCCTCATCAATCAGAGATCAAGAAAATAACCTCATAGATACGCCTGTAGGCCAGTCTGATGGAATTCCTTAACTGAGAGTCTCTTCCCTGGCATATCTGGGTTTTTTGTTTTGTTTGTTTGTTTGTTTGTTTTTTCGAGACAGGGTTTCTCTGTGTAGTCCTGGCTGTCCTGGAACTCACTCTGTAGACCAGGCTGGCCTCGAACTGAGAAATCCACCTGCCTCTGTCTCCCAAGTGCTGGGATTAAAGGCGTGCGCCACCACTGCCCAGCTATGTCTGGGGTTTTAAAGCCAATAAAACCTATGCCTTTCATAATTCCTTTAATGATTTGAGAGAGAAGGATTGTGGATCGGGTGGGCCAGCATTGTGCCAACAACTAAAATATGTTTCTGAGCATGGGCCACGTGGGATGCCAGTTTGATGAAACTTGTGTGAATTAAGTTCTTGCTTCCGTGCCAGTGTGCTGGGCTCCTGTCTTAATGGCAGGTACAAACTGGACAAGTGTAGGCAGGGGACAGCGTTGAAATCAAGTGCTTGGCCAAAGCCACATAGGTAGAACATGGCAGAGATGGAATCTGAAAGCAGGTCTGCTGATTCTGGATCTGAGCCAGAGCGGTGTTATCATACGCCAGGTATCAGAATGTGCAGTAAGGAAAAGGTTAGAGAACGGGGTGCTCGGTGAGGAGGGTGGCCTCTGGTCACAGGCCACCTCGAAACGATCAGTGCAGGATTGTGGATGGCCCAGTGAGTGCCTTGTGTGAGCCCTTCCCTAGGCAGATACTTGTTTGTCTTTCCGTGCTGGCCCACATGGGAGTGTCAGCACATTCCTGGACCTGCGTCCTTTGGTTGGCAGAATCACTGTGACTTTAATCATTGGAACACACGGCGACTCCGTTAGCATTCCAGCCTTGGGTTCCCACCCAGCAAAGAGGATGGCCTTGGGCCCAGCTGGTTTCCCCGAGAACAGAAATCCCCATCTCTTCTCACCCCACACTCAGGGCCAGCAGCAGAATTCTACTATAGCTGTCCTGTGGTGGATTCGTCCACGGTATACCAGCCCTGTGCTGCTGCCACATTACCTGCTCTGAGCCTCAGGGTCATCGGTAAAGACAAATCTGAGCAAGACTCGTGTGGGAGAGGGATGATGTCATCATTTTCTGTCTTCTGCGAAAGATTATTCTGCTTCTGACCATCTAACGCAGAAGTTGTCTCATGCCTCCCCCAGGACATTGGGCAGTGCAATTTTGGTTATCATAATCTGGAGGGTGGTGGCTGCTGGTTACATGCCAGGGGCGTTGCTTAGTACCCTGCAGTGTTAAGACAGACTTCCTGTAACAAGGAATGATCAGTTTCCAAATATTAATAGGTAAGAAACTCAAACTAGGTATCATGGCTCCCATCTATAATTCCAACATTTGGGGTGCTGAGACAGAAGGATTGCACCATCATCAGTGGAATTGCAAGTTCAAAGCTAACCTAGACACATAAACCCTGTCTCAGCAAAGCAAGAGCTACAAGAATAGGCAAATGTCATCAGCCTGTCACCTGGTGCTGTATCCTGAACATCTGTCCAGATGTTCTATCACTGTTCTGCTTCTGGTTCTTTCCACTGAGTGAGCTCATGGTGGGACCATGTTTTTCTGCCTTCCTTGCTTTAGGTGTAGACGTGACTTTTTTGGTCAGTGAGCTGTTAGCAGAGAGAAACGTGGTCCTCGGGGTGGAGTCCTCTAAGAGCTCCTGTTTTTGCCGCAGCCCTCCCCTTGGTGGATTCCTTTAGTCCAGACAGGGAAGATCTGAGTAGAGCTGTGGGCTACAGTGGACACGGGCAAGAATGACAGGTACACCTCTGTCTGGACCACTGAGACCTGGGGATGGCTGTCCACTGCAGAGCCTCTCTGGTCCTGACTACCATCTCCCAAGGGGAACAGAAATGTGAAGGTGAGATCTGGATGGAGATCTGTGCCAGCTATGGGTGACCGTGCCAGCCCACCATTGCGTGCCGTAGTGAAGACGCCATGCCCGTCTCCAAGGGAAGTACCTGGTGCTGGCAGGTACTTTATAAAAGAATGGTGTGCTCAGCCACCGGGGCTTTGGGATCCAGCAACTGTGCCAAGTGTACTCCTGTGTGAGTTTGGGCCACTGTCAGCCGGCCACACTTATTCTGCTCACTGAGTTCGCTTTAAAGCAGTTGCTACACAGGAGTGTTTTGAAGGTGACGTCTGTCTTTGCTTCCCAGGGTCTCTCGCTGCATGTCTGGGTCGCGTGTGCTGAGTGTGGAACGCGAGTGCCACCGTCTTGTGTAGCTGCGGGGAGAGAGGCCCCAGGAGAAGCCACTGAATAGGATGTCCCTGAGCAGGGAGACGAGCAGAGGGCTGGGTGTCTTTTACTTTTCTCTGATTTGCAGCTAGCGCCCTAGTCCCCAGGGGCTCAAAGAGCACTGTGGGTAGGGCATACCCCATCCACAGGTCTGGTTCTCTCTTAGCCTGAACATCACTGGGCAGCTCCCATCTCGGGAGGGGTGTTGCTGTGCAGGCAGTGTGCTGAGGGCTATTAATTCTGCTCATCTCCCATAGAGGCTCAGGTATGACTGCTGCATGCCAGGAGCAGGCTTACCCTGGCCCTGAGCCAGTCTAGTTCTGAGCACTGTAGAACAAAGTCAAGCTGACTCACACTCCTGTGAGCCTCAGTATTCCCATCTATAAAAAGGGCATGATCAGGGAACAGTCTCCATTTGCTTCCTGCTGATGTTGGCATGTATGGTAGGGCTAAGGTCATTGTCCTGTACAGCCAGGGACAGATTCCCTAACATGTCAGAAGGAGAGAGTGACATATCCATTCTAGCTACCCGTAGTTCAGGTTCTTGAAGAAGTCTTGCTTGGAGGGGGGTTGGGACAAGAGCCTGGGCACAGCTTGGATGGCACCTTCCTGAGGGCTCGTGCTGGCTGTGCCGAGAGCGGTGTTGTGGGGTTGACCCTTTGATTGTATGGGAGCTGGCGGGGCACTGGTGTTCTCTGAGCCTCTTTCCTCAGGGGTTAGCCTGAGAAGTTGGATGCAGGCTTGACAGCGGCCCACCTGCCCAGCCTGGTGCCTTTTCCTGGCACCTGTGGGCCCGCCTCTGCCCCTCCCACTACCCTCATTAATCTGAGAGCAATTGGTTCCTCATCCAGGAAGGTGCCAGGGGCCCCTGCCTCGGCAGGTGACTCACTGGGGTGCAGGCCCCAGACATTTATTATTGCGGTGGTCAGGCAGTGTAGTGAAAAGGGCTGGGAGCTGTGGAGCCAGGCTGCCTGGGTTTGAATCCCAGCCTGCCACTTCCCGACTGTTTGATCTTGAGCAAGTTAATTCATCTCTCTGTGACTCAGTTGCCTTATCAGGAAAGGGAGTCTGAGGCTGGAACCTGCCTCAGTAGGTTGTTCCTTCGCCGCCACTGAAGGAGTTAGTGTTTTTAGTGCTGAGCACATACACAGTGGAGGTTCCCGGCTTTCTCTGGTTCTCCCTTGAGGTGCCAGGTATTGGTGTCACCAAAGGATTGGTATCAGCCGTACCTGCTCCTGCTTCTTTGACATAAATAATGAATGTGTTTCTAATTGTACTTGAAACATCTTGCCAGCTCTAGACAGGTGCGGCCTCCAGATCTCGGGGAGGGCGGGTGAGCAGGACAGCTCCGCACATAGCCGGTTGCCCTGGCACCTTCCCCATGCTTTCTCTTTCAGAAGACAGTAGCCTCTGAGAAGGATGCGTGGGGCTAGCGGATGGGGGAGCTGGCAGCCATGCCTGACAACCTGGGTCCCACATAGAGGAGAGCTGACTCCCACAGGGTGAGCACCCAGACAGACATAGATGCAGCCATCAGTCAGTAAATATGTGATTCTAAGAATGATTTTAAAGGATGCATTAGAGAAGCTGGAGAGATACTGTAGTTTTCAAGAGTTTTTGCTGCTTTCGTGGAGGACCTGGGTTCAGTTCCCAGCAATCACATTGTGGCTCACAACTGTCTGTACCTCCAGTTCCAGAGGATCTGATGATGTCTTCTTCTGACCTCCACAGATACTGAGCGTGTATATGGCATGTATATATACATTTAGGTAAACACTCGGACACATCAAATTAGTTTTTAAAAGGGCACATTGCATGGCCAGTGTCGCACTGTGAAGAGTCATTGGCCCATGGCTCCCCGCCTGTGTTCCCGTGTTCATGTTCCCTTCCTGACCCGGGGTGTGTTATGTGGTGTAGCTATATGGTAAGGTGGGGACTGGAGTACGCGGTGGGATTTGTTTAGTTGGCCTGAGCCTCTTTCTAGCTGAGCTGTTTTGGGCAATTTAGCATCACTTTGGAGAGATGGTTCTTCTCACTAGCTCACATAGCATAGGAATAAGAAATACTGTTCTAACCCTGACATTGCAAAAGTGAAATTGGTATTCTCGGTAAAAATCCCCAGCTCAGAATGGCAGTTTGACAGGCAGTGTTCTTGTTAGCTGTACTGGCGGGATGGTATAGGGATTTCACCTTCCCCGACATCTGTAGCATGCTGTAGAGCCTGCCCTGCCACAGGGTCAGCCTTCATCTCCCAGCCCCACCCCCACCCCATCAGAAACCCCCCAGGCTTCAATTTGTTCTGCTCTGGTCTTGCTTCAGCTCCCCAGAGACAGTGCTTTGGGCTTGGCAGGTGTCATGGAAACCCCCCAGCCCTGCCCAAGTCCAGGAAGCAGGAGGGGGAGCTGTCTTATAGCCAGACAAACAGGTATTTCCTGTCAGCCCCCAGCTGTCAAGAGAGGGTTTGCTCCTGTGGGAATTCAGAAGGACGCCCCACCCATGTCAGCCTCCTTCCAGGCACCCAGGATTTAGCTAAGGACTGAGGTACCATCCAACAGAACCCCTGGTGCTCCCTGAGGGCCCCACCCTACCTTCCCATTAGCCCGGGGGAAGCTGGGAGGATGAACTCGGATGTGTGGCTGGCCTGGATGGGAATGGACTGGAGGGTGGATCTCCAAGACAAGGGCGGCAACCAAAGTGTGGAGTCACTCACTTCCTGGTGTGCATTTTAGATACTTGGTTTCAGACAATGTTTTGGGTATACTTGGTTAAATAAAATGTATCATTAACATTAGTACTGCTGTAGCTCAGTTGGTAGAGTGCATGTCCAGCCTTCATGAGGCCCTGGGATGCAATCCCTAAAACCCGCATACACTGACTGGGTGTGGTGGTGCACACCCATAATTCCTGGCCAGCCGGAGGATAGGAAGTTCAGAGTCATCAGTCAGCTACACACGGAGTTTGAGTTGTTGTCTCCTAATAAATAATAAATAATAGCTTTTATTCCAGCGACTGGAACAGACAGAATAAACTCCACAACATCTGTTTCTGAGGCAGAACTGTCTTGCTCGCATGGACTGACATCCAAGGTCCTACCCCAGAGAGGATGAGCTGGAGTTGGGGAGGGAATGTGCCTGGGCCTGCCACCTGCCGTGAGGGGCAAGGACCCACTATGGAAGCCGTCCTGGGGACGTCTGTAGAAAGCCGGGAAGGGGAATCTATCTCTTGGGGTGGAGTGGCTGGTTTAGAAAGGACTGGGGAGTTACAGCGGAGCTGAGTTCTGGGCTTTTGTCCTAAGGTCCCCTCAGGTCCTGTATAGAATAGGGAGGGAAAGCCAGTGCCCTCAGCTTCGGGCATTTTGTAATAAGCCCGCTCCCTAGGCCAGTACAGAGCCCCTGCTCCCATCAGTGTCTATGAAAGAGGCAAGCCCCGTGGTGTCCTCTGATCCTTCTTCCTGTAGGCTGTGAGTGGTAGTGGGACTCAGGAGTCAGGGAAAATCACCCCCGCTTTGCCTGCAGGGTGATATCTGCCACCACTACTTTCTTGGCAAGGTTATCTCTGATACCCTGGGCAACTCTTTTATTTCCCCAGCCTCAACTTTCCTCCTTAGTAAAATGCGGATGCTAGAGGTGTTTTGACGTATTCTCAAAAGTTGTGAGGATCCCACGAGCATATACAGAAGGCTTGGCCACTGGAAATGGGTGGGCATTGTGCTTAATTCTGTACACGTTTGTCAGACAGAAGAGAACTGGGAAGAACAGGCCCAATCTAAGACAAATGGCCTTAGCTTAAGGTAACTTAAAAAAAAAATAGTTTGAATGAGACCTGGTGCCTGGTAGGTTTGGGACAGGGTTCCGGCTCCACTTTCTTTCCCCAGGTGATCTGAGTGGATAGTGTGGGGTCTGCCAAGCCCTGGGCCTTTGAGAGAATGCTGCCCCGCATCGTCTGCAAGGGCAGATGCTGCTCCTGACTCGCCTCTGCGCAGGTAGCATGCTTCACCATCCAGACATCACCTCAGGCCGGGCACAGCTTGCGAGGGACAGAGCGTTAGCTCTGCTTCCCTTGATGTCCACAGCTGGGAGAGGTAGCATTACCATTGTTCCCATCTTAGAAGCTGGGTGCGGGCAAGCAGCTCTTGAACAATCCAATGCAGAAGGGTTTAAAAGCTGCCGGGCCGGTGAGATGGCACAGTGGGCAAAGGTGCTTTCCGCCAGACCTCCTAACCCGAAGTCAAAACCTGAGACGCATATGATAGCAGGCGAGAGTTGATATCTGCAGATCGCCGGAGAGAGTTGATATCTGCAGATCGCCTCTGACCTCTGCACATATGCCATGCCCATATTAATCAGATAAATGTGATGTTTTTGTTTTTGTTTTTGTTTGGATTTGGTTTTTTCGAGACAGGGTTTCTCTATATAGCCCTGACTGTCCTGGAACTCACTCTGTAGACCAGGCTGGCCTCGAACTCAGAAATCTGCCTGCCTCTGCCTCCCAGAGTGCTGGGATTACAGGCGTGTGCCACCGCTACCCTGCTAAATGTGATATTTTTAATAGAAGCAAAACCTTGTTTAATGTCCGTTTCCTTTTCTTAGGCTCTCCAGGTTAGAGATGTCCCCGTGCTTCACTCCTGCAGAAGCGTTACACAATGCTTGTGGGACAGCTGCTGCCACCAGTTTACAGATAGGGGACCAGCTGACCCAAGCTAACACGGCAGAGCCAGGAAGGTCTCTTACCTCCCCTGCGTCTGGGTGTCTTGTAGGTTCTGGGGAAGGCATATGCAAACCTGGGGGAGATGATGCTTGGCACACCACCACTGCCACCGTCACCACCACCACCACTACCACCACCACCACCACCACCACGCCTGGAAGTAGAGAGTATGCCTGGGCATCTCTAGCTGTTGAGCACTGCTGGGCAGGAGTTCAAAATTCTCTAAGGCCTCTCAGGGCTGACAGCTGGGAAAGGCAGAGTAACGTTCTGCCTTCTGGAACCCAGAGGCTAGGTTTTCTGCAGGGCCTGAGGTGGGTGGGGTCTCCAGATTGCCAGAACATGGCTGTGGCTTATGGTGCTATCAACAAAAAAGCAATAAGGTCAAGGCGGCTTGGTGAGCCATAGCTCAGGGAAGGGGGATCTATCTGGAGGTCCCTTGGCAGGGCCACCAGCACTGCAGGGAAGAGGCTACCTGACATGGGAACTCTTGAATTCTTATGCCTTGGCAAAAGCCATAGCTGTGGTCATAGCCAACATCCAGGCTTGTTTGCCTGATGCCTCCTGACCTGGCAGTTTGTTCCCCCAAGAAGTGAAAGTCTGCTCTCTTAGAAGAGTGTACCTGTGTCTCCAGGCCTTGTAGGAGAGCAGAAGACACTGCAAAATGTCAAAGAGGCTCTGGGCAGTTGACATGGCCTTGTGGCATTAAGTTAACTGGAGGCTTCAGGTGGTGGCAGGCTAGACCATGGTCCTACCCTGTCTTCTCTCTGAGGTCCCAGCCTTTCTTGTACTGATGCGCATGCCTGCTCATCTTCCCTGTGGTGACCTTCATTGTATTGGGGGAGGGGCTTCTCTTAGGTGAACCATCTCTGATCCAGGGAGGAAAGGCAGGTGTGTTTCAAGTCACTCCTTCTCAGAGGACTGTGTGGTTCCTGCTGAGGGAGCCCTAATTACATCCTGAAGGCCAGGGGATGCGCTGTGGCCTTGTCACTCTCCAACTGGATGAGAGATGAGGGAGCTGGCTCCCTGGAGTGGCCCTGGGGCATAGGGTCCAGTCAGGACATTTTGAGGACCCACAAAGGCAGGCTCGTATCCAGACATAATTTCCCCCTTTTTGTTTTGTAACTGCTTACCATAAAATACAATATAGATCCAGCATGCACAGAGCATTAGTGTACAGCTCAGGTACAGTCACACATGTGGACCCTGGTGACCTGTCTAGATCAAGGACCAGATCTCTGCCAGAGCCCAGAAGTCAAGTGACATTAGCTTGACTGTCAATCATGTCCCTGCTCAAAGTCGTATTTGCCACGAAATTGTAACCCTTTGGTGCTGGCATTCCCCTTGCTCAGTTCTTACATTTTCTGTCAGAAGACGTGTGCACATGTGTGGGAGTCTGTCTGGCTCAATGTTATAGCACCCATGCAGTTCCGTTGCATGTAGCTGTCCTTGTTCATTTTTGTTGCTATGTAGTAGTCCAGTGAACGGGCATAGTGAAGAAATAATTCCCATTTTTAGTTGTTGAGTATCTTCTTCCCCTTCTACTCTCCTCCTCGGTGATGTTTTTTGTTTTTTGGTTTTTTTTTTTTTTGGAGAGTCTCAGCTCACCAACTGGCTAGACAGGCTGGCCAGTGAGCACCAGGGATCTTCGTCTCCCTCGACCCTTCTAGTGCTACCATGCCCAGTTTCTCTGTGAGTACTGGGCTTGAACTCGGGTCCTCAAGCTTGCACAACAAGCACTTTACTTACTGAGCGTAGCCATAGATCATTAGTGTCGTTGATTTCCGTGTTGTTTTCCTGATGATGACCAATTGGTTTGTTTAGTTCTAAGATGCTACCCATAATGCCACTGTGATCATTATTGGACATGTCCTGGTGAATCTGTTTATGTGTATGCACATGTATGTGCACCTGTATATGCATAGTATTTGGGGACCCCTGGCAACAGGATCACCACCTCTTGTTTCAGTTTCAAATCCGCCCTATAAACAGGTGAAAAGATTGCTCAGTTTAAGGAGGGGTCTGCCAGGCCCTAGGGGACCTCTGCCCACTGGCCTATCTCTGTGGCCCATGGCTCTCCTCTGAGCTCCTTGCAGAGCACACTTGCTTTCCAGATGTTCTGGGACTTTGCATCACTGGAGTGTGCGTGCTGCCTGTGTCTGTGTCAGAAGGTGGAGTGTGACACTTGTGTGTCACAGACATGAGAAATGGAGAAGAGGGTCCCCGGGAGAAGTGGGCCCCACTGGTCCATCACTGCCAGCGCTAACCCGAGCTTTCTGTGGCTCTTTACGTTTTGCCGTCTGCTGGAGTATGGTGTCTGCTATTGCGTTTCTTCCTGAGTGGCTTTGGAGGCCTTCCAGGGTACAGGGTCAGGGGGCCAAGGCTCCTGGCCACGGCTTTTGGGGCAGCTCAGCTCTTAATGTGTTTTCATAATCAAAGCAGAAAGGTCCCATTGTGGCCCTCAGTCCTCTGTCATAAAGCACTTTTTGTTTGCTAGCATCATTCCAAGTCGCAAAACCCAGCCAGCTCAGCAGAAATAATACCCATGAATGGCCCTTGCCCTTACAGCACCAGTCAGGGTGTCACAAATTAAGGGTTAGGCAGCCTGTGCTTACTGGGCACCCCTAGTGTCCCCTAAAGTTCACAGGCCACTCACAGGAACAGAATATGCCCACCAGAAGCCACGTTCATCACTCTGGAATTAGGATTAGATATGAATGTTGAGATTTCTTTGCCCTGTATGTCAGAATCCTGGTAACACTGGGGAAATCCAGGGGTGGCTTCCCCAGGAAGCAGGGAATTCAGAGGTCAGCAAACCTCAGCTTCCACGCCGCCGCCTCCTGCCTCCCATGTAACCAGCCTTCCCTTCACATACACTGGGCTGCTTGGTGTCCAGGTTTGCATTCCAGCTCTTGCTCTCACCTGCCTGGTACTCAACTCAAAGAGGAACAAAAATCAACTTTCTGGAAGAAGCTTCCATCTCACTGGCCGCAAGCTCAATGTGTTGTCAGCCTGAGTAAAATCAGGTCTCTTCAGGGTTAACGAGGTGGGGCGGTGAGCAGGGCAGGCCAACTGGGAGCAGGTGCCCTAGGTTATTGGGTTACATCAACAAGAGAGCACCAAGCTTCACATGAAATCAAATCTCTTTGGTAATAGAGAGTTACAGCAACAATCTCTAAAATGTATTTTAAAATAATTTAAAATAGTCCAAGAAGGCACATAGACACCCCCCACCCCCGCTACACACACACACACACACACACACACACACACACACACACACACACACACACACACACACTAGTGACTTCCCCCTCATGGCTAGAAGTCTCCACAGTCCCTGTTGAAGTGTCATTTGTACTGTTGTTTTGATCCCAGACAATTATGTCTCCTCTAATTTTTTTTTAAATATCTTTTTAGTAGTGCTGGGGTTGAACCTGGGACCTCACATGTGCTAGACAAGTATGGCGCTATTGAGATACATCCTCAGATCAAAAATTAGGTGCTTTTTGTTGTTGTTTTGCTTTTTGCTCCCATCTGAGGCAAGGTCTTGTGCAGCCCAGGCTGACCTGGAACTCATGATCCCTGCACCTCTGCCTCCCGACCGTTGGGACACATGCATGTGCCGCCACGCTGAGCTGAGCTGATATTTTCTAAAGCTTTCACCAGCTATGCATTGCTTCCTGCTTCTCTGTGTGCCTTCCTGTGAGCGCCATGGTTTTCAGCTTCAGTCCCTGAAGCTCTGATGCTGGGCTCTGTCAAGGCAGGTTACCAGGCAGACCGAACCATTGGGGAAGAGAATGATGTTCTCCTGGGTTAGTCACAGTGTTTGACCAGGCTTTTCAATACTCCAGTCTCCTTGGACTTGCTCTGTAAGAGACTATGTGACTCCCACCCAGCCGCCCACCCCACTCATCCATCCACTCTTCCATCCGCCCACACTTTCAGAAGGGGAGAGAGTTTCCCACATTCCCTAATCGTGATGATAGAATGATAGAGAACGACCCATTCCCAGGACTGCTTTGTCACCGTGGCTTTTCCCCTCTCCACTCAGAATAACTTTCTCCTTAATTCTCCTGTCTGGTATCAGGTCCCACTGCATTAAGGGACTGATCATGCCTAAGAGAGTTAGAAAAGGTAGCTGCATGACTCTGGACGAGGTACCCAGTCTCTCTGTTTCCTCATCTACACCTAGTAGCAGTGATGATAAGTTGCAGTCACTATAAGACCCAATATTACAACCACCACCCAAAAGATCATGTGGGGCAAGGGCTGGTGACCAGACACCAAGAGGAAAGTCTTTGGCACAGGGTTTGAATCTCGCCTCTACTCCTGAAAGCTGTGAGCCTTAGAAGCTCTTCATCCACTCAAGCCTCAGTTTCCCCTTCTGGACATTTTGGTACCCTTAGAGGGTACCCTTCACAAGGCTGCTCTGTTGGTGGTATGCTTTGCAGGGGGAGAACACAGCAAGCCTGGAGCCCTCTGTAGCTGGCTGCCTCGCTTCACGGTCACCTTGAAGCAGGCTGCCCTGCCTCCATCTTCTGTAGACAAGGTTCCATTCTCCACACTCGCAGTCCACATGGCTCCCCAAGCTGTGCTCTTGCAGTCCCCCAGCCTGCTCTGAGGAAATGCCCCGCCTCCTGCAAGTTACAGTAAGAAGTTGAGGTCATACCCTGGACACATTCCTGACCCAAGTGGTCCTTGTGTGTTCTGTGGCTAAGATTCCTTCCAGGGGAGACATAAACACCCTATCCCCCCATGGTCCCAATGACAGACCAAGGCACCAATCCATCAAAGTTCAGTCTGGGGGAACGAGGGAGTTTATTGGACTTCCTTACGGACCATAGGTAAAAGGTTACTGCTGGGCAGTGGTGGCGCACGCCTTTAATCCCAGCACTTGGGAGGCAGAGGCAGGTGGATTTCTGAGTTCGAGGCCAGCCTGGTCTACAGAGTGAGTTCCAGGACAGCCATGGCTACACAGAGAAACCCTGTCTTGGAAAAAAAAAGGTTACTTACACATATGTAACAGGCAGCACCAGGGAAGTCTTCACTCAGCAGGGAGAGGGCTTCCCTGGAGCCACAGATCATCTGAGCCTCCACCTCTAGTCTTCCCTGGTCTATATCCTCTGGCCCCTCCCCCAGGCCATATCAGTCAAGGCAGAGGTATCAGGAAGTGGCAGGATACTCAGGTGGGGCTCTCAGGACTCTCCCCATCAGCCGGGTGTAAACAGTCAACAGGTCCAGCCGGAGTGATCATCTTGTAAGCGATCCAGCTGAACTTTCCCAAGATGGTGGTTGCTAGGCTCCAAGGACAGCCATGCTCAAGGATTCTCGCAGGACCGACAGCACCTTGCAGAAAAGACCATTTTCTTCCCCTCCTTGGATATAAACTTGGGAAAACTCTGATTTCTGTCTGCTACTTTTCACCTTCTCTTTTCTCTTTCTTTGGAGACAGGGTCTCTCTCTGTAGCCTAGGCTGGCCCAGAACTTACAACCCCCTACTGTGACTCCTGAAGGCTGAGATAACAGGTTATGTACCCATGCCTGGCAGAAGCTACTATTTTGAAAAGATTCAGAACTCTTCCCAGCCTTGCATGCACTGCCTTTTGTTGGCTGGATA
The DNA here is from genome assembly GCF_947179515.1 of Apodemus sylvaticus. Taxonomy (NCBI): domain Eukaryota; kingdom Metazoa; phylum Chordata; class Mammalia; order Rodentia; family Muridae; genus Apodemus; species Apodemus sylvaticus. The sequence goes on from NC_067481.1 coordinate 44,626,831, forward strand.
AATAAATGAGCCGCTAATGAATCCACAGGCCCCTCTGCCCCTCTGCCCCTCTGCCCTGCTGGTTTTCTCTGCCCAGAGGGTATCACAATGTAGCTTTGTTCTGCCCCTTTGTCCAAAAACACATCTCACCTGTCCTCTCCTCTCTTCTTGGCTCCCTCTGAGCAGGGAGGCCACTGCAGTCTCCCAGATCCTGTGGCTGCAGCTCTGGAGTCTTCTTCCCCTGAGAGAGGAACCCTGGCTGGGGCATTGTAAGGTGCACCCGCATCTCGTGTCACCACACTCTGCTCTCAGTGGGCAGAAGGAGCCAGCAAGCCCTGGCCACAGAAGGGTGGACCCCACTGGCTGACAGCAGAAGGACCCAGGTGACAGTGCCCCATCGCCTGCCTTCCCAGTCAGACTCTCCCTGAAGTCCCGAGAGCAGGGAGCAGGCTGCCAGGTGGCCCCTGAGCAGCTTCCTGGGACAGGTTCTGTGTGATCTGTGGGATGGGGTGCCTGATGGTTGCTACCCTGCTGTGTAGATGGAGGTGGTTCTTCTCCTGCACGGCTGGGGTGGAGCCCTCCCTCACACGCTGCAGGGAAATGCCCTGCAACTGAGCTGCATCCTCAGCCCCCCTTTTATTAGAGATGGTGCCTCATTAGGTTCTCCGGGCTGGCTTTGAACTCTTATATGCGCTCCCCCCCCTCCAGCCCCCAGTCTCCGCTTGGGAATAGGTGGGGTTAGAAGTGAGTAGCTGGGATTGAGCATGTCGGGCTTATTACCCCACTTTGGAATATTTATTGTCCTTGCTTTGTGGTTGTGCTGTGGCAAGCACTAAGCCCTGGACTGAGCAGGCATCTGGTAAGTGTGGCACGGAGGCAGATGTGGCTGTGCCTTTGCTGGGCAGTCATCTGCCTCTCACCTGAGCCCATGGTGAAGCTCAGAGGCACATTCTAATGAGGAGTACACAGCCATTCAGGAGCCGGGATGCATGGGCTGGTTTGGAGCTGCGAACGTGATTCTGGGAACACTCACTTGCCTAAAAATAACCCATTGCAAGGCTCCATCCAGCCCCTTCCCGCAGGCCTACCTCCCTGCTGGCTTTCGCAGTGAGCCTATCCAGCCAACATACATGTCGCAGCTGGAATGTGGCAGCATTTGGAAATAAACAAGTTGGCCCCTCTCCTCGCCTGGGACTTTCCTTCATCAGGAGACAGCTTCTGAGAGAAGCTGAGATGTGTGAAAGGCCCTATGGGAGGGTGTGAGGCTAGAGATCTCCCGATTTGGGGTGTGCAGGGATGGGTCTCTTCCACAGATGGCTGCTGACAGGAAAGACACCCTTTTTTTCCCCCTGTTTTTCAGAGAGAGTCTGTGTGTGGGACCGCATGTACATTGGCTCCGCATGCGTCCTCAGGGAGCCACCATTTGGGCAGGGGACTTCTGTGTTTGTATTTCTGCCATGAGTAGTTTAGACTGTGAGGAGAGAGTGCAGATGCCCACCACTCATCACATGACGAGGGCCTAAGTGCCCCTCAGTCCAGGGAAGGCCCCAGTCTCCAGGCCTGGGCGCACGGGCTGGGCAGTCCTAAGTGGAACACTTGCCTGGTGAAGCCAAGAGGACAAGCCTCCCACTACCGGAAAGTGCACTTCGGATGTCAGTACGGGCAGTCGTGAGGTGCAGGATCAAGGCGGGTGGGAACATGCACTGTGGCGTTTTCTGTGGTGAGGGGAGCTGGGAGCAACCCCAGTGCCCGTGGGCAGGAAGGTGTCCTCAGTACACCGTGGGGTGCTCACCCTGGAAGCAGAGCGCAGTCAATGGCCCTGCCTTCCTTATGAGTCACCCTGACTGTGCTGAAAGAAAAGGCGGTAGGAAGTCAAGCTGCAGAATGTGTAGTAAGGATATTCCTGCCAGGTTTAGCGGACACATACTACAGAAAAGCAAGTGGAACAGAAACCCTCAGAGGGTCCGGCAAGGTGGCTCAGTGGTAATGGCGTCTGTTGGAAAGAATGGGGACGTGAGTTCGATGCCCAGGACACACACATGGTAGAACTGACTCCTGAAAGCTGTCCTCTCACCCCCACACGAGCTCTGAGACAGCCATGTGCTAACATACACAGTGAATTAAATAATAATAATAATAATAATAATAATAATAAAAGCCTGGACAGGAAGGACATACTGCTTGATATGTTTGAAATATTCACTTAAAAAAATGAGAGACATTCTTTCCAGAAATTGCCTATAACTAATGAGGAAATTAGTAAATACACAGTTACAGCGTTACAGAGAGTAAACACTGACGTTATTAGCCAAGCCGGGGAGAGGACCCATTTGGATGGAATATGAGTGGGAATGGCGTTTCAACGACAGCATTTCAAACACGTTCATTTTCTCACACACGAAGGAAGCCGGGAGGCCGAGGTTGGTGTGGTCACCAAGAAGCCAGATCCTTTCCCGTTCACTTCTCTGTCATGCCTTGTCCTTATACTTCAGGATGGTTGCTGGAGCACCAGCCATCAAATCTGCTCTCCAGCAGTTAGAAGCCAGCGGACTGGAGAGGGTTGTATCCTTGAAATACTCTTTCATAATCACCATTCTCGAAGTCTGTTTCTTTACCATCGGCCAGATATTAAAGTCACACGGGTCACCAGGCTGTGAGGGAGGGAGGCTGGAAGGGAGGCACCTGCATGTTAGCATTGTGCTGCAAAGAAGGGCGGCGGGGACCCCACGGACTCGGAGGATGGAAGATGGAATGGGAACGCCGGGGTCAGACCACTGAGTGAGGGGTGCCTCTGGAGAGGCGGAGGGAAAGTCAGACCCTGGGGCGGGTTGTGTGCAGGGAGGCCCAGGTCCAGGGGGGCAGCACTAGGGGAGAAGGAAGGGGGTGAGGAGGCGGAAGGGAAGTGGTTCTTGGTAGACTGGCTTCAGGCTGAAATGCTGCCAGAGGCCTGTGTTAGAGACTCAGCTGACAGGCTTGGGATGTGACAGGGTCATGAGGCGCTCCTACCTCAGCTGTGGGTTGACATATCTGATGGTGTTACTGGAAGTGATGGAAGCAAGGTGTGGGTGGAAGGGCCTCTTCTCTGCTTGTTCCACCTGTCATGTCCCCCTGCTCTGATGTAGCCGCGCACAGCCAGAAACCTCTGCAGCCATGGCCAGATCACTCCCCACCCCATTTAAACTGCCTTGCTTGTTTTGTCACCATGGACAAAGGGGCTACCATAAGCCCTGTGGCTGCAGCACAGCAGGCGTCAGCTCCCAGCCCCTTCAGAAGAAAGGAGGTGGCGTAAGAGGTGGCAGGGTACAGGGCTCAGGCCTGTGGCCTCCTGTGCCTGCAGAGGGCCTTGCTGATCTATTGAGAACCTTGTCTGTCACCTGTGCACTAGGTGGAGCAAAGGATTAGGTTAGAACCTCAAGTGACAGATGGGCAAGCCTGGGCTCAGAATGGCCTCACTCAGCTGCACTTGCAGTGAGTGAAGACAGTTCACTTGAGCAGGAAGCTCACATGCCGGGGTCCAGATTGCTTGAGGGGCAGCTTATTGAAGTCAGCTAGATTCAGGGAGACAAAGTGGTACTCAGTAAAGTCTGCCCTACAAGGCAGAAAGGGCTGGGATCCATTTGCAAACATTCCTGTTGGAAACGATCAACAAACATTTTCCCCACCAAGGCTGAAAGGCCAATTACCCTGCTGCATACAGATCTGCTCCAGAGCTGTGCCTGACTTTGATGATGATGGTGGTGGTGGTGGTGATGTGTGTGTGTGTATGAGGGTGCACACATGCCATGCCATGCATGTGATGGTCAAAGAACAACTTTCAGGAGTCAGTTCTCTTCTTCCACTGGGGGTCCAGGTGTTAAATGCAGACCATCAATCTGTGCACCAAGCACGCTCCCCCACCGAGGCATCCTGCTGACTCTGAACCGTCCGTTTCCTCTCTGGGGCACACATCCCTGGGTATCAGAAACACTGAGAATTATGACCAAGGGGTCCTCCTGCTTGTCACCATCCTCACTAGAAAGAAAGGTTTTGAGTTCTGGGTCTTCAGATAGGAGTATTTCGTAGTTCAGCATTCCGGAGCTAGGGGTGTGGTGTGCGGTGTCTTTACTGAGCACTGCTGGGTTCTTGAGGATGCACTTATTAGATTGATGGAACATCGTTCCAGTGAGGGTCCTGCTTCCCACATGTGCATCCACGTTAGATCTGGGTTCATTGTAGAACGGTTCTGACTGGCTTAACTTTCCAGAGAGGCAGTGGGTTCTGTAAACCTGACACATCCAGTCCTCAGAGATAAACACTCAGGGATTTCCTCAGAGGGCAGGTCTCCAGCCAAGACCTAACTGAGGTCCAGTCCTTTCTCTTCCAGTACAGAGCCAGGGTTCTTTACTCTGGCTTCCAGTATTTCCAAACTTAGGATGCCCACTCCCCTTCCATTGATAGCACATTTAGTATTCTTGTGTTCTGAATGAATGAATGGTGTTGACCAGGCTGGCAAGATGGTTCAGTGGGTAAAGGCAGTAGCCGCGCAAACCTGACAGCCAGAGTTTGGTCCTCAGAACCTACATAAAGATGGAAGAGATTCAGTCCTACAAAGTTGCTCCCTAGCTTCTGTGAAGTGCATTTGGCATATATGTATGCCCTTTTAGTGACTATTATTATCATTATTAACCTTTAAATTTAAAGCAAAATCACACATGTTCTTTGGAGATAGTGCATTCTTTGGAGATGGTGCAAAAAGGTAAAAACATTAAATAAGATATCCTCTATTTCCAGCTATTTCCATGTATGATGACACAGGCTTGTCATTGCAGCATGCAAGTAGAGCTAGCCTGGGCTACATAGAGTGTCTCCAGTGTTTCTATTTCAATACGCTTGTCTAAAACATAATTTGGCCTCGATGCTAAAGAAAAGGCAAACGATACTTGAAGGTCTGAACACAAAGGTGGCCTGAGATTCTTCTCAGAGTTTTGTCTTCTCAGCTTGAGTGTGACTTCTGCTGTGGCACAGCCATGGGTGTGGACTCCCCTGTTAGTCCACTCCCACAGGGCTTCTGTCAGGGGCCCCACCCGTCTCTGTCACAGACGCACAGGCCACAGCAGCCTGCTTTCTGTGGTCAACTCTTCCCAATTGCACTTCTGTGACTCCCCGGTAGCAGACTTGTTTCTTTAAGAGAACTTCCTAGAAGTGGCTTTGGAGTTCAGAGGTTCCTAGCTGTCTTGGGTTTCTTGGGACCAGTTGGAACCACTATGCAGGTGTCACACAAAGGCTCTGCATGTGTGTTTTCATTTCCTACTGCTGTGTCAGTGAGGGGGACACCGGGCCTTCACTCTAGCTTGCCTGCTTCATGATGGAGTTGGAACATGTAGGCAGGGCAAGTGGCTCTCCTGCTCTCCCCCTGAGCTACAACCTCCCCTCCCCCCCAGCTCTTTTTACATTCTAAGGCATTGGTTCACCAAGTTGCCAAGGCTGTTCCTGAACTATTCACCTTCCCTGCCCTCCTAAATATCCGGGAGTACAGACCTGCACCCCTGGGCTTCCTGTAACTTCCCTTTGAGATGATTCCTCCTGGATTTTCCCTGGCTTTCCAGGATCCCTGGCAAAGCTGCCTTCTTCTGTGAACATGTTCTGAAATCTCACTTTTCCTCAAAAGGAATGAGAGAGACAGAGACAGAGAGAGAGAGAGAAACAGACTGTGTATGTGTATCTGTGTGTGCATGTGTCTGTGTGTCTCTGTCTGTATGTGTGTATCTGTGTGTGCATGTGTCTGTGTGTCTCTGTTTGTATGTGTGTATCTCTGTGTGCATGTGTCTGTGTGTCTCTGTTTGTATGTGTGTATCTCTGTGTGCATGTGTCTGTGTCTGTGTCTCTATGCGTGTGCCTCTATGTGTGCATGTGTGCCACAGGAGGATGTTGGATGTCCTGCCCTGTCTCTGTCTTACTTGCTGGAGACAGGGTCTCTCTGAACTGGAGCTAGGGTGTCAGGCAGCGATGGCCAGGGATTGTCCTGTTACTTCACTTAGCGCAGCTTCTTACATGCTCCACAGGAACCCGGGGGGCCAAGTCAGGTCCTCATGCTCGTGCAGAGAGCACCCTTACCACCGAGGCGTCCCTGCCCACCGCACTTTAGCTCTGTTGCCTTCAGTTTTCCCCCAGTAGCTTCTCTCGCGTCGTCCTCTCAGATGTCCTTTCTCATTAAAGTCAGTTCCTCTGACCTGAGCTGGAGTCAAGGCCTTTACGTTTATCCACTGTCCACCGGGTCCAGCACAGCAAAGCCAGAACTAGCCTCTGTGGAAGGCCTGGCGTGGCTCCCCTATAGACCGGACACAGGCAGCCCACCCCACACCCCGCCGTGCCGTGAAACAGTCAGTATGTGGTTGACAGTTTGACACGTATCATTACCAGTAACAGCCTTGCAAAATCCGCCCGTGTAATCACAGTGTTCAGAACACAGAAAGGCTGGGAGAAAGAACAAGCTCTGCTCCTTCCCACTGGCTCCCCTGTGCCTGCCAGCTGCCCCCCACACCCCACCCTCCCTCCCTTCTTCCCGCCCTCCCTCCCTCCCTTCCTTACTTTTCTTTTAAAATTTTAAATTACCATTTTATTTTGTTTGTGGGTGTCTTACCAGCATCCATGAATGTCATTGTGTGTATACTTGGTTCTCATAGAGGCCAGAAGAGGGGGTGTGACTCCCCGGAACTGAAGTTACAGATGGTTGCGAGCTGTCGTGTGGGTGCTGGGAATTGAACCCAAGTGCTCCGAAAAAGTAGCCAGTGCTCTTAACCTCTTCTAGCTCCTCCTTCTCCTCCTCCTCTTCCTCCTCCTCTTTTTTTTTTTCCCCCCAAGACAGGGTTTCTCTGTGTAGCCCTGCTGAAACTCACTCTGTAGACCAGGCTGGCTTTGAACTCAGAAATCCTCCTGCCTTTGCCTCCCAAGTGTTGGGATTAAAGACGTGTGCCACCACTGCCTGGCTCACTCCACTTTCTTTTATGTGAGACAGTGTAGCCAAACCCACCATGTAGCCAAGACTGGCCTTGAACTAGTGATTCCCTGTCCTGAGCCCCGAGTGCTGGGATTTCAGGTGTACACCACCATGGCATGGGCTTTCTAGCCAGAACCTGTTTCGTCCCTAACAATGGTTTAGCTCATCTGTCATGTGGATTCCCTCTCTGCTTTTGTCACTTAACAAAACTACACGCAACTGTGTGTTGAGCCGTGTTCAGTGGTTTTGTCACATTTCACTCTGGTTTTATAGTCACCGTCTTCACGTGGCTCCCAGGTTGTGACCTTAAGTCCGTTCTGTCGTGAGCAGCCCTGAAAAGCAAGGCCTTGCCCCTCTCTCCTTGATGGCTCCTCAGCTGAGCCACAGACAACTGACCCACCACAGCAGCCTTCCCCCTCCCCCCTTGCATGCCTGTACCCCATGTGTCTCTTGCTTCTGGTTTCCTAGTATCTCGTGTAGCAACAGATTGAGAAATGGCTTCCTTTTTCAGGAAGAAAACACAAGTGCTCGAGTGTACAGGAGGTCAGATATGAGTACAGGCTAATGCTCTGCAGGGTCAGAGCTCCGCCCTGCTTCCCCCTTGCTCAAGGGTGCAGCCCTGCAGGTCAGAGGAAGCCAAGTCATTGGACAGCCAGGAAGGACCAGTGGAAATGGTTATATAGGTTTGGTTGTAAGCACTTGGCTCCATTTTCTGCCGCATCCCAGCTTCCTCTGCTCTAGGGGAAATCCGTTCCTAGTGTCTTCTTGATGACTCTTTCGGGGAACACTGCCTGGGGCTGCTGAGATGGGAGCCACCTTTGCCTTGACCCCAGCTCTCTGGCGTGGCTAGGAGCAAGCTAAGAGCTCCAACTAAGATGCCTGGCTGGCACAAGGGAGTGACATCATCCGGGTCCTCCTCTTCCTCTGTTGGCCACTTAATCTCTGAGTCCGATGTGCGTCCCTCCATGAGACAATACAGTACTTCAATAAATTAGCACTTGGATGCTTTATAGAGCAGCCCTGATCTGTGAAATCAAAGTAGCAGAACCAAGCACGGTGGCACAAGCATGCTTGTAATCCCAGCACTCTGAAGGCTCAGGCAAGAGAATTGAGAGTCTGAGACCAGCCTAGGTAGGCTACATAGTGAGACTCTTTGTCCTTTAAAAATTAGCTATCAGGGCTGGGATAGAAGGCTCAGTCAAAATATGCTTGCTGTGCAATCATGGGGCTCTGAGTTCAGACCCCCTAGCATCCATATACAAAGCCCAGATACCAGTGTGGGGAGGCAGAGGTAAGAGGATCCTGGTCCTGGGGGCTTGCTGACTGGCCGGCTCAGGCAGTCAGCGAATTCTAGTGTTGAGACTTCCTGTCTCAGAAAGAAGGTGAAGAACAATAGGAAAAGTCACTCATCACTGACCCTTGACTCAACATGTGTACACACACATCCATAGACACAGAAAGGTACACACAGCAGAGGCACATAGGCAGCTGACAGAGCAGCTCGCCCCCACTTGCACAGCAGGTGGAAACCAGGCTTCCCAGCATCCAGTAACAACATGCTGAACTGTAGTTTTGACTAAGTCATTGTTTGTTCTTCTGCAGACCTCAGTTTTCTCATTGGCTTGTTACTTTGGAGACCATGCTCATTTTAGAAATGTAAGATCTGCAGATGTTAGGACAAATCCTGATGTTTTGATGAGCCCAATCCTGACAGTAGCCCCTGCTGACTGGCTGATCCTTGTTGGGGTCATCTGCACAGACTGGAGGACAGGAGTTACAGTGCCCTTTGTGGTCCTCAAGTACGAGTAAGCTGTTCTCTGGCTGACCTGGTTGTTAAGAGTTTGGATCTGGGTCACCTGGGAATAGCCCTGGGCAGACGTGGCTTCTGTGTCACCTTGTAAAGCGGAGTGACCTGAGGTATGTGTTGCTTCACCTTGTGGGCCACAGTGTATTACAGCCCACAGCGCTTCTGCTTGCTTTGCCTGAGGTCTGAGTGCGGATGAAATGATCTATCTGGCGCAAGGACGTGCGCAGATGCGTGCATCTCAGACCGGCTACTCCAGAAGGCTGAGCAAGTCCACAGAGTGCCTGCAGTCAGGATGGGGCAGGAAGCCCTCAATCTGGTTCTTTCTGCCCATGGTTGGGAAGAAGTGAACTGTGGTTTCCAAGCACCCCGGAGGAGGAAACTGTGCTGACAAAGGAGGCTGAAGCTGATGTGTTCTCTTCAAGGAAGAGAACAGGCCTTCTGAAAAGTTCTGGGTACTCCTGGTCACGTGGCAAAGCAGCTGCTAGGTGCCTCCCTAGGTTTGTGCATCCTCAGTGATGTATCGGTGTGTATGAGTGGGATGGGGTGGCCCAAAGGGTCTGTCCCCAAGGCAGGGGTTTACAGCTGGATGGCCTATTAGGTCAAAGACAGGAGGGACAACACAGGGTGCTTATTAGTTATGTGCAGAGGGGGTTAGCTGTGACAAGGACCTGACAGAGTGGTGTTGAATTCAGTTTCTTGACCTCTGGGTCCTCATTTCTTGGTGATCCTCCTACCAAGATGTCCATCACTTGCCACCTACCCAGCAGGTGATCCAGTTTCTGCCATTCTGCGTCGTGCTGGCTAGTTTTATGTCAGTGTGACACAAAATAGAGTCATTTGGGAAGAGGGAACCTCACTTGAGAAACTGCCCCCACCAGATGGGCCTAAGGGCACAACCATGTTGAATTTTTCTTGATTGATGATTGATGTGGAAGGACCCAGTGCACTGTGTGTGGTGCCTGCCACCCCTGGGCTGCTGGTCCTGGGTGCTATAAGAAAGCAGGCCGAGCAAGCGATAGTGAGGACAGTAAGCAGCACCCCTCCATGGCCTCTGCATCAGCTCCTGCCTCCAGGTCCCTGCTTGAGCCCCCCTGCCCTGACTTGCCCAGATGATGGACCCTTACCTAGAAGTGTAAGCAGAAGTTAGCATTTTCCTTCCCAAGCTGCTTTTGGTGATGGTGTTTTATCGGTCCTGTGGTAAAGAAAATGGCCAAGGCAGACACACAGCCTCCGTGCAGGTCCTCCTATGCCTGCATGAGTTGTACAGTCTATGGCTGCTTGTCCCTGGCTCATTTCTCTCTGGAATGGGAATGCTGCCTGGCATCAGCGTTGTAGGGAGAATCCCATGAGTTATCTACGGGAGGCAGGCAGGGAAGACAGGCCTGTGAGTACCCAGCTTTGAGGGTCCCTGGAGCCTGCTGGTTTCTTGGGAGGCTGGACGCCTACAGCCTATTTATTTTCAAATGCATCACCTTTTGTCCTGGTAGAGATCCTCTGGGGTCACAGGCGTGTCTGTGTGTCACCCCAGCCTAAGCCTGGAGAACAGTCCCTGTTCCTGCCTAGGGCAAGGTCTCTTTGGCTTGCTGTCTCAGGCTGCCTGTGGCCGGACAGCTCATGGTTTGTTGGACTCTTCTGCCCAGGCCTCTGTTTTACACATGCTAGCTTTGCCATTGAACTGCTCTTGAACTGCTGGGAAGAGAGTAAGTCTCAGGAAAGTATCCTTGAGGACGCGCATGAGTCATCTGGGCCGGCCTCCCCTGCACTTACCCACTGTCAAGGAATGCTCAGAGATAGCTTGAGGTTTGGCTTGTAAATGCATAGGAGAATGCTTGAGGCAATAGCCAAGTCAGTCTCTAACTGCCTTCCAAGATGCCAGGCAGGCCTTTTGAATTTTCCTGATAAAGATGGCTGAACTACGAGTGTTCCGTGTGCCTAGCCTAGTGCTAGCCAGGCTCCCTCTGCACCCCTTTCCGTTGATAAGGAAACTAAGTGTGCTCTGATAGCCCATCCACAGCAGAGCAGTGGTCATGTGAACCCATGCCTGCAGGACTCCTAGAATCGAGGGTTCCTGGCCAATTCTCCCTGAACACACTAGCTGGAGCTCTGTCAGCCGTCTCACTGTTGCCTGAGCCCTTCCACCATCCCTGATGCCTGCTTACTGAGCACAGCTGCAGTGGGTGCTTGGAACAGAAAGACCGGGCTGCAACCTTCTGGCTTCCGTTTGTTGGAGTGGGTGGCCTTGCTTTCTTTCCCTGCACACAGCTGACGTCACTGCACCCGTGCAGTTCTTTTCTTGGGCTTCTGTTTATTTTTCATGTCACCTTTCCCTCTCCTTTAGCTGCCTGATAAAACCGCCCCACCCCAACAGGAGAGCATGTTATTCCTAATGGAGAAGATTCCGACTAGTTGAGTGGCCTTCACAGGGTCCTTTCTGAAAGGAGTGGTGATGGCTTTGTCCAGGCGCCCCCAGCCTACCGAATAGTGACTCTGCTTGGGACTCAGTGTTTTGGTCTCTCAGCTTAAAGCCATGCTTTCCTGGGGGGCGGAGTCTCCCTCCACCCCATTCTGTGGCTACAGGAACAGGTGGAGAGGGAGCTAAGTTCTGACAAGTGGCATGTGTGAAGCTTTGTAACTCAGCATAAACATGTAACTCACATGTAACGTGTGGCCGTAAACACTGTCACACAGCAGCGGGTTGTGTCATTTTGATCCCATTGTAGGTCTGTCTCAGAGGCACTGCTCGGGCCTTGGGCCTTGGGCCTTGGGGTATATAATGATTTGTATATGTTTGGCCCAAGGAGTGACGCTGTTAGAAGGTATGGCCCTGTCAGAGTTGGTGTGTCACTGTGGGCGTGGGCTATAAGACCTTCATCCTAGCTGACTGGAAGTCAGTATTCTGCTAGCAGTCTTCAGATGAAGAGGTAGAACTCTTAGCTCTGCCTGCACCATGCCTGCCTGGATGTTGCCATGCTTCTGTCTTGATGACAATGGACTGAACCTCTGATCCTGTAAGCTAGCCCCAATTAAATGTTGTCCTTTATCAGACTTGCCTTGGCCATGGTGTCTGTTCACAGCAGAAACTCCCTAATGAAGCCAGGGTGCACATCCACACATGTCTCAGGCCGGGTGCTCTCCTTGTCCCACAGGGAGTCACCACTTGGGGCCACAGATCAGTAAACCGGATCCTGCATTTGGACACAAACCACCAGAAGCCCACCCTGCCTCCCATCACCTGGTTTCCTTGTTAGGTCTTTCCTATGATGCTAAAAGCTGCAGAGGAGGAGGATGGGAATGGGTACCTGGGGGAGAGGGAGGGGATCCACAGCATGCTAGCTACTCAAAATGCACACTGACATTTTGGCTGCCCAGGGGTCATTCTTTCCTCACTTAAGACAGAGGAAGTGAAGGATCAGACAATCTGTCAGTTGCCCAAAGCCACAGGTAGCAGCAGGTGGAATTAAGACATGAGCTTTGGGTTGTGTGGCTGTGAACCCTGATAGCTTTTACAGTTAAGGTGGGGAAGATTGTCTCCCCTCAGCAAAGAGGGGTGGACAGAACCAGTGTGATAGGCTGGCTAGAGAGGGCCCTCGCAGGCCTGGTCCAGTTAGCCCGTGTAGTCTGGGCAGTCTCTGACCTCAGCTACAACATGGGAAGCACCAGCTTTTGCTTTGGGCAAGCACAGGCGCCCCTCCCTGGTAGGTAAGGCAGGTGCTGTGTTTAGAAGGGGGGTGCACCTGGACTATTGAGTCTGCACTCTGTGCCCTGCCAGGTTGGTCCTTTGGCAAAAGGCTTCCCCACCCCAGAACACACGAAGTGCCAAGTTCTAGTAAATCAAACAACCACCCAGGCTCCACGTGGTTAGTTCATTTGTTCTGAGCTACAGTGCTCAGCTTCCTGCATTCCAGAGTGCTGGTATGCCAAAAATGCCCGGGACGAGCAAGAAGGAAGCCTTATCTTTATAGTAAAAAAAAAAAAAAAAAGCCAATAGAACATCTCTTCTTGGGTCTGCTTCTTGGTGCCACCCACTCCACCACTAGCTAAATAACCGTTTGTTCTCATCTTGTGCCGAGTTGCGGTGGGGTCCTTCTTCCTTGATTTTCCTGTCTCTGCTTTCTCCACACCCACTTCAATCTGTTCTCCACATGGTTTCCAAAATGATGATCATTCAGAAATGCAAATCAGATCACTTTTCTCCTTGTACATCTCGCCCCATACCTGCACGATGGCAGCTATTTTAACGCTGTGCTCTTGCAAGACCTTCTAGAAGTTTCCAGAACTTTCTAGGACATATAGGAGCCAGTATTGTCCTAAGCCAGCTCTGCTGCCCTTCTCTTCTTGGTCCTTTTAGATCTCCAGCAATCTTCCCTCACCCCCATTTAAAATCTCTTATGATACCCATCTTTACTCATAGTGTGACCCCGCCTAGCATGCCCTCCCTATTTTCCTGTCAGTGTGGGCCATGCCCCTGGCTGCATTTTAGGAATGCCCTCCTCTCTGATTTCTTGTAGGTCCCAGGCAACCCTATACTTCCCAGTTGAGCCAGTCTCCTGGAGATCCCATAGCATATGTACCGACCTCTGTGTGTGAGAAGTAAACTGATTTCTTTCAAGGGTTGTATGTCTGGTGACCTTCAGGCAGGTCTATGTGGGGGTGTTTGAACCAGGACACAGGTGTGTCTGAAGGCCCGATGTGTGCGTAGTACCTGACCTGTTGTCTCTCCTCTCAATTCCCCTACAGAAGCACAACATGTTAGTGACATGTTAATGACCCATGTCCATGGAAGCTTCTGTGTCATGGATGTTCGTGGAGCATGACATATCTGTCCTCTGCCTCTTCACCTCTCCTATTCTCCAGCCAGGCATGCCTGTGGACTCATCTCTTGTCCCCACTGGATCCTGGGAGCCATGCTGCTTATGACAGACACCATACCTGACTCTGGGAGGATGCAGTTTGACTCTTGAGTGACTGAATGATGGACAGACACACTTCTCTTCTTGGCCCCCTGGGCAGTCACTTCAAGACATGGGGAATTTGAGGATATGAATGTTTGTTCTCTCCAGATTTAGTCTAGTTTGTCTCTGAGGCTCCCCAGGAGTGAAGAGACCAACAGCACAAAGGAAAGGGTTTCGGGGTAGTAATGAGTCGGGGCAGGAAGCAAACCTTGGAAAAACAGCCTCAGGGCAGATCACCCACAGACTTTCCAAGGCAAAGGTTGCTTTGCAAAGGCCAGTGTGTTTGCTCCACCTTGGCTGCTTGGGTGGATGCTGTCTTAGGATATTTAGACCAGAAAAGTCTTGTTGCGGCTCACAGCCACTGTGGAGAGTAAGATTGGGCCAGTAGGTGTCACTGAGAAGTCAGATCCTTGGCTATCTGTCAACCTTGCCTGCCTTACACTTGGAGTTTCTCAGCAAGCCCCACTAAGTGCCTTTGAGCAGGCCATTCTACTTCCTGGCTGCAGTACATAGTCTCGGAGTGGTTAGACCTTGTGATGTTATCTGAGGATAGTGCTGCTTGCAGAGGAGCGAGCTGGCTGGAGTGCTGCAAGGACAAGGGCAGGGTCACTTGCACCCATCACTGCACCCCAGTGGGTGCCTACGGCTGCCAACAGGGCCAGGGAGCAGCTTGTGGGGGAGACCCTTGCATTTGCAGCTTAGGACCAGGTCACAGAGTTCAGCCTCGGCAGATGTGGACAGGGCAGTAAGCTTCATGCTCCCAGCTGTGGCCACTCTCAGTGCTGGCCCTCCTTGGGAACATCTCCACTTGTGGTCTGGGGCAGACTTGTTTGTTTGTGTTTGAAGTTCCCCGACTTGGAGTTTGACGTCAAAGCAGGATTGCTAGTTGAGAGGCTCGCAGGGAGGTTGTCTCTGTAAAAAATGCATGGGCTGGCAGCTTCCCCAAGGAGCCTCCAGGGAAGGTTATTGCAAAACCCTTAGTGTGGGGTCATTGGTGTTTTCTCTTCTGCCTACCCCTCCGTCCCTGGCTGATGCTCTCACTCTGTCTACTGTTAATGTCAGCCCCTTTTGAGACCCTGCAGGGTTCGATTGAGAGCCAAGGGCCACCTCTAGGACCAAGTGCTGTGGTAAGCCCGTGCCTGTGTGGAGCCAGCAGCTGTGTGGCAGCCCCCCGAGCCCTCCTTGCATTCCCAGAAACTGTTTTGCAACATGTTGGCCATGGTAGCCGGACCAGAGTACTTAGCCAGCTGGGTTGGCAGGAAGTCTCCAAAAGCATCCAGCTTTGAAAAGGAGATGGAAGCTGGAAGGGGACATTTCCCGGGGCAGAGAGGCAGCAAGGAGGGACAGTGACTTTAGGAACCATTGAGCTGTTCTGGGTGTAGTGGGTCGTGACAGCTTTACTGACTTTCAGAGGTTAGAAAGATATAGATAGGAATTTGGCTCTAGCAAGAACTGGTATGGACATCCATGTAAATTGTGTGCGTGTGTGTGTGTGTGTGTGTGTGTGTGTGTGTGTGTGTGTTTTGCTAGCCATGTGGGAGTAAAGATGAAGGGTACTAGTGAAGGGTACAGGAGACTGGGACCTAGTCTATTGGCTTGAGGACTGTGGATCTAGAGGATAGGGATGAGCAAGGAACTTTTGTTCAGGCTGTAGAACATGCTGACTTCAGAAGGGTCGCCACGGGTCCTAGGCAGGGGAGTGGCAGGCTTCAGTAAATTTGGAGCTGATTTGGGACCAGGGGTTAGGTGTAGCTCAAGAGTTACAAATCAGACCAGAGATGCTGGCCTTCTTGTATGAATAGAACCAATTAAGAGATATGGGGATATGGTGGCTTTTATGCATAGGTCTGTTACCGGATACAGCCTGGGCACTGCTGGATTTTGGTCACAAGAGAAATCAGTCTTTCTCAGTGTAGTGGTCAACACAGCTCAGCCAGGCTGAAGAAGTATGCATCAGGAGTCAACATTTTTGGAGATTATGTGGGCCTACGGGACAGAGCACCAGACTAGATTGTTTCTGTAACTATGTGATTAAAAAATTACAACAAAGTTCTTGGTGTCCTGGGAATAGTAAAATACAGCTCCACGTCACGTGGGCTTAGCATATGCTGAACGGCTGTGAAGAGCTTGTCATTCTGCTAAGGCTGGTTTGGTGGGCAGGTGTCCTTAGCCTGCGAGTGAGTCAAGCCAGCTGCTCAGCACCCCCATCCAAAGCATGGAAAGGGGAACGGGAGGATGGTCCAGTGGTTAGCAGCACTTGCTGCTCTTGCAAAGGACCTGGCACTTCTGTAGGGCGGTCCATAGCCACCTTTAACTCTAGCCCCAAGGGATCTGACACTCCACAGAGACCCCCATGTACATACATAAACACAGACACAAACAGGTACACATATGTAAAAATAAGGCAGGTGTGGTGGCACACACCCTTTATCCCAGTACTTGGGAGACAGAGGCAGGCGGATCTCTGTGAGATAGAGGCCAACCTGGTCTGCAGAGGGAGTTTAAGGCCAGACAGAACTACGTGGTAAGACCCAGTCTCAAAAAAATGAAGTGAAAATAATAGAATCTTTTTTTTTCTTTTTTTTTTTAATTTTTTTTTTTATTCGATATAGTATTCCAGCCTCAATGCTCATAGCAAATGGATGACACATGAACTTCAAAGGACATTTTACAAATTTAGTCAGAATACAAAAAAACATACCTTGCTAATATTTTTTTTTCTTTTTTTTTTTTAATTTTTTTAATAGAATCTTTTTTAAGCATGTCAGAGTCTAATGTTTTTGGTTTTGTGTGCTTATGTTGTGAGGGAAAGGTGCTCCACAGATATGACTACGTCTGGACTTGTGTGGCGATTGGAATGTTACCTTGGTACTTATCAGGGATCTAAAAAGATCCCTACCTCCAACAATTGCCATTGAGAATCCAGTCAGAGAAGGAGATAGGCACTACGCCAACGGGGACAGTAGGGGTTTCTCCTGCCAGGTTTGTAATTGAGCACCAACACAATTTCATGATTTTCATAATCCAGGGAGCCTGCCTCTGTAGGACTCCAGCATCTGCATCAGCCTGTTCCTGGCATCCATTGGCCCCTGTACATTCCTGCATCGGTTACGTCTGCTACTGCAGACTTAACCTCCTTCCCTGCATTTGGGCTTAGAGAGTTAGGCCACAGGGTTGCCCTGAAATGGGTGACATCTGAGCCCACTTTCCTAGCCCAGGTCTCCAGTTTATAAGTCTCCTACAGAAAGGACCTCACAGTCCCAGGCCCTGCAACTTTAGGGTAGTGCTGACATCATTTGCAGAGTCACCTCTCTGGAAAGAGGTGCTTTTTGTGAAGGTACCAGGTGACATATACCAGAGGTCCTTACGCCTCTGTGCACTGCCGGCTGAGCTGGAGTGTGACACTCACAAGCTCCTTGCCATGTCCTGGGTGTTGAGCACGGGCAGGGGAGTTCACAGGGAACACAGCAGACAGATAGGGAAACTGATCTAGGCTGTGCCACATGGGCAGTGGTATGGGGCTGAGGTCTGCTTGACCTGGTGCTTCCTTCAGATGGAACAAGAGCCTTAACTGGGTAGATCGGATGTTGGAGACAAACGGAGGCTTTGAGCATCCTTGAATGTGAGTCGTATGTTTGTCTGTCTAGCATCAGCCAGTCCCCCAACAGTGGCTGCTCTGCAACCAGCTTCTCTGTGCAAAGCCCATGAGTAGCTTAATAATCACCTCAGAAGAGCTCCCACTTCCAGATCAGCATGGCCCCAGGATTGGCCATGACATCTGCTAGATACCCTATGGGGTTTGAATAAGATGCATTTGTTCTTAGTGTCTTCTCTTTGGGAGGCTTGAGTCTGGGTCATGCCCAGAGCAGCGAGGGTGTAGCTAGTAACACGTGAGTTTGATCAAAATTCTCACGTGCAGGCACTCACCTGGGCAAGCAGCATCCCCACAACCCGTGCCATCCCAGGGCATTCACACTATCTGGTGCCAAGGAGAGAGCAGACACCAGAGGCACCCAGGCGAGCTTAGATACTGGCCTTCTTACTTTTAAAAGCAAATGCACCTGGGCGCAGGAAAATGGCTCAGTCAGCAAAGCACTTGCTGAGTTTGGATCCCAACACCTCTGTATAAACTGGTGTACTTCTCTGTAAGCCCAGAGCTCAGGGCAAAGCAGGAACCAGTGGATCTCCCTAGTTCGCTATCCAGCCAGTCCAGCTGAATCCCTGAGTGCCAGGGTTAGTAAGAGACCCTGTCTCAAAAACTAAAGAGAAGTACTTGAAAACAAGAGTCTACCTCTGTCTCTAAGCACAGGTGTGTGTGCATGCCCAGAAGCAATATATCTTCTGTACATACTTAGAGGAACACAGGTCATGTCACAACATACATTTTACTTAAACATTCTTGATCTATAATCCCAAGCATTATTCTGAGGTCAGCATTAGCTTTCGTTGCCTTTAGCTCTTACCCTGGAGGTGGGCGAGCACTCACTGGCACAGTCCTTGCCATCGAGGTGACGAAAGAGGACCTGAAGACCACCTGGCAAGGATGCTGACCATCACTGAGCAAGCGTTTCCCTGCTCAGGCGAGTCTCCCACCCCACCCCCAGGTCCCATGTGGCTCAGGCAGGCCTCAAACTTACTAAGTTGATGTTGAACTCTTATTCTTCTGCTGTCTCCTCCCAAGTGCTAGGAATACAGGTATCCACCACTACCCTGGCTCAGGCTGGAATACAGGTATCCACCACTACCCTGGCTCAGGCTAGACAATTTAGCCTTTCAGGTAGATCAACCCTGTTGTGGCCCACAAAGTCCCTTGACTGTTTTTGCATAGGAGATTGAGACAGTAAGGGACTTTGAGGGCAGCCTGTGGTCTCAGAGTTCACGGTCTCCCCCATGTCACTGTGTCTTTTTTATGTGTGTTTGGGTTTTTTGTTGGTTTTGTTTTTGTTTTTGTTTGAGACAGGGTTTCTCTGTGTAGCCCTGGCTGTCCTGGGACTCATCTGTAGACCAGGCTGGCCACAAATACCAAGATCTACTTGCCTCTGCCTCCTGAGCACTGGATTAAAAGTGTGTACCACCAAACTCAGGTTATGTTTGATTGTGTGTGTGTGTGTGTGTGTGTGTGTGTGTGCACGCGTGCATATAAGTGCTGGTATTCTCAGAGGTCAGAGACCTGGGAATCCTCTGGAGCTGGAGTTCTGGGCAATTGTTAGTTTCCTGGCACGGATGCTAGAAACTGCATTCAGGTCCGCTGCAAGAGTCCTAAGTGCTCCTAACTGCCGAGCCATCTCTCCAGCCCACATTTACAGTATTTTGAATGGGTAGGATTCAGTTCATTTGACAGTTCCACTCAGGTAGCTACAGTCTTCCTCATGACCTGGTGGTCTTCAGGGGTGTCCTGAGTAGCTTGCAGTTACACGGTGGGGCTTGCAGTTTTCTTGTTAGTTCCAAATACGCTTGTAGGTAGCTCACCAGCGTCAGCCTCCACATGTGGCTGTATTTCCGAGGTTGAAGCTGAGCCCCAGGGCTTTTCTCTTAAGATCTTTGATCTTAACTGTCAAAGCTCTGGGCAAAAAGTAGATCTTTCTGTCTAGGCTGCTTAGTGAGTGCTTGCTGTATACAGGACCTGCCGACTTGTTTGTGGGTTCACCAAAGCTTTTACACACTGTAAACCTGGCTGTGTGTCAAGGACAGTGGGGCACACACTCTTGATGCAAATGGCTGTTGAGATGGGCAGACCAAGGCCCGCCTGTGGTCAGCATCCTAACGATTCCTGGCACTGTCTTTGGCCACCCCGCTGGAACCTCGGGTACTTTAAATTCCGGAAAATGTAGATCTTGTGGGTTTTGTGGGAAAGAGGAAATGACACCATGGAGGAGAGGTCCCCCGGCACACCCCCAGGCTTGACTGGCAGGCCCTGCTGCGGTTTGTCTCAGAAAGTGGTCATTTGGTGCTTCCGGGATTGTGGCAACTTTCACAGAAAGTGAGAGCAGCTCCATCTCCCTGTGATGGGAACCCTTAGGTGACAGTTTGCTGCTGTTTTTCATGGATAGGATAGAGCACTGCTCCTTAGCCAGTTCACGGGACACAGCAGCTCCAGGACTCCCTAGCTGCCTGCCATCAGTTATAACGCACCAGGGACTTGCCATGTTCCTCATTCAGCCCAGGCCCCACTGGTGGTGTTACACAGCCCTGCCCATTGCCTGCTTTGTGATACTTAGCCCAGAACTCCAACATCTTTATAAGAAAGATGAGATTAGTGTATAGTTCAGTGGTAGGGCATGGAACGAGTGTAGCTGTGAGGCCTAGGCCATGTTGGGAAAACTTATCTTTTTAAAGGATGTGCCAGGCTTCTGGGCATCTAATGGTAATCAGAGGTGCAGACTAGACCTGTGGCCTTGCAGAACTTGTAACCTAAAGGGAGAGAGCCAGACCAGCGGGAAGGACTGAGAGTCATGAGAGTCATTTGGGCGAGGGCCTGGGGGCTTCCTGGAGGAAGGGGTGTGGAGGCCTAGCCTAGGGCCAGGGATTCCTGGCAAGAGGTTCAGTGGCACAAAGATGAGCGAGTGGCTGAACATGGCTTGGGGAGGGCGGACAAGTGGAACTGGAGACCCACAGGCTGGCTCAGGCCTAGGCCAGGCTGGTGCTTCCCTGCATCGGCTGGCCACAGCCAGAGTCCTATGTAAAACATGTGTTATTAATCATCCTCCAGAGGTCCAGCCTGTGGGCCCCTCACTGGGATGGGTGGCTATTATTGACGATACTATTAATGTTAGGAGCCTAGCCACCTCTTTCATTAATGTGAAAAGGGGTAGTTTTGAGTTCTCATAGCTATCTGATAGGTAGGCCCGCCTCTGGTCAACCCTCTGAAGGTGGGGTTTGCAAGCCACTTCAAGCAGAGGAAGAGACTGAGTGGAAATCCTGAGATTAGAACCCCGGGGTTTCCTTCCTCAGCCGTCTGGAAGCACAAGTCACACCCAGGTGCAGTACCAGACATGAGGGGGCGGACATGCGTGAGATGCCTTGCCTTCATGGTCGGGGGACTTAATGTGTTATTTGTCGGGGGCGGCGGTGGGTATCTTATATCCTAGTTCAGTATACCTAGTTCAGGCAAGCTTTTAGGAGGTGCTTGACTTTTAGGGGGGACATTGAAAGTTACAGTAGCTCTAGAGCCTGGTCTCCAAAATTCTCACATTCACTGGATACCACGGGCTTCCCTTGCTCTCTCTGGTTGGTGGTATCCTCCGCTCTGGAGCCTGCTGGATCGCCTCAGCTGCAGCAGCCTCCTCTCCCAGCAGGTCCTAGCTGTGGTCTCCGCTGTGTCTTGCCTCTGCCCTGTGTTCCTCAGTCTGCTGAGAGCTCTGTGCTTGCCCTGGGTCAGTCCGTCCTTGGTCAGGCTTATCTCACTTGAGCTTTGGCCATTCTTCCCTTGGGAAGCACAGCTCCATCCGTGTGTCTGGAATTTGCCGATATCCTTGGGTGTAAATCCCCAATAGCCTGTGTGGAGACTCCAGTCAAGGGCTGTTACCAGCACTGTCCCCTTCCACTCACAGCCACCATGTTGGTGCCTTTCTGTGCAGTGATGGGCAGTGTGATGCAGTCACACACACACACACACACACACACACACTCACACACACACACACACAGACACACATACATGAGGGAAGACCCTTTGCCCAGGCTGTCTGAATCACAGTTGCCCCATCTTTCTAAGTTTCCCTCCATAGCCCCTTCTTTGTTTTCAGTTGTCCATATTTGTGCTTCAAACAGGAGGAAGGCTGGTTTCTGTTTAGCTTGCTCCTGTTCTGACTAGTCATAACCTTTCCTGTTACAGGGCTGGTTCTGAAGGCAGTGCAGTTGGCCAGCCTCAGCGAGGATGCTTGTGACCAGACCTTCCACCTCCTCTACCTCTTTGTATCTTTCTTCACCTTGCTGAATGGCAGCAAGGGGTCCCCCACGACCTGCCTGCCGTCTCTATTCTCAGCATATCCGTGGCATCTGCCTGAGCTTCCCCCAGAGGGCACATGGCTGCCACATGCTTGTGCTCCCCATAAAGGTGACCTTTTCTTTGCTGGTCTTCCCGCAGGCAAAGCTGGTGCGGTACATCTGTAAGCAGCGGCAGAGCAAGCTGAGCGTGAGCCCGAGCCACAGGACCGCCGAGCTCAACAGCTACCCGCGCTTCAGTGACTGGCTGTACATCTTCAACGTGAGGCCTGAGGTGGTGCAGGTACGCGGCAGGACCCAGGCCAGGGGCGGCCAAGAGGGGATGAGTGGGGACCACATCCAAACTTGAGAATGGCTAAGATGAAGGGGCTCAGTGCTCTGCTCTTGGGAAGGGGCAGAGGATGGCATGGGGGCTGGGGAATAGCAGGAAGCAGGAGCAACCCAGGGTTCCTGTGGCTATAGCAAGTGCCCCAGGTGCCCTTGCCACATAAGCTGGGATAGCCCCAGCAAACTGGTCATTCATTTGATCATGACAATGACCTTTCCTGGAATGTCTCTATGGCAGACATTGAATTTAACACTTTGACATTGTGACCTTGGGGCTAGAGAGATAGCTCAGAGCTTAAGAAGAGCAGTAACTGCTCTTGCAGAGGACCTGGGTTCAGTACCAGGACCCGGGACCCACACAGTAGCTCACGACCATTCATAACTTCAGTTCCAGGGGATCAGATGCCCTCTTCTGGCCTCCACAGTCACTAAGCATGCACACGGTGCACATACATGCATGTAAACAAAGTACTTATGCACACAATAAAAGAAAATGCAATTATTTCATTCTGCTCAGAGTTCTATAAGGAGGGCTTTGCCATTTTTCCGTCATGCTTGAGGGCACACAGCTGGCAGGCGGCAGCCAGGGCATTGGGAAACAAGAGCCTGAGCTCAGCGTCCTCGCCCGACTGCCGGAGCTATGTTGTCTTCTTCAGTTCATCTTTCCATCCCACCCAACCCCAACCTACCCCTTAACCAGCAGTGAACTTGGAGAATGTGTCAGGGTGCAGGGCGGTGCTTACAGAGCCCACAGAAGCAGCCAGGTGGGAGCTGTGCTCTGCCAGGTCAAGTCTCATAAAATGAAAGACTGACCCTCCCCCTACAATCTCCTACATCTATTCTAACCCTCACTAGTGCTTACAGTTAAGTCCATTCAGTGTGGGCCCTGAGGAGAACAAAAAGAACAAGGGAAGGGTATCCTGCCTGTCTCTGCCACTCAGGAAACAAAACTAAACAAAAACCAAACTCAAACAGCCCTTTGAGATTCTGATCCTTCTTATAAAGATGTGAAAATCTTTATAACATTTCTAAGGGGTTAGGACCAGCCAGACACTGGTCTCAGGCAGCTGTACCTGCGCCTTTAGATGAGAGCTATAGTCTGAAGTCTGGATACCAAAGAAACAGTATAAAATGCCTTTGTGTGTGACTTTTCCTGACTGTGACATGTTGGAGGGACAGTCTTTCTTGGACATGTGTTTGTAACATTAAAATTACCCTCCTGTGTCTTTGATTTGATTGTCCTGTACTTGATTGGTTGGTTGGTTTTGAGGCAGGGTCTTGCTATATAGCCCTGGCTGGTCTGGAACTCTGGATGTAGACCAGCAGTGTGGCCTCAGACTTGGGATGATCCTCCTGCCTCTGCCTCTCAAATGCTGGGTTATAAGTGTGCATCGCTATGCTCAGCTGTTTGCTTGTTTGGTTGGTTGGTTTTGGTCTTTCAAGTGTGGCTGCTCAGATTGGAATGTAAGAGCACGGCTCATCTGGTACTTCTGTGGGACAGTATTCACGGGGACCATCTAGAATCATCTTCTGTTTTACTCTCATTTGACAGTTAACCCAGTGTGTTTTTCTCATGGTTTCACACTTGTGTCTTATTTATGGTTTCTTTATCAATGTTTCCTGATTGGATGTGATAAGTTATCAGACAAAAGCCAACTCCAACCATTGGCTATTAGACGTGACAGTAACCAGTATTTTTGTGACACTCCGTGAATACTCTGGAGTTTTCCCTAGGAGATATTCCTGTATGGAAATGTGCCTGTCCTATCATGGGGTTGGGGGATGAGTGAATCGCAGCCAAGATGTCCTAGGCCTTAGTCACCCTCCTGTGGAGTATGACTGGTGTTGTAGCCAGAAAGGGTGGGCTGCAGTAAGACTGGGGGGAACGGCCTCGTGCAATGGCTCCTTGAATGCTAACAGTTGCACGCCCGCACACACGTGGGTGCATATAGTATCTACACAGAGTATAATGAGCTACAACCTCTGTCTGTCTCCTCGCCTACCTTCCTGCTCATAGTCTTCTGCCATACAGGAAGGAGGTTGGATGTACAAATGTGGACACAGATTTAAGTGCATAGCTTGGAAATTATGCAGAAGCGAGTTGTCCCCTCCCCCGTGCTGCCAATGTCGTCCGAGTCTCACTCTACCTCCCCCATCACCGGGATCTGTGTCAGCACCTCCAGCCGAGGCCACAGCAGCAGTTCAGCCATGCTCACAGAGCTGGTGGTGAGGACAAACCGTGCGTGGTTCAAGCCCAGTGTGCTAGGCTCCGGAGTGTGCCTGTCACCTCTTCGCTCTCTGGAGATATACTTGGCAGCTGGTCTTATGCCCAAAGGGCTTCTCAGCAGATACCTGAAGAACTTGGGAGACTATCTTTGGGGTATGGGGCCTAGTGTGTCCAGGGCGGTTGCTGGTAATTTAGGGTGCGCTGTGTGATGGCAGCTGGGTTAGAGGCCTCCCAGCCAGGCCGAGCTGTTACTGATGCTGAGTCAGGCCCTGGCTGAATCATGAAGTCCCAGATGACTCAGCAGAGCTGTGTGCTCAGAGAGCAGCGAACTCCTTTGGATCCAAGGAGTGGATGGGCAACCGGGCCCCAAGGTCGAGTGGATGATGGGAACCAGAATGTCCCTTGGGATGGAGGGCTCTAGGAACAGCGGGTGGGGGTGAGAGAACAGGACCACTGCCTGCTGCCTGTGGCCTCTCACCTGCAGACAGTTGGCAACTGAGAGGCCAGCTGCTGAAGCAGAGATGATGTCATGCCCATCTTCATGTGTGGATAGGTGCTGCCTCCCACCCTGCCTCCCCACGTCAGTAGCTTGTCAGGCAGTAGTTAGGATGCCCTCTTTTCCATCCATTCTCTGCATGTTCCTAAGAAGTGATGTGTCTGTGCACATAGACTCTGTCATAAAGACCAGGGCTCCCAGTGCTTCCCAGTCCTCCACCCTGCAGGAGGCCTGGGTCTTTCATAGAAGACCATAGTATGCTTCCTACAGCCCTAGGTCATGGACACTAGAAGGTAAGTAGCATGATCTCCTGCCATGCCTGCCTGCCCTAGTGCCTTGGCCCGCCTACCATTAAGGAAGCTAACAACTTCCCAAAAGGTTGACAGGACAACTTGACTCTCACCGACGGAGAGGAGTACAGAGATCCTGCTGATGCCCTCATGAGGTCACTCCAACCCTTAGCTTCCCAGCCTGCCACAGGGAGGTCCCAGAACCTGTCAGCTTCCCCAGAAAGCCAACTCGAGGTCTCTATATGGCAACAGAGATCCTTCTAGTTGAGACCCAGTTCCCAGTGCGCGTGAACATGGCAGGATTGGTAGGCTAGGCGGCCACAGCATCTGCTCCTTGTTCTGGACAGGAGTTACATATTCTATGGCTGCCTGGCTGAATGCGCCTTCTGGGGCCCTTGGGCTTGCTGCTGGGGCTACTTTTCGATGGGAGCTGAACTTCCCTGAGTTCTGTGGCTGCGGCCGTGAGGGTGTGAGGGCACCCAGAACCCGAGGTGCCGTGGGTGTCCCTAGGGCTCCTCGATCTTCTCTTCCTGTATATCCATGAGCAGGCCACCTGATCCCTCTTGAGCCTCAGTTTACCCTCATTGGGAAAGGTTCAAATAGTTTTCTCAACCTTTTCCTCAGGCTTTGAGAGACAGAGGGATGCCAGAGCAGTAGAGTTGTGTCCTGTGAGGTGGTCCAGAGAGGCTGCTTGGGACCGTGCTGCCTCTGTCACTGAACCTTTCAGCCAGACTGTGCTGTGCCTCGCTGTATATCTTCTCCAACGACTTCAGTCCCATTGTTCTTTAGAAAGGACTTCTCAGTGCTTTCCCTATGGAACAACATGTGGCCTGTGTGTGTCCTGTGGGCACAGCTGGGACCCCTCCCCCACAAGCACATCTTCACCTCACAGGCCCAGGCCAGGTGTCTTCACTCATGGATTTTCATGCATCTGCCATGTGTATTTTCAGCTTTGTGTTTGCTGCTGTGGCTTATCCTACACGGGAAGTGATCAGGACACAAATTAGAGGTTCATGGATGCGGAGACGCAGGGCGCCTGTGAATTGCTCTCCACACCACTCAGTGGCAGGGGCTGTTGATGAAGTGAGCGAGCGGAGGCCTCCCTGTTCCTGTGCACTGAGATAAGCACTTTGTTTGCAGTTGCCAGGTACCCTGGCCAGGCCTCTCCATGCACGCTGCCATAGTCATTGACACTTGACAGCTCACGCTTGTTCCCTTCCTGCCTTTTGTTTGCTATAATGGGATCGTGCAGTGTGAATTCTGCATGATGTCAGTCTTAGTCTCGCCTTTGTGTAAACCCAGAAAATCCACATCATTCTTTTTCAGCGCAGTAGCGAGAGAATTCTTCAGGTTGTTTGACAGTGGGCCGGGGATGTAGCTCAATGATAGAGAGGGGGCTGCTCCCCTAGAAAGAGCTTCTGGTGTAGCTGAAGGGACTACTAGCCTGCTCCAGCAGGAACACACACACACACACACACACACACACACAAACACACACACACACACAGAGCACCACCACCACCACAACAACAACAACAAAAAGCACAGAAAACAAACATTGTGGAGGCTGTATGTCACAGTGTGGCCCACAGTCTCCACACATCTCTACTTACACAAATGCTCATTGCAATGAGTCATTAGTTGTGTGTGAGATCTCTGCCTTCTGTGGCACCATCAGTATTGAATCCTCACAGAGCCTCCTGGTTATATTGTTGCCCTGTGTCATGGGGATCCTGTAGCTTGGGATCAGCAGGACTGGCCCTTTTACATGTCCCAACCGTTTGCAGATGATAGAGATTTTGATGTGGGACAACTCAGAGCCCTGGATCTGGGCCTGAGTGGCAGCGGAGCTGGTCAGCATGTGTCTACACCGCCAGGACCGCCTCTCCAGCACTGTTCCAACTAGGTCACCCAGTGCTACCGTTGCAGGAGGCAGGGTCAGCCCTTGGAGGCTCATGCACACCCAGACCTCCAGGAGCCAGCTCCAGTGTGCTGCTCAGTCAAGGCTCTGGGCCCACGTTCCCGGTGCTGCGGAAGGTGAGGAGGGGCTGGGCCAGCTCTTCTCACACCCGCAGGGATGGCGTTGTTGCCATCAGGGCCTACTGCCTCTACTGCCTCTACTGCCTCTACTGCCCCTACTGCCTCTACTGTGCTGCCCAGGTGAGGTACGCAGCAGCCTGCTCTCCCAAGTGCTTCATCTGGTGAGGGATGGGGCCAGCTCATCCCCTCTCATGACCCCAGGGCCTGCTCTCCTCACTGCTGCAGGTGGGAAGGGGCAGTGGTGGAGAGCGGCTTCACTCCTGCACCCACAGCTATGGCTTTTCTTACCTGGGAATCTTGGATTCCTCTTCTTTCCCCACAGCAGTGCAGACCCTGGGCAGACTCTTTGCTTAAGAGAACCTCAGTGGTGAGAAGGCTCTGTCCCCTCCAGTGTGGTAGTCCCAGAAGTGATGTCTTAGATGCACAGACAAACTGAACTCTTTATGGTTCTGTGTCAGTGATTGTCAACCTGTGGGTTGGGATCTCTTGGGGTCAGATATCAAATGACCCTTTTACAGGGGCTGCATATCAGATATTTACATTATGATTCGTAACAGTAGCAAAATTACACACTTACAAAGTAGCAACAAAATGATTTATGGTTACAGGGATAAGGAAAACATGAGGAACTGTATAAAAGGGTCACAGCATTAGGAAGGCTGAGAACCACTTCTATCAACAAGAGCTTTAAAGTACGTGCATGTTGGACTACCACTGCACTTGAGCTGTACAGCTCCTGAGTCTGCCTAAGCGGGCCTAAAGCAAGAGCCTGCACACTGTGGCTCGCTGCCTCGTGAGCTCCGGGCTTAGGTAAAACACAACTGTGTAAGGTGCTCTGATGGAAACCAGCATGAGATGTCTGAGGCTAAGACAGACTCATGCCGGGCAGTCAAGGAAAGACCACGTCAGAAAGACAACAGGCAATACCAGGGTGGTCGTCATTTATCCCCTGAGTAGGGCAGGCAGAGCACCCAGATTAAGGGAACAGTATCTGTAGGGACCCTGAGGCTGGAAAAAGTCAGCGCTGTGCTCCTCGGATGCACTGAGGAAAGGCTGGGAGGAGGCCGGGGAGGAGCCTGAGCCAGCTCAGGAGCTGTGTGTGTGTGTGTGTGTGTGTGTGTGGAGGGCGTGGGTTTGACTTGAGGTGGGGTAATTGAAGTGTGTAAGAGAGCAAGGGAGGAAGGTTGAATATTGGAACTTTTTTAAAGGAAAGCAAAGCAAGCAGGCAGAGTGCAGCATGGGTTTGCTGGAGAGATGCACAGAAGGTAGCAGCCTGCTTAGAAGTGGGGTGCCCTAAAGCCCGGAGACAGGTCAGAGGCACCCCCTCCCCCAATACTGGCCGTTTTCAGCCACCCTGCTCCACAGGTTAAGTCTAAACATCACAGCTTGGGTGTCTACCTGTAACTAGGGGACTTCAGAGCCTGCTGGCCATTTTTCCCCCTTCAGCAATTTCCCTGTTGGAAGTTGTTAAGGAAGTGGAAAGGGCCGGCTGGGATCAGTTCGAGCAGGCAAAGGCAGATGCTGTGCAGAACCTGTGGTCCAGCACAGAGCTTCACCGACGTCCCTGCATACGCTCCTGTAGCTTGCGCTTCTGGAAGAGGGTGTCCGTGGGTCTGGTAAAGGGCTTTTTGATGCGGGCCAGTAGGCAGGAGTCTCTTTCCCTTTTCTTCTGTCCTCTCAGCCTTCTCTGGGATGAGCACCTGACCACTGCCACCATCTTAGCCTCCCACTGGCTGTGGCTGTGTTGGTCTGGGAAGGGTGGCTTCAAAGACAGGAAGGTTTTCTAAGAAGCAAGCCCACATAAGCACATTGGTGTTTGTCTCCTGGGATATAGATCAACAGAGTGAGTCCTAGGGCCCTTCCCCCAGCCTCTTTTTTTTCTTCTTGCCAGCCCTACATCCCCACTAGGAACCAGAGGCCTGGCTGATCTCAGGTAGCTGGGAGCCTCCCCAGGAAGCGGGTCCGCTGTGCTGCCTTAAGGAGGGATTGGAGTAGAAATGTCAGCCCCAGTTGCCTGTGCAGGAGGAAGTGAGATTGTTGTGTTAGATGCTGGGTCTCAGTATGGATGCCAGATCACGGGTGTAGCTTGGTCCACTGGACCACAGACTCCTCCCTGCTTGGGTTGGGCCAGCTGAGGTCCAGTGGGTGGACAGCACACTTCTGTCAGTCACATTTAACCACCCAGAGAGGAGCTGAAGTTGGGGTGTAAAGGGGAAGGTGGAAGCAACAAGGCTAGCTTTGTGTGTGAGCATATGATACATGTGCACACATGTCACAAACATGCGTGCACACATTAATCCTGTTTAATCGTGCCTAGAAAAGGGGGAAGCATCCTCATTTCCTGGCTTAGCTAGCTTCAGCTCAGAGAAATTAAAGGAGTTATCAGAACGGTACTCTGAGTTAGCTGCTGCCAAGGTCAGAATTGTTACTCAGGTTGTTGTGATCCAAAGCTGTGGGATTCGCCCCACCCCGGGCCCCAGAGCAACCCAGTCAGTTCAGTGTAGCTGTCTCTGGTGGTATAACAGAGCTGGCTGCCTTTCTCTCCCGTTCTTCCCCTCCCCCAACCCCCGCCCCGTCACTGCCCTCTCCCCGCCTTCTCTCTTCTTTATGCCTGTTCATTGTGTAGTCATCAGTCATTTACGTTTTGCTAGGTACACAAGTGAATTATCTCGGGGTTTCATTGATGAAAAAGGTAGCGTGCCCTGGGGGTGGGGGTTACAGCTCAGAAAGGGGGTTACAGACAAATAGTCACCATGCAAAGCTGAGCGTCTGAGGGCTGCGGGCCGCAAGTGGAGGACGGATGTCACTCTCACTAGTTAATTTACTCTCAGTAGCGTGTGCTTAGCCATGGTTGCATAAACTCTAGGTTACTGAGTGTAGACTGGATGTGCTATGAGGACAGGAATCTGGCTGTGTTTCCAGCGTTTACACACTGGTGTGCTTTCTGAATGCTTGAATTCGAATATCATGCAAAGCCTTTCTGCCCCTTGGGCTGAGATGTCACAGGAACGTGGTCATTTGAGTAAGTGAAGAGGGCACTCTAGCTATCGCTGGGGCCCTTGAATTTGCCAGTCACTGTGACAGCTATTTCTGGGCTGATGTGTCAGCGGGCCACAGGCTGGATTTGAATAACAGCATGTGCCTGTGGCCCATGGCTTTGGGGTGGTGTGTGCCTAGCCTCCTCTGGACACTGCCAGCTTCCAAGCCGCCAGCTTGCATGTGTGCTCCCTCCTCTTTGGGGAAGGCAGCTATGAAGAGAGGCTTGCTCTGAAAGATCTGATGGGCCAGGTTGCTTAGGGAAATGTTTGTATCAACTCTGCCCTGCTTCAGTTCTCGTAAGTCATGATTTCTTCCTTGGCTCCATTTTGTCTATGTGTAGGATATGCTCATGTGTGTGCGTACGTGCGGGTGTTATGTACATGTGGAGGCCCAGAGGGGGTTGGGTATCCTGTTCCATCACTTTCCGCCTTGCTCCTTAGAGGCAGGGTCTCTCTCTCTCTCTCTCTCTCTCTCTCTCTCTCTCTCTCTCTCTCTCACTGAACCTGGAACTTGGCTGGTTGCCTGCAATCCCCAATGACTATCCTGTCTCTACCACACAGTACAGGGGCTCATGGTATGCACATGCTCAGTTTTTTTATGTGGGGTCTAGGAATTTGAACTTGGGTCCTCATGCTTGTACAAACACTCTGAACCACTGAGCTATCTATCCTTAATCTGTCATCCTTCTTATTTTTTTTTTAAGATTCATTGATTTATTATATGTAAGTACACTGTAGCTGTCTTCAGACATACCAGAAAGGTCATCAGATCTCATTACAAATGGTTGTGAGCCACCATGTGGTTGCTGGGATTTGAACTCAGGACCTTCGGAAGAGCAGTCAGTGCTCTTAACCACTGAGCCATTTCTCCAGCCCCATCCTTCTTTTTAATAACTAGCAGCAAGCAAATTTCTGGGTTCCCTGCTCCCAAAAGCATACCCCGCTTTGACCAAGGCTGGACAGGTGGCCCATCTGAGCTGCCATTGGCCAGCTGTGTGCTTGGGCAAGTCCCTTAACTTCTCTGTGCCCATTTTCTCATAGGCTGGTTGTTCCGGCAAAAAGTGTGGAGTCACATCTGCCCCTTCTGCCTCCTCTACCCCCACACTCAGCCCGCAGCTCCCACGGGCTCTGTTTCCACGCATGTCCCAGATGCATCTGTGTCTGTTCCATTGGCAGTGCACCTCCATCATGCCCAGATCCGCATCCCCTCCCTCCGCTGCATTTCTCATAAGCACAGAGTGGTTTTGCCTTAAGTCCACATCCTGAAAGCTGGCTTTTCTGAGTCCAGTCCTGTGTTGGGATCCAGTCACAGGCAAAGTCCAGCCCCATCACCATTCCTAAGACCCTGAAGTATTCAATGTCTGCATCCTTCCACCCTCCTTGCCTCTTCTCCCTCTGCCCAGGCATCGGAACAAGGCAGGCTGCTTCCTGTGAGCCACGGGCCCTTTTATGTTCATGTCTCTGCCTGCTTGAGACTATGTCCCCACCCTAGTGCCTCCTCTTCCTCTGCAGGGCCAAGAGGTCGGGACTCTGGCAAAGCTGCCCCATCTAAACCAGATGTCTCTCATCCTCTCTACAGCCGTGCGCAGCACTCTCCTTAGCACTCACTCACAAATTCCAATTACACATCTTAGTTTTTAATTTGTTCTTTGATTCTTGATGAAAAAGACAATATTGTGCTCACTCCACTATCCCCGGTACTGCACGCGCAGCTCTTTATTGATTGGAACAAAGGATGAATAGATAGAAGAGGGGCAGGGTACCAGGGACATAGGCAATAATTATCAAGCAAGGCTGATGCATACTCCTCCCACTAGTCAGTGCTTCTCCATAGTAAATGTAGCTCCCCAATAGACACGAGCCCAGGGAGGGAGGTGCACGGAGTGATACCATTAGGAAGTGTCTCCTGGATGAACAGCCCTGTGTGCCAGCATAGAGGACCTAGTCAAAGGGGCCGCAGGGAGAGCTCTGATTGGGTCAGCTTTGGTCACATGCTCACATCCTGTGACCAACAACCAGTTAGGAAGATGGAGAGCAGAGGTCAAAGGGCTCAGCCTGGGTGGAGGAACCTAAAGGATCAAGGGCCACCTGCACGCAGAAATAGGTTCCCTATCAGAATGTAGTAGTAGTACAGGCCTGCAGTATTAGCTCTTCAGGAGGCTGAGGCAGGAGGATAGCAAATTCAAGTCTTTCCTGAGCATCTCAAAACTTTAAAGGAAAAAGAAAGCAGAGCTCCTGCTAGTAATTTCCAGCACCACACAGGGCAGTGAGGCTTCCCAGAAGGGGATCCTAGAGCCTTGTAGGACAGCAGGACAGAAGGCTGGGCACACAGCTTGTATGGTAACAATCATGGCTGTGGCTTCATGGCAACGGTACCCCTCATTCCCCATAGGAGAGTGTCACCTGGAAGCCTCTCGTGACTTCCCATCAGTGGACAGCGCTCCTGTGCCCGAGCAGGAGCCATAGGCCTCTGGCTCACAGCTGACAGAGCAGGGCTTCTCAGCTCTCCTTTGGCTCTGCTGAGACCTTGTTACTTAAATATAGTTGGTGAGGCCATTTTTGTTGTTGTTGTCGTTGTTGTTTAATTAACATTTCCCTATGCCTATTTTAGAAAATACAGAAGAGCAAAGAAAATAAGACCTATAATCACATTCAGAGATGATCATTGGTTCTTGGGTTTAGCATCCTCACACCCCTCCCTCCACCCCATTTGTAATAGCATCTTGTGATTCCAGGCTGGCCTTGAACTCATTATGTACACAAGACTAGCCTTGATCTTTTGACCTTCATACCTCCACATTCCCAAGTACTGGGATTATAAGTTTCTACTACAGTGCCCAGATTAGATTTTCCCTGCTATTTAGTGCCTGTTCATCTGTTCACGTTCAAAATGTACAAAGATGGGGCCGGAGAGATGGCTCAGCGGTTACGAGTACTGGCTGCTCTTCCAGAGGTCCTGAGTTCAATTCCCAACAACCATATGGTGGCTCACAACCATCTGTAATGGGGTCTGATATCCTTCCTCTTCTGGTGTGTCTGAAGACAGCTATAGTGTACTCATATACATAAAATAAATGTCTTTTTAAAAAAGATTTATTATTATATGTAAGTACACTGTAACTGTCTTCAGATACTCCAGAAGAGAGTGTCAGATCTCATTACAGATGTTTGTGAGCCACCATTTAGTTGCTGGGATTTGAACTCAGGACTTTTGGAAGAACAGTCAAAATGTGCAGACCAGGGAGTAATAATAGTTCTGTTTACTAACTGTTTATCTCATAGTCTCAGAAACACTGTGAAAGTGACTGCTTCTTTCTGGGCAGACTTCTTTATTACAATCCTTTTTTTAAAAAAAGATTTATTTATTTTATGTATATGAGTGCTCTATCTGACACCTGTGTGCCAGAAGAGAGATCAGTTCCCATTATAGATGGCTGTGAGCCACCATATAACCCTAAGCCTTGTCTCTGCTTCACACCCATTTCTTTAATGGTCTAGTTCACGTGTGAATTTAGGCTATAATAATTTAGCAAGGACTCAGTATTCCTGCGGCTGAGGTGAGCTGTACCTACATGGCCCCATCCGCTCCTCCAATAACCTTCAAGAAAGCATGCCGTGACGCTCAGTGTGCAGCAAATGGGACATGTCACCTACCCGAGGCCATAGAGGGTGGACCGTGGCAGAGCCAGGATGCGACTCTAGGACGTCTGGCTGCAAAACTGGGACACAAATTCTCCTTCTCTTCTTTGTTTTTTTTCTCTTGGTTCTCACCGACAGTTCTCTTGTCTCTTTCCCTCTGTGATGCCTGAGATCTTTACGTTTATTGAATTTGTTTTTTGTGTATATGTGTGCTTATATACACGTGCGTGCGTGTATCTGTGGAGGACATAGGTCTCCACCACAGTCCTCCTCAGTTGCCCTTCACCATGTATTTTGAGACAGGGTCTCTCTGATTGGCCTGGAACTCACTGATTGGCCTGACTGTCTGGCCAACAAGTCTGAGGGAAATTACCATCTCCGCCTCTCCAACCCTGAGATGATAGCGGTGGGCCACCTTGCCTGGCTTCCTCTACTTAGGTTCTAGGGCTCTGAACTCAGGCCTTTAGGCTTGTGGGTCAAGCACTTCACCAACGAATCCACCCCCAGTACCCTTAAGTTTATGTATTTTAAAAACAATTATTTATTGCTTTAGAGAAGCATCCCCCAAATCTAATTATAAATGTTGATTTTTAAGAAAATTAGAAAGAGCCAGGCAGTGGTGGCACATGCCTTTAATCCCAGCACCTGGGAGGCAGAGGCGGGTGGATTTCTGAGTTCGAGGCCAGCCTGGTCTACAGAGTGAGTTCCAGGACAGCCAGGACTACACAGGGAAACCCTGTCTCAAAAAAACAAAACAAAAAAAACAACAACAAAAAAATTAGAAAGTACAGAAAAACTTCAAAAAGAAAGTGAAGTTGTCCCCAGACACTGGCAGTCCACCATGCCCTGGAGTCCTCATTTTTTTCTTCTTTTGAGAGAGGAAGGGCCACTGGCCCTTGTGTCACTCCTAGCTGTGTGACAGCCACACATGCTCCTTTGGCCCTGACTTGTCCGCTCTCCAGGGCATGCTGTCACTCTCAAGACTCTTGTGTACCCCAAATGTGTTAGAGGCTCTGGGGGGTTAGAGGGTGGCTGCAGTTCATGTGGAGGTGGGGAGTACCCAGATGACTCATGGGAAGTGAGAGATAACGGTGCTCCCTCCTGACTCAGTTCCTGCCTTATGCAGGGAGGTAGTGAGGCAGGGAAAACTGTCTCCTGGGTCCCCACCCCCTGCCTTGAGGCTGCCCAGAGCCTCTGTCCCATGCCCAGCACCTGCTCTGGGAAGTATGTGCTGACTCCCCAGCTCCCAGGCATAAACTATTTTTGGCCACAGTGACCATTCGCTAGTAATGAAAACAGAAACCCCTCTCCCTGCCTTGTTCTTCCTTGGGACAGCACACTGGGGGCCAGGGCTGCTGTGCTCGGGCCCCCTCACCATGCATTGCTTGTGGAGCTGGGTGATGACAAAGGCATCAAGGGACCCAGAAGCCTCCCGACCCACCTTGCTGAGAGAAGCCCAAGGCTCAAGCCGGCCTGCACCAGATGAGAGTTGGGAGGTAGGCAGTCGGGGGTCTTTCCTTGGGTCCTCAGAATGGGTCCTGTTGGCTGGACATTGAGTCCTTGCTTTGCCAGTTGGCTATAGAACACACTAGAAAAGCATGCATCTTAGGGAGGTGACTGTCGTTCTGTGTTCCATTCCCTCCCTTCCATGTGACAGAGAATGGCTAAGAAGCAGTCAGAATCTTAGACGTTGATGGCCCCCATCTTTATAATGAAGGGGTTGTCTGTTTCCATGCTTCTGGTTGAAACAGGACACACTTTGTTTTGAGCCTGCTGTGTCCCCAAGAGCTGACCTGTTCCTGCTATGAAGGACTGAGCTCACCTTACCCTTTAGACTTCAAGTTGGTCAGGACAGGGAAGCTGGACCTTGTGGAGAATCTAAGTGTTGACTGGAGAGAAATGGGGCCAAGACCCAAATTGCAGTGACCCAGGATGAATAACGGAATCCTTCAGAGTCCATCTTTACAGCTAGCAAGCGTTTATGCCTGGGCTACTTACTGAGTGGCAGCAGTACCCACCATCATTACTTACATGGTTCAGCTGATTAGAGAGGAGGAAGCTCACTGAGGAGCTGTGTAACTTGGTGGGCCATGGGCTGCTATAAGCCTTGGCTCTTCTCTTGGAAGCTAGCTGTTGGGCGGAGCTGGTGCTTTGGGGGTCCCATCTTCCTGTTACAATAAACCATGTACCCATCAGCGGAGTTGGGGAAGGTAGGGTGGGCAAGGTTCGTTCCCTTCTATCATCTGTGTTAGGGACTTGGCAGGTTCTAAAGTGACAATCTAGGACTGATTGCTTTGGATTACATAGGGCTCTGGTCCCACAAGTCCATGTGGCTTGGTGCCACTTGGGCAGTTGTCTTTGGAGAAGAGGCTCAGGGCAGAAGTCAGGGGCTTCCCCTTAGCTTCTGTGTGGTACCAGCTCAGAAGACCTGGAAGGAATGGGGCCTTGACAAATGGCTAGGGAGGGCCTGCTGGAAGCAGAGAAGACCCCAGGGTCTTGGGGGCCTTGGAAAATAGGAACGCCTTCTCCACAAGCTCGGATGAAATGGCAAAGCCTCCCTTGTAGAATCAAGTGTGAGTGTTAACAGTGTGTGCAGAGAATGTCTGTCCTACCCCTCCCCCTATGTTTACAGCCTAAGACTGTTTCCCTGCAGACACCGCTCCTACTGAGATTAGCTAAACCTGTCACCTTGATCCAGGTGCATCCCATAAACCTCAGTCCCTTGTTTATTTGTGTATAATAACCCTGCCTCCTTGTTCAGCTGGAGGCAATGACACCGTCTTCCTGCTCAACTCTATGTAACAATCACACTGAGTTTCCCAGTGCTGCAGTTTCTCCATCTAACTGGCCAGGCCACCCAACCCCAGCTTGTCTCTCTGTGTTCCTTTCTGTCTTTTCCTCTCTCTTGTGGTTCCCATTAGTTCATGGACGTTGGGAGCCGTTGGGAGGCCTGCTGTGGAAGGCACAGCCTGTTCTGGTATTGGTTCCTGTAGGTGCAGATAACCAGGGCCTGGTCCCAGAGCTGTTGTTTGGATAACACAGGCAGGTTTCCTCCTCTAGGTCCTGGGGTTTTTTTGTTTTTTTTTTTCCCCCTCTGTAAATTCGCTTGTAGGCTACATTATCTCTAAGGTCCCTTTGAAGTCTGCCTCTGACTTTGGCAGGCAATGGGTTTCTCCTGATTTTATTGGGTATCCACTGGCTCCTTTCATGTCCTCAGAACCTGGTAGCTATGGTGACAGCCCCCTGGCTTGGATCCCTGCCGTTGTCCTCTCAGAAGCTTTGATGGGCTTCCATGGCTTTGGAGCCCAGTGCTGCTGTGGGGCCTTTAGTGTTCAGTGGCCCTGGAAAACTACAGAGAAGGGCTGCCTGCCCTTGGGTCTCCTGAGAGGTCTCTAGCTGCTCCTGTTTGGGCGCCTTAGGGGAGCTCTGAAACAATGAACCCCTTGTCTGTAGGCAGAGAATCTGTTTCTCATGTCTCCGGCCCTGAGCTCCTGCCTACGTATAACCTAGATCATTCCCTGCTGGGACAGACAGACAAACTATCCAGAAGACAAACCTCCCGTGCTGGCTACTGATGGTGGTGATCTGCTAGAGGGGTCTGTGATTAGGCTCCTGGTCCTGTAGGACTGAAGCTTGGTGTCAGGCACTTGCTACACTGGGCACGCTCTGGTGCAGCGGGAGTCGCTAGCTGTTCTCAGAATCCAGTGAACCTGGAGGAGGTAGATGCAGGTAGGAGGGGGGGAACTGGGGCTGGGGATATAGGTCACTGGCAAGCTGCTGCTTAGCATGGGCAAGACTCCTGGGTTTGGTCCTTGGCACTGAGAAAATGAGAGGAAGGACTTGAACAGGGGAAATATCGGGAACCAGCAGACAGTAAAGATGGCTGGAGACCTGGCAATGTCGCTGAACTATGTCAGGGACTTAGTTGACTCTCAGGAGGTCTAGGTTGCCCATAGGAACTGTTTCAGACTGGCTCTTGTCCTTCCCAGCACCCGGAACTGCAGGGGCAGGCCCAACTTTGTCACAGCTCCCCATTTGCTTCAAGAAGTGCCTTGGTGTGGTTGGCACAGCATATGGTCATCTGTCACCCAGCTGTCACCTGCTCGTAGTGCCTGCTGCATCAACAAAGGAGGCCAGGGAAGCCTGGTGATTCCGGAGCTGTGCCCTAGAGCAGGGCAGGGTCGGTCGGGGAAGGGCCCCTGGAGCTGGCTAACTCAGATCTGGCCCCTCTGCATAGCTGCTTTGTGTAGAATGAGAGTTTCTCACTTGTCAGTTCCCCGGAAGTGTCCCTCAGGGGTTTATTAGCTCTTTGACTGTAGTCAAACTCTCTACCCTAACCCCAAGACTTCCTTTTTAAAGACTTATTTATAAGTGCGCATGTGCACACATGCACATGAATGCAGGTGCCTACAGAGGCCAGAGAGAGGTATCAGCTCCCCTGGGAGCAGGAGTTAGAGGTGACTGTAAGCTGCTAGTCACAGGGCCTGGAACTGAACTCCAGTCTTCCGCACGAGCAGTGGGTGATCTAAACCACTCAACAGCCTCTCCAGCCTGGCCTCTGGCTGGTTTGGAAGGGTATCCCAGGGTGGTTGTGTTGTCTTTTGCTTTCTTTCATGTTGGAGATTGAACCCGGAGTCTTGAACAAACTATTATATTATAGTTTTGATGCGAGCTCTACTGTTGGGTCTTGTGGATAATGGTATTTGTTTACTGAGAAGGTCTCCCTCTGTAGCTTACTTAAGCTGGCATGGAACTCACAACCTTCTCTTCACTTTGGGAGGGTGTGGAGCAAGGGAAGCGCCGGTCCCCCAAGCTTGGGTACATGTGTGCTTCTCTCATGGACCATGTCTGGCCGTTTTCAACCGGCAGTGGAACAGGTCGACTTGGAAATGTGTGCAGATGATGTGCCAAGCTGGTGGGCACAGGCTGTGATCTTTGAGTGGCAGGTGTGGGCCGGATCAGAGCCTGTCCTGGATGACCCCTTCCTGCTGAGGTACTGGGGTGGGACCAGGGATGCTGGTACGAGGGGGGACAGTGGGGCCAGGGCCTCTGGGAGCTGAAACCAGACATAGCTGACAAGTACTTACGGAGCGACTGAATAAAGCCCACTTGATAGGACCAAAGGCCAGATCTAGTCTACTATTATTTAAAGAGTAAAGAATCTTGGGTTTTTTTTTTTTTTCCTTTTTCCCTTTTAAGTGGTAGAGAGAGGGAAGGACAGCATACTTTGTGACTGAGAATAGTATAAAATTCAAGGTTGAGAGTCACTGAGTGTCATTTGAACATGGCCACACCCACTCATTTACAGTTGTCATCCTAGGGACATTTGGGTACAGTCATGGCAAAGTGGAAGAAGGGGCCTTTCTGTGCCCAAGTGGGTCTGGGAGACTGCTATGAGGCAGGCCCTGGTGGTGGCACTAAGGCCGGACAGTGATACCATGTGCGACCTAGAGCTGGAGAACTGTACCAGGCAGTCCTGGAAAGTACCAGAAAGGGACTGCTTGCATTGCTGAGGAGCCTGAAGTAGAGGTGGGGCTGAGGGGTAATTGGGAGGAGCCTCCTGGGAGCCCCTTGCAGCTGTTTTCATCCTCATTGCTAAGAGTTCACCCTAAGTGTGCTCTCACTCCCAACTGCCCCCTCTATTCTAGCTGGAGTCACAATATATCTGTGTGTATGTGGCCCACGCCAGGCAGAACGGCCCCTGGCATAACTACTGCTCTCTTGCTGGCCCACATTTGTTTCTAAATATAGACGCAGACTACCCCGTGGCTGCTGGTAAGTCCCAGGATACCATCTGATACCCAGTGTGACCTGTGACCCTAGCCATTGCCAGCTGCTGGAGACAGGGGATGGGGGCATATTTGGCCAGACCCTTCCTGCCTCCTGCTACTGAGAACAGAGACTAGCAGGCTCCTGATAATGGCATGGCTTAATTGTCACAGGCTGGGATGACCTCAGCTTGCAAGTGGCCCTGCTTTCTCATTATTACCAGAAAGGATAATTTAATGTCACTCACTGGAAAACATAAGTCACGGTTTGAGGGAAAGTGGCAGAGAGAGCCAAGGGAGGCAAGTGTCCCTGCCACCGCTCATGGGCTGTGTGAGCCCCAAGGCGTGCTGGGTCCATTGCTGGGGCTTCTCTCAGCTTCTAGTTAACATATTTTATCTTGGATCAGCAGCTGGAGTTAGTAGCCGTTCTAGGAGCAGTGTGAGCTTCTCAGCGTCCATCCCTTCTCTAACTTTCCAGGGCATAGCAGAGGGAGGCCGGCTTTGTTCTTAGCTTTCAGATGACCATCTTCTGTAGGCCACCAGGTGGGTGGGCAGCCAGGTGGGTGAGCAGCCAGGGACCTCTCAACCAGAGAGGGTTTCCCAGAGGCACTCCCCATGAGTTCCCCTTTAGCAGGAGGCAGGCTGATCCCTAACTGCCCATGGTTTCCGTGCATATACAGGAGTGACTCTGGTTTAACGGACTCCCCTGTGCTGTGCTGTCTTCGTGAGTGGGTGAGTCACATCTCTGTGTGAGGTCTGGGGGCTTTGAGTTGTTTCAGCTGAGAAAAGATGCCTGGGGTGGGGGTGCTTGGGAGGCTCGGCTCACTGTCGGGGCTGGGCAGCCACAGATATTTTGTTTTCTTCTGTTAATCCCCCTGGTTCAAACATGTTTGCCTTGTGGAACTTTTCTTAGCATGGAGTCCCAAGTCAGCCCTAGGAGTTGGAAGACTGCACACTGCCTGTGCAGGGTGGC
Source organism: Apodemus sylvaticus (assembly GCF_947179515.1). Classification (NCBI taxonomy): domain Eukaryota; kingdom Metazoa; phylum Chordata; class Mammalia; order Rodentia; family Muridae; genus Apodemus; species Apodemus sylvaticus. The sequence continues at coordinate 44,667,287 of NC_067481.1, forward strand.
TGGCTCCTTGAGATAGCCTGGCCACCAGAGTGCTCACTGCTGGGTAACAGGCCTCTTGTGCCAGCAGAGGATGGCTGTAGAAGTCTCTGGTGAGATCCACCGTGGGAAGGTGGCACTTTCCAGCAGCCTCCGTTCTCAGGCCCTCCATGCCAATGAACGCAGGCTCTTCTCATCTGAGTTAGTTACCACCAAATAAAAGCCAACCCTTCAAAGGTAATTCAAAATGCCTTTGCTGTTTAAACAGACAGAAGACAGACAGACAGACAGACAGACAGACAGACCAGTGTCTTGTGCAGCCCAGGTGGCCTCAAACTTACTGTGTACCCACACCTGGCTTTGAAGTACTGCTTGATCCAACTGCTTCAGCCTTCCCAGTGGTCGGTAACAGGCTTGGCACACCAAGCCCAGCTTAGTTTTGTTTTTTGTTTTTGTTTGTTTGTTTGTTTTTAATGCTAGAAGTTCTGGCACCCTTTCTGGCTTTCTCCATTTCCAAAACACTGAGAACAGTGGGTAGGTTTCTGGTTAGCCTTGTAGTTTATGGCAGGAAACATCTATTCATAAAAGGAGGGGTATAGAGATAACTCCACTGCTGCAATTTCTAGGGACCAGCCCCCCTCCCCCCAGTTCGCCATATGCCTCCTCATGCCAAGATTAAGTGGTAGAAAGAACTGTCACTCAGAAGTGACAGCCACAGACTGGTGTAGATGGAGTGCTAAGCAGTCTGATTGCATCCATGTGGGAGTGTGTATCCCCACCCCGGGAAGCCAAGCAGAATTGCTGAGTGTGGTGGCCCGTGCTGGGGTTGGGGCGGAGTGGTGGAGGCTCTAGGGTGGCTCTGCTCCAGCATCCCTGCGGTCCTCCATGTTGATCTGGCCCATCTCACAGCCCTGTTTTGAATCATGAAGACCGGAGGTGAGGGAAGACTAGGAAATACTCCTGCCTCATTCAGGGGGAGCAGATGGATCCCCAGGCTTCAGAGAAGTGGGGGACACTTCTGGCTAATGTGAAGCTATAGGAAAAATAGCTTCTTCTTTTGACTTTTCTTTTATGTATTAAAGAAAAGGATGTGAACACAAGTCTCCAAGACTCAGTCAGTTCAGCTTGACCCTGGAGTCTAAAGTTTACAGCACTGCAGATACACCAACAGGGAAATTATTCTTTTGAAATAAAGTCTGAATTGGGTGTGGTGGTGCAGGCTGTAGCCACGCACTTGGCTCTGAAGTCAGAGGATCACCTGGAGTTGGGAGGCCAGCCTAATCTTTTTGTAAAATCGGTTCCAGCCCAGCTGGGATATAGAATAAGCCCTGTCTCAAGGAAACAAAACTAGATTCGGCTCGCCTTCAGAATCCTTGAAATCCTTCAGTTCTCTTCTCCAGAAAAGTTAATTCCCTTGGATAAAGAACAAAGGGCCTTCCATGTTACTGCATGGTTTTGTTGAAATGTAGGTAGTGTTGGCAATTTCTCCAGGCTCTTCCCAACAGCTACCTAACAACAGCTGCCTGCCAGATGCGAGCCAACCTGGGGTATAAGAACTGCTTGGCTACCCCATCGTGTGCTCTCTCTCTCTCTCTCTCTCTCTCTCTCTCTCTCTCTCTCTCTCTCTCTCTCTCTTCCTCTCTCCCTTCCTCCCTCTCTCTATGTCTGTCTGTCTGTCTGTCTTTCTTCTCTCTCTATCTCCATCTCCTATTCTCTCTCTTTCTCGTGTGTTTCAGGCTGGCCTCTTCCTCTCTCCTCTCTCTTTCTATCCTCTGATTCCCTCTTTTCTCTGCCTCTCCCCCTTTCCAAATCTCCTTCCCTTCACCGGCAGCTTCCTTCTGTACTAGGCCTGTCACATGGTGGTGATTCCTTTTGGCCAGCCCTCTGAGGTGCTCCCTCCTCTTTTATAAAACCCAGCAGGTAGAAATGGTTACTTCAGAATAGCCCTCTCCCTAGAAGGGAGCTTCCAGTCCCAGCTTAGCAGTGGGCAACATGGGGCAGCAGCAGGAGCCACTGCATCTGACAGGCTGCTGTTTAAGTCATGTGAATTCCTGGGGCTTTAAGACATGGGCTGGGTGGCATGGGTTTCCTGAGTCCGGTCAAGTGGAGATAGCATACACAAAGCTATTTGTGCATATTGCCCTGGCAAATGGGTAGTGGTAATGAGTGTAATTGTTTTGTTTGAGAAATTGAAAGGGTGTGATTGATGAAGAGGGGATAAAAGGGTGGGGCTTCCTATTAGCTTTGTTGTTAGGTTGGAGGCTGGGGTTCCCATGCCTGACTCCATCATTGCTACCACAGCATATGTGTCTCATCTTCTGGGAAGCTGCTGACTCAGCTTTTGTGGCAGTATATGTGCATGTGGGTGCGTGCCCATGCGTGGGTGTCTGTGGGTGACCAGCTGAGGATGTCACATCCAATTTAGAACGTTGTTTTGTGTAGTTGTCTTTGGACTTTTGTTTGAGGCGGGATCACACCCAGGGCCCAGGCTGGCCTCCAGTTTAAGATTCTCTTGTACCCAGTTCCAAACTGGGATTGCAGGCATGTGCTGTGCCCCACCAAGCTGGTGAGTGCGGTTGTGTGGAGGTAAAAGTCACCCGTCCCTGACCCAACACTCTTATCAAGCTGCTTTCCACAGCAAAACGAAGGGGAGGATGGTCAAGTCACACTGTGCTGACGAGCAGTTGCCGGGACATAAAGGAAGGCTGGTGGGCAGGCAAGAAGCTCCCATGTGGGAATGGGTTCTTATCAGCCTCTCCTCCCTGTGCTACCCCCCACAGCGGTTTCCTGTGGGTTTTCATGTGATGGAGTGGAAGGATTTCTGACAGCAAGTTTGTCTAAATACTGATGCTCTTTCTTGGTACTGTGTGTTTCTTTCTCATTGTGTGGTGGGAACTGCAGTAAACTGTACTAAGAGTGTTGCCAGAGCCCCTGTGGAGACACAAGCACCTGCTTCAGGAGCTATGGGAGGAGGGGTGTGACCCACACAAGTCTCCAAGACTCAGTCAGTTCAGCTTGACCCTGGAGTCTAAAGTTTACAGCACTGCAGATACACCAACAGGGAAATTATTCTTTTGAAATAAAGTCTGAATTGGGTGTGGTGGTGCAGGCTGTAGCCACGCACTTGGCTCTGAAGTCAGAGGATCACCTGGAGTTGGGAGGCCAGCCTAATCTTTTTGTAAAATCGGTTCCAGCCCAGCTGGGATATAGAATAAGCCCTGTCTCAAGGAAACAAAACTAGATTCGGCTCGCCTTCAGAATCCTTGAAATCCTTCATGTTTTCTGGACTTACTTGATATGGGATGTGTGGGTGCCCCGTTACTGCACATGTGGAAAGGGTTAAAGGCATTAAGGTGAATGTGGAAGACGATGAAGCCAGCGATTGGCCAGTCCAGGCATGGGGCTGTCTGCAGGCTCCCCGGACTGGTTTGTATCTTAGTGCGTAGTAAGTACTTCTTTGCTTAGCTCCCATAACCCCCTACAGAGGGACCACCAGAAGCCTTAGAGGCCAGAGATGGGATCCATTGTATCTTCAGACTCCTAGGGTGGAAGGAAGGGTCTAACTCTGAAGTCAGTCTAACTCAAAGTTCATGCTTGTATTAGTTTCCTAGTGCTGGGAACTATTTAGCAATGTCAGACACTGCCCGTGTTTAAGTTCACAGCTCTCCAGTGGGAGGATGGTGAGGAGTCCAGCCCTGGGCCAGCGCTGCAGCTTTCCCTGCATAGACTCTCACAAAGCCAAGTAAGATGTCAGCCAGGCTAGCTAGGCTCTTTGGTGAAAAGAATCCATTTCCAAGTACATTTAGGTTGGTGACAGAGTTCAGTTTCTTGTGACTTTAGAGGCAGAAGGAAATTTTGCTCCACCTTACAACAGTCCCTCAGAATAAACTGTTACAAGTTGAATGGGAGAAAAGCCTCAAGAACATTACACACACAGATTCAGTGGAATTGTCCCCAGTGACCAGAAGATCCAAACGTTCTTATCTCTCTCTGCAGAGAGGGAGGGAGGTGGGAAGTTTTGCAGGTCCTTAGGGACAGAAAAAGCTCTGTGTAAAATGATGCTTTTGGAATTTACGTGAGCCCAGGGGGCCAACATCCACTTGCAGAGAAGAGGAAAGGTGAGTGACTTCCAGTTCCTAGTCATCTTGTCCGAGATGAATGTAGGAATTTTAGGTGGGGCAGAAGTGCTGGTGTGATATCTGTGGGTAATGCAGCTAAGGGCATTCTAGAGAAGGCCTCTTCCCAAAGCACGGGAGAAGCAAGAGCAGGCGCCAGGGCCTGGATTCTGAGCCCCTTCTGAAGCCTTTCAGTTCATTTCCATCAAGTTGCTTAGCCAAAGCATTTGGGGAGTGCCATTCAGACCTGAGCTTCTGGTTTCTCCCTGGGTGTCAGCAACCTGCAGGCCACCAGAGAGGCCTCTCACATTTCTCCTTGAGTGATCCTCCATCTCCAAGGTCTGACTGAGTTCTTTTCTCACGGACTCCAGGGCAGTTAACCAGAGAAAGCCATTTGCTTTTGAAGGTCTCTTGAGTGTTGCCATGTAATGTCAGGAATGGCACCATGAGGTGATGCTCACAAGACTCAAAACTCTTGAGGGGGGCTGGAGAGATGGCTGCTTTTCCAGAGGACACAGGTTCAATTCCCAGCACCCAGATGGCAGCTCACAGTTGTCTAGAACTCTGGTTCCAGGGGATCCAGTACCCTCCTGCAGGCACTGCTCATACATGGTACACAGACACAATAGGCAAAATATCCATACACATAAAATAGAAATTAAGATTAAGAAGAAATCTCTCCTTAGGTCAGGCACGGTGGCTTGTGCCTTTAATCTCAGCACTTGAGAGTCAGCGGCAGGTAGATCTTCTAGATGGCTGTGAGCCACCATGTGGTTGCTGGGAATTGAACTCGGGACCTCTAGAAGAGAAGACAGTGAGTATCCTTAACCTCTGAGCCATCTCTCCAGCCTCTAACACAAAAATCTTAGAAGTCTTCCCTAGTCATTTTCCCTTTACCCCCTGAGGAGATTGCATGTGTGTGTATGTGTGTGTGCACAGATATTCACATACCACAGCATGCATGCAGAAATTAAAGGACCACGCTGCCCTGCAGCCATAATTATGGGATCCAAGGATGAAACTCATGCTGCCATGCTTGTCCTCAGGTTACCCCTACCTGCTAAACCATGTTGCTGGCCCAATCACAGATTTATTATTATTATTATTGTTATTGTTGTTATTATTAATGTGTGTATATATAAAATGCATGTACACATGCATATTACAGTGCACGTGTACAGGGACAGAGGACATCATTGAGTCAAGTTCTCTCCTACCTTTTTCTGGGATCTGGGGATTGAATTCGGGTTCTCAGGTTTGCAGGCAAACTCCATCTTAATGCCCTACCCTCACCTCCCGCAAGACACCTTGTCTGGCATTGTAGCCCTTTGAGCTCATTCTCCAGATGTGATATGATCCCAGTGACCTGTGAAATCTCTACCACTGAGCTAGCTATACAGCCAGCCCTGCTTCCCCAGCCCCTACCCCCTTTTTAGACAGTCTTATGTAACCCTAGCTGGCCTCACTTACTGTGTAAGCAAGGGTGACCTTGAGCTTGTGATTGTTTGGCCCCTACTTTCCAAGAGCTAGAATTATAGCATGTGCCACCATTGTTTATGCATTGTTAGATCCTAGGGCTTTGTGCATCCTGGGCACACTGCCAGCTGGGCTACAGCCTCGGCCTTCACCTTTTATTATGGGACAAGGCCTCACTAAGTTACCTTAGCCAGCCTTGACTTCACTTTCTAAGCTAGGCAGGCTTTGAACTTATGATCCTCCTGCTTCTGCCTCCCAGGTAGATGGGATAAACAGGCCAGTCTGGCTGACCTACACTGACTGGCGTAAATACAAGTCAGTGAGTGTTGTTTGGGTTTTTTTTTGTTTGTTTTTGTTTTTGTTTTCTTTAGGGTTTTTTTGTTTGTTTGTTTCATCCTTGTTAAAAGCAATGTAGCTTGAGATGTCACTTGTGTGATTCAGTTACAGTCAAGTTCAGAAGAGCTTCCAAAGGTGTCATAACTCCTAAACTTTTCTGTACCAAAGAATTTAAAAAGTGTAAATAAATAAACAGGCTTCGAGGACCCCTCCAGGCCTTTCTGGTGTTTTCTTCTTCCCCTCATCCCCACCCCGAAGGTGGCACTCTGCTTCAGCTGCTGTTTCTGCTACACTGACAGTGGGGGGGAGAGTACTCTGCCCCTGACAAGTGGTGGCTTCTAGTCAGAGGCTATCTGAGAAGGCAGCTGGCTCCTGCCACTCAGGGAGGCCTGTCCTTCAGAGCGGAGCTCCGAGACTCCCTCGCTGCTCCCTCAGCCTTCTTCCTGTCCCTTCTGTGCCCCCCAGGAAATCCCCCAAGAGCTCACACTGGATGCCCTGCTGGAGATGGACGAGGCCAAAGCTAGGGAGATGCTGCGGCGCTGGGGGGCCAGCGCTGAGGAGTGCAGCCGTCTACAGCAAGCCCTCACCTGCCTCCGGAAGGTGACTGGCCTGGGTAAGAGGTGCCTGTGCCCCCACCCCCACCCCCACCCCAGGGCTCTATTTCTGTCTGTGCTCCCAGGCCTGGCCAGTTCCCTTGGGAGATGGGACTTCAGCCAAAGTCGGACTTGGGATAGAAAGGGGGGGGGAAGGGGTGTGCTTCAGGGTTTTGGGAGTAGTTTGGGTGTGGCTGCTTAGAAAGTATGCTGGGCCTTGGTTCTTAGGAAGCCTTCTCAGAGTCCCCAGGGCCTTGGGGCCCACTTGGTCTGGCCAGTCCAACGTTAAAAGCGTCAGCCATTGTTAGGAATCCTAATCGGCCTTCAAGTTCAAGCCCTGTGTGCCACAGTTCGGATGCGTACAGGAAGGCATCTGGTCACTCCAACCCTTCCCACCATTCCTGCTCCCCACCTCCCTCCCCTGAGCAGCTTCCCTCTTGCTCCTATCCTCACGAGCAGCTTCAGCTCTCTGATCAAAGCCTCTCTGGCCTCTCACAGTGTGGCCTGGGCCCAGCATAGTTGGAGAAAACATGCATCTTATTTGAGCGCGCACACGAGGCTACCCTGGGCCGTGTATAATCCCGCCATTACCACAGTCTCCCCTGGGATTGTTCATAGGCACTTTATGTCTTCCCTTGGAAACGGTCTCCAACGCCTGACTTAATGTTCCCACTACTAGAGAAGGCAGCGACATGAGCCTAATGAACGGAGACAGGGCTTGTTTAAAAGATCTGAGCTGCCTGCCTGCTTCATCCCCAGCCTCCTGAGGCTGAAAGGGAAGGTGCCCAGTGATGCACGGTTTTACTCCTCTTCTTTTCTTTTTAAAGTGGGGTCTCACTGTGTAGGGCTGATTGGCCTGGAACTCCCTGTCTAAACCAGGCCAGCCTCAAACTCACAGAGATCCACCTGCTTCTACCTCTGTCTCTGCCTCTGCCAAGTGTGCCACCATACCTAGCTAATTTACTTTATTCCCACAAAAAGACAGAGCCTATGTTTTTTGTTCACGGCATCTGAGTGTCTGTGGTAATACGTATGTCTGGGGTCCACTGTGCCAGGACATAGCCCTGGGGAAGAGAATTTCCATTGCTTCCTTTCTTGTCCACTCAGCAGTGAGGCCCCTGTGTCCCTCTGACAGGCTGTGGGCTTCCCGTCATCCCACATGACTTCTTCACTGGCCACCGGGGTTGAAAGCCGTCAGAGCACCTTGCTTGCACTCCTGCAGGACCTGGCGAGAGCAGCCTGGTCACAGCAAAGATGAGCTGAGGAGTCAGCCCCCCTCGGCCGCCCTGTGCCTCAGTTCCTCATCTGTACAACAAGGCTGCCCCTCTGACAGGATTGTTGTGATGGAGAAATGAACCAGGGGTCACTAAAGGTCAGGTGCGCTTTTCACCATCAGGCCTGTGCAGGGTAGGAAATGGCGCTATCATTTTCCTTACAGTCCTTGGTCTTTTCTCCCGGTGTAGTCTAGGCTAGCCTCTGTGTCAGCTCCCCGAGTGCTGTCATAAGGATGGGTGTCACCAACCTGGGTGACACTTGGCTCTTGTTTTATGTTTGTCTGTTTTGCTTTACTTGAGCTCTGTAAACAAGGTCTCTTCAGGCACACACCACCGCGCCCAGCTCATGTTTGAAGTGTTTTTTCTTTTTTTTTTTTTTTTTTTTTGTCTTTTGTCCTTTTGGGTTTTTGAGTCAGGGCCTCTTGCCACTTAGTGTGGCCTTGAACTCGCTATGTAGTCCAGGACGGCCTTGAGCTTCAGGTTCCCTGCACCTTCACCCCAAGAACACTGGGATCATAGGGCCGTGCCACCTCCCACCTGGCTAATGTTCTTAAAGAAAAGCTTTCCCTTGCTCACATACCACAGCGTGTTTTTGACAGGAGCTGCCACCTCTCCCCTTTCTGAGGTCCCGCTCTGGGGCGGGCCACCCAGCATTTCTTCAGCACAGCAGAGAGTGTGCCATCAGTGCTGATAGCCTGGTGCCATCTGAGTGCCGTGGAAGGGACTGCTGGGTGGAGAAGGTGAGGCTGGGGGCAGAGCCTGCTGCTGAGGAATGGCGTCACCATCGTCAGGGTGTCATGCTCTCCTGTGGTAGTGGCACCCGTGGGGCCCTTGTATTTCTGACCGACTCCTTGGCCTGCAGGAGGGGAGCACAAAGAGGACTCTGGTTGGAGTTCGGCAGATGCACGAGAAAGTAACCCTGGGCCTTCAGTGGACATGCTTTCGTCGCTGGGCAGAGTGGGTGCCAGCGCTCCGGGGCCCCGGTCCATCTCCGTGTCTGCCCTGCCTGCCTCAGACTCTCCAGTGCCCGGCCTCAGTGAGGGCCTCTCGGACACCTGTATCCCCCTACACGCCAGCGGCCGGCTGACCCCCCGGGCCCTGCACAGCTTCATCACGCCCCCTACCACACCCCAGCTACGACGGCACGCCAAGCTGAAGCCGCCAAGGACACCCCCACCGCCGAGCCGTAAGGTCTTCCAGCTGCTCCCCAACTTCCCCACCCTCACACGGAGCAAGTCCCACGAGTCCCAGCTGGGAAACCGAATCGACGACGTCGCCCCGATGAAGTGAGTTAACCCTGTGACATCCTCTTAGGCACATACAAAGGACTGATAAAGTCAACCCACATAGAAGTATGGAGGAAAAAATAGGTGTCCATTCCTCAGGTGCAATCGGGCTGGATCCCAACAATAGAGCGCTTACTGTACATACACACGTGTATACAATGGTGCTGTCTATCAGTCAGGATAGGCTAGACTAGGCCACAGTAACAAACAGGCCCTGTAACTCCAGTGCTTCAAATGCCAGACTTGATTCTCAGAGGCTCGCAGAACAGCCTGTCTGGACATTACTTGGTCACTGGCAGATCAAACAGTAAATTCTAAATGTTGTGCATGGGCAATTAGAGTTGGTTCTCTGTGTTCATGGTTTGCTCCAGAGAACCCAGCCCCTGAAGGACTGAAGATACTGGAAAAGAGTCAGGGATGAGCTTTAACATTTACCGTCTCTAACATGCGGTGCTGTACTGAACATGTGCTTTTTCTCTTATGTTTATTTCTTAACCAACAGTATAACAGCTATTTAAATAGCATTTATACATGGTCCAAAGGCCATAAAAGTGTGCCTTCCTCCCTACCCCCACTACCAATAGCCGTGCTAATCAAAGCAACCTGACTCATAACCTTTTCCTGGCACACTGTTGGGTCAGCACATCCCTTCTGGTAGACATTTAGGTCTTTGTGGGTCTTGCTGTTTTCTCTGGGTTCTTTTTCTTGTTTCCGCGAGGCTTCAGGTGCCTGGCTCTTTGACGTGGCATTCCTGTTCTAGAGGGTTCCCAGGGCTTTAGTGTCCCTCTTGGTTTTCTGCGTGAATGAAGCCTGTGTTGGGGTCATTACGTGTCAAACCCTGGATGGCTGAGATGATTTTGCATTATGGGGCTGTACTGCCCCCTCTCTCTCCAGCTGTGCTGCCCAGCCCAGGTGCCCTCAGACACAGCTGTAGAATACAGGACAACTGCCTCAAGACCACAGGTCCACCAAAGAGGGCCCGATAGTGCCCTGCAGGTGATGCCTTGTTTCCCATTCTCTCCTGAGAAGAGCAGTAGACATTTTTTTGATCCCAAGTTCAAGTAGGAAACGGAGCCTCAGGCCAGACCTTGGGAGTCTGAGTGCGTGCCCCTCAAACCCAGCCACCCAATTCAGCTCTGACAGGGACTCCCAGGCAAGCTCCAAGGGCCATAGAAGGTCCTCATTCCCCCTAGCTCCTGCCTCCTTGGGCATGGGGAGCTTAAGAAGAGAAGGCAGGTTTGCTCAGAGCATGTTCCTACTTGACTCTCCCCAGAATCTATCTTCCAGCTCTGTGTGGCTGTGTCTCTGCTCTCCTACCCAGTTCCCTGCCTCTCTAACAGACCAATTCCTCCCCTTCTTCCTGGACCGTGGGCACTCACCCCCATGGGCCACGTGACCTAGGAAGACTCTCTTTTCTCAGTGGTAAAAGTGGGGTGAATCTGCTATGCTGGGTGACTAGCGAGACTTACCCAGGGCTAGGTCTCTGTCCCTTGGCGCAGCCCTTGCCCTGGTTTATAACCAGATAGCTTTCCAAGCACAGGCTGAGACAATATGGTGACATCACCCCTTGCTCTCCTTTTTGTCTCTCCAGGTTTGGTAAGAACAATTCATTTTCATCCCTTCTGCCACCGGGAGTCATGGTCAAGTCGATGTCCCCGTCCGGGGTGGATTTCTCTGACCACACCCTAGCCCTATTGGCTGATCCATAGTCCAGAAGCAAAAAAGTGTTGGCAACCACTTCGTGAAATAGCTCTGAGACAACTGGCCTTAAAATGACAGGCTGGCCCTCTCCAGCCTGGGAAGTAGAGATTTTGAGAATGTCCCCTGTGAGCCCCGTACTAAGCCTGTCTCCTCCTTGCCATCGATGTGGTGACCCTATGCCTGCTCCTGCCTTCTGAGCTGCCTCAGAAAGCCGTGCTCTGGGTGGGGGATGGCATCTACATGGAACCCTGCTGATGGCTCAGGACGCCCCTCTCTAGGAGACAGGAATTCCTAGAGGCAGCTCCAACCCTGAGAATACAAGACCCTGAAGAGAAGGAGAAGGCCCAGGCAACCCTCCCTTCCATCTCCAACTGGGATCAGGATCTCACAGACACTCACAGACTGTGGGGTCCTGTGACTCTCAGCAGAGGGGTGAGCTGGGCCTCCTGAGTCTGTTTTGGGCCATCTGAGCACCCCAGGAATGACTAGGGTTTTCTCAGTGAAATAGCGACTTGTTTTTCTACCAGCTAGATGGCAGCGGTGTCTGGGGAGAGAGGGCAGGCAGGGCCTGGCAGGCAGGACAGTCTTGGAGGGAGTTCCTGCACCATCCTAGGAAGGCATGGAAAGAGGAGAAGGTATATGAACTTCTCTCTCTAGGGCTATTACGAAAGCCTGCATCTCTGAACCTAGCATATCCCTGACCATCACTACTCATTCTGTGGTGGCCGTGGTGGGGATGGTGGTGGGGCCCACGGCATTGAGGCTGTGGGGCGCCCAGGACCAGTGTCCCATCCAGATCCCGAGCTGTGCTGCCTGGCACAAAAGGCTGCATACTTGTGGTTGACATGACAAATTGGAGGCCAGGCTCTGAGCTTGATGTCTGGCCTCTCACTCGGCTACTGTTTCTGTAGCTGCCAGCCCACACCTCTCACAGTGCTGTCTTCTGACAGCCTTGGCCGCAGACTGGAGTGAGTTTGGCCCTAGGAGGAAGTTGAGGGGCAAACAGCCTCATGGAGGATGTATCCAAGAGCTGCTTGTGATAGGGCTGGTTCCCAGTGGTCAAGAGGGCAGCAGAGGCCCTTTTGTCACCATCACAGTTCCTTCCTTGGTGTGAGGTGGGGTCCTCTTCATGCTGTTGAGTCTGTGGTACCTGGCCTTAGATGAACAACAGCTGTGTGAAAGAACATTAGGAGAGAGGGGCAGTAGCTGCTCTTGGGGTGCAGTGCTGACTCAAGGGACGTCTGTTACCTGAGCACCGTGATCCTGATTTTCCGGGGGTATAGAGCCCTTTGATACATTGGCTAAAAGTCCACACCCTGTTTACCAAACATAAAGCCTTCAGTAGTCTACCAATCAGCCATGGGGAGTTCTGGGTCCCTGAATCTTCTTTGGGCTCAGAAAAAATGGGGCACAGGCCAGTCATTTAGGCTGTAGGTAATGGACAGCGTCCAGCTGCTGTTCCTCTGCAAAGCTGGCTTGACCATAAGCACTGGTATGTCTGCTCTTAGAGGAAGCCGTCTTAGGAGAGGGGCTCCCAGGGGGCCTGCGTAAGGTAAGCAGAGGGGACCCTCCACGCCTGCAGCTCTCCTCAGCAGAGAAAGGGGAGCGGGGGAATCCCTTCAGACTCAAGGTTGGCCCAGAAGAGCCACACTGTCTCCTTGCTCTTCTGTGATCATCAAGGACTCTCAATGGGGTGCTGCTGCCTGGGAGGGCACAGGTGGAGTTGTGTGGCTGACCTGTGCCCTCCGCTGAGGTCGAGTTTCCACAAGTTTAACCAGAATTAGTCAGAATTGAGTCCTAAAGGGGAATGCCCACTGAAGGGGAGCAAGGCTGGCCCGCACATGCGATCCCTCAGCTTTTCGTCCTGCTGCCTCCCACTGAAGCAGACCCGCCATATGTAGACAGGTGTGCCACCCGAAGAGCTGGGCAGTGACACGTGCCAGAGAGCAACCTGGTGTAAGGGTGACCACACCTCCTGTTCCAGCTGGGTCTGGCCCATCTGTGTGATGGGTCTTGGTTGATTCAGTGAAGTGTTTCTGTGCTGTGGAACACGGCATCAAGCCCTGTCTAGCCTGTGAGCTCTGATTTCCCAAGCAGGAGCCAGCTCTACAGAGCCTCTCAGTTCACCCAACTTGGCTTCCTTCCCCCACAGACCTCCCTCATGGATCCCCACAGCTGGTACGAAGGGATATCGGGCTCCCGGTGACACACAGGTAGGTTAAGCTGTGGGGAAGTGCAGAGCTGACCCGGGCTTCACGGGGGCACTGTTGGGTCTATCGTGGTAGCTCTTTGCCTCTGGCCTATCTGCTTGTCTTACAACAGAGCTTGAGCTCTTGAGTTATTTAACCAGATACCTTTTGGGCTTTCTGGTCCCCACTTGAGTCTTATTCTCATCCTGCTGAGGGAAAAACACTCTCCCTCTTCAAGAGAAATAGGACCACAGTCATGGGAGGAAGCTACAAGCTTTTCTGCATTCGCCCCATGCCACACGGGTCCTCAGGCCATTAAGGTCATCCTCCATGAAGTGTGTCAGAAACCCATGTTCCTAAATGTCTCCCATAGGCTCCTGTGCCTGGCCGCCTGGATTGATTTTATTTTATTTTTGAGACAGGATTTCACTGTGTAGCCCTTGCTGGCCTGGACTTACTACGTAAACAGACTGGCCTCAGACTCACAGAGATCCTCCTGCCTCTGCCTCACAACTACTGGGGTTAAGGGTGTGCATCATCACATCCAGCAACGATCTGGATTTTAGCAGTCCCAGAGGCTGATTTTTGTTCATATAAGAGGGCCCCTGGAGACCTTTGGTGAGGACCACCCGGAGGTCTGTCCTCAGTGCTCACGAGACGAGTGTGCTAGCCATGGGGTCCTGGACGGCTTGGAGGACAGTGCCTTGGGTCGCCCATGCTCTGGTTGTCCCTGCTGAAGTCTGTTGTAATCACAACAGGGAACACTGTCAGGGGCTCAAGGGCATTGCAACTTGCCTGTGGTTTCCATGGAAACTGTGGGCTATTTTCCAGCTGTGCTGATGCTGGCCTCAAGTTCTTACCCAAGGGGAGTTCTAGCTCCCAGGGGTTGAACAGTGCATCTGAGGTCGCCGTCCCAGGGGCAGAGGCTGAGCCCTCATATGCAGGCTTCTGCTTGGGGTCTTGGTCATGCTGGGATCCCTCAGCCACTGTCTCTGGGAAGAGGATCTGGGGCACACACAGCTAGAATAGACCTCCACCCACCTCTCTGAGTTGGATTTTCCAGATTCCTGGACTCACCTAACTCCTGGAGGTGGTTGTAATCCTCAAGTGAGATTTGTGGGCGTGTGACACACTGCTGCACAAAGACTGTCGCTAGTCATTCTGCTGTGTTGCAGTGTCCCCTGAAACTGAAAAGACTGTCTGCGCGTCCCTGGGCTGGCTTTGTGCTTTGGTGCTAGAGGACACTGCTCCCCTTAAATCCCAGTTCTCCTCCCAGTCTATCTTCTGGGTTGTTTTTGTTTTGGTAAATATTTAGACTGAAAATACATATGCTCAGAATTCAAGAGGTTTCTTCGAAGGGAAGAATGAAAATTCCTCACCCTCCTGCCCCAGCTTCCTAGTGGGCCTGGGAACAGGTCGTGTATCCATGTAGGGATGATGTATACAGGCGCGCGTGTGTGTGTGTGTGTGTGTGTGTGTGTGTGTGTGTGTAGCTTCTTGCTTTGCTTTTCCCCTCTTTAAATCCACGTGATTTACATAGAGCAAGACACACATAGTTTTTAGCTAGCCCCTGTGTACATGCAGGTGAGGATAAAGAACATTCCAGCACCCCGATAGTCATCTTTGGCTTGTCGCGGTTGCTCTTGCCGCCACCTGCCATTACTCCCCGAGCCTGCTGTCACAGATGAGCTTTCTCTGTGCTTGGCCATCAGCAATGGCGTCATGTCCTATTGGACTTAATTTTGCCACCTTGTAGTGAGCTTTGGAGGTGGCTGCTCATGTGTGGAAATAGCTCCTGTCTTCCAGCTGCATGTGCTCCTCTGTGTGGATGGACTGCACTGTGGTTAACTGCTGAGGTCATGGTTTTCCAGCCTTACTGTGATACAAGGCTGCAGCAGCACTGTGTCCATGTCACGTGACCTCTCTCCCGGAGGACTAATATACTGGATAAATACCAAGGAATAGAATTGCTAGATCTGAGGGCGTGCCCACCGGTGCTGGTTGCTAGTGCCACCCTGGGCGCCAATGACCACACAAACTTTAAGATATTGTCGGCAGCTGGGAAATCCAGATGCCTGGGGGAGGAGCTGTGACGCCCCCCCCCCACACACACACACAAGTACAGAACTCCTGGGGTTCTGGGATCAGGCCAAGACTCCCTTTACATGGGACCTATCCGGAGGCTGGGCTCTAATCCCCATGCACATTTCTACCCCCTGCAGGTTCTCCACGAAGTCATGGCTGTCACAAGTGTGCAACGTGTGTCAGAAGAGCATGATGTTCGGCGTGAAGTGCAAACACTGCAGGTGATGGGGGGTGGGGCAGAGCCTTGTCCTTGTAACAAACCTGTCCCTCATTCATGGCCTTACTTCAGGGTGGAAGGACTTCCTCTAAGCAGCTGGTCACAGTGCCGCAGGGCATGCCAAGTGCTCGAGACTCCTTAGGAGGTAAAGTGAGGCACTGTTGAAAGAAAGGAATATTTGAAGTGTGTTTTGAAGGAGGAAGAGGAGTTCCATTAGAACCTACTTTGGGTAGATGGAGGTAAAAATTCAAGGCAAGGAAGGAAGTGAGGACTCCTGGGATCAGGAGTTCTGAAGAGATGGGCTGCCTGGCGGGCGGCAGCAGAAGCAGGGCTGCCTTACGACGGGGTAGGGTGGGAGGAGGTGGAGGTTTGATACCAGCTCAGCTTTGCTGTGTCATAGCACAGGGTTCCCAGTGGGAAGGGACATGAGTAGAGACAGTGAGGGCCGACAGTCCATCATCTGCCATCTGTTGCCCGCACGCCTTACAGAGGGTGTCCTGGAGTCTCAGTTTCCAGCCGGCCCTTGCCCTGATGTTACTGTGTGATGTGCAGTGAGGCACTTGCCTTTTGGGGGCTATGTATCTACCATGTAGACATCTGAGAAGCTGACCTCTCATTATCTGCGCTGCCAGGAGTTGACAGTGTCTGGGCTGTTGTCAGGACTGAGGCAATAGTCTCTTGCAGGTCAGCCTGACTGACTGTGTCCTGATGACTGTCCCTGGCCTCTGAGGAGCTCCTGGCCATTTGGTTATAAAGGAGATCCTCAGCTCCCATCCCGATATGGCCAACATACGGTGGCCCCTGAACCCCACACTGCTGAGTCCTATACTTGCAGTGGTAGAGCAGCCTTGGTTCATTAGCAGGAACACTGAGACCTATGGGACAGGCTAGCTAGACCCAAAGGAAAGTCCAGCTCTTTCTGTTCCTGTCTGGGGGGCTGCCCATCAGACTGTGTGGCCAGTGACTGAATGAGGACACCTTTGGGGCCCCAGGGTCCTTGATCTATAGAACTATTCTTTAAGATCAGATTTGCCCCTGGCTTGCTTGAATGGAGGAAGTTCTCCCTTTAAAAGCAGAAGAGAGAGGGCTGGAGAGATGACTCAGTGGTTAAGAGCACTGGCTGTTCTTCCAGAGGACCTAGGTTCAATTCTCTGCACCCACACGGCAGTTTACAACTGTCTGGAACCACAGTTCCAGGGGATCTGACATCCTCACACCGTCATACGTGCAGACAAAAACATGAATGTATATAAAATAGAAATCGCTTTAAAAAAAAAGCAGGGGAGGTATTTATGGGGACAGAGACACTGGCTACTGCATGCAGTGTGTCCTATACCTTGGTGCTTGTTGAGAGCTTTGGGGAAACTGAGGCCACAGCAGGGTAGTCAGGGTGATGCTAGGGTGCCTGCTGGTGTACTGACTCTGCCTCCTTTGCAGGTTAAAATGTCATAACAAGTGCACAAAGGAAGCTCCCGCCTGCAGAATATCCTTCCTCCCACGTGAGTGTTTCCCTTCTACCATACCCAGGAACTGGGGTGAACTTTACAGCCTCTGTTCCTAACGGATTCCCTCCTTTCCAAACAGTAGCCAGGCTTCGGAGGACCGAGTCTGTCCCCTCAGATATCAACAACCCAGTGGACAGAGCAGCAGAGCCCCATTTTGGAACCCTTCCCAAGGCTTTGACAAAGAAGGTAAGCTGGTGGTGCCCTGTGGGAGCCCTGCCAGCCCCAGCCTTGGATTCCCTTCCACAAAGCACCCCTCATCAGGCTCAGTGGGGAAGTGGGACACCATGCTACAATCCAAGATCTGTGGCACAGGCAGGGTTGAGACACTCCAGGGATCCTGGCTTAGCCACAGAACAGATATAGTTATGTCCATATTGGGGTTATGTTCGGTAAGTTCCAAGGCTCACCCCCTCCACCCTGCCCCACATCCGTGAGCCAACATATCCTGAGCACCTACTTTGTGCCAAAGACCTAGAAATTCTGAGAGCACATACATGCTTCATGATACAGATGCAGAAACTGACTCCCACAGTGGAAGACCCTAGCAAGTTCCCCTTGGCCTCTTTGATACAGGCAGTACCCCATCCCGATGGCCTGAGCAGCCCCACAGACCCTATCCACTAACACTAGTACCCACTGTGGGGGAGGGAGGCTGGGTTTCAACACTGAGTTTTAGGGGGGCACAGACACTTGGGTCCTCAGCCCTGGCTGTGGGTTTTCACTGTCCCTTTTTGTGCTTCTGTGACCTTGGATGAGTGACCAGACCTCTCTGAGCCTCGTGCACGGATGGTATGGAATGGGAGTAACAGAACTTCGTGCATGGCCACTGGGTTGGGAGCCACTGGGGTGAGGGCTGGGTCTATCTGTCCTGTTTCTCTCTAACTCTTCTTTTGCCGCCTTCCCCTCCCTTCCCCAATTTCTTTTGGCACAGATGTCCCCAGAGGTCTAGGCAGTACTGTCCCCTCCTACACATTTCTGATATCCGCATTGTCTCCTGGGTGTGATAGACAGTTGGAAGCATTTGTGTGGGTTATGTGGTGCTTGTAGTGTAGCTGTCACTGCGCTGCCCAGACTGTGGGTGACACCAGCTCAGGTCACGAGTATGTCCAGGGCTGCACAGCCTGCTCGGTGGCCCACGTGCTGCTGGTGGCCCACGTGCTGCTCCTGCTCAGGCCAGTGCAGCTTATGGGTCCTGGGGGTGGAAGGTGGGGGATGGGTGGGTCTAGAGCCTTGGAATGGGAACAGAAAAAATAGGGTGGTGTTTAGTTGCTGCTGTGTTGGGGCAGCCATCCTGGCCAGCAAGGCCAGCTTCAGCTCTGTGGGTTTCAGGGGTACATTGCACACCCCAGTCTTTAGGTCACACAAGAGAGAAACTGGTTATTTGTGTTTTGGCCCTGTTTTGTCTAAGGAGTTTCTTTCTGTTTCGGAAATTACTGGCATTGGGCCAGACCTACAGTCCACCTAACCCAGAGTGTCCCTGGACCCCTCTTGGGCCTTTTGGCCTTTTTGAATTGATTAAGTCCATCTAAACCTTGCCTGGAACTTTACACTTCTTATTTATCCTTCCACAGCTCCCAACCTTTCTCCATAGCCCACAAGCCATCTGTTGGCAAGCTCTGGCTAGCCTGATCTAATTTAGGTGACCATGCATACTCGTAAAGGCATGGCCAAGTCACAGCAGGTGTGAACCAGGCCTGCCCCTCGATCATTTCCTGGAGTCTCTCTTAGAAATTTCCTTCTAGCGCTGGAATTGTTTTTCCTTTTTGGAGACAAGTTCTCACGTATCCCAAGCTGGTCTGGAATTCACCTTATGGCCAAGGCTCAGTTCAGCTTCTTAGCCTCCTGCCTCAGTGTCCTCCTGAAGCACTATGCATAGTTTATTCATGGCTGAGATCAAAACCAGATCTGGGGGCAAGCGGCAGGCCAACTGAACCATATTGTCAGTCCTCAGCTCTGGAATTCTTAACTCTGAGACAGCAGACAACATTGGCCCAAGCCGCTGCCTCTTCCGGAGTTTTGTGGGGTTTTCTGGGTTCCTTTACACTAGGACAAGATCACAAAACCACAGACTCGGTCTGCTTCCTGCCGAAGGCCTGGCACACAGCAGAGGCTGCATAAATGTTGGTCAGAGTGTAAATTAACTCATTAAGAAGGTACCCAGCTCAAAGCCAGGCGGGTGCTGGGGTGGGAGTCATGGTCACCAGCAAACGATCCTCAGCTGTCTGCAGCCGACAGAGTGTGCCCAGGTGCAGAAATGCTGGGCACTGCGGAAGGACGCAGAGGAAGAGTGTAGCTCAGGCAGGCTTCAGATGGGCCTGGGGAGAAGGAGGAACTGCAACGAGAAAGATGGGCAGGAATCGCTGAGGGGAGGGTCTCTAAGTGTCCTTCCATCATATATCAGTCCCAGATAATCTTGGGGCTTCAGAATGGACCCCAAGGGTCTCCTGTCCTAGTCTCTACCCATGGAGCCGGAGGGGGCATGGAAGGAGGCTCCAGCAGGTGGCAGCAGCCGAGTGGAGCGTGCAGCCCTGCTCATGCCCGCATCTCTGGTCTTGCAGGAACACCCTCCAGCCATGAACCTGGACTCTAGCAGCAACCCATCCTCCACCACGTCTTCCACACCCTCATCACCAGCGCCTTTCCTGACCTCATCTAATCCCTCCAGTGCCACCACGCCCCCCAACCCATCACCTGGCCAGCGGGACAGCAGGTTCAGCTTCCCAGGTATCATGCCTCGGGGCTTTTCTGGCTTCTTGGCTGGCCCTGCATTGGACACAGAGCCAGAGCCAATCCCTAGTCCAACACAGAACCTGGGTTCTTGGGGTGACCGGGGATGCCAGCCTGTGCTTGGGGTAACTTCTCTCCGCCGTCATCCTCTCCCAGAGCTGCTGTCTACACTTGAGAGTGTCGTGATAGGCAGTGGGGAACAAGAAACCTCCAACCGAGCATAGGGCCCCTGTTGTATACCCAGCTCTGTGCCTGGGACCAGCTCTCCATTCCTTCCTGCACCGCCCAGAGACCATAGGGAATTAAAATAAGGTGCTCTCCACTGAGCAGGTGAGGATGCCGGGTCCTGGGGCAACTCTGGGGGAGCAGCACTGAGCCCAGCTGCCCTCGGATGCTGTGCACAGACCCGGGTGCCCCGGAACTGCGAGAGGAGCCATGAGTTTGCATCCTGCCTTGCTGTCAGTTCTGGTCGGCCACACTGGGCTGCCCTGTCTGAGGGTGCAGAGCAGGGCCCACTTAGCTGTCGCCTTAGCAAGAGACACCAAGCCTCAGTCCTGGGCTTATCTGCTCTTCAGCCCTAGGGTGGAAGCTGTTGAGCGATGCTCCTGTCTGTTGTGCCCACAGAGTCCAGATCAGTCCCCTGTCACTGAGCCCTGGAGTTCTAAGCCCAGAAAAACAGAGTGCCACCATACTCCTCAACCCTTCACCTGGCTAATGACCCACACTGACCCTATACACAGCCAGCAGCTGGCCAGGCGGCCTTGGGCCCATCGGGGATTCTGGGACTTCTCTTGGGGTGTGAGGGGTAGGACTCTTCCATCCCTTGTTCTTGTGCCTTACATAATATGCACGTGGCTGGGTTGCTCCTAACAGTGAAGTCTGTGCCCTGCATGCCACCCCACCCTCCGGTTGAGCCACAGCCCCTGGATTAGCTTCCTTTCCCGCTCGTTCTGCCTTTACTCTCTGAACAAGTGCCCTTTGCTAAACCATCTAGTTTGGGATTTCCCAAGAAGGGCCTGTGTGAAAATCGAGGGACCACAAAATGTCTTTTTTATCATGTTGATCGGACCCTCTCCACTAACACAGATGGCCCGGGAATGCGATGGTTCCCACCGTCCCCTACGCAGAAGCGTTACCCTCTCCATGACCTTAGTGGACTCACGAACAAATCCTTCTAGGAAGGACTTGAACCCCCTCCCACCACCTACCTGTCCTGTGCTGTCCAGGATCCTCACAGATGCGCTGCACAGGATAGCCTGGGCAAGCTCATGTATTCCCCCATTTGCTGTAAGGCACTGCGGGGGTTACTGCCTCCTCGGGTCCCAGAGCTGAGGTTAGACTCTGGGTTCCAACTTCTTGCAAGGCCAAGGCAGGAGAATGGAGACCATGTATTTGAAACCAGCCCAAGCAAGATAGCAAGCGTCTCAAAACCATAAACAAGTGGTACGTAATGGTCCTCAGTCTGCAATCTCAGACAGCACTTAGCCTGATTCAGAACTCGGGCAGCGGGGTTAAGTTGTTTCTGGGTGGGGCCAGACTGAAGGGAAGGAGGGTCTTCTGCATACGCCGTTGGACCTTGTCAAAGCCAATGCACCCCTCCCCCCTCCCCACCGTGTCCACTGGCCAGGGTTATACAGCAAGGGACCCTCTGAGCTGGTCTGCTGCCCCATCTCTATTGCAGCTACACCACTCCTGCGCTAGCCACGCCCTGATTCTCTCCTAGTTTGGGTCCCTTTCCTGGATGGCTCCACCTTTTCTCACTAGAGCCCCTGGGGCAGAGCTGCCTAAGCCAGTAACCACTGCCTGCCCCCCCCCCCCAGTCCATGCACCCCTCCCCCGCTGCCTGTGCACTGTGTGACTCACCTCCTCTTCTGTTTAAAGCTGCCTACTTCATTCATCATAGACAGCAGTTTATCTTCCCAGGTGAGTCTTCTGCATGGGTCCACTAACTGCCCCTTGCTGACCCTCTGCCCATCCCGCCGGGTGCCTTCTCCCCACACACTTGAGTCCACTGCAGCTGGGCGAGAGGGTGAGACATTCTGGAGGTGTGGACCCTTACGTGGGCAGTACCTTGCGGGATGGGGACCCTGGAGTCCATCCTTCCTAGCCTTTTACACAAAGTGCAGGGAGCTGGTTCAGGGTGGCACTGCTAGGAAGTGACAGAGAAAGCAGAGCTCACACATTTGCAGAATGACGGAGAGGAGCTGCTTGCGGATGGTGCCTGGTGAATAATGAAGGAGGGAAAGCCAATTTGGGAAAGTCTCACAGGCATAGTCCTCTGTCAGCTGGCTTTGCCTTTCCCAGCCTTAACACATGGTGCCCCCTGCTGGTCATCAATGGAACTACTTCCTCACTGCAGAAAGTTTGAAGGAAAAACTTTGATTGGATTTGAATGGATTCCCTTCTACAAAAATCTGTTTTTGCACACCCATGCATTTGACCACACTCCTTCCTTCCCCTTCCGGCCGTATAATCAATGCTTTTCTCCTCCGACTGGAAGTGCTCAACACAGTGGACCGATGTGCTTTGCCCAGACTGGAAGCCCCTGTAGTTTTGGTTATTCCAGGCCTTTCCATCTCCCAGATCAGCTCCACTCAGGAACTGAGTTGCAGCATTTGGCAGTCCTGTCCTTGTGACACGACTCAGGTGTGATCGTCAGCTGTCAGGGCTTGGGGGATCCCCTCTTTTGTATGGTCCCCTACCTCCCAAGAGCCTTCCTGGTCACAGGCTCTAGGATATATACACTAATGTTGCTTCCCAATGAGGAACCACAGCGCTTCTTCCTGCATGGCCTGGTTTATGCTGCGGGTGGGGCGTAGGGCCCCATGTGCCAGTTGTAGCAGGGACAGGTAGGATCTGACTGTGCAGTGCGCTCTTAACCTCCAAGGGCAAGTGCGAGGCTTCCCAGACATTCGCCCACACACCCCCTTCCTGCACCACATCTGAGGCACGCATAGCTTCTGGAATGTTCTGAGCATGTGTGAACATGCTGGCCTGGTGATCTGGAGGCCATGTGGCAGTGACTGGAGAGGCTGGAGATGTTTCTGAGGCCCATGGACCCCCAACACTGCCTGGAATGTTTGGCACATGTGTGTGTGCCCGATTAAGAAGGCCTACGGCTTCTCTCAGAGTTTGGTTCCACTGAGAAAACTTTTCAGAGAAGGAGTTTAACTGAGGGCCGAGGAGGAAGGTCTTTGTCCAGGACAGGAGAAGGGGCTACTGACAGCTTGAGCTGTTTCTACTTCCTGATTCTCTTTGTTGAGAGAGGGGAGCATTGACTCCCGCCACCTCTCTTCATGTAGCACTTGGGCTCTGCTTTTGGAGGGAACCACCTGTTTCTGGTGCCCCAGAGGTAGGTCTTTGTGCTACAACTAAACTACCTCGGGTCAGGGGTCAGCCTCAGCTGCCCAGCCTGGAGCCTCCTGGTGTACAGACTGAATTTCCTCTTCTTACCCAATTGGGCGACCCACAGCTACACTGTGCCGGTATCACGGGTGTTATCAGGTGCTATAGAGCTGCTGGCTCTGCCACTAGCTAGGCAAAGGGAGGGGGGGTCCCTGCTTTAAAAAGTGATGGCCAGCCCTGCTTCTTACCAGAAAGACTCTACAGAGGGACTAGTGTTAGCTTTTGCCACTCATAGAGTCGTTTGGACCCAGGACAGTGGTATTAATTGTTGGGGTCTCTCTTGAGTCACTCAGGTAGAGGCGCTGTCTGGGCTGCCATGGAGACCAAAGGCTGTAGACTGAGCCCATGGCAGCTTGCAGAACACAACCAAATCCTGGTGGAAGAGGCCGGAGGAGCAGCTCAGGAGAGGGGGGGGTGTCCCTGGTGTGCTGGTCTTCGGGGATGAAGGAAAGCTCTCTCACACTTTGCTCCTGTTTCCTCCTACAGACATTTCAGCCTGTCCTCAGGCAGCCCCGCCACCGTCCAGCACAGCCGACAGTCCACGGTATGACCCCTCCCCGGCCACCTCCCGACCCCTCCCCCCTAAATTTCTGACCCTCTGGTTCTGGGCCAGCGTGCAGGAGAGTGAGGCTGATTCATCCTCTGAGCCTGGGGGGAGGGGGGTGATCTGCCTCCTGGCAGCGCTGTGAACCCCACAGCAGCAGGCTTGTGGCCCGGGAGGGAATCACAGGTGAACAGAGACCAGCTAAACGTAACTCCCGCCCGCCTCTGCATCCCCTCTCCATTAGGTGTCCTTGAGCACTTGGCTCCTGGTCGCTCAGTTCTCAGCCAGTATAGTAGGTCTCCCGGAGGGTGCGACCACTCAGAGGGGTTAGATTAGCCAAGTGCACACAGCGAGGGTGTGATAGCCAGGTCTCAGAGGCGGGAGGGGGGCCCTGCACCATGTGCCGTGAGGGCCAGGGTGATAAACGCCCACCCTCATCCTCACCCACTCCAGTCAGCCTCCTGCTGGAGTCCACGGCCTCCACACTGCCTCCTCCAGGGCCGCCCTGCCCAGCCCAGAGCCTCCTTGACAAAGCCCATTCCACTCTTAGGCTCGACGACCAACCCAAAACAGATGTGCTGGCTGTCCACGAAGCAGAGGTGAGTGGGAGCGACGTGTCTCTGTCTCTGCCCCCCCCCACCACCACCACCTAGGATGCTCGGGTAGGTGGAAGGCACTGGGCGTGAGGGCGCCGAGCCTGTTGCAGCAGCTGTGGGTGATACGCGACGTATAATGTAAAGTGCAAGCCAGCGAGCTCGCTGAAAGACCATCTCTGTTCTCCGCTTCTCACTCCCAACCCACAGCCTGGGAGCTCAGTCAGTCAGCCTCAGCCTCAGCCTCTCTCTGCTCTCAGAGCTTGAGAGGTGGTTCTGATCCGTGCCCAGAACCGCTGTCTTCATCTTAGTCAGGAGAGGTGGTGTGTGCCCGTCATCCCAGCTCCTGAGAAAGTGCAGGTCAGTAAGATCAGAAGCTCAGAGTCACCCTCAGCTACAGAGTAAGTTGGAGGCGAGCCTGAGCTACAGGAGCCCTTGTCTTAAAAAGGAAGAAGCCCGGGGCTGGAGAGAGATGGCTCAGTGGTTAGGAGCACTGACTGCTCTTTCGGAGGTCGTGAGTTCAAATCTCAGCAACCACATGGTGGCTCACAACTGTCCATAATGAGATCTGATGCCCTCTTCTGGTGTGCCTGAAGACGACTGCAGTGTATTCAAATATAAGAAATAAATAAATCAAAAAAAAAGAAAGAAAGAAACAAAGAAAAGAAAAGAAAAAAAAACCCACTGGCTTGACCTTCAAATGGAAATGTGAACCCAGCTTAGGTCTGAGCAGAGCAGAGCAGGGCGGTGGAGGCAGGGAGCACAGGGGAGCACAGGGGAGCACAGGGAGCACAGGCATCAGAAGCTCACCGTTCAGACAGAGAATACCAGGAGGAGGCCAGGGTAGCAGGCATGGCGGCGCCTGGCCAGCACTCCAGGAGGAGAAGACCCAGACTCACTCCCTCTTCCAGGCGGAGGAGCCTGAGGCTGGCAAGTCGGAGGCAGAGGACGATGAGGACGAGTTGGATGAGCTCCCCAGCTCCCGCCGGCCCTGGCGGGGTCCCATCTCGCGCAAAGCCAGCCAGACCAGCGTGTACCTGCAGGAGTGGGACATCCCCTTTGAACAGGTGGAACTGGGCGAGCCCATTGGGCAGGGCCGCTGGGGCAGGGTGCACCGAGGGCGCTGGCATGGCGAGGTGGCCATTCGGCTGCTCGAGATGGACGGCCACAACCAGGACCACCTGAAGCTCTTCAAGAAAGAGGTGATGAACTACCGGCAGACCCGGCACGAGAACGTGGTGCTCTTCATGGGGGCCTGCATGAACCCGCCTCACCTGGCCATTA
Source organism: Apodemus sylvaticus (assembly GCF_947179515.1). NCBI lineage: Eukaryota > Metazoa > Chordata > Mammalia > Rodentia > Muridae > Apodemus > Apodemus sylvaticus. Next base: position 44,692,593 of record NC_067481.1, read on the forward strand.
TCACCAGGTAAGCCACGCCCTCGGGGCCCGTGAGCAGCACAGCTCCCTGCCCCTGAAGCCTGCTGCTGTCTATGGGTGCCCCAGAGAGCGAGGAAAGTTGTCCGAGAGAGGACAAAGAAAGACAAAGATAAGGATTCATTTCTGCATCCGCATGGGACCCTTGACCAACATCCGAGCTGGGTGTGGCAGCACACACCTGGAGTGCTAGCACTTGGAGGTTGGGTCAGGAGAATCTTGAATTTAAGATAGCCTGGGCTAAAGGGCAGTGGTGGTGCACGCCTTTAATCCCAGCACTCTGGGAGGCCGAGGCAGGTGGATTTCTGAGTTCGAGGCCAGCCTGGTCTAGGTCAGCCAGGGCTACACAGAGAAACCCTGTCTTGAAAAACAAAAAACAAAACAAAACAAAAAGATAGCCTGGATTACATAGCAAGACTCTGTCTCCCATCCAAATAGTAGTAGCAGCAGCAACAACAATGATAATAATAATACTACTACCACCACCACCTCTGGGCATAAAGAAAATCCCAGTGTTCTGAAAAGATGTGAAGCGGAAGACCTGCCCACACTACCTTGCCTGAGTGGTTTTTCCCACCAACTTTCCTTTTACTAAATAAAGTAAAGCCTGACAGCCTGGTCTCGATCCCCAGAACCCACAGCGAGGGAGACTTGACTCCCACAAGCTGTCCCCTGACTTCCACAGGCATGCTTTGGTGTGTACACCCATGTACACGCACATAAACAAACAGATATAAAGAAATGTAGTTTAATTTTAAAATATGTAGCTAAGATTGTGCTGGTTCACATTTCTACTTCTGTCAGCTGACTGCAGGCCTGAGGCCTACTCGGGTGTGAGTGCGCTGCTGAGGGCTGAGCCTGGTGCCGTTTAAATGCAGCGAGGGCTGCTCTGGGCCACATCCCAGTCAGTCTTGACGGTTTGGTGTCTCGCTGTGCCTGCTTCTGCTCCAGGATACATTCTGTGCCTCACTTGTCAGTCTCTCTGGAAGACAACGACCTTCCCCAGAGCAGCAGGCTGGATTCAGAAACACTTGACTGGGCCACTTAAACTCTTGACTTTTAAAATCAGAAAAAGGGAGCCGGGGAGAGGGCTTGGTGGGTGATAACACCTGATCCCGGAACTGAGGTTTATAGAGGCATGGGGGTGGGGGGGACATACATGAAAATAGTCTCCCAGTAGAGCTGTGGCTGTCCTAGAACTCACTATGTAGACAAGGCTAGCCCCAAACTTAGATTCACCTGCCCTGTGCCTCCTGAGTGCCAAGAAGAAGAATAAGCAACCTGGTGCCCACTTTTACACTTAGCTTTTGAAGTGCTTGCTGGGGCCAAACTCAGGCCCTCATGACTCCACTCCCGGAGGCCAGGAGAATCCTCTGCAAACTGAGACACCCTGGGCCTGGACCCTGTGCTTTGGGGGAAGCAAGCAAACAACCCCCAAAACAAACATTCATTTTGTGTTCGTTTTCCTTAATACAGTGAACAAGTAAAATTTGCCTTGTTCTTAGAGGTAAAGAAGAACTGAGCAGTGTCGCATCACCAGAGTCCCCTGGTCCATTCTATAAAATCCCAGCTCAGAGTAGCACCACGCATCTCCGGGGAGCAGCTGTGGGTGCCCGGCCTGCAGCCTCCTCTGCCGCCCACCCTCCCTCCCTCTCTCTCTCACTCAAGCCTCCGTTCCAGGAGAGCTTGGAGTTAGTGAACAGGGCTGCACAGAGAGGAGCAGCGGGATAGTCCTCAATTAGCAACAGGATGGGATACCCTGGGATCTAAAAATAATGAAAGTGAGGGCCTGTGTGAGTCCTGGAGACTCGGTGTGGCCTGCTGGGGTCCCGGAGGCTGAGTTCTTCCCTGTCTGAGTTCTCCTGCCCCAGGTGAGGATGGGCTGGGAGTGTGGTGAGCTGTGTCCTTGTGCCAGGAGAGCTGCCAGGCCCTGGGCCTCCAGGAGTGGGCGTGCATGTGTGCGTATGCATGTACAGCTGAGCTGCAGCAGAAGTGCTGGTTGAAGAACACGTGTTCTTTGTGTTGGGTAGGATGGAGAACCTTCTAGAAGCAGGTGGGAGGAGTTCCCCTCACAGGTTCCATAGAGCTGGGGCAAACCGGTACCAGCTCTGGGCCTCTTACCCATCCCTACTGCTCAACAGCTTCTGCAAGGGGCGGACATTGCACTCATTCGTGAGGGACCCCAAGACGTCTCTGGACATCAACAAGACGAGGCAGATCGCCCAGGAGATCATCAAGGTAAAGGGGGCCGGGGGTGGGGGATTCCAGCCACCTCTAGGGCTCTTGGTCCTTTCCTAGGCCTTATCTGCCTGTGTTAGGTGATTTGTGGCTCCTCTGTGTCCTCGCTGGGACACCTCAGCCTGCCGTCTCATCCAATCAAATGCAGAGCTCCACTCGGGGTTAATAGAACTGAATTAGCTGTGAGGAAACACTGCGTGCTCTAAAGACAGTGTCCCTCTAGCTGTGTGACCTCGGGGAGGTTGTTTAGCCTCTCTGAGCCTCAGCTTCCTCCCCAGTAGATGCCAACACAGGGCATTAGGTCAGAGCAGAGACAATGACATCATCTGTACAGAGAATAGTGCCTGGTGAGGCTCATTAGCATCAGCAGTGGGAACACCCGTTTTGCTTCAGGGCATAAAACAATCCTCACTATTTGCAAATCTGCTGCTGGTTATCCAGACCCCAGCTCAGCGCCTGTAGCTCTTTTCCACTCTCATTTTAAAGATTAACTAAAGGGAGCCTCTCACTCATTGCTTAAACAAACCGCTGAGAGGGCTGGAGAGGCTGCTCGGGGGTTAAGAGCATGTGCTGCCCTTGCAGAGGACCTGGGTTTGAGTCCCAGCACCCATGTGGAGGTTCACAAGCACCCTTAACTCCAGTTCCAGGGGATCTGACCCCCTCTTCCGAACCCTCTCTTCCAACCCCCGTGGGTACCAAGCATCACATGCTGCATGTACATACATGTAGGCAAAACACCCATAAAATGAATATATCTAATTAAAAAAAATAGTAAAATAAAGCCAGGCTCTGTGAATTCCAGAGCTTGGAAGGCTGAGGCAGGAGGACTGAAAGTTTGAAGTCAGCCTGTACCACATAGGGAAGAGAGATCAATCACCATGTCTCCAAACAGAAAGCCTCGAATACTGAGTCCAGCTTCCTCTCCTTTTTTCCTGTGTTGAAGAGCTCCAGCCTCAGGCCGGGCATGTGTCTCGGTTGGTGCGGTGCTTGGCTAGAGTGCACAGAGCCATGGGTTCAGTCCCCATCACCACCAGAAGCATTACAGTGGCCCACACCGGGAATCTCCACTTGGGAGAGAAGCAGGATGGTTACCCTTGGCCACCAAGCAGGTTCCAAGCCGGCCTAGGCTCCATGAGACGACTCAGAAGAGCGGCCCCTTGCAGCACAGCTGGGCTTCAGTTTGCCCCGTGTCTCCGCTGACCTTCCTTCTTATGCCTCACCCCCCTGTGTATATGGATGTCTTTAGAAAAGATCATCACGCCGGGTGGTGGTGGCACACACCTGTAATCCCAGCACTCTGGGAGGCAGAGGCAGGCGGATTTCTGAGTTCGAGGCCAGCCTGGTCTACAGAGTGAGTTCCAGGACAGCCAGGGCTATACAGAGAAACCCTGTCTCGAAAAAACCAAATCCCAAAACCAAAAAACCAAAAAAAGAAAGAAAGAAAAAGAAAAGAAAGAAAAGATCATCAAGGTGGCATTTGGGGACAAACCAGAGTTTCAGTCTGTCCCTTTCCCATCGTCATGCTTATAAATTAAACCTCTAAGACCAAAACCCCAAGGTGGCACCCCCAGCGTGGCCCGTGGTCTTTCACCCGGGACTCTGTTCCATCTCCCCACCCCCACCTTTCCCTACTCCCCCACACTTTCTGTCCTTTCTCAGAACCGGGAGCTGTCCTCTGAGTCATGTGAGCCAAGGTGGCCTGGGTGGCCACTTCCAGGGCCAGAAGGAGGTGACACAAAGGCTCTGGATTTACCTCTGGCCGCCTCTCCTTCGTTTCCTTCCTGTTGAAACCCCTCCTCTTCCCCCTGGGGGCCCCAGATCAGCACACCACCCCCAGCTCACTTCCGTTTTAGAGCTCTGAGGGTCAGAAGAGGAGCAGAGACACCTGACCTTCAGTGAGAGGCTTGCAACCTTGGGGTTGCCATGGAGACCCTGGGAAGCCCCAGGAAGCCCTGGGAAAGGGCTGATGGTCCAGGCTCTGCTCTGCAGCCTGTCTCTTCAACTGCCCTTTCCGGCTGTCACATCTGGTTTTTTGTTTGTTTGTTTGGATGGATGGTTATTTGTTTTGTGACAGGGACTTACATAGCCTTTGCTATCCTCAAATTCACTATGTAGCTGAGGATGGCCTTAAACTCCTCCCTCCATCTCTCAAGTCCTGGGATTGCTAATGTAACCCACCAAGCCCCACTCAAATGTCTATAGTGTGAGTAAGCCTCAGAGAGGGACAGCTACTTGTCCTTAGTCAGCCCACGGCGGAATCTGTCACTCGGGCACTGGGGACAGGCTTCTGCCTGGTTTAGGAAATGGCAGTTACATTTTGCAAAGTTTAGTTTGCATTCCAGTCAGAGTCTGGGGAAGGGCCTCTCACTGGAGGACAGGCCCCAGGGGAGGTCACAGGCCTCGCGCTCTTGTGTCTTAGAGCAGGATTCATGTGGGTTAAGCTCTCTTCTGATACTCCCTGGAATGGATTTGTGTCTGGTTGATAATGTTTCCTAAAAGTGGTTTTTATGTTTCTAGGCCTGTGACCCAAACTCCCTTATAGCCAGGGACACTTCTGGGAAACCTCATGTGGAGGCTGGGAGGTGGGAGGAGGCCGCAGCCAGTCAGGCCATTCTATTGTAAGGGACGGCGTCTTGCCCTGGAGGTGTCAGGAACCTTAGGAGTCCTGAGAATTTGGGGATTAGTGCTGAGTAGCCGTGGCCGTAATGAGATCCGATTGTCGGGTCATGGGCTCTATGTGCCTGACCCCTGATGACCCCTGAATGGTCAGGCCAGAGCGCAGGCTGATGGGACTCACCTGCCACATTTCACCTGCTGTGTGGCTATGGCCACACTGTGCTAGCCTCTGAGAGGAGGAGCATGGAACCCAGACCTAAGGCCTCACCTGGGGCTCCTGCCCCCATGACAAGGTATTGGACACAGCTGAACTTTAGATCTCACCCTGAGGATGTGTCTGTTACGTGCTCCAAGTTCTGCCTTGCTGAAGAGCAGAACCCAGCTCATCTGGGTTCTATATGCCCCAGCCCAGATATTGATAACCCCCCCTTCACTGTGTGTGTGTGGGGGGCTGTGGAGGGACAGGGGAGGGGAGGGGACAAAGGGCTGTGACTGTGCATGCTTACAGTTGTGTGCCACAGAGGACCAAAATGGGCCCTGGAGTCTTTGAAATTAGAGTTACAGATGGTTGTGAGCTACCCTATGTGGGTGCTGGAAACTGAACTCTGGCCCTCTGCAGAAGAAGGAAGTGTCCCTAACCACTGAACCATCTCCCCAGCCCTGGTCAATCATTTTAAAATCAGTAACGCTGAGTACTTAACACAGGACTGTGTGCACACTAAGCACATGCTTGGTGCTAAGCTACATCTCCAGCCTTTATCACTCATCTTTACGATCCTTGACGGCCCTCTGCCACTCACCGCGTCCACGCCTCACAGTCACCCAAGTCTGAGATGGCTGCTGGGCAGCAGAGTGGCATAGAAAGAGCATCAGCTGGCTTGAGGTCAGATCTGTGCTCCCTGTTCAACTGCTGTGTGACTTGAGGCAGTTCACTTGTCCTCTCTGAGCCTCAGTTGCTTCATCTGTCAGCTGAGGACAACATCTTCCTGCCTGCTGTCTGTGTGAAGATTGGATCTGGGGATGGTTACTGTGTCTTGCCCCGAATAAAGCTCACACTCCCATCTCTCAGCGTTTCCCCACCCACTGATGCAAGGTTGGCTGTCTTCCAGGGCATGGGGTATCTTCATGCAAAAGGCATCGTGCACAAGGACCTCAAGTCCAAGAATGTCTTCTATGACAACGGCAAAGTGGTCATCACAGACTTCGGGCTGTTTGGGATCTCGGGTGTGGTCCGAGAGGAACGGTGAGTCGGCTTTGGGTGTCTGCAAGAGTCGGGGATCTGGAGAGCTATGTGCGTGTGGATACCCCTGGCTGTGTGGGGAGAGCCTCGCCCTCACAGGCTACATCGCCTCAGTTTGTGAAGCTCATGTGGCTTCAGGCCAGAGTTGGGTCTGGGTGATATTTAGGACTCAGACGCTGTCACCAGTGGCTCCCTGCCATCCCCAGCTGTGGCCTCCCTAGACACACCCGTCCTGTTCAAAGGCAGGACCTCCGTGCTTCTCTCTGCTTTCTGCATACCACATGCGAGTGAGTAACAGGTGTGTATAGTCAGGCCACCCGCTCCCCACTGAGGTGTCCCTGACCTGGCCTGCAGGCGCGAGAACCAGCTGAAACTGTCACATGACTGGCTGTGCTACCTGGCCCCCGAGATTGTCCGAGAAATGATACCTGGGCGGGACGAGGACCAGCTGCCCTTCTCCAAAGCTGCCGACGTCTATGCGTTTGGGTGAGTAGCCCGGCGGCCCCCCAATTGTAAGAGAGAAGGCCCTGGGGCCCTCAGACTGGGAAGTGGGCCCTGGGGAGCCATGGCTGTGCTGGTTGTTGGCAGAGTGACTGTCTTTGACCTCTGGTCTCTGGCTCCTAACGTGGGTTTTGTAAAGCTCCGGTAGGTCACACTGTGGTGTGTCTCCACAGGACTGTGTGGTATGAACTGCAGGCAAGAGACTGGCCCTTTAAGCACCAGCCTGCCGAGGCCTTGATCTGGCAGATTGGAAGTGGGGAAGGAGTAAGGCGTGTCCTGGCATCCGTCAGCCTGGGGAAGGAAGTTGGCGTGAGTAGAGGGAAGGAAGGACAGGCTGGGCTTGCGCTCTGACTGAGAAGGACCTCAGACGGGGCTCCAGCTTTCCTAGTGGTGCCGGCACAGGGATTGCTATATCAAGAACAAAAGTGTCAGCGGTGTGTGCCTTGTGTTGACCATATGTGCTGGCCATACCCTGGATGTCAAGACTGCTCCTGTATTTAGTCCTGCCTGTCTAATCTCTGCCCTTGTAACACTGAGGCGCCCCCTAGTGGCAGCGCCATTCTCTATACATTCTAAGAACTTGCATTTACCTATAGACACTTTCGCGTTCATAGGATGTGCCTTCCATCTTGAAAGGCCGCCTGCTTTCATTTTGACCGCTCCCATTTCCTTTCTGCTTGCCTTGGTCGCTGACAGGTTGAGGAGGAGGGAAAGCAAGCCAGTTCGTTTTGACCTGGGAGGTTGGCGGCTCATCTGAGTCTCGGTCCACAGATGTGCCGGGCACTTGAGAGCCTCACGGGGCTCCTTGGGAAATGTTCTATCCTTGTGCCTCCCTCCCCAGCTGCCCACACACCACCACCTGCAATGCTGTTTTGCAGGAGATCCTATCTGCCTGCTGGGCTTTCGATCTGCAGGAGCGGCCCAGCTTCAGCCTGCTGATGGACATGCTGGAGAAGCTGCCCAAGCTGAACCGGCGCCTCTCCCACCCTGGGCACTTTTGGAAGTCGGCTGAGTAAGTACTCCCTCCGTGAAGCAGACCTCCCATCCCACCTGGAGCACCTCTGCCTGGAGTGTCTGAGGGCGCCCTCTGCTGGGCGTGCGTCAGACCACAGTCTGAGGCTTCCAGAGTAGAGGTGCTGAAGGACTCTCATCTACCCAGTTGGTGCTGGAGGCGCCCAGTAATAGGGGGGCACCTCACTTTCACCTGTGGAAAGCCACACATTATTAGACCATCACTGACACCAAGCCTGGGCTAGACCATGGTGAGAGAGTTGTGCCTAAGAGAAGGGGTCAGAGGTCAGGACCATGTGAGTACCAAAACAGCCCCTAATAAGTAGCATTAGTATTGCGTAGGCTGGCACCCACCTAGTCACTGAAGTGTTGAGCACTGGAGGCTTGTGGGCCACACCACTGAGCTATGCCACCCTTGTGTCAGAAGCATTTCCCCCTCAGGCAGCAGGGACCACTGTCATCTCCCTGTATTCTGTCCTGTTCTGTTTCTACTTTAGCCCTTTGCCTCCCTCTCCCAAAGACCCCTCTCCAGCCACAACCGTTTGTCAGGACCTGGGTCCCTGTCGCTTATCTCGACTTCCACAGTGGGAGTCGGGTAAGATCCAGAGTGCACGAACTTTGCCAAGTATCAGGTGGTAGATCCTGTGAGCTTACCAAGTGAGGTGCTGGCATTGGCGGTGGAGGAGGGGCCGTGAGGCCCCAGGGCTGAGCCCTGTGCTGCTGTAGAGCCTTCCTAGGCCCTCTGGGTACAGCCTTGCCCCTCTATGAAGCCATGCCTGCACCGGGCAGGCACTGGCATTCAGAGATGACTCCTGTTTCTGGAAGCCAATCAGCCCCACCTTCTTAGCTCACAGACCGTTACCAGGCCACAGCCACCAGCTCCCAGGCCTCCGTGAGCCTCATGTTCCTGGCCTCTGCTTCGTCAGACATGGGGTCTCTAACTGTCGCTTTCTGTTTTCTTTCCCACCGCCTTGGTCACTTTTCATTTTCGGGGGGTGGCGGCTACACTGGCCTGTCTTGTCATCTCCCCTGTTCCACCATCCTGACTCCTCCACCTGTCTGCTGACTGCCATCACCCACTGGGCTGGACCGGATTCGACGGCTCTCTTCAACTGCTGGTGAAATGGTCTCGGGCACCCCTAGCCGCTGGCGGAGCCGCTACTACGGGAAAGGACGCTATGGTCATCCTGACTTTAAGAGCTCCTGTCCAGTCCTGGAGGAATAGTGTGTTGCCATCATTTGTCTCGTTCCCTGCCTGCGTGTGGCTGCCCTCCCCACCCCTCCCATGCTGTCTCTGCATGCCAGTGTCTCACGTACTTGGCTTTGATTCCCATAATCCACACTGACCTCCTGCAGCTGAAGTGGCCACCAGACTTGTTTGAGAGAGGGTGAGAGAAGCGCACAGTGTGGCAGGGAGGGCCCTCTCCATACCTCATGAGCCAGATAGCTCGCATGCGGGCAAGGGGGATTTAGCTCATTGGGCAAGGCCCCCATATCCCACTTTGGCTCAGCAGAAGAGAATCCAGTGATCCAGTTGTGGTAGCGTATGCCTATCATCCTAGCATTCAGGAGGCTGAGGCAGGGGAATTTTAAGTTTGGGTCTAGCCTGGGATACTTAGTACAATCTCAGAAATTAAAAGCATCAGTGGCAGCTGGGCATGGTGATGGGCACATGCCTTTAATCCCAACACTCAGGAGGCAGGGACAGGTGGCTCTCTGAGGCCAGCCTGGTCTACATAGTGCCAGAAGAGACCCTGTCTCAAAAAGCAAACAAGCCAGCACCAGTGAGTGGCTGGGGTGTGGCCCAGTGCGGAGCTCTTGCTTAGTGTGCTCAAGGCTGGGTTTGGCTCCAGAGCTACAAACACTAATAACAGTGATAATAAATGTAGAGGGGCGGGGAAGGGCCAAGTAAGCAGGCGTGATCATCTCCGAGGCCAGCTTGATCGTCTTGAGGAGCCGAGGTGCCGTGGGGTGCCTACAAGTGCCCTGTGGGAACTTGGAGACTGTTCCTTGTGTCTGCCTGAGGCCATTCTGAGGGGTGGGGGTGGGGCTCCTGTTCTCAGGCGGGTCCCTGGGCAGCTGCCCTGGCTCCTTTAGGCTCAGGCTCTGAGACCAGTCTCCCCTCTGTCCCTAGGTTATAGACCTGGCTGTCTCGCATGTCTTGGGCTTCCTTCCTCCTAATCAGCGACTGAGCTTCGTGACTTCTGCTGCGACTCACAAAGCGCCAGCGGGCACTAACCCAGGGGTGCCATCTCTGCTGCTCCAGACTCCCTGTGCTCTAGTTAACAGCTTCCCTCCCTCCACATGGCCATGGGTGCCTGACTTTCATCACTGCCAGGGCAGGGTGGCACTAACGGGGTGACCCCTCGAGGCAGAAGCTTTCAGCTGCCATCGTTGATAAGATGGTCTCTCCTCTCTTGTTCCCCAGAGCGTGGCTCTCCCTTGCGTTCCTCTGCTCCGGAGCCCTTACTAACACCTTCATGAGCCCATGCTGACCATGATCAGAGGATGGGGAGGGCCACTGTGACCCTCGGACATTGTCCTGCAAAGGGTGTCACAGTCCAGAGCTGCCCAGAGTTGGCACTGAGGTCATGGACCCTGACTGGAGTCCCCCCTCTCTCTCTCATGAAGACAGGACAGTAGACACACGTGTGCGTGTGCACACACACACACACACACAGCAATATAGTTGTGTTGCTGTGAAAGGCATCAGTTTAGAAAGACTGGGTTCTTAGGAGCCACACTCAAAACTGTCATAAACAAAGTACTACCTGCAGACGGCTGCCATGTCTGTTTGGAGTTCATGCCTGTCCCTGACCAGATTTCTGCAGTTGGGCTCAGGATTCTGCTCCACAGTAGCCCCAGTGGACCCCGTGTGAGCACCATTTTTAAAAGGAGTGTGCGACATCGCTGGCCCTCGGGCCTGTCTCACCCAATCCCACAGCTACATGGGACAGCCAGTGCAGAAACAGCAGCTACCGCCATGCTGGGTGCTGGGCCACCAGTCAGGTGAACAAGCCACTGTTTGCCCCCATCCCTGCCAGGTAGGGAGTGTGGCTGAGGCGCAGGGCTTAGGGTGGCCAGGAGCAGCTCTGCCAAGGCTGTGGCCCGAACAGTGGCCTTCACTTAGCTCCTGCCAAGCTTAGCCAGCGACGCCTTACCTCAGGACGAGAGCAGCAGAGCCGTAACCCGTGTCTCTGCTCCTCTTCACAGCATTAACAGCAGCAAAGTCATGCCCCGCTTTGAGAGGTTTGGCCTGGGGACCCTGGAGTCCAGTAATCCAAAGATGTAGCCAGCCATGCACGTTCTCGCAGAGGGCGTCTCCTTTCCGAAACACGATTACGAAACATGCAAACCACCACCGCCTCGAGGAATCGGAAGCATTGCATCCCAGGCTGCAGACTGGGCGCGTGACGCCTCCATGAGGGACACACATTGCCAAGGTGTGTGCCGCTCAGGATCACAGCCATACACACACTCCAGATGATACCACTACAACCGGCGTTTACACGGAGGTCTCTGCCTGGCAAGCTTGATGTTTTACAGTAGGTAAAGATAATTCTGCAGAAGGGTGCTGGCACTGTGGAGCAGCAGGAATGCCCCCCACCCCCTTTCTGGAAGGCCCTGCAGCAGCGAGGGGCCCAGGGTTGAGACAGACGGAAGGAGAGTCGCATGGAGGTGGTTGTACTGGGAGAAGGGCACGTGGCAGGAGGTTTACCTTGGGCTGTGTGTGTGTGGGCCCTGGATCACACTAAGCAGCCTTGGTTAGGAATCTCTCTGGATTACAGGGGTCAGAGTTCCTGGAGAGTTGGATTCAGTTTCTGCTCTGTTCCGGGTTTATTATGCTTTAAAAACGAAAAACAGTGCAGGCCGATTGTGGCTTCTAGACTGATCTGGTGGATCTTAGCCCGGCTTCTACTGCAGCGGGGAGGGAATAGCTACTCATCTCTGGAGATGTCCACTTCTTACCTGAGGCCTTCAGGTAGGCACGAAGGCTGTGGGACTCAGCCCCTATCATCAGACACCCCCCCCCCAGTGCCTCATTCACCCCTTCCCCAAGCGAAGGGCCAGCCCATGGGGTGTGTATACAGTGAATTCTTGGCTAAGGAGGACAGGGAAGGTGGCAGCTACAGCCTACAGTGGCCCTTTGTCACACCAGAAGGTTCTAGATCTCCCACCACTTCCCCATCACATGGAAACCATGTGCTCTGAACTCGGATGGGGGCATGAGACCGTCCAGGCACATCAGTTAGGTAAGCTCTGATTCGAGCCTCAGGCCTCTGTTCATTCCTATGAGCAGGGGGTGCTGGATAGGGTAAGTCAGATGTGCTCCCCAGATGTGCTCCCGAGCAGGGTGCTCCTTGAGCAGAGGGTAGGTGGCGTCAGACTCCACAACCAGAGGAGATAAGAAATGGGGTGGAGCTGAGTTGTGCTTGGATCCAGACTGCCGTGCAGTGGCCATGCGGCTCCCTCTCAGTTAAACAAACTCCCAGTGAAACCGCAGTGCTCGGGGCTTTCGATAGCACCCAAGTCTGGTCCAGGTGTCTCTTAAAACAGGCCACTCTCTGAGAAGTTGTGGGGGCTCCCCCAGCCCCAGCCCCCAGCACAGCTGTTCATGCTACAGGAGAACCGAACGGTAGCATCTTGACCCTGCCTCAGTGTGGGAAGGAAGAGCCATGAGCCTCTCTGCTCAGCTCTGCATGGGCCGTCTAGTCATTTCCTACCCCTTCAGAGTTCCACATTAGCCCTTGACGGGACCTCCCTGCTCCAAAAACCACAGTGTGTCCCCACTGCCTCCACCTTCCCAGTCTCATGCCTGCACCTTCCCAGAGGCCGCGGTGCCTGAGGCCCTGGCCGTCTCCCACTTCGTGAGTGTTGTGATGTCCCCTCACCTGTGACACTAAATCACAGCGGGTGGCACACAGTCCATCGACTGGAGCCTGGGTCGTGCTTTGTGCTGTGAACATTGCAGTTCAGAAAGCTTTGAGCCCTGCATTGAATGTGGTCTTGTGCATGTGCTGGGGGCCAGATAGGAATAGTCGTGGTCCCTGGCTTAAGGAGCTGGCCATCTTCTGGGGGCCAGTATGCTGGGGGCCGACATCTGCCGAGGGTGGAGCTGTATGTACTGCACCCTCCTCCTTGCCCTCCAAGTCCTGCCTCTTCTGCCCTTCATGTAAGAAAGTTCCCCACCATGGTCCCCACTTCCTTTTCTACTTAAGTGACTGTGAATTGAAATTAGGACAGCTCACCTCCTGTGTACCCTCCTTGTCTCCTGGGAAACACATGAAGGATGACGGATACTGTGAATTCAGCCCCCATAGCCACTGTGAAGGCGATGAAAGGCTCAAGCCGTGGAAAACCTGCACACCTAAAGTGTGGGGCCCTTTTCCGGGCACCCTGAGTTCCCAGCCTCACCCCTAGGGAGGCCTTTTACCTGTCAGAGTGGCAAGTAGTGAATCCAGGCTCGTGCTGGGCTGCTCTGATGCTCCCAATCAAAGCCCTCTGCCATTGTCTTTCTGTGGTCCAGGGAGTAGCAAGCCTGTGTTGCTCTGTGGTGACGGGTGGGGCAGGACAGCCACGCTGTGCTGCAGCGCTGGCCAGGATGTCATCTGTATGTACACCTAGCGTCTTCCTATGGCCACGAGGCAGACATTTATTAGCTTATTTTGAATGTGATGTAAAATTTGTACAGTAAAAGTTTTTATATTTTCTATCAATTGCATTTGTCTTCCAGAAATGCTTTAATTTAAATTAAAATGGTTAGTCTTAATGAATGTATCATACTGGGGTTGTTGCCACTGCTAAGAATGAATGTACCCTGTGGCCGAGCCAGGCCTAGGGGTCTGGAGTTTGTGAATAAAGTTTACCAAGGTATCCCGAGGCTCAAGTTTGTTTTCACCAGTCCAGATGACTGTTGGGGGCCATGTGGGTGAACAGCATAGAGGACAGGAATGGGGGGGCTCGGGGGTCTGAACCCCTGCCAGGAGCTAAGGAGCACCTCCCCAAGGGAGGTATTATGGAGCCACGACTGAAGATCAAGAGTTCAGGCCCACTCTCAGCTAGATAGTAAGTTCTAGGCCAGCTGAGGCTACATGGGACCCTAAGGAGGGAGGGGAGGAAGGAAGAGATTATGCCAAGATCTCAGAACAGGTGTCTCTCGAGGCTCAGTGATAAGAGCACATCCTGCTCCTGCAGAGGACCAGAGTTCAGTTCTCAGCACCTGTCGTAGGGTTTCATTGCTGTGAAGAGACACCATGACCAGGGCAGCTCTTACTAAGGACAACATTTGAGGATGGTTTAGAGGATCAGAGGTTCAATCCATTATCATCAAGGCAGAAAGCATGGCAGCGTCCAGGCAGACATGGCACGGGAGGAGCTGGGAGTTGTACATCTTCATCCAAAGGAAATCAGGAGCTAGGAGGAAGTTCGCAGAGCCCACCCTCGATAGTGACACACTTCCTCCAACAAGGCCACGCCTCCTAATAGTGCCACTCCTCGGGCCAAGTATATTCAAACCACCACAGCGCCCATGTTGGTAACCCCAGCTCCCTGAGCTCTAACACTAACCTCTATAGGTACCTGCATTCATGTGTGTGTGCATGCACACACAATTAGTTTTCTTTTAAAGTAACTTTAAGCAGAAGGAGACAGGAAAAGGCACAGAGAGACAGTGATGACCCTAACAGTACAAAGTGTGTAATGCAGCCTCAGTGGGTCTCCTGTTAGCCAAGGTGCCTTTTACCTGATGGAGGGACACAGAATTGGTCTCTGATCTCTGGAAGCCTCTCCATTGCCAACTCATAGGAGGTTGGCAGAAGCAGAGCAGACAGGAAAAAAGGAACCATTTTGTGGGGCTTCTACTCCAAGTGTCTCTCCTTCCTGTAAACCTTCCTGGCAGTGCTGGCAAGCAGGACTCACGGTGTTCAGCTGGGAAGGCAGGAAAGAGATCAAAGAATTGGCTCAACTGTGGGATACCCAGATGACAGCTCAGATCTAACCCTGAACCCTTGTCAGAAGCCAGAGATGTTACTGCTCAGTTACTGAGCCTCTGTGTTCAAAAGACAGTGCTGAGGCTGGGGAATCAGCTCATGGCTCAGAGCACTTCCTGCACCATCATGAAGAACCAGAGATTGGATTCCAGTACCCACAGAACAAATCAAGTCCTACAGCCTTGGTCTGAAGGAAAGTAGGAACAGGGTGACTGGGGCCTGCTGGCTTCCAGTCCAGCTGAGAAAGCATGCACCCCAGGTTCAAGAGACCTTGACTCAAAGGAATAGGTGCAGAGGGCAGGAGGGAGACACCTGCCATCCAACTCCCAACACCCACATGACAGCTTACAAAAATGTGACTCCAGTTCCATGGGATCCGACAGTCTCTTCTGGCCTCTGTGGCACATAAATCTTTAAAAAGAAAAAAATGTTTAAGGAAGTTAACAAAATACATATATTTTTAAGGTAGTGCTGGACCAAGTGTGCATTCTTGATAGCCCAGCACCTGAAAGTCGGGAGCGTCAGGAGTTCAAGGTCAGCCTAAGGCAGGTGAGACCCTGCCTTACCTAAAAAGATTCACAGATTCACAGAAAATTAAACAGCATTTACTTTTTTTTCTTTTTCAAGACAGGGTTTCTTTGTGTAGCCCTGGCTGTCCTGGAACTCACTGTATAGACCAGGCTGGCTTTGAACTCATAGATCTCCCTGCAGCATCATTGCCTGGTTACAACATAACACTTTAGAAAACAGTTTTAGATGGTGTGATGGGAGCATGGGGGCACATACGTCACGGGGCATGTATGGAGGTCAGAAGAAAGCTCTCAGGAGTTGGTTCTTCCACCAAGGAAACTCGGATCAATGACCAAGTCATGGTGTCAACCCAACAAAATCCTCCTAACTGTGAATTAGAAAAAAAAAAATCACCAAGGAAGTTCAGAAACACTTAAATAAAAAAAAAACCACAGTTGGCAAATTCCTCATCCAACCCATTCACATATTCTCAGGTACCTTTTTATAGAGCGGTTCCTTTAATCCTTGTGACCCCAACTCTGCCTTGTAAGACAACAGCAGCAACGGTGAATAAACAACAACACCCTGCAAACTGATAAGCAACTGTCAAAGAAACTGCTTAGTGAGAAATGAGTTGCTGTAAATGTTTTGAGAGAAAACAAGATTAGAGCAGAGGTGGGTGCCCAGGATAGAGAGCGAGAAACCACTCTGTTCAGTAAAATCCCCAAGCTGGCTCTCTGTCAGAGTTTACCGGATTCATAAATGGACTAAGAAGACAGAAGATAGGAACTGTCAAAACCAGGAATGAATATGGAGACATTACAACCAATTCTACAGTAATAGGAGATTACCTACAGTAAGGTTTAAGACACAATGAATGTGTGTCCACGGATGAAGTAAAACTGGATGAGCCTGACACAAAGCCCACTAAGACTAAAAGGAATACATTTGCAGACACAGCCGTGAACTAGTAACGAGTAAGTCAGTCACCTAAACCGGTTACTCCAGGTAAAACCCTGGACCTACTGGCTTAACGTGCAAATTCTACCTAAACATTTAAAGATCTGATGCCAATATTCCTTAAACATTCATGAGGAATTGAAGAGTGGCGAGCACTTACTTACTTGCAGAGCCAGTAGCACATTGATACAAAGCCCATATTTTTAAAAACCTAGAAGAATGTGTCATGATAAAGACTGATGTGAAAATCCTCAAAATCAGGACAACTGGGATGGCTTGGCATGTAAAGGCTTGTGCTGTGCTCCCCCGTAACCTGAGTTTGATTGCCAGAACTCAGGTAAAAGCAGAACGTCCTGCTGTGTGGTGGATGACGAGGATGGTGACAATAACAAAGAAGAATCCTCAACAAGACTCAGTGCAGCAGTGTAGGGCAATACCAGAACAAGGACGTGGGAAGGGGTGGATGGGGGAGTAGGGGGAGGGGAGAGGGCTTATGGGACTTTCGGGGAGTGGGGAGCCAGAAAAGGGGAAATCATTTGAAATATAAATAAAAAATATATCGAATTAAAAAAAAAAGAATCCTCAACAAGATGCCAACTAAGTTTAACATATTAAAAGATTATTTGCCCATCCCAAATTGAATTTGTTCCTTGAAAGCAAGGGTAAGGTTTGATGTGAGAACCAGGTGCTGAGACCATAGCTATATCCCACTATGTTTGGTTACTTTCCCTGATTTTTTTTTCTGTGTGGATGTGTGAGTATATATGCATTTTCATGTGTGTGCAGGTATGCCTGTGTGAGCATGCAGAAGTCAACCTAGGGTATTCTTATGAGACAGACATTTTGTTTTGTGAAACAAGATCTCTTATGGGATACACACAGAAGCTGATTTCATAGCCTACACGTAGGAATGAAGAAGTCATTCTCATCTGAACCAATACTTATTCTGGTGCTGAGGGGAACAGGGACCCTATGTGTCTTAGTTAGGGTTTTACTGCTGTGAACAGATACCATGACCAAGGCAACTCTTATCTCAACCATTATCATCAAGGTGAGAACATGGCAGCATCCAGGCAGGCATGGTGCAGGAGGTACTGAGAGTTCTACATCTTCATCTGAAGGCTGCTAGGAGAAGACTGGCTTCCAGACAGCTAGGATGAGGGTCTTAAAGCCTATAACCACAGTGACACACCTACTCCAAAAAGGCCACACCTTCTAATAGTGCCACTCCCTGGGCTGAGCATGTATAAACCGTCACAGTATGCCTACCTGGGTTGTAAGTATGCAAGTCAAATTCACAGTCAAGATAATGCAGCCAACAGCAGATTAATGAGCCCTGGAGGAACAGTGGGGCAAACAGTGCCTCTAGACATCTCTGTAGCTACTAGGTGGTGATGGCCAGGGCGTCCATGGATCAAGGCATCAGGCTCTCCCATTTATCTTCTGGTTCTTTCACTCACCAGCTGCCGGGACTTCTCTAATTCTTAGCTTTGTCAATTACTGAACTCTACAGGGATGCTGGGAGCTTCACTTGAAATGTTAGATTTTCAAATACAAATTTTTTTCTGTGCCAAGAGTTGCTCAGAATGCAACCTGGCATCCGATCGACACTGGCTCCTTTCCTGGGGATGGCTACAGGGCACACAGGGGGACTGTGTCCCATGAAATTGGGTAAAAGGGAGGAGGGACTGGACAGAAGGACAAACAGAACCACCAGCAGTGCAGGCCAGTGATGTGAAGGGAGCAGGTCAGGTGAGGGCTTCAAGCAGGGCGGGTATGACCTCTGTGTACACACCCTAGCATCTGCCAGCTGCTATTGTTCCAACAGAGATAAGAGCCTCGCCCTGGAGAAAAGGCTTGGTTAACCTTTCCCCCCTGGGGAGCACGCCTGCCCTGTTCAGGGGACTGAACATTTTGCAGGTGTCTTAGAGCTGGGGCTAGGGCTCAGTTAGTAGAGTGCTTGCCTATTATGTATGAAGTCCTGGGTTCCATCCTTAGTGCGAAACACACAGATGCATGTAGTGGTGCGCTCCTGTAATCCCAGAACTCAGGAGGCAAAAGCAGAAGGATCAGGTATTCACTGAGACCAGCCTGAACTACAGGAGACAGTGTGCGTGTGAGTGTGAGTGTGTGTGTTTTAAATTAAAAGATACTTCTGATGTTTCAGTGAGCAAGTTAATACTATCTCCTTCCTCTCCGATTTACCTGGCATGGTGTTGAGGCCATGTGGGTGTTAAGGGTGTGGCTAATGGAGAGTTCAGTTAAGCAAACGTAGATAACGGTGTAGTAGGATATGGGTGTGATGGCGCAAACTCCAGCAGCTAATTTATTTGGTTCATGAAATAACAAACTAAAGATGGTGGAGGATACTGTAAAGGAAATGGAGCCCTCGTGATGGTGAAGCTGCCTCCCTGGCCCCCACTTAGCAACATCCAACCTCTTTCAGATGAAAGAACAAACTCATGTGGTTTTTAGGTCTCTCTAACCGGGCACTTTCTGTGAAAGGCTGTCAGACTCATTCCAAACAGTATAATGAACTTAAAAAAAAAAAATCACCTCCCTTCTCAGTACCACAGTAGTATCCCCCACCAACTGGAATGAGGTTGGAGTGTGCCGTGGTGGTAGAGCATTTGTGTCTGCTTCCTGAGTGCTGGGATTAAACACCTGAGCCCCCTTTCCCTCCTAGCTGAGTTATTTACTGACTTATTTTTGAGACAGTGTTCCATAGTAGCCTAGGCTAGCTACATTCCCCATGTATGATCTTCCTTTCTCTACCACCCAAGTACCTGTATTATAAGTATCTATCACCACTTGTACAAATATTAGTTTCAGACACTTGGATTGCAAAAACTTTTCAGATGCTGATAAAGGCAGGCTGGAGGGACTGGTGTGGCTAGCCTTTTCTAAATCATGTGACTGTTTTATACAAACTCTGTTTGTGGGGAGTTGGAGGCTTGAAAGAGTCCTGGTAGATCTGAGATTTAACGCACACCCCCAATACACACACACACACACACACACACACACACAGTTTATCTCACCAAGTTCTTATGCAAAGTGCCTGGCCCAGGCCGTCCTACAGACAAAGTCTTTCCCAGCGATGAACCTCACAGCCCACGCTCACTCCAGCCCAAAGCTAAGAGCATCAAGTGTCTTTCTGGAACTTAGGTTTGTACCTTTTTTCTTAATTAAAATCTTTTTGCACACTTGTGTTGCTGTGCTATGAATCATTCATGAGCCCCAAAAGACCAACCAGGAGCCATTCCAATGTAATCACCTCAGGGTCTCTTTATTACAAATTGAGTTTGGGCTTACTCACCGCTGGCCCACAGGATGGTTTTTCGAGAGGCATCCCCGAACTCTCATCAAAAGAAGGTTTTATAGGAAACGGAAGTAAGTGAGGTGGAGTCGACCCTGGCAAGCATCTGAATGTCTGTTGTAAGCCAGGTGGGTGCTCTGAAGCAAGACAGGATATAATCACCAACGGTCTGAAAGTACATCTCAAACAATCAGACTAATCTTTGATTAACTGTTGCTAGGAAGTAGCTAGGGAGTAACTGTGGCCAAGGACAAGCCATGGGGTCCTTCCTGGTACATGGGTGCAGCCTGGGTTCAGCTGCGGGCCAAGTTCTCAGGATTTTTTTTCTCTGTAAGATGGAGGCCAGTTCCAAGATGGAATAGCTTTGGCCTCTCAGTGTGTGTGTGTGTGTTCATGTATGTATGTGTGTATGTATGCCTGTGTATGTGCATATATGTATGTATACACATATGCTTGTGTGTGTGTGTGTGTGTGTGTGTATGTGTTAGTGAAACACAGAGAGGCTAGACTGCCGCTGTGTGCTGGGCTATAGGGAAGTGCCGAGACACCACTCAGGGTGGGAAAACACAGTCTGAGGTGCTGAACAGTCAATAAATGGTATGGATAAAACTAGACTGTCTCTCCCATCAACACTGCCGTGGGGAGCATGGAGAAGGCCTTCGCCTACAGAGCCACAGCCTCAGTCTCCCATAGAAGGCCTCTCGACACTTCCAGACCACCACCAGTACGGATGAGCTATGCCGGAGTTCCCCATTCCCCTTGCCCCATTTCCTGGGCACACAGAGACATGCATTGCTACCACAATTTTTGAGCCAAATTTGAAGCAAACTTTATTAAATATTGGCCAGGATGATAGACACTGGTCAGGCCCATACTCAGAATTTCCAGCGTATGACCACAAATTATGTTAGTTGCTTATAAAACGCTACTACTTCCTACCTTCATCCAATCTGGGGCAAGCATAGATCCTGACGTACTTCCTGCCTAAGTAGCTCCCACCTACATGTGAGCGAGCACATCCTGTGCGGCTAGGGAACCAACCTTGTTCACTGAAGTAAAACTGCTTGGCTTGTTATCTTATATGAACAGCTCCCAGAATTCTGGGAAGTTATCTGTTCTTGGGCAAGTGGGACTTACAGTTTAGAGGCATTTTTTTTCTGTATTTTAGTTCTCTTAAGCACAATATAAGTAATTAAACTTAAAACACAATGTTAGCCTTCACAGTGTGTGATTGTGTGTATTGTGTATATGTGTGTACCTGTGTGTATGTGTGTACCAGTGTATATGTGTGTGTATCTATGTGTATATGTATGTGTATGTATATTGTTTGTACGTTTGTGCATATGTATGTGTATGTTTGTGTGTACTTGTATGTATATGTATGTGTGTGTGCAAGTATGTGCATGTGTGTATATTATGTGCATATAAGTGTGTATGAGTAGCTGGGCGGTGGTGGCACACGCCTGTAATCCCAGCACTCTGGGAGGCAGAGGCAGGTGGATTTCTGAGTTCGAGGCCAGCCTGGTCTACAGAGTGAGTTCCAGGACAGCCAGGGCTACACAGAGAAACCCTGTCTCGAAATAAACCAAATAATAATAATAATAATAATAATAGTAAGTGTGTATGAGTATTGTGTGTATATGTGTGTATATTATGTGTGTACATGTGTGTGTCTTTGTGTGTTTATAACCTCAGGTATCAGTCCTTGCCTTCTACCTTGTTTGATGCAGGCTCTATCTGTCTGTTTTCTGTATGCACAGCAGGACAGCTGGTCTCTGAGCTCCTGAGGTCTCCCGTCTTCACATCGCATCTCTCCATGAAAGTGCTGAGATTACAGATGCTTGTGACACAGTTCTAGCTTTCACCTCTGTTCTTGGGATTCAAATGCAGATCATCATGACTGGGTTGCCTTTTGAGCTATCGCCCTAGCCTGCCTTTGTTCCTTAAAAGGAAGACTATTACCTGGGTGTAGTAGTATACTCCTGTAATTCTAGAATTTAGGAATAGAGTTTGGAGGATCATTGGGAATTTGAGGCCAGCCAGAGCTATATATGCTGCCTGTTCCGGACTAGTCAGGACTATACAGTGAAAGCATGAATCAAAACGAAACTAATCCATAAAACATGTCTAGTATGTATTGGTGGCATCTGGACGCTGACTCTATTCCCTGACCTGCATGCCCCTGCATTTCTGTTGGGACCTCAGGGCCGCACACACTCTTATAGAATTGGCCAGTCATAATAGAATGTGCTTAGAGACAGGACTTCGGGGTCCTCGTGGCTGCTGTGCAGACTAGATATCTGCCAGGATCAGGTTTCCTATCACACGGCTCTCTCTGTGCAGTTAACATTGCACCCTGACCTTCTCCCCTGCAGTCACACCTGCATGCTTCTCGCACTGGGAAACAGCCTTTCCTCACACAGATAGCACCTCTGTGCCCGGGACTTCCTAGGACACAGCACAGTGTGTGGTCTTCACCTCCCCAGCCTCCTCCAGCAAGTCCCACTCATTTGATCCCTCCTCTTCCTCATCCAGGGATCCCTCTAAAATAAGCATAATTCTTTCCTATTTGCGACTCTGTAGCCTGGGCCCTGGGGCTGCTAGTAGGGCCCGGGTCTTCTCCAGAGTAACTGACCATGCGCTTCCTTCTCCACCTGTGCTCTGCAGTCCCTGGGAGCTTGCTGCCTTGCTGCCTGGAGACAGAAGTGTGCACAGACATGTGCACGGACAGACACCGTCTGTCACTGTCATCTTAGCGTGTTGTTCTGTCCATGACCGGCACTTACTTATCTATGTTCAGCAGACCCACCCCTCTCAGAAGACCACCCTGGCCTTACTATCATAGCTAGGTCAGGAAAAAACAAAAGACCGAAGCCCCAGCATGGTCATTCTGCTGCCTGAGCGCCTGACAACCAGCATCCCATTAATCTCCAGGCCCCCTATAAAGTCGACCTGCCACCAGTTTTGAGTTAGAGTGAGAAAACTGAGGTATTGAGAGTGGAGCTCTCTTGCCTGGTTTCACCTAACTGCGATGGCTCCACACACAGACTTTCCTCAGACCTGAAGTGAGCTCACTTCCTTCACAGCAGGCAGTAATTTCTATAACCACCAACCACAACTCTATTTTATTACCCTTTGAAAGGATTTCCTCAATCCCAGGTTGGGAGAACCATGCACCTATCCTGGCATGCACAAGCGCTCAGTAAACGGCCTAAGACTCTTTGACTTCTTCTGCGAGTTTCGTTTTCCTCCAGCAGAGAATCTTCATGGGTCAAATAGACTCCTGGAGGACTTGTGAGGCTCAGGAGCTGGCCCTGGCCTTGATCTAACCTTGACCCGGCACCCAGTGCCTGTGGTCATCTGTGCTGGATACGTAAGCCATTATTTAAGGGTAACTGTTAACCAGATCAGGTGAGCATGAGACCACTGTCACAATTTTTTAGCCCAATTTGAAGCAAACTTTGCTAAATACTAGCTGGGACAATAGATACCAGCCAGGAGGATGGACACTGGCCAGGTCCATACCCAGGATTCCCAGAGAATGGCCACCAAGGACGTTATTCAGGTGCTCATGAAGGCAAAACCCACAAGGCTACATACTTCTGCCTTTGTCCAATTGGGGGCAAGCCTATATCCTGATGTACTTCCTGCCTAAGTAACTACAACTTACATGTGCTCAAGCACATCCTGTGCAGTTGGGGTAACCAACTTGTTTTCAGAAGCAAAAATATATGGCTTGTCATCTTACATGAACCACAGTACCCAGCATTCTAGGAAACTATCTGTCCTTGGGCAAGCCAGGCTCTCAGGTTAGCATTTTTGTTTTATAGGTCTTTAAGCTTGGTAATTAAGACTTAAAGCAAAACTTTAGCCCTCAGGATCCTAACTGTCCCTTCCTAGCTGCAGCTGATGTGTTTGCTTAAGGCTTGGTACAGCCTCCAGGTAGGGAGGGTTGGCGCAGCTGCGACTTCTGTTCCCAGAAATCAGCTGATATCCTTAAGGAAGGAACATTAGCATACTGTCCATTCTCCCCTTAGATTTGTCCCTGAAGGAGGGAGAATTGGGGAGGGATCTAAAGGGCCAGTGGGGATGAGCCTATGTCCTTGCTCTGCCTCAGAAGGGAATCCTAAATCTCGTTTTCACAACCTTCCAGGTGTCTGCTTCCTACAGGTTCAGTTTCGATTCCCCTAGGCAAGAAGCATGACTCAGCAGCTGTCCAGGGCAGGAAGGCTGGGTCGGCCCTACTGCAGGTTCAGGCTATACTCATCCTGGAGTCCCCATCCACCCAAAAGACACTGCTACCCTTTTGATTTCCCTGCACAAGACTTCACTGTGAGAATTCATATGAAGAATTGCCCAGTGATTACAAGACACAGGTGTAAACACCAAAAGAGGCACAGCTGGGAACCTGAGGCAGAAGGATTGCTGTGAGTGTGAGACTACCCGGGCCTTCAGAATGATACACTGTCCCCACAAACCAAGAGCTGGAAGAGGAGCTTCCGTGGGGCAGTGAGAAGGAAGCTGGACTGTCCTAGTAATGCAGTGAGCCCCACATGTTATCCCTGATTGTCAGCCTCCTGGGATCTGGCCCCCAGTCCCTTACTAGGGTGCTTTCTGGGGTATGGCTACTTTCTTCCCCAATGGTCCCATGGAGGTAAGACTCAGCAGATGCTGGAGGGGCCTGTCTGAGATGATAGGGTAACAGTGGAGACGGTGACAGCTCTAGGTCCTTGTGTTCTCTGTTTATATACAGAAATGCCAGGAGCCATCCTCACTTAGATCTCAATGCCAAGAGCTCTCGATTCCAGGAGCCATCCCCACCTAGGTCTCGATGCCAGATCACGATGCCAGGAGCCATTCTCACTTAGATCTCCATGCCAGGAGCCATTCTTACGTAGATCGCAAAACCCCCTCCTTTTGAAGCTCATCTGTGGATAGGTTACTATAGCAACTCCTTTCCACTTCACCTCCTCATGACCCCCTTTTTATCATGCCAAAATTCCAGCAGCAATAACTAGCTTTCCCCAGAAACTCTGATAAACTGTTTCTTAGAAATGATGCCAACTCCCTGAGATTGTTCCCCCTTTATCTCTCCCAAACCTTGTGAGCTTCCCTTTATATTGGCTTGTGTAAAAAATAAAATTTGACAGCTTGATCGGAATACAAACTTGCTGTCCACCTCTCAAGTCTCTTGTCTCTTACCTTTCCCTAGGTAGTTCCAGGGACCCTGTTGACTGTCCTGTGGGTCGGGACACAGAAAGGCATAAGTTTTGGTTTTTGTGGTGATGAAGGGTGGGGCAAGATCATATATCTAAAACAAAATACGTAATATATTAACATATACAATATGTATGTATATGTACATATACATGTATGTATATATTAGGGCTGGAGAGATGGCTCAGCAGTTAATAGCTTGCTGCTCTTGCAAAGGACCTGAATTTGGCTCCCAGCACTGACATGGTCACTCTCAAGTGTCCCTAACTCCAGCTCCAGGATATTTGATGCCCTCTTCTGATATCCATGGGCACTGCACAAACAGGTACACCTACATGCGTGCAGATAAAACATTTGTACACATAAATAAAAATAACTCTTGGGGTTGGAAAGATGGCTTTGTGGTTAAGAGCACCAACTGGTCTTCCAGAGATCATGAGTTCAATTCCCAGCTACCACATGGTGGCTCACAACCATCTGTAATGCAATCTCATGCTCTCTTCTGTTGTGTCTGAAGACAGTGACAGTGTACTCATATACATAAAATAAATAAATAAGTCTTTAAGTCGGGGGTTGGAGAGATGACTCAGTGGCTAAGAGCACTGGCTGCTCTTCCAAAGGACCTGAGTTCAATTCCCAACAACCACATGGTGGCTCACAACCATCTGTAATGGGATCTGATGCCCTCTTCTGGCGTGTCTGAAGACAGCTACAGTCTAATATACATAAAATAAATATTAAAAAATAAAAATAAAAACTCTTTTAAATTTAAAATATGACAGTTAAATGCCCCTTTCTTTTTTTAAAACCTGCTTTGCACTTTAGCTATAAATGAAGACCACTAGTTCGGCCAGTGTCTTAAGTCACAGCACTTGGAAGACAGAGGCAGGAGGACTGGGAGTTTAAGACTACACAGTGAGCTCAAAGATTGCCTAGGCTACATAAGACCCTGTCCCAAAAACAAAACGACAAGAAATAAAAATAAAATAAAGCATAGAACTCAAACTTTAGATTTTGTTTCCTTAGATTTTGGTAATGCTAGAATAGAGCCCAGGGCTACCTCATGCTAGGCCAACTATACCAGTTGGCATCCCAGCCCAAGAGCATATTTAGGGTGAGTTTGGGTGTGTGAGTGTGTGTGTGTGTGTGTGTCTACTGTTCCTTTGTGAGAACTAAAGTTATATATTAAGTTTAAATTACTGCACTTAATAGATCAATAAAACAAAATGTCTTTAACCTATGAGTTCTGCTTATCTAAGGAGAGATAATTTTCTAGAAATCTGGGGGCTGTGGTTTGTGTAAGATAATGTCTTAGTCAGGGTTTCTATTCCTGCACAAACATCATGACCAAGAAGCAAGTTGGGGAGGAGAGGGTTTATTCAGCTTGTATTTCCACATTGTAGTTCATCACCAAAGGAAGTCAAAGGACTGGAACTCAAGCAGGTCAGGAAGCAGGAGCTGATGCAGAGGTCATGGGAGGATGTTATTTACTGACTTGCTCAGCCTGCTCTCTTATAGGACCCAAGACCAGTCCAGGGATGGCACCATCCACAAGGGGCCCTCCCCCTACTATCACTAATTGAGAAAATGCTCCACAGCTGGATCTCATGGAGGCACTTCCCCAACTGAAGCTCCTTTCTCTGTAATAAATCCAGCTTGTGCCAAGTTGATACAAAACCAGCCAGTACAAACAACAAGCCATATATTTTCACTCCTGTAGACAAGGTAAACTTGTAACATTTGTAAACTGCACAGGATGTTCTTGATCTCAGGTAGGTTATAGTTGCTTACACAGGAAGTATGCTAGGATGATGCTTGCCCTGATTGGATGAAGGCAGGAAGTAGC
Organism: Apodemus sylvaticus; assembly: GCF_947179515.1. Classification (NCBI taxonomy): domain Eukaryota; kingdom Metazoa; phylum Chordata; class Mammalia; order Rodentia; family Muridae; genus Apodemus; species Apodemus sylvaticus. Next base: position 44,719,055 of record NC_067481.1, read on the forward strand.
CTTGTGAGTCACTCTCTGGGACTCCTGGGTGGGTATGGACCTGGCCATTGCCCATCATCCTGGCCAGGATTTACTAAAGCTTGTTTTGAGATATGTAGCCTTGTGGGTTTGCCTTTATAAGCACCTGACTTTGTGGTCACTCTCTGGGAATCCTGGGTATGAACCTGGCTAGTATCCATTGTTCTGGCCAGGATTTCATAAAACTTACTTCAAATTTGGCTTTAAAAGTGTGATAATGGTCTTATTCTTGCCTAGTGTGATTAACACCTTTCTCGCTGATGAGAATTATCATCTCAGCAGGGTCCCCTGTGCCACTCCCCTGGCAGCCTGCACTCCTCCCAGGTGTAACTAATGCTCAAGATTTTTTTCATGGCAGGACTCAGAAGAGCCATAGCCCAGGGGCAGCAAGGTGGCTCAGTGGGTAAATGTTGTAGAAAGAATCTAGATCCCAGCCTGAGGTTTCTACCCTGCCTTAGACTATTTAAGTTCTCGGATGATAGACACACACAGCCTTTATATTTACAATAAGCCTTAAAACAGCACCATTGCTGGGCAGCCATGTATATTGCATGGGTAGCCATGCTACTCTCCATGCTATCAGAATCTACTTCCTATTGATTACCCTGGGCTGTTACTTACTGCGTTTCACCTGGACTGCTCTCAACTCCAGTTAAATAGCCCTAAGGGCCACATTCTCTTGACTCCTAACCCACAGGCAGCTTCTCCTTCTTCCTCCTCCTCCTCTCCCCTCCAACTCCAAGCTCTCGGAACCTAAACCCCATCTATGTCTCTTCTGCTCAGCTGTTGGATGTTGGCCTCTTTATTTACCAACCAGAAATAAGTTGGGGTCAGAGTCTCTCAACATCATAACATGTGGACTCTCTCATCTTTGGGGCAACCCACCTGGGGGTCCAATATTAGTATTAAAACACAAGTAGCGTCAGGCTGGCCCACTGCAGTTAATGGTGCTTGTTTCTCAGGTGGATAACTTGGGACGTGGGGTCCTCACGGTGGAAGGAAAGAACTGACTCCCACTAACTGTCCCGCCCTACACATGAATGCTGTGGCTTGCATATCCCCTTCCCCCACCACACACAAAATAAATAAATGTAGCAACTTTTAAAAGAATTCAGCCAGGCAGTGGTGGCGCATGCCTTTAATCCCAGCACTGGAGAGAAAGAGGCAGGTGGATTTCTGAGTTCAAGGCCAGCCTGGTCTACAGAGTGAGTTCCAGGACAGCCAAGGCTACACAGAGAAACCCTGTCTCAAAAAACCAAAAGAAAAAAAAAAAGAATTCAGAAGTATGAGTCTCTGAATTCTTTACATTTGATATAAAAGACTGAAGCTGACAAACTCTTAAAGTAGAATCTTTTTCATTAAATAGTAAACCTTTCTACTTCTCAAGTTGAAGCTGCCTCAGCTTAAAAGACTTCTGCAATCCAATTGAAGCATAAATTGAGAACAAATTTTATTAGAAAATCTGGATTGAGAGACGTTTGACAGAATAAACCTTCACATTCCTTAAAGATGAAGGCTCTTAAATACCGAGAAAGTTCAATTTTAGTCCCTTTAGTCACCAAAAAATGAAAAACTGGGGCACTGCCAAGCTCAGTGTAGAAAAATGTTTTCAGTGCAAGCTTCGAGTCCAGAGTTATAAACTGAAGACGTGACCACTCCAAGGTATGGTCAAGGGGAAAGTTTTTCTTTTTTTTTTTTTAAAGATTTATTTATTATTATATCTAAGTACACTGTATCTGTCTTCAAATGCACCAGATCTCTTTACCAATGGTTGTGAGCCACCATGTGGTTGCTGGGATTTGAACTCAGGACCTTTGGAAGAGCAGCCGGTGCTCTTACCGGCTGAGCCATCTCTCCAGCCAAGGGGAAAGTTTTTATTGTTGGTCTGAAAGAGAGAGAAGAGCCAGGGCAGAGAGAAAGAAGTAGACTGGACATGGCCAGAGGACTAGGTGTGGGCAAGGCTATCTGTGAGAAAGGAGAGAACAGCAGAGATAGAGAAAGTGAAAAGCAGGAGTGTAACACACACACACACACACACACACACACACAGTGGGGGCAGACACAGAGAAGATCAGACTTATAGGAAGAATAAGTAGAAACCAGCAGGAGGTAGGTCGGACTTTGAAATGTATAACACATTATATTGTGGGAGCCTCAAGGCTGGCACGGACTTTGACATGCTGATAGGCACCACAGGTTTATGGGTGTTTTGGGTTTTTTTGTTTTGTTTTTTTTTTAAAGATTTATTTATTTTATGTATATGAATACACTGTAGCTGTACAGATGATTGTGAGCCATCTCGTGGTTTCTGGGAATTGAACTCAGGACCTTTGCTTGCTCAGGTAGCACTAGCTCTGGCCCAGTTATTTAGTATTATATGTAAGTACACTATAGCTGTCTTCGGACATACCAGAAGAGGGCGTCGGATCTCATTGTGGATGGTTGTGAGCCACCATGTGGTTGCTGGGATTTGAACTCAGGACCTTCAGAAGAACAGTCAGTGCTGCTCTTAACCGCTGAGCCATCTCTCCAGCCCAACACAAGCATATGTTAATGGGAGAGCCATGTGTCTCTTTTGCCAGAAATAGGGGATATGGCTCCTTTTGGCAAGTTGGAACCACTTTCATAAGTTTCTGAGGAATGCTGGCCTTTATCAACAGACTTCCTCATCTTCCAGACTGAGCTCTGGGTATTTGGATGGCCTTTTGGAGTTTGGGCAATTGGCGGTTCCTTTTAAACCTGACAGTACTGACTCCTGAGAGTTGTGCTCTGACTTTCTCATGCACACTGGAGCACTAGAATACCTCCAATACTACTAATAACATTTACATGGGCATATTTCAGGGCTGGAGAGATGGCTCAGGGGTTAAGAGCACTGACTGCTCTTCTAGAGGTCATGAGTTCAATTCCCAGCAACCACATTGTGGCTTACATCCATCTGTAATGGGGTCCAATGCCCTCTTCACATAAAATAAATAAATAAATCTTTTTTAAAAATGGGCATATTCAGTGAAATTAATTATGTATAATTAAGATAAAGATTTCCAAATAAAATATCTATTATAGTATAAACCGCAGAAATGAGAACACCTAATCCCAGCACTTGGGAGGCAGAGTCAGGTGGATTTCTGAGTTCGAGGCCAGCCGGGTCTACAGAGTGAGTTCCAGGACAGCCAGGGCTATGCAGAGAAACCCTGTCTGGGGGGGGGGGGGGGGAAATGAGAACAAATGAGAACAATGAGAAAAAAATATTGAGAAAAGAAATGAGAACACCAACATAATCTTTTGATTACCATGAACTTTTAATTTTATAGACATAATGCTTTTTATTAGATTTATCTTGTATTGTATGTGTATGAGTATTTGTCTGAACAAATGTTTGTGCACCTTGACAAGGATGCTTGGTGTCCTTGGAGGTAGGATAACATCAGATCCCCTGGAGCTATGGCTTTGGGAGGTTATGCGCTGCTGTGTGGGTGCTAGGAGTTGAACCTGGGTCTCTGCATCTCTGCAGCTCCCACAACTTTTCTTGAGTAAAAAAAAAAAAAAAGTGAGGCAGATCATCGTTTGTGTGAGCTCTGCATGCCAGAGGCAGAGGCAGGCAGAGCTCTGAGCATGGGGTCAGCCTGCTCACCAGAGTTCTGGGACAGCCAGGGTGACACAGAAAAACCCTGTCTTGAGAACAAAAGAAAAAAATTGTGTTTCAGATGAGGCACTGGAAACTTCCCCATCAGAAAGTTTTGCATGGGTGATTTCTAGTCCAGCCAATAGCTACATAATGAGACTTTGTCTCAAAAATAAATAAATAAATAAATAAATAAACGCAAATACATAAATGAAATGGATCGCTTACTTCCAACCAAAATGTGTTTCTGGTGATTCTGGATTCAGTAAACCAGCTGATTCTAAACTTTGCAAGAAAAGACTTGAAGAGGGCTGGGTGGATGCTCTGCGTAGCACACAGAAAGCCTTGAGTTTGGTCCGAGCCCCTCTCTCCACCACACAATATCTAAATGAGATAAAATTATCTCCAGTTTGTTTGAGATATGATCTCCTGTAGTCCAGGATGGCCCTTAGAGTTTGCAATAAAGCTGAGGATGACCATGAACTTTTTTTTTTTGTTTGTTTTTGTTTTTTTTTTTTTTTTAAGACAAAGTCCCTTGTAGCACAGGTTGGTCTTGAACTGTAAATTTAACCGATGCCCTTAAACTCCTGATCCTTCTGTCTCGACCCCTCAAATGCTGGACTTATAAGCAGATGTCATAATACCCAGATTCAAAACAGTTTTTTTGAAAAAGAACAAGTGTTTATCCTTCATACCATGATGGTTTCATGACTTACTATACGAGTAATCAAATGTATATATTGTAACAAGTAATCAATTGTATACATTGTAACAAGTAATCAAATGTATGCATTGTAACAAGTGATCAAATGTATGCATTGTAATAAGTGATCAAATGTATACATTGTAACAAGTGATTCAAGCATAATCAGGACAGCAGGATAGCAGCACAGCAGGGAACAGGTTATAACCAGAGAATACACCTACAACCAATGCCCAACAAGGCAGCAATGTGGAAAGGGAAAAAAAAATACTAGTAGCTTAGACCAGCCTTGAACTTACTGTGCAACTCAGGAGGGGCTCTGACTTGTGATTCTCCTGCCTCAGCTTCCAGAGTGCTGGGATTATAGACAGGAGCCAGCATACCTAGCAAATTCTTCCCAAAAAAAACAGTGGTATTGGGGAGAGGTGGGGGAGAGAAAAAAGAAAAAAAGGCATGTATAGTGTCCTTCATAGATTAAAAACAAAATAAAAATGTAGACATGATTTTTTTAGATTCCCCTATATAAACTAAAACTCTAAAGCTTTTAGAAAAGGATTGTAAGAGGGTCTGTCCCTGTCTACCAGGCACAGCCTTCTTAGTATCACAGGATCCCAACCATTCACATAAAAGCCTTCCTCAATGTTAGACGGTGACTGTAGCTTATCCCAGCGTGTAAGAGGATGCTGCTATTATCTCCAGCACATAGAAAGTTTAAAAACAAAACAAAACAAAACAAAATCTTTGTATTTTTAGTTTACTATAAAACAGCTAAAAGCAAAGACTGGCCACACTTAGTATCAGCAGGACCAGGTAACAACTGACCCTTGACTAAGAACAAGTAAGACTGCTCACCCACTGGGAAACTGTCTCAGTAGTTTCTTACTCCTAAACCTTCCTTATGGCCTAGAAATTATTATTTTTTGTTTGCTTTTTGTTTTTTTGGGTTTTTTTTTGTTTTGTTTTTTGGATTTGGTTTCTTTGAGACAGGGTTTCTCTGTATAGCCCTGGCTGTCTTGGAACTCACTCTGTAGACCAGGCTGGCCTCAAACTCAGAAATCCACCTGCCTCTGCCTCCCAGAGTGCTGGGATTATAGGCGTGGGACAACACCGCCTGGCTTATGACCTAGAAATTCTATTCCCAGCTATTACTCAAAGTAAATAACAGCCTATGTCCAGAGACTGAGCTATCGCTCACTTGATAGAGTATTTGCTTGGAAGCCCTGGATTTTGATTCCCTAAAATACACACAACCCTCAACACTCATCGGGTGGAGGCAGGAGGTCAGGAGTCCAAGGTTATCCTTAGTTCATTGAGAGTTCAAGGCCAGTCTGGGCCATGAAAGGATCTTGTTTAAAAACAAAACAAAACCTACCCTAGGTCCACACAAAGATCTGTATCTGTACAAGATATTATGAAAATTGTTGGGCATGAGGCACATGATTTTAATCACAAGCTCAGCGGTGGCAGAGGTGGATGGATCTCTGTGAGTTCAAGGCCAGCCTAGTCTATGGAAAGAGTTCTAGGACAGCCAGAGCTAAAGAGTGAAACCGCGTCCTTAAAGAAAGAAGGAGGAGGAGAAAGAAGAGGAAAAAGAGGAGGAGGAAGAGGAAGAAAAGGAGGAGGTGGTGAAGGAAGACGAGAAGGAGGAGGAAGAGGAGAAAGAGGAAGAAGAGGAGGAAGAAGAAAAGAAGGAGGAGGAGGAGGAGGAAGAGGAGGAGGAGGAGGAGGAGGAGGAGGAGAAGAAGAAGAAGAAGAAGAAGAAGAGGAGGAGGAGGAGGAGGAGGAGGAGGAGGAGGAGGAGGAGGAGAAGGAGTTAAGAAATTCACAGTGCTGGGCGGTGGTAGTGTAGGCGGATTTCTGAGTTCGAGGCCAGCCTGGTCTACAAAGTGAGTTCCAGGACAGCCAGGGCTACACAGAGAAACCCTGTCTTGAAACCCCCCCTCCAAAAAAGAAAAGAAAAGACATTCACAGCAGGAGCTGGAAAGATAGCTTGGTGATTAAGAGCAGGTACTGCTCTTCCAGAGGTCCTGAGTTCAATTCCCAGCAACCACATGGTGGCTCATAACCATCTGTAATAGGATCTGATGCTTCCTTCTGGTGTGTCTGAAGACAGCAACAGTGTACTCATATAAATAATAAATAAATAAAACTTAAAAAATGAAAGCATACTATATAAAAAAAGAAATTCACAGCAGCTTTAAACATAACATCCCCAAATGCACTGAAGCCCAGAAGCCCAGGGTCCATCAAATGCAACAACCAGGGGCTGTGAGAGGGCTCAGCCAGTGAAGGCACTTGCTTCCAAGCCTCCCAGTGTTAGGTTCAAATCCCCAGACACATATGGTAGAAAGAATCAGCTCTTTTAACTTGCCCCACATTCACACCATGGCACACACACACACACACACACACACACACACACACCATAAATCAATGTAAATAATACAGAACGTTTTAAGCAGATGGATGAATACACAGTAGCAGTGCCATGTGCTAGGGCGACCATCAGTCCTAAAAGGGATCAGGCTACACACTAACACAACAGAAACAAGCCTCAAAAAGACACAAAAGTTGTCCATACTCCAGGCTTCCATTTCCAGGTCTAGAACAGGAGAGTGAGAACCCCTCCCCCTGACTCAAATTCCTTTCCCGTGTTACTGGCAGTCTCTAAACTGGAGGGTTTGGTTTTTTTCCCTACCATGATGCTTAAATCATTTTATTATGCATTTAAGGTAAATTATATATGTAAAAATAAGGATTTCAAACCTAAAAATATCATGGTAAGCAATAATAATGTAAAATCTCTCCACTCTATGTTTTTATATAACCATCTATGCCTTCTCCCTGCCCCCAAATAAACCAGGCAGCTTTAAATGTAATGAAAACAGCTTTCTTCTTCATCAAAAACCAAGCAAGCTGCCAGGCTGTGGTGGTACACACCTTTGACCCCAGTACTCGGGAGGCAGAGGATCTTGAGTTCGAGGCCAGCCAGGTCTACAGAGTAAATTCCAGGACAGCCAGGGCCACACAGAGAAACCCTGTCTCAACAAACAAACAAACAATCAAAGCAAGCAGGCTCTCCCTCTTATGTAACTGTGAAAATGGTTCACTACCTGTGCCAGTCACCCAGAAAAATCATACAATCAGGAGACTCACACCCTTGGGGCACTCATGAACCTTCTCAGGCCGTCAAGCCTCCTAAAGTCATGTAGCAACTGAGGGGCCTGAGGATTGCCACTTTACAGAAACCTTGTGTGCCATTTCAGAGGCGAGGTGGTATGACCAGGAACTAGATAGGAATGTTTATACACATACTGTGCCCACCCAACGTATAGCATATACACATAAATAAAATAACAAAAGCAATCTCATTCGATCTGTTGTTGTTGTTATTATTATTATTATTATTTAAACAATCAGAAAGGCAGCTGGAGAGATGGCTCAGTCACCACTCGAGCATAAGAACCTCAGTTCAGATGCCAGCACTCATGTCAAAGCCAGCACACATCTGTAACCACAGTGCTGGAGAGGAAGATGGAGGGGGAGTATGGGGGCTGAGGGGGGTAATCCCTAGAGATTGCTGGCCAGCGCACCTAGCCAAATCAGTGAGCTCCAGGTTCAGTGAACTGTCTGAACTGTTTCAGAAAACGAGATGGGAGAGAAACTGAGGAAACTACCTTTGTCAGCCTCTGGCCTCCACATATATACACGCATGTATGAGCATACACAGACATATGCACACATACTACAGAAACAAAGAACAGAAAAATATACGTTAATATATATTTTATATATTTACACATATACATGATATATATATATAGTAAATAATGTCTCTTGCTGTATAGAATGCAGTATGGGAGGAGTCAATTCTCCCCTTCCATCTTTTTTTCTGTTTGTTGAGACAGGGTTTCTCTGTGTACCTCTGGCTGTCCTGGACCCTGCTCTGTGGACCAGGCTGGTCTTGAACTCAGAGAGCCACTTCCAAGAGCTGGACTCAAGGCATGTGCCCTCACCACCCAGCTACTCCCCTTCCACCTTCCATTCTGAGGGTAAAACTCAGACACCCCCTGCTCCCCAGGGCAAGTGCTCTTACCCACTGAGCCACCTCAGCGGTTCATAGAAGGCGGTGGTTTGTATGTTATAAAAAAACAAAGTCAGAATTCTCTGCAGACTGGCACAGTGCCTTGAATATATCTCCCTGCTGCAATGATAACTCTAAAACTACATTAGCCTGTGGAGTTGCCAGTGGACCCTCCTTACAGGGCAGAGGGCCCTGAGTCCCTCCTCTGGGGAATGACACCTTAGTGACACAGCTGACTGTGACTCACTTCCAGATCAAATGTCACCTCTAAGTGACTTGTTTTCCTGAATTCAGGTGGGCCCATGTCTTCCAAGGCTGTGGGAGATTTTTTTTTCCCTTTTAGCTGTGATTTGTTGAGGTATTTGTTTATTGTGATTTATTTATTTATTTATTTATCTGCCTAGAAGGAAACACGCAGAAGCTAGTTCAATAGAAGAATTTTATGTGATTAGCAGGAACCACCTCCCAGACCAAGTTCCAGAGCATTTATTTAACCAAGCCTCTGCTTTTGTAAACTAATTTTCTACCATTGTTCTGTGTCCCACCTGCTGTTTACAATAAAGGCAGATGTGTGACCAAAAAAAAAAAAAAAGTCTGTGCCTCTGTCCAGTAGCAACCCCAGCACCAGCATGTTGCAGGATTGGATGTGCAAGGGATTGCCACAGCGCGGGCTCCACTATGTCCGGCTCCTTCATGGATTCCCCATCCCCTTGCAGCCCAGCGTTGTGATCATAAAGAGAGAAAGAGGTTAAGAGAATATTGTATATGGCAGTGTGGGTAAAGGTGGTGCCCCAGGGGGCCCATGCCTAGGCACCCCTTCCCCCGAGGGACCAGGCACCCACCGACACAGTATAGAATAGAGTTTATTCAGGGCATGGGATGGGAGTTAAGGGGGTGGGGGTGGAGGCAGAGAAAGGCAGAGAGAGGGGGAGGGTAGAGAAGCAGAGGGCGGCCATGACCATGGTGGGGGACGTGGGGGAATGGGGGAGAGCCCAAGAGGGGCGAGAGAGAAGCTGAGAGTGAGAGAGGTGAGAGTAAGAGAGAGATAAGGGAGAAGAGGGAGTGAGAGAGTGAGAGAGAGAGAGGAGGGGCCCGAACAGCCCTTTTTATAGTGGGTCGCCTACCTGGCTGTTGCCAGGTAACTGTGGGGTGGAGCTTAGACAGAACCCTAACGCCAAGGACCCTTCACATGCACAAGTACCCTGGTGTCTCTCTCACATGACCGTGTGTGGCTTCCTTTTTGGAGCTGTGATGCACAGAACTGTTCTGAACAGCCACCTGTGTGTTCCTTTCCCTTGGGAAAATGCTTAGCCATGGACCGGCTGGGGCCCAGGAGGAGCACATGGCTACTATGTCATCCCTGAAGCACCAGTCCTGTGCTGGGTTCTTTTCCATCCCAACTTGCAGAGAATGGGGGTTCCAGTTTCCCCAAATCCCAATCTGTCAGTAGTTGCCTAATGTGACAAAACTGTCCTCCATGTCTGTGATAGCCAGAGGACTGTGACGAATTTCCTTTCCACTTTGCTCTTTAAATCCAGTCAGTTCCTGTTGAGTGAGGCACTTATAACTAGGACAAAGGTAAAAGGAGGTGCGTGGCCTCTCAGAAAGCATATCTAAGGATCAGTCTGCAAATTTTGATGTGTCTCAGCTGAGTGTAAGAAGAAATTGTATCACAGATTAAGTACTTGGCCTGGCGAATAACCAGCTTCCTCCTCAGTACCTGCGTCCCCCTTGGTACCTGGAGGGCCATTCTGTGATACTGTGACAGACTGTGGCAGGCTAACTAATTGGTAGAGAATGGATGTTTCTTTCTCCCTACCCTGGAGGCTGGAAAGCACAAACCACCTGATGACCACATGGCTGAAGGCAGAAGGTTGAAATATAGGCAAGAGATCAAATCCACAGCTGCATGTCTTTTGCTAAGCCACACCGGTCCATGGAAAAGGACCAGTCCCCAAACCGAATCAGCTCCCATGGTGCTGGGTGCACTTCCCAACAGTGATGCTGTGGGAATAAGTTTGCATCCCATACTTCTCTGGGGATAGCAGCACAACCTGTCACAGCAAGCTTGCTCCTAGTTAGTAGTAGTGCAATGCCTAAGACCTGAATGAGTCCAGGTAAGTCTGTTGTCCTGGCTCCCCAACCACACCCGCACCCCAAACCTATCCTGCAATTCTTTGCTTCATTGATTAATTATTTCCCTTAACTTATAACCTAAACCACAAGAGCAGGTTTTTGGTTTTGTTTGTTTTGAGGCAGGGGAAGGCTGGTGATGTAGCTGGGGTGCACGGGGTGCGTGGGGTACACGGGGGTGCATGGGGTGCATAGGGTGTGTGGTATCTAGCACGGAGGTCTGAACCCCAGCACCGTCAGGTACAGGTGAGTCATAGCTGTAATCCAAGCACTTTAGAGGTAGAGGCAGGAGGATCAGAAGCTCAAGGTCATCCCTGGCTACACACTGGGTTCAGAGCCAGCCTGGTCTACAAGAAGAAGAGGAGAAGGAGGAGAAGGAGGAAGAAATGGGGAGGGAGGAAAGGGGACGGGAGGAGGTATGTATGTTGTGGACAAGGCATGCTGGGAACTCATGATGTACCATCCCGCCTGACTTGAAAACTATCTCAAATGTTTCCTTGGGTCTCCTTCCTTGTCATTTGGGATATTCTACTGTGTCTGAAGTATTTTTCCTCTTCATAGCCTAAAACAGAGGAAAGGAGGAGAGAGATGAGAACAGATAAATTCACAGGCATATGGAAATGAAGCTCCCAGGGCACCCACATGGTCCACATTAACAACCTCAGCAGTGATGTGCTTCTTGCAAAATCTCACTCCATGATTAAGCTTTTACCCAAGGGAGAAATACTTCTTGGAAAGCCTACATCATCCCAGAGATGTTAGAGTCCCCATGAGGAGTTATGAAACCTTGCTCACTCTGCCCCTTGGACTTTCTGACCATCCCTTCACTGTACATACAAAGGCCTGACTAGGGTCTTTTCCACAGACGCCCATACAGAGAGCAAGCGAAGCCTTGACTCTGCTGGATGGGGTGACGAAACAGTCTCCGAAGCACACCGACTTCTGGCCGAGGCTGTTGAGAAACTCCTGCTGGCCATGTGCCTGGCTCTCTGACAGAGCATAGGAAGGGGGAAAGATGGCAGAGTGGGGAGCACCCAGTGTCCTCCCGCTCAGTCCCACCGTCAGCCCTCCACCCTGACATCACCTTTATTTTTCTCTAGACACTTCCTTCAGCCACCGATTCCTGGCTCCTCCCCGTTGAGTAAGTGCCAAGAAGCTGTGGTTTCTGTTTCCTCGCTGAGCCCCGCCCTGTGCAGAGTTCTGTTCAACAAGTGAGGAAGAGAGCATTGGTTCCCCTGAGACAGAAGAAATGGCTTTCTTCAGCGTCCAGCCTCCGTACATGAACCCAGTGAGTTGTGGGGTGCAGTTGTGGGGTGATTCAGGAAAAGCTAACTAACGGCCACATCCAGTTAAGTTGCTCTGGGTTTTTGGGGAAACAACAGAGTGGCACAGACAGTGGTGGGGTGTCCTGCTGATAGCACATCAGGGACAGACATGCCAGACTGGGTCACCCTGATGCAGCTCTTGTCTCATGCTAGGTTTGCTGGTCCTCTGGGGGACCCAAGGGTTCCCCTTACTATGATTTATGAGGTGGGATAATATGTGTCTTTTCCATGCTACCTGTTAGCATCTAGAAAGGAGATGGTCTGTATGGTGATGTAGGTGGGCTTATGTGTGGGGGGAGGGGAGGTGACAGGAATCAGACGTCCACATGACACTTAATGTATCTGCTTTAGAGAGGACCTCTGTTCAGCCGTTTACAAACTAGGTGATGTCACACTTGGTACTTTCTCCTCTCTGGGTCTCAGCTACTATATCTGTAAAATGGAAATAATACTTGAGTCTGTCTCCTGAGGTTAAGGTAAGGAGAAAGCAGATAGATCATGTGGATGTTTAAACAGCTCCTGGAACATGGAGGTGACTTGGGAGTAGGTGGGAGGGCATCAGGGAAACCCTCTAAGGGCCACGTCCGAAGTCACCCAGTAACACCTCCAGAGTGTGTGCAGATGGGCAAGGAAGGAGGTAGGGGCTGTCCTTTAGTGCAGTGTGCAAAGGGATGCTTTGCCCCCCTCTGAAAGATTGAGGCCTTGCCATGTGTCCTCAGATGGTAGGTGACAGCAAAGGAAAGTGCTTTTCCAGAAGAGGGGATGCTCATGGGGAGGTGGCACTAAAGAAGGCAGACTTGAATGCTCCCAGGAGCCTTCTGTAGTGTTCTCAGTGTGTGCAGGTGGGAGACCGCAGGGTGCCTGAGGTGAGCTGGCTGCCGGAGCACAGCGACCACGGCTCTAGCACAGCTCTGGTCTTTGCTTGGGGCTACCAGAAGTTAGCAGTGTCCTCAGCCACACTGTTGAGGCTTCTGACTTGAGACCTGCAAGGAAGGTAGAAGGGAAAACTGGAAGGGGCTGTCCATGCCTCTGTGGAGCCTTCAAGGGCAGAATGTGCCACAGGTGCATGATACACCCACTCTGGAGTCCCACCAGGCAGGGCTAACAACTTGGATTTAGAAAGTAGACTTTTCAGCACTTGGGAAGCTAGCAAGAGGGTCTCCATGCCCTTTAGGCCTGCCTGGATTGCATAATGAGTTCAAGGTTAGGATAAAACCCTGTCTTTAAAACAATCAAAAAAAAAAAGAAGGGAGGAAGGGAAATCCTCCCGTGGGGAGGGGAGGGATCGAGCAGGTCCTGGTGGGAGACATGGAGGTCATGTGCGATCCCCAATGACACAGCCCTGGGATCTCAACTCCGTCTACCTGGCTAGTCTCACTCAGTGACCCACTGACTTCCGCAGCTATGGGCCACCTGCCCACTGAAGTGCTGACGGTGTTCAAAAGTCATGTGACTCCTGTCCCGAGGAGCAGCATTGTCCTGGCCTGAGGGACATGCTTGGTTGCTAACTCCCATGAGGGCCCAGAAGAAGATGGACCTGGTCAGCATGACCCTCTTGTGTGACCCCAGTGAGCCAGGGGCCAAGGACATTTATGTGCTTCCTCCTGAAAGGGAACCTATGTCACCCATGGCTGAGAACATTAGTTCAAGTGTTCAAACCCCAGGCTTGTCGTTAACCTTAGCTGTGTAGCTTCTGGCAAGTTACTTAATTTTCTGCACTTCCTCATCCACAAAGACAGTAAAACCAAGGCAGCCAGGAGGATGCTTTAGGGACTGTCAGGGTCTTTGAACTTCTGGGACGGCTGGGCCTTCTGGCTTGAAAGTATGCCAGACACTGCTGGTACCTGGACTGTATGTCCCAGTAGACCACTGAGTTGACTGGACTCTGGCTGTAGGCTCTGTCTTCCACATGTCCCAATAGGAAAGGGAAGCAAAGGCCTTAGCCTCTGGGTAGAAGACAAATCTGGTCAGGGAGGAGGGTATGTTTCTTTTAGAGTGAACAGTTGTGCAATCAAGGGACTTCCCGTTAGCGCCTTGCCTCATCTTCCCAGGAATTCCTCAGGCTGCCATTGCTGCCCCACTAGTCCCAGCAGGGAGTAGGGATACATAGGTGATTGACTTGCCCAGGGTCCAATTAGCACAAGTTGATGAGAACCAAGACCTGACATAAATCCTGAGAAAAAGAATACACCACCAACTCCCAGGAACAGCAGGGATCAGATGCTGGCTGCATTATTTTCTGCTGAGCTGCCTTACTGATTCACTGAAGATCTGAGTTCTGTGGAGTCCCCCTGTTTACCTCAACACCTTGTTCTGTCTCTGATCAGGGAGGGCAGATGTCTCAGCATCAAAAGTTTCAAATTTTAGGGTTGCGATTTAGCGTTGTTGGCTCAGCAAGTGTTAGAGCCTTGGTTTCCATGGCCAGCAGCAAACGCCCCCCAACCCCAGCAGCAGCAGCAGCAGCAGCAGCAGCAGCAGCAGCAGCAGTAGCAGCAGCAGCAGCAGCAGCAGCAGTAGCAGCAGCAGCTGCCGCCGCCGCTCATGCTTCTTCTAAACAAGATGTATTTGTTTGTTCACTTGTTTGTTGTGCGTCTATGTGACAGAGGTCAGAGAACAACTTTGGGAGGCAGACTTTTCCATCCACCATTTGGGTCCTGAGGGTCTAACTGCCATCATCGGACTTGGTCACAAGTGCATTTATCGACTGATGCATCTCATCAGAGCAGCTCTCTTCTTTTCTTCGGTCTGTTTCAGAGCCCGACCCCCTGACCCCCTTTTTATAACAATACCGGTGATTTGTAAGGCTGGCCTGGGTAATTCAGCAATCTCCCCTTCCAGGGACTTCAAACTATCAGCACAGTCCCTTTCATCACTTAAATCAACACAATGCCAGGTTCTGGGCCTTTGCTGGGGGTGAGGGAAGGGCAAGGCGTGCCTGCCACACAGACCTTTCCGAAGTCTCTCAGTCCTGGAGAGTTTCTCCAGAGATAGTTTATCTATGAATTAGTAACCAAGTACAAATAGCCCCTCCCACTTTCTACACAAATGACCTCATTCAGGCCCAGTCAGTGAGGGCCCTTGCCACTGGGCTGGGTGACCTGGAGTCCACAGGAGGTAGGAGAGAACTGACCCCTCTATGTTGTCCTCTGAGCTCCTCAGCCACACAGAAGAGAATAAACACCTGCAGATGCTGCCTCCCCAGCGTTCCGCCTCCATCCTTTCTACACTGAATCCATCACATGCAACTAGCATTATTCATTGCTATTTATTGTGTGTGTATAGGCAGACATACAAGGAAGTGGGCTTGTCTAGCAAGTTTGAGACCCTCGTTGTAATCCCTAGCATCACAAAAACAAAGCAAAACAACAATAAAACATTTGCCTCCGGTATTATATATTGACTTTTTCCTTTCAGTGGACTTGTAGGTCCTTCCCCATCTTTTTGCTATTCTTGTGTTTTGCTTATAAGACTTGCTCATGTTAAATTAATCCGTCTCAGACTTTAGGGACACCATTTAAGATACTAAAATCTAAGCGAGGTAGGCACTTGAGATGGAGGTTCAAGGGTCATCTGAAGCTACAGTAGCCTGGGCTACGTAAGATTGTCTCAACAAAGACATGAAGGTTTTTTGGGGGAAATGGATACTTTGGAGATAGATCTGTACTGCCCTGCCCACAACATTCTTTCTTTACCTCTTTTCTTCTCCCACACTTTCTGTGCACACATGTGACCCCACAGCTGTCACACGCTTCCTGATCTGCACAGCTTGGGGTCTTCAGCTGCCAGTTAAGGTTCAAAGGACAATTTCAGGAGAGGGGAGGAATTTTCTTTTCTTTTCTTTCCCTTTTCCCGGTTTTTTGAGACAGGGTTTCTCTGTGTAGCCCTGGCTGTTCTAACTCACTCTGTAGACCAGGCTGGCCTCAAACTCAGAAATCTGCCTGCCTCTGCCTCCCAAGTGCTGGGATTAAAGGTGTGCACCACCACTGCGCAGCAAATTTTCTTTTCTTTATTTTTAAAAAGATCGATTTTGATTTTTGTTTGTATATCTGAGTATATGCCATGTGTGTGTAGTGCCCAAGGAGGCCAGAAGAGGGGGCATCAGATCCTTGTGCTGGAGTTTCTAGTAGTGAACTGCCTGGCAGGGATCCTGGGATCAACACTTGAGTCCTCTGGAAGAACAGACTGTGTGTGCTCTTACTTCTTCTGCCCTGGAGGAGTTTCCAATGCCCTTCGGATCGATTATCTCATATCAGGCCAGGGACATAGGAAGTGTTTTTGTCTAGAAAGTTTGAGATCCTGGGTTTAATTTCTAGCTAGCATCACAGAAACAAAATAACAACACATTTCCTACAGGCCAATCCACAATTCCCTCAGGCTGAGTGGCCCCCTCATTCCACCGGCGCACATGGGAATAAGAATGAGGGTGTGAACACAGGAACTCAGACACAGCAGGCTGTGACTCGTTTCAGGCTACCGAAACACTCAGTGACAGAGCCAACATGAGATGTGGGAAGTCATGTCTCCGACACTGGTCACAATGTGGTCAGTTCAAATGGGTCTGGACCATCTAGGAAGCCTTTTCAGGCTTCCATAGATTCTGGACAGCCAGACAACCCGAGGGTAAAGGCCGGAGGCAGTGACAGATAGATAAGGAGGGAGGACCTGGAGGGGGTGTTGGTTAGCGTCAGACAGGATGGAATTCTTTAATAATACCAGCCATTAACAACAGGAGAAGCTGAGAGGAACATGATGGGGATCCAACAGCAATGCAGAACAAAGACCAGCCAGCCACCGGACAAAGGAAGTTCTTTACATCTATAGACTCTAGAGTGGAAGTTGAAGTTAGGGGGCCGTCTTTGGGTTTAGAAGGAGGAGTCAGCGTTCCGAATGAAGAGGCATCTGAGCTATTGCTGAGGGGGTCTCTTTGCTTAGGATGAAGGATTTGTAAATGCTCTCCATAGCAGTAAGGCCATGCCCAGGAAGCCAACCCTGTAGTCTCTCTGCCTTGAGAACTGACACATGCTAGCAGGTTTGTATCATAGGGAAGGTCCTAGGTAGGATGTGGAGCCTGGCAGATACCTCGACCGGTCCAGCATTTACCTTCTAACAGCCAGTGGGTTGAATTTGTGGGTGGGTGTTTTCTGTCAGGCTGTCAGGTGACAACTTAATTGGAGCTTGCTGAGAAGTGTCTTAAATGGCCAGCCATCCCAGGACCTATCTTGCTTGTTCTCGTATACCTCCGCCTACTTCCCCTTCCAATCTCAGGTTATTCCAAAACGCCTGACACATTACACTGAAAATATTCTCTCATGTATCTCTGCGATACAGGGTGTTTTTTTTTTTTTTTTAACATTAAATACATTTGAACCCAGGTCTTCCTGCATCCACTTTCCAAGGCTGGATCACAGGAACACCTGACAAGAATTTTTATACATTTTAAAGGAGCTTCAAGCACCCCAGAATTAGAACATAAAATCATCCTCATAGCTCAGATTTGTGTTCTTGTGAAAGTTTTAGCAGCTCCCCTACCTTATGGTCAGTGTTTCTAAGTTCTTAGCAATGGATTCAATAAGACCCCTTGGCTCACAGGGATTTGCAAAGGAAGCTGCAGAGCTTTATCTGAACAACACTGCAGGTTAGCGTGGGAGACGCTCAAAACTGACAGTGGGCCAGGTCTGCCCAGTGACTCCAAGGGCTCAGCTATGGGTCAGGGCTTCCTTTTTCGGGGTTCAAGAGGAGAAGGAGCTGGTTTCCAAGGGGCCTGGTTTAAGCGGTTCTCTGTCTTGATAGTTTGATACATTCATTTGTCCTGCGGTGAGCACCCCTTACCTCGCTCAGAGTCTCCCTTTTGATACTTTGCCCCACTGCATACACACCCCAAACCAGTTCAGACCGGACTAAACCCTTCTCTCCTTCCTATCTGAATGTATTGGGGGATATATTTGAATAGGAGCTGTCTGGATTTGATTGTAATCAAATTCCCCAGGCAGGGAAATTTACACTATTGCTCAGATGTGAGAGTGATGTAACCTGGTGCAGGTGTGAGCTCCAGGGGCACCAGAGGTTTCTAGCTGCATTGTTTGTCTATGTGCATATACATATATGCATATACATAAGTGCATATACATATGTGCATATACATATATGCATAGTAAGTGCAGGGGAAGGAAGGAGGCTGCCTGCTGAATGATTAAAAGGGTTGGAGTGTGCATAATCCCAAACCTAATAGGGTCCCAGGATACCAAACTGTCACTCATGTTTGCCTGCTTTAGTGCCCAGCCCTGGGCCTGGATGATGGCTACTCATTAGAGCTGAGTGTAGGGCCCTGCCAGATAAACCTATAAGGTCCATCTGTCCCAAGCCCTACCTGTCCACATCACTTACCTCTGGCACCTTCCTGACTCTTAGATCATTTAATTCACATGGGGTGTTGACCTGAAGGAGGTGTCAGAAAAGCCACTTACACACCCTGGAGAGATAGCAGAGTCAGGAGACAGCCCGGGCAGGCAGAGCCACCTTTGGTAGAAAAGGGTATTCTAGAAGATGGTAAGTCACCAGTTTGGGAATTTGGTTTTGAGAGGATGAGGCAAGCTGAATCAGGGCAGAGGGGTGCCAGCCTTGTGAAGGAGCCGAGTCTGGGAGCAGGTGAGGTGCTTTATCTCCATTTACAAATGAAGAAACTGAGGCAAAGACAGACTAAGTTTTCAAAGGTCTCACAGATATTGATCAGTGACTAGGGTTCAAACCTGGAACTCTAAAGCAGTGTGACTCTCACTGGGACCCAGCACCCCTTTAGGACACTTTAGGGAAGGTAGGGAGAGACCGGATGGAGCCAGTACTGGCAGCAGATGGGATGGAGGCAACACTGGGCTCGCGGGCTGCTGGGGCTCCTCTAGGGAAAGAACAGAAACGGAGAGCTTTGGAGCAGGCAGCCACCAGCCGGCAGCAGAGCTGGCCGCCAGAACCAGTGTAACAACCGAGCGAGCATGTAACAACCAGCATGCAACAAGCTGCCATTGTTGTTACATAGTGGTGGGGGTCGGGGGATACCTTCCTCTCTGCCCTCTCTTAAGAGGAAAGGGCTTGAATTCCAAAACAGAATAGTGGGTCTTCTGTCCTCCTGAGTCCCCAGCAGCCTTCACCAGGATTCTAGTTCCTTATCTTCTAGGCCATTTGCTCGCTGTTTCCTTCTAGTTCTACAACTGTCACTTCCTACAGACTGTGGAAAGAAGAAGTAACTTAGGTCTCTTGCTGGCCAAGCCTCAGAAACCTGGTGGTAGTCTGGTAGTTTCAGAATGAGTATGTGACTAAATGGATTGGGCCGGCTTCAATGAGGGACCATGTCTGGGGTTCTAGCTCCTTGGCAGCCATGCCCTCCCTGGCCCTAACTGGGTACTGTCACACCGTGCAAGTGCCAGGCAACTAATATCTCTCCATTTCTCCTCTGCAGGCCATCCCCTTTACTGGAATAATCCAAGGAGGGCTGCAGGAGGGACTTCAGATCACCCTCCAGGGGACTATCCACACTTTTGCAAATAGGTATGAAGATGGGGGGTGCAGATGTTAATCTCCAGCCTCAGCCACTGTGGAGCTGCAGGGTACGGAGGCTAGCCCTGCCCAGGCCTCCTGCCATCCTGGCACCATTGACAGACTCACTAGATTCCTGAGCCCTGAGCATCCTGCTCCCTGGAGCTCACGGTCTGAGGAGGGAAGTGGCCAGAGCGTCAGGCCACAGATGCACTTGTGACACTGTGACACGGTGTTGTGAAGAGAGAGGTTCCTTTAATTCCCACAGCTGCTTATCGAATTTTCTTTTCAGGTGTGTGTGTGTGTGTGTGTGTGTGTGTGTGTGTGCAGGGGCACGTGCAGGTGCCCGAGGAGGCCAGAAGAGTGTCAGATCCCCCTGGAGCTATCTGATGTGGATGCAGAAAACCAAGCTAGGGTCCTCTGGAGGAGCAGGGAGTGTCTTAACCCTTGCATGGTCTTTCCGGCTCTATCTGTCCGGTGTCTCTATCGATTTTTGAGTTCTAGAAAATATTTTAACAACCCCAGTACTCAGATCTTGAATCCAAGTTGGCAGTAACGTGGAGAGGCGGGGCAACCCCAGGGATGGAGATGCAGCTCAGAGTGGAGTGCTTGAGGGGGCACCCTGGGTTAGACCCCAGCACTACATAAATGGGGTACGGTGGTATGTGCCTGTGATCCAAGCATGGGAGTGGTTTGCACTGGAAGATTGGAAGTTAAAAGTCACAGAGTCAGGTGGATCTCTGAGTTCAAGGCCAGCCTAGTCTACTTAGTAAGTTCCTACTTACTACATAGTGAGACCCTGTCTTGAAAACAAAACAAAAAAAGTTCAAAGACAACCTCAGCTATATAAGGAGTTTGAGGCTAGCCTGGGGTACATGATCTCCTATCTTTAAAAGGAAGAGTAAGCCCCTGATAGGTCGATCAGCTCAACTCCAAGGAAGGCTGAGGCAGGAGAATCTCAGATTCAAGGCTTTCCTGGGCTACTGAATAAAATTCAAGGATAGCCTAGGCAACTTATTAAGACTCTCTCAAAATAAAAATAAATAAATAAATAAAAAGAGGGCTGGGGCACTGAAGCCCCCAGGAGTGTTCTCAAGGGCTGTAGACGCCCCTGGGTTTCCTGTAGCCTTATCAGCCTCTGCTGAGGTGGCTTCCATATATTTTGGGCCAGTCTGTGTGTCTGAGGTGTGTGTGGCAGCTGCCAACTAAAGAGTCAGCCCACCTCCCATGAGAGTCACAGCTGTCCATCCCAACCCCAGCAGCCCATCGTGACCTTAAATGGGTCACTTCCTGAGTCGCCTTCATGTCACTCCAACTATTTGGATTCTGGCTAGCTTTTCCCACCGTTGCCGTCTTACTGGGTAGTCACAGCCATGTTGGCGCCGGGCCTGGGCGAGATCCCTGCAGTGCTGTAGGGATTGTCCCACCTCCCAACTGGAGACCCAGGACCCACACCAGGAAGCCTCACTCCAGCATCTGCTACAGACTGCCTTTCTCCCTCCCAAAGCCAGTGCCTCTCCCTTGGAGCCTAGGAGAGATTCCCCTTCTCAGGTATGGACTTTCAGAGCACGAGACAGAAGAAGCTACAAGGCGTCAAAGCAGCAATCCATCCCGGGGAAAGAAGTGCTGTCTGATGAGGGAAATAAAGGAGCTGAGGCTATAGCTGGACTGGTAGAACGCTTACCTCACAAGTCCTAGGCTCACACCCAACAGGGGGTGGAGTGTGGGACTCGGGGCAGCAGGACAGGAACCAAAAACCAAAACAGGTGTGGCAGCACATAATCATAATATCAGACCCAGAGGGCAGAAGCAGGAGGATTGGGAGTTCGAATTCATCCTCAGCTATGCTGAGTTTGAGTTTGAGGCCAAACTGGGGTACATGAGACCTGTCTCAAAAAAGGGCTAAGGCTTCAGTGCTGCGACCCTGTGTCGGCTCAAGCCTCCCAAACATCTAACCAGCTGGCACAGGCCCTGCCTTAGGTCCTCATGTCTATCTAAAGCATCAGCCGTAGAGGACTTTGTCAGAGTTCTGCTGCCTCGACTGTTCCAGAACACATCTTCCAACAGAAAACTCAAACAGGCTTTCCCTTGTGGGAGGAGCTCAAGGGGATGTCTGTCAGGGGCTGCCTCTGAGTGTGGCACAGTGTGGGGTGTTGGTGCAGGTGACAGAGCTCCGGGTGAGGGCTATGGAGCCCAGAGAGAGGAGAGAAGCAGGCACCGGCCACTTTAGTTCAGGGAAGACTGGACTGTGAGGCCCCAGGGGGAGTCTCAGACTTGAACCTGGAACTTGAATTCAATTTGGTGGTGAACTTGGACCTTAAATCCAAGCTGGAGGGGCGGGGCAAACACTGATTGTGCTTCTTTGGTGAGCCTGCCTGCCCATCCTGAAGTTTTGTGATTTTAACTACTGCTCTTGGAGCCCCAGCTGTACTTCAAAAGTGACCGTTGGGGAGAGGCTTCCTCCCAGGAAAGTGACAAGAATGGAAATTTTCCACTGTTGGTGAAAGGGGAACTTACAAAGTTAGTGTGGGTTATATGGAGACACTGGAGCCAGGATCAGGATCTAAGCTTGACTTCCACACCTGTGTCTCTCAAACACAACAGCACTCTGTGAGGACCAAACTGTGAGGGAAGGCTTTCCATGCCTGGAGAACAATTTCTCATGGTTTTTTTTTAATTGGTTCTTCTTTTATTTTTTAAATTCTTACACTTGTGTGTGTGTGTGTGTGTGTGTGTGTGTGTGTGTATGTGCGTGTGGTGTATGTGTGTGGTGTATGTGTGTGTGGTGTATATGTGTGGTGTATGTGTGTGTGGTATATATGTGTGGTGTATGTGTGTGTGGTGTGTGTGTGTGTGTGTGATGTGTGTGTGTGTATGGTGTGTGTGTATGTATGTATAGTATGTGTATATGTGGTGTGTGTGTGTGGGGGGGGTGTGTGACACAGTGGGTTTCATCAAGCTTGCCTCCAAGTGCATGAGTTACAGTGTGCTTACAGGAACATAAGCATTTAGGTGATGTGACTACACCCCTGAGGAAAATACACCTTGTCTTCCTCATTAACTGACTGAAAATCTCCACAGAAAGGAGAGGTGTGGAGAGCCCCTCCTCCTGCCCGCCAGTCGGGATGCTGTCTGAGGTCGGAGGTGCAATGGCTGGGTTACACCTGGAAGAGAAGTATTCCACAGCACCCGCCTCCCTGGGCATCATTCACTGAGTCTTTCTGCCCTCTCTCCTGAGATATTCTCTGAATGTCGGAGGAGGTGATAGAGATGGCCCATTGACGTTTATGATTTTCATTATTTGTGTTTTGCTCTTTATTCCATATATATAGTGTCACACTTTCTGCAAAAGGAAGCTTCTCTTGACTAAAGCAGACAGCAGCTTTATTAGTAAATGAATAATTAATTTAATTAATAAAAGTATAATAGGCATACATATAGAGGTATCTCTGTGAGCACATTGTATCCACTCAGCAAAACAGTAGTGTTAGCTTTTCGCACTAGGACCTGCAACCTTCCAACTGCAGGCTTCCATCCAGCTTTCCTGTGAAATCCCACCCCAGGGAAGGGCCTCAAATCCAGGCAGAAAGTAGTTGCCACCATCATAATAGACTTGCCACTATTGGCCAGTGGCGTGTCTTGCCTGGCCAGACAGTGGTTGTATTGCTTTGTTTCTGCGTGATAAAGCACTCCGACCAGAAGCAACTAGGCCAGGAAAAGGTTTGTTTATCATATAGGTTATGTCTTTGAAAGAAGCCAAGGCAGGAACTGACATAGAGACCATAGAGGAATGGTGCTGACTGGCTAGCTTTCACCACCCACAGTGGGCGGGCCCTCCTGTGTCAATCACAGTGGGCGGGCCCTCCTGTGTCAATCAGCAACCAAGAAACACCCCAAAGACACTCCTAGGGGAATCGTTGGAGGCGGTTCACCAGTTGAAGTTCCCCCTTCCCAGATGTGTCAACAACTAAAACCAACTATGACAATGGTGTTGCACACAGTCACAGCTGAGTGAGGTAGCGGGTGACACTTCTCCCCCAGAGGCCTACTTAGCACCTTGCGAGCACTGCATGCTGGCGTCCAAGAGCCAGCCCAGTTTGAGCTTGGTTTCTCTGTATCTTGTGGCCAGAGTCTGTGGCGAAAGACGCGGTGGTCTTTGTTTTTCTTTACTAATTGTCTACTGTTCTTTTTAAGAAAGGAGCACGGGAAGGGCAAAAATGCAGTAGCTGCACAAAACGTATTAGGCCTGAATTAGATGAACTCAAAATGTGCTAATACACCAGCAGTCAGAGGTGCTTCTGCCCCGCCCTGGCGGTGAGTCACGCTCCAGCAGACCCCTCTCTCTGCCTTAGGATTGCCGTGAACTTTCAGACCGGCTTCAGTGGAAATGACATCGCCTTCCACTTCAATCCCCGGTTTGAGGAAGGAGGGTATGTGGTTTGCAACACGAAGCAGAAAGGGCAGTGGGGGCCTGAGGAAAGGAAGATGCAGATGCCCTTCAAGAAGGGGATACCCTTTGAACTTTGCTTCCTGGTGCAGAGGTCAGATTTCAAGGTGAGTGGGGAATCCCTCCCCCAAGCCACTCCCTGTGCGAACCACATTTAAACAGCCACATTCAATGAGATCAGGTCCCAGCCAAGTCATGACACAGATGTGACCTTTGCCCTCTGCCTTACAGACTCCAGCCTGTAATCTGCAGATGCACCTCTTGCTTTTATTCCTTAGAAAATAAGACCTCAATCTGTTACCATGTTGCTTTGAGGCTCCACAAGTCTCAAAAAAAAAAAAAAAAAAAAACCAGCAACAACAAACAACAACTACAACAACAATAAACCATGAATCCCTTGTCTTCCCAGTCCCCCCTCCTGCTTTTATGTCTCTCCCTCCCCCCCCCCAATTTCCCGTTGGGTTTTATTACAGCTGCTTTTGTGTGCATGGGTGTGGGGTTGTTTTCTGGATTATGGGTTTAGCGTGACTACAACACTGAAAGGATATGACTTTCCCTCCCCCAGCTAACAACTGTGCAAAGCAAGGTGGGCCCTTTGTGTAGCCTGCCTCACTTGACCCCAAATCCAAGCTAACTCCCGGACTGCTGGTCCCCAGTAGCATCTGCTCTCAGTAGCACCTAGCCTCCCGAAAACTAGGCAAGTGCTGTGCAGGTGAACTGCTCCCACAGTCTTAGTTTGTATCAGTTGAAATGCATTGTTCTAAGTTTTCTTCAGGTTCTGCTAAAGGCAGAGTGTCCTTACAAGCCAGGCACTGTCTCTGGGCCAGGGTGGGGTAGGTGGGGACTTTCCTAAGCTCATCTGTGGGACACAGGGGTTCTTATGACCTCCAAGTATAACCTGAGCTTCTTTTTCTTCTGCTGCTCATAAGCTTCCAACACACATGTAAATATTTCCCCAGGTGAGGGCTGCGATGTAGTTCTCTTGGCAGAGTGGATTTGATCATGGTATTGCATAAACTAGGCCTAGTGGT
Organism: Apodemus sylvaticus; assembly: GCF_947179515.1. Lineage (NCBI taxonomy): Eukaryota > Metazoa > Chordata > Mammalia > Rodentia > Muridae > Apodemus > Apodemus sylvaticus. The sequence goes on from NC_067481.1 coordinate 44,743,948, forward strand.
ACATGCCTGTAATCCAAGCAGTTGGGTGATGAGAACAGAAAGATGAAGGAGTTCAGGGTCACCCTTATAAGCTACATAGCAAGTTTGAGGCTAGCCTGGGCTACATGAGACCTTGTTTAAAAAAAAAAAACTTGTAAAAAAAGATTTATTTATTTGTTTATTTGCTTATATTTGTTTATATTTTATTTGTTATTTATTTATATGTAAGTACACTGTAGCTGTCTTTAGACACCAGAAGAGGGTGTCAGATCTCATTACAGATGGTTGTAAGCCACCATGTGTTGGCTGGGATTTGAACTCAGGACCTCTAGAAGAGCAGTCGGTGCTCTTAACCGCTGAGCCATCTCTCCAGGCCCGAGAACCTGTTTTAACTACTTAGAAAAAAATTAACTGACATGAACCAAGTTTGAAAAGATAAACCTAGGGATCCAATACCCTCTTATGGCACAACAGGCATACATGTGGTACACATACATGCGTGCAGGAAAAATACCTCCACACATGAACTCACATAACTCTAAAAGTATCCTGAAAAGCAACCATAAGTCTGGACTAAGTAAGTTAATGTCAGCCAGAAACAGGAGCCCAGAGGATGACGGGTCAGAGTGCAGCAGCACACATTCTGTCCTTGGCACGGCATCGCAGACGGCATCCAGCCATGAAGGGCTGGATGTAAGATGCGGATCCTTATTTCTGAAAGGAGAGCTCATGTGTGGCCTGGCCGGGTGCTCCTCCCACAGCGACTGTCTCCCCCAGGTCATGGTGAACAAGAACTTCTTCGCTCAGTACTCGCACCGTGTCCCCTACCACCTCGTGGATACCATCGCTGTCTCTGGCAACTTGCAGCTGTCCTTCATCACCTTCCAGGTCAGGAAAGGCTGGCACTGTCCCGGGGTTAGAGGACAGTGACCAGCTGGGCTTGTGCCCACTCCATGGGGTACCGGCAAGCATCTGCCCCAGGCAGCTCTGGAGCTATTCTGGTTTGCTGATTTGGTGTCTGTCTGCCGATGTCTGTCTCTCTGTCCCTTTTAGCATTGGTTTCTCTGTGATGAACAATCTACCTTGGTGAAGACACCAAAGCGCCTCCTTCTCTCCAACTGTCTCTTGCATGACCAGGGAATTTTAAAAGGGCTTTGTGCTTAGGAAACCAAATGGAATCCAAATCAGAGGGCACAGCGTGGCTCCTGGAGTCCAGCCTGGCTTTGTTTGACCTCAATTTTAAAAACAAACAAACAAAACCAAAATCAAACCAAACACACACCAAAAAATTTGTGTGTGATTGTTTTTGTTTTTTGGTTTTTGGTTTTTGGTTTTTATTTTTTTCAGAATCTCACTCTGTAGCCCAGGCTGGCCTCTAATTTATAATTTTCTGCTTCAGCCTCCTCACGTGCTGGGATTACAGACACGTGTTACCAGGCTCAGCTCTGAAAACAAACTATTTATTTATTTTGTGACAGTGTCTCATGAACTTTTGTCAGTTCTTCCTGTGTCAGTCTCTCCAGTGTTGTGATTACAGATGTGTAACACCAGGCCTAGTTGATTACAGATGTGTAACACCAGGCCTAATTCTGAATATTTTTTTTAAAAAAAAACTATACAGCTCAGGCTGACCTTGAATTCTATGTAACCCAGGTTGGCTCTGCAGTGTGATTCTTCTGCCTCCCGCCTCATTATTGCTTGGTATTACAGACCACATTCATCTGTGTCTAAAAAACAATTGAGACGTGGTTTCTCTATGATGCCCTGGCTGTTTTGGGAGCTGGCTATATAGACCAGGCTGTTCTCTAATTCACAGAGATCCACCTGCCTCTGCCTTCCGAGCACTGGGACTAAAGGTGTACACCGCTGCTACCCAGTTTGTTTTAGAATTTTTGATGTGCTGCTAAGATCTGAAAGTCCAGCTAGACATAGCATCTCAGGTCTGTGATTCCATCAGCAGAGGAGCTATGAGTTCAAGGTCATCCTCTTACTCTCCTACATAGTGAGTTTAAGACTAGCCTGGGCTACATGAGACTCAGTCACAAAAATACCAAATACAGTAAATAAGTAAATAAGTATAAATACCTAGAGGTACTGTGGGGGAAACCTGGCCCTTTCCCCCTGGCCTCATGCTCACATCCGCTGTTGCCTGGCCCTTCCTGCGGAGCAGAAGCAGGAGGGAGGGAGGGAGGGCGCCCTGACCTTGCTCGTGCCATCCTAACCCTCTGCTTTTTGCCTGCTCTTGCTTGGTCAGGGCCTCCCTCCGTCATCACCCAGACATACTTTTGTTTTAACAGAACTCTGCAGCCCCTGTGCAGCCTGTCTTCTCCACAGTGCAGTTCTCTAAGCCAGTCCAGTTCCCACGGGCCCCCAAGGGGCGCAAACAGAAAGTGAGTTAAGGGTTCAGCCAGGAGGTCCAAAGCACAGAGCTCAGAGGCAGGTCCAACCAGCAAGCTAGCCAGGGGCCTTCAGACCCCATCACACCAACCCGGGTCCTCTGTGTTCACCAGCTGCCCAGAATTGTGCCCCCCCCTGCCCCTGACTCTGTTCTTTTAAGCATCCCTTTCCCTCCCCAAAGCCACTCTTGGGTCTAGCCTGTGGTAACTCCTCACATGTGTCAACTGGGTTGGTTCCTTTTACCTCTACACAGTGACCTTGCCTAGAACATTACATCTCACACTCTCCTGTTGTAAAATTCTTTAGGGTTCGGGCCGAAAGTCTTTTTAAACAGAGCGTGAAGCCTGGTAGATGCCTATAATCTTAGTGCTTTGGGTGCAGAGCCTGGACAGATCAGAAGTTCAAAATCACCCTCAGCTTGGACTATGAGACCCTGTCTAAACCAAACCAAACCAAACCAAACCAAACCAAACCAAACCAAACCAAACCAAACCAAACCAAACTGATAAATAAATACAAGCTCCAATCCCCTCCTCAGACACGACAGAACGCTGTCTAGTCTGAGTCCAGCTCACTTCCTGCCCCCGCTCAGTCACGGCACCTCCATGGTTCACTCCTGGCCCTCCCTGGCCAGCTCTCCTTTGCACAGGCTGTTCCTTCTGTTCACCTCACCCCCGGCAAACTAACAGTCACACTTTAACTTATTATTAAAGCGTTATTTTCTTTGTTTAAATAACGCTCCAGTTCGCTGACCCACCTCATGTTACGGCGGACTTGGCACCTGTCTGTGCTGTGCGGGTGGGTCACAGCACCCTTTGTGTGTGCACTTTCGTCAGGCTACCCCCCTTCTCCGTGCCCGGGAATCCTGGAGGACTGGCACCACGGCTTTCTTGTTCCTTTATGTATGCCCAGCTCCTCACTTGGTGCTGGAGCACAATAGGGACTCAGAGCATGGATGTTTCTGCAGTCAGGGAGGACGGGAAGCTAACAAAGGAGCGAGGGATATGCTGGGGTGGCGGCGGGATGGGGGTTGGGAGGAAAGGCCAGCAGCCCTGTGGTCACTCAGGCAGTTGTGATTCATGATGGCCCAAAATGGCACCTGCCTTCTGCCATACTAACTGTAGGTCTGGCAGGGTATCTGGAAGCCATTGCAGGGTAAACCAACGTTGACCTTGGCCTGGGAGGATATCGGATGCGGTAGATACAATGTGACTTAGCTGGGTTCTCCTTACTCAGTGCCTGGGCCAGCCCAGGCAAGTTGCTTAACCCTTCTGAGCCTTGGGTCATGCCAGGGGGATAGGAGTCAAGGATGCTGCTCTTACCTCTGTGGACCCAGAGAAGCGATGTGCTCAGACAGCTTGAGTCCTCTCTCAGGGGGCCAGGTACCCCCTGTGCACCCTTGCGAGGGTGAGAATTTGGGTGTGGCAGCTCAGGAAGGTAAAACTGACCACAAGAACCACACCTGAAGTTTGAGGTCACTTCTTGCCCTGTGTGACCCCGGAGATAACCCCCCTCCTTGATCCTTTTCAGACTCAGAGCTTTCAGACTGCCCACCAGGCACCCGTGGTAAGTCCTCTGCTCCTTTGTGTTTTTTTTTTTTTTTAAATTTTTTTTTAAGAACCTCTCCTTTATGGCTCTGGTTGTCCGCTAAAGGGAGGAGGCACGGCATTCCCCGTAAGAGCAGACGGGACTACACACACTCCCTGCCCACCAGGCCTCAGGGATCTCAGGGATGGTGGTGGGAGGGGCCTGCAGATGTGCTTGGCTGGCTCTGATCAAATAGAGCACAGTGCTGGGGGTGAATTCTGTTGGTAGGATGGGGTGTTCCAGTAGCGCACAGAAAGCCCTGAGTTGATGCGCAGCTGTTAACCCCAGCACTGGCAAGGCTGGTGGGCAGAACTCTAGTCATAATCTATCTTCCCCTCCAACAGAGAAATGCCCCTCCCCACCCCTAGTGTATATGGGTATCTGGGAGGGGCTGCGGTGAAAGACCTGCCTGGTTAAAGTCCAAGCTTCAGGCTTATGGGTGGAGATATTATATAGCGCCCTCTGGTGGCAGGTAGTACTTATAACGGTGAGAACCCATTTCTTTTTCCCAGGCTCAAACTATTGTCCACACAGTTCACAGTGCCCTTGGACAGATGTTCTCTGTAAGTCTAAAACTTTTGGCTATCTCACAGCCCCACCACTTTCCTTTAGTGCAGAATTCCCTAGAGTCACAAGGTCGGAACAAAGTGCTTAGGAAAGACCGGGAGAATGCTGGGGCTGGACCCTCTGCTAGGAAGAGCAGCAGCCCAAACCCTCAGAAACAGTCTTTATAGGAATATGACTGGCAGACACTCTGGTTCTCCAGTTGCCCGGGCTGGAGTGTGGTGATTCCAGACCGTAGCTCAAACTCCCACCGACTGACAGCCAGTCTATCTGTCCTTCCCCTAGCACAGTGGAAGTGGGGGATCCTGAGTCGATGGGGATGTATAGGAAGTGGGAAAAAATGAAGTAGCTAAAAGACAGGGGACCATCCTGGGCTCCAGGAAATAGCAGGAAATTCCATGTATGCTGGTGTGACAGAGAAGGGGGATGGGAGGCTGGATGTTGGAGGTTCCTTGATGTGTGTATCACTTGTGCGTCTTTTCCACAGACTCCTGGGATCCCTCCTCCTATGGCATACCCCTCCCCAGCCTATGTAAGTGGTTTCCTATGGAGAGCTTTGGCTCATGTTAGGCAGGAGAGGTGAAGGGTGTCTTTGTGGGACAGTTCTCTAACTGACATGATCAATGAAGGTTCCTGCACCCAGGTAAACAGTTCAAATATCCATAAATATCCATCAGTAGACAGTTGGAAAAGAGCTTTCAACTTTAAAATGGCCGCTTCAGCACGTGCAAATTGTAGACCCGCCTTAGTTCCTTTTCTATGAATGTGATGAAAACCATACCCAAGGCAACTTACAGGAGGAAGAGTTTAATTTGGGGCTTACAAGTCCACGATTGTCATGGCAGAGAGCATGGCAGCCAAGAGTCAGGCATAGCACCGGAGCAGTGACTGAGAGTTCACATTTTGTAGGAGGTGGGGGTTGAGGGGTAGACTGGGAATGGTACAGGTCATTTGAAACCTCAAAGTTTATCCCCAGCGACACATTTTCTCCAACAAGACCACGCCTCCCAATCCTTCCCAAACAGTTCCATCAACAGAGGACCAACTATTCAACTATATGAACCTATGGGTGGCGGGGGCGGGGCAATCTCATTAAACCCCAACAAGCCATTTGTGCCTCGACAATGTTCCCCTCATTATAGTTGAAATGTATTTTGGGAAACACTGGAAGGTTTCTTTTGTTTTGACATTTAATGAGTGAGGTAAAGGAAACTGGATTCCTTCCAAAAGATGCAGGGCTCATGGGCCAGGCTTTGGCGTCCTTAGACACTTGTGCTGAGTCCCCTGCTGTTGCCGCAGCCCAGCTGCAGATACTCTGCTCTCATCCTCCCTACAGCCTATTCCTTTCTTCACCACCATCCCAAGTGGGCTCTACCCATCCAAGTCCATCATCATATCAGGCAATGTCTTGCCAGATGCTAAGAGGTAAGACAGCCCCCAGGGCTCCCACAACAGAGGCTCCCGGGGTCCTTCTGGCCATCCTGTGGCTCTGAGCCACCTGGGGTGATGGGTAGGGGCTGAGCCCAGAGCATAGTAGCCAAATGGGGTCTCTGTGAACTGTCCATTCCAGGTTCCATATCAACCTTCGCTCTGGAAGTGACATTGCTTTCCACCTGAACCCCCGTTTAAATGAGAAGGCTGTAGTCCGAAACACTCAGATCAACAACTCCTGGGGGCCCGAAGAGCGAAATCTGCCTGGGAGAATGCCCTTCAGTTGTGGCCAGAGCTTCTCAGTAAGATGCTGGGGTGCAGGAGGAGGCTGCGGGGGTCTGTGAGGGGATACAGGCAGATGACTGGGATATGAGGGCTGCATCCCAAAGAAGACAAAATGTTGGACAAGTTGGTATGATTTCATGAGTTCTGTCCCTGCTGAAGTAAGGGTCTGTGTCTGCTATGCCTTCACTAAACAACAAACTCTTAGCCTAGTACATCTGCACCTGGTGTTCCCAAGCCTGGATTTCCCACCCTGCAGGCAGAGAACAGTGCTGGCTCATTCCTCCAACGACCTTCCATGCCTCTGTCTCCTCCTGACTCCCACCCAATCCCCCAACCATCTACCCAGACCATGTCTCCACTCCCATCTCGTTCTCCAGATGAACCCCTGTTCTGGGGACTGACGGACAGCCTTATCCTAGGCAAGCCCAAGAGCACTGAGCTACATCTCCAACCTGAGTTTGATTGATTGATTGATTGATTGATTGATTGATTGCTTTAGGTAGGGACTCACTTTAGCCCAGGCTTACTTACCTGTAAGGTGTCTTCTCTAGAGCTCAGGTGATCTGTCTACCTTGCTAGGGTCACAGGCCTGAGCCACCATGCCCGTTTCCCAGCCCCGCCTTTTCTTCTTTTTCTTCCTTACTTCTTTCCCTTCTTTACTTCTGAGACAGGGTCTTAGTAAGGTTACTCTTGAACCCACTCTGTTGCCCAGGCAGACCCTGACCATTCGATGTTGCTTCTGCTTCCAGAATAGGGCGTCGTTCAGCCCTGCTCTGTGGGGCTGAGCTGTTCCTGCACTTTATAGAGGGGCAGATAAACCCACGGGGATGGGTCACTAGCATGAGGTCGCAGAGCCAGTTCATGCCAATCAAAGCCAAGAGCAAGCTGCCATTTGCTTGTTCGCTTACGCAGCCGCAGCCACGTGTAACCGAGGAGGAAGAGCTGCGGTAGAGCTGCAGCTTGGAAGCCTGATACCCGAGCAGGCCTCGCCCACCCCGTTAGGACATCAACTTACCCATGAGCTTAAATAAAAAAAGTCAATGTTGAGAGCCTGCCGCTGGGCCAATGTGCAGCCATCATTTGGAAATGTAATGACAGCATCCTCTGCCACAAGACGTAGAGCATGGGGCTCTAGGTCATAAAATGAGCTTGCATTTTGTTATTGTTGTTGAGACATGTAGCCCAGGCTTGCTCCGCACTTGCTATATATTCAAGTACTGGAATTAATTACAGACGTGCAGGATGCATGGCATTTTTTTTTAAATGTATGAGTGTTTTTCAGCATGGATGTATACCATGTGCATGCATGCCTGAGGCCCTCAGAAGTCCAAAGAAGGCATCAGATCCCCTGGAGCTAGAGTTACAGACAGTTGTGAGCTGCCATGGGGGCGCTGGGAAACGAACCCGGGTCGTCTGCAAGAGCAGCCAGTGCTGAACCATCTCTCCAGCCCCCTGAGCTTAGATTTAGATCCAATAAAACTGAATCTCATGAAGCAGAAAGGGAGGCACATGGCGGGGTCTGCAGCACACTTTGGATAATGCTCACATATGGTGTGACGTGACTGTTAGCCCGGTCCTCTTACAGTCTGAGATGAGTGTTAGTGGTGGCCTTGGGTCACGAAGCATTAACTTTGTTGTGTCAGTTGTCTCACTGAAAGTGACTTGGTGGAGACCAGGCACGGAACACAGGTAGCCTGAGCCATGAGCTAACTCCTGTCACTTATGACTTAGGGTTCATCTGGAGGGTGAGATGGGGGTGGGGACATGGTCTGGGTAGATGGCTGCAGGGATGGTGGGAGTCAGGAGGAGACAGAGGCATGGAAGGTCGTTGGAGGAATGAGCCAGCCCTCTTCTCTGCTGCAGGGTGGGAAATCCAGGCTTGGGAACAGCAGATGCGGATTACTAGGCTAAGAGATGCCGCTGTTTAGTGAGAGGCAGACCATTCAGGCTGTCCAGAGGCCAGATTTAGGGCTTGCTTCTAAGGAAGGAGAGAGCCCGGGGAAGAAGACACAAGCCTGGGCTCTCAAATGCCCTGTTGTGTCTCTGCCCAGGTGTGGATCTTATGTGAAGGTCACTGCTTCAAGGTGGCCGTGGATGGTCAACACATGTGTGAATACTACCACCGCCTGAAGAACTTGCCAGCTATCAACACTCTAGAAGTGGCCGGTGACATCCAGCTGACGCACGTGCAGACATAGGCACGGTCTCTGACCTGGGGATGAGGGCTGGGGTACCCTGTCTGCTCATCTCTCCCCTGACTCAGCCCTGACTCCCCAAATCCCATCATCAAAAGAGAGTCTCACTGGCAGGAGTCCCAGGAAGGTGAAATTCCCAGTCCTCCCTACTCCACAAAGGGCTGGGCTATGTGACACATGGCTGTCACCCCACAGTCCCAGACATCACTCCCAAGCTAGTTATATACTGAGGGAAGTGGCTCCCCGCGTTTGCTCCTATCTCTGATCCTTACTCCCTCTCTGGCCCTTTTCCTTCACCCCTCCTGCTCTTCACCCCTCCAGGAAGGCCACCCTGATATCATCCCACTGGCCTCCAACTGACCCAGAATGTCCGCATTAACTTTTCCCCATTCTCTCCCAGTGTCCATAAAATAAAGAAATGATAATGCTTGTCTACATACACGTGTGAGATGGCTGAGTTACTGAATGGGTCTGGAAACATTCTAGAACTTACCAAAGGGAACGGGAGGAGACAGGTCCGTGCCCACACCTGCTTACAGGGCTCCCTCCTCCCAAACCCCACAAAGTGTTGTCGTAACTGGGTGCAGGCTGGGGCCCAGGGTCTCCGACAAGAATGCCAGCCTCTGTGTAAGCCAGGGAACAACCTCCTGCTCCTGAGGTGGAGGAGGCGCCGGGTAGAGCCTGAGGGAGCCCTGGCAGCTTGTGCTGGGTGAGAGGAGAGGAAATGGAGTCAGGAGGAGCGGGTCTGCTGTGAGGCTTGGGGTGGGGACCTGCCATGAGGAACCCCAAATGCTGCTAACTCCTTGATGATCCCCTCCCTCAGGAACCGGGGTGGGAACCTCAGAGCATCGGCTTCAGCAACACCTGGGAGCTGGTCAGAGATGCAGCAGCTCACCTGGCAGGCTGAGGCAGGAGGATGGCAAGTTCAAGACCAGCTTGGGTTATACAGCATGATCTTGTCTCACAAAACACAAGTGAAAGACAAAGAAGCATTGGGTCCGTCCAGATTGACTAGCCAGAGTCTGTGTGTGTCTGTGGTGTGTGTGTGCATGAAATGTGTGTGGTGTGTGTATGTATGGTGTGTGTGATATGTGTATGGTGTATATATGTATGTATGTATGTATATATGTATATATATTACGTGATGTGTATATATAGGTGGTGCATGTGGGTATGGTGTATATGTATGTGTGGAATATGTGTGTGTGGTATGTATGTATATGTGGCTTGTATTTGTGTAGTGTGTATGTATGTAGTTTGTATGCATGTGTGGTGTGTATGTATGGGTATATGTGTGGGAGGGTGTTTATGTGTACGTGTGTGATGTATGTATATGTGTAAGAGTGTGTATGTGTGTGGTGTGTATGCATGTGTGTGTGTAAGGTGTGTATGTGTGGTATCTGTGTGTGCATGTGTGTGTGGATGTACATGGGTCCATGCATACAAGTGAATGGAAATGTGTATGGAGGTCATAGGTCAATTCTTCTTCTTCCTCTTTCTTCTCCTCCTCCTCTTCTTGGATTATATTAAAGGCAGGTTTGTTGGGAAGCTGCTCTCAGGCGAGTTCCCTGGCGCCAAGAAGAGATGGAGAAAAAGAATCCCCCACCCCAAGACAGGGTTTCTCTGTGTAGCCCTGGCTGCTCTGAAACGCACTCTGTAGATCAGGCTGGCCACAAACTCTGAGATCTGCCTGCGTCTGCCTCCTGAATGCTAGGATTAAAAGTGCAAGTTACCACTACCCAGCCTAAGTCTTCCTTAATCTCTGCCCACCTTATCTTTTGAGACAGGGTCTCTCATTGAACCCCGTGCTCACTGACTGACTGACCTTGTGGCCAGTGAGCCCTGGGGTCTGCCTGTCTCCCTTCCCAGCCCTGGGATGACAGCCGCAAACCACCACAGCTAGCTTCACTTACGGGGGGCGGGGGTGCTGGGAACCCACACACATAAGGAGCCCTTTACCAACTGAGCCGTCTCCCCAGCCCTGTCTCCGATCTGTATTTTAATAAGATTCCCTGGGTGACTGAGGGCACCTGACATGTGGGAAACCCTGACCAAAGTGACAGGATGGGCCACACTGTTCAGGTGCATTGCTGCCAGGGGCAGGGGATTTCTGTGGGCAATGAGAGACCCTTGGGCCCCTTGCCCCTGCCTCCTCTGCTTCATCTGATGCAGCTGTGGAAAGGGAAGAGGGAGCAGCTTATCTCAGTGCAGGGCAGAGACCAGCAATGAGGGCGTCTGGCAAGGAGGCGTGGTGTAAACAGGAGCTCATGACCTCCAGAGCAGGTGAGGATGGTAGTGTCTGTCACAGCAAGGTGTCACATGCAGAGAACTAAACCTGTCCTGCCCAGGAACCAGATCACGACAGGCTAAACTCTCAGCAAACTGGGCATGGAGCGCAGCCAACATGCTCTCTCCGTTTCAGATGGTCTCAAAGTCACTATGGAGCTGTATTTGAGGTCTGTGACCTTAGACTTCAAATCCCCCTGCCTCCACCTCGTAAGTGCCGGGATTGCAGCAGCGTGTGCCGGTCTTCCTACGGTTACGCAGCGCTGGAGAGCACGCTCAGGGCTGTGTATGCTAGGCGAACACTCTGCCAGCGGAGGAACCGCCACAGTACCCAAGCACATCATTTCTAAGACAGGGTGAGGGTGGAGGTTATTCAGGCAACCCTGGCTCTCACGAAGAACCGCCGGTCTCACCACACCCTGCAGAAGGTCCAGATCTGGACCACCTTGCCATGACCATGACTGAAGACAAACAAAGACTTCATCTGCTGTCCCCTGGGCATCTGGTTAATGTGCTCCCTCATGGGAGAATCATTGTCCAGACTCTGGGGCTCGACAACCCCAACCCATATATATTACTGGAGAATGGTTTCGCAACAAAACTTGATCAAATAAATACTCAGGGTGATTAAAATAAAATGTATTTTATATAAATATGTTCATCAAAGGATCACACAGGGAAGGCCCAAGCCATCATTGGGAGTAGGCAAAAGTATCTGTTTTCTTAAATACAAAGTATAAATATCTGTACATAGTGCAGCTAAATAGTAGAGCGGAGGCATGGCGCCTCCTTGTGGTCACCCAAAGTGCTTCAGTCAGGAGGTTAATTTTTCTCTGCTCTCAGCTCCAAGGAAGAGAGGTAAGAGAGAGAAGTGGGAGGGTGGAGGAAATGGGGCGGGGGGGGGGGGGGCGCGGAGAAGAGGGGAGGGGAGGGAGAAGAGGGGAGGGAGGAGAGGAGAGATTCAGTAGTCCACGATAGTGCAATACTACTTGGCAGGGTGGGGGAGGGGTGGCATGAGGGGCTGGGGAGACATTGCCTTTCCGCTGTCTCCCCGAGCCCCTCATCCTCTTTCACTCTGTGCCAGAAGCTGTAACTCCTCTGGGCTGTCAGAGTCTCGTGCCTTTGCGCTCCTCCAAGGCGCCGCCCTTTTTCGCCCCGTAGGAAAAGACTGCACCGAAGATATCTTCATGATAACGTTTCTGGCTCTGCGAGGGGAAACAGAAATCGCAGCGTCACCCTGCTGGTCCAACCACCTCTCAGTTATCACGTCTAAGCTGGGACAAAAGCCTGGGGCTGCCACAGCTTCCTGGTGACACAGGCGCTCATCAGCCCCGTGTCTATCCCCGTTGTCTGGATTGCTGCCCAGGCTTGGATTTTTCCTCTGAGGTGTGTGGCCCACCTCAGCCTCTTCCCACGCTTCACGCATGGGTGGCGGTCCCACTGCCCGCCCAGTGCTCATCCGCATCAGATGTGAGCTTTGAGATCAGCGTGTGCAGGGTGGGCCGTGCGCCTCCCTTTATCCAAGCCTGGAAATCAGCAGCAGGCTGAGTGCTCCGAGAGAAACCCTACAGTAAAGACACCTGCGGTTCCTTGTGGACCGGACGTGTGTACCAGATGATCAGGCCTTGGAATCTATTTTTTCCCTTAGTACTAGAACCCAAATCTGGAGCCTTTTATATACTAGGCTAGGCAAGGCCTGATCTTTACCCCTGGCACTTATTTTCTCTTTTTAAATTAAAGTAAATAAAAAATAAAGGAGCCTCTGCCTTCTGAGTGCTATAATTTAGAATTAAAGATGTGCATGTGCAGCCATGTCTGGCTACAATTTGTTTTCGTGTGTGTGTGTGTGTGTGTGTGTGTGTGTGTGTACACGTACATGTGCGCTGTGCCCTGAGAGGCTAGAAGAGACATCAGATGCCCTGGAGCTGAAGTCACAGGTATGTCCTCTGCATTTCTGCAGCCCTAGGTAGCCTATACTGACTTGAACTTATCACTCTCCTGCCTCAGCTTCCCCAAAGCCTTAGGACTGACAGGTGTGCACTGCCTCTGCCCCACCTGCTCCTCACAGCCTGTTGTTAATGATGCCAAACATCCATGAGCAGAGCTGGCAAGCACTGAACACATTTTGGGAGGTACCCACAATGCCCTTGGTGGTCATCACAGGTGTCAGAATAGTCTGCATCCCAGGAACTTTGAACATACTGCTGTCCTGCGGAATAGTCTGGACCTGTCTCCAGAGTGCACAAGGCTTCTCCCTTATCTTCTTCTTCTCCCTTATCTTCTTCAGGATTTTTTTCTCAAATGTCACCTCCCAGTGTCCCTTTCCCCAAACCTCTTCATTACACCATGCGCACCCCAGCTCTGAGCTGCCGTTCTGCGTCTTACCTAAGCTGTGCACATCCTGTGTGCTTGACCTAATCAACTCTGCCAGAGTGTAAACTCCGTCTAGGTAGGCCTTTTGCTTTTGTACTTTTGAACCAGGATCTCGTGTAGCCCAGGCTAGCCTTGGACTGACTATGAAACCAAGGAACAGCCTTGAACTTGTGACCCTTGGGCCTCCACCTCCCCAGTGCTGGCGTTACAGATGTGTTCCATAATCACAAAATTTGTCAAAAAATTGACAAATTTTTCACCTGTTTTGTTAACTGAGTCTTACCTCTAACACATAGTAGGTGCTTGACATAAATGTGGAGCCTTAAAGGCGGGTTTAGGGACCAGAGAGACAGAGAGAAGGAAAAGAAGAGAGAGTCCTCTCACTTTCACTATTAGGGCACCAAGGCCCCGTCCATCTGCAAAATGATGTGACAATCATTCATCCCTCATAAAGCCCTGAGGGCAGAAGGAAAGGTCACAGGACAGTCACTGGTGAGCACCTGGTACAAGGTAGGCCCTGCTATCAAGAGTCCTTCCTTAGCCGGGGTGGGGGGGTGGGGGGGTGGTGGTGGTGGCGGCGCACGCCTGTAATCCCAGCACTCTGGGAGGCAGAGGCAGGCAGATTTCTGAGTTCGAGGCCAGCCTGGTCTACAGAGTGAGTTCCAGGACAGCCAGGGCTACACAGAAAAACCCTGTCTAGAAAAAACCAAATCCAAAAAACCAAAAAAACCAAAACAAAAAGAAAACAAAACAAAGAGCCCTTCCTGCCAAAAACGAGGGCACCCAGGCAGCAGCCTATCACAAATAAGTGTACGTTCCCTATACCAACAGGGGACAAGCCAACACAGCCCTGATCTGCATTTAGGCAGGAGTACGGGGAGCAGAGGCCGCTGCTTTCATCCCATGGATAGAGAAATAGAACACATTGGCCTGATTTCTCAGCTTGTTGGCAACCCCTGTGGCATGGAAAGGCCAGGCTCCAGGAGCCCAGCCAGTCTCCTCTAGATTTTAGCAGCGGTGCAGAGGGTCTCAGGGCACCCCCAGTTCTGCTGTTCTGGCCCTGGTTCCAAAGGCATGGGCCCTTGGCCTACTCCTGCCTTGAGGCTCCCACCCCATCTCCCATACCTTGAGCTGGAAGAAATAGTCCTCAACCTGCTCCTCGCTCAAGTTCAGCTTGGTGGCCACCAGCTTCTTCAAAGTGGTAGCCACATCCCGAGCCATGCGCACATCGCCACAAACGTAGAGGTGTCCCTGCTCCCCGTGGAGCACGCTGAGTACCTCGCTGGCCAGCTGCTTCTGCAGGATGTCCTGAACGTAGACCTAAGAGCACAGAGGACATGGTGGGACTAGCCCTGGACGCTGATGTCACTGTGGTCAGGCACACTGGCCATGGGGAGGGGAAGAGGGCCACGGAGGGCTTCAGTCAGCATGTCAGCTCAGGATATACAAGTATCCTGTCCTCCTGGCTTCCCTGAGTTCACCACACTTCAGAGACATCAAGCTTATAGCTCCGTCTAGGGCTCTGGGGTCTGCCTGCCTACACCCCAGAAAGAGGAGGCATCCCGGTATGGATCGGTCCCAGCTCTGATTTGTGGCTTGAGTCTAGGCTCCTAGGCTCCCCACTTATAAAGAAAGCCCTGCAGTTGTTCTGGAGTCGTTTGTCTGTTTTGGTTTTTCACCTAAGATGACCAATGGCCCTCCCACAGGATGCAAAGGGCGTCCTCAGGGCATGTTCACACTGATCTGAATGGAGAGTCTGTGTGCACCATTCACACCCCTGGAGCAGAGCGCCCACCTGAGGGCCCTGGTGGGATCAGCTCCATCTTCCAGTCTTGCTGAGCTAAGCCAGCCTACACCACATCTCCTGGCACAGCCCTGCGTCCCAGAGCCGCTAGGCATCTGCAGGTGGCTGCGCTGTGGAGATTAAACTACAGTGAGCATGGTGTTGTCACAGTGCTCCTCACATCTCCCTGACACCGTGCATCTTCACTGTAGACCAGAGGGGGCAAAGGCTTGGATCAGAAGGGCTGGATAGCCTGAGCACTGGCCATCACTCTGACAGCTTGCCGGGTGGCTGTGCTTACCTTGGGCTTGCCGGGCAGCCTGGAGTAGCCTGTGTGGACCTGGAACAGCACTCCCTTGCGGACCATCTCCTGCATTTCTTCCTGATAGAGGTGGTCCTCCTCTGGGTGCCGGCACCCAAACACCAAGGTCATGCGGCCTCCTTTGAGCCCTTGAAGACCCAGAAGATTGCAGTTACCACAGTGGCCACCAGAGGGCAACCCATGACCACCAGGTACCCAATAGGTAGGTTTCTGATTTGGCTTTATCCCTGTCTTATAGCTAAGGGAGGCACTCTTAAAAAATATGGTTTGGAGAGGGGGTGGGGGGAGTTCAGTATCAGTTCTGATTATGCCGACACATTACTCTTTCTTTTATTTGACATATTGCATTTTAATTTTCCTTCTTTTGAAATATTATTATAGTCAGTTCTTGGGAATTACGGGCAGGAGGATTGAGTCCTGCAAATTCGGGGACAGCCTCATTTATATATGGAATTTTTAGTTCAGCCAGGGCTACAATAACAAGACCTTGTCTCAAATACATAGATGTGTGTGTGTGTGTGTGTGTGTGTGTGTGTGTAACATGCTAAGGACATTCTTTTAGTGAAATATCAGAAATGTGTGGCCTTCTTCTGCCATCAAATACAGGCGCGGAGGCCTCAGGCATCCAGGGCATCTCCACAACCTCCTGATGCTATTGGCTGTGCTAGACTCCATGTTCAGGATCTTGAAGGTCAAACATTGCTAACGGATCCTTCCAGAAAAGCCTCACCTGGAGGATTCCAGACAGAGCTGTCCATCCTTCTCAGCTATTTCTCAAGTAGAAAGAAAATGTCTTCATCTAAAGTCTGTTACTCCCGTTCCCCCTTAACTCGGGAACCTCTACATAGGCTCTGTGTTGTTAATGGATGGTCCAGCAACAAGGCAAGCATTTAAAACCCGGCAAAATGGGCTGATGAGAGGGCTCAGCGGGGAGATGGGGAGGTGCTTGCCATCATGCCTGACAAGGGGAATTTGATTCCCGGAAGACGGTAAAGCAAGTTGACCTCTGACCTCCACATGTACACCAGGACACACTCCTCTAAATACACTAAAAAATAACAAGGAAATGTGGAGAAAGGGAGTGGGCAGGGTCAAACACTGCACATCTGTGTACTTAGTTATGGAATATGGTGTGGCCATTTGATGTGCCTGTGTAATGATCGCATCGATCACGGTGACAGGCACAGTCCCTTCCTATTGAGAGCTGTACCTCTGCACTGGGAGTCATGGAGCCGTTGCAGCCAGAAGCTTCGGAAGGGGGCCACGCCTGTACCAGGCCCAACGAGGATGCAAGGCTGGGAGGGGTCCTCAGGGAGTTGGAAGCCACTGGCACTGTAGGGAGACAGGAGGAGAAAGACCCTGGTCTGCAGATACCCCAAGCAGAAGCACATGTCGGATAGGGCTGGCGGGGACCTGGGCGCCTGGCGGGGATGGAGGGCAATGCCAATCCCAAGCCCTGTGTGTGGCTTTATCTTCCTGGCCCAGGCACAGCCTCTCCCACACTCGGGCCAGTCTCATTGGACCCCACCACGAGCATCACTTTAGCCTCGCCACAGACTCCACTACACCTTGTAGCCAGATGGCAAAATAAGGAGATAAAGAGTTCCTGCCAAGCCTTTATGAGCCAAGAGAAGACTCAGTCTTAGACCCTTCCCTTGCACTGCAGAATCTCCAGGGGTCAGGGGCTCCAAAGTGTGTGCTTACCTTCGCACGAAGCAGGGCACTGGGTCCTGGGGCTTCAGGTTACTAATCCAGGTGCTGCAGACACCATGGTGCAGGGGACCCTGACCATCTGCAAAGATAACACAGGCCTGACTAACACGCCTCGTGGTCTTCATGAACCCAGCTGCCTGTTCTTCCCACAGTGTCAAGCCCTGCTGGGCGGTTGGTTCCTGCATGAGGAGTTACCTTCTCTCCCAACTGTCTACATGGATCGGGGAAGGCAGTCAGGGACCTGCTGAGCAACTGTCCCTTTACCATTGTAGAAACTGAGTCACAGAGTCAGAGAAAACGGAGCGGATGACTAAAGTCATGGTGGAGACTCAGGTTCATGCTCAGGCTCTCCAGTCTTAAGCTATAGCATCTCCCAAGTGTTTGTCCAGGGACCCTCCCAGCAACCTCTCCCCACCAAGGCTCTGCCCACAGCTGTGTGAGATCACACCCCAGGGCTGGCCATGGTTGAGTGTCCTCATAAAGGATGCCTTTGCCAATAGGAACTCTGGGTGAGGGACAGTCTTCCACTCCCCATGTCTGTCTGGCACCTCAGCCTTTCCTAGAAGTCTTTCTTGGGCTTGTGGGTACCCCAGTCTCCTCTGGGTTACGTTGACCTGACACATGAGGGAGGCCTTTAGCAACTGGGTGTGTTCCGCGTGAACCAGCCTTCTCAGGGCTCCCCTGCATCTCCTCTTTCATTCAATGGTGAGGCATGGTTAGTGAGGATGGACAGACACAGGCTCTGTCCAGTATTTACAAATGGCGCTCTTTGCCAAGGAGAGAGATCTCAGCCATGTGGACTCTTCCCAGCACGTCCGGCTCAAACAGAATTCAGTTACATCGGTTACAACAGGAGGTCCGTCCGGGGAGGATCCAAGCTTGGTCCCTGGACCTCCTAGGTTGTGGTAGCTTCACACGCCCTCATGATACCTGGGACTTCTGGGCACCCACACAAACATATGTCCGTGCCTGAGCTCCTTTTGACCTCTGGCTGTTCTGTGAGGCAGGGCCTGTCTGCAGTTTCTACCCCCAGTGTGACCCCAGCATGGAGGTGAGACAGAGCCATCACAGGACGGGAACACTGAGGGAATGAAAAATCGAAAGAAGGTTCCCTGCATCCAGCTGCATCATTAGGATGACCAAAAATAACTGGGCTCCCTACAATCCAAGGCGTTTCACGTCCGAGCCCATTTAACAGCCAGAGACTGTAACGATGGGCCAGTTCTTAGCTTCAGCAGCTAAACTCCCTGAATTTGAGTCTCTAGTTAATGACAGGTGTCTCTGAACAAGTGGGTTAACCCTCTCCATGCCTCTTTTTCCTGCCTTGTAAAAATACACATGGAAGGCGTCTCCCACAGGTTGGGATGGGAGACAAAGGAGCGAGCTTCATGCCTGGCTCTGTGACGCTTCATGCCTGCTCTGTGACACTGTGCCTATCCAGCATCTTACATCACTGACAACTCTGGCAGGTGGCTGTCACGGCAGCGTGGAGCTGACAAAGGTCTGAACAGCTGTTGTAGTGATCAATCTTGGCCATCAACTTGATACACCTTGGAAGAGGAACCCTCAGTGGAGGACGAGTCATCAGATCGGACTATGGGCGTGTCTGTGGGGTGCTTTCCTAAGTGCTAATTGATGCAGAAGAGTCTGGCCTACTGTGAGCGGTGCTGATCCTGAGCTGTGTAAGGGACAGAGCTGAGCAAGCCAGAGGGAACAAACCACTCGGTAGTGTTCCTCCACCGGGCCTGCCTCGGCTTCCCCTGGTGACAGTTGTAACCTGTCAGTTCAACAAACCCCTAAACTGGATCTTCCCCCTGAATGGCGGCAGTCATAGTATTGGTCACAGCAGCAGAAAGCAATCGAGGACAGCTGCCCCTAGAAGGACCGGCGCAGATGTCACCAGAGTCTGCCTGTCTCACCTCGGGTGCGATAGTTGACCACGGCCACAGTGAGGTGAACCTCCGAGGGGGTGTGGTCCTGGGAGGAGCTGATGGAGTAGTAGCGGGGCTTCAGGATAGGGAGCTGGGACAGCAGGAAGGTGGCAGGCACGCGCAACGAAGGGAACTCTTCCAGCACCTCCAGGAACGTGGGGCTGTTGCTGAACTTCCAGTCATTGTACTCTGAGGGCTGAAAGACAAGGGTGGTGTGAGGGGTCGGGAGACCTGCCCTGCCCTGTGGGAGGAGGGGATGCCCCACCCAGTCAGTATCCATCCATTCCCTCAACAGGCAGGGCGAGGGTGGACGCTGTCCAGGGTGCTGAGGCTACTCCGTTGGATGGGAAGCAAGGCCGGGGCAGCTAGTAAACCTCTCTCTCTCTCTCTCTCTCTCTCTCTCTCTCTCTCTCTCTCTCTCTCTCTCTCTCTCTCTCTCTCTCTCTCTCTCTCTCCCCCTTCCTCCTTCTCTCCCTTCCTCCCTTCCTCTCTCTCCCACTCTCTCTCTCTCTTTGCATAGACAAACCACAGCTCCTTTATTAATTTGTTCATTATTGCTTACCTTCACTGATACTTTCTTAAAAATAATTTTTAGTTTTTATTTTATTTATATCAGTTCTAGCATTTTAAGCTTTCTTTTCCCTACTGTTTTATTTTTTATTCGATATATTCTTTATTTACATTTCAAATGATTTCACCTTTCCTGGATCCCCCCTCCCCAAAAGTCCCATAAGCCCTCTTCCTAAACAATTCACATATCAAATGATGCCCAAGAAGAAGGAAGAAGAGGTCCTGGTCCTGGAAAGGCTCAGTGCAGCAGTGTAGGGGAATACCAGGACAGGGAAGCGGGAAGGCGTGGATTGGGGAACAGGGGGAGGGAAGAGGGCTTATGGGGCTTTGTGCCTAGAACACTACTATGGGTAGGGTTAGGATGAGAATGGGGCAGGATTGTAACCCCAGCTAGTTAGAAGGCTGAGGCAGGAGGATTCCAAGTTTAAGGCCAACGGGCATTACAGATTGAATTGAGAGCTAGCTTGGCTAACTTTGTGGGATCCTGCCTCAGAATAAAAAGAAAGAGAAGAGATAGGAGTTTGTCTCAGTGGTAGAGCCCGGCAAGTGTGAAGGTCTGAGGGGAATGCTAGCACCCACAAAACAAAGAAAACATCAAAGCTCCCCAACATCATCAGCTCACGGCAGGGCTCAGCGCCCTCTCTCTTTGGGGAGGATAGGGAGGCATGATCTTGCTACATAGCCCAGGCTGGTCTTGAGCTCATTGTTGGCCCAAACTCACTATCCTCCTGCCTCAGCCTCCTGCATGCTGGAATCACAGGCATGTGCCACCCTACCCAGTGGGCTAATTTCCTTACTGTACTGTAACTTGGAACCAACTGAATCTGGGTTCAAGTCATGGCCAGATGTCCTTCCTAACTTAACCCTAGTCCTTGTGGAGTGAGGTGGATGCAGCCATTTACACAGAGTTGTTGAGATGGTGACAATGTGCCCCGTGACTTTGTGTCTAGTGCCTCTTACAAAGAAACGGACTTAGAAGTTGCAAATAACTTAATGGATCACCCCACTAACTATTAACCCAGCTCCCCACCTGCCAGTATATCCATTTGCCCATTGTCAAGTTTGTTCCACATTTGGGAAGACAAAGGCCATCCACAGAGGCTGCCCCTCTAGTCAGATTCCAAGGAAGTGCACTTTGGCTACTGATGACACTGTGAACCTGACTAGATTTCAGATCACCATGGAACACACCCAGGTGAAGGAGTTTCTAGAGATTTAACTGGGGAAGACCCACCCTGAATTCCTATTGGCTGGGACTTCAGACACATCAGCGTCCACCTCTCCTACTTCCTCACTCCGGAAGCAATGTGACCTGCCACTCACATCCTGTTGTCATGACACCCCACCGTGATGACCTAAAATGAACCCTCCTTCCCTTAAATTCCTTCTGTCATGCATTTAGCCACAGAAATGGGACACATAATGAATTCAGGTTACAGCATACTGACTTCAAGAGACTCACTCAGTGCTACTGTGTACTTGGGATGGGGCAGCAGACAATACCTAGCCCCAGATAAGTATGGACAAGGCACACCTAGGGACTCAGAAGGATGGTCTCAGAGGTTGAACTCTGCTCTGGGCGCTGTTCCCTCCACTCTATGAAATGCCCCTGCCTCATCCACCAGCCAGACCCTCACCTGACACAAGGCCTCCAACCTCTGCCTGTCAGCCTCTTCCGTGGCAAGGCGAGCCAGCTTGTGGAGCTGCAGCTGGGTGGGAGGGGTAGTGATGTCCAGGAAGTAGGTAAGGGCTTGGCTGAGTGAGCAGGGGGGCAGCCTCTTGTCTTTGACCCAGTAGCTGCCTGAATGGAAGGAAGAAAGGTGTCAAGGTGGGGAAAGGCCTGCTTGGGTCTCTCATATGATGACTCCTCCACCTGCAAGGGAGGGATGACTGACATCTTGGCTCCAGAAAAAGCAAAGATGAGGAGCTGGTGCTGAGACAGGGCTGCCAGGGTGGGCTGAAAAAATGCCCCCAAGTGGGCACCCATATTAACTTTGTCCTGACAGACTAGGCACATCCTTCAGTGGCCCGGTACTTGAGTCTCTGACATCCCCAGGTGAACCTCAAACTTAGCGACTAAGTCCACTGGAGACAGATGTACGCCCCAGAGGCTGGTTGCTCTTTTAGAGAGAGGTTTATGGCTACAGCCCCCCACCCCCACCCCGGGGTATTGAAGCAAGAGGCTCTGGTGAACAGATCAATGCAAATTGTGGTGGCTGGGCTTCAGGAGTCCCAAGAGACAGCATGTGGAGAGTCACAGCATGACCCAGGTACAAACTCTGGCTCCCACTTCCCAGCTGGGTGTCTGAGTCCTGTGACCTCCAGCTGCTTCCTTGAGAAACAGATATGACGACTCAGCCCGTGCTGGCAGTGGCAGTGAGTAACAGCCACAACTGGGAAATCGCTGGCACAGTGCCCGTTGTTCCCTGGTCCACAGGTGTTTAGTGCGTGTTAGCACATTGCTTTTAATTCCTCCCCTCTCCCCTCGCTTCCTTCCAGAGACAAGGACTTTATTATTAATGTGTCTCTCATGTGGACCACATCTGGATTCTTACAGCCCCAAAGATGCAAGCGTCTTGTCTCTAAGTTTCAGGCTGACTCCCTTTTTCCTGGATGATGGTGGACACTACCAGGATTTGCTTCTGCAATGCTTCCTCCAAGGCTATGGAGAGGCATCACGACCAGTGAAGGCCAGGAAGCTTGTCCCGTGAGCTGGGATGGGACTAGATCAGGACAGACACAGGCCCAGTCCTCAGGGATGGGAGTGAGGGAAACAGAGGTTTGTCTGGGCCCAGGGGCTCACCGCTCTCATCCAGGACCTCCAGGCACACAGTTTGGTGTGGTGTAGGACAATCCACAACTCGCTCCAAGATGCCCTGCACCAGGGCGGTCTGGTTGCCTGGGAAGATGCCCAGGTGCTCTCCGGGCAGGTAGCTGGGCCCTCGGCTGCCCTCGAAGGTGAGCTGAACAAGGAGGGTGGTGCGGCTACAGAAGAAAAGGGAGTCATGCGGGACTGTCGATTCCCCAGGATAAGTGTTCTCCTGCCACCAGTGTGGTCACCAGCCAGTTGTGACAAGCCACCCCCTCAGCTGGGGACCCCTCGGTGCTCCGGAGTTTCCTGGAGGAGTTTGACTACAGCCTTCCCTAGCAGAGCAGGGAGCATGGAGGCCTTGTCTACACTTCTGCCACAAGAAGCATCGTGCTCAGAGTGTGTGGGCACCAGAAGTAGCCTTCCTTTTCTCCAGAACAAATCCTGTCCTCATTGGAACTGAGGCCACTTTCCTCAGGACAGGAGAACAGGAGAGGAGGGACAACACCGATGAAATCACAGATCGCTCACACCCTCTTCCACCCAGCTGGGAAATTCCAGCATCTTTGCCAAACACTGGCATGAAAAGTCTGAAGACTCAAACGGTCTGAGTACCTCCTGGTCACTCCCTGTAGTGAGAGTTCAGAGTGAGGAAGCGCCAGTGAGGCAGACATCCAGCTTCCAAAGTGGGCAAAGGCACAGATGCCAAGAAGGTGGCAGAGAAGGTGGTGCCGGTGGTGATAACCTTGGTGGGCATGTCTCCCCTCCCACGGACAGAGCGACTCTCTGGTTCTTTGTGCTCTCCAGAGCAGTCTCAGACACTAGCCAAGCATCCCTGCCCGTCCTTACCTGGACTTCTCGCTCTGCAGATTTTGCTGGGATTTCAGCCTCATGGTGAACACGTTCTTGGCATGGATGCTGCCGAGGGCTGGGAAGACAGATAGACATGACACAGAGCTCCTGAGCCGTGCTGGGGCAAGTCCCATATGCTGAGCTGAGTTCTCCTGCATGTTCCTGTCCTTGGTGGGCAGTTCATGTGGGCCAAGAGGCTGGCACGGTGCCTGGCAGGGTTAACTCCACCACCCACCCACTGATGCTGGCTCCCTGTGCTCACTACTACTCTCCCGGGGGTCCTGACCCACTCTCCCTCAGCCTGAAGCTCTGTACCAACAAGTTCTGTAGCCAGGGAGACAGATGCCTGGCAGTTCAGAAGGGCATGGTGGAGTCCTTGACTACTGGTTCAGGGCTCAGACAGCCTCAACTTAAGGAGGAAAGGCTAGTAGGGTGCAGAGAAGCTGTTACCTTTGTTGAGGTCTAAAGGCTCTGGGCTCTGGGTGAGCCTGTATTGCTGCGACTCCCATGTTGCATTGGAAGTGTAGCGTTTCGGGATCTGAATGTGATGTTTGCTTCGAACATCAAATGTCTCACAGGCGGCCTGGAAAGTTAGGCAAAATGGCGCCATCACCATCCCCATCCCTCACCATGGGTTAAACACCAAACGGATGCATGACAGAACACCTCAGCGTGCCATCTGAAGGGGGCTGGAAGAGCTCAGAGAATCCCAGGCTTGGCACATAGTGGTTATCGCTATTGTGATGGATATTAAAGTTGTCATCATATATTTATCCCTTTCCGCATAGCAAGGGAAGTCTGGGTCTTCCTGATCCTGATAGAAAAACTCACAGAGACTTGGAACCACGTCTACTGGACTTCCCATTGCTGTCCATTCATTTCAGTGTTAAGCTCCCTTCACCAGCAGGGAGGAACCCAGAGAGTAAAGATTTAAGGAGATAAAAATCAGGTCATGAGAGCTAAGCAGTGTGTCCTCTGTCCCTTCCTCTGCAGAGCTGGGAGACTGAAGGAAGACCTCACTATCTCAAGGTAGCCAAGTCTATTAGTAGGAAGAGCCCTGGAGACATAAGGTCAGGGGAGGGAGTGGATCAGTTACCATCTCTCGCCTGAAGCATCACACTAGAGTGACAATCTACTTGGTGGAAGGGGGGGGGTTGGGCTGTACTCCCACTCTACACCTGGTAGAGGTCATGACACCCAGGACGCCAGGCCCAGATGTGTTTGGCATGAACGCATTACAGCCTGTCTGGCTGGACACTGACCCGGAAGGTCTGCACAGCCCAGCTGCGGAAGGCATCCTCCTGCCCGCTGAGTTCGTCCCCCTCTCCTGTCGGAGCAAGCTGAGAGGCTCCCAGGTGGGACAGCTTCTGGTCGATGTCATGAGCAAAGGCGCAGAACTGAGGGTACATGCTGGAGCCAAGGCCAAACACGGCATACCTGCCAGGAAGGACACACACGGAGATTCAGGATGGCTGGCAGCAGTGCCCGTGGCCTGCAGGACAGACCCGTGCCCACTGAGTCACACTGTAGTCTGGCCTTCCTCGGTCATGTGACCAATGGACTCTAAGCCTGCAAACCTACAAGAGGGACTTGATTTCTATGTCTTGATCCTCAACCTATTCAGAGGACAAACCTCAGACTCTGTCTGCCCCTGGACATCCTGTGCACACCCTGCTCCTTGGTCTGATCCTAGGCTGGGTCCCAGGAGGCAGGGATATGGAGAGTGCCTCACCTGAAGGTGTGGTTGAGTTCTCGCAGCATGAACAGAGATTTCTTCAGAGTCTACAAAAGACAAGGAACCAGAGTTCTCAGGCCAGGAGCTATAAAACCACTGCTTTCCTTCACTATGATGGTCTGTCTAAACACTGAGCAGGCAAAAAATCCAGATCCTAGGGGGAAAGCCACTGGACAAATCCACATTGCCCCTCACTCCAGCTGAACCAGCTCCCGTGGGACCCTGCCCCTCAGTGGAAGACACAGAAGTCTTTGGGGTCCCCATTTAGCTCTGAAAGAACACAAGGTTCCTCAAAAAGAATATGAACCTCGCTTCTTGCTTGGAAGTCGCTAGGAGCAACAGATTCTCTAAAATAACTTTGATTTCCAGGAAACTGACTTAGGCAGCGTGGGACCCATCACACTGTGGGAAGCTAAGCCCTTTGTAATCTCTTCTTGTGCACTTTCTTTTCAATGGCCATTTCATCCTTCCAATGCTAGAGAGATGAACTCAAATTGGTGCTAACCAAACCTTAACATCTGGCTCACGGCACAAGGCTAAGCAGGCTTGCGTGAGGCCAGTTAGACAAAATTCACGTGGTTGGCCCAGTTTCCTTTTTGAGAATGATACAGTTTTTGTTTGTTTTTTTAAGATTTATTTATTTGGGCTGGAGAGATGGTTCAGTGGTTAAGAGCACTACAGTGTATGCATATACATAAGATAAATAATTTGAAAAAAACTATCTAAAACAAATAGATTTATTTATTTATTTTATATACGTGAGTACACTGTCACTGTCTTCAGACACACCAGAAGAGGGTATCGGATCCCATTACAGATGGTTGTGAGCTACCGTGTGGTTGCTGGGAATTGAACTCAGGACCTCTGGAAGAGCAGTTAGTACTCATAACTGCTGAGTCATCTCTCCAGCCCCAATATATTTTTTTTCAAAAAAAAAAAAAAGAATTTGTTTTAAGGAAATATTTGTGTCAGAGAGTGTGTTTATTATGTACAAGAGTCTAGGTGCCCAGGGAGGCTGGAAGACAATGTTGAATTCCTTGGAGCTGAAGTTATAGGAGACTGCAAGCCACCTGATATGGGTGCTGGGACTGAACTGGGGTCCTTTGGAAGTGCAGCAATCCATTTTACCTGCTGAGCCATCTCTCCAGCTCCTAAATAGGAATCCTTGTTGAAGGGGAATTTGAGTCAAGCTTTCCTATGGAGTCCAGGCTGGGCCCAAATTTGTGATCCTCCTGCCTCAACTGCCAAGTTCTGGGATTGCAAGTACACATCACTATGTGCAGTTAAGTAAGGATTTCCAAATCTTTTTTTAAAAGTAGGTTGTGGCTGCAATGTTGGCTCAGGAGGTAAAAGTGCCACCAAGGCTGAAAACCACAGGGACTCACATTACAGAAGTAAGAATTGTCTCCTGCAAGGTATCCTCTGACCTCCGTATGCAAGCTGTTGGGCGCACGCACACGCGCACACGCACACATACACAAAACAAATATAAATAAGTAAATGTAACAAATCCCCTCAAGTAATCTAAACACACATAAACAAGAGCTGGTCAAGTCACAAGAA
Organism: Apodemus sylvaticus; assembly: GCF_947179515.1. NCBI lineage: Eukaryota > Metazoa > Chordata > Mammalia > Rodentia > Muridae > Apodemus > Apodemus sylvaticus. The sequence goes on from NC_067481.1 coordinate 44,770,323, forward strand.
GGCACTGTGTGCCATTGGGGAAAATGGCGTAAGAACCCAAAGTGACCTCAGTACTTACTTCCAGGTCATGCTGAGTCCCCTGGACCCTTGGTCCTCCCGAGCCCCTCTACCCCCAGATGACCAATGTCCCCAACCACCCACCTGTCCATTGCTGGGACAGTCTCCATTCCCAAACGTGCTCGTCACCACCAGAAGTAGCTGCTCCTCTTCCAAGGCGCTTGCCTTATACTGGTCCATGCAGACAACCTGTGTGACACACCATGGACATCAGCCTTTGGCTCCCAGGGGGCCACTTACACTCACCCGAGACTCCTTCCACCTAAATGGGTACCTTGGTGTTGAAGGCATAGCTGAACAAGGCCGCCAGGTCCCTGGCTAGCGCCTCGGATTTCCCTGTCTCAGTAGCAAAGAGGACTGTGGCTCTGACTCGGGAAGCCATGACTTTTCGCATTAGCACGGAAGCAAAAAACACCACCCTGTGGGGATGAACAGACAGACACACAGACAGCTGAGCACTGAGTTAGCCTCCAGAAGAGATGGAGCAGGAATGACACTGGGTTGTGGGGGATGAACTTCCACTTCACATTTTCTGACTGGTGGCCCCTGTGCATCCTAACTCAGTCTCCTTGGCAAGTCCTGAACTACAGAAGCAAATCAGTCTCACAATTGGTGTCTAGAGTTCTGGGAGCCAACACCATAAAGAACACTCTCTGTATGTCCTGCCCTTCATGGTGGAGTCAGGGAAGCTGCCTCAGTAAAAGGGACACAGCACAGACAGAGGGACACACCCACTTCACGTACTTCACCAAGACTCTGAACCGGATCTCTCTCTTCTTGGGCTTCAGCTTCTCATCCTGCCAGATGTGGGTCTTCCAGGGTTCAATCTGCAGAAAAAGAGGGGAGTTGAGGGTGGAGTTCTGGCTGGGCTTGGGCTGGGGGAAGTTGGAAAGGCAGAGGACCCTCTACTGCACCCCACCACGGCTTAGCCAAAGCTCAGGCCCTACATGAGCCACAAAGCAGAGGGCACTTGGCTTCCTCTGTCATGGTCACAGAAGGTAGGCCCATTACTTTTCGTATCTTTTTATTGGGTACACTAGATAATGTGAAGCCTAATCTGGGCACCTTAGAGAACACAAGGTGGCACTCAGCTGGCATGTACAACCCTGGGTTGTCACACTACATAATCTGCATGGCTGAGCTACAAGATGGGGAGGGCGGGAGGCTCCTCCCTGACCTGGTAGTAGTAGAATGGAGATAGGACATAGTTCAACATCTCCTGGTGGAACACAGGGGTGATGCTCCCAGACACGGGAGGGACCAGCCAAATCCAGTCTGCAGGGCAGCCTCCTCGGGCCCGGTACTCATTCTGCATGTGCTTCATGAAGGACTCTGAAGCTGTGTGGTGGTCCATGATGGTCACATTCTGCTTCTGAAGGGAAAAAGATGGAGTGGGCTGAGATATGGCAGCAGAGAAGAGCGGCGAGAGTCTGCACCGGAGGCCGGGGATCTATGCAGTGGCTCCGCCCCTGCTCCCAGTCTTCTCACTGACTGTTGCAGAAACGCACACAGGTCCAAGCCCACAGGCTTAGAGACTCAGGCCACCACCACAGCCACGTATATAACTGACAGCCCGCAGTCACATGAGAGTTTCCTAGGTTCTCAACCTGCAGGCCTTCACACTGCTCAGGGGTCACTAATCAGCTATCCTGCATTTCAGATAGTTACATATGGTTCAAGCAGTAGCAAAATTACAGTTATAAAGTAGCAAGGAAAATAACTTTATGGTCAGGGGTCACCACAACATGAGGAACTGTTAAAGTGTTACAACATTAGGAAGGCTGAGAACAATTTCCCTAAGAGCAGCCTTCAGAAAGTCGAAGGCACAGGTCTCCATGCATTACCAGCAGGCAGAGAATCTCAGGTGTGGGCAGCCCACACTGCACTGTCTTGTTTCAGGAAAAGAAAATAGAAACTCAAAGGAGGCTCACTGTGGAGTGCTTGCCTGGAGAACAAGAAGCACTGGGCATCTATAATCTCAGCACTCTGGGTACAGGATGAGGATTGGGAGTTCAAGGCCATCCTCAGCTACGTGGGGAGTTCCAGGCCAGCCTGGGCTACAAGAGATCCTCTCTCCAAAACAAACAAACACAAAACCACCAGAATCATCTGTAGGGACAGAGGGGACCAGAGTGTAGGGAAGACAAGCCATCCACATCTTAAAAACTAGAGACCTAAACTAGTCTGGAAAGATCCAGTAAAAGCAGCTGCCCCACCAAAGTCTGGAAATCCATTTGACAAAGAGAAGCTGGGCGGTGGTGGCGCACGCCTGTAATCCCAGCACTTGGGAGGCAGAGGCAGGTGGATTTCTGAGTTCGAGGCCAGCCTGGTCTACCGAGTGAGTTTTCCAGGACAGCCAGGGCTACACAGAGAAACCATGACTCAAAAAACTAAAAAAAAAAAAAAAAAAAAAAAAAAAAAAAAAAAAAAAAAGACAAAGAGAAATTTGTTTACAACTTGGGGGAGGGAGGGCTCAGTGGGTAAGGGCATTTGTCACCAAGCCCAACCTGAGTTTCTTTTGTTTTCTTTTTCTTTTTTCTTTTTTAAAGATTTGTTTTACTGTCATATATAAAAGTACACTGTAGCTGCCTTCAGACACTCCAGAAGAGGGCGTCAGATCTCATTAAGGATGGTTGTGAGCCACCATGTGGTATGATGCCCTCTTCTGGCCAGGTACTGCACACATGTGGTGCAGGTAAAACACCCATACACAAAAAATAAAATGAAAAAAAAAAAAAAAACAAAAAAAACAACAACATATAAGGGTAAAAGATTTAAAAAAAAAAGAAGAAGAAGAATTTTGTAAAACCCCAAGTAGAGTTGTTCTGGATTCACAGTGCCTTCATACCCCTGTAAAGTAACAAAAATTCCCAAATGGAGCCATCATAAGCCAGGACTGTCTGTGCACATATACAGTGCACATATGACATCCCTTGGATGTCAGGAGCAGATGATAACTACAACAAGCACAGATGTGCCAACCACGTGTGTCACCCTTGGGAACAAGTGAGCTCCAAACATGTCTTATGATCAGTTAATCCTGGCAAAGACCCAGTGAGGGAAACGCAATTCCCATTTTTTGTTTTGTTTTCCTCTTTGAAAAATAATTCATGGAGTTGCCCAGCCTGGCCTTGAACTCATGATCCTTCTGCATCCACCTCCTGAATGCTGGACTCACGTGCTCCATCACACCTGGCTACTGTCCTTACTTCATAAGGGGGAAAGGCCATGCCTTTTTGAAAAGTGTTCTGGAAGATGGTGACAAGAATAGCCTGGAAATTTGGACAGTAGAGGACACCATCGGGGATGACCGGGTCTCTGTAGATTTGCTGGGACATATCTGCATCCTGCCGAGGCAGGGTTCGCAGTGGGAGTCCCTGGGGGTTAGGATGTGTGAGTCAGGGGTGGGTGGTGCTTCCTGCCTGAGCCTGCCCCAGGGGGGCTCTTCCTTCTTTGTGTAGCTCACCACTCCTTACTCCCTGAGCACAAGGTGAATCTTCCTGACAGTGACCCAGCCCTGGAGGACATTGTGTGATCCCATTGCTTTTGACAGCCGCCCACATTCTAATGCCTGGCACTCACGGGGCAAACATTAAGTCTCCATTGAAAAAATGAATGGGGCTGGGCAGTGGTGGTGCACGCCTTTAATCCCAGCACTTGGGAGGCAGAGGCAGGTGGGTTTCTGAGTTCGAGGCCAGCCTGGTCTACAGAGTGAGTTCCAGGACAGCCAGGGCTACACAGAGAAACCCTGTCTCAAAAAAGCCAAAAAGAAAAGAAAAAGAAAGAAAAAAAAGAAAAAAGAATGAATGAATGAATGAATGGCCCTGCCCAAGGCTCTGGACTCCCGACCTCTTCAAGTTCCCCAGGAAATGGAACCCACTGGAACAAAGCTGAGGAGTGACGGCAGACAGAAGGCTCAGTCCACACAGGAAGCAGCTGCTGTGTCTACCGAGCCAGTGAGGCTTGAGTTACCCTGCCCATGTGGAGGGGGCTCACCTCCGCTTGCCCACCCATTCCATCACTTCCTGTCCTCTGCCATGAGCTAGACTAGAGGCCTAGCAGTGAACTCAGTCCTGATCCCAGCCCCGGGGAGCCCTGAGCACTGCACAGCTCACATTTCCAGTGGAGGAAACAAACAAGAAAGATAAGGATCATCCACCTACAACCAGATGCTGGAAACCACTTAAACAAGACCAAGTTAAAGGAGGAAAAGAAGGCAGTGGGGGCGAGGAACACTGCCGAAGTGGCCTGGTCCAAAAGGGGTTCTTTAAGGAAGTGAATGGCTGAAACCTTCACAGGGGGAAGGACCTGGTCATAGGGTGATTTAAAGGAAGAAGATTTGGAGCAGGAGGAAAAGTAAGGGGGCCAGCGAGATGGCTCAGGAGGTAAAGGGGCTTGCTGCCAAGCTGGCCAAGCTGAGTTTGATCCCTAGAACCCATACATTGGAAACAGAGAAGAGATTCCTGTTAGCTGTCCTCTGCTAACAGCTCTGCTAAGTACATGCTATGGTGTGTGTGTTACCTTTACACACACACCATAGCATGCACTTAGAAGAGCTAAGGGCCTGTGTTAGGACCCCTTTTGCTGAGTTTTTGAACCCTGCAAGAATTTCAGATGACCCAGGAAGACAGGAAGGAGGCTGCAAGTGGCGGAGGAAGCGGCCGTGTGAGGAGATGGGGCTCACTGGCTGTAACAGGAGCAGGAGAATGAGAAGGAGCCCAGGGATTGGCAGTAACTATTGGCTAGCTGGCCATGTCTGTCTTGCAGCCAGCACAGCTGATTTGTGTGCAGTGGGAATGATGGGGCAGGGAGGGGCCCTGGGGACGCAGCTAGGAGGAGATTCTCTGAGTGACGACCTGGAACAATAGAAGCCAAGCTGCACACCATGCCCAAGTGCAGAAACAGGCAGCCTTGGGCAAAAGGAGTTGCCCAGAGCTAGACCAGCACTAATGCTGGGTCTCAGCACCCAGCAAGCATGAACACATGCACACGTGAATGAATGATGTTGTAAAGGTAACATCAAGTGCCAGACAAGCAGCTGGATCAAGCGACCTTGCTAAAACCTCTACCAACCCCCAAGACAGCTGACACACCTGGAAACTGTGGAGCACAGCCACATTGATCTCTGTGACAGCCCGGTCTTTCCAGAGGGAGGCCAGTGTGTGGGTCTCCAGGCCCATCCTTCTGCCCACTTCCTGTAGAAACCAAGAGATGAGGGTGAGGCAATTTGGGGGGGGGGGAGGCGTCCCCAACCCACCAGCCCGATGCCCCAGCTGGCCCAGCTGGGTAACCCTTGTCACCTCCAGGATGTTGTAGCGCTGTGTGTCACAGAAGTCTCTAACTCCAATCTCGGTGCCCATGTACCAACCATTGAAGGGGCAGGCTGGGAATTCGAGGCCACCCACTTCCAGTAGCATGTTGGCCACTGCAGGCAGAGCATACCACTTCAGCCCGAGCTCCCGGAACCACTCATACCTGGCAGAGAGGCAGATCCAGTTATAATTAGGGTCATCTCTTTTGACCTCTCTCCCCAATCAAAAAATAATTAACATCAGTAAAAGGGTTAACCAAAGAAATCCTTCCTTTTCTCTGCTTTTTTGAGACAGGGTCTCATATCCCAGACTGGTCTTGATTTTATGTAGTTGAGGATGGCTTTGAACTTTTGATCCTCCTGACTCTAACTCCCAAGTGCTTGTGTCATCCACACTAAGTTTATGCAGTGCTGGGAATCAAAGCTAAGGCTTCAAGCATGCTAAGCAATCATGCTCAACTGAGCCCTAGCCCTAGGACTAGAAGAGTCCTTCTGAAGAGATGATCTCAGTCACCCCACCAGGGGAGATAACAGGGAACACCCAGGGTCGCTCATTCTAGAAGACATCTCTTTATTCAATCATCCATGCAAATGGGTCAGGTATATGCCAGACTAAATGCTGAGCCTCTGGCATAATGCTGCACCCGAGGACTCTGGCACCAGACAGTTGGGGTTCAAGCATTGACCAGGGGGCTCCTAGCCCCTCAGATCCTCAGCATCCCCATCACATACATAGAGCCAATAACAACAAACACATGGGATTATTACAGACAGTATCGTTCATTGTATACTTAGACACTCTACAAATATCTATAATTAAGCACCTACTATGAGCCCTGCACTTTATAGATGAAAAGTTAAGATTCTATTCCCAAAGTTACAGTCCAGAATCCAGACCATAGACTGTAGACTATAGACTATGAAGGGTAAGTAAATACACCAGTGAGAAAATGAGAAATGAAGTGTGGTCTGGGGTTGGAGATGGGTGATCAGGAAAGACTTCTCAAAGGTGCGGTGATGTCAAAGGGAAGACCTTTTGAAGAGAAAACTGGAGCCTTGCACAATTCCGAGGAGAGGGCAGATCAGGTAGAGGAAGTGGGGCAGAGGCCCTGAGCCAGGGCTGAGCTCAGTATGCTCAAAGGCCAAGAGCTGTCAGCCTGGGCTGCTACCTAGTAAATCTCCACATATGGAGGCATTTTGCAGAAGTTCGACCAGCTGCGCTCTTGTGGCCCTACACTTCCTCTATCTAGGAGGGGCGTCCTTTCCCTAAGAAAGCTGAGAGGAGGCCATCATAGAGACAGCTCGGCAGGTAAGGACAGTAGCTACCATGCCTGATAAACTGAGTTCAATCCTTGGGCCCATAAGGTAGGAGCCAATCGAATGACTCCTGCAATTGACCCCTGACCACACACACACACACACACACACACACAGAGAGAGAGAGAGAGAGAGAGAGGGAAGGAGAACACACACACACACATGCACACACACACACTATATATATACACACATAACCAGACACACATACATCACACACAGAAACATACAAGTACACCACACATACAAACATAGAAACACACCACATTTACAAACATAAACACATACCACATACATTACACACACTATATACACAAACAACACACACATGATCATAAACATACCTCACACACACATGATCATAAACATATACCTCAGATATCATATACATACATACAAACATACACATATATGCACACATACAATCACATACAGGTACACACACAAGCACACACATTTACATACAGACAATAAATGAAAGAAAAAATTTAGAAGTTGTTGGGAGGTGAGCAAAAGCCTGGTTCTACTCAGACAGACGCTCAAGGGCTCTCCTTAAGCCACTGCCTCCCAGGACCCTGTTTGCTAGGCTGCTGCTCCCTCGGTAACCATCAGCAGCTCCTCATAAGGCTGAGGCTGGAGAGGAAAGACCAGGGCCGATGCAGAGGGCAAAGAGACAGACCTTGCAACATCTATCCTCTGGGCACCGCCTGAGACTGGGCTTGTGTGCACATAGCCTGTAGCCTTGGGGACTTACTTGGGATGCTCCATGGTAACCTCCAACACAAGATCAGGAGGGATTTCAAAGACCTCTGGATCTTGACCGTTAGCCTGCAGGACCAGAGGCAGCACATCGAAGCGGCCATAGCGGGGCTTCCAGCCCAGGTCGATGCACAACTGAGAGAGAAAAGAGCCCAGTAAGTCTGCAGGCCCAGGCCACACATTGCCCAGAGGGACCTATGAAAGGCTGGATTGGTACCTGGGTGAACTCCAAGGTAGCAGGATCCCCTCTGATGGTGCCATCGGGCATCTGGTAGCCGGCATACCTGATGAGCTGTGAATTCCAGAGCCTGAAGTCGTGTTTCCCGTCACTCCTCTGGGGGAACACGGTGATGGCCGACCTTCCCCAGAACAGGGACATAGTCATTTACTAACTCCGTGGTTGGGGTGAGTGGGGCAGGGGTTCCCAGCCAACCTCCCTCCGCTCTTCCCTGTGCCCCAATCACCCTGAAATCACCTGCGAGCTTCTCCCTAACCATCAAGACCAACAAGGGGCCCACCACTCTGGGAAGCCTCATGTCCCTCACACACACACACACACACACACACACACACACACACACCGCCTTTCACTGCTGGACCCTTTTCTTCTCAACGTTGGCGGCTGTGCATCACAGGTTTGCAGCCGATGGAACTGCATTCTAGGGTATCACTCACCTCTGTATCCCACCCTGTCACCTCCCTTTCCCTGGCCTCTGGCTTAGTCCTGTGCTGAATCTCCATTAGGTGTGCACCAAGTGTTATTTGCATGACAGCGAATGACAGACTGAGCGCTATATAGACTAGGCTAGCCTTCAACTCACAGAGATCCACCTGCCTCTGCCTCTTTTTAAAACAAGACAAAGTCTGTCAATGTGACCCAGACTGGCCTGAAATTCATGGCAATCCTCCTGCCTCAGCCTATCCATGGCTGAATTCGCTGTTATGTACCATCAAACTAAGGAAATTGTTTTTTATGTTTTGGTTTCATTTTGTTTTTAAGGCAGGAACACATGGAGCCCAGGCTAGCCTTAAATGTGCTATGTAGCCAAGAATGGCTTTGAACTCTTGATCCTCCTGCTTCCACCTTTCCAAGTGCTTGGATAACAGGCACGTGTCACCAAGGTCTGCTCGAAGTGGCTTCCTAAGGATGTAACAGCCCATGGTTCTAAGTTAGAAGAGGGGTGGGGGAAGAGCTGGGCCTATGGCAGAAGCTAATGGGGAGAAGGCTGCTCTCACCATTCCACTTCCTGGAGAAGCTAAGCCTTATTCTTTTCTCTCTCCTCAGTTTCTCCTGGAGCCAGAGGCCCCTCTCCTCTGCTCTCCAGCCTCTTCTGCCTGAGAGTGGTCGGTTGGGCCCAGCACAGCCAGGAAAAGTGCCTCACCTGATGTTGCCGTTGTTGGTGGCATAAAGCACGTGTCTGCAGATGTGCTGGAACATTTCCTGTGCTGTGTTACAGCTCCGGGCATCGAAGACCTGCACAGGGCACACCCAGATCACACCATGGAAGACTGTGATGACAGAGGCTTGGGGCTGACTCAAAGACCTTGGGGACCGAGGGCAGTTCACTAACGGGGTTACCCCTTCCTCTCTGCATATCCGGTGCCCGTCTCTAAGCGGTCCTACTCCCTCTGCTGCTGAGGCCATCCAGAAGGCCCCAGTAAAACCAAATGACCAAGAGTGTCTGGCTTTAAAAACCAAAAGGCAGGGTCCCCACAGCCCCAGCCTGGATCTTCGCCATGGGAGTGCATACCACCTTTGAGGCTCCTGGATTTTCTCAGTCCAAGTGCACCCGATAGGACCCAACCCCGCCCAAATGACCCTCCAAGGAGCCGATGTCCCAGGAGGCTAGGATAAATAAAATGCTCTCTAGGGCCAGAAACAATGGAGGCAAACATTTGTAGCATCAAGGCCTCAGGAATAAGACACCCAAGGCTGCTGGTTGTCTTAAGATGGTATGTGGTCCCTGCATTTTACATGAAGGTAGGTCATCTAGAAACCCTGGTGCTAAAATAAGATTCCAGACTCCTAGAAGGGGTCTGGGACATCCCACCTCAGGGGTTGGCTGTAGTCTGCAGAGCCCTGGCCACCTCCTCTGCCTCAGGGCCTGCCCAGCCCTGTTCCTCCTTCTGCTCTGCCCATCAGACTCACCTGCAGGTTGGACCACTGGATCCTTCCGATGCAGCGAGGGGCGTTCCTCCAGGCCATCTTGGTGGCAAAGATGAGCTCATCCAGAGTGAGCTGGTAGGTTCCTGTTGTTTCTATCTCCTTTGTTACAGCTTCCACCCTGGCCAGATGGTCCTCTATTTTTGCCCTGGGGGACAGGAAATTGTCAGGAAGACCAACAATAGCAGGACCTTACATGGGGATTCATTCAATCCCCAGAAAGCAAGAACTGATTTTGGACCCCAGAAGGGCAAATTGTGCTTCTTGGGATGTTGTCCTCTAAAGGACTGGTTTTGTGACCCCATTCTTAGCTTACTAGGGGTTGATTTTAATCCATCTCCATCTTGAGGTTCTTAGTCCTGTTGGGAGAAAAACCACACTTCTGCTCTTAAACTGGACCCTGCCAGTTGTTGTAGTCATGACAAGGTCTTGTCTAGCCTAGAACTTCTAACCCTCTGTCCTCCCTCTCTCAAATACCTGAGATTGCAGCTGCGTGCCATCACAAGTAACTTAGGAGGCTTTGCTGTATTTACCCTGCAGTCTTAAGACTCTAGAGTGTACAGTACGAGACTCAAGAACACAAGCATGGTAACAAAGAGAGGACACAGACCCAGGTGATCTCCCTGCCAACCCCAGGCTCCAAGCTGTCTGCAGTGGCTAGGACCTCCCACCTTCCACCCAAGGGGAGACTGCAAGCCTTGAGGGCTCCTCAAAAAGCAAGGCAGGCCCAGACAAGACCTGAGATCAGGACTCAACTTGAAGGACCCTAGTGCCCACCCAACGGCTACACTCACTAATTTAAGCATACTTCAAAGTAATTTCAGGGGAGAGGAGCCTGGTCACAAAGACTTTGAAACACACCACACTACAGACACACACACACACACACATTCCACAGCAACCTTGAGATTTCCAACCAGCACCACCAGAGGCTTTCGAAATGACAACAAACAAAATTATTTAAAGAATGAACTTGGTCAGCAGGAGGACTTGGAATGAAACAGCCTTTGGGGCAGGCAGAGGGTCTTGGCACCTCCTTTTTGACTACAGAAAGACTTGAAGACAAAACATTCAGCGATGTTTCTCTTCAGTGATCCCCGTGAAGGGGAACTTCTGGGTGAAGTCAGTGTCCTTCATCGTCGGAGGAAGGTTCTAGAAATACCCCCCACTCTGTACCCAAACACGAAAATGCCAGTGTCCATGGTTATGGCAATCCAGTGTGAAGGAGAAAGATGAAAACCTGCTGTCATCTACCCAAGAGTGGGCCTGACTTCTTTGGAAGTTTTGGCCTCTCCTGTTGTAATCTCAGGAGTGACTGGTCCTGAGCAAAGCCACCCCCCTTCTGTAATGAACAGCGCAGTAACTGTGGTAGCAAGAAAGGAACAGGGGCCTCTGTCCTTCACAGGCGTGTCAGGAGAGAGACAATTGTTTCTCTGGCCAGATACAGAATAGCAAGTGGAGAAAACCATATTCCGACTTTATCTCTTTACACCCATTTGTAATTTCCAGGAGAGTTTGTGTAAATTAGGTAAATTCAGGCCAGTCTGGGTAACATAGTAAGTACCTGTCTCGAAATAAGAGATTCAAAAAAATAAGTGCTGGGCCAGGGGCTCAGTATGTAGCTCAGTGGTAGACAGAGACTGGTTTGGCACCCTAGGTCCAGGCCCTGTTACCACAGAGGAAAGGGGAGAAAAACAAGGAAGATCTCATACAGTTATAAGTTATCTCAAGCACATTATTAACTTGGTTACAGGTTGAGTGACTGATTTGTAAAGGCAAGTTTTAAACAGTGTTCCTTTGAAAAACCCACTCCCACACACAATTAACTCTGAAGTCTTCAATATCAAGAGAGTATCAACTCTTGTGGGACCACACAAGATGACTTTTAAAAGAATATTTTAAATTTAGGGTTTTTTTGTGTGTGTGTTTTTAATTGTTTTCATTTATTTGTTTGTTTCCCTTTAGATTTTTTCATCATTGTTTTGTTTTGAGGCTGAGTCTCACTAGGTAATTTTGGCTGGCCTAGAGTTCACTATGTGAACCAGGGTAACCTTGAACACACAGAGATTTTCTTGCCTCTGCCTTCAGAATGCGGGGATTAAAAGCATGGGCCGCCATGGCCAGTGAATTTGACTTTTAGCATTTTCCTTGACTGCTTTCCTTCCTTCTGTTTTTCTCCCCTTTCCTCTGTGGTAACAGGGCCTGGACCTAAGGTGCCAACCCTGGCTCTATCCACCACTGAGCTACATCCTCAGCCCCTGGCCCCAGCACTTACTTTCTTGAACCTTTGAGACCAGTTCTCACTCTGTTGCCCAGGCTAGCCTGTATTCACCAGTCACCCAGGCAGTCCTTGAACTTGGAATCCGCCTAAGATCTGCTCATTTGTCACAGCTAGAGAGCGGTGTCAACCACACCTGGCTCTTAGGCTTAACCCAGCAACTGGGAGTTTTTCATGTGCTTGGTGCTAAATAAAAAAATGGCCAGATAAAGGCTATCTAGAACAATCCCAAAGCCCCAAACAGCCACGTGTTAAGAACAGAGTGGGAAGATCAAGGAAACTGAAGTTCAGTGCCACAGATGCCCAAACACAGGCTTACAGGACAGCGCCCCCACAGGCTCCATCCTTCACAAGGCTGAAGACAGCCCCTCCCAAGATGGTTGACCTTGGCCCAGGGGACAAGGCATCAGTGTTCTGCAAGCTCCCTGGTAAGATTGGGAAGCACGGCTCCAGACGACAGAGGCCTCCTGTCAAGGGCCCTCCCAGCTCTGGCATTCCAGCGCTGTGCAGAGGAGAAACAGGTATCACCAATGTATTGGCTGTTTTTGTGTCAACTTGACACAGGCTAGAGTTATCACAGAGAAAGGAGCCTCCCTGGAGGAAGTGCCTCCATGAGATCCAGCTGTGGGGCACTTTCTCAATTAGTGATCAAGGGTGGGAGGGCCGCTTGTGGGTGGTACCATCTCTGGACTGGTAATCTTGGGTTCTATAAGAAAGCAAGCTGAGCAAGCCAGGGGAAGCAAGCCAGTAAGAAACATCCCTCCACAGCCTCTGCATCAGCCCCTGCTTCCTGACCTGCTTGAGTTCCAGTCCTGACCTCCTTTAGTGATGAACAGCAATGTGGAAATGTAAGCTGAATAAACCCTTTCCTCCCCAACTTGCTTCTTGGTCATGATGTTTGTGCAGGAATAGAAACCCTGACCAAGATAACCAAGAACAGCAATTTCTGCTCTAGGTCCCAGATACCCTTCTGAGTCTCATGCCCCAGGTAGAACTGCTGTGTGAGACTGTGCCACAAAGTGACACTGCTACACTGTCCCCAGCAGCCAGAGAAGACATTCGCTGTCTCAGTCAGTCATTCTTACAACTGGACAGGTAAATTAGTCACTCGACAGTGTTCTATAATCAGACGTCATCACCTGTAGCTGTCACCCTGGCACTCTGAAGAACAGTTGTGGGCAGAAGTCAGCCTTTACTATTCCATGAGATACTGTCTCCAAAACATACAATGAGGGACCAGAGAGACGGCTGAGCAGGTAAAGGCATTTGACACCAAATCTGACCTCAGTCAACCCCAGGAATCTACACTGTGGAAAGCGATGCCTGACCCCCACAGTTTGTTGTCTGACAAAAACATGCTTGCTGTGTCTCAGGCACCCCATTCTCCATCAAGTAAACAGATGTTTAAAAACTCGAATACATACAAAGATAATTCATTACAGGTCAGCACTGTTCCTAGCTATTTGTAGCCTCTGATTCATTTAATCTTCATATAAACTCCTACAAGGTGGGTATATTATAATAGATATTTTGAGGCAAGAAAACCAAGGCACTTGCCCGGGCTTGAACTCCAGAAGATGGCTGCCTGGACCCCAATCTTACCCAGGCCACACAGCCCCACCATGATTGTGACTCTATGCATTGACAACATTGGCAACTGGCAATGAAAAAAATTGCCTTCCATGCTGGACAATACTTGGTGCTTGGAGTGACTGACTGATGGACTTAAGAATGAAGGAGTCTGGTCACTGGACTCATAGAAGCCTCATGGAGTAAGATGATAGCATTCCAGAGATGTAGCACCCAAGCAAGTCAGGTCTCCTGGACTCTAGCTAGACGAGGATAATGTCAGGGCTGTTTCTGGGAATCTTGCTCATATCTGTAGGAGGAGAGCCCTGACCAGACAGTCTCTAAAACTTCCTTCTATTTCAGGATAAAAGGATCCATTCCAAGTCACTGTATTACAGCCTTGAGGCTAGGGCACTGTTCTAAATTTGCATACATCTCATGGTAGTCTAGTGAGCCATACTATAAGATACCCACTTTACAGATAAAGAGCTTGAGGCCCAATGAATTTCTCCAGGACTCATCAGTGGCCTGGTGGAGCCAGAATCCAAAGCCAGTTACACTCTCCTCTAAACCGTCGGACATTTTTGCAGTGTCGAAGCCTCCTTTAGGCTCTGTGCTGGGCCTGGAGCCCCAGCAAAGCTGGAGACTGCAGAGTTCATGGGTCAGAGTGGAACAGTAGGAAACAGGTCGGCTCCAGGGTGTAGGGCAGAGGGGATGTCACTCTGAAGGAAGCCAGACTTACTCTTTGAAGGAGCCGTAATACTGGTTGATGAATTCAATGGCTTGAGGCAGAAGCTCCTCCAGTGGGGTGGGCTTGTCTCTGGGTCCCCTGGTCAAACTCTTGGGGTTCATGATGGACCCCAAGCAAGATTTGGACTTGCAAGTGAAATCCTGGAAAGAAAGACAGGAGTTGAATAGGGTTCCCATCCCCCTCCCCATGCCACCCCCCACCCCCGTCCGCCCCACTGCGACCCCCATGCCCCAACCCAGTCATAAGCCCCGCCATTCTCTGGCTGACGCTCACAGGGACCCTATGCAGGCTCCTTGTCCTTCGGGCCCACCAAGCTTTCTCCAAGCCTAGCCCCCCTCTCCTTTCCTGAGACCAGGTGGGTGTGAGATGGCTTCTCTCTGTCCCTGTTCTCCAGTCTGCTAAAGACACAGGGACAGCCTCTGAGAAAACTCCATGGCTTCCTCCTAGGGGATAGCCAGTCTGCTTCCCTCTTTAAAAAGACCCAGCTAGCTCCTCAGGGAACATGGCTCCAGTGTCAGCCCAGAGAAGCTGAATGAGAGAATGACTATTCCAAAGTCAGGGGAGGCTTAGAAAGAACTGCCAGAAAGACGGATGCCCACATGTCAACTGTAGCGTGTCTCTGTTTTGCTTTGTTTCTGAGGTTTAATGTTAGGTTTTGAGATAAGGTCATATGTAGTCCTCAAACTCATTATAGAGCAGTTCACTATGAACTTCTAATCCTCCTGCTTCTGCCTTCCAAGCTGGTCCTTTCCTACTTTATAGCTACAGTATGAATCTCTCTCTCTCTCTCTCTCTCTCTCCTTTGTTTTGTTTTATGGGTCTTTCTTCTTTCTTTCTTTCCCTTTCCTTCCTTCCTTCCTTCCTTCCTTCTTTCTTTCTTTCTTTCTTTCTTTCTTTCTTTCTTTCTTTCTTTCTTTCTTTCTTTCTTTCTTTCTTTCTTTCTTTCTTTCTTTCTTCTGGTTTGGTTTTGGTTTTTTGAGACAGGGTTTCTCAGAAACCTGGCTATTCTGGATTCCTTTGTAGAACAGACTTGCCTTGAACTCACAGAGATCCACCTGCCCCTGCCCCTGCCCCTGCCCCTGCCCCTGCCCCTGCCCCTGCCCCTGCCCCTGCCCCTGCCCCTGCCCCTGCCCCTGCCCCTGCCCCTGCCTCTGCCTCCTGAGATTAAAGGTGTGTGCCATGCCTGACTTGTTTTATGTTTTGTTGTTATTATTGTTTTTTCGAGACAAGGTCTCTCAGTGTAGCTCTGGCTTGTCCCTGAATTCACTATGTAGCCCAGGTTGGCCTCAAATTCATGGACATCAGTTTGTTTCCTCCAAATGTTGGAACTAAAGGTGTGCACTGCTTGGCCTCATAGCATGAATTCTAAAGTCAGAGTAAGGAACTTAAAGGCAGAAAGGAACCTGAAATGATTAGTTTCAGTCACTAGCTGCTTAAACCACTGTTACCTTGCATCCTTACAGAGACAGGAAGCTTCCTCTGCCAGTTCAATTCAGCTTTGGGCAAGTCTAATAGACAATTCTCAGATACCCTTGAAATCTAAGAAAATAGTAACTGGTTTCTGTAGCCTTTTGTCTGACCTTTTAGGTTATCTGCTGTCTAGCCCAGTAGTTAATGGGAATTTTGCCTCTCCTACTTCCTGCTATAATTTATGAAGACATACTTTGCAACATCTTTTGTCTGAGAAGATGGCTGTCTAGTAAGTGCAGGAAATACATGATAGACCCACGCAGGGCCTGTATGATGGCCTGGTTGGGACAAAGGTGGTGCTCCCCAACTCCCAGACTTCTTACCGATGTGGCTTTATGGTGAAGGGTGTCATGCAAAATCTCTCCGCTGCCCCAGTTTTTGATCCTTACATGCTGTGGGCGGGTTGATGGAGTCACATGCAGCTTGTCCTGGGATTCTGGAACATTCTAAGATGGGTAAACATCCAGAGTTTTCTAAATGTCTCTAATCCCAACAACCATACAAGTGTCCCCTGGGCCTCTGTACTCTGCTTGGGTGAGAGACGGAGCTGTGTGGGCACGCGAGACAAGAGGCCAGTCCTCAGTCCTCCACCCTTCCCAGAAGTTGGGCCAGTGCCAACTGAGCATTGCAGGTGGCTGGACCAAGGCCAGGCTTCTGTCCTTACTGAGGCCTGGCTAGTGCTGGCTCATAAGGGGAATTCAAGTCTGAAGAGAGGGCGGATGCTGTGGCTGGGACTGCCAAGGACAGAGCTGGGACAGATACTCCACTGTCTTCCTTCTCCAGGGACACCTTTCCCAGCTCCATCTCTCTGCCACCTCTCTACAGTCCTTAGAATGGAAAGGGTTTCAGGAAGATGGGATCCACAGCCAGAAGCCAGGGGCTGAGTCTGAAATCATTTCGGAAAATCGTTCCTCCCGATTCCAAGAATGTTCTTAAACTACCTATGGTGGTTTGAATATGCTTGGCCCATAGGGAATGATACTGTTAATAGGTGTGGCCTTGTTGGAAGAAGTGTGTCACTTTGGGTGTGGGCTTTGAGACCCTTCTCCTAGCTTTCCTGGAAGAGACAGTCTTTTCCAGTTTGCCTTCAGAACAAGACGTAGAACTCTCAGCTTCTGCACCATGCCTGCCTGGATGCTGCCATGCTCCCACCTTGAGGATAATGGATGGAACCTCTGAACCTGAAAGCCAGCCCTGATTAAATGTAGTCCGTTGAAAAATTGCCTTGGTCATGGTGTCTCTTGACAGCAACGGAGCCCTAACTAAGGTACTACCCGACCCATTCTGTCAACCACCAGGCAAGTCACACCCTGGCAACCTCTACTGCTGAGCATCGGGACTGTCCTACTGTCTGCACCCTCCTTGGCTCCCTCTGTACCCCAGGTCTGGGTTGCTCCATTCGCTCCCCAGATCTTGGCTTCCTGTGCCTTCCTGTTGAGCCTTCAAAGGGCTAAAGCCTGAATCTACCAAAGGAGAAGAATGAAGGGCTTCCCATTCTCTGTGACCAAACCACTGACCTGGGCTGTCCCGGTGAAGAGCTGAGGGGAACCATTTTGGTGCTTGGCAGGTCTGCGACCCTTAGGGTCATCCTGTGTTGTTGGGCTGTGAAAGGAAACAGTCATCGTGAGATGGAGTCTGGCTGTGTGAGTCCCGATCTGGCAGACGGGACACTGAGGGCTAGAGGTGGGAATGACCTGTTCCCAGCTTCCAGTAGGGAGGAAGAGGGAGCCAGTTTAGAGAATCTTGTCCCCACTTCCCTCTTCATCTTTGCTTTGACCACCCAAAGCCAAACTGATATGAGGGGAGCCAGCCAAAACTATTCAGATACAAAGGCACACACACAAGCTCTGGGAAGATGCCCGCCTCAGAGAGCCAAGTGCAAAAGCCCCAACAGCCCAGCCCTCCCAGGCCAGCCACTCGCCACTTACTTGGCTTAGCAAACTTTATCTTGTGTATTTTCGGTTTTCATTTTGGTGGGTATTATATGTTTGAGATGCGGAACTTTCTAGGTAGACCAGACTAGCCCTGAACTCAGAGATCCACCTGCCTGTGGCTCCTGAGTGCTGGGATTAAAAGCATATATCACCAGGCCCAGCTCATCTCTTTTATTTAAACTCTTAGTTTAAGCTGGGCATTTCAAGTATTGGAATCCTAGCATCTGGCAGGTTGTGACAGAAAGGTTAGGAGTTTGAGGCCAACCTCAACTACAAAGAAGGTCCAAAGCCAGTTTGGGCTCCAAGAGAACCTACAGAGCACCCCAAACCCTTAGTTTAGTTTGTTTACTCTGCACACCTCGCTGGCCTCCAGCCACCTGCCAGAGCTTCTTAAGTGCAGAGATTCCAGGTTCAAGCCCAGTGCTTGGCTACTCCGGGTATTTACCTTATAAAGAGTGAAAGGAGCAAAGGCAGAAATGGAGGGCACGCACTTGTGATTCTAACACCTGGAAAGTTGAGGCAGGAGGATCTAGAGTTCACAGTCATCCTCAGCTAAGTAGGGAATTCAAAGCTAGCCTGGGCTATATGCTACCTGTTTTGAAAAATAAAACTAAAATAATTACAGGGATATATATATATATATATAGCCAGTTATGGTGGTGTATGCCTTTAATCTCAGCACTTAGGTGGCAGAGGCAGGCTGAGTTCTATGTTTGGGGATAGCCTGGTCTACAGAGTTCCAGGACAGCCATAGCTATACACCCACACAGGCAAAACATCCATACACATAAAATAAATAAATCTAAAACAAAGCAGAACAAAGCCCCCGGACTCCAGTTTTAGCACTGACCCTGTGACCCTGCTTGGTCGTTTAGTGACAGCTCGCTCCCTGGTCCTCACCCCCAAGTGAGGTTTGATTGTCAGCCTTACCATCAACAGGAATCTTGTGGGTTAGTCCAGTGAGAACCTTCTTTATCTTTGCCTATAACCTGCCCTTGCCTCTGCTGAGTTTGGGCGGAACCCTATCTGTGCCTCTGCTACAAGACTGCAGTGGGTCCTGTCCTCACCCAAGGGACTGTCCTCAGTAAAGTCCTTTGTGTGGAATGGTAAAGCCCTGTTAGCAGGGCTCACGAAGGAGGTGTACGCTGACTGGTGTCTGAAAACCCAGCAGTCAGAAGGTGAGGCAGGAGAATTACTTAACCTGAGCTGTATAGTGAGCGGCTATCACAAACAACAAAGCAAAACCACCACCCCTCCACCACCACCAAAGCAAACCAACAAAATCATTGACCGATTCTCTCCTTCTTGCTGGTGACAGAGTTTCACGACCTCCTCGCCTTTGAGCTCACCATGCAGCGGACAATGTCCTTGAACTCTTGCCGTTCAAGACCTCCTGAATGCTGGGATTATAGGCATGTACCACCACACCCATCTGAATAATATTTTCTTTAACATATTCCTCTGATCTGGACTGGTATGCCTCACCAGAAGGAGGAAAAAGAAAAAAGAAAAAAAAAAGAAAAGAAGAGAAAAACAAAGGAAGCCAAGATTTGCTTTCGTACGATCCTCTTTCATACCTGCCCATCTTGGGCTTCACGATTTAGATCAGAAACATCCTCTGGGCTATAGCATAGACTCAAAGACAATGTCGCCATCTACTTAAGGGCTTCCCCTAAACATCAAAATGTTTTAAATGCGGACTGAAATCTCACTGCTGACATGAGACACAGTTACGCTGGCCTCAGGGTCCAGAGCCTGAGGTTGCGCCTAACGCCTCAGTCTGGATATCTCTGACGCTATGATGACACTCTTAGTGCACACATGCAATGCGTGCTTGTGCGTGGATGAATGCGGGCTCCAGCAGGCCTGAAGGCTGCCGGGGGAGATGCCGGCAAAGGTTCACAGTGATTAGCTTGCTGTGATAAGCCATAGGCTAGTTAAATCTCTCTCTTTTTAACTTTTAAGTATCTTGATGTTTTTGTTATAATTGGAATTTTTACAATTTTTCAAGTACTGCTATAATTGAGATTAAGGGGAAAAACCCTTAATCAACGATAAATAGAGCTTTGCCCCAGTTATTATGTCCTGCTAGCAGATTTCTTCTGCCACCCGGTAAAGGGGACCTACGCACCAGATATCAGGTGAGCGTTTTAAGGCTCAGGACCCTTGGTTCCAAATTTCTGCAGTTCCAAATCCACAGTCTTGCTGAGACCTGACTGGCCCATTGCAGGGGTGAAGGACCATTATGGACTTTCAGACAAAGGGAACTGTGGTGACTTGCTCAGGCCCATAGAACCATCTGCTGTCTGTCACAGTGTCCCAGAACTAGGTTCTGAGCGGGATGAGGGCAGAATCCATAACCTGCTGGGGCTTGGTTAGGGGCTTGAGTCCTGGGGTCGCACTGCTACCAGCCAGCCCACCTCCCTTGTGAAAGGGAGAATGCCTTATTGTAAAAGATCATCTTTGACTTTTTAACCTTGTTTGTTTAGAGAGCAATGGGGGCTGGGGGGGGGGGAACCAAGGCGGGAAGGGGGGCTCAGTGGAAGAGCACTTGCTTAAATGCAGTTCAGTTCCCAGTACTGCTGCGCGCACACACCCCGCACCTCAGTAAAACCTTTAAGCGGTGGCACACGCCTCAGCATTTGAGAAGCTGAGGCAGGAGGATTTCCAGGTTTGATGCCAACTAATCAATATAGCCAGAACCTGTCCAAAGCAGAGCAGCGCAAAAGTTCCTTGGTGCAGAAACCCCTAGTGGGCGGCCCGCGTGGGCGCTCTGCCTGGCCTCTCTTGCGTCCCAGCGGGGCCACCCGGGCGCCTCCCCAGGTCCCGCGCGCTGTACCTGGCTGGGCCCACACGATTGGCGACCTTCGGGCCGAAGATCCTGCGCAGGAAGCGACAGAGCCGCGGCCGGGCGGCGTCGCAAGCGCTGCTCAGCCCTTCGCGCATAGCTGGGCCAGCGCTCCTTGCTGGCGCTGTCCCTTTATCGTCGCGAAACCCCTCAGCGCCCGCCCCTCCCTCCCTGTAGCGCCCGCCCTCCTGCTGCGAGCAGGGCTCCGCTCCTAGTGGCCCAGGACAAGCAGGACCGCTCGAGTGCCTCGTTTGTGTATTCCTCTCGCAGGGACAGTAAGGATCGCGACCCAGACTCCCCGCTGCACCGGGTTGTTTCATCACCCTCTAACGAAATCCAACCAAGAAGGGAATTCTTTACCACCTGTGCTTTATGGCGGCAGACGCTGGGGGACGAAATGAGGGCTCTGCTCAAAGCCACACAACAGCCCTAGGACCACCTCTATCTCTGCTTCTCTAGACCGCTCCCAGGGAATGTTTGCCCTTTCTCCCTGTTCCAGGTGGACTAGGACTGCAGCCCCCAGGGACCCTTCTGGCTAACATTTCAGCAAATGAACCCTCAAGCCCAATTACAGTGCCAGAAGTGGTGTTTGTTTGTCTTTAAACCCTTTGCTCTAAATGTGGGACACCTAGATGGTCCCACATTTACCCTTTGTCTCTAAAACACATGTGAACACATGCATGGACACACCCTGCACACTTCTGAATCTCTTGTTTCTGGAAAGTTGAAAGCCACCAGGAACAGGCTCTTGGTCTGCATAGATTTGAAAATTATGTTTTAAAATAAAAATAAATAACGGGCTCCTGCTGCTTTCAGACTAAAATCCCCTTTGTAAGCTGCTTCCTCTTCCAGGAACATCCTCTTGCCACCTTTCCTGGGCAGTGACATTTCTGCTGGTCCCCTCCTCTAAGAAAGTCATCTGCAGGCCACTAGCCCCTTCTGACCCCACAGCCAGTCTGTGCCCTTAAAAGACTCAGCAACACATTCTCCTATTACCTCTCCCTTGTTTGACCCCCCCAGTCCCCCCACATAAGCCTCTCTAACATCTTGCCTTGCCAAGACTGTCCCCAAATAGGGAGGAAACTGTTGCTCCCGTGTGCACCCCCTGTGTCCCCCCCCCATTTCCTCCTTGACTGTAGCAGCTGATCTGTCTTTCTCTTTCTCAGTCCAGTGCATAGTAAGTCCTCAGAGAAAGAGCACATAGAGTATAGAATTTAGAGTTGGCTCAAATCTCAGTTCCTCCACTTTCTAGAAACAGAGCATGTGAGACAAGATGAAAGCAGTCCCACCTGGGTTTTGACATAGTGTTAAGGACACTATAAATATCTGTGGCTGTATATGCTATTAATAAATGGTTCAGTCGATCCATTGATTAAGCAGAAGGGTTATTGACATGTGAACTGGCAGTTGGCATGTGAAGTGCCAGGTGAGCCAGCCTCAGGTGTCCTTGTTAATGGTTTGAATCTCAATCCGGACCTACAGTGCAGCAACCCGGATGGTGGCGATAAGCCAGACTGCCCGGTTGGTTTCAATGCCAGCTTTACCACAGCCAGCTATGAGATCTCAAGATGACTCAGGCATGGGGGTCTTTTGTCTCCTCTTCCCTAATGTGTGAGGAGAGTACAGTCCCCTTCTGGATTGTCAGAGGGTGTGGTGTGCCCTCCTTCTGCGCAGGGTCAAGCCTCAGAGAGGTGACAGGTAATGTAACGGGCAGGGGCACAACTTGTACAAAGTCAAGTTGGAGGGAAAAAGGTGTGGGAGGACAGAAAGCAGAGGTTGCAGCAACCTAGTCAAGAGAAACCCAGGATGAAGTCACAGTATTTTGAAAGTAAAGTACCTCGGGTTGGCTAGAGGCCAACGCCCTGCATAGCGGCCAGTCCCGCCCCCCAACCCCAACCCCCGAGCCTCAGGACTCCTGACAGCCGTGGTCCAGTCATCTCCCGCTCACTCTGCCTTTCAGTCCTGAGCCATCTGTCCCCTTTACTCCTAACATAATGATTATTTTCCTGCCCCCAGGAATATGAAGTGGCAAAGCCAAGTCTCTTTCTAAACCTAGCAACATCAGGACAGAGAAATTTAGAGTCCCTGCTTACTGCCTCCAGGGGGCGCTGTCCACTGTAGTCCTGCAAATGTCTGAGACAGGTATAGATTGAGGCTTGGACATGAATGATTCTGTGTGTTACAGTGCAAAGAAAGCCAGCCCGTCATCTGTCCTCTTTCTACGTTAGTTAACCTCAAGTTCCTGACTATGGCTGTAGATCCCTGACATTCTCTAGAATTCTCCTAGTCCTTCCATATAAATTGTTGGAGAACTAGTTCAATTCTAAGGCTCCCCAGGCAAAACTCAGATTTCATCTCTGACATCAGCAGCCATGTAACCCAGACTTTGCCCTCCCAGAGCCTCACTTGCAGAATGAGATCATAACAAGGGACCCCATGGAGGCCAAGTTCAAAGAGTGTTGGTGTGTGCACGGTGTAGTCCCGGTGACAAAGAAGCCTCTTAAATGGTGGCATGCCCTTCTCTGACTATCAGGTAAATCACACTGCAGACCTGAGACTCAGACAGGTGTACTTGTCCAAAGTCACACAGTCACTGAGGATAGCACAGGGCCATCTTGACACCCTTCAGTTGCCTAATAGTCAAAATATCTAACTGGTGAGGCACATGCCCTGGCCAATCAAGACGTCACCACTGAGCTGACCGCTAGGCTCTCCAGCCTCCATTCTCACATATCCCACCCTGTCTTTCTTCCCCTGGAAAGTCCAGACTCTCTCAGGAGCAGCATGGCGGGCCCTGGGTCTTCCTTGTACACACCATAGCTGCACCAGACTCCAGGAGAGAATTACAAGCAGGGCCTTGGAGCTCAGACTCTCTTAAATGGCCAAAGAGGCGGCAGGGGCCTGGAGCCCTGAGGAGAAAGCTGAAAGTGGAGGAGAGGCTGCTCACCTGGGAACAGGGTCTGGGGTTTTCTCCACGTTGTTGTTAATGTCCTTTTCCTGTTTCAGGTCAGCTTGGTAGGATTGGACTCTGAAGAGAAATTTCCAGGGGCAAGCCATGTCTGTGACTTTGTGCTTCTGCTCCAAATCCAACGTTCTCTATGAGGCTGAGGAAGGGGAGGGAGGCTGTGAGGTGAGGTTGAAGATGTGCCTAACAGAACAGAGCCTTCTCACACAGCCTTCTCACAGGTACTAGTGTCCCAGAGAAGGGAGCCCAGCTAAGGCCCAGCTAAGGCTTGCACGATTGCGTTCTCTCTGTGCTTGCACTCTGGGGTTTTATCTAGGGTTGGAATCTCTTGGACCAGACTCCTGTTCTGCAAAGACACACAACAAACTAATGGGATGACTCAGGATGCCGCATAGCCACCTACCAAGGACAGCAAGCATCCACAAGCCTCCTTAGGAGAATTCAGTTACTCTGGGCAGGAGTTTCTCCTTGGCCTCCAGCAAGGTGGGCCAGAGCTGGGATCACTACTGGAGGAGTGTGTGCACCTGCCTGACCCTTCCTGCCACCTGCTGAGGAGAGAGAGGAGCAAGCAGCTGTCATTAGTACCCTTCCCCCGGACCTGCCCTTGGGACTGGCACTCGAGGCTTGACCACCGTTCCTTTGCTTTAGGAGTCGTCATGCATCCTAAGCCAAGGACACTCGGTCACACGTTCCTTCTTTGTTACTGGAGGAGAGGTCAGTGATCTGTATAAAAAGCACTGAACTTTCAAGGGTTGAGGTTACATCCTTTAAGAAAAAGACAAGAAAGAGAAAGAGAAACTGCCCTGGGGGTATCTGGTCCTCCCTGAGGAAAGATGTACTTGGAAGGTACAAGTGGGGACAAGAACTCACATAAGGGGGACAGGGAACCTCGGAGTCCCTGGATCCTACCCTGAGTTTCCCTAAATCAAGTTAGTTAACTGAAGCTCATTTCTTCGCTCCTAAAATGGAATTAATAATAACCATCTTATCAGATCTGGGGTGGGGAAGGGGCATTCTCATAAAGACGAGCAAAGCAAGCTAAGTGCATTAAAAAACTCTCAGCAGGGTGTCCCCTTGCCCCATTCTGAACTTTCTAGAAAGTTTATCCTTTGTAATATAATCACCACAGTAAACATTTGTGGAGAAGAAATCTGACCACACGCCCTGTTCAACTGGCAGGCAGACCCTCCTGTGGTGGCGTGTCCTACCCCTTCCATATCAGCTTCAGTCCGTCCACAAAAGGGGGGGGGGAGAAAGTCTGGCTTTCTGAGCTTTCCCAAACAGGAAGACACTCCTAAGAGCAGCTGTCCCCAACACAAGACTCACCTTGCAGTTGACTAGGCTACTCTGTGGAGTGAACAGGACCCGAGCCTGAGGAACCTCAGAGGTGTCTCACACAGCCCAGTCCCTTCACCAAGGTGGCTGAGAAGTTTCAGACCAGTGATACTGTGTCCCGTGGGGGTGGGGCCAGAGTCTTGGTCTTCAGCTCCCTGCAAAGCTGTGGCCCTGGCAGCAGCCATCAGGTATTTATACCCTCCATGCTCTGCACAGCTATTTTGCATAAAGTCACTGTTCCCCAAGGGATAGTCCCCAGTTGGGTGTGCAAGTTAGCTCATTCACGATGGCCACTCCTAGTCTGTGTACTATGACATCACTCTGTGGTGTGTCCTCAGCAAGGCCACCTCTTCCTGGTACCCAGTCCAAGGCAGTGGCCCCCTTGGCAGCAAGTGGCCACTTCAAAACTGGGACTCACTAGGGAGGGAGGCTTTTCTTAGCTAAACCACATTCCCTGGCTTGCAGCTGCTGCGGAATTTTGTTCTGGGCACGGAGCTCTCCGGGTTTCCAGTTTGCAGCAGGAGTCCAGAATGCTAGGAAATACTGGCAGTGTGGAACGTGCTGGAAAAAAAGGTCCAGGTTCCAGATGACCAGTGAGGTTAGATGGTGCCAGTATTCCAACATGCCCAGGAAACCTTCATCGGGAGGTTTTCTAGAAAGGATGGAAGGCAAGCTGTGGGAGCAGAGGGACCCCTGGGATGCTGTCTGACTGGCATTCTCCACTAGTAGGAAGTTAGCTTGGGCAGGGTAGGGGGCAGGGCTGTGTTGAGTGCAGCCTTTTTCTTTTCTTTTTCCCTCAGTGGCGTTGTGTGTGACTTCTTATCTACAGAATTATAATGTCCTACCCAGGTGTGGTGGCACAAGGATTAAAGAATCCTGGGATTCAGGAGACAGAGAAAGGCAGATCCCTGAGTTTGGGCCAGCCTGGTCTACAGAGTGAGTTCTAGGACAAGCCAGGGCTACACAGAGAAACCCTGTTCTGAAAAACAAACAAAAACTAATAGATTATAATTTCCTACAATGCTTGGAATAAAGCATTTATACATGGCATGGAATTTTCCATTATGAAAGTGAAATATTGACCGTGTTAGGGGAAAAGGAACAAACAGAAAGAGGGAAAATCCCCCTGGCACATCCTGCCAGGGTCCACTCATCTTCCCATGGTTCCCAAATCCAGCTCAGCCTCGTGTGTTGCCTTTGTCTAAGGTACACAAACCAAGAGTCACCCAAAAAGTGCGTGGCCTCAAAAGTTGAGAGAACGAATACATTGTCGGTTGAATAAATGAATTACAAATCAGGTAGCTGGGCCGGGGACACAGCTCAGTTGGGTAAAGTGCTTGCCTTGCATGCACAGGACCCAAGTTCAAACACTGGGCGTGGGCTGGTGAGATAGCTCAGCAGGTTAAGGAACTTAGCGTCAAGCTTGGCCGTCTGAGCTGGATTCCTGGAACTCACATGGCAGAAGGAGACACAAACTCTCATAAATTCTCTCCTGACCTCCACTGCCGCACTGAACACACACACACACACACACACACACACACACACAGTGAGCTTATGGATTTCAGTATATCAAAGTCAGCCTCCTTTCAGGCTTCATCCAGGTGAGCCTTCCCCGCAAGCTCAATACTTGGGAAAGACTGAGCCTCTAATGGGGAGCACAAAGTCTAGAAAAAAGAATGGATGATTAAAGTTCAGAGTGATAGGGATGGCCTGGCCCTGAAGAAGCTTGGTCCACATTGCTGGATGGACACATGCAGGAGCAACTACACTAGAGTGAGGTTTAGAAGTTTGCCATGACGGGGAAGTGGTGGCGCACACCTGCAATCCCAGCACTTGGGAGGCAGAGGCAGGCGGATTTCTGAGTTCAAGGCCAGCCTGGTCTACAGAGGGAGTTCCAGGACAGTCAGGGCTTCACAGAGAAACCATGTCTCAAAAAACCAAAAAACAAACAAACAACAAGCAAACAAAAAGGTTGCCACGATGGCATCCCTAGCCCCTGTTTATGGTTCCAAACATTACAGCTATACCTGTAGCAAATTATATGAATCAACCCCCAAACTCTATGAAAAAGATACGATAATGTCCCATCTATAGAACCTTCCAGAGTCTCATCTACTCTGCATTGGAATACCTGGCAGAATTCTGTTATTTAATATATCCAGAAAATCTGCTATTGTGACAGAAGAGATTTGGGGGTCATGAGAATGAGGCTCCAGGATGTGTATGGCGTATCCTTGCCTCAACACTGTGACCTGCCGGCCCTCTTAGACAGACACACACACCTGGGGTGGGGGCGTCTCCCTGGCCTTCTGCCCTGCTGCTAATGTTCTTCCACAAGAAACCTAGGCTGGTATGGAACCCACTATCCACAGCACAGTTCTTAGGGCTGCCTTCTGTGGCGACTAGCCGCCCATGGTCTTCTGACTCTCTGGAGGCCTGAGAGCCACGGGCCTGGAGGTTAGGTGAGTCTGTGTAGCCACCTGAATGACTGGTGCTGGCTCAGGGTAAGGGCGTGGTGGCTGTTTCTCCTTTCTGTCACTCTTGTGCATTCTGGTCATGCACACTAACCAGCTAACCACCGGGCCCTGTTCCGGTGCCTTTCCAAATCATCCAGCCACTGTGGTGATTGGTGCAGGGGACAGGACTTGGGTCCGTAATGACTGTGTCTCCTGAGCACCAGGCTTTGAGGACATGGCTAGAAGAGCCTGAAGGGTCCTGGATTCTAGTGGTAGCTCCACCTCAGATCAACCGTGTAGACTCAGAAAAGTCACCCTTCCTCTCTACACTGGACCACTCCCGTGACAAAGAGTGACAGCAACCGCTCACCTGACTGGTGCCCCCCCCCTTGCCTTTTTGTGTGTGGTACCTGGGAATTGAACTCAGGGCCTTCCCCATGCGAAGTGAGCACTCTATCCCTGAGAGACATCCCTAGATTGTGTTTGTACTTTCTGTTTTTCTGTTCCATCTGCCCAGGTAGGGCTTGAACTTCCGGTCCTCCTGCCCTAGCCTCCTAAGGAACCCACGTACAGGCCAGTGTAGTCACCACAGAGCCAAGGATGACCTTGAAGCTCTGTCTTCCTGCCCCACCTCCTGAAGGCTGAGATTATGCCAGTGCAGGCCAGACTCAGCTGGTGTGGAGGCTCGGATTGGACCTGGGACTTCATCCTAAGCACTCCCCCCCCAACTGAGCCACACCTCAGCCCCTCCTCCCAGATACTTTAAGTCATTTCTAGATGATTTTTTAATACCAAATTCTGGGAAAATGCCATGTGTCACATTGCTATACCATATTATTTAGGGATTAAAGACTCTACCTGTTCACTATAGATATATTGCAACTTTTTCTCTTTTTGGCCAACAGTTGGTAGATTCTGGGGATGGGGAGCCCACGGAGGAAAAGGACACACTGTGTTCAGGATGTTGTATGGGCATCCCCACAGTTCCACTGTTGAGGAGGAGAGTAAAAAAACAGCATTAAGGATCACAGTGGCACAAAGAGGTTGGGAGACTCACCACAGTCACACAGCATCCAGCCTGTGAGGCAGAAGGCGCCATGCCCTTCTGCTACCCACCCCCACATGCTTCTCTCAGCAGGCCCAGGGCTAATGGAGATTATCATAGGTTCCCCTCTCCCAGTTGCCCACAGCTCCCGGGCCTCACAAGCGCCTTCCCTTGGTGCTGCTCACCTAGCAGCATTCCTGGGCCTCTTCTGATGATGGATGTGGCAGGTGAACTCTGCAGGGGCCAAATCAAAGTGTACTTTGAAGGGCAGGTGGAGAAAGGTAGGCCCCTTGGGGGTGGCAGTGGGAGTCCCAAGGTAGACAGTCAGGGAGAAATGCCCTCCTCCCCCACCACCTAGGCATCTCAGGCATGGCACCAACAGTACCCAAACTGGAGTCCCTTCACTCCTCCATCCTAGGATAGGTGACTATCAAATAAAGTAGATCTGTCCCTGATAGGATCTGAGGGTGACGAGTGCTAGCTGGCCCTCTGTGATCAGCAGCTTCAAAGATCTTTCTGCAAAAAACCAACCAAACAAAAAAACCAACCAAACAAACAAACAAAAGAAGTGATTCGAGGGCTGGTGAGATAATTCAGTAGTTACAAGTATGTATTTGCATTCTAGAGGACCTAAGTTCAAATCCCAGCACTCATGTGAGATGGCTCACAGCTACATGTAACTCCAGCTCTAGGCGATCTGACACCCCTGAATACCTGACATCAGGAGATTGGCACCCCTGAATACCTGACATTAGGAGATTGGCACCCCTAGCTTCCTTGAATACCTGCACTCATGTACATAATATTCCCACACATAAATATAATTTAAAACCAAAACAAAACAGAGGCCAAGTAGCTTAGGCTTGCTGGGCAGGGCCTTAAAGGTTCCCGCCTTTTAACCCAGTAACAGTCGTTTCAAATGGTTACTGTGACTCGTCTCACGTAACACTTAGAATTGGGGAAGTTAGGCAAGGTCCCAGTGCATAGCTAGTGTCGTCTCTTTTCCCTCTCCAACCTCTCATACTTATTCTGACAGACAGGACAAGGCCTGAAGGTAACTTGGGTTCAAGGCCTGCACCCTGGTACCCCTCAACTGCCTCTCTTGGCACGACCCCCCCCACGGTTATGCCAATCATTAGAATGCATACAACAAGCCCCACGTCCTGTGTGAATATCACCAAGCCTGTGTTTCCACTCACCGGGGAACCCTCCAGCCTGTTCCCCTGATTTCAGAATCAAAAGTGACACTGAAGCATGCCACCAGCCCAGGGAACCCAGCTTATCACGGTAGAGTTGAGGCTTAACTCAGACCTGAGGCCTGGGATCCTTGCTGACGCCCAGAGGACTCCCTGACTTCACTGCAGGAAGGCACACAGTAGAAGGACTCAGACCACAGTGGGACTGAGGAACTGGTACAGCTGAGTGGATCTGCTTAATGTCCCCTATTGATGGCAGCTCTGTGTGACACTGTAACACAGACAGGCAGAGTTCTTATCCAGGAGGGGGACAAAGGAGCTGACTCCCGGAGCCTGCCTTGGCAAAGTACTGCCCCTCACTTTCAATTTGTAGAGGGATCTGAACCCCCAGACAAGTGACTGAGTCTTGAGGGAAGAAGGAACAGATCCAGGTTTCGAGCCTAGAACTATGTGTGTATTTATGGGAAGCCTGTTAAGACCCAGCCAGCACAGTCCTTTCCTCAGATCTTCATGGTGATACTGGAAGGCAGGTCAGCCTCATCCATGCAGGCTTTCCGCCCATGCCACCCAGGCTTTGAGGCAAGAAGCATCTGCCATGTTCTTCTGGCTTTCCTGTGGTTCTAGCAGTGTTCAGCTTGAACACTGCCCAGGATCAACACACTGCTCTGACCATGGCGTGATACCCAGTCTCTGGACAACCGGTAAGGTTATGTATGGTATTGCTCCATTTTGCAGGAGGGTTAGAGAAAGGGAGAGTCTGCTGGCTTACAGACCATGGATGAATCTGTCACAGCTCCAATGTCGGAGCATTCCCAGATGACCCTCTGTGAGGCACTGCACCCCCGTGACCCTTGACCTCAGGCAATGCCACTCACTCACATGCCTTTGGGAGCAGGGACAATCAGCATCTGAAATTCTTTTTTATTTGTTTGTTTGACAAGTTGGTTTATTGAGACAGGGTCTCATGTAGCCCAGGCTGGCCTGGAACTTGTGTACCAAGGATGATCTTGAACAATCCCAGGACTTGGGAGGTAGATGCAGAAAGATTGATGTGAGTTCAAGGCCAACCTAAACTACATAGCAAGCCCTATCTTAACAACATCAATGACAACAACAAAAAAGTGAAGCTGCAGGGTCTTCTTGAAGGCCATGTCACGTGGCTCTTAGGCTTCCTACTGGTTTCCAGAGCATCCCTAGCTCAGGCCAGCCACAGCAGGAGTAGTAGTACCACCACTGGCTGCCTTACAGTTCTGTAAGCGCTGTGGTTTGGCTCATCCTCTGTGCAGATGGCCGAGAGCTCAGTGTGGTCTGTGTTCCAGTTCTATCCTGCAAGTGAACTCAGCTGAGTCCCTCTTCCCAGCCTCAGTCTCAGTTTCTTTTACTGAAAAGGTAGGACCAGCAAGCTTCAGTGCAGGGCCTTCCGGGGACTACGTGAGGTGAGGGCTGCCAGGTCCCAAGCACTTGGTAGACCCTGGTTCCCATCCCCAGCTCCTCTTGCTGGACTCCTTCCCACCGCTGTCCTCTCTCAGCCTCCTGGACGCCTGCACCTCATCAGGAACTAGAGGCACTACCATCCCCTGTGGGTGGCATACAGCTGCCTATCTACATCTTCACCCCTGTATACAGTAGGCACTCAGTAAATTCCCTTATTGATGACATTAATTGCAAGGTCAGTATCTGGGTGTGCCCGAGCTTCTTTGAGGTCAGATAACAGCCTTCTCTCAGAATGATCAATGTGCCTAAAGCAATACAAAGGGGACGTAAGTGACACATTGGAATATTAATTTTTGATCATTGAAATATCACTTGACGTGATCACTGCTGTGACAATTGACCGGCTCTCCGATTATGGAAGAAGACAGTTTGACCCAGGTGTGGTGGCAAACACTATAATCTCAGCACTGGGAGGCTAAGACAAGAGGACCGTGCAATGGCTGTCTTCAACCGTCCTTGAGTGGCTAGGCATTCTTGGCTTTCCATAGTGCTTGTGCCTCTTTGGTTGGGTTGCATAAACCCTGTGAGCTTCCTTTTCGTCAGTTAAGATCTTCTGAAGCTCTCCCAGGATGGGCTAAATGTCTCAAAAAAAATATAGACAAATGCTTTTCAGATATATATTTACTTAAGGGATTGACAAGATGGTTTAAGAAGCAAAGGTGCTTTCAGTCAAGCCTGAGGACGTGAATTTGATTCCCAGATTCCACATGGTGGAAGGCGAGAACTAACTCCGGCAAGCTGCCCTGTTTACACACACACGCACACACACACACACACACACACACATACACCTATACATACATACACACCCCTATACATACATACACACTTATATGTGGACACACATATACATACACACACCTATACACACACATCCCCCTATATACACATGCACACACCTATGCACACAGACACACACAAATGCATACACATGTGTACACATATGAACATATAAATAAAGGAAATGCAGAAATGTTGAATTATGAAAGCAGGACACAAGGGGAAGTAGAGGAGATGTTTCCACACTTGTGTAACCTACGGCATGTCATGTGTCTCACTTCAACCTCATCCTACTCATCTGTCAAAAGGAAAAAGACAGCACAGCAACTTTCTAGGAGCTTCCTGACTCATTTAGGAGCCCCGTACCTGCCTTCCCTCCCTGGGCCCCAGCCTCTGAGCCCATGTCATCTGTTGGATGACCAGCTGAGGGCCTGAGTCACACAAACTTTTGCAACCAAAGTCTCTTTTTCTGTCATCTTAGATGACTTGGAGTTGGTGGAAGAGGTGGGGTTTTTGTTGGAAATGCCCAGGCAGCTGTCCCGAGGTCTGCCAACCTCAGGGCAGACCAAGACATGGTTAATTCTTGCTTGTTGAGTCCTTAGGTTGTGTTGTGTGCCGCTGCCATGGACTGCTACAGACTGGATGTCGGAGGCAGCCTGCCAGCTAGGGCCAAGGGTTCAGCCAGGTATGTCTCTAAGGGCCGATTTCTTTTCTTTTATTTCAGTGCTGTGACTGAACTCACAGATTCACATAGACTAGATGGTTAGTGCTCTGTCCCCAGCTAAGACCTCAGTTTCTTGTCAACACCCTTCCTCCCACCCCCCAATCGGCTCTCTTGCCTGCCCTCCACTGGCCCTCAAGGTTGAGGACTAAGAGCCAGGTGACATCTGAGGTTTGATGACTGAAGGTCAGGTGCAGGTAGAGTATCTGGAAGGTAAACGTGGGTCGGGGAGTGGGAAACGGGCTGAGAGCATACATACAGTCAGCAGAGGTTCTCTGTAAATGATGTACCACCAGGCACGTAGAGTGTGGCCCTCAGGGGGAAGGATGAGATGACCAGATGACTTGTCCTATCTTCAGGGTGGCATTGGCCTCTGTCCCCAAGAAATCCAGAGCATTACAGAAGGAGGCTGCTGGTGCAGGGAAAGGTAATTCCTCGCTGTAGGCAGACCTGCCTTCCGTGGCTCTGGAAAAACCCTCCAGCCTAGAGTCACAGAGAGTGAGGGCTGGCAAGGTGCTGGAATGTGAGCTGTGAACACATTGAAGCTACAGGTAGCCTAGGGTTAGATCAGAAGGAGGAAAGGAACTGAATGACTATGGACTGTGTGTTCCTAACTGCAGGCTTTTTTGTCCTTAGAGTCGTGGGAGGGACCTATCTATAACAGGCACACTGCGGGAAGAGTGTAGCCCCTCCTTCATCTGCAGCACTGATACAGCCCAACACGGTGCTCCCTGCTTTACTATGGAAGCCTCTGGTTCCATGATAAAATGCAAAAGCAAACAAGACTGAAGGAAGGGAGCTGGAGGTTTGAAATGCCCTGCTAGCAGCCTCACGGGGCTTCTGGGAGGTCGAGGGCTTGGCTAAGATCCCTGGGAAAGATGGAAAGACAGACAGGATACCTTTGCTCTGCTTCCCACGCCTTTAGCAAACGGCAGCTCCAGGGTCGAGAGCCCACCTGTCCCGCGTGGCATACAAATTTCACACCATGGAAGGGGGCTTGCTACTCCTACGACCTCTTGTGGTGGTAAAGGGTTAAAGGCCTAAGCAACAGGCTCAATGCCCACTCCCTGATCCACACAGCAAATCCTTTTGCCTGTTCCATTAAACAGCAATGTGGGGAGGACCAGGAGTGTGAAGTCTCCCTGAGCCTTGGGGAGGGGCTTGTTGAAGGGAGGACCCACTGTGCAGAGTGGAATCCTGCCCCCTCCACCCTGCGCTCTGCTCGGCAGGCACATTCCTATCCGGGCACAATAAAATGAGAGAGAGAAGAGACTGTAGTCCCCCTTGGAGACAAAGGACTCTTCAGGACTTAATTAAAATGCCCATCAAAGACGAGCCAAGACAGGGGCTGAAATGAAGTTAGTTAGCTGGAGTGAACATGTTCCAAGTCAATTTCATTCCACAGGCAACCATGGGCTTCTAACACTGGAGAGGCCCAATCCATCCTCAGTTCTATCTCTTCCACCACAGCAGCTGGGGGGAGGGGCTTCTGAAGATGCCCAGTTCCTGTGTAAGTAGCTGGAGAGTTCAACCTTTGGGCTCTCAAGGTGGTGGGGCTAGAGAGGCTGATCTACAACTGGTACCCAATTAAAGCGAGTGGAAGAGAAGGCTAGAGACCCCGATTTTACTGCACTAAGCTTTAGCATCACCCTACTGTTGGAGTAAGCCCATGCCTTGAGGCCTCTGCAGTTGACCCGTGGAGAAGCAACTTTCCCTCTAAATGACCCACAACTCACCGCACGCCATCTTTGTTCATGTGTTACCTGTGGAGTGCCGACCCCACATTCCCTATTTATTTTTATTTGCTTATCCATTTGTTCCCTTACTAATTCATTTCTTTTGTAGTAGCAGAAATGAAACCCAGGACTTAACACCACCAGAGATCTGTGCTACCATGGAGCCACGCCCTGATCTCCCTGCCATTCTTAATTAAAAATCCCAGCCCTGAGTAGAGCAGCGGTGGTGGTGCACACCTGTAATCCCAGCACTTGGGAGCAGAGGCAGGAGGATTTCTGAGTTTGAGACCAGCCTGGTCTACAGAGTGAGTTCCAGGACAGCCAGGGCTACACAGAGAAACCCTGTCTCGAACAAACAAACAAACAAACAATCCCAGCCCTTCTGCCTGACCCTCCTCATTCCCTGACCCTGTGTTCTGCATCCTCCCCAGAGTTTCCCATCCCACCTTGGATAGTTCGCTCACTTGTCCACTGTTTCTTCCCCGCCCCTCTTGAATGAAAGCCCCCAGAAGAACGGAGTTTGCTCCGTTACCAATCCCATACCAATGCAGAAGGTTTAGTACCTTCACAAAGAGTTGTTGAGTAAATGTGTGAATTAATATGGCAGAGAAGAAATAATTCATTAATTTTACTGGACCCCAAGGATATGCCCAGGTTAACAGAGCTGAGAGATCTGAAGGTGTCTTATGCCCAGGTGATGCCAGCCTGAAGGCTGGTGTTCAAGAGTAACACACTCCTTCATCTTTAAGAGCAGTGTCCCTCATGCCTACTCTGGGTTAGCCAAGTCTGAGCCCACAGACGTGTTGTTCTTGCTGTGGAACTGGTGGGAAATCACACACACCCTCTGCCTCATTTTGGGTTCAAGAGCTGCTAGCTAGCTGTCCTGTCCCTTACAGATGACAGTCGCCGCCTAGGTTCACATAACAGCAGCAACCCTGGGAGAGGTTGGGAAAGGCCTAGTAACAAGACATCTGTCTGGAAAATTTGAGTTCTTGGTGTGATGTGTTTGGAACCTGAGCCCACACATTTTCCCTATTCCTGACAAAAATAAACCATGTGGGGACTGGAAATAGATGGGACGTTCCCAGTTGCCACCATTGCCAGCAAACTGGCCGGAGTCTCCTGTGGGTTAGAGATTCCCTCCCAGTCATGAATGTAGCCTGTGAAGTACAAAGAGTAATGAAAACATGTTAATTCCAGTCTGGGATCCTTCTCTTTTTTCTGGAAGTTTCTTGGAAATCACCAGCTTTTCCAGCCTCAGCACCAAAAACCCCAACCAAATAAGTGAGGCCACAGCTCCGCACTGTATCTACTCACGGGAGGACGGGTGGTCTTCCCAGTAAATGGTTCTAGAACGGCTGCTTTCCAGATGGGATCTGTTGAGCTTTGCCCCCTACCTCACGCCTAACACAAAACTCCATTCCAGAGGGATCACAAGCGCAAGGGTAACGGCAAAGAGAGCTTTGTAAAGAAAGCAGGGAGAACTGTCTTCAGGACTCCAGCGCAGGCTAATGATGGTTTAGATAGGACGCACAGAGCACAGCCGTAAAAGAAAAGACTGAAATGGTGGGCCTCACTAAAGACTTCATCAAGAGATACAATCAAGAAAATAATAGCTGGCCGTGGTGGCCATGCCTGTGAGTCCAGAAAGCGAGACAGAAGCAGAAAGATCGCTTGCAAGCTTGAAGACAGTTCTGATCTAATCAGCAAGTTCCAGACTGGCCAGGCCTACAAAGCATGGCCGTCAAGAAGGAGGAGGGGAAGAGGAGGGAGAGGAGAGGAAATGAGGGAGGAAAAAGGAAAGCCGTGGGGGGGGGGGCGGGCTATGATTCAGTGGCAAATGCTTGCCTAGCATGGTGGGACCCTGAGTTCAACCCTCATCACAGAAATGAAGAAGGGGTGAGAAAAGAAGGGAAGAAAGGAGAGAGAGAGAGAGAGAGAGAGAGAGAGAGAGAGAGAGAGAGAGAGGCTGAGCTAAGTAGCTAGGTGTAGTATGAAGGTCTGTAGTTCTAGCACTGAGGGGGCTAAGTCTGGGCTACACAGCGGGACTCCGTTGAAAGAAGGAGGAAGCAGGTTGAAGGACGATATTGCACACGGATACCAACTACTTACCCAGCTGCTGGTGAGTGGGAAGTAACCCCCTGACCCATCTCCACCACACACTGTCACGGCCACGTGCCACCCCAGTCAGGTATGGGGGTCCCTGGGCTGTGGGTCCTTGAAGGCTCAGTGGGTAAGGATTCAGCAGTGACGGACAGAAACAAACACAGAGGCAGTTTGAGTCTGAATGTATTTTGCAGCTCACAAACAAGCATTTTTATACATTAAAAAAAACCAAATATCACAACTCTCAGAAGATGTGTTCAGTGAAGCAATCACAAATACCATCTGTATCATTTGGCACAGTAAAGCACAAAAATCAAGCACACATTACAACTCTGAAAGGATGTATTCAGTGAATCCCACACAGAGCAGGTAACATCATTATTAATATAAACCATCCAAATATAACAACTCTGAAAGGATGTATTCAGTGGGGCAGTCATCCAAGGCTAGTGGTATATTTCCAAGAGCAGGTTAATAAATATTTATGGTAAATTATTTTTAATATATAATGATTTTTTATAAATCTTCAATACATAATTTTAAACTATTTTTAATTTGTTTTATTTGAGGTTTTCTTTACCATATACCAAAGCCTACCTCTGATGACACACGTGTAACTATATGAAATTTTATAGTTGGGGAAGTTTTTATCTATCATAATGCTATTATATAATTTTGTAAATGATTTATAAAGCAAAATGTTGGTTTCTCCAGAGATAAGTCATGTTAGTGACCTCATCCCAAGGGATGGTTTCTTATCTAGTATTCTCGCTTAAGATCTTAGCCTACGCTACCAGGAACATGTCATAAATAAGAAAAGGAATAAAAGAAAACAAAACATGCGAACTACAGCTCAATATGTTGTTCTGGGCAAGAGTTCCACAACCAGACCCAGGAGAGCTCCTTCTTTTGAAGTTTTGCCTGTCTGTGGAACTTGTCACACAGATTCTACTGGGGTTGGTGTGGCAGCCACACATTGCCTCAACACTTTCCCATTGTGACAAACTGATACCATGAGCTGAAAAGCAACCAATTTTTAGGAAAAAAACTTTCCCTTCAAGCCAAA
Organism: Apodemus sylvaticus; assembly: GCF_947179515.1. Lineage (NCBI taxonomy): Eukaryota > Metazoa > Chordata > Mammalia > Rodentia > Muridae > Apodemus > Apodemus sylvaticus. The sequence continues at coordinate 44,807,684 of NC_067481.1, forward strand.
TATGGTGGTTTACACCTGTAATCCCAGCACTTTAGAGGACAAGGCAGGAGGGTTGCCATGAGTTTCAGATTTGCTTAGGTTATTATAATGAAACCCTATCTACACACACACACACACACCACCACCACCACCACCACCACCCACATACACACACACACACCACCACCACCACCCCACATACACACACACACACACACACACACCCTACCACCACCCCACATACACACACACACACCACCACCACCACCACCCCACATACACACACACACACACACCCTACCACCACCCCACATACACACACACACACCACCACCACCACCACCACCATCCCACATACACACACACACACACACACATACCACCACCACCCCACATACACACACACACAAACACACCACCACCATCACCCCACATACACACACACACACAAACACACCACCACCATCACCCCACATACACACACACACACACCACCACACACACACACACACAGAGAGAGAGAGAGAGAGAGAGAGAGAGAGAGAAGAAGAAGAAGAAGAAGAAGAAGAAGAAGAAGAAGAAGAAGAAGAAGAAGAAGAAGAAGAAGAAGAAGAAGAAAACGAGGAGGAGGAGGAAAACTTGGTTTAAAAAAATACCCAGGGGCCAACAGTCAATTGCTCCTTTTCTTAGTCATCAGGAAACTACAAGCTAGAATCCATGTTGGTAGCAGAGCCTGAGGTCCTCCTACTTGAATCTTCTACCCAAGCAAACTGGGAGACAGAAACTGGTGGAGGAGACAGTTTATTCAAGTCCAGGCTTGGAAAAATGGGGTAGAGATCACATCTAGAGAAAAGCACCTCTCATTTTCAAAACGGTGTGAAGGGGGTGATGGTGGTGGGGTTACAGGGCAATGAGCAGAAGTCCTTGAAAGGCAGGAACTTGCTTTTTCTCTGACACTTTTTCAGGCAACATCCTGTGTCTTAGTAACATGCTGTCGGTAAAGGAAGACTATCTCCAGGAGGCTCGAGCACGGAAGAGAAGGACTGAGCTGGCTTTGGTTTACTTTGCATATTTAGGCTCAGCTAAGGGCAGCTGTGGCTTCTGGTGAGGCATCTCTTCTTTGTAAGTTTACATCACATCTTCTTTGCAGTTTGGATTCTGCCCAGTTACAGCAGTGGATGTGCTGCATATCCAGCCTATTATAACGAACAGCCAATGCTTCTGAATGGGACAAGAGTGTGCAGTGGCCCATCTCGGGGGGATGCGATCGGTCCAGCCACTTTGGAAACCTGGCAGTGTCAGCCAAGGCTGCACGTACCCAGTCACTCCTCCCACTCCACAAAACGTGAACATGCATTCCTATTTGGCACTGGCACACACCAGCACACAAGACTGCCTTCCTCATTGAATCCAATAATAGAAAGAACTCAAGTGCCCTTCCCAGGAGAACAGACAACTAAATACGCGGCAATCTGTCCTACAAATGAGACACTGCACAGCAGAGATGTCAGTTCTATAACCACAGACAGCCAACCTGTAGCCTGGTGTGGGTTTGTATATCATCTATTACTGCATTTGCAAATGGAAACATAGACACATGCTCCTTGACTGTTCACACAAGTTTGCTGCCCTCAGGCTGTTGGCGTCTGAACCTAGCTTTCAGGGTGAGATCAGCAGGCTATCCAGAGAGGTCCTGTGGCATCCACATCTGCTCACCAGGTGCAGGTTCAGCCTTTCTCAGCACACCTTCAGGATTTTATCATGTGGATCAGGTTCAAAACTGCCCCACCCAGCTCAGGTGTGTAGACGTGTAGATGTCCACGGGTACCAGTGCTAGGGCCTGTGGGTGAGGCTAGCCAGGCTGAATGATGGGGTGTTCCAGAAGAGCTGAATGAGACAAAGCGTAGGAAATAAACCACTGGAGTCCTCTGTTGGCGCTCACAAAGAACAGCAGGCTTGACACTCGTTGTAAGGGGACTTGTAAAAAAATAGATCTGCCGGGCAGTGGTGCCGTACGCCTGTAATCCCAGCACTCTGAGAAGCAGAGGCAGGTGGATTTCTGAGTTCAAAGCCAGCCTGGTCTACAGAGTGAGCTCCAGGACAGCCAGGGCTACACAGAGAAACCCTGTCTCAAAAAAACCAAATCCCAAAAACAAAAACAAAAACAAAAAAAAAAAAAAAAAAAAAAAACAAAAAACAAAAAAAACCAAAACAAAAAACCAAAAACCAAAAACAAAAAACAAAAAAACAAACAACAACAAAGTGTATTAGAATCATAGGTTTGCTGAGGCAGAGAGGTAGGTGACACACCTGTACACTGCTTGCCTTTTTCGGTTGTTGTTAAATACATTTTACAATTTTATTTGATTTAGTGTCCAGACTGGCTTTGAACTCATGGTCCTCCTGCCGCAGCCTCCAAGCAGTACTCTGTGTTCTTACATGTCAGAAATGTATAGCCCAACACTTGCCTGGCTCCAGGGGGGAAGCAGGGTGTGAGGAAGAGAGACTCGAGCTGCGAGCAGTCTAGTGGTCAGTGTGTGTTCAGCACCACTTGATGAATTTACCAGGCACACATTTTATCTATTAGAAACTTGAAAGTTAAGAAGAAAGGACAGGGAAAGAGAAGGAAGGGTCTGACTGAGCATCCTCAGGTGGGTCTGTTCTGGAGAACAAGTTTGGCTCAGAATCGGTAAAAGCCCAGGCCTGGAGTGTGGGGAAGCAGCCACAGCGATGCCAAGTGCTGTGTGGCCTTCCTCCTCACCCGCTTCATCCTCAGTCTGTGGTAGGAACCAGTTGTCTTAAAGCCATGCCACACCCAGAGTGGGGAAGCTGTGCTGCGCCAATGTGGAATTTCCATGCCACACTGGTGCAGCCCAAGGGCTCAAAGGTCGTCATTGCCTTTGGGCTAAAGTAGCCAAGGCTGAAATGAATAGGTAGAAGCTTGAGCCGTCCATACTCCCAGGGCCTCCCGGAAACCGAGGAACACAGAGAAGGAAACAGGAAGAGGCATCAGGATAAGGTGGAGACTTTATACTGGGCCCTCTAGTTTACACTCTGGCTTCTCCAGGCAGGGCTGTGGGGCTCTGGAGGTGGTGGGGAGCACCGTCTCATGCGATGACAGAATCCACCACGTAGGAGTGCACTGAACATGATATTGACAGATGAAGGCCTGTGTGCCCAGTACGGGAACACCCAGCAACTATCTGTTATTAAGGACTTGCATCTCATTTGAATTCTAAGAATACCTTGTGAGAAGGTTACTTTACTACCCCAAAGCTTAGATAAATAAACTCTGTAATGGCCAGACAACGGAGTCTCTGATTCAAGCCTAGAGGTTGATTTGTTAGGTCAGTCAGGATTTTCCAAACTCTGTTCCAAGAAACACTTATTTTCCCACCAACCTTCTCCTAACCGCTCCTCTAAAATATTGACCATATAATCACAGGTTTGTGACCTGTGAGTTCTTTTGATACAGTCCAGGTTAAATCTACCTCACCCAGCTCAGATGTGTGTATAAGTGGATATGCACGTGGGTGCCTGTGCTGGGCCCTGGGGGTTTCGGTGAAAGTAGACAGGCTATTTACTGCAGGGCTCAGCAAAACCTTTTTTAAAAATTATTTTTATTTTATATGTGTAAGTGTTTGTCTGCATGTTTGTAAGTAGACCACATGCATGCTTGGTGCCTGCAGAATTCAGAAGAGGACAGCAGCTGCATCCCTCAGATCCCCTGGAACTGGAGTTGTAGACAGTTATGAGCTGACGTGTGATTACTGTGAACTAAATCTGGGTCCTCTGGAAGAGCAGCCAGTGACCTTAACTGATGAGCCATTTTCTATCCGCTCCCCCCACCCCCACAGGAGAACTTTTAAAATACTGGTGTTTGGGGCTGAAGAGATGGTTTAGCATCTTCCAGAGGACCTGGGTTTGGTTGCTAGAACCCATATGGTGATTCACAACTCTCCCTAACTCCAGTTCCAGGGATTCTTTTTCTGAACTCCTTGGGCACTGCGGATGCACATGGTTCACAGAAATGTAAACTGGCAAAACACACTTAAAAATAAAACAAATCTAAAAAAATTAGTACTAATATATCTATGACTCAAAGTGGAAGACACTTTCTAAACCACTTGACAAAAATTTCCTGTTAATGGAATAGTATTGACACAATTGGGGCTGCATGGTTGAGAATCTGGAAATGCAAGACCAAACTGTAGGAGGACAGACATGATGAGAAGAATGCAGAGCTATTCAACATCCATTTCCATGCAAGTCTTCACCAAAGAAGTCTTCAACTTCGAACCAGAAGGTGCAGCACACTCTGAGGCAGGGTAGTTAAGAAGGAAACCGTGGGTTGTGGAGAGAATGAGCAATGAGGCAGAATCTGGATCTGAACTCGGACCCCCAGTGCCCCAGAGAGAAAAGATCAGATTTCCTTTGTAATTATTATCTGCTTCATTAGTTAACTGATGGTTCACACATCAGTGGGTCTGTTGCATGGACTTTTTCTGTGGATTTGTGAACAAATGTGAAAAATCTACTCACTCTAGATAGGGCATCAGTGACAAGTCAAAGTCAAATAATGATTGCACCAAAGTCCAGCATGGGGAATCAATATGTTTCTTGGGCTTACTTACAGAGTATAGACACCCAAAGCAACTACCAAAAATCTCACTCCTGGATGGATGATGAATTCCCCATAGCTATATATAAAAGGTGTCCCAGTTTCACTTAGGACAAAGAATAACATCAGGGAGAAAAGACTTTATTTCAGCTTATGATTACGGCCTACAATTAGTTCATCATTGTGGGGATGTTAAGGTAGGAACTTCAAACAGCTGGTCCCGCCACATCCACCATCAGGAGCCGAAAGGACGATCCCTGCATGATCATTTGCTTGCTCTCTAGCCTGTGCTCATCCCTGCTCTCCACTCTTAAACAGTTTAAGACCCTCTGCCTAGGGAATGACGCCTCCCCCAGTGGGCTGCGTCTCTCTACACCTCTTAGCTTAGTTAAGATAATCCCTCACAGATTGGCCCACTGACCCAACTCAGTGTAGATGATCCCTTATTGAAACTCTCTTCCCAGGACTTGAGGAAGAAGAAAAAAAGAGTTTGAGAAATGCTGCATGGATTTCGTGTGACTGGGCAGATCCGAGAACTCTGAGGACACCTTTCAGGGGTGCCCTGTAGGTAAATTGTGGATTTGGAGGGCCTGGGAGGAGTGTGCCAGTTAATGCTGATAACTGATACTGAGAGAAACCAAAGAATTCTGTGTAAAACTCACAGAATTTGGAATCTTCTATTAAAGGACAACTTTGTCATTAAAATGTATCTGCTGCTAGGCTGGAGAGATGGCTCAGAGCATAAGACAATTGACTGCTTTACACATCTGAGTTCAGTTCCCAGCACCCACATGTCAATTCATAAACCCTTGGAATGCAATTCCAAGGGGATCCCACATCCTGTTCTGAGCCTCTTGGGCTTCTACATGCATATGGTGTACACACACACACACACACACACACACACACACACACACACAGAGAGAGAGAGAGAGAGAGAGAGAGAGAGAGAGAGAGTAAATTTTCAAACAAATGCATTTGAGGGCTGGAGAGATGGCTCAGTGGTTGGGAGCACTGAATGCTCTTCCAGAGGTCCTGAGTTCAATTCCCAGCAACCACATGGTGGCTCACAACCATCTGCAGTGGCATCCAGTGCCCACTTCTAGTGTATCTGAAGACAGTGACATGTACTCACATACAGAAAATAAATAAATCTTAAAAAAATAAATAAAGCACCTGAGCAAACAGTGCCCTTTACTGCTGGGCTATTTCTCCAACCCGGTTTCTGGTTTTCTTTGAACTTTGTGGAACTGATGAGGTGCAGCCTATTGCTGTATACAGTAACAATGCTTTCCCTTTCACTGCCATGAACGCCTGATAGATATTTGGGTTTTAGAGATATTTTGTTGATATCTTCTACGCACTATCAATGAAACACTGCTAACATCCACCTCAGTGGAATAAGACACTTTCTTCTGAATTTGAGAACAAAATAAAAATACCTGCTATCTCTACTTCTCTATTTAACATGTCATCCAACTTGCTAGCTAGTGCAATAACTGAAGAAAAAGAAATAAAATAAAGTTAAAAAGAAAGCTAAAATGTAATCTTCTCTTTTTCTTTTGCAGAAGGCACAAACACATATATATGTAGGAAAACAAAGAAATCCAATGAAGTCAACAAGAACATTTACCAAAGCCACTAGCTGTAAGCTCGATACAAATATAATCAACAATATTTGAAAGTTAATGTGTTTTTAATACTGCTTATTAGTTGTATATGGGTATTTGTGTAAGAGTGAGGAGAGATAGCTAGAAAGAGAGAGAGTGAGGAGAGAGAGAGAGAGAGAGAGAGAGAGAGAGTGTGTGTGTGTGTGTGTGTGTATAAAAACAAATAGGATCAAATGCTAACATTTAGGGAATCCTGGCGTGTTAGTTTACCAGTTCAATGTGAGACACCTAAGAGAAACAATTTGGGGAATGGAAGATTCATTTTGGCTCACAGTTTCCAGGGTTTCACAGTGAGTTCCATTCTTTCTGGTCCACGATGACGAAGATGGAAAGACTGAGACAAAATTGCTCACCTTGTGATACCTAACCCAATGCCATTAAATTATGAATCTCTCTACAGATTGATCCATTGGTGATGGTGGAGCCCTCATAGCTAACTGTGGTGGCTTGAATATGCTTGGCCCATTGTAAGTGGTATTATTAGGAAGTGTGGCCTTGCTGGAGTAGGTGTGGCCTTGTTAAAATAGGTGTGGCCTTGTTAAAGTAGGTGTGGCCTTGTTGGAGAAATTGTCTCACTGAGTAGACCGAGTTTTTTTGTGTGTGTGTGGGGGGGGAATTTTTATTTTAAAATAATCTCAACCAAATTCAGGTATCACAAGATTCCAATGTTAATAAATCGGAGACTAGTATATAATTGCCTTTAGGAGACTTTGTTATATAAAAAATGCTCATGTACCATTAAACATACACAGGCTAGCAAATATATTCTTCCTTTTGGTGCAATGCTCATATTCTCCATATAATCACATTCCCCACATGATTTGGCTCTTCATTTTCTCCAAATCCAACTGACCCTTGTCAGGAGTAACCTGGAGACTAAATTAAAGACATGTATACCCACTTCTTTAACTTTTCAGAAAACAATGCTGTAAAAAGATAACATATCAGAAATAAAATTAAACTCATTTTACCTGTCATACTTCTGTTACCAACGGAACACCAGAGGGTTGAGATGGCTCCCTAGAAACTACATATGAACACAAACTGTAAAGAAGTTGTCCTCTATAGCCGGGCAGTGGTGGTACACGCCTGTAATCCCAGCACTCTGGGAGGCAGAGGCAGGCGAATTTCTGAGTTCGAGGCCAGCCTGGTCTACAGAGTGAGTTCCAGGACAGCCAGGGCTATACAGAGAAACCCTGTCTCAAAAAAAACCAAAAAAAAAAAAAAAAAAAAAAAGTTGTTCTCTGAACCACCTACATACCCCCCTGCGATAATTCTCTCGATGGGGGAGCTGCAATCATAAGAAATAAAAAGTGCCGGGCAGTGGTGGCACACACCTTTAATCCCAGCACTTGGGAGACAAGGCAGGTGGATTTCTGAGTTCGAGGCCAGCCTGGGAGTAGACCGGGTTTTGAGGACTCCTAAGGCTCAAGCTTCACCCAGCGAGGAAGAGAGCCTCCTCTTTCTTGACTGCCTGCAGAAGTCTTCTCATAGCTGCCTGCAGATCAAGATGTAGAACTCTTGTCTCCTCCAGCACCGTGTCTGCTATCCTTCCAGCCAGGATGATAGTGACTGAACCTCTGAATATTGTCCTTTATAAGAGTTGCCGTGGTCCTGGTGTCTGCTCACAGCCATGAAACCCTAAATAAGACATCAACTCACTTTTCAGTGGTTCCCTCCACCATCTGGGGACCACATCTTCAGTACAAGAGCCCTTTGGGTGACACTTCACATCTAAAACAACCCTGAGTGAAGGACACACAGAATTCTTCATTCTAATTTTGCAACTTTTTTCCTGGATGGAATTACTTCAGAATAAAGAGCTAAAAAATATCAACATGTGGGGGCTGGAGAGATGGCTCAACAATGAAGAGCACTGGATGCTTTTCCAAAGGACCTGGGTTCAATTTCCAGCACCCACATGGCAGCTCACAAACCATTTGTATCAGTTTCAGGGTGTCAGTGTCCTCTACCGGCTCCTACAGGCACCAGGCCCACGTTTGCCTCACAGACACATCCAAGTAAAACAGTCATACAGTTAAATTTATATGTATATTTAATGTATATTAAAAATAAGATAATTTGTAATATCAAAAATTATGGGCCTTGGAATAAATATATCTATTAGAAGATGTATATGAACTTCATTAAAATCACAAAAGCACCTTTAATCCTAGCACTGGAGAGGCAGAGGCAGGTGGGTCTCTGATAGTTTGAGTTCATCTGGTCTACAAAGCAAGTTCCAGGCCAGCCAGGCCTACTTGACAAGACACTATGTCAAACAAATATTGTGGATACAAACTAAAAATATAAGTAATTGGAGGCACCACATTAGTGCAATGAGAGAGAGACTGAGCTGACACTGTTCTAGAGATTAGCTGCAACCTCAATCAAAATTCAGCATCTCTATACGGGGGCCTGGGTTAGCCAAGACCAGAAGTGGTGAAACTCTGTAAATATTCTAGATTTACGACCATGTAATCTTTCCCCAATTCTTAATTATGCCTTTGTGACATAACAAGCAGCCATGAGCAGGGGTGAGAGATGGTTTAGTGGGTAAAGCATACACCGTGCAAGCATGAAGATCTTTTTTTTTTTACAAAGATTTATTTATTTATTATGTGTAAGTACACTGTAGCTCTCTTCAGACACCCAGGAAGAGGGCATCAGATCTCATTACAGATGGTTATGAGCCATCATGTGGTTGCTGGGATTTGAACTCAGGACCTTCAGAAGAGCAGTCAGTGCTCTTAACCACTGAGCCATCTCTCCAGTCCCAGCATGAAGATCTTTCATCCGAGTCCAGCCTGGTCTATAGAGTGAGTTCTAGGATAGCCAGGGTTACACAGAGAAACTGTCACAAAACAAAACAAAACAAAACACAAAACAAAAAACCAACAAGGCACCCGTGCTAGCCATGTTGGCCCAGGGTATCCAGACAAAAGATACCCAAGCCCCTGCTAAGGGTGCCGCTATGGTGGATAAGTGTGTGACAGAGAGGTGAGAAAGATGAGTGCTGGTGGAGAGGAGGAGGAGAGGAGAAGGCCACGTCAAAGGGTTCATACATTGTGGAGAAAGATGGAACTGGAGCATCGAGCCCAAGTTACCACCAAAGGCCAAGAGGATGTCTGTGGTTTGAGCTACTACCAGAGACCATGTGGGTATTTGAGAACTGTGCTGCCTGGAGCTTAGGATGGGGTAGGACATGCTGATCTGAGTGGCCCGCACTGCCACTCGAGGCCATGGGGGACACCCAGGCCCAGGCTGCTCCTGGGGAGCCATGTCTGGGTCCATGGTCCTATGGCAATGTTTGAGGCCTGTTTCCATTAAAGGTCATGCAAATGCCTCTGGTCTGAAGTGCTGTCTGAGGCACTGTACTGAGTTAGCCCTGCCTCTGGCCAACCACCACATTTGGAGGGGGCTCTACCCCTCACCAGGGCATCACGATAGAATGATCTTGATTGCAGCAGAGTGTGTGATCAGGCCCTCAAAAGCTTGGGCAAGGGAGAGCTGGCTCTGCCCCTCACTGGCTGCAACATTTGGGAGAGTGGGCCCTGCATATCACCTGGTCAACACGGTACAACTGGCCCTGGTAGAGAAGCCACGGCTGAGCTGGCCCTAAGGACCTGAAAACAGGCAAGTTGACCTTGCTCCTTCCCAGGGCCAAGCCAGGATGAGCTAGCCCGGGGCAGTGCTGGAGAGTTCGTCCTGGTGGTACCCGTGTAGGAGAGCTGGCAGCTTCCACTTAGGCCCAGATCAGGACACTGAGATTGCCCACCCTAACATCTACCCCATGTATGATCCCCACGACACAGGGCAACATCGGGATTACCCACAGGGGAGAGTGTGTAGCAGAAGCCAGAGACCTTGAACCAGACCAATGACTCATTGCAATGAACGTTTGCAAGTAAAGATGTGTGGACAAAAAAGATACACTGTGTGACACACTGCAGTTTTCATGACAACGCTTTTTTTTTCCGATGTATTTTTATTTAATTCGATATATTTTTTATTTACATTTCAAATGATTTCCCCCCTTTTTTTTATTCTATCTTTCTGTTTTCTTTTGGGGGGAACGGGGAGGTTGCAAGGACAGAGGGAGGATATGAAGGGACAGGAGATGAGTGGGATTGGAGTGCATAATACAAAATTCACAAAGAATCAATAAAATGTAAGAAAACAAAACAGAAGTCTGACTTTTATATCCCAGGACCCATATAAAAGATAGGCAGGGTGGTGTGGTCCCGGGTGCTGGGGAGACAGAGGAAGGCACCTCCCCGGGGCTTCTAGGCCAGCCAGTCTAATCAAATCAGTGACTTCTAAGTACAGTAGAGAGACCTCGTTGTGACAGAGAGAATGAACTTAGCTGTGTCATCCCATAAGTAAAGCCTTTAGGAACTATAGGTCCCAGAGATCAGAGAACACAGAATTTGAGTATTTTGCTTTTTAACATTTGGTACCATCTTAAGAGGACTGAGCAGGCCAGCCCTGCGTGGACTTGAAGCTGTGTGAACCAGATAAAGACAGGCTGACAAAAATAACACGCCTCCCCTGTCCCCTCTGTGCGACAGTCCTGGCTTCCCTTGATCCATTGACTCCCACAGTTGAGGGAGGTGCCTTTCTTGGAGTTTGACACAGGAATGAGTCACTTAAGACAACTTTGTAATTTTTGCCCCACAGGATACACATTTATCTGTTTTAGATTACTGAATGGGAAAAGGGTTTGACCAAACAAGGCTATGTGACTTGCTGGCTAGATTTCCCTGACAGCCGACAGAGCCACAGCTGGAGCCGAGAAGCCAAGCAGTGTCCTAACCACTGCCCAACCCTGCCTTCATCATCTCCCTAGTTGCTTAGCATCTGCATGCTTATCAGCATTTCTCACTCAGGAGAACAGGAGGATTAAAGGTGTTGCTCAAAGGCGCAGTGACAGACTCAGGTGGGACGTAAGACTCTAGGATCTCAAGTAGGAAGGAGAAAACAGAAACACCTTAGACGCTAGAGAAGACCATCATCCTGTCTTCTTTCCCAACTGCAACTGGGAAATTCAAGCTTTCCAGGTCCGGTTATGGCCAGACCTAAGGCCTGGGCCCCTGCGGCATCATCTCCATTCTTACCCACGTGCAGCTCAGAAAACATCCTGAAGCCAAGAAAAACTCTAGCCCCTGTCCTGCTTCTAACCAGCTTATGACTTTGAATAGTCAATTAGCTACTCTCTTTTCAGATTCATCATTATGGAAAGGACAAGGCTTACTGTCCCTCTACACATCTGAGTTTTCAATGAGTGTGGTTAAGAAAGTAAGAGACAGTCAGGCGGTGGTGGCGCACGCCTGTAATCCCAGCACTCTGGGAGGCAGAGGCAGGCGGATTTCTGAGTTCAAGGCCAGCCTGGTCTACAGAGTGAGTTCCAGGACAGCCAGGGCTATACAGAGAAACCCTGTCTCAAACAAAACAAACAAGTCAGAGAGAGAGAGAGAGAGAGATCATTGCAGGGAGGAGGGAGATGCTGAGTGAACCAGACACCAAGGGACCAACATTCATGTCTATGGGATCCCTAGAACCACCAAGTTCCCAGAGACAAACCGGGCAACTAAGTGGGCCTTGGAGGACGACCAGAATCAAATAACTAAAATCAGGACACCCCTAATAATTTTACACAGAGGAAAATAATTTCTGATGAGCACCATCAACAAAACAGACAAACTCCTAGAAAGCACACCACCAAGACCAAATCACAAAGATACAGGAAATCTACATAGACCTATACAGATGACTAAGGAGAAAGGATCAATAATCAAATGCTGCCTTGGACTGGGGAGATGGCGCAGTCAGCAAAGCGTTTGCAGTACAAGGTTGAGAGCCTGAATTCGATTCCTAGAATCTGTATTAAAAGCTGGGGATGGAGGTGCACACTTGTCAATCCCGGAACTGGAGGAGCAGAGACAAAAGGAATTCTGAAGCTTGCTGGGTAGCCAGCCTAGCAACTTGGTGAGCTCGAGGCCAATGGGAGATCCTGTTAAAAAACAAGGTGGATGGCTAGCAAAGATCACCAGCAGAGGTTGGGATATAGCTACACACACACTCAAAGATGTGTAACCATGCCAACATACACACATTATATCACACACACCAAGGCTTTGTTGGTAAATTCAGAGACTTAGAGTAATATCAATTCTTCCAAAACATTATCAAAAATCAAAGAGAAGGGAACAATTTCTAAGACATCCTGTGAGGTCCGAGTTACCTGAGGTCAAAGCCAGACAAAGGTTCTGTAAGAAAAGAAAACTACATTCTAATATCCCTGGTGAATATCGCACACATATGCTTAACAGAATACTAGCAAACCACATTAAACGGTAAGTGCTGGCCAGAGCAAGTAGGTGAGAGGAGGGGCGGGGGTATAAAAAAATTAAATGAGCAAACCATAAGTTGGCGGCACGGCTTGGTGGGTAAGCTATTGCTGTCTACCCTGGCAGCCTGAGTTTGATAACTAATAACCACACGATGGGAGGAAAGAACCAACTCCAGCAAGTTTTCCTTTGACCTCCGCAGTTATATACAGACTTACACACACACACACACACACACACACACACACAGAGTGTAAAAATAAACAAAAAAAGCAACCCATTTCCAGGGCCCCTCCCTGCTGCTCACCCAAAACACTATCCTTCCTGCCCTTCGATCTTTTTCAGAGACATCTACACTGGAAAGAAAGAATTGAAGTTATCTGCTCACAGGTGACATTGTTGCATACATAGAAAATGCCAAAATCATTAAAACTAGCCAGTGGATTCTGCAGAGCCCTAGGATTCATAGCAACACACATATACCAATTATATATCTAACCTAGGGAGCAACATTATGGAAAAAATATAAAAATAATTTCATTTAAAATCAATAGCACCGGGCTGGAGAGATGGCTCAGCAGGTAAGAGCACTGACTGCTCTTCTGAAGGTCATGAGTTCAAATCCCAGCAACCACATGGTGGCTCACAACCATCCTTAAAGATATCTGATGCCCTCTTCTGGTGTGTCTGAAGACAGCTACAGTGTACTTACATATAATAATAAATAAATCTTTAAAAAAAAATCAATAGCACCAAATAAATAGATAAATGCCAACCTAAGAGTGCAGTTTAGTGGTGGAGTGCTTGCTAAACATATGAGCTCTAATTTGGGTCCCAGCCCAGCAAGACAAAAAAGAAAGAAAGAAAGAAAAAAAGAAAAACTTAGAAACTGATTTAAGCAAAGAGGTTAAAAGACTTCAACACTGAAAACTACAAAAAAAAAAAATCCCTGAATAATTTTAAGAGTGTACCAAAATATGGAAAAACATAATGTTTAATATAATAAAACAATGTTTTTAATCAAGAAGAACAAAGTAGGGGCTGGTGAGATGGCTCAGTCGTTAAAAGCACCGACTGCTCTTCAGAAGGTCCTGAGTTCAATTCCCAGCAACCACACAGTGACTCACACCCAAACAAGATCTGACACCTTCTTCTGGAGTGTCTAAAGACAGCTACAATGTACTTATATATAATAAAATAAATAAATCTAGAAGAAGAAGAAGAAGAAGAAGAAGAAGAAGAAGAAGAAGAAGAAGAAGAAGAAGAAGAAGAAGAAGAAGAAAGTAGAGGGTCCAAAGAATCTCCCACCACTTTATATGTAGAGAACCTTATTGGGGTGCCATGCCACCTGGCAGGAACTTGACATTGACCAAGGTGAAGCTTCTCTCCCAGCCTTTGAGCGGGAACTCCTGTGTTAGCCATACTCCCCTCCACCTAGGGTAGAGCGCTCAGACCAAGGTGAAGTTCATTGTTTCTTCAGATCTACAAATTCCTGAATTAAGCAGGTGACCTGCCCAGCTGCCTGAGCAGTGGAACCAATGCCCAGTGAATGCCAGGCCAGTTCCCCTGAACACACCCTGAAATTTGGGGGAAGGGTCTTGCCTGAAATTTTAAAATTCTGAGTCTTCCGTTAAACCTTGAGGCCTTGAAGAGCAGGTGTTGTCTTGGTCTCCATCTCTTTTGTGGCCTTCCCGTACATCCCCAGCTTCCCTTCCAGGTAACCCGTTCAATGTAATAGCAGGCAGTTACATTTATAACCCTGGGCAAGTCCCCAAATGTCTCTCTTCCCAGGTTTCTTCATCTACAGAGGAGGACTATGACCCTACCTCACCTATGTCACCTGTAAGCATCATTTGAGTAAATTACAGAAAGCGTGAGAAAGTGTGTAGAAAGAGGCTGGGATATAGTACCAGATAAGGGGGAGCTCTGTGTGTGTGTACATGTGCACACACATATAGTATATGTATGTTTGTGTGTGTATATGTGTGTGCATGTGTGTGCACATGCAGCATGTGTGTGCATGTGTGTGTACATGTGTGCAATGCAGCATGTGTTTGTGTGTGGACATGTGTGTTCATATGTGTGCTCATGCAGCATGTGTGTGCATGTGGGGTGTATATGTGTGTGCCATGTATATTTGGAATTAAACCTGTTCACACACATGCTAGGCAAGCATTCTACCAGGGAGCTGCATCCTCATCTCATTATTAATATGTTACTTGTGCTCCTTGGACCCCAGAGGAACCTAGAGAATGTCTATATGTATGGCAATGCAATATGATGAAAATATCTCTTACATTCTAAGAGACTGCAGCTCCTGCTGGACCTCACAGCCATATTAATAATACATGGTAAAGTCTCATAAGACTCGAGATTGCCATCCCACTATGTGCTCGACCTGCTTGTTTAATTTGCCTTTAAAAGAACAATGTAAAACTGACCTTACTTGCCTTGGATTTCTGTGTAAGCAACTTTTACAGCCTAAGCTAATGCATAGCTGTAATCTCAAGTTCTGTACTCTTCCAGGCCCCTGACCCAGAGTAATGTGTGTGTATCATTTGTGGAAACAGCAAATACAGAGGTTGAAAGTGCCCTTCTTTTTTTTTTTTTCATAGTTCCAAAGCTTTATTATAGAAAAGTAGGAAAAGAAATGAGCCGGGCGGTGGTGGCATACGCCTGTAATCCCAGCACTCTGGGAGGCAGAGGCAGGCGGATTTCTGAATTCAAGGCCAGTCTGGTCTACAGAGTGAGCTCCAGGACATCCAGAGCTATATAGAGAAACCCTGTCTTGAAAAAAACCAAAAAAAAAAAAAAACCAAAAAAAAAAAAAAAAAGGAAAAGAAATGAGATAGAGAAGTAAAGAGAGAAAGAAAAGATAGAGAGGTGAGAGCTGTCCATGACCATGTGGAAAGAGGGGAAACAGAGGAAACAGGGGGACAAGAGCAAGGGCAAGAGAGAGATGCAGGAGAGTGAAAGTGCCCTTTAAAATAAATATTCAAATATTGAATACAATATTTGGATATTGATTGGTAAACAATGGTATTTCTAATATTGCATATTATCTAGGTCAGTTGGAGTCAGTGACTTAATCCCTTGTAAAAACATTTTAAAGATTTCTGTAAAATGGGCTGAAGGCTGAGTGTTTGACATTCAAGGATATGCAACTGAGCTGGATGGTTCAGTCAGGTACAATTTCAAGATGTCAGGCATCCCAATAGAAATTAGGGTTCCACTCATCACATATCTTTCAGTGGTGTCCAGTCTGCCCTCTCCTCCTTAAAAACCGTCCAATTCTGCATCAGCTCTGGAATGGACACAGTTTCTAATGCCTTGGACCTCGTGGACTGAAGTCAAGTCGTGAGTACAGTATGGATGAAGTCCTAGCTGAATTTGCTAAAATGGGTCGGGAATTAATCCATTATGTTAAGGCTGAGGGTGGGATCAGAAGGCAATAGGGGCTGGTTGAACAGCACATTATGTTTGAGGTAACACTTACTTGTAAGTGAAAGCACTTTTTTAATTACACAATAAAAACACAAGTACATTATATTCTTTATTTTCAAATGCTCTGAATTTTTAAATAAAACTGATAATCCTCAAAAGGGATAAAAAATTTCTATAATGTGTCCTTCATTCCTTCCCCCATCTGGGGCTTCCGGTGTTGTTCATTGAATCAGAGCACAAAGCCCTTTTGTTATGGAAAGATGTACACAGACACATTCACACAGATGGACACACGGGGACAGAGACACAGCCTCCAAACCGGCACAGATTCAGACTCATACAACAGTCAAGAGGACAGAAGACACAGGGAGTACCAAGCAGAGAATTCAAATCTGGGATCACTCTACGTTAGATGACAACAAGGGGGAGTGCTTTGATTTCTTTCCTACACGAGTGTTTTCTTGGTAACTTGGAGATTATTTTAGTTTTTTTTGTTTGTTTATTTGTTTGTTTGTTTGTTTGTTTTTTTGAGACAGGGTTTCTCTGTATAGCTCTGACTGTCCTGGAACTCACTCTGTAGACCAGGCTGGCCTTGAACTCAGAAATCCACCTGCCTCTGCCTCCCAAGTGCTGGGATTAAAAGCGTGCGCCACCACCGCCCGGCTTGGAGCTTATTTTAAATGCATTTAATCCATGCATGCATGAAGATCCCACTCCCTGTAAGTGGCTTGGTCAAGTGATGCCCGTTTCCAAGAAGTGTTCTTTTTCTAAAAGACCAAGTCAAGAGTTGGAGCCAAGAGTCCAGAAAGGAAATGAGCCAGAAAAGTGAATCATATGTCCCATGCAGACAGGGAAAACCCCAGAGCTGCCATGCTCAGAACTTCATGGGCTGCCACAGAATGCCAGGGCTCCATAGACTAAGAGGGGAATTGGGGAGTTGCCCCCTACCTTTGACTTGACGTAGCCGGTAAGGTCATAGTCCCTGTCTCTACCTGACCTCCTGTGGACTGTAAAACTGCCCAGCTGTTTTGGGTAGAAGACAACACTCTTCCTCCTGGCCTCTCACTCAGCAGGCGAAGACTGAACCTGTGCCGGAGGACCTACTGTAAAGACTCCATCCTGATGGGCAAGATTCGGTGGCACACACTCAAGGTCAACCTAATCCACATAAGTATTCCAGGCCATCAAGGGCAATAGGGTAAAACTCTGTTTCCAGTAAATTAATTAATTAATAAGAATTCAGGGACACGGTGATGAATCCAGGGTGATAGATCAGTGGCTGTTATGCATGTGTGTGCACACATATCATAAATAAATATGTAAATGTAATTACATTAAAAAAATTAGACATGTCTCACTATGTAGCACTGGGTAGCTTGGACCTCACTCTGTAGACCAGGCTGGCCTCAAACTCACAGAGATCTACCTCTGTCTCCCCAGTGTTGTTATCATAGGTGTACACCACCACAGTGGCTTTGTGTGTGTGTGCACGTGCATGCGTCTATATTAATGTATGCTATATGTGTGTGTGTGCACCCACAGAGAGTACAAGAGGATGTTGGATCCCCTGTAGCTAGAGTTACAGACAGTTGTGAATTACTCAACATGAATGTTAGAAACTGAACTTGGGTTCTCTTCCCCCATCCCCCAAAAAAAAGAAAGGGAAAAAAAAAGGAAAAAAAGACTAAAAGATTAAATTAGCCACATCAACTTTCAGTGACATCTCAAGTTATTCATTGGTAATCTTATTTATTTATTCGTTTCTTTGTTGTTGTTGTTGCTGTTGTTGTTGTTGGTGGTGGTGGTGGTGGTGGTGGTGTGTGTGTGTGTGTGTGTGTGTGTGTGTGTTTTGAGACAGAGTTTCTTTGTGTAGCCCTAGCCATCCTGGAACTCACTCTGTAGATCAGGCTGGCCTCGAACTTGAGTTTGGACTGCCTCTGCCTCCAGAGCATGCTGAGATTGCAGGCATCAACAAGCACTTCCCAGCTAGTACTTGTGTATTTTTAAAAATGTTATTTATGGGATTTGGGGGTTTAGTTCAATGGTAGAGCACTTGCCTAGCAAGCACAGACCCTGGGTTCAGTCCTCAGCTCTGGAAAAAAAATGTTATTTATTTAATGTGTATGTGTGTGCACGATATATGTGTGGTGCCAGAGGATATATATCTAAAGAGGCTGTTAGACCCCCTGAATAGGAATAACAGGCGGTCGTGAGCCACTAAATTAATGCCAGAAACCAAACCTTGATCTTTATCCCGGAGCCATTTCTTCAGCTGCTGGTTGAAAAGAGATGGCCACATGAAGCTATAAACTAAATTCCTTCCCAATACTAAAAGAGGAACAGAAAGAAAGGTGCGGGGGAGGCAGGGCTAGGAGCAAGAGACTGTGATATCTGTTTTTAATTCTATGCCCTTCCCTTGTGAGCTGCAGTACTTATTAATCCAAAGAGGCTGGAAGACCCCCTGCAAACGCCCTTCAGGACCGATAGAAGGGCAGCTGTACTACTATACCTTCACGTAGGCAATTACAGTACCAGCAGTTGCAAAAGAAACAGGAGAGAAGGCAACAAAATAAGGGACTTGAATCCCAACCAAAGTATCCCAGAAACACTATTTTTGAATACAAAAATCAAACATTGCAACTGGGCCGGCTTGTCTGCGGCTCAGGGTGGAAAGAACGCCCAGGGCCCCCCAGAGGATGTTTGCCTCTGAGCCGGAATGACTCTTCCTAGAGATGTCAGGCCTGGCTGTTTTCCTCTGCCCAGCAGTGCTGCACTGTATGAATGCCAAAATAAGCAGTCTGGGAATTCCCTCCTGCTGAAGCCTCTGCAGTCCACCCTGGTGTTTTCACTTTCTCTTTCTCCTGCAGCACCACACAGGGATAATACAGCATTGTGCAAGGTGTAGCAGAAGGGAGCTGCTTCCCTGGGGGTTTTGGGGTGTCTTGTGTTATCTTCACAAACCTCCTCTTTCTGGAAGTCAAGTTGCCATGCCTCCTCTGAACTGATGTTGAAAGTGTCTGAGCCACGGGTTCAGGCCTGCTGTAGGTGGTCAGTTAGAAGTGAATGACCGACCTCCTTTGATGCCACAGGCTCATGTTTCCACTGTAAGGCCCAAACCAAAGCACAGTCTGTCAATCAGGCCTCTGGGCAAGAGAGGCCACATGAGAATCTGTGAGGCTGTCCACCTCGTGACTGGGCCCAGGTCCCCAATTCTGGCAGACTCCAGCTGCTCAGGTCACCCCAGTCAGGACAGTTGAGTGAGGTCCTGCCAGCTGAGCTGTCCCACTCTCTGGATTTGGGTTCCTAAGACCTAGTCTACTGCTTCCCTGCTCCCCACCTCACTGGCTTGCCCATGGCCACACCGGTCAGAAGAACAGACTCCAGCTGCTCAGATGCAGGCCTCACCCATCAGAAAAACAGACTCCTCTGCTGCAGACCTGGTCAGAGACTCCCTAGTGGTTCAGAGGTCAAATAGGCTGCCAAAAGTGCGTGCCACAAAGACCAAAGAGGAATCAGAAACCAAGGAGCAAAGCACTCAGCCATAAAGGACAAACTCAGAAATCAGCATCTGGGCCGACAATCATCCCAAATCCAGATGCCGAAACGCCAGGGTAGGAACACAACATCCAGGGCAGTATGACACCATCAGAGCCCAGCTATCCTAGGACAGCTAGACCTGAATGTTTCAATGCAGCTGAAGCACAAGAAAAGGACCTCAAAACCAACTTTATGAAGATGATAAAGGTTCTTAAAAAAGAAATGGGAAAAAAATCCTTTAAAGAAATCGAAGAAAAGACAAAAAATTGAAGAACCTGTGGTCTAATGTCCCAGTGACCCGCTGGGTGCCCGCCTGCTTCTCCCACTGAAAGTGTTTCTGAAAGAGTATGCACCCCTCCTGCTCTGCCTGATTTTTAAATTGATGACAGATTTATATGCCATCATTTCTATTCTTGCCTTGAGTTCTAAGAAACCCAGGATCAAATCCCCCTCCTCTCCCTTCCCCTCTCTTTCTGACAAGATCTTGCTGTGTGACTTGGCTGGCCTCAAACCACCAATCCTGAGGACCAGGAGAAAATGTTTGCTTCCTAAGCAAGTAAATAAGAGACTGAACCCAGAAACCCAAATGCATGCCCAGTAGGTGTGGTGACCCACCCATAATTCTGATCCTGGTAGACCAGAGACAGGATTCTCAGAGCAAGCTGGCAGCTGGTAAGACTAGCCAGAGAAAGTTCTGGGTTTGATTGCAAGACCCTGCCTCAAAGAATAAGATAGAAGCAGTCTTTCCCTCAATTCCATATGTGCAAGCAATGGTTTAAAGAAAACTTGAGATGCCCTCTCCTCTCTAAAAGCTGTCTTTTTTTTGACAACGGCCTTTCTCTGCATGTCTTCTTCCTTCCTTTGACCAAGCCCGCTCAGTCAGGTTCTCCAGGGCAGGAGCGAGGATTAAAAAGAAAAAAGACAATTAGACAACATTGTAGCATGACCCCAGCCAGTGCTGAGGCTAAGGAGGGTTTTTTCCCAGTCTGCTTTTGTATCACTTTAATTACATGCAAGTAATAAAGCCAGTTCTAGATTAAGGAACAAGCAAAACAATAAACACAAATAGACAAGGATCAAGCAAGCAATAAACAAAGTTCCATGACCAGTGTTTCCGGGGCTTATCAGGATGGTCGAATAGGTGAGCCTACTTCCAGGTCCTAGAACAAGGTCAAACTCTTGCCTGAAGCCTACTTTGTTCTAGCCCAAAGTCAGATTCCTTCCTTGTTCTGGCCCATTATCCCTTTCGGCCAGAAGCCTACTTCCTTGTCCTGACCCAGTCTCAAATTCCTGCCAAGAGGCCCCCAAAGCTCTCCACATTCCTTCCTTTCTTTCTTCTTTCCTTCCTTCCTTCCTTCCTTCCTTCCTTCCTTCCTTCCTTCCTTCCTTCCTTCCTTCCTTCCCAAGATTTATTTCTTAAAGATTTATTTATTTTATGTATGTGAATACACTGGACTCTATCTAGTAATTGCATGGGACTACATATTTGCATATAGCCTGTCTTTTAAATATTCTGTGTGTACATGTATGTCCACCATATTCTCTCAGATGGCCCTGAAGGCCAAAAGAGGGTTGCTGGATCCCCTGGAACTGTTGTTACAAACAGTTGTGAGCCATCATGTGGGTGCTGGGAACTGAACTTGGGTCCTCTGCAACAGCATCAGTGTTCTTAATCGCTGAGCCGTCTCTCCAACACAAACCTCTTATTTCTAAACTAATCAACAGCTTTGATCTTATATCCTTTAAGGAAAAATGCTTAAAGAATATCTTGATTTGAGGAATCAGAATTCCGTCTACAGAGACCAATATCCTAGACTGACTGTTCACAATTTACAGATTCTCCTCCCGAATATCATATCCCTTGAGCACCCCGTAGCTGGAGAAGGAAACAGTTGTGTCAGAGGGAATTCTGCGTGAGTAAGGTCAGATGCAGCTCTTAGTTAATATGTGTTGTTGACATAAGTGTTGCCATGACAAAGACTCCAAAGCCTCAGACCAATAGACACCACAAAAACTTCCCCAGGTCAGATTCAGAGAAACAGAAAATCTGGCATAGCTTGTGACTTTATTGTTGTTCACTAAATTCTGGGCTGATGAATAGATGGCTTGCTGCCAAAGCTTATGACATAAGTTTTTTTGATTCCTGGGATCTATAATGGTGGAGAAAGAGAACCAACTCTTGTGGTTGACCTCCACATGTATGCTTGTGCATGTACATGCACACACACACACACACACACACACAATAAATAAACAAATAAGTTAGAAAAGTAAATTGCTTGGAATATTGTTTTGATAATCCCAGCACTCTGGGAGGCAGAGGCAGGCAGATTTCTGAGTTCGAGGCCAGCCTGGTCTACAGAGTGAGTTCCAGGACAGCCAGGGCTATACAGAGAAACCCTGTCTCGAAAAAACCAAATCCAAAAAAACAGGGAAAAAAGAAAGAATATTGTTTTGACAGAGGGCAAAATGGCTTAACCTCCCATTTGAACTGCTTTGATAGGTACTGTAAACAGAAGTAGGAAACCTATTACTCTGCCCTTTATATCCAATTCTTTCCTTTTCCTTCTGTTAACTCAAAACAGCTTGCAGTGGGCACCTCCATACACAGGCCCAGCTCAAAGTAACTTTCAAAGAAAAAGGCCAAAGGATAAACTCTGAAGTATTGCTGTTCTCAGCATGGAGAAGGGCAAATATTTCCTACACTTTGCTCTATTAAAGCCCTCAACAAGGAACCTAACCCTAAAAAGCTGGGCGACTGTGGTAGCACGTCTTCCATCCCAGCACTCGAGAGGCAGAAGCAGGTGGATCTCTGAGGCTGAGGCCAGCCTGGTCTACATACTGAATAAAATAAAGTGGAGGTTAGAGAGATGGTTCAGAAGAGTGCTTGCTATAATTTCAGGGGACCAGAGGTCAGTTCCAAGTCCCCATATCAGGCAGCTCTCAACCAGCAGCCCCAGCTTGATCTGGCCTCCAAGGCACCTGCAAACACACGCACATGAGGCTGAATCGTTATAAATATTAGGGATAAGGGCTGAAGTACAATGGCCAGTGGAGAAGCGTCGTCAGCACTCCATGAAAGAACAAAGGAGGGTGCCCCTGGGTGCTGACAGCGGAGGAGATGGGAGCACTTCATCACAATTTTTTTAGGAGAGGGAATTGCACTAATCTAGGCTGGCCTAATATCAGTATACAGCTGAGACGACCCTGAACTCCTGATTTTCTCACCCTACCTCGAGAGTGCTGGGACATCCACTGACCACCGAGCTCAGCTACAGGGGTATTTTGAAGGTGGATCTAAAGGGCTGTGCTAATTAATGAATTAGATAAGAAAAAGAAAAGTATAAAGGGAGGACTGGAGAGCTGGCTCCACAGTAAAGAGTGCTCGCTGCACAGTCGTGAGGACAAGAGTTCAGATCCCTGCTCCTTACTAACAAGCTAAACATCCCATAAAAACTCCAGCCCTGAAGGTCCTCTGGCCTCTGTGTACATGTGCATGCACACGTTCTCGAATACACACACACACACCATACACATGCATATACACACATACTCTACACATTACATACACACCATACCATACACACACACCATACACAAACACACCACACCATACACACATACCATACACATACAACATACACACACACACACACACCATATACATACATACACATACACACAAATTTTAAGGAAAAGAGAGGGAGTCGGGCAGTGGCGGTACAGGCCTTTAATCCCAGCATTTGGGAGGCAGAGGCAGGTGGATTTCTGTGTTCGAAGCCAGCCTGGTCTACAGAGTGAGTTCCAGGACAGCCAGGGCTACACAGAGAAACCCTGTCTCAAAAAACCAAAGGGGCAGGGGGAAAATTAAAAAGGGGGGGGGGGATCAGGAAAGGTTTTACCCATTGGCAATGTAAATGAAGACGATATTCAATAAAAAAGAAAGAGAGAAAGAAAGAAAGAAAGAAAGAAAGAAAGACACAAAGGAAAGAAAGAAAAAAAGAGAGAAAGAAAGAAAGAAAGAAAGAAGGTAAGAAAGAAGGTAAGAAAGAAAGAAAGAAAGAAAGAAAGAAAGAAAGAAAGAAAGAAAGAAAGAAAGAAAGAAAGAAAGAAAGAAAGAAAGAAAGACACAAAGAAAGAAAATGGCTAGGGGTGACCCCAAGAAGTCTTACTTGAGCATCTAGAAAGCAGAGTGGTCTTCAATTGGGTGGAGTGTGAAGAAGAGGAGGTGGGTTTGAACAGCTCCTTAGATCTGAGGAGAAAACATAAGGTCAGGAGTCCTAAGCTGGGTGTGCAGCCATTGAGGCAGGAGAGAGAAATAACACAGTTGAACTTCCAGATGGAGTGGGGAAAGGCACTTGCCACCAAGCCTGATGTTCTATGTTTGATCTGCAGGCCCGCGAGGTAGAAAGATAGAAATAACTCCCTCAAACTGACCTCTGATCTCCACACCTGCATCACACACACACACACACACACACACACACACAAAGGTAAAATTTGGGGCTGGACTGAAGCTAAGTTTGTAGAGTGTGTGCTTGGCACATGCAAAGACCTGGGTTTGACCCCAAGCACTACATAAAACCAGGCAGGCATGGGTGGATAAACTTGAAATCCCAGCACTCAGGAGGGGGAAGCCAAAGGATCAGAAATTCAAGCCTTGGCTACATGGTAAGTGTGGGGCCAGCTTGGGCTACATAGGATGCAGAGAGGGAAAAGACGGAAGAAATGAAGGGATAGAGAAAGAGAGAAGTTCCAGCAGGGGTCCTGCTGTCTTGAAAGCCAAGAAAGTTCAACACAGCCAAGAACATCAAAACCACCAGACAAGACAGAGAGAGCACTTGTCTTCCCAACAACATCTGCAAAAAGCTTCAGAAAATAACAACTATGCTGACCTAGGGCCGGAGCATTGGTGGGTTTGAGTTTAACCTTATCAGCTTCCATCTCTCATTCTTTATATATACATATATATATGTTTTTTGGATTTGGTTTTTTGGAGACAGGGTTTCTCTGTATACCCCTGGCTGTCCTGGAACTCACTCTGTAGACCAGGCTGGCCTCGTACTCAGAAATTCACCTACCTCTACCTCCCAGAGTGCTGGGATTACAGGCGTGCGCCACCGCCGCCCTGCTCCATCTCTCATTCTTAAGTCTAAACAATGTACTTCCTGGGGGTGGGGGTGGGGCATGACTGGAACGGAATGGAGGATCAAGTAGGGAGGGGGAGAGGGTTGAGGGAGGGAATATGGGGAGAGAAATTAAAATTAAGAACCATTTGGGGGATAGTATGGATTCACAGCCAGCCATTGCAGAACACACACACACACACACACACACACACACGTTCTATAAGTTCTATTACTCTAGACAACCCCTGACTAATATACCAATCAATAATATCTGATTTAAGATCCATTCCAGGAGATGGAATCTGTCCCCGACAGTGTTTTAGACACTAGAGAGCTCAGGGTCCTAGAGTAAAGGCAAACACGACTGGTCTTTTTTTAATTTTAATGGCACTCTGCTAGTCTCATAGACTGGTGCCTTTGTTCAGCCATCATCAAAAAAGCTTCCTCTGCACCAGATGCGAGTAAACACAGAGACCCAAAGCCAGATTTATGAAGAAAGTAAGAGACTTTGAAACACTCCACCCTAAATGGAATGGCCCCATCAAATCCTCCTTTCAGGGATCAGGGAACCCCATGGAACAGGAGACAGAAAACGTGTAAGATCCAGAGAGCTCTGATGGCGCTCTCAGGGACACGAGGCCGGCTAAGCGAACAGGAGCAAACACACACGAAGTCAGGAATGAAAAGGCATGCACCGGGTCCACGCGGGTCTGCGCCAGGTCCCCTGCCTGCGCTATAGCTTCCAGTTTAATGTTTGCACGGGATCCTGAGTGTGTGTGTGAACAAACCAGCCTCTTACTCTTTGTGCCTTGACTTTTTTCCCTCTGTTGTTTTCTCTTGTCCAACTTCAGTGTAATAGATCTTGTTTTATTTTATATTTAATTTTGTTATATTTTATTATATTCTCCTAGAAGTCTGTTGTTTCCTAATGAGAGACAGAAAGGGAGTGGATCTGGATGGGAGGGGAGACTGGAAGAAATTCAGTCTGTAAGACCCCAAAAACTGAGGGTGCCCTAGCACCCCACACCCCGGAAGGCGACACCCAAATCACTCTCGAGAAACAGTCTCAATGCAATAACATGAGGGTTTCTTTATTCCAGAATTCTGGGTTCCACAGCCATACACCGTGCAGGGCTAGAGGACTGTGGACCACGAGTGCCAAATTGCGATAGCTTTTATAAGTTTACGGCAAAACCCGCGAATCACAAACCAATCATTTCTTAGCATAGAGAGCCCACGAAATACAAGCCAATTGATTTGTACCACTCCATAGTTTTTAGGCCAATCAGTTTAAATTATCGGAGCCCGCACTCAGTGGACCAATTAGTTTCCTATTTTCTTGAATGTCTATAGCTGCATGAACTCCTGTATAGGGGTAATGGCGTAGGCAGTTTACGGAAGCAAGATAAGCTTATCCCATTTCCAGTTACCTTGTGGGGCCAGGACCACCTATTCAAGGCCTTTCTGCTAGCTCTAAACAAAGGGCGGGCTCTGGAATTTGACCTTTTACCTAGTTTCTAACAAAGTGAGATAGCATTTTAAACTTCTGACTTCTTGGGGTCATTAGAGTTAGGCTGTATTATTTTCTATCCTTTCAAGTCCCTCCTGAGTTCTGGGAGGAGGGGAGGAAACCAAAATCAGGATATTTTGTATGAGAAAAGTATTTTTAATAAAAGGAAATAAAATAAATCACCTTACAATACCATTTGCAGAAGAAAATTCTTTAAGAAAAATAAGTCAACAGTATACATACTTTATTTAAGTTTTTGAGACAGCAGTTTACTCTGTAGCTCTGGTTGGCTTAGAAATGGGAATAAACCAAGCTACCTGCCTCATATTCAGAGGGAGCCAACTGCCTCTGCCTCCCAAATGCTGGGGTTAGAGATGGGCACCACCAGACCCAGAGAGACACCGGGAACTGTGATAAGTGCATGAGAAGGGACTGTGGACACAGTACAACATGGAGAAACGAGAAAGACTAAACGTAGGGGGTGAGGAAGGACCGAACAGAGGCAGGGGACATGATCTGAAAGAGGATATAAAGCTTACCACGATTTTAGTTTTGATTCTGTCACAGACTTGTTGGCTTGAATGGTAGATAAGTGCATAGAATATATTTTATACCAAAAAAGTATCCTATGCCTAGCCTAACTTTATAGATGGTCACTGAGTTAAATACATTTTGAATCTGATTAATTTTGGTATGTGATGTCTTTATTTATTTGCAAGTTTTTTAATAGTAAAGCTTATTAGATTAAAAGGTTATTAATACAAATAAGTGAATTATGTTCCATATGGATTTAAACCACACACACACACACACACGCACACGCACAAGCACATGCACACACACATGCACATGCACACAAAGAAACACAGCAGTCTTGTTAGAAAACTCAGAATCGGGGCTGGGGAGATGGCTCAGTGGTTAAGAGCACCCGACTGTTCTTCCAGAGGTCCTGAGTTCAATTCCCAGCAACCACATGGTGGCTCACAACCATCTGTAATGGAATCTGATGCCTTCTTCTGGTCTGTCTGAAGAGAGCAATGGTGTACTCATATAAATAAATAAATAGATAAATCTTTAAAAAAAAAAAAAAAGAAAACTCAGAATCTAGTGCTTAGAAATTACATAAAGCAATTAAAAGGTAAATGTCCTGGCATCTAGACATCGCTCCAAGCTAGCAGCCATCTTGGATTCTAAAAGCAGGGCTGATATTACACATATTTATGACCAGCAACTGAAATGACCCCCAAGCAGCAGCAGCAGGGGAACTGTGGGCGGTGGTAAAGCTACACCTGAAACAAATGTGACCATTTTTAGGAATCAGCATGCTCCCGCTAAGTGATAAGGGCTTGCTTCTCTCAGGCCACGTTGCTGAAGAATTGGACTGGTGATCCCATTCGCCAGACAAAGGCTTGAGCTGGAATCTCAATCGTGTAGATCCTTGACCCCACCCACTTCGTCCTACAGTTCATGTTGGTTCTCTGAAAATGGAACTGTAGTCACTGAGACCTTTTATCTGTTCTTCTCAGTGAATTCAATGTTCTGTGTCTACTAGTCCCTTTTATATGGGTAGTTGAACCTTGTTCCTAGTTGGTGCTTTTGCCCTAAAACGCCAATAACATTAGAGCACTGTTAAGATCAGGAGATGGGGGGGGGGGGCAGCGATGAGCGCCTCAGGGAGGCTCCAGATTCTCTATCCAGGAAAAGAAACTGGACAGAGACGTGTAGTTGGTAGCAGACAGTTTGTTGATAGTATACTTCTGAAGACAGTGCGATGGCTCAGAGGCCAAAAGCACTTAATGCACAAGTTTAATGGCCTGAGTTTAATTCCCAGATCCCATGATGTGGGAAAAAGAACCAACTCCAACTCCAGAGTTACCCTTTGACCACATATGCACACATGTGCCTGCACACACACACAAACACACACACACACACACACAGAGAGAGAGAGAGAGAGAGAGAGAGAGAGAGAGAGAGAGAGAGACGCAACAATGGGGGAGAAATGCAAAAGAATTGAGAAGGGCGTGGCTAAATGTTTCACCAGTTACGGTGCTTGCTGCTGTTCATCAGAGAACCTGAGTTTGGTATCCAGTACTCACATCAGACAGGGCTGAGTGGATCCCCAGGGCTTCTCCTGCTCTAGCTGTTACTTGTAGTTGTATTTATGACTTCATGTATCACAGATATCATTAGCGTCTTAATCACCACCCCAGGTGCTGTGTGCTTTGGTGTCGTCCTGAGCCAGAGGTCACCTGGTGACCTCACTGCCTTTCCAAAAGGCCCAAGCCAGTTCTTATCATCAGCTAGGATTTTCCAGCCTCCTTCTTTGCCAACTAGTATTTCTCTTATGACAATTTTACAGCCATTATGTAAGGCCTTGCAAATGTCACTCACAGCCCCACCCTCCGGCCTCACTATCAGAAAGGCAGTGCTAATAGCTTTTGGTAACCACGACACAACAGCTATAATCCAGCCACCCCTAAAAGAAGCAATATGAATGTCCTGGGAGGGAAGGGTGGGGGGGACTGGGCTCAGAGGTTACGAGCACTGGCTGCTCTTCCAGAGGACCTGGGTTCAATTCCCAGAACTCCTATTTGAAGGATTCCTACACTCTCACACGGGCATGCATGCAGGCAAAACACCAATGCACATGAAAGATAAACAAGTAAAATTGTTATAAAAAATGATCCTGGGAGACAGATAGCCTCTCCAGTAAATGGTGCTTGGAAACCTAGATACATACTAGTTTATGAAACTAATATCTAAAGCTAAATAT
Organism: Apodemus sylvaticus; assembly: GCF_947179515.1. Lineage (NCBI taxonomy): Eukaryota > Metazoa > Chordata > Mammalia > Rodentia > Muridae > Apodemus > Apodemus sylvaticus. The sequence goes on from NC_067481.1 coordinate 44,836,700, forward strand.
ACATAGAAGAGAGAAAACAGATTCCAACCTCTTACATGGTGCAAAAATCCATTTAAATGGATCAAAGACCTCAATGTAAGACCTAAAACTTTGAAATCACTACAGCAGCATGGGAAAATGCTTCAAGATACAAGTATAACAGAGCAGATTAAAATCTTAAAGAGACAGAATGAAAATGAGTTTAAAAAGCAAGCAGCCACGCCTTGCCGGGAAGAAACAGTCTTCCCTTTGGAGTGCCTTTGATTAGAAACAAAGCCTGGCTGTTTGCCTCTTCCCATTGGCCCTCAAATCTTTGCAGGTTGTTCTGAATTTAGAATTCTTTCCCCATCGCTGTTTTTTGCTTGCAAAATTAGCTGAAGAGGCAGCTGAGCACTAAAAAGCAGCTTACTGCTCTTGAAGAGGACCCAAGTTCAATTCCCAGCACCCACACCCTGCAGATCACAGCTACCTGTAACTCCAGTACTGGGAATCTGTCGCCCTCTTCTGGTCTCCAAGGTATCTGCACTCAGGTCAACACACACACACACACACACACACACACACCACTAAAAATTCTTTCTAAAACTTTTGTTAATAGTGACATTGGGGGTGAGGGCCTGAAACTAATTTTCCTAAGAAAGCCATAGAACAAGTTCGCCATCCATAAATCCATCAAAGAGCAGGCCCAAGGACAAAGAGCTCTGCCAAGTGCCAGAATCTTTCTTCAACCTAGCCCTCCACAACTCACCCTGGAAATTTTTTTCCCCTTTCAAGGGTAAAACTACCAAGCCGGGCCTGTAGTCCCAGCACTCTGGGATGCAGAGGCAGGCAGATTTCTGAGTTCGAGGTCAGCCTGGTCTACAGAGTGAGTTCCAGGACAGCCAGGGCTATACAGAGAAACCCTGTCTCAAAAAAAAAAAAAAATCCAAAAAAAAAAAAGAGTTGAAGTGTAAAACTACCTCCTCCAGGGAACTGTCTCCCTACTGTGAATGTTCGTGTGGATTCTGGGATCCTGGACCTCTGAAAGAGTAGCCCTTGCGCCCTTGCTCTTAACCACTGAGTCATCTTTCCAGGCCAATGTTGGATGTCTGGATTCTCAGCTGGTGAGAGGCTTCAATGGGAAGGTGTGTGTGTGTGTGTGTGTGTGTGTGTGTGTGTGTGTGTGTACTCCTTTCCCTTCCCATGTTCCCATCTTCCCCCGCCTTTCTATCCCACCACCAATTTGGTTCCCAGCACTGACATCCTGAGGTTCACAACCACCTGTAACTCCATCTCCAGGGGATCTGACACCCTCTTCTGGACTTCAAGGGCACTGTATACACATGCACATACTCACATCCAGACACTTATACCCAGACACTTATACATACATAATTAAAAATAAAATAAAACTGCTCAGCCCCTGACTTGCCTCACTGCTGGGTGGGCCAAAGATACTCGGCAGCACCTTAGTGGCCAATCTCACTTGGTTCCAGCATGCTCACTAACTTCCAGGTTAGGTCCCTGCCTGTCTGGGTACCACATGGCCTTGAGCCTTCCAGGTCTGGTCTTCTAGCTGTTCCAGCTGTTAACATTGGGTCCTCTACAGCCAGCCCTCGAGTCCATACTCCTTTTAAGAGGCCCATCCTCACCCTCAACGCTCTGTCCTTCAGCCTCAAGGCTATCCTGCTGTGTGCCACAGAGCTGGGGCTACAAAGTCATCCAGTGCCTGCTCTGCTCAGTGGAGGTGCTGCCAGCTGTTGCCCCATACTGCCAGGGATGCCAGGAGCTGGCATGCAAGCCTGGCTTCAGAGGTTGTGTTGCCCTGGTTGCCCTGCACAGGGTTAGAGATGCCCTATGGGATGTATACCCTTAGACACACACTAACAATAGTGTTAGGCTTGAGAATGAATTTCTCCCCACTCCTACTTGGGAAGAGGGGTTGGAGAATCCCCTGCACACATTAAAGAAGAAACAAAGCAAGGATTTGGCAAGATGGAGATCACCCAAGGAAGCCTCCAGTCCTCTGACAAGGATGAGAGTGACCATCCCGACAACAGCTTTGGTCTCTGTAGTACACACGCCTGTAGGTGCATTCAGAAGCACAATGCCAGAATGAGAGACCAGCCTAAGCAAGATGAAAGTCGTGGAACCCCCACCCTTGAAAAGATCCCAGTCCTGTGCTCCAGGCTTCCAGTCCAATTGACCTGCCAAGGCATGGAATGGCTGGCCACTCTACTGAAGATCAACTTAGAACACAATGGCACCTTTCACTGCTGGGTCACCCTGGAGAAACTTCCAGGGAGCCTGGAATGCAGGAGAGATTCCTGGATTGCCACTAACCAGCTGACCTGCAATCCCAAGAGTAAAGTCAGGGGAGAAGGGCACACTGTCCTCCTCAATATGGTGTAGTATGGGAAGCTACAGAACAGAAGACTCAAGTCTCACAAGACCCACTTCCACTCTCAAACTAAGACTTGATCCTCCCCTTTGTTCTCATTTCTCAGGTCCTACGGGGGAAGGGCTGGAGGAAGCAGCCCATCTTTGGGTCTGGGTGTTGGACCATCTGCTTGGGCGCCTGGCAGCTGAGTCACTGCTGTGGGGGAGAAGTAGGGCCAAAGGAAGGTCTGCAAGACAGAGGGAAGAGAGGTGGGGCCATCCCTTTGAGAAGTTTGGAGAAAATAAAACCGAAAGATTAGACTGTGTCTGACGGAGAAGACAGACGTGCTTGGAGTGAAGGAACTGCCTGAGGTCCTGTTCTGGACGCTGGTTGTGGTCACAGTATGAGGTCACCAGGATGACCCCATCTTTCCACACGCTGGCTTCCTGTAGCTCTGCATTCCTCCCATATACACCACATGCCACACCCCTCTGAATCTCCCTGAACATTTCTTGGGTTAACCGGAGGGAGACTTGAGGAGCTGCTGATCAGTTGTGATGCCCTCGACTTCCCTCTTCATCCCCCCTTCTCCTCTTCTCCCCCCTCCTCCTCTGCTTCCTCTTCTCCAACAAAACAGCATAAAACCAAAAAGCGTCCAGAAAAATATCTATAAATTTACAAATAAGGTCTTGGAGAAATGGCTCAGTGGTTAAGAGCTCTGACTGCTTTTCCAGAGTGACCATGCCCCCCAAAATAAATAAAAGCACAGAATGGAACCTGTAGTACCTGTATTTCTATTACTTGGAAGGTAAAGACAGAATGATCAGAGTTCAAGTTTGTCTTGAGCTAGATCATGAGGAGTTCCAGAGGGAGAGAGACCCTGTATCCAGTGTGTGTGTGTGTGTGTGTGTGTGTGTGTGTTGGGAATTTTGTGTTTTTTTAAAAAAACACAGAAATATTATGGGAATATGCTTTCATTTTAAACCCAGGAGTGGGGATATGGGACTGCTTCACAGCAGGTGACTATGATTTGCCTTGTGCTCTAGCAGGGGCATGATTTTTCCAGCTGCAGATAGTTTCTACATTGTGTGATATTTAGAATTCTGGGGAATTTTCAGAGGAGATATAAATGCTTGAGCCCCAATAGGGGTTACTGGTGGCTGGTGGCTGGTGGCTGGTGGCTGGTGGCTGGTGGCTGGTGGCTGGTGGCTGGTAGCTAGTTGGTTGCTGTTGGTTGCCATTTGTTAAGTACTCATGCACATAGAAGAAACAAGAAGAAGAAATTAGATATCCTGACAGTGAAGATCAAACTTGCCCCCAAGGAACTCAATGCCCCTAATCAACAAGAAGCCCCCATTTTCCTACTCCTTTCCTCCTCTCTCTTTCTCTCTCTCTCTCTTTCTCTCTCTGTCTCTGTCTCTCTCTGTCTCTGTCTCTCTCTCTCTCTCTGTTTCTCCCCCCATCCTTCTTTCTCTCCTACCTTTTATTAGGAGATTGAAAGGGAAAAAGTAAATGGGTGAAGGATGGAAAAAAAGAACCCACAAAGCACAAAGTAGCTAAAAGTCCGTGTGTGTGGGTGTGTGTGTGTGTGTGTATAGTAAGTTTTTCTATAGTGCCTACTAAGCACCAGACACAATGTAGACTTTGAGGAAACTATAAAGAGAAAAATAGACAGAACCTCTACCTTCACAGATCTCACAGGTCAGCAAGAGAGCCCATCACTGACCACAGAAGAGAAGAGCTAATACCCTTTGGCCTACAGGAGAAGCGCGTCACATCTAAGAGTTCACCTCCCGAGGGGCTCTTCAGGGACACTCAGGAAGGATTCTGGAGGAAATGATGACTGTGCCTACAGCAGAAAGATTAAGGAAGAAAGAGGTTAAGGAGGCAGACATAAGGAAAAGCCTTCCAGGCAAGAGGCAATTAGATTCGAAACATTCTACCAAGCTTACAGAAAAACTAAATGAAAGGAAAATGTGTCAGAGGCAGAGGCTAGCAGGGAGAGAGGCCAGGGAGCTCAGGAGTCAGCTGTTCTTGTTTGGAGTATGGAGGATTGGGTATGCATGCCACATAGTTTGCCCTAGCTAACGCCTCTTTACCTGAAGAGCAAGGGAAGGGCTGGCAAGAGAGCAGAAATCTCAGTGCATAAATTTGTCTTCCTCTAAGCCTGCAGACCTGAGTTCCATCCCTAGGACTCAGCTCCTGAGCCTCTACTCATGCACATGACACACATGCCTGTGCATGTTTACACACACACACACACACACACACACACACACGGACACGGACACACAGACACGGAGACACACATATGGACACAGACACACACACACACACATACCCACACACGCACACACACACACTCCCTTGGTTTAAAAAAGGACTTGCTGGGTGGTAGTGGCACACACATCTAATCCCAGCACTTGGGAGGCATAGGCAGGCCGTTTTTTGTGAATTTGAGACCAGCCTGGTCTATAGAGTGAGTTCCAGGACAGCCAAAGAAACCCTGTCTCAAAAAACAAAACAAAACAAAAAAAAACTCAAATCAAAAACAAACAAAAGAAGACCAAAGGGAACCCATTGAAGGTTCGGGCCACCAAGGTAACCATTTAGTAGACTTGGGACACTATTGACAATAGAACATTTGCATCTTGAAAAGTCTCTGAGATGTTGCCACCAAGAGTATAATTGGTCAATCCTTTATGTACAGCCATTTCACCATATCTTTCAAAATTACCAGTGTATGTACCTCTTTCCCAAGCAACTTCCTCTATAGGAATTTATCTTACATATAGTCTGCCTCCACCTCCCGAGAGCTGGGGTGACAGTCACGCACAGCACACCAGATCATGACAAAAGAAAGTTTCATAATAAGTATTTACTGACTAAAGGAATTGTAAAATCGAAGTGCTTTTAAAATGACTTCCACTATTTAGAAAGGGTCTGGGAACTCTGCTTCCTGGCATAGCCCCCAGAGTGGACCTCATGGACACAGGAGCTTCCTGGAAGGAGGTGGGGTGAGAACAGCTCTTCCAGTCACGGCAGCCTTCTCACGAAAAGGCCTCTGTCCTTTGGGCTTACTTGGAAATTTTGTTTGTTTGTTTGTTTGGTTTGGTTTTTTGGATTTGGTTTTTTTGAGACAGGGATTTTCTGTATAGCCCTGGCTGTCCAGGAACTCACTCTGTAGACCAGGCTGGCCTCGAACTCAGAAATCGCCCAGCTGTTTGTTTGTTTTTGAGACAGGCTCTCTGAATGCATTCCAAGATGGCTTCAAGTTTCACTGGACCTTGGAACTCTGAAATTAGAGATATGTGCTGCCACTGGGCCAGATATGGAGTCTGTCTTTACCCTTGGAAACATGCTTATCTCGGGAACCTCCCTCTCTCCAGCACCCCACCCCCACCCCACCCTGCCCCAAGCACAGCTGGGAAAGGTCCAAACTATTTTAATTAGGCTCCTTGCTGAAAAGCCTCCAAGTCTCACTGTTGGTTTCGAGGTAACTGGTAACTGGTGCCTTGGGACGCAATCCCATCCGCACAGCCATCCATGACTACAAAGTCTAGTGTTCTAGGCTGCCATGTTATTTTTCTTGGCTAGGGTTTCTGTTGCTGTGATGAAACCCCATGACCAAAAGGCTAGTTGGAGAGGAAAGGGTTTATTTGGCTTGAATTCCACACATTCTGCGTTGTTGTTCATCGTTGAAGGTGATCAGGACAGAAACTCAAGCAGGGTAAAATTCCTGGAGGCAGATGCTGATGCAGAGGCCATGGAGAGGTGCTGCTTACTGGCTTGCTTCAAATGACTTGCCCAGCTTGCTTTCTTACAGAACCCAGGACTACCAGCCCAGGAGTGGCACCCCTCATGGATCACCAACTGAGAAAATGCATTACAGCTGGATGTCACGGAGGCATCTCCTTAACAGAGGCTCCTTTCTCTCTGACAACTCTAGCTTGTGTCAAGTTAGTTGACACATAAAACCAGCCCGTACAATATTATATACAGGTATGCATTTCCAGCACTTGGGAGGCTGAGGCAGGTATGAGGCAAGCCTAGGCTATATGCTAAGTTTAAGATCAGCCTTCACAGCACAGGGCTTCTCTCAGAAGGAAGAGGAGGCTGAGGCGGGAGGAGGAGGTGTGTCTTGTGTTTGTGCTTGCCCTCATCACATGACACATCGAAAACATGGGTAGCAGCAGAAGTAGCAGCAGAAGTAGCAGCAGGAAGCAGGTTAAGGCAGACTGCCTTGGGTTCTGATTAAATTCCAGTGGGAAAGATCGCTGACAGAAGGGACACAGGTTTCACCACCTTGGTCTGATAAGGAAGATGAAAGAGAGTCAGAAATTCACCTCCAAAGGAAGTTCCCTGTTTCTCAGGGCTGTGGCAGCTCCTGGTGTCCTGGAAGACAAAGCCACTGGAAACTCTGTCCCAACAGGGTCCCTGTCAGACTGATCACAAGAAACAAGCTGGTAGGGTGGGGCCTCTGGCCTTCAGCCTGTGCTGCTGGTGTTTCTATGCTGTCCTGCTCCCTCTCCAATCAATTCTACTGATGAGAAAACCGAAGATTTATGGTGGAGTGTGGACCATATCTAAGACTCCCAGCCAGCAAGGACAAAGTTACGGGCAGAACGCCTTCCTCTTGTTTTGGGGCAACTGTAATAGAATCAGAAGTACCAGCTCCCCTCCCCTGCAGTGCTGGAATGGAACTGGGGCCTCTGCCGTGTCTGGCATATACTCTATCACTGAGCTACACCCCAGCTCAGAAGTACCTACTTTTGAGTCAGCAATTAATATGTAAGTTCTCCTGCTTCATCCATTAGTTTCTTTTTAAACAACATTTCTATTTATTATTTATTTATTATTTCTATTTATTCTTTAATAATTTCATAAAATGCATTTTTTGGGCAGAGGCCAGTGAATCTCTGCGTTCAAGGCCAGCCTGGTCTACAGAGCAAGTTCTAGGACAGCGAGGGCTACACAGAAACCCTGTCTCAAAAAACAACAACACAAATTAGTTCTTTGGTCATGTTCATTCCTCACCACCCCCCCAATTCCACCTAGATCACCCTCTCTACCTTACAGCCCACCCAGCCTCTCTCTCTCTCTCTCTCTCTCTCTCTCTCTCTCTCTCTCTCTCTCTCTCTCTTAAAAAGTCCTAAGCCGGGCGGTGGTAGCGCATGCCTGTAATCCCAGCACTTGGGAGGCAGAGGCAGGCGGATTTCTGAGTTCGAGGCCAGCCTGGTCTACAGAGTGAGTTCCAGGACAGCCAGGGCTACACAGAGAAACCCTGTCTGGAAAAAAAAAAAAAAAAAGTCAAGTCCAGTTTGTAACGTCTGAGGACACCTGGGCATGACCCTGCCCTAGAGTGTGGTTGACACACTAGATGTGGTGGTTTGAATACACGGTTCATGCATTTAAACGTTAGTCACCAGAGAATGGGACTGCTCAAGGATTCGAAGGATTAGGACGCGTCATCTTGCTGGAGGGTGTATCATTAGGGGTGGGCTTCAAGGTTTCTGAAGCCCTCACCAGGCCCAGTTCCGCCACACCCCCTCTGCCTGCTGCAGGCAGGTCAGGATGTAAAGCTCTCTGCTCCAGGATCCTTCCTGCCTGCTTCCTGACGAGATGAGCATGGACTAACCCTCTAAAACAGGCAGCAAACATCCAATTAAATGCTTTTTTTTTTTTAAATAAAATTGCCTTGGATGTGGTGTTTCTTCACAGCTATAGAACAATAACAAAGGTACAGTGTTGGCGTTCCTTCTAGGCTCCACCCAACAGTTACCTGGCAACAGCCGGTTAGACCTGGCTCGCTGTAAAGGAGGCAATGTTTGGCCCCCTCCTCGCTCTCTCTGTCCTCTTCCTCTCTCTGACTCTCTTCTCTTCTTGACCCCTTTTCTCCCCCTCTCCCCTTCCTCCTCACCCCCTCTCTCCATGTGTTCCAGGCCGGCCTCTTCTCTTTCTCTCTTTCTCTCTCTCAGACCTTCTGTGTCCCTTCTCTCTCAGCATGTGCCCACTGAGGCATCTCCCCCCTCCCACCACACCATGAGGTAGCATTCTGTCAGACATAAATCCTTGGCTTTTTATAAAACACAACGATCGGGCGTCACTCCATTGAAGAAAACTGACTTTCTGTCTTCCAGGAGCAATTCAGTGCCACAAGTTTCCCAGCTAGGGGAGAGGCTGCATGCTCACCTAACCCCCTCCACACTGAGATTTTGTCTAGCTGGACTGGCTGTAGATGTTGAGTGTGCTATCACAGTCTCTGGGTGTTTTTATGTGCACCTGCCCTGTTGTATCTGGAAAACACTGTTTCTTTGAAGTCATCCACCATCTCTGCCTCTAACAATCTCTCTGCTCCCTCTTCCACACAGATCCCTGAATTTTGAGGAGAGGGATGTAATATAGATCTTCTACACAGAGCATCCCACTGCCTCTCATTCTCTGCACACTGACTAGTGGGTTTCTCTGTTAATTGTCATCTACTGCAAGAAGCAGCTTCTCTAGTGAAGGGTGAATATGTATTGATTATGTTATAGCAATAAGCCATTGGGAGCTGTTTTATTGCTTTAAGCAAAATAATAGTAGAAGGTTTCCCCGAATGCCTGTGGCATTACGTTCTTCATCTCATTAACATTGTCAAATTTGGGTTCTATATCTTGGAGCAGGCCTTAGATCCATTTTTTTAAGGTAATTGTTTGGGTTGGAGAGATGGCTCAGTGGTTGAGATCACTGACTGCTCTTGCAGAGGTCCTGAGTTCAGTTCCCAACAACCACATGGTTATTCGTAACCATCTGTAATAAGATCTGGTGCCCTCTTCTGGCCTGCAGGCAAACATGCAGGCATATATCTGTATACATAATAAATAAGTCTTTTTTTTTTAAGTGATTGGTTATTGTGGTAGTATCTGTATCACTATTGCACCAGTGGTTATATCTTGTCAGACAGGCTGCTATTGTAACAGGACTCATAGTCGGGTGAGACTGGTAATTCCTTTTCTCATCCGGTAGCAAACCTAGCGTTCTCCACACTATGAAACTATGTGGGACTTCGTCCATAGGGACGAAGCTTCCAGTCGAGTACCAGTTAGATGTCTCCATGGTCTATGACTCAAGAGTGTAACGTTTTCATCAATAGGGTCTTACCCTCCAGTCCTGGATGGAACCAACAGTACTGGCAACAGCCTAACATGTTTTAGGGATCTATGGAACCCCATTGGCCAATAACTCTGAGGTAACCCATTATTAGTTCAGGAGGCTTTATTTTATTTATTTATTTATTTATTTATTTATTTATTTATTTATTTATTTATTTGGTTTTTTGGATTTGGTTTTTCCAAGACAGGGTTTCTCTGTGTAGCCCTGGCTGTCCTGGAACTCACTCTGTAGACCAGGCTGGCCTCGAACTCAGAAATCCGCCTGCCTCTGCCTCCCAGAGTGCTGGGATTACAGCCGTGCGCCACCACCACCCGGCAGGAGGCTTTATTTTGCAGCATATGACATCTAGTTGTTATATTGTCCTATAGAAGGAAGGAAAAAGTTTTTTATATTGAAAAAATGTTGACAAATAAAAAGAAAAGAAAAGAAAGGAAAGGAAAGGAAAGGAAAGGAAAGGAAAAGAAAAGAATAGAAAAGAAAAAAAAGAATCTTCGTCATTTCACCAGTATTATTTACAGCTTGGCGGCTTCTCTTCTGTTTCCTTTTCTTTGTGAGGCAAGTTGGTTTTGTGGTTTTGTAGAGAAACTGTCCTTACTACCCATTCAATTTTGTGAGCTACTTTTCAGGAATACCAACCACATCATGGGACATTTTTTCCTTTTTTTACTAAAAACTTTTCAGACTAGATTCTAACACACAACAGAAACCCACCTGCCTCTGCCTCACTGGCACTAGGATGAAAGGCCTGCACCATCACAACCTGTATACATAGGGGGTTCCAGGCTAGCCAAGGCTACATAGTGAGACCATGTCGCAAAAATCAAACCTAATTTCAGGACAGGAGACATAGCTCAGAGGTTAAGGGTGCTTACCACCAAATCTGATGACCTGACTTTGATCCTAAGCATTGAGGAAAAGGAAAAGGCCAATTTATCAAAGGCCTCAGGGTTGGGACGTGGTTTCAGTGGCTTTGGTGAGTCCCATGGTAGGATGTGATTTTTGTAAAGTAGGGGAAGTTTTGTTAAACATAAGTCACTTAGTTGTAAATGTATCGGTCTTCTGTTAATATTGACATATTTAGGTTTCGGTGAATACTGGAAGCAGGTGTGCCTTGGTTTCTGGTGGCTTCCAGGAGCTTCAGAGGCAATAAACGTCAGTAGGTTCTGCTTTCCCTCCAGGCTGTCCAGATGCTGCTGGACACGAGGATGGAAGGATGATGCAGAGCCTAGAATGGGTGGGGTCTGCGGGATGCTGGTCTGGCTGGGGCATTAGAGCTCTGTTAAATGAAGCCCTTCTCTGAAGATATTCAGTGGCACAGCTTGTATACATATACTTTTCTAGGGGTGACAAAGGCCAAATATGAGCCTTGGAGAATGGGAGGAGTTTTCAGGGTGAATGTAAATCATTGGCTAGAGTTTATAATACGGGGGACGCCCTGTTTGCATGGGGAAGCACTCTAGGAATCCCAGGCACTTGCTGGACAGGTTCTTATGGGGCAGGGGTTGTACTTGTAGGTTTTCCAAGGACTACGTGACCTTCCTCAGGTAAGGGGTATGGGAGTCAGGCTCCCCTGATAAGGTCAGAGAAGGGTTATCTCTGCTGGAAAACGGACGTCTCCACTTAGCAGCAAGCTCAGACGAGCTATCCAGTCATAGTAGACTGCGACCTTAAGTAGCAGGATTTCCCCACAGTAGAAAGACATAGATATAAAATAATATGGGTTAAAGGGATTATGTTTGATTGAAAAGTGGACAGCTGTCTTCTTTCCAGGGTGCAGCAATTGTTCATCCAACCAAGGAGATGAGTATTCCAAGGAACAGGTGACTATCCCTTCATTGGCCCTGGGCTGGACTAATCAGCTAGAGGCAGCTCCATCAGGTTCATCTGGGATGAAAGAAATACACGGAGGCCTTGTGTGAGGACTGCAGGATGAGACAACCGATAATTAATACAAACTGGTAAAATCTTTTCACACTGTACATATCAGCCATTTACATTAGCCTCTCCTTAGACACAAACTTCTGAGGTCACCTGATGCTTGCTGAAAACAGAAGCCGGCAGACTTTCGGCAGGCTTCTTTCACTCAGACTGTCTCCATAACCTCCTACTCATTACAGCATGCCAGTCCAAGAGTTTGAATTGTTCTGCCTATCCTCTCAAAAGGTTGTGTGTGTGTGTGTGTGTGTGTGTGTGGTGTGATGTGATGTGTGTGTATGTGTTTGTATGTGTGTTTGTGTGTGTGTGTGTGTATGTGTTTGTATGTGTGTGTTTGCGTGTGTGTGTGTGTGTGTGTGTGTGTGTGTGTGTGGTGTGATGTGTGCCTTTAGTGTTTTACAGATTTGGGGACACATTTGAGAAAATGGGTAAGTGCACCAGAATAAATAAAGATGGAAAATCAGTTCATAAACTGATTTCCAAGGGGGATCTTGTAAGAGTGAGAACAGGCGTCCCCAAAATCCTAAAGGGTTTGTTGTTGTTGTTGTTGTTAAAAAGAAATCCCAGTATTAAGGATGAGTCACCTCCCTAGGAGTTAGTGCCACCGAGGCCCTGGCGGCCTCTCAAACGGTAAAGTCTATTACCATTGCTGTTGGCTACCTTCCAGAACCGCATGACAAGACTCTATTGCCAAAGATTCCTGACTTGGGTTACAGGACTTGGGGTAAAGAGACCAGGAGTGGGGGAAGAGAAGGGGGCTTACGGGACTTTCGGGGAGTGGGGGGGGGGGGGCTAGAAAAGGGGAAATCATTTGAAATATAAATAAATTATATCGAATAAAAAAAAAAAAAGAGAGACCAGGAGTGAGCTGCAAGTGTCCCCCGCCTGCTTTCTAGTTGGACAGTGCCCATTTCCGGTGACTCAGTTTGTTGGAGCCTCACAGCAGGCAGCTCAACTCTCTTGGTTTCTTCTACGGTGCTTGGTTGGTCTCTGCTTCTTTCCAGGCAGCTGGGATTGCCCGAGACTTCTTTTCATCATCCACAGGTTGAGAACTGCTGTAGGGGAGGTCAAACATTCCATCCTGCAGAGAAGCCCTGTAAAACGGAAAGTAAACAACAAAGAGAGAGCTTCAGGAAGTTCCTGAAACTGATTAGATTCACTAAGTAACCCTCTGTTCAAGAGTAAACAGTAAGACTGCTGAGAGTCACTCTCGGACAATCCCAGCTGCCCTGAAAGAAGCAGAGCTCAACCAAGCACCGTAGAAGAAACCAAGAGAGTTGAGCTGCCTGCTGTGTGGCTCCAACAAACTGAGCCACCGGAAATGGTCACTGAAGGCTATGCAGTGTGCTCCAAGTTCCCAGCTTTTGTGAGCTGTCACCCATGTTAGGGTGGGCTCTGGTGACACAGCTGCCTTTGAGTCATTTCTGCTCCTGTAAGTACCCTTTACCCATATTCCTGTGAATAATCTCAATAAAAGTCATTTCTTCACCGAGTTGGACTTTGGTGGATTTCATACTTTGCCATCATTTCCTTACATGGGCAAGTGGATGTTTGGTCACGTCTCATCAGGAATATCATTTCACAATATTCCACCTTCCTTGAGACTTTTCTGCCTTTCTCTAGTTCTTCACATATTTGTCACAGACTGCACCATGATGGCCTCTTAATGCTTCAGTCTTCCTTTTGCTTGCTCTGAGGACAATAACCTGTGCTGCCTCATCTCCTTCACATAGAGATAGGCAATGAATGACCAGGGAAAGGGACAAGGTGGCCTGGGAGACTCACTGGGCTAGGATTATTGGGTAATTATGATTCTTTAGAGAGTTCCTAACTCTAGGCAGGTCCCCAGCCAATGTGAAGCAGAGAAGCAGGCTTTGTCCCCTAATTCCAAGGACAGTAGAGTGTTGCTGCTTCCTGGGGCTAGACATGACCATCACCATTGAGATGAAAAAAAAAAAATGGCTGTAGTGACTCATCAGACCTCAGCCCACAGTCACGGCAAAGACAGAAATAGAAAGATGTGGCAGACAGCTAGGTTGTATTGACTGGGCTCAAATCCCTCTTAGGTAAAGAAGAGTTACAAGACTCTGCCCTGTCCACAAGATTCCAACTGTAGGTAATCTTAGACATTCTAAGATGAGGTAAAAACCTGATTTGGGAAGAGGGACTTTTTCATAGCTCTCAGGGAGTCACTCCCATTCACAACCCCTATAATGTATCATTAATTGGTCAGTCAGTTCCCTTTCTTTTGAGGGTGAATAGACTTTTCTTTCATGTGTCTCCAGAAAAGCCACACGACAAGGGGAAGCTCCTGAGACACTCAGCATGTGGTTTCCTGCCCTCCCCCAAGTCCATTTCCTCAGTTCTCCAGTGAAGTCTTTTATAACAAACAAACCTCTAAAGAGGTTCATCTGAGAGGACAAGGCTACAGACTCTGTACCCAGGGCTTTGTACAAATAAATTCATTTGGGCATTTTAAGAAGGGGATCATCCATAAGAAATGAGAGCATAAAGAGCCACCCAAAAGGATTGGAGGCGTGGCTCAGTTGGAAGAGTGGTTGTCCAGCCTGCATGAAGCCCAGATTTGAGCCTCAGCATTGCATAAACTGTGTGTGCCCATCATCCCAGAAATTGGAAGGTGACAGTAGCAGGGTCATAAATTCAAGGTTGTCTTTAGCTACAAGAGTTCAAGGCCAGTCTGGAGGCTACATGAGAGAGACCATCTCAAAAAAAAAAAAAAAAAAAAAAAAAAAAGCAATAACAATCTATTGGAAGGATAGAAGGTCAGAGAACAATAGTAAGACTGCAGCTACCAGCCTCCAGACTCAGAAGCCAGCCCACCTGTCCAGACAGAAGGGTGGCCTATACTTCCAGGCAGGAGATCTACAAGCTTAACTGAGAAAGACTATCTTCTGTCCATCAAAGCCCATACCTGCATCTCCTGTCTATCAAAGTTGCCACCTGCTTGCTGCTGCTTCTACCACCACACTCATTCCTTCCAAACCTCACCCAAGAGCCACCAGAATACCAGCCAAAGGTTGCTTAACCAGAGAGGGAGATAGGAGGAGCCCGTAGGTCAAAAGGAGAGGAACCTACACAGAAACCTCAAGTCTAGACAGCAAGAAAGTCCACAGCATAAGGTGCTGTGGCAGGGGTTGGAGAGGGAGTGTGGTAGGGCACAGGTTCTTTGGGTACTGACTTTATTTTAAATTTTTTAATTAATTTTCTATTTATTATGTGCGTGAGTGTTTACCTACACTTATGTATGAGTGCTACATTCATGCCTGGTGCCCATGAAGGTCAGAAGAGAGCAGAAGTGGAGTTACACATGGTTGTGAGCAACCACATGGGTTCTGAGAACCGAACCTGGGTCTTCCACAGGATCAACAAGTGCTCTCAATGGCTGAGCCGTCTCTCCAGTTCCTGGATATTGACCTTTCATTCAATCCCAGCAACACTATTCAGTAGCTGTGTGGTGCTACGTGAACTGCTTCATCTCTCCGAGCCTTAATTCTTCCATCTGGAAATCAGGGTCACTGATAACACTTGTCAGAGAAGTCTGAAGAGCTTCAAGTCGAGCATCCGGCAGGGATAAGTTCCGAATAATGTAACCTATAAGCTTCATTCTAGAATTCTCCCTTTCCTCTTTGTCCCATTGCCTCCGCCGCCTGCTAACTTTTGCTTTCTTTGCAGACTCTACAAAAGTAGCATTTAGAAGGCTGGAGAGGGGACTGTAGACAACATGCTGGTGACATTTCCAGAGGACCCAGATGTAGCTTGCCTTTTGCTGCTTTGTGGGTTCTTCTGCCCTTCTCCATCCTTTTTCTATCCTTTCAACCCCCTGACATTAAATAGGAGAGAAAACAGGATAGAAAGGAAAGGGGGGTGATGTTATTGTTATGCTACTGCCTGCTGATTGGGGTGTCAAGTTCTCTGGGGGCACATTTGATCTTTACCATCAAGATATCTAATTTCTTCTTTTTCTTCTTCTTTTTTTCTTCTTTTTCTTCTTCATCTTCTTCTTCTCCTTCTCCTTCTCCTCCTCCTCCCCCTCCTTCTCTTCCTCCTCCCCTTCCTTCTCCTCCTCCTTTCTTTCTTTCTCTCTCTCTCTTTCTTTCTTTCTTTTTCTTTCTTTCTGTTTTCTTCTTTCCTCCTCCTCCCCCTCCTTCTTCTTTGTGTATGACTACTTAATAAACCATGACCAACAACAACCAACAGCAATCAACCAACAAGTAACAACCCACCAAAACCCACAAATGGCCCACCCCAATTCTTGGGGCCCTAGTATTTACATACCCTCTGAAAAGTCCCCAGAATTCCAAACATCATTGCAAAAACTCTCCTCAGCTGGCAAAATCATTCCTCTGCTACAGCATGAGGCAAATCATAATCAGCTGCTGTGAAGCAGCCCCCATATCCCACACCTGAGACTAAAAAAAAACCAAAAAAATATTTTATACTATATCTAATGTTTTTAGACACATAAGACAAATAAATATTTAATTTCTTTTGAGAAGCATTAAAAAAAATCCAACTTGGGAGGCAGAGGCAGGCAGATTTCTCAGTTCGAGACCAGCCTGGTCTACAGAGTGAGTTCCAGGACAGTTAGAACTACACAGAAAACCCCTGTCTCGAAAAACCAAAAAATAAAAATAAAAAAAAAAAAATAAATCCAGGGACTGGAGAGATGGCTCAGCAGTTAAGAGAACTGGCTGCTCTTCCAAAGGTCCTGAGTTCAAATCCCAGCAACCACATGGTGGCTCACAACCATCCATAATGAGATCTGACGGCCTCTTCTGGTGTGTCTGAAGACAGCTACAGTGTACTTACATATAACAATAAATAAATCTTTAAAAAAAAAAAAAAGCAAACATGTCCTTAGCAAAGGCTTATGCGCCTTCTTTTAGCCCCTAGAGACAGAGAAGGAAACTGGTCCCTGTCCATGAGGTGTAAAATAGGCTGAAGCAAGAGGGAGTCCATCTTACTGACAGCACAGGAGATGTAGCCCAGGGAAAGGTATTTGTCTAGCATGTGTAAGACCTTAACCCTCAGTACCACAGAAAAAGATGGTAATTGGACACTCTTTTTAGAAAGTCAAACCAGCAGCTGGAGAGATGGCTTAGCTGTCAAGAGCACTAATGTTCTTCCAACGGTCCTGAGTTTAATTCCCAGCAACCATATGGTAGCTCACAGCCATCTGTAATGGAACTCAGTGCCCTCTTCTGGTGTGTCTGAAGATAGCAACAGTATATATGCATATACACATACACACATGTATATATATATATATGTATATATATATATATATATACACACACACACACATATGTACTGGCTGGTTTTGTGTGTCAACTTGACACAGGCTGGAGTTATCACAGAGAAAGGAGTTTCAGTTGGGGAAGTGCCTCCATGAGATCCAACTGCGGGGCATTTTCTCAATTAGTGATCAAGGGGGAAGGCCCCTTATGGGTGGTACCATCTCTGGGCTGGTATTCGTGGGTTCTATAAGAGAGCAGGCTGAGCAAGCCAGGGGAAGCAAGCCAATAAGAAACATTCCTCCATGGCCTCTGCATCAGCTTCTGCTTCTTGCCCTGATTGAGTTCCAGTCCTGACTTCCTTTAGTGATGAACAGCACCATGGAAGTGTAAGCTCAATAAACCCTTTCCTCGCCAACTTGCTTCTTGGTCATGATGTTTATGCAGGAATAGAAACCCTGACTAAGACAATATATGACTATTATCAGAAAAATTTAAAAGAAAAAAGTCAAACCAGACATTGTGATGCACATCTGTTTTTTAAAGATTTTATTTATTTATTTTATGTATATGCATACACTCTAGCTGTACAGATGGTTGTGAGCCATCATGAGGTTGCTGGGAATTGAACTCAGGACCTCTGCTCGCTCCAGCCCCACTTGCTCCAGCCCAAAGATTTATTTATTATTCAATGTAAGTACACTGTAGCTGTCTTTAGACACCAGAAGAGAGCATCAGATCTCATTACGGATGGTTGTAAGCCATCATGTGGGTGCTGGGATTTGAACTCAGGGCCTTCAGAAGAGTAGTCAGTGCTCTTAACCGCTGATCCATCTCTCTAGCCCAATGCACACCTTTAAGGCCAACAATCAGGCAGAGGCAGGCTGATCTGTGAGTTTGAGGCCAGCCTGGTCTACAGAGTGAGTTCCAGGGCAGGCAGAAAAAAAAAAAAAAAACAACCCTGTCTTAAAAACAAAAACAAACAAATGAAAAAAACAAAACAGGGTTATACAAAGAATGAGTAGCTAGGGAAAAGGAAGTCCTTGCGCAGGAAGGAGTTTAGGATTGGGGAGGTAAGAAGAGTCAGGATGCTCACATGGATTTTTAAATGTGTAATAGGTGCTCGTGAGATTGAGGGAGTCAGGAAGCCAGGATGTCCTAAGCTAGTAGGCACCACAGATAGCCATTTGTCCCTTCTATCAGTGATAAGGGAAATGGCTCCCCTGGCAGAGGGAAACCAGTTATACAAGTTCTTGAGGAATGCTGGAAATTCTCTTAGTCCAAGTTGAGCCTGTCTCTGAATATCTGTGTTGGAAAACCCCACCCCTAAGCTCACCTTCAGGAACCTAGTGACAGCAGGATATGTAATCACCATCTGCAAAGATGCAACACATTTCCACTCCACCACAAGTCACCACAAACTGTGTGACCTCACTGTGTGTGTGTGTGTGTGTGTGTGTTATATCCCCTTAAAAAGCCAGTGCCTCCTCTCCCCATACCCTTTCCCCCTTCCACCCTCTCTCAGAGGTAGCCTCTGCATACCTCACCCCCAATAAATTTCTCCTGTGACATCTTGCACGATGTAGCTTTGTGTTGTCCACTTAAATCATAACAAATGGACTGCCTTTTGGAGTTTGAGGAACCAGAGTCTCCTTCGGACCTGACATTCCAACCTTTTGTTGATGATAAGGGGCAGCACAATCTCTTCTGTAACTTCTCGGTCGGGATCAAAACGTTGTTGTCAGAATGAAGCAATGCTGGAATTCTAGTCAAAGGCTGGGATTGGGCAAGAGAGTCAAGTAATAGCAGGGTACGTCTGATTTTCTGCAGGACTACCTCAGGTAGCAAAGCACAGGCTACTTTGAAGACGTCTGGAATTCTGGTCCAAAGAAGCAGCTTAGGCAGATAGGCACCGGTAGAGACCAGAGGAAATTACATCAGAAGCAGCTGGTTTACGAACTGTTGGGTAATTTTGCCAAATCTTTTCTGATGTGATCTGAAAAGATAGGAAACGATCATTCTTACAAAGAGTTTGAAAATCGGTGGCCAAGGAGATGTAAGAGCCAGGGTCCCCAGGGAGATTTAACTAAGAGTTCTGCAAAAGAGTTGGCCCTGGAAGCCGTAGAGCCTTTGCCATCTCACGGAAGACTTTACTCTTTCCTTCCACCTGGTCAGACTGGTTTTACATCAGATTTTCAGCAAGTGCAAGAATTGCTGGTTCTGCGGGACCACCTGAGGCTGGCAGGTTGCAGCCCGTTTTGGAGCAGTTTGCGTCCTGCAGTTGATTCCTGGATCAGGTCTACCAGATGAGTGGAACTCTCCGGTATCTGGGACAGATAGAGATTCGGGGCAGAAGGTAATGCTCAGGAGCTGTGGAGGACATCGCTATCTTGGGTCTGAGATGGCTAGAGGAGCTCCACTTTATGCTAGGCGTCCATTCCGGTGCCTAAGAGCCGGAATTTCCGGAGTCTCTGACTCCAGTCCCTGGAAGGGACTCCAGCTCCCAGTAACCCTGACTCAGTGATCCCCACCCAGAAATGGAGCTTGGCCTCCACTTTGTTGTGAAGTGACTAAGGGATTATTTTTGGCTTCGGTAACCTGCTTGTGCAGACCTCCAAGGGCTATTTTGAGATTGCCTTGATGACCTAACCCTGCTTGTACAGATACTCAAGGTCTTCTGGTGGGTTTTGCCTTTAATTTTTTGCCTTTAAATGTTCTTCCTTCGGCCGGGCAGTGGTGGTGCACGCCTGTAATCCCAGCACTTGGGAGGCAGAGGCAGGCGGATTTCTGAGTTCGAGGCCAGCCTGGTCTACAGAGTAAGTTCCAGGACAGCCAGGGTTATACAGAGAAACCCTGTCTCAACCCCCCCCCCCAAAATGTTCTTCCTTCACCACCCTTTGCACGGCAGCCTCTAGTGTGGCTCTGAGATTGCTGTCCTGCTTGCGGCTTTAATAAATCTAACTAATTACAATCCTGATTGAGTCTGTGGTCTTTTTCCTGTGCTCTCAAACTCTACAGCAGGTGCATACTTGAAACTTCCAGGCCTGTGGTCCTGGAGGAGTGGAAAGAGCCCCCAAAACAGGATAGAGAGAGAACCTACCAGGAGGGACAGGCAGTAGGAGAAAAAGCTGAGGCTGTTGACTGACAGGAATACATACTTACCCAGAGTCCTTTTGACCTGTGACAGGTGAATCTAAGTTGTGACTCCCTGAAACTTGTATGAATTTTTTTAAAGTTTACAAAAAAACAAAAGTTTTAGATGCATTAGCAGGACCACTGTCTTCAGTCTGCACTGGAATCCTCATCATAGAAAAAGCTGTTATTAGCATCTGTAATCAATGAGAGTGGGCTCATGCATTTGAGCTGCAGCGGAAGCTTGAGTACTCAAAAGGATGAGTCAGAGTTAGAAGCAAGAACACTCTCCTCTCGGGAGGGCTGGAGATCTAAACACATATATGTATATGTACACATGCATACATGTATAGATATACATACACATCTTATACACATGCATATGCACATGCACACACATGTCAGAGACATTTGCAGCACAAGAAGCATTTTCAAGTCTATATTTAGAAAACAACCAAAGGAAATTTACATTTTTTTGAGCCTGTGACTATGATTATCATAGCTAGAACTTAGGAGAACTGACTCATTTTGGGGAGGCAGAGCAGAGTGGTCAACCTAACAGTAGCCACATGTGGCCAGGGCCCTGGTGGCAGGCAAGGCATGGGGCAGCTCCTTGCCCAGTGACCAACATTAACTCAATCCAGTAGAGTCCGTTTTGAGAGCAGAGAGAAGGTTTATATGTAAGAAATATTGGCACCATTTGTTTGTGCAGTGGCAGATGTTAAAATCTGTAAGAATCTGAGCATCTAGTGTGCCATCTTGGGCTACTGGCTGTACAGAGGCCCAGCTTTTTGCAGTGACATTTAAGCTTAAGGAAGCTCTGAGTCCAAAGAGGAAAGGGAGCTGGAGAAGGCAGGTTAGAGAGAGAGCAAGCCCCTGGGGGGGGGGAGGAGCTGAGCACAGGTGGGGAGGGAGAGTGCCAACGAGGGCTTCAATCTGGGGTGTCCTCAAGTGGAGCCAAGAGACCTGTCACAAAAGAAATGTCTCCAGTCACCACGAGAGGTGTCCCTTTCCTTGTGAGGATGGATGGCCAACAGGGCTAGAGAAGCCACTTGACACAATGGCGTGGCTGTTTTAGAGACAGCAAGGTCCAAGAGGGAGCTGAGTGAGGAGGCCCCAGGAGCTGACAGAGACAGAACAGGCAACTCCCTGGTCACAGTTACCTAAGTAGCGGGGAGAGCAGGTGGGGGAAGAACCAGCTAAGGAGGTGACTCTAAACTTTGGAGTTGAATATAATATGGTTCAGAATCCAGATGAAACTGGATGATCCAACCCTGAGGAGAGTCCACCCAGCAGCTCAGTTCATCTAGGGGGTGGCTTCCTTGGAAGGGGTCCATTTGTGCCCCTCTCGAATTTGGGTACCAGGTGTTTAAACAGAGAACATGGCCACCCCACAGTATGGTTACAGGGAAAGTTTTTATTATGGAGAGAGAGATATCCAGAAGCATCTGGAAGAGTCTAGAACTGAGAGAAAAAGAAATAGACTGAACTCGGCCAGGAGAAAGAGAGAGAGAGAGAGAGAGAGAGAGAGAGAGAGAGAGAGAGAGTAAGAGAGAGTGAGAAAGAGAGAGAGAGAGAGTAAGAGAGAGAGAGAGAGAGAAACAGACTCAGAAACAGCAGAGTTATAAGGAGAATGAGTATCTGGGAGAGGAAAGGAAGACTGGAGGAAGGTTGGGGTAGGGGTACCAGCAGGGCATTAACTTTGAAAGGCTAAAAGGTGCTTGAGATACAGGGAGCCTGGGGGCAGCATATGCTTTGGTGTGCTAATAAGCACCACAAGTAGCCATTGTAGTCAGTGAGGAGGGAGATGTCTCCTTTTGTGAGAAGGGAACTAGCTTCACAAATTCCTGAGGGATGCTGCCTTTCATCTCATTACCAGAAGTCCTGCTATAGCCCAGACTGAGCCTCTCTCTCCACTGCCTTGTGGAGTGGAAGAACTGGAGTCTCCTTTATAAGTAGGTGGTTCCTGGGAACTGGTTTTGGGTCCTCTGCAAGAACAGCGGGCACTCTTAACTGCTGTCACAGCCTCCTGTCCGCCCAGGCTCTGGCAACCACCATCCCCATCACAGTAGCTTAGTCTTCTCAAGCTTGTCACAGAAATGGGATCATTGCAGATGTAACCTCCTGGGAAGGCCTCCTTTCATTCACAACAATGCCTTTGGGGCTCCGGTTTTTGATTGCAGAGTGGTATTCCACTATTTGCACTTCCTGAGGAGAATATTCTGATACCCTTGGCTGTTTCTTAGGGAAATTTGAAGTAACTGGTTCAAAATTATGGGATGTATTTTTTGGGGGTGGGGGGGCAATTTATCTGGGTTTTTTTCCAAAACATTACATATTTTTATTAATTCTTTGGAAATCCCAGCATGCATATTGCTGCCCACAACTGTCTGTAACTCCAGTTCTTGGGGGGGGGGGTTGTTTTTGTTTTTGTTTTGTTTTGTTTTGTTTGGATTTGGTTTTTTCGAGACAGGGTTTCTCTGTATAGCCTTGGCTGTCCTGGAACTCACTCTGTAAACCAGGCTGGCCTCGAACTCAGAAATCCGCCTGCCTCTGCCTCCCAGAGTGCTGGGATTACAGGCGTATGCCACCACCGCCTGGCTGTAACTCCAGTTCTAAGCAAAGTGTGGCATTAATATTTTTAAAGAATGTCCCCACTCATATACCCTACTCTAAATTATTTGCTCGAGAGGGCGATTCCCCCAGACAACCTGACACCTAAACATACTGTGCTTCCCTACATGGGGTCAGTAGTGGTTAGACTCAGATCGTCAGTAGGCACTGAGATCAAGTTCTTCTCATTTTTCTTGTCCCAATAGAATTCAGGACTCCATCTTCAGCCACGAATGCCAAAGCCACCTCCATGCTGCCACCTGGTGGTCACAGCCACAGCTGCTGATCCCTTTAAAAGAAGGCTGGCTTCATCCTCGGGTTCACAGCCAGGGGCATATCAGTCTCCTCAGTCCACTAGTGTAGCCCCAGTGGACACAAAACACGACTCTAGTCTCAAAGGGAATAATAGACACTTTATCCCTGAGCCCAAATATAAGTGACCATGGCCCAGGGACGCAGGTCATCACAAATGCCATGAAATTTGTATAGTTATAGAATAAAAGAAAGTCACAAATCAAGGTACTTTCTAAATGCATAGACAGCACGGGCCCTGACAGGCAGGTTACACCAGAGCAGAAACACCAACCCGTTGATGCTATCTGACAGAAGTCTTAGCTTTGGAGTTGGTGGAAGTTAATACTAAGAACACATTTCAGAAGTTTTACCTGAGAATGGTAAGGATGTCAGCTCAGACAGAGCTGGGCAACCAGTGGCTATCAAGGACCATTAAGGAAGACCTAATAATTAATTATTCTGGATCTTTAGCACCCCAAACTCCATAAGTTAATCAGTTGCTCAACCTTGGAGAAGCTTTAACATAGGTGTGGCTTTTCTTTTCCAGGAACTTCAGTTTATAGTTCCCCCTGTTGGCTCATCGTCGTTAGGTGTGTTCACGAGGAAGCCACATGTTTTATGTCCCCACTATATGCCAGAAAGGCTTGTTCCTGGATCTCAGGTAGCTAAGGCAGAGAGTGGATTCCTTGGATACACAGAAAGGTTGAGAAGACTCTGTCTCAATAATAATGAGAAAATAATCATAATAAATACTTTGATTTGTCCCGTGATCTTGGTCTTACAACAGATTTCAGATTGGAGAAACAAATAGCTTATCTCTTTATAGAAGAAACCAAATGACTACATAGTATCATTTTAAATTTCTTTCTAACAAATTGTTGATCTCTTTTGTACCAGGTCTTACTGTGTTAGGGGTAGAAAGAAGGTACCAGATTTATAAGAAATCAAGATTTCCTAAGTTTTTAAAAAATGTTTGTTTATTTTCATTTTGTGTATTTGAGTTTTTGTCTGCATATATGTGTACCATCTGTGTGCTGTGATCTTCTGATCTTCTGGCCTGCGCCTCCCAACTGTTGGCTTACAGACAATTCTGCTAGGCTTCTCCTGACAGCGACCTAGCAATGGCTAGTGTCATCACTTGCCACCATTTGCCTGCCGGGTGCTAGTCAGCCTATAAAGAGGACTGCTTGCTACCCTCTCCCCCTGTTCCCCCTTCCCCTTCCCCCCCCCACTCCTCCCTCGCTGTGTATTATCTCCTACCTCCCCAACAATAAACCTCACTTTTACTCTTTCTGTCATGGGGCAAGATTTCTCAGGAGGACAGTTTGGCCTGGGCCCACCGGGTACCCCCACTTACTCACACTGCCTCCACATTATATTACATAACATCGAGCAAGCCATGAGAGCTATAAGCAACTTCTCCTACTTTCTTCCTGGTGTCTGTTTCCCCTTAACCTATCAGCAACATTAAACGTGTCTGAATGAGGCAGGTATGGTGGTGCATGCCTTTAGTGCCAGCACTTTGGAGGCAGAGGTAGGCACAGATCTCTGAGTTCAAGGCCAACCTGGTCTACAAAGCAAATTCCAGGACTACACAGAGAAACTCTGTCTCAAGGGACATGGCAGGGGTGTCTTAATGAACCCTAACTTTCTGCTTCACACTTGGCTTGTCCTAAAATTCTTTTCTTCTAAGAATTCTAGGTTTGTTTAAATGGAGATCTCTGTAAAGAACTCTGGGGTTGCCGTGAGTAACAGTGTGGAGCTATGTCTCTGTCTATGCCATCACTGATATCTGTCTTTTCTTAGACAGACATGTTGTATACACCTGTAATCCTAGCACTAAGGAGCCAGAGGCAGAAAGCTTATTAGTTGGAAATCAGCCGGAGAGCCTCTATCTTTTATTTAAGTCCCGAGCCAAGATTGTTAAAGTAGATTCTTTTAGAGTTGAGGTGGAGACGTGCTTTTAGTGTTGTACTTCAGTGTTGCTTCCAAAATAGTTCCCTCACCCAGTGCCTAAGGACTGACTCAAGTGTTCTGTCTATACTCTTCTCAAAATGGCTCCCCTGCTCACCATGTGTGGGTGATGGCCAAAGTGGCCCCCATCACCACCTCTCCTCATTATATGTGCATTTCACGCCTTCCTCAACCCATAGAGTCTGTTTTTGTTTTCCCTTGCAGCTACACTAGTACTGTGACATGTTCTGACAACAGAGGTAGAAAATCAAAATACTTCACCCCAGTCTTAGCCTTTCAGAAAATACAGAAGGGCCTAAGGAGGGATGGGTGGCTAAGAGCATTTAGTGCACTTCCAGAGGATCAGAGTTCAGAGAACTAGCGCCATCTCCTGGCTTCTGTAGGCACTTACACACATTTGGTGCACATACAGAAATGTAGGCACACACATACATACAAGTAAAAATGAACATAGCAGTGGCTCAGTTAGTAGAGCATGAGACCCTTAATCTCAGGGTTGTGGGTTTGAGCCCTATGCTGGGCACCATTTGACCAAGTCAGTTCTGAGGCTGAGGCAGGTTTATTTTTTCCCAATCTGCTTTTATACCACTTTAATTACATGCAAGTATTAAGGACAAGCAGTAAATGAGGAACAAGCAAGGTAATAAGCAAAGTCCTGTAATTACTCCCGAGACAGTTCTTTCCAAGGGCTTGTCAGAATGACTAAAATATCTGAGCCCACTTCCTAGTCCTTGGCCAAAATCAGATTCTTGCCTGAAGCCTACTTCTTTTGTTCTACCCTAAGATTAAGATTCCTGCTTGAACTTCCCTGTTCTAGCCTAAAATTAGATTCCTGCCTGAGCTTACTTCCTTGCCATTGCCTAAAGTCATAGTCCTGCCTGAAGCCCATTTACTTGTACTGGGCCAATGTCAGAGTCCTGCCAAGCGCCCCCCTACCCCCAAGGCTCTCCACACATTACATTCTGGAAAGATGTTTACTGGTTAAGAGCATTGGCTTCTCTTCCAGAAAACCTTGTGTGGTTCCCCAGCATCCACATTGTGGATCACAACTACCTATTACTCCATTTCCAAGGGATCTGATGCCCTCTTTGGCCTCTGTGGGCACCTAGATGCAAGTGGTACCCATTTAGACATGCAAGCACACACACATACATAAATAAAAATAAATATAAATTTTCTTTAAAAATAGTCTTTAGAAAAAAAAGAATAGGAAAACAAAAATCCCAGCTCCCACTCTGAAGAAGCCAGGCAGCGGCTAAAGAATGTGGGGGGTCTTCTGAAAGGCAGACCATGTAAACAGACCAAGGTGCCTTAAGTTCTGCTTGGTGATCTACCTCCAAAACAAACAGACAATAAAAAGACAAGCATATTGTGTATATTGGTAGGGGAGACTGGTTTATTCAAGTCTAGGCTAGAGAAAAAAAAAATCCATCTTTTGTGGGGGCACCTAGACTTTCAGGGGTTTATGGAAGAACAGGTAGGAAATCCTGTGCATGCTCCCTAGAGGCCTGCTTGTGCTGCTACTCCAGTGCGCATGCTCTCTAGAAGCATTCTTGGGCTGCGGCTTGAGCCCTCCCCCTGTGAATATATCTACTGGACTAGTTCCTTCTCAGTCATTACTTTGAAAGTCAGGTTCAGGCTGGATATGGGGGTGCATCCCTATAATCCCAAGAGTTGAGAGGCAGAGACAGAGTGGTCAATCATTGCAAGTTTGAGGGCAGCCTGTTCTACATAGCGAGAGCCAACAGAAAGGGGTGGGGCCGGGGAGACCTGGAGAAATAGCCGGTAAGAGGCATGCAAGCATGAGAACTGCAGCTCAGGCCCCAGTATCCAATACTTAACAAGCTGGCTCTGGTCCTATGCATGCCTGTAACTCCAATACAGCGGTTCTCAACCTTCCTAATGCTGAGACCCTTTAATACAATGGTGTGGAGACCCACCACCAAAAAATTATTTTCGTTGCTACTTTATAACTGTAAGCTTGCTACTGTTGTGAGTCATAATACAAATATCTGATATAGGTGATAGATGGTCTTAGGTGACTCCGGTGAAAGGATTGATTGTTTGACCCTTCCCCTCAAGGAGTCACGACCTACAGGTTGAGAACCATTACTCCAACACTTAGGGGAATGGACCAAAGGCTAGCTATGCCTTCCCAGCCTCCAGCCTAGTGGGGGGGTGGGAAGGAGTGAGCTCCAAGGAGAGAACTTGCCTCAAAGGAATAAGGTGGAGAACGGCGGAGGAAGAGGCCTGACCCAGTGCCCTCCTTTAGCCTCGTTGCACCCACACCTGCATCTGCACCCGACACACAAGCACACGTGTGAAGAAAACAGATGGGGAGGGGGTGGAAACCATGTTCAAGTTTCAAAGCAAGCTTTCTAGGTCAGAGCTAACGTTTGACTCTTTTCCAGGCAACTGGGGTTAGTGGCAGGGGCATTACAGATGCCTTTTAAGACTGTCGAAGGGC
This sequence comes from Apodemus sylvaticus, assembly GCF_947179515.1. NCBI lineage: Eukaryota > Metazoa > Chordata > Mammalia > Rodentia > Muridae > Apodemus > Apodemus sylvaticus. The sequence goes on from NC_067481.1 coordinate 44,863,863, forward strand.
GGGGCGGTTACAGGGTCAGAGAAGGGAAGGATGGGGAGTAACAGACCTTCTCTTCCCTTTTTGCTGTGTAGGTAGCACACCAAAGCCCATGGGTGAGAAGCAAAACCATGTGCTGCCATGTGCTTCCATGTGCTGCCATGTGCTTCCATGTGCTTCCATGTGCTGCCATGTGCTGCTATGTGCTTCCATGTGCTGCCATGTGCTTCCATGTGCTGCCATGTGCTTCCATGTGCTGCCATGTGCTTCCATGGGCTTCCATGTGCTTCCATGGGCTGCCATGTGCTTCCATGTGCTTCCATGGGCTGCCATGTGCTTCCATGTGCTGCCATGTGCTGCCATGTGCTACCATGTGCTTCCATGTGCTGCCATGTGCTTCCATGTGCTGCCATGTGCTTCCATGTGCTTCCATGGGCTTCCATGTGCTTCCATGGGCTGCCATGTGCTTCCATGTGCTGCCATGTGCTGCCATGTGCTTCCATGTGCTTCCATGTGCTGCCATGTGCTTCCATGGGCTGCCATGTGCTTCCATGGGCTTCCATGTGCTTCCATGGGCTGCCATGTGCTTCCATGTGCTGCCACGGGCAGCCATGTGCTTCCATGGGCTGCCATGTGCTTCCATGTGCTTCCATGTGCTTCCATGTGCTTCCATGGGCTGCCATGTACTTCCATGTGCTTCCATGTGCTTCCATGTGCTTCCATGGGCTGCCATGTGCTTCCATGTGCTGCCATGTGCTTCCATGTGCTGCCATGTGCTTCCATGTGCTGCCATGTGCTGCCATGTGCTTCCATGTGCTGCCATGTGCTGCCATATGCTGCCATGTGCTGCCATGTGCTTCCATGTGCTGCCATGTGCTGCCATGTGCTTCCATGTGCTTCCATGTGCTTCCATGTGCTGCCATGTGCTGCCATGTGCTTCCATGTGCTGCCATATGCTGCCATGTGCTGCCATGTGCTGCCATGTGCTGCCATGTGCTTCCATGTGCTTCCATGTGCTGCCATGTGCTGCCATGTGCTGCCATGTGCTGCCATGTGCTTCCATGTGCTGCCATGTGCTTCCATGTGCTTCCATGTGCTTCCATGTGCTTCCATGTGCTGCCATGTGCTGCCATATGCTGCCATGTGCTTCCATGGGCTGCCATATGCTGCCATGTGCTGCCATGTGCTGCCATGTGCTTCCATGTGCTTCCATGTGCTTCCATGTGCTTCCATGTGCTGCCATGTGCTTCCATATGCTTCCATGTGCTTCCATGTGCTGCCATGTGCTGCCATGTGCGTCCATGTGCTGCCATGTGCTGCCATGTGCTGCCATGTGCTTCCATGTGCTTCCATGTGCTTCCATGGGCTGCCATGTGCTTCCATGTGCTTCCATGTGCTTTCATGGGCTGCCATGTGCTTCCATGTGCTGCCATGTGCTGCCATGTGCTTCCATGTGCTGCCATGTGCTGCCATGTGCTGCCATGTGTTTCCATGTGCTTCCATGTGTTGGCATGTGCTTCCATGTGCTTCCATGTGCTTCCATGTGCTTCCATGTGCTGCCATGTGCTTCCATGTGCTGCCATGTGCTTCCATGTGCTTCCATGTGCTTCCATGTGCTTCCATGGGCTGCCATGTGCTTCCATGTGCTTCCATGTGCTGCCATGTGCTGCTATGTGCTTCCATGTGTTTCCATGTGCTGCCATGTGCTGCCATGTGCTTCCATGTGGCAAAATCCTATGTTGACCACTTTTTTTATCTTATGTAGCCTGGAAGCATTAGGTAAACATTGCAAGCCCCAGTTCTGCTTGTCCAGACCAGCCACCATCTAAGCACACGGAGTGGCAGAGCCCCAGCCTGGAGCCTGGACCTGCAGGATTGTGAGCTCTCATAACGCCTTGCTCTGTTGAGCCACCAAATTATTGTTATTGTTGTTGTTGTTGTTTTCAGAAATGAACACAGGAACCCTGGGAAACGAGGCTTTACATTTCCAAGAGGCAGCTCTTACCCCGTTTCTTCTCCAGCGTCTGAGGCAAGGGCCAGCCATGCAAACAGAACTCCCGGCAGCCTCCCTCCTGCACCCTGACATGTGACATGCCACACAAGGACATCTCTTCTTTCTTCACATGCCTTTTTCTTAACTTTTATTTGGGGTCTCCTGTACGATGGGGAGCATGCCACAGTGCATGCATGGTGTCAGAGGACATCTTTTGGGAGTCTGGTCTTTCCTTCCACCGTGGGATCTGAAGATTAAAATTGGGTCATTCGGCTTGGCAGCAAGCCCCTCCACAGGCTGAGCCGCTGTGCCAGCCCTCCTCTCAGCTGTTTTTCCTCAGTTGCAACAGCAGGCTTTAGGGAGACATTAAAATGCATTTGTTCTCTCTAGTTGGTGATGTTCATGTTGTGGTCACCCTATAAGCACACTGACCCCAGACAGTCACTAGTGAAAGAAGGCGAGGTATGATTCTTGAGGCCCAGGCTAGCCTTAAACTCACTGTGTTGCTGGGACAATCTTTGTGTGCACTGTGTAAAGGTTGTCTTTGTATCGTTCATATGTGGACTTCTGTACCAGCAGAGTGCTGAGTACTGTCTGGACTTTGGTATTGTTACTTTTATGAAGCATCACCTGTCTCAGTGTTTCATAAATAGTCTTCTCTATCACTTCTGCTTGATTAATAAACAACTGATGGCCTATAGCAGGGCAGGAGAGGAAAGGCGGGGCATCCAGGCAGAGATGAACTCTGGAAAAAAAATCAGGGAATTTGCCAGTCAGACATGGAAGGACTGAAGGAGAGAGGTAATGGACCATGTGGCAGGCAGAAATTAGAATAAATGGGTTAATTAAGTTATATGAGCTAGTTGGAAAAGAGCAAAGCTATAAGGCCTAAGCATTCATAAATAAATAATAAGTGTCTGTGTCGTTATTGGAAGCTGAGGGGTTGAGACAGTTCAGGGACACTATGTATTTGAGGATAACCTTCAACTTTTGATCCTCCTGCCTGTACTTCCAAGTGCTGACTAGGATTATAGGAGCACAGCAACAATAACAGTAACAGTTATTTTATTACTACTATTATAAATAAAATGTAACTTAAAAACAATAACTAGGGGCTGGAGAAATGACTCAGCAGTTAGGAGCACTTGTTGCTCTTGGCAGAGGGCTCAGCTTTGGTTCCCAGGATACACAGGGTGGCTCACAACCATCTGTAGCTCTAATCAGGCACTTCACAAACATGGCACATGATAGGGTCAGGGGTGAGGAGGACACAACATCTGTCCCAACACAGGGCATAACTTGGACCAGCAGGGAGATCAAGGGGCCCAGGAACCCTGCCCCACCAGTGGCACGGGTTCCTACTGGTCTGGACTGGTGCCCTGAGAAGACGTTGGGCACGAATTCCGCAGCCAGTTCCACAACACCCAGAGGAAGTTCCACAACACCCAGGCACTCTAACATGCCCAGGATCACAGAATTACAGGATCCCAGGAGCTTGGTCACACCAGGATCTCAGGGTCCCAGAGGCAGCTTGACTCCCAAGAACTCAGACACACCTAGCATCTCAGGATAACCGGATCCTAGAATCACAGGATCACAAAGACAGCTTGACTCTGAGGCGTTCTGACACAACCGGGATCACAGGAAGGACAGATTCCAGTCAGATATATCGAGGACAGGTAACATTAGAGATAACCAGCTGGCAGGAGGCAAGCATAAGAGCATAAGCAACAGAAACCAAGGTTACTTGGCATCATCAGAACCCAATTCTTCCACCGTAGCAAGTCATTGGTTACACCACCACACTAGAAAAGCAAGATTCGAATCTAAAAATCACTTCACATGATGATGATGATGATAGAGGACCTTAAGAAGGTCATAAATAACTCCCTTAAATAAATACAGGAGAGCCGGGCAGTGGTCTCAACTGCCTTTAATCCCAACATTTAGGAGGCAGAGGCAGGTAGATTTCTTAGTTCAAGGCCAGCCTGGTCTATAGAGTGAGTTCCAGGACAGCCAGGGCTACACAGAGAAGCCCTGTCTCGAAAAAAACAAAAACAAAAACAAAACCCAAACAACAACAAAAGAAATACAGGAGAACACAAGTAATCAGATATTCCTTAAAGAGGAAATACAAAAATCCCTTAAGGAATTACAGGAAAACACAATCAAACTGGTGAAGGAAATGAACAAAACCATCCAGGATCCAAAAATGGAAATAGAAACAATAAAGAAATCACAAAGGAAGACAACCCTGGAGTTAGAAAACCTAGGAAAGAGATCAGGAGTTATAGTTACAAGCATCACCAACAAAATACAAGATATAGAAGAGAGAATCTCAGGTGCAGAAGATACCATAGAAAACATTGACACAACAGTCAAAGAAAATGCAAAATGCCAAAAAGTTCCTAACCCAAAACATCCAGGAAATTCAGGACACAATGAGAAGACCAAACCTAAGAATAATAGGTATAGAAGAGAGTGAATATTCCCAACCTAAAGGGCCAGTAAATATCTTCAACAAAACTATAGAAGAAAACTTCCATAACCTAAAGAAAGAGAGGCCCATAAACATATAAGAAGCCTTCAGAACTCCAAATAGATTGGACCAGAAAAGAAATTCCTCCCATCACATAATAGTCAAAACAGCAAATACACAAAACAAAGAATATTAAAAACAATAAGGGAGAAAGGTCAAGTAACATATAAAGGCAGATCTATCAGAGTTACACCAGACTTTTCACCAGAGACTATGAAAGCTAGAAAATCCTGGGCAGATGACATACAGACCCTAAGGGAACACAAATGCCAGCCTAGGCTACTATACCCAGCAAAACTCTCAATTACCATAGATGGAGAAACCAAGATATTCCATGACAAAACCAAGTTTACACAATATCTTTCCACAAATCTAGCCCTACAAAGGATAATAGATGGAAAACACCAACACAATAGGGAAACTACATCCTAGAAAAAGCAAGAAAGTAATCTTTCAACAAACCCAAAAGAAGATAGCCACACAAACATAATTCCACCTCTAACAACAAAAAGTAACAGGAAGTAACAATCACTTTTCCTTAATATCTCTTAATATGAAAATTAATATTACCAACATATCCTAATTGATTGAAATTCAAAAATGTAAGGAATTAGAAATTTGTTGGCTGTCACCCAGTGGTCTCTCTAATTTGGTAATTGGAGAGATATGTCCAATATTGTACAATCCATATACACTTTCTGCTTATTTGTATGTGACAGTGTCTTGCTGTGTACCACATAATGGTCTTGAAACCATGCTTCTCCTATATCAGCCTCTCTATTCGTAGGATTGTTTATTTGATGTTTTTACTCTATGGTTTTTCAGAACAGCTTACATATTTCAAAATTATTTATATAGCCAAAAGAAACATAGACAATTAATTTGGGAGGTGGCTTGTAAGAGAACAACAAAGAGTAAGACTGAATGTTTTGCTTGATATTTATAATTACTGTATTAATTTTAAAGAAGATGACCTTATAAATTACTCTTTTCCTGAGATGAATGCTTTTTAAAATCATCACAGCCAATGAACCAGAATCTTACCCTCATCTAATATCTGTGCCACCCTCCAAGCAGAACCATTGTGCATTGAAACAGTTGATGAATGACTTCATGGATAGACCATCATAATACACATACCATTTCTTAAATGAATGCAACCTGTTCCCTGTGGGCTGAGAATGATGACAACCACTCAAGTCAAATAGCTTTGACCATAGCAGGAAATCTGTATCCAAATAATTGTGCCTACAATTCATTCCTTGGTGCAGCAGAACTGTCAACTCTTAGCTTAGCTACTATGGAGGTAAAACCCTTTGGTGATGTGAGGGACATTGAAGTACAGCCTTAGTACAATGAACTCCAAGAAGTGTTCTTATTCTGGGTTTGTACCACAGAAAGAGCCAAGATTTTTATCTTTACTAAAACCAAACCAATCAAACAAATAAACAAAAAAACAAAAAGAAACCAAACATGGTACACTTAACATGCATGCCAGACAAACACTCACACATTTAAAATAAAGAATAAATCTTGGCCGGGCAGTGGTGGTGCATACCTTTAATCCCAGCACTTGGGAAGCAGAGGCAGGTGGATCTCTGAGTTGGAGGCCAGCCTGGTCTACAGAGCAAGTTCCAGCAGGACAGCCAGGGTTACACACAAAGAAACAGTTTTGAAAAACCTAATTGATTAATTAATTAATTAGAGTAGAAATAAGCTTGCTATATATTAGCTTATTTTATAGAAAGTAACTGTAATCTAGGCTGGTTTTGAGGTCATTGCAGCCTCCTGCCTCAGCTTCCAGATAATCTTCTTGATACTACATCAAAACTGTAAGTATTGATAAAATAGTGACAGAGGCACTTGCAGGAACAAGAGTTGAAGTTCCCATGACCTTAGTCCACCAAGTGCACTAACCATTGAGTCTCTCTCCTCCTTAGTAAACAATGTTCGGTGCACATCTGCCACTATTTCCTTATATCTTAATACAAGGGAAAACCCAACCAGCTAGAGGACATCGCTTTGATGTCTGCAGGGACAAGCTGGCCATTGACCTGTCTTACAGGAAAGTCCCATCATGAGGAAGAAAGTTCACAAAGCACTATCCAGTCCCCAAGGTCCCAGCCCCCCTCTGGCCAACTAGTAAATGGCTTGCAGCTCCATGCTGGGTCTTCTTCCTTAGTCACATTTCTAATTAACCCTTTGCTTGGCAGCTTGGATTTTTTGGGGTTTTTTGTTTGTTTGTTTGTTTTTGTTTTTGTTTCTGTGATCACTGAGGTGACTTCTCTGGCATTCGGGACCGGCTGGTGACGCTGGTGGGTGTGGGAGATGATGCCAGGGCAGCTGCGATGGACTAGACCTCAGGCCTCTAGACCCCATCTCGTCTGGCAGCTAGGCGACCTGCCTGGTGTGCTCTTCCCCAGAGTAGGGCCATAATGTCCCCAGCAGGAGAGGAGACATCCCTTCCTCGGTTAGAATATCTGGACTATGGGTCCCAAGGAAATTCCCTCAGAAACCCCATGCTGGGAGGGGCAAAGGCAGGTGATCTATTTCTTTCTTCCCCTTCCTTTTGCCCTCTACCCCACTGGCCCCTTTTCCTTCTTTCCAAAAACCAAAGTGCATAAGTCACACTCTTTTATTGCCTTTCTTGGTAGCAGGGAAATTCCCAAAGCTCTAGAGATCTGAGTGGCAGAGGGCTAGCTAGCAGCTGACTCCATAGCTTGTGGCTCCAGAGCCCCAGAGAGTTTCTAGATTCTGGCTGAGTAGGAAGAACACACCCCCACTTTTTCCTGGGATTTTTTTCTCTTCTCTCTTAATTCAAGTTAGGTCTCAAGATGTTGGCCTGTGGTGTTTGAGTGGAGGTACCAGACTTTGTCCCTTTGCATCTTGGTATCAGATATCCTACAGGTTAGGATGCCATAGCCCTGCTGTGTCCAAGCCAAGAGGTGGCAGGAGGCAGACCTCTCTAAGACTGGCCATTCTGGGTTAAAATCACTGGCAGGGACTAAGGCGGCATATGAAGGTTTCTTGCCTTTCTCTTTCTCATCTTCCTTTCCACACTGGTTCCCATTTCCCACAAACCTGTCTGCTTTCATAACCTCTAAACAGCCTTTGGGGAAAATAATTTCTTGATTGCCATCAGGTCCAAAGTCACACACACACACACACACACACACACACACACACACACTGCTGGCGACAAACCTCCTAAATAGAAGAACTTTGGCCAGAAAAATCACAAGCCAAAAGGTAGGTTTCTGTTTACCTGGAGCCTCCCTTAATCCATTTTCTGCCAGGATCTCTCTTAATCTACCACAAAGGTCAACTACCTCAGGCAAGAGCATCTAGTTCCTGGTCAATAATGCCTGTGTCTCTCCAAGGCCCCCACCTTTGCTGACTGCTGGCCTTTCATCATTTTGCTCTTGTCTCTGCCCCTGCCCAGAGGTAGTCTGGGCAGGTTGGTCCCAGAAGGCCTTTCTTTTTATGCATGAGTGGTCTAGTTTGGTGGTTTCACTGTGCCCTCCCTTATAATCCTTGAATGATTCAGGTGAGACCTGTCAGCATGAGGTCCAGAGCTTGCACCGTCACCAATGGGAGCCAGAGTCCAGTCTCTGTAAGCCAGGGCTCTGCACTCACGGTTTTGCTTCTAAAACACCTTACACTGGGACTGGACAGATAGCTTAGAGATCAAGAGTACTGGCTGCTCTTACACAGGACCAGGGTTCAGTTCCAGGCATCCACATGGTGGCTCGTGATGGTCTGTAACTCCATTTCCAGTGAACCTGGTACCCTCTTCTGACTTCTGTGGGCACCAGGCATTCTAGTGGTGCATAGGCATACACACAGGCAAACATTCACAAACACAACATAAAAACCGAGTAAGTCCTCAAAATACCTTGCACTACCAAGTTTAGTTGTTTCTTTTTGCTGTTAGTTTAGTCAGGATCTCATGTAGCCCAGGCTAGCTTTGAACTCCTCGGTTTTCCTGCTTTAACTTCCCAAGGGCTGAGATTATAGGCACGGGCCATCACACCTAATTAGTTTTTACTTTGTAAGGCCATATAAATACACTAAATTGGACCACATTCAGGAGGTCTATAGGGAAGAAATGAAGTTATTCATTGCTGTGTAACTGGGTAGAAAGATTTAAACCAGTAAATCATGGAAGACAGCATCCAAGTGATCTCGCAGGTAAGAGACAACCCAGCTGCACTCTCCTTTTCAAAGATTTATCTTTATTGTTTTTAATTCTCTATAGTATGCACGTACACATAGATAGTCACAGGGGCCAGACAAGGACGTCAGAACTGGAGTTATGGGAGGTTGTGAGCCCCCTGATGTGGATGCTGGAACCAAAGTCAAGTCTTCTGGAAAGAGCGGCGAGCACCGTTAACCACTGTGACATCTCTCTAGCTCCTATCTTTTTCTGATTTTTGTTATGAATTTGGCTGTTTGCTTCTGGAGGACAGGCGGTCAAATTCAGGCTTCTTGGGGTGGAGCCTATGAGCCAAGGCTGTGTTAGTTTACTAATAAAAGCCTGGTATCTGTTTCATTTGGTGTCTGGATTCCCAGGAAGAGCAATTTTTTAAAAGACAGACTATACCCGCACCACTCCAAAAGTATCTGCAATGAACAGATAATTGACAGATTTACAATGACCCATTGGATCACCTTGCAGTCAGTGATGGGCTGGACCACACCTTGACTGGGACTACTTAGTTATGCACACCTCTAGTTGTTGGAAGGTAAACCTCATGTCTGCATCCTGAAGTCATTGTGAGGCAGGATGGGAAGACAGGGAAATTCCGAGAACAGGGGAGGGAAGGCATGGGAACCGAACCTGGCTTGCCCTTCCTGCTCATAGAATTAAACAATTACTTCTCAGCAAGGTAAAGCAGAGTAAGGGCAAGGCAGCTCTGAGGCAGCCTGCCTGTCCCTGCAGACATCTCGTCAAGAGTGGTAAGCAGGCTGCGCTGACTCCAGGCTCTAGCCTGGACTCCTTTGCCCTGAGCTCTCCTCACAACTTTGTTGACTGAGGTTATTTGTTCTTTTTTTTTTTTCTTTTCTTTTCACTTTGTTGTCCTGGAACTCAATCTGTAGACCAAGCTAGCCTCAGACTCAGAGATCCACCTGTCTCTGCCTCCTGAGTGCTGCACCACTACTCAGGTGAAATCCTTTAAGTTTTAGCCATGCTGCAAGGCACACTCTTTAAGTGGTGTTAAAAGGCAAAGTGGGGAGCTGGGCGGCAGAGGCAGGTGGATTTCTGAGTTCGAGGCCAGCCTGGTCTACAGAGTGAGTTCCAGGGCTATACAGAGAAACCCTGTCTCGAAAAAACCAAATCCAAAAAAAAAAAAAAAAAAAAAAAAAGGCAAAGGGGGTTCTTAACTTTTAAAGCTGTAACCTCAGAGCCTCCGTCTATCCCCACTGTGAAGAAATCCCCCAGGACTCTCCCGGAGAAGTCACTTTCCTTTCAGGTTCTTTCCTTCTCCCTCTCCCAGCACCTTTTCTCCTGGTTTCTTCCTATCTGGCTCACCCCATCATTCTTTTCTTTGTCAAAGCCCCAGGGTTTGCCTGGGTGAAGTTCTCCAAAATGGATCTGTCAGGCAGATGTCAGTGTGACTTGGAGTTGTGCCTCTTGCTGATGACAACTTTACCGCTCTATTTGCTCTCCCTCCCAACATAACCACCTGACTAAATCTTCCTCTGCTTTTTACTATGACTTGCCTCTTCAACTGGTTTATTGGGTATGGGTGACTAAGACTAGTTTGTCGGGCTACAAGAGTCCAAGCTTTCCACCTGAAAAGCTTCAATAACAGAAGAGCAAGTCACTGCTCCAGCTTCGGGGAAGCCTTTCACACTCTTATGGACATTTAGAACAAAACAAATAAAACAGGTTTAGCTTTGGGGATCTTAACTTGCCCACACTGGGGCCTATCTAGATTAATGATTCATTTTTCCAACCAGTATATCCAATGACCCAGGGTGCAGGGGGACAGGGCATGGGAAAGGCAGCGTGGTCCAAGAGCAGGGGCTGCTGGTGTAATGACAGTGTCTCCTCCAGATGGAATGTGTCTGTTAGCGTTCTGTTTGTTTTTGTTTTTTTAAGTTAAACCATTTTATTTGAGAAATGAGAACACACAAACCCTGCCATCCTTGTGGGAGAGGCGGCGGCAATGTCCAATCCAGTGGAACCTGAACACGTGAACAGCACCAGGAATTCATGGACACCGGGAGCGCCTGTTAGCCTTCTGAAGGAGAGTATTGGCGATGATCTCACTAGAGCACTGCAACAGGGGACTTATCAATATTTCATCAAGGAAGGAAGGAAGGTGAAACTCTGAAACGAGACCCCGGAGATGCCAATCACAGCTGCTAAGGCGGGGCCTCCCAGGGGTGACTCACCTGCCTGTGCTCCTGATAAGACTCCTGCTTCTCTGAAGAACCCTCCTTCCCACAGCTGCTTACTGACCCTAACTTGGAAGCAATGGCTTTCTTCTGAGTTTCTGTGTCCCAGGTATCTACCAGCAACTACACTTTGCTCTGCCACTTTTCTCTAAAGCTTCCTTCTGCCTCCATTTAAAAATTCTCTTATCAACATGACAAAGAGCCAGCAAAAGGGAAGCCCAACTTCCCAGAAACATGTCTATTACTCCATTCTTTAGTTGAGCTATAAAGGGGCATCACATCACGCATGGAGCACCTTGAACCCCCTCTGGTAACATAAAGGGGCATCGCATCACGCATGGAGCACCTTGAACCCCCTCTGGTAACATAAAGGGGCATCGCATCACGCATGGAGCACCTTGAACCCCCTCTGGTAACACTCCTCTACATAACCCAGATTAGTTCTCTGACTCACCAAGCTGAGTCCTTTCTTCGATCTGTCTGCATTCTTTCTCTGGGATAAAAAGATGTTTCTTTGTGTCTCCCCCACCCCCACCCAAAAAAAAGACACACAATAGCTAGTTATCAAGGCTTCCAGATTAACCTTGGGACAACATACAGAAACTCAGAGATGACCCAGAATCCAGACAGTTTAGACATCACTGGCTTATTGGGGAAAGACTGACAAAGTGCCAACCCTCCTGTTGGCCGTTTCCAACATTACACTGTGTGTCAACCTACAAATCCAGATATCATGTTCCCAACTTCTACAGACCCCTGTAGACACCAGTGTTTAGAGGTCACTGAGTAAACCTACTCCAAATGACCAGACTTAAAGATGTTCATTTTCATCACCTGAGGCTAAATGGTTTAGAGAGTAGTAGCTTTATTTTAAAAGGCATTGAAAAGTCCAGGTATACAGTAAGTGCTTAGTGTTGCTACTGTGCCAGAGTTCAGAGGCAATACCCACCCTCCTTACAGCTCTCCCCCAAAATGAGCTCATTGCCCTTGTTTGAGCCCCATAATTAGAAGGACTTTCAGTATTCACAGGCTCTGAGGGTGGGTTCCTAGCACTCAGCCCACACTGCTGTCTGTGCGAAAGGGAAATGTTGATGACTAAAGTGTTCTCCAGTAAAATATTAAGATCTAATCTTACTGCACCCTTGAGTAGTCCGGTCCCTAAATAAGTGGCAATAACTCACTACAAGGGACATCAATGGGATGGCTACTAAGTCAGGCAAGTTGATGATTACAAAGCTTGGGCTCAGTGGGTGAAGGCATTTGCCACCAAGCCAGATGGCCTAAGCATGTTGGTGCATAAAACAAACACTTGGTAAAAATAGACAGATAAATAATAATAAATAATAATAAATAAATAATATCCGGTCCAAGCTCTAGCTGAGTATCCTTCCTGGGGCTACCCCTCCCTCCCATTTAAAGATTTTATTTATTATGTATATAGCATTCTACCTGCATGCATGCAGGCCAGAAAAGGGCACTGGATCTCATTATAGTTGGTTAGGAGCCACATGTGGTTGCTGGGAATTGAACTCAGGACCTCTGAAAGAGCAGCCAGTGAACTTGACCTCTCCATCTCCTGGGCAGCATCTCTTGTTGAGTTCCTCCAAAATTAAAGATTGTCTAAATCTTGGTTACATTACTAACCAAGATGTAGGAGACTGTTTTATAGGGGATACAGTACCTGGGCCAGTCATTTATAATAAAATTAGGAGCACTGGTTCATACTGGTATAGGCATGCTATATAACTAATTCCTTTGTCTTATGATAGTTTTTTAAATTATTGGTATGTTTGTGGGTGTGTGCACCTGAGTGGAGGTGCCTGCGGGGTCAGAGATACTGGATCCCTCTGGAGCGGGAGCTACAGCCAGCAGTAAGCTACCAGATGTGGTTTTAACTCTGGTCAGGGCCAGAGCAGTAGGTCCTCTGAGCTACTGAGCCATGGTTCCAGCCCCATAATAACGTAGGCTTTAAATTACTGTCATTTTTATGGTCATCACTGTGTGTGCGCATGTGTGAATGTGGGTGTGTGTATGCCACGGGTCTTATGTGGAGGCGAGAGGCATTGGTTTTCTCTTTGCTCCTTAACACAGAATCAGGGGATCAAACCTGGGTCGTCAGGTTTGCACAGCAGTGCCTGGACCTGTTGGAACCATCTTGCCCCTCAAAAACACAGGAGATACATGAACTGGTTTCCTGACGCCCCGCTCTCACTAAATTCCTTGGCCAATATTGGAACAAAACCAGAGAGAATTAGATTTCTTATTAACAGAACAAAGAGGGGTGTGCATATTCCTGGATTCTGCCTATTATACTTAGGTCAATAGCCAGGATGAGTATAAGTTCATATTCAAGAGGCAGAATGGCCACACCCTATGAGAAGAGGCACCTACAGAAGGCTGGCAGTGGGTACTGCTTCCTCTGTGTCTCCTACGGAAGGCTGGCAGCGGGTACTGCTTCCTCTGTGTCTGGCTTCTGCCCTTGGGCAGCTATCACTGGCCACTGTTCTGTCGACTTCAGTCTTAGGCTAACTTAACATGCTTGGGGAGGGTATCTTCTCCACACTGCCATTTCTAAGTCAAACTGATGCTGCCCCATTGTCCACCCACAGCAGACAAAGCCGGTGCCACTGCTCTTGTCCCCATCCCATCAGGCAGGGCCAGCAATCGCAAAGCAGCTCTAACAACAGACTTCTACCAGCCACCATTTCCCTAAGAATGAGAAGGAAAGGCTGGGGAAGATAGCTCAGCGCAATGACTAAGATCTGCATTCAGACTCCCAGTGCCCACATAAAAGCTGGGCTCACTGGCACACACCTGCAACCTGTGTGTGTGTGTGTGTGTGTGTGTGTGGCAGGAGAGAAGTGTGAGTTAGATCCTGGAATCTGCTGGCTCGTCAGTCTCATCAATCAGTGACCTGTAGGGAGAGACCCTGTCTCAAAATGTCCAGTAATGAGCAATAGAGGAAACCACTCAACATCAGCCCCTGCTCCTGTGTACATGAATACACAGGTACTTGCATATGCATGTGCACACACCCACACAGGCATGTGGGTGCATGCATACACACACACACACACACACACACACACACACACGACTAGAGAAAACATCTTGGAGAGGGATAAAATATTAAGGACACATTCATGGAGACTCAAGTTTTTCTCCCTCACTTTCAATAAATTAAAAAAAGCCTGTCCCCCAGCCCTTATTTTCTCAAAAGGGAGACCCTTACCAGATGCAGGTCGACGTCCTACGTTATGGATAACCTGGCCACGGACTTGTATCTTGTTCTCTGAAACCACCCTCTTAATACCGGGACCCCGTACCCTTTGCACACTCCCTGTGAGTGGCAGCCAGGTCCTCACATCAGTGTTAGTCCTTTCTCCTCAGCCCCATTCTAATGAGCAACTCTGCCTAAAGCCAGGCGTGGTGGCACACGCAGCTACTCTACTGCCACAATCACCAAAAGGTGAGGCTTGGTCCCTGGGCTCAGGTGACAGCAGCAGTGGGGACGGAGGTGCTGGGGCTTTGTTCTTTTTTGGGGGGGGATTTTTGGGTGGCGGGGGGATTTTTGGATTTTGGTTTTTTTGAGACAGGGTTTCTCTGTATAGCCCTGACTGTCCTGGAACTCACTCTGTAGACCAGGCTGGCCTCGAACTCAGAGATCCGCCTGCCTCTGCCTCCCAGAGTGCTGGGATCACAGGCGTGCGCCACCACGCCCGGCTCGGGGCTTTGTTCTTACTCTTTGCCTGGCAGTCTTCTGGGAGGGCGAAGCGGTAGCCCTGGTCATCTGAGGAATGATCCTTCCTGGCAAGAGGGTCTGACTCAGCCAAGTCCTTAGCACTGTTTGACAGCATGTGGGAGGGAACAGTCCTATTCAGAGACCAGCAGTCAAGGGGAAATAAGAGAGGGCCAGAGAGACGGCTCGCAGTGGGTGCTAATGGCTTACAGAAGGTTCATGGTTGGTTCCTAGCACGTACATCTGACAGCTCACACTGCCTGTAATTTCAGTTCCGGGGAGCCCAATGTCCTCCGGCCTCTGAGGGCACCTGCACATACGTAGTATACACAAATAACAACAAAAAAATCTTTTTTTTAAAAGAAGAAATAATAAGATTTAAAAAAACAATCCTCCCTGATGATGACCCAAGTTCAATCTCTGAGACCCACATAGAGGAAGCCATGAACTGCCTCCTGCAAACTGTCCTGACTTGAACATTTATCACGGCTTGCATATTCCCACATGTGTACACATGCAAATAAATAAATATATTAATAAGAGGCAGCAGTGGCGGCAGCAGCTAGGTGTTGTGGCACACCTGTATCTAAGTGCTTGGGAAGTAGAGACAGAAGACCACTGAAAGTTCAAAAGTTCAAGACCTGCCAGTGCACAAACTGAGATCCTGTCTGAAATAAATAAAAAGAGGAGGAAGAAAACTGAGCTTTTACAAATGGACACACGTGCTTCAGGACTGTCAGCAACTTCTGCACAGACAGAGGCCACATCATCCCGCATAACTGCAAGGACACGGGCAGGCGCCAGCTTGTCCTGCTGGCTGGTGCCCCGCGACTATCCCACTCCCAGTGTTGCTGCCATGGGCAGGCGCCAGCTCGTCCTGCTGGCTGATGCCCCATGAATATTCCACTCCCAGTGTGGTTTCTCTGCATCTTCTGGCCCCTTCACCCACTTGGGCCACTTCCCCTGGACTTGCTATTCTCCTCTCCATGAGGACACACGGTGGAGCACAGAAGGTGCTGTGCTCCTTCTACACCTGCTGGTGTCTAGCCTGACCGCTTGCACCTTTTTGCTGTCTCTCTGTGGTAGATGTTTCCCCGCCTCAAGGGCCAGCGCTTCTGCCTGGAGTATATTGGGAGGAAGCGTCAGGAAGAGCAGCTACTTAACAGACTGATGGACACAGTATGGCACAGGCAGG
The DNA here is from genome assembly GCF_947179515.1 of Apodemus sylvaticus. Taxonomy (NCBI): domain Eukaryota; kingdom Metazoa; phylum Chordata; class Mammalia; order Rodentia; family Muridae; genus Apodemus; species Apodemus sylvaticus. The sequence goes on from NC_067481.1 coordinate 44,879,710, forward strand.
AGGGCTTGTGGACTTGGAGAGGGGACAAGACAAACTCACAGATGAGTCACTGAACAGGACGAGGAGCTGGGGAAGGGAGGCACAGCGGTGTCCTTGCAAGGTCCCTGTGCTCGAAGCTGGTGTGAGGCACATCACTGTCACCTCACCCAAGCTCTCCCAGGAGGCACCTGACAGAAGCTGTGTATGCTGGCTGGGATTCAGATCCATAGCTGCCTGGTTCGCAAGCCCATTCTTTTCTTTCTATACAGGTGGTCATCTGAGGGGACATCTCTTCTGGGGCTCGGAGATGGGTAACGGGACCTCCAGAATAAATTAATTGCCTTCAGAGCAAAGTAAAAGAACAGATAGGCAATAATGAGAAACATAGAGAAGAAGCAAAAGAACACCAAATTCTCCCCAAATTGTGTATCGTTTCTGTCTGGAAAAGCAGACATAAAAGACGCTGGAGACATGGCTGCGATGATGAGAACCACCTGACCAAGCGTCAGCTATGATTTCTTGCTTTTAGCCAGCAAGGTCAAAGAATATTCCAGAACTGATGCTGCTCCTTAGTTCCGAAAGCAGAGATGTTTCTCAGTTCCAGAAGTGTCTCCACGGCGGCTACGCTCTCGCTGTGAGCTCCAGATACTCAGTTTTGTTTCCTATACTGCAAGACAGAGATGAGAAATGGGTGAGGGAACCATGGAGGAGGGCTCTGCTGTATCACACAGGTCTCCCCATGCCCGCAGGGGTTTCTGGGAGGTAGTGAGACTCCATCGGGACCCCCCCCACACCTTCAAGTCTCCAGTTGGTGCCTAGACCCTTCTTCTTTACTGGGAAAGCTGAGGGAGGGGCTCATGGGAGGAAGGCCGGGAGGCTGAGGGCGCTGGACCGAGCATGGAGCTCACTGGGGCTTGCCCTTACTCTGAATATTGTTTGTGGGAGAAAAGTCCCAGGCAGAGGAGACCCTCAGTAGCCCAGGCTTCCCAGCCAATCACCGAGGTTTTCCTTTTTCTGTTTTTGATTTTTCTGATAAGCCCTGGGGCTTCTACACTGGGCAAGTAATATACCCACTGAGGCCAATGCACTGTCAAAATCTGGTTTTTGACAAAGTGGATTTTTAAACCTTACATCTGGAGCATCTGAGTTAGGAGGACAAGGATCTGAAGGTACAGTCCAGTTCTGCACGCTCCCGACTGCCTTTTCCCACCTACAGTCTAGGTGTCAGCCCTGGACAGCAGCCTGGTCTTGGTCAACTTTACACAAACTCAAGTCACCTGGGAAGGAACAACCTCAGCTTCTACCCGATTGGCCTGTAGGTGTCTGTGGGGTATTTTCTTAATAAGTGGTTGACATAGGGGGGCCCAGTCTGCTGTGGGTAGGACCGCAGCCAGGCACACGGTCCTAGGGTGGACAGGTAGCTGAGGGAGCCACAGGAAGCAAGGCAGTTAGCAGGCTTCCTCTACGGTCTGCTCCAGGTCGAGCCTTGGCTTCCCTTGGAGATGGACTGTGGCCTGCAAGCCAAATAAACCCTTTCCTGCCCCAAGGAGGTTTCTGTCAGTGTTTTAGTCACAGCAACAGAGAGTAAACTAAGATACCACCCCCCAAGACAGCCTCCCTCTAAGCCAGATACAGCTATGTCATGCTGGACAGGAGAGTGGTCCTTTCAGGGAAACACAGCAGTCCCTGTGCCGGGTCAGCTCACTCAGCACTGCCTGGCAGTGATTGGTCTTTCAGGATTAATGGTGACCCTATCACCTTGCAGAGGGGCTGTGGGGGAGGGGGGAAACAACTTTAAGAGATTATCCTCCTACCTTGGAGGCAGACAGGCACCTCCATTTTCAACTGTGATGCCAAGTGCCCCCTAATGGCTGAGGGGGCTACAGCATCCCCCATTTGAGTACACAGGCCTAGGCCAGAGCCAAGCAAGCACTCACCTTGTTCATGATCCAGTCGGCGTCTTCAATGGCTCTTTTAATAATCTGTTGGATTCTCTCGGGGTTGTCTTCATCTGAGTGAACTTGGAAACTCTGTAAGTTTCAGCATAAAGGGACACGGCCAAGTGAAATTCAGAGCGGCAGAGCCCAGTCCCAAGAGACCGTGGGGCACCGGTCACCTCTTAGCCCCGCTGAGGGGTGCTCATCGGGCTCACCCTACTCTGAGAACACAGATTTGAGCCCTAGTCTATTTGACGGCAGAACTGGCTGTGCGGCCAGCAGGGAGGATGAAAAGGAGACCCAGCCACTGGGCACCCAGGCTATTTGGCAGGTGATCAGGGCCAAGGGGAGCCACAATCTCTGGGTTTGATTTGTTTAGCATAGGAATCTACATCGATCAAAGTGTGCTGGGGAGGGATTGGCCTTGCTGCCATCAGATGCTGGTGCTGGGGAAGCAACTGGGACGGGAGAGAAGGTTCAGGGGCAAAAGACCCCGGGAAGTCCAGCACGGCTTCGGACCAGTGACCTGAGATCTGAGTTCACTTGTGTGAACCTCAGGGTTCGTCCAAAAGAATGGAGTCCTCCCTCCCATGCCTGTGCTCCCAAACACACATTCACTCTCCTTCTTATCCCTGGAGCCCACTCCGTGCCTGACCAGGAAGTCTCCCCTCACCACCCCACAGCTGATCACTGCCCTGTCTCCCTCAGTCTACTATTGCTACCACTGTTTCTCTTTTACTTTGTGAGACAGGATCTCACTGTGTATCCCTGGCTAGCCTGGAACTCACTATGTAGACCTGGCTGGCCTTGAACTCACAGAGATCCACCTACCTCTGCCTCTTGAGTGCTGGGATTAAAGATGTGTGCCACCACAACATATCTGTATGAAATTTAATGTTTAGCTCTTTATTTGGAAATCATTTCCTTTTTTAAAAAGATTTATTACGCATACAGCATTCTGCCTACATGTACACCTGCAGGCCAGAAGAGGGCACCAGCTCTCATTAAGGATAGTTAGGAGCTACCATGGGGTTGCTGGGAATTGAACTCAGGACCTCTGGAAGAACAGATAGTACTCTTAACCTCTGTGCATCTCTCCAGCCCCACTGTTACATTTTTATCATTTTGCTTGTGGCATGGTGTTTTGTCTGTTTGTATGTCTGTGTACCACATGCATGCAATACACAGGTGGCTAAGAATAGAACCTGGATCCTCTGGAAGAGCTGCAGTGCTCGTAACCTCTCTGAGCTGTCTCTCTATCCCCCAGAAGTGATTTTTTGTTTGTTTGTTTTTTGAGACAGGGTTTGTTTTTCTGTGTAGCCCTGGCTGTCCTAAAACTCACTCCATAGACCAGGCTGGCCTCGACCAGAAGTGATTTCTTATAGAAAAGTAGTATGAGGTGCACAGAATTCCTGACATACTTGTTAACACTTTGCCTTGCTGGCTTTATCACCCTCTCTACAGAATCTTCTAAAGTAAGGTACAGGCACGATGCCTTGTCCCCTAAAACCCTGTGTGTTTCCTGACAAAGGGACCCTGTGATGTAACCACAGCAATGAAACTCAGACAAATAGCATCGATGCAACCACTACCTAATCCACAGCTAGTGTCCTAATTCCCACTGCTGTGTTCCTCTCTGGCTGAGGAGCTGGGTCAAGCCTTCCACTTACTTGTGACATTACTGTAGTCACTGTTAATCGACTGCTTGCCCTTCCTGGTGGTCCATAAAACATTGTTCTGCTTCTAGTTATTTACTTATTTTTTTGATGACAGGTCCTCTTACTGGGACCTGGGGCACCCGCTCCTCTAGTCTCTGCCTCCCCAGTACTGGGTGCAGGCCACCACGCCAGCCTTTCTGGAGTTGAACTCTGGCCCTCATGCTCGTTCGGCAAGCACTTTGTTGACTGATTTCTCTTCTGCCTCTCCCAGTCTGTTTTACTCTCCTTGGAGCTGTCTCGTTCAGGCCCCAGCACAGCGCTGAGATGCCAACGGATACAGCCTCTGTGCCACAGGCAGAAGCCTGAAGCCAGCTGCCCACGTTTGCAGTGCTTCATATGAAACTCCTAGGCCCGCTCCCTGCAGCTGTGGCCCTGGCCCCCCCCTCGGACACCTCCCCCAGACCTGCTCCCACCTGCCTGACAGCATGCTTGTAGTGGTCCTGGATGCCCTTGGCTGGCAGCTGCCGGCAACAACGCAACAGGTAGCGGTACAGCTGCAACGGCGTCTGGACCAGCTCTGCGCCTGGCAGAGGGGCCATGTGCGAGCCGCAGCCCTGAAAAACACAGAACATCACGTGCTTAGGCCTCAGGCCAGTTCCACAGTGGCTCGGGTCTCCAGTCCCAGTCCCCCACCCCCCACCCCACCCCCATGAGCCATCTGCACAAGGGGCATGATGCCTCCTTGTGGTCCAACCCCGGAAGCCTACACCCTGAGCTGGGGCTAGCCGTAGCATACAGCAGGCCCACGAGGACCTAATAATGCAAGTGTAGGAGATGTGCACCTCAGCCTGGAGACTTGCTAAAGCTCAGCTTCAGGTGGCGAGTGAAAGGGGGACATGGACAGGAAACCCCGGGTGGCACGCACAGAGCCATCCAGGCTGCCGACAGCCAGGCACATGCTAGTGAGGCCATCGGATAAGGGGACGGGAAGCCTGGACGTCTAAACCTGGCTGGTCAGTGTTCCCAGAGCACTGGCAAGACCGAGACAGGGCCCTAGCCAGAGAGATGCGTGCTAAGAGGGACCAGCAAGCCAGGTGCACACTGCGGCTCCCACAAAGAAGCTATAGATGGAGTGACCAAAGAGAAGCCAGGACTAGGTATGTGACTTCATGTCACTGAGTCATCAGTAACAATGAACACAATATTTATTTAACATATAAACTGCTCAAACATATGAAAACTAAGCACAGAGAGGTAAGGTAACTTGCCCGAGCTCACACGGCTGACAAAAGGTCTGTTTGAGGTTTAAACCTTGGCATTCTGGCTCCGGCATCCAGTAACCAAAGAAAGGGGACCTGCAGCCTGCCATGAATTCCAGACCAGCCAGATGATGTAGTGAGATGCTGCCTCAGAGACAAGAGACGCTGCCTCAGAGACAATTTCTGGTTTTGTGTTTTAGGGCCTAGAGAAATGGTTCTGCAATTAAGAGGACTTGCTGTTCTTCCAGAGAACTGGGGTTCAGTTCCCAGCACCCACGTGACTGCTCACAACTGTCCGTTTCTTCTGTTACATCCAGGATTGGATGCCTCTTCTGGCCTCCAGAGACACCAAACATACACATGGTACACACACATACATGCACACACGTGCAAGAATTCACACACACACACACACATGTGTTTCTGCACATATGAGTTTGTGAACACACATGTTCATGCACATACACACACACACACACACACACACACACACATGAAAGCAAACACTCACTCCCATAACATAAAATATAATTTAAAAATCTTTTAAATATGAGGTGGGAAAGATGCTATTAACATACTAAAATTCACAGGAGCCACTTGGCAATTTTCACATGTCCACCTCTGCAGGAGCCACCACCACCAGAAGGTCAAGCTTATCTACCCAAAGTTACCTCTGCCCATCCCCCCAGCTCCTCACTTCCCAGCCCCCAACAGCTGCTGACCAGCTTCCCCAACCCAGGCTCCTTCTCATGTTCCCAAAGTTTGTGTCAATGCTTCCTTTTATGTCTAAGGAATCCATTTATCTATCTTTTATGTCTATGTCTGTCTGTCAGTCTGTCTGTCTGTCTACCTACCTACCAACCTACCTACCTACCTACCTACCTATCTTGGCTTTTCAAGATAGGTTTCTTTGTAGGCCTGGCTGTCCTGGAACTTACTCTGTAGACTAGGTGGGTCTCAATCTCAGAGATTTGCCTATGTCTGTTTCCTAAGTGCTGAGACTAAAGGCATGCACCAACACCACCTGGCCTCCACATTTTTAAAATTTGGATCCGTTTTTCAGCTATTACATAAATTATAAGAACTATGGAGTACCATAGGATATTTCAAAACATGTTTCTGTTGTGATTTTTTTTTTTTGTTTTTTGTTTTTGTCGAGACAGGGTTTCTCTGTGTAGCCCTGGCTGTCCTGGAACTCACTGTAGACCAGGCTGGTCTTGAACTCAGAAATCTGCCTGCCTCTGCCTCCCAAGTGCTGGGATTAAAGACGTGCACCACCACCACCTGGTTCTGTTGTGATTTTTAAAGGCTTATTTTTTCTAATTATAGTATGAATGTGTCTGTGGAGGGTATGCACATGTGAGTACTGGTGCCCAAAGAGGCTAAAAGCATCAGATTCCCTGGAGTTGGAGTTCCAGGCGACTGTGAGTCATCTGACAAGGATTCTGGAAACTGAACTCGGGTCCTCTGGAAGAGTAGCATGAGCTCTTAACCACTGCATCATGTGTGCTCTCCCCAAAGAACCCACAACTCAAGATGAACGTGTGTATATGTGTGTGTGTGTGTGTGTGTGTGTGTGTGTGTGTGGTGTGTGTCTCGTGTGCACCACGGCACATGTGTGAAGGTTAGAGGACAGCTTGCAGGAGTCAGTGCTCTCCTTCCATGAGGTGGACTTGAGTTTTGAACTCGGGTCATCAGGCTAAGACGCAGGGACCTCTCTTCGCCTGACTGACCATGTATTGACCCAGCTTTATCTTTTAAAGAGAGTATAGGTGTTTCTAAATGGTAGACTCCAAAATACAAAGATTTGTTACCCTTCCATTAGGTGCCTCCTGCCCCTATCTTGCCTGTGTACCCACTGCTCCAAAGGCTTTTGCCTGAACTGTCACAGCACCCTGCCTGGCACCCAATGTCAGTCCATCCTCTTCCACACGTGATAGCAAGTGAGCTCTGATCCACTGTTCTGGATGCATCCATCCGTGTCAGCCCCAGAAATGTTCACCAGAATCTCCAATATCAAAAACGTCAGTTCTCCACAGCTCTGCATGGCCGGGGCTCCCTTCGCAGCCCCTCAGGGCTTCGCTCTGCATGGCCGGGGTTCCCTTCGCAGCCCCTCAGTGGAAGCCCTTTCTCACTGCCCGCGCCCCACCCTCCGTGGGAGTGAGGCATCACTCTGACGTCACGCTGGAGGCTCTCACAGCTGAGCTGGGCCCAGGCCTCAGCACGGGGCCTGGCCCCCAGCAAGCTTCACACCGGATGAACTGAACCCTGTTATCGCCTCACTACAGACTTCCTGTCTAGGAGGGAGAGGCTCCCTGTGTGCCCGATGAAAAAGCTCAGAGAAGGGACCGAGTGACTGGTGTTAGTTTTAAAGTTGCAAAGGCTGCGAAGAACCACACACTAGAACTGTCTAGAACTGCATTAACATGGGAATCGTGATAGGCTGAGGTCCGAGGCGCCAACATTTTATTTCAAGAATATCTTTTCGGAGCAATACGTGCTCGTCTCCTCAGTTCTCGTGGTTCTTCCGGCCCTTGCTCTAACACTGGAGTTGACCAGCAATTGTCCGCCCCATCATCCGTTCTCGCTCCTAGTAAACGCCAAAAGGGCCAAACCTGCCTGACCAACCAGAGCTCAGGATTCATATCCGTTCAGGGATTGGCTCACAGATGAGCAGCTGAGGACTCCCTCCCTGACTAGACTCGGTAATTCTACAAGGGATACCATCTTGTCACCTCTAGATTCCAAGTAGAACACAGAGCTAGAACTTGCCAAGGCAAAGTCTTAAAATGTTAAACCCACAGGAAGCCCAGGCCCCAGAACTAATAACCTGACCATTCACTCCGATTACCAAAGCAGCTTGGAACAGCGATTCTGTCATCTTCAAACCAAAGACTCTGAGAGAACTTGATGCCCACGTCTACTTCCAGGGACTGGGGTGTGTTTCAGTTGGTAGGACACCTGCCTAGCATTCTGGAAGTTCTGGGCTCAATCTCTAACACTGCAAACAGAAAGCATACTGGTACCGGCTTAATATCCCAGCACCAGGGAGGTAGAGCCTGTAAGATCACAGAGTCATCCTTGACTACGTTTATAGTGAGTTTAAGGACAGCCTGGGCTACATGTCTCAAAAACCAAGCCAACACAAAACTGCGTCTATGACCCATTTCAATAGTTCCAGCTGTAAGAAGTCTAAACAGGACAGGCTCTTCAACGCTCTGCCCTCAGCAGTCTGACTGGCCCTGCTTTAGCATAGCCCTCAGAGGGGAGTCTCATAAGCTGTGATGGGCAGGACTCTAAAGGGCAACCAGAGAGGACACGCTACAGTCCCTACATGACAGGCAGCGCCCCTGGCAGGCTTCCCCAGACTATATAAAGTGCTAATCAAATATTGTAAAATGCTAGTCCGGAACAGATGGTTACCATCTGCGGTCCTCAAACTTAACATTTGGAAAGAGCACAAGTTTGCTTCACTGCTTTAAAACCCAAGCAATACTTAGTAACCAACCCAGCAAGTATGGGCGGAAGATTATTTTCAGCTCAATTATATTACTTAGTCATTCTCAGTAATAACCAGCAGAGAATACATGTGTGGGTCCACTGAGAGGAGCTGAACTAAAAAAATGTTTTAATTTAATTTAGAGTGTGGGTTTACTATTATTCAGGGGGCCACGAACCTCCCAGCACCGTTACCAAAACTACCGTCAACCTGACCCTAGAAAACGCTCGCTCACTTATCCTGCCCTTTGGAACTGACCTGGGACTCCAACCCCAGCTGTGCCCCATGACAGCTCCATCTTCCAGGCAACGATGCTAAGATCACCCTCGCAGCCCAACCATCCCTCTTCCTCCTATGCCCAAGCCACTGGCTTTGAACTCCTATCAAAGTCTACCTCTCTGGGGGTCTGAGATTTACAGTTCCTTCTAGGGCAGATTCCTCCTGTCTCAGTTCCACAGTCTAGAGCTGGCCTCCCAGCCTTCCATCCATTTCCCTATCTGCTCTCCACCCAACAGCCTGAGTGGACCTGAATCACAAATTTCAGGGTGCCCAGCCCTCTACTAACCCCCCCCCACCTTGTCCTTGTCACCTCCTGATTGTCCCACACCCTGTCACTCTGGCAACTTTCTCAATTAAAACTGTTTTGGATTTGTTGTTATTGTTTATAAAGAATGGGTTCAAAAATGTACCAAGCAAATAGAGTTGCAATCCAAATGAGGAACTGGCAGAAACAGTGCCCATGGCACTGAGCGGGAAGGTGCTAGTTGCAGAACACACCCAGGCCCCTTTCCACGGCCCAGGGAGTCCTGTGCCTGCACCACCCATCCCTCAAGCTGAGTGGGGCAGTCTGTGGCAGCTGTGTCTAGGGATGGTCTCTACCCTGTGACAGGTGACAGATGGCTTGACATGGAACAGATGTATTAGTCAGGGGCCTCAGAGAAGCAGAACACATAGGAGGTGAGAGTGTTTGTCAGTGTGTGTGTCAGTGTGGGGTGGGAATGTGTGTAAGGTGTGTGTGTCAGTGTGGGATATGGGAGTATGTGCAGGCTGTGTATCTGTGTGTATCAGTGTGGGGTATATGAGTGTGTATAGAGTGTGTGTGTCAGAGTGGAGTGTGAGTGTGTGAATGGTGTATCTGTCAGTGTGGGGTATGTGAGTGTGTTATAGGGTATGTGTGTCAGTATGGGGTATGTGAGTGTGTGTAGGGTATGTGTGTCAGTATGGGGTATGTGAGTGTGTGTAGGGTATGTGTATGTGTGTAAGTATGTGTGGGGTATGTGAGTATGTTGTAGGTAGGGTATGTGTGTTAGTATGGGGTATGTGAGTATGTATAGGATGTGTGAATGTGTCAGTATGGGGTATGTGAGTATGTGTAAGGTATGTATGTTGTAGTGTGTGTGTGTGTGTGTCAGTGTGGTGTATGTGTCTGCAGGGTGTATGTCAGTGTGGGATATGGGAGTATGTGCAGGCTGTGTGTGTGTGTCTGTGTGTCTGTGTGGGGTATCTGAGTGTATGTAGGGTATGTGAGTGTGTTGTACGGTGTGTATGTGTCAGTGTGAGGTATGGGAGTATGTGCAGGCTGTGTGTGTGTATGTCTTTGTGTGTGCCAATATTGGGTATGGGAGTATGTGCAGGGTGTGTGTCAATGTGGGATATGTGAGTGTGTATAGGGTGTGTCAGTGTGGGGGCGTGTGTATGCATGTATGTGTGGGGTTTATGAGTGTGTGTATGGAAAGGGTAAATATGTATATGTGTGGAGTATATTTGCATGTCTGGTGTGTGTGTGTGTGTGTGTGTGTTACAAGGAATTTATCTCTGGGCAGTAGTGGTGCACGCCTGTGATCCCAACACTCTCGGAGGCAGAGGCAGAGGCAGGCGGATTTCTGAGTTCGAAGCCAGCCTGGTCTACAGAGTGAGTTCCAGGATAGCCAGGGCTATGCAGAGAAACTCTGTCTCAAAAAAACCAAATCCAAAAAACCAAAAATAAATAAATAAATAAATAAATAAATAAATAAATAAATAAATAAATAAAGGGATTGCCTTGTAGTTCTGTGAGCTGGCAAGTCCAAGTCCTAAGGCAGAAAGCTGCCAGGAGACAGGGAAGAGCCACGGCCCCAGTTCAAAGGGCTTCAAGAGAGCTCTAGTACAGGAGAGGCTCAGACTGTTCATTCCAGCCCCATAACAGTAACTTGTAAACATTTAACACCCTCCAGACAGTAGAGACAGTAGCAGTAACTGAGGCCATGTACCACTCCTGCCTGCCGCAGGACTGATTAAACTGGGTGGCAGGTAAATCTCTCCACATCGTCTGGCCTACATTTCCTGGTGCTCTCTAAGTGTAAGACTAGCACAGGCACAGGTAGAGCAGGTAGACAGGAAGTGGTCCAAATGCTCAGGAGGAAGTGTGATGACCTCAGAGAGGCCGGATCACCCCCATTTCACTCTAGCCCTGACTTCCAGATCAGGGTCTCCTGGATTAAGGGAAGGGCATCCGCCTGTGTGCAAGGAAGGCCTGACAGCCTTCTCCCAGGGTGGGCACAGTGCTTCATCAACCCCGCAGCCTTCTCCCAGGGTGGGCACAGTGCTTCATTAACCCTGCAACCAAAACCTCTCCATAGCTATGCACCTGCTGACACTGTCCAGTTAGTGTGAACCTTCTAATGTTGTTGGGAATCATGATGATATTTTGGCTATCTAGTGTTTTCTCTTATCCTTATATGATTCGGGTATTCCAGTATCAAGAGGAGATATGTGCTGGGTGGTGGTTGTGCATACCTTTAATCCCAGCATGCAGGAGGCAGAGGCAGGCAGATCTCTGAGTTTGAGACCAGCCTGGTCTACAGATAAAGTTCCAGGACAGCCAGGGCTACGTGGAGAAACCCTGTCTCATAAAAGCAAGGTGGAGGGATGGAGGGGACAAACTAAGAAGCACAAGAAATGTTAAGTGTTTCACTCACAGTCTGAGCTCTATCCTGATCACCAGCAAGTCCACCACACACATAAAACTGACTCCCTCAGTCCCTCTGTCATCCCCTTTCCATCACAGGAGTGGAAGACTTTACCATCCTCTCCACCCTACCCTGCCCCACTCAATGCTTCTCATCCTCCCCACTCTCCCTCATCCCCAATTTCCCTCCTCTCCCTCTAAAGCACACGAGTGTAAGAGAAACAGCAGACTGACTGTGTTCCGACCAGTTTCATGAACAATGACCCTATCAACTCCCTTGGCCTGAGAATTCAAGGAATGCAGCCCAGACTGCATTCTCTGGCCAGACCCTCGTGACCCTGGCATCTACTTCAAAGTACCTTTCCCCATGAACTATTATTAAGTTGGCATCCCCATCTCCTACTGTCTAATACAGAGTCCCAGTGGGCCGCACAACCTCTGGGATGCCTGACGGTTATTCAAGTCATCTCTATGTTATGAACACGCAGAAACAATCACACACCAGGACAAAGAGAACTGGTCCGCACTGTCCTCAGCACAGCTCACCCAAGTAACATCTTCCTAAGCACCTGAGTGTACAGGACCACTAAGAAGACCAACGCCTTGTTTATCCAGAATCTTCTGCAAAGCTGATGTCATATTTGATCACCTTTTCAAGCAGAGGCTAATTAGTTCATTATGACAGCTTTTCACATAATACCTCATTAGAGAAGGTATTATTAGCCCCATTTTATAGATAAGGAAACCAAGGCTCAGAGAAGCTGTGATTTGTCAGTAGCCACATAGCTGTGCAATCAGCCAGGGAACTAACCATACGTCTATTTGATTCTGAAGCTCACAATCTTACTTGCATCCCTGACATCTGCTAAATGGGTAAACCTAGGAATGCTAAGGCTGGGGCAGGGAAGTAACCCGGTGTTAAGAGCACCTCCCGAACATGTGGGAATCCCTGAATTAAATCCCCAGAACTAAAACAAAATGCACAAGTAGGGACCCCATCCATAAAGAACTCTCCTGGGCCTGTGCAAGAACAGGCTCAGTCACTGATGTGCTTACTTAACTAGACTGTTTATTCACAACCTAGCCAGAAAGCTGTGCTCCTTCAGGGATACAAGGGCACTGTAGCACTCTCTCAAACACAGATGGAAAAAAATCAGACTAATGTCAGTTACACACACAAAAAGGAATGCTCTAAAAGGAAAAAAAAATCTCAGGGAGATAGGATGCTTTAGACACCTGGGTCCCACAAGGTGGCAGGAGAGAACTGGTTCTCAAAAGCTGTCCTCTGACCTCCACATGTGACCACACACACTCAATACAAAACGGAATGGGCCTGGCGGCACATCCCTGTGATAACTAGCACTCAGGAGGTAGAAGCAGGAAGCCCAGGTTAAAGGTCCAGTCTCAGCTACGTAAGCAGCTGGAGGGCAGCCGGGGCTATCCAAGATCATGTTTAGTTTTGAAACTAAAACAAAACCAATTTATAAAACTTAAAGAAAATGATCTATTAAGGGGGCATAAAGGGCACTTCCTGGGTGCCAGGTGATACGGCTGGCACGGGTGCTAAGAAAAGACCCACTCAAAAGTAATCTCACTGCCCTTATCACTAACCTGTGTCCTAACACAGGTCACCTAAAAATAATTGGAAAAAGTCATACATTTAAAGAGATAATGGAACTACAGAAAATAACCCGAAATTATACCCAATTGAGTACCGATAAATGCTAAATTAAGCCTGCACCAGCCTTTTTTTGTTGTTGTTGGTTTTTTTTGTTGTTGTTGTTGTTGTTGTTTTTTTTTTTTGGTTTTGGTTTTTCGAGACAGTGTTTCTCTTTCTCTGTGTAGCCCTGGCTATCCTGGAACTCACTCTGTAGGCCAGGCTGGCCTCGAACTCAGAAATCCACCTGCCTCTGCCTCCCGAGTGCTGGGACTACAGGTGTGCGCCACCACACCCGGCTCATTTTTTTAAAATATGCAATTTATCTTCATGATGAGGAAAGTTGAAAATAGGAATGGTTTGCTCCCTGCCCCCGCCCACCCTAGGGCTCCATCTGGCATATTTACTGTTCTTCCAGCCATCCTGCCTCCCCTTGTCTCTCTCCCACATAGCCAAGGTCAGCCCGGCCTCCCTACATTCCCAATGGCACACCCCTCCGAACTCGCTTTTGGTCCATCCCTGTGGGAGGTGTGGATGCTAGAAATGAATCCTGGGGCTTGACACCTGGCAACCTTTTTTACCACTGAGCTGCTCCTAACTCCTGATTAGCAGCTAAACTAATCAGTCTCTTTCTTCCTGGCCAAATCCCACGTGCCACCCAAGGATATTATTCTCTTTCTCTTTCTTTGCCTCCTCCAAACCTTATACCCAGAAGACAGGTATGTAATAGTAAGGACTTCAAATGAGTCCCAAGGGCTATCACTGGGCACATGAAGAGATAAAATCTGATCCAAGCAGACTTTGGAAAATTATTCTGTAATAAAGAGAATGAAGCGCTTACATATGCTACCACATGCGAGCCTTGAATGAGGCATGTAAGACGCAGGAAACCAATAACCGGGGTTACATATAATTGATTCAATTTCTGTGAAATGTTCAGAACTAACAAAATCTACGGAAAACAGCTAAGTGGTTGCCTAGCGCAGAGAAAAGGGAAGAGACTGGCGGGGGTGTTGCCAGCTAATGGACATGGTTTTCTTTGAAGGTAAGTGTTCTAAAATAGACAATGGCGGTAGATGCACACCTGCGCACATTCTAAAGGTTATTAAACGTCGGGTGCGCTTTAGCACTGGCCGGGAATCCCGGTACTCCTGGAAGGTTGGGGCAGGAGGATTACGAGTTCAAGGCCAGAAAGGGTTACATATTGCAAAAACCAAAATTATTCCAGTTACTCCTGGTAACAGCAGACCGAGAGTAGAGCGGCACGTCTCCTCTTTGAAAACTATAGAACGGAGGCTGCTCCAGCCGAGTGCAGATGCCAGCAGCACATGGCGGAGACCTGGCTCCCTGCGTCTTCCGACACCGCATCCCGGCCTCCCACGCTCCTCCGCGGCGCTGCAACTATGGTTGCGACAGGTGTCGCCGGCTCTCGGGGAAAGCCTGGAGCGCCCGCAGATCGCCCCCAGGGCTTCCACGGATCCCGGCCCTGCTGGCAGCCTTGGTAATCCCCAGCCCGCCCCCGCCGCCCCCCGAGTCCCCGCCCAAGGGCCCGCGCAGCGCGGCTCACCCGCCTTCCCGGCGGACGCCAACTCGAGACACCGCAAGTGACAAGATTGCGCCTGCGCGGCAGAAGCAAGCGCAGCCCCGCCCCCACCTGGTACCCGAGCGCCCTCTGCCGACCACCCGCGGGATTCGGGGTCCTACTGGGTGCGGGCTTCCTGATCCGACCCCGCCCAGTTGGCTAGACCCACAGCCTGCTTTCCCTTGTCTTCCTTACTATCCTGGATTCAAGCTCTGATAGCAAGCTCTTCATCATATTCCCACTAATGGATAGAACATTAGGGGTGTTCAAGATCTGTGTAAAGTCTTCTTGAAGGACGTGTCCTTCCTGTTGTTATGTTGATGACAGGAATTATGTTTGGGAGTCTTCATTTTGAGTCACTTCATCAAATTACAGTCCCACAACACCTGTCAGAAGAATACATATGACAGTAATAGGCATGCTTCCTTTCAGACTCAGCTATAATTATAATCGAGGGAAAGAATGCAGAATCTTAACTTACAGCTACTGCCAGGATCAGTCTTTGAAAATGAAATAATGCTGTTTCATTAAACGGGTTCTCCCCACTCGAGGGTGTTTAAAGTTAGAAAGCTTCTCTGAATTGATTTAAATACAAGTTTTATATCCTGAAAGAAATAAAGATAGGTCTTTTTCATAAGGCAAACGCCCTGTTCAGCGAAGCTTCAAGCTTCTCTGGGCTGCTGTCTGAAAGGCAGCAAGGTACTGGTGGATAGCATTGGCTTCTCTTCATCTCTCTTCTCTGGGGCTTTAAAAATCTACCTGTAATGAAAAGCCCGATTTCCTTACACATGCTCCTCGAGTAGTGGTTTTAACAAGACAGTTGCTTACAATGTCTTTTTTCTCCATTTTTAAAATGAAAACATTGCTGTCTTGCAGCACTCAGAGATCTATTTTTTTTTTCCTCTTAGGAAGCAGGGGCTATTTCTTAACGGAGCTTTTTCCCTTCTCTGATTCTTCTTCAGCTCTCTAGAACCCCTCCGTCTGCCCCCACACACAGACAAAAGCGCCCCTTCCTCCTCTTTAGCTAACACACTACCCTGTCTTCAAGTCCGTGTGGGAGGATTCTTTCCCCGGAATACCCGAATAATTACCTTCATTTATTTTCAATATGTAGAGTTGGACCAACTATATCTGAAAGATCCAGTTGCACCCTCATAAATCAGCCTTCTTATTTACCCATGCATAATCACGGCATGTCATTAGTGCACAACTAATCAATAAATCATTATGCTTTTAGAGCCCTTACTAGGAGCAACCTGCCGGGACACCAATCCACTCTCTCATACAACATTAAGATCCTTTCATATTTTTAAGAAATTTCAGTCTGTTCTCTCAGTCCCCCTCTTTTGTTCCTAGATCTCGATGTTCCTGTTTCAGAAGCCTGATTCTAATACCTAGATCATAAAATATTCAAGAAGCAAGCTGTTAGCTTTACCTCCGAAAGGTCCCACCTTCCCACCTCTTGTGTTACTTCTGTCTTTACAGAGATACAACATTTATCTTTCTCAAAAACTCTTTGTCGACAGCTAGGCAGCACAAAAGAAGAACAGAAATTATTTTATTTTCTTTTATTTTGCCTGAAGGGGAGATGTGAACAGCAGCTCCCTTTCTTTTACTAAGTCACAGTGAGAACTTGGATTTAAGAATAACCCAAGCCTGGTGTGGAAGTGCACATCTCTAATCCCAATACTCCTGGAACGAATCCATGAGTTCCAGGACAGCCAGGGTTGTTATACAGAGAAACATGGCTATTTTGTCTCATAGAAACAAAAACAAAAGAAAGGAAGGAAGGAAGGAAGGAAGGAAGGAAGGAAGGAAGGAAGGAAGAAAGAAAGAAAGAAAGAAAGAAAGAAAAATTGAAAACAAAAAAGAATAAGAAAATAGTGATTCTTTTTTAACTTGACAGGAACTTTAGATTTCTTTTCACTTCAGTAGTAAAACTAAAAAATTCTTACCAATCCACACATTCACTGAAATGGTACCAGGTATGTAATCTAATGAAAATCCACTCATTCTTTTTCTGTCGTTTTCTTCTATGCTGAAATTTCAGCAGCTGGGAGCCCTTGTGACA
Organism: Apodemus sylvaticus; assembly: GCF_947179515.1. NCBI lineage: Eukaryota > Metazoa > Chordata > Mammalia > Rodentia > Muridae > Apodemus > Apodemus sylvaticus. The sequence goes on from NC_067481.1 coordinate 44,896,299, forward strand.
GGCTGTATGGTATTTACGGGTCAATGGAAATTTTCTTTTTTTTTTTAATTTATTTATTTATTTATTTTTCTTAATTTGAAGTAGAAAGATCCACTTTTTATTTATTTATTTATTTATTATATGTAAGTACGCTGTAGCTGTCTTCAGACACCAGAATAGGGTGTCAGATCTCTTTGCGGATGGTTGTGAGCCACCATGTGGATGCTGGGATTTGAACTCATGACCTTTGGAAGAGCAGTCGATGCTCTTACCCGCTAACCCATCTCTCCAGCCCCGGAAATTTTCTTTTAAATATGGAACTATTCATGAATTTGCGTGTCACCCTCGTACAGGGGCCATGACGATCTTCTCTGTATCGTTCCAAATTTAGTGTACGTGCCTCCATGCCTCTGAAGCAAGCACCGGTCAATGGAATTTTAAAGACCTTTTGCTTAAGAAATTTATCACTGTGTGGGTTGGCTGTGCAGGCCGGGCAGTGGTGGCGCACGCCTTTAATCACAGCACTTGGGAGGCAGAGGCAGGCGGATTTCTGAGTTCAAGGCCAGCCTGGTCTACAGAGTGAGTTCCGGGACAGCCAAGGCTACACAGAGAAACCCTGTCTTGAAAAACCAACCCCCCCCCAAAAAAAAGAAAAGAAAAGAAAGGAAGGAAGGAAGGAAGGAAGAAAGAAAGAAAGAAAGAAAGAAAGAAAGAAAGAAAGAAAGAAAGAAAGAGAAAGAAAGAAAGAAAGAAAGAAAGAAAGAAAGAAAGAAAGAAAGAAAGAAAGAAAGAAAGAAAGAAAGAAAGAAAGAAAGAAAGAAAGAAAGAGTTGGCTGTGTGGGAGATGCCTCCTCACTGGGGAATCTACTAGGAACTATAAGGCCATGTTCTCTTGGTTTCTGAACTCGTGTCTTGTAGCCCGATGGTGGCAGCTCTGGAACCACTCTATAGAGAAAGAGGCAAGAAATTCTGATGCTTTCAGTTTAAATAGACCTCCAGGTTTTAAAAATTACATGTATTTGCTCATTGTGTGTGTGTGTGTGTGTGTGTGTGTGTGTGTGTGTGTGTGCGTGCATGCGCGCGCGCAGCTCAAAGGAAAAAATCTTGAGGGAGTTGGTTCTCTTCCACCATGTGGGTCCAGGAAAATGAACTCAGGCCAGCAGGCTTGACAGCAAGCGCCTGTACTTCCCACTGAGCCAGCTCCCCAGCCCCATCTCCACATTTCAAAGAGAAATGATGCATTTGCATGCTTTGGTTATATCAGGTTATTGTCTCAAATGTTGACCATGTAAATAATTCAAATTAATTCATAAATATACAATGGCTGTAATAAGCATGATAAAATACTTTGAAGAAAATACTTAGGCCCTTGGCCCTACCCTAGCTCTCAGTCCTCCCTGGCTCCAATTTCTCTGAGTATACAGGATGAGCACTACCTTGATGTTCCCTTCTATTCAAAGTATGCAAAGTTGCTATTTACCAGTTTGCAATTTGCATGACTCAGATTCTGCCAGAACACAGGGAGAGGGCCACAAAGTGACAGGTGAATGTGCCCAAAGAGATCACAAGGCAAAAATGGGGGGAAAATTCCACATACAGATCTTTGCCACCCTGGGGTGTTGCAAAACATAGCCCTCGCTGACTACTAGAGAGGGTTGTTAATAAGACAATGAAAATATCGGTGTAAAAGGTTATGTGAGATCTCAGGCATCGAGTGTCTTTTCTTCTGTAATTGCTGGGTAGGGGATGGGGATGAATAGGGACTCAAGGGTTTTATAAAAAGGAGTCTGAGGGGAGAGGCAGAGCAGGACTAGTCACAGCACGTGTGCTACAGGACGGAGTCTAGTCTTCCAGGACTTTAGTCTTGTGTTGCTTTCTGCAGCACAATGAATTTAGCCCATCTGGCTGGTGTGTCCTCTAGTTATTTATTGATCGTGGCGTCATGTGAAGCCACATTTGTCTGACTTTTTTCTTTTTTAGAATACATCTCATGACTTAAGACTGTAAACAACATTTATGCTAATAACCACAATTTTTGTGCGAATTACCTTTGGAATGGATTTTTTTTTCCCCATGAAAAGGAGTGTGGCCAGGCGTGGTGATTCATGCGCCTAATGCCTGCCAGCGCTAGGGGGCGCTGAAACAGAATTCTGAGTTTGAGACAAGCATGAATATATAACAACTACTGAAGAAGAGGAAGAGGAAGAGGAGGGGAGAGGAGGAAAAGGAGAAAGAGAAGAAGGAGGAGGAAGAGGTAGGAAGGAGATGGGAGAAGAGGAGGGGGAACAAAGGGGAGAGAAAGAGAGGAAAACAAATGCTTGCGGGCGAGTGCTTGCCAATCTTACAAAGCGCTGGATGTGCTTGCGAATGGCTTCCTTTTCTTTTTCTTTCTTTCTTTTTATTACTCTTTGTCTTTTGATCTTGTTTTAATGCAAGTTCTACTTTTAAATGATCAGGTTCAAATTGTAGTTCTGTTTCTACTAGTGACATATACAGAATCTTAAGATGGTCAAAGATTCCCAGCACTCGAGGCAAAAGCAGGGTGAATTTCTGAGTTTGAGGACAGCCTGAGTTCCAGGACAACCAGAGCTACACAGAGAAACCCTATCTCAGAAAAACTAAAATAATAATGGTAATGATAATGATAATAATAATAATAGACCACAGATAAGAATTTAATACCAAAAGCTTGGAGAGATAACTCAGCAGTTAAGAGCACTAGCTGTTCTTCCAAAGGACCGAGGTTCAATTCCCAGCACCCACATGGCAACTCGCAACTGTTTGTAACTCCAGTTCTAGGGGACTGGACACCTTCACCCAGACATACATGCAGTGCGAACACCAATGCACATAAAACATAAAAATAAATGAATCATTAACAAGGGAAAAAAGAATCCAATGCCACTGAAATGGAGGAAATAATTATTAACTAGAATTAGTTGGAGAAAACCAAGAAGAGTGACAGGAAAGAAGAGGGATGAGAAGAAACTAGAGGAGGGGAGGAGGGGAGGAGGAGGGGGAGGAGGGGAGGAGGAGGGGGAGGAGGGGGAGGAAGGGGAGGAGAGGGAGGAGGGGGAGGAGGGGGAGGAGGGGGGAGGAGGGGGAGGAGGGGAGGAGGGGAGGAGGGGAGGAGGGGGAGGAGGGGGAGGAGGGGGAGGAGGAGGGATTTGACCTCGTGGTGGATACTGTTCCAAAGAGAAAGGGCTGGTCAAGGGAAGCCGCCAAGGGGAAAGAGAGAGGTGGACATTAGTGAGGGGAAACCGTTCTTTGGTATAAGACAGGAAATAGGGTGTTCTGGTCAATCAAGTATGTCGTTAATAGTTAACTGTCCACTCTGGCAAGCACATGCTGATACCCTTCCCAGGGCAAACCATCCTTAAGCCCCAAGTCACTAAAGAGGCGAGCATCCCTTTCCTGTGGGTTCTCTCCTCTCCCCTGCCCCAGCCTCCTTCCCCCACAGCTTGCTGTTTGAGACAGGTCAACTCTTGTCTTTGTCCTGTGATAGATCCCCTTAGACTTCTCTGAGCACAGAGGTTCTCCAGACTGCATCCTACAAAGCCTTGTAGGGTTTGGATTCCAAAGTTTCGCTTCCTGTCCCCAAGTCTTTACCGTAGCCCTGTGATACTTTCAAATATACTCTGTCCCTTCTGACGCTCTTCTTTAGATCCCAAGTACATCCTCCTCCACTTCCCTGACATCCACACTCCTACACTGAAGCAGAGACATGCTATCAGACGCTAAGCAGCCTGTCCTGTCTCCGTGGCAGGCATCAGTTTAAAATCCCCAGAAGACACTGAAACAAGAATTTGAGAGCACATGGTTTATCTGGACAAGTGTCCAGTAAAGGATTGGGGGACAAGAGGCAAGCGGTCCACACAGGCCCTGCCAAGCAAGCTGGCACCACATCAGACTTCCCTGGAAGGCTCCCTCTGGGAGCCAATGTAGTTGGTGCTCTGGGGTACTTAGAGGGCCATTCCTTTTCCTTATTGGTTAAATGATGCTGTCAGGGGCACTGACTCCCTGGTAGGGCTTAGTCCGCCAGGATGTTTGGAGCAGTGGGAAAGCAGAAGGTAAGGTTCAGAGGTTAGGGGCAAGCCACTGACCTTTGTCTGCTGGTCAAAAATAGTCTTAAGTGTACAGATGTAAATATGTACATTTACATTTAGTGCATGCATGTATATATGAATGTGTGTTTGTGTGATGCTACGGAGGCATATCCATCTCCCCACTGCAGTTCCAGGAGAACAGCTGAGCAGCAGGGTCCCAGCCAGTGTCGTGCGACAGTAGAAGCTCCCTCCCCACACCCTTAGCCCTCTGTCTCACTCTAGACTGAATCTATCATCCTCCTCCAATCTGCCCCCAAGCAGATTAATGTTGAGAAAATTACACAACAGAGCTGATGGGTCTGACTTTACATGCATCCTGGATACTTCCTGGGAAGAAAATGACTGCTCTTCAGAGCTCCCACACTCCACCTCCACCCTGACTCTCAGCTAACTGCCCGAGGGAAAGGTCAGGGCCACCAGATGAGAACACCCCCTCAGAGCTCTCAGCCTCTCTCCTTTCCCGTTACAACGAGACACAGCTGCCCCCGTGCCGTCGACAGCTCATCGGCCCGTGGGCCTCCTGGCTCTCTCCCTTGAGAGTTGTTAAAAGTCTCTGCTGCTAGTTACTTCTGCTTCAGCCCTAATTAATCTCCGCTTCTCCACTTGCTCATTCTGAGAAACATACTGAAGAGGTCTAGAGCTTTGCCTCTCAAAAGGTGATTTGTGGACCCTCGGTCTGAGCCTCTCGCCTGGGAGCCTGTTAGAAATTCGGAATCTTCATTCAGAGGGCAGAATCAGAATCCACATTTTAACAAGATCCCAGGATGGTTCCCAGCTATGTGAAGGTTCGATAAGCATCAAGCCAAGTGAGCCAAATGTCACACGCTCCCCTTGTCCTCTGTCCCCACCATACAGATGCCCTTTTTTTTTTTTTTTAGATTTATTTATTTATTATATGTAAGTACACTGTAGCTGTTTTCAGACACCGGAAGAGGGCGTCAGATCTCTTTTTGGGTGGTTGTGAGCCACCATGTGGTTGCTGGGATTTTGAAGAGCAGTCGGTGCTCTTACCCACTGAGCCATCTCTCCAGCCCCAGATGCCTTTCTTTATTCTCCACTGGGCACTGGAGAGATGGCTCAGTGATTAAGAGCACTTGCTGTTCTTACAGAGGACCAGGGATCAGTACCCAGAACCCACTTTGGGCAGCTTACAACTGCCTGTAAGTCCTGCACCCGGGGAGCCAAATGCCCTCTTCTGGCCTTCATGAGCAAATGTACTCTCAAGCACATACGCCAACACAGATGCATATACATACAAATAATTAAAAATAAAAATAAAATCTTTAGAAAAATAAGTGAGTTGGGGCTGGAGAGTTGACTCCTCAGTCAAGAGCACTAGTTGCTTTTACAGAGGACCTGGGCTCCATTCCCAGCGCCCACAAGGAAGCTCAGAACCATCTGTAACTGCAGTTCCAGGGATCTGATGCCCTTTTCTGACCTCCACCGCCCCCGGCTAGTCACACTGGTGCACATGCATGTGTAAAGGCAGAACACTCAAAACTAAAATAATAAAGGAAAATCTTTAAATGGACAAGTAAAGCCTATAGACTGACATGCCCATGCTGTGTTCCAGGGGCTGGGAAAATGAGAGAGTAAGAGAGAACAGGAGTCACAAACAACTAATCTGCAGTCAGATAAAAAGCAACTGTGTAGAAAGATGATCGGAGGGAAAGGCACTGGTTACTGAGCTGAGTTCAAGCCCTTGGACTCACACGGCGCAAAAGAACCAACTCCTGCAAAGTCTTTAATCTCCATACCTGTACATGTGTGGGCACATACGTGCATGTTCTCTCTCTCTCTCTCTTCTCTCTCTCTCTCTCTCTCTCTCTCTCTCACACACACACACACACACACACACACACACACACACACCATTAAAAAGCCAGATGGCTACTGTACATCACCATAAGTATATGACATTTAGACTGAGATCTAAATGTCAAGCAGCCACACCGCCCAGATAAGAAGCTGGTTTTGTAAGGCCTCTGTATTCGAGCTCCATCCTAAGCACCCACATTAAAGTTGGAAGGGGCAGCCTGTGCCGGTTGGTCCAGCACAGGGGAGAAGGAAACAGAATGTTTGCAGGGGCTGCTGGTTTACCAGGCTAGCCAAGCTGGTGAGCTCTAGGTTCAATGACAAAGCCTGGTTCAAAAACAAGCTGAAGAGTAATCGAAGAAGATAGCCAACCACCCTCTGCCTTTGACATGTGCAAATGTGTACACGCGCTCACAGAAGCCACTGTCACAGTGGTCCACTTGCCCTCCAGCCAGTTCCTGACTTCTCTGCTCTGAACGAGACTTCCAGGGGCTTCTGTGATGTCATAGGTCATGACCGCCTTCTCTGCCCCTACCCTCCTACAATTTTCAGTAGCCCCTGGGTCAACTGACCAGACTTTCCTACCAGAGGCCTTGGAAACTAACCCACCTAGTTAACCCTTTCCGTGCCATTCTCTCACTAAAATACAATTTAAAGACATTTCCTGGATAAAAGAGGAGAAGGTGGAGGAGATCAGAGGAAGGAGATTTTAAGCATAAAAACGCCATCTTATTTCCTTAAAAATATACTTTATTGTATGTGTTTGGGGGTTTTGTTTGTCTGTTTTAGTTTGGGTTAGTTTGGTTTTTGGAGACAAGGTCTCTTGTGACCCAGGCTGGTCCTACACAGTCCTGACTCTCCTGCCTCCACTCTGTGGAATTTGGGATCAGAGGCATGTCACTGTGATGTGTGTTTGTTTGTTTCTTAAATCCTTTATTGTGTCTGGTGTGTCTGGAAGTGGGGGACACTTCTCTGATGCAACAACTGCTCTGGTCCAGACACGGAGGGCAAAGCTGGCCCCACTTTTCCATCACTGGTCAGCTGGTCTTTCCAAGCTGGAGTTCAGAGTAGTTGAGCCGGAAAGAAAGTCACAGGGGGTTAAGGAGCCTGCCGCAGCTCAGCAGTCTGAACCTGCTCAAACCTCCCTTCTTCCCTGAAGGCTAGGCAGTGCAGAGAGGGCTGTGGGTGTGGGAAGGACAAAATCACACTTGCTGCAAACCTCGGGACCTTCTCAGGGAGATGGATGCATGGGGGTTATTTTTAGCTGGCGACTGCTCAGAAATTCCCAATTCAAGCCAGGCAGGTGGTTTCAGGATGTTCCGTATATATCCTTCCACAGAGTGGGCTTCAAGGCTTCCCCAGTGCAGAAAACCGTATGCCCCATTTTGTCTATGAGAAGTGTCCAAATTCTTGCTCTGTTGTTTGTTTTTTCATTATTAAATATTATTAGTGTTCATCAAGAGCTCGTACTCCACCCACTCACCCACTGATGCCTCCCGGCTACAGGCTGAAGCTTGATCCCAGGCACACAGCAGTAACGGAATCCTGACCACTAGTACCCATCAGCACCATCGTAACCACTTAACCTATGGGGCCGTTTGCACCCAGCATGCTGCAGCCGTTGCAGATTTCCATAGCACAAGACAATAGAAACATCGGAAGAGGTGTGAAAATGATGTGAAATTCACCGCTCAGTGGTCAGGCCGTTTTCTCCGACACAACTGTGTCCATTCATTTTCATATTATCTATGGCCGCCTTTGTGTTACAGCGGCAAAGGTATGTCACCATGACAGAGGCAACACTGCCTGCAGAGCCACCTACTTATTTTCTGGCCCTTTATTTTAAGACGACATCAATGCTTGGTCTAGAGAAAGGGCTACAGTGTGTTAGACTCACAGTCAAGGCTCAGCAAAGGCCTAGATGGAGGCCTGCCCCACCCTCCCAGTCCCAATGGCTGTGCTGCCTCCAGCCCACTCACCTAACACCCCAGTAAACATCTTGTTCCCTCATTTGCATTTCTTGCTGTCCCACCTCCGTGTTTTCTTCCGATGCTCCCCTCTTCTGTAAGCCACATGGATGGTCTCTGTGTACTTTTATGACGATTTCCCCAACCTTCTCTCTCTCTCTCTCTCTCTCTCTCTCCATAATTCTTTCTGTTCTGTCTCAGGACTCACCAGTTTTCTGCTTTGCATTCTAATTATTTATGCACATGTTTTATTCCCCCTCTAGACGATAAACTCCTTGAAAAATGCACCAGCTCATTACAAAATTAGCATTCTGTGAGCCCTTATTTGCATCACACATAAGATCTCTTGTCTTCAGCAAAAAGGAGTATACTTATGACACGTATAATTGTCACTTATCACACAAATCAGTGATAATGGGGGAGCAGGGTGAGATGGCTAATTAAAAACCACAGCAAATTCTTCAAAAAATCCATCTTTGTCTCCCGCTTCTCTTTCCACCAGTACAAGATATAACTGGGCTACATTTATATTCTTTTTCCTTTCTTTTTCTTTTAACTTGCTTTGCAGATGTGTAACTGCAATGACCATTATGCAGTTCACCGGAACCAAAGTCCAGGGGAGAACAAGCCTCAAGCTGGAGCCATCATTGTGCTAGTGACGGAAGACCTTTGTCACACTCCTCCCAAGGAAGCTGAAATTTCCATCCCCAAGAAAGACTGATGTGTACACTACCTAGTGTCTGACTGAACCCAGGGCCTTGGGCCTGCCAGGCCTCTGTCAGTAAGCGACACTCCCAGTCCCTGCCCGCATTTGGAGCTTAGACATAAGACGATAAGTCTTTAATATGTCACTGATATTCTGACTAAGAGGTGGATTTAAAGTAAATTTTCTTTCAGTTCTCTCCCCCATGCTTCATTAGACAGGTCCAATAGGCTATGGCCAACTTTAATTGCACAAAAAAAATGGTAAGGAAATAAAATAAATATGAAAAAGAACCTGGCTTGCCAAAGCAACATATGCGTTTGGGATGAGCCTTTGCACCCATGACTAGTGCACACAAATATTGTGCTAAAGCCCTTCTCTTAATAGCCGAGTTTCTCACATGCTCTTCAGAGGGAAAAATGTGACGCTAATTTAAGATGACTTATCCTGCTAAGCGCATAAATAAAAAACAGTTCAGAATCCAGAACACGACAGAAGTCCCCTTTCACGTCTAATTAAGTACTTTTAATTGGCAATTCAATTGGCAGACTGCATATTTGGGGCTGGAGAGATGAAGTCGAAGTAGACCCCTAGTAAGATACAAATGAGGAGATGTGGGGCGTATGCAATCGCTCTATCACACGTGATGCAGAAAAGCCACGCTAGGCAGAGGGAGAAAAAGCAGCTCTACATCTGGGAAGGAGTCAGCAATGAGCAGGGCCAGTGCTAGAGGGTCTGATGGTGATTATAAAATGTCATTTAGAAAGATATTTACATTGTTAATTAGGCAATGAAGCTGATAACTGCTACTCTGTAAATTGTGCTAATTACCCCAGTGCCTTGGAAGGCTTTCTAATCAGCCAGATCAATAGGCTCTGGGTTTTATGCTAACAATGCAGTGTCATCTTCCTTGAGAAGCCCAGGTCAGCCCCCACCCACCATCCCCAGCAGCATTCATCTGTCTGACCACATCATAATGATAAAGCTGATGCCCATTCACCCTCAAGGCCCATAGCCAGGGAACTAGATTTCAGTCTCCTCAACTGTTCAAAACAGAGGCCCAAGCTTTTGCATTGCTTGGAATTCTACTGCAGCCACAGTCCTCTTGCTTCTGACAGAAAAGATAATCAAATCCTGAGGACCATGGACCTTGAGGGAGACCTACGTACCATTCGTTGTAAGAAATCATAAAAACAGTCATAAAGAGAGTGTCCAGCTGCCTCTTGGTCAGCCATGAGAAAGCACATGTAGGAGAGATTCAGCAATAGTTCGTCTACCTCACTGTATCTTATCATTTCTTTCATTTTTTTGGGGGGGGTTGTTTTGTTTTGAGAGAATCTCACTATGTAGCCCAGGCTGGTTTACAATCAAGTTTACAATCCTTGGGGGCTGGAGAAATGTCTCAGTGGTTAAGATCACTGGCTGCTCTTCCGGTGATCCTGAGTTCAATTCCCAGCAACGACTTGATGGCTCACAACCATCTATAATGGGATCTGATACCCTCTCCTGTCATGTAGGCATACATGCAAGTAGAGCATTCATATACATAAATAAATAAATCTTAAAATAATATAATCATAACAATAAAACATCTTTTTAAAAATTCACAATTCTCCTGCCTCAGCCTTCCAAGTGCCAGGATAACAGGTATGCAGCCACACACCTGGCACAACCTCTCATTCCTTTCTCATCAAATAACAAAGAAATCATCTGCTGATGGCCACAAGGACAGAGCTGAAGATCTTTTGGTTTGTCTTTCTCACTTCCTGATAGAATCCCCGAACAAAGGACCTGGTTGAAGAATCAAGTCAGCAAGTTAACAGAGTGCTGCCCAAGGGCAAAGGTTAATCTACGGCTAAGGGCAGGCTTGGAATCAAAAGCCACAGTGGTCGTGGTGGCCTAGTTAATGCAGAAAGCCGCTGGGCTCCATTTCTGGGCAGCCTTTAGTGCTGCTGCAAGGAGCTCTGAACCTTCATCCTGGGCTGCCCAGCCATAGCAGGCAGAGCCTGTGAGTTCAAGGCCAGTTCCTGGGGGGCTGGAGGGTGGGCTTTGGGATGGGGCCAATTTGTTGAGTTGTTTCAGTGCTTTGATGTGTAAACTAATCATCCTTCATTGTGCTCTAATTAAACCTAAGTGGTGCCATGGATTTGCTGTCACAGAGGCCAGGGCCCCTCTTGGATGAGGGAGGGGGTAGCATCTGTTGAGAGCCACAAAGCCCCAGGAGAACAGAGAGGGAGGAAATGCCAGGCATGAATAGGAAATGAAAGGAGTTGGAAACCCTGACCAGGTCTAGGATGCTGGAGAAAATGGAACAAACCAGCAGCCCCTGGTAGGTCAGAGTCTCCGATTTCCAGGGCACAGTCACCCACGGCATGGAAGTCTAGACATAACAAGCTTGGGTCAAGTGAGCGACCACAAGGTGACCTTACTTACCATTTGCCATGGCAACATATCTCTCAGGCCAGCTGGCCTGTCACCAACAAAATGTAACCCAGTTTCACGAGGCAGAATGCAGGATTTTCATCTCCACGTTTAAACGAAATGCCCAGAATCCAAAAACTGTTGATCTTCTAGGGTGCTTTCTTCCCTATCTGCAGGCTGTCTGTCTCTCATATCTACAGTTCATCTGGAATCCTGCAGGGAAGAGTTATCCTCATAACTAGGGAAGGGGCAGAGCAGTGGTGGGGAACCCACTGTGACCTGTGGCCTGGGCAGATTCTCTGGCCTCAGGTCCCTCTCCTTCCTGGCTCCAAGGCCCAGGGTTGAGGATGTCCCACGGGGCTCCACCTTCTGGGATCTCAACCTGATATCATGAGAACGCAGATTGATATCTCTATTGCTTCAAAGTCATTAATACAACCAGCTCTGTAGCGTGAGGGTCAGAGCGTAAAGAGGAAGAAAAGGCTTCCCTCTTCTCCACCCACATGTTTGCTCAGCAACCGCAGGGTGAGGGCAGGTAGGAGGCAGGCTGGAGAGCAAGGCTGTGTGAGTTACAGCCTGGGCAAGGGAAAGATAAAATGACTGCGTGTCACTTTCTCATCTCCTCGTGATCGCATGTGACAAAAACCTGTGCATGCCCCAGTCCTTTCTATAAAATGCTGTGGTATCTCCATATAGCCTGTACATACCCTCTAGAGTGTCTTAAATCATCTCTAGATTACTAGTAACACCCAATACAATGTAAATGCTATGTAAATACTTATTACTACCAGGCAATAGTGTCAAGGAAAATGTGCCCCTTCAGCACAGATGTCGTTTTTTGTTCTGAATATTTTCAATATGCGCTTGGTTGAACCCAAAGATGTGAGGCCTGCAGATATAGAGGGCCAACTATAATTCAATAATAAATGTACCTCGGAAAGAAAAAATAGGTCAAGCGTATCATGAGGAACTGTCTAGACACTTACCATGTGGCGCTGTAGCGAAAGGACACTAACATTTATTAACAGCCTTTCTAAATGCCAGGCATGATGCACAGACATTATCTTGGTCAATACTCACAATCACCCCATAAAGGAACATTATTATGCATATATATATATATATATATGAGCGAGATGAAACCAAAATGTCCCTAATAAATGACACATAAAATTGTGGCAGACCCTTCATTTTGGTCTCTGCCCTTCCTGTGCCCCCACTATCTTCACCGTTTTTCTCTGGTAACAGGAAATTGAGTCTTGGATGGTACCTAGATATGCAGGCTCCTTTCTATCCTCACATCCAGCTGATGGGTCTGCACACCTAAGGACTGGCCTTGGATTGCCTTAGATGTCATGGGGGCAGCTTCCATCTAATATTTTAACAAAAGGCAACAACCTGTCTTCCCTTTCTTCCACCCTCCTCCTGCCTCTGATAGCACTTCAGCTACACAAAAGACAGGAGGGGTCATCAACCACCAGCCCACAAGACCCTGGACAGGACACAGCAGGAACTCAGTTGGAATCACTACTGAAAAAAACATTAGTTGCATGTATTTGTGTGTTATTTATTATGTGTATGTGTGTCATAGTAAGGTATGAAGGCCAGAGGATAACTTGTAGGAGTCAGTTCTCTCCTTCCATCATGGGGGTGGGGGTGGAGGGGGTAGGTTTCTCAGATTTTGAACTCAGGTCATCAGGGTAGCAGCAAGCACCTCTACCTACTGAGCCATCCCACCAGTGCCCTCCCCTACCAGTCATGTAGCCCAGTCTGTCCTCAAACTCTGTTACACTGTATAGCCACAGTGTAACAATGAATTCTAAGACCCTTCTCCTCCCCTCCACTGGTGCAGGGCAAGGGTTACAGCAGAGTGATATTATATCCTGCTGTTTCTACTCACTGATTGGTATCAGCAATACACTTAATTGGTTAAATCACTGAAATGGACTGAAATGGTAACTTCCGGTGTGTCAAGAGTTAGAAGAGTTAGAGTCAACCAATATGGAGGGCAAGAGCAACTGACAGAAGATAGCCTAGGAGATGAGAGGTGGGAGAGGGCTCAGATTGCAAATATGGGCCTGGAAAACCAGTTTAGATTTTAATGGTGGAGGTGAGCAGAGGCTGAGCCTTTACTTGACTAGAGCTCAATTTTTGTTGTTGTTGTTGTTGTTGTTGTTGTTGTTGTTGTTGTTTTTTCAAGACAGGGTTTCTCTGTATAGCCCTGGCTGTCCTGGAACTCACTCTGTAGACCAGGCTGGCCTCGAACTCAGAAATCCACCTGCCTCTGCCTCCCAAGTGCTGGGATTACAGGCGTGCGCCACCACCGCCCGGCTTGGAGCTTGATTTATAACCAGACTCTCTTTCCTCCTCAAGTCCTAGCCACTCTTTGTCTGTCTGTCTGTCTGTCTGTCTATTTATCTATCATCTATGCTTGCAGGTGCATTCGCCTATGCAGCCATTTATTTACTTACTCACTTACTTTTGGGGGGGCGGGGATTGGGGGTATGAGACAGGGTTTCTCTGAAAAGCCCTGGCTGTCCTAAAACTCTATAGAACAGCTCAGAGCCTGCCTCTGCCTCCCAAATGTTGGGTGTACAGTCCAGATACAACTTCTTATTCTCTTTGAAACAAATAGTTGCAAAAAGAAAGACCAACAACCCTCACCACCTATGATGGTTTGTATATGCTTGGGCCAGGGAGTGGCTCCATTAGGAGGTGTGGCCTGGTTGGAATAGGTGTGTCACTGTGCGTGTAGGCTTTAATACCCTAGTCCTAGCTGTCTAGAAGTTAGTATTCTGCTAGCAGCCTTCAGATGAAGATGTAGAAATCTCAGTTCCTCCTGCACCATGCCTGCCTGGATATTGCCATGTTGATGATAATGGACTGAACTGAACCTCTAAACCCGTAAGCCAGTCCCAATTAAATGTTGTCCTTTAAGAGTTGCCGTAGGGGGCTGGAGAGATGGCTCAGCGGCTAAGAGCATTCACTGACTGCTCTTGCAAAGGTTCTGAGTTCAATTCCCAGCAATCACATGGTGGCTCACAAACATCTGTAATGGGATCCGATGCCCTCTTCTGTTGTGTCTGAAGACAACTACAGTATACTCATATAAATAAAAACTTAAAAAAAAAAAAAAGTTGCCTTGGTCATGGTGTCTGTTCACAACAGCAAAGTCCCCCCACCCCCAGGAAACTATACCAAACCAAAACTCCACAACCCATTCTGTCTTTATTAAAGTATGACCGCTGGGGCTGAGAGCAGCTGGGCATAGCGTGGGTGCTTGCCATGCTTTTTTAATATTTCCCGCAGCATCCTGTTTGCAAGCTTCTCTCTGTTTACTTATTGTTTTAGTTAAGTGTGCAGTAACGTGTATCATCACGATTTTATTATTTTTGTTTTTTATTATTTTCAACACAATATATATTTTATACCAATCATAAAAATAATGGACATGTTACTAAGTGAACATAAAAAGATAAAGTCTTTGTTTGTTTGTTCATTTTGTTTTTAGTAGAGCTTAAAATCTTGGTACAACCCCAAAATAAGAACAATTTTTAGACATTGGAGTTCATTGTGATAAGGCTATACTTCAATGTCCCTCACATCACCAAAGGATTTTACCTCCATAGTAGCTAAGCTAAGAGTTGACAGTTCTGCTGCACCAAGGAATGAATTGTAGGCATGATTACTTGGGTACAGATTTCCTGCTATGGTCAAAGCTATATGGCTTGAGTGATTGTCATCATTCTCAGCCCCCAGGGGACAGGTCACATTCATATAAGAAATGGTGTGTATTAAGATGGTTTATCCATGAAGTCATTCATCAACTGTTTCAAGGAACAATGGTTTTGCTTGGAGGGTGCCACAGACAATAGGTGAGGGTAAGATTCTGGTTCATCGGCTGTGATGTATCATGATATTTTTATATAAACATGTTATTGTACCTTGCTCAGATCTGTCCTCCACTACCCTCTCAGGTCCCTCCTGTGTCCCTCACTGGTCCCCCACCTCTAAACAGCCTGCTTTCATGTCACATACACATGCTCACAAGGGAGTTCCTTTTTCCCCCAAAGCATGTTCTTATCCTTGCCCTCCCTATGTTGGAAAACAGCATCATAACATTAGATACCAAGACCGAAGACTCACAGGATAGCCTCCACCCTCTCATTCCCTTTACAGTATGTGTGTGTTTCAGCAATTCCTATCCACTTTCCCCTAAATCTATATTTAAATCCAGTCTCTTCTCTCCATCTCACCTTAGACCTAGTCCAAGCCACCCTGGCCCTCACCTTGCTCTCTGCTCAGAGCTGTCTGGGGCCTCCAGCACCATCAGCACCACTAAGAGCTGGCTGAAAATGCTGTGCTCCAGACCTGAAAGAGGGTGGGCAGAAAGTGCTTTTAAACAAGAGCACCAAGTGACCCGTGTGCACACTGATGCTCTGGAACAGGGCTGGGGGGAGCTCAGTTGGTACAGTGCCTGCTTAGCACCCAATAAAGCCTTGGGCTGGACCCCACCGTTCAGAAACCACGAGGTCTTGGTACTTGGCCTTAATTACTCTCCTATTGAACTCAGATGTACTGTTCAGTTCCATTTTCTTTTGTTAAACTTTTTTATTTTAATATGAAAGTCATTTCTTTATGTTACAGTGGGGCAGGGGTATAAGAAAGCAAAGGAGCCCCTCTGGACCAACTTACCTTGTTCTAGGCATCTTTGAAAACTAGAAGTAGGGCTGAAGTGTAGTTCAGCAAGAGGGGGCGTGCCTAACAAGCTCAGGGCCTTAGGCTGGGTCCCCAGGGCAGCAAAACCGAACAAAGGTCCTAAAATTAGATCTTACTCCCTCCCTCTTCACATTCGGGACAAACTCCCAAGCCCAGAGACTGACTCCCTATGGCTCCTGGCTACTTAGCTCCCAGGCTGGGGCACCATCTAAGGCCTCTCTGCCTGGAAGGCTGGGCTCCAGGCTCGGGCCTTTCTCCTCAGGCTCGGTCCTTTGATCCTCACAGTCTGGCTCAAGTGTCTCCTCCCCACACCCACCCCCTTCCCAAGTCCCCTCAAGCCACTCTGCCAGCTGGCTTATTTTCCGATTTATTCCACCTAGAATGATCATGTTTACTGCTCATATTGTGTTCCCCCCCTTGAAGACAGATCCCATGACCGTGTAATAAATATCAAATGAATCTTTTTTTAAAATCACTTACTATACATCTTGTGTTTAGGACAAGGGATTAAAATATTTTATGTTTTAATCCTCCACCCCCAGCAAAACCTTTGTTTATACAAAGGCTCACAGCTCTAGTTTAAGAATTTAGTGGCCTGAGCTGTGACCCTTTTCCCCTTCGGGCTTCATTTCCTAGGCTCCAGTTCTTTCCAGACTAGCCAATCAAATAAGATTATGGGAGCCTAGCCAATGGGGAAAAAGACAGAGTCACCCTGTAGGTTACAATAAAACCAAAATGCAGTTCCTGTTTCAGTGTGTACACACTCTTCAGAGCAGACCTATCCGTCAGTAGGGAAGTCTGCCTTGTCTGGTGCTTCACTTGGAATGGTGATCTCTTTCTTTGTGACCCCAAATGTACTTAGTTATTTTATTTTTCAAGACAGAGTTTCTCTGTGTAGCCCTGGCTGTCCTGTAACTGTCTCTATATAACCCATCTAGACTTGAATTCAGCGATCTTTCTGCCTCTGTCTCCCAAGTTCTGGGACTAAAGGCACAAACCTCTGTGCCAGACTTCCTCCAAACTTATTTATTATAGCACAGACCTTGCAACTTCATGACCCCTCTTGTTTGAGTGATGTAGTCATTAAACAAGTTACACCTATCATCACGTTGTCCAGGGGGCAGTCACTAGCCATCTGGGTGTCATGAACTTGCAAGGTGTGACTTGTTCAAACTCAGCTTCCAGCTCAGTGGAAAACACACACTGGGTTTCAAGGACTTAGTATAAAAGAATGGAAAAATTTTTAAAAAAAATGTCTATATTACTTACTGTCATATTGCTGCATTAAAGTATTTAATAGATGCCACTTAAGAAAGGCAGAGTAGTATCCACCATGGCAAAGTCAGAAGGTCCCACTGCATCCGCAATCAGGAAGCAGAGAGCTGAATGGAGTTGTTTGGCTGCCTTCTCCCGGATATACAGCCCACAGAGTGCTACCACCCACATTTAGGATGTGTCTTTCTACCTCAATTAACCCAAACTAGATAATCCCTCACAAACAAGCCCAGAGAACTTGTTTCTATGATGATTCTAAATTTAACCATTACAGCGTCTCATTAACAAATGCTTATTTAACCATTTTCGTATTGAAATGGTAACATCTTCTACTATCACATCAAGACCACACTTAAAATTAACTTTACCTTTTGATCAATATGGCTGCCAGGGACTTTTAAATGTCCTGAGTGGCTCGCGTTTGGTTTTGCTTTTCCGTTTTGAAACAGGGTCCCACATATCCCAGGCTGGTCTGGAACTCACCTGAGGGTGACTTTGAACTTCTGATCTTCCCATCTTCACCTCTCAAGTGATGGGATATAGGCATTTACCATTACACTAGTTTATGCAGTGTTGGGATCGAACCCAGGGCTTTGTGCATGCTGGCCACTCTCTCCACCAAGCCACAGTCTCAGCCCTCAAGTTCTGTTTCTATCGGAAACTCCCCGGAAGCTGGCGAGTTCGCTAGCGTTCCTTGAGCTCTTTTCTGTTTGCTCCCGGAAGCCCAGGGAGCTGGGATGTGATTCTTTCAGCACTGAGTGACATCTGGGCTCATTCCTAGCTGTGTTGAGGGTTGGGCAATCTCACTGGGGAAAAACAAACAGCCCAGATCTGGCTTTGTTCTTAATGCTATTCCTAAGTGCTGATGACTCCCCTGCTGGTCCAGCCTCAGGGGAAACAGCGGGGAGCTGATTGACAGCCATTAAGAAAATGGAACTGAGTGCCACAGATCAGACATCTAGGCTGAATCTCCATCAGTTGAGCATCAGCCCCCAGGAGCTTTCCAGCTAGAGAAAGTCTTGCCTGGTGGACGGACTTGCCCTGGCTGAGAGGCTGTGACAGCCTTCCATCATCTTCCCGGTTCCAGGATGCAGATGGCAAATGGGCATTAATGTGAGTGGCTTGCCGTTTATTGGCCACAAGGGCAGATCAGTTAAGCTTCCTCAGATGTAAGGCAAGGGTGATAACTGTTCCTGCCCCCACCAGGCTGTTGCAAAGGGGAAATAAGCTTAGACAGTGCCCAGCACCCAGTGTTGGATGGAGATCTGGGGTTATTACCAATTGCTATTTATATTTCATGCAGGAACATTTGTATAAAAAGAGCCTTTCCCCACAGCCAAGAAATCTTAAGCCGAGAGATGCACTTCACAGCATCCCACAAATCCTAAGGGCCATTTGTGGGTATTAGCTATGGGAACATTCTAAATCACTTTCTAAATGAGATCCAATCTAAGAATCCTTTTCTTCTACCTATGATGGTCATTTGTTATGGTGGCTATCAAGCGTCTGGTTCTCTTCTTAATTCCCCATCTCCTTTAGGGAAATAAAGCCACCCTCATCTTCCATGGGAGGTGGCTCCTAGCCTTCTCTGGTCTAAAGCCCATCCGCCGCGGCAGTCCCCAGCACTCTTCTCTGTAGGCTGCCCAGCCTCAGCAGCCTTCTCCTAATCCTTACCTTGGTGTGTAACCTCTGTGGCTAATGAAACCAACGCCTCACGGACAGAATCCTCACCTCTCTCTTTTTTTCCACTGCACCTGGCTCCCATCTGTCCCCCAAACACTGTCAGTGGACAGAGCAGACCTCACAACTGAAATCCTCAGTCCTTGAAAATAAGAAAGCAATCTGGGCATGGTAGCCTTTAATCCCAGCACTCGGAGGCAGAGGCAGGAGGATCTCTGTAAGACAAGGCACTCTATATAATGAGACCTTGTCTCAAGAAAGATACATTTAAAAAGTAAATCATAGTTCATAAACAGTGCAGCTGGCCAGGCGGTGGTGGCGCACACCTTTAGTCCCAGCACTTGGGAGGCAGAGGCAGGTGGATTTCTGAGTTCGAGGCCAGCCTGGTCTACAGAGCGAGTTCCAGGACAGTCAGAGCTACACAGAGAAACCCTGTCTTGAAACAACAACAACAACAAAAACCAAAACCAAAAAACAAACAAGCAGTGCAGTTATGGTCTCTTAGCTGCAGCTGGTGCTAGGATCAAAGAGTGTATCCCATAGAGCAAGAGGCCTGGGTTCAGATCCTGATAAATTCTGCTCAGAGACCTGCATAATTCCCCAATTTCCCTCATCTTTTGTTCCTTAATATACATATTGTGTGCTGTATATACAAATGCCTAAATGCATATATGCACATACTATAATGTTTTAAGTCAGAGTCTCCCTTTGTAGACCAGGCCAACCTAAAAGACTCACAGTCCTCCTGCCTCAGCCTCCTAAGTAGCAGGACTTACAGATGTGCATCAATATACTCACTTTAGTGGTGTATGTGTGTGTGTGTATGTATGTATGTACGTATGTACTTAAAGATATTTAAGAAATAAGTTTACAGGGCTAGTAAGTCTGAAAACTTAACACAACCATGAAATGTTTGAACAATCACCCCTGGATTAGTGTGTGATCACATTACTGGATATTACTGGATACCACAACCTGAGTAACAAGTAAATTCTGCCATTGGAGGGAACATAGCGTGACTGTACATCCTCAGGGTTAAGTAATGTCAGTGTGTCCAACCTGGGTACATGTCTGGCGCTTAGTAGAAGCTGTTAGGGAGGCAGGGGAGAAAAACCAGTGGTGCAAAGCTGTGCACTGGGCTCGCTTTTAGACACGTTGTAAATGCTAAACAGTGTCATTTAATCCCCCAGCAGTCCTAAGAATGAGGTAATATGATTTACATGAGGAACTAGAGAGCCAGAGAGATTACATAATTGCACATTATTATGGTTTGAATATAAAATGCCCACACCTCACCCGCCCCCAACCCCCTCAGACTCCTGTGCTGTGCTCCGAGTCTCCAGCTGGTGGAGCTATTTTTGAGGGTTGCGAGGTGAGGCCAAGCTGGAGGAAGTAGGTCCTAGTGGGCGGACCTTTGAACTACCTGGGTTCCTGGGTCTCTTCCTTGCTCTGTCTCCAGCCTACTTTTGCAGCAAACAGCTTCTTCGCCCACTCACACTGGTGCGGACTGGAAAGGCGAGGGGGTGGGGTGGGGTTAGCCCTTCCTCCTTTTAGGTCGTTTAGTCTTAGAGAAGAGCTACTGTTGCTCCTAGTGAGCTCCCAGTGAGCTAGGACATGCCAACCCTCCCTTTCTTGATCAGATGGCGCCCTAGAGCTCTCCACGGGACACCTGCTGGTGCCCTCCGCCAGCTAAAGCTTTAGATACAATGTTGCCCCGTTTTGTCACTTTAAGGAAAATTCCACCCAATTGCACAAACACAGCCAGATTTAGCTGCCGGCATATTTCAGAAAAAAATATTTTAGGGTAGAATATCACACCCCCCCTCCGCACTCCACCCTCCTCTGCCACTGTCTCCCAGGATAACAAAAAGCCAACACTGTTCCATCTAAGAAAACTCAGCAGAGGTCCCTGCCCCACACCAGAGAGGCTCCTTCTGCCCACTACCACCAGTGAACTTTCCAGACACAGGAACGAAGTCACTTGGTCATCAGTTGTGGTTTTCCTGCAGTGGATGATTGTGTGATATCTTAATCAAAAAAGGTAGAACCCAATTTTTATTTAAATAAAAATGCATTAGAAAAGAGGATAGAAGTCCTAGGATGTGGCTCAGTTGGCTCCGGATTTGAATAGTGCGCACGTGCAAAGCCCTGAGTTTGATGTCCAGCAAAGCAGAGACCGGCAGGTAGTGCAAACCTGTAATCTCCAACGTTTGAGAGGTAGACTGTAGGACCAGAAGTCCAAGGTCACCCTCAGTTACATGAGATCCTTCAATGGGGAAGACTTGGGGTTGGGGAATAGATTTTTTGTTTTTGTTTTTGTTTGTTGGCTTTTTAGAGACAGGGTTTCACTGTGTAGCCCTGGCTGTCCTGAAACTCACTCTGTAGACCAGTCTGGCCTCGAACTCAGAAATCCGCCTGCCTCTGCCTCCCAAGTGCTGGGATTAAAGGCATGTGCCACCACTGCCTGGCTGGGAATACATTTTCATAAAAGGAGACTCTGAGGCCCTTGAGTACTTCTGTCTGGAGGTTCCTCCCTACTGGGTGTGTCTCCCCAGGATCTATCACCCAGACAAGAACAAGCATCCAGCATGTCATAGTGGCCATTTTGGGGTCCATTTAGGCTCTAGAGAACTCCTAAGGTCAGTTCTCTAGGTGTGTGTGTTGGGGGGCAGAGGAGAGTTGGTAAGGAGTGTGGGGGTGTGACGGTGGGCAGGCGAAAAATTGTGCCCCCATTATGAACTCGAGGCATCCAGGCAGCCTGCAGACCTATTTGCAGTGTGTTGCAGTTTTCTTTCAACTGGATTTTTTTTTCTTTTTCAGAAATGTGTTGGAAATCAGGAGCAGGAGGTACAGTCAACACTAGAACACTGGCTTAGCATGCATGCCGCAGACCCTGGGTTGAGAAAAAGAAGGAAGGGAGACTGTGGTAGGAAAACCGCTGGAAAAATCAAAGGCTAAAGAGTTTTAATTGTGATTGCTTTCCTTTCAGTTAAAGACAAGGCTGGATGCAGCAAGTGCTTCTAGGCACTTCCTAGGACCCACAAGCCAGGGGCCATTTGCGGGGAAGCTATGCAGAACTCCGTGAAGCTTCACCACATTTTCCTAGCTTTTTAAAATTTGGTTTTTTTTAAACATTTATTTATTTATTTATAATATGTAAGTACACTGTAGCTGTCTTTAGACACTCCAGAAGAGGGCATCAGATCCCGTTACGGATGGTTTTGAGCCACCATGCAGTTGCTGGGATTTGAACTCGGGACCTTTCAAAGAGCAGTCGGTGCTCTTAACTGCTGAGCCATCTCTCCAGCCCTAAAATTTGGTTTTTAAAGATTTATTTTATGTTATGTGGATAAGCGGTTTGGCCAACATGTATATGTGTGTAACGTGTGTCTGACTGTTACCTTTGGAGGTCAGAAGAGGGCGTCCAGTTCTCTGTGGGTGCTGAGAACTGAACCCGGGTCTCTGCAAGAGGAACAAAAGTTCTTGACTACTGAGCCATCTCTCCAGCCCCTTCTCTTCTCTTGCTCCTCCATGATGCTAATTTGTTTCTTCTTTTCCGCAGACACTGGGCTCTGGAAGCCACAGACGTAAACCCTGGTGTTTGGGGTCTTCTAGATAGACAAACGGACCCTCTGCTCGGGGCTTGCTAAAGCCAGTGTCCACTTCCAGATCAGGAGGTGGGGGTTCTTATTAAGGCAAGCAGGAACCCTGGTCTAGAGGACTTGATTGCTAGGATTTGAATGGCACCTTCTGGTCCCGCCCCAGGGCTTGGCCGCCTCTCATGTCGTTATCTGTCAATGTCAGCATCAAATTAGGGAGAGAAACAAAAGAGGACAAGCCAAGGGCGGCTTTCCGGGAGCGGTGCCAGGCTGGCGAGATGCAGCAGCCAGTGCCACATGCTGGCGGGAGGTCATGATCGGGACAAGTGATAGAGAGGATGGGCAGTACAGAGATGATGCTTTGAGTCCAAGGACAGAGGTCAGTCAAAGGTAGAGGTCAGAGTTGAGGAGATAAGGCGGAGCCAGGAGAGAGGTGTGTGAGCAGCAGAGGCAGGCTGGTCACAGAGAGAAACAGCCTCAGCATGCAGCTGTGCTGGCCTTCCCTCCTGGGAGAGAGGGTGGGAGTAGCTACCAAACTTCTCTGTTCTTCGTCCCTGGCAGCTCCTTCAGAGTCCCCTGCCCCCTCATCCTTCCCCGTGGCTGTGCTTTGAGTGACAAGTTAGGATACATATGTCCTGTCCAGTCTTAGTTACTTTTCTATTGCTGTGATAGGAGACCATGGCCAAAGCTACTTAGAAAGTGTTTACTTGGAGCTTACAGTTTCAGAGGGTTAGAGTCCACGACCAAAATGATAGGAAGCATTATGGCTGGACGTCCCACGTGGCACTGCAGCAGCAACAGAGAGCTTACATCCTAATCTGTAGGCAGGAGGCAGAGGGGGGACAGAGATAGACAGAGATGGAGAGGGGCGGAGACAGAGAGAGACAGAAAGCGAGAGACAGAGAGATGAGAGAGAGAGAAAGAAAGACAGAGAGAAACACAGAGACACAGAGAGATAGACAGAGACAGACACACAAAGAGATAGAGACTGGGAGAGACAGAAAGACGGAGAAACACAGAGAGACATAGAGAGATGCGGAAAGAGACAGAGAGATATATAGACAGAGAGACAAGCAGAGACGGGGGAGAAGAGAAGAGAGAGAGAGACAGAGAGAGAAAGGGTGTGAAGAGGGACTAAGCCTGGCATGGTCCTTTGAAAAAAACTCCCTCCCAGTGACACACCCCCAACGAGGCCACACCTCCTAATCTTTCCCAAAGAGTTCCACCAAATGGACCAAACATTCAAACATATGACTCCTTGACGGCATTCTTTTTTTTTTTTCTTTTTAAGATTTACTTATTTATCATATGTGAATACGCTGTATCTGTGTTCGGATACTCCAGAAGACAGCTACATTTAATTTAGATCTCATTACCGATGGTTGTGAGCCACCATACAGTTGCTGGGATTTGAACTCAGGACCTTCGGAAGAGCAGTCAGTGCTCTTTAACTGCTGAGTCATCACTCCGGTCCAGCAGGCATTCTTATTTAAACCACCACACAGCCTATCTCCCTGACACCCTTCTCAGAAACTTGATAACATTGATCAGGATAGGTCAGTGGCTTCCCATGACATCTTGTTATAGACAATGCCCACATGATGGGCACAAACTGCCAGTGGTGCTTCCTCTCCGATCTCTCTGCTCCAGCCACAGAGGTCACTTGGCTGTGTCTCACATGCCCCGAGTTCTTGCCCACCTTAGTGTCCTACGCCTGCTTCCCACGTGCCACACCCCCATCCCTGGGTGATTTATCCCTGTCATTGTTATTCAGGCTTCACCTCCAAAACCACCTTCTGTAAGACGTCTCCCTTGACCATCCACTCTCCAGGAGCCCTGCGGTCACCCCTGAGGTGTTCTTCAACGCTGACCGTTAACCTGCTGTGCTCTGCATCTGCCCTTGTCTGTTAGTTTTCTGCTTCCTTCTGACTCCTGTGCCTAGAACGGTACTCAGTGCATTGTAGGCACTTGATAAATATGTGTGGAGCGAGGAAAGAGAAAAGGAAGGGAGGGAAGGGAAAGGAAAAAGAAAAGGGAAGAGAGGGGACCGACTTTAGGTGCGTGAAGTAGCTCAGATGAAAGCCACAGCCTCACGGTGTGCGCAGTGAGAAACGGAAGCAAGATGGCTCCTCAAGCAAAGGAACTTGCCATAAAACTGGTGATCTGAGTTTAATCCTCTGAACCCACATGGTAGAGAGAGTGACTTCAGCAAGTTGTCCTCTGACCACAACAAATATGACATGCACACACACACACACACACACACACACACACACACTAAAAAAGTAATAGCAATTAAAAGGGCATCCCCTATCCCCTATATTTATATCAAACACTAAACTCTTTACAGCACCTGAGCTAAGCTAGTCTTGCATGGGCTGCTAATTGGAGACAGCTAATAAAGAATGAATTTCCTGTGCTGCCCACCCCAGGAACGTCACCATCAAAGGGACACTAGCAGAGTCTGCGCAGGAGGTTGGGGATAGGGGGGCAGGAGAAAAGGGAAAGAAATCAGGGTGAGGAAGAAAATGGAAAAGCAGTCACCATCCAAGGGCATTGTCACTGGAGGTCAAGTGCTGGGACTCCAAAGAGGCGAGGGAGGGGCTCACCACGGCTGGCTTGAGTAGAGCCATTGTAGTAGGAAGTAAGTGAGGGCAGAAGCAAGAAAAGATGAATGAGGAAATAGTGGGGGAGGGTGTGGCAACAGTGTGAGGTGACTATCCTCCTGGGAGGCTCAGGCATGAAGCACAGGAGGCACTGAGCAGTTTGACACCTGGGCACCCAAAAGAAATGAGTGTCGATGAATGTTTTTGTGCTGTGCATGACAAGTACAGAAAACTGTTTTGTTGTTGTTGTTGTTGTTGTTGTTGTTGTTGTTGTTTTATCAGAAAATATCCACAGTAGCTGAGAACCAAAAGCTACCATGGGCAGTCAATAGCAGTGGGCAAGATAAACCAACTGTGTATAGTCATACACAGGTATTAAGAAGAGCAAATCCAGCCAGGCAGTGGTGGCGCACGCCTGTAATCCCAGCACTCTGGGAGGCAGGTGCAGGCGGATTTCTGAGTTCGAGGCCAGCCTGGTCTACAGAGTGAGTTTCAGGGCAGCCAGGGCTACACAGAGAAACCCTGTCTCGAAAAAACCAAATCCAAAAAACCAAAAAAAAAAAAAAAAAAAAAAAAAGAAAAAAAAAAAAAGAAAAAAAGAAAAGAAAAGAAAAGGAAAAAAAAAAAGAAGAGCAAACCCATGCTGCATACAAGTGGAGAACTCATACGGACAAGAGGTGGAGAGAAAGGGCTGGAGAGATGGCTCAGCAGTTAAAAGCACTGACTGCTCTTCCGAAGGTTCTGAGCTCAAATCCTAGCACCCACATGATGCCTCACAACCATATGTAATGAAACCCGTCACCCTCCTCTGATGTCTGAAGACAGCTACAGTGTACTTACATATAATAAATAAATAAATAATAAATCTTTAAAAAAAAAAAAAACCAAAACCAAAAATAAAGATGTGGAGAGAAAAAAAACAGACAGGAAAGACATTATGTATATGTTAGATTCTTTTGTTACACAAACTTCAAGAAAGGCAAGATTCCTCTGTGGCTATGGAGCTCAAAGTGATGGCTGCCAAGAGAACAGAGAAAAGGCCCAAGGAACTCAGCGGGGGAGCCAGAGAGTCTGCAACTCTGGCGTTGTGTGGTGGCTCTGTGGATTTAGACGTATCCGAAACTTTTTAAGCTAGACTGGTTTGTAACTTAGTAGTAGTGCACATATGAATTGTGTTCAAGGTCACCCTGGGCTTAATTCCCAGCACCATACACACACACACACACACACACACACACACACATGAACACATGCATGCACGCACGTTCTAAGTTGTATATGTAAACTCTGTATGTAGGTAGATGTATATAAACTACAGATCGAGCCGGGCAGTGGTGGCACATGCCTGTAATCCCAGCACTTGGGAGGCAGAGGCAGGTGGATTTCTGAGTTCGAGGCCAGCCTGGTCTACAGAGTGAGTTCCAGGACAGCCAGGGCAATACAGAGAAACCCTGTCTTGAAAAAACCAAATCCAAAGACAAAAAACAAAAAACAAAAATAAACTATAGATCGATTCAAACCTAGAGAGGCTGGGAATGTAACCCACCGGAATCGTGCTTGCTTAGCATGCATGAGGCTACTTCTGTCCAGCACTGACAAAACCCAAACAAGAAAGGTCAAAATGGTCCAGCTGCTAGCTGACAGCTGCCCAGCTAACAGGGGTTGAGTCTGTTTTGCAGTTTAGACCACTGAGTTAGGCTTAAAGACAGAGGGAGTCTGAGCAGTCCCGAGGGGACAGCCAAGTGTCCTCCTCTGTTGCTGTCCCTTACTGGATCCAGATGGGGACTGACCAAGCGTTGCCCAAAGTTCTACCTTCCACCAAGCCTTCTGCAATGCTGATGGGTTAGAACTTCAGTGATGGTGGAAAGTTTGGAATGTTACAAGTCCAGAGCCAAGTTATCTCGAGCCCTTTTTAGTCCTCTTAACAGCCTTGTATTGCCCTTCTCTGTGTGCAAGCTAACATCTTTGTTGTCATTATGTAAATCCTTTGGAATGTATAGGCACCTACCTCCCTAGGACCAAAAGGTTGGCAGCAGATAACACCTGAGGCCTAAGCTTGCTGTGACCGACTATCTAATGTTTCCATCAGTGTCTTGGTAAAGTATTTTGAATGATAGCTTTTATTGTTCCATTACTATAAAAACTTCATCAAACTGTTGCTACTTTGGAACATAGCACTCAGGATAACATAAATCTGTGTTCTTGGCCTGCTATCACTCATATTTGGCTCTAGAGTCATCTCTCTCTCACCCCTTTGCAAGGAGAGTTGATTCAGCAGAATCAAGTGAAATCCAGGGCCAAAGAGATTGCAGTTACTCTGAATGGTCACCAACAAAAGTTCTGGCTAAGATACTCCAGCCTGGGGTACAAGATGAGACCACAATTAGCATTGACTCCCAGATGGTCCCGGATGCTTCAGAAAGCAGTGTCCCTGACCCAGAAGCAACAGCTCTTAACAGTGAGCCCTGGAAGCCATCGTGTCAATGGGATGGGTACCAGTGGTCATTTGTTTTCCACTCCTGTAAGTAGGAAACAGTAGTGGCACATAGAGTCTAGAGCAGGAGTAGGGAGGTGAGGGGGGATCCAGACAAGAAAATCAGACTTAAGAATCATCACCAGAATTTTCCATTACAACATTAGAGGGAAGATCCAGAGGTTGGACTTCCCAGGATGGGGAACAGGGTACAAAGGGAACTAGTGTTTGATAGGGGACTTGTATCTCTGACCCAACAGCTAAGGAGACTGGAAGTATACTCAAAGACATGGTGCATATGAGACATGAGCTGGAAGTCAACCAGACCCAAGCTATCCTATAGCTCTTATGATGAGAAAGGTCATGGTTATATTTATTTCAAAACAGTCTTCAGTTAGGTCCTTGCAGATAGCCTTTTGTGAAGAATGCATTAAGAAACAGATCAGGTATTGCTGCATGACTCACACAGTGACCTTCAGTTTCGCTTGGCTCTGCCATGCCCTCACATACAAAAAACTGCATCTGCTCCAGAGCATCCCACACTTGTGTTTTCTGCTGGCAGGTATGTTTTGTTTCTTTGTTTGAGACTGGGTACGTTATGTAGCCCTGTGTAGTCTAGAACCTGCCATGTAGCAGATGATGACCGTGAATGTCTGCTCTTCCTGTCTCTATCAAGCTCTAGGATTATCAACACGCGCCAGCACATCTGGTTTATGTGGTACTTTAGGTTGAAGCCAAGGCTTCATACATACTAGGCAGACAGAGCCACATCCCTAGCTCTGGTTTAGAGGAATTTTATTCCAGCAACATGGCTGTCCTAGCTAAAGGATCATGGCCTAAGACCTTCTAAGTTTATGTGATCCAGCTGAATACAGACATTTTGGGGGGGAGGTTCCCAGACAGGGTTTCTCTGTGTAGCCCTGGTTGTCCTGGGAATTTACTCTGTAGTCAAGGCTGGCCTCCAACTCAGAAATCTGCCTGCCTCTCCCTCCCAAGTGCTGGGATTAAAGGCAAGTGCCACCACTGCTCAGTTTACAGACATGTTCTTAATTACAGTATGATCTGGCTGGAATACAGACACATCCTTAGTACACACCTTTAATCTGTAACAGTGAAGGTAAGATTAGTTTGTAGAAGGAAGCAGTCATGTTTGAAAGTGATGTCTAATTGAGGGACAAAGTGACGAATCAGAGAAAGATTTGGCAGAATAAGTCAGAGACAGGACATGTTCTGCCCAACTCTCATAAGAACAGCATAGGAAGGAGAGGCTACTTTAGAACATCGCAGGGAGAGCTTTCTCTCTCTCTCTCTCTCTCTCTCTCTCTCTCTCTCTCTCTCTCTCTCTCTCTCTGTGTGTGCGTGTGTGTGTGTGTGTGTGTGTGTGTGTGTGTGTGTGTGAGTTTTAGCAGGACAGTTTTACAAGGACAGATGAGTGCCAGAGAGAACAAGCTAGACATGGGTGAAGACAGAATGAAAATAAGAAGGAGTGAAAAGATGAGAACACGCTGCTAATGTCAGTCTGAGGCCAAGCAGAGCAATTCGGTGAGAAGCTAAGAGAAGCTAGACTGAGTTAGTCAGCGTGGAAGATGAGATTGGACAGAGGTTAGAATCTTCCAGGCGGAGAGGTCTAGGCATAGTTAGAACAGAGAAAGAAATGTTTCGGGCTCAGCCCAGGATGTGTATCTATCTGCGCCTTGGGTACAGCTCTTATTTCATCCATTTGAAGAAATAAAGGTGAGACAGTAACATGAACAAGGAGTATTATCCAAGAATGAGGCACAGATCCAAGCATCCCCCCAAGACCTTGGTATATTTATTTTCATGGGCTTTTATTTACTTACCCACGAAAATAAAAGGGTCTAGGGAAGGAGATTGGCTCAGACATTAAGAGCAATTCCCTTTCCATGATGATTCTAGAGTCAGAATCCCAGTATCCATATTGGGCAGCTCACAACTGCGTATAACTTCAGCTCTAAGTAATCCAATGCTCTTTTCTGGCTTCTGTGGGAACCCATACATAAACAATACACACAGATATACAAACACACAGACACACAGACACACAGACACACACACACACACACACACACCACACACAAAAGAACCTGAGTCTGTGACGAGGCCCAACCTGAGCCTATGCACCCATGTCAGCCATCCCAGAAGCCTAAGATTCTAGTTAACCTCACACAGCTTCCTGGCTTTCTGCCATTCAGGTCCTCCGTTAAAAACTCCTACCAGGAGATCTCTGCAAGTCCCTGTTCTGTCCTTCAATATGTGTGTGTGTGTGTGTTGGGGGTCGGGGGGATGACCAGGCAGTGGTAGCACATGCCTTTAATCCCAACACTTGGGAAGCAGAGGCAGGCAGATTTCTAAGTTCGAGGCCAGCCTGGTCTACAGAGTAAGTTCCAGGACAGCCAGGGCTATACAGAGAAACCCTGTCTCAAACAAACAAACAAACAAATAAAAAAATCCAAAAAACCAAAAACCAAAAAAAAAAAAAAACAAAAAAAATCCCCCCCACCACAACAACCCCCCCAAACCAAAACCAAAACCAAACAAACAAAAAAATCAAACAAAAGACTGTATCAGTCACAAAGGCTCAAGAAGCAGGGGAGAGGGGAGGAATGATGTTTTATAACCCAAGAAGTAAGTCCAAATGTTCAGTTACTTATCTGAATCTGAAGCTTGTCGCCAGGGTAGGCAGGACAACTTATATGTCTCTGTCCATCATCCATCTGCAGAGGCTCCGTGTTCTCAGAAGACAGACTTGCAAGTGAGTGACACTGCCTTGCTCCAGACTGTGTCTACAAGTTTTTAGTCTAGCTAGAAGAAACATTCTAGATGATTCTTGTGTGTCCGTGTTTATGTGTAGATGTATGTGCGTGTACAAGCAGAAGCCAGAAGTCTCAGGGATTTTATTTTAAATTTACTTATTATTGAAGTTGGAGAGAAGGCTCAACAAGGATTTCAACATCCCAGTATGCTCTTTTATTCTTCCTTTCTGTTTCCCCATAGTAATAGAGCTTTTATCTTAGGTACATGGCCTTTTAGAATAAAGACTACATTTCCCAGCCTTCTTTGCACTTCAGTAGTATAACCAGGTTTAGGTTAAAAAGAATGGCAGATGTTAGATTCTGGAAAATTCCTGTCCAAGATACCTCACGCCTTCTATTTACCTTTTTAATTCATCTTTCCTCTATCTTACATTCTGGAAATCAGAAGTTTCCTTGAACCACTAGGATGAAGGCCATCCCCAAGGATGTTTGTATGACAGTTAACAGAAGAAGGCCTTGGCAGCTGAGGGGATGGCTCAACGCAAAATGTATTTGCAGTGCAATTATGAGAAACTGAGTTCAAATCCCCAGAATCCATGAAAGCCTGGTGCATGGTGCTCACTGAGGGGAGGAGACAGGCAGAGCCTATGGGCTTGCTGCCTAGATAATCTCTCCCAATTAACAGGCCTCGGGTTTCGTGAGAGATCCTGTCTCAAGGAATAAGGTGGAAGCTGGTTTTAGTAGTGCACACCTTTGACCTCAGCACTTAGGAGGCAGGGACTTGGTGATCTCTGTGAGTGTGAGGCTAGCCTGCTCTATCTACATAGTGAGTTTTAGGCCAGCTAGGGCTACATGGAGAGATCCTGTCTTGAAAACAAACAAACAAATATGGTAGAAAGTGATAGAATATTAGAGACAAGATTGAGGCTGCAAATTAACTGCCTTGAAAATGTAAGACCCCCCAAAAACCGAGGGTGCCCCAGCACCCCACGCCCTGGAAGGCGACAACCAAATCACTTGCAAGAAACAGTCTCGATGCAATAACATGAGGATTTCTTTATTCCAGAATTCTGGGTTCCACAGCCATAGACCGCGCAAGGGTAGAGGACTGAGGACCACGAGTACCGAATTGCGACAGCTTTTATAAGTTTATGACAAAGCCCGCGAATCACAAACCAATCATTTCTTAGCATGGAGAGCCCTCGAATCACAAACCAATCATTTCTTAGCATGGAGAGCCCGTGAAATGCGAGCCAATTCATTTGTACCACTCCCTAGTTTTTAGGCCAATCAGTTTAAATTATCAGAGCCTGCGCTCAGTGGACCAATTAGTTTCCTATTTTCTTGAATGTTTATAGCTGTGTGAACTCCTGCATAGGGGTAATGGCGTAAGTTTACAGAAGCAAGATAAGCTTAGCCCATTTCCAGTTACCTTATGGGGCCAGGACCACCTATTCAAGGCCTTTCTGCTAGGTCTAAACAAAGGGCGGGCTCTGGAATGTGACCTTTTACCTAGTTTCTAACAAAGCGAGATAGCATTTTAAACTTCCGACTTCTTGGGGTCATTAGAGTTAGGCTGTATTATTTTCTATCCTTTCAGAAACAGGTGTCTCAGGAAGACAAAATGTACTTCCTGGAGGGACAATGCAGAGTTCAAAGCTAGGGAGGGAGCAGGCACTTGTGGCTACAAGGCCTTCATCTTTTATCCAAGGGAAAGGGGAAGTGTTCTGTTCCTCATTGGCTGGGTGATTTCTGCCTGAAGCAGGTGTGAATTGTGTCTCCCACCACCGTGGACCTGCTAATGACTGCTGCTGCAGAGGCCACAGCAAGGGACTTTGCTGGGGAAATGACAAAAGAGAACGAGCCTTCTATATGCAAAGCTTAGCAGGTAGCAGGTGGCTTCTTTGGTTTGCTTTGTTTGAGGCAGGGTCTCAGGTAGCCCAGGCTGGCCTCTATTTCCCCATGTAGTGGAGGATGAACACTCGATCCTTCTGCCTCCACCTCTTGAGTGTTAGGATTCCAGGCAGAGACCTGGAGTTGCTCAGTTCTCAAAGGCTGAGTTCCGAGCTAGTGAAGAGCTTTAAGAATGTCCCAAAGGGAGGCCACCAGTTGAGCCCAGCTCTGAGAGCTCAGGTAAATCTGGGTGCTACTGTTTGCATGTGCAATGTACTCCATAGGGTCATGTGTTTGAACCCTTGGAACCAAGATGGTGGCATTGTCTTGAGACTTGGGAAACTTTTAGGCAGCGGTCGTGGAGGGGGGGGGAGTGCGCAGAAAACAAGTTCTGGCAGGTCATGAACTTGACAGGTCTCACTAGCCATGCACTGGGGGAACTCCTACATGGCTGAGGTGTGAAAGCCTCCTGCGGAGCACCATGGAGCCTGTGACTATGCATCACACTGGGCACCCCTAGACTGGATTAGAGTGTGGGCTCCCTTCAAGACCTTACAGTCACTTTCAACAAGTCTGCATCTTAAAGAAGCCTTCTGCGGTTTCACATAAATGCTAGGCCAGGGCCCCATGCTTGTCAGAGACAAGATACAGGATGATCAAGGAGATGGCTGGTGTAGAAGTGTCTGCCAAATAAGCATGGGGACCTGAGTTCAAATCCCCAGACCCACGGAAAAACCCAGGTGTGCCGGTGAAAGCCTGTAATTCTACTGCTGAACAAGTGGGGACAGGAGGCTCCTTGGCGCTGGATGGCCGCTGGGTTTGATGCCTGGGTGAGCTCGTTTCAGTGGCGAGAGATAGAGGAAGGCAGCCAGCATCAACTGCCAGACTCCCCACCCACACACATGTGCACTCACTCACCCCCACACAGGTATACATACAGAAACATACACACACACACATACGTCATATGTGCTTGTGTGTGCATGTGCATACACACACTTACATGCAAAGACAGAAGCCCACCTTCAGAGAGCTGCTTTAATAAGACCAACCTCTGTCAGCATGCACCTTGTCCACCATGTTGCATGTTTGTCTCTGACGTGTGTGCACTCGTATATCCAGTAGGGATCTTTCATTCCATAAGTCAGTGATAGTGGACTTATCAAAAGGGGGATTTTCATAAACTTGCATATTCAACAAACACTTATTGAGAGCCTACCTTGAGTCAGACTACTGACAAGTTTGGAGTTAGTGCTTGTTTCAGGCAAAGCTTGATCCAGCAACTCATAGTTTTGCTGAAGACTCGCTTCACCTCTGCCTGTTTTGCTTTCCAATGACTCCTTCTTAAACTCTGCACAGTGCTCTTCCTTGGTCTACCTAGCAGGCATCTGTCTCCCTTACAACCTCACTGGGCTGTTGAAGAGGGAGTTTCTCTCTCAAGAACTCCTTCAGGAAAACTAATATTCATGTTCTGTGGCCACTTGATTGGCTGCAGCCAGCCGGGAGGCTGACAGTGAGCCGGTATTCCAGTTGGTTTAAACCAACGAAGACCGGTTGCAGAAGCTAAGAGTGGAAGGCAAACCACCCCAGCCGCCTACAGAATTGAATTCTTTAAAGAACAGGATGCTGGGGGGGGGGGAGGGGGGACGGGGGAGCAAATGTGGACAAGCGAGTAGCAACATCAGCATCCTGCTGTTTCTGCTACTGTGTGGGGGGCCCCAAAGGGACCAAATGCACAGCAGGAACCAGCCTGGCCATGTCTGAATTCTAGGCATACCAAGATTTGATAAGCTGTGTGACTTTATAAACTTGTTTGACCTCTCTGTGGCACGGTGCTCTTGTTTGGTGGTGCAAAAAGCATTGTCATCGAGCCAGGAACAAGCTTTCAGTCCAGGTGTTCCATCTCTCAGGGTTGGTCCTCCCTTGGGCCTGTTGTTTTCCAGGAAGCTGTTGCCCAATTCCTCCAAGGCAGGAGGGATCATGAGAGCAGTATTCTTTCCTATAAATGCTCAGCCAAGGGTCCTGGGGCCGGTGACTGGATTCATTAACCGCAGGTGCCACCGTGGTCTGTGCTGATTTAGGACGGCACTATCCAAACCAGTGACTTTTCACGCTTCTCCAACTGTATAAAAATGAACCGTCATCGGCGATCTATACATAGAAAGTTCCCGGTTCCGCGCTTGTGCAAAGAGGGTGGGCGTGCTGAGACATTTGCATAAAGCTGATGGATGCGGAAGGCTGTGGGCTTTGGGGGGAGCTTGTTTGCTTGTGGTTTGAGGGGCTACCGTGCCCTCCCAGTAGAGCTAGGAAAGACAAGAGAATAAGAATAAATGAGATAAACTCGGAAAGAACCACAGCTTTTCCAAATGAAGGAGGGGGAGGAGGCAGTCCCTCCGAAATAGCAATGCTCAGTCTGTAAGAATGGGCAGGTTTTAAGAGAGATGAAGCAGGACTGGAAACCTGGCCTCCAGGTGGACTTGGAGGACCTGAGACAGGCATGTGGGATCCGCCTTTCCTATCTGCCCCCTCACTGCCCTTTCCCAGTATTGTTAGACTTAAGGAGGCAACTAATGGGCTCTGCTCTAAGCACAGGGATATTTAGACATGCAAATGAGCACAGCTAGTTAATGAGCGAGAGTGATTAGGCAGCAGTGAGCTGCCAGTCCCAGTCAAACAATAGGTGAAAGGACCAGGTGTCTAAAAGGGGACCTCCACCTTCACCTCCAGCCCCTGCCATCTCCAACCCACAGGGCAGGCTACACCAGAGAAAAGGAAGATTCAGGGAAGATCTGGGTGGGTCTCCTCAGGGACCTCCCCCAGAGTCTTTTGAACTACTCCAGGGCTCCAAAGAGTTGTGAAGCAGCCATTTCCTCCCAGAGCTTCCCTGGTGGGTGGTATTGGGCAAGTGACATGCAAATCGAACAGGAGAAGAGGGGCTCCGTGGAGGGTGAAGGTTCCCAGGAACCTTTCTGGGCAGTTATTGGGAACCTCGGGAATTGGGAATCCAGGGAAAGAATTTGTGAAGGGAAACAGGAGGTAAGCATCTGCATTTGCAGGGACAGAGACTCTGTGTTACTGGAAAAAGTACAGATTTCAGATTTTATGGACCTGAATTTATTGAGCCAGATCTATCAGATGTGCTGTATCCATGAAAGCTAGCTAGCTGAAGGGGTGCCAACTGCAGAGCCAGCCTTCCCCTCTTGATAAATTATGGAACTTGGCCCGTGGCATATTACTTTCTCGGCCACTCGAGGGATGCTGAGCATGGGAGGTCATTACAGCAGACTCACAGCCAGTCTAAACCAGACTGGTAATGTACTTTCTGAGTTGTTCTGAGGCAGTCTAGAGCAAGGCCTGGGGCTTTTGCTATTTTTCTCCTTCTTCCCTCCTCCATCAGCTCCCTGCTCTTTGTGATATATATAAAGCCCCACCCCCTACCCCCCACCCCTCTGCCCCCCCACCCCTCTGCCCCCCCACCCCCCTACATGACTTTGGGGATAGGGAAGTAGTACAGTCGGTGGGTGGAATGTCTGCCAAGAGTGAGCCAGCTTCTAGGGTCCATCGCCAGCATAGCATAAACTGGGCAT
The DNA here is from genome assembly GCF_947179515.1 of Apodemus sylvaticus. Lineage (NCBI taxonomy): Eukaryota > Metazoa > Chordata > Mammalia > Rodentia > Muridae > Apodemus > Apodemus sylvaticus. Next base: position 44,931,896 of record NC_067481.1, read on the forward strand.
GGTGGTGCCTGTTCTATAGATAAGGAGAGAGCGAGGCAGGTTGGTTCTGAAGGAGCAGATGTATAATTACCTTCAGGAATGAACTTTATTAGGAGAAAGAGCCCTGAGGCCATGATCAAACTTTGAGATGGGACCAGACACAGTAGGGCTGGAGAGGTGGCTCAGCGGTTAAGAGCACTGACTGTTCTTCTGAAGGTCCTAAGTTCAATTCCCAGCAACCACATGGTGGCTCACAACCATCTGTAATGAGATCTGATGCCCTATTCTGGGATGTCTGAAGACAGCTACAGTGTACTTACATATGATAAATAAATAAATCTTAAGAAAGAAAGAAAGAAAGAAAGAAAGAAAGAAAGAAAGAAAGAAAGAAAGAAAGGAAGGAAGGAAGGAAGAAAGGAAGAAAGAAAGAAAGAAACAGACAGTGTCTTGTACCCGAGACAGCATGACTGGAGTCTTGAAGGGAGGGAGGGCCCAACCTTTCAAACCTGAAGAGAAGCATCATTAAGAGGGATGGCTAAAAGTAACATCAAGAAAGATGCAGAGCCGCTGGGATCCGGGTGGGCTGCCGTGATCTGGATAGTCTGGAGTCCCAGAGGAGAGCCCCGAGAAATCCCACAAAGGAATATATCTGACTTTTACAGCAGCAAGTTTCACACTGTGTGATTTAGTCTGATACTGGTGTAGCGAGGAGTATGCGGAAGAAAGGTATTGGCTCAGGGTATCAATTGAGGCTTTGAGGCTTTTAACTGTCTGTTTCAGAGAAACCGAGGTGGGGAGGGGGAGGGGAGGGGGAGGGAGGGGGACGGCTGCTTTCTTTGGGCTGTGAAATCTCTTAGAATGCTGAGCATCTTAGAGAGGCAAACCTGTGACCTCAGAGCATGCCCATGATCCCAGCGCTCAGAAGACAAAGGCAACGAACAAAGCTCCAGGCTGGTGCTGGGGCGGTGGCTCAGGCTCAGGTGGCTTACTCAGTGAGTAAGAGCTCTTAGTACTCTTTCAGAGGACCTAGGTTCAGTTCCCAGCACCAACAGTTGGTGGCTTGCGACTGTTTGTAATTCCCGTTCCAGGGGACCTTATGCTCTCTTGTGACCTTTGAATGCACATATATACACTCAGCCACCCACATATAGAAAGATTTAAAAACAACAACTTTAAGGTAACCCTTGGCTACACAGTTTCAGGCCAACCTGAGCTACATCAGACCTTGTCATACATACAACAACAACAATGACAAATATCCTACACCTCCTCTACAAAAAAGTGAACCATCTTTTTTGCTTGCACATATACAGACACCCACGAAAGGCTTAAAAGCTTCAAAGCAGCTTAAATCTGTACCAGGTCCCCTCAAATCCTCCATCTCTGCCAAGTGACTTGATAGCTCCAGACTCATGCCATGGACCTAACCTTCTATTAAGGGCATCACACTCTGCACCATGTCACCCAGAATCACTGAGCCCTGCCCCTAAATATGGATGCCATGCTAATGAGACTTGGTGTTAATTCAACAGCAGTAGAGAGCGGGTGTGTGCACAGATCACACACACAGAGAATGGTATTGAAAAGCAGGAGTAATAATTAGAGTTTAATAAATGGTAATTTGCTCTTTGCCACTGCGTGTGTCGGGAGTCAGGGAGTGTAATAAAGGGGTCCCTTCAGGAAGGTAGAAAGCAGAACATTTGCTGCAATGGCTTCATTTTCATTCTCAGGACTGAAATTAATTCTTGTCTACCTACGGATCCTCTCCTTTCTGAAAATAACTCCCACAGAGTGTAGAAGACACAATTTGATAAGAATTATTTATCACTGGGACCAAATTTTAACTGAAGTTACAGAATGAAGACGTCCTAGCTCCAGAGAGACAACGTGTGGTAAAGAATGCAGACAATTATCTGGACCATTCAAGGGAGGAATTGTTCTTGCTTGACTGAGCATTTGACTCATCTGAAGAATTGTTCTCATCCTTTAGGTCTGGTGGGGAAGTCCTGGCCAGAAGATGGGGCAGCAAAGAGCTGTATGAGCATGCATGGAGACAGGACAGGAAGGCTGCATAAGTTTCAGCCCCCACAGCTATATGATGGCAGGCATAATAGGCTGGCCAGGCAGAGCAGTGATTGGAGGACGTATTCCTTGGTGCCAAACACATGAAAGCAAGCAATGCTAGCAGACACAGAAACCAAGGCCAAGTGAGCCAGAGTAAGACCTGAAGTTTTACTGAGTGGGTCTGGGAAGATGAAGAAACCAAAATGAACAGAACGAGATGGTGTATGTGCACAAGCTCAGGTTGGCACATTTGCATGTGTGGTGTGAAAATGGAAGCCCCTGAAAGTTCTCCCCTTTTAAATACAGCTACTTTAGGGGCTGGAGAGATGGATCAGGAGCTAAGAGTGCACAGTGCTCTTGCAGAAAACCCTCATTCAGTTCCCAGAACCTATGATGGGCAGCCCACAACCAACTGTAACAACTCCAGCTCTGGAGGAATTTCAGTGCCTCTGGCTTCTGTGGACACACACACTCATGTGCACATACTTCCCCCACTCACACATAATTAAAAAGAAAATAAAAAAAAAATTTAAAGACAGCTGCTTTAGAACTGAGTGGAGGCGGTGCTCTGGATAGCAGAGTGTTTCCTTAGTAACCATAAAGTGTTGCATCCCCAGCACTGTGTAAACCAGATGTGGTGAGCATTGTGAAAACCAGATGTGGTGATGTGTGCCTGTAATCTCAACACTCAGGAGGTGGAGGCAAGACAACCAAACATTCAACAATGTCCTTGGATGCTACCGTAATTACTTTTCTATTGCTGTAATAAAATGCCATGAGCAAAGCAACTTATAGAAGGAAGGGTTTATTTAATTCTTTTTGGTTCCAGAGAGATAGGAGTCTATCGTCACAGCAAGGAACATTACAGCAGGCAGGCAGAATGCTTGAGCAGAAGCTGAGAGATCACATACAGATCCAGGAACAGAAAGCAAAGAGAGGACTGGAGATGGAAGGGGACTTCTGAAACTTAAAACTCACCCCTCGTTGCACTCCTCCTCCACCAAGGCCACACCTCCTAATCCTTCCCAAGTAGTTCCACTAACTCAGGTCAAGTATTCAAATACATGAGCCTGTGAGGGCTATTCTCATACACACCACCACAGCTACATAGCGAATTTAAGTTTAGCCGGGGTTACAGATTTAATTAAATAAATAAAATAAGCAATTACGGAGGCAAAGACAGCTGCTTTATTTAAATGTCTGGGTGATCTATAACTGCGATTTATTCATTGTCAAATGGTGCACTCCGGTTTTTTGTTTTTGTTTTTTTTTCTTGTTTTGGATTTGGTTTTTTCGAGACAGGGTTTCTCTGTATAGCCCTGGTTGTTCTGGAACTCACTCTGTAGACCAGACTGGCCTTGAACTCAGAAACCTGCCTGCCTCTGCCTCCCAGAGTGCTGGGATTACAGGCATGCGCTACCACTGCCCGGCTTGCACTCAGTTTTCAAACACAAATTTCTCTTGGAGGTTATGGTGGCTTTTTATATGAAATGTCCTCCATAGAGTCTCATGTGTTGAAGATTTGGTATACAGCTGGTGGATCTCATCGTGGAGAGGTGACTGGATTGTAAAGGCAGAAAGGTCATCCATGGACTAACCGATCGGTGAGTTCAGACTGGGTGGGCGCTGAGGAAGTGGGCCCTGGCCTAGATCACTGGGGACATGTCCTGGAAGGGCACACCTTGCCCTGGCCTGTATTCTCATCTGCTTCTCTGCTCGGCTCACGGAAGCCTCTTCTGCCACGTGCTCCTGCCATAATGACAATCTCCATTTCTTCAGGCAGCAAAGTGTCAGCTGAGCATGGACTGAAACCTTTGACCCTGTTCTAAGACGTTTGTCACAGGGACAACAAACTCAGCCAACACAGAGTTCAATGCCATAGCTACTAAGTTTGCTGTAGAAATCAGTACTTTCTGGCCAGGATGGATTTATAATTCCTTTTCTCAAAAGGCAAACCTTTATTCCTCTCTCCCTGAGTGTGGGCTGAGTTTTAGTGTCTCGCATCTCTAGTCTCAGCACTGGGGAGCTTGAGGCAGGAAGACAGCCAGGAGTTCAAGGCTACTTGGGCTACCTAGAGAGAGACCTTGTCTCAAAACAAAAACAAAAAGACACAACAAAACAACAACAAAACCAAACCAAGCACACAATCAAAAAAACCAAAACAAACCACCAAAGCTGTGGGAGATGGGGCACAAAGAATACAAGACCCGGAGGATCGGGAGGATGTTGTGGAGTTATGATTGGCTACTGCGTTCATGAACTCCTGGCAACAGGGACCGCTCAAGAGCACATCCCATTCCATTGCGCAAGGCAGCAAGGATTCAGTGTTATCAACAGGACTAGGTTGCCCTTGCTCAAGTAAATAACTCCGGACACATGCTCAGTAGGCAACCTTAACTATGTGCAAGGGGCTATGCATAAAAAAGGAGATGTAAAAGAGGGAGGAAATTTGCTGATGGAAGGAGAAAAGGGGTCAGAGGAGGTAGTGGGGGCAGGGCTGGGGAGTGAGTGCAGGTGCTTGCCACCAAGCCTGGCAACCCGAGTTGGCTCTCCAGGACCCTTGTGGTATAAAGAGAGCCAACGCCTGAAACTTGTCTTCTTACCTCCAAACGTGTGCCATTTCACACACACACACATACACGCACAAAAAGTGTAGGAAAACATTTAAGAGGGGGTGATGGGGGAACACAATCAAACTATATTTCATATTTATGAAACTGTGAAAGAAGAAAAGGATGCATAAACGAACCACAGCAGTGGCGACAACACTAAGGACAACAACGATCGCAGTCTAACACAGGAGTCTAAATCCATGAGTGTTCCCCGAGGAGTGCGTGAGTGAGACCAGGCTGTCTCCTGCAGATGAATGGCCCAGAGCTTAGGGGCCTTGAGCAGACAGCACAGGGACAAACAAGACTGCAGCTCTCCAGGGTTTGTTGGTGGAGCGCAGCCTGCCTCTGTATTTATGCACCAGGGCTTCATCATTTGCTACCCACACTTAGGGGATTAATTCCTGGGACAGGCAGTCAGTAACACACCAGCCAGCCAGACGACAGACACAGATAAGAGCAGCCCGGGTTGTAATTCTCATCCCATTGACAGCCTTCAGCTAGCAGAGAAAGAACGCAGCAGCTGAAAGCTTCCATTCAAAGTGGGTAACAATAAGTTACAAGTGACTGGGTGGGAAGGGCAAGGGCGAGGTGGGCTGCAGGAGGGTGGGCGGCCAGGCCTGCTCTTTGCACCAGCTGAGACCACAGGGCCAGACAGAAGGCAGGCTGAGAGCCTGCTTAGATCTTAGGGAAATGGTGAAAGCTTTTCAGTTTAGAAAACAAGAATGTAAGAGCTTGTTTGCCCCCTTTACATACAAAGCCTTTAGGGCCTTTACATTTTTAAGGTGAATATGATCAAGGTATATCAAGGCATGTATGGGAATGTCATAATGAGATCCATTGCTCTGTACAATTAATTGATGAATATAATTGCTGAGGAGCACCAGAATCTAGAGTGAACCTTAGCCTGATTCACCAACCCACCCTCCTCTTCCTCCTTCTCCTCTTCCTCCTCCTCCGCCTCTTTTTGTTCTCATACCTGGGAATGTCTTCCTGGGATCTCTGAATGATTAAATAGCACAGATTCAGGCAGGGCTACAGCAATGGCCACTGCCCCATTGTTGTCCTCTTTCAATGAACCATTGTGCCTAGAACATAAAATAGAAGAGAACTGCTGCTATGGGTGAGCTGTGTAGATGGTTCAACTGGTAGAGAGTTTGCAATGTAAGTACAAGGACCTGGGTTCGAATCCTCAAAGACTATGTAAAAGCCAGGCACAGTTCATTTCAGTGTCCCTGCCAGATGGGTGATAGAGACAAGAGAAATCCCTGCAACTGAAGGACCAGCTAGCCAGGAGTAATACTGCAGTGACGAGAGCTGCCCCTAAACAGGGAGAAGGTGAGGACCAAGCCCAGAGGTTGTGCTCTGACCTTCACACCCATGTTCATATGCACACACATGAACATGCACACACACTCCACACACAACTTATTTTAAATTAAACACACAGAATTACTGTATAATCCAAGTCCACTACTTAAGTATATTCCCTAAAGAACTGAAGACCATGCACAGGACTATTTGTTACAGCACTATTCACTAGTCAAAATGGCCATCAATACATGAATGGATAAACAAATTGTGGTATAGCTATATCATGGAATAGTATTCAGCCATAAGAGGGGAGGATAGATTGGTGCCTTCTACCACATAAATGCACTTTGAAGAGATAATTCTGAGAGAAGTCAAACACAAAGGTTATAGGTAGCACGGCTCCTTTAAATGCAATATCCAGGGGAGGCAAATGCATAGGCACAGAACACAGACTGAGAGTTGCTGGGGTCTGAAGGGAGACAAGCAAAGAAATTTCATATTGAGTACATGTGTCTGTTTGTTTGTTTGTTTGTTTGAGACAAGCTTTCTCTGTATAGCCCTGGCTGTCCTGGAACTCCATTTCTCTGCCCCCCCCCACACACCCTGAGTGCCTGAATTAAAGGTGTACACCTGTTGTCCTGCCTCCACCCGGTTGCTTTTCCAAGGTCTTCCTTCTCTAAGTCTGGGCCTCAGAAGTGCCCTGGCTCTCAGACCTCTTCAAATGCTCTCCTGTCGTCATCTTCCACTGAGGCCACCTTCAGCCCCTTCAGGTAACTATCCAGTGCCTAGGATCTCTGCCCACAATCCTGTCAGTCCGTACTCCCACAAGGGAGAGCCCAGCCCTTGCCTAGTTGTTTTAAAGATATTCCCCAAAGACTTTGAGCCTAGATTTTTAGAATCAGATGGAACACTTTGGCCCTTGTCACCCAGTGCTGTGCAACTAACTCATAAAAGAATGATTGACAAGCTTTTTTCTATCAATATGTTTTTTTAAAAAAGCTACTCATAAAGCCATGCAGGGTAGTACATGCCTGTAATCCCAGCACTGGGGAGGCAGAGGAGTCCCTTGAGTCCCAGGGATCTTGAGTCCCTGAGCTACACAGCAAGACCCTGTTTTAAAACAAAAACAAGGGAACTGGAGAGATGGCGCAATGGTTTAAGAGCACTGACTGCTGTTCCAGAGGTCCTGAATTCAATTCGCAGAAACCACATGGCGGCTCACAACCATCTGTAATGGGATCTGATGCCCTCTTCTGGTGTCTGAAGACAGAAAAAGTGTACTCATATACAAAAAGATAAAATAAATAATTCTTTAAAACAAAAACAAAAAACATCTAGTTGCTGTTGAGCCTTGGTGTGCACCAGATACTGAGTTGCATACTATGAAAAGAAGTGCACTAGTCCCTTGGAGAGGTGTTACTAAACCTCACCTTGCAGAGGAAGGCAGCAAAGCTTAGGGAGATGGAAGAATGGGCCAGCTAACGAGTGCAGAACACTGACTGGAAAAGCCAGATTCTGTCTTTCCATGGCACATGGTCCAAAACCTGTCACTCATCAGAAGTGAGTCTTAGCAGCAATAGGGACATGTGCCCCTGCTGACAAGCCCCTGGGAAACTACATCCAATATGCAAATGAGAAAGAAGAAAAGCTGAGGGAACAGAGCATCCTAGGTGCTCTGTGCCCTCATTGGCTGCACCCTTGACCTGGAGTAGAATCGGCTCGCTCCTAATGGGAGCCTGAGTGTCTCTTTAGCCGGAGGCCTGCACTTGTGGAGACTGATGAATTTTCTGTCTAGCTCCTTCTCGATTGGGTTACCGACCCATACCATCAGTGTATTAGACTCTGGAGTCCATGAACCTCAGTTTGAATCCCAGCATGTCCTCTTACTAATGATGAGGCTTCAGACTCAAGAAGCATCATTTCTATGCCCTAAATATTTGTGGCTCTCTCAGCTAAGAGCTCAGTGACGGAAGGTTCCCTCCCCTCCTGCCAGGCAACAAGCAGGCTCTGCTCTTTCCACATTCCAGGTCTCAGGGTTATCTCTGGTCACAGTTCTAGACCTGGGGTGATTCTTAATCCGCTCTCTCCCCAGAGCTCTCACCCCCCTCTGCCCTCAATCCACACAGGCATGTGATCAGGTCTTGGATCCAAACACAGACTGGATATGAAAAGGACGTTGTATCTGAGTCCAGAGCCCAGAGTTCCATGGGTCAGGTTTCTACCTCCCACAAGCACTAATCAGGTCTGCAGAGTCACATGAGGGCCCGGGACCCCAGCCCAGATGGTCTCGTGTCTCACCACAGGCTGGATGAAGCTGGGACACACTGCCTGACTCCCAGCTACAGGCTCAGCCCACTCCCCGTGGGAGCCATTCCTGGGAAAGCTGGGAAATACATGAATGTATGAATCAAATCTTCTTCTTACCCCAGCCATGCATGTCATCTCAAAGACTCCTTATCCCCTGTTTATGCTCTCACAGTGTCCCTTCTATGTGGAGTTGATCTGGTCTCTCTAGAGTGTGCATAATACACTAAGTGGATTATACATGAGCAGCCTCATTTCATGCTGACAGTCTTGGAAGGTGAGTACTGTTTTTATCCCCATCCTATAGACCACTGCGATCACTACCATTCATAGAGAGAATGAAGCAGATGCTCTCCATGCATGGGGGTCATTGGCTGACTCTTCTGCCACTGTTACTTCTATGGTATAGCTGTTACGATCATTGCCCATTAAATAAGAACCAGAAAGATAGAGTGAGTGGCCCAGGTCACACAGACGATGATGGACAAGGGCTAGTCTTCCAGTCTGGTCATTCTGGCTTCTGGGACTCCTAGCCATTCTGCTGCATTGTGATTCTTGAGACAGACTCCCATGTCACCTTAGGGCACACAGCTTATGTTACAAATCGATGAGCTGTGAGGCAGAGGGCCCTGGCTCGATCATGAAGGTTTCCCCAAGTGCTGAAGGACAGACCACAGTAATTGATTTCTTGGTTGAGCTTTTAAATGTCAGAGTGTGCGTGACCACCTCAGACCTTGGGTCCAGAAGTAAAATGCAGAGGGAAAGGACATTCATTCCTCTGGTGTGTGAGCTGAGGAGGAGGAGGCAGGCAGAGCAATGATGGGGGTGTGCACATGCAGGATGTGTGGGCTTCCCAAGGAGGCGGTGGGGGATGGGAGTGGGCTGAGAACGGCACACTTGACCTTGAGTGGCTGGGAAACCATTTACAGTCTGACACCAGCTGAGGAGAGATGGGTGGTAACTGATTTTGCTCGCAGTCTATATCGATTGATCCCTGTTTGGATCAAATCCTTAGATAGCCTGACGGGTAAGCCCCACTCACCTGCTCTCAGAGCTCACCCAGACCCCTCCTGCATGGCTCTATGGGCTTGACCAGTCCACTCACTGTCTGTCTTAGCAGCTAGGGGACAGACATACCCACAACAGACAGAAAGCTCCTGCTATCACATAGTCTCGAAGGAGATTGACAGGCTAAGGGAGACTGCAAGAAATGACCACAGGTGAATTTCAGATGTGTTGTGTGCCACAGTAAGGCCAGAAAATGAGGTCAAGGTCATGTGAGGGACTTGTGGGGGGCAGGAGGAGGGCTTCTTTGAGCACTTGACATTTCACAAGCCAAGATTACAAGCGTACAATACCATACCATATAGTTTGTGCTGTGCTGGGGATCAAACCCAAAGATTAAGACATGGGCAAACACTGCCAATGAGCTATATCCCAGCTTCAGAGAGAGGTCCTAACAGGTCCTAACCAGAAACAACAACAATTCCCCTCCATCTTCCATGTATGCAGCTTTTGGATTTATGAGACTAAGAGAAGAACATTAGCGACTACCATAGTTTCATCTTTTTTCTTTTTACTTTTTTTCTTTTTGAAACATCATCTAATTATACATCTCTGGTTGTCCTGAAACTTACTTACTATATAGATCAGGCTGATCTCAAATTTACAGAGATCTGTCTGCCTCTGTCTCCCAAGTGCTGAGATCAAAAGTGTATGAGCCCCAAGCGTAGCTTACACATTATCTGTTTCTAAAATAGAGGGACTGTTTTATACATTTGCATAAGGATTAGCATACACAGGCACATCGCAAACAGGCAAATGCTGTTTTTGTGTTTTTTTTTTTGTTTTGTGTGCGTGTGTGTGTGTGTGTGTGTGTGTGGTTTTTTTTTTTGTTTTTTTTTTTGGTTTTTTTCGAGACAGGGTTTCTCTGTGTAGTCCTGGCTGTCCTGGAACTTACTCTGTAGACCAGGCTGGCCTCGAACTCAGAAATCCGCCTGCCTCTGCCTCCCAAGTGCTGGGATTACAGGCATGCACCACCACTGCCCGGCCGTGTGTGTGGTTTTTGCAATGAGTTACCGTTTTGTCTCGACAGCACCTAGCCACGGGCTTTGCACATATTGAAGGCTCAGAAAAGTGGCCATCATCTGCAGCAGTGGCAGGAAGTGTGTAACTCAAAGGGGCTGCCTGGATACAGTCTGTCACATTTGTCATCCCAAAGACTGCTCGATGGTACCTTCTTCCCCAGGTGATCTGGTATTTTTAGCCTCAGCTGCACACTGGAAATAAAATCACCTGGGGTCTTCAAAAGAAAACTTTTGTGCCTGGGTCCCATGGGTAGGGATGTCTGATTTCATTGGTCTGGGTAGTACCCAACCACTTGGGGTTTGGAACAGCTCTCTAGGGATTCTGACACTGCAGATTCAATAATTAACTAAGGATGCAGAGCCAGGCAGAGGACTGAGGGCTGAGCAGGGACAATGTGGTGTCTTCCCTCTCTGGTTGGTCCCTTCCTCTCCTGTGTCCCTTTGGCCTAAGAGACTGCCATCTTTGGAAAGAGGAGGCTGGGGCTCCGGGTGGTGGGAGTTTTGGAGATCCCCTCCACAAAGCTGTTATCTAGGCACCTTTTCACACATTCTGAAAGATGCCCCTTCCCACCAAACTCAGCTTGCGTAGTCCTGGGCTTATACTAGTTCATTCTCACTGAGTGTCCTGAGATCTGGCTCCAGGTGAAGCATAGGGCACTGGGATGCTGAGGGATTCCCCCCGCAGAGGATGATGAGCCCCCATGCCAGAGAGTCGGAATGGCAGCCCAAGTTACTGAGGTAGGCTCAGGAGAGTGCTCACAAGAGGCTGTCTGGAAAATCTTGTTTGAGATGAATAGTGATTAAAATTGTGGCTTGGGGCTTTGAGATAAGGTTTTGCTACGTTACCTAGGCTGACCTCACCCTTCCAGACTCACATGACCCTCCTACCTCCATTTCTGGGACAACTGAGACTGAGGTGTGCATTATTGTGCCTGCTAATAATCCTATATAAATGAGAATTCATCTGCTGGTTATGGTGGGGCAAGCTTTAATCCTAGCACTCAAATAGGCAGAGGTACAGGGATCACTGGGATTTTGAGGCCAACCTGGTCTACAAAGGGAATTCCAAGATAGTCAGGGCTATACACAAAGAACTTGTCTTAGAATAAACAAACAAATAAATAAGTAAATAAATGAATAAGGACTCTAAATCATTGGTGAGAAAAGTATCTCAGAGTCTTCTCAATGTTCCAGATAGATGCTCTACATAATTAATAACGGAAATAATAGTTTATGTGGGGCAGAGGATGTAGCTCAAATCGTAGAGCACTTGCCCCTGAGCACTTGCCCCACTATGCAGTAAGCCCTTGGTTTGATTCGTAGCACTGCCTAAACAGGAAGTGGTGGTGTACAACTGTAATCCCAACACTTGGGAGGTGGAGTCAAGATGCCAAAAATTCTGGGTCATTTTAGTTTACACGGCAAGCTGAGGAGGTCAAACTGGGTTAAATGAGATCTTGTCCAAAAATGAATAAAAGGGGAGGAGAGAAGGAAGAAGAAAGAGGAAGGAAGGAAGGAAGGAAGGAAGGAAGGAAGGAAGGAAGGAAGGAAGGAAGAAAGGGAGGGAGGGATGGAGGAAGGAAGGGAGAAAGGGAGGGAGGGAGGAAGGAAGGAAACAAGGGAAGGAGGGAGGGAATGAAGGAGGGAGGAAAGAAGGGAGGTAGGAAGGAAAAAGCTTAGTGGCTCCAGGTAGAACCTTTATAATGTGAGGTATCACCGGAGAAGACTGCTCCAACATGAGTTTAAGTCAATAGAAAGTCTTTATTAGCTGCCTGGTGACTACCCTGGGTGTTTGGGATCTCACCCTGAGCCTTTCTCAGAGTGAGGTTTTAAGCGCAAAAACCATGTCCTAGGTTGATGTATTTCAGTTAATGAGAACAGTTAGCCAGAAACAGAACAGAAGCCAAAAAGCAAGGTTAGCACATTTTGAGATTTTTCCAGAACTACGGGCTTTGATGGATCAGGCCTTTGATGGATGGTAGGTCGTGCTGTCTCCATGCTGGGTTTTACAGGGTAAGTGCATCTTCCATCGTGGAATCAGTTGTGCTAAGGTCTGGGGCTCTGTTATACTTCATAGTGCTTATCAAATCTCCACAAGACCCCTGTGAGGCACATATGGGCAACCTGGGGAAACTGAGGCGTAAGAGGCCAGGACTGTACTCCAGGCTATCTATTAGGCTTATCCCCTTAACCATCACATCCAAAGTTTCCATCACCCTGCCACATCCTAGAGGGAGAATTACTGCCTTACTCTTCATGGTCAACGATAATTCAGAGCTCGGAGACTGCTATTGTAAGATGGGGAGCTGAGTCTGGTCCTGGCCTCCCTGATTCTGGAAGTCTGGATTCTTTACTTCAATCTGCCCCAGATCCAGGCAGCTTCCATGACCCCACCCTGCTTGGACAGGTCGCAAGTCACTTGCAATTTTTCTTGACTAAAGAGATCAAAGGGCAGACATCATCATTCACATTGAGGGGGTCCCCTACTCCCACAGACTGTGACAGGAAGTCAAAATCATCAAGGTGGGGCCCACTCACTGAAGAATGGGCTTCCCCAGTCCTATATGACTGGTGCCTAGTGGCAGCTCTAGAATGGCCTGATATTTTTTATAGGAAGTTTTGCCAGGCCCGAGTTTCCACCATATTTTTAAGCAGGGTTGTGAGGGCACCAAGAAATCTACATCTTGCTAGAGTGAGCACAGCCTGGGATGTATCTGACTTTCCTATAAGCTCCTTGGAATCCACTGGCCAGACCCACAGTACTCAGCCTTCTCTTCTCCTAGATTCTGAGCCTGTTTGACAAAGTCCAAGAGGACCTCTCTGCACTCTGGGAGACACTAAGGGCTTGGCACGAACCAAATTATACTGAATTAATTGGATGTCATTAGTACTGTCAGGGAGGGGGCTGGGAAGCAGCAGCAGCCACGGAGCCTGGGGAACTGCAAGGTGGAGGCAGGACAGTCCCCAGCACTGGATGCTCCACACAGCTTGTGAGAAAGAATTTCTATTGTCACCCACTCCTGCCTCACCGGCACCTCTATTCTGGCCACTCCGCCTCAGGCTTTGAGTTGGGAGCCTCCAAGTGCAGCTGTCCCTATTCCCAGGAGTCATAGGGAGACCTGGATAATAAGACCTGAGCAGGCAGGATCCCCAGCTCCCCACTAAGCATTGAGTTTGAATCACAAAGGAATCTGCAGTCCTTATCTCTTGGCTGTACTTCCTGCTCCCAGAGGGAGAAGTTAGGAAGAGTTCCCACAATGGACATTGTTAGTTGTTGAAGGAAAACCCCAAGAACCCCAAAAGGGCTAGCTCTTGGTACAAAAGGGCAAATTTATCTCCTATCTCCCCTTCCTCTGGCAGATGAGGAATCTGCCTCCCTATTAACGTGTACCTCTGGTGCACACCAAAGCCAATGCCAGCCTGAAGACTCCGCCAGTCCCTATTCACGCGTACTTGTTCTGCGCCTCAAAGCCCACGCTAGGTGCTTCTCACTTCTTCCTCTAACCTAAACTCTGAAGCTGCCCAGCTCCCTCCTCCCAGCTACTCACTCTTATAAATGACCTCTTAGAATGTGATCCTCCACACCCTGCTGCTCCATCCTCGGTCAGGTCCTCACTGCCTCTTTTGCTTTCTGCCCTAGACTCTTCCAGATGCCTCTGGATGCTCTCTCTTACCCATAATAAAAACCTTCTCCCAATCACGGAGTGGCTGCCTCAGTGGTCTCTTTTCTGTGGCCTTGACTCCAGTCATCATAACTAATTTGCACACCTAAAGTGCACAGGTGCACATGTGTATGCATATGTGTCTTAGTCAGGGTTTCTATTCCTGCACAAACATCATGACCAAGAAGCAAGTTGAGGAGGAACAGGGTTATTCATTCAGCTTACATTTCCACATTGCTGTTCATCACCAAAGGAAGTCAGGACTGGAACTCAAGCAGGTCAGGAAGCAGGAGCTGATGCAGAGGCCATGGAGGGATATTTCTTGCTGACTTGCTGCGCCTGGCTTGCTCAGCTTGCTTGCCTTTTTTTTTTTTTTTTTTTTTTTTTTTCCTGGTTTTTGTGGATTTGGTTTTTTTCGAGACAGGGTTTCTCTACATAGCCCTGGCTGTCCTGGAACTCACTCTATAGACCAGGCTGGCCTCAAACTCAGTAATCTGCCTGCCTCTGCCACCCAGAGTGCTGGGATTACAGGCGTGTGCCACCACCGCCCGGCTTCAGCTTACTTTCTTATAGAACCCAGCACAACCAGCCCAGAGATGGCACCACCCACAAGGGCCCCTCCCTCCTTGATCACTAATTGAGAAAATGCCTTACACCTGGATCTCATGGAGGCATTTCTTCCAGAGAGGCTCCTTTCTCTGTGATAACTCCAGCCTGTGTCAAGTTGACACACAAAATCAGTCAATTAATATATGTGCATAAAAGACAGAGGACAATGTTACATGCCACTTTGGTGCCATCCACTTCTTTTGTAGCAGGTCTCTCACTGGCCTGGGGCTTTCTGCCTGAGCTAGCTGGCCACACTGGCTCCTGGAATTCACTTGTCTCCACCATCCCAGCACTGGAGATATAGACCTGTGTCCTTGCACCCGACTTCTCACATGGTCTTAGGGGCTCAAATGTTTGCACAGCAATCATCTTATCCCCTGAGCCACCTCGTAGCCCCTGTTTTGGTGTCTTTTGTTGCCTTACCTTTGAGACACTGTCTTTCTGTGTATCCCAGGCTGGTCTTGAGCTCATTGTGTGGTTCAAGTTGGCTTCAAACTCCCATCAATTCATCCATCCACCCACCCACCCATTGTGGCAGCAATTCTCCTGCCTCAGTTTCTTACAGCACTGAGAAAACTGTGCGAGGGCTGGAGAGATGGCTCAGCGTTGGCTCAGCGGTTAAGAGCACTGACTGCTCTTCCGGAGATCCTGAGTTCAAATCCCAGCAACCACAGGGTGGCTTAAAACCATCTGTAATGGCGTCTGATGCCCTCCTCTGGTGTGTCTGAAGACACCTAGAGTGTACTTACATTTAATAAATAAATAAATCTTGCCAGGCAGTGGTAGCACATGCCTTTAGTTCCAACACTTGGGAGGCAGAGGCAGGCAGATTTCTGAGTTCGAGGCCAGCCTGGTCTACAGAGTGAGTTCCAGGACAGCCAGGGCTATAAAGAGAAACCCTGTCTCAAAAAAATAATAAAATAAAATAAAAATAAAAAAAGAAATAATAAATAAAAAAATAAACACTTGGCTTTTTCTTGTAGTGGTTCTGGGCATAGAACTCAGGCCCATGAGATCATAAGGAGGACACTGGGAGCTGGAGAGGTGGCTCCAGAGGTCCTTAGTTCAATTCCTGAGTTAATTAATTAGCTGGTTAGTTAATTGATTAAACAAACAGATGACCATTGTTGTGCAGCCACCACTGCTGCCCACCTCCTGAAGTTCTGTGTAATCACAAACTAAAAGTTGTGCTCATTAACACATACCCTAGTCCTCCCTCTCCCAATCCCTGGTCACCAGTGATATTTTCTTAAATAAAAGACATCAAGGGTTGAAGATGTAGCTCAGTTGGGAGAGTGTGTGCCTAGTATGCACAAGGCCCTGGGTTCAGTCCCCAGCACCCTATAAAACTGGGTGTGATAGCACACACCTGTAGAACCAGCATGCAGGCAGTGGAGGCAGGAGGATCAGGAGGAGTTCAGTGACATCCTCGACTACAGAGAAAGATAGAGGCCATCTGGGATTCATGAGAACCTGTCTCACAAGAGTTAGGAAGATGGCTTAGGGGAAAAGATTGCAGGTTAAACAAAGACTCAAATTTGAGTCTTGTACCCACATTTTAAAAAAAGGTACAGGGGCTGGATAGGACTGTTTTCACCTGTAACTCTAGGGCTGTGGAGGCCAGAAACTGAAGGATTGCTGGTCTTGCTGGTCACCAGTCAATCTCCGGGTTCAATGACAGAGACCCTGCCTCAAAGGCAGACAGGGACAGCAGGACATCCCGTGTCCTCTACTGCCCTGTATGTGCACATGTGTGTATACATACCACCAACACACATGAAGGGAAAGAACAGAATAAAAACACACATATGCAGTGGCTCCTCAAATAGAGTCCATCGACCAGCTTGATGGTAAAGAGGAGGCCGGCTTCCTCAAGCTGAGGCGGGGATCCTTAACCCCGTAGAATTATCTGGTTTCTGATGTCAGGAGGAATAAATAGTGAACCTGTGAATTGCTTACTGGAATGAAAGTTATTATGATGATTTTCCCCCTTTATATATAGACTAGAAGCAGCATCTATGATAGAGTTAGCAGAAAAGTCAGAGAAAGATTGTGGGGAGGCTTTAAGATCAAGAATATTCTAGATTTAGATCTAAGAGCAGGCATGTGGGTGTGTATTTCCGTTTAAAACAACCATTGATTTGTCCCGATTTATGCACTTTGCCATATGCATATACACCCTCAACTGAACCATTTCATCAATCAGTTAATTTTATTTTATTTATTTTACTTTATATTTGTAGACAGATTCCATGTAGCCCAGGATGACCCTGAACTCAAGGATGACCTTGAACTTTTTTTTTTTGAGTCAGGGTTTCTCTGTGTAGACCTGGCTGTCCTAGAACTCACTCTGTAGACCAGGTTGGCCTCAAACTCAGAAATCTACCTGTCTCTACCTCCCAAGTGCTGGGATTACAGGCATGCGACACCATGCCTGGCTTTGAACTTTTGACCCTCCTGTCTTCCTCTTCCAAGTGCTGAGATAACAGGTGTGCACCACCCACCTTGGTCTTGTGCTGTGCAGGGGATAGTATAGTAGCCAAGGCCTGTGCGTGCTGGGTGGGCACCCTACCAACGGAGCTACATCCTAGCTCAGTCATACTGTTTTAGAAAAGGAATGAAGATCTGGGAAGATAGTTCAGCAGGTAAAGTACTTGTCTCAAGAGCGTGAGGACCTGAATTTGGAAACTCAGAATCCATGTGAAGCTGGGTGTGGCAGAACGTATGGGTAATCCCTGTGTTCTTACAGTGAGGTGGGAGGCAGAGACAGTAGAATGCCTAGATAGTCATGGACTGGCTAGCCCAGGATATACAGTGTCTCACAAGCGACCCTGTCAAACAAGGTGGGAAGCGAGAAAGACACACACAAGCACACACACACTCCTCACGTTTAAAAACACAAGACAACAAGAGCACAACATGTGAGCCATTCAGTTCAAACAAGTGCAGTCCTCTCAGCATGCTAGGTAGGGAAGGGACACACCCTCCCCTCACCAGCCTTTTATAGAAGCCTGAACTTGACAGTACAGCCCTTTCTATCCTGAAGTCACACCGGATCAGGCACTATTTGTGCATTCCTCCCTTGGTGTGCGCACCGTCTATGAGCCAGGCTCTGGGAAATGCCTGGAGGACAGAGGTCTCTGACCTCAGAGCTTCTTGAGTCACCCTTCCCTCCCTGGCTCATTTTGCCTCTGTGGCTCCAGCCTTCAGCTGAAGCTCATCTTCTCCTACATCTTTCTCAGCAGAGGACATCCTAAGGATGCTCATAGTGTGTTTTGAGAGGCTCCAGCCAGACCATCAGAGCTAAGGAGTAATCCTCTTTGTCGGTTTTCTGTTGAGCCTTCTGACCTGTATTGGTTAAACACTGCCTGGGTGGCCAGGCACCGCAGTGTATCTGCTGTGTTCCTCTCACTCAGAAGTTCTTGATATATCCATCTCTGTATCTCCAATAGTTACTGAGTACCACACACATATATATACAGCACAGCGTGTGTCACGAGGCAAGTGCACAGTTCACAGAATGAACAGGTAAGTTTTAAGTGGGGAGATAACTCCAAGATCAACAAGTTCAGATTGGTTAAAGGACAGGCTGAGGGACATACAGGACTGGCCACATTGCAAGTGATATTGTCCCCAGACTTGTCCACCCCCTCACCTGTCTCCTACCTTGGCAGGCAACAAGCCATACCATAAAACTTCTTACCTGTCTTTCAGGAGTTGATTTACATCAGCCATCGGATGGCAAAATATGGGCCTTCAGACTTTTACTGCCTTTTCATTATTCCCAGTGACACACAGAAATATCATTCAAAACATTAGCAATTACTCTAGAAGGTATGCGTTTGAAGGGCTTGGGGAGGCTATGTTCCAGTGAGGTAAGTCAGGGTGTTTCTGCCAGAGGGCTCAGGGCCTTCGGTGGCACTTGGAGCTGATTCAAAAGCAGAATTGATCTCTCAAGCCTCATTTTCATCTCCATAAGCACCCTATCAGACACCTCATTCCCCTAGCCAGTTCCCATCCATGTATAATTTATGCACTTGATTTCAGGGGATTAATCTCTGCCTCATTCAGTGGGGGTGGAGCAGGCAGATCCCTTTCTTGTTTCTCTCTGGAGCAGGCTCAGGCGTATTTCCATAGATTCCATTCTGTTTCCTCACAGAACGTTGCTTTTCTTAAGGATTTATTTCTAAGTCACTGCCCTGTTTTTACTAAGTTCATAGGGATGGGTGGGGTGATGACTGTGTGTAGGGACTTCTGTTTACGCAGGAAGTGGATTTGTCCCCAGCCTACCTGAGACCAGTTGATCCCTTCTTGCCATGTAGTCATCCACTCTGAGGGTGGAACAGGGAATGATGGGAGCCTCACCTGGCACCAAAACCTCCATTGACCTCCAACCCAAGAGTTAGGTCCCCGTGCCATGAGCTTCTAGCTCTGTCCCACCCCTCAAGTGCAGTCTCTTTGGTCCCTGGAAGCAGACTAAAATACAGCCAGAGGAATATCTGAACCTCTTCCCTAACCTTAGGACATTCCCACAATGCCAGGTCGTATTGTTCTACCCCTCCTCTGTCTTTTGTCCACTGCCCTCATGGAATAGCTCTTCTGACTCCAAAGTCCCAGAATTCCAACCTGAAAGCCCTTCGAGATGGCTCAGTGGGGAGAGGTGCTTGCCACCAACACTGAGGGCCTGAGTTCAATCCCTGGGCCCCGCATGGTGGGAAGAGAGAACTGACTCCACCAAGCTTTTTCTCTGGCCTCTATGAGTACTGTGGCATCTGAACACACACACACACACACACACACACACACACTAAACAAACTTAATTTAAATAATTTTGTATATAATTTATTATATTTTAGGTTCCTTGGTGCTTTGCTCTGTGCGAGGATGTCAGAAATCCTGGAACTGGAGTTGTAGACATGTGAACTGCCATTGAGGTGCTGGGAATTGAACCTAGGTCCTCTGCAAGAGAAGTCAGTGCTCATAACTGCTGAGCCATCTCTCCAACCCATGAGACCTTATTATTTCTTTCTTGGTAACTCGATGGCACCGTTTTCTTTTTAAAGTGTGAACTTTGTAGATGACACCACCACCGAGTCTCAATGTCAAAAGGTTGGATAGCTGTCTAAGGACTTACAGTGTTCCTCAGTAAGTCTGGATTGGAGATCTGTCACTACAGAAATAGTCCTTTATTAACTCAGGGTTTCTCGGGTTTATTTAATTTCAGACCCTTTTCTAAACCTGAAGCAGGAAGACAGGCAAGCTTGCTGCTCACCCTGAGACACCGGCCATTGCTGGTCCAGTGGCAGCAATGCTCTACGGAACAGACTTTGAGAATACTCTTTGGCATCCCCATGCTCCTCAGATTACCAACCTCCTACCAGGGCTGCAAGCATGTATGGCCTGGGACCTTGAAGAAGAGTTTTCTGGAGGCACCCTCCGGTTACCCTTCTGATCCCTAGAGGCAGATCTACCCTAACTGATGATCTTCTGCCTTCAGGCACTTCCTGACTCCCTGACTTGCAGTAACCCTATCAGAGAAGCCGCACAGCAGCCTGCCTGACTGCTTCCGGCTAGACAAGAGACACTGAACTGAGAGAGTGAGAGCCCTCTGAGACAGGCTTGGTTGGAAGGGAGGCACCCAAGGCAGTGTTTAGCAGGATACATACTGGGGAATCGGCTTTGCAGGGAGAAGGCATCTGACAGCTTGCAAGGCAAAGAAACAAACACTTCTCAGCACGAACCGCCTTCACAAGCGCATGGCGTGTGAAAGAATCCACCTGTCTCAACACCACTGCACCCACCCAGGTGACACCTAAAGCAGCAGCAGCCACCACCGCCTCCACCCCCAACAGCCAAAGTCATGTGAGAGGCACCAGCCTTTGCCTGTCATCGCTGAAAATGGAGCCAACCTAACTGGTACATCTTGTCCAACTCAAAGCCCCATTGAGAGATGAATACAAAAATTAGAAGAAATGTAAGAGGCCCAGACTGGGTCAAGTCAGGTTGGAGGGACCTGTGAAGTAAGAAAGCCTTGTGATGTCTTGTGATGTGACTTCGCTGAAGCCGGACGTCATCCTTGTAAAGGACCTGGGCTAATGTTGTCCATGGTTAGCAGCATATGTGTGTGCACACCTGTGTTTAAAATAGTAGAGATAACAACCCATCCCCGTAATCCCAGGGCTCAGGAGGTAGACCACCTGGGCTCCATACAGAATTCCAGGCCCACCAAAGTTTCTTTAACAAGGGCATCTCAAAATCAAACAGGCTTTAACAGTGGGTAAAGGCACTTAGTGCCAACCCTGGAGACCTGAGTTCTACTCCCAGCCCTGCACAGAGGAAGGAGTGTCCGAGTCCCACAGTCGTTCTCTGATCTTCACACTCACCATGGCAGGAGTGCTTATATATACAAAAGAAATAAACATTAAAAACATGTAAAGCTCCAATTGTTGCCAGGTATGCTGGTCATGCCTTTAATCCCAGCATTTCAGGAAGCAGATGTGGCCAGGTGTCTGTGAGTTCTAGGCCAGTTTAGTTTACAATAGTAAGTTCCAGGTCAGCCAGGGCGTCATAGAGAAACCCTGTCTCAACAAGCAAACAAAAAGGCCCACTTATTTAATCCCCCCTCTACTACCACAAAACAAAGCAAAAACCCATCAGCATGAACAAATACATACATAAGCTGACTAACATTGGCGGGTCTTAGATGCGACTGAGTGGCGTCCGTTGTGAGTAGACTTTGCAGCTAGACTCTCCCTTTACGTGGGAGAGGGGGCAAGAGTACAAGAAAAAGCCAGACTGGAAGGAGCAGAGAAACAGTCTCTAGGAAAGAGCCCGATTTTGTATGATTGATTATCAACCCTGGCATTGGAGACTGCCTGTCTTTCTGGCCTTCACCCACCCTGGAATAGGTACCCTGGCAAACAATTTCCAGCCCTGTCTGGTGATGCTATATATACTGTACAATAAATAGCACAGGTTCCTGCAGGATAACCAGAGGGCAAACCAGTGAGTCGTCTCTCTCCCCAGGCGGAGGTTCCAGGCTCTTACTGCCTTGATCATTTACTCTGTAACGAAACCACAATAAGGTCTTTAGCACCTCCTTGTAAGGCACTGAGTACCCTAGTTAGTACCACTGCCTACTAACACTTGTTTTGTTTCTTTTTTTGTTTTGTTT
The DNA here is from genome assembly GCF_947179515.1 of Apodemus sylvaticus. Taxonomy (NCBI): domain Eukaryota; kingdom Metazoa; phylum Chordata; class Mammalia; order Rodentia; family Muridae; genus Apodemus; species Apodemus sylvaticus. The sequence continues at coordinate 44,953,699 of NC_067481.1, forward strand.
TGTTTTTGTTTTTGTTTTTTTAATCAAGACAGAATTTCTCTATATAACCCTGGGCTGTCCAGGAATTCATTCTGTAGACCAGGCTGGCCTTGAACTCAGAGACCCACCTGCCTCTGCCTCCCAAGTGCTGGGATGATTAAAGGTGTGTGCTGCTAAACCAGGCTCCCCTCATTTATTCAAAAGACCCTATTTATAATACTACTGATTTTTCTGCAAATCTTCCATTTCCTGGCACACTGGCAGATAAAATGAGTGGTTTTATTGGTGTGTGTGTGTGTGTGTGTGTGTGTGAGAGAGAGAGACAATCTTTGGAGCAATTAATCAAAACTTACATCGAAGGCTGTACACTTTTCATCACGTCTTGCTTCTGCCAAGAGCTTGGAGCCTTCAGTCTCCAGGGAAACACAAAGCCTGGAAGTCCTGAGGTCCCCCCACCCCATGTGTACCAGTGTGGGGAGGGGAGGCAAGAGCACAAGAGAAAGCAGGAAGGAGCAGGGGCCTATTCCTGTCAGTCCATTTGTCTCAGGCTGGCCTTGAACTCGCTAAACTGGTGAGCACCTCCCGGTAATCATGGGGCTGGGGGGGTCGGCGGCGGGGTGCCCCATCACATTCCATGCAGGCTGTGCTCTTTTGTTTTTCACATTTCAGATTTTTTTGTTTGTTTGTTTGTTTCTGAGACAGGAGTTAGCTCTATAGCTCAGACTGGCTCGTGATCCTCCTGCCTCAGCCTCCAGATTGCTGGGATTACAAGCATGCATCATGCACCTCGATAAAAATCTAACACCCCATGGGGCCTCCAGGGGCTTCACGTCAGGGCCCCACCATCATCACCACCTCAGTTTCTTGTCACTCTCTGTTGACAAATATGAAACTCCTAGAACACAGACAGCCTGCCTGTTCTTTCAGTCTCTTGCCTTCCCAACATTTCTAGCATCCTAGAACAATTTCCCCTGTTCTTTTTCCTGGCTAGATAAATACTAAGATCTTTAAGATCCAGCTCAGCATAGCAGTCTCTGGAAATCCTTCCAAAGGATGGGCAAGATGGTAAGTCTGACAACCTGAGTTTGATTCCCAGGCCTCCCCCCAACACCCCCCCCCCGCCCCGTTCTAGAAAGAGAGAACTATTTCCATGAATTGTTCTCTAGCCCTCCTATGAATACTATGGCCTTCACAAAAGAAATAACTAGTTTTGTTTTTGTTTATTAAGAATTTTGGAGCCCATGAATTTAAGCTGTAAAAACTAATAACATCTGGGAGTGTAGTTCAGTAGTAGATTACTTGTCTACCATCTGCAAGTCTTGGTTTTGATAAGCAGCATTGCAATAATAATAAAATAGAAGTACATGCGTGGGGGGGGCGTTATTCACGAAAAATAACAGACCAACTTATTTAAGCTGATTGGACCCAGGGTTTCTCTGATTTCAGCTCATTTGCAGCAAAAGAGGAATGTTTTACTTTAGAGCAGAGTCTGGGTCACAGGACAGAATAAGTGGGGCATCTGCTTTGAGCTCTGAATCTGAGCAGGAAGCCCCCTCTGTAGACTGCCAACCATTTAAACAGCCCCTGCTGTGTTCACAGTGCAGAACACAGACACGAGCAGGAGCCCTGGGGTCAGAGAGACTGCAGCAGCTCTCTACTCCAGCACTGTTTTTGCAAAGCCTGTTGGAAGGAGGTGAAGCCTTGCACGGGGACCGATTGATGAGGACTCTTGTCCTAACCACCGCTGTGTGAACAGGCCTGGAGTAGTAACAAGAGTTCTGAATATTAAAGCTGACAGTCCATCACCTACAGCAGGGGGCAAGAACAATGTACCCTCCACCAAAGAGCAGAGCTATTCAAACTGCAGTCCTATGAAAGGAACATCAAACTTGAAGATGCATCAGAAACACCTTGAATATCACCAGAAGCATCAGAGACGCATTGCAGGGCCCTGTCCCCAGAGGCCCAGATTCAGTAGTCCGAAGTGGGCCAGAGTTGCTTTTGTACAGTTTAAGGTGATGTTGAGTCTGTTGGTACAGGAATCGCGTTTTAAGAGACATTGGCCTAGGGGAGCCACATTAGGCCAAATAACTCAGCCACACGGCTAATAATGTCACTTAGGAAAGTGAAGCTGGCCTTCAGAACTCATTTGATATTACCATGTGGTCAGTTGATCTACCTTTAAAAGGTAGAGCTCTGGCACAACAATCCTTGACAGTGAAAAAGCTCCTAACAGTTCACAGGAGGCAGCTGCTAAATTTTCAGAAAATTTGCAAGCTGTTTTGTCAGTGGTGACATTTTGCTTTTTGGGAGAGAGTCTTGCTAAGTAGGTCAAGTTGGCTAGAACTTGTCATTCCCCTGCCTCTACTTTCAAAGTGCTGGGGTTACAGTCTGGCTACAAACTGGTTAACTGTTATAAAATGCCACTTCCTATTTGCAGTGCTAAGGCTTGAACTCCAGGCTTCGTAAATGCGCACTCCACAGCTAAACATGATGGGATTAGGCTCATTCATCCATGGCACAAGCACCTTCTTTGACAACTAGATCAGGTGTGTGTGTGTGTGTGTGTGTGTGTGTGTTTGTCCAATCATGGTTGAATTAAAACAAATTACGTTCAACAGTTTAGCAATAGGCAAGAGAAGTACTGCAAGATTCAATCACAGATGTGGACTTTACAATTGAATAATGTATTTTTATTTCTTTCTTTAAAAAAAAAAAACAACTGCATGTGGGTTGGAGAGACTGCTCATCAGTTAAGAGCACTGACTGCTCTTCCAGAGGTTTTGAGTTCAATTCCCAGCAACCATATGGTGATTCACAACCATCTGTAATAGGATCTAATGTCCTCTTCTGGTGTGTCTGAAGAGAGTGACAGCGTACTTGCATATTTAAAATAAATAAATATGTCTGTAAACAAAAACTGTATGCTTTAAATGTTTTTATTTTTATTTTTAAATATGTGCGTTTGTGTGTGTGTGTGTGTGTGTGTGCGCACATGTAGGTATATGCACATGACCGTAGGTACCCATGAAGGCCAGAGGTGTCCTATCTCCCTGGAGCTGCAGTTCCAGGCAGTTGTGAACTGCCCAAAGCTGGGAATTAACTCTGGTCCTTCGGAAGAGCAGCATGCACTCTTAGTCACCGATTCATCTTTCCATCCCCTGAAATTTTTTTCTCTTTGTATATTTTATGCGTCTGTGTGTGTGTGTGTGTGTATGTATATATATGTATATATGTGTGTATGTATATATGTGTGTATGAATATATATATATTCATAGGCTCTGACCACTATAACAAAAGGTTATATACCACAGGTTGAGTACCTTAACTAGCTGGAAATTACTTTTTTTTAGATGCTACAAACTTCAAGATCAAGGTTCTAATTGTTTGGGTTCCAGTAAAGCCATTCTCCGTTTGATGGCCGCCTTCGCTCTGTGTCCTCCCATAGCCCTTTCCTTCAGTGTCTCTCCTTATGAGGTCACCAGTTCTGCTGAATGTGGGGTTCAGTGTAAAATTTGGGAGAGGGACACAAATATTTAGTCAATAATAAGCAGTTATGTATAAATAGGCATGAATTTTATTTTTCCAGAGAGCTAGTGTTTTAAAGCACATTGTGAATTGTTTATATTTATTTGTATGTGTGCACTTGCCCCCTCTTTGTGTCTGTGTGTCTGTGTTTGTGTGTCTTGTCTATGTGTCTGTATGTCTGTGTGTCTGTGTATGATTTTGAGTGTAACAGAGGTCAACTCATGCATCTTACTCTATTGCTCTCCAAGTTATTTATCTATTTATTTGAAGCAAAGTCTCTCACTGGACTTAGACTTTTCTGTCTTGATTAGACTGGCTGGCCAGTAAGCCCTAGGGACCCTCCTGCCTCTGCCTCCTCAGCACTGAGGTTTCAGGTAGGTAACACTATGTCTGTTTTTGTAATGTGGGTGCCGGGGATTTGAACTCAGATCCTCGTAAGCTTATTCAGTAGGTACTTTGCCCACCAAGGCATCTCCCCAGTCGTAGCTCCCCAGAGCTAGGTTTTTTTTAAAGATTTATTTATTTATTATATGTAAGTACACTGTAGCTGTCTTCAGACATACCAGAATAGGGGTTCAGTTCTCGTTATGCATGGTTGTGAGCCACCATGTGGTTGCTGGGATTTGAACCCAAGACCTTTGGAAGAGCAGCCAGTGCTCTTAACTGCTGTGCCATCTCTCTAGCCACAGAGTTAGTTTTTAAACATTGCCCTCACCATCTCTTTGCTCTTTATATTCCTAACGGGCAAGTCTAGCTGAAGATTTAGGCTGAGTCTTGCCCGGTGTGAGCACAAATGGTCAAGCAACTCTTTTACAGAATTCTGTCCCAATGGGCAGATTCCTCTTGAGTGTGTTTCCTGTAACACTTGTTGCAAATATCCATAAGTGGGTCTCTGGCTCTTTCCTTATGCCAGGTAACTCAGTGTACTTCCCTAGGTAAAGAGATGCCTGATAAGTGATAATATTTACTGACCCAGGATCACACTCTTCCCAGATAGCACACCTTCATTCTCTTTTCTTATAAGGATACCATGGCACAAAGAAGAGGCATGACAAAGGTCTCCTGCCCTCACTAGAAGTTGAATGAGTGGTACAGCATGCAGAGGAGCAGCCCAGAGGTGGGCACCATAGCAGTGTGGGCAACGCAGAGCCTCATACTCCAGGAGAAGAGTCTTTCCAGAGTCACAGAGACTTGGCCCATTCATAGACATGCTTGAGAATTCTCCGGTATCCCAGAGAAGGGAGACCCAGGAGGGGCTATCGTGCAGCAGCCTGTAGGTCTAGTGATGTATGAGACCTCATCTGTACTTTGTTTGTCAAACTCCATCTTCCTTGTGCAATGAAAATGCTCCTCTTAGGAAGGGCGATGGCTCAGCCAGAGACATTAGCCATGTGGTGCATGATAATTTTTTTGTCTATGACAAACGCCCCTGAGAAATAGAATAGGGGAGGAAAGGGTTATTTTTGCATCACATTTTGAGGGGTTCAGTCCATCATACTGGGGAGACCACAGCAGAACACAGCAGTTCACGCCATGGTGGCCAGGAAGCAGACAGGGAGAAAGAACACCTGTTTCTAGCAAACTTCTTGTCTACTTTCCCTCTGTACCCCCATCCTCTGGGGTATAGAGGGCTGCCCACATTCAGGGTGGGTCCCCCACTTAGTAAGTCTTCTCTAGTGATGTTCTACAGACACACCCAGAGGAATGCTTTACTGACTTTGGTGCTTCTCACCCTAGCCAAGTTGTCAATCAATATTAACCATCACTAGTCTATCCTGTCATTCCAACACTCAGGCACATCTTCTTAATCACTGTGTTCTACCTGGGTCCTAATAAGGCTGGAGATCCCTTACTTCATAATGCAAACTGTAACCAGCTCATCTCCAAGGGTTCTGCGCTCTTAGTGGTTCTAATACTATTTTTCTTTCTTTCTTCCTTTCTTTCTTTCTTTCTTTCTTTCTTTCTTTCTTTCTTTCTTTCTTTCTTTCTTTCTTTCTTTCTTTCTTTCTTTCTTCCTTCCTTCCTTCCTTCCTTCCTTCCTTCCTTCCTTCCTTTCTTTCTTTCTTTCTTTCTTTCTTTCTTTCTTTCTTTCTTTCTTTCTTTCTTTCTTTGAGTTCAAGGACAGCCTGGTTCTAATACTATTTAAAGATTCAAGTTCAAAGTCTCCTCTGAGACTCAAGCATAAGTATTATTTGGGAGCGCCTGTAAAATAACAAATCATGCTTTCTAAATTCACAGTGACACAGAGCACACATTATTATTTCTTTTATCTTTTTTCTCAGACAGGGTTTTTCTGTATAGCTCTGGCCTTCCTGGAACTCACTTTGTATATAGATCAGGCTGGGTCTCGAATTCATAGAGATCTGCCTGCCTCTGCCTCCGAAGCGCTGGGATTAAAGTCAAGCGGTCAGAGTACACATTCTTATCCTTAAAGAAAGAAACAGGATCCTACAACAGAGGATGAAATAAAAAGCAAGACCAAAGCCCACCAGGGAAGACTTCAAATGCTGCCGCTTGTAGCTCCATGCATGGCCTGGGGCTCATGGCATCCCAATAAGACCTCCAACTAGCTTAGGCGTCTCTGAGCACCCAGGGTTTCTGGCTGCAGTCCACATAGTCTCTATCCTAGGCTGGCTATGCTATTTCTCTGCGGGCGCCATAAAAACCTCATTGTTGCCCTACTGAGCTCCCTACTGCATCTGCATCTTACCTTCACAGCTTCACGCACTGGGCTCCCTACTGCATCTGTGGCTTTCCTTCACAGCTTCATGCACTGGTCTCCCAGGGGGCCACCCGCAGGGACTCGGGCTCTGTCATACACTGCCTGGCTTCATAGGTCTTTCCTCTGAAATTTGAGCGGAAATGCCTGTGACCTGGAACTCTTACAGTCTGTCCTCCAGCCAGAGCATCACATGGGTGGAGCTGTAGCTGCACTCTCTTGGATCACAGCTTCAAGTCAGGTCCTAACCTAAACCCAGACCCTAAGCTCTGAGTGCTTTTATAACTAAACATGGGAAGGCTGCACTCAGTGGCAGATCAGACAGGGGGCGGGTTCCTGGGTGGCTGTGTTAGTGACTTTTCTCTCTCTCTCTCTGTTTTTTTGTTTTTGTTTTTGTTTTTTGGATTTGGTTTTTTGAGACAGGGTTTCTCTGTATAGCCCTGGCTGTCCTGGAACTCACTCTGTAGACTAGGCTGGTCTTGAACTCAGAAATCCACCTGCTTCTGCCTCCCAGAGTGCTGGGATTACAGGCGTGCACCACCACTGCCCGGGCGTGACTTTTCTCTTAACTGTGATAGCATACCTGACTCAGGTAACTTTGGGAATGAAAGATTTATCTGAGCCAGGTGGTGGTGGCGCACGCCTGTAATCCCAGCACTCTGGGAAGCAGAGGCAAGCGGATTTCTGAGTTCGAGGCCAGCCTGGTCTACAGAGTGAGCTCCAGGACAGCCAGGGCTATACAGAGAAACCCTGTCTTGAAAAAACCAAATCCAAAACAAAACAAAACAAAACAAAACAAAAAAAAAAAAAGAAAGGTTTATCTGGGCTTATGAATTATGGGGGGAGGGAGGAAGGGGATGCTCTATCAGGGAGGGAAAAGAACAGCAGCAGAAACCTGACAGTGGTGGCACACACCTTTAATCCCAGAATTTGGGAGGCAGAGGCAAGCAGATTTCTGAGTTCAAGGCCAGCCTGGTCTACAGAGTGAGTTCCAGGGCAGCTAGGGCTACACAGAGAAACTCTGTCTTGAAAAAACAAAAATAAAAATAAAAATAAAAACAAAAAAATAAAGAACAGCAGCAGAAGCAGGAGATGAGTGGTCACACAGCAGCCACACTCAGGACCCAGAGAGCAAATAGAAAACGGACCCAGGGTATAAAACCTCAAATCTGGTCGGTCCTCCCAGGGCCCCAATTCCTCCAGTGCAGTCTCACCTCCAAAAGATGCCATGACCTTCCAAAGCTCAGCCAGCTGGGAACTAAGTGCTCAAACATATGAACCTTTGGGGGACATTGCACTCTCAGTCCACTACTGCGGTCCTATTTTATCCCCCTCAGCCTGTGATAGTGGAGTCCCGCTGCTTCTGGTTTCTTCAAACCTTTCTCCTTTAAGAGAGCAGAGGGTGGACGTTTGGAGCTTTTCGTCTAGGAGGAAGAGGAGCTGATGTCTGGAAATCGGTGTGAGTGTTTCTCCCACACCTCACACAGATCTGAGGAGGACAGTTCAGAGAGAGGATGCCCCAAAGCACTAGGCCACAGCTCTTACAGAGTTGGCTGGCCTCCTTAGCAACTCTGAATTCACCTATCTGGGTTTGTTTCTGTCTGGCACCCCAACCGAGCATTTCTGCGAACATGATGTGTAGAGGCTGGCAGCCAGAACTGGCTTCACACATGAACAAGGCCGCTTATTAGTCTCTGTGTTGGGCAGGTCCGTCAAGTGGGAATGGAAATGTACTGAGAACTGTATGCACGTTAAAGTGCTTCCTTGTTATTATAAGGGATTAGAGAGTAACTCTAGTAGTTAACGTTTCTCATGGTTGTGGTGGAATACATGATAAAAGCAACTTGAAGAAAGAAAGAGCTTACGTTGGCTCACAGATTGAGGGTCTGATCCATTGTGTGGGAGGGGCATGGTGACTGGAGCATGAGGCAGAGAGGGAGAGAGAGAGAGAGAGAGAGAGAGAGAGACAGACAGACAGACAGAGACAGAGAGACAGAGAGACAGAGACAGAGAGAGACTATGAATTTGCTAGCTTAGAACTGAACCCTCTCTCCTGGGACAGATCCAGCTGGCTTCTGGTATGGCTGGATCTAGGCAACTAAAGTCCTCAGGCCCTGCCGTCCGTCTGTCCATCACTCTTTGCCTCTACACCCCACTTCCTCTGTGTTGGCCCCCTGTCAGATGGGCATCTGCTCAGGGTGGGAGGCTGGCTGCCCAAGCTTCAGTCATACATATGGTCAGACTCCCACTCTGCAGTAAGGAAAACAACACTCCTCCCGATGACACCCACACAGGCCCTAGGCTCTACTGTGGACCCACATCCTGAACCTATCTGTAGCAGTGGTGAGCACAGGGAGCCAGTGACCCTGTCTGGGTCACTTGCATGTGCTCTGGAGCCAGGATAAGGTCTGACTCAGAGCACAGGAACCACACTCACACGAGGAGTGGCTTCCCACGGAGAGGTAAGGAGGTAGTTACTGAATTCCTGCTCCACCGTTCCCTGCCAGGCTCTCGGCTCTGGATTGGTTTGGTTAAACTCTCACAGTGTAGAGCTGGAGTAAGGAGCCGGCTCAGTGGTTAAGAGTACTTCCTGCTCCTGCAGAGGACACACCAAGCAGCTCACAACTGCCTATAACTCCAATTCCAGGGATAAAGCAGCCTCCCCTGGCCTCCTCAGACACCAGCATGCATGTGTCATGCATTGACACACAAAGGTACGTGTACACACACACAACACACACACACACACACACACACTGTGGATAGCTACCACTTCTGGAGAGAGTGGTGCAGGCCTTCAATCCCAGCATTCTGGAAGCTGAAGCAGGAGGATTTCCAGTTTAAGGACAGTCTGGCTACATATCAAGAGCCTGCTCTCAACACACTCCTTCCACAAAGAATAGCTAGGACAGAGCTAAATACTTTGTGGAGTCTCATTTAATTATGTATGTCAGAAAATCATTAGAATAGATGACAGAGAAGGTCATATACATAATATCCAGCAAATAATAGGTAATAAATGTGAATAAAAAAAAGAAATAAAAGGGAAAGGACGTGCTTGCTCCCAGGTATGTTGGAGGAGAAAGTTTATTATAGGTACATGGGAGAGCAGACACATTTGAAAGTCCAGAGTGGTGATGACCCTGAACCATATGGGGAGATGGGCAGGGGCAGGGAGAAGGCAGGGAGCGGAGCCAGATATAGTGGCCGACAATACAAAGAGGGCAGGTGACCAAAATGGTTGGATTATACAGGAAAGAACAGTTTAGACCCCTGGACTGGAGAGTTTAAAGTAGGCGGTGGAATATGCCAATCAGGAGAGCCCTGTAACCAGTAAGGGCTGAGGGACGCTGGGAGAACCTGGTGGCCAGTCCCACTTTGATATGTTAAATAGGGAGGGACCTTAGCTCTTTGTCCAGGTTTGAAACCTAACAAAATATTTAAATAAATTTTATCCGAATCAGCCACTAATCTCCCATGGTATTAAGCATGTAACAGACGCTGGTCTTCGACGTTGACTGACTAACACGTACGAAGCATTCCAGCATTTCCTCGCTTTGCTAGTTGCACAAAGGCTTTGGTATAACACATGGGGAATTCATTCAACAAGACAGCAAAATATAAACAGAAAAACACAACCCGGACCAAGGGAAAACATAAATTAGAATAGATTAACAAGATGTACAGAGAAAGAAAATAGATTCATGGAAATGATGGGATTCATTGGTGGATTTGGCTTTGAGTTTCCTGGCAACCAAAGAGAAAAAGGAAAACTGTTGGTCAAACTCTCATAGTTCAACAGTGTGTGGGGGGTGGGGTGGGGTCAGAATCATTCCTTGTGGAAACTAATTCAATATGTTGACTTTTGGATACATAAATTCTCATAGGCAGGGTGAGCTGGAGAAGGTGAACAGGGCCAGATACTGAAAGATCTTATTTTGAAGAAGGACAACATCGCAGGAAGTGACATGACAATAACTCCCCTTTAGTACGACAACTGTCTGCTGTACCTTAAATAACAGGGCAAGGTGTCATTAAGGGGTTTTGAAATAACATTCAACTCCTTGGGGGGCAGAAGGGATTGGGGAGGGACTCAAAGGGACAGGCTCCTAAGTTTGTTCCTGTAAAAAGGTTGTCTTAGAGTCTCAGAAATCTCCAGGTGCTATCCCTGAGGCCTCTAGCCAGGGACTAGGGGGTTCCCTCAGTCTCATCCTTTGGTAGGATGCCTCTTCTCAGCTCTGAGGCCAGGAAAGAGTTAAGTGTGGTGACCCAAATCTGCAGTCCCATTTCCAGCACGCTGAAAATTACTTTTTAATCCTAGCTTTCAAGGCTTGCCTGGGGAGCCATCTGCCGTCCCCTCCCCCACCGCAGGCACCAGGGGATTATACCCACCTGCCCTGCTGCACTTGCTTTCCTGGAGCCAAATTCTGCCTCTGCCCTTCCAGACAATAATAATCTGGACGATGACAATTTCATCTGTGGAGTTGAGGCGGCAGCATAGGTTTTTCCACAAGATGAAGCTTGGTCTTACAGCTCAGACAAAATGGAAAAACAGTGTGAAAGATGCGACTTCTGGGGGTTGGGGGGTGGATGGTGATCAGAACCCAAAGGCTCAGTGGCTCCCTGCCATCTGTTGTGGGTACCTCTGAGGTAGCATGCCACTGACCCTTAAGTGAGCAGTGGCTGGGGATGTCGCTTACTGGGCAGTGTTTGCTTGGTTGTGAGTCCCTGGTTCTACCCTCAGCACTAGATAAACCAGCTCCGGTGGTATATGCCTATAACCTTAACTCTGGAGAAGTAGAGGCGAAAAGATCTGAAAGTTGGAAGACATCCTTGGTTACACAGTGGGTTTGAATCTAGCCTGAGCTACAGACCACATCAAAAAGAATGACACGCCCGGGTGGTGGTGGTGCACACCTGTAATCCCAGCACTTGGGAGGCAGAGGCAGGTGGATTTCTGAGTTTGAGGCCAGCCTGGTCTACAGAGTGAGTTCCAGGACAGCCCAAACTACACAGAGAAACCCTGTCTCGAAAAAAAACCCCAAAAACCCAAAACCAAAACCAAAAACAAAAACAAACAAAAAACCCAAGAGTGGCACACCCAAACAAACTGAACAGAAGTCCTTGAACTCCCGCTGAATCAAAACCCAGAGATCAGTCCTAACTGCCTAGTGTTTCAGCACCCACTCAGTGACCTGCTGGATACTTTGTCCCCTGAAAGCTTCAGTAACCAATGGAGCAGAGAGATGAGTCAGCAAAGAGCCAGGATGATGTGTTGTGATGGGGTCTTTGGACTGAGTTACTAAATAGCACCAGGTAGACCCATCAATGAGACGGGACCTTCTATGGAAGGGAGTAGAAAGGGCAGAGGCCTGAGCTGGGCTGATGTTTCCTAAGAAGAGAGAGAGAAAGAGTGTCTTTCTTGCACTCTAGTCTTCAAGTGTCAATGGCAGGTACAGCCCTGAAGATGAACAGCTCAGCAGTCACACCTGAAATTATGAAGACACGCACCCTTCCAGCCAGATACCCCACTTGGAAGAATTTATCTCGAAAATACACACCCACATGGGCACAATGACACACTGACAATGCCATTCAATGCAGCATCATCTGCTATGGCAAAAGGTTGGGAATGACCTAAATGTCCACCAGCGGGAGGCTGGCTCCCGGAATGATAGCGCACTCACACAAAGAGCACTCTGTGGTAGGAATGGGAATAAAGGGGTTCTTTATGCTCCGCTATGAAACAACTCCAAAAGCATTGTTAGGTGATGGAGAAGTGGAGGAAACACCCAAGTGCATGCGTGGCCCTGGCTTCTTCTCTCTCTCTCTTTTTTTTTATTATTTTTTTATTTATTCAAACTGGTGATAGGTGGGTGGGTAGTCAGGGATAGGGGAATGGAAGATTCTCCTGGGATCTTTCAAACTATGTGGAATATGGGTAGTCTATATATGGGGGTGGGGGTTGGAAGTGAGTTACTTGCCTATCATTTATGAAGCTCTGAGCTTGATCCCCAGCACCCCAATAACTAGTAATAACAACTAATAGTAATGGCGGCAGTAGTAAGTATTGAAAGGTATGGGGATGTGGGGGAAGAAGGATATGACCAGCCTTTAGTGGGGAGAGGAGTGGTAGAGGGAGGATCATCCTCTAGAGGAGACAGTGGGGGCTGTATCCCAAGGGGTGTCTGGGAGTCAAGCGCTTTACATTACAGGGGAAATAAAAGCAGGCAAAGGAGAGGAATATGGCATGTTTACCTAAAAGACAAAACACAGCAAAAACCAGCTTGCATGCTAATATCAGCACTGTCAACATGGGTCTGTGGCTTAATGCATGGAATCTCCAACTCCTTAGCTCTCTTCCCTATGAGAGTTGAAAGGCACTTCTCTGTGTTTGCTTGTACAGACACTCGATCTCTGGAAGAGAGTACATACAGTTGCCAAGACCCAGTCCAGGAAAGTGCAGTCAGGGCTGGCAAGGACACTGGACTGTTTTCTTTCTTCCTACCCCCTCTCTTTAGAAGATAGGGTCTTCTAATTTATATTAAATTTATTGTGTGTGTGTGTGTGTGTGTGTGTGAGAGAGAGAGAGAGAGAGAGAGAGAGAGAGAGAGAGAGAGAGATGTGGACACACATGAAATGCCCACAGAGGTCAGAAGAAGAATCCTCATATCCTCATAGCTAGGTTTGCTGACTGTGTATTGACATTCTTTCAGAGTAGGAGGGCTGAGGATGATCATGAGACCCTTCACCAGAGTGTCCACCCCTCCCAACAAGTTGTATGAAGTTCTGCCCTAATTGCCTGAAGCCTTGGGGAGGAGCAGCTATGTCATATGGAAAAGACTAGGGAAGAGTCACCATCTATGCTGGGCGCAGACCTTCTGGGATGGCTACTTTAAGGCCACCCACATTTCTACCCGTAACCCTTTATCTATGTTCTATGAAGAAATCTAATAAATTCATTGGTTCCCCGGTGAAGTTTGGTTTACATTTCCTAGGGAAGGAATTTTCACAACATACCTGTAATCCTGGCACTTCTGAGATAAGGCAGCTAGATTCTGGGGTTAAATGGCGTGTTAACTAAACAGGATGATGTCCCAACTTAGGATTACCACTACAGTGATAAAACACCATGACCAAAAGCTAATTGGACAGGAAAAGGTTTATTTGCTCACGCCACTGTCCATCATGGAAGGAAGTCAGAACAGGAAACCAAACGGCAGGATCCTGGCTGATGCAAAGGCCATGGAGAGTACTGCTTATTGGCTTGCTCCACGTGGCTTGCCAGAACCCAGAACCATAGGTCCAGGGGTGGTCCCATCTATAACAGGCTGGGCCTTCCCTCTATAATAGGCTGCGCTCTCTCACCTCAATCTGTAATTAAGAAAACACCCTACAGGCTTGCCTACAGCCTGATCTTATGGAGACATTTTCTCAATCGGAGTACTTTTCTCTCCAATAACTCTAGCTTACGTCCAGTTGACATAAAACTAGACTGCACAGGAATAACTTCAGTTCTGCTTGGAAACCAGTTAGGAAGCACCAAATGGCACTCCAGCAAGGCCAAGCCCCACCCATGACTAGTTGATTCCACAGCTTATGTTCTTTCCCCTCAAGTGAATCACAAAATCAGTGGGGTCCCTGACACTCAGGAGCAATGGCCTTGCAGGTCTTTATTGTCCACAGTATCTCTGCCAAGAAGCACACGCAAATGCTTTTTTGTGGGCTCACAAATATGTTTGTGTCTGGAGGTCAGGTGTACTGCTAAGACCCTAACTTCCGCTCTGAGAAATGTGTTCTCAAACCTGTTTCTAGGCATCTGCTTCCATGCCAGAGACACAGTGGACAAGGCCTGACCCCATGTCTTATCTTCCCTGGGCCTCAGTTATCTAAGCTGCAAATGGGAATGCAGATATCACCCTAGCTGTCTCTTCAGGCTGAAGGGAATGACAGATGAAAGGAGGTGTCTGTTAATGACCTCATCCAAGACTGCAGACTAGGACCGCCTCCAAGCCTTTTGAGGCAGACATCTTTGACTCCACCAATGAATACATTTTAAAGTGTGATCAAACGGAAGTGCAAGAGCTCACTGCATTAGCAAGCCAGAGCTGTCACCTTGAACTTCCCTCAGCCACCACCCCCTAGATGACAATACCCACAGGTGGGCGGGGAGGACACTGAGCCCATAAATACACACAGGCAACATCCATATATTCCAAATGTTTGTCCTTGGCAAGAGCTGCAGCTGTCCCTTAATGTAGCTAAATGAAGTGGAGGAAAATCAGAAAAATGCAAATGAGTTTCTTATTTTAGGCAAATCAATCTCAGCAATGCTCATATCTGATCAGGCTTATCTTTAGGACGATCATTAGAATAATGGATTAATGTGAAAGGTTATTTTTACCCTGCCTGCTCTCACTCCTTAAAACCCCTTCAAAGCTTATCCTGACTCAGCCTGGCACCCCTAAAGAGGAGATCCTTTACAAGTCATTTAAAAGACAGCACCCCCAACATTAGCTGTTGATGATGCTGCCCAGCTGACTGCAAGGTCACCCAGCACCACCCCACCCCGACTTCTCATCAAGTACCTAAGCCACCTGCTGCCACACTCGGGCTTCAGCGGTTTTCCTAAGGAAAGCCCAGAAAGGCATAAAGAAGCATGACTGTAAGGGGCTGTGTGTGTGTGTGTGTGTTTATTTGTGAGAGACAGTCTGAATGTTAGGTAAGCTAGCTTGAATTTATTATTGTTAGGCAACCCAGGCTGCCATCCACTTTACAGAGTTGTTGAGCCATCCGAATGAGAACTGTGTGCATGAAAAGCACTTCTTGAAATAGCCGATTGGGGTTATGTGGTAAAAATGACAGCGACCAAGCACTTAATATACTCCCATACTGTTTGAGAGAAGATCTCTTATAGGCCAGGCTACCCCTCAAATTCGTCCTCCAAAGTGCCAAGATTGCAGGCATGTGTATCAAGACCAGCTTTGTGTGGTGCTGGCAGTGGCATGCGGGGCCTCTTGCATGCCAAGTATGTGGGTGTGTACAAGCAAGGGGAGACGCGCACACACACACACAGCTGAATTACATTCCAGCCACCATCGCTGTCCTGAATGTGCAAACATTTATTTTAATACCAGCAATCATTTTATAAGGTAGATGTTATTAGCTTTGCCAAAAAGAAAAAACAAACAAACAAACAAACAAACAAACCTAGAAGTGTTCTGGAAGGGAAGGAACCCTGACACCCCATTCTGAGGCTTTCTAAATAAACCTAGAAGTGTTCTGGAAGGGAAGGAACCCTGACACCCCATTCTGAGGCTCTCTCTGCTCTATTGAGGGGGCAGCTTGAGAAATCAGCCCCCCTCTCCCTCCGGGGCCCTGCTCAGATGAAACTCAGAGCTTACTCATTTCAAGTATTAGGCCATTTTTTGTCAAAGCTATAATGAAAAGCACACACGGTAAGCTGGAGAAATCGGTGTTTGTGTATGAATCCAGGACTACGTGTCTGAGATATAAACAAAAGCCCAAATTCTTAGAAACAGCTTAACCAGGCCTGGGAGATGCTTAGTCAGTGTCCTAGTTTTATTTCTGTTGCTGTGATAAAATGCCCTGACAAAAAAAGCAACTTAGGGGAGAAAGGGTTCCTTCCGATTATAATTCCAGATTCTGGTCCATCATTTCGTGAAAGTGTCAAGGCAGCAGGAACCTGAGGCCCTGGTCACATCCACAGGCAAGAAAAGAGACAGAAAGAATGAGAAAGAATGAACAAATGTATTCTAACCAACTTACCTTCTCCACTCTTATATATAGTCCAGGGCCCAAACCTAGGGAATGGTGCCACTCAAAGTGGGCTGGGTCTTCCCACATCAACTAATGCCCACTACACCTTCCTACCATGACCCTCCAAGACAGGCCAGCCTAATCTAGACACTCTCTTCCCAGGCGATTCTAAATTGTGTCAGCTTTTCAATTAAAACCATCACAGTCAGTAAAGTGCTTGCCTCACAAACACAAGGACCTTGACAAATTGTGTCTGTAACTCTAGCGTTGGGAGCAAAGACAGGTGGATCCCTGGTGCTCAGTGACTAGTCAACCTAGTTAAACTGATGAATTCTAGGTTCAGTAAGTGACCCTGTCTCAGAACACTAAGATGGAGAACCATCAAGGATTACTCCAGGCAATCGAGGATATCAACTTCTGGCCTTCACGTACATGTATACACCCATGCTTATATATACATACATGTATGAGCGAGAAGAGAGTTTTATGGTGTGTGCTTGTATGCTTGTGATTCCAGTGCTAGGAAAGTGGAAACAAGAGGACCCCTGAGAAAGCTATCTTAAAAACAAAAAGGTAGGGGCTAGAGAGATGGCTCAGCAGTTAAGAGCACTGACTGCTCTTCCAAAGGTCCTGAATTCAAATTCCACAACCACATGGTGGCTCACAACCATTTGTAATGAGATCTAATGCTCTCTTCCGGGGTGTCTGAAGACAGCTACAATGTACTTACATATAATAAATAAATAAATCTTAAAAAAAAAAAAGGTAGACAGTGCCTGAAGAACTACACCTAAGGAGAAAGGCATAAGGTTGTCTTCTGGTCTGTGCAAACACACACACACACATACACACACACAAACACCACAGTGTAATCATTAGTGCTGGTCTCAAGAAAAGATCTAATATTCATCTAATATTCATTAGACCATGGGTGACCTCTTTACTCTTTCTGTTTGCTTTTTTTTTTTTTTTTTTTTTTTTGAGAGAGGGCTTTTCTGTGTGTCTCAAACTCACAGAAATCCACCTCCCTCTGTCTCTAGAGTACTGGGATTAAAGGAGTGCACCACTATTTCCTAGCTATTCTTTTTTATAAATTATTTTACTTTTTTATATGTACAAGCAAGGGGAAATCATTTGAAATGTAAAGAGTATATCTAATAAAAAAAAAAGTGCCTGCATGTATGTCTGTGCACCTTGTGCATGCATGCCTGATGCCCACAGAGGCCAAAAAGCATCAGATTCCCTAGAACTGAAATTAGATGTTTGTAAACTATCATGTAGGTGCTGGGAATTGAATCCAGATCCTCTGGAAGAACAGCTAGGGCTCATAACCCCTGAGCCATCGCTCCAGTCCCACAACTTTCTGATTTATATGTAGGATGAACAATACCTCCCTCGTTGAATGTCTGGATGTGCAAGGTGTGAGGGGGGCCTTAAGGAAGAAGCTGAGAAGGAAGACCGGTGTTCTCGAGACCTCTGTGAACTTCCTTACTTCTTTACCAACGGGGAGATGGGGATTGAGAAAGGAAAGGATTTGTTTGGGCCAGAGCTGGGGAAAGAGAAATTCTTAGCTTCTCCTAGCCTTGCCAGCAGCAGAGTTACAATTTATAAAAAGGATGGAACAAAAGCCAGGAAATATGCATATGTAGATTTAGCTCTGAGATAAGTTTGTGGAACTCTTGAGATAAATCTTCTCCTCGGAGATGATTCTTTCTCTGGCTTCAAGGCTCCAGCCTGTTCTCGCACCTGGCCTGGAATTTTCTGGAGAACTTCTACATATTTTGTTTTTTTTGAGACAGGGTTTCTCTCTGTAGCCCTGGCTGTCCTGGAACTCACTCTGTAGACCAGGCTGGCCTCGAACTTAGAAATCCACCTGCTTTTGCCTCCCAAGTGCTGGGATTAAAGGCATGCGCCACCACTGCCCAGCTTCTGGAGAACTTCTAATTCTTTAGGAGCCTTGTTGCACTTATGACTCTCTCTCTCTCTCTCTCTCTCTCTCTCTCTCTCTCTCTCTCTCTCTCTCTCTCTCTCTTTCTCTCTCTCTCTCTCTCTCTCTCTCTCTCTCTCTCTCTCTCTCTCTCTTGTCTCTTCTCTTCAATGAACTGAACCTTAATATCCAAAGTAATGGGTATGACATTTTAAACCTGTTTGATAGTTTTACATTTCTGGCAGATAAAAGAACATGTTGCATTCAGTTGACACTGTGTGCAGAGAAGGACATGTTTGCCTAGACAATTCTCTGAAGAGCCAGGAACTCCCTACCTCTTCCTTAGCCCAATGAGATGTGCAAGGGAGTAACCCTCGTCCTCATTTTAAAGATCTAGGATCTAAGGGACTTACTCAGTGGCTGAGGAGCTTTCTAGGGGATTCAAGGCCTGGCCAGCTAAGGTCATGCATGCCTATAATCCCAGCACTTGGAAGGATGGAGCAGGAGGAGTTCAGGTCTAGCTACCTACTGAGACCATCTCAGAGGAAAAGGCTGGAGACTGGAGAGATGGCTCAGCAGTAAAGAATACTTACAGCTCTCCCAGAGGACCTGGGTTTGTGTCTTCCGCACCCAAGTCGGGCAGCTTACATAGTCTGTAACTCCTGCTCCTGGGGACCTAATGTCTCTGGCCTCTACCACACCTATGCTTACATGCAGGCACGCACACCTACACATAGTTAAAAATAGTGTGTATATATAAATATTAAAAAGGGAAGAAAAGGGTACAACTGGATGTGTGTGGTGGCTCATGTTTGGAATCCCAGCACCTAGGAGGCAAAGACAGGAAGATAAGGAGTTGAGGCCAGCATGGACTACACAAGATCTGTCAAAAAAAAAAAAAGAAAGAAAGAAAGAAAGAAAGAAAGAAAGAAAGAAAGAAAGAAAGAAAGAAAGAAAGAAAGAAAGAAGCCAGGCACGCCTTTAATCCCAGCACTCAGTGTCAAGCAGATATCTGTGAGTTTAAGGCCAGCCTGGTCTACAGATTGAGTTCCAGGACAGCCAGGCTACATAGAGAAACCCTGTCTTGAAAAACAAACAAAAGAAAGAGGAGGGGGAACAGGAAGAAGAGGAGGAACAGGAGAAGCAGGAACAGGAAAAGAAATGAGGGTCTAACCCTTGTTCTTAGTTTTCCTAACAGTTTAGGTGCATTTTGTGTGTTTCACTCCATCCACTCCAAAGCCAAAGGAAAATGGGTGTCCCAAAAATATGCTGACAATGGGGAGAATCCTGGAAAGGATAAGGAAGAAAAGAGAAGGAGGGGAGAGAGAGAGAGAGAAGGAGGGAGAGGGAAAGAGAGAGAGAGAGAGAGAGAGAGAGAGAGAGAGAGAGAGAGAGAGAGAGAGAGAGAGAGAGAATCTGTCAGGTATGGTGAATACCTTTAACACCAGCACTTGGTAGCAAAGGCAGGCAGATTTCTAGCCTGGTCTACATGTGGTGTTCCAGGCTAGCCAATGCTGGGCTACATAGTAAGACTTGTGTCCAAAAAAAAGAAAAGAAAAGAAAAGAAAAAGAAAAAGAAAAAAAGAAAGAAAAAGAAAGAAAGAGTTGGAGGGTGTATGGTGATATTCTTTGTTTTCAAGACTGAGTTCTAAGTTTTCCTCAAGGCCATGAGGCTCACTCAGCCCAGCAGTACAGAGAAAGCCCAAACAAACACATTCCCCCAGGACATGGCTCTGTATTGCCTTTAGGGCTTCGAGGTCTTGAAATATCCTTGTGCTCTCAGGGGGCCTTTTCTTTCTTTGTTTCTTTCTTTAACACTTGGTATGTAGCCCTGGTCTTCAGAAACTGTTTATGTAGACTAGACTGGCCTTGAACTCACAGAGATCCGTTTGCCTTTGAAGAACAGTGTTTAGAAGACACTCCAGGGAGGAAGAAGGCCCCAAGGGAGCAGGACTTCGGAGGGCTGCTTCTGTTCCCCTTTCCTGGCAGGGCCTGGCAAGCTGGGTTACCTGTCTATCAGTGTGCTCCTGATTGCTTAACGACAGAGGGTAGGCTGGGCAATGAGGAAAGGAAGGTGCAGACTATGGGGAGCAAGGATCAGGGAGGAAAAGCACCTAGCACCACACCCCACACACGGTGGCCTTTGCACATGAAGGGTCATTTCCTTTGTCCCCAAGGAAATCTGGGAGGCCATCACCTGCCTACCACATTTCAATTTGTCTCACACACTGGGGCTTCACTTCATTACCCATGGAATTCAGCTTCATTGATATGAAGGGGCAAATTACTACATGAGACACAGTTACAAGACAGGAAATGGATTTACTGCTGCTTTCAGAGGGAGGGGGAGCTGCAGTGGCTCTGCTCGGCCCTGCTGCCTTGAAGGCTAACGCAGGCCCTGCACTGGGATGGACAGTCTCAATTTACCAGAGAATGTGCCCCTACAGAAGTCAGGGTTCTACAGAGTTCTGGAAACAGTTCCATTTTCTCTCTCAAGTTATTCCACCACTGTTGGTGTGTTTCAATAGGTTCCTCTGACATAATAAAAAAAAATCATACTGAAGTGGGTGGGGCATTTAGTTCATGGATAATGTGCTGGATTCTATCCCTAGCACTACCAACACAGTGTTTTCTGCAGCATGTGAAAACCCACACCTTTAATCCCAGCACTTGTCAGGCAGATCTCTGTGTGTTTGAGGCCAGCCTGGTCTATATAACAGGTTCCAGGTCTGCCTAGGCTAGATAATGAGATCTAGTCTCAACTAACAAAAACTAAAGAATAAGAATGTAATGGGTAACATTTAAAGAGGAAGATAACAGTGTGCTACAAGTGGCCACATGAGAAACCAGTAAAAGTTACAGGACATAAGACTTGCTTTCCTTGGTGGCTGAGAATGAGAAGTCCATGGCTATGTTCTCTAATATATATACCTCTTTTTAGAATCCTTTATGGCTTAGGGTGTTGGTTGGGTGTTTTTTCCCCACTTTATAAAAGTCTTAATTCATACAGACATATAAAGACATAAATGTAAGTGAAAGGTTTATCAAAATAAACAAATTAGTAATAGCTAAAGTTCATGAGCTGAAGCTGGGTGATGGGGATGGGGGGAGATGGGGACGGAGTATGCCTTTGATCCTGAGCAGAGGTAGACAGATCTCCTGTGATTTGGAGGCCAGCCTGGTCTACAGAGCGAGTTCCAGGGCAGCCAAGGCTACAATAGAGAATCCCTATCTTGATTTTTCTTTTTTCAACTAAAACAAAACATCACCGAGCGTGGTTTTGCACACCTGAAATCCCAAGACCCAGAGGCTGAGCTAAGAGGATCAAGAGTGCAAGGCCAGCCTGGGCTAAGTGTATAAAACCTGACTCCAAAAAAAAAAAAAAAAAAAAGAATAAGAATAAGAATAAGAATATAATCAAAGCCAAGCTTATAGAGCACACTTGATCTGCCTACATCACTCGTTCAATTTTTACGAGCTTCATGAGGAGGGGACGGCCAACCACCCCAACTTGCATCTAAGGAATGAGAAGTAGAGGATCAACCAAAATCCCCAGGGTCACAGAGGCAAAAGCCAGGGCGAGGGTTGGCCCTTATCCTTTCCATAGCTTGGATTCTCAGGAACAGTGAGAAAGTCCCCTAAATCAGAAGTGGTATCTTCTCAGATGTCTTAAAACTAGCATTTCCTCGGCTTCAGCAAGCTGCACCTGAGATCTTATCTTTAATGTGTGTGTGGGGGGGGGGGGGGGGGGGGGGGGGAGCCGGGCAGGGTAGGTGTTGCGGCAGGGCGGGTGGGGGCGTGGCCGCTTGACGGCACGCCCCCTCCGCGAGGACCCCTGGAGCCGGCCTCGGCGCGCCGGAGCGTTTCTCCTTCCGGGGCGGCCTGCTGGGCCTCATGGAGGCTGTTCGGTCAGACAGCTGCGACAGAGGGACGGCGGCGCCGCGAGCGGAGGAGAGGCCGGCTCCCGAAGCAAGGGTGCACTTCCGAGTAACCCGGTTTATCATGGAGGCAGGCGTCAAGCTAGGCATGCAGTCCATCCCCATCGCCACCGCGTGCACCATTTACCATAAGTTCTTCTGCGAGATCAATCTGGACGCATACGACCTCTACCTGGTCGCCATGTCTTCCATTTACTTGGCCGGCAAAGTGGAGGAGCAACACTTGCGTACTCGTGACATCATCAACGTGTCGCACAGGTACTTTAACCCGGGCAGTGAGCCGTTGGAGCTGGATTCCCGCTTCTGGGAGCTACGAGACAGCATTGTACAATGTGAGCTTCTTATGCTACGAGTTCTGCGCTTCCAAGTCTCTTTCCAGCATCCACACAAGTACTTACTGCACTACTTGATTTCCCTCAAGAACTGGCTGAATCGTTACAGCTGGCAGCGAACCCCCATCTCTGTTACAGCTTGGGCTCTGCTACGAGATAGCTACCATGGGGGGCTATGCCTCCGCTTCCAGGCTCAGCACCTAGCCGTGGCTGTGCTCTACCTGGCCCTACAGGTCTATGGAGTCGAGGTGCCTGCAGAGGGTGAGGCTGAGAAGCCTTGGTGGCAAGTATTTAGTGATGACCTTACCAAGCCAATCATTGATAATATTGTGTCTGATCTCATTCAGATTTATACTATGGATACTGAGATCCCCTAAGTCCCTGGCCGAGGCCTGACCAAAGACCAGGATGATTGGAGGCCTGGGGTATCGTGCTACCAAGTTGGGGTGATGGCATGTCTCCACTCGGAGGACTGGTTGTGCTGGCAGAGGATGTCACTGGTGACTGCAGTGACATACTGTCATTTTTGTCCTCAGAAGCCCTTTGTTCAAATAATGCCAAGAGCCTCCATGTGGGCAGGACATACTGAGCTTCCTAGAACTGGCTGCATCAGCTTTTGCCCTTTGAGAAGATGCTGCATTTGAGGCATGGACCGTAGCAGGCCGCCAACAGGAAAGTTAAAGAATAGGACTGCACCCTTAAGAGAAGTATAAATGTGTAACACAGAATCTTATTTTGTATAATAAAGATTATTCAAATAAAATATGGGAAAGGTTTAACGCACCAAAGTCTGCCTTGTTTTTCTTAATTACAATAGGAGAGATACTGGAAACTAAATGATCAATATTGGGGAAATAGTTGGTAAAGCATGTGACATCCATAAAATGAAGCATTATTCAATCACTAAAACATTTGTAAGGGGTTTATGACAATGTGGGTAAAGGTTCATATTAGGCAGCATAAAAAAACAGGATTATAGATGTACTGTAATTTCTACAAAAAACAAATATACAAAGATGGGCAAAGTATTAATTAGTTGGGGGTGTTAAATGTATAATAATGACTAAGAATTTCTGTCTTTTGTTCCAGCTCTTTGCAGTCTCCACCATTATCCCATGATTATGAACCTTGAAGGTGAAGTCTAGCTTATCTTCACAAGTGTCTATTTAAAAGAACAACCATCACACTTCATTATCCCCAGAAGTTTCCACACAGTGGACTTCCCTTAATCATAAGACAGTTGTGTTAGAGCTGCCTCCTTTGTCCTGGCTGATAGCATCGAAGAGTGTGATCTGCCTCTTGAAGGTCAAGGGGGAGAGGCAGAGCTTGGTGAGAGCAGGAGGATCCTGAGTTCCAGCCTTGGCTACAGAATGAGACCCTATCTCAAATTTAATAAACATGTGCAAGGAAAGGAAGGGTTGGGAGCAGGGCCACGGACCCATGAGTCATTCAAACCTTTATGCTCTCAACAGACATGCATACATGCTTTCCCTTACCTGCATACAGTGTGTCAGGCACCACTGGACTCATGCATAAAAGCTCAGCAGAAGCTTAGGCACTCTAGAAATGCCTGCCTATCACATAAGAAAATAGGAAGAGATTAGGTATGTAGCTCAATTAGTAGAATGCTTGCTTAGCATGCATGAGATCCTGGGCTTGGTCCCTAGCACTGTACAAACCGGCATGGTGGTATGTTACATGCTTACCTGTAATCCCAGCAATCAGGTTGAGGCTAGAAAATCAGAATTTCAATGTCAGCTTAAGGTCATCCCGGACTATGTGAAACTCTGCCTTAGAAAGGGAGAATGGTGGTGGCCCACACCTCTAATCCCAGAATTTGGGAGGCAGAGGTAGTTGGATCTCTGTGAGTTCAAGGACAGCCTGATCTACAGAGTGAGCTACAGACAGCTAGGGATACCCAGAGAAATCCTGTCTCAAACCAAAAGAAGAAAAAAGCAAAAGAAAATAGGAAGTTGAGGTCAAACTCATAATTGAGGTAATGGTATGGGTTGGAAAGTTAATTAGAAATGGAGTCATCCCACACTTTGAAAGGAAGGAGAGGGACAGCTGGGGAATATGACTTGTTCTGGCTGGTCTGACATGGCAGCCTCTGTAATGATGGCTTTCAGCAGTGTGGAATGTAGTGGAATGGTGGGAACGGTAGCCTGTCTTCCAGGCCTGATCCCAGGCATTCACAAACCTTCCTAACACCTGGCCCATCAGGTGGTTGGCACACTTGCTTTGTGGAGAAGCAGCAGGCAGCTCTTGTGTTGGCATTCCCTGCCCCATTCTTCAGGGCCTTCCATGCCAGGGTAAAAGCACCAGGGAAACATGGGCTCTACCTCTACCCCCCACTTAGAAGTTGATCTCCAAGTTACTCTCATTTTCATACAGGGCCTCCAGGAGAGTGGCTTTGAGGCAGAAATGGGAGAGTGGCAGAAAAGGATCACAGTCTTGCTCGGGAAAAGCTCAGCCTGACTTTGGAGCCACACAGGGTTAGGCCACTGCTTCCGAGGGCCCTTCAGATGAGAGTCCTAGCTCAAGGCAATCCAGGCAGTGTGCCCACCTCAGTGACAGTGAGCCTTGAGAGAGTGGGATTTTAGCTTCTCACACCTCTACTTCAGGTAACAAGGCCTTCCTTGTATGACATCTGAGCAGTAGAGGGGCTCTGCAGGCTTAGGGGTGCAGCTGGGACCCCAGAGATATATTGCTACAGATCCTGGGTCTTAGGATGAGACAAGCCCTGGAAGGGAACAAAAGTCAGAGCTCGGTGATGCCCACGATGCACCCTGGGCCAGAGTAGAACTTCTCTGAGGTAAACTGCCACTTGTCATTGCTAGGGCCTAGGAGGATGGCGTTATGAGAAAGGAGGGAAACCAGAAGACACATCTCTGGGAGAATCAGGGAGTTGTAACACCTGGGCTTTGGGGCCAGAAGAAAAAGAATTTTGCTTGAGAGACTTTGACCAAGTGTTATTAATTTCAGAGTTAGTTTCACTGCAAGATTCTAAGGAACCTGAATGGGTGTGGTGGCTCATGCTTTTAATCCCAGAAGTCCAGAGGTACAGGCAGGTGGATTTCTGAGTTGGAGGTCAGCCTGGTCTACAGAGTGAATTCCAGGACTACACAGAGAAACCCAGTCTCCAAAGCAAAAACAAACAAAAAATGTAAACAACCACATTCTCTAATAGGAACAAGGTATGCTCTGGTCCTACAGATTAGAGGGCCACTCCCAGGGAAGACCAAGTGTCTCCCCTGAGAACTCTCTTCTTCTCAAGTCACCACAGTCTCAAGTCTACCCATGGCCTGGGAAATTCCAAAACCTGGTTTATTGACACACTGATGATCCATTTCCCTGAGCAAAGGAACTGGAGCATTAAACTCAGAAGGCCAGGGTTGACTATATTGGCTCTGAGCATTGACTCAGTAACATCGGCTCAGAAAACAGAAGAGGGCCTTATTTTTCTCTTTGGTTTGGTTTGGTTTTCAATACAGGGTTTCTCTGTATAGCTCTGGTTGTCCTGGAACTCACTGTGTAGATCAGGCTGGCTGGCCTAGAACACAGAGATCTGCTTGCCTCTGCCTCCCAAGTCCTGGGGCTAAAGGTGTGAGTCACCACTGCCCTGAGGTATCTGATTTAACTGAATACTTTCCTTGTGGCTGGGAATGTAGTTCAGTTGGTAGAGTTCTTACTTAACATTCCCAAAGCCCTAGGTTCAGTCTCCAGCACTATCTAAACCAGGTATGATGGCATACACCTGTAATCCTAACTCTCAGGAGGTGGAAACAGGAGGCTCAGAAGGTAATGGTCTTTCTTGGTCCCAGAACTAGTAGAATTAGCATGGACTGTCACACTGTTACAAAAGTAGACAAACAGACAAGTCAGTACTTTTCCTTCTACTTACTAATGTTTTAAAAATTTTTAGTGACTAATCATATACTAATGCCTCCCTTGTGATGTGTAACCTTATCTCTGAAAGGGACTTCTGTACAGACTGTGTACTTCATACCATCTTCAAAAATTATGTTAGAATTAAATTGGAAAGTGTGCATACCTTAAAAACATGGTGGACTAAGATGTATAACCGTTGAAAATCTTGGAAGAAGTAGTCATGCAAGTTCTTATCAGTAATCTTATTTACCTTAACTTTTATTTTTTTTAGAAACAAGATCTCTCTATGTAGCCATGGCTATCCTGGAACTCACTATATAGACTAGGTTGGCCTCAAACTCCTGCTTCTGTCTCCTTAGCACTGGAATTAAAGATATTATACATTATATATAAATATAGTATATCTTTATACATATATAATACTATATATACTATATGTATATAATGCATATCTTTATACATTATATTATACATACATATATAATGTATATATGTGTATTATATATGTGCACATATATGTATATATATATATATATATATAAAACATGTCTAGCACCTTTTAAAATCTCTCTCTTTTCATTTATTGATATATTTTCTGTGAATATTTTATTCATGTGCATGTATGTGTACCTGATGAATTGATCCTCTGCATCTGGGATTACGGATGGTTGTAAGCCATTTTATGAGTGCTGGGAATTGAACCCAGGTTCTTTGCAAGAGCAATGAGCACTCTTAACTACTGAACTATCTCTCTAGTGCCAAACAAAGGTTATTTTTTTTTAAGATAGGGTTTCTCTGTGTAGCCTTAGATGTCCTGGAACCTGCTCTGTTGACCTGGCTGGCCTCACACTCAGAGATCCACACAATTGTTGGGACTAGAGGCATGCGCTGCTACACCCAGTTTTAAAAATCTTTATGCCTACCTGTGACCAAGTATATCTATCCTTTATGGTCATGGATTTTTCTATGATTTCTTCAAAACTTTCCTGTCATTTCTAAAGTGTCACTTCTCATCTGATATCATCAGATATTTTTTCCAACTCATTAGCTTAATATGTTCTCCTCAGTGTGAAATTGCTGACATCAGTGAGGTGTGAATCCACCCTACTGGGTTCTGCTCCTCAGAGAATTCTCTACAGAACTGTGAGTCGTGACTTCTAGATGAGAACGTTTGTCTATTTTTGATCATTGGCTTCTTTGAATAGGAGTATCTGTGTGTCAAAAGAGGGTTGGGCTGCATCTCAGTCACACCTGAGCAGAACATACATCAAAATGGAAAGAGCTATCTCCGAAGGCTTATTTCATGTTCAATAGGGAACGGGGCTTTTGCAGTCAAATTCTCTGCGGTTCCAGTTCTGTTTAGAGATGGTCTCTGAACACCCATGGGTCTTTTATTTTGAAGAGAGTCCACATTGGTCTCCACAGCCCCGCTTCAGAGGACTTAGTTGGCCTCTTCCCCTCACCCAGATCTCAGCGCATAGGTGAACCCTCAACTTAGCCCTCTTCCAGGAATAATGACAAAAATTGATCGATCATATGCATTCCATAAGAAGTTTCATCTACAGTTATCATTTGACTCTGCAGTGAGTTCTATAAAAGTTTCACCTACTTTATCACATGCATCTTCAAAATTACCCCTTCAAAGGAGATATTACAACAAAAGGGAGATTATCCAGAAAGTAAAACAAGCTGTTCAAGATCTTGGGTCCCCAGATTCTAATAGCAGCTTCCGGTCTTAGTGTGACTGCCCTAATTCCCTCTCGAGTCTCATCCCGTTCCTTGTAACCTGCTAGGAGCTCCAGTATTGGCAAAGGGAAGCCCACAGTCTTTAACACTTTAGTCCAAGCATGTCACTGAGAATGTGCTCAGGCCAGCTGGACTTGTATGACAGAGACGCTTTATTCTCCAGTCCTGTGTTCCTTCACCCCCATTCTCTGAGCATTGATGTCATCACAGACTTACTTCCTGCTGCTTCAGACACTCTCCTCCCATGGAGTGCCCTAAATGGCCCCCCAGCTTCCCAGTTCTAATCGCCACCAGGCTGACTGGGGCCTTGGAGTAGGCCCAAATTAGAAAAGGATATTAAAAATCCACACAGCAATGATGTTGTATTAGCTATTTCTGTATAAGAAATTATCCCAAAATCTAGCTGTTTAAAACAGAAAAGAGAGTAGATGAAATAGCTCAGCTGGAAAAGGTGCTTGTTGTGTAAGCCAGAGGACCTGAGTTTGATCCCTGGAGCTCAAATAGAGGTGAAAGAAGAGAACTGACTTCACAAAGTTGTCCTCTGATTTCCACATGAGCTGTTTACACACACACACACACACACACACACACATACACACACACACACACCACTTTAATGATACAAATAATAATTAACACATCTCTTCATCAATGAACTTGCAGTCTCAGATTTCCTCTCATGTGGCCTCGGCTCTTCACAAGGACAATATATTTCATTAATCTCTGAAAACTATATTTATTTTCTGCATGACCTTAAAGGCCATCACAAGAGAAGAAAGTGCCCTTGAAACAGTAATGGAAATACCAAAGGGAACATTTGTGGAGCCAGCGAAGCGATGTGTCTGCAGTATGATTTGTAGATCAGGACTTCTTAACCCTTTTCCACTCAAGATTTTTTTTTTTTTTACCCAGGAAAACATGACCCCAGATATAGATATATAAGTGTACAGAGGCAGGGTAGGAAAACTGTTCTTTTGGCAAAGTGCTTGCTATGCAAGCATAAGGACCTGAGTTCTAGCCCCAGCACTGACACAAAAAGCCAGGTATGACTGTGGTACCTGTAATCTCAGCACTGGGGATGGGGAAACTGAGTCTCTCTGGAGCTCATGGGCCAGCTAGTCTAGCTGAATCAGTAAGCTCTGGCTTCAGAGACAGATTCTGAAAAAAAAAATGAGGCAGGGAGTGACTGAGGGGTTCCTGACATTGACCATTGACCTCTGACCTCCCCTCCCCTCCTACATATGAACACTGGCTCACATTTGCATACTATACACACATACACACACACAAACCAACAATATATAAATAGACATCATTTGCTGAAATTAATCATAAAGAAATTTATTTTGGCCAGGCAGTGGTGGCGCACCCCTTTAATCCCGGCACTTGGGAAGTAGAGGCAGGCAGATTTCTGAGTGCGAGGCCAGCCTGGTCTACAGAGTGAGTTCCAGGACAGCCAGAGCTATAAACAGAGAAACCCTGTCTCAAAAAAAAGAAAAGAAAAAAAAAGAAAAGAAAAGAAAAAGAAGAATAGAAAAGAAAAGAAAAAAGAAAAGAGAAAATTTATTTTGAAACAATTCTTTGGTATTTGCAAAGCTTGAGCACTTATTAAAGATCCATGCATACTAATGAGATGAGTGTGTTTGTTTATTGTTACACAAGAATTCCATCTTGGCGGCATATTTGGTGCTGCTCCAGGACACAGAACATCTTCAACATGTTTCAAAGTTGACTGATACTTTGATTTTATAATTGCCAATGCTGAGAACACCACTTTGCAAAAACACAGGGTAGAAAATGGCAAAAATATTGCTTAAGCCCGTTTCAGAAATTGTTGAGAAATCCATCCTGATTGCAATTGCTGAGCCATTTAATAATTTCCTTAAATGAAATTCAAGTCAGCAATTCAAGTAACAATTTAAAAGTTTTTTTTTTTTTACATTTAGTGTGTGCATGCATGCTTGTGTGTGTGTGTGTGTGTAGACGGCAGAGGACAACTTTCAGGAGTTGGTTTTTCTTCCTTTCACCCTAGAGTTCCTGGGGATTGAGCTTCTGTTTTCAGGCTTGGCACAAAAAGCACTTTTATCTGCTGAACCCGCTCATGAGCCTACTAGCAACAATTTTTACAGCCATGCATTTTGATATTCTGTATATTCAGAATTCAACCCAAAGATAGACTAACTTGGTGCTTGCGGTGCTGAGGAACAATGGAAGAGAAACATTAAAAGTGTTTCCGGTTTCAATGATTCCCAGCATCCACTGGTCTCGAATCTGAGCTGAGGTGATTGAGCCAGTGCTCTCAGATGTCACGTGGGATGAGACTTGAGCAGAACAAAGTGCCGATGAAGCAAGGCCTCAGAGCCGGTGTGCAAAGACACACGGCTGACTACGGCCAGAAACACCTCAAACTCATTGTCGGTTTGATTTTGAATTAAATTTTGGCGGTTGTATATTCACCTTTTACTGTTGCCAAATTTTAAGCCCACGTTCAGTCACGTGATTCCGCATGGGGTCACCACCTACAGTTTAAGAAGCTGGCCTACCTGTGCCCACCTGCATGGGCCCGCCTGTCAGTCTTGTGCAAATTTCAGCGCTCAGGCTAAACGCTAGGCTTTCTGACTCAGACCCTGAGAAAGAAAGAGGTGAGAGAGCAGGGAAGCCGACCAACATGCTTCACTGGGAAGACAAATGCCACAGGACCGTGCATGATGACCCTCCAGCCAAATAGGGGGTTAGCCAGAGCACACAGACCACGAGATGCAGGCCGGGCTTTGAAAACTACCAAAGGTCAAAGTAGAGATGGTGAGGGTCCGCCTTTCAATTCCCCAAAGCAGAACTGAGAAGAAGCGACCATGGATCAGAAAGGCCAACGATTGTTCCACCAGTGACGAGCGGCACAGGTGCGATGCCTGGCCAGGTACCTCTAGCAGAAATGCACACGATGCCCTTGGTGACCGGTCCCTGCTGGGCAGTCAGCCTCTTCAGAAAGTTTCCCTTCAGTTGTTTGCACACCCAGGAGGGATGCTGTCCTGACCCGCTGTTTCCCTTGCTGTCACCTTCCATGACTCTAGTTCAGATTTGCTGAGATTGACAGGGCTGCCAGAGGAGCCAGCCCGGCTGTCTGGTGCGCACAGTTAAAAATAATCCTTAGTTTGCTAAGCTGGCTGCTGAATATCTGCCGCTTTAATTGATGGGCAATCTTCTTGCTGTTATATGAATTTAAAAACTACTGCTTCCTCAAAGCACTGCTGTTCTGGTGGCTACCTGCTAAGCTGACCCCAGCCCACCCAACCTGTCACCTCCAGAGGACACACACCTGTGATCTGATCCCTCAGACTCCGAGGCTCCCCCTGTTTGCCAAAAGATACCCCGAAAACCAGCTTGAACATAGAGAACAACAAGGGAGCCTCATCATAGTTTATTTTCGTTTTTTAAGAAGATTTCTCTGCTTCAGCCACCTCGGGGGGCAGGCACAACAAAACGACAGAAATGAAAACACTGAGCCACATTAAAATGCTCTGCCAGCAACAGCCAAATCCTCAGCCTGCGGAGAAGAAACTGACGGCAAGTGCAGCTGCCCTTTGCTAGCAACAGGGATTGTGGGCTTAGATTGACGGCTCTGGGCTTAAGCCCAGGAGTTTAATGATAATGATGTTGGTGATGATGATAATTATCATAATAATAGCTAACCTTTATTGAGGACTTTCTGTGAGCCAGACGCCCGCTCAATAGCTCAATATATACAATGTGTTTATTTCTATCTGTTTCTCTGTATAATATCTCCATGTAGATAGCGAGAATCTCATTTGATTCTTACTATATTTCTGTGAAAGAGAGCTTTGGTAGAATATCCTTACCCCATGTTAAAGAGAGGGAAGCTGAGGCTTGGCGAGTATCAATAACTTGACAGATGAGTTTTAGAACCAGAGCACTCATGGTTTATTCTCGACCATTACTCAGATCTTCTGGAGAAATATGCCGGGATATTCTGAAGAGAAAATTGACTTCTATGCTTTCAATGTATTCCTGGGCTCAGATTCTAGTTCTATGACCTCAGTTTCCTTATCTGTGAAATGGCACATCAAATGTGCCCCTTGTCCTTATAACTTACCTGCATGAATTACCGACTCAAATTTCCTTAAAAGCAGGGAATTTAATCAAAAGACTCATGATATATTAATGTCAATAATAATGTTGTGCCAGGCGGTGGTGGCACACACCTGTAATTCCAGCACTCTGGGAGGCAGAGTTCCAGGACAGCCAGGGCTATACAGAGAAACCCTGTCTTGGGGAAAAAAAATCCAAAAACCAAAATAATAATAATAATAATGTTAATGTTTACTTGCATATAACAAAATCAATCAGCTCAAACCAGCTACTGAACATTTGCTTTTTGTGGTGCTGGGACTGAAATCCAGGGCTCACCTTACTCCACAAGTTACTGGGGAGGTTTGTTGATTTGTTTTGCTGTGTGTATGCATTGTTCCTATTTACTTATTTTTAGTTTGGGGGAGGGTGTCACAGCGTGCATGCAGAGGTCAGAAGACAACTTTGTGAAGCCAGTTCTTCCACATTTATATAGTGTGCTGGCAAAATTTTGTGTCAACTTGACACAAGCTGGAATCATTTGGAAGAAGGGAACATCTGCTGAGAAAGTGTGCCCCTCACCATCACCCCCTCCACCCACCCCCGACCCCCACCCCAGGTGGTCCTAGGTTCTGTAAGAAAGTTGGCTGAATGAACCACAAGGAGCAAGCCCATAGGCTTGTTTCATGGCTTCTACATCAGCTCCTGCCTCCAGGTAGAGTTCGTGCCCTGATTTCCCTCTGACAGTCTGTGGTGTGAAACTGTAAGCTTAAACAAACTCTTTCCTCCAAGAATTGCTTAGGTCCTGTTTTATCACAGCAATAAAACCCAAGATGCAGTGTTCTCACCATGTAGACCAGGCTAGCCTCATATTCAGAGATCCCCCTCCCCTCAGATGGACTCTTACTCTTTATCACATGACTCTGCTTCTCTGTGCATGGCTCCCTTGTACAGGGCAGCCTCTGCAGTGCCTGGGCTTCCTTCCTGCCCCCAGAGCTGGCTAGATGGTTATAAGCGTCTCTGGCTTCTACAAGGTATGAAGGAAAATGGAAGCCTGTACTTAAATGTTCCTGGGACTGCTTTTTTTTTTGTGGATTTTTTTGGATTTGGTTTTTTCAAGACAGGGTTTCTCTGTGTAGCCCTGGATGTCCTGAAGCTCACTCTGTAGACCAGGCTGGCCTCAGAAATCTGCCTGCCCCTGCCTCCCAGAGCTGGGATTACAGGCGTGTGCCACCACTGCCCGCCTCTGGGACTGCTTTTTACTTAATTGATTTCTGAGTTTGTTTAAGCTTACAGTTCCCCACCACCGACTGTCAGAGGGAAATCAGGGCAGGAACTCTAACAGGGCAGGAACCTGGAGGCAGGAGCTGATGTGGGAGTCATAATAAAGTGCTGCTTGCTCCTTGTGGTTTGTTCAGTCTGCTTTCTTACAGAACCCAGGACCACCAGCCCAGGTGTGACACCATCCACAGTCAACTTGTCCCTCCCCATCAATCATCAATCAAGGAAAGGAGCAGCAGGCTTACCCACAGGTCAATCTGACAGGGGTGGGGAGAGGGGACACTTTCTCAACAGATGTTCCCTCCATCCAAATGACTCTAAGTTGTGTCAAGTTGACACAAAATTTTGCCAGCACACCATGTATATGTGGAAGAACAGAACTGGCTTCACAAAATTGATTTCTGAGACAAAGAAGATAACCCAGGCCAACCTTGAACTCACAATTATCCTGCCACAAAGTCTCAAGCATTGGTGTCATTGTACCCAGCTCCCTGTTGACATTTTTACTTTGGGCTCCTACGGGCTCATAGCCTCCAGAAGTGCCATCTTAGCCTCTCTCTTGCAGTCTATGCTACTTTGTTATAGAAGCCAAATGAAGCTCACACATTCTGCTTTGGATTTTTGTTGTTGTTGTTTGGTTTTGGTTTTGTCTTTGTTTTTTGAAACAGGATCTTCCTATGTAGCTCAGGTTGTCCTGAACCTACCACAGACCGATCTGGCCTAAAACTCAGAAATCAGCCTGCCTCTGCCCCTCGAGTGCTGGGATTAAAGGCACGGGGCCACTATACCCAGCTTGTGATTTCCCTCTTGAAGAATCCATCTGGTTTCAGTGCCAAGTAAGAGACCCCCTACAGTCATCCAAGTAGGAGCTTGTAGAGATTGGAGGAAGGTGATTCCAGGAGAGGTGATGACTAGTCAAATTAAAAACTGATATTAAAGATGGATGGAGCCTGTAGGATTTCCTGATGACCTGTCTGGCAGAGCATGGCTACTACCATCCAGTACTTGGAAGGTTGAGACAGGAGCATGGCAAGTTGGAGACCAAATTGGACTAAATAGTGAATAAAAAGGCTTAAACCACTCCCTCCTCAACGTCACTGCTATGAGACACACTGCAAGTGTCTCACGGGTATGCCACAGCATTCTAAATGATCTTCAGCCTCTTTAGACTTTTAGCAGCTAGAACCTGAAGCCTGACTACCATTCTCTAAGAACCCATCTTCAAGGATAAAGTTGGATCTCCAGAGTGCAGCCTGGAGGGCACCCAATGACTTCACCCCTGTGCTGCTCTGACTTCACCTTTACTGTTAGATGCTGTGTTTCCCTGCAGCCCTGACACCCCAAGATAAGCTTTCATCCTTCCAGTCTCTTGCTCCCCTGTATCCTTGGCCTGCAGACTCTCTGACTCCTCCCAAAAGCTGCTCACTCATCTTTAGAGGCCAGGCGAAGTCTTTTCTCCTCCACAAAGCCTTCTCTGGAATTGTAGGTGTAAGTGACCCCTTCTTTCATAGCACCCTGGTTTTCTATAGTTGCCCTTGCCTAACTATATTGAAATTGTTGTCCTGTCTCCTTAATCAGACTGATGGACTAATCCCTACTTATCTCTGGAACCCTCACAGCTAGGACACAGCCAGTACCCAGGTGACGTGCTCAGTCCACGCTGAATGAGTGGATGGGCCAGAGGGATACAAACGCTGACTGCCAGTGCTTGCCAGGGTGGCTCAGCCTATGACACAGACATAATAAAACCTTCTCTTCTGCCTCGCTTCAAAGACATATTAATGAGATTAAGAAATTAGATGTTGATGTGAAGAAATGGGCTCCTTTCAGACACGGTGCAGGAAGGAAGTTAGCTCATCGGCATGAGATTCTGAACCAAAATCCAGCTTTGAATTCTGTCTCTATAGCCTGCTATGCCTCCATAATCAAATATCATAAACCTCAATGTCCTACCTGGGGAAATTGGGAGTAATGATGCCTGTCATGGTGTTGGGAAGATGAGGTGAACATTAATATGTATTTGAAGCAAGGCAGAGGACAGCGTTGTATTACATGATCACCTAGTCCCCAAAAATCTCATTATGGAGAAAATGGTCTCTGCCAAGAAACCATCCTGGGAAGTACTGGGAAGGAAGGTGGGACCATGGGCAGTGCTGAGGTTCCTCAGAGAAAGGAAGAAAGTTTTTAAGGAAAAACCCTTTAGCTTACAAATTATAAGAACTTAAACAGGTGTAGTGGTGCATGCCTTTAATCCCAGAACTGGGGAGGCAGAGGCTAGCAGATCTGTGAGTTAGAGGTCATCCTGATCTACATAGTGAGTGCTAGTATAGCCAGGGCTGCCCAGAGAAACTCTGTCTCAAGAGCAAGCAAGTAAACAAAGAAACATTCATAAAAACCAAATTTTATGCCTGGTGGTGGTGGCGCATGCCTGTAATCCCAGCACTCTGGGAGGCAGAGCAGGCTGATTTCTGAGTTCAAGGCCAGCCTGGTCTACAGAGTGAGTTCCAGGACAGCCAGGGCTACACAGAGAAACCCTGTCTTGAAAAAACCAAATCCAAAAATAAATAAATAAAAATAAAAACCAAATTTTATGCATTTATATTGTGTGCTTAGCAGATGGCTTATGTGCCAAGGCAAGCACACAGAGGCCAGAAGATGACCTGCTGAGTTGCCTCTCTCTTCTTTCCTCATGGGTCCTGGGGATCAAATTCAGACCATCAGGATTAATGGCAAGCATCTTTACTGGCTGAGCCATTTTTTGTCACTCCCAAAGGTAAATTTTTACTTTAGAAAAATTTTATCTTTATGGAAAATCTATAGCTAGTTGAGAGCATACCAGTTCCTTAAGGCTAACACAGCGTGTTTGTCAAATGTAAAAGACTAGCATGCTACAGCACTGCTAACTAAAGTAGAATATTTTAAAAATGAGTGCACACAAGTATGTGTGTGTATGTATGTATGTGTACATGTGTGTGTATGTGTGTATGTGAGTGTGTGTGTATGTGTGTGTATGTATGTGTATGTGTCTGTATATGTGTGAATGTGTGTGTATGTGTGTATGTGAGTGTGTGTGTATGTGTGTGTGTGTATGTATGTGTATGTGTCTGTATATGTGTGTATGTGAATGTGTGTGTATGTGTGTATGTGAGTGTGTGTGTATGTGTGTGTATGTGTATGTGTCTGTATATGTGTGAATGTGTGTGTATGTGTGTATGTGAGTGTGTGTGTATGTGTGTGTGTATGTATGTGGGTGTGTATGTGTATGTGAGTATGTGTATATGTGTGTATGTGTGTATGTGAGTGTGTGTATATGTGTGTATGTGTTTGTGTATGTGTGTATGTGTGTGTTGTGTATTATACACATGTGGAAGACAGAGTAATACCAGCTCTTTATCAGTCTTTATCTTATTGGTTGAGACAGGGTCTCTGACCGCACCTGGAGTTCACTGATTAGGCTAAACGGTTTGGCCAGCAAGCCCCAGGATCCTTCCATTCCCTTCTCTGCTCTGGGATTACAGGTTCTCACCTCCACACCCAGCTTTTTCTGTGAGTGCTGAGGATGGGATTCAGATCCCAGGCTTGTGTGGCAAACACTTATGTCCAGCAAGCACTGAACTAAGAGTCTCACCCCCAGCCCCTTGGTTGGTATTTTTGAACATCATACAAACAAATAATTCTTTCTATTTCCAAAATGCCTTTCCACCCATTATACTAAGAGGGAGGAAGTGGTGTCTATTTTGTAGAAAAGGAAGCTTTTTCTACAAAGGGTCTGGAGGACCACATATCTCAGGGAGCCCAGTCACAAAGGATGACGGACTGCAAACCATCTCCTCCTTTTAAAATGGGGCAGTTAGTCTTGATTGTTCGTGTTTCCCATGCGAGAACAACTTCAATCTCTTGGTGAGTGGGGGAGGGTGGAAAAGAACACACAAAATGTCAACATTTTAGCCTTAACAAATTTATTTGAAAACACATTTCTTCAAAATAATTTATTCCTAAACAGCTAAAGAAGAGGGGGGCAGGCAGTTGTCAGAGGCTGAATTGAGCAGACAGGATAACAGGCAGGTTAAGGAGAATAATTACAGGCTTTTTTCTCCTTACTCAACAGCGTCTTTTTCAGGCCTGTCAATCACTGTTTATCACACTTGAACCAAAACAATGATTTTTCCCCCCTTTTCTCTCTGAGGTCAGGAGGACCCACTGGGGAGATGGTGACTAACTGTGGGGGCAGGACCAGTGTGTCATACAGGCTGGAACCAGGGACCAGGGGGGCCTTGTCAGTGAATGGGGCCCATGTTCAAAGCTTAAAATATACCTGACAGAACAGGAAGAAAACATTTTCTGAGGTTCTAATATGGGGTGACATCCTCTTTATAGTAGGTGCTGGGGATTGAATCTAGTGTCCTGAGCAGTCTAAGTAAGTGTTCTACCACTGAACCACACCTTTAGCTCCAGCCACCGCCCTGCCGGGGTCTTATTCTGCTTGCTTGTTTGTTTAGACAAAATCTCATTCTTTAGCTCAGATTGGTCTCAACTTTATAGTAATCTTCCTTCTTCAACCTCCAGAGTGCAGGGGTTACATGTGTGAGCTTTAAGGCTCTCTCTCTCTCTCTCTCTCTTTCTCTCTCTCTCTCTCTCTTTCTCTCTCTCCCTCTCCCTCTCCTCCTCCCCCTCCTCTCCCCCCACCCCCACCCCCGTCTGTCTCTCTGTGTGTGTACATGTATATATATGTCCTTGTGCACAAATTCAGGGGTCAGAGGATAACAGGACAGTTCTCTCCTTCCACCATGTGAGCCTTAGGAATTGAATTTAGATCATCAGGCTGGACAACAGGCCCTTTTACCCACTAACCATGGCATTAGTTATTTAAATATCTCCATGACCCTGCCAGAGGGACACTTTGGCTCCCATTTCACAGATAAAGACTCAGAAGCTCAGAGGGGTTAAATGCAAGCACGAAAACGAAACACACACAGGGCTGAGTGTGCTAACTGGACTGCAATACAGTTCCAGAAGAAATGTCATTTTATGTCCACCTAGCACAGGTATCTGGCCCCACAAAGCAGGCAAATCCCTGTCCTCCTGGAGCACTGGAGACTAACATAGAACAATCAACCTCTTTCCAGGTAAGAGAAGGGACAGAGGAAAGATATCTACTCAAATTAAGGACCTCAGGGTTAGGGAGAGAGTTGATACTTGCAGAACAGTCTAAATAGACTGGCTGGTGGCACAGCATCTTCCAAAACCCATCAAATAAAGCGCAAAGGCTTTGGATGAAATCTAGCCACAGACCCGCCTTAGGAGAACTGTGCTTAGTAGAAGAAGAGGAAGGGTAGGTGAGCACAGTGGGCAAGACCTGATCAGTGAGGTATTAGGGAAAACTTCCTGGAAGAAGGGGTGGTCACATTGAGTAGTGGCTACCTAAGTAAAAACAGAGAAGAGAATTCCCAGCAGATATGACACATGTAAACTTGTCTGCTAAAAGCATCACAGAATGTGCAGAAAAGCAAATGTTAAACTTGAGAGAAGAAGTGTCAATTAATCCAGACATGGTGGCACGCCTTTAATCCCAGCCCTAACCCTAACCCTAAACCTAACCCTAACCCTAACCCCTAACCCTAACCCTAACCCTAACCCTAACCCTAACCCTAACCCTAAACCCTAACCCTAACCCTAACCCTAACCCTAACCCTAACCCTAACCCTAACCCTAACCCTAACCCTAACCCTTGAGAGGCAGAGGCAGGCAGATCCCTGAGTTCAAGGCCAGTCTGGAAGGAGTTCCAGGAAAACCAGGGCTATACAGAGAAGCCCTGTCTTGAAAAACCAAAAATTCAAAGAATTAAATAAGCAGATAGATAAACAAACAAACAAGCAAACAGCTAATGTCTATTGAATGCCTACTACATGCCAGGAACTATTAAGAGTTTTCTGTATATTATTACATATAGTATTATGTGTATTATTCACTCTCTTAGGCCACAAATACTGAACACTGCAGGGCCTGCTATGTGGTTTGCGCATAATTTTCAGTACCCGTGTAATCATATGGACCCTGAGTCAAAAGCAACAAGAAGCTTTCCACTTCTCTCCAGTCTATCTGCCCTCCTCATGGTATTTTGCTAGATACTGCATAATATCTGAGGTGGTGTGAATATGTCTGCTCCTATGAGGTAGTGGCACTATTAGGAGGTGTGATCTTGTCAGAGGAAGTGTGTCACTGTGAGGGTGGGCTTTGAGACCTTCCCCCTAGCTGCCTGGAAGAGAGTTTCTCCTGGCTGCTTTTGATTCAAGATGCTGAGCTAGCTCTCAGCTCCTCCAGCACCGTGTCTGCCTACATGTGCCATGATACATGTACAGAGGTCGGAGGACAACTTGCAGTCTTTAGTTCTCTCCTACCACGTTGGTCTTAAGAATTATACTCAGATCTTCAGGGCTGCTGGCATCTTTCGAAGCCTGTTTTTGAAATAGGGTCTCTGTATTAGTCAGGATTCTCTAGAGCCACAGAATTTAGGGAATGTCTCCATATATTAAGAGGAATATACCAGTCTGTAGTCCAACTAACCCCACAATGGGCAGCTGTGAGTGGGAAGTCCAAGAGTCTAGTAGTTGCTCTGTCCCATGAGGCTGGGTGTTTCAGCTGGTCTTCTATAGAAGCTGGAATCCTAAAGATGTAGGTTCCAACAGATGTGCTACCAAGTAAGTACAAGCAGGTAAAGAAGAGTGAGTCTTCCTTCTTCCATATGTTCTTATGACCTGGGCCCTCCAGCAGAAGGTATGGCCCAGATTAAAGGTTTACCTACTATACCTGGATCTAAACTTTTCCTTAGTTGAAACTTGCTCTGTCCCAGGCTGGCTTTGAACTTAGAGATCTGCTTGCCTGTGTCTCCTGGGATTACAGGTGTATACCACCTTGCCTGGGCGCAAGCTTTTCATGGACACTATGCCTCAAGATCTGGATCAAAAACATGTGTCATCTCATGTCAAGATCCAGATCAAAAAAGCCTGTGGCTTCCAGCTTCAAAATCTGGATCACATGTGTGCCCTCCATTTCTGGATTATAGTTCATTCCAGATGTAGTCAAGTTGGCAGCCAGGAATAGCCATCACAACATCCTTAGTGCACCATAATGCTGGCATACACAGATGCCTGTAGGGACCCAGTGCTCTGCCGCCGAAACTTGGACTACAAAGCCCATGTTCGCCTGGCTCTGTCATGCCCAGGGCTTCTCTGAGGTTTAAGGTGGGAGGGGCAGGGGAGAAAGTAGATGAAAATCTGTGTGGAAGAGGTAGGGGACAGCTGAGGCAGGATCACATAGGAATTGAGGTGCCAAGTCCCTGGTACATTGCCTTAGTCAGTGTTCCATTGCTGTGAAGAGGCACCGTGACCACAGGCAACTCCTATAAAAGAAAGTAGTTAATTGGGGCTGGCTTACAGTTTAAGAGGTTTAGCCCATTATGGCCATGGTGGGGAGCATGCAACACAAATAGCTGAGATTCAGAGGCAGCAGGAGAGAGGCACCAGGCCCCCAGCTTGGGCTTCTGAAACCTCAAAACCACCCCAAGTGACGCATTTCTTGAACAAGGCCATGCCTCCTATTTCTTCTCAAACAGTGTCACTCCCTGATGACTAAGCCTTCAAATATAGGAGCCAAGGGAGGCCGTTCTTATTCGAACCACTACACGCATTGTCCTTTATTCTGTCGAATTTTGCTTATGAAGCGCAGATTCAAATACAGAATTCTGCTGGGCAGTGGTGGCACATGCCTTTAATCCCAGCACTTGGGTGGCAGAGGCAGGCAGACTTCTTAGTTTGAGACCAGCCTGGTCTACAGAGTTTCAGAACAGCCAGGGCTACACAGAGAAACCCTGTCTCAAAAAAGCAAAAATAAAAACAAAACAAAAGCAAATACAGAATTCTTAAGAATACCAAAGTGGTGACCATAGAGTACTAAACTCAAAGTGTAAGTCCTACTTTGGAGAGTGTGCCCATTGTAACTTCTCTGGTTGTGTGCCCTTGGAGAGTGAGTACCATGTAACTGCACGGGTTGTATGCCCTTGAAGCCATCCTTGGAATGCCATCTCACGTTCCAGTCTACTTTTTTTTTTTTTGGTAGAGATAGTCTTACATATCCAGACTGACCTTGAACTCACTATAATCTAGAGCTCCTTACTCACATGCCTCTACTTCCTAAGGCTACAGGTATGTGCCACCACACATACTTTATTTATTTAGTGCTGGGGATTAAATCCAGAGTGTTACTCATGCTAGGTTAGCACTCTTCCAGATGAGCTACATCCCCAGCTTGAGTCTAAGTTACAGCACTGAAAAAAAGTGAAAACTCCACCGAGTTGCAGCTGATGTCCAAGTGGAAACTAACATAATGAATGGGGAAACACACAGTATATGGAATGATAGAGAGTACTGAGAAGGAAAAAGGATATGAGAAGAGTGCACAGTGATGTTCAAGATGCCACGTGTATTTGTTGGTTAATTCGTTGGTTTTGGGTTTTCAAGACAGGGTTTTTAAGACAGTGTGTAGTTTTTGCTGTTCTAGAACTTGCTTTGTAGACCAGTCTAGCCTTAAATTCAGAAATTTACCTGCCTCTGCCTCCAGAGGGCTGGGATTAAAAACTGTACCACCACACCCAGCTGAGGGTGTCATTTTTTAAAAGGGGGGGGGGCAAGGGCTGGGGAGATGGCTCAGTGGTTAAGAGCACTGACTGCTTTTCCAGAGGTCCTGAGTTCAATTCCCAGCAACCACATGGCAGCTCACAACCATCTGTAGTGGGATCTGATGTCCTCTTCTGGTGTGTCTGAAGACAACAAAAGTGTACTCACATACGTAAAATAAATAAATCTTAAAGGGGGGGATGGGCAAGAGAAAGCTCTTCTTTTATAACCGTATCTTCTTTTCTTTCTCTTCCTCCCCCCTCCTCCTCCTCCTTTGTTGAGTACATGTGCAGGTATGTATGTGCCATGGAGGTCAAGAGACAGCTTAAGGAACTCAGCTGACCCTTTTCACCATGGATTCTGGGAGTCCATTTCAGACTGTTGGGGTTCTGCTGCCAGCACTTTTACCCCCTCCACCATCTTGCTGGCTGGAGAAATTGACTAAAAATATATGTTCTCGTTCTCATTTAAGTGAGCATAAATTCAGTGGATAAAGCTCTCCCAGGAGTCCAAGATTGTTTACTTTGCCACTTCTGCCTATAGCCTTGTGGTGTCAATCTGATGGGCTGTCAGCACCAAATACACGGACAGCTCCTTCCTCATTCCTTAATTTTCCCAGAACCTGGTTTCTCTGTGGTTCTGCTCAAGATATCCCTGTCTATCTTATTCTTCATGCCACAACTTTAGGGACTGGGGTTAGAATCTATCTGGACGGTATTCCAGAAGGTGCCTGGAAGTTCATGATTCTAAAAGAAACCAGATGCCGGGCGGTGGTGGCGCACGCCTGTAATCCCAGCACTCTGGGAGGCAGAGGCAGGTGGATTTCTGTGTTCAAGGCCAGCCTAGTGAACAGAGTGAGTTCCAGGACTACACAGAGAAACCCTGTCTCGGAAAAAAAAAAGCCAAATCCAAAAAAA
The DNA here is from genome assembly GCF_947179515.1 of Apodemus sylvaticus. Lineage (NCBI taxonomy): Eukaryota > Metazoa > Chordata > Mammalia > Rodentia > Muridae > Apodemus > Apodemus sylvaticus. The sequence goes on from NC_067481.1 coordinate 44,996,496, forward strand.
AAGAAACCAGATTAAGCATTTGAAAAGTCTGTAAGTAAGCCAGGTGGTGGTGGCCGTGCAGGCTTTTCATCCCAGCACTTGAAAAGGAAAAAAAAAGCCTCTAAGTAAATAAACACACATACACACTCTTTTCCCACCCCCTCACCTGTGCATGTGTGCAGATTTATGCCCATGTATTTGAAGGCCAGAGTCAATGCAATGGTGGGTGTCTCTCCTGGTTGCTCCTTCTTCCCCTTCCTCCCTCCTCCCTCCTCCTCCTGCTTCTCCTCCTCCTTGTCCTCCTCTTCTTATTCTTCTTTGAGACATGGTTTCTCTGTGTAGCCCTGGATATTCTGGAACAAACTCTGTAGACCAGGCTGGCCTCATACTCAGAGAGATCCGCTTGCCTCTGCTTTCTGCCTCTGCCTCCCAAGTGCTGTGATTAAACGTGCATGCCACCACTGCTAGGCTTCCAAGTTATTCTATTTTAGACAGTGTCTCTCATTGATCCTGGAGCTCATCTGTCGGGGAAGACTAGTTGGCTAGCAAGCCCAAGAGTTGTTCCTGTCTTCATATCTCCACTGCTGGGCTTAGAAGTGTGTGCTGCCATTCCTAGCATTTTTACATGGGCTTTAGTGGTCACGCTCAGGTTCTCATGTTTATGTGACATGCCTTCTTGACAGGCGTCGCCCTAGCCCCTAGATAGGGATACAGATATAGATATAGATACAGATATATAAACATTCTAAACCCAAACCTCTGACTCTGGTTCTTAGGAGATGTTGCATTGTTATCTACAGAAGCTGGTTCCGACATAGCATTTGTATTTTGCAAACAGTATAACTTTTAAAAATTTCTTTAACAAGCCCCTACTGGATTGAAATTAATGTCTTTTATAGCTTCCTTCTCCTTGGCTGTGTTCTTCATGTCTCCAGGAAATACTTATGTAACTGCCTCAGCTTTTCACAAATTACCAGGGGATTAACGACACATTTGGGGAGACTATGTAGTTTAAATAATCTCAGGAATATGTAGCTTAAGTAGCTCCCTGCTCTCTCTTCCCTATGAGAGGCGGGCATGGACTACAGAAGGAGATGAGTGGTAGCCATGGCCATTCTGAAGTAGAGTCTGTTCGGTTTAAGGGCAATGAACTGAAGTATATATAGATGAACATCTGGTTTCTTAGAATTTAACTTATAATGCTAAAATGACAAAAGCCACAGTTGTGCCACACATGATGGCAAGTGCCTGTTATCTAAGCACTTGAGAGGTAGAGGCAGGAATATCAGAAGTTCAAGATTAAACTTGGACACAAAGTGAGTTTAAAGCCAGCCTGATCTACAGGAGACCCTGTCTGAAATAAATAAGCAAACAAACAATAAGAAACTAAATATAAAGAAAGAAAGAAGCCCGGCAGTGGTGGCACACGCCTTTAATCCCAGCACTTGGGAGGCAGAGGCAGGTGGATTTCTGAGTTCAAGGCCAGCCTGGTCTACAGAGTGAGTTCCAGGACAGCCAGGGCTATACAGAGATACCCTGCCTCAAAAAACCAGGGGGAGGGGAGGGAAGGAGGGAGGGAGGAAAGAGAGCTGAAGTCATCTTTTGAGCTCCTTCTATTGAGGTCTTCTCTAAATTTGGTCAACAGTGAGCACAAAATTCTAGTACTGAGGTGTGTGGTGGAAAATTCTGCCAGCCTCTCAGCTGACCCTACTTCTAGCAGGCTAAGAAAGTGAGCCAGCATTTTCAGCATAACCTCTATGTGTCCAATTCTCCATCAGTCACTTTCTGCATGGTATCTCAAGGCATCCTCACAGCAACCCGTCTCATCAATGAGGTCGCTTGAGAAAGGGACATAACTTAGGACCACACAGTTTGCAGAGAGCAAAGATTCAAGCTCAGGTCAGTTTTAACACCAGACCATGCTGTTAAACCTCTGTCTGTAGCTTTGGAAACTCCAATGAAAGAAAGTCTCTGGTGGTGTAGCCGAAACTGCTCCTAGTGTTTGGGTTGCTGGCTCTAGGTTGAATGTAGAAAGCTCAGGAGTATCCCGTGTATTTGCAAGCTGCTGCCAGGAGTGGTTGTACATGCCTATAATCCCAATACCTGGGAAGTAGAGGCAGGAGGATTGACACAAGTTTGAGATCAATCTAGGCTACATAATAGATATCACAATAAAAATTATATTTTTATAATTAATCTAGGCTAATAAAATGGCCTTAGAAAAAGTTGACTTAGTTGGGAAGTGGTGGAGCAGATTTTTTTAATCCCAGTACTCAGGAGGCAAAGGCAGGTAGATCTCTGTGAGCTTGAGGCCAGCCTGGTCTACAAAGTGAGTTCCAGGACAGCCAGGGCTACACAAAGAAACCTTGTCTCAACAAAACAAAACAAAAAAAAACAAAAAAAAACAAAAAGTAACAAGACAAAACAAAACTCAACAAAAACATATACATTTAAAAAAGAAAAAGGAAAAGTTGACTTAAAGCACAGACTGGCACCAGTGGAAACACCTGGTGGGCATGTGAAGAGTACAGATATTTGGACTCCCTGTCCCAGAATATTCTATTTCATAAGTATGTGACAGAGCCTGGAAATATGAATTTTCAAATATTGTTATCGTTCTGAGGCACTGACAAGTGTGAAAGCCACTGTTTTCAGGAGCCCCTGTAAGCCCACGGTTTCCCTTTCTGCCTGTTATAAACAATCCTCGAGCCAAGGCACAGTTCTGAAAGAGGAGCCAGCATCCCCTGGGGGGATCTTAGGAAGCTTTGAATTTGTTTGGACCAATAGTTCTCAATGATGGAAGATAGCATATGCGCCTGGGACACTCTCCAACCTCTACTCATCTCAGCTGAGAATCACTGAGTCCGATGAAGTTAGAGATAAGTTAACAGGGATAGGAGACACCTATTTGCTCAGGAATTGATGCTAGCTGCCTTTGCACTGTTACTGAGTAGCCATGACCGTCTCTGCCATCTGGTACCTTCCAGAAGAACTTCTAGTTTATCTCTAGGGAACCTCCCTTGTTGCTTCAATTACAACTAGATAGGGGTTGTGTATGGAGACTCCCTTTGGGTTTTTCTGTACAGGTCTCTAGGTTTTCTTCCCCTGTGGGTGTTTTGGGCTTTAGAGAAATCTATAGCACACTGAGAAGAGGACTGAGATCAGATGGTCTTGGGTACAACAGCATGATTTGTATGCTATGAAGTGTGAAACCAAGGAGACGTCGCTTCTCAGTCCTGGTCAATCTTCACCATGGAGACCTGCAGGCTTGGTATCTTCAAAGGTCATGATTAAAAAAAGAGAGAGAACTGGACAAGGTGACACACCTGTAACCCCAGCATTTGGGAAACTAAGGAGGATTATGGCAAGTTCCAGACCAGCCTGACATATAGTCTTTGTCTTGGCTCAAGGGTAGGCTGCCTTGGTTGGGCATATCTGTCAAAGGATCAACTGCTATATCTTGGAAGTTATTATCCCAAAACACTCACTCACTCACTCCAGTCTGTGTTGACTTGACTGCCGAAGGGAATGATGCTCTTAATGCTCTTTGCTTTGAAACAGAAGGGCTGGGACAAAGCCAGTTTTTACTGTCACCAGGCAGACCCTGGTAGATTGCTCTGAAGCATCTTTCTAAAAGTCTACTGATTGGGTAGACAAGATGGCTCAGTGGGTAATGGTACTTGCCTTTAAGCTCAATGACCTGAGTTGTATCCTCTAGGACCAATGTAATGGAAGGAGAGAAACTAACTCCCACAAGTTGTCCTCTGACTGAATGAAAGCATGGACATGACCACTCCTGGATACGGTTGAGAAGATTTTACTGTAGATATGAGGGAGAGTACTGCCAGAAGCATATGGGAGAGCTCAGACTGAACTGGGCTTGAGAGGAGAGTGGGGGGTAGAGAGAGATTGGAAGAGAAGTGTGAGGTGGGCAAAAGGGGAGGAGACCAGGAGCCTAGAGAAGAGTCAGGAGCCGAGAGGGCCTGTGAGATCCAGGAGAGCAGGTAGCCAAAATGGCTGTCACCCAGGAATCAGAAGTTGGGGGAAGGGAAACAAAGCCCAGCCCCTGGACTGGAGAGCTTTGACAAAGCCCAGCCCCTGGATTGGAGAGCTTTGAGGTAGGGGGCGGGGTGAGAAGTACTGGGAGGAACCATAGATACCAAGGGATTCTAGGGATTCTAGGAATTCTAGGAATTCTAGCCCGAGTCTGATTTGGTAAGTCAGTAGGCACCTCCTTTACCCATTTGTCCCAGGTTTCTTTGAGACCTCAACACCGACCACACGTGTAAGTCACACAAAATAAAAATAAAATGATTCTACTACAAAAATCTATTCAAAAGCTATTGGAATACAAACTCAAAAAGTCACGTGGCCCACCCGGAGCTGGTAGAATCCTAACAGTCATACCTATTCCTTGCACTCTTGAATTCCAGATCACTCACGGGACAGGATCGAGTCCACTGGCAGGCTCTGCTGTGTGCGGCTGGAATGAGCTGACGCTGGTGTTTCTCTTTACACGCCTCCCCCACCCAGGTTCCAAATGAGCTGGGGGGGGGGGGGGCGCTTTGGCTGTTTGTAAAGGCATTGTATCCCATACCACTGCGGGAGAAACCATGAACTCACTTTTTTTTTTAATTTTTTTTATTTTTAACTTCCTAACACCCTGAGCGTCAGTCTTTCCTAGTGTAAAGACGTTAATGGAAGAACAGAATCAGGCAGCGGGTGAAAAATATTCTTTTTTTTGCCTCATAGCTCCTACTTCCACTGTCCTCTTCTTTCCCACTCTGTTAGTGGGTGAGAACTCTGCTGTTAAATGCCTTTCCTGAGAAAGAAAGCCTCAGCTAGGTGGGTGGTTCTGAAACAAAAATAGAGGCAAAGACCTGCCTGATGGAGTAGTAACCCGGGCAGTCTGTGGCTCTCCCCGTGTCTTCTGAAGCAATGCATTCTGGGTGCACCAATTAAGGGATTAGGTCCTTCGGTGAAGACCTGCATGTGTCAAAGTTCGGAGCCAGTGGCTCCTTGAAGTGCATGGTCATGCCCTCAGGAATGAGAGAGGGAAAAGTTCAGGGTTGCCCAAAGAGCTTATCTAGAATACTCACATCTGCTTACTCCACACATACCAACCCTACGGTCTCTCAGCTTTGGCAGTAGTGGAGGTGATCAGCCGTATACATTTTTGGATAAGCTCCCAGGATGGTTCTGATCCATTACTCTTTCCTCTCCTACAATTCTCGGCTGCTAATCCAATTGAAAATCACTGAAGTGAGGTTTATGATTTGTGTTACTTTGGCACTGGCGAGGCTACATGGAACATATAAAGGAGGTGTACATGAGAACATAGCCACGACTTAGATTTTCGATAGCACAGTGAATGGGTTAGACACGTGCGTAATAGGCTGAAGGAGACAGTACTGGCTCCTCCACAGAGCCGAAGGCGTCACCAAGCTTAGGGAGGAGAGTTCCAGCTGATTTACTTTAGAATGCAAATCAATGAGAAAGTTGGTCAGTTAGGAGAACTTATACAAAGGAGGATGGGTGAGGCAGGCGGTTCATTTGCTATCATGCCTCACAACCAGAGTTTGATACAGTGGAAGGAGAGAATGAACTCCTGCAAATTATTTATCCTCTGACCTCTCCACATGCATGCTTGCCTGTGGTAGGTTCATGTGCACACATGAACATAATAGATAGATGCACATAATAGGTAGATAGATAGATAGATAGATAGATAGATAGATAGATAGATAGATGTAATTAAAAAAACACTTTAACAGCCTAGATGGAAAGCCATTGAAGAGAACTCTTAAAAATTGCAATAAGGGTGCTGAAGTGAACAAAACTGATGGCTTCTGGTGGGGGTGCAGGTGGGAAAGACTCAGTTTGTTTGTTTTTTAAGCAGCTGGCCCCTGGGAGTTTGACCATGCTCTAGTGAGTATACAGGCAACACAAATTGAATCTCTCTCTCTCTCTCTCTCTCTCTCTCTCTCTCTCTCTTTATCTCTTGCTTCCTCCTCCTTTCTTCTTCCTCTTCTTCCTGTGGAGTGTCAAAAGGTGAAGGGACAGATCTGAGGGGACTGGAAAGTGAGTGCGATCAGGGTGCATGATGTGAAATTTCCCAAACAATAGTAAAAAATATTGTGTTGGAAAAGAACACACATAGAGCCTAGACAAATGACTGGGTGGGAGGTTGTCGGGGTCTGTCCTTGAGGGAAACAGCAATTAAACCTTGAAACTTCAGAGTTGGCAAACTATGGCTTACTTGAAAAGGATATATATCAAGCTGCTCAAGGGTGATGTCTATTAACTAGTTATTCCTCATGCTAGTTTCTTGCTCTTTCAAGCAATCGTTGAACCTTCTTTCTCATACAGAAGGCACTTGTCTACCTTTCTGGCTCTAGAAGCAATGGTTTGGCACAGGAAATAACTTTCAAATGGGTACTATTTGGAATCTTATGAAGGTTAGTCCCAAGGCTCTGCTGATAGTGTCTAAACACGTAATCTATTTTAAAAAATGGCAAAACATGACCTCTCTTAAAATTGTACCCTTTGGTTTTCAAGGTTGGTTGTTTTAATAATCTCTTATAGTAGTCCTGTAAATAAATGTTGTAAATGTTGGTTGTAAAATAATCTCTTACAGTAGTCCTGGCTGGCCTGGAACTCTGCCTTCTGTCTTCCTGCCTCAGCTTCCCAAAGTTTAGGATTACATGTGTGCACCATCATTCCAACCTATAACTGGTCATTTTGTTTATTAGAAACAGGGCCTCATGTATCCCAGGCTGGCTTCAAACTTAATATATAGCTGAGGATGACCTGCAACATTTGCTCCTTCTGCCTCTACCTCCTGAACGCCAGGGATTACAGTCTAAGAAAAACCAGTCTAACTGGCTTTTGCCTCTGCAGCATATAACCTGGTGCCCATCACAGCAGAGATTGTGATTAAATATTTTGAAGTAAGTAAATCAGTTTTCAAGGCCAGGTCCAGCTGGTCTTTCCAGATACTTGACTTTGCTTATTTGTTTTGGAACAGGGTAAGTCCTGGCTGCACTGGGACTCACTATGTGAATCAGGCTGGCTTCAGACTCATGGCAATGCTGCCTCTGAGTCCTGAGTGCTGAGGTTACAGGAGTGTGCTACCATGCATGGATACTATCTGAAAATTTTTAAGGATTCATTTTTAATTTTTATGTATGTGTATGCATGACTGTCTATATGTATACATATGGATAAGGGGATGCCTGAGAAAGCCAGAAAGGAGTATGGGGTCCCAGGAACTGAAGTTACAGGCAGTTGTGAGCTGTCTAACCTGGGTGCTGGGAACCCAGTTCATGTATTCTGCAAGAGCAGCAAGTGCTCACAACTGCTGCGCTATCCCTCCAGACCCCAGTATTTCTTAAAAATAAATAAATAAATAAATAAACAAACAAACAAATAAATAAAAACTACTGGGTGTGGTGTGGTGGTACCCACATTTAATCTCAGTACTCTGGAAGCAGAACAAGAATAGCCTTTTGCTCTAGGCCAGCCTGGTCTACTATATATGAAGTTCATCTTCCTAGCTTATCCACAAGATATAACCCGATGTGAATGCCACATTACTTTTCTGTCTTTTGTACCTTAGACTTATGGCACCAGACTAGCCATTGGAAAAAGTATCAGACAAATCCACAGTGAGAGGCATCCTGCCTTGCTTTACTAACATTTCTCAAAACCCTTGGGGTCATCAACGACAAGAAAAATCTGGAAAGCTGTTGGAGACCAAATGGCAACTAAATGAAATGCAGGACCCTGGATGGGGTCCTGGGAAAGAAAGGGGATATTTCTGGGGGAAGGGCAACTCTTGGGAAATCTGTTAGAGTGTAGAGTCCCGTTAATATCAATGAATCAATGTTATTCCTTGTTGTTATTGTTATTGCTTTTTTAAAAAAAGATTTATTTATTTTATGTATGTAAGTACACTGTCGTTGTCTTCTGACACACCAGTAGAGGGCATCGAATCACATTATAGATGATTGTGAGCCACTATGTGGTTGCTGGAAATTGAACTCAGGACCTCTAGAAGAGCAGTCAGTGCTCTTAATTGCTGAGCCATCTCTCCATCCCAGTATTATTCCTTAATTGTGACAAAAATATCATAGTAATATATGATGTCAACAGTAGGGGAAACTAAAGGAGAATTACCTGAAAATCTATACTATTTTTGCACTTTATTTCTTTATGTTAATGTGCATTGCTAAAAGATTATTTATATGCGTGTCTTCCTGCATGTATATATGTGCAACACATGTGTGTCTGGCATCCAGAGGGGCAAGAAGAGGGTGTCAAATTGCCTGAAACTCAAGTTCCACACAGTTGTGAGCCACTATGTGGGTGCTGGGAACTAAACCCAGATTCTCTGAAAGAGCTGCTAGTGCCCTTAACTGCTGAGCCATCTCTCCAACCCCTCCTTTTGCAATAAGATCTCACTATGTAGCACTGGCTGTCCTAGAATTTGCCTTTGCCTCCTGAGTGCTGTGGGCATATCCCACCGTGCCCCCAGATTTGCAAATTCCTTTTTAAAGATTCGCTATTTGTTTTTTATAAAGTTACAAATATTCCAAAATCAAAAGGAAGTGGCCAATCAGGGCAAATGCAGCAAAGATGTGTTTCAGGCAGTGATGCCCTCTTGGGCACCCTGGCTGGTTTTATCGTTAACTGAAATTACTGACAGAAACAGTGTGGGGGAGAAGGCTCACTCTGGCTCATGGTTTCAGAGGGCTTAGTTTGAGTTGCTTGGCCTTGAGTGTTCTGGCACAGCTCAGTTGTCGGAGCCTGTGGTCAAAGAACAGAAATCAGAGAGAAGAAACGCCATTGCTCAGATGGATTTCTCCTTTTACTCCCCTTAATCCTCCTGCCTCAGCCCCCTGAGCGTCAAGATTATAGGCCTGTGCCACCACATCTGACTCCAAGCATTTCTTCTTATTGGCAATTCTTCTGTGGCTTAATTGCAAACAGTTCTTTAATAAGAAAGATTATTGTGATTAGGAGTAAAAGCTGTAAGGTATAAAGTTTCAATTAGATGGCAGGGATAGATTAATAATGCCTTTTGCACACTATAGTTACTCTGCTTATAATAATGACTGTAAGCTTAAAAATGCCAAGAGATGAAATGTTCAAATATTTTCATCACAAAAGAGATCTGTGAAGTGATAGATGCTAATTGATTAATTTAATTTTTTTTACATCAGCTTATAAATATATATGACTATAATTTGTCCATTTAAAAGCACAAATAATAATTGGGTGGTGGTGGTGCATACCTTTAATCCCAACATTTAAAAGGCAGAGGCAGGTAGCTATCTGGGTTAGAAGGCAGCTTGGTCTACAGAGTGGGTTCTAAGACAGCCAGGGCTATACAGAGAAACCGTTTCTCCAAAACAAACAAACAAAACCCACAAATAATTTAAGAGACATATAGGACACATATATATCTATGTATATTAATTAAAGGTGTGTCCTGAGGATGTAGCAAACAGGGCTGAGCGCTTGCCGAGCATGCACAAGGCCCTGGGTTTACTCAGCAGAAATCGGGCGACTTCCCTGGTCTCATTCCTTGGGACAAGTGAACTTGTCTGAGCTGCTTTTCAATAAAGCTGTCTTTATATACTTTAATCTGGCTTGGATCAACTCATTTCACTGGCTGTGGAGAACAACTTATCAAAGGATACAACTGAGGTACTAATTTGGAAAGGGGGTAAGGGAAGGAGGGCCTAGCCGAATGCCCTCGGCAGAGGGGCGTAGAACGTGAGTTTGTGAAAGTCGGTGCCTAGCTTCTGAAGGCTGCAGGCACTGTGGACGAGGACTGACTGGAACACACACGCACATAGGCATCCCATAATCCCAGAGCACTTCAAGAGCAACTTCACAGCCCAAGTTCTAGTTCATGTCTTCCCTAAGTTCTTTGCAACTCCACGCCATGACCAATCTGCTGGCCCAGATTATCTGGGGATTTTGCTGACATTTTGCCTCCACTTTTATTTATTTTCTGCTCTTACTCTTTGAAGAGGCTTCCACGTCTCTGTTTGACTTGTTGCTGGGTTGGTTTGGTTTGGATTTGGGGTGATAGGGTCTCACTACATAGCCCAGTTAGACCTCCATCTTGTAAGAATCTTCCTGCCCTTCTGCCTCTGGCTCAATCAATGATCTCCGTTAAAGAAATACAGTTTATTGAACACACACCATAATACTGGATGTCCAGGACCAGACCAAAAACAGAGCCTGATTGCAGTGCTCCTGACTCTCTAGCTAGCTCTCCTACTGCTCTCAGAGCAGATGTTTTATAGAAAAACCAGGTTCAAATGTTTAAAGGGCAAGGAGGAGAGCAGTTGGCTTCCTAGGCAAAGTATTATCAGCTAATCTTTAAGCGATTGGTGCTGAGTAAGGTAAAGGGGGTGGTCCATGGGTGAACAGGGGAATTTCCGAACATTGAGATAACAGAGCATGAGTATTATAATACTCATAACTTTTTCGGCTTATTAGTAACATTCTTCAGTGTCAGCCACAAACACCACACTGAGCTCACATGACGGTGCAGGAAGGGTTGCCTTGTGGTCAGCTCCAACACAAGGTATTTTAGACACAACAGTTCATATTGACCTTTGATTTGATGGGTCCTATGTAAAGCTTTGTGAAATTTCTTAAGATTAGCAAGCCTCATACAGAACATTCAGAACACACAGAACAAAACAGGGTCTGTGGTCAGCATGTCCTTGCTCTGAGCCAAGTCACTTCTCTGTGTCAATGACTGGCAGGCAGTTACAGCGACGATATGAAATAGCTGGCAGGCATGGAACAAAATGGCTGCAGCTCTTCTGGTGGGTGGAGAGTCTGGAGCATAACACCAGGAATGTAAGCAAGTGTCAGACCTAGTCCCTTGAAAGCAGCTTCTAGCTGGGTCATGGTGGCAAATGCCTTTAATCCCAGCATTTGGGAGGCACAGGCAGGCAGACCTCTGAATACAAGGGGGAAAAAAGCAATTAAAGAGTAATTGGGGGGAGACGAGGCAGACGGGAAAACGTGCTCCTCTTAGTGCTCACTGGGCTGGGTTATGATTATCTGTGCCTTCCTCTTCCGCACTGGACGGACTGGGGTTTTGTTTACTTCGTTGTTTGGGTGCTGGGGATGAACCCTATGCTCTTTGTATGAAGAGCATGTGCTGTTCCACTGAACTTCCTCTTGCCTGGATGCCTACTTTTGAGGAAACAGAATTGCTTTTATTAATCGTTACACACCACTCCAGTGCCTGGAATAGAGTAATTAATAAGGACAGAGTTACATGAGCTGGGGTGTAGCTTGGGTGGTCGATTCCTTACCTAGCGTTTGTGAGACCCTAGATTCAAGGTTTAGTAGTACCTAAAACTGTGTGTTGGTGCTTGTTATGATCCTAGCACTAGACAGATAGAGACCAGAGGGTGAGGTGTTCAAGGTCATCTTATCTACTTAGCAAGCTTAAGGTTAGCCGGGGTTACTTGAAATCCGGTCTCAAACAAGCCAAAACAAACAAACCCAAAACAACAACAAACAAGAAAAGCAAAAACAACTCTAATCTTAAAAAAAAAAAAAGCAATTCCTAATTTTAATGAAGATAAGGAGCTGGGGGGTGGTGGCACAAGCCTGTAATCCCAGCACTCTGGGAGGCAGAGGCAGGCAGATTTCTGAGTTCAAGGCCAGCCTGGTCTACAGAATGAGTTCCAGGACAGCCTGGGCTACACAGAGAAACCCTGTCTCGAAAAAACCAAAAAACCAAAAAACCAAAAAAAAAAAAAAAAAAAAAAAAAAAAAAAAAAAAAAAAGAAGAAGAAGAAAAGGATGGCTTGCAAGGAGGATTTAGTGAGATAATATACTGAAGCAGCTAAAATTGTCTCTCTGTGTAGCACTCAGTGTGAGAGACCCCAACTCAATATTTTCAGAACCCTAAACAACTAGCCCAGCACAGAGTAACTTGTTTTTCTGCTTTCAGCTTGAGAAAGATAGCCCACCCAGTTCTAGTCCCAGCGTTTAACTATACAGTGCCCCAAGGACGTTTGCTCCAGATAATCTCTAACCTTCCTTAAGGCATAAACTATTGCCTGACTTCCTCAATCTGTACTTCCCCATTCCGTGCATAATTTGTCCTCCACCCCTTGCCTTGTTTGTGATTTTTGTCCTCCACCCCTTGCCTTGCGATTTTTTTCCCCTTTAAATACCCCTGACTTCAGTCCTCTACCACAGTCCTTTACCCCTGCGTGGTGTATAGCTGTGGACCCCAGAGACTGGAATAAAAAATCCTCTTGCTTATTGCATTGAGACCATTTCTCTCGAGTAATATGGGTGTTGCCTTCCGAGGCATGAGGTGCTGGGGCGCCCTTGTTTTTCGGGTCTTACAAGTGCATGATAACTCTGCTATTAAAGAAAAAAGAAAGAAAGAAAGAAAGAAAACTTCAGCCAGGCAGATCTGAGTTTTAGCCTAGCCTGGTCTACAGAGTGAGTTACAGGACATCCAGGGCTACACAGAGAAACCCTGCAGCCAGAAAAGGAGAGAGAGAGAGAGAGAGAGAGAGAGAGAGAGAGAGAGAGAGAGAGAGAGAGAGAGAGAGAGAGAGAATGAGAGTCCAACTGGTATGCTGGCCCACTGCTTTAGTCTAACTCCATGGAAAATGAGGAAGGATTAAGAGTTCAAAGCTAGTCTCATAGACATAGTGAGTTTGAGGCCAGCTTAGGCTTCATAAGACCCTGTGAAAATAAAGTAAAATAATAATGACACAAAAGTGTGTGTGTGCTTTTAAAACCTCCTTCAACTGTGTCAGGAGTAGCATCATATGTTTGTAGTTGAAACACTCAAGAGTCAGGAGAGTCAGGGAGTGAAGGCCAGCCTTGGTTACAAAGTAAGTTCAAGGCTAATCTGGCCCACAGGAGATCCTGTTTAGAGAAAAAGTGGGGCAGGGGGCGGGGGTGGGGGAGCCCGACTCTGACTGTGATCTGAATATCATCTAACACGAGCCTCTCAGTGAAGAACATTATTTATTATTGGTTGAATATTTTGCTGTTGCTGGGGTAGTCTTCATATAAACTAGCTTCTGAATTTCTGCCCTCATATCCTGCAACCCAAATAGTGTCAGAGACATTTGTTCAGAATCTGGAAGCACAACATAGCTCCTGGCTGTCCTTTTGTGAACCTTTGACCCTGCATTATATCCTTCATCTCACCAGAACTCTCTGCCTAGTCATTTGGTTTGGGAACTCGACATTTAAAATGGACTAGTCCAGACTTATTTGGCGATAATGTGCTCTGACGGTGTTTAGCCTACAGGCCCAGTACTTTCCCATCATCTCCGTCTCAGCGGAGGGATTGCCTGGAGCAACGTCATGTGTCTGGAAAGATTGTCTTTTCAGTCATCAACGAAGTAAAAGAGTCTCTTCATAAATCTGTGCGGAATGCCCTGGGTTACTGAGCACCTTCCTATCCCTTAGCATTCTATCTGCAAGCATTTCAGAGAGGCCAGGTCAGGGGAGTCTTTCTGATTAGCTTGGAAAATGGAGTTAAGAGTTAAAGCCTCAGCCAAATTATTAAGTGTTGGTACTCTGTTTGGACTCCACCCCCACAGTTACCTGGCAACAGCCAGGTAGGTCTGCCCACTATAGAAGGGATTCGTGCCCCTTCCTCTCCCTTGCCTCTTGCATCTCTCACTCTCTTAGCTTATCTCTTGTCCTCTTCCCCCGCCTTTCCTTTCCCTTCCCTCCCCCCCCCCCCCACGTGGTCATGACCAGCCTCTCTTTCTCTCCTTCTCTCTGCCTTCCTCTGCCTCTACTACTCTCTTAACTCTCCTCCATGCCCTAAATAAACTCTGTTCTATGCTGGTCCCTCGGGGGAAGGGGTGCCTCTGCTTGGGCCTGCTGAGGCACTCCCTTCCCCCACACCTCACCACATACACCATAGAACATATATTCTTGCATCTATTTCTCTTTTTATGACCACAATACTAAGCATCTGCCAACACTCCTTGGTTGTGAGATAGAGGCTGGAGTTTAGAAGTAACTTCAAATGGGCTTTTAGTTGCCCTAAATGATCTGTTACCATGGCACAAATCTAGACATCCTGAGATCCTCTGGCTAATTCTCAAACCAATAACTTTCTACAAATGTACAGCATGTGGTGGATTAAGTAAACATGCTAGCCAGGTTTAACAGTGCTTACCTTTAATCCCAGTATTTGGGAGCAGAGGCAGCAGATCTATGAGTTTGAGGTCAGCCTGGTCTACAAAGCGAGTTCCAGGATAGCCAGAACTACACAGAGAACCGCTGTTTAGGAAAAAAAAGAGATAAGTTTGCTAACTTATTATATTAAGTAAAGGTAGAAAATAATCACTTATAAGACAACATAGAGGGGCTATGGTAATGGCTCAGTAGGTAAGATATTTGCTATGTAAGCATGAGGACCTGAGTTCAGATCCCCAATACCCATCTAAGAGTCAATGAGGTAGAGTGCGTTTGAAACTCCAGATCTTTAGGGAAGGGGGATAGAAACAGGGAGATCCCTGGAGCCCATGTAACCAATCAGTGAATTCCAGGTTCAATAAAAAGAACTTGCCTCAAAAAGTAAGGTAGACAGAGATAGAAGATGACCAAGGTCAACCTCTGGTCTCCATATACATATGCACACATGTGTGCATAAGCACATACATATATACATACAAATAACACATACATGCAGTACGTAGGACCATTTTACACCCTAAAGATAGAGCAAACGCAATCACAGAAGAAAAGACAGAATGTTTACATTTAGCTTAATCTAGCTTTATGAAGTTACATATCATTTTGATATTTCTTATTCTATAGAAATCTGAGTGCGACACTCTATCCCGAATTTGCTCTGGGCTGACATTTGGAATAACTGCTCTGGGAGTTAGAACATTATTTTTACATGATATTCTCAGCTGGTACCCTTGACTCTGGCTGTGTTAAGATCTGGAGAATCTAGTCTTAGAAGACACACACAGACTAAGAGCGAAGCATCTTCAATTTATCAGTAGGTGTAAAGACTTGTGAATCATTTTTCCTGGATATACAATTGAAAACCGTGAATATGATGTCATTAGGTATCTTTGGAGCAGGACTTCTGTTGTTGTAATGATTGGGACAACATACTAATCCCAATAAGTCCTTGGCCTTGGAATAATTATGAAGTTTACAGTTAGCAGAGGCAAGCATCTGATTGGATGCTATGTTGTTACTGAAACCCATTTTCATTTTCATTTTTGTATATGACCCAAAGCCCCTTTTAAAGAAATTTCCCAATTGTGAACTGTAAGGCAGGTATGAATGTCACTATAACGTTACAGTATTTTTTGAGCCCTTATCATGTTTGAGACACAAGCAAGCAAGCAAGCGAATATCCTAAATGATAAAACAGTTGACCTTCTAGCACAAGGAACTTAAAGTAGATACAGAACTTGAACAAAGTCACAGAACTGGAGGTTGATAGAACTGAAAACTATTTGACTCTGACACAATGCTTGCTACATAATATGATAGGGGAAAGAAGAGAACCAAGATGTACAGCCCCAGCATCTTTCAGCGTGGTGAAATACAGACAATTGGAACTAAAAATACTCACAGTATAAAACTAGAGGGGAACTTTTGAACTTGATAAATAAAGATCATCACTGTAAATTTAAAACCTACATTGAGTTGGGAGTGGTGGCACATGCTTGTCATCCTACCACTTAGAAGGCTGAACTAGGAGGGTCAAAAGTTCAAGGACAGCCTCAGCTCCTTATTGAGTTCAAAGCCAGCCTGGGCACATGAAAATTGGGGGTGGAGAAGATTACTGATGGCATCTTAAATGCAGAAGATTAAATAGTAGAAGACTCTCATCTCTTCTGTCCAATAAATAAATTTATTAGTAACGTTATTATTAACAACACATAATTATATTAATATACCAATATTACCAACATTAATATATTGATAATAAATTTATTAAATATGTTGATAATAATTAAATTAATTAAATGTATTAAAGTGAGAATAATAAATATCCCACATTTTATGAAGAAGAAAGTAAAATGGGTTTCAGTTACATATTTATAAGATTAGAAAATCCCCAAGAACCTTATTAAATGGCTAGAATAAGTGAATTTAGAAAGACTAAAAATACAAAGTTAGTATAGAATATAAATGTTTCCATATAGCAGTAACGAATCACTGGAAAATAAAGTCAAATGACCAGTCCACTTACAATGATATTGAAAAACTTAAATTATAAATGTAATACTGTATGTTCAACACCTATATGCCAAAAAGCACAAGACATAGATCAGAAAATGAAGTAGGTTTTGTTTTACCTTAAGTAAGGGAATCTACTGATGTAGTTCAGTGGTAGAGGATTTGACCAGCATGTTTATTTGATATAGACCAGGCTGGCCTCAAATTCATGATTTTCCTATATCGTGAGTGTTGGTAATCATATAGGTGTGTACCACTAAGTCCATTCAAAACTGCTATTCCTAAACCTAACCAATGTGAAGGCATCTACAATGAAATCATAGGACAACTAAATTACAGTCAACTCTGTGGAAAGAAATTGAGGGATTCTCTAAAAGAGGGAGCGGTTCCCCACAACCATGGATTAGAAGTATTGTGACAATGGCCATCCTACCAAAAGTATTTATAGACTCAGTACAATCCCAATCAAAACCCCTAGGCTATTCTTCACAGCATTGGGAAAAATCTTAAAATTCATATGTAATCACTTTTTGTAAAAGGTCCTAGAGGACCAAAGCAATCCTGCACAAAAAGAATTATGCTCAAAGCTGTTACAGGATATTTGATTATCATACACAGAGAATCTAATTGTTAGCAAAATATAAAATATTGAGTTTGTAGGATCCAGTTAGGTGTGTCCTGTAGAGAAGCAGTTTGGGTGTGCCTCTAAAAGCCTCCATAGATAAGACTGCTATAGAATGAAAAGTTCCTGCCTATTTTAAGGCAAATTGCTTGGGAGAGGTCTTGTGGTCTTTGCTGTAGGACCCTCATTTGGGGGTGGGTGGTTTGAGCTGTCCCATGGTAAAGGCGAAAAGGTTCTGCCCTGTTGGCTTGGAGTGCCCTCCACCTTGAGGGTGACTTGTTTCAGCCTGCCAACAGTTTGGGGGAGGAGCTAGAGACTTTTATAGCATATGGACCTTTGATAGCTCCTGTTCTTTTGGCTCTCCTGGCTTGGAAAAGTCTTCACAGAAGAAGCTCTGGGTAAGAGACAGGGCTTTTTTCTTTGGGCTTGCAGGAACCACAGAGAAGCATCTCACAGGATGCAGGTAAAGCAGTATTCTAGGAAAGAGAAAGCCAGGGAGTCCTCTTGGGTTTGGAGGAACTCAGTAGTATGACACAGAAATGTCTAAAGAGTTAGCAGTTGTGGCGCACGCCTTTAATCCCAGTACTTGGGAGACAGAGACTGACAGATTTGTGATTTTGAGGACAGCCTAGTCTACAGAGTGAGTTCCAGGACAGCCAGGGCTACACAGAGAAACCCTGCCTCAGGAAAAAAAAAGCTAACAGTTTAGTTGTAAGATCAGGCTTGTGAATAGATATTTTGTATATACTTAAAAAGGAAATAAAGTTACCTCGCTGAGCTAGCAGGTTTTTACCTCAGCTCCCACCTCCTGTGTCTTTATTGGTATAAATATTAAGTAAAGCAACCAACCAAAGCAAATAATAGACTATAACTCTGAATAGAGAGTTCTCAAAAGAAGAATACAAAAGAAAAATAAACAATTATTTAAAGCGCCTCACATCATTAGTCATTAGGGAAATGCAAATTATAACAATTTCAAGATTTTATTTCACCTCAGAAGATAGTTATCAGAAAAAAAAATCAAAGAACAACAAATGCTAGCAGGATGGCAGGATGTAGGGAAAGAGGGAATTTTAGTTACTGTTATAGGAGTGCAAACTGGTAGGGACATCTTGGAAACAAATGGGGAAGTTCTTTAAAAATGCTAGAAACAGGGCAGGCATTGTAGCACATACCTTTAATCCCAGCACTTGAAGGTAGAGGCAAGTAGATCTCTGTGAGTTTGAAGTTAGTGAGTTCTACTTAGTGTCTAATTAGTGAGTTCTAGGCCAGCCAGGGCTTCTTAGTGAGACCATGTCTAATTAAAAGCAACAACAAAACTCACCACCACCAGCACCAACAAAACAAAATAGAAACCCCGTCTTGAAAAAAATCCAAAAAAACAAACAAACCTGAAAAAAGAATATTTACATATAAAATAAGAAGACATGGCTGGGAATCCTTGTAAGAGACTCATTTGTAGAAGCTAGGAAAGCCTACAGCTCAAACGGAAAATGACTAATGAGATGGGGCCTATTCAGTCGATAGCAAGCTCTCAGTAGCCCATCTTCATGATGTTGTCCTGTTCAAGAGTTGTCCTGTATCTATAAGCTACTAGCTAGCCCTTGTCTGAAAGCTTTTTCTGGTCCAGAGCCCTCTGCCCATGTGCAATGTAGACCAATAGTAATGGGGCGTTAATATCCTCCAGAAAAGCATCCTCAATAAAAAAATAGGAGCTGATGGGTAAGGCCTCCACACTCCCTCATAGCAGGGGTCCAAACAGGCAGTGCATTGGCTCCAAAAGCTCCCCCATGGAGCTGAGCCTCGGTTTCCTACTCTATGAGTTGCTTTACTCTCGCTGTGGATAAAAGACCATGACCAAAGCAGCTTATAGAAAGCAGGGTCTACTTGGGCTTAAGGCTTCAGGCGAAGAAGCGTTCAGCGCCACCATGGCGGGAAAGCACTGCAGCCTGCAGGCATGGCGTGGCAAGCTGAGAACGCACATCTTTAACTGGAAGCACAAAGCTTAGCGAGTGAACAGGAAAGGGGCCCAAGTCTTCAGACTCTCAAAGAAAGCCTAACCCTCGTGACATTCCTCCTAACAAGGCCACACTCCTAAGCCTCTCCAAATGGCATCGCCAACTGGGGACTATGGATGTATTAAAAACCGTGAGACTATTGGGAGCATTGCTCATTCAAAGCACCGCATCTACAGTGACAGCTTGCTTGGTAAAAATATCCTTAATGACTTCCTTCCCTTTTCCTCTCTTCCCTAGTCCTCTGCTCATATTTCCTGGGATTGTAACCAGGTTGGCAGGAATGAAGATATTCTAGACTGACTCTGACCCTTAACAACTCCAGTAGCACGATGATCAAGTAGCTAAACTCTAGATTTTTTTTTTTATTAAAAAAAATTTGGGAAGTTTTTAGCCAGACATAATGTTGCATGCCTTGAATCCTAACATTCAGAAGCCAGAGAGGCAGGTGGAGATCTATATAGGGAGTTTCTCACTAGGCAGGGCTAAACCGTGAAATGCTGTCCTCCAAAAATAAAATTGTTGAGTTTTATTTATTTATTTGGGGTCTTATGTAAACCAGGCTGTCCTTGAACTTGCTGTATAGCTGTGGCTGACCTTGAACTCCTGATTCTCCTATATCCACCTTCTAAGTGCTGGGATAATAGGCATGTGTTACCATTCCCAGCTCAAATTTTAGAATTTTTAGAAACAAAAATATAGTCACAAATAACATGCTCATTTTTGCTTTGGTGGTGCTGGGATCAAACCTATGACCTTGGCATGCTAGGTAAACACTATCACCAAGCCGCATTTCCAGTTTTGCTTTGGAAAGAAAGTTTAAATCACAAGCATATCACATATGAAGCCCTAGCTTTAAACCCCAGCACTGGCTGTCTCTTCCTCCACCAAAAAAAAACAAAACAAAAAAAAAACCAAAAACAAGTTTAATATACTTTATGACACAATAAAAAGCTTAGTTTAAGAACTGATCCTGGAGCCGGGCGGTGGTGGCGCAAGCCTGTGATCCCAGCACTCTGGGAGGCAGAGGCAAGCAGATTTCTGAGTTCGAGGCCAGCCTGGTCTACAGAGTGAGCTCCAGGACAGCCAGGGCTATACAGAGAAACCTGTCTCAAAAAAAAAAAAAAAAAAAACAAATCCAAAAAACAAACAAACAAACAAAAGAACTGATCCTGGAACTGGGTGTGGTAGTGTAGACTTTTAATTCCAGTACTTGGGAGGCGGAGGCAGATGAATCTCTATGAGTTTGAGGTTAGCCTGATCTACAAACAGAGTTCAAGGATAGCCAGGGTTACATAGAAACCCTGTCCTGCCCTTCCCTCTCCCCAAAGAAAATTGACTCTGCACACTAGGGACACAGGAAATTTAAAATAGGAGCCCAGTCTCTGCTTTTGGTAATTCTCAGAGTTTCAATAACAACAGATGTTTACCCATGAGGGCATGTGACAAGGAGCAGGACAGATGTAAGCAGAGGAATTATGGGAACCCAGAGGTCAGGTCTGGCCTGCTACGTGTAGAAGAAAGCATCATCTTCTTCCCTTGTGCATCATGCAGACTTAGGTACACATCTTTAGAAATGAGCCAAGAGCCTTCAACAGAGCTGAAGGCATAATGAATAAGTATTAGGCAAGTCAGGAAAGATGGCTCTGTGGTGAAGAGTGGATGCTATTCTTGCAGAGGACCTGAATTAGGTTCCCAGCGCTTGTATCAGGCGACTCAGAACCACTTGTAATACTAGCGCTGTGGTATCTGATTGCTTCTTCTTATCTCTACAGACACCTGCACTCTGGTGCACACATACACAGACATACAAATAGATGTAATTAACCTAAATATGTTTTTAAAAGGAAGCAAATCCATGCTTGCCACCAAATGAGAATAAAGTCAGTTTTGATAGGAAGATTATGGCCCGTCATAAGAATTCAGTGGTTTCAGTACTCCTAGGGATTTCTGGTTAGACAATTATATTCATGTGATGGCCCTGGAGACCCCATTTCCTGTCAGCCTTCCTTCCGTGTCCAACCACATGCCTGTGCTCTGAGGTCATGGCCACCAAGCAGCTTTCTGAAGATGGCTTCTTTCCATGGAGGCTTGCTAGCAGGAAATATGCACCCATTAGAGGAGGCAAAGGCTAAAATACAGCTGCTCCTGGAGCACATAAGGGACCTTCTTGCTTCTGGGAGCTTATCATGAGCCTGCTTAGCCTGGTGGTCTCCATCTTTGCTTTATGTTATAATTCTAATTGTTGTGTTACATCTCACATCTATTAAATGCAGGGGAGGGGTAACAGGCTGCAGTGTGCTGAAGCCACTCTAGAGCACCCAGTATATACACCTGGGGCCACTCTAGAGCACCCAATGTATACACATGAAGCCACTCTAGAGCACCTAGTATATACACCTGCCAAGTGTCTTCAGTTACCTCAGCAGTCATTCTCCTGTCATCCTATCAGAGTGGATGTTGGCTTGTTAGTTTGCTTGCTAAACAGTTTGGGTTTGTTTTGTCTTGTTTTGTTTTGTTTTAATACAGGGTCTGATCAGGCTGGCCTCTAACTCAAAGAGACCCTCTTGCGTCTGTAGTCAGAGGGCTGGAATTAAAGGCTCACCATCATTCCTGATCCTTTCCTGATCCATGATGGAGGTTTTATACCAAGATATCAGTTGCAATATAGGCTTCTTCCCCCCTTCCTTCCTCCCTTTCTTTCTCTCTTTTTCTCTTTTTTTCTCTCTTTCATTCATTCATTCTTTCCTTCCTTCCCTTCTCCTTTCTCCTCCCTTTCTCCTTCTCTTCTCCTCTTCTTCCTTTCCTCCCTCTTCCTCTTCCTCTCCTCCTCTTCCTCCTCTTCCTCCTCCTCCTTCATAAATAGTTGATTATGAGCCAGACCTAGTAGTACAGGCCTGTGGTCTCAGCTACTCCAGAGGGTGAGGCAGGAGGCCTGCAAAGTTCAAAGCCTTCCTGGGTCATTGGGTAAGTTCAAAGCCAGCTTGGGCCATTTAATAAGATTCCCATTTCAAGTTTTTTGTTTGTTTGTTTGTTTTACTTATTGTTTCTTTGAGACAGGGTTTTTCTGTATAGCCCTGGTTTTCCTGGATCTCACTCTGTAGACCAGGCTGGCCATGAACTCAGAGATCTTCTGCATCTTTTTTTTTTTTCCAGGCTAGAGATAAAACTCAGTAATAGAGCACTTACCCAGCATGCACTGAAGACCTGGGTTTGACCCTCAGCACTAAAAAAAAAAAAAGAGAGAGAGAGAGAGAGAGAGAGAGAGAGAGAGAGAGAGAGAGAGAGAGAGAGAGAAAGAAAGAAAGAAAGAAAGAAAGAAAGGAAGGAAGAAAGAAAGGAAGAAAGAAAAAATAAAAAAAAGTTCCGCGTCTCCCTGTTTTTCAGGGGCTACAATTACAGGCCTGCGACACAGATTATCGGGCCTTTGGTGGCGTGCTACTGAAGCCATGCACCAGTGTTTTTAAAGATTTCCCCAGAGGCTTCAACACTCAGCAAGCCCTGGCAGTCACCATTGCCTTTGCCTTGACAGTGCTAAGTGAAGTCTCAGAGAAGTTGGTTGCTCAGTGTAGAGAGAGTTGTTTAAAGCTGTGACTTGCCACTCTCAGCCTGGGCTTGCTGCTTTGAGGACTTTTCAGAAAGGCAAGTTTTGTTCTCTCCTGAAAGTCAAGCCTTGCAACTCGGTGTGTCGGTGTGCATGGGTGGGAACTTGTGTATGGTTCATTACTGCTCTTCTAATGAAAGCTGTCTTGTAGCTGGATGTGGTGATGCTTACCCATAATCTCAACACCTGTGAGGTCAAGGCAGGAGGATTAGCAGTTCATATAGTGAGTTCAAGGTCAGCCCAAAATACATAAAACCCTGTCTCAAACAGAATCCAACCAATCAGCACTCTATCTACCCCCCCCCAAAAAAACCCTAAACCAAAGACCTGTCTTGTATTGGATTCCCAGCTGAAAAAAATAGATCTATGGGACATTTCTTGGATTACATAAAGAACATCTCTTATCTTATTGGTTTGTTTAATATTTGTGAGCTATCTGTTTGTTTAGTAAGATTTAAGGCTGGCTGTGGAGGTTCATAACTATAATCTCTGTTCTCAGGGGGTAAGAAGATCTTGAGTTCAAAGTCATCCTAGGCCACATAACAAAAGCTTGTCAAAAAAAAAAAGCAAAAGACTTAAGTCAAAATAATAATGGACACCTACAAAGGCTAAGCATGATGACTTTATTTGTTATTGTTTATTATCATTAATATTATTGTTTTACAGTGCTGGAGATCAAGCCCAGAGTCTCCCATCTGCTAGACAAGCTATGCTACCGCAGAGACGCTTCATCAGCCCATTATGATGATTTTATAGTATGTTTTAAACTACTCTTTACAACCAACTTTGGTGTGTGTGTGTGTGTGTGTGCACTTGTGGGTATGCATGCTCAT
Organism: Apodemus sylvaticus; assembly: GCF_947179515.1. Taxonomy (NCBI): domain Eukaryota; kingdom Metazoa; phylum Chordata; class Mammalia; order Rodentia; family Muridae; genus Apodemus; species Apodemus sylvaticus. The sequence goes on from NC_067481.1 coordinate 45,019,791, forward strand.
GTGTGCATGTATGAGTGTGAGTCAAAAAATGATATGCCATGTTTTCCTTAATATTTCTCTACCTTAGCCGGGCAGTGGTGGCGCACACCTGTAGCACTCTGGGAGGCAGAGGCAGGCAGATTTCTGAGTTCGAGGCCAACCTGGTCTACAGAGTGAGTGCCAGAACAGCCAGGGCTATACAGAGAAACCCTGTCTCGAAAAAAACCAAATCCAAAAAACAAACAAACAAACAAAAAACCAAAAAAAAAAAAAAAAAAACCCAAAAAACCCCAACCCACCCCCCACCCCCAAATATATCTCTACCTTGGAGTTTGAGACAGGACTTCTCATTTACTGAAGAACTCCTTCACTGGGTAGACAGGCTGGCCCTCAAGCCTCCAGGATCCGCCTGTCTCCCTCCAACAAGTGCTAGGGCTGCAGGTACTTGGATTGCTACATCCAGCTTTTATATGAGTTCTGGTGATCCAAACTCAGCTCCTCATGCCTGCATGCCAGGAACTGCACCAACTAAGCCATCTCCCCAATTCCAAAGTTGCTTTAAAACTGGGCATGGTAGTGCGTACCTGTAATTTCATCCTTTGACAGGTGAAGTCAGAAGGTTCAGAAGTTCAGGACAGTCTTGTCTACATAGACAGATTGCAGTCAGCCTGGGCAAAATGAGTCTCCACCTCAAAAACCAAACTAAGCCAAAGCGAAAATAGAACAAAACAAACAAAAGTAACTTTAACTAACAACGGTTATTATCTCTGATTTACCTAAAAAGAAAATGTAGGGGATTGTCTGATGCATATGATCAGGGCTAAGGTTTGGTCTTGGGGTTTGGAGAAGGGCTAAAACGTAGAGAGAGGTGAGATGAAGCCACAGCCCTCCTCAGACACATGCAGAGGGGATTGTCCTGACACTCAGCGGCTGTGTGACTAAGGCAGGTGAAGGGCTAGCTGTGGTTGCAAAGAAGACCCAGGCAGCCAGGATCTGGGACTTGGTTGATCTCTCCCAGTCCCCAGCACATTACTATGAGCCAGCCTCTGTCTTTGTTGTCTCCGTCCTAGTTGCTATTATCTCCTGATATTGTGCTGTATTCCCATCCCTGCCTCCGTCCACATCTCTCCAATCAATCACACATTCTTCCTTGGACATTTGTGGCTTTTCTTCTAGAACCTTCCTGGACCCGATCCTGGGCCTGCTCTTTGTCTTGCAGCACTGTCAAATGCCTCAACAGGTGTGCGGCCTTGCTTACACTTCAGTGTCTCCAGCTTTATTTTGGTAGTGACAGCTTTATGCCCCTGTCACAAGGCTGATAGAAGACCTGAAGACAGTAAGAGAATGGATGAGGGGAAAGGTGAGAAGTGTTTACAAGTGACTAAAATCTAACTATCACCTCTCATTCCCAGAGCCAACTCCCCAAACAGAGCCAGGAGTCCTAGAGATAGAGATGGCTGTGGGAGATGTAGAGTCTGTGAGGAAGGGGAGAGGTGAGGAAGGAAGCAGCCTGTATTGAGTCAGGCACCGATGCTACTTAATAATCTCCATCTTGTGTTTGTTCTTCACCACACAGACAAGGAAACCAAAGTTCAAAAGTGTTATTACACCCGAGGTCACATGGCTAGAAAAACTGCCACAGCATGTGTTTCCAATCAAAGCTACCTTCTCACCGTGTAAATTCTTCAAGTAAAAGGACAGATTTAAAGAGCCTAATAACAGAGAACGTCTTCCTGAACCATCTGTCAGTACAGCGTGGGAGGCAGAAGGATAGCCTGGACTTCATGGAAGTAGCACCCGGAATGGGTGGGGGTGGGGTGCCAAGGTCACAGGTGGTCCTATCTGTACACCAATGAGGGCTCTGAGTAGAAGTGCTGACATGGCGTGTCTCTGCTTCAAAGCGACATCACCTTCTGGACGTTCTTTCCTTTACCTGGTTACTCTCCTATTGACTATTCCTTCCAGCTGTGACACGGTGGAAAGGACGGTGATATGATGGGAGCTACTCAGTCCCAGCTGTCACCGCTAGCTGTAAGAGCTTCCCCGAGGCTCCCCAAGTCTGCTGCTTTATTTGCAGAATGGATGTATTGGTGATGTATTACACAGGATAACTGGTGTTGAGCACCTAGCATTGTGGGAAGAGAAGGGCTCTCTTTGCTGTCCCCTAATTTCCCCGAGCCTGGCCCATGCTGTAAAAAGAGGCTGCAGACAACTCTTAAGGAGAGCCAGTTCTTAGAAGAAAGGCAAGATCATCTCCCACTTCCTGCACATTATATTCCTGCTTATGCATTCTGATGTCCTGCTTGCTTTTTTGGGCTCTAAGTGCTATCCTGCTGACTCACTTCCGACTTCTCCTCGTTCATCATGCTCAGCTCCTGAAAATGGAATAGGATGGGAAGGGCCGGAAATTGTACTGTCTGGTGAGATGTTTAAGGGGACAGGCACCCTCTGGATTGAGTGCTGGGGGCTTGAGCTGAGCGGAGCTGAGCCCGTAGCATATTTCTCATCTGAGTTGTGATACTTGACCTTGGATTTTAATACTAATACTAAACGTCCCACTTGCCGCTACTGACGAGGAGCTAAGGCCCCAGGCTATGTACTTTCTGTGGTTAGCCTCTTTGATCACCACAGATGAAGAAGTCAGGGATCCTTTCTATTCACACAAAGGCGTGCACACTAATATAGGCTAAGGAACCTGCCAGGGTCACATAACTAGTAAGTGGAGGGCAGAGCAAAGCTTCAACCCATGGTCTAGACTTGTGCTGTCTAATGAAGTAGCTGCTAGCTACATGTGGCTAATGAACACTCAAAGGTAACTAATGTTTGAAAGGTGACTAGAAGGAGGAAGGACTTGAACCTGAAAGGGGGGGGGGAGAGAGAGAGAGAGACAGACAGACAGAGACAGAGAGAGAAGATATACTGTCCCTATATAGCCTGATCTGCTCTGGAACTTACTATGCAGGTAGCCCAGGCTGGCCTAAACCCAGTGTTCCTTTTGTCTCACCTCCCTGAACATCTAGTATTATAGACATGTGTCACCTGAAATTGAACTTTTTGTTTGTTTGTTTGTTTGTTTGTTTGAGATGGGGTTTCTCTGTATAGCCCTGGCTGTCCTGGAACTCACTCTGTAGACCAGGATGGCCTTGAACTCAGAAATCTGCCTGCCTCTGCCTCCCAAGTGCTGGGATTAAAGGAGTGTGCCACCACTGCCTGGCAAAACTGAACTTTTAATTCAACTGAGTGCTGTATGTAAGTGAAAATACACACTAGATTTCACAGCTCTTGTATCATATATGTATGCATCCCTTTTCAAATTTTGGTTGCATATTAAAATTACAGTATTTTGGGTATATCAGGTTAAATAAAACATATCCAGATAGTTTTACATTTTTTTTTAGCTTTTTAGTTGCTTTTTATTATTTATTTATTATTTGGAGACAGAATCTCATTCTGGAGCTCTGGCTGGCCTTGAATTTGTTTGAGGTAATTCTCCTGGCTCAGCCCCCTGAATGTCAGGATTATGGGCACAAGTTACCATGTCCAACTCCAAATAAACATTTCAAATTATATTTTGAAAACTAGAAATCAAAGCTTATGATGATTTCTTGGAGTTTTGTTGGTTTTTTTGCTTGTTTGTTTCTTGTTTTGGAGACAGGGTCTCACCATGTCAGGGTGATAGTGAGCTGGTAATCCTTCTGCTCTAGCTTCTTGAGTGCTGGGATACCCAATACTCAGTATCGGACCGCATCTGGAACTGTACTAATTTCTCCAAGGGCTCTAAGGGACCCATTTGTGTAGCACCTGGAGTGTGCTCAGTTCACTTGGAAATTCTTGTTCTAAATAGATGTACAGAGTTTTGAGGAGCTACCAGTGGCCCAGTGAAGTACCTCCAAAAGCCCCTGCACCAGACACTAAATGTCACATTTGAGAAGACTGAGTCCCTGTCCTCAGGGCCAGGGCCCTTTGGGCTTCACTGTAGCTCTACTTGGAGGGCTTGCTAGCCAGGGTCCAGCTCTTTCCCATCTGAATCCTAACTCAATAGACTTGGACAGAACCAAAGACCTTGCATCTGAATCCTAACTCAATAGATTTGGACAGAACCAGAGACCTTGCATGCTGAAGAAACTTCTCAAAAACTATACTTTAAAGGAGACTGTCTTCCACTGGAAGGTTGGAAAAGTATCCCAAGCATTAGGTGAGAGAGAGAGAGAGGGGAGAACTGAACTAACGAATATTGAACTTTTATTCCTTGCTAAGCACTTTTCAATACGCCACCTCATTTCACCCTCATATCAACCTAATGAAGCACATAGCACTACTTCAGCGGAGGCAACCGAGACGAGTTAAATGTCCAGAATCATGGAGCTAACAAATGGCAGGCCTCTGGTTTGTACCGACTCTTTCTAACCTCAGGAAGTTGTGAAGATCTCCGCTGTCTTCACTTTTTTTTTCTGGCACTGTTGTATGGACTGGGTATACAATGTAAGTGAGACAGACAAGCTCTCTGTTCTGGTCAAACTCAATAAGCAATTAGAATAGAGTTCTCAGTGCTACTAGGGAGGCAGAGCCATGAAGATACATAACAGAGAGTCACAGTCTAGATGAGGGGTAGTAAGAAGCTTTCCAAAAGAAAATCTGAGATCCACATGGAGCCTAAAGGATGGAGTAGAGGAGTGGATCGTGGCTGGGGAGGAGCAGAGTGTGGCTGGAGAGGAGTGGAGCAGGCTGGGGAGAAGAGGAGTGTGGCTGAGGAGGTGTGGAACATGGATAAGGAGGAATGGAGCATGATTGGGGAAAAGAGGAGCGTGGCTGGAGAGGAGCAGAGTGTGGTTGGAGAGGAGCGGAGTGTGGCTAAGGAGGAGCGGAGCAAGGCTCTGGGAGGAGGGGAGCGTGGTTGGGGAGGGGAAAGGGGAGCATGTCTGGTGGTGGAGTGGAACATGGCTTGGGGATGTCTTAATCTGAAAACAAGCCATGAAGGCTTCAAGACATCAATGTGGTTGAGGACCTGAAAGAAATTTAGACTGCCTCAAGTAGAGAGGGTGGAAGCGAGAAGGAGGCCTGAAGCAGACAGCACCCGCTCATGGCCGCCTCTTTGCGCTTATTGACTTTATTCAAGGCTAGAGGCAAGGTCAGACTTGTACACTGTTTCTCCGCTAACCACAGGAAACGATTCCAAGAACCTAAGTGATTGTCTGAAACTGTGAATAGTACTAAATTCTACAGATATTATTTTCCATCTTCATACATGTATTTGATAATGTTTCATTTATAAATTAGGCACAATAAGAATAAATAACAATAATTATAAGCTAGAACAGGTTGAACATCCATTAGCTGGAATTCTGGGGATCGAAAGTGTTTCAGATTTGGGAATTTTGTGCTTTGGATTTTGACAAATTTACATATATAATGACATCTTGGGGTGGGACCCAACTTTTAAGATTCATTTATTTATTTTATGTATATGAGTACATATGTCATTGTCTTCAGACACATTGGATCCCATTACAGATGGTTGTGAGCCACTATGTGGATGCTGGGAATTGAACTCAGGACCTCTGGAAGAGCACTCAGTGCTCTTAACCCCTGAGCCATCTCTCCAGCCCTGGACCCAACTCTAAACTCACAATCATTTATGTTTCATAGAACCCTTATATGCATAGCCATAAGGTAACTTCAAGGAGGAAGGTAATATTCCAGTGCACCTGCATTTGCGCCCTGACCTGTCATAGAAAGTTAGGGATGGACAGTTACACTTGTGTGCTCTCTTGGCCTTTGAAAAGTTTTAGATCTAGAATGTTTTCAGTTCTGGATTTTCAGAATAAGGTTGCTTAGGTTGCATTCTGTGTACTGTAATATAAGTGATGTGGTTTGTGTTCCTGATTTCAAAAGCTGTTCATTCTCCCAATGTCTCCTGTAATGAATGGAGATGATACAAAGCCTGTGTGACAAGAGGAAACGAGGAGACGTGACTTAGACTGGGTGAGGCCATTGTAGACTGTCCCGAAAGGCTCTGTGGACGTGAACCCTGAAATACTATGGGAGTCAAGATGATGACTAAGTCTCAGTTTCATTCTACTACTTAGAATGGTGTACCTTTTAAAATGTGTTTACTTTGGGAATATATATGGAATATTTTTGAATTACAGTTGACTATGGAAAATTGAAATCATAGAAACCAAAACCTCAGGTAAAATAGACTGCCAAATTCTTTTTCTTATTTATTTACTTGTTTGTAAATTGTTTGTTTAACAAGAGAAAACTATTCTTTGTTACATGTATTTATATTTGTTTGGTTTGAGACAGGATATCTCTATGTAGCCCTAGATATCCTAGGACTTTCTTAGTAGACCAGGTTGACTTTGAAACTCACAGGGATCTACCTGCCTCTGCCTGGTAGGTGCTGAATTTAAAGGTGTGTGTCACTATGTCTGGCTACATATTTCTGTGAACACAGGTCAATGACAAACTTCTCTGGAACTCAACCCAAATCAATTCCTTACATTTCAAAACAATGATGAACTTTGAAATATACCATTGTTAATATGTCCCTGAGATTTTTCATGGATTCATATTTTCTCTTGAAATTTCTCTATGCCTCCTTTCTTGGTTTAGCCAACAACTTTACAGGCAGTACTTCACTTTTTACAGATGATGGGAGCTGAAAGGTATACTATGTCCTCAACAGTCCACCAGAGAGTTGGAGGCAGGAAGATGCATTAAATATGCTACTGGTGTTGAGTTCAGGTAATGCTGTGGTAGAGGGGATGGGGATGAAGAGGTACTCACAAGTGTTTAAGACTACTTTCTTGATAGGAAAAGGAGGATTCAACAGGCAAAAGGAGAATCAAAAAACCTTCAGGTTTTGATACACAGTTTTATTAAGCATAATGTCTGCTAGCCTAGTATTTAAGAATAAATTTATGTTAAGTAAAGTAATATCAAAGAATGATGTTCTTCTATCAAAATTTCAATGGCTGGAACTTACTTGAGCAGAAAATTTTGGGAGAATATTACTGTCTAGGGGTTTTAACTTTTTTTTCTGGGTTTTAATTTGTATACATTTTGCAGTCTGGGCATGCTGAAAATAAAGCCTCTTTTTGGTCAATATCAAGCTTAACCGATGAGTCTACTTTGTTTCGTATTAAGAAACCTTGAATCTTGAGTTTCTGAAGCTTAACATGCCTTTTTGCTCCTTCTATTTTTTTCCATATCTATACCTTAGAAAGAGTAGTAGATAGATGGGTTCTATCAATGGACCAGTGATAATTTGGACCCCGCCTTCTTCGCCTAAGTCCCGCCCACACCAAACCACACCCCTCTTTTGGCCCCGCCTCCTGAAGATGTCTTCTTCGATATGACAGCAAATTCTCCACAATTCTGTCCAATGGGACATACGAAAGGCGGGACCTATGTCAATCTTTTTTCCCCCATTTGTCCAGTTATATATCTATCTATATTCAGCTCCATCCCTCTTAGTCTTCAACCCAAGGATTGGTTTCTCTGTTCTTTGTTCCTGGCTCATGATTGGTTTTTTTCTCATTCCGCCCCTCTCTTCTTAGCTCTTGCAGGCGGGATTAGCACGCAGCTTCCTGCTCTTGCCAAAAAAATAAAAGAAGAAAAAGAAAAGAGGAGAGAGACGAAAGAAAAAAAAAAAAGTCATGGAGATTTTTGATTTTTAATTGGCTTTCATTCCTGTCGGTCAGGCCAAGATTTGCCTTTTCATTGGTCTGTCTGTCTGCCCATCCCGAACCGGGGGCGGGATTTCCCCAGGAGACCCACACCTGGTTGCCACTGGTCGAACAGTGCGCCTGTCTGAAGCTTCCGGCCAGGGATTGGAGGCGGACGCGGACAGGTGGGCGTGGATTGGCTAGGACAGCCGGTCAGTGTGAGGCGGGGGCGGGGCCTCGGCGGCTGGTTGCGCGTGTCCGCCGCTGGCTCCGCTCTATCCGGCTTCGCTAGGGGAGGTGAGTCCGGCCGCGGCGGCACCGGCGGCTGAGAAGGCGGCGGCTGAAGAGAAAGCGGTCACGGCGGCTGTGGAGAAAGCAACCGTGGGCACGGAAGCCGGGTGGGGGGGAGGGGGGGAGACGGAGCAGCCTTGAGCCCTGCAGGGGCCGTCGCGCGGGGGACCCACCCGCTCTCCCCCCCAACCCTCCTCTGCACTAGCAGCCGGCGGCGGCGGGGGCAGGAGTCAGCCTGCTTCCGACCGTCCCCCGCCCGCTTCCCGGGGCTCCTATTCTCTGGCCCCGGGACCCTAACCTCCTCCGGGGCGGTTCCCTGTGTCTGGGCGTCCGAGTGCTGCCCACCGCTCTTTCATTCCCTCCCTGCACCTTCTTCCCTTCACTTTTGCCGGGGTTCTCTCTCTCCTCTTCTGTCCTGCCTGTCGCCTCCTTGCCTCACTCTCTTCCTCCAGCCTCCTTCTCTGGCTCATTCTGCCCAGGAAAGTTTGGTACATCTCCTCGATCCCCCCAATCAGATCAACCAGACTCGGAGTAGGGGGAGATGTAGGAAGGCCCGAGAGTTCGAGGGGAGGGAAGCTAGAAGCTGGTTTCCCTGATAATTTCCCCTCATCTTTTTTGATTTAGAGTGGTCGGGATTTTTTTTTTTTTAATTGTGTTTTTGAGGAGGTGGGAGGTGTTTAGAAAAGGATGTGGGAATGGAAGGGGTAGATGAGTCAACCCTCTTACAAGATTCCAAGGGTGGCGTGTTACCAGATCTTTTTCGTGTGTGGAGTTCAGGGGGTCGGGAGGTTTGGCCTTTATTCCCACATTCAAAGTTGGAACCTCCCCCCCATTAAGAATGGAGTTTTAGTATCCACTTGTAGCAGGAATCCTGGGGGGAAGGGGCCCTTTTCCCTTTTTCTTTTTCTTTTTTTTCTTCTTATTTTATGTTCTTAACTTTTATTTTGACAACCCACACCCTTCCACACACTCTCACCCCAATATCGAACACCCAAGATCCTCAAACTTGTCTGGATTGACTGATGAAGACATAAAGCCAGTTCCGCTCTGTTTTTTGAGGTGGAGTGAGTGGTTTTTCTTCATTTTTTAAATGGCCAAATGACAGCTTGACCCAGTTTGCTTTCCAATCAAAGGGCATTTTTTTTGAATGTCTCTTTGTGGCACAAGAGCCAACGCAAAAATGATGGCGGCTTACAATGGCGGTACATCTGCGGCAGCGGCAGGTCACCACCACCACCACCATCACCACCTTCCACACCTTCCTCCTCCTCACCTTCACCACCACCACCACCCTCAACACCACCTTCATCCGGGGTCGGCTGCTGCTGTCCACCCAGTACAGCAGCATACGTCTTCGGCAGCTGCGGCAGCCGCAGCAGCAGCTGCAGCCGCAGCCATGTTAAACCCTGGGCAACAACAGCCATATTTCCCATCTCCGGCACCGGGTCAGGCTCCTGGGCCAGCTGCTGCAGCCCCAGCTCAGGTACAGGCTGCTGCAGCTGCTACAGTGAAGGCGCACCATCATCAGCACTCGCATCATCCACAACAGCAGCTGGACATTGAGCCGGATAGACCTATTGGATATGGAGCCTTTGGTGTTGTCTGGTGAGTATCCAAATCACAAATCCACAGGTTCTCACCCAGCAAGCCATGGTTCATTGGTTTTACTCCATCTTGACCAAAGTAGAGCGAGCTTCCTCTCAACTTGAGGAAGCCATCCTCCTAATGACAACGAGGCCTGGCGCATTGGCTCTCTAGGCCTGTGCCTTTTGAGTCCTGATAGATGATAGTGGAGCATTTTTTCCCGAGTGACACAAGTTTGCAGACTATTAAACTTGCCTGTCAAGAACCTCAGTGAGCTACGGAGTGTAAGATCAGTAGGTAAATGTGCTAAAATACCTCCTCCAAAAGACCTTGGCCATCTCAGGTGTGGTAGTTTGGATTGGCTGCTCAGTTACAGCAGGTGTCAACAACTGACCCCCAGCAGTCAACTTTCCTGCCCACTACATCTTTTCATACCTTATTTTGTGATCTTGGCCCTGGGAAGAAAGGTAGGTTTCATTGTTGAACCAGTTAAAAATCATCACTTGAGTAGTTTTATTTTAAACCATAAAGCTAGAGTTGGGAAGTCTGTAGCTTAGCCTTCTGATAAGAATGCATTAAATATAGCATCACACATGAGTAGCACAAATGAGGTTAGTAGACTGGAGCTACGCAGTGGCCCACATTCCATGTAATGTGTCACTGACTATTGGCCAGTTGCTGTGGTGGGAAGTGTGCCTTTAACAAATGAAATTGCTTTACTTTTGTTAGTGGTCAGATATGTTTAAAAGTCTAAAGATTTGTTAAATGTAACATCTTTGTGTATTTGCCCATCTTAGGAAAATTGATGGTTTAGAGTGCATTTGTCTCTATCAAATATAGAATGGAGGTTTTTTTGTTTTTGTTTTTAAGAGTTTTTCCTCCCAAGGATTAACAATTCCAGGGTGGGAAGATGATTTCATGTTTTCAGTGTATGTAAACATAGTTTCTTAATGTCCGGGAAAGTCCCCATCACAAAAAAGAACTCTTTAAAATTAACCTGTAAATAATCCCTTTCTTTGTTTTTAAGGCTAAAATTCAGCTAGGTATTATTTGTGTAATAGCTAGCTATCTTCCTATTTTTAGAATTTATAGTCTTGACAGTAAAGTGAGCTGATTCTTAATTCTTAAAACGAAAATAAAACAACAACAAACCCAGCAAGTAGAGTCCAGTTTTCCTCAGCTAGCCTGCAAGGAGGTTATTGCTGTGTCCTTGCTTCTCCAGGGACCGTGGGATTGCAAGTGGGAAGAGAGGAGGCCGTAATGGGTCCTTCTCAGTGACTGCTCAGGGACCTGACTGGTCCTGCCCTCCTCTTCCCTTCCACAGCACTGTCCCCAGGGAACGCACTAGGAACTTCCATTCCTTGCCTAACCCTTGAGGATTTCCAAAGTAGGGGGTGGAGAGATGGGAGGAGGGTAGGAGAAAACTGGTTTCCTGCTTTAACTCTTGTCATTGTTTTACAAACTTTGAGTATCTGGATTTTTTTTTTTTAGATGTGGTTGTGTTCAATGCTGAAAACTTAAGAGATACAGAAAGGGACACATTTTTTTTTTAAACATTTCTTGAGTTCACTACCTTTCTGTCAAAAGGACGTTTGACTTGCAAAAGTTTTAATGTCAGGTTTGTGGCAAGAGTAGAAAAAATGAAAAGAGTGCTCTAGCATCTCTTCTGGTAAACCTTTTGGCAGTGGACCTTAGGAATTGCTCTTATCTGAAAATCCACAAGTGCTTGGTGTGAATCCTTTATAGAAATTCACAGGCTGTCCCTTGAACCAGTAACTTGACCATCTTCTGTTGTTTTCTGTGTACTGAATACACTAAGTTCCTTGAGGCTAAGACCTGTATACCCAAGTACTTTTTTGTAACATTTTGAGACAAAGTTTCAATGTTTGGCCTGGAACTCAACTATGTAGATCACTGGGCCTCAAGCTTGCCTCTGAGTACGGGTGGAATGTTAAAATGTAGCACCATGTTTAGTCTAGGACAGTGATCTCCACCTTCCTAAAGCTGCAACCTTTAATACAGTTCCTCATTTTATCGATGCTACTTTGAATCTGTAATTTTGCTACTATTATGAATCATAATGTAAATATCTGTGTTTTCCAGTGGTCTTAGGTGACCCTGTGAAAGGGTCATTCAATCCTCAAGGGAGTCTCCACCCACAATTTGAGAACCGCTGGTGTAGAATTTTTTCTCTCCAGTACCTAGGACAGTGCTATGGTGTCTTACTGCTTTTTCGATGTACTGTTTTGTTTTAGCCTAAGCAATAGGAATATATTTCTCTCAGTTCTAGAGACTGGAAATCCAAGATCTAGGTGTTGGTGGGCTTGAGTCCCTCTGAGCCTCATTCCTTGGTTTGCGGATGGCTGCCATCTTGCTGTGTCTTCCAATTTTATTTTTTGATCCTTTTTCATTTCACAATCAGGTTTTGCTAGTTCTTGCAGGAATGTTTTTATCAGCTGTTTTAGGTGAAATACAATTTAATTTGAAAAGGGAGAAGAGTACCAGGTGTGTTTTTAGTATGCAAATGCTGTTCTATTTTTATATTTACATATTGATGACTTGCTGTCTGAATTGCTTATTTGGAATTTAACTGTGGTGTGATCTAAGTTTGCTAAAACTAGAGATTTGATATCCAAACCAAAATGAAATGCCAGTAGTGTGCTGAAATTCCAGGTATTGGTGAGGTTGTTTACCATTTAACCTAATAAAACAGGGTTTTTCTTTTTAATTTAAAAAGTTCTTTTGTTTGTTTGTTTGTTTTTTGTTTTTTGGATTTGTTTTTTTCGAGACAGGGTTTCTCTGTATAGCCCTGGCTGTCCTGGAACTCACTTTGTAGACCAGGCTGGCCTCGAACTCAGAAATCCGCCTGCCTCTGCCTCCCAGAGTGCTGGGATTACAGGCATGAGCCACCACCGCCCGGCTAAAAAGTTCTTTTTATGGTTGAAACAATTATTTCTTAAAATAATTAAACAAAGCATAAGGAAATTCTTCTAGTGATACATCATTTAAATCAACACTATATGTAATTACCTGGGTATCAGATTCATTTAGATTCAGTCAGTTATTTTGGGAGCATATACAAGGAATTGTATCTACCCCTTCCATTTTATGGATATGCACCTTGGGGTACTAACTAATGGCCAAAACTGTGAATATAATTTTGAGGGAGACTAGTCTTCAATGCAGCCAGGGAGAAATATTCATAGAAATAATGCAGTATTTTACCATTCAGATTTATCACCGAACAACTTAGTACCTGACTTGATTTAGCTTTCTGCTGAATTTTACTAGTAGACTAACTTATCAGTCTTGTGTAAAAATAGTGAGTTACCCATTAGCTTGCTGGTAAGGATGGTGCTTTGACAGTTCAATTAAGGCTTCATTAACAACTGCCTGCTCTGTTTTCTCTCAAAGTGAGAGTTCCAGCTTACCTGGTAATGTGAGCAGTGCCGATAAAAGATGCTGCTCATTGGTTCTGAAAACATACATAATTTGACCTGCATTATCAGAGGTCAAGACTTTGTGTTTTGCATTTTTGCTCATATGGACATTTCATAATGCAAAAACAAAGTACAAACAGTATTTCTATCATTTGGTAAAGGTAATATAAATGTATCCTTTTGTCCATAGTCACCTTTGCTAGAGAAAAATACTGTGCTTTAAAACTGTGACAACTTTGGAACAAAGTGCTTCAGGATCTTATGAAGTGTGTAGTTTAAAGACTTGGAGCAAGCTGACCACATGAGAAGAGTTTGAGGACTACTAAGCCCAGGTAGTTTTTGACACTCAAAATATAGATTGGATTAATGCTACATGCTGCCGTGATAAAAGTGAGTCCAGGAAAAGCCTCCACTTTATAAAATTAATGTTTTAGCTTTGTACATGTCTGATTAATTAAAAGATCAAAGATCCATAGATGCATCCAGTCTGTTGTCTTTGTAGTTCAAATAAAGTTGCAAAGCTTTGAATGTTTTTGCTTTAATACGTTTAGCAAGTTACTTTTATCTGTATTTCAAAACTTCAGCATCACTGTTGTGATACTTAGTGACTTATCACTAAGCTTCGTGACCTTGATAATTTTCTCTTTCAGTCCCTCATCTGTGAAATGGGGATCATAGTGCTTATCTCAGAATTGGTACTAGGGTTAATGAGGTGATCCTTATAACCAGTATATGTAGTATACAGTAAGTCCTCAGTGGATGCTAGTGTAGTTATTGCTGGTTTAAAAAAAAAAAAAAAGGACAACATGCTTTTGTTAATGTGCAGGAAGAATAATCTTCCTGTTGTCAGGTTTACCATATGAAATAAACATTCAAATTATTTTAGGAGGCATGACTTTAAGTACCAAAGAGTCACCTCCTCAGTTGAATTTGTGCCAAGGAGATAATGAAGGTTACATTCAGAGCTGAGGGGAAACTACTCTTCTGTTCTCTCAATTAAAAGAACAACAAAACAGCTGCTTTGGGTATAGTGTAGCCAGTGTTCCAGTCGTCCTCTGTGCTGTCGTAGATTGTGGATTTACAGACTGGGAAGGAATAAGTGAAGGTTGCCATCACTGTCTAAGGTGCTTGAGTGGAAATTCACTTGTGTTTAAAGGAAAAGTAAACTGCTAAAGATGATCCTGGTGAGGCGGGGGAAGTGTGTGTGAGTAAATGAAAAATTATTCAGTGTAAACTTCTGTGCATGGCAAAGATGTCTAACTTGTTCATCTTGTGAAAATTAGAGGTGTGTTTTCTGTGGTCTTTTTACTCTGTAAATAAGACATTAGATGGTAGAGAAATGGGGAATGCTTTTTGGATGGTTGAGGAATATCCTGGGTTTAGTTACATCAGTAAGAGTAGTATACTAAAAGAGTATTTTGTTAGTAACTGTTTTCTGGGTTAGGAATCTGTAGTGTTGAGAAGTTTCTCTACTATCAGTCAGGATTAACCAGCACTGCTGGCTTGTGCTGGGTTGTGGGTGGAGGGTCTGCTTTGTGCAAAGAGCTTTAAAGAAGCAGAGCCTGAACCATAAAAAGGAAATGGTTGTTCTTCTAGATATAACAGAGCATCTGTGTGAAGCTAGCAGTGTGGAAATCTATATTGTTAATTTCAGCTACAAATAAATGTACTTTAAGAAACCACGGGTTCATGGTCATAAAGAAAAGTTAGAGGAGAAAAGTTACACAGTCTAATATTACTATACCTGTTTCTTGGTGATTGAGAGCCTGTAGCCTGTAACATTCAAAATGATTTTAGATTTCAACTCTGAAGATTATTCACATTATGCTAAGAAAAAAACCCCATCACAGTATAACAATGAGTAAATTTGTTTTATAATTGGGAGATTAATATCATGTTATTACTAAATACGAACTTAGAAAAAAAAGGCTTTTTTTTTTTTGTAATTAAAAAAACAACAACATTTAAAAAACATTGCCTTTTAAACTAGCTTAAACAAGAGTATCTCTGAATCACTTTGGGGACTGGTACCACCAATCCCCTTTCCATTTACTATGCCAGAGGAGGATATTTGTGAAATGCCTTAACTAGATATACGTTTGAATATTGATTCTGTTTGTTTTCTTTCTCCAAAGTATGGCATCTGAAAAAATGTTATTCTTTGATGTAAAACAACCTCTACTGGGATACTAGAATGTTTTCTTTATGACTTGAATTTGTCCAGGTTTTTATTGACTTCTGTGGTATAATTGAGTGGCTGCTTTATTATTGTTTTAAAAGTTTTTTTTTTTTTTAAATCAGGTTTATTGATGTGCCAGCAATTTAAGGGTCAACTGCATATATTGTGTGCTTCCTTAATATGCTGATTTACTTTATTTGATGGAGGTTGTCAGTGACAAAGAAATTTCTTCCATTTGTCATTTAACAAGTAAATGGAATGAAGCTACTCGGTAGATTATGTTTGGGTTTTAGTTATGATTCCCTGTGCATCCATAATAATAATTCACTTCAGTGAGTTATTTGTTAACTGGGTCATCTAGTGCACATCAACAATGATTTCCTAACTAAAATAGCTTGTCATTTTGATCCTGTTGTTGCTTGGGGGTAATATTGAAGAGTGCCCGAGGCATCAGTTATAGAGCAGTCAATAAGCATGCGCCAAGTCATGATAGATATCATTAGTAGTTCAGAAGTACCTAGCCAAGAAATATTAGCAAAAATTCTAGCACTCTAAACCTACAGAAAGATGATTCAAGGAACAGCTATGCTCAGACTGAACCTTTGCCACTTCTTTGTAGTGTTGTGAATAAAGTAGTGTACAGGGATTAATACCATGGGTATTAATTGACTCTACAGTCAGACGGTGAAAGTTTTTGGTTCTTGGGCTTTACTAGTCCATATATTTTTGTTGTTAGCTTGCTATGGACTGGCACTGTTAAGAGACCATCAGGAAGGATATTTAGTTCTGTGGTTGATTTCTGAGGCCTCTGTCACAGCTGCTTCTGTCGTTCTGTTGTGTGGGGCATTGTGCTGAGCTGCAGGCAGTTGTCCCATCTGACAAGGGTCATGATCTTGTCGTGATCTTTATGGTAACCGAGTAACGTGAAGAATAATGTCCTTACTCTCAGGTAGTTCGTAGCTTTAGTTAAAACTAGTTTGGAATGAGCATGATGTCTCAACCTTTTTATCTGAATCCCAGCACTCAGAAGGCTGAGGCATGAGGATCGCTGTAATTTCAAGGCCAGTCTGGACTACATCATGAGTTCCAGGCTAACCTGGGTTCAAAATAAGGCCTCATCTAAAAAAACAAAACAAAAATTCAACAAAACAAAACTCTCTAATAACCTTAGCAATTCAGTCTTCTCAGTTTGGATAATATCTGTGTATTGCCTGTGTGTTAACTGTTTACTAGTTGTGCTAGGTGATGAGAACTAAAGAGTTAACCTTCCTATGGGAGAGAGATTTGTAAAGGAATAGTTACAATTCAGTGCCATACATGCAGCCAGCTACATGGTCCCTGAACGTTACTGGGAGCATAGAGAAAACATTTCTGTGGAAGGTGTGCTGCTTCCTAGAAAAGGTAAACTATTCATGGAAGAAAACTGGCTTGTCGGCAAATGGGCAGTTTCTTCATGTAAATTTGTGCTGTTTTAATGATAGTTGGTGGGCGGGCCCAGATGCCAAACACTACAGCTTGGACTTGCAGAAAGTTGCACATGAGGTGGTAAGAAGGACATTATTTTTGCTAGTGCAAAAGGAGGTTGGGATGTCATGCAAAAGTAGAGGTTGTTGGTGTGGCAGGGTGAGAGGGCAAGAATCTTAATCTTTTCATGAAGAAAGTACCACATACACATTCCAAGTATCCTCAGTCTTAAAACCTGACAAAGAATGATTAAAAGACATTTTAAAAAACTTTATTTTTGTTCTTTCTCTGTCTCTGTCTCTCTTCTCTCTTCTCTTCTCTCTCTCTCTCTCCTCTCTCTCTCTCTCTCTCTCTCTCTCTCTTTCTCTCTCTCTCTCTTATCTGCAAGAACATTAACTCTTGTTGGCTTAAGACATTATTATTTGGTTGTAAGAGGTTGGTGCTTGGTGTCTTGTATCTTTTCCCACCTTATCTCTTTGGAGTCAGGGTCTCTGACTGAACCTAGATTGGCTTGTCTGCAGGCCACAGGGGGCCTCTTGTTTATGCTTTCACAGCACTGGGATTTCAGGCCTTTGCCAAGTGAGTTCTGGGGATCTAAACTGAGGTCCTTTACCAAGGGAAGCAGACTCTCTCTCCCAATTTTAAAAATAAATCTATTTTTGAGGAGAGGGTGAGAATGAAAAAAGACTGAAACCCTGTAAATGACAGCTACTGAAAGTTTTTAGATGAGAGAAAGATGGATCAGCTTTAATTCTCTGAATATTTAAATTAAAAGGTAGAGTTGCTAAGGAGTGTCTGAGCCTTAGGGGTGTTCTGCTGTGGTAGAAGAAGTTACTGAAGGCCAAACTATAGCTCAGTGAGATAGGAAATGTGCTCACCATGAATGACAGCCCTGTGTGGTAGGAGGCTGTTAGGAGAATAGGGTAATCGTTGGTTCACATAAAAGTCAAGGAAAATTAGCATGGAGAAAAGACCATTGCATTTATCAAGAAGATAGATAGATCATTGATGACATTTGAAAGAATGATTACATCTGAATTTCACACTGTGTGTGTGTGTGTGTGTGAGAGAGAGAGAGAGAGAGAGAGAGAGAGATTTTAAATATTTTAAGTATCAGCAGCACTTTTATTGTTACCAATACTTTTTAGATTCCAAGTTTGTATTTGTAGTTTGATAAACCAGAGAACTTATGTTTATATAAAAAATACTGTTTTCTTTGGGAGAAGTTTATTCATTGATGCTAGTGATATTATAGAATACTAAATCAACCTTGCTAGAAAACAGCATAGATTCTGGTTCTGACATCACTGTCAACTGTGATTCTGATAAAGTTATTAAAAGTTCTGAACCTTGATTTCCTTGTTTATAAAAAGCCTCTGCTTTCTAAGGGATTTATAAAATGGCATGAATATTTGAAAGGCATAATGATATTATTTGTGGGTTAGTAAAATCTGTTAGTGACCACAACAACTTTCTTGAGGACAGGTAACTATTGAAATATTTAAAGGTAACTATTACAAAGGTTTAAAGGGGTAGCATAGGCTAGGGAGAAGCTCAGTGGATGAGTCCTCGCCTGGCGTGCACAAAGCCACATAAAATCAGGCAGTGTGATGACACTTGTAATTCCAGCATTTGGGAGATAGAAACAGGAGGATGTACGTTAGATATGTATATCATTGAAGGTTGGAGGCCAGCCTGAGATACTTGTAGACCCTGTCTGGGGTTTGGGGGGGTGGGGCTGGGGAAGGTAAGATAAATGTCACCTTGTTCAACTTTGAGATCAGATTTTAGTACAGGTTTTTAAAAAATACTTACATATGTGAATGTTTGCTTTCATTTGTGTGTGTGTCCAGTGTGGTTGTCTGGAGAAGTAAGAAGGGGTTAGATCCCTTGAATTGGAATTACACAGGATTCTGGTGGTTCCTTTGTAAGTGCAACAAGTCCTTTTAACTGCTGAGCCATTGAGGTCAGAGTTTAATTAATTAATAATTCTTTAAGACAGGGCTTCTATGTGTAGCCCTGGCTGTCCTGGATCTCACTCTGTATACCAGGCAGGTCTCAAATTCAGGGATCTGCCTGCTTCTGCCTCCCAAGTGCTGGGATTAAGGGTATATGCTACCACTGCCTAGTTAAGATCAGAGTTTAAATATTCAGTTCTTCAAGAGATTTCCCTCCCTGTTACTGATTGATTGTTGAGGATTATACATGTTCAGTTATAGAGAAAAGCTTGCCTGTTGGGCAGTTAGAGGCTATTATTTTCCTAGTTGCAGTATACCTTTTAGTGCTATAGATTTCTTTCGTTGGGTTCAATGTCTGTGGGTAAAAGCACTTACTGAGTGATCATGAAGACCTGAGCTCCATACTCAGAACCCAGAACTCACATACTGACTCCCAAAAGTTTTCTTCTTGCTTCCACAGGCCTGCCATGGAACATGCATGCTCCTGCCTCAACGTAATAACAATAACAAAGCAATGATGATAAAATAGTCTATCCCTACTTTCTTTTCCTCCCCCTTTCTCTTCTAGGAGACCCACCACTAGACTACATACACCACAAACCTTTAAAAGAACTATTTTTAATGATGTATGTGTGAGTATGTACATGTTGATTAGGGGCCTGTAGTGGCCAGAGGCATTGAGCCCCTGAAGCTGGAGTTATAGGCAGTTGTGATCTGCCCAACATGCTGGTAAAAGGACTCAGGTCCTTGTAGAGCAGCAGTAGGTGCTCCTAATCGCTGAGCCATCTCTCCAGCCTTACACCACCAGCCTTTTATTTGCTTGGTTTCTTAAATATTTGGAATGGCTTTCATTTTTATTATTATTGCTGCTGTTCTCTTCCTCCTCCTCTTCCTCCTCCTCCAGAGTCAGGGTCTCACTATTGTCTCTTAGGCTGGCTTAAAACTCCCAGTGTCCCATTTTAGCCTTCTTACTTCTAGCTCTGATTTTGGGGGAGAGGGGACGAGGAGTTGAGACAGGGTTTCTCTGTGTAGCCCTGGCTGTCTTGGAACTCACTCTGTAGACCAGGCTGACCTTGAACTCAAAAGAAATCTGCCTGCCTCTGCCTCCCAAGTGCTGGGATTAAAGGTGTGCACCACCACTGCCTGGTTTGCTAGTGCTGATTTTTAAGCTTGCTTTTTACATACTGGGAGGTGAACCTTGGGCTGTGTGTGCTAGATGAGTGTTTTTACCACTGAGCTACATTACAATCCCTCTTGTATATTTTGTTTTTGAGACAAGGTTTTACAAAGTCACCAGGCTGGCCTTGAACTCACTGTAGCAGCATTCTGTCAAACTTCCAACATCAGGCCCTGCTCAGGTTTTTAAAGTTTTAAATTAAACCTAATAATAAGTATTTTGTTGTTGTTGTGTCATCAAGTAAAATGACTGGGCCAACGGCATGTATACTTACATTAATTTGTAAGTTATGTTCTGAAATTGAGTAAGGCAAGTGCCTTAATAATTTGTAGAAAGGGCCCGTGACTTCCTAGGTGGTTCTGCAAGGGAAGGAGCTTTCAAGGGCGCTCCCAGCAAAGAGCAGTGCAGCCCAGGAGGGAAATAATGAAAGCTGTGCACATGGTTTTACATGCTCTAGACACAGTGAAAAAAAGGCAAAAGAAACAGGTGGAATTATTTTTAGTAATATGTTTTTATTTAACACTTTATATTGAACATAACTCATTTCTATGAAAAATTACCAATGATATATTTTACATTTTTCATACTTAGGTTACAAAAATCCAGTTGCTAGAGTACATCTCAGTTTGCACTAGGAACTTTTAGAATAGGTTTTTAGTAGCCACATGTTCTGTCTGTCTCATTGACCGGCACAGTTTTAGTCTTTAGCCCCTGCTGGGTTTATATGTACTGTGTATCAATGCAGGTAATGGAGATAGGATGTTAAAGGTAACTATTTAAAAAGTTAAAGGAAGAATAAGAAGACCTGGGGATTTATTGTTCAGTTTGTTGAGTGCTTGGGTAGCAAGCACAAAGCTTGGGCTTGATTTCTAGCACCACATGAAACTGGGGCAGTGTAACCTCTTCTGCACCTTCCTGCAGTCAGCTGAGTGAAGGCCAACTCCCAGCAGTGGATTTGGGCAGGGCAGTCAGTCTTTAGTGACCAAGGTAACACATTCATCTAATTTATGTCAAGACTTAGACAAAGTAGACTAATGTTCTTTGTAGAGGAATTGTCTTGTCTGTCCTGAGTTACTTAGAGAAAAGGATATTTTCCTTTGCTCTGAAACTTCCTAAAGTAGCAGAGGGTAAAATTGTTACCTGGTCCCTGCCATCTTTACTTTTCCATCCCAACTAGAGCAGATAATCTCAGATGATTTCTTTCCCCCCCTTAGTGTTGTGGTTTTATTATCTAGATAAGGTTCTCAGTTTTGTCTTCAACTCAAGTAATTCAGAACTCAGTGGTGTCAGACAGCAACTTCTTACTGGGGCAGAAACAACACAGAAGCTTTTGCTTATCTACTCTTGACTTAAAATTCTTGCTTTGAGCTACAGAGAAAGGTGAAGTGAGGCATTTGAACAAATAGATAAAATTAGTCATTTGACCTAGATTGCAGCCTTTTCTCCCTTTCTGTCTGCGTGGATAAAAATCATCCTCCAATTTACATAAGCAGGTGATTTTTTTTTCTTACATGCTAATTTTCTTAATGTACCATAGCAAAGAGCTACAGAATTGCAAATTGTGTAAGTAAATTGAAATAAATCAGGTGACTTTATTTTACTGTATCTTCTTAAACCCAACGGGTGCAATTATCAACTGATTGTCTCAGACTCCTGAACTTAACCTGGAGCTGCAGCAAAGGCTTTCTCCCACCCTTTCTTCACTCTCCTCTTGTTTCTAATGTTTGCAGTAGGGGAACTATTTTACTTCCACAAGACTGCACTTTTAGTAATACAAATGTGGGGGAAATTTGAGCATATTAAAAGTAATCTAGACGCTAAACAACAAGCATGTGGGTACTGTTCAGACACAGGTGTGCTTAGAGTGGTCTCTAAGAATAATGTGAGAACTTTTAATTTTGTTAAATTGGTTGGTGTCTGCATTTATTTTTACCGGGTTCTTTACATTATAGTAATTGGGATTGTGAATTTAGTTGGGTGTACACCACACCCACAGTTGGAAGTAAACATTGATGTGGTTTTTTAAAAAACATGATGTGATTAAGACATTTCAATAAGTAATTGGTTTTAGGGACTGTTTCCAAGAGATCAGGAGGTAAGATTATAGCAATCAATACAGCCCCTTTCTTTACCGCAGCACTTCAGGGTTAAAGCTACTAAAGAAAACCATTCAGTTCCTTTCATGTTTTAGTTGTGTGTATGTGTGTGTACACGTACTTAATAGTGCTGGTGATTGATCCAGGGCCCACATAGTTTGGCAAGTGCTCTACCTCTGAGCTACAGGTCCACCCACAGATGTTACAGATTTACTGGCAGGGATGGAGACTAAATCATACTCCCTGTAGCTTTGAAGCAATGACTTGGAAATGAATCATATTTTTAAGCAAGAAAAAGTTCAGCTGGGCTACCTACATACTCTTTTCCAGAGTTGAGGAAAAGTAGAAGAGGTTGTAGAACAAAAGGCAAGAGTAAATGGAAGACAGCATTTAAGTACAGAGGGACAGTGTGGCTTAAAAGCTAGTGTCTGTTCTCTATTTAAATCCTGGTTCTGTCCCTCACTGGCTGTGGGCACATCATTTTCTCTTGGTACCCATGGTCTTCATGCATTAAATAGAGTATGTAGGGATAGTAGGTTGTTTAGGAGTAAGTGAATATGTAAAGTCTTTCAGGGTTTCTCTGTATAGCCCTGGCTGTCCTGGAACTCACTCTATACCAGGCTGGCCTTGAACTCAGAAGTCCGCCTGCCTCTACCTCCCAAGCGCTGGGACTAAAGGTGTGAGCCACCATTGTGAAACCTTAGAACCAAGCCTGGTGCTATGTAAATGTAGCTGTTAGTTATTATCAGTTTCAGTAAAAGTAAAGAAATACTATTTCCTCAAACTAACTTATGTTCGTTGACAGGTATGTATGTGACTCCACTAGAGATTTTTTGTTTTATTTATTTATTTATTTATTTTTATTTTGGTTTTTCAAGACAGGGTTTCTCTGTGTAGCCCTGGCTGTCCTGTTTTTTTTTTTTTTTTTTTTTTTTTAAAGTCCTTGCAATTTTAGAATGAGTTTTCCAGACCCAGCTTTTCTTTAGTGAATGAAAGGAAGATTTTTTTTTTTTTTTGGCCTGCTTTAATTCTCTTTCATTATCAAAGTAATAAGGTTTACTGTAGGTTCTCAAAAATTACAGAAAAGCCAAAAGAAAAAGAAATGTTTTTAGTCTGATAACATTTTGTTGTATTGTTTACACAGCTTTTATGGAAAGGGAGATATTAATTATTAGAATTAGGTGTTTGTTTCACTAACGGTTATATATAAAGTTGGGTTTTTAGCCATTTGTTTTGAGCTTTAAATTCTTATAGGCTCAGAGTTCTACTTGAAAGGAATGAGTTGTAGAGCTGTGTTTCTAGCCCGCTTCCTTACGCAGATTGTTGACTTGAAACTCAGAAGCAGAGATTTGTTTAGTCACAAGCTGGCCTGTGGCAAGCCAGAGTTCTCAGTTCTTAGGGGTAATACTTGCCCTGTGAATGTCCCTTAAGCAGAGGGGTCCTCATAGAAAAAAGCACATTAGAACCAAACCAAAAGTTAGACAGGAAACCTGCGTAAAAGTATCTGCAGGGAAAACACTAATATTTAAAACACTGTTGGTTTTGTATGCAATAGTGACTTGAGTTTTGCTTTGGTGTCACAAGTGATAAAACTTGTAGGTAAAGGAGAGTGTGGTAGGTGGCCTACAGCAGTGGTTCTCAACCTGGAGTTCTAATGGTCCTTTTACAGGGGTCACCTAAGACTGCAGAAAGATACAGATCTTTACAGTTCATAACAGTAGCAAAAGTATAATTTTGAAGTAGCAACGAAAATAATTTTATGGTTGGGAGTCACAATAACATGAAGAACTGTATTAAAGGGTCACAGCATTAGGAAGCTTGAGAGCCACTGGGCTGAAGATGTCTCAGCAGTTGAGACAACTCAGTCTCTCCTGTTAAATATAACCGGTTTGTATTGTATTTCTATTTTGGGTACATTATGCCCCTACCTCCTTTAATTTTTAGAGATCTATTTATGTGTATGAGTGTTTGTTGCATGTATGTATGTACAACATGTGTATGCCTATTGCCTGAGGAAGCCAGATGGTATTGGATCCCTGGTTGTGAGCTACTATGTGGGTGCTAGAAAACAAATGTGGGTTCTCTGGAAGAGCAGCCAGTGCTCTCAACCACTGAGCCATCTCTCCAGCCCCTCTTTATATTTGAAAGACTATAACTCCCAGAAAATTTAAAAGAATTTCCCAGTCATCTTTCTAGATGAGCAATTGCGGCTTTCATTTTATCTGCTTTGAGGCTGTTTGTGCAGAAAGATTGATGGCTAAGATTGAATTTTGATTTAATTTATACTTAAATGTTAAGAAATTTCGGGCCACTGCACCAACTCATTGTTTTATGTAGTAAGTTTGTCAAGCTTCCCACTAGAGAAGGATTTGGAGTTTTAAAGCTTGTGACTCTTTGAATGCTATGTTTTTACACTTAGTGTGAAATCCAGTGCAGCTCACATATGGACTAGAAACGTGATGTTCTTGTCAAAGCTAAGCATCAGAGCAGAGATGCTTCATTCTACAAGGGCAGTCTTCTTGTGGAAGTAAGATCAAAATATAGATCCTAAGGTCCAGTTTCACAGTTTTGGAATAAAGGACATGATCTAGACTGTTGTATGGTTGAAGTTAAGTTTTTTGTTTTTTTGTTTTTTGAGAGAAGGTTTCTCTATGGAGCCCTGGATGTCCTGGAACTCATTCTGTAGACCATGCTGGTCTTAAACTCTGCCTTCTAATGCTGGGCTTAAAGGTGTGTACAACCACCGCCAGACTTGGTCAAAGCTAAATTTTAAATTATCATAGTTTTTAAAATTTTAAAGTAAAGTACTGTAATGCAGTCACATGAGCTGCTGCTGATGTGATTTGTGTCACCCAGCTCACTGCTGTGTATTTTTCAGTACCAAATAATTCCTTTGTTAAACTCATTTTCAGTAAATGAGCCATTGTTTCCCAAAGGGTTGTGATTATTTCTATATATAGTACAAAGCCCTAAGAAATAACTTTTCCAGTCTAAAACGTTAGTTAGTGATTAGGAATGACTGAAGTCATCATTCTGTAGGTTAAACTACAGCTGTGTATGAAAGGGCAGCTGCTGTGTCTGCTCTGGGCCACATGATATATTAGCTTTACCAGAAATGAGCTGGCAGCAAGACTTTAACCATGAAATCTTTTGGTTTAGTTGTGAAAGGAG
The DNA here is from genome assembly GCF_947179515.1 of Apodemus sylvaticus. Lineage (NCBI taxonomy): Eukaryota > Metazoa > Chordata > Mammalia > Rodentia > Muridae > Apodemus > Apodemus sylvaticus. The sequence continues at coordinate 45,044,800 of NC_067481.1, forward strand.
TTTTCTGTCACCAATACAGTTATATACAGAGTTTTATAAATGCCTAGAACAAGGAGGCTGGAGTTGAAATCGAAATGACTCTGGTAGGCCACTGTTACTGGTTTATTTGATGTAGAAGATATCAGTATCTGCAGGTAAATCACCTAAAATTCCTCATCAGGAAAGGTGAAAAATAGGACACTTAGTCTGTTTAACTGGATGGGCTGGTTATAGTATATATTAGCTGTCTTTGTAGGTGGGTAAGCTTTAAATAACTAGTTTTTAGGTGGGGTGTGGTAGCTCTTGTTTATAATCCCAGCATAGAGGAAACTGAAGTGAGAAGACTGCTCTAAGTTGAAGGCTAGCATGTCCTACAGAGTAAGATACCGTTGATTAAGAAAACACAAGCTCACAAAAACCAGAACAAAGCTCCCAAGGATCTAGTTCTTATAATTTCCATTTTTTTTTCTTTTAATGTAGATGGTCACTCTTGAAGACGCATAAAAGTCAATCTTTGCCCGTTTTTCTTTTTCAATGCTAATGAAAACTAAATGCTGATAACCACCATAAGCACATTCTCTACCCACAGCTCCACTGAAAAGGATGCTTGACAATGGCTCGGATGGACGTTGTTGGCTTCCTCAGACCTGGATGCTTGTTATTTGTTCTTTAGTTGAAAGTTTGTAATGCAAGTTGGTATGGGATGGTGGTTCTCAAAAAAGAGTGCTGTTATGTACTTCAGGATTCCTACTTCTTCGTGCAGTGGAAGGCTTTCAGGGGACACTTTAACGGTGTCTAGACAGACGGTTTTGTGTATGTTTGGTTTTTGTCTTTTTAAAGTAAGAGCCCTAACCTAAAAATAGTACAGGGTTGTACAACTGTATTTCTAAGATCAGCCTTTTATTTTGAAAAGGAAGTCTCTTCCCTTATATGTTTTCTATGATATACATAAAGCATCTTATTGAATTGTTAGCAAAAATAGCACCTCCAGTGCAGTGCTGGATCTTATGGTAGAAAACTGAGAGATCTAGTAAACAGAACTGTCAAACTTAACATCAAAGACACTCCAAAGCACTTTGATGCTAGCATAGGAAAGAGTTTAGTTCTGAGCTTGGTTTTTTTATTTCTTCATTTCTGTTTTATGAACTTAGACATAAATGGTGGCTTATTGTTCCTGAGCACCTTGGATAGATGGTGCTCAGTAGCCCACAGGCGTGCTTAGGAAAGTCTGAAGGCTAGGGTAAGCCTGCTTGTTCCTATGTGTTTTAGAGGCTAGTCTGTATCAGATACATGATTTGTAACATACCCTTCCTGTTTGTGCCTTGTTTTTCTCATTCTTTTGATATTTTTTTTCAAAAGCACTTTGACTGAGGGTGACTTATTCTCAGAATTCTTCCACTTAATACTGAATTCAGTAAATTCTTAAACAGTTGTGCAACCATTGTGACCATCCAGTTGTAGAATAGTTCTATTAATATAATTCCACCAAAATACTCTAAACTGTGTTGTTTAATTTTACTTAGTTGAGGGCTTTATATAAATTATAAAGATTAGGTTTATTTTACTTCTAGGTGGCTTAGGGGAAAGTATAAATAGAATGTGTGAAACTTGATAATTTTTTGGTCATTTTCTAATTAACAAAGGTATAAAGGATTAAAATGGATTTACTTTATTCTATGTCAACATTTTAATGAATCTTTGAGGAAACAGATGATTCGGGGTTTATATAGAATCTGTGTAGTGGGTAAATGGCCTTGCCCCATAAATCTGACAATCTGAGTTTGATCACTGAAACTCAGAATGGAAACAGAACCACCACCCAGGAGTGGTCCTCTGACTGCCACACATGCGTATTAATACATTCATATCACACTAATAAAATTTTAAATTTATAAAAAATGAAGGAATCTAAATACTTTATATCAAAGTACCCTATTTATTTAAGCTCTTCAAGAGGAGAGAGGCTGGGGCTGGAGAGATGGCTCAGTGGTTAAGAGCTCTGACTGTTCTTCCAAAGGTTGTGAGTTCAAATCCCAGCAACCACATGGTGGCTCACAACCATCCGTAATGAGATCTGATGCCTCTTACTCAATGGCAGGTGGACCTGGTGTCTGAAGACAGTTACAGTGTACTTACATATAATACATAAATAAATCTTTAAAAAAAATAAGGAGAGGCTGGATTGGGATAAATATGTGTCTTTTTGTGAGCCAAATGTGATGGCCTATTCTGGTAATCCCAGCGCTTCTGTGCTGAGGCCCAAGAACTGTGAGCTTGAGGCTAGTCTAGGCTACGTAGTGAGACCTTATCTCAAAAACTACAAGTGGACAGAAATACTCCTTTGAAGCATGTGTATGATTTTCATTCTAGCTACATTTTGTGATGTCCTCCATTACATAGTATTTGCACATTTTCCACCATCTTTACCAAATAAAGTTTTTCAGTTTTTTTTTTGTTTTGTTTTTTAAATTAAACTTGAACTTTTTCTCCTAGCACTTCTTAGGTGATCAGCTACATGAAGTTGAAACCATATTTCTTCTTCCCTTCCTGGAAGTGGTTTTGTGTGTGCTTGGTTTTTGTTTTTTTAAAGTAATAACCCTAATCTAAAAATAGTACAGGGTAACCCAACTGTATTTCTAAAAACAAACACCCAAGACTTCTGACACACTAGGGGTCAGAAGCTCATTGGAGTGGACCATGAACATAAAGTTAATACTTTTTATGTGAAGAGTTGGGCCACAGGTTGCTATTGATGCTCAGGGTGAATCAGTGATGGAAACAATACTCTTTCCATGAAGCAAGCTGTCTTGACCAGGTCCACCTGCCATTGAGTAAGAGGCACTCCTGGTATAGACCAAGGAGAACTGGAGAGACCAAGAGAACTGGTATTTCATAGTGATCACCAATCTAATCTGAGTGATCTCAACTTGATTGTTACTAAAAAGGAGAACATTTTCCTGGATTCCCAGATAATTACTGTGCTTCATCTGTGACTGTGCTGGCTACTTTTATGTCATCTCGATACAAGCTAGAGTCATCTGAGAGGAGAAAACTTCGACTGAGAAAATGCCTGCATAAGAGCTGGCTATACAGCATTTTAAATTAGTGATTGATATGGAGCGCCCAGCCCATTGTTGATTGTGCCATCCTTGGCCTGGTGGTCCTGGGCTCTGAGGAAGCAGGGTGAGAAGTCGCTGAGGAACACTCGCCCATGGTCTGTGCATCAACTCCTGCCTCTAGGTTCCTGCCCTGCCTGAGTTCCTGTCCCCATAACTGCTTTTGATGATGAATTGGTATATGGAAATAAACCCTTACCTTCCCAAATTGTTTTTGGTGTTTCATTATCGCAATAGTAACCCTAAGACAATGACTGAAAAGAGCTTGCAAGACTTTTCAGTCTTTCTAGACAAAATGTCTAACAATCTGTTAATTCCTTTAAAAAGATAAGAAACCCAGAAAGCATCCAAGACTCAGCCTCTTGTTATTCTGTGTCCTACAATATAAACATGGTGTTTTGGTCTGAAGCAGCAACATGCTAAGAACAGTCATGAAGAGGCTGCAGACTACCCTAGACTTTTAGCCAAGACAGTGATGGAAACCAACCAAAAGGACAAGGAACAGAGTGCAAACATACCTAGGTAGTTCTTCCTGCCATCATCTGCTTCCAAGCCTGAGTCTAGTCAAATTTAAGAATCCAGGACTGGTGGGAACAGAGTGCAGATATAGTCAGTTCTTGCTGTCATTTGTTTCTTAAAAAGTTTGCTGAAATGACTTCCTAAAGAGAAGATTATATTACAATCTAAAAGCCTTTTATGTTGTTTATGTTTGTCTTCTATATAAATAAAGTTCCTAATTCCCATCTCAAAGATGTTGTTTGTAGGGGCAAACTTAAGGAAGTTTTACCTCTTTGTTCTCATAGAAGTTCACCTAGTAGATCCTATTTCTCATTCTTGGGATTTTTATGACAAATGAGGATTAGCAGAAAGGAATTAAGACCAAATGAGAACCCTGAGAAGTATACTTTAGCTAAAGAAGTATGTGAATGAAATGGGGAAAGGGTGTTTACTTGTTGAAAATGACAAGCCTTGAGAAAAGTTTGAGTAAAGTAATGTTTATGGAAAGTCCTACTAACAGAACATATCTGTTCTTTTAGCCCTTGAGTAGCTTAAATAGCTATGATTTCAGTTATATGGTTTTGTGAATGTCCAGATTTAAGATGTCAAAAGCAAAATTTCAAACAAAACTATAGGAGTGTGTAACATTTTATTGATGATTTTGGATAATGTGATGGTTTGTATATGATTGGTTCTGGGAGTGACCCTATTAGGAGGTGTGGCCTTGTTGGAGTGGGTGTGTCACTGTGGGTGTGGGCTATAAAGACCCTCACCCTAGTTGCCTGGAAGCCAGTCTTCAACTAGTAGCATTCAGATGAAGACGTAGAACTCTCAGCTCTGCCTGCACCATGCCTGCCTAGATGCTGCCACACTCCTACCTTGATGATAATAGACTGAACCTCTGAACATGTAAGCCAGCCCCAAGTATATGTTGTCCTTTATAAAACTAGCCTTGGTCATGGTGTCTGTTCACAACAGCAGAACCCTAACTAAGACAGATAATAACATAGGAAAGCATATCAGATTTTTAGATCATCTGGAGTCAAGAAAGAGCTGTAATACAATGACAGCTATTCAGAGTGGTGTAAGGCCAGCAAGCAGAAATCAGCAGGTAGAAATGTCATGGAAAGTCAGGCAGTGGTGGCGCACTCCTGTAATCCCAGCACTCTGGGAGGCAGAGGCAGGCGGATTTCTGAGTTCGAGGCCAGCCTGGTCTACAGAGTGAGTTCCAGGGCAGGGCAGCCAGGGCTATACAGAGAAACCCTGTCTCGAAAAACCAAAATCCAAAAAACTAACCCCCCCCCCAAAAATCGGAAACTGCGATGGTATTTATCATTGGTTTTTGTGAAAATTCAGTGAAATAATGATCATAAAAATGCTACATTTTTTTATTCATAGTAAAATATTTTATTCATTGTAAACATCAAGACATTACCTGTTTGTATTATTATTTATAAGCACATCTCATCCTGGTTTTATGGAGAAAATGAGTAATTGTGGTAATTAGCCTTGTGGATGAGGCCAACAAGGTTTTCTGGGCACTGTCCTTACCTGGAAGAAACAAGTGCTTGAATATTTGTAAATAAATTACAGTTAAAATATACATCTAGTACTGAGGGAGTAGCTCAGTGATAGAGTGCTTGTCTGTATATGAATGGCACACAAAAGAAAAAAAATACATAAATATATATAATACACACACACACATACAAGGCTTCAATTTGGGCAGTTCTAAAAGGATGTGTCCCAACACAATGGTGACTTTTTTTTTTTAAGCCTTGATTAAGGAAATGACACCTCAGTGAAATTTTAATGATGAAAGGATGCAGACATCTTTTGATCCAACTTTTGATGTTGCAGCATGACATTGTCAACTACAAAGCTTCCTTGATAACCACATAATTGAAACTTTTCTTAATTGCAAAATGTGGGGCCGAAACTTTTCTTAATTGCAAAACGTGGGGCCTGGTAGTTAAGAGCACTTGTTCTTCCATAAGGAAGGACCCAGCATCCAAATCAGGTAGCTTATAACTACTTACAACTCCAATTCCAGGAAGTCTGACTCTTCTGGCCTCCATGGATATCTTGAGTACACTTGACACACATAGATATGTCCCCTACCTCCATGAATTTCCAGAAAAAAAAAATTTCTGTTAATGATGTTTATGATTTTGTGTTGAGCTATATTCATAGCTGACTTGGCATATAGGCCACAGATGCACATAGAAATTTTTAAAGAATTACAGCGTAGAAGAAAATATTTGGCTACTACACATCTAAAAGATCACTTATATCTAGAATATAAGAACACTCAGAACCCAGGACTAAGCTAGGAGCGTGGCTCAGCAGAGACTGCCTCCCATGTGCAAGGCAGTCGGCTAGATCCCCAGCATTCCCCGGGAGGGAAAACTATTTTAAAACTTAAAAGTTGGCAAGGGCTTGAATAAAATTACTTAATGAAAAAATAATAGAAATATGACTGAGAAGCACTTGAAAAGATATTCAACATCTTCAGTGATAAGGGGCAGAAACATGCAATGAGACAGTACTGCATATCTATTAAAGTAGCAGCAATTAAAGAGAAAAACTATAGCCATTACCAGATACAAGGATGTGGGGCAGATCAAACTTGTACTTCTCTCTCTCTCTCTCTCTCTCTCTCTCTCTCTCTCTCTCTCTCTCTCTCTGTGTGTGTGTGTGTAAAATTATTGTCATCTTTAAAAACAGTTTGCTATTTTCTTATAAACTTGAATATGACGTGGCTATTACTCTACTAAGAGAAATGAAATTTGTGGTCTATACAAGATGCAAGATGTATAAGGTTTGCCACAACTTTACTTGTAAAAACCAAACTAGCTGTATGGGGCAGCACACATCTTTAACCTCAGCACTCTGGAGGCAGAGAGGCAGGTGGTGGATCTCTGTGAGTTTGAAGCCAGCCTGGTTTATATAGTGAGTTCCAGACCAACTAGAGCTGCACAAAGAGCCCCTGGCACAAAACAACAAAAGCTCAAACTGAAAACCTAAATGTGGTGAAGAGATCTCAAGTTACAATGTACAAAATACAATGAAAAGAAACTGTTGGTGTTGATACATTCATGTAACAATGTAGCGTAGATCATAAGGACTAAAGACTCGATTGGGAACCTCCAACTGCTGGATGACAAGTCACTGGCCATTTTTTAGAACAGTTTGAACTATATGGCATGTGTAGAAATGGTTGATTGTCTAGTATGAGGACAAGGAGGCTTTCCTGACACAATGCCTGAATGTTTGTGAATAAATTGCAAATGTTACATATATACATTGCTGAGGATACTACTGTTCTTTCCAGGAAGTGGTTGTAAAGGGAAAGAAAGAAGCTGGGTTGGTACTCTAGAAGATGAGAGTTGAGTTGAGAGGTAAGCCTTAGGCCAGTTTACAGGAGAAAGGGAAGTACAGCAGAGAGAAAGAGGTTGAAACTGAGGACTGAACAACACGAGATAGAACATGCAAAGAGAATAGGATTCAGAGACAGTACAGAGAAATGCTAAGTATATTGACAACAAACTGGGCTGAGGGTGGAACAGAAAATTAGCCAATCCTTGCACCCTTTGGCTTTATTTTCTCTTTAAAAGAGCAGCTGACATCACTGTTAGACAGAAAAAAGATAGAGTAGGAACCTAGGGAGAGAGGCAGATCTCCAAACAGCCAAGTGAACAGTCAGGAAAAGAAAACGTGAGCCTAGTGCTAAGACTTGTGAGAGAACTTGGAGGGTCTGCTCAGCCAAGAGTATAAATATAAAACTACGAACCACATCAGATAGCCATAAAAAGTTTCAGTGTCTGGAGATAAGCCCCATGCAAGATATGCTTTCATGCTTTCATGCTTTCATGTTACTGCCATAAAACCCTGGTGCATGGAGGGAGGAGCACCGGCACAGACTGCTACAGCTGCTTTCTCCCAGCTTCCAGATCTGTTGTTACTCAAGCTTCCTAGTGCTGCCACTCTAATACAGTTCCTTATGTGGTGGTGACCCCCAACTCTAAAATTACTTTTGTTGCTACTTCAAGGCTGTAATTTTACTACTGCTATGAATCATAATAGAAATATCTGTGCTTTCCAATGGTCTTAGGTAACCCCTGTGAAGGGGTCCTTCCACCCTTAGGTTGAGAACCACTGCTGGAGACCATTCTCCTTAGTACTCTGCACCACCTTTTAAGAGAAATTTGATCACTTTCACCATCTGTGTAAATCTATTTAATGACTTTCTAGATTCTGATAAAATCAGAAAGTATTAACAAATGAGGTCTTTCCTAATTTGACATTCTCATTTCTTAGCAATTTTTCTTTCATTCTACACTCACGCTAGCCACAGTGAACTGATTTTCAGGCTCAGACATACCATGATCTCTTATTCGCCAGTGGCTCTGTACATGAAATTCCCTGTTTGTGTATTTCCCATATTGTCTCTGCTACTGAGCTATGCTCGACCTCAGTATGAGTGTTTTCAGGAATGACCATTTGGTATTGAATAAATAACCAGTTGGTGTGTTCTTCCCTGGGGAAGACTATTTCTTCCATCCTCAACATACTTTTGCTGCCTGTATTGTAGATATACCAGTTGGGACTGGCTCCTCTGCATTATGATTAACTGTGGTTTTCTGTAATGGTCTATGTTGCAAAGAGAAATTTCCTTAATGAGGGGTGAGGTCTACACTTACTGCCTATACTGTGATTAAAAAATTTTTCCTCTTTCAATTTTTTTTTTTTTTTACAAGTCAGACATTTAAATTTTGGTGAAATCCAGTTAGTTTTTTCTTTTGCATATCTTGTTTTTGGTGTCTTATTTTTCAAAAAACTCTTGGCTAACTCAGTACATAAATATTTTTCTTCTGTTTTCTTCTGGAAGTTGTGTGATTTAATGGTTTATGTTGCAATTTATGTTTCTTTTTTGATCAATTTCTCTGTTGATTATTTTCCCTTACTCTCTTCTAAAAAAAAAATCATTTGGCTATATACATGTGTATGCCATTTTTCATTTATAACTTAAGAGGCATGATTTAAATTCTCTAAAGTCATATTTATTTTCAAATTACTTCCTTGTGATACAGTTTTGTTGCAATGAGACTATATGTTATCATTTTCTTTGAATTTGTTGGTATATAGCTTGTGGCCTTGTATGAAATCAGTTAGAAATATTTTGTTGCCTTTGAAATATATATTTTCTGTGTAAAATTTAATATGGCATTTTGCATATGGTTGCCAACTGATTGCTGTTAATCTTTCTAATATTATTTAATTTTTATGTCTAAAGCTGTTAGGAGTTTGGTTTATTCCTTATTAATATAATGGCCACTTTTATTCCTAGAGGTACTGAGGATCAAACCCAAGGCTCCTGTTTCCCAAACAAGAGCTTGATCACTATGTCTTTGTCTCTGCCTTTTTCTCTGTGTGGAGAAAGGTTCTAAATTGCCCAGGTTGACCTTGAGCTCAGTGTGTTGGGGAGGGGATTGATCTGAGGCAAGGCCTGACATACAGATTTCAAGTACTCATTTTGATGAGTTTTTAGTCAGCAGTCAACTAAGATTCACATTGTCATCAGATTTCAGTCAAGATTGATTTTTATCACCTCAGGAAGTACACTCCAGTGAATTCTCGCATGCATATCCCCCCCCCCTTTTTTTTTTGCCTGGGCAGCCACTTTAAGTCTTGCTGTCTTTGATTAGTATTTTATTTCTTAGATTTCATACAGATAGTTATGCCATAAAGGTGTTTATGTTTTTAGGACCAGGCTGTGTGCTGGTTTTACATTCATCCATGTCACTTGCACTGTCAGGCTCCTCACTTTTGCTTTCTCTTCTGTACCGAGTCACCTGTCACCGTGTGCACACTGCACAGTTTACTCATCTATCTTATGTTGTTCCCAGTTGTAGGCTGTTATGTTTGTTCTCTTTTCCCTGGGGATCGCTATCTAGCTGTAGAATTGCTGATTTGTAGGGTAGATATATATTTAACTTTAGTGAAATTGCCAGTGTTCCAAAGTAGCTTTTCTGTTGTGCACCACTGCCCCAGAGGTGAGGTTCCAGTTCACTGTGTATATTTGGAACATAACGATAGCCTCTGATAGCCTCTGAACGGGACCATTTAGTGTGTGAAATGGTATCTCCTTTTAGTTTTAATTCACATCTCCATGGTGACTAATGATATACTTTGTTCATTTTTGTGTGTTTATTGGCTGTTAGCATACCAATTTTTTGCCCAACTAAAAAAAAAAAAATTGAGTGGTTATTATCACTGTACTTTAGGAGGCTTGTGTTCTTTTTCTGAATGCCAGTCTTTTGTCCACATTTTTCCCCTAGTTTTTAATTTGCCTTTTTCAGGTAGGTAAGGTATTTTTTTGATGACCAGACATTTTTATTTTGGGGAAATTGAGCTTACTGTTTTTCCTTCTTGTGCTGTTGATTCCTTTTTGGTTTTTGGTTTTTTTTTTTTTTTTTTTCTCTCAACAGTAACCTAGTTTTTGAAACTTTCTCAAAAAGATTTTATTTAATAGCTTTGATCTGCTTGAAAAACTAGTCAACTATTTAGACATAGTTGTAATATGTAAACCATTTACTAACGAAGACACAAGAAATGTAAACTGAGGTTAAAAAAAAAACCTGCTAGCTCAGTGATGTAACTTTATTTTCTTAACTATATATAAAATATCTGTTTACAAGCCTGATCCTACAACTAAGTTGGCAGCTCTATAGAAATCTCTGTGTCTTTCTGCCTATCTAGTCTAACTTTCTCTTGAGCTCCTCCAAACCTGAGAGGGCTACTTAGCTCTCTTTCCTAGAATATTGTTTTACCTGCATCTCTGTCCCTGCAAGCCCAAAGAGAAAATCCCTATGTCTTACCTAGAGGTCCTTCCATGAAGGCTTTTCCAAGCAGAGAGAGAGAGAGACAGAGACAGAGACAGAGACAGAAGCGAGCATTCTCTCAAAGGTCCTATTGCTTATCCTTGAAGTCTCTAGCTCCTTCTCTATGCCCATGGCAGGCTGAACCACATCACTGTCAAGGTGGTAGAATTCCAAGCCAAGCTAATACTGGTGGAATCTTACATTATGCCTCAAGGCCACCCACCTGACATTACCTCAGGTCTTAGATCAAAGACCCCAAGACTGCTCCCAAGCACTTTTTTGCCTTAAAATAAGCTGAAAGTTCCAATTCTTAAGCAGTCTTCTCTATTTAGGCTTTATAGAGGTACACCCAGGCTGAATATCTTCAGGATATGCCTGTGTCTGACATCTGTTTAAGTCTTTATATTTTGCTAACAATTAGATTTTCTAAGTACAATAATTAAATATCCTATAACACATGATATAGTTCTGGATTTTTATTCTGTATTGGGGATCCTTTTTCTGTTATAATAATAATAATAATAATAATAATCACCACCACACACTTTATTTTCCTGATTATTATAGCTTTGGGATAGGATTCCTTAATCTTAGCACTGCTGACACTTGGGGAGGCAATTCTGTGCATTATGAGGTATGCAGCATTTTTGGTTTCTCCCTACCTGCTAGAGAGTCTCTTCATTTGCAGTAGCCAACACACATTTCCATATAATACCACATGACTTTGGCGTGACAAATTAACCTTTGGTGGAGAACCACCAAGGTTAAAGTAACCCTGAAAAGTCAGGCAGGCAGAGTCAGTTGTTTTGTTCTCATTCAAGAGTGTTTTTAATGTTCTAGAAACTTTCCCTTTCTATATCATTAGAGAATTAGTTTATTAGTTTCTTTAAAAAGTTGTTTGGGAAGTTTATTAGAGAAATGTTAAAAGTTATTAGAGAATTTATTATAGAAGATTTTACTTATTACATTGAGATTTCTAATCCGTGGACATGGCATATCTGCTGATTTATTTAGTCTTTAAATTTCCCTTTTCTTTCTTTTTTCTTTTTGTTATTGTTTTTATTTTTTGAGATATGGTTTCTCTGTGTAGCTCTGTCCTAGATCTCTATAGAGGAGGCTGGCCTTGAACTCAGAGATTCTCCTACCTCTGCTTCCTGTGTGCTAAGATCAAAGATGTACTTTTATATGTTTGGTTTGGATTGGTTTGGGTTTTAGTCTTTAAGTTTCTTTCTTCTTCTTCTTCTTCTTCTTCTTCTTCTTCTTCTTCTTCTTCTTCTTTTTTTTTTTTTTTTTTTTTTTTTTTTTTTTTTTTTGAGATAGGGTTTCTCTGTGTAGCCTAGGCTGTCCTGGAACTCATTCTATAGATCAGGCTGGCCTCGAACTCAGAAATCCGCCTGCCTCTGCCTCCCAAGTGCTGGGATTACAGGCGTGCGCCACCATGCCCGGCTAGTCTTTAAGTTTTTTATGGTATTTTAGAGTTTTACTTTAAGGTTTTGAATGAAAAGTTGCTAAAAAGATTTTGTTAAGAGACTGAGGATGTGGACCACAGAGTGCTTGCCTGTCTCAATCTTCAGGAACGTCTTCTCGCCCTTCCCCACATACAGTTTCTTAACTTTATTACTAGATATTTTGTAATTTTCAATAGTAATGGAATAGTAATGGAAGTAATGTTTTAATTTTCAATATTACTCTCCAGTATCATTGACAAGTAAGCCCTCTGACTTGCTCCTAATCTTCCCCTCAATTAAGACACCTAGTTTCTTGAGGGAAATCTCTCTCAGCAGTCCTGTTGTGTTCTACATGAAGGCCCCATGAGAAAGAATCTGCAGGCTTGGTACAAGCTCTTGGACCTAGAAGACCTTCAGATTTCTAGTGAATCAAGCCAACCATATTCATCTAAGAAGAGGTTGCTAAATAATTTCGTTGCTTCATGTACAAGGCCATCTTTGTTCAGTTCCTAGCAAAACACACACACACACACACACACACACACACACACACACTTTCTTTCTCTCCCCCTCTTCTCCCCCCCTCAGATTTAGTCCTTCAATGTTATTAAAAATGAGAAGGATTAGTGTTTTCTCTTGTAGCAAGGGCTTGTCTTTAACAGTTCTTGAGATCCCAACATTCTGTGTACAGCCACCTAAACAGGCAGCCAACAAAAACTATGACTTTATTGCATACCCAGTCTTTTTCTTAGTAATAAAGTCTGTTTTCTTTGTTAATTCTAACTAGAAATGGTTAACCAATTTTCTTTGTTTAGTATTTTCTTTTGGCTTTTTAATATCCTTATTAAATCTTCGTGTGTGTGTGTGTGTGTGTGTGTGTGTGTGTGTTTGGGGGTAGAGAGGGAGAAATGGTGGGGTGGGGGTTGGGGATAGATGTGTGTATACATGTGTATGACATAGTGAGTATGTGACAGTCCGAGGGCAACCTTGAGTGTCCTCACCTTAGACTTGTACCTTGCTTCAGATAGGGTCTCCCTTGTTAATTGCTGCTAGTTGTCAATTAACTTCCAGGGTTTGTGTCTCCACTTTGGCTTTTACGTGGGCTTTGGGGATTTGAATTCAGATTATCAGACTTGTTCAGCAAGCACTTTACCCACAGAGCCATCTCCTCATCTCTATACTTTTGCTTTTTGCATTTCTCTGTGATTATATTTTATGTGACTCTGGTAAAGTCTAGTTTAACAGTATTTCAAGTGAAACATTTAATTCATTCATATTAATCATGAATACTTTAATTTCTCTGTATGTTTTAGGGTTTGGTTTTGTGATCAGTCCATAGATATGCAAGTCATAGGACATAAAATAACAGTATATACCTGTAATCTACATACATCTTGTATATATCACTATTTGTTGTCGTTTTTGTCAGTGGCTCATTAAGTAGCCCAGGCTGGCCTCAGAATTCACCATCTTCCTGCCACAGGCTCCTGAGTACTGCAATAACAGGTGTCTATCATTCTGCCTAGCTTCTTCAGATTAGACCAAGTAAATTTGTTGCAAACAGTTGCTATACTGTTTTATTTAGGAAACAGGAACAAGAAATGTTTGTTCACTACATGTTGTTTAATACAGGTTTTCCAGCTGTTTGAGTATTTTAGCTGCTGCTCATATTGTATTTCTTTGGATGTGTTGAAGGTACTTCATTTTTGCATTGGTAAGCCTCTCAACTGCAGTCTTTTTGACATGGTCTGTAACTGTTCATTGGTTCTGGCTTAAGCATTTGTTGCTTTCTTGAATGATTTTTCTTTTTACATTGTTACAGTTACTAGAACTTTCTTTCTGGTAATTTTTCCAAGTTGGAAAAAAATTAGGGCCTTTGTTTGCTTTTTGAGAAATGATCTGGGTCCTAGAATGACCTTGAACACAACCATCCTTCTGTCTCAGTCTCCAGAGAGTTCAGATTAGAGACGTAAGTAACTACATCCCACCTACTTGTCAGTAAACATTAGCCTTGGGCTTCTTAGGGCAAACCACTTGCTGTAATTCTATCCTCCGAAGGTATAAATGTTGTCAGAGTGGACAGCATCTCCAAGTGTAAGTTATTTAGTTTCAGTCTGTCTACCAATATATATGTTTTTTTCTCTTTTGTTTTTAAAGATTTATTTATATATGTGAGTACACTGTTGCTATCATAAGACACACCAGAAGAGGGCATCAGATCCCATTACAGATGGTTGTGAGAGACCATGTGGTTGCTGGGAATTGAATTCAGATCCTCTGGAAGAGCAGTCAGTACTCTTAACCATTCAGCTATCTCTCCAGCCTGAGTGTATTTCTTATACACATATACATTGAAACAAAGTTTTAAAAAGAAAGTGGAGAGAAATGAATTTACAGTGCAGACATGTTTCCATTTTAGTTGTTTTTCTAAGAATCAAAATCAGTGAACACCCCCCCCCCCATTCCTATTATCTCTGTCTGGGTATTATTTTTTCTACTTGAGCCACTAGTAAGGCAGCCTTCTCGGGGGTCTTGACATGTCTATAATGGTCTGTGTCTCTGCTATAGGCCAGATGGTCTTCCAGCATGCTAGTGAGTAGCCCATTAAAACCTGGACTTCCCAGGGAGTGGTGATGCACGCCTTTAATCCTAGCACTTGGGAAGCAGAGGCAGGTGGATTTCTGAGTTCCAGGCCAGCCTGGTCTATAGAGTGAGTTCCAGGACAGCCAGAGCTATATAGAGAAACCCTGTCTCAAAAAACCAAAAGAACAAACAAACAAAAACAAAACAAAAGACCAACCCTAGACTTTTATCTATTGACGGTGAGTCAGTAACTTTCTAAGTTTAGTTAAAATTACCTTTTAGCCAAGCCCGTTTAGTACATTTGAACCGAATTTACATAAATTGATATTTATTGAGTATTTGGGAGTTACCTGTAAGCTATTTCTCACATATGACAAGGTGTATGCTGAGGAAGGCACAGTCAGTTTTCAGTCCTGTCCACAAGCTTGAGATGCTCTCCCAACTTCACATTGCTCTTCACATCTTTCCCAGTACTTCCTGTGTGCTGCTTTTACCACTTTCCCTCTCTAGATAGGCACTCATATCCATCCATACCCAGAGACAGGAGGATTATGTTATTTGTAATTTGTACTCCATACTTCCGTATGGATTTTTTTTTCCTTAATGATATCCCTGTGGAAACAAAAACACAGGATTTATTTCTAGTTCCCCCGTGTATCATAATCATTGTATAAAGTTCATTGAATTTAGTTCTCAAAAATATTTATAAACAACTCTGGAAATAAAGAAAATTTGTTTGGGACTTGAGCCATCTCTCTACCCCTAGCTAGAATTGTTTATTTGTTGCTGTTGTTTGTTTGTTTGTTTGCTTGCTTGCTTGCTTTTGGTTTTTAGAGACAAGCTTTCTGCTTGTAACCCTGGCTGTACTGGAACTTGTAAATCAGGCTGACCTTAAATTCAGAGAACCGCCTACTCTGCTTTCTGAGTGCTGGGTTTAAAGGCATACTCCACCATGCCTGGCTAGCTAGGATTGTTGTAACTTAGTTTGCTGTTAGTTTTGAGAAAGTAGCTTTTAAAGTAATTAAAGCTTAGTCAGCATGTTGAAGATAATTTTATTTCAGTTTGGTAGATTACTTGGGACCTCAGTTATCATAAAAGTGGTATCTATTTTGCACTCTGCAAAGGGCCTTGACCTAGTATAATTTAGGATTTCAATTCTAAACCTGAACTCAACTTTTCAAACTGTTTGCTTTTATGTGAAGTTAAATTTTGCCTTTGGTTGTTTGTTGGTTGGCTGGTTTGAGACCTGGTCTTGCATCACAGGCTGTGCTGGAACTCACCATCCTCCTGCCTGATGGTTGTGCCTGCTAGTCAAGCTCTACTACTGACCTGTATGTTCCTAGCCCCCAGCTGGCTATGTTCTTTTAAAGTGAGAGTGATGTAGGGTTGGGGAGGGAGGTGTTTCCAAATGACCTTGATTACTTTGTACAGTGGGCAGGCCTGTTGCTCTGTTGTTACCTGGATCTCAGTGAGTCCATTTCTGGTGATTACTAAGTCCTTCTGAGGCTGTTACATATTATCCTTGATTGTGGAAGAAATGGAGTTTTTAAAAGATACTTTCTGTTCTGCATCTTCTCACATATTTGGGGATGCTGATAAGAGCATGAGCTAAGCAGCAGCACAAAAGGAGTTGAAAAGGAGACTTCCTAGAAAGTTTATTGAGGAAGGCATGAGTCTGGTCAGAGGGGGACATAGGAGAGATGTGGGTACCACTGTGGCATGCTGGCCCATGGTGCTCAGAGGATCATAACTCACTCGTTAAAAAGAATGTTCTAAAAGGGTCTTTTGTTTTAAGTTTCCCAAATCAAAATGCTTCTTAAGGTCATTTGCATCCTGTAGGTTAACTAATACTTTTATACTATTATTTAATATTAGTATTTGATAAATATTGATTTTGGTAGTACATGTGAAATAATGGCATTTTCACTAGTAGGCACTTTGTTGATAAAGTGTGGGATAATCTTACATTGCTCATATTTATACTGTGTGATCTGGCAGACAAATCAATTTTTAAAAACATTCAGAAATAGACTCTGAACATTAAACTATCCCAGACAGATAGATGACTGTTATGTTACACTTATGGAAACATCTCTAAGGTGATGTGTGTTACATTTTTGTTTTTCTTCAAGATAGGGTTACTGTAACCCCGGCTGTCCTGGAACTCATAGACCATACCACCCCCACATCCAACCCCAACCCACCCCATCCCACCTAGCTGTTAGCTTTTATTCAAGGTCCTGTTGAACAGACTGTTCCAATGCTAGGAACACTGAATCCATTGCAGGCATGCACTAGTCAGAAATGCATATCCCCTTCTTGCTCCTTTGTTTGAAGGGCTACTCATGAAATATGTGGGAATTATTTATTAGGCAAGAGCAGCATGGACAGCAACTCCCTGTCATTTCTCAGTCTCTCTACATGACTGCTTCATTTTCATGTTTCAGTCTTGAATTTCCTTGGAATTTTTGACATAATTTGAGCCCACAGACTTCCTTTTCTTGTTTTGCTAAGTGGGCATTTTAGTGTGGGGAGGAGGGAAGCCTCAACTTAAAAAACCTGGGCTGTTTTCCTGAGCTCTCTGTTCTGCAGAGCCCTGAGCTGGTGTGCAGCCTCCTCTATTGAGGAGCTTGGAAGCCTGCACTTTTCAGTATAGGCCAGGTTCAAGGTAACCGCCCCTCCCCCCTTCAATTCCTCTTTCTGACCCATTTTCCTCCCAGACAGTTTCTTCTCTCTTTAAACACTGCCTTCTTCTTAAGCTACCTTCCATCTGTTTTGAAATGGGTAGGATATAAATAAAAGCTCAAAAACAGCAACAAACAACATTTACGTTTTAGCAGTGTTTTGCATATAGTGAAAACAGCAATTGAAGCTTATGAAGTGAAAAGTCCAGTTTGTTTCGTATGTGTCTCACATGAGGTTAGATATTTTGAGGAAAGGAGGATTTTTCTATGTAGTGGTTCTCAAAACTGCTGTGAGCCCTTTCAAGTTATTTCTAACATAGTGTCTTAGGGTTTCTATTTCTGCACAAACATCATGGGGAGGAAAGGGTTTATTCAGCTTACATTTCCACATTGCTGATCATCGCCAAAGGAAGTCAGGAGTGGAACTCAAGCAGGTCAGGAAGCAGCAGCTGATGCAGAGGCTGTGGAGGGATATTACTTATTGGCTTGCTTCCCTTGGCTTGCTCAGCTTGCCTTCTTATAGAACCCAAGACTACCAGCCCAGGGATGGCACCACCCACAATGGACCCTCCCACCCTTGATCACTAATTGAGAAAATGCCTTATGGTTGGATCTCTTGGAGGTATTTCCTCGCCCGAAGTTCCTTTCTCTGTGATAACTCCAGCTTGTGTCAAGTTAATACACAAAACCAGCCAGTATGCATTGAAATACAGGACTTTTACAGAAAATAATTGAAAATTAGGATGGAGGTGGCAGGCAGGTGAGGGTGTTTGCCAGCAAGCATGATGATGTGAGGTTGATTCCTAGGACTCACATGGTGGGAGGAACCAGCATCTGTCTCTGACCTCCATGCTCACCCATTGGCCTGTGTGTCCGCACCTGCACAGAGACACACATATAAAATCAACAATTCAATTTCAATATATTTCAGATATTTCAGAAATTATTATAGAATTCTATTTGGACTGTTACCAACAAAATGCATAGGCTATGTAGTTTATAAGTAACAGTTTTCCTGGAAGCTGGAAGTCTAAGATCAGGACTCAAGCTAGGCTGATGCCAAGGGCAGTTAGTTTTCCTGGTTCTAGGCACTAGGCGAGGGGGAGGCTGCTCTCTGGGAACTCACTCTCTCTCTCTCTCTCTCTCTCTCTCTCTCTCTCTCTCTCTCTCTCTCTCTGTGTGTGTGTGTGTGTGTGTGTGTGTGTGTGTGTCTACATAATCTAGGTGCACACCATCATCCTGACTCAGCCTCCTTTATGCTGAGATTATAGGTGTGCATGCATGTTTCTGTGCCTGGCTGTATTAGTAACTTTACTATATTGTGGTATATTCTCTCTATGTCTGATTTATTGAGGGTTTTATTATTGTTGTTGTTTCTCTTTAGTTTTTGAGATAGAATCTCTCTATGTAGTCCAGGCTGGTCTCAAACTCAGGCACTTCTTCTGCCTCAGCCTCCTGAGTACTTGGATAATAGACATGAGCCACCATGGCCTGGCTTCAGACATTCACTTTCAGAGCTGTAGTTAGACTCAGCTCACCGCATTCAGCCTCTCTCAGCTGTACTCTAGATGAGAAGTATATTCAGGAAGACCTGACAGCAGTGACCCTAGCTGGATGCCGGGTGCCATTCCCACTAGCTCTTCTGCCTTGCTTCATTTCTGCCTTCCACACTGTCCAGACTTCCTTCCCTGCCTTTGTTTTTACCTTTGTTTGCCAGCCCTTCAGTATTAAAGTTCTTACTGAGAATTTATTATCTTGGAATGTTTAAATAATAACTGTGCTCTAACTTAGTTTAATTAAGACCTTAATATGAGGCAGAATTAGGTGTTTTGATGAGTTTAATGCCACAGATGCTAAAAACTTGCATTAATATTAGGGTATGTGAACATTTTAGATTTCCATTTATTCATACTAGAGATGATAGGCTAACTTTAGATTTTCAGGTTTTTATAACATCATTGCACTACTGTCAGTTACTGTTCTATTTGAGGAGACACCATGACCAAAGCAGTTTAAAAAAATAAAAAGGAAGTATTTAATTGGAGCCTCAATTACAGTTTTGGACGATTAGTCTGTGATGATCATAGTTGGAAGCAGACAGGCATAGAATTGGAACAGTAGCTAATCCAGAAGTGGGGTGGGGGGGAGGGAGAGGGAGAGAAGGAGAAAGGTTGGAATTGGTGTAGGCTTTTGAAACATCAAAGCCAATGCCCACTGACACACTTCCTCCCACAAGAGCACACCTCTTAATTTTTCATAAACAGTCTACCAACTGGGACTAAGCATCAACATACATGCACCTAGAGGGGCATTCTCATTCAATTAGAAAGGGCCTCCTGTAATCTTTGAAAGCAATTTAATTATTTTAAAGAAAATACAGGTTTAAAAAGTTTTACTCTTGCCGGGCAGTGGTGGCGCACGCCTGTAATCCCAGCACTTGGGAGGCAGAGGCAGGTGGATTTCTGAGTTCAAGGCCAGCCTGGTCTACAGAGTGAGTTCCAGGACAGCCAGGGCTATACAGAGAAACCCTGTCTCAAAAACAAACAAACAAACAAAAAACCCCAAAAACAAAACACACAAAAAAAACCCCAAAAACCCAAATGTTTCACTCTTAGCCAGGTGGTGGTGCACACCTTTAATCCCAGCACTCTCAAGGCAGAGAGAGGCAGGTGGATCTATGAGTTCGAGGCCAGCCTTGTCTACAGAACAGGTTACAGGACAGCTAAGGCTGTATAGAGAAAACTTGTCTCAATAAAATAGTTTTTTAAAAAGGCTGGGTATGGTATTACATCTGTAATCTCAACATTTGGGAAGTAGAAGTTGGAAAATCAGGAATTCAAACCTAGTCTTTCAACACTGTGAGTTTGCAGTGAATGTGGGCTATGTGAGACTGAAAAATAAAGGAGGGTGAAAAAACCTCCTGGCGTTCTTAGGAGGTTGTCCTTCCCTAACGTGTTCATTTGTTTATATTTACTTAAGCACTTAGAAGAGTAGCAAAAGGAGAAAGAAGGGCAAGGTGGCATTGAGAGCACTGTGTGGAACCAGTCAGCCTGCCCTGATTCCACTGCTGCAGCGTTGCCAATGGCACGACACTGACCAGGTGCCTTGTGCTTTCAGGTTTTGGTGTCAGATGAATAGAGCATATAAATGCCACCATCCAGTTGGAAACAACTAACTAGTGCATGCATGGCAGTCCAGGCAGTACTATGACAGGTCTAGGCAGGACTTTGACAGTCCAGGTGACACTATGACAGGTCCAGGCAGTGCTGTGACAGTCCAGGTGATCCTGTGGCAGTTCAAGTTATGCTATAGATTTTTCTTTTCTTTCAGAGGGCACCTATGATTGTTTATAGTAAAGGTAGCTAACTATGAGTTTAGATTCTTACATATCTAGTATAAATAAAATAATCATCCAGGCTTGGAGGCACACATTTGTAACCCTAGCACTCAGGAAGCTGAGAAGGGCTCATTGAAAGTTTTGAAACTTACCTGGTGTCTTAGGATTTACTGCTGTGAACAGACACCCTGACCAAGGCAAGTCTTATAAAGGACACCATTTAATTGGGTTGACTTACAGGTTCAGAGTTTCAGTCCATTATCGTGAAGGTGGGAACGTGGCAGCATCCAGGCAGGCATGGTACAGGTAGCGCTGAGAGGTCTACATCTTCATCTGAAGGCTGCTCGTGGAAGACTGACTTCCAGGCAACTAGGATGGGGGTCTTAAGCCCACAGCCACAGTGACACACCAACTCCAACAAGGCCACACCTAACAGTGCTACTCCCTGGCTCAAGAAGCATATATAAGCCATCACACCTGGGCTTCACAGGGAGACCTACCTCAAAAAAAAAAAAATAGATTTCGTGAAATAACCTGAGAGCTTGTCATTTTTTTTTTTATTCAAGCATTGAAATAAAAATGATTTTCAAATTTCCTTTGAGGGCCAATAAGATAGCCAGTGGAGAAAAACACTTACATCTATCCTGACAACCTGAGATTGATCTTTCTTCACAAGGTAGAAGATGAGAGCCTCCCCCAAGTTGTCCTCTGTCCTCCACACCCTCATCCTGGTGTACACACAACACACAAAACAAATAACTAAATGTTAAAAATACAAAAGGATATTTTTGTTTTTGTTTTTATTAGCTTTATGTTCACAACAGTTCATCTTTGTGTTTTTTATTTTATTTTCTTTATACTGACCATGCCAGATTCACAATAGTTGATCTTTGCGTTTTTTGTTTTGTTTTATTTTATTTTATTTTTTAACTGTTTATACAAGAATCTAAATTTGTATATAGGTGCCTTCATTACAAATAATCTTTATAGTAATTTTAGTTTTAAAGCTAAATTGATGTGAGAATGCAGCATTCCAGTCTGTCTCCCTGCTGCCAGAGACACCCAGCATCTTGTAGTCCAGGGATCCACCTGCCTCTGCCTCCTCAGTGCTGGGATTAAAGGCGTGCGCCACCACTGCTCAGCTTGTCCTGCTCTTCTTAAGGCCAAATACCATTTCTGTGCGTGCGTGCACGCGCGCGTGTCCTTTATTCACTCACTAGCTGACAGATGCTGGCTCTTATGAATAATTTTGCAGTGAGCATGAGTGTGCAGAGCCTCCTCATGTCTATCTCTGCTGCATTCTTGCAATTCTAGCACTTGGGAAGTAAAAGCAGAGAGCTGGGAAGGTTCAGATACTATCTGAAATCATGTCTCAAACAAAACAGACATTTTCTTTTCAGTTCTTCTGTGTACTTGTTGAGAACTGGGATTACTAGAGTAACATATGATAATATACCTTAGAAATTTTGAGAAACTTTTCTACTGTTTTCAGTCATGACAGAGCCAGTTTACTTTTTTACCAACAATACACAAAGTTTTCAATTTCTTCACACTCTTGCCTGCATTCATTATGTTTAAAGTTGTTTTTGGCTTGTGTAGGTCTGCCTTGTGTTCCCTGATAGTGATGTTGAGCATCTTTCATCGCCTGCTGACCATTTGTGTATCTCTTTTGAGGAGGTGTTTAAGCATATATATTAGCCATTTTAAATTCTGTCCTAGTTAGCTTTCTGTTGCTGTGCTGAATACCATGGCTAAAGCAACGTGAGAGGACAAGGTTTATTTCACCAAGGGGGAAACTCAAGGCAGGCACCTGAAGGCAGGAACTGAAACAGAACGGAGGGAAGAACACTGATTGCTGGCTGTCTCAGCTAACCTTCTCCTGCTCAGCCAGCCTACTGGGGGAATAACACTGGGCACAGTGGGCTGGACCTGCTCTGTCAGTTAGCTATTGAGAAATGCCTCACCAACATGGCCACTGGCTAGTCTGATCTTGGCAATTCTTCAGTTGAGGCTCCCTCTTCCAAAATGACATTCGGTTTTTTGGTTTTTTTTTTTTCTTTCTCTTTTTTGGTTTTTTGGATTTGTTTTTTTCGAGACAGGGTTTCTCTGTGTAGCCCTGGCTGTCCTGGAACTCACTCTGTAGACCAGGCTGGCCTCGAACTCAGAAGTCCGCCTGCTTCTGCCTCCCAGAGTGCTGGGATTACAGGCTTGCGCCACCACTGACTTTCGGTTTTTTATCAGGTTGACAGTTGAAGCTATTACAACTAGGTTGTTTTGTTGTTAAGTTGTAGATATTTCTTATAGACACTGATTTCTTCTTTTTTACATATAGTCTATGTAGAATAAACCTCATAGTATGCAAATATTTTCACCCCTTTCTGTGGATTTTCCTTTCATTGCACGGGTTATATTGCTGAGCAAAAGATTTTTAAGTTTTACATAACCCTGTTCATTGGCTGGTTTTGGAATCAGATCCAAGAAGTTACTGCCTGAGTTAATGTTAAAAAGCTTTCTCTCTGTTTTCTTCAAGACGCTTTGTTATTTCAGATTTTACATTTAGTTTTTTAATCCATTTCTAGTTGTGTTTGTTTGTGGTATTAAAGCAATCCAACTTCATTCATTTCAGTTTTCCCTGACATTATAGATTTTTAATGCACAGGTCAGTACCCTCAGAAGACCTGCAGAATGCTGAAATTGTGTGCAGTATTTTGTACACAGTTTTAAGAAAGGCTATATTTTTGTCAAATCATCATGTAAACTATTATTACTGTGCCTGACTGGGGCACACGGTGCTTACCATTGGAACAAAGGGAGCAAGTTCACTGCTGAGGAAGTGGAAGGACCTGGTGAGGGTCGGGATGGGATCAGGGTCCCAGGCAGCAGCACTTGCAGCTACTTTAGTTCTTTGGTTTGTGATTCTCCATAGTCAAGGTAGGCAGATCATCGTGGTATGTAATTTTGCCAAATATTTTGAAAGTTCACCAAAAATGAAATGAAACACCTGTGTTAGCATTAGTTGCTTGAAAAGATTCCTTTGGTGTGAGTTGTTTTAATTTTTTTAAAAAGGAGCTGTTAAATGCAAAGTTTTAAAACATATGTGATAACTGTCAATATACTCTTAAGTTACTGTCGACAGTAAATATATTTGCAAACCAAAAAGAACTGGAGGAAAGCCTTCTATTGTAAGACCAGACTGAGTAAAGATCCACATGGGACTTTAGCCTGAACCTGATATTGTTCACAGCAGTGATGTGTCTACGCATAAGTAGAAATAATTAGGCCTTATATTGATTTGAAAGTTACCTATTATCTGGTTTGCACTTTATATTGACCTCTTTAAGAAAATTCTATGTACTTCCATCAAATCAGCCTTCCAGAACATGTTAGAAATACATTTATGCCCCACTTTGCTGCAATCTTGTTATCTGAATAAAGGAAAGTTTCCCCTCCTGAAATCTGCTGCTTATTAAGTAAACCCTTAAGTAACATTGTTGCATTTGCAACATGTTAAGACCAGCTTCTTTTTGACAAGTTGTCTTCTGTGCTTAGCCATTATAGCTATTTAACTCTCTCCCCTTCTCCCTCTCCCTCTCCCCCTCTCCCCCCTCTCCCTCTCTGTGTGCATGTGCACATGTATGTTGATGCTTGTGCATGTGGATATACATTTGTTTGGGGGTGCGTGTGCACATGTCCATCATGCATATTTGTGCATGTGTGTACACCTGTGTGTGTCTGCCATAATACAGAAAATCTGGGTTAGCTGAATCAAAAGAAAAATATGTTGGCAGAAAGCAACTTTACAAGACTGTGATGCTTAAGTATGAATTTCTTCTATTACATTTATCTCACTTTTTATGAATGCCTTGTGTCTGGAATTAGGACACTTTTCCAGCCTTTTGAAAAATGGTAGGTGGAGTTAAAAGTACAATTCCCTATGTTTCCTTCTGCTTCTATTAGCAAAAAGAATCAGTTTGGATTATGAGCTGCAGCTGAAGAATGCAATCTCATACTGACCTCTAAAGTTGATGGTCCAAAGAGATTTCTTTGTCTTCACCAGAGCTTGTCAGGTTTGAATTGACTAGAGTGCTTTTGACTGCAAAAGCTGTGAAATGTAAACATTGTGGGAGTAACATATTTGTAGGAGTAAGTAATAAACTATATGCTGGTGCACATCTTAGGATTTTCTCATTAATCCTAAAGGTTGTACGTAAACAGTCATTTAAGAAAGAACTTTAGGCTATTAGGATATGTTTGCTGTGCAGTTAATGTAAGCTTTTGTGGCTCTTGTTGAAAAGTGTTGTGGTTGGTCATAAAACTGTATTAGGACTATTGGAACAACTGTCATGTGGGTAGAAGTAAGCCGAGGAGCGAGCTCATTGTTAGATTGTTTTATTAAATCTCTCCTTTTCTTCTGTTTGTTACCTGTGTTGTCCTTGTTTGTTTTCCGAATTCTGTATATCAATGAAGTGGCTTGATCTCTAAAATCTTATCTGGTTTGTTCTTGATATGAAGTTGATGGCTATTTTGATGATGACTTAACTGCTACCTTGTTTAAGGAAGATGGTGTTTATATCTCCCCTTTGGCGCGGAGCTCAGGAATTTAGATCTTTATTACTTTGTTGTTGTTGTTGTTGCTTTTGGTTTTTTGAGAAAGGGTTTATCTGTGTAGCCCTAGTTGTCCTGAAACTCACTCTGTAGGCCAGACTGGCCTTTAACTCAAAGATCTACTTACCTCTGCCTCTGCTGAGATTAAAGGCATGTACCACCACTAGTACCCAACAATCTTTATTACTTAATCAAAAATATTTTTGGAATGGAGAGTATTATTTAATGTGAAATTAAGGGAAAGTCTCATTTGAAAAGGAAAAACTTCAGAACCAAATTGTTACATAAATTTAAGAGTCTTGGCATCTAGTGAATGCTAACCACAAGGATATAGATGCCCAGTTCCCTGCACTGTGTGTACTGTCTCAGGAAGGAGAGACATTTATTTTGTGCCTTATTTTTTATTTTTTATTTTGTTCACTGCCAGCAATTAACATGGGGACTTCAACTCCATCACTGAGCTGCATCACTTACCTATGTGGGGATTTTGATGTTTGTTTTTTATTTTTTTTATTTTTTTATTTTTTTGAGACAGGGTTTCTCTAAATAGTCCTTGCAGTCCTTGAACTGTGTAGAGCAGGCTGACTTTGATATAACAGAGATTAACCTACCTCTAACTCCCAGGAACTGGGATTAAAAGCTTGTGCCACCATACCCAGCCCCAGCTGTCACCCTACGTTTCTTAAAGTTTGATGCAGAACCTCACTAAGTTGTCCAGGCTGGCTTTGAACTTGGAATCCCCTGCCTCACTCAGACTTCTGAGTAGTTGGGATGACAGCTGATATCACCAGGTCTTGCTCTTGTTGTTTGTTTGTTTGTTTGTTGAGACAGTTTTATACTGTGGACCAGGCCGGCCTCAAATTGGTGTCATTCTTTGTATTTTAGGCTTTCGAGTACTGGAATTACAAGTGTGAGTTCTGCTTGTGGATTATGGTTGGAGAATGTTGTATAGTAGCTTTACAACTAATCATCCTTTTTGCAAAATGGCGTTTTGACCAAAAATCTCCTATATATTTACATATATTAAGCATAAATTTCTCTAACCATTTAGTAGGTGAGGCCATTTTTTTCAGAGGTGGGATTTTTCATATTGCCAGATAACCATTACAAACAAGTCTTTGTCTATAAAGGAGTATATATACATGAAGAGAATATATAGAAGTGGCCATAAAGGGAAAATTAAAATATACTGAGTGGTTCCCAGATTTCTCTCTCTTTAGATACTGAGTGTCCCTGTCTAGCACAAAGCATTTGTGAGAGAAACAAATTTTTTCATATCACTTAGGACTGTGACAAAACCCTTTAGCCTAATAGTTGAGAAGACAGAGGCCCCTTGGAGTTAAATATAGTGAGCTAAAGGCAGGGTGCAGAAGCAGCAACCCGGCTGTGAACACCCTGATTAACACCTCTGGGTGTTGTTTTCTCATTGATTAGGGGGTAGTAAAAGGCTCTGCATTAGCTTACCAATGTCTGGGGTAAGTGAGATGCAGTATGAAAGGGTACATAAATGTAGGTCCTCATGTCGCAGCGCCTCTATGGAAACCCTCTACTGGCTTATTGAGAAGAAATAGAACAAGGCTGCCAGAATGTGTGTTTGTTTTTGCTTGTTTGTCTGGTTGTGAGACAAGGTCTCTGTCTAAGAGCTCAAGCTTGCTGTAGTTTTACTTTATGGGCCAGGATGGCTACTGATTATGCTCCTCCTGCCTCTGCCTCCTGAGTTCTGGAAAGTTCTGGGAATTTCTTCAGTGAGAAAGTATGACTTTATGTAGTGTATGAAAGCTAATGATTGAGCTGGCAATGGGGTGCGGATGTAAAAACAAAGAAAGGCAGTAACGGGGATAAGGCTCTCAGTGCTCAGAATTCTGTGACTGAACGTTCCTGTCTTTCTCACTGCTGCCCTTGTAGTTTCTGCAGTATTCATGCTGTGTAAGTCAGTTTCAGCACATTGAAGTTCAGCATCTGATTAACCAGAAGAGTATTGTTGCAGTACTCCCTTCTTTATTTCAAGTGCTCAGGATTTTTAATTTATTAGAGCAGGTTGAGACCGTTATGATGTGCCTCTCACTCCATAACACAGTTTTGATAGCAACTTTTTGTGATTGATTGGCTTGAAACAGTTTACTGAATCCTGGAGAAAGGAGGTTTCTGTTAGTCCCTTCCCTACTGAAGACATTTTTTGAAGCATCATTCTAAGTAAATAATTAAATTTACTAAATCTAGCCAACTGAGAAGAGAAACACTTATATTTTTTAGATTTCTTCTGGAAGAAAAAATAATTTTTTGAAAAAATTTTTTTGTTTCGTTCTAGACTCCCATGTACCAGTTTGGAATATATGTGTCTTTTGTAACAGAAAATGTAGACAGAGGAATGGAATATTTACCTGGGTACTATGCTACCTTCAAAATTACTGTTTCCAGATCTGAGGATATTGATCAGTTGGTGAAGTGCCTGTGGTGGTGTGCCCATGTATTTGAAAGGTAAAAGAAATAAAGGGAACTGAACACTACCTGTTTACAAAAAAAAAAAAAAAAAAAAAAAAAAAAAAAAAAAAAATCCCAGCACCAGAGAAGCAGAGGCAGGCAGTTCCCAGGGGCTCCCAGCCATCAAGACTGACCTAATCAGTGAGCTCCAGGTCCCAGGGAGAGACCCTGTCTCAAAAAACAAGGGGTTATTTGTTATGGGATAACAAATATTCTTGAAACCCTGTCCTAAACCTGCTCTTTCTCTTCACTAGACTACAATTTAAAAAGCAACTGTGGAGATTTTTGTCCTTTTGTTTATATTTATGTCTGAATTGAACTGTTTTGTTTTTTTGAGACAGTGTCTCTATATAGCCTTGTCTATTCTGGGACATACTATGTAGACCAAGGCTGGCCTGGATCTCACAGAGATTAGCATGTGACACCTTAGATTAAGGCTTGTATCACCATCACTGGCTCTCAGCATTTTGTATATGTGGTTATTTTGTCTTTGTGCATGTCTGTGCACTGCATGCATGCCTGTTGCCTTCAAGAGGACAGAGGTCAGATTCCCTGGAACTAGAGTTGCATATGGCTGTGAGCCACCATGTGGGTGGGGGAATTAAATCTAGGTCTTCTGGGAGAGCAACTAGTACTCTTAATCACAGAGCCATTTCTCCAGCATCCACTATCCGTTTTTTAAAATAATGAGGGTCCATGAGATGGACAGTTGGTAACGATGCTTCCTCACAAGTGTGATGCCCTGAATTTGAACTTTGAACCCACATGATAGAACCAGCTCTGGCAAGTTGTCTTCTGACTTCTACCTACATGCCTTGATGCATGTATAAACACACACACACACACCACCACCACCACCACCACCCTCCTCCAATAGTGAACCATTGGTATTATTACTAACATGAACTTAATCTTCTGATATTTTACTTGCATTGTAAATATTGTCATTGATATGCAAAGTACACTCTTGGCTCCTAGGTTCCCGAGTCCTTTTGACACAAAACTAGTAATCTAGAAGCTAGATGTGACAATGTGTTTCAGCCCCCCTCCCCCCCCACACACACATACACACACATTGCCTTACCATATACCTGGAATCAGTCATTTCTGTCTGGGTCTTTTTGATGCCAAAGGATGCGTGCTTTCAGGTACTCGTTCCTAGTGCTTTTTCATGGCTTGATCTTTTAAGATAAGGCTCTGTCAGGAACTCATATTAATGTTTTTAATTTGATCAAATTATTAAATTAATTAATTAATAAAAGCCCAACTTTCCAGTGTGTCTCTCTTTCTACCATGTTGGGAACCCTGGTCTTCAAAGTCCAGAAGTGACAGAGCTGCACGCGTCCTCACCTGTTCTCCCCAACTCACACAGCACTCAGAGTAACAGCAGCATCCTGCACTTAGCCAGCAGGTCCAGTTATCCAAACAGCTTTATTATTACCAGATAGCAAACAGCACACACTGAACTGTGTAGTTTGATGTGTACACGAAACCATCCTCTCACCTAATCCTTCCCTTCTGTGCTTCTTAGATCTCACCCCTTTCTTAAGTCCTTTTCCCTATGTTAGTTTGCACTTGTCAGAATTTTATACAAATGGGATTGTATAGGATGAACTTGTATTATCTCATTTTTACACTTCACTTTGAGATTCTTCCACAGTGTTGCCAAAATCAATAGTCATTCTTTCTCTTTTATTGCTTAGTAGTAATCTCTTAGGGCTGTACCATAGTTTTCTTTCTTTATTCACCTGCCAATAGACATTTGGGTTATTTCTAGTTAGGGGATCTTACAAATAAAATGACTAGACAACCTTTCCTGTAGGAGAGGAATGATTGAGAAATACAGTGAACATATTTCTAACTTATTCACTTTTTTCATGTATACTTATTTTTGATGCTTAGGTTAAGGATCTTGTAGCTTCTAAACATTTTAATGCCTGTGTTAGTGGTATCTTGCTGTGTCTTGATTTGATTTTACTATTAATATTTGGCCATCTGTATTTTTTTGGATAAATAATGTCAAGTCTTTTGTCCACCTGAAAGAAGTAAGTGTGTGTGTGTGTGTTTATAGAACTTTAAAAATGTTTTAAATTTGTTTTTTATTGTTTATTTTTATTTTATGTGCATTAGTATTTTTCCTGCATGTATGTCTAAAGGTTCCAGATCCCTGAAATTGGAGCTACAGACTGTTGTGAGCTGCCATCTAGGTGTCCGGAACTGAACCAAGGCTCCCTGGAAGAGCAACCACTGTTCTTAACTGCTGAACATTCTCTCCAGCCCCCTAAATTTTTTCTTTTTAACTTGCTAATCAGCTGTATGATTTAAAACAAGTTTTTCTAGTTTGTGGCTTATGTTTCTAGACTCTGTGCAGTTCAAGCTGTAGTCCTGGTTGACCTCAAGCTCACTAGCTCTTCCGTTCTCTGCGTCCCAAGTGCTAGGATGACAGGTGTGTGCCATCATGCTCAACTCTGGTTTGCCTTTTTTGCTTTCTCTATGTCTCTTGAAGAGCAGGTGTTCTAAAATTTTATGGCTGCCAATGTAGCAAAAATGTTTATGGGTTGTGAGTGGTTTATGGCTCCATTTTAACCCTCTTGTTAGCTTTTTAGTTTTAACTTTTTGCTTGTAATTTCATTGATCGCTTGATGGCTTACAATATACATTTTAGAAAGTTATTTTTATCTATGTGTGTGCATGTGGCTTTATGAATTTATGTGTACCACATTGCATGCAGGTGTCTTCAGAGGCCAGAGGGCATCAGATTACCTGGAACTGGAGTTATAGGTAGTTGCTTTTGTGGGAGCAATAAGCCAATTCTCCAGCCCCTGTAATACACATCACAGCTGCTCCTTCAGTTGCTATTATATTACGTTACATGTAGAATAAAACTTTACCATCATCCACCAGGGCTTGCTGCCGCCACCGTGCCATACATTTTGTTGCATTTTTTTTAAGCCCCATACTACATTGTTCATATTTTTATCTTCTTTTAGATGGCTATCTTTTAAGATTTAGATAAAGGGGGAAAGTGCTTATGTTTAACTTTATTGTTAGTGTTTCCCATACTTGTTTCCATTGCTTCTCATTCCTTTGTGCAGATCCAGTGTTTCATCTGGTTTCATTCTTAGGCTTATAGACAGATACATTGAGAGAATTTAAATAATAAAGTGTAACAGAAACAGGTATGACCTAGATATGTTGATAGCATTTAATGGTATAATAAAATGTATCAGATCCAGGTATAACAAACATTTTGTCTGGATAGTGGCCTATGACTAATTTCCATGTTTGCAAATATGTCTAAAGCATACTTCCCTTAGTGATGTATGTCACTGAGTTAAGAGTTGTTAAGAGCTGCTTCATGCTGGGCAGTGGTGGCACACGCCTTTAATCCCAGCACTTGGGAGGCAGAGGCAGGCAGGTTTCTGAGTTTGAGGTCTACAGAGTGAGTTCCAGGACAGCCAGGGCTACACAGAGAAACCCTGTCTCAAAAAACAAAACAAAACAAAAAAACAAAAAAGCTGCTTTATTTTATTAGCTATAAATAATCCTTCCTGTCTGATAGTTACATTTCAATAGTAAACTACCAGATAAAAGTTATTTCTATTAATGTAAGACTAATTTTAGTTATGTGAACTTTCATGGTACAGTAATTCCCACCACTTATCCTCTGGGTATGTGTCCCAAGACCCTACAGTGGATACCTGAGCCACCGGAGGCTATATGTAATGTGTGTTCCCTAGATACTCTGTAGTGTTGCCACATGGTACTACAGTTTATCTGTTTCCCAGTTTTGTGCCTGGATATCTCATTTCTGTGACTATGTTTGTGTTCTGGGAACATTATTAGGCAAAGTAAGGGTTTTTGAATGAAAGCACTGGAATGTCTTGACTGCCCAGGTGGTACAAACCCACAAGGGGCTGGGTAGGTTATGGGCTGTGGGAATGCTAACCAATGGAGACTCCTGTCCTAGGAGAGGTGGGATGGACAGGAAGGCCCTAATTTGCATCATCCTACTCAGGAAGCATTCATTTAAAACATAATTTGCTTAAGTCTAGAATTTTCATTTAATATTTCCAGACGGTAGTCCACCGTGGTTTGATGAAACGTCAGAAAGCAGCCTACAGATAAAACCTACTTTATAAAACGGGACTTTGGTAGAGCATCTGATCTGTGGGGTCATTATGTGTGCTGTTAAGAGACCTTCAGTAATGTCACCTTAAAGTACCCCAGAACACACATTACTGGTTTCGGGGCATTTAATTCATCTCCTGGTGTTCCACTCTACTCACTAACATGCTTATTATATATCTTACAACAAAAGCTTGTCATGCTAGCATCGAATTTTTTTTTCTCTTGACAACCAGCTTGTTTCTGTATTCTGAATATCATCTTATCATCTTTTGAAATATTGCCAAGTAGGTGCCCATGTTGAACCAGAAAGACCCAGAAATCATTAGAGCTGACAATATACAGGTTTTTCTTACATGTGCTGCCAAAGGGCATGACCTTTTTGGATCGCTGCTAGGTGGCACTTAGAGCCTTTCCTTCCCATTCCTAACGGACAGAGTAAATAGCCCTGGAAGCACTAACTTGTTTTTGGTCTCCTGCTTCTGTTCTTACTGCATTAATATTGGTGTATTACTCATAGGAGAAAGGAAGTCGGGGATGGGGGAGACGAGTGAGGGTATGGAAACAGTGGTGATAATCCCCCTCCCCAAAAAAATTGGGTCATTGAAATATGTTATTTAAAATGTTAGCAGTTTTGGAAAACACGTGCACACTTTTTTCCCCCTCTTCTTTCTGTTTCCCTCTAGTGCAGAAGCAGGGTCTTGCTCATGTGCACAGATGCTCCAAGACCAGTCTTGAAGCCAGCCCCTTTGTTTTTATTTGTGTATGTGTATGTTTCTTTTGTCGTTTGTTTATGTGAGTCTGGGTGTTTTGTAGCTCAGGCAGGCCTTGGCTTACATCTTGCAAGTGCTGGGTTACAGGCCCCCCCCCTTCTCTAATTTTATTAAGGGAGATCTCCTACTTTAGCCTCCCAGGTACTAAGATTATAAGTGTGAAATTCCACCATCAGGCTCAGCTTTTTCTTCTCCTTTTCAGCACTACTGGAGATTAAACCCTAAGCCTCATACTTCCTAAATAAATTCCCTACCACTGACCTATATACCCTGCCTCTCAGCCCTTTGGTGTTTGTTTTTTTAAGACAGGGTTCCAAGGTACCTACCAGGCTGGCCTTGAACTCATGATTTTTTTGCCTTTTTAAAAAGAGTGCTGGGACTGTAAGCATATATATAGTAGCACACACATTTCTTTATATTAAATAAAAGTGGATTTAGATGAAAAAGACTAATAGTACAAAAACAAAATAAATAAAACACACAGATCTAGAACATTTACTTAATAAGTGGCAGTTCTTTCATTTTTGGTTTTGATTTTCTCTTACAAAGCCCTGGGCTGGGAATTTCCTTGTCCGCACTAAAAGCATAAGTATTGGGGACTCAAGAGCTGGCTTATCATGTATAGCTTTTGCAGAGTACCTGTATTTGGTTTCCAGCACCCACCCACATCAGGCAGCTCATAATGACCTGGAACTCCAGCTTCTTGAAGACCTGACACTTTGGGTATCCATAGGCACCAGTACTCACATGTGCATATTCATACATAGACATGCACACAGACAAATTTTGTTTTTAATTTTTTTTGTTTTTCGGTTTTTTGTTTTTTGTTTTTCAAGACAGGGTTTCTCTATATAGCCCTGGAACTCAATCTGTAGACCAGGCTGACCTTGAACTCAGAAATCCGACTGCCTCTGCCTCTCGAGCGCTGAGATTAAAGGAGTATGTCACCGCTGCCTGGCTTTGTTTTTAATTTGAAAAAGAACAATTTTTTTTTTCAGAATAGTGTTATAGGAATTTTTAATAGACTTCCATCCTTAAGTTTAATAAGCTGTTTTATAATTTTCTGTTTTCTAATTAGGTTTAAGTTATTAAAGTTACCTTTTCAATAAACACTATTGTGTAATAAATGGTTAGGAGATACTAGTGAGTGAAACAAAACACACCATGTATCTTGCCTTCTTGTAGAACCAGGTAAGAAACTAAATTGCCCATTTTGTTGTTGTTGCTGTTGTTTTCTTTTTGAAATTTTTCTAAACTAGATTTCAGAGAAATATTCTCTCCCAGCAAAGTAAGGGAGTTGGTGTGGATGTAACTTAGTAAAACAAACTGAAATACTCTTGTGAGCACATGTTGCAAAAATTGATATAGTCAGTCTCTTAAGGATAGTTCTGAGTCTGAAGTATGTATGCCCTTTCTTTGTTTTTTCTTTCAAATATAGCCCACTATGTTGCCTATGCTGACTTCTAATTAATGATCCTCCTGTTTTCAACTTCCTAAATGCTGAAATTATAAGTATTCATCAAATGCCTGTCTGAAAAGGCACATGTACTTAATGAACCATAACTGCATGCTTCCAAAGTAGCTTGATCTGTGTGATACAGAATTCTAAAGTTAGATCCTCTGTGGTGTCTCCAGTAATGCCCCCTTCGTATCTTTGCTGTGTTTCTTTAACTTACTGCACAGGCCTCCCAAGAGGATCACAGTTTATCTGGTAATGGAATTGTGGTCAGAGGGTCCATGAAAGTCCTTGGAAAGCTATGTGACTGCTGCGGATAGAACTTCACCATTAGAGAGAGACACTGACCTCCACTACCAAGGACATTTCTGTCAAGCTCAGTAGGCTAACTGCATCTCCAGTCAGCATCATTCTCTGTGACCCAGAGCAAGTTTGTTAACTTCTTTGTGCATCAGTTTTCTAGTTTGAAAAATGAAGGTAACAATCCTTGCCATGAAAATTGCACATTAAAGGCCCCACTATTCATTTATTTAATTTTTTCAGCAAATTTATTAATGCTGTACTGGACATTTTAATGGTTTCTGCTAGTGTTAATAATTGATGAACATTATGTTAAGCCTTATTATGAAACTGCCTAAATCAGGATATAGTCTGCACTGTAACATGTTAGCATTTCATCCAAGCATTTCTGTAAAGAGGATGACAGAACAGTTGAAAACAAAAAGACTCCTGCTTACTAGCATATGATCGGTTCACAGAGTTTGCTAATGCTAATTATATTTCCATCAAGTGATCCTTAATATCTTTTGAACATAAAAGGCCTAGCTGAAGGCTAAGGTGCTTCAGTGAGTATGAAACCTTACTCAGTGAAGTCCTGAGTTGAAATCCCTAGTATGTAAAAGGCTGGACATGGCTGCACATACCTGTGACCCCAAAATCAATAGTGAGAAAGAAATGGGTCCCGGGAGCTCCCTGGCCAGTCAGCCTAACTGAAATACTAAGTTTGGATTGGGGGGGGCGGTAAGGAGGGAGGGAGGGAGGGAGGGAGGAAGAATGGGGGAAGGGAGAGAGATTGATCTTCTTTTAAAGGAATAAGGCAGTGGGAAGTAGAGAAGACATATGTCTTCCTCTGACCTTCACATATATGTATCACACATACCATACCCCCCCCAAAAGATATTAAAATGACATGCCTTGTTCTTATTTATATGAAGTGACCTTAAGGTTTCTGAAGGGCTGTAAATTTTCAGAACTTTATCTGATTTTCTGAGCAAAACCAAATAGTTTGTGAGTCTGATTATTTTCTTCTTAGGAACCTAAAAGCAAGAATTCATTTCATTGTTTATAATCTGAGGGCAGGGGAATGAAGACAAGAAAGTTGTTTTTTTGTGCTGGTAAAAGTGAGGATGAGTGTAAAAGCTGGTCCTTATTATGAAAGATCATCACCATAAGCTCTTAATTCACATCATCAGACTTCAAGGTGGAAATAATTAGCCTCAGATACATTGAAATTCAAAAACGTGGATATTATCTAGATTCTTGTTTCCTTTCTTTGCAAATTTTGTTAATTTTCTTGTGTCATTGTCTTTGTGTACCAAGAAATACCCCATCCACATCCTTACAACTCTTTGTCCAAGATAGAATGAGCCCCTCCTCCCCCCACCCATGGGTCCTGTTTTGTAGTTCTAGTCTTTAGGGGTGATGGAGAATGTGATACGTGCACTGGCAGAGTAAAGTGGGAAGATACATTGAGAAGCAGTAGGCACCTGAAGTGGAAATTAGAAGTGCCAGGAAAAGACTCTTCATGAAACAAGATTGGGATTGTACGCAGCGTTAGCTAATGTTACACACGCTACCACTGCGCATCCCCATTTAGATCTGCTGCGGCTCCCATTTCCTCTTGAAAGTGCAGTGCTCCTCTAGCTCTGAAGAAGTCAGTTTGCATAGCGGTCTGGACCCTGGGGAAGAGTTTGCTGAAAATCCTTCATGGCAGTATTGTCAGGTTCATTCCGTTTGTAACCCAAGATTAACAGCTTTGTGAGTTGGAATTGTATCCGCCCCCCCCCATCCCCGCTTTTTTTTTTTTTAACTTTTCCGACTACAAGTCACATAACATCATTTTAGAAGGAATTTAGATCTCATAGGAAAAGATGGTATGTCTCTAGCTTCTGCTTATAAAGACAAGGATCCAAATATTTCACACTGTAGTGTGAAAATATTCTGCTATTGTCAGGGCCTTTGTTATAAATCAAATTGCAGGACTAAGTGGTTAAGAATACTGGCTGCTCTTCCAGAAGATCAGGGTTCTTTTCCTAGCACCCACATGGAGACTCACAACTGTCTATAATTCCAGTTCCAGGGATCTAATCCCCTCTTATAGTTTCCATGGGTACCAGGCATGTACATGGTACCCAGATGTACAGGCAGGCAAATACCCATACACATAATGTGTTTTTTTATTATTTGTTTTTGTTTTTGCTTTCCCCCTACCCCCCCAAGACAGGGTCTTTCTATATAGTTTTGGTTGTTCTGGAACTCAGTATATGGACCAGGCTGGGTTTGAACTAACACAAATATGTCTGCCTTTGCTTCCCTAATGCTGGGATTAAAGGAGTATCTCATCATACCTAGCTAAAATAATATTTTTTCTTAATTTTAAAAAATAAAGCATGGCACAAATAGAATTCACTCCTTGGTCAAGATATATAATATCTTATAATTCCAAAATTCTCTAATTAAAAAAATATATATTTAGTTGGAATGAATATTTTATCACCCCTCATATCATGCCCAGGACTACTCTGATATAAGTTCATTTTATTTGGTGGTAGGGTAGGAGACAGGATCTCACCATGTAGCCCAGGCTGTCCTGGAATTTAGAAGTCTACCTACATCTGCTTCCTGGGTGCTGGGATTAAAAGTATGTGCTACCACAGTGGCTCTGGCATAGCTTTAATGTAGCTGCTTTTACAAAGGAAAATC
Organism: Apodemus sylvaticus; assembly: GCF_947179515.1. Lineage (NCBI taxonomy): Eukaryota > Metazoa > Chordata > Mammalia > Rodentia > Muridae > Apodemus > Apodemus sylvaticus. Next base: position 45,081,754 of record NC_067481.1, read on the forward strand.
TGCATAAATCTTTAAAGTTGCTGTTTAGAATTACATCAGCAGTACGACCAGATGGCATTGAGACATTCACTTTAAGTATTCTAGGATTTTCTAAAATAGCTGGCAGAAATAGAAAAGCCGTCTTTCTCCTTAAGTGTATTTCTGTCCTTTTATCTTGGGTCTGTGTTCTAACCGTTGCACCTAGGTTAAAATCATAAAGCCAGAATGGAGATTTTTTTTTTTTGAGGCTTAGGTAAGGTTTTATTTTACTTTAAAAATCACAATTATTCCGTTCTATTAATTACACAGGTTAATGGGCTTCCCTGTGACATTTCTATGTACACATGTGTTGTTTTGACCGCATTTGCTTTCTCTGCTCCTTCTCGTCCTCCTCCATGCATTCCCTCCCCACCAGAATGGAGAATTCATGGGTTCCAAATGTCCAGTGCTTTATTAAATAATGACATTCCAGAAACTGTCAGTGCAGCTGTTCTTGTATAGGTCAAAGATATACTTAGTTTGGAAAAATCCATTGAGTGGTAACCTTTCAGGCAAATGTGGTTTACATAGCAAGTGGGCATCAGTGAAATAGGGACTGCCTTTTGAAAAGGGTTTTGGAATGTGTGAAGCTCTTCACCTTTAGAAAACGCAGGAGGGAGTGAACTTTTCAGAACTGTCCCTGTAACTAACTCATTGGGCAGGAACTTGAAGTGGTTTGTTTTGTTTGTTTTTTAAGGAATTTTTCTTACATATTTTTCAGCACTTCAGTATTGCCTCAGATTTCTGGAACTTAGAAGTTATAATAAGGGAATATTGAAGGAGGTGAAATGTCTGCTGTTTATATTTGGGTTGAGAAAGATACAAGAGGCTCTTGTATCCTTAATGGGAATCTGAGCATCAAAAAGGGAACTTTGAGCTGTGTATTGTAGCCCATGCCTTTAATCCCAGCACTCAGGAGGCAGAGGCAGATAGATCTTTGTGAGTTCGAGGACAGCCAGGCTGTTATACAGAGAAACCTGTCTTGGGGAGGGGGGGGGTGGACTTTTATTGAGCCATTGATAAATCTGTCAAAAGTCCATCTCTCTAGAGAGATGGCTCAGTGGTTAAGATTATGGATTGCTTTTTCAGAGAACAAGGGTTTAATACCCAGTACTCACCTGGCAGTTTACAACCTTCTGTAACTTTAGTTCCAGGGGATCTGACACCCTCTACAGCCACTGCACACCCATGGTATCCTGAAATACATGCAGGCAAGACACCAGTACACATAAAATTAAATAATAATAATAAAAAGACCATATTGATCTTGCAGGCACTACTCTAATTCTCCATCCCAACTTCCATTTCTAACGGGCAGGAAAGGTAGGTGTGTGTGTGTGTGTGTGTGTGTGTGTGTGTATGTATGTATGTATCCATATATGCATATCACCTTATTTTTCCTCAATAAAGAAATGATGCCTCAGACTGATGAGATGGCTCAGCAATTAAGAGCACTGACTGCTCTTCTGGAGGTCATGAGTTCAAATCCCAGAAACCACATGGTGGCTCAACCATCAGTAATGAGAAACAAACAAACAAACAAACAAACAAACAATGGGCCTGAGCGAGTGAGGCCCAGAGCGAGCAGCTGAGTGACCAAGGGGGTCTGGGGTGAGGGGTGGTGGAAAGAAGGAGCAACCAAGAGGAAGACGGGAAGGGGGCAAAGGAAAAAGAAAACTATCCCCACTCCACTCCCCCCCCCCATGAAAAAAAGAAAGGAAAAATAAATGAGGCCTCTGGCTGGCCTGATGGCTCAACAAGTGAAGGCACTTGTGTCCAAACCTGATGACCTGAGTTTGATCCCCAGAACATATGGTGAAAAGAGAGAACCAGTTCTTGCCAAGTTGTCCTCTGGCCTCACGTGTGTTCTGTGGCATGTGTGGGTACCACACTCACCCATAAATAAAACTTCAAATGTTGTAAAGAAAATAAATGAGCCCTAATGAATCTACTTTTACATATGGGTATGGTCAGGAAAATGGTTGAAGAAATCCCTCACCAACTGACAGATGAAAGATCCTATCTTTTCTGTTACAAAATACAGACATCCTCTTCTCCCAGCAGTTGCTTGTAGAGATGCTGCAGCAGGATGAGCCTGCTCTTGCCCCCATGCTCCTGTGAAGCTGTGTCATGTTTGAACAAAACAGATCACGCATCATAGAGTTCTTGCAAGTAACTGCCAAATAAATTCGTAGAGCAGAGGGCTTACTTTCTGATGAGAAAAAACTTTAAATCATGCTACAATGTATAATTGACCCCATTCCTAAATGTCCATGTTCCTAAATAGTTTTTATTTAAGAAAGTTTAATAAGTGAGTTTTATCTTTTCCTGTTTGTGTATACCTTAGTTTATCAATGGACAAATAAACTCAAATCTTTATACTTAAAAAAAGTACATATATTTTGAATATTTATTTTCTTAATTGAGTTAACTAAATTATAGGAAAAATTGGTTAGTTATTTGTTAAGTAAAACCTTAGTTGTATTTCACTTATATAAATAACTTATCTTTATTGAATAATTTATTTCTGAATTCCTGATTTCAGATTCCTGAGTCTGGTGGTGTTGACTAACTATTTTAAAATAAGCAGGACAGTTTTTTTTGGTTTGGGGTTTTTTTGCATTGAATAACTGGTAACATTATTTTCCTACCTGAAATTACAAAAGTTACAGGAGTATAACTGATATGGTTGTAATGACAGATACACATACATTTTCAGTATTTCAAGGAAGATAATTGGCTTTAAATTTTGGCAGCTAGAAAGCCAGTGAGAATCGATCACTTGTCATTTGTGATTTTTGCCTCTATCTCCTTGACAGATTGAATTTTCATTTTTGTTTCATAATGAACGTCACTTGGGTTTCTTTTAAATCTGTTTTCTTATTTGTCCTCCCAGGTTGGCCTGGAATTTACTGTGTATTCCAGACTAATCTGAACCAACCGGAAGCAATCTTGTCTCAGCTTCCTGAGGGATGGAATTACAAGAGTAAGCCATGGATGGCTCTCTGTATTTAGCACCATCTTTGTTTTTGTTTTGTTCTGTTTTGTTTTTTGTTTTTGTTTTTCATAAACAGGGTTTTTCTGTATAGCCTTGGCCACCCTGGAACTTCCTGTGTAGAGCAGGCTGGTCTCAAACTTAGAGATCCTCCTGTGTCTACTTCCTGAGTGCTGGGATTAAAGGGCTAATTCTCTGCATTTAAATTCAACCATTTTCCCCCCATCTAGGTTTTATGTAAGGATCCTGCCCCCAACCCTCAGCCAGAGAGCTGTTTTACAGCACCCCTATACTAGTTGAGAGTGTTTGGTTTTTGACAATTTGCACTTTCGAATTCTATATTTTTCAGAGAAATTAACTGATTTTTAATAGATTGATTAATTGACCTTAGAACTAGAAATGACTGGTTCTACCACTGTAACATTTTTCTTTCATAGATTTCTTTTATACAGTTTGGATAACCCTAATGTAAAAGGTATACACATAGCTTTTTTTTTTTTTTTCTTTGTATTTGAGATGGAATCTCAGTATGTAGACCTGGCTGGTATGGAACTCACAGAGATCTACCTGTCTCTGCCTCCTGGGCACTTGGGTAACCACCCCTCAATCAACCATCTTAAGAGACAAACAGAAAGGGTAGCCTTGTGTGTTCATAGTAGGCTAATGGGGGCAGGAAGTAAGAATTTTCTTCTAGTAGTAAATCTGGGTGCTATAATTACTTGTAACTCCTTAGAGTAGAAAATGAAATGCCAGGAGAGGAGCTGTTGTGCTGAGCCTCAGTGCTGGGATTGAAGACACTGTTCCAGGCATAAAATTCACCAGGATTTATGGCAGGCCCACTCCTTCCTCTTGGTGTGTAAGGTCCGCTATACTAGTTGACACACACTTAACACGCTCATTCCTCAGTAAGTACACATGCATGCTAATGACGGAGATCTGTTATTTAAGCAAACATTCATTTGGGCCTGCAAGGTTCCCTCTACTCATCACAGATAGATAAAGCTTTTCAATGCCACTCTGCCTATGTCTCATTTGTTTCTGTAGTTAGACTTCCCAAAAATAAAAGTCAGAAGGTCCACTCACTTTTTAAAGATCTAGGTATACAGTGCCAAATTATTCTCTAAAATGGTTGTGCTAATTAACACCTTCCATCATTAGAATAAGTTTTCTAAGTCCATGAGAAATAGCTCATAGTTTCAATTTCATTTCTTTTATTAAAAGAGCAGAGAACCATTTCTTTTGTTTTCCTTCTCTTAAAATTAGCCTTTATTTACACACAATAGGATTTACTCTTTTTTTGTTGTTGTTGCTTTGTTTTTGGTTTTTGGTATTTTTGAGACAGGGTTTCTCTGTGTAGTCCTGGCTGTCCTGGAACTCACTCTGTAGACCAGGCTGGCCCCGAACTCAGAAATCCGACTGCCTCTGCCTCCCAGAGTGCTGGGATTAGTGGCGTGCAACACCACTGCCCGGCGGATTTACTCATTTTAAGTATACAGTATAATTATTTATGGCCTGTGTATACGAGGATATCTAGCCAATGTAACGGATCCAAATAAGTAACTAAATAAAAGGCATATAGAAGGAAAATAAGTTAAATTGTCTTTGTTGATGAATGAGGGCACAATAATGTATATAATAAACTCTCAGGTCTTTCTCATGAACTACCTTTTTCTGTATATAAAATGGCTTTATTTCCTCTGTAAACTTGCTCTTGATGTCTTTTTTACCTGATTTTAAGTATTTAAGTATTCTTAGGCTTGTTTTTTACTTAGTATATTTTTTATTTTCATTTTATTTTACCTGTTTTATGTTTAAAGTGACTTTAGGCATCATGTTAAAACGATTTAACTGTACTTGCTTTTTTGTTTATTTATTTGTTTAAAACTGAGTCTTGGTATATAACCCACACTCTCTGCCCTTCTGTTTGCCTCCTGAGTGCTGGGATCACGTGTATGCTTACATTCCCATTTATTCTACCCCCTGCCTCTCCCCTTTTCTTTTTATGAATCTTTAAGATAATTAGTTATACTGAAGTTTTGTTTCCTGTTGTCTTTTGCATTTTTAATTTTCCTTTCTTTCCATCTTCATTTTTAAGAAACTTGAACTTTTTAATAAGCCATCAAAGTAGAAATGGCTTGTATTAATTTTTAATCATCTCTAGATGTCTGCTATTAATAGTTACTGTGCTCAGAGGCTGGAGAGCTGGCTCAGCACGCACTGTGCATACTGCTCTTGCCACAACTAGGCATCTTATGCCTCCACACAAAACCTCCAGAAGATATAACTTACAACTGGGTAGTGGTGGCGCATGCTTTTAATCCCAGCACTTGGAAGGCAGAGACAGGCGGATTTTTGAGTTTGAGGCCAGCCTGGTCTACAGAATGAGTTCCAGGCCAGCCAAGGCTACATGTCTTGGGGGGTAAAAAAAAAAAAAAAAAAAAAAATATATATATATATATATATATATATATATATATATATATAATATAACTTACTTATGTCATCGAGCATGAAGAAATTGAGCTGGTGCCTAACTAAAGCTTCATTCTTACTGACTAGTGTTTATGACACTGGACAGCAGGAGAAAAGTAATCATCACTATCACATAATACACCCTGCCCCTACAATGGTGATGTGCTTGCAAGTTATATTGGTGCAACAGTGGCACAGATATTATGGGAATAACCAGCCGTTTTAAGGAAAAATAGAATTAAAGCCCACTTCATGAGATGTACCTTGGCCTGCTAAAGGGACTGAGAACCTTTGTAATGGTATTGCTATACCCATAGATCATTATCAATGTATTCATCACTCAGCCCTCATCAGAGAGGCTTTTTCTTGCAGTAGGTGGTAATTAACACAGAGACACCCCCCCTACCCCCAACTGATGAGAGTGTGCAAAATACCTTCCAGCACCATGAATGCTAGTCTTACGTAATAGGGTTTTAGCATCAGGTTATGGAAAGTAACCAAGAGCTTGGCAGTGGCCTGTAGTGTTTGGGCCTGGGACCCCTTTGGCTAATAATTCAACAAGATGTTCTGACACTGAAGGGTTTACTTGCATAAGATAACATAAGATGTCTAGTTGGGACATTGTTTTCTCATATTATATAGTAACTCACATTCCTTCATATATGTATATAGTTTAGGAAGCGTCTGTGGTAGTAGATTTTTATAAGACTTTTTAACAAGCCTTTAGTGTTATTTCCTTTGCCCTGCCCTCTCATTGCCTTTTCCATTTAATTCCCCTATTCTGTATTCTCTTTTGACTCTCTATAACCTATATTTTGTTTCTATTTCCTGTGATATTTCCCCCTCCACTTCCTGGTCTCTTACCAGGAACCTAGCCCTGTGGTTATTGTTCTTGTAGCACACACAAATAACATCCACATGGAAGGAAAGACCAAGTTGTCAATTGGGCCATATGCCTCACTTAGGGATGATAAGAAACATCTAGTTCCATCATTTCCTGAAGATTTCACAATTTGATTTTTCTTGATAGTTGAGTAATACTTTGTTATGTAACTGTACCATTCTTTTTGTATCCGATCCTCAAGCACAATAATAATTGGGACCTGCGAGCCCACCCATGGTGGCACCCCTCCTTCAGCAAGGCCACACCCCCTAATCCTTCCCAAACAGTTGAATCAGCTGGGGGCCAAGTATCCAAACATGAGTCTGTGGTGGCCATTCTCATTCAAACCACCACAGTCTGCTTCCTGGCCCCAGCAAGCTTGTGACCATGTCATAATGCAGCCTTCATTTAATGCAACTTTAAAAGTCCCATGGTCTTTCACAGTTGCATCACTGTTTAAAAGCATGCAGTACAAAAGTCTTTTCTGACACTTGAGTTTCAGATAGTTGTCAGCCACCATATATATATCGGGAATTGAACCTGGGTCCTCTGATAGAACAAGTGCTCCCAACTGCTGGGCCACCTCTCCAGCCCTACTTTCTTTGGGTCTCAGTGTGGGCTTAGTGCTTCCTTTTCCTTGGAGTCCTGGTGCGTGTGGAGAGTTTGGGCCTTCCCCAGTGTCCTTTGAGCACAAACTCAGTCTCCAGGCCACCAGAGATGTGTAGACATAAGAAGGCAAAATATCTTTGTTGAATTTCCAGGTTTGTGTTATCTGTTGGACTGGCTGCTTGAGGCTGGCAGGGGTGTTAGCTTTCACTGCCCAGCTGTGGTACTTGATGCCTTTGTGCACAGGTCCACTGGGTGTCCTCCGCCTCTCAAAATCGCCTTAGGGCCTTTGGGTAGAAAGGTGGTTTTCACTGCCACCCTGCTCAGGTAGCACATTATCTTCTGTGAAGACTGGGAAGGTGACTGGAACAGCCCCACAAAATAAGCCTCTGACCACCGCTGTTCTTTCTTACAGTCAGTAATTTTTCATAAATACTATTACATTTGTCACTTGATGCTGGCCATTTCCCGACAGGGTTGTTTTCCATATTGTTGTCATGCTACATACTTGTTCTCTGCAGAGGAGTTGCTGACCTCTTCGGTTTGCCACAGCTGGAGGTCTTGCCCCTTGTCTTGACAGTATTTTTTGTTTTGTTATTTTTAACAGGCTAACTAATTAAAAACCTGAAGCACATCTATATATTGTAGCTGCTTCAGCATTTTGTTTCACAATGGAAGAAGTTGGAAGAGTGTGATTAGATCGGGCTGGGACTGTACTCTTAAATTCTGCTGACAGCTCTCTCCTGTGGAATGCTTTTTAATGGCATATGCTTGTGTAATGATGAAGAAAATGTTTACTTTTTTTAAGCAAGCAAAAAATTTTTAAGCAAGAATTTCCTTTGAAATTCAACCAAAACTGTAGAAATGATACGGTTTAGTCCTCCTTTCCGAATGAACCTTCAGCTTAGGAAGAAATGTATCAAAGTCATCCGGCTAATGTGGATATGAAGGAGTACGTGAGGAAAATAATGGACAAGATCATCTTTTTTAAAAAAACAATTACTCATTATGCACATTTGCTAGGAAATTAAACTGTACTTTGTTTCAAACACATTTTAAGTCAAGCGGTGACATACGCCTTTAATCCCAGCACTTGGGAGGCTGAGAGAGGTGGACCTCTGCATTCTGTGCTAGCCTGATCTACATGGTAAGTTTTCTAGGCTAGCCAGGATGACATAGTGAGATCCTATCTCAAAAAGGGGTGGCAATTAAGAGGTCCTCTCTTAGGGGCCCAGGTTTGGTTCCTCAAACCTAAATGGCAACTTACAGCATTCACAACTCCAAGGGACCCAGCACTCTTTTCTGGCCTCTGTAGACACCAGGCATACACGTGATATACATACATACATGCAGGAAAATCATTCATAAACATAAAATTAAGCAAATCTTTTTTAAAAATTTAAATAGACCAGGTGTGCTGGCACACACCATTAATCTCAGCACTAGGGAGGCAGAGGCTGCGGATTCTGAGTTCAAGGACAGCCTGATTTATCTATATAGGTTTCAGGTTAGCCAGAGCTACATAGTAAAATCTTATCTCAAAAAAACTAATTTTTAGTTACATAGTAACACATGTACAGAAGCAGACATAGAGCTGGGCTTGATGGTTTATAGTAAGAGCAGACTTCTGGAGCTATGTGAGAGACTTTCCAGCACCAGAGTGTCTCCTGTGTTCTCCCACTATTCACTCCTCCAGAGTAGCCACCATCTTTTTTGTGGTAACCCCTTTCTTTCTTAAGTTTATGTTTCCCAAGTATATATCCCTGAGCATTAGAGTTCAGCTTTACTCAAGTTTCTAATATTATGAAAATGAAGCTTTACAGTACAGTTCGTTTTTTCAAAATTGTTTGTGATTTATGTTGTTGCCTGTAGCACTACGTCATTTTAATTGGTGTAGAGTATTTTTTGTATCAGTTTTCAGTGGTTTTATTTGTACTGCTGTGTCTTAGTCATGGTTTCTATTCCTGCACAAAACATCGTGACCAAGAAGCAAGTTGAGGAGGAACAGGTATAATCAGCTTACACTTCCACACAGCTGTTCATCACCAAAGAAAGTCAGGACTGGAACTCAAGCAGGTCAGAAAGCAGGAGCTGATGCAGAGTCATGGAGGGATGTTACTTATTAGTTTGCTTCCCCTGCCTTGCTAAGCTTGCTTTCTTATAGAACCCAAGACTACCAGTCCAGGGATGGTACCATCCACAAGCCCCCCCCCCCTTCCTCCTTTGATCACTAAATGAGAAAATACCCCACAGCTGGATCTCATGGAGGTACTTCCCCAACTGAAGCTCCTAACTCCAGCCTGTGTCAAGTTGACACACAAAAGCAACCAGTACATAAATATTTGTGGGGATTTGAACTACTCTCACTTTTAAGGATGATACAGAGCTTGCTGCTATGGACATTTATGTATGTGTTTTAGTATACATGTGCATTTCTATTTTTTTTAAATCTTTTTTTTATTCGATATATTTTTATTTACATTTCAGATGATTTCCCCTTTTCAGGCGCCCCCCCCCACTCCCCGAAAGTCACATAAGCCCCCTTCCCTCCCCCTGTTCTCCCATCCACCTCTTCCTACTTCCCTGTTCTGGTTTTGCCCTATACTGCTACAGAACCAGGGGCTCCGTTCTTCTTGTACCTCATTTGATGTGTGGATTATGTTTTGGGTATTCCAATTATCTACGCTAATATCCACTTATTAGGGAGTGCATACCATGATTGATCTTTTGAGACTGGGTTACCTCACTTAGTATGATGTTCTCCAACTCCATCCATTTGTCTAAGAATTTCATGAATTCATTGTTTCTAATGGCTGAATAGTACTCTATTGTGTATATATACCACATTTTTTGCATCCATTCCTCTGCTCAGGGGTACCTGGGTTCTTTCCAGCTTCTGGCTATTATAAATAGGGCTGCTTCTTTTTATTGTGTGTCAAGGAGTCAGATTGCCTGTCAGCAGGTAGACTCATCTCTAGTAGATAGTGCCATAGACAATGCCAACTGCTTTCCAAATGAGGGGCCAGCAGGGGACTCAGTGAGTAAAGGTACTTGCTTCCAAGCCTGACAACCTAAGCTGAATTTGAATTGCCAAGATCCACCTAGTGGAAGGAAAGAACTATTTTAACACACACACACACACACACACACACACACACACACACACACCTATGCATGGGATATAAATAAGAAAATAGATTAAGCTCTGTAAATTCCTACACAGCCCTTCTGTGTAAGTATGAATTAAGGCTGGAGAAAGAACAACAAGGTATTTTAACAGAATTTAACATGAACAAGTGCTAATTAGTTATAAAGTTATCAACTAGGTAATTAAACAGGCAAGAAGAGAACACTTAAGATACCACAGAAGTGTCTGCTTTCCACCAGGGACAATGCAGGGAAGAACTTAGATGTATTAAAATTTATAAACCCATGCAGTGGAAGTACTGCCATTTGAGGGAAAGTTGTTAGTGCTGGTGTCTAGGGTAGAAGATGTAATGCAGTTAGTTATATACGAGTCAAAAACTATACACTGGACTTAGCTGCTGCTATCGGAAGCTACCACTGCTGAGTGAAAAGTGGTGCTGGATGCCAAGGAACAGGTTTCTTCGTTCTCTAGACTTGCAGGCTCTCCTAAAGCCTCCCTATTAGGAAACTTGATCCAGTGGACAAAATTTAAGGTGCAGAGTTAGCCCTAACATAGAGCAGTGTGAAATAGGATGGTCTTGATGTCAAGAGATAGTAACTGAGTGCCTGGCACAGCCTTCCTGTTTCCCAATCTGAGAAATTTAATAACTGGCTCAACCTTCCTGTTTCCTAATCCTAGAGAGCCTATGCAGTAGCACTGGCTGGCGGGGGACTGCAGTACTGCTGCATCAGCCTCCTAAATGATGGGAAATCAGGTATGAGCCACAATGTTTGCCTGATTTCTTGTTGTTTGAGACACCTTGTGAATCTCGGGCTGTATCAGCCGACTGTGTAGCTGATGCTGGCTTTGAACTCTTGATGTTCTTGCTTTCATCTCAAGTGATAGGGCTGCAAGTAGAGGTAGACCACTACCATCTTGATAGACAAGTGTTAAGGATCCTCTTGTAAGACATATGTTTATTTTATTCTATACTTTTTATACCATGTAGTTTGTTTGGTAATTATTGTTTGTGTGGAGGGGAATGTTTTCCCTGATTTGTTCTTTATATATTTTTTAATAGTTCTAGAGCTTGAGCCTAGGGCCCCATACATCCCAGGAAAGTTGTCTACTACTTAGCTATAGCCCTAGTTTTTTCTTACTTTTTATTTTGAGATAAGTTTGTCTGTCTGTTGTCTGTTGTTTTGTGTTGAGAACTGAGCCATCCTATGCCTGTGCCACACTCTTCTGGTGAAAGAGATCCCCAGCCACTGTCTATAAAGTTTCACTTCATAAATCTGCTACATTAATAGAACTTTTTTGTGTAATATTTTCTGTCTTTATAAACACTACATTACAAAAATTGCCAAGTCTTTTAATGGTTTTGTCTTTTTGTTTGTTTGAATTTTTCATTCCAAAATGTTATTAAACACCTAACAGTAAGAAGCCATCCATGGGATTAAAAGCAAGTGTGTTTTTATGTGACACGCTTTTGATTTTAGTTGCCTATTGTGACCCCTTCTTGCCCACAGGTTTTGAAATGCACTAGAGATATGAATTATTTTCCACTGTAGCTTTGCCAGAAACCTTTCCTCTATTGCAACTGGTTTCTTGCCCATGTAATATTCATAGGTTTCTAAGAGAGGACAGTGACTAATAGCCCATGAAAACTTCTTAGATTGGCCTGGATCATATTTACCCTCTGACATAAAGAGATTCCTGTTGAAAAATCAGGGTGGCTACTTTCTTGCAGGCAAGACAGACTCTTCACAAAGACATTTGGCAGCGACTGCACGTAAAATATATGCAGTAGGGATGAAACTAGTTTAAAAACAATTGAATATTCCTCAGACCACAGGAATTAATGTAAAATGGTTCTTAGTTATAGTTTAACTTATCCAGCATTATTAATTGGGGACTGAAGAAGTGTAAAGGTAAGGTTCTGGGCAAGCTAGATGCATGGTCAGGGAAAGGCTGCTGCTGACAGGCCTGAAGACCTGAGTTCGATTCCCAGATCCACACAGTGGAAGGAAAGAATGACTCCTGCAAGCTGTCCTCCCACTTCCGCATATGTTGTAGTTTGCTTTGTTTGTTTTATGTTTTTTAAGGTTTTACTAGTAAAAATACTTGAATATAATTGCAGCAGTCTGACAGGATGACCCACCTATTCCTTATCAGTACTCTTGGTGTTTCACTGTAGATCAGAGCGGCCCAGGGCCTTTTACTTAAACACAGAGTTACAGGATATTTGTGTTCACCCTGAACTCTTGCATTTAAAAGTAGATGTTTGCTCTTTCTAATTGGTGATATCTAGAAGATGTGTATGTGGTCGGTGAACATTTTCATTGCCTTGGCTTAGCTATTATAAAAGGCTTCTTTCCCTTGTAGTATAAATTGACAATTTAAGTGATTGTTGCATGTCTTTTCATAACAGGAAAGCGGTTGTTTTCTTAGGCATTAGCTAACTCAGATTCCAATAATCTAAGTAAGGAGAACATGAGGCCTTTTTTGTTGTTGAGAGGTACAGGAATCTGAGAAGGGTTTACACTAACACACTGACACAGCTCAGTACATTATCCGAGTGTACAAACTCACCTGTTGGAATTGTGACTAAGAAGAACAGTGGGACTTAAGACTAAATCTTGACTTGTTCTGCTTGTGTCCTTGAACATATAACAAGTACTGAAGTGAAACATGCAGAGTCTAGATGTGTCAAACTTGGCCTCATAGTTGTCTATTTTCTCAAGTTGGCTTAATCCAGCTATATGTAAAAATAATTCTAAGTAAATTTCAAAATGAATGTGAAAGCAATAATCTAAATGTTTAGAGTTAAGTAGAGATTCTGTTGCAGGAATGTAAGCTGTGTTGATGCAGCTGACAGACTGTGTAGGGAGCAAACCAGCCGATTGCTGGTGACAGTGCAGCGTGAGGAGAGTCAGAAGGACTTTATTTTACTAATCCAAGTTGAAGCGTTTTCATTATAAATTATTTGATATGAGTGACAAAAACCTGTATCAGAAAGATTAAGAGTGCCAGAAAAAAAAAGGTTCTTCACATAAAATGAATACGGAACATAAGTTTCTTGGGGATTCCTGCCAGTCAGTTTAGTGATAATGTTTTTACTGGTTTAACAAAGTTTTAAGTGGCATTTCAATGTCCAGGGAAGTCCAGGAATAGGTTCATCTTGGTTCCTTCCAGCTTTTGTTTTTGTCTGAGACTGGAGCAGATGTGTGACAGTTTCCAGGTTCGCTGGAGTAAGAATACTTTATTTTAAAGTGACCACTGCAGATCTAAAAAGCTTCCTACATTGTGTTTGTACTCTTTGGACAAACTCTTAAAAAAAAAAATGGCTTGTGGGTTTTTCTGACATCTTACAAATAGTTGTTCTTACAGTGTTTTACTGTACTTGAAAGATCAAGTATTAGAAGCTCAATTCCTCAGTACCACATAAACCAGGCTGATGGCATACACCTGTACTCAGAAGGCAGAGGACCAGCAATTCTAGGTCACCCTCACTGCTTAACAAGTTCAGGGTGCACAGAAGAGTTCATCTCGGATCCTTCCAGCATGTGTATTGGCTGGGATTGAAGTAGCTGTGTGGCAATATCCAGGTTCCCTGGAATAAGAATACTTAATTTAAATGTGACTCTGGGTAAGTGAGAAGAAGGAAGGAGAGAAGGAAGAAATGAATGAGTAAATGCCTCAAGTACTAATTTAAGACTTAGAAAATTCTACATGTTAGTATAGCAGGAAGCTTTTAGGAAGCCAACCAAGTGCACCACTTATGACCTCTAGTGTTTAGCAGGGAATATAACTGACCACTCTGTGAATTATAGTTCTAAAAATGACTCCCTTTCCCCCCCCCCCCAAAAAAAAGGGATCATAAGTGTCTGTTATCTCTGTAACTGTGGAGCCTCACTCACTAACAGGTGCAGCTGGAAGAGCCAGGGCATTGTCACACAGAATAAGTACAGCAAGCCTTTTGAATAACAGATCAAATAAAGAAGCCCCTCTGTGGTTCTTCCACAGTTGTCTGTTCCACAGTTGCCTGTGCTTTGCTGTATTGGTTCTTCTGAAGTGAAGCTTCTGCTATCTCAAGTTAAGAGAACAAAGTCAACATGGCATGAATCCTGCCATTCCCATTGGTCAGAGTTAAATTGTTACCAGCCATAGGCTTGACTGACCTCTTCATGAATAACAGAGTGAAATGCTGCTTTGTGAATTTTACCTTAGCACTTACATAAGATGCAGTAGTAGCCTTGAGCCCGTGTAAGTGTTTACAGTGTGGGTTCATTAGAGAGCCGCTTACTTACCACAACGGGATGACCAGTAGTAAAAACAAGTTGAGCTAGGAAAAAAAACTATAAGAAACCCTTGCTATCTATTTCTAAACTAGTATTTACTAAACTGGGCTGCTAAAGATACTAAAACTATCTAAGTAGTATTTGACACCCATCATAGTAGCAATTGACTTAGGTAAAAACAATCATTGCATGCCAATGTCTGATGAGAAATAGGAGCTTTGCAGTGACTGGAACTCATGCCTCCTAATATGCCTCCCAAAGGCAAGTCTTTGTCAGAAGTGTATGATCTGACTCTAGTGGGAAAACACCAGAGAAAAACACATTGAGGGACAATCTATAATGTGGCTGACCTGTATTCTTCAAATGTGGCAACAGCACAAAGGCATAAGTAGCTTCTAACCTAAAGGAGCCTGGACAGACTCAAATATAAAGTTCGATCCAATATATTCTTTCTCTTTTACTTGATTGCCATTTCATCTTGTACTGGAATAGAGGTACTATATGGAAACAGGAAGGGGCTTTCAGTTACTAGTCTGACTGTAACTTACACTTGGTTTCTTCTATTTGACTTTCAGACTTTATATAGATTTTAAGTAGTGGTGTAGATTTTGCTTTTTATCTCCTGTGCAGCAATCTTTGATATCAATCCCTGGACCTATTTAGCTATACTTCAAGCCATTGAAAACTCAGGCTAGAGACACAGCTTAGTGGAAGGGCTCCGGTTCAGCATGCACAGGACTCCGGGCTTGATCTCTAGGACTGAAAGACAAAAACAGCTTTTGCGTGGTGCACACCAGTCCTCCAAGCACTCAGGACTGAGGCAGAAGGATCACTGCCAGGCTGGCCTACATCATGACATGCTGTTTAGAAAAAAAGAAACTAAAAAGGGATAATGCTTGTTTTACCAAATTTTCAGTCATCACAATCGAGAACAGTGCTCTTGTTTACAGATAAGGGTGTGCATCCTTGAAAGTCTCAGGAACACTTAGTAGGGTTACAAAGATAAAGGAGTAGGTATGAGACTTAGGAAGATAACAGGGATGCTTCATTTTCAGGAAGGCAGAATTTGATGGTTGTTTGATTTTATAAAACAGGATAAGAAAGTTGAGTGATTATAGTTAATTGAATGAATAAATAATCAAATAACCATACCCAAGATTATGACTGGCTGTGAATCCCACATATGGTTTTTGGTGCTGTATCCACTGCTGAGAGCAGCCAGCTCTCAGTCCTGTTCTTTAAAATTTAATTAGTAATTTGGATAAAGGACCTGATGGCACATGGGTCTCAGTTTTAAATGATCCAAGTCTAAGAGAAGTGAAGAGAGCAAGTGATCAGCTGGATTCTGACCTGGGTGAACAGGGCCAGACAGAAGCTACAGCTGAGGGACATCAGCTGCCAGAGAGCCAGTTAATGACTTAAAGCATTTGGTTTATCTGTATGGATTGAATGGTCAGGAATTTCACAGAATCATTTCAAAAATGAGGATATAGAATGCGGGAACTTGGTGGTGCAGGTGGTTAGAAGACTGAGATGAAAGGGAGTGCTGAGCTGTCAAGGAGGCTGTAACCATGAGAACAGGTCTTGTAACGAGAGCTGGGACGACCATTGAGTGCAGAGGATCCCCCAAGCTGGCACTGAGACTTCAGAGGAAGGAGCATCACTGTAGTAACTACAGATGTACATCTGTATGAGAGACCAGTTTATGTAAACTGTATTTGAATATCTCTTCAGTGTTGAAAACGGTTCTGAAAATATGACAGGATTTTTATTTGGCCATGTTGTCCTATGCTGTTGCTTCCCCAGTCTTGAAAACAGCTTTGCTAGTGATATTCCTACCTCAGATGGATTAAGTGATCCTTTGGAGTATTGGTAGATATGTATGTGAGAGATGGAGGGAGGAGGAGGGAGAAGGGAGAGAGAATATATGAGTTCTTTGAGGTAGGGTCTCCCTCAAACTCACCATCCTGCCTCAGCCTCGTATTAAATGCTAGGATTACAAACCAGTGTCTGGAAATTTGGCTTCAGATAAGGTTTTCTCTAAGAACATGTCAGGTGAATTGGGTTGTTAGACATTCTCTTTGTATGGACTCTTGTCATCTTGCACACTGAAGCCTGAACTTAGGATTATTATGTGGATTTGATATTGAGTGGTTTAAGATACAAAATATTTGTCATGATCTCTGAAACATTGGAGACTAAGGTTTAGAATTGATTTCTCTTTTTCCCTTCCTTTCCCCCCAAATATTGCTTCTTTAGGTCAGTAACAGATCCAAGAGATGGAAAGAGAGTAGCACTCAAAAAGATGCCCAACGTCTTCCAGAATCTGGTCTCTTGCAAAAGAGTCTTCCGGGAATTGAAGATGTTGTGTTTTTTTAAACATGATAATGTAAGTGAAATTGGTGTTTGGGGGAAACGATTTTCCAGACCTACTTCACTGACTTAGTTAAGAACAACAGTGAGTTTTAGGGGTATGGAATTCAGCTATAATTTATGCCAAGCTCTGAAAAGCAATAGCATATCTTTGCTGAAGGGATCACAACAGATTCTAAGTTATGTTACTTCCTTGTTTTGCTTTCTTTTTATAGATTCTCTTTATGCCTTTTAGGAGTCTTACATTTTCACTATTGAGATCAATAATCTACAGCTTCAGAGTCCAGTATTGCAAAATTGGACTTGGAGGTTTGAAAATGAATTACACTCCACAATTATGATTTACACATAATTAGACCCCAAAATAGAAATCATCACACATGGTAACTTCAGGGCCAGCTTGGAATTTCAGGGTGTACTCTACTTGTTGTTTTGGTTTTTGAGATAGAGTTGCTCTGTGTAGCCCTGACTGGCCTAAAACTCGGACTCTGGTCTCAGACTCACAGAAATCCCCTGCTTCTGCCTCCAAGTGCTCCCCACACCTGATTTTTTGATTCCAAGATTTTAAGCTACTAAGTTTATACCCCCACCCTCAGAAAGGAACATATTTGTGAGGAAAATAGGATAGAAAGAAACTATAGCCAAGCCTGAACAAATTAGACCCTTCCTGTGAATGAACCATGAATAGATTTAAGTAGGTTATAGATTTATAAACTGACAAATTAATATTAAATGAAGCAAAGCAAATGTTGATATTTAGTTGAAGAATAATTCCAATATTCGGCCCAAAAATAAAGCAAATTTTATATGAGTAATTTAAATTAAGGAATCGTTGACCCTTGGTTTTAAGTGTTTTGTTTTTATCCTTTAATGTTTAGGTTAAGATGTAGGAAAAACTATTCCTCATATAAAAACAGGATAGTCCTGAAGGGTAAGATAGAGAGCCAGTCTGCTTAACAGCTGTTAATGATACAGCGACTCAGAGGAAAAGAGGCTTACCATACTTTGAAAGGCCGCCCCTCAGCTAACCCTGAGTTACATGGCGGATTCATGGAAAGTTTACTTGGAGTTAGCATTGAACTGTTTTGTTTTCATGTGAAAAGAACTGCCTCACTCTTCACATGGTACTTAACTATTTTAATTGCTGTAGTTAAAACTCTATCAAAAAGATTTCTTGTGAGTCTGTGTACTTGATTACACAGAAACCTTAATAACATCATCCAAAAATTCCATTTGCACTTTTAAGAAAGAATTTTGCTTGAGTTTATTTGGCTAAACTAAGACTATCACGCACTTTGTGTGGCTCGCCCGAAGCTGCTTGACTTGACATGTTTTGACTTGCTGATTATCCTTCATGAAATCCCTCCTCTCCCCCTCTCTTTCCTTCTTTCTTTCAAGATAGGGTCTCACTCTAGAACAGGCTGGCCTCACACTCATGACAGTCCTCCTGCCTCATCCTCTGAGGGCTAGAATTACAGGAATGAATTACATTTTTAATTTTTTTTCAAAAAGTGTTGCTGGGCTAGATAGGAGTATATATCTCATAGTAGAACACTTGCCCACATGTACAAGGTCCTAAATCAACTCCCAACACTGGGGAAATGCTTCCTGTTGTCCCCCCAAACTGCTCAGAACTGGTGTATAGTTGAGTAAATTTCAAAATGCCATTCAAGTTGCTTGTTTCAACTTTACGAATCAAGATTCCTAGATTTTGGAAATGTAAGTTAGGATGATGTCTAATACTCTCTAAGTTCCTTATTTCCTAACTTACCCTAGGACCATCCCAGCATCAGAATACAGACCTGCTGTACAATATCCCTTTCCAGTGAAAATTATCTATGATAAACATTTATTTTAAAGGAGACTTTAGAAGATCTGACTTTAAAAAAAAAAAGAACTATGGTATTACAAGCTGTTATTTGCCTTTGCTCACAACCCATGTCTATAAAGTCATTAAGTGCTAGAGATGTCAAGCACCAAAGTGAAAGGAAGGAAGCAGACTTCTGAAAGTCACACCAGTTCAAACAGCCAGTTCTGATGGGGCTTGCAAGAGGCAGCTGAAAGCAGAGCTGGGTGTGCCCTGTGGCTCTTAACAGTTTCTAGTGATATGCCTTTAGTTTGGGGAGGGTTTAAGTTTTCTTGTTTGCCAAAATGGTCATGATAAAAGCAGAAATAACAGTCTTTGATTGTAGTGGAAATTTAATTTTTTTCATAATACAAACAAGCAGACACAAGCACTTTTTGGAGCTCCTGAGCTCTCTCAGAAAGAGTGCGTGTGATTTCTGTAGGAATATTTGACATGGGATATGGACATGAAGATGGAGAGATAGCACTGGATTATTTATATGTAACCAGCTTCTCCTTTGCTTCAGATCTGTCTCCAAAGCATCTCAGGACCAACATACTTGGTATATGTAGAGTGCCAGTCTTCTTAAGAGGCAACTGGTATTTGATGTAGCTAAGCCACGGTTGGTCCTGAGGGAAAAACGCAGAAGCAGGTCACACAGGGGAACCAAAAACTGGGTATGGGAGAACACACCTTTAATTTCAGTACCCAGGAGGCAAAGGCAGGTAAATCTCTGTTGAATTCAAGGCCAGCCTGGTCTTACAGACCAGCCATTGCTATATAGTGAGGGCCTGTCTCAAACAAACAAACTTAAAAGACTGTCATTTTTGAAGGGAGTAGAACCAGCTGTTCTGTGCATACTGTTGATGTGTGTAGGAAATGCTAGATGCTCGTATGCACTGATTCACTTACTTCATAAAAATCTTGAGAAAAGAGCTCTTACTTTCACCTTACAGAGAAACCAAATACTTATAGAATTACCTAAGTTATTTCATGATCAGACTGAAAAATCTTGACTGGCTCCAGACTCCTTTTTCCCTAATTCGGTAAACATTTATTGTATATATCCTATGAGCCTACAAAGGAACATTAGCTTTGCAGTTTACTCAGCCTTCAGGTAATTTCATGACTTTCTTAGCCTGATAAGTAGTGTATGGTAAAGTGGTGTGGAGGCTCACCTGTGGTCGCCTGCTTCAGTGTTTCCATGCAGAACAGTCCACGGTGCCCACACAGACCGCAATGCTGGACAGTCAAACCTAGAAGCATAGATCAGATTCACAGCCCTCACTTCAGTCTTTAGGGTTGAGGCCCAGGTATCAATAAATTTTATAGCTTTTCAGGTGAATGGAGGCAGCCACTTACCTTACTATTAAGGAAAACTTGTGGTAGGCTTAACAAACTCAAAGGTATTTTACCTTAAGACTTCTCCTTTACACGATACATGTAAATTGAAGTGAGTCATAGACTCAACTGTGAAAAGTTAAACCATACAACCTTTAGAGTAAATTAACAGGAAAGTATCTTTGACTTTGAGATAAGTGGTCACTACTGAAGCTAAATGTATAATCCTAACACCCCTTATAAGACAGATACATACATCTAGCAAAAAACTCATGCGAGAATAGTCCTGACATCTTAACTTAAAATAGCTGGAAATTGAAAATAAGTACACAGTGAAATATTCCTTCCATACAAAGGAGTATCCCACAGCAGTAAAACGAATGAACAGCTAATCCACTTCACAACATGAATAAATCTCATAGGCATATGTGAATAGAGGAAACTGGACCATCAAACAGGGTGACTCAGTCTGCTGTGAAGCCTCATAGCCTGACCTCAGCCCCTGGGACCCACATGATATGAGAGGATTGATTCCTGTAAGTTGACCTCTAACCCTACACATGTCATTGACATAAACACCAAATAAATAAATGAACGTATAATTTTTTGTTATTTTTTGGTGGGGAGAGTATGTGTGGGGGGGGGGTGCCTTGTTCTGTTTCCTGGAACTCTCTAGACCAGGCTAACCTTGAATTCAGATCCATCTGTCTCTACCTTTGCCTCTTGAGTGCTAGGATTAAAGGCATATACCACCATGCTCAATTTGAAATTATAATTTAAAAAACAAAAACCAAAAAAACTTCTTAAGCTGTACACAAAAGAGTATATAACTTTTTTCAGTTTGGGTACAGTTTAAGAGTAGGCAGGTTGAATTAGGATGACAGAAGTGAGGGCTGTTACTGAAAGGGAAGTCACTGTCTAATGTTGAACTGCTTAACTTCTTGATCTGGGTAACTTTTACATGGCTATATATACCTAAAATTCATCAAATTATGCCCTTAGACTTTGTGTACTTTGTTACAAAAACTGTAGCAACAATGTAGTATTTCTGCCTTAAGAGAATACTAGCTATTCTTAATCATTCTCTTTAAAATATACATAGCTTTTATTATTACGAGCATTGGTGTTTTACCTGCATGTCTGTCTGTATGAGGGTGTTGGATCCCCTGAAACTGGAGTTACAGTTGTGAGCTGACATGTGGGTGCCAAGAATTGAACCTGGGTCCTTTGGAAGAGGTTCCAGTGCTCTTAGCTAAGCCATTCTTCCAGCCCCTTTCTAATAATTCTTTTTTTTTTTTTTTTGATTTGTTTTTTTTTTTTTCCGAGACAGGGTTTCTCTGTGTAGCCCTGGCTGTCCTGGAACTCACTCTGTAGACCAGGCTGGCCTCGAACTCAGAGATCCGCCTGCCTCTGCCTCCCAGAGAGCTGGGATTACAGGCGTGAGCCACCACCGCCCGGCTCTTAATCATTCTTAAAGCATCCTTGACAGAGTAGAAACTCTTGTCTGTTGAGTGAGCAGTTAGTTAGGTTTCTGTCGCCTCCAGAACCCAGGAAGAGCTTATCACTCCCTCCACCACAGAGTTAAGCGTGAAAGTTCATGTCTTTATACTTAGACTTAAGATTATTCACCATAATTGTTTTACTGATAAAAAGACAACCAAAGCCAAGCTACATGGTCACCATGTAAACACCTTGTCATGACTCTTTTAACTGGGCAGTTAAAATCTTAAAAGACAGTTTTCACCAGGTCTTGAAAGAGTTGAAGAATATACACATCTGGACGTGACCATCATTTTTTAAAAGTAGTTAAGTCTGGTGGGATTTCTTTTGATTTGGGGTCTTTTGGTTTTGTTTGCTTTGTTTTCGTATACAGGGTCTTATTATGTAGCTCTGGCTGGTCTGAAGTAAGTAACCAGCCTTGAACTTAGAGAGATCTGCCTGTTTCTTCCTAAGTCTTACCACACCTGGTTACTTCTTGCTTTTTGGGTTTTTTGGGTGTGTGTGTGTGTGTGTATAGGAGGGTACTTAGATTCCATCCAAGGCACCTTTCTGTTTGCATCAAAAGGCTAATTTTTATTTGATTTCCTCAAATTAAATAATTGTGGGGTCAAGAGAAACTCGCATTTGTGTAAATGGGAAGGTTGCAGTGAAGTCCAGTGCTTGAATTCTCTAGTGTCCCAGCCTACTTGCTCAGTCACATTGCTTTGAGATCTTTGGCCCTTTCTGCTGGCCTAAGTACTGTTTTTGTCTATACTCAGGTTAAACAAAACAAAACAACAGGCAGAGTTTAAACCAGTCAATAGCCAGATAGTGTCGGCCAATATCTGAGGTGCTTGTGGCTTTTCTGGTGGCAGCCTCATCAAATATGGAATAAGAAAGCCTCATTCTTCTTAAGATAGGGCTGTCACTTCCCTCTAGATAGCCTCTAATTAGCACAGATAGATTGAAGTGTGAAGTAGCTTTGCCTAATAGACACTGTCACTGTTGCCCTTGCTTCCCCCAATGCAGACTGCATCTTTCTCAGGTACAGAGTTCAGACCCTTAAAGACATCTAGTAACATCTTGATTTCTAATCACCTTCTTCAAGCTTCAGACATTCATGCTAATTTTTTTGTGTGTGGCACAAGTAGGAAAGTTATACAAATTGGCTACACTGGCTGATTTAAGATTTTAAAATACATAAAAATGAGGTAATTGTTTTCATGTGATAAAAATTTTCTTTGAAGAAACTGGAAAATATTCTCTGCTGATCAAAATTCTTACTATAAACATTTTGTTTTAAAAGGAAATGTACATAATCCTTATAGAAACATCCAAACTATTTAAAGTTCTCTGTGTTTAGCTAGCTTCAACTTGAGGGAAGGCTTTTTCATTAAAGAAAGTTATAATTGAAAAATACTTTTTGTTTGTTTTGTTTAACAGGGTTTCTCTGTGTAGCCCTGGCTGTCCTGGAACTCACTCTGTAGACCAGGTTGGCCTTGAACTCAGAAATCCGCCTGCCTCTGCCTCCCAAGTGCTGGGATTAAAGGTGTGCGCCACCACTGCCTGGCTATAACTCCATTTTCAATGTGACACCTTCACACAGACATGTATGCAAGCAAAACTCTAATACACATCAAACAAAAACAAATCATTAAAAACATTAAAAAGTAAAAGTTTAAAGTGAAGAACACATGATTGAAAAAGGAGAGCATTTAGAGTGAACAAGGTTTCCTGCACAAGTAAATTGTAAAAGGAAAGAAGAGGGGTGGAGAAGAAACCTTGTATTAAAATTTAAAGTGATAGAGACATTAGTCAATCATAATTTAAAAGTCATTGTTTGAGGTTTTGTGTTTTGATGTGTGTGTGTGTGTGTGTGTGTGTGTGTGTATAAGACAGGGTCTCACAGCTAGACACAGTGACAAACACCTTTAATACTAGCACCCCAAAGCAAAGGTGGTAGATCTCGTTTGAGTTCAAGGCCAGCCTGTGCCACAGGCTGAGTTCTAAGCCTGGTAGGGCTACATAGATAAACTGTCTGAAAAAACAAAAACGGAACCAATCAGACAATGTCTCTCTCACACCATAGTCCAAGCTGGCCCGAGACTTGGTTTGTAATTCAGTCCCCACACTAGCACGTGGCTGTCCTCTTACAGCCTCTCAAGTACTGGAAAGAAAAACATGGCTTTCACACCCAGATATGGTGTGGATCTTTTTTTTAGCACCTGCTTTAGACAGTATACTTTTTATTTAAGTAAAAAAAATTGGGGGGAGGGGACTGGAGAGATGGCTTAGCAGACCATTGACTGCTCTTCCTGAGGTTCTGAGTTCAATTCCCAGCAACCACATGGTAGCTCACAACCATCTATAATGGGATCTGATATCCTCTTTTGGCATGCAGGTGTACATTCAGATAGAACACTCGTACATAAAACAAATAAGGTTTAAAAAGAGAGGAAAGGAGGAAGGAAGAAAGGAGGGAGGGAGGGAAGGAAAGAAGGAAATTGGCTAGGTAGTGGCTGCACAAGCCTTTAGTCCCAGCACTTAGGAGTCAGAGGAAGTCAGATCAAGGACAGCCAGGCCTACACAGAGAAACCCTGTCTCGAAAAAGAAAGCAAAAGAAGAAAGAAGAAAGTTGAGAGATTGAGTGCTGGATATTCAGTAATGTAGAAAGAGATTATAGGGTTATCAAGATGGCTCAGTGGGTAAAGGCTCTCTGTCTGCCAAATGTGATGATCTTAGTTCATTCCCTATGATCCACATGGTAGAAGGATGGACCTGACTTCTGAAAGTTGTCCTCTGATTTCTCCATGCACACTGTGCCCCCTTTTACACACACACAATACATACATTTTTAAATGTTTAAATGTTTTAAATGTTTAAATGTTTAAAAATTAAGCAGTAAAGATGAATTAAATATTTAAATTTTTTTCACAAGTATGGAGCATATGCATAAGACATTTGATTCCACCCCATCATGGCAATAAGTGAATAGCTAAATGAGTAAAAGTTAAACAATCAAGACTTCACATCCTACAATTAGTATTATTTTTGCAATGTTTATTTGGAACAAATACTAATGTGTAGCCGATGCTTCAAATGTAGAGGTTGCAGGCATTCCAAATGAGATGGCAATGAACTTAGTAACTAAGGCTGGGTACTGACCACATGGATATTCTTCTTTTGTCTGCTTTATAATATTCAAACCCTCTACAAAAGAACACTTCTTAAAAACTATGGTAAACCTGGTACGGAAGCATGTACCTTTTAGTCCCAGCACTCAGGAAAACAGAGGCGGGCAGATCTCTGCATAACAAATGCCAAGCCACCTAGGGCTACATACTGAGGTCCTGGGTGGGGGGCAGGGGAGCAGTAGAAAGCTTGTACTTGTGGTGCACTGTTTCTTGCTCATCTCAGTCCTTTGAGCCCAAAAGTTCTCCTTAGCGAATTAAGTGTGGTGTCCTAAGCAGGACATAGGGCATAACTAAGCAGCTGTGAGAGCATGACTGTATTATTTTCTACTTTTATAAAGTGCTAGAATTTCAGATACTGAATGGCTGGTTCCTTACCCCAGTAACTTCTTTTCTTATACTTTGAATAAAATCTATTATATCTTACATAACTCAAGGCAATCGTATGATGAAAACATATGCCTTCTTCCTGAACTTTGTACTCCTCTGACCCACGGTGCTCCATAACTGAGCACTTCTGTTTCTACAAGCTGCTCCATACTGCCACATCGCCTGCTCAGTGACCAACCCACTCTTAACCAGCCTTCCAGTGTTAGAGTCGAGTTACCTATAGGAAGTGTTTTCCCTCCACCCTCCTTGGATTTTTCCGTATAGCAATAGAGGGCATGATTCTGTATTGTGCAAATGCTCATTTCATATATCCCTCTCCAGTTATGAAAGCTATGTCCTTATGTGGAACTCTGGTTATACCCTGGTGTCTGGCAGGTGGAATGTGTGTAGTAATCGTTTGCTGACCGAGGAGCAGAGGAATGGAAGGTGGAGATGTTGCTCTCAAAGCAACTGTGACATTCCTTTCCCCCACTCTCCTGATCAGCATTCAGTTATGTGTGATGCAGCCCATTTCAGCTTAGCTGGAAGTTCTCCTAGGTAGAAAGTGTGTGAGGCCATCTCAAGGATTATGGTTTTTACTATAACAGTTCGTGTCAGTGGCCAGTTCTTACTGAGCCTTAAGCCATTCATTAGCAGCATTTACTTGCATTTGTGTCAAACTTTGATTTCTTTTTCATTCTCTAAATTTGACTTTGTGTCTTTGTTTTTGTTTTTCCTTTTCTCAGGTACTCTCTGCCCTTGACATACTCCAACCTCCACACATTGACTATTTTGAAGAAATGTATCCTAACCAGGAACTGTGAAAGAAGGGGACATTTAAAATTATTGTGTTTAGCCTGTTCTTTACTGCCTTCTGGGCGCTCATGTCATGAATTACATTGTCTCACCCTTGCAAACGTGGTCGAGTACCTGAAAACCAGGTAATTTCAAAAACCCAAGTATGTACTGGAGCTCTTTGTGATCAGATGCTGGGTGGTGATACACATGGCATCTGGGCAGATCTGTATTTAGTCTCCATGTACTTTTATGAGGTACATGATTACTATCCCATTTTGCAGATAACCAAAGAAGCAACCACGTCATACAGGATCCCCAGGGAATGGGTGGCTTTGCTATATTCAACAAACTTTCAAGAGGATAATCTTGTCCTTGTCCATCCTACATAGGATGGGGTGAAGTTAAATGTGTTCCATGAGAAAAAGTGGTGGTGCCGGGCAGTGGTGGCATACTCATTTAATCCCGGCACTTGGGAGGCAGAGGCAGGGGGATTTCTGAGTTCGAGGCCAGTCTGCTCTATATAGTAAGTTCCAGGTCAGCTAGGGCTACACAGAAAAACCCTGTCTCGGAAAAGAGCAAGCGAGTGAGCAAGAGAGGGGGGGAGGGAAGAAGAGAGAGAGAGGGAGGGGGTTGTAATGGTGGCGGTGGGAGCTATTACTTATTTAGATGTCAAACACACTAAGTTCTTTACACATAGTTATTTAATTCTAATAATAAACTGCTTTATGAGGTAGTATATTTATTGTCATTTTACAGATGAGAAAATTGAGGCACAAAAGGTAAGAAACTTGGCTGAGACCATAGAGTAGAAAGAGGTGGAATTGCTGTCTAATTCCATTTGACTTGAAAATATCATGTTCTCAACTCCTGCCCATTTGAATCTCCCCTTTTCACTAATGTTGCCTCAAGATTGTTTGTTTGTATACCAAGTAATAATGAACAGTAAAATAATACCTGTAGCAGCTTCTGAGACTGCACGAAGGATAGTGAGGTACAGACAAGGCCGCCTGGCAGTCACAGTCAGGGCATCACAGTCTCCCTTCCACAGTTAACCCAGTGAAGCGTCACCATAAAGATGGTGGATGAACATCCCGTCACTGATCGACTGGGCCACTCTGACTATATGGTTTATTAAAAGTGAGGGGTTTCATGGATACTTTAGGCATTTTACCCAAAAAGAAAACCAATTGTCTGTTTGTTACTCTTCTGATTCAGCACTAAAAAATGAAAATTTCCCCTCTTAACACTAGTTGCAACAGCGGGTAATTCTATTGTAGACAGTTGTCTTTGTTAATTTCCTTAGAAATGGGAACAGGGAAGTGCTTTCCAGGGGGGGAGAGAGCAGTTATGCTGGCTTAAGAACGAGGACACTTTATAAAGTTATAGAGTTGGTGGTGGTCCACACAGCTAGGAAGGTTCAGTGTGATAAACCAACACTTTAAGTGCTGTGATCCTTGGTGAAATTTTAATCCATCAGTCATTTATGAAATTGATGCTTTCATGCAGTGTGACTTGGTACATTTGAGGCACCTCAGCAGTATACCCTCTCAAGAAGGGACTGTGTGTTGTCTAGCTCCTGGTTGATAAGAGAGTCTTTGTCTACCTGATACTTTGGGTCAAACCAAGTCATTCCTCATGCCTTATTTTCCAAAAGCATAAAATTGACCCAGTATTGTAACTCACATCCATAATCTCAGCACTCAGAGAGGCTGGGACAGGATCTTGAGTTAAAGGTCAGCCTGGACCATATCATGAATTCAAAGCCAGCCTAAGAACATGTCTTGGAAAGATGGATAAGGGAGGGGAAGGAAGGCGGGCAAACAGAAAGAGTAAGTGGGAAGGTGAAAGAAAAAATGCCCAAATGTCTGAATAGAGTTAGCAAAGCACTTTCTCACGTCAATTTGTTGCTCAGGCAAAGGCATTAATTTTTCTTCCTGAAGATAGCCTGGAGACTGGGAGGTGCCAGTTGGAGTGAGCAGTGCTTCTTTCATCCTGCACAAGTTCCCTCTTATGCTTGGCCAGGAGCTACTTTATCCTTACAGTTGCTGAGAAGGAAATCCATATACTATAAGGCATTTTTGTCATCCAGAAGTACCATTCCTACCTCTTCGGAAATGAAGTTCTTAAAACCAAACAGAGGACTCAGGAAAGCTGTTATTCTCACGCTTACAGTTTATTGCAGCAAAAGACTACAGATTCAAATTAGCAAAGGAGAAGGCTTATCAGGCAGGTGTGGGGTTCCAATTGTGCTCTTTCAGTAGAACCATGAGTTGTCCCAGCTACGATGTATAACAACACAGGCAAGTCATACCAACTAGGGAAACTCCTCCAATTCTGTGGTATTCAGAGACTATGTTATGGGTCATGGTATGGAGCCACCCATGTACCTGAATTTCCTCTCCAGCGTTCTTTTTCTCCCTTACTAGAAGGCAGAAGCATAATCCAAAGTCCCAGGCATATAATAGCAGGTGCTTTCCAGGAATCATGTTGTAAGCTTATACGTAATGTGCCATAGACAAAACTCCCAAGGATACAAGGATACAATGGTGTCAGACAGGTACTCCAGTAGCTCAAAGGAAATTTCCCAACTGTTGTCTGGGAAAGTAATGCTTTCATTATAAGAAGGACCACATTAATCCCAGCATTGGGGAGGCAGAAGCAGATAGATCTCTGAATTTTAGGCCTGCCTAGTCTTTAGAGTGAGTTCCAGGACAGCTAGGGCTGCACAGAGAAACACTGTCTGCTCCCTCACCCCACAAAAGTGGAAGAGGAGTAGGAAGGGGGAAAGGAAGAGGAGAAGAAAGAGAGAAAGAAAGAAGAAAGAAAGAAAGAAAGAAAGAAAGAAAGAAAGAAAGAAAGAAAGAGAGAGAGAGAGAGAGAGAGAGAGAGAGGGAGGGAGGGAGGGAGGGAGGGAGGGAGGGAGGGAGGGAGGGAGGGAGGGAGGAAGGGAAGGAAGGAAGGAAAGAAAGAAAGCCAGGAAGAAAGAGAGAGAGAGAGAGAGAGAGAGAGAGAGAGAGAGAGAGAGAGAGAGAGGAGAGAGAGAGAGAGAGAGAGAGAGAGAGAAAGGAAGGGAAGGAAAGGAAGAAAGGAAGGAAGGAAGAAAGGAAAGGAAGAAAAAAAGAAACAAAGAAAAGGAAAGAAACAGAGAAAGAAAGAAAGACACCAAGACACCTGTGACTATTGTACAGTTGTAAAGATCGTTCAGGAAGGCATGGCTAGCTTGGAATCCAGGATACTAAAGGTTTGTGTTGTAGCGCAGCTGACAGATGAAAGGGAAGGAAGTGCCTTGGTTACATGTGCACTCTGCCTTTGTTCACTCCTTCAGTATTCTAAAATGAGTCATCTGCTTTTTGTTTTTCTATAATACAAATGAATTTGTCATAGCCTAAGGGAAAATTTTTTTCTCTAGTTTCTCTTCACTTGAGTAATAAGAAAAATTATTACCTAAAATACAGATATATTAAAGATTAACAAAGTCTTAAATTACCATATAAATTGAATATATTACTTACCTGTTTATGGACTCTTAGAAATAGGAACACTCATTATTAAATGTGGTTTTAGACAGTAGGCTGTTTTCTCTTTCAGAGAATTGCTACATCATTGTGCATTTTAGAGGAGGTACTATTTTGGCTTTTAAATACAGTTGGCCCTCTTCTGTTAGTGTGTTCAAAAACTAAAATTCAGCCGACCACACATGGAAATCTTCATGAAAAATAGTTCATCAATAATGAGTATGCACATATTCCTTTCCTTATTTTTCCTAAATATTGTGTCAAATATTTACATAATGTTCATGTTATATTAGGTATAAGGTATATTATATATTAGGTATATTAGGTATAAGTCATCTAGAAATGTCTTAAAGTAATGAGAGAACCTGGCAGTACAGACCAGTGCTTTGAACGTTTGTCTAGTATGGGCAAGAACCTGGGTTCAGTATCCCTTGCACTGAGGAAGAAAGTGTACAGGAGGGTCTGTGTAGGTTACACACACCATGTATTGGAGGGATTCTGGCATCTGATGCGGGGCCTGGAACAAGCTCATGCAGATACTGAGGGCACACTGTATGTGGTCATGGCTTGGTGCTATTAGAAACTGGTTTTGAGGCCTACTTGAGACTTGTTTTAGACAAGTTCTAAATATATTGTTGGATGTAATGAACTTGTTTGTTTTGGTATATTTAATTGAAGACATCCATATTTAGAGTCAGTCAGTCTCTCTCTTCCCCTTCCCCGTCTTTCTGTCTCTCTCTACCCTGCCCCCTGCCCATACCTCTATGTATGTGATTACTCATGTTTTGCCCAAGTTGTGAGGAGAAAGGTAATCTCCCACTGTACATACATTTACCACATGGTTATACTTTTTTCTAAGATAGCGAAATTTGCAATGTTATGTTAGTTACATAATCTTAATACACAGACATTGTAAAACCAAAAGGGGGGGGAGGGATTAGAGACATGGTTCAGCAGTTGAGGGCACTTACTGCTCTTTCAGAGGACCTGAGTTCAGATCCCAGTACATATATTGAATGACTAACAACTATCTGTCTCCAGGGATATACTTGCTATCTGGCCTCCATGGGTACACAGACATGTAATTACAAATAATAAAAACAAGTCTTTGAAACAATTGAAAGTTGGCCCTGGAAGCAGAGTCCTATAATCTTAGCACTTGGAAGGGGAAAGGTAGAGAGAAGATCAGGACTTCAAAGCCAGCCTTGTCTCAAATCTTTCACTATCTTTCTGCCAAAGCCCTAGTTGAATAGTTTTTGAATTCCAGAAAAGCTGAGTTTTACAAGCATTTTGATGTAATCAGATGTGCAGGATCAATATGTAGCTTTTGTGCAGTTAATTATTTGCTTCCCAGATAGACTGAAACTAATAAATGATTATATTGGTGCCTTCTAGGAATTTGGCTTAGATTTTTATATAGTCTGCATCTTGAGATTATTTCTTCAAGCAGCTAAAAATAGCTCAGTATATAGATTACTGTTTACACACTTGCCTGTAGAAGGCAGCAGATACAGAAGAAGGAAGTTCCACTATAACTTCAGCGTTACTTTATTTTACATTTGTCTATTGTATGAGGTGGGCATGAGCACACGCATGCCACGGTGTTCAGATGAAAGGGAAGGAAAGGCTGGGGGATAGGAAGAGCATGCAGGCAGCAGCTCCCTAGCACATGGCTTCAGGGATCTAACTCAGGTTGTCAGGTTTGGCAGCGGGTGCCTTTACCCACAGGGATGTCTGGCCAGCACCACAATTGAACAGAAAGTATTAGTCTAGTAAGTATATTATTTGACTTTGTTTTACTAAACCAACGAGTTATTTTTGAGTGGATTATGGTTTCTGTTTTGAACTTCTGTTTCTGTTAGGAAATCTATATGAAAATAGTTTGCACCTTAATAACATTTAGCTACTGAAATTAAACCCAGAGAAACAGTTCTAATTGTTTGACCAAGAACCAATAATTTCTTCATCTGGGATTCTACACTTTATGCAGTGCACATAAACATGGCCCTTAAAAGTACCGGATGCTTGCTGAATTAGAAGTAAATACTAATTTTTTTTGGGAAAGGCTTATTTTTAGCTTGAGATATAATCTTAATGTTTTGTGTAGAAGAATCCACACACTGGCTTTTGGACATTAGGCTTGGGTATTGCAAAAGTGTTTAATGATAGGGATTTCAACCCTTTGAAACCTCTGAGAGATAGTTCTGTAACCTTTGGATAGTCCAGGAGCCAGTGCAGAGAAGAACCCACAGAGGAAGTTCATGGGTAATCACACTCTTCTACACACCAACAGTGTGGCATGGACCAGAAGGCCACCTGGGAGTTTTAAAGAGACACATTGAGAATTTCATATTGTGTTCTGTGAGTGTGAGCATTATTACCCTTATTTGTAGGGTTTTTTTTGTTTTTGTTTTTGCCTGTTTTTTCAGCCCTGAGTTCCTGTCACTCAGAAGAGTGGCTGACATAATAGGTACAAAATAAGCATTTTAAGTGATTAAAGAAAAAAAGGGATCTCTGTCTTATAGATTTTGTGATCTAGTGTAAAATTTAATAAAAAAGATGATGATAATATAAGTTGAAAAGTATTATGATGATTTGAAAACATGATTTGGGACTGATAATGCATGGCTATAATCCCAGCACCTGGGAGGCAGAAGAACAAGGATTAGGTTCAAGTCTAGCCTGAGTTACTTGCTGTCTTGAGAAATAAACAGGTATAGTGAGGACACAAGATTTGATGATCACTGGTTCTATTTTAATTTTAAAGGCTGAATTACTTGAAGAGCATTTGATGATTTTAATACAAAAGCTTTCACTTAGTGTCACTTAGAGGTAAAAAGCATGGCTCTTTACCTCTGAAGCATTAGAAGTAGAGGCAACTGCAAGAAGAATATAGCGGAACAACCAAGGACTAGCTGGATTCCCACTTAGTGATCATTTCATCCATGTCTAGTCTGTTTCGTTTATTCATTCACCAAAGAACTGTGGTATGTATGACTTTAAACGAATTTCTGTGAATGCAGACTTTTGTTGTTGTTGGTGGTAGTGGTGGTTTTTTTGTTTGTTTGTTTTTTTGGATTTGGTTTTTTCGAGACAGGGTTTCTCTGTGTAGCCTTGGCTGTCCTGGAACTCACTCTGTAGACCAGGCTGGCCTCAAACTTAGAAATCCGCCTGCCTCTGCCTCCCAGAGTGCTGGGATTACAGGCGTGCCACCACCGCCCAGCATGGAGACTTTCAAAAAAAATTTTATTCCTGTCTTCATTTTAAGATGAAGAAACTCAGATCTGGAGAAATGGCTCAGTTGTTAAGAGCACTGGCTGTTCTTACAAAGGACCAGGTTTGATGCCCAGCATCTGCATGACAACTCACAACTGTGCTAACTCCAGTTCCATCAGATCCAGTGTCCTCTTCTGGCCTCTACAGGCACCAGGCATACATGTGGTATGCAGGAAAAACATTCATGTACATAAATTTTTAAATTAAAAAGGAAGAAATAAAGTAGCTAATGGATGTGGTAGGATGTGTCAAAAGAATATAGACAAGTGATATTAGAGTTTAAAAGGCGGAGAGGAGAGTTGGCATGGCTTCACCCAGGAAAACCAAATGGTTCAGATCTTCATCAAAGGATAGGAAGAGTTTAGACAAGTGACACTGAAGAGGGTGGATATTCCAGTGGAGTAGCAGAAACAAACTGTAGTCTTTGTTTGGCTAGAGATTAGCATGCCACTTGTTAACTGTTCTGAGCTGGGCCTAGGTTGACTGTTTCCAGGTTATTAGCCTCCTTCTAAAGCACAAATAATAAGGGTTCACACAGATGTACAAAAAGTTAAAGATAACTTTACTTGGAGCATAGAGATAGTACAGATTAGAAAGGTATACACTGTTAAGATCAACAGCTGGCCACATACAGGCGAGTTGTTGAGGGCCACAGCAGACGGTCCCTTTCCATGGGGCCTATAAGAAGGAGCGTTTGGTTGCTTAGGGATATAGTTTGGGCAGTTCTTTATTTTGATAGATTAATAATTAGGGACACAGTTTGCCTTACAGTACATGCACCCAAAACTAAATAAGACCAGCTCAGCCTTTCCATTCTTTATACCCACATACATTGAAAGTATACCTGAATAGTAATTGTCCCAAATTTGATTTTTGTTAGGAGCAGAGATACCTACACTTGTTCAGAGAGATATGTATATGTAGCCCAGTTCAGATAGAAATCTGAGAGAGTCCTGATGTAACTGGGTGCTTTGTTTGGAGACGGGGGTTATAGGCATAGATTGGAAGAGGGAGGAGATTTATGACCAAAACCAAACATGGTCCCTGGTTACTAAAAACTATGTCCTATGCTTGCCTTCCTCATATCTGTTGTGTTGGGGAGTAAAATCTATATATTTTGCAGCTTATGGAGTAATAATGTTCATCTTTGACTCTGATTGTATTAAGAGACATTGAAGATCTCATCTTTTTGTAAATGAAAACTGTAGTATAATAAAATGTTGCCAGTGTAGATAGAGACTCATTTAAAAAAAAAAAAACCAACTATTTTTAGGTGGTTAGATATTGAGACAGATTTCATGTAGCCCAGGCTGGCCTCAGACATGCTTTGTGGTTAAGTATAGGATGACCTTGAGAGATTTTCATCCCACTGCCTCCACCTCTCAGTTGCTGGGATACAAGCATGCTGTCCCACTTTGCACTACTGAAATCAGACCTAAGGCTTCTTGTAAGCCAGAAAAGCATTCTGCTTAGCTGCATCTACAGTTCTTAAAATTGATATATTTGTTTAAGAAAAGCAAAACTATTCCAAAGTCTTTGTGGCTTCTATTGATTGGTTTTTTTAGGTAGGGTCTCAGTCTAGCCCAGGGTTATATCCTATAAACAGGCTGGCCTCAAAATCATGTTTCATTCAGCCTTCACAAAAGGCATTGGGAAAGAGAAAAGCCAGCTTTATCTGTCAAATGAAGAAGGTGGGGTCTTCACCTTCTTCCAAGAAGGAAGGGTCTCAGTCTAGCCCCTGGTTATATCCTATAACCCAGGCTGGCCTCAGATTCATGTTTCTTGGCTCTCAGACTCTGGCCTTTTTGTTTGGGATGCTCTTGTTTTGTTTTGAGGCAGGCCTTATGTACCCCAGGCTAGCCTTAAAATCCTGATCCTTGTACCTCCACCCTACAAATGATGAGATTACAGGTTTGCACAGCCACATCCAGTTCTGTGCAGTGCTAGAGACTGATCCAGGGCCTTGTGCAAGCTGAGCAAGCACTTCAGGTACTGGGCACATCCCCAGCCCTTTTGTCTTACCACATATATACTTTCAGTTGTAGTGACAGAGACCCAGCCAACAACTGCCTGGACAGTACCAGACTGCTTTCTATGGTGCTTGCTGGTTTTTTGGTGGTAGAATTTACAGTTAATTTTTTTTCAATCATTTACTTTTAAGGTGTGAGTGTGTGTTTCTACATGAGGTCAGTTGTGTCCAATCCCTCTGGAGCTGGAGTTACAGGCAGTAGTAAGCCATCTGCTGAGGGTACTGGGAACTGAATTTCAGTCCTGTGTAAGAGCAGTATGTGTTCCAATGATCCACCTCTCCAGCCCCCAGATTTTTAAGTCAGGTTTAAGTTGAAATTGAGGTAGTTTTAATTTGTGACATTCTATACAATAAATTAGT
Organism: Apodemus sylvaticus; assembly: GCF_947179515.1. Classification (NCBI taxonomy): domain Eukaryota; kingdom Metazoa; phylum Chordata; class Mammalia; order Rodentia; family Muridae; genus Apodemus; species Apodemus sylvaticus. The sequence continues at coordinate 45,116,733 of NC_067481.1, forward strand.
TTGCTTTAAAAGGAAAAGGAATTTGCCATTCGAACACTTAAACAGAATGACCTTTTATTCCATTGATTTCTATGGAGAAGCTCAGGCATGCTTCAGAAAAGGTCAGTGGTTCTCACTGAAGCACACCAATTCCTCTCTGTTTGCAAAGTCACCGTGCTTTTGTTGCAGAGCTGATGATGAGATTTAGAGCTGACCATTTATTAAAAGAGAACATAGCTTGCTTGCTCTGGCACATTGCTATTTTTCTTGTCTTCAGAAAGCATTGTTTGAAATGAACAATATCCACAAACCAGAGTCTCTTGCCCATGTATTAATGCTTTCACTTTCAGTTGAAATCTAGGTTGAAATTTTCTTCTCTGTGGACTTGATTTGAAAAGGAGGAGAAAAGTAAAGAATGAGAATTCATAAAGTCTTGTATTTATGGTTGGAAATTTTCCTTCAGTTGGATATGGCAGGAGTTTAGAATTCATATTTGAAACAGATTAGAGCATGTTTTAACTGTTGTTCTTTTATAAGAGAATCTGGCTGAGAGAGTTTGGTAAACTATAGCATGCATGGATTTTCTGTGTCCTTTGGAAAAGTCACATGCATCACATTGAGATAAAGATGCTTGAGCCAGGCCTGATAACTAAAGTTTGATCCCAAGAACCATCCCCCACAGTGGAAAAACAGAACCGACTCCCCAAAGTTGTCCTTGACCTCTATAGGCTCTTACTCCTGATCAATCATAAATGACTTTAGAAATATTTTAAAAACAGGTTCGCCGAGCGGTGATGGCACATGCCTGTAATCCCAGCACTCTGGGAGGCAGAGGCAGGCGGATTTCTGAGTTTGAGGCCAGCCTGGTCTACAGAGTGAGTTCCAGACAGCCAGGGCTACACAGAGAAACCCTGTCTCAAGCAATAACAACAACAACAACAACAAAAGATTTAAAAAGTTTAAAAAAAAAAAAGTAAAACAGGTTCAATCCTGGGATTGATAGCATATGGGAGCTGGAGATTGGCAGATCTGTATGAGTTTAGAGAAAGGCCATTTTTTGGACGGGGAATTTTCATTATGTATCCCAGACTGGCCTCAAATGTAGCAGTTTTCCTGCCTAAGCCTCCTCAGTTCTGGGAATGTACCGCATAACTGCTATACTTGGTTTAAGATGAAGATTCTTTTAAAAGAAAGAAAAATAATTGTAAAACTTTCTAAATGTGAAGCCAACTTAATATTTAATATTCTAAGATCTCTTTTTATAATCTGGCTTACTGTTGTATGCTGTACAGTGTAAATTGGAAATAGATCGATCTGTTTCCATTATTTAAAATTGGTAAATAAGCTGGGGGATTGTGGCACACACCTTTAGTCCCAGCACATGGGAGACAGAGGCAGGCAGATTTCTGAGTTCCAGGCCAGTGTGATCTACAGGGTAAGTTCTGGGACAGCCAGGGCTACACAGAGAAACCCTGTCTCGAAAAACAAAACAAGAACAACAAAAATCAGTAAAAAGTGATTGGAACTAAAGTTAGCTTTTCAGGGCTTTCTCTTCACATCTATTCTATAGAAAATGTTTGATACAATGGGTTCTCCATTTTCTCAATCCAGTTAAATCAGTTAAAGGCACTGATTTTATTCTATAAAAGTATATAATATCAGTAGCTCATTGCATGTAGAGCATGTGTTCTTCAGTAGCCAGCTTGCTCTACTTTGAATTCTAGATAGATAATGAGCATTTAACCCAACAGGTTATTTGTAATTTTTAAAAACTAGGACTCATTGTATAGACCTAACTGGCCTGGAAATCAATATGTAGACCAGACTGGCTTCACACTCAGATCCACCTGCTGCTGCCTCCAAAATGCTGGGATTAAAGGTGTGCACCACTGTGCGCAGCTAGGTAATTTGGGGCGGGGGGATGTATTTGATTTTTTTAAGACAGGGTTTCTCTCTTATAGCCCTGGCTATCCTGGAACTCACTCTGTAGACCAGGCTGGCCTCAAACTCAGAAATCTGTCTGCCTCTGCCTCTGCCTCTGCCTCTGCCTCTGCCTCTCAGAGTGCTGGGATTACAGGCGTGTGCTACCACCGGCTCCAGCTAGGTAATTTTTATGTAACTGTATGGAACCTTTCTCATGTGCTCACCTGGAACTGCTTCAGTGACTAGCCCTATTAAGGTGCCTACTTAGCCATGGGATTTTTTTTTTTGGACATATTTGCATAACATCTTCACAATGTAGAGGAGGCATTTCTAATAGTTTACAAACCCACATGCTTCTCATTCTCTGAATGCTATAATAAATTGTTTTATTCACTTTTTGTATTTTGATTGTTTTCGTTAATTCTGTGTGCGGTGGTATGAAAGCCAGGAGTCAACATCAGGTGTTTTTCTCAGTTGCTCTCCAAAATAAAATAGTTTTATTTTGGTTTTGTTGTTGTTTTAGTTTGTTTGTTTGTTTGAGACAGGATTTCTCAATGTAACTGGCCTAACTGTTCTGGAACCTGCTCTGTAGACCAGGCTGGCCTTGAACTTCAAAGATTCTCCTCCCTCTGTCTCCTGAGTACTGGAATCAAAGAGGCGTACACCACCAATGACTCTCCTCCAAATTTTTAAAGGCCAGGTCTCTCACTGAAACTAGCCCTCATGGACTGAGCTATACCTGCCTGCTCAGCAAGACCCAGGGAGTCTTCTGTCTGTAACTCCCTAGCACTGATACTACAGCATGCCACTGTGCCTAGCTTTTCTCTGGGATTGTATGCTGGGATTGAACTCTGGTCCTTATGTTTACCGTTCCCTCCCTGCCCTGGATCAGTTTTATTTTTTCACTTTATTCTAAAATGAGTTAGCAGACCAGACAGAGGAATATGGAAATTGTCTTTCCCTATTTCCATATTTTGGTTTTGTTGTTGTTGGTGGTGGTGGTGGTGGTGGTGGTGGTGGTGGTGGTGGTTGGTTGGGTTTTGTTTTGTTTCTAAAGATTTATTTATTTATTTCTATGTAAGTACACTGTCCTCAGACACCCCAAAAGAGGGCATCAAATCTCTTTATAGATGGTTGTGAGCCACTGTGTGGTTGCTGGGATTTGAACTCAGGACCTCCAGAAGAGCAGTTGGTACTCTTAACCATTGAGCCAACTCTCCAGCCCTTACTCCGGCCCTACCCACTCTGGTCTCACTCCCTGTAGCTGTCTTAAGACACCCCAAAAGAGGCCATCAGCTCTCATTACAGATGGTTGCGAACTACCATGTGGTTGCTGGGATTTGAACTCAGGACCTTTGGAAGAGCAGTCAGTGCTCTGAACCACTGAGATATCTCACCAGCCCTTGTTTTGTTTTTGAGACAGGGTCTTGCCGTGTATAGACCAGGCTTGCCTTGAACTCATGGCAGCACCCCTGTTCCTACCTCCCAAATATATGCACCATCATGCCCGGCCAGAGTATTCTGACATTAGTCTGCCCAGCAACATGGTTCCCTTTCTTGTGAATACAAAGACTTGGTGGTTCCTCCAATAAGTGTTCTTGGTATTGACCACCGTTCTAGGTTTATTTCAAAATCATTATGATTGGTTCAGAATTCAGCTAGCCTGAGATCAAAGGAGGGAAATCTCCTACAGTGACAGAAGCTATGGCATGCTGAAGTTGACTCCTAGGTTTGAATATTTTCTTTGTGTCTTACTGTTTGTGTGATCTTGAGCATGTTTCATAATCTCATGGTGCCTCTATTTCCTCATTATGAAATTTAAATAATAATGGTTACTGCCTCAGTTATTTCAAAGACTAAAATGAGACAGATGGGCAGGGGAGCATTTGGAACTGTAGTCAGGGAAGGCCTCACAGAGCTAGAACTCAGCAACACTATAAGAAAGTAGCAGGGTCTGTTAAACACACGGGTGTCTGATGGCATTGACATGAGTAAGTGGACTTCCTTTCTTAAAATATGTTTATATTCTGGTCATATTTACCTGCCACTCCCCCCCCCACCTTCCTACTCTTCAAAATTTTGTGTCCTCTAGGGTAATGAACCATACAGCCCAATTTGTGCTGCCCATATATAATGTGTTTGGGCGATCCATTGGAATATAGTCTATCCATCAGAGGCCACACACTTAAAGAAGCCTGACTGCGTCTCCCAGCAGCCATCAACTGTAAATGGCTCCTCCATATACTGGAAAGTTGACTGGCTCGATCTTATTCGGGTCTTGTGCGGGTGATGATAGCCATTATATGTTCATGAGTGGTAGAAGGACTGTCACAGAGTTCTGGAAGTAAGTAGCAGACTGTCTCTGGTTATGGTGAAGAACATGTTTTAAGTTTTATCTTTTTAATTTTTAATTTTTTTTAAATTATGTGTATGTTTCTTTATGTGTATGCCCATGGAGGCCAACATAGGTGTTGGGAATCAAACTCAGTCCTCTGGGATGCTAGAGATTGCTCTTGATCTCTGAGCTGGCCTTCTAGCCTCTGAGTGTTTGTTTTTAAATTATGTGCATGTGTATGATTGAAATATGCACACACACACACACATACACATAGGATATGTTCATGTAAGTGCAGATGCCCATGGAGGCCTAAGAGGGCACTGGATACTCTGGAATGGGAGTTATAGGTGGTTGTAAGCTGCCCAGTATGGGTGCTTGAAATCAAGTCAAGGCTCTATAAGAACAGTATCCACTGACCATCTCTCCAATCCTATTGGAAATTAAATTAATTGAATTTTTTTTGAAAGAGAGAGAGAAGGTTTCTCTCTGTAGCCCTGGCTGTCCTAGAACTTGCTCTGTAAACCAAGCTGGCCTCAAACTCACAAAGATCCTCCTGCCTTTGCATTCCAAGTGCTGGGATTAAAGGCATGTGCCACCATACTCATCAATTTTCACTGATGTATTTATTTTTTATGTGCGTTGATGTTTTGCCTTCATGTGTATCTATGAGTGTGTTGGATCTTCTGGAACTGGACTTAGAGACAGAATTGCATAATAGGCATTTGCTGCTGAAAGGGGAGGAAAGAGAAGTCTGCTAAGGAACAAGGATTCTTTAACCACTCTCCAGCTCCCATCCTCTGTGCTGACCCCCAGGCCTACTGTAGAAAAGCTTCAGACTGAAGGAGAGGCCAACATATAAGTCCCAGCCATAGGGACCCACCCCATCTCCCTATCCACAAATGTCCCTAAATTTAGGAGTGGTCCTGGGTTTGCACCCTGCTGCGCCCACATCAGTCCTGGAGAATAGAATGGTTACATTAGTCAATAGATGTTGTCCCTCCTAGTCTGCAAAGACTGCTGGGTCCTCCCCAGTTGCTGACATGAGGGTTACCCCTGAGCAGTGGTTTGGTTCTGTAAGTCTTTATGTCTAAATAAAGTGTGGGTGGTAAGTGCCCCTGAAGCGCTCTGGGGCTATGGCAGGGCTGGAGTGGAGGAGTTGGGTGGGGCTTGGGGGGTGAAGCTTGAGAGTGATACTAGAGCCTCTAGTCAGGGCAGCAGGATCCTCTTTCCTTTGGCTAGACTTCTTCCTCCCTTGCTGCCCACTTGTAGCCTGATTTTGGCTACTTTGTTGATTTCTTTTTTCCACCCTTTCCAACCCCCTAACATTAGATAGAAGGGAAGAAAGGATAGAGGGGAACAGAGGAAACTTATCAGTAGACTTCCTCCTGCTGATTAGGCACATTGAGTTCCTCAGGGCAAGTTTGATTTTTGCCATTCAGATACCTAATTTCTTCTTTCTTCCTTGCACACAACTACTTAATAAACTGTGACCAGCAGCAACCAACCACCAGCACCTCTGCCTCTCAGGGCCTTGCATTTATATACCCTCTGAAGAGTCCCAAGAATTCCAAATGTCACGCAATCGCAGAAACTATCTGTACCAGCAAAACCACACCCCTGCTAGAGCATGAGGCAAATCAGCTGCTCTGGACAATCTGAAACAGCCCTATATCCCGTATCTGGGATTAAAACAAAAACGAAATTCTCACTACATGTGTGAACTGCCACGTGGGTCCTGGGAACTGCACCCTGGTCCTCTGGAACAGCAGGCAGTGCTCTTATCTGCTGAGTGGCCATCTCCAACCATAGAGTAAAATTTTGTAAAAGTAAGGTTTTTAGTTGTTGTGCTGGGGTGATACATGACTACGTGGTTAATCGCATTGGTTGTTCTTCTGGAGGATCCAGGTTTGGATCTGTAAGCCCATCCCAGGGCATCAGTCCAACCCTGGCTGCAGATCACCCGCCTCACTGGGCCATGAACCTACATGTAGGCAAAACACTCAAGAAAAATTTAAAGGTCCTAGCTCTTAATTTGGAATGGACTAACTCTAGTACCTTGTGTTCTTTTTCCCTTGAAGATATGGTTAATAGTAGCACTGCTAAACCATCTGTCCAGAGTAGATCCTCTGTGGACCTTCCTGCTTTTCTATTACTTTTACCAACTCTTTCTCACTAAATAGATTTTTGGCATAAATTGCTCCTTCAGCCTGAAATCTCGAGAACCTCCTCCCTGTAACAATTGTCACATCTTCTTTAGGGTCTTTGCCAGCCCTTCCGATCTGCACAAAGGTTACCCAGGTTATTTTTAAAAGGAGGCTGTTTAAAAGTTCTGACTCAGAATTTTTCCCTTCTCTCCTTTAAAGAGTCACTAGAGTTGGAACAACTTATTCGCACCAGCTCTTTGAAACACCTTTGTTCCAGGTGAAGTGGGGATGGGAGAGCTCCACTCTAATCTTTTCACCTCTCCATTAAAATATAAATATATCTCTAACCCTCCCCAGCTGGTGCGAATGAAATGCAGCAGCTCTGGACTTTAGCGGATCAGATCTACAAAGGCACACCTAATTTGAGCCTCTGAGAAGCCAGAGAGCCCTATTATCATCTCACAGACTGCTTACCCTTCTGCTTAACCTTTGATTGTGAGCTGCCTGCCAGACGTAATTCAGGTGTGGGGGCTTAAGGAAAACTCCTGGGACTAGATGTATTTGATCTTTCTGTCATGTCTCACTGTTGTGACTCCATGTTTTTTTTTGTTTGTTTGTTTGTTTGTTTTTTGGTTTTTTTTTTTTAAGGTTGCTAGGTACCAGGGTGCATGTGCTAGGTGGAGACCTGGAGGTTTCAGAAGCCACTATAAATATATCAGACTCACCTTAATTGGAGGATGTGGGGAATCAGTGGGGCGCGTAGCTACTTCACAGACCAGCTGTGTCTCCTGCTAGCAACTCGATTTGAGAGCAGTACCTCAGGAAACTTAATAGACCTAACACTAGCACAGGCCTGTATTTTATCAGTGAGCTCTTTATTTCTATGCTACTGGTTCTAATGTTTTGCTCTATGCATGTTGTTAAATATTAATACCCCTGGATCACATAATTGGCCATAGGTTTAATGTTACATATCTAATTGGAACTCTTTTTCCTCTTACTGATACTTAGAGGAGGCAAGAAAACCAGATGGTAGAAAATTGGATTAGGTTGTACTGAGCCTGGTGGTGAAAGCTACTTAGGAGGCAGAGGTAGAAACTTCAAGGCCTGCATGGACTACAAAGGAAGTTCAAGGCCAGCTATTTTTATTACTCTTATCTACTTGTGGGGGAGGGGTGCTCACTCAGAAACTAAAGAACAACTTGCAGGAGTTGGTCAGTTGAGCCTTTGCCCACTACACCACTTTGCCAGCTCAGGCTTTGGCTTCAGATGTGTACAGTGCTCAATTGCAAGATGCTAACCTATAGCTGGTTGTTAATGCCAGGAATTCACATGGGAAGTTCCCTGAGTTCTCACAGAGATTAGCTCTTAAGAGTTCTCTTTTTTAATTTTCAGTTTGTAGGAAACCAAATATGTAGACCTACTTACTTTTTTAAGATCTATTGCTCTATTTGTACCACTTGTCTTCATGACAGAAGAGGGCATCAGATCCCTAGATAGTCGTGAACTACCATGTGGGTGCTGAGGATTGAACTCAGGACTTCTGGAAGAACAACCAATACTCTTAACTGCTGAGCCGTCTCTCCAGGCCACCTACACTTCTTAAAGTGACTCATTCCTATAGAAAACTCTTTTCCTGGCACAAGAGCTTTTTGTACATATGTGACTGAATCTAGAGGAATGTACCTGTGATGAACATAATGTTTTCCAGGACCAGAAGAACTCACATAAGACTGCATTAATACATGAACAACACAAGCTGAGAGATGGGCCATCTCAGTGGAGTGAGTTCCAGGACAGCCAGTGCTAAACATACAGAAATCCTGTCTTGAAAAACAAAACAAAACAAAAACAACAACAAAAAAAAACAACAAAAAAAAAGAAAACAACAACAAAAAGAGTACCTACTGTTATTTCAGAGGACCCAGCTTCAATTCGCACTATCAACTTAGTGGCTTATAAGTAACCCAGGTCCCAAGGGATCTGACACCCTCTTCTGGCCCCTAGCCACCAAGTATGCATGCAGTACACAAATAATACATGTGGGCAAAGCATCTATACACATGGAAAATAAAATAATTAAAAAATAAAAATACAGCCAGGCAGTGGTGGCACAACCCTTTAATCCCAGTACTTGGGAGGCAGAGGCAGGCAGATGTCTGAGTTTGAGGCCAGCCTGGTCTACGGAGTGAGTTCCAGGACAGCCAGGACTACACAGAGAAACCCTGTCTCAAAAAACCAAAAAAATATAAAATAAAAATAAAGTGTACTACAAGGCCAAAAAGTTAAAAGATAGCAATTGAATAGCCAGGAGTAGGCACATTTATAATCTCAGCATCTGGGAGGCTAAGACCAGCCTGAGCTACAAGGTGATACCTCTCTTCCTTAAGAATGAATAGTCTTAAGCACTCCTGTAATCCCAGCACTCTGGGAGGCAAAGGCAGGCGGATTTGAGTTTGAGGCCAGCCTGGTCTACAGAGTGAGCTCCAGGACAACCAGGGCTACACAGAGAAACCCTGTCTGGGGGGGGGGGGGGGGAATCCAAAAAACCAAAAAAAAAAAATGAATAGTCTTTTCTTCCTTCAGCAGTGATGCTCTTTTGAGATTGCCTGGTCTTTCATTTTGAAATCCCACTGGCTTGAAAGAACTATTTAGAATGTTGTCAGTTTTCTTTTGTTTTTATTTTTGGGATTTTTGGGGGGATTTTGTTCGTTTGTTTTGGTTTTTCGAGACAGGGTTTCTCTGTGTAGCCCTGGCTCTCCTGGAACTCACTCTGTAGACCAGCCTGGCCTCATCCGCCTGCCTCTGCCTCCCATGTGCGTCAGTTTTCTTCTTATGTTCTTTTACTTCACCTGGAGTCTTTCCCCACTGACTCTCAACATACCTGGTAGAAGGAAAGAGGGAAGGATAAGAACACAGTCATACATTTTTTTCAAGTGGTCCTGAGTTCCTATCTTAATCCCCTGCCCAGCTTTCTAACTTCTCACCTTGAGAAGGTTACTTGATGGCACTCTCCTTAACAAGTGGGTGAATTATGTGTGTCCAGCATCTGGCACAGCTCCTGGTACTGAGGCTTAACAAGCTCTGCCCTTTCTCCTTGTGAGGATGATAATGATGGCTGCCACCTCATACCTTTCCCTTTTGTGCCAGACACTGTGTGATTCTAAACACAGTTGCCTGAATCCTGGCAAGAACATCATTGTGCCTATTTTATAAGCACAGAAAAGTTACATAACTTGCCTAATGTTGCCAACGTAAATGGCAGAGTCAAGATTGTAACCCTGGTCATTTAGGGTCTGCACCTTCCCACCCGCCAAGTCTGTTCAACTTCTTATTTTCAAAGATCAGTTTCCAAGCCTTTTTCCCTTCTGAAGTGTAATTATTTTGTTCTTATCTTGTCATGTGGTTTTATATTTCTGGGGTTTGCTTCATTTTTTAACGAACAGGGTAGAGTTGAGAACAAGGGCTGGACTCTAGCACCAGAGGTCTGGTTCCAGCTGGTGTGACCTCTGATTCGTTCGTTTACCCTTCTAGATGCCCTTCTTCTCTATGTAGTGATTTTGAAAATAGGACTGACTTCTCTGAGTTAGTGGGAATAGGAAAAACAAAGTAAAGTGAGGTGCATAACAAAATGTGAAGACTGTAGCAATTGTTCTTCCTTTTGGCCAAGTGTCTGTGTCCATGCATGAAATAATTCTGTTTCCTTGTTGTCCTTGCCGTGTCATTCTTTCATACAGTGCCAGTCTCTCCTCGGTCCCTTGACTGTTTGCCACACATCCATCCATCCTCTTTCTCCGTCCCGTCATTGAGTTAGCATGCTCTCGACACCCACTTAGTACCCAGTCAGTATTTATGGATGCTAATGATGATGGTTAAACAAAGATGCTCCTGGCATCAGTCCTGCAGACTCAGACTACTTGAGTAATCATGACTTCTTAAAAACAGAAAAGTACTCAATCATCTTACTGTTAATAGAAGGTCAGAATTTGATGTCAGCGTTTGTTTCTGTGGTGATTGTGTTGCCCTTTCTCTGCAGGATTGCCTTTGACAGTGGGGCAGTCAGTATTTCTGGCATGAAGCTGATTATCCCGAGTTCTTAAATTACTTCCTAAAGTAGATGTAGCGTTCTAAGGATGGGTTAAGTAAATATTGATCATAGTTCACATTTGTTTTAATTGAAGCAAGAGGTCAGGGAAAGCTTACCATTGAGGTTCTAGATTAATTTTCTAATCTTCTCATAATCTTTTCTATCAGAATAAATTATACAAACCTGTTTTTACTTCTGAACACCCCTCCTCCTTTTCCTTCCTCTCTGTCCCACTTCATTTCCTTGATCCCCAGAATATTTTTTTAGCCCTATTTTTACTCTGATTCTGTCCTAAGCAGCCTTTGTGGCAGTCTGGCAGGAAGTGGTGTTTGGTCATTGTCATGCCCAGCTCCGCTGCAGACACTTAGTGTGCATTATTCTAAAGATGTCCTGTCATTGGGTTAAGTTTATACATATATATATATATGTATATATATATACATATACACACACACACACACCGGTGATCTGTTTACATGAGTTTTTAAAGATCATTTTTACTTAATCATGTGCATCCTTTTGTCTCTGTGTAGGAGTACATGCACATGGGTACTGTTGCCTTGAAGTCAGAAGACTTGAGCAGCAGATGTCCTACAGCTGGAGATAAAGGGATTTTTAAAAAATGATATGTAATTGTCTTTTGCAGAGAAATATGAGCATGGTGCACTAATACCCTATATGTGACATTTCATTTGATAGAAAGTAAAGACTGATATTTGCTTATTCCTTTTCTATTTTCCTTTTTTCTGTGTATTGGGCCCTAGAGATTGAACAGTGGCCTTGTATGGGCTCTTTTTCTGAGCTGCAGTCCCAGCTATCTTTATTTTGAGACAGTCTCACTAAGTTGTACAGGCTGGGCTTGAACTTACTGTGTAGCACAGGAAGGCCTCAAAGTGGGGGTCCTGCTGCCTCAGACCCCTGAGTAGCTCATGGCATCACTGAAAAACACCTCAAGCCCAAGAAGTTAACCACAGTAACCATCCTTCTCTGACGCCTGCAGCTGCTGGCCACAGACCCCAGGGCTATAACATTGTCTGAGCAAGCACTGTGTTTCCAAGGGAAACCCCTAGCCTGCTTTCATTTCTTTTATCATCTAATGACTTCCGAACTTACAGTACCTTTGACTTCTTACCAAACTAATCTAATTTATATTTTTCTGGGTTCCTATTAAGGGCCAATAACCTACGCCTCTATGTTACTGCAGCCCAAAAATTACCCTGGAATCCCTTGTCCTTTTTATATATACATGTACATAAATTTGTTGGAGGAAGGGAGCATAGTCATTCTTATTTTCTCTCAGAAGTAATAGAGACTATGAAGTGATTTAAATAACCACATAATTTACATGGATGGAGAATTTATATGGGTGGATTCATGAATTTTCAGAGCTGTAAAATTTGACTAACAGGATAAAATGAACAAGACTAGAGACAGTGGATGCTTAGGAAGTGGAAATAGGCAAAGAAATAGTGAAATAGTGAAATTGAGATAGTTTTTAATTAATTTTATGGGCATTGATGTTTTGCCTGCATGTGTCTTTGTGAGGTTCTAGATCCCCTGAAACTGGTACAGACAGCTGTGAGCTGCCATGTGGGTGCCTGGAACTGAACCTGGGAACCACCTGGAAGGGCAGCCAGTGCTCTTAAGCTCCGAGCCAGCCCTCCTGAGATACATTTTAACCCTTGTTCCTTTTCAGTTACTAGCAGAAGGGTAGCATCATTTGGTGGATCAATTGATGTTCTACATTGAAAAGGCAAAGAGTCAGACTTCTAGCTCGGCGTGGTGCGTGCCTATAATCCCAGCACTTGGGAGGCAGAGGCAGGCGGATTTCTGAGTTTGAGGCCAGCCTGATCTACAGAGTGAGTTCCAGGACAGCCAGAGCTACACAGAGAAACCCTGTCTCGAAAAACAAAACAAAACCAAAAGTCAGACTTCAACATCATTAAAGCAGGTTTAAACATAGTATTGTGTCATCTCCCAGACTGGTATATTTATTACTTGTAAATAGGAATGCTTCCATAACATTGGTCTGTAGGCCAGCCTATAGGGGTATTTCTCTTAATTGATGGTTGATATGGAAGGGCCCATTTTGGGTGCCCTGAGCTGGTGATCTTTGGTATGTAAGAAAACAGGCTAAGCAAGCCAGTAAGCACCATTTCTTCATAGCCCCTGCATCACTTCCCACATCCAGGTTCCTGCTTTGAGTTCCTGCCCTGATTTCCCTGCAAGATGGAGCTGAAGGATGTTCCCAGGTGTTAATGGTGTTATTTCACAGCAGTAGAAAGAAAACTATGGCCAGGGCGGTAGTGGCGCACACCTCTAATCCCAGCACTCTGGGAGGCAAGAGGCAGGCAGATTTCTGAGTTCGAGGCCAGCCTGGTCTACAGAGTGAGTTCCAGGACAGCTAGGGCTACACAGAGAAACCCTGTCTGGGGGTGGGGGGGGGGGGCGGGGGAGAAAGAAAGAAAGAAAGAAAGAAAGAAAGAAAGAAAGAAAGAAAGAAAGAAAGAAAGAAAGCAAGCAAGCTATGGCATTTGCATACCATAGTGATGCTTGATTCACAGCATGAAGTTGTAGGTATGTAAAGCCAAGTTCCAGTGAAGAAAGCATAGAATTGGAGTCAGGAAATCTCAGACCATGGGCTGAAACAATGGCTCAGTAGTTTAGAACATATACTACTCTTCCAGAGGACTTGAGTTAAATACCCAACCCCATGTGCAGGAGACTCTCCAACCTCTGCAAGTACCTGCACTCACGAGCTCCAACCACCCCACCACCCTGCATTCAAAAATATGCAATAATAAAATAATTAATAGAAATGAATCTTTAAAAAAATAAGAAATATAAGGTAGGTAGTCTTGGCTTTGTCCTGACTGGTGATGTGATTTCTGCTAATTAACATAAACTCTCTAGCCTGGTTTTGTATATCTGTTAAAGTAACATCCTCTGGTAAACAATATTTGAGAAAGCAGTAAAGAAACTTGAAATGTGCCGGGCAGTGGTGGTGCACGCCTTTAGTTCCAGCATTTGGGAGGCAGAGACAGGCAGATTTCTGAGTTCGAGGCCAGCCTGGTCTACAGAGTGAGTTCCAGGACAGCCAGGACTACACAGAGAAACCCTGTCTCGAAAAAACAAAAAACAAAAACAAACAAACAAACAAAAAAACACCTTGAAATGTTACCTTTCAAAAAGAAATCAACTTCTTAAAGCAGCACAGAGACACTATCTGGACGCCAGAGCGCTGCGGTGCCTGCTCCCAAACCTGATTGTCATTCATTTGCACCCGTCATTTCTCTGCAGCAAATCAGCACATTTTGAAATTCATATTTCATGGAACTACTTAACTAATTGCTGCAATCAGCAGCAATTTATTTTATAGCAGGGCTGTTCAAATCACTCTGAGGTTGGCACACCATGCACAGTGTGTATTTAATGATCTTATTTTTAATGACAAGTTTTTATCTAGGAAATGGTTAATCTGCTAATATTCTCCTGGAAGCCTAAGCACTGGTTCTGTAGGTCATCTTTACCCGATGATAACTTAAAAGACCATCGCAAGTCATTGACCCAGTAGGCACACCAGCTGTTAAAGAGGCTGTCCCATTTAGAAGGACCAAGAGAGGGTAATAGTACCCTGTTTTTACTCTTGTGTGGAGACCCTCATTAAATTACTCAAACAATAATCAGATAGATGCTGTTCAAGTTAATGGCACCTCTGAGGCCCTGTCAAGAGAGCTTTATTTAATGTGCAACAGACCTGGAGTGATGCAGGTGCCGCTTCAGGCCCTCATTTAATTTAAGCTGCTTTAGTTGGCATGGCAACTAGTTTAGACATCTGGGAAACATTATGCTGGGGATTGAGACTTCAGAGGGTTTTGCAAGAGCAAAGCAGAGACCTTACAATGAAATGTTACCTCTAGGTTTTTGCAGATACAGTGCTTGATTTTCAAATTTGGGAATTGTCTTTTCTGAAAAAAAATCTTAAATGTCCTGGTGGTTGGGATTGTTTTGTTTGCTTATTTTTATTTAAATGCTCCATTCATGGAATAAAGACGCGTTTCTCTTCAGACTGTACTATGCTAAACTTAAAGCATGAAAAACTTCATTTTTTGCTGTTTTAATAATTTTTTTAAAAACATCTTAATTTTCAATGTTGTACATTCAGAACCAGTTAAAAAGGGAGTAAGGACATTTCTTCACAGAGCTGAGCAGAAGAACAGAGAAGTCGGCAGGTGTGTTTTTTTGCCTGGACTTCTGACTTAGCTAGAACCTACCCAGCCTCTCATCCTCTTATGAACAAAGTAAGTCTAAGCATTCATGTAACTTCTCTGTAAATACTTTCCTAGAAGGTTGGCTGGAAGGGATTTCAAGTCCCTGGGTCCTGAGGACAGTGACATGGCAATATAGCTACTTAGATCTAGCAATGCCTTGGAAAAGAAACGCCTAATGGATTAGTTTGTAAGGACATGTGCACATGAATTTGTGGTCTTAGTTTGGAAGACCTGGTTTGTTTCAAGTCATCCTCTATTTAGTGATATGAAATTCTTGTCAATATTCCAGTTTATCCAATATTCCAGTTCAGGTGTGAACTTTATCTTGGCTTGGTGTCTATAAGGTTTTGTTTTTTCAAGGGGGTTTTGGTTTGCTTTTGGTTTTTGTTGTTGTTTTGGGTTTTTTTTTTCCTTCTTCTTCAGAAAGGAGCATTTAGTTGTATAAAGTATCTGGCCAGGCAGTGGTGGTGCACGCCTGTAATCCCAGCACTCTGGGAGGCAGAGGCAGGTGGATTTCTGAGTTCGAGACCAGCTTGATCTACAGAGTGAATTCCAGGACAGCCAGGGCTACACAGAGAAACCCTGTCTCGAAGAAAAACCAAATCCAACCCCCCCCCCCCAAAAAAGTATCTGTTGTGGCCAGAGAGATGACTCAGCAGGTAAGGGTGCTTCCTGCTCTCTCTCAGAGAGTACCTGAATTCAGTTTATAGCATCTGATAATTTACAGCTGCTCCTTTCTTGAAAATACAGTCTGCCTGAGTGGAAAGCACACAATGCCCTTCCTGCTGATCTCTGCTCCTGGCGTTTGCATCAGTTTGCTTCCTGGGTTCAAGGTAGATTTACTAAGTGTCAGTTGCCCTTCTGCTTGCTTGCATGCATGCCAGCTGTCGCACTAACACTGAAGTTTCTGGTGTCACAGCTGGTCTGCCAGTCCTGTGGTGTGGAAGGCAAGAAAAGAACATTGCATGTTGGAGAAGAGAATTGTTAGGAAAGTCGGCAGACAGGTCAGACATCCCACAAAGATAAGTGCTTCAGTGTGTCCTCTCTTTAGGACTTGTTTTCCTAGAATAAAACCTCAGCTTGACAACTATCCTACTCCCTTTTGGTATTACAAAAATGTACTGAAATCTGCATAGCTTATACATAGCAGGAATTTGTTCTGGAGATGGGAAGTTCAGTGTTGAGATTCAGCCGGTGTATTGGGTGCCTTGCTAAGGGCCTTCTTCCTGCTGCAGACTCTTTTCTTCACTAACCTACAACAGTGGGACTGTGCTACTAATGAGCTCCCTCAGGCCTCTTTATGGGGAACTAATCCCATGCATGAGGGCTCTGCCCTAATCACCTAATCACCCCCCAAAAGGCTCTTCCTCCCAGTATTCTGGAGTTAGGATTTCAGCATGCGAGACTTGGGAACACCAACATCCAAATCTGTGGAACACAATAATGGCATCTGTGGAGGTTTTTCCTTTTCACTTGGTTTCCTCTATGTAATGTTCCTTTACTTGGCCTCTGAAAGTTAGAGAGCCAGCACAATTCAAGGATTGAAGCCAGGAGTCAAGGCACACACATACTTGTAATCCCAGCACTGAGAAGCCTGAAGCAGAATGAAAGTCGGAGGCAAGCCCTGACTGCATATAGTGAGACCTAGTATCAGAAACTCTGCGTGTGTGTCTGCTTAACCTGGAGCAAAATTGTAGTGGTTTTCTATTTCTGCCCTATGATTAATATTTCTTAGGAAAAAAATTAGTATATTCAGAAGGGTTAATATTCTTAATACGGAATTCAGCTTTACAAGTGAAAATACAGTAGAAAATACAGCAAAGGGGCAGAGCATGTGACTCAGTTGCAAGAATGCTTGTTGGTGCCTTAGGGTTGCTGTTGCTATGGTGAAACACCATAACCAGAAACGAGCTGGAGAAGAAAGGGTTTGTTAGGTATATTCTTCCACGTCACTGTTTATGATGTCATAACGTGAACTTCAACAAGGAAGGAACCTGGAGGCAGGAACAGATGCAGTGGCCATGGAGGGTGCTGCTTATGGCTTAGTCCCCGTGACTTGCTCAGCCTGCTTTCTTATAGAACTCAACACCACCAGTGAGAGCTGGCCCCACCCACCATGGTATGGGTCCTCCTATATAGTAACTAATTAAGAAAATGCACTACAAAAAAAATTAAAAAAAAAATAAAAAAAAGCCGGGTGGTGGTGACGCACGCCTTTAATCCCAGCACTTGGGAGGCAGAGGCAGGCAGATTTCTGAGTTCGAGGCCAGCCTGGTCTACAGAGTGAGTTCCAGGACAGCCGGAACTATACGGAGAAACCCTGTCTCGGAAAAAAAAGAAAAAAAGAAAAAGAGAAAATGCACTACAGGCTTGCTTGGCTGCAGCCCAATCTCCCTATTTTCTCAGTTGAGGCAAGAAGAACAGTTCAAGGTCACCCTCAGCTTCATAGTGAGTCTGAGGTCCTCCTCTTCTTGAGACATGAGAGCTTGACTCAAAAAAAAAAAAAAATGGATTGAGGAGTGTGCTTACTGCAATCAAGAGGACCTGAGTTCTGGGGCCCAGAACCCAAGATTATCATGGGCTATGGAGCAGGGCCAGCCTGAGCTGTGTGAGATCCTGTGAGAAAAGAAATTGGAAAAGGCCAAGATTGGCTCTCACCACCATGTTCCTCTCTCTCTCTCTCTCTCTCTCTCTCTCTCTCTCTCTTTCTCTCTCTCTCTCTCATATAACAGGTGATCAGTAAACATGTCAGTGGTTTTCAACTATACTAAAATGTTAGTAAGTGATTAAAAGTTCAGACTTAAAAAGCAGAAACCGTAGTTGTAATGAGAATGGAAAACAAGTTGATTCTTAAAAGGCTCAGGATGTTTTAAAAGACTCAGAATTGGAGGCACCAGGTGTCTGCTCAGAACGCAGGGCTGCAGATGAACCACAAAGGACTGATTACATGCCTGTGGGGGAAGCAGCAAGACGCTACATCATCCTGCAGCCTGTGAGAGAGTACAAAGGTGTTTTCCTGGACGCGGCATGCTGTTCTGTGACGTCTCTGACTCCTCACCTCACTCACAGTCCGCATTTCTAATAGGGCTCTTTTCTGGGGAAATGAATTCACCTGAGAAGATCCACATATAATTGATGTGCCTTTGATAGCAGTAACATAGAAACTCATGACACAATTAAAAGAGGAATATTAAATAAGATTCTAATAGCATGAGAAATTGTTAACTATATTTTAAACCTAAAATGATGTCCTATAATTGTACTTGAAAAAAATCAGTCAGTCACAGAAAGCTGTGTATAATATTTGTTTCAAGGTTGTTTACAATACTAAAAAAAAAAAAAAAAAAAAACCTTGAATTTTCAACAAGATGGATTCATTAAATGAAAATTCTGGAAATGAGGGTAGTAGCATAAACCTGTACTCCCATTACTGAGAAAGGGGGGTGGGGGTAGGAAAAATGAGGTCATCTGCTGTGTACTGGAGCCAAGGCCAGCCTGAGCTACGGGAGACTGTCTTTATATATATATAAAAGGTTTATTGGGGGAGCAGCTCTTAGGCAGTTTCACTGATCCTAAGGAATGGGACCAGGAAAATCAACATGCAAACTGGGAGACAAGATGGGGGCCAGAAAGAGCATGTGCAAAGAGGGAATGAGAGAGAAAGAGACTTCAAAGAGGCAGGGTCCTCGGTAGGTCTTTTATTTACTTTGGTTTTTTTGTTTGGTTTTTACAAAGAACCTTTTTTTATTTTGCTTTGCTTTTGTTTTTGGGAGGGGGGAGGGGGGAAAATCTCTAAAACTTTAAAAATACCAAAAGTAAAGATAAGAACCTAATTCCTAGATTGTTCAGCTTCAACAAATGATCATTTTTTTCTCCAGTCTTCTCTTTTCCTACCCACCCCTTGAAGGGAGGTGGAGTGTTTTAAAATATATTCCAAGAATCACATTGCTTAACTTATAAATGCTTAAGTATGTGTTTCTGCTAAGTACCTCATCCTAACATAATGAGTGTGGCATTGTGGCATCTAACAGCATCAGTTCCCTCCTACTACTGTCCACAGTTGCATCCAAGGCCTCCCTCTAGGCAGGTTCTGAATGAAGCCCACATATTTGTACTTGGTTAAGTCTCTCGCTCCTCTTCCATCCCGAGCATTCCTTCCTGCCTTCCTTCCCTCCTTCCTTCCCTCTATCTACTTTTCCAAAAGGAAGGTAAGAGAGCATATGTTGGTTACACTATATGACAGTGGTGGTTCTCTGGGAAGGGGAATAGGGCTTGGTTAGTGTGTGATGGATGGTCAAAAATGACCAGTGCCAGTTAATCTGACCATTCTGGAAGCAGAGACAAGCAGATCTCTGTGAGTTCAAAGGCAGCCAGAGCTACATAGACCCTGTCTTTAAGAAAAAAAATTTAAGCCTTAACTGCTTACTACCTCCTACATGGGCAGCACTGGGTTTGGGTGTGTCCCCAGCCTGTTTGCAGCCCTCTCTGCTTAAGGCCTGGTTATTTAGAGGACTTGAGTTCTATAACAAAAACCTTAAACATTGTTATTTTGTAAACAATAGATTAAATGCCAATGTACATATAAAAACAAAACTGTTTGCTGGCTGCTGTGTTTTAGGGATCTAGAGCTACCTTTCAGAGAGACGGCAGTGGGCTTGAGAAGAGGCCTAATGGTAGCTAAGCTCTGAAGATAAAGCCAGCAGAGCTTTCCCAGGGACAGATGGAGAGACATAGCAAGGATGACTAAAGGGTTGTGTTTTTGGTGGTGTGAAGGGAAGGAGTGGTCCGGACTTGAGCATTCAAGATGGTGAAGGTGCAGAAGGAAAGGGCTGAGGACCAAGTCTCGGATGTTCCTGCATCCAGAGGGGAGGAAAGGCGAAGGGACAGAAGAGCCAGAAATATCAACCAGTGAGAGAGCAGAGAGCCCCCCCAAGCGTCCCCTGTCTCTCCCCACTCCACACACACACACACACACACACACACACACACATCTGAAAGCAGCAGTTTTCAACCACGTATCATGTTAGCACAAATTCTGCCCTGCTTCTGTCTTGTCTCTTCCTCACTTTAAAAGCTATGAATTGAAGATTACATAAAGAAATGTTGTAGTTAAATCATGACATCATGCAAACTTTTAATGAATTTTTAACCACACCCAGGGTAAAGCATGTCTATTACTCTAATATAAATATAGCAAAAAATGGGGGGGGGGGGTTCTTAATTTCTGTAACATTTATGTGTCTTGTAAAAATTCTGAATTCCACTTTCCCATGCCTACCCAATCTCCAGCTTTTTGTCATTTGAATAAAAACCTGATACTATATCTGAGTACAGAGCTTGAAGCTCAGTAACAGGTTTATTATAAACAGGCAGAGTTAACCAAGTGGAAGGTTACATTGCTCTGATTGGGGGGGGAATCCTGGATTTGAGTTCACCATTTCATGTGCTTTGGGCAGTATCATTCTTTATAAAATAACACAGCCACCATTGGATGGATTGTGAACTTTTTTGCTGGTGGTTTAAACTGGACCACCAGTCCACTTTTAAATTTAAAGGACATTCCCATCACTAGCCAAAACCTTGAGATGAACAGATCTTCACACTTTGCCTTGGCCTGATTGTTGTTTAGGAGTATTTACTTTTAATTTTCTTTTGTGTAATAATTGTAAAGAGATCACTTGGTTGCTTACTTCGTCTCTTAAACTTGTACATCCTTTTAAATTTAGGCACCATTTAGTCCTGTAGTCGCTGGAATTCTCATCTTTATCGGCCTATCTAGAAGCTAGCTGTCTTCACACTTCCCAGCCTTGAGAATGAATGCTACCCTTTAAATCTGACGATGACATTGATGGGGTTGGGGTCAGTTCTCTCACATCTCCTTAACTTAACAATTTGAAGATATGTCGTCACAGAATTGATGCAGAGTGACCTACATAAAATTATCGTGTCTCCTCAGCCACTCAGCTCGGATCATGTCAAAGTTTTTCTTTATCAGATTTTGCGAGGTAAGATTTCCCTTTATCAAGGAAAGAGAGTGTGGTGGGATAAATGAGACATTTTGCACTTTGAACTTTATCCTGGCCTTCCAAGCCTTCTTGTCCAAAGACATTTTTGTTTTAGCCAAAGTTTGGCTGTTTTTGTGTTTGATGTTAAGGAGATTGTGTGGAGATTGTGCTAGGTATTGAACGCAGACCCTTGAGCATGCTAGTCATATTCCTACCAACAAGAGGCTTTTAAGGTGGCCATATATTTTTTATTTTTACTTTCATTAGGGCAGAGAAGGCAGGCAAGTGGATTAATCTAGGAAGATAGGTAAGCAGCAGTTTGTCACAAATCCCACTGGCTACCCTTAGCTCTACACAGAATATGCATCAGATAACTAAATTAAAAAGTGACTGTTCTCTATGGAAGACATCCATCTTCAAGCCAATTATTGGTGGGCTTGTCTGAATATTGCCTGCCATAGCAGAGTCCCACTCAACTCACCGTGACCCCCTAAAACCCAAAGGAGATGGAGAAGCCCGTGGACACACCCACACCCGCTGAGTATCTTCTGAGAAGCCAGTGATTGATTCCTCCTCTAGCCATTAGCTGTGCCCACAGTTCTACTGTGACAAATGGAGAATTATTTAAAGCTAAAACCACTTTCTTGTCTGGTGAAATACATTTTTCCCAATATTCATGGAATTAAAGTCTAGAAAGAAATAGAAAATCAAGATCTTCCAAGTATCAAATTCATAAGCAATATTACAACAACAAAAAAGTTCACCTGTGATAAATCTGTAGATATTGTTTAGTAGGGGAAAAATGGGAAAGATTCTTGGCTTATCTACAGTTGTAAAGAATACATTATACTACATTTTATTTCAAAAAGGAATCAGTGTAAGATTGTAACTTACACTGCTACTGAAGACCAACCAGTCTTTTAATATGTCAAACTATTTTGAGATGATTAAGTGCTCTCCTGGCTGTCAGTAGTGGCTAGTGCTGCTGACATTCCTGGGCAGGTCCCTGCATTTTGTCCTGTCATTGAAATGCTTATCCTAAGAAAGGCCTCCTGTAGGTTAATGGAGACTTCTGTGTTGGAGCGGGTTCAGAGTCACAGGTTGGGAGTATCAATAGCAGAACTCCATCCAGTAGCCACATTCAGGAGCAGTTGAAGAATATTAGCATGACCAGTCATAACTGTAGGGCCTGACAGACTTACCTGTGCTTCAAGCCATGTAATCTTTTAAATTATAGACATTGTCTCTGGCATGTGCAAACTGTGTGACATTTTACTGCAACAAAATTACAGTGTTTTGAAGGGGACTAAGCCAAGCTTTTAGTAATATTCTTTACCTTTTGTTTAGGGGTTGATTTTAAATCTTTTAGTTTGTTCCTGTTTAAGGTTTGTTTTTTTTGTTTT
This sequence comes from Apodemus sylvaticus, assembly GCF_947179515.1. Taxonomy (NCBI): domain Eukaryota; kingdom Metazoa; phylum Chordata; class Mammalia; order Rodentia; family Muridae; genus Apodemus; species Apodemus sylvaticus. Next base: position 45,138,883 of record NC_067481.1, read on the forward strand.
TGTTTTTGTTTTTTTGTTTTGTTTTGTTTTTGTGATCATTAGTTAAATAAAAGGAATTAAGTATCTGCAACTAAAATTGTGTTTGTTTGTTTCAGGTTTGAAATATCTCCATTCAGCTGGCATTTTACATCGAGACATTAAGCCAGGGAATCTCCTTGTGAACAGCAACTGTGTTCTAAAGGTAGCTTTTCCGTTATTTAAGATCCGGAAAAGAAAATGTCTGGCTGCAGAGCAGCTTTCCCCACTCAGGGAAAAGACAGAAAGCAGTTTTCTCCAGCCCCTCTCTCACCAAGGCCACTGCAACTAGCTTGTGGTTCTGGCTCTTCCCCCCACCCCCTAGAATCTTCTCCCATGTTCCTTCTACATATCTGAGTCTTACTTTCTGCCACTTGGTAATTTTTAAACAAGGCTTGTGATCTATAATTTTATCTACCTATTTATTTATTTTGGAGATGTAGCCCTGGCAGGCCTGAAATTCACTATGTAGATCAAGACTAAACACAAATCCCTATAACTCATTTTAGTTAAAAATATTTTTGAGACCTTATAGTTGGGAATTCTTGTCCTATTTCTACCAAATCAGTGCTGTGATGTTTTCAGCCAGTTCTTATTTGGGTTTTGACTGAAAACCTTCAAGGGCAATTTTATGTTGATCCTGTCATGTGCTATTAATTACCTGAGGTCCATTGTCCAGATCATCCTTAGTGCTGTGGTAACTTGTGGCTGTAGACTAGGCAACTGAAGGAAAATGTCCTTTCTGAGTATCCATCCTCATGAAACCCTCTTCTGTTGACTGGATTGATGTAGCTTAGACTAGCCTGGTCTGTAAAATGAGTTCTACGACAGCCAGGGCTGTACAGGGAAACCCTGTCTTAAAAAAGGGGTGGGGGGAGAAGATGGCATTTGTGCCAAGCTGAACAAAATGCCTCTTTTATTCTAATTTCTTCCATGAGTCCATCCTGGAAATGGCTTGGCTAAGCTGAAGGGTGTGTTCAGCCATGCATGGAGCTCATTTGCTTTGATTTTGGTTTAATTAATTAGTTTAGGATTATTAATTAATTAGTTTAGGATAGGCTAAAGTATTTGTTTTCCTGTTGCTGGGCAAGAACCCAGGCCCTTGCACAATAAGGCAAGTGCTCTTACTGAGCCACATCTCCAGCCTGGAGAAAAAATTTTAAAAGATGCATAATTTTAAAGGGAGCAGATCATAATGATCTGTAACTCTGATACCTTCTCTGGCTTCTGTGGACATCAGGCACACATGTGGTGGGCAGACATAGATATAGGCAAAATTCTGATGTGCATAAAATAATACAAAATTTAAAAGATGTATAATTTTATATAGAAACATTGAGGTTAGAATTTCTTTTGTCCAAATAAGACCATATTTTTATAGTGATAGAAATATCCTATATTGCTGGGCAGTGGTGGCGCACGCCTGTAATCCCAGCACTCTGGGAGGCAGAGGCAGGTGGATTTCTGAGTTCGAGGCCAGCCTGATCTACAGAGTGAGTTCCAGGACAGCCAGGGCTACACAGAGAAACCGTGTCTCAAAAAACCAAATCCAAAAAACCAAAAAAGAAAAAAGAAAAGAAGAAAAAAAAGAAATATCCTATATCATTTAAGACTTTTTTAAGTTCATGATTTTTATCAAGGTTTTTTTCATGTATGTGTAATGAGGTTTCTTCATTGCTGCTATTGTTTTTCCAGGTATAAATGTGTTTGTCTAGCTGAGTCTCCTAGTTTGATTTCCATTATTATGATATAATAAAAGCTATGACAAAGAACAACTTGGGAGATGGAGTTTATTTGCATGTCCAGAGTCACAATCTCTTAAGGACCACCAAGGCAGAATCTCCAGGCAGGAGCTGAAGCAGAAGCCTTGGAGGAATGCTGGCTGGATGGCTCTTCCTGGCTTGCTCAGCCTGCTTTTTTTGTAACTAACCAGAGCCACCTGTCCAGGGATGGTATGGTCCACAGTGGGCTATGCCCTCCCACATCTGTCATCAACCAAAAAAAGGTCCACAGGCCAATCTTACGGGAGTATTTCCTCAATTGAGTTTCCCCTATTCTCCAGTATGTCTATGTTTTTTGAGCTGACAAAAATCTAAGCAGAACATTTGGGCGTGGCATTGTGACACATGCCTATCATCCTTCCTCTTTAGAAGTACTTGACAGGGGTTGGGGATTTAGCTCAGTGGTAGAGTGCTTGCCTAGCAAGCATAAGGCCCTGGGTTTGGTCCTCTGCTCTGGGGGAATAAAAGACAAAATAACAAGAAGATAAAACAAAAACAAAAACAAACCAAGGTAGCTTTAAGTACACAACAGAAGGCTCAGGTGTTGAAGGTCAGCCTCAGCTGTATAACAAGCTTAACACTACACTGTCTCAAAAGTAAGCAAAGGAAGGTAGGTCTCTGCTTGGTAATGTCTTAACTGCCCTTTCTATTTAGATTTGTGATTTTGGATTGGCCAGAGTGGAAGAATTGGATGAATCCCGTCATATGACTCAGGAAGTTGTTACTCAGTATTACCGGGCTCCGGAGATCCTGATGGGCAGCCGTCATTACAGCAATGCTATTGACATCTGGTCTGTCGGGTGCATCTTTGCAGAACTACTGGGCCGAAGAATATTGTTTCAGGCACAGAGTCCCATTCAGCAGGTGTGACTTTGCTTTACGGCTCTATTTGCTTTTAATTCAGCTGTAGATTTAAAGGGAAAGCCATCTTGCATACATCTTGAGTTTATTCATTGTACTGTCTTAATTGACTTTTAGCAAATTCAGGTTCACCCAAGAACCAGAAAGTTATAAAGTTGGAGATTGCAGAGGTTCATTCTGCAAGTTAGGAGCTATTAGAGAAAGTGTTGACTTCATTACATGCACTGGTGCATAGCAGCAGACTTGGTTCTAAGATTGCATAGGTATGGTCTCAAGTTGTTAGAGGACATCTGTTTCTTCCAGCTGAATAGCTATGATTTTAAAATGTTTTGATGACTTAGCATACTTCTCCTTTGTGCATAGACTATATACTTTTCATGTTGATTTCTTCAAATTTGAACAATTAGAAAGATTCTTATCTTTATTATTGGACTAAAGTATTTGGACTAAAGTATTTAGATATGGCATAGAACACCAGAAGATAAGTAAAACAGAAATCAAGAAATCATTTGGGGGCTGGTCCTGAATTCAGTCCCCAGCAACCACATGGTGGCTCACAACCATTTCTAAGGGGATCTGATGTCCTCTGCTGGCATGTGGATCTATATGCAGCAGAGCATTCATACAATAAGTAAATTAAAAAAAAAAATCATTTGCAGTCAGCTGTCCTGGCACACACCTTTAATCCCAGCACACCTAATCCCAGCACACCTAAGGCAGAGGCCATTAGGATTTCTGTGAGTTCCAGGCTATCTTGATCTACATTTCAAGTTCCAAAGTTTTAGGAACTATAGACTATAGAACTAGCTAGAACTACATAGTAAGACCCTGACTCAAAATAAAAAGAAGGTAAGGTGGAATTAAAGGTTCACACCTTTAATTTCAGCACTCAGAAGGAAGAGGCAAGCACATCTCTTGAGTTGTGTTTTTGTTTTATTTTGTTTTTGAGTCAGGGTTTCTCTGTGTAGCCCTGGCTGTCCTAGAACTCATTCTGTAGACCAGGCTGGCCTCAGACTCAGAAATCCACCTGCCTCTGCCTCCCAAGTGCTGGGATTGCAGGTATGTGCCACCACACCTGGCTAATTCTTGAGTTTTGAGGCCAGCCTGGTTTACAAAACGAACAGCCAGGGCTACACAGAGAAACCCTGTCTCAAAAAAAAAAAAAAAAAAAAAAGAGGCGGAGGAGGAGAAAGGGATTGGGAGCACTGTAGAGATAGAGATAGCTCAGTATTTAATACCACTTGCTATTCTTCCAGAAGACCTGAATTTGGTTCCCAGCATTCATGTCTGATGGCTCATGGTTACCTATGACTTAAGCTCTGAGGGATCTAACTGCTCTGGCCTTAAGGATTCTTGAACTCAAGTGTACACACAGACTATACACACACAGTTAAAAATAATTTTTTAGGTTTAAAAACAAAGAGAGCATTGGTGGCATATGCCTTGAATTCTTATACTTGGGAGACAGAGGCAGTGGATCTTTATGAGTTTAAAGCCAATGTGGTCTACATAAAAATGTCCAGGATAGCCAGGACTGTATAGTGAAACCCTATATTAAAAAGAAGAGGAGGAGGAGGAGGAGGGTGAGGAGGAGGAGAAGAAGAAGCAGGAAGAGGCAGCGGTGGATTAGTGTAAAGAGCACCAGCTGCTGCTATGTGACAGTTAACAACTGTCTGCAGGAGTTGTGACACTCTCTGCTGGCCTCTTCAGGCAATATACTGCATACACTTGTTGCACAGACAGACATGCAATCAAAAATACTCATAAAAAGAATAACTCTTAGAATAACTTAGATAATGATTTTTAGGAAAAAAAGCACTTGGAGCTAAGTATGGTATCTCAACACTTGAGAAAGTGTGGGATCTTTGTAAGTTCACATAACAGGTTCTACAAGTCTGAGCTTTCCAACTTTCCAAAACCACTAGGAACTCATCTGTTTATCAGCAGTGTGTGGGGTAATAATTGTCACAGAAAACACGGGTTGTTTTTGTTATTGTTTTGTTTTTTGGTTTTTTGTTTGTTTGTTTGTTTGTTTGTTTGTTTGTTTCGAGACAGGGTTTCTCTGTGTAGCCCTGGCTGTCCTGGAACTCACTCTGTAGACCAGGCTGGCCTCAAACTCAGAAATCTGCCTGCTTCTACTTCCCAGAGTGCTGGGATTACAGGCATGGGCCACCACTTCTGGTGAGTCCAGAGATCTTAACCTCAGGGGAAAGTCTGTCTCAAGCACTCCCCTTACCAGCCTGATGATTGTCCTGTAGATAGGGGCAGGAAATGCTGTTCTCTGGGCATGGATTTCCCATCCTACGGAGATCCAAGGGAAATGGTGATGTTAATTAGGTTATAGAGTCAGAACAACTTCAGCACCAAAAAAATTGGTGAGGTGGTTTGCGGCCTACAGAGACTTGTTCACAGGAAGACCATTCTATCAGTTTCCTCTATCATGCCCACCCAGCTCGATAAATGTGGCCTCATATGACATCATGGTTTTCTAAGTTTCAGGTTTTTCTGTCAGTGTTAAGAGGTCTCTAGAATGTAAAAAAATGTGTGCTGGTCCAAACATTGCAAGAGTGAATGCCCTGGGTATTTATTATATATTATTATGTGTTATATTACATGTATTTGATGTGTAGATTAGCCCCATCGTAGAGTTGAGTCCATTTGAAGCATTAAAATCGATTCATTAGCTGTTTGAAAAGAATAGTCTTTAGACACTGCTTTCAAAGGTTGTAAATGCTGTGCCTTTAAAGCAGTGTGGCATAGAGATACAACTCCAGGTTACCCTAGTATAAGAACTCTATGCTTTCGGTGAAACCTAGTCCAACTGGCCTCAAACTCACAATCCTGTCTTAGCCTCCTAAGTGGTAGAGTAACAGGTATGTACCACCTAACCTGATTTTTTTTTTTAAAAAAAAATAGGCCAGAAAGTAAAAGAAAGAGCTTTTATCAGAGCGTACCTGACCATATTGAAGTTCTAAGGTTAAAAAAATAGTGGCACTCATTTTTATTTCTAAGGCTGTAATGTAAGTCTAATGAAAAGTCGTTTCTATGATCTCCTGTCAACCTGTATTTCATGTTCTCTTGCAGTTGGACTTGATCACAGATCTGTTGGGCACGCCCTCCCTGGAAGCAATGAGGACAGCTTGTGAAGGTGCTAAAGCACACATACTCAGGGGTCCTCATAAACAGGTAAAGAGGGGAAGAGGGGAAGTCTATCCCTGGCAACTGGCCACAGGGAAGAATTTCTTTTCCGTTTTTTTTGTTTTTTAAAGCTTTATTCATTTGTTATATGTGAGTACACTGTAGCTGTCTTCAGACACTCCAGAAGAGGGCATCAGATCTTGTTACAGATGGTTGTGAGACACCATGTGGTGGCTGGGATTTGAACTTAGAACCTTTGGAAGAACAGTCGGTGCTCTTAACCGCTGAGCCATCGATCCAGCCCAAGGGAAGAATTTCTGGCCCAGAGAGGTCACTTATAGGTTGTAGACACATATGTACATAGACACAAAGACACAAACAGATATCCTACAAGTAAGAGCTCTGTTATGTGTATATGACCATAAATAGTAAATAGCATATGCCCACTATCATAGCAGAAAAATGCATGTTATAGCGCCATTGCTTATCAGTGACAGGTGACCTCTTGGTGGGCTCATAGTGTTATCAGTATGTGGGGAGAAAGCTTGGACTTCAGTGCGTATGAGTCAAGACACCGGCTCCAAACACTAAGCCCAATTGACCGCCCATGTCTCTTTCCCTGCAAGGATGCAAAGCAGTTGCTGTTGTACTCTTACCACTGGCATCACATCAGACCCCAGTGTGGTCTGCAGTATAAAGAAGGATTGCCTGGTTCTTATTAACCAGTATCGCTTGCAACCAGCTAGATCACTGCAGAGAAAGCTGGGATGCTTTTCATCCACTCTCTTGAGTAAGCAGTGTTCCCTGCAAGTGTTGTCCTAACCTCCTTTAGAGAAAAGTCAGTGATGTGAAGCGTGAGTGAGGGGAATGCTTTTCTTAGGAACACGAAACAAGCAGAACCAGAAAGGCTTGAGCACGACTAGCAATGCCGGCTTCCTCAGCCATGGCCACACAGGCAGTAAGGGGAGGTTCTCGGACATTAGCTCAGGCCAGTAAATAGAGAGAAATGCTTGTATTGTTTTATTGAGGCAGGGCTATTTTTAACTCACTGTGTAGATAAGTTGGCTCAAATTCACAGCAGCCCACCTGCCTAGAGGTGGGCTGCCTTACGCAAAGAGCCGCCTTAAGGGTATATCCTTCGGTTGCATTTTGTTGAAACTGTGAAATAATTTGAGGCCCTGACATCCTTAGAAGACTGCAGTAACTTTTAAAAAAGATTTATTTTATGTTAAATTATGTATACGTGTCTGTGTGGATGTGTGCACAGGTTTGTAGGAAGCTGGAAGCAGATACCCCTGGAGCTGAAGTTACTGGCATTTGTGAACTACCTAGCCTAGGTTTTGGGAACTGAACGCAGGTCCTCTGCAAGAGCAGTACTTACTCTTAACCACTCTTCATGTCTCAAGTTCTCAAGAGTTCAGTACCTGTGAACCAAGAGGAGCCTAACCACTGTTCATGTCTCAAGTCCTCAGGAGTTCAGTAACTGTTAACCAGGAAGTGGCTCTATTCCAGGTGACGCTAATGAGATCTGCTGAGCTAGTTATTGACCAGCGTCAGGAACATTAATCTCATTTGTTATTATCTTATAGTAAATGTGTCCTTGAAAATAGAATCATTTTCCTCTTCTATTGACCTCATCAATTTAATAAATCTACCTGGCCAAAGATAACCAGTAATGAAGTGTGATGATCAGACACCCTGGTATCATTTCTCTAAAGATTTTAGCAATTGCTAATAGTTATCAACTAATTAATTCTCTGTCAAAGTGTTATATTATTAGCCGGGCAGTGGTGGAGCACTTGGGAGGCAGAGGCAGGTGGATTTCTGAGTTCGAGGCCAGTCTGGTCTACAGAGTGAGGGAAGGAGTGGGGGGGCAGAGAGAGAGAGAGAGAGGAGATTACATTATTTTCTAAAGCAAAGAGGGAAATAAAGAAAACTTAAAAGTCAAATAAGCTTAAGTTAATTCTATTGGAATCCTTTCTTGTACAGTTTTACATGGCTTGGCCTCTTAGTGAGTGGTCCTCCTGAAGTTTATGGTCTTGCTTACCAGGTTGGTTGTCTGATGGCCTGAGAGGAGTACCACAGTAAACATTGGTTTCAGGATATTTGATACTGGAGAGAGAGTTGGTAGATGAGGTCAGAGAGCTGCTGCCCACAGGTGCTTGGGCTTACGCATCCTGGAGCCTCAGATTTGGGGAAAGGGCTTCACCCCTGCGGGAACAGCCCCTAGGCTGGTGGCTTACCTAGTGTATGCTGTACCTGTGTATGCGAATCTACTGCAGGCAATTGGCTGTGGGAGAAGCGCTTCCACTTTTTTCCTTCATTGTGGGAACTGGTGTTGGTCTGCATTTGCTAGTTGATCTGTATGCTATCACTGAGTTCTGAGTGATGTTCACGGGCTCCTGAAGCCCCTGTGTAAGCCACCAGTCTTTGTCTCTCCCACTGCCCCTCCACCTCCACCTCATGGTGTACATCCAGACACTTGTAGGCCTACTAACAGCTTCACTGAAGGTGATAACTTTTTACAGTTGGAAGACAACTGCGCACAAGCTTATTTGGTATATAGATAACTACATTTTTTCACATTATTTTTCTGTTCTTGGTTTTTGGTTCCTTTGTTTTTGTGGTTTTCTTATGTTGTTATTTGAGTTTTGTTTTGTCTGAGTTTTTTTAATTTAGAGTCTTGCCACTTCTCTTGTGATCATCCTGCCTCAGCCTCTTCAGTGCTGGGATTACAGACATTTGCTACTATAGAGTATATAGCTACTCTATAAGCTAGAGTTTATGTACTCTGCTTCAAAAAATCAGTTTGATTCCCAAGATACAGTGTGTAGCTTGTATAGATCTGTACATCATGGCTCTTCCACCGAATCCATGATGTTTAGTTGGCTCAGGCGCAACTCAGGCTGTGCAGCTCGGCTTCTCTCTGGACTGTAGTGACGATGAGGAATGCAGGCTGTGCTGCTGGTCTCAGGCTTACCACAGCACACAGCAGGTTGGGTGGTGTCCTGTGGGTGGGCAGAGAGTTTGTAGACAGGTTGTATAAGGATCCCTACTAATAACTTACCCTATGACCTTGAACACATTATTTAGCTTCTGTGAGCCTCAGTTTCAATCTTCAATAAAATGGGGATAAAAATGGTTTCTCTGGCTAGTAAGATGGCCTCTAACCCTTCTGGCCTGCTTTCAGTCCCCAGAACCCATATGGTAATAAGAGAAAATTCTCTCCCAGTAGTTGTCCTCTGACATCTGACACATGTGCTTTGGCACCAGTACCCACCCACCCACATACATACACACACAAAGTAATAAATATCAGTGCCCGTGAGCCACTTACATTTTTGGGGTCCCTTCCTGGCTACAGGGAACTGATGCTTTACCTCTCAATATACTTTCCTTGTTTGTCATTCAAAACAACATATTTTTACTATCATTAAATTATTATAATTGGGTTAGCTAAAGAGGTGTCTCAGTGGTTAAGAGCCAGATGCCACCTGTAACTCCAGCTCCAGGGAATCCAGTGCCATCTGGCTGGTCTGGAACTTGCTATATACATAAGGCTGGCCTCAAAGTCATAGCCAGAGCTATATCGGGAGAACCTGTCTCAATAAAGTAAAATAAAATAATCTTTTTCATTTTATTACAATAATTAATAATAGTAAATAAGAATAATAATTAAGAAATAATTAAGGCGAATATGGGATAGTGTCTGTCCTATATGAAGCACTTACTAAGTAGCTATTAGATTAACACTAAAGCCAAGCATGGTGGCTCATGTCTTTAGCCAAATCTTCAGGGCTATACAGAAAAACCCTGTCTTGAAAAAGAAAACAAAGCTGGGCGGTAGTGGCACACGCCTGTAATCCCAACACTCTGGGAGGCAGAAGCAGAGGCAGGCGGATTTCTGAGTTCGAGGCCAGCCTGGTCTACAGAGTGAGTTCCAGGACAGCCAGGGCTACACAGAGAAACCCTGTCTCAAAAAAACCAAATCCAAAAATCTAAAAGAAAAAAAAAAAAAGAAAAACAAAACAAAGATTAACACTAAAATAGTTTAAAAGTGGGGAGGGGGCACTATCACACTGTGAAGACTCAGGAAGGAGTATCAAGGCCAGTCTGGGATGCATCTCAAGACCCTGTTTAAAATCTACTGAAAAGTTTTAAGTGAATTCCCTTAAAATAACAAACAAGACAGAATGAGACAGCACAGCAGGAGTCACGTAAAGTCAAATGCATGCACACTGCTGAGTTTTATAAAAGATTCACACTTATCCTCAGTGAAGGTGCGTATGCTGACTGGAGGCCCTAAAGCCCCATCTTTTTGCATCTACTGTAGGTTATTTAATAGAAGAATATATTTAGATCTCAAGGGTTATTTATTTATTTATTTATTTATTTATTTATTTATTTGAGTGCCCTGCTGCATGTACACCTGCATGCCAGAAGAGAGCATCAGATCCCTTTACAGATGATTGTGAGCCACCATGTGGGTGCTGGGAATTGAGCTCAGAACCTCTGGAAGAGCAGCCAGTGCTCTTACCGGCTGAGCCTTCTCTCCAGCCCCAAGGCTCCTTTTTTTTTCCTTTTTTTTTTTTTTTAACATGTGTATACCCGTGCATGTTTATACCTGTGCTGGTATGTTTGGGTAGATATACACATGTGTGTGTGTGAGGGCATACAGAGGCCAGAAGACAACCTCATATGTCATCATTAGAATCATTGCCTATGCCAGGCAGTGGTGGCGCACACCATAATCCCAGCACTCTGGAGGCAGAGGCAGGAGAATTTCTGAGTTCAAGGCCAGCCTGGTCTACAGAGTGAGTTCCAGGATAGCCAGGGCTATACAGAGAAAATCTGTCTCGAAAAAACCAAAATCCAAAAAAAAAAAAAAAAAAAAAAAAAAAAATCATTGCCTACCTCATTTGAGAGAACATTTCCCATTGACTGGAACTCACCACTTAGGCTAGACCAGACTGAGTGGCCATTGTGCAGTGGGCGCCCTTCTGTCCCCACCTCTCTTGTGCTGGCATTGAAGGAGCACAGCACAGGGCCCTGCCCAGCATAGTCTGGGGTTTGAATTCATATCTTCCTGCTTGCAAGACCCGCACTTCATGCTAGTCTGTGAGGGACACATCTAAAAACTCTGAATAAGTTGTTTCAATTTTAAGTAGAGTTGAGAGTTTTCAAAGAAACTTTAATATAGCCAGGCAGTGGTGGCACACACCTTTAAAGCCAACACTTGGGAGGCAGAGGCAGGCAGATTTCTGAGTTCGAGGCCAGCCAGGGCTACACAGAGAAAAATAAAATAAAATAAATAATTAAAAAGCTTTAATATAAACTTTAAGCATTAGGGTCACAAGACAAAACACAACAGAAAACATGGATGTGGGCTTCTCAGAGAAGAGTCAAATCAACAGATGGGTTTTAGTTGTTTAGTAAATACTAGGACCAAAAGCAGCTTGAAAAAAGGGATCATTTCACAACTCCCAGTTCACACAGTCCTTCTCTGAGGGAGGGTAGGGCAGGAACTTAGAGACAGGAACTGAAGCAAGGGCCAGGGAGGGGCGCTGCTTACTGGCCTGCTCTAGATTCGCACTTACCCATCCTTCTTATGCCATCCAGAGCCTGCGCAGGAGTGGCACCACACACAGTGCAGGGGGTGCCCTCCCGCACCAGTCAACAATCAAGAAATTGCTACAATCCTGCTCACAGGCCAGTCTGAAGCTCCACCATCAGTTGAGCTTCCTTCTTCCCAAGTGTATGAGTTGACAACCAACATTAGCCATCCCACTTATCTCTTTAGTTCTTGGCTAAGCTTCTTTTAACCAGCTACTCCAAATTAGATGAAAAGTGTTAGTAATAATTGCTAACAGTAATTAGAAGTTTGGTATGAATGTGTTCTGAGACTTGTCATAAATACTTTTTTATAGTCTAAACATGGTTATCACTACGAGTATTTCTTTTTGTCCTTGTAAGATGGAGGGTTGCATAGATTAACAGTATGCTTTAGGGGCTGGAGAGATGGCTCAGCAGTTAAGAGCACTGACTGCTCTTCTGAGTCCTGAGTTCAAATCCCAACAACCACATGGTCGTTCACAACCATCCGTAGTGAGACCTGATACCCTTTTCTGGTGTGTCTGAAGACAGCCAGAGTGTATTTACATATAATAATAAATAAATCTTTAAAAAAATATATGCTTTAGGTTGTAAGCCCATTCTTCAAAACTAAGTTTCTTTTTTTTCCTTGTGTCTAAAGGAAAAATGGTTTATTCATGATCGTACATAAGAGCCAGTGTCATGTCTCATATCACAGATGACATGTCCTTCTCCTAGGAATATCTATTTCTTTGGTATAAAGGAGAGAATAAAGGGAAAGCCATGCCGTGCTAAGGCATCCTCACAGGGAGGAACTCAGAAGTTCCAAGCTGGTTCTCTAGATTGTTAGGTGGAGCACAGGTAAGGCCATTTCTGGGCGCTGCACTGTGCAGAGCCCCTCCGTCGTCCCCATTGCACAGGGAATTCAGGTCTGATTTTCAACATGTCCACCTCACTTTGGGAGACCATAATTCTAATCAAGATCTTGTCTCGATTACCCTTGTCCTTGATGAGTCATACAGCCAATCACCAAAGTACAGTGGTTTGTTCTGTATGCACTGGACCAGGTTCAGGAATGTATTTTCCAGGTCTCCTTTGGCCTACTTCTTGATGGTCTCCAGCATGTCATAAAGGCTGTTGCTCTTGTACCTTTCAAGAGATGGTACTTTCTAGAGATAGTCAAGATGCCTATCCACTTGGTGACATCAGTTCCATTGGTCGTCACCCCAGCATCGTAGAGTTCCCAGGCATCCTGGTCAGTCAGGTCACTGACTGAACCTCCTCTGCTCTTCTTCCTTTGGCAAGGACTCTTCAGCTTGCAGAAGTCGCTGGGTGTGTTGGAAATGGCATCCTTCTTCAGATTGGTCTTTACTGTCTCCTAACACAGTCTGTTAATCTCTAGAAGCTCCTCATTGGTGCTTGAGCAGATGGTCTCGATGAGGGAGCCCTCAGTCAGCACCCAGGCCCTTCAGGAGGCTTTCGGTGCAGAAGCAGGTGTCTCCAGTAGGCCCAAAATCTCTGTCTCCAGGTAGCCAGATAGGGCTGACTTCAGCACCGATAGGTGAAGGCATGTCCTGTTCCTGCGCATTGCTGTGCTTAGTCAGAATGTTGACAATGCTGACCTCAACCATTCGTTTGATCTTGACACCATCTCAAGGTTCAAAGCATCCAAGTTGGTGTAAGCTTTAACTGACCCATAGGCACTTGGGGGTATGGAGTAACCACCCTCTAAGCTGAGCTTGCACAGGATTCTCTGGACAGTAGACATTTTTAAATTAAACAAAACAAAAACAAACAAACAAACAAACGGGCCAGGCACCTAGCACTGAGCGTTGACTCCAGAAACAAACTTAAGTTTCTTAGCTAAGCATTGAGATGCCCATCTGTAATCTCAGCACTCCAGAGGTGGAGGTAGGACAGTTTGTAGACACACCAGGCTAAAAATTAATGGGTAGCCAGTTTTCTTATTCTAAATAATAAAGTCAGGAAAGAAGGAGAAAGGGTTGGGTGTGTTGTCTCTCATGGAGTTTAGACTATGAATCCTTCCTGGGTCCAGGCCTGGTCCTCAAAAGATAATGTTACTCAGTTGGCTAAGCATGAGTGAGGTATCTGTCTGTGAAATTGGTAGAAGGAAATCAAGCCAAGCAAATGACGAGGCTTGAGAGTGGAAGAATAGCTCACTGTAAGTCAGGGGTTCTGGGCAGGCAAAACACTGCATAGTATTTTCATTGTATTGTGTTTTTTTATAACTTAGAATCTTAGATGTAGGAAAGCTTAGCTTAATAAAACAGTCCTGTCTGTGCAGGGACCATGTCTGACCATCAGCAGACTCTGTTCAGGTAGAGTTTTCCTTGATGTGATCCCAGAGTGCATCCTGCTATCCAGTGTACACTTAATGCGCTGACTAAATCCACAGGCCCTTTGCGGCCAGCTAAAGTCTACACCTTTTGAGAGTTGGATGGGAACTTAAGGAACACCCTCCTGGGATACTCGTTCAGCCAGGCCAAGGCTACCTAGAGAGAGCACACTTACAACTTAGCACTTAGAATCTCTCACCCAACTCACTCCCCACGTTTGATGTCCATAACTCTGCATGTGGCCAAAATTTTTAGTCTCTTTTTCCACCCTTAAGCATGTTTGGTCCTCTCTTCTTACCCAACCCTTCTTATTTATTGGATCAATTTCCATTTGTCACAATGTTTGTCCTCTGCCCTGTTATGCTGTTGATGGACTCTGACCAGGTATGCTGCTGGAAGTCAGTGTATAGGCCTGATTGGACACTAAGTAAACCAAGCTAGCCTTGAACTCACAGAGGTCTGCCTGCCACTCTCTCAGATGCCAAGATTAACGCGTGCACCACTCACATCTTTTTGAGCTGGCAAATTCTTTTGCTATAAGTTAACTGTATTATGTATATAATACATAAGGGCTTAAATATCTGATTTTTTTTTCCCTCTTACAGCCATCTCTTCCTGTACTCTACACCCTATCCAGCCAGGCCACACATGAAGCTGTACACCTGCTTTGCAGGATGTTGGTCTTTGATCCAGTAAGTAGTGTTAACTTTTATGTGTTTTCATTTCTGTTACTTTGTGTGTTTGAATGTTGCACCTGCCTGTTTTTCTGTGCACCACATGAGTGCCTGGTGCTTTCAAAGGTCAGAAGAGGGCATCAGATTCCTTGAACTGGAGTTGCAGATGGTGTGAGCTGTAAGACGCCCCCAAAAACCGAGGGCGCCCCAGCACCCCACGCCTCGGAAGGCGATACCCAAATCATTCGTGAGAAACGGTCTCAATGCAATAACATGAGGATTTCTTTTTTCCAGAATTCTGGGTTCCATAGCCATACACCACACAGGGGTAGAAGACTGTGGACCCCGGGTGCCTAATTGCGACAGCTTTTATAAGTTTACAACAAAGCCCTCAAATCACAAACCAATCATTCCTTAGCATCTAGAGCCCTCGAAGTGCGAGCCAATCGATTTGTATCACTCCATAGTTTTTAGGCCAATCAGTTAAAATTATCAGTGGACCAATTAGTTTCCTATTGGAGTCTATAGCTGTATGAACTCCTAGATAGGGGTAATGGCGAAAGCAGTTTATAGAAGCAAGATAAGCTTAGCTCATTTGCAGTTACCTTGTGGGGCCAGGATCACCTATTCAAAGCCTTTTTGTCTAGCTCTGAACAAAGGGCGGGTTCTGGAATGTGACCTTTTACCTAGTTTCTAACAAAGAGCACAAAGAGTGGGCTCTGGAATATGAAGTGTTTGGGGCTCCTTAGAAGGCTGGAGTTAGGCTGTATTTTCTATTCTTTCAGAGCCACCATGTTGGTGCCAGAATCTACATCCTGGTCCTCTGCTAGAGCCACAAGAACTCTGCACTGCTGAACTGTTGCCCCCAACCCCTATTTTTATGTTTATTAAATAAATTTTAAAATAGTATTCTAAGAGAAGTATTCTGACTTTAACTAGACTAGCAAAGTCAGTAGTGACTGGAGATAACAGATTTCAACTCCTGTTTGTGTTTCCCATGTTACTTCGTTCCATGATATTTGAGTATTGACGTTTAGACTTAAGCAAAGCTTATGTAAAAGAGCTAGGAGACATTACCATTCTTATAATCTTGTTATCTGTGAAAGGGTTTGACAACCAAATTAAATCAAAAGTAAATTTTTTTAATTGTTTGAAAAATCATCTATTGTTTGGTGTATGGAAAGTTCCTCTTGGGTTGAAATTGTAGCTTTTCTGAACCTCTTTTCTGGACTTGATTGTTCTGGACATGTAGACAAACTTCATCATGATGTCTGCTGTTAATTTGTTTATTCATCCAAAAATTATTTATCATTCATATGTGTTCCAGTAATTATTGTCAAAGAAGATTCAAACAGAAACATTTCAAAAGAAAATGTATTTGAAAAAAAAATAAATAAAAACGAAAAAAAAGAAATGTATTTGATACAAATGTATTTGATAAGATACAAATAAGATAGAGACAGTAAAACCACCTTGCTCTGTGGTAAAAACACAACATCTTTCTTATATATTAATCAGATCCACATAATTGTCTTTAGACAGGACCATAAGAAAAATTATGGGGACTGGGTGTGATTGCACATGCCTTTAATCCCAGCACTTCGCAGGCAGATCTCTGTGATTTCAAGGCCAGCCTGGTGTGAGGTCCAGGACAACCAGGGATTTTTAGAAAGACCCTGCCAGGCTGGGAAGTGTTGGCGTATGTCTTTAATCCCAGCACTTGGGAGGCAGAGGCAGGCAGATTTCTGAGTTCGAGCCCAGCCTGGTCTACAGAGTGAGTTCCAGGACAGCCAGAGCTTTACAGAGAAACCCTGTCTTGAAGAAAAATTAAGAAAAGAGGAGAAGAGAAGAGACCCTGTCAGAGAAACATACAGAGAATTAGGTGTAAAACTTGTTGGGTTTGAACCAGGAAGGAGATAAATACCCATAAACCCAGTTTGGCTGGGTGATGATGGGGTTTCAAGGTCCTCTTTAGCCACATGTGAGTTTGA
This sequence comes from Apodemus sylvaticus, assembly GCF_947179515.1. Lineage (NCBI taxonomy): Eukaryota > Metazoa > Chordata > Mammalia > Rodentia > Muridae > Apodemus > Apodemus sylvaticus. Next base: position 45,155,292 of record NC_067481.1, read on the forward strand.
GGCCACCACATGAGACCTTGGGCTAGTGCCGCACATTCTTGAAGCAGGGCTGAATGTCATTTTCATTGTTTCCTGTTGAGTCCATCCTTGAGTCCTGTTATATCCACTTTCCCTTCATCATCCACTGAGCACTGAGGAGGGATGATTTTTCTTTAATTTTTTGCTGGAGTGTAAGATTCTGGATCAGTAAGCCTGACACTCTAGTGTATTAACTGTTCTGATCAAAAGCCCCCCAAAACCCAAAGATAGGCGGCCACATCTGCTCTCAGCCTGGCATTCAGACTGCTTCCTCCACTAACTGGAGGTTAGTGGGGTGTGCTTCGCCCTGTCAGTCTATGTTCAGAGAGAATGAAAGTTCTAAGCAGCCTTCTAAAGTTGCCAATGTAAATACATCTCCTCTAAATGCTGACACTTCCAGAAGTATAGCCTAAAGTATTGCCAAAAATGCAATGCATCACATATTTAAATGTTATGATATTTGTATTTGGGGCCCTGTGTACATCTGTTTCAAGGTAGGAACTCGGCAGATTTTTAGTAGAAGAGCATTTCAAAGTGGAAGTTATTCTAAGTCTGCTCACTCTCCGGCCACCTACCCTAAATTCTCTTGCCCCCCTTTGACCCTTTACATGTCAAATATTAGCTGTGAAATGTAAATCTTGTGAACAATTCTATATGGACAGCCATGCTTATCTGTAGTGTTGATGTGCTGGTCTCTAAATTTGATTTCAGTCAAAAAGAATATCCGCTAAGGATGCCTTAGCCCACCCCTACCTAGATGAAGGGCGGCTGAGATACCATACGTGTATGTGTAAGTGCTGCTTTTCCACCTCGACGGGAAGAGTCTATACTAGTGACTTTGAGCCTGTCACCAACCCCAAATTTGATGACACCTTTGAGAAGAACCTCAGCTCTGTCCGACAGGTTAAAGGTGAGTACCTTTTGACATCCAGTCAGATAAGGTGACTAGTAACATCTTTTATTACATAGTCAGGGATCCAGAGTCAGAGGCTTGCTAAGGCTGCCTGACATCTTATTTTAGCTTTGCACATAACTGTCTGTGCAGAGCATATGTGCATGATAAGAGAATGATGATTTAGCACTATTTCCAGGGAAGACTAGCCAGAGGAATGAAGACTTCACTCCTATTCCAAGTTGTATGAGTGTGACTCGAAATATACTGTATCTGCATTCACTGAATGTCATTCTTTACATAAAACATGACATTTTTCAAAGAACCTCAAAGTCACTAGAGAGAATGGTGATGAGAAAGGGGAACTCTGATAACCTACCCTGAAGATGTGTAAAGGCTCTCTCCCTGGGGTGGAGGTTTGAGGGTACCTTGGGTTTAGGAGACTCTCCACCAGTGGAGCTTCTAGCCTGTGTAGTGCCTCCAGAGGAGTTCTTGTCTGTTTTTAGTAAAACCCATCATTTTGGCTTCAGAAAAAGTAGAACTTGGTTTGGACTGAGAGAGAGGGTATGTTTGTGATTTAAGTATCCCAGCAGGCCACTGTGTCCAAATGCTGGCTGCGTTAGCTGGGAATCCACACTGCCATCCTACAAGTTGGCAGTGCAGTGAGTGGTATTTGTTTTCTCCACAGAAATTATCCACCAGTTCATTTTGGAACAGCAGAAAGGAAACAGAGTGCCTCTCTGCATCAACCCGCAGTCTGCTGCCTTTAAGAGCTTTATTAGGTAACTGTCTGCATGTAACTCTCACCATTCAGAAGAAAGGCTGGTGTGATTTTTGGTATAAGATACAGCATATTTCTATTTTGTTTTGTTTTTTAATTATTCATTTTGCATGTCTGTGTGTGTGTATGCTCAGGACTCAGTTCTCTGCCTGAACCACGTGAATTCTGGGTCAGACCTCGGTCATCAGTCAGGGTTGACGGCAAGCACCCTTTCTTACTGAGCCATCTTCCCTGTTTCTGCTTTCATTTCAGTTTGTTCAGTTTTTTAATTAATACAGATTTTTAAAATTCAAAAGAAGCTGGGCATAGTATCACATGCCTGTCATCCTAGCATTTAAAAAGTAGAGATGGGGCTGGAGAGATGGCTCAGTGGTTAAAAGCACTGATTGCTGCTCTTCAAGAGGTCCTGAGTTCAAATCCCAGGAACCACATGGTGGCTCACAACCATCTGTAATGGGATCCGATGCCCTCTTCTGGTGTGTCTGAAGACAGCGACAGTGTACTCACATACATAAAATTAACAAATCTTTTTCAAAAAAATGTAGAGGCAAGAAGGGAGTGCAAGGCCAGCCTGGGCTACAGTAAGTCTAATCCTAGGTTACATGAGACCTCATCTCAAACAAACAAACAGAAACATTCAGTAGAAAGTTGTCGCTATCAGTTTCTGGGCCCAACTCCCATGGTGAGTTTGACAGTTAGGTTTTCCCAGAGGACTGTGATGTTTGTGGGCCTTGACTGCAGCTAGGAGTGTGGCTCAGTGCCGCCACCTGCTCACCCTCTTGATAACACAGCCCAGCACTGGCAGTGGCCTTGAGTTTTCACCAGGTAAACCCAAACTAGCCTTGGTCTTGAGCTCCTCCAGCCTCAGTGCCTCAAGACCGTGGGCCAGACCCATACTCCTGTCTGACTCCCTCTTGGCTATATGTTTGCATGTTTAGTTTATTTAAGACGGGGGTCTTAAATAAAGGTGGTGGAGCACGCCTCTTTGGAGAGTGCCTATATCTGCAGGGAGCACACAGCATGGCCTGGCAGGAAGTGTGCCCAGGGGTGCGGCAGAACTGGTCATCAGAAGGGCAGGCTGGGCTGCAGAGGAACGGAGAGACAGAGGTGGGCCAGAAGCAGGAGGGAAGCTGCACCCTCTGTGGGCAAATGTGACCGTGAAGCCAGGCACCAAAGAGCCACAAGCAGTTTGGCTCCATTTTCTTGTCGATGGACACGACCCCTTATCTGTCTCTTTCCTTTCCCCAACTCCTTACTCTTTCCTTTCCCCACAGCGAGGTAGGTAGGGCCTTCCGTGTTGAAGCTGTTGTCTGACCAAACTGTCTAAGATTAATAAGATCAGTTGGCTTCCATTTCTTCCGTTTTCTTCCATATAGAAAGATTTTGTTAACTTGCATTTTGACTTTCCTTTTCTAAATTACTTTGTTTAATGTTTTCCCAGAACACTCAGTGATCCAGATGATGAGGTGTTCTAGTGCCTTCCAGGTGCTAGTCATCATTCTCCCGGGCCTGGGAGGGAAGTGATTGCGGTCCCTTTCTAATTAGCAACCCTAGACTCGGGACGAACTGTACCAGATCTGTGATAACAACTGCTGGACCCTGGCTCGTACTGCACCAGTAATGCTCACAAGGCCCCTTCAGATAGGTCCCCACTCACCAGTACTAATTTGAGAGGCCATTTCTTAAGGGCATTTTTCTGATTGAATATGAATAACATTATTTATAATAGCTACCATTCACTTTACATCATGAACTAGGGTCAGTGGAAGGCACTGTGTATATATTATCTAATATTTTGCACACCACTCTGAGGTAGACCGCGGGATCCTTCCCACTCCTACTTAGTAATGTGGCCCTCTCCCATCCCTGTGTAAGCCACTGAAGCTTACTATCTCCTCCTGGATAACAGATCCCTAAGTCTTTGCAACCAGCTCAGTGTGGATACAAAAACAGAAATGCTCTGCACAGCTCTCCAAAGGGAAGGTGGCCAGGTGGGGGTGGAACCAGCGCCCTGTGCCCTCATAGGCACCACTGACTCCCAGTGTCCCTTTTCTTCCAGTTCCACCGTCGCCCAACCATCTGAGATGCCGCCGTCTCCTCTGGTGTGGGAGTGACTGTGGAAGGCACTGTACTACTGAAGAGTAATGTAGCTTTCACTGGAGCCTGGGGTTTGCAATGCTGGAGGGTTAATCATGCTTGTACTGTAATTTTACTAATGAAGTTTTAAATTAACAACCACTACTTGTATGATATGAATAATATTTAGAAATGTTACTAGACTTTTAATCTTGTAAAGTGGTTGTGCTTTTAGAAGAAAAAAAATATTTTACCCAGAGTTGCACATGGTTAAAGAATTCAGTGCAGCTGTCGTGGCTCACCTCAGAACAAATGAAAATTGAACCAAATTTGGGCTTTTGGGGTTTATGTTTTTATTTTATTATTATTTTTTAATGAAGTAAGATTGTTCACATGTATACACTCACACACAGAGGATAGTCATACATTTTGATATTTGAGCCATTCCTAAAGATTAAGGGTTTTCTAAAACTAAAGAGTCTAGAAAGCTTGCCAGTGACCAATCATGGAGCCACGTGAGTTGATTGGCTGCCCCTGAGGGATGGGGCGGGAGGGGCTTGCCCTAATGATGAAGCCCTGTAACTGGCTTCTTATTAGAGCTGCGCTGGTGGTGTGTGCTGCCTAACCTCCAATGCTGTGCGTAGAGAGAATGAGTTTGTGGCTAGGAGAAACTAACCCTCTGTTTCCCTTACCCAGTATAAATATATATATATATATATATATTTAATCTATTTTTATTAGAAGTTTTTCTGCTCTTTCTTACATAAAAAAAAAAAAGAGAGACCCAAGCATGCATCCTTCATGTATGTAAATAATTCATTTCTGGACTAATTTCAAAAGAATCCCAACACTGCTGTATAGAGAACTAGCTTGCACATTTTAGGTCTGTGAAATTCTGTGAGACTTTTCCTGCACTGGACAGTGAAAAATAATAAACAAAAGACAAAAAGAAATTAAAAAAAAAATTACAGCCACAAAGGCACATAGGGAATCATGTCAAATGTGTTTGTGTCCTTAGGCAAAGCTGTGGGAGTCTTGAAATGTCACAGTAGTAAATAACTTATTACTTTTTGACAAATTCTTTTTCCTGCTGGAACACTGAACTCTGTGCATATGTAAATAGAGCACCAATCGAAGGCCTCTACCTCCTGGAGTCACACAGCCTGGCGTGCTTACCTCCACACGCTCATGATGACTTATTTTTTTTTTTTAAGTTCAATGTGGAGACTTGAAACTTGAATGTCCCTTCCAACTTTTATATTAAAAATAAAAAGACAAGAAAATTGAAGATCGTTTTTTCACCTGTACGAGGAGTACTAACGGATCGTCTTAAAACTGGTCTAGGAAAAAGCTTGGTGTGTGTTACGGACAATTAACTGTTAAAGTTACTGTAAGTTATCTGTATTTAGCAGAGTATTTTCATCTTGAGTGATCTGAGCTGAATTTGAAGACTATTAAGTTATATTTGGAAGTTTTAACTTCAATGAAGTAATTATTTGCTGTGAAAGAAACAAACATTGAATTACTAAACAAAGATGGTGCAATATCTTTGTTGTCGTTGTTGTTGTTGTCGTTGTTGTTTTTTATGAGGCTCCTGAGAATCTACCCGACCGAAGCATTTCAATTCACTTGAATGAGAAACGTGTTTAGTATCAAAAGAGCCTGAGAAGACACTGGTATGAAAGGTACAATCTCAGAGGTTGGTCAGTTACCGTGGCACACTTTCCGGTCACTTTGTACAATGTAGATTTGAAGTACAGTGGTGAGAACATTAAACGTGACATTTGAAAACGGTCCGTCGCTGTCTTATTTCCTCTCCTCCCAGGGTCTGCTCTTAGGCACAGCCTCTGTCCTGACTTTGCAGAGTCTGGAGACAGACGCTGATATTTCCACTCTTATCTTTGAGGAAATTACTTGCTTGTTTTCAGTTCTTCCTAGCAAGTTAAGATTGCCAAGAATGTGTCAGAGGCTCAGTTAAACGGCATCCAAGGCAGTTGATCTGCATCTGTACAGTAGGGCATCTTGTCCTCATGTGGGACCTTACCCTAATATATCGGATTCTAAGACAGTAAAGAAAGTAGGCTGCTGCGGCTAAAGCAGACTACATAAGTCATGTGACCCTGCCTCCCTCTTTCTGCTTCCTGACCCTAGCAGCCCTAGCTGCTTCAGCTGAGGAGGAAGTCAGGGCCTTGTTGCAGTGTCATGCAGACCAGAAACCACGCTGCCTAACTTCTTGTCCTGAGCTTGGACAAAATAATATTATATTATTCTTTTTGCCCACGCTGGCCTTGAACTCAGTGCATAGCCAAGGATTACCTTAAACTTCTGATCATCCTTACTTTCCTTCCCAAGTTCAGTTCTGGGAATGGAACTCAGGATTTTGTGCAGACTAAAAACTGCAAGTGGGCTCTACTCCCAGGTGATGCTGTTACGCACTCTTGAATCTGCAAGCGGCATTCGCTTCCCTCCTTTCTTTCTCAGCAGAGGCTCACACTTAGGCAAGCATCGTACAATAGCAGGACAGGGTCGCGTCCCTAGCCTAGCCTTGGATTTAGGACCTCCGTGCCTCAGCTTTCCCAGTAGATTGGATTAAAGACTTGGGCAGTCAGGCCCAGTTCAAACAAACAACCAGGTTTCTTTCCTCCAGATAGGGGAAAGTTGACTGTTCATAGTTTGTTGCTAGTTTGGTATTTTGCTTTGGTTTGAGATCAGCCCTCTCTGTTTTAGCTCTGGCCCACTTGAAATTCACCACTTGGACCAGAGTTCGCCCTGAGCATGCCTCTGCCTCCAAAGCGTTGAGAGTACTGGATTAAATCACCATGCCCAGCTACACAAGAGCATTTTAAAGTGCACATTTAACTTTGAAACTAAAGTTTTTCACAGATACATAGAGAGACTGTGTTGATTTCTTTTTACTGGGACCTATGTATTGATCCAAGGGAGTCAAGCTTTGGGTGTTTGTCTAACGTAATCGGGAATTGCTAAGGTTTTGAGAAGAGCAAGAATGGGCAGATGTGTTAGCACTGTAATCAGCCACAGTTACTGGCAGTGTAAGATCCTGGCGATGATCTCTCTTTTGGAATTTTTTTTGGAGCATATCACTCAAAATATTACTTTTATACTAAAAACATCAGGGGCTACAGACAGTTTAGTGGTTAAGAGCGCCTCCTGCTCCTCAAGAAGACCAGAGTTCAATTCCTAGGCCCCACATGGAGCAGTTCAAATACCTGTGACTCCAGCCCTCAGTGGGGATCAGACCATTCTAATCTCAATGGGCACCTGCACTTACATGCACAGACCTACCCACACATCCGTAATTTAAAATAATAAGTCTCTGAGGCTGGAGAGATGGCTCGGTGGTCAGGAGACTTGCTGTTGAAGAGGACCTGAGTCTGGTTCCTGGCACCCACGTGATAGTTCACAAGCATCAGTTCCAGCGGATCCAATGCCCTCTTCCACCTTCTAAGGCCACTAGACACTCACACAAGGTTCACACACATATATGCAGGCAAAATACCTGTACACATTAAATAAAAGTAAATGAATCTTTACATTTAAAAAGGGTAGCAGAGTGCTAGCTGTGCCGTGGTGGTGGCATGCACCTTTGATCCTAGCACTTAAGGAAACAAAGGCAGGTAGATCTGAGTTCAAGGCCAGCCTGGTCTATAGAGGGAGTTCTATGGCAGCCAGGGCTACACAGAGCCCTCCCTGTCTTAGTGATTAAGAGCACTTCTCCTAATAGTGTGAGCCTTGTAATGGCTCCAGTTCCAAGGCCTCCATGGCCCCCACCTACATGATATATATATTTTTTAAAAAGAACATTAAATGATAGATTGCATAAAAGTTGAAAATAAGGCAAACAAATTTAGCAAAAGTTTTTAGTATTAAAGTCTTCAGTAAAGGTGATTCTGAAGAGGGATGTCAATTTCTTTTCCTGTTGTGATTTAAAAAAAAAAAAAAATCCCCTGACAAAAGTCACCTCTCAGGAGAAAGGATTTGTGTCCCCTCCGTCCACTGTGGCAGGGCAGTCAGAGCAGCAGGAGCTAGAAGCAGAGAGCCAGCCGGGAATGCCTGTGCTCGCCTTCCTTTTATACAGGCCAGCACTCAAGCCTGGGGAGCGGTGTCGCCCAATTTTAGTCTTTCAGAGTCTTTCCACTTGAGTTTAACCTAATCAAGATAGTCACACAGATGTGCCAGAGGCTGACATATCCTAGACAGTCCCTCCAGCATGTGAAGTTTGTTTCTAGAGGATTTTACAGCCTGTCAAATTGACAACACTGCCCATCAGAGTGGGTACAACAGAGGCCTGTCCATGTGCCTCACTGGTAGAGTGCTTGTTTAGCAGGTACAAGGCCATAGGTTGGATGCCCAGCAGTGTAGACGAGAACTGGAGAACTGGAAGGAAGCCAGGGGTGGTGGCGCACGCCTTTAGTCCTAGCATTTGTGAAGCAAAGGCAGATTTCTGAGTTCGAGGCCAGCCTGGTCTACAGAGTGAGTTCCAGGAAAGCCAGGGCTACACACAGAAACACTGAAGGAAGAAGAAAAAAAAAAAAAAAAAAAAAGCCAGGCGGTGGCGCACACCTGTAATCCCAGCACTCTGGGAGGCAGAGGCAGGTGGATTTCTGAGTTCAAGACCAGCCAGGGCTACACAGAGGAAACCCTGTCTCCAAAAAAAAAAAAAAAAAAAAAAAAAAAAAACCCAAATCCAAAAAAAACAAAACAAAACAAAAAAGATATATTTATTTTATGTATACAAGTGTTCTGTGCTTGTGCGCCACATATGTCTGGTTCCCCCACACAGGTCAGAAGAGGGCATTAGATGTCCCTGGAAGTGAAATAGCAGATGACTGTGAACCACCATATTGAGGCTGGGATCCAAACCTGGATCTTCTGTGAGAGTGCAGGTGCTCTTGCCAGCTGAGCTGTCTCTCCATCACCCTCTTTTCTGCACTTACTTATCTTTTTATAATAGACCCTCAGGTACCCCAGGCTGACCTTGCACTTCTATCTTAAAATTTGAGAAGTGATTTTATGTGTGTATGTGTGGGGTGTGTGTGTGAACATAAAATGAAGTTTGACTTTCTCCAACAGAAGGAGGATCTGTTTTGATTGCCTGCTTGGCCAATGAAGATTTTACAGTTTATCTGGTATACATTTTCCATGATTATAAATAGCCTGAATCTGTAGCCTCAACGTTCTAGCAAAATATATTTAAAGTAAAAGATTAAAACATGTCCAAAAAAAATGTTGCACCAATGTTGGCAAGGATATGGAGAAGTTGGAAGCCCTGGACATGGCTGCGGGAATGTAAATGGTGCCGCCTTTAAGAAGAAGGATGTCGGTTCCTCCAGAAACAAAGTAAGCATGGGGCTCATCTCTGGGTTTAACATTGTAACAATTAGGGCTAGAGAGATGGCTCTGCTTAAGAATTGCTACTGCTCTCAAAGAGGACCTGAGTTCAGTTCTTAGTACCCACACCAGTCAACTGGCAACTACCAGTAGCCCAGCTCAAAAGGGATCCAACACCTCTAACCTCCCAGGGCACCCATACACATACACATGCACCCACCCGACACACACACACACACCACATAATAAAAAGCAATAAATCATTTTTGAAAAGAAAACAGTGGCTCTACTATGTACACACCAGTGTTGAGAGCATCACTTACAGTGACAGAAAGGCGGAAATCCACATGTCCATCAAGGGATAAGCTACAGTATACCCATATAAAGGAATATTATTCCAGTTTGAAGTGGAAAAAAGTCTGGTAGGTGATAAGGTGGTGGAACCAGACTTGACACTTCAGGGCTGTGTCTTAGTTCAAGACCAGGATGGGCTAGAAGACCTTGCCCAAAAACACAAAACAAAATCTTTAGTGAAGAAAAGGAGGAATAAAGATTTACAGTCCATATAATGAGACTTCGTCTTTCATGAACCGCGGTGGTGCCCCCCGCCCTGCCAGGGGAGCTGACAAAGGGACTGAGCCGATGGCAGTTAGTATGACCAGGGACATTTTTCCCATGTTGCTACACACACACACACACACAGCGTTAAGGATTACATTCAGGGCTTTGCATGTGCTAGGCAAGAACATCAAGCTGCCCCTCTAGCCCTCCTCCCAGCCTTAAATGTGATGGGTGTTTGGTCTGCATGCATGTCTGTGCACCGCTTTCATGCCAGTGCCTACAGACGTCAGAGGAGGATGTTGCTTTCCTTGGACCTAGAGTTACAAAATGTTATGAGCTGACACAGTGCTGGAAACGGGAGCCAGGTCTTCTGCAAGAGCAGTCGGGGCTCTTAACCACTGAGCCGTCGGAGTTGTCGGAGGCAGGAGTTCACTATGTAGACCGGTTTGGCCTAGAATTAGCAATCCACCTGCTCCTGCCACCCTCTTGAGTGCTGCAACTAAAAGTGTGCACCATCACACCTGGCTCCTGTTGTTTTGGATGGATGGCTGTATTCCTGAGCTTTTTTTTTGGGGGGGGGGGGGATCCTGTCTCTCCCATCTGGTGGGAACAATGGCTTCCAGGGATTGAACTAGGTCATCAGGGTTACCTGCAGACACTTAACCTATTGAGCTCTTTCTCTAGCCTGTATTCTAAGATGCTAAGAAATTTAACAAATTATATATATCACCCTGAGTTCCTTATCTATTCAGATTCTCCAGTTAACCTCCATATGTCACTGAGTGATGTTTCCTCCCAGTCAGGGTCAGGGGTGTTTTCTTTACACTGGCTTTCTTTTTAATGCTAGTAGAAAAGGTAGAAGGTAGGGCCAGAGAGCTGGCTCAGCCGTTAAGAGCACTGGCTGCTCTTTTGGAGGTCCTCAGTTCAATCCCCAGCACCCACATGGCAGCTACAACCATCTGTAACTAGTCCAATGGGATCCCATGCCATTCTCTGGTGTGCAGACATGCATGCAGACAAAACACTCATATACATGTATAAGTGAATAAGCAAATCTCTAAAAAAAAAAAAATTAAGAAGGAGAGAAGGCAGAGCCAGCTGTCATGGAAAAGTCAGATTTATATAATCAGTTTGTTTCCTCGGGTTTAGATACCTGTTAAACATTTGGAAAACTATCAGCCTTATGTATAGTGGCTACAAATAGCAGCCTCCTTGGCTGTGTACACAGCCTGTTCCCTACATGGGTTACCTAAGAGACCCTGGAGACAATTTGCTGGTGGCTGTTCATGTCTGATCTCAGTGTTGTCCCCAGTCTAGGCTCGACAGGTATGTGGGTGCCTTTGGGAAGCCCCAGGGCAGTGGCCAGCTCATCATGTATATTCACACCAAACTACAGAGTGAGGAACATGTGGTGAAACCCTGTATGTAGCCAAATCCAAGTCCCTTCACCACTAGAAGATCCAGATCATAAAGAAGTGGGCTTGCCCATGTTTAATGCAGATGATTTTAAAGACACAGTAACTAATGGCTATGGAATGAAATATATTCCCAGTTGTGGTTCCCTGGATAAGTGGCAGTTCCTCCACTCCTGAAAGCTTCACCCTGCTGTCCAAAACCCTCTAAGTCATGTTCAGTAATAAATCCCACATGTGAGTGTGTGTTTGTGTGTGCATGTGTGTGTGTGTGTGTGCATATGTGTGTGTGATGGTCTTTTGTAAGGTAATGTGAGTGGTCTGCTCCTATTCCATCCCATCAGGAGGCACAAACAGCTTGTCTTATTTGGAGGGATAAGTTGTTCGTATGATTATGTGTTCAGCATTGCATTGATTGCCAGAGGTCTGCACTCTACTAGGCCCCGCCTCTTCTTCCCTTGTAGTAACTAACCTATGGAGAAGTTTGTTTGGGCTTTTCTGAGACAGTGGCTCCTGTGTCCAGGCTGGACCTGAACTTGCTATGTAATGGAATCTGTCTTTGAAATCGTGATCTTCCTGCCTCCACCTCCCAAGCATTAGGATTACAGAGCTGGGTTGGATGTGGTGATGCATACAGTGTCCCGAGGGTCTCTGGTACCCACTGCACATGCTCTCTGATGGAGTCCGAGAGCCCCACTGATCCATGGATAAAGATACAATAAGAAGGCAGTGTGATGCTGTGTCTACTTAGATTTAGCAGAACATAAAGAAATAAAGAAAAAAATTGAGATCACGTCTTACATGGCATACAGTGGCATATAATAGTCTTTGCCAAATGATTTGCTACTAGTTGGGAAATAATTAATGTCTTTCATTCTGCAGACTTTTTTCTAAGACTGTAGCAAATCCAGACACAGTGAGAGTCACCACGATTTCTGCAGGGGAAACCTCCCATAGCAGGAGTTTATGGGCTGCAACCATGCAGCTAGTCTGGACTGGTACGCCCCCTAGTGGCAAAGTGTGGGCAAGTATCTAAATAAACTGAGAGAATGGGACTAGATGTGGCCAATTCCAGGCCAAGGCCTCAGAACTGGGATATGACACCTCTGTGCTCTCCTTTCTCTTACCTCATGACCACCTGGATTTGGCCAAGAAGAGCGCATGGCTACCATAGGCGAAGTTGACTGCTGTTTTGAGCATGCTTGATATTAGAACTTGGCCATGTTTACTCACTGGCCGGTCTGTGGCTGCATTCACACAGGACAGAAGAGTAGCTTAGATAGAGGCTTCCAGCAAAGCCTGAACTGCTTATATTCTGGATGTTTACAGAAGTTAATGGGGACAGTGGTGTGCCCACCACCAAGCCTGACAATCTGAGTTGGAGTCCCAAGGTCCACTGGGTGGAAGAAAGCATTCACCTCCACACACGCACACACAAAGTGAATATATATAATGTGGGTGTGGTGATGCAGACAGCATCCTGAGGGTCTCCAGTACCCACTCTCTGATGTACATGCTCTCTGATGGGGTCCGAGAGCCCCACTGATCCATCGGTAAAGATATAATAAGAAGGCAGTGTGATGCTGTGTCTGTTTAGATTTAGCAGAACAATAGAACTAGACTCACCCTTAAGGCCCCTGGGCTCCCAACCATATTTCTTGGATAACTCTACAGTAATCAGAATGTGTTTCTTCCTGTGGAGCAGGCCTTAAATCTAATCAGCAAGTAGCTGGTTACCCCAGGGCATAAATGACACTCTTGTATCCGTTGACATATCTTGACACACTGGTCATTATTGTAACTCACAGAGCTCAGGGCTGAGTAAGAGTGTTAATGGCTACCCACCTTCACTGCCGCGAGGCCTGCCTATCACCTAGTAATGTGGCGGCTAGCCAATAAGGAGGACGCATCCTGGTCAGTGCCAGCTTGATTTCCCCACATCTGTGGCCAAGCATGTAGTGTCTTCTGCAGTCGTCTTACCATCACGTTCTGATAGGCTGCCAAGAACAGTGGGAAATGCCTATATTGTTTGGGGGAGGCCTCAGGACACCCCTGAAGGTATACCTCAAGGGAGGGCACCACACACCTGGGTCACATTGGTCTTCCAAGTTTCCCTGTCGTTTCATAAACAACTCTTGACAGTTGTTCATTCAGATCAGGACCGACATGAACTGCATACATTCCACTCTGTGGAAATGACCCCTGGCAGTGGGCTTTTTGTTTGGCAACCTATGGCTTTTTATCCCCTGTGTAAACTCCAATTAAACTCTTTTATGATGATGTGATATTGTTGGTTTGGTTTTTTGTGGGGTTTTTGTTTTGGTTTTTTTTTTTGTTTTGGTTTTTGGGCGTTTTTGTTTGTTTGTTTGTTTGTTTGTTTTGCTTTGCTTTTTGTTTTTGAGATAGAGTCTCACTCTGTAGCTCTGGCTGGCCTGGAACTCACTAAGTAAACCAGGTTGGTCTCACAGATATCTGCCTGCCTTTGCCTCCCAAGTGGTGGGATTAAAAGCATATGGTACCATGCCATGTTTAATATATGTGTTTATATATTTAAGAAGCTTATAAAATAGTAGGCCTCCGTGTGTCTTTTTCAAACATCCTTAGTGCTAGTTATGTCTCTTCCAATCTCCTCCTCTGCACTACCTTCCCAGTTCCCTCCCCAATGAAACTCTCCCTCCATTATTCTCCCCAACCCACATGTCACCTTTAATCTCAGAGACCACTGAGTGATGTGACTGAAATACTGAAGGAGCCAGAGGTAGGTGTGAATGCACACACACAAACACACTCCACACAGCACAAATTAGAACCAGTGAGCTATAAAAAAGGGGGGAAGTAGGGAGAGAGCAGGGCAGACTGATTGTAAAGGCCGGCCCCTAAGCTTACCTCCTCCACCACACTTGAAGATGCCTAGCCAGGAGGGGGTAGCACACCATGGAGGCAGAGGCAAATGGATCTCTGTGAGTTCAAGCCCAAGCTAGTCTACAGAGCAAGTTCCAGGACAGCCAGGACTACACAGAGAAACCCTTTCTCAACCCCACCCCCTACCCCCCAATAAGAAAGAAGATGCCTAATGCTGGAAACACATCTTTAATCCAAGCACTCAGAAGGCAGCAGGTTCCCTGTGAGTTCAAGGCCACCCTGGTCTACACACCGAGTTTCAGGGCAGCCAGAGCTACACAGTGAGACCCAGCTTCAAAAAAGAGGAAAGTAAACTGCGTTAGAGAGTGGAGCTCAGTGGTGAAGTGCTTGTCTGACGGGTCAGAGGCCTCGTCTGCCTCCCCAGTGCTGGGGCTGCTGGGACTTGGATTTAAAGTATACACAACCAGGCCCTGGCTAATGCAACTTTCAAAACCTAATCCAGGAGAGCTAAGAACAAAATGGTGTTGTCGTTCATGATTAGCCACTGCAGAGCCTGGCAAAACCCTGCAGCTCCAAAGAGTTCTAAGTCTCCCTGCTTTCCCGGAGCCAAATCCCCAGCACTGACATGATCCTAGCATCGGTTTGATGGCAGTCCTTTGGTGGTGGTAAATGCCCGCCTCATGGTTTTATTCTGAAGTATGAATCTGTCTGTTGGTGTGAACCACAATAGTGTCCAGATCTCACCATCTCCTAAAGCACCAGAAGCTCTTGAATCAAATCTCATCTTACACCTGCATTCCTTCTCAGTGACACTAGGGGACAGTCTGCATGTGGCAGGAGGAACTTTACTTTTCACTCAGCAAGATGTCCAAGACACAGCCTGGTTTTAAGGAACCTAAGGTAGAGTGAAAATATGCGCAGGGACATGTTCAGTGTGGAAAGGGACAAGCTCTCAGCCAAAGTGTCATAGATGGTCACAGGTGCCACCAAAGAGAGGCAAAGCAAAGGTGGCCGTCAACTACGCAGGCTGGGTGTGGTAAGGAGGGTGGTGTGGGTTGAGTGGTGAGCAAAGGGACGGTCTGTGCAGGTGCTGTCCATGAGCAAAACAGCCAACCCAGCCAGAGCCTCCTCCAACCTCTGACACCTAGGGTACTTGTAATGCCGGAATTCCCTTTCTACCATCAGGGATACTGGTGAGCTAACTGTGTTTGTCTCACAAATAAATTCCACTCCCCTTTTTTTAAAGGGAGAGTTTCATGTAGTTCAGAGCGGTCTTGAACCTGCCAAGTAGCCAAGTGTGTGTATGCCCTTGGATTCCTGGTCTTCCTTCCTCTACCTCTCAAGAGCATGGGCCACCATGCTCAGCCAGCAACTCCTTTTTTTTTTCAGGGATCTTTGTTTCCCGTGCACTTAGTAGAAAGAAGCAGCATTTGCATGTGGTTTCCCCAGGTGTACGGCTCAGAGTCTCGTTTGTTTTTCTACTAGCCTTTGTAAGTCCAGTCACTCGGCCATACACTGACCCGGGTTTTCAGAACGCTAAAGTTGTATTTGTGTTAAGTCCCATGTTAGTGACACAGGGGAGTGATGACATCACTGTGCAGAGTGTGTTTATCACAATCCTTGCTTGGGTCTACTTGAATACACTAACAGATTCCACGCAGCGGGTGAGCTAGGCATTTGGGTCTTTTTGTTTCATTTTTTTAAGGTCCTGATATTCAAATAATTTACAAAAGGCCTTAAGCACAGTCTTTTCCCAGGAAGACTGAAGACACTGAGCTTTGTGTGATGTCTTAGTCAGGGGTTCTGTTTGGAGATGGAAGGGTTTGTTTAGCTTATACTTCCACATTGCTGTTCATCACCAAAGGAAGTCAGGACCAGAACTCAAGCAGGTCAGGAAGCAGGAGCTGCTACAGAGGCCATGGAGGGATGTTCCTTACTGGCTTGCTTCCCCTGGCTTGCTCAGCTTGCTTTCTTTTGGATTTGGTTTTTCGAGACAGGGTTTCTCTATAGCTCTGTATAGTCCGGGAACTCACTCTGTAGACCAGGCTGGCCTCGAACTCAGAAATCTGCCTGCCTCTGCTTCCCAGAGTGCTGGGATTATAGGCATGTGCCACGACCTCCCGGCTCAGCTTGCTTTCTTATAGAACCCAAGACTACCAGCCCAGGGATGGCACCACCCATGAGGGGCCCTCCCCCTTGATCACTAATTGAGAAAATACCTTACAGCTGGATCTCATGGAAGCATTTCCTCAAGGGAGGCTCCTACCTCTGTGATAATTCCAATTTGTTTCAAGTTGACACACAAAACCAGCCAGAACAAGTGATGACTACAAACTAGCTCTCGCCCCTCTCCCCCCCCCCCCCACTTCTCCTTCTCCAGGACCATTTGCACTATAAGATGAAATGACTTCCTTAAATTAATAATTTCAGTTCTGGGGTTGGAGAAGGGGCTTCACCATTGCACAGTGCATACTGCTCTTGAAAGGACCTGAGTTCATTTTCCAGCATCCACACCAGGCAGCTCACAATCACCTGTGCTCCTGTAACCTTAGCTCCTGGACATACATCTAACATTCTCCTTTTACCTTAGTGGGCATTACACACAACACTTGTTTCCTACACACACACACACACAGAGAGAGAGAGAGAAAGAGAGAGAGAGAGAGAGAGAGAGAGAGAGAGAGATTTAATCTAAAAAAAAAGAGTCAAATGTGGTGGCACACGCCTTTAATCCCAGCGCTCTGGAGGCAGAGACAGGTGGCAGTCTAAGGCAGAGGCAGATGTGGTCTACAGAGTGAAGTTCAGACAGCCAGGACTACATAGAAAGACCCTATTTCAAAAAGGAAGTTAAAAATCTAGACAAAAAAAGAACTTCAGATCCACTAAAGGAACTGTAAACTAGACAGCAGCTGTAGAGATTAGATAGAAGGGCCTTAGACTGGAAGCATTTGGCCTTGAAATCTTTATCTACAGATAACAACAGCTAGGTACATTGCTGTTACACCGACAGCTGCACTCTTGCCATGCTCCCTGGGCAGATCCCTGCTAGGGCTCCACACTTCTGAAGTTGAAAGCCAAAGTTAGGGTGGTGATCGAGGTCTGCACCCCATACATTTGCGTGGCACTGCAGCCCCTTAGACCTGAGTGCTGGATGGTACAGTGCGCCAGGTCCTCTTCTGAATATAGCTGGTACAGCTGGCCAGGCTTCCCAGGGCCCTGGTCTGGAGGGGATTACAACCTTTATGAGGAAGGACACTCTTGACCCAGAATGGAGGGAAGGTCTGAACTAAGCACCACTCACACCTTTATTGGGATTCCAAGGCTAGACATTACAATGGCATGGTACTGTACTTTGCCTTGTTACTTTGTGATCTGGACAAATACTGAATCTGTTTTCTAATGAGTTTTGGTCCCTCCTAGGACTTCACATTCTCATGAATGGTTAAAAATGGGAAAGAGGGAAGCCTTTCCCAGAATAGAATTGGAGGCCTGAACTGAGGGTAAGGAGGACAACTTTTCTTTTAAGCCTTACTTCAAACAGACTCCCCTCAGGCAGCTTGTGTTCCTCTGGTACCTGCCTTTTGGTTTTTGTTTGCTTTTAGAGAAATTACTTGCCAGGCAGTGGTGGCGCACACCTTTAATCCCAGCACTTGGGAGACAGAGGCAGATAGATTTCTGAGTTCAAACAAGGCTGGCCTGGTCTACAGGACAGTCAGGACTACACAGAGAAACCTTGTCTTGAAAAACCAAAAGAAAGGGAAAGAAAAGAAAAGAAAAGAAAGAAAGAAAGAAAGAAAGAAAGAAAGAAAGAAAGAAAGAAAGAAAAAACAAAGAAAGAAAGGAAAGTCAATTGTAGAGTACAAGCTGACAGCTTTCTGAAGATCTCCAGTTAGCTCAGCTCTCACAGACCAAAGCTCAGTCTTTTATTTATATATCAATTCAATCATCTGCCCCATGTTCCCTGTTGATTATCCCACCAATCAGCATTTTTTTTACCTTAGTTCCTTAACCCCTCGGAAATGACAGAAAGCACATTTTTCTTAACATTGCAAATTAATTCAGAGATCTGCCTGCCTTTGTGAGCACAGACAATAACCTATCTGGGTTGCATTCAGCTCTGAGATCAGCACAGCTGGGCTTCAATTTGCTTGGTCCCATGCTGACCTTGAACTCAGGAATCTGCCTGCCTTGTATTTTTCTGACAAGCTGGCTCATAGTACAGCTGCCTCTGTTCTTTTAGGTCTCTGAAGCCCCTCATATAATTCATATCACATCCTTATATTTTGCATAGTTGAGAAATTATATATTTTTGAGCTCATGCTTTCAGAGTTCTTTCCCACAGCCTTAGGGCTGTCCTAAAGGTCACAGCATTACCATTTTTGCTAAGGACTTTAGACACACCCTCACTTCCCTCCCCCCCCACTTAGTTGTCTCTAATTATCATGGAATCATTAACCTTGGGAGAGAGCACAGTCCCCAATAATCTTGTCAGGGAGACTATTTCCTCAAAGAGCAACATGAAGTAAAAAGGTTTTTTGTTTGTTTGTTTTGTTTTGTTTTTTGTTTTTGAGACAGGATTTCTCTGAGTAGCCCTGGCTGTCCTGGAACTCACTCAGTAGACCAGGTTGGCCTCGAACTCAGAAATCTGCCTGCCTCTGCCTCCCAAGTGCTGGGATTAAAGGCGTGCACCACCACCGCCTGGCCTAAGTATTTTTTTTTTTTAATACAAACAAGCCTCACACTCAGAAACCATCAATACTTATGGAGGCCACATTCTGCTGTCTCTGCTCCAGGGGCGGGAAACCATGTCACACTGTCCCTTCCTAGGCCATGCAGGACTCAGCAGAGCCAGTCTGATTTACAGAGTTCCAGAACAGCCAGGATTACACAGAGAAACCCTGTCTTGAAAAACTAATGGGGGGAGGGGTGCAGGGCTGGAGAGATGGCTCAGCGGTTAAGAGCACTGGCTGCTCTTCCAGAGGTCCTGAGTTCAATTCCCATCAACCACATGGTGGTTCATAACCATCTGTGATGGATCTGATACCCTCTTCTGATGTGTCTGAAGACAACAATATACTCATATACATAAAATAAATACATCTTTTAAAAAAGGAAAACTGATGAGGGAAAAAATGAAAAAAAAAGGGAGGGGAGGGAAGGGAAGGGGAGGGGAGGGGAGGGGAGGGGAGGGAAGGACTTTGGAATATCTCTTTGGCCACCTAAGAGTGGAACTCTGTTCCCAAATGGCCATCTACTCAGACTTTGCCCCTGTTGCTGTTTCTCTCTCCACCCTGCTCCCTGCCCTTCTCTCCCTCAGAAGTCACCTCAGAAACTGGCACCTGGCTTTGTCTAGGACTTAGCTTCCCCCAGCTGTTTGTTTTCCCACATTCTTTGAAACCAGGTCACCTGCCTCCCCACTCTCCAAGGCCACATCTGAGGTTAAGGCCTGGCTCTGCCCTCACCCACCTTCCTCTGTTGTTTCTTCAGGGCACTGGGTCTCTGTGCCCTGACCACATCTCTAGAAATCCTCCCCCTAGAACACTGCAGCCAGACCTGGAAGGCAGGATATCCCAACACCAGAAATCCTACAGACATCCCACACTCCTGGCCCACTGACATCCTCAGCAGGGCCTAGACCATTTACCTCTCAACTTTCTCTAGTTACCCATGCCTGTAGCCTCATCTGTCCCTGTTGTCCTTGGGTCCCACAGTCTATTACTTCAACCACTTGTCCACTTTCTTCAGCTCACCTTTATCTTCCTGACCACACCCTCCCCAATGCATCCAATATGCTTTCCCTGAGCAGACCCCACACTGGGAGAAACAGCTCAGGAGAGTGGGGCCTCCAGGTCAAGAGCCACCCACCTCAGCAATGCCAACCCCTCTGTCTTAGTGCTGTGGCAGCCACCATTGGGCACACAGACTACCCTGGCTAACCCTAATCTTTGCTTTCCCTTAGCTATACTTCCTTCTCTGTGGGCAGAAACTTCAAACCCATTTAAACATCCTAGTCTCCATTGAAATAGGCACACTGGAGCAAGCAGGATGCCCATGGCTTTAATTTCAGCACTTGGAAGGCAGAGGCAGGGTGGATCTCTGTGAGGTTCTGGCTAGCCTTGTCTGCATTGCCAGTCACAAGGTTACATAGTAAGAGTCTGTCTGAAAAAAACAAATACAAAAGGAAGACATATGGGGTCCATTTCTCCACCTCTTCCTGACTAGTTGTCTACACTCTGGCTCCATTTCCCCACCTCCTGATTCACTGCTCTGCAGCCATAGGACTCCTGACTCATTGGTGCAGGGGGACACCACCCAGTGTTAACTGTGACACAGCTACCCCATTCCTCCCTGTGACCATCATTCTCTTGGTCACCTACTCCCGTGACCCTCATTGATTCTGTAGGACTTCTTAATGCCCTTTGCTCTCTGATCTTCTTCCAATGCCGTCTTACAAATCTAAACCAGGTTCATCCAACTGCCTGCCTGCTCAAGGTCTCTTTTGGTTGGTTGATTCGGTCTGAGACAGGCTCTATGTGTCGCTAGCTTGCCTGTAACTCTATGTAGACCAGGCTGGCTTAGACCTCACAGATTTCTGTCCACACCTGGCCCTTTGGGGCTCTGGTTCAAATGGCACAGGAGATGGAACTCGGGCCTTCTAGAGTGCTAAGCAAGTGCTCAATATTTTGCAGTACCCACGCCCCAATCCTGCTCAGTGTCTACAAGCACAAACTGAATTCCTTTCCCTTGAATATACTTCCTATGTCCCCTATTCTCATAGAATGGCAGCCCTCACTGTCCCAGGCCTAACAGGGTCCATCATATAAAATCGTTATCTAGCCGGGCGGTGGTGGCGCACGCCCGTAATCCCAGCACTCTGGGAGGCAGAGGCAGGCGGATTTCTGAGTTCGAGGCCAGCCTTGTCTACAGAGTGAGTTCCAGGACAGCCAGGGCTACACAGAGAAACCCCGTCTCGAAAAAAACAACAAAAAAATCGTTATTTTTGGGCTGGGCAGTGATTTTGGAGTCAGCAGGAAAGCCCGGCTCGCAGAGCTCCAAAACCGCCACTGCGAGCTCTGGCTTCACTGGCCGCAGACAACGACGCGGAACAGAAACCAGAGAACGAAAGACACAAGGTACAGGAACACCACAGCACGCAGCCCCGCCCACGTGAGCGGCACAGAGCCACGCCCCCTCGCGCGTACTCCCAGCAGCCAATGGAAACAGCTGGCAGGCCATCACTCAAACGGCATATGGGCGGGATCCACTGGCCTCCGCCCACTCGCGAGCCGCTTCTGTTTCCCCCCTCGACCAATGGGCATGGCCTGTATGAGCACAGCGAGGGCGCGGGGCTTCTAACCACGTCGCAGACTTCTAGCGCCGGCGTGTCAGTCGTATCCCAACTGACTGGAGGTAACATGGCGTCCCTGGCAGCCAGGCGCTGCGTCGAGTGGCTATTGGGCCTCTACTTCGTCTCGCACATCCCCATCACGCTGTTCATCGACCTGCAGGCGGTGCTGCCGCCCGAACTCTACCCGCAGGAGGTGAGGCTCAGGGGTCCCCACGTGGCCGTCCTGATTTCTGTTGGCTCCCGGCCTGACTTCGGCCGCAACCGGCTGCCCCAAGCCGTTGACCACCGCTTTGTTCTTTTCAGAGCGGAACTGAGGGTGCAACGCAATGTTAGGACGCATGCTTAGGAGGTCCTGGGTCCAGCCCCGTGTACTCTCCAAACCTTTGCACACCCTTTGCCTGGGTTTGTTTCGCTTCCATGGTTCCACCTACGGCAGGTGGCTGAGGGAAGTTGTCCGGGTGAACCAGTGTCTGTCACTTGTTGGATCTGTTGTGTTTGGATGGACTCTAAAAGTCCAATGTAATCCGAGGGGAGAAAAAAGCCCGCGTAGAATAAAATGACTGAAGGGTTAGCCCCTGATTACTGCTGCGTGGCATTAATACACTCATTCTGGGGCAGGATCTAGCTTGAGCAGTTGAGGAAATGCCGCTTTTTCAAGTCAGTTGTTTGAATTGTTTGAAGATGAGCACTGGAGAGCATTCTTTGACCCGAACTTAAGGGACCGCCCCACTTTATCTGGATCTGTAAACTTCCATAGAATTTCTGCATGCTTCTCCGATCTACTGACTGACTTATCCACCTAAAGATTTGATTTTTACCTCTGAAATGTTCATTAAATTTTTCTTCTTTGCAGGGCAGTTCTTAATCTTACATCCGTAAATTCTCAATGGTGTCTGCAAAATGACATGTGCCTTGTATCCTCTGAGAGGATATGACACTGTCCCAACAAAGTTAGGAGTGGCACCATCAGCAGTGTCACCCCCCTCCCCTTAAGCCTCTATTTGGTTTGTTTGTGGAACCACATAATTGTGAAGACCTTTGATCTACGGGGAAACACTAGGTAGTATGTGGTAAGAGCACTGGTATGTGGAGTTGCTTTCCCAAGAACTGGCTAACTATCTGGGTATGTTGAGGGCCCTACGGATCCTACTTTTTTCTCTTTAAAATAATAATAGTTCATTTGAATACATTGCAAGAGGACCTCAGGCCGGGCTGTAACCTCAGGCCGGGCTGTAAGCGGCATACTACCTGTATGTAGCCACAGCTTTAGATTGTAAACTCAAAGATTGTCGGATTAAGGCTGTGGCTCCTTGGTAAAAACAATTGCCAGCCTGTGTGAGGCCCTGGATTCAAATCCGAGCACCAAAACCAGTATGTATCAAGTCGTGTTGATTTGTTTCACTTCTCTAAAACTGTCACAAATGCAGTGGCTTACTTTACCCCAACTTTATTCTTAGGCTGCTTGGAGGTTAGAAATTTAGAATGGTAGGTCTCAGGCTCAGGGGTAGACTATGAGCCTCGCCTGTTCCAGTTTTGTGGTGGCTGCCAGTGTTCGGTGGCTGGGTTTGCAGAGCAGCGGATCACACTCAGGACCTCAAGCTTGCTATGCACACAGTCTACCCACTGAGCTCGGTCTTCACCTTTCTTTGGTTGTGGCCCTTTCACTGCAATCTCTGCAGGTCACTGTCATATTGCAACTTCATCTGCATTCACATCTCTCTCTCTGCCTTTTATAAGGTCACTTGTAATTCATTAGGCCACCATATAACCCAGGAATCCTCCCCTTGAACATCCTGTGTCCTGTTGAACATGGATTAGGACATGATACCTTTGAATGCTGTCAGTCTGCTGCCACAGAAGGATCTGAAGACTGCAGAGGGGCCATCAAAACTTTGCTCTAGCTCTAGCCATGAAGAAGGGAAGTCACCGTCTCCTTGGGGTTTGGTAGCAGTGGGGATAAAACCCAGGGCTCTGTATACTCAATTGTCTTCAGCCCTTGGTTTTCCTTTGGTATTGTTTTGGGATTTTGGTTTTGTTGTTTGGTTGGGTTTTGTTTTTTGTTTAAAAATTGAATTCACTAGTTGAGCTGTACTGGATTTACAGGCATCATTTGGTTTGAGTGACAGCTTTTTTGACATAGGGCCTAACTACTTTGAAAAGCCTGCCTCTGCTTCCCTGGCAATTCCTGGTTTACTTTTTTTTTTTTAAAGATTTATTTATGTATGTGGTGGAATACACTGTCACTGTCTTCAGACACACCAGAACAGGCATCAGATCCCATTACAGATTGTTGTGAGCCACCATGTGGTTGCTGGGAATTGAACTCAGGACCTTCAGAAGAGCAGTCGGTGCTCTAACCGCTGAGCCATCTCTCCAGCCCCTCTGTTTACCTTCTGATTGCTCGCACCCATCCTTGCGCACCACTTCTGAAACAGCTGACCAGCATCAGACAGACACCACGGACATTTTATTTTTGTTTGTTTTTCAAGATAGTATTTCATTGCATAGCTCTAGCTGTTCTGTAACTCTGTAGACCTGGCTGGTCTCAAACTCACAGAATTCCTGTATCTACCTCCCAAATACTTAAAGCTTATTTCATTATGCCCAATCTCTATTTGATCTGATAGACTTCATTAGCTTCCTGTTAAGTCACTTTTATTCTCCTGTTGTAATTGTCATCTCAGAGTAAACGCTCACTGCCTCCATCTGTTAACCTAGGCCTAGTCCTGGAGGCCTCTAGCCTCTCTGTACACTCTTGTCTAGGACTCGAATGTTTTCAGCCTCTCAAACTTACTGCTGAATAAGCTCACTCCTTCCTGTTTTTTTTTTTTTTTTTTTTTTCTGATCTGTGGCTCAAACTCCTCTCTCAATCAGACTTCTGTCCAGGCCTCTTCTGAATTAATCTGCTTGGCCTCAAGCTAGTACTAGCAATCTGTTGTAATCTAGCTCCTTCTCGTTCTCTGGCTTGGTCTGTCTTCATCTATATCTAGTTCTCTCTGCAACCAGTCTCTCCCGGTAAAACTGCCTTTCTCTTTCCTCTGCTCTATCTCAAATAGCTTCCCTTTCCTCTCCACGAGAGTTGGGCAGATCCTATTCTATCAAATCTTTCTCTGATTTGTCACTTTGCCACTCAGTTAGATACAACTTTCAAACACAGGTGCTTCCTTCAAAAAACTAAATTTACCTTAATTGTTTGGAATGAAATGAAAGGTGAGTTTTAAGAGCATGTCTGTATTCCAGAGGGATTAATTCCAGCCAGAGGGATTCAAGTTGTGTGCTAAGTGCCAAGCTACACCACAAGTAGAAACAGGGTTTTTTTTGTTTGTTTGTTTTTTAATTGTTTTTTGTTTCAGTAAATAACACCACCTCGGGGATCACAGTATGATCAAAAATATCCTACAACAGCTTCCAGGATAGGGATGTAGCATTCATTAGTCATGTGTCTCATGCACATAGCACTAGGCTTCATTACCTCTGTCCCCTTTTGCCTTTTGAAATTTTATTTTGTGTGGGAGTTCATGCCGCAGTGCATGTGTAGAGGTCACAGGACAATTGGTAGATCAGTTCTTCCCTTCTTCCACATTTGTAGGAGTTCTGGCACTGAACTCCAGTTATCGGGTTTGTGATAACCAAGCACTTTACCCACAGAACCATCTTGTTGGCCCTGCCTTTTTAATGCACTGGCCAAAACTATGCGTCTCTGTTGTTGATTATTGAAAGCATAAACCTGCATCCCCTGTTCCCCTCTTGTTTTTGGATGAGGGAGTGATGATTTTGTTGCTTTTCCACAAAGAAAAGAATAGTGTGTGACTTGAGTCCGTCTCAGATTGTCTTGAATGATACCTAAACTTAGAACTGCAAGACCATCTCTGTAAAATAGCAATAGCTGAAGTTTACACCCTCCTCAAAAGATCAATAAATAGCTAAAACTTATTATCTAGGATTTTATTTTCTAAAAATGTAGAAGGTCTCAGCAGTTGGGCTAAGTTTTGCAAGCTAAACCTTTTTGTTGCTGTTGTTTCAACCAAATCACAATTATGAAACAGTTAAAAGACTTGAATTTGAGTTTAAACAGAAAGGAAAGATTTTGTATTATCTCTTGCAGCTGAGTGAACCCATTCTGTTAAAGCAAGAAACAGGTGTGAGCCTGTAGGTCTGCAGTATTCAGTAGCCCATGTCTTCAGAAAGATGATGTGTTCTAGGTCGGAGTGTGTGTAAATGGAAAGTTTTTTCTTTTAAACCTTGGGGTTTGGGACTTAAAAGATAATGAGCAGTTACATGCTTACATTTGGTAGTGTTAAAGTGGAGAATCTTCGGGTCTGGACAAGTAAGCTTCCTTCATCTGTGCTCGCACTGTGCTCTGCAGGCCACGGTTACCTCCCTGCATCTGACCACCATAGGATGGTCGTCAGCACCGCGAGTGGTGCTCTTAGGGGTCTTGCTCAGACCCAGGCCCTTGGCCTCCACCCCGCTGGGGACCTTGTCTTTGTCTTCCACTCTCTCTGTCCAGGCTGTTCTGGCAGCAGATACGCGGAAGACCCCTATGGGCTCTAACTGACTGGGAGTGCGCAGCCAGCTTTGCTGATCTTATTCTGCAGCCTTTCAGCACACGTCTGTGCGGACCTGCAGATAGGACACACACTCAGACGCTGTGTCCAGTGACATTCAGCCACTTCACTCTGCAGTACATCTTCCCAAGCTAGTCACTGTAAAGTGAAACTGTGGTGATACACAGCTCTGTTCCCTGCATCAGGAAGTAGAGGATCAGGAGTTCAAGGCCAGCCTCAGCTAGAGAGACTTGTTCTCAAAATAAAAAATAAAAAAAAATGTATAAATAAAAAACAAAGGAAAAAACAGTCTAACCTGCTAAATTTACGGATGAGGAAGTGGAGTCTCGAGAGGGCTGACAACCTTTACTGTCCCCGCCTTACTGCCCTGAAGAGTGTTGAGGCAGGGGGCTTTGCCAAGAATCAAAGCTGTGTGTGCTGATGCCTGGGACCCCAGCAGCATCTGGATGCTTAAAAGCTCTTAAGAGCTTTGGTTTCACAGCGGCCAGCCTGTCTTTGCTGTTACTTGGTTGGTTTGTTTTGGAGATGGGTCTACAGTATCTCAGACCTGGCCTCCAACTAGGCTTGCCTTGAACTCCCTCCCAGTCCTCCTGCTCCATCTTCCAAGTGCTGGGATTACTATATGCCACCACCCTAACAGCCTTTATCTGTTGATTAAAAATTAACACAAAAAATATCTCTAGATTTTCTATTGTAAGATAAACACAAGGAAGCTGCCTTTACCCACAGTAGCCCAACACTTAGTTGGCTTTGAAGCTGTAAGAGTGCCACCTCCAGGCTATTTTTTGTAATGTTAATTTGTTTTGTTTTTGAAACGTGATTTCATGTAGCCCAGGTTAGCCTTAGACCAAGTATGTAGTTGGGGATGGCCTGGATTCAGGATGCTAAGTTCGACAGGCCCTAGCTTCTGGCTCCTGCAAAGCACAGGGTGGGCACCTGCAGCCTTTGATTGACTGATGGAAGGGTGAGGCTGGAGCTAGGACCAAACTGCTAACTCCAGCCTTGCAATCCTAGATGCAGTGTACTTGTTCCTTTACAAATACCCCAGCCAGTGTTTTAAAAGATAAATGAAAATAAACTTATTTGTAATATTAGGATTAAGATGTCCATCATGTCTCCAGAGGCTGGATTTACTTCCTTCTACTCCCCCCCACCCCCCAAGGAAATACAGCGGGTTTCTGCGTTTGCAGTATCTAGCTTTTGGACCTGGATATGCATTTGTGAAAGGGAAAATGTCAGGATAGGGTTTTAATTTTCTTACCAAAAATCAGTAGAGGACTAGCATCCTGAAAATCTCCTAAGCAGCTGACACTGTAGCTGTACAGTAATATGCCTAGATTTGTGGTATCACAGAGTTAGGAACAGATGTACAGTGGCACTAAGACAGGACTGAAAAGGAAAATGTACTGTGCAGAGAAGGCAACATTTGAATTATGGCTAGTAAGTTTTTTATCAGTGACTATCTAGGCCAATGGTCCTCAGCCTGTGGTGGTAACCCTTTTAGAAGTCTAATGACTTCCACACAGGTTGCCTAAGACGATGGGAAAACAGATATTTACATTATGATTCATAACAGTAGAAAAATTACCATTATGAAGCAGTAACAAAAATACTTTTATGGTTGGAGGTCACCACAGCATGAAGAACTGCAGTAAAGGGAGAGCTAGTGGAGCATGTGGCTCCACTGTACAAGGGACTCTTAGTTGAGGACATTGGTGCGCTGGAGCCACTTGAGCCTGTGCAGGCCGCAAGGCCGTCCTCACTGTGATCCTGTCTCTTTCCAGGTCAGCAAGCTGCTGCGGTGGTACTCTAAGGAGTTCAAAGACCCTCTGATGCAGGAGCCTCCAGTGTGGTTCAAGTCCTTCCTGCTTTGTGAGCTCGTGTTCCAGCTGCCTTTCTTTCCCATTGCAGCGTATGCCTTCTTCAAAGGTTGGTACAGTGTGAATTCCTAGTTTTGCTCAGAAATCTCTTGGAGTGAACCCATGGCTTGAAGGATCTGGTATCCACTAGTATATATGTCACTGGGAAACATTAAACGAGGCTTAGCTGGTCTCCTAAGCTGGACTGTCTCAGTTTTCTAAAAGTCCCTCCTGTGAAACCCGAGGCCAAGGACAAACTTGTTCTCTTTATTGTCCACTACTCACAAATATATTTTCTTCTATCCTTGGCCTTACTTTCCACCTAGGTTGGTATATCGCCTTATAAGCAGGAAGTATCAAGCTAATCCCTGAAGAGCTAAACTTCTCATTTAAAAATTATTCCTGGGGCTGGAGAGATGGCCCAGCAATTAAGAACCCTGGCTGCTCTTCTTGCTTGGTAGTGAGCCTGGCCTCTAATGGCTGGGCCACCTTCCCGGCCCTGCTAACTGCTCTCCTACAGGACCTCAGGTTGGTTCCAGCACCCACGTGGCAACTTGTAACCATTCTAGAACTCCAGTGTAAAGAGATCCAACACCCTCTTCTGGCCTCAGGACATTCCACACTAAATACACGCAGGCAACCCAAACAAAAAAAATGTATGCCTACTTGTCATCATATAATTGGTGACTTTATGAAGTAACCATGCCTGCCCCTGGAAACTGAGCTTACAGAGTGAAAAAGGCTCTCACTTTATCCTGCATGTGAATCACTTTCTTGGGTGCTGGAACAGGGTCCCTTCCACGTGTTTTAGACCAGACTGGCTGAGCTGTTTGCTGCTCTGTTTACTGAGCTAGATGCCAACCCTTACCCTCACTCAACTGGGTCCTGTAAGCTTACCTGTTGATCAGGACAACACCTGCTTTTCTAAACTCTTCCCCCCCCCCCCCCCCCCAGACAGTTTCTCTGTATAGTCCTGAAACTCTGTAGATGAGGCTGGCCTCTAACTCAAATTCTCCTGCCTCTGCCTCCCAAGTGCTGGGATTAAAGGCGTGCACCACCACCGCCCGGCTAACACCTGTTTTTCATGTGTATGTATAGTATGAGTTTCCACTAAGGAGGCAGACAGGCAGGGTGATGAGACAGAGCGTGTCCCAGGCACCCTTGGAGTTGCTTCCTAACCTAATCACCCCTTCCTTTTCCTCTGCTTCAGGAAGCTGCCGATGGATCCGAATCCCTGCAATCATCTATGCAGTTCACACCATAACAACTTTAATTCCAATCCTTTATACATTTCTATTTGAGGATTTCTCTAAAGCTGTCGCTTTCAAGGGACAAAGACCTGAGAGTTTCCGTGAACGAATGACCCTTGTAGGTATCTATGCCCCCTATTTAATAATCCCCCTTATACTCCTCCTGTTCATGCTTCGGAACCCTTACTACAAGTATGAGGAGAAGAGAAAGAAAAAATAAGTGGCAGCCACTAGCCTGTGGGGAGAGCCCACAGCACAGTTGCCTTTTGGACAACACAAGAAAACTGCTCTGAACCTGTTTCAGCAGCATTTCAAACACCATCAGCAGTGCATATGAACAAGATAGTGGCAAGAGACATGCCAGGCCTTTACCTTCCAAGGGCTGAACAGGCCATCAGCAGGTATCTGAGCAGGTTACAGCAAAATGGTGCCAAAACTACCACAGCAGTGCTAAAAAGGACAGATGAGAAGCCGGCTAGCTCCTGACCTAGAATGCATACCCCTAAGTCTTCAACTCGACCATGATAGTCAACAAATGAGCAGTATTTCGCCTCTTTAGCACCTTTTAACATGGGTTC
Source organism: Apodemus sylvaticus (assembly GCF_947179515.1). Lineage (NCBI taxonomy): Eukaryota > Metazoa > Chordata > Mammalia > Rodentia > Muridae > Apodemus > Apodemus sylvaticus. Next base: position 45,184,846 of record NC_067481.1, read on the forward strand.
CTGCCCACACCTCCACCTCTGGGAGAAAAATATAGCCTCACATGAGTCCAAGCCAGAAATGGGTTACAGTGGAAGGGAAGGTACCTCCATTTCTATCTTGAACAGATCACTTGGCCTGAGTTATTCTGGTGCTGATTCCAAGAACTGCTCTCATAGGTCCCTACTCTGAAATCTCACACCACTGGGCTCCTTAGTACACAGATTCGTCCTTCTACCTCCAGGGTACCTGGAAGGTCCAGTGTCTGCTGTTGCCCCACTGGCTCTCCTTACAGAAACAAAGACCGGTGGGTGCTAGACAGTGCTGGTTTTGCTCACACGACATCTTGCTGTGTTTATTACTGTCTGACTTCTGTGTGTGGTCCAAATAAAGGTAGCTGCTGACCACTGCCTGGCTCATTGTATAGATGGGGGGGTAGAACAACTCAGTTCTCAGAAGGGCTGGAAATAATGCACACAGCACCACAGAAGAAAGACCAAGTCATCTGCAAATGCTGTTTATTGCTTTTCCTTATGAGCTTTGTGAATTTACTCAAAAAAAAAAAAGTGATTCCAAGTTTACAGAGAGTTTGTTTGTGCTGAGAAGTCAAGAGGTGAGGAGGCCCTGTGCTGCCTGTCACCGGCAGAGCTGTGCACTGCTTACCAGCTGCCCCTTGACACTGCTGTGACATACATCAGTCAGATCACTGGAATGGCACAGAGGTTTGGTTTTTGTTTTTTGGTTGGGGTACTTTTTTGCCTTCCTGCTATAAAACTGAAAATTTCAGTTCATTTCTGAAAAATAAATTGGTCAATAAATTCATTTTGTTCTGCTTCTACTTTACACAAAGCTTCATATTCAACCCGATACCTGAAAAACAAAATTGTTAGAAGCCCTGAAAAGAATGAAATAAAAACACAATTCTTTGAGAGTATAGAGCTTATAGAGTAGACAGCTGAAACCATGAATTGAGAAGGCAGGGCCGGTGTGTCAAATAAGCAAAGCCCTTTAGGGCCACCCGAGGAGAAACCTATCCCTAGGAAGGCATGGGAAGTGGCCTCAGTCCTTGTTAAAAGAATCAGTGCTCACACTACAGGAAGCCATTTGGAATGAACTAAGTTCCCATTTTCTTCTATCAAATTTTAAAGTCTTTAGGACACCCAGTGAGATACCTGGGAAATGGCGAGGAAAGCCGAGGTGGCGGAGAAGGAAAGGAGACTGCAGCGAACACGGCTGCTTACCTTTCTAGCTGCATCTTCTTCTCCGCTATCAGTGCCTGCAGCTGCTGCTGCTGGGCTTCTCTCTGCTTCGCTATGGATTTCAGCAAATTCCGAGCACCAATGGCCTAAGAAACATTACCAAAGAAGGCGTGGTTTTAAACTCACCTAAGTCCTCCAAGAGAGAAAGGACACGGTTTAATGGTTAGTCATGACTAAACCTACTGATCCCAAACAAAGTACCTGGTGGGAAATGGCATGAGCAGTCAGCCTGCGAGTGTATGCAGTGGCCTATTGGGAGGCATCATTTAGTCTTGGGCCTTTTACCAAGTCATCTTTCATGTCTTCATTTTTAAAAGGAGAGTAAAAACCCACCAGCAGTACCATGAAGACCAAAGGGAGCAATGACAAGCGTGTACTGGTGGGGCTGAAAAGATGGCCCAGTGGTTAGAGCACTTGTTGTTCTTGGGGAGGAGCTAGGTTCAGTTCTACAAGCCCTTTAATGGCAGCTTACAGCTCCCTAACTGTTCCAGGGGATCGAATGCCCTCTTCTGCCCTCCAAAGACATGGGCAACGGGCACACAAGGTGGTACACATACATACATGCAGGCTAAAGAGTCACACATATAAATCTAAAAAGCTGGGGACTTTGATAGATGATAGATGGCTCAGTCATTAAAGCACTCTATTTCCAGACGACCTGGGTTCAAGTCCCAACACTCACATGGCAGCTCACAACCTAACATTTCTAGTTCTAGTTCCAGAGGATTTAACCTCTAGATGCTGATGCACACATTATGTGCACAGACAAACCATCATCCACACTGAAATAAAGTCTTTAAAGCATACTGGCATATAAGCTCGCCACATCAACTTGGCAATCGTCTTATGAAATGCCTGTTTGAAAAGCTGAACCCATCCATGTAACAAGCAGGGTTCCGGCCAGGACCAACGCTAGCCTTACCTTCATCTTCTCGTTCTCGGCTTCTTTGGCAAGCTGATCCACAAGCTCAATCAGACCACCCACAATTTTCTGAAACTGGCCGATTTCTTTGAGGAGAGGAACAAACATCCTTGTTAGCATCACTTGGAAGTGGGTTCGGGTTAGGGCCAACTGCCCCCTCTAAACTGTGTTGTGGCAGTTGGATGCAGTCTGATGCTCGCTAACCTAAGCCTCCCGGCACTTGGTCTATGGCAGGTGAGCTACCAGGACTAGACTTTGAACATAGATGAGTGTGGACCCAGCCCTACCTGTCTCAAAAAGGACTCTCAAAACACAAGTAGACTCTAGACTGGCCAGACTCAACTCTGGGTTTCAGTAAACGGTGGTGTGAGAATTCCAGCCTGTAACCACGTCACTTAGGCGCCCATTTCCCATTGGCTTTTCCAATGTTCCTGGTATACTAGAACCCTGTTTTATTTTTTATTTATTTTAATTTTTTTTGGTGTTTTTTTTTGTTTTGGTTTTTGGAATTTTTTGTTTGTTTTGTTCTTTATTTTTCGAGACAGGGTTTCTCTCTATAGCCCTGGCTGTCCTGGAACTCACTCTGTAGACCAGGCTGGCCTCGAACTCAGAAATCCGCCTGCCTCTGCCTCCCAAGTGCTGGGATTACAGGCGTGCGCCACCACCGCTGTGCTTTCGTTTGTTTGTTTTATTTTTTATTTTGGATTTTTTTTTTTCAAGACAGGGTTTCTCTGTATAGCCCTGGCTGTCTGGGAACTCACTCTGTAGACCAGGCTGGCCTCGAACTCAGAAATCCGCCTGCCTCTGCCTCTGCCTCCCAGAGTGCTGGGATTACAGGCGGGCACTACCACCATCCGGCCCTGTTTTATTTTATGAAAATAAGCCCAGAGAAGGCCACAGCATGCAGCAACTGGGAACAGACACTAAGCAACCTGTCATGAAACCATGGCCCAGAAATGTCTTACTTCAGCTGAGTGTATGACACAGCCTGGACCCCAGCATAAGGGTGGCTATGTGAGAAGAGTCACGAGTTTGAGGCCAGCATATACATAATGAGGCATTGTCTTGAAAAAAATGAAAGGAAATTCCCTTGCTCTAGCTAAATCTGAAGATTCCCACTGGTACTGGGTTGCCTTAGCTGCTAGGAAAGGGGGCTTCTTGGAGATCAGTAGCCCAGAGGTCAGCACTGTACTAAGCTGCTCCTAGAGACCTCAGTCACCACCTCTAACTCCAAACAACACATCCTGACACCAAGAAGTAACATCACAGTATATAATTTCATTTCCCATGTCCAAGTTGTAATTCTTTATCATGAATTTTACGATGCTAAAAGAAAAAAACATCACAGCACATCTAAAAACACCTCCACCCTCCCCGAGTCCAAACCATTGCTTGGCACTAAATGTGGGACTCCATGGCAGTCTAAGAGGGCAAGCAGAGAAGGTTGGGTACACGTGGGAGTCCAGAGACCAGGCTCAAACCAGGGAGCAAGCAGCTTCATTCCAGCAGACCCAAGAGCATTAGTCAAGGTCAGATAATGGAACTGCTCAGAGCAGAAGGGCACCGACCGAGTCTCCAACGATACTCACTGTCCACAAAGTCCTTGCACTCCTCCTTGAGCTCTATGGTCTGCTGGGTGACCTCTGGGTCCAACACCCGAAGCTTGTTCAGCTCATCAAAGTGCAGCCCGGCCTCGCCCAAGATGTCCTTGGCCATAGCTGCAGAGAAACCAGCCCCAACCTGAATTTCATCCCAGACACCAAGGTGATCCAGACTCCACCCAGCCCACGCCAATCCCCAGATGCCAACATCAAGCCCTCCTCATACTCCGCATCCCCTCTGCCTCCAGCTCTCAGCCTCACCTGTTTCCCTTCCAGGCTCCCTAGAGAAGGTCTGCTTTGAAGGGGTGATAGTGGCAATCAGGAGGTATGTCATAGGAGCAAGGGTCAGGAAAGAGTACAGTCCAGTTGCTTGGCATAGGCATCGTTCATTCAACATACATTTCTTGAGTGCCTACTACATGCCGACACTGCTAGATGCTGGGCGTAAAGACGAATGCAACATGGTGCCCGCCCTGGAGGAGCACAGTTTAGCTGGAGGAAAACAGACACATGAACCTGCAGGACTATATTGCATTAAGTGATTTTACAGAAATATCACTAAGCAAGAAGAGACAACTGTAGTTCACTTGGGTGCATCTGGCCTAAGCTGCTGGTCATAGCGTCATAAATCCCTGCTTAAGTTCCCAAAAAGGCTTTTCAAACCCATGCCCTGAAATGTCAGAAAAAAGCACAACAACAACAACAACAAAAACTGGATGAGGGGCTGGAGAGATGGCTGAGTGGGTAAGAGCACTGACTGTTCTTCCAAAAGGTCAAGAGTTCAAATCCTAGCACCCACATGGTGGCTCGAAACCATCCGAAAAGAGAAAAGACATCTGATGCTTTCTTCTGGTGTCTGAAGACAGTTACAGTGTACTCACATATAATAAATAAGTAAATCTTAAAAAAAAAAAAACTGGATGAAATTAAAAATTAGAATTAAAAAAGCTAGCGATGGTCAGGCACAACTCTAACCCTAGCAACTCACTGTGTCAGAGGAAGACTGACACGTTTAAGACCAACCTGGGCTGCATACTGAGTTCCAGGCTATCCTGTGCTACACAAGACCTTGTCTCTCTCTCTCTCTCTCTCTCTCTCTCTCTCTCTCTCTCTCTCTCACACACACACACACACACACAGAGGCCTTCTTGTGTTGTTCTAATTGGACAGAGTATTTAAGAGCTCCCAGGGACTAAGTGGACCAGGTACCATGGAAGAGTTCATATGATATGAGTGCAAATGCTTGTTTGACCTTCCACCACCTTCTGAGTTAACATGCATGTATTAGACAGTAAGCAAATAAACACAAACTGTCATCAGAGTATGAGGAACAGCACTCAGTGCTGTCAGGATTCTACAGGAGACCATAACTCAAGTGGGCAGAGAAGTCAACAAAAGCTTTCAGAAAAAACAATCTGAGACCTAAACATGTCCAAACAATCTTCTAAGAGAAGGGAGAGGGACATTCTGGGCACAGGGAAAAGCATATGGGACACAAAGGGTCCTGGAATCAAAACAATAAGAGGGAGCCGTGTAGCTAGGTTGGCAGCTGGCTAGAGCTGGATGGTTAAATGCCCCAGGGATAAACTTGGGTATTTTTTTTTAACGGTAATAGCTAGCAGTGGATTTCGGCAGGGCCTATCGATCAGATTGGGAAAGACCACTGCCTCGGTCAAACGGAGGGACCAGGGAAGAGCAGAACAGAAGCGTACCTTCCAGATTTCTCATTGTGAGCCTAGCATCTCTAAGCAGGCTGCCTGCAGGTTAGTGGCACTCGGGTAATGTTTGCGGAATGAATGAATTCATGTGGAAACAGTAGGCTGTAACAGAAGAAAAGACTTGAAGCTGAACAGGAGGAGTTCAGAAATCAGATGATGGCTAAATTGACAGAATTTAGTAATGCTTAATGCAGCACTTTGGAGAAAAGTGGAGAAAAGAGCCAAACACGATTGCCATCAATCTGGATTGGATCGAGTGTATGGCTGGAAAAGGACAGTTTAAAGAGATGGGTAAGAAAGTAGATGCAGGGAAATGGTATACAGAGAACTATCAGATCCTCCCAGTCCACCCCTAACCCCCCACCACAAATATGTTCCAGAGACCTGGGATTGAGTTTCCTAAGCATGAGGGCTGAGCCTGGCTCTATGCTCCCTGGTTCTCCCAGGCCCGCAGGCACTACAAATAGTTGTAGCTGTGGGGTTTTGGAGAAGGCGTAGACACAGAAAGAACTGGGCAAATGGCGTGGCTGTCTTTACTAACTTATACTCCTGCAATGTCCGAATCTAGATTGCCTGGTGGCATCTAGGGAGCCACGCTCTCGGGCAGAGCCGAGTGTAAACCGGCTCCCTAAAAATTCCGAGGTGGGGAAACCGCCACTTTCGACCCGGGCCTTCCAATCTTCAGCGCCGGGTCGCGTCGGCCTCCTTCCGTCCCAAGTCCTCCAAGTCTCCGACTTTAAATCACGACCTACCTGGCAAGCCGTCTCGGCGGCGCTCTGCGGCCCTGACAACTGTCGGTAGAAGATTCTCTCCAGGAACTGCAACCAGCTGCTGCCACGGATACAAGACCTATAAGCCACACGTCACCCCCGAGACCAGAAGTACTAGCATCCGCCCACTCCGCGGTGCTTGCTGGGAAATAGATGCAACACGAGGTAACGGCCCACTAGGCCCAAAAGCCTTTGCGCGGGGGGCGGGGACTACAACACAGGAAGTAGATAGTTCCTAAACCCGGAAGTAGAAAGAAGTCAAATTTCAGGTTTTCGACCCCACCGCTAGCTCGCGCGCTGTGCATGCTGGGTCTTGTAGTCTGTTTCCCGATCTGCAGGACTAGGCTCTAGAGCTCCTGAGTCGGCCGGCGCAGGATGTGAGCTCACAGCCGAGATTGCAGCTAGCCAGCCGCAGGCCAGAGGCTGCACGGAGTCCGCTTGCCACCGTGGAAGGTGAGAGCCAGACGTGCGGGTGCAGAGGGGAAGGACAGGCTCTGGGCAAAAGGCATGGGACGGAGCGCGGGGATGAAATTAAGGTCTTCTCTTTTGGGGATGGGAGGTACCACGGATCTCAGTTCCTCAGAAAAGGAGGGGTGTGGCGGGAGAGCAGCCTACACTGCCAGAGACATGGGATGTTTCTCCATTTCCACAGGAGATCCTTTGGGTGAAACATAAGCGCTCCTTCCACGATTTCTAACCTTTGTAGCCAAAACCAGCATTCCCACCTTCTCGCCGTACCTCGTGTCCTTCCTTTAGGACCCCAAGTCTTTGAACTACCGCGATCGTTTGCCCTTTGTTCTGCTTGGCTTCTAGGTTCCCCTAGAGACACGTGTATGTTCCCAGCCCCAGAATTACCCCTCTACCACAGGCGAAGTCCAGAGGAAAGAGCACAGAAACTATCAGTGGAAACTTCATCCTCTCAGAAATTTTTTCCTAGGGCGTCACCTGCTATTGGACTCTTGGAACTCATTGGTCTGGGCGGAATGTGGTCTGACGTCATCTAGGACTCAAAGTGGCTGCTTTGTAGGAAAAGAATAGATTAGCTCCGATTTGATTTCCTCAGTTGGCAAGCCTAGTCACTTGAGTTTTTTTGATTTGGTAGAACGTGTTTATGTGCTTCCTTGCTTTTAGGGAAATGGGGATTGGACACAAAGTATGTGAGGAACTTGCTAAAACTTGTTGAGGGGTTGATTTTTCCCCCTTTGCGCTAAGGCAGTCAGCCGCTCACCATTCTAGCATTCTAGTACTAATGTCAGTCTTCCGGAGCTCGTTTCATCCACGATCCAACACTGAAGCAAGTAAAAAGGATATGCTACTTAATATAGCACCAATATAGCATTCCCCTGACAACGCCCCACCCCTGACCATTCCAGGGACATACCGAAATCTCTCAGGGTCAGTTTTAGTTAAACAAGCTGATTTATATTGAATACTTAAAAGAGTGCTACTCTTGTTTGAGCACCAGTGGTCTAGGTTTTACCTGTAAGACATGAGGAATAGCAGGAAACGACTGAGTGTTCCAGTATTTAAAGAGTTGGTTCCATCTTGGTTGTTGTCATTGTTTCTGTCTCCAGCATTGCTTCTGTGGTCTAAGCGTTTGCCATCGTTTGCCTGGGCCACATCTTCCTCCGATCTTCCCATTTCCTCTCATGTACCTTCGAGTCCCACAAAGCATCCAGTTGTCCTTGGAAACTATAAATCAGACCACATCACACTCCCCTGCTAGAAGCCTTCCCAGTTCCCAAAGTCTGTTGCAATTCCCATAAATGCAGCTCTTTCCTGTCGTGTAGTACTCGCTTTCTCTGGCTTTCCATTAGACCATTTTCCCCCTTCCTCTTGTATACCAGCCACCATGTCAGTACTGTCCACAAGACCTGTTCCATTTTAGCAATTTATGTGTGTGGTGATTTTGCCTGTGTGTGTGCCTGGAGCCCACAGTGACCTGAAGAGGGCATCAGAACTCCTACAACTGGAGTTATAGATGGTCGTGAGCCACCATATGAGTGCTAGAAATTGAACCTAGGTCCTGGAAGAACAGCTAGTACTCCTAACTGATGAGCCATCTCTCCAGCCCCATAATACTTGTTTCACTTTTTAACATTTTTGTTTGTACATGTGTGTGCCATGTGCATGCATGCAGTAGCACCCAAAAGAGGGTGTCAGATCCCCTGAAACAGGATACAGGGTATTGTAAGACTATTGATTTGGGTGCTGGGAACCGTATCTGGGTTTACTGCAAGAGGAATACACACATGTGTTTGTTTGTTGTTTTTTTTTAATCAGTTTTGTTTTATTTTTTAAGATTTTATTTATATGAATACACTGTCACTGTCTTCAGATACCAGAAGAGCGCATCAGATCCCATTACATATGGTTGTGAGCCACCATGTGGTTGCTGGGAATTGAACTCAGGACCTCTGAAAGAGCAAGCAGCCAGTGTTCTTAACCACAGAGCCATCTCCAGCCCTACACATGTTTTTTAATCTACCGAGCCATCTCTTCAGCCTCTAAAACTTGTTTAGACAGGAGCTTTGCTTCTTGCTGTCTAGACTATACTTTTCAGACCTTAGCTGAAATGTCATCTTCAATTGGTCTCAAGCCTCAGCTTGATAATTCTCATGCCACTCCTGTATTCTCAGTGACTTCGATCACCTCTATAACTGTCTGCCTCTTAGTTTCCTCATTTATAGTGTGGCTTCTAGTCTGCTTTTGTTTGAGGTAGGGTCTCTCTATGTAGCTTGGAACCTCCACTGCTGGGATTAAAGGCATGGCCACCATGCCCAACTAGTCTGTCTTCTTCCACTGGTACGTGGGGTCCCTGAGGGCAGCACTCTTCTGTACAGTAGGAGCATAATAAATGCTAACTTTATTTATTTTTTAATTATCATTGAGCTGAGGTTATAGTGAGCTCACCTAGCAAGCATGAGATCTTGGATTTGATCCTCAGCACCACATAAAGTAGGCGCATGTGTCAAGTCCCAGCACTCAGGAGATGGAAGCAGGAAGATCGGAAACTCAGTCAGTGTTCTCCTCATATAAGTTGGATATATAAGTTGGATCATATAAGCCTAGGCTACGAGAGACCCTGTCTCCAAACAGAACAAGTCTTAAGAACATTATGGTATTCTTTGAACTCCTTGAAGCAAGAACAGTGTATTGACGTGGTTCCTACTGCTTAATATAACAGGTTCCAAATAGTTTTATTGTTAAGTAAATTAAATGAGGTAAAATATATACCCAGTGCCTATAAAATTCAATGCCACAAAATTAAGCATAAATTGAACTTAGCTATGATACCTTTTCTTTGGGGAATGGATTTTAGTGAGTTTTTTTTTTTTAATTAATTAATTAATTAATCTACTTAATTTTGGTTTTTTAAGACAGGGTGTCTCTGTGGAGCCTGGCTGTCCTGGACTTGCTTTGTAGACCAAGAAGGCTTCAAATTCACAGATACCTGCCTCTGGCTCCCAAGTTCTGGGATTAAAGGTGTGTGTTTTGTTTTTTGTTTTTTGTTTTTTGAATCTTGTGTGTATGGCTGTTTTCCCCACATGTTATCTGTATGCCACATGTGCAGTTCCCATAAAAGACATAATACCTCATCAGATCCCCTGTTTTCCTATGTAACTGGTGTTACAGATGGTTTTGAGCTGCTGTATGGGTCTGGAAATTGAAACCAGGTCCTGTGGAAGAATAGCTGGTGCTCAGAACAGCTGAGGCACCTCTTCAGTATGTGACTTTTTATTACTACTATATTCTTTTTTTGTGTTTTAAAGTCAGAGATCCTGCTATCTGGACCAGGTTGGCTTCTGACTCATTTGGTCTTCTAGGCAGGGCTTAGACCTGAAGTCTCCTGGAGGGCTTGCTGGTATTATAGAGGTACACCACCTAATGATAGTTGGGATTGGTTGATTGGTTGGTTCTTCAGGCAGAGTCACTTGTGTCCCAGGTTGGGCCCAGAGTCTTGGTAGCTGAGGAACTCCTGGTCTTCCTGCCTCCACCAGCCTATGCTTGGGTTATAGGCATGGGCCATCACGTTTAGTTTATATGCTGCTGGGAATCAGATCCGCAACCTCATGCATGCTAGACGAGCATTCTGCCAATTAACATACGACTTTCTTCTTTTTCATTTTAACCTTGTGATGGGGCCTCTGTAGTCCAGACCGCCTCGGCCTTCCAAGTGCTGGATCATACATGTGAGCCGCCATCCTTGGCCTGTTAGTGGTAGTTTGGATTACAGCCAGGAGCAGTGGCATTGCCATTTAACCTCAGCACTCAGGAGGCAGAGGCAGGTGGATTGCTGTGAGTTTGAGATCAGCCTAGTCTATATATGAAGGTCTAGAACAGCCAGTGCAACATCATAGACATACATCTCAAAATCATCATCATCCAATTATCCCTCCATGGCTGTGTGGCATTGACTCTAGGTTTCTTATAAATACCAAAATCTGAGACTGCTCAAGTCCTTTACATTAAGTACTGTCATATTTACATATCATCCATGCATACCGTCCAAATTCCTTCTGTCATCTCTGGCTTAATTTTTTTTTTTTTTTTTATTATCAAGACAGGGTTTCTCTGTGTAGCCCTGGCTGTCCTGGAACTCACTCTGTAGACCCGGCTGGCCTTTAACTCAGAAATCTACCTGCCTCTGCCTCCCGAGTTAAAGGATTAAAGGCATGCACCACCATGCCAGGCTTTCTATTTTTTTTAAAAGACTTTATTTATTATTATAAATAAGTACGCTGTAGCTGTTTTCAGACACACGGGAAGAGGGTGTCAGATCTCATCTGGTTGTGAGCCACCATGTGGTTGCTGGGATTTGAACTCAGGACCTTTGGAAGAGCAGTCAGTGCTCTTAATCGCTGAGCCATCTCTCCAGCTCCTATTACTGAATTTTTTGAGACAGGGTCTCATTATGTAACTGGCTGGCCTGGAGCTCACAGAGGTCTGCCTGCCTCTGCCTCCCTGGTGCTGGGTCTAAAGGTGTGAGCCACCACTCCCTGGTAGGACTCAATGTTTTTTTACATTCAGACTTCTTTCAATCTATAATCTACAGGTTTAAAATTTAGAATATAAATAGCAACAACAAAAACAGAATAAGATCTTGTGTGGGCATTGGTAATTCACACCTTTAATTTCAGTACTCAGGAGGCAGAGGCGGCCAGACCTTTGTGAGTTTGAGGCCAGCCTGGTCCACAGAGTGAGTTCCAGGACAGCCAGGGCTATACAGAGAACCTGTGTCTTGAAAATCCAAAAAAAGAAAAAGAACTGAAAGCAAAGCAAGAGGAAGACCCAACTTTTCCGTTAGCCGTTTCTCAGGTCTCTGAACTTTAGTGTTTCCCTTGATTTTTGAGCTTACTCATTTTTAGCGTCATTGTGTCTGTTCTCCCCATTCTTGGTGGGACAGAAAAAAAAGGGCTCTTGGGGAAAAGCAGCAAAATAGCCATCGCTGTTCTGCCTTGAAAAATGGTGACAATTACAGGAACCTGGGGCAGGGCTGGTACTGAGAAAGGGGAAGGTCAGGAAACCCTGTGGGAGCTCAGGCAGCTCTAGCCAAGCTCCCTGGCTGGCCACCTCTCCAGCCGGCCCTTCCCAGGCTCTCCTAGAACCACAGTCGTTTTCCTTCCTGGATCCTGGCTACCTTTGACTAATGGTAACCTGGATCCTGGAGGGACTACTCCTGAGACAGGAAGTGCATCCTGTCCCCCTAGTTCCTGGGAAACTCCTAGGCTGGCTAGATTCCCAGTTGGTTAGTCTGGAATCCTGGGAATCTTGGGAAAACATTTTCTGTAACCATTCTGGTAGATCCCGGGGAGATCTGTTCAGCTGACCCTTAGCTAGTTCTAAGGGTTTTCCTTGCAGCCGGAAGTGGAGCTGATCCCAGAGGAGCTGGTGAGGTGGCCAGGGAGACTGTTCCCAGAGCTGGCTCCCACTACTGTGAGGACAGCGTGGGGAGCATTCTTGCTGTTGCCCACTGTCCTAGTTTGCATTGGTGTGATAAAACACTGTGACCAAAAGCAGTGTAGGGAGGAAAGAGTTTATTTGCTTAACCTTCCCAGGTCATAGTTCTTTGTTGACGGAAATGGAGTAAAGGATCATAGTGACCGGAGCCTGGGGGTAGGAGCAGAAGCAAGGCTGCTTCCTGGTTTGCCAGAATGCCTGCTTATGCCACCCACGACCACCTTCCCCAGGCGGTGCCCCACCCCCACTCCTCTTTAATTATTTTTAATCAAGGAAATGCTCCCAGAGACTTACTTCCAGACCAGTATGATAGAGTCATTTTGTCAATCAAGGTCTCCTTCCAGGTGACGTTAGCTTGTGTCAAGTTGACCGGAATCTAAACAGTACACGGAGGAAGGGCTTATCTGGGAAGTAAACTGTATCAGAGTTCCTGCTGCTGTCCCTCCTCCCTGTGATCTCTACCCTGCTAACTTCAGTGCTCTCTCTGCCTCTTGCTTACAGGCACTGAGAGTATGAGGCCCTGGCCTCTGCGGGCCACTCACTTCTGACCACTTCCACCACGGCAGAGCCTTCTAAGCCTTCCTCCTGCCGTGTGGTGATCTACCTGCAGCGGGAGATGTCAGGGGACACCTGTCTGTGCCCAGCCTCAGGGGCCAAGCCCAAGATCAGTGGCTTCAAGGGAGGTGGGCTGGGCGACAAGTACGTGCAGCTCAATGTGGGAGGCTCCCTGTACTACACCACAGTGCGGGCCCTCACCCGGCACGACACCATGCTCAAGGCCATGTTCAGTGGGCGGATGGAGGTGCTGACCGACAAAGAAGGTGAGGCATTGCATCCGGGCATGCTGGGTAAGGGAGAGGAAGGGAGCATCTTGAGATGGCTCCAGGCTGGGCTTGAGCCCAATAGATCTAGAATCTTTTCCTCCTTAATTCATACACGTTTAACAGAGCTTCAGATGTCCTTCAGATGCTATATGTTCATTATCATACTCAGGCTGGGTGTGGTTACGTCTGCAGCCCTAGCACTTGGAGGTGGGGACGGGAGGATCAGAAATTTGAGGCCAGCCTCCACTATATAATGAACCTGATGCCAGCTTGGGCTATATGAGACCTTGTCTTAAAAAAAAAAGAAAAAAAAAATCAAATAGAATCTCAAAAAAAAAAAAAAATGGCACGGGCTTGTAATCCCAGCACTGAGGAGGTTGAGACACGACACGTCAATCTCAGATCTGAAGCTAAATTTGGAACAACTGTCTCAGAGCTGACCTATGTATTTATATCCAACTAGGATAAGATTGTCATAAACACAGTAGAACCTGGGCAGAGGGCAAAAGGTAAGGAGAGACTGGTTGTTTCTGTATCACCAGGGTGGCCCTAGTGGTCCCAGCATTAGACATCTAGTCCTCCACAGAGAAGAACTGAAGATAGCAGTTCCCAAACTCAGGATAGGGACAAGCAGCACTGTCCTGAGACCTAGAGTCTCTGAGCCACCCTGGCCTGGCCTCTGGACTCCTCATGTAGCTCCTTCCCTTGCCTCCTGCTGCCTGCCTGCCTGCCTCTCTCAGGTGGCCTTTGCCAGGGCTGGACACAGCTGGAGGCAAACAGTAATCCTGTGGGACCCCTCTAAATCCCTAGGCTGGATCCTCATAGACCGATGTGGAAAGCACTTTGGCACCATCTTGAATTACCTCCGAGATGACACCATCACCCTCCCTCAAAGCCGGCAAGAAATCCAGGAATTGATGGCTGAAGCAAAATATTACCTCATTCAAGGGCTGGTGGCCATGTGCCAGACTGCCCTGCAGGTATGCAAAGTGTCCCCTCGTGGTGTGATGAGGTCGGGATTTGTCCCTCTGGGAACATGAGGCTTGACCCCTGGGAAGCTGTGTTGGAAATGAGGTTGCTGAGTCCAGACCCAGTCAGAACGATGGGGAGCTGCCCAGGCCCAGCAGACTGCCCCTAGGATTCATGCTCGGCCTTATGGGCAGGCTGGGCCTCTAGTTCATGTGCCTGGATAGCAGCTTCGGATTTCTGGCAGCAGGGATCTGCTTCCTGGCTGGCAATATCTAGTACCAAGAACGTCATGAACTGTCTGGCACCTCCTTACCCAGGCAGGGGGTGACTGGCAGAGGCCTGGGGATGTCCCTGGCTAAAGTTGGCTAGCACAGACTCCTCAAGGCAGCTCTCTGCTCTGTCACCCAGGACAAGAAAGACTCCTACCAGCCTGTGTGCAACATCCCTATCATCACGTCCCTGAGGGAGGAGGACAGGCTCATTGAAGCCTCCACTAAGGTACCGGGCACCCTGAGGGTCTGCGCCGGGGACGCCGGGCTCCTGGCGTAAGCCCTCACTCTTTTGTTCCCTCGCAGCCTGTGGTGAAGCTGCTGTACAACAGGAGCAATAACAAGTACTCCTACACCAGGTACGTGGGGCTTTGCGGCCCGGGAAGGGGAAGGGACGGGGGTGGGGGGGTGGGGGGAGGCAGCAGCAGGGGCGGTTAAAGGGCTGAGCACCCGAAGAGGCGCTGTGCAGCCGGCCTGAGGGATCGCACAGGTTCCCAACATACCAACCGTCCTGGGTCTCGGCTTTGAAACCACCTTTGCTAAGAGCAAAGAAGGGAGCTCAGGGTAGACACATTTGGGATTTGTTACGTAGCCTGGTTGGCATATAGATGTTAAAACACAAAACATGCCTGTGTCATATCAAGAGCATGCCAGCAGTTAGATATTGCCAGCCATTATCTGAGTTAAGAAGAATTCTAGGAAGCTATGAGCTGAGTCCTCCTGGCGCCGTGCTTCTCCGTGTGCCTCTATAACAGGCCGTGGTTAGGTAGTCCCAGGTTTCTCCTAGACTCTCCTGGCCCCCCAGTGGACAATGCATCACCCCCTGGCAAAGAAGGAACACTGCCGAAGTAGCAGTGAGGGACCCTTTCTTCCAGGCTGAAGGAGGGTCACTTCTTTCCCTCAGAGCTCTCTGCTGTAGCTGAGGGCCAGCTCCACCGATTTCCCTCACAGGCCCCAGTCTTACAGGTTGCCCTCCACCCCCGTGTCCCTCTGCCTTATCTTCATGCTAACAAGATAGGACCAGGGAACGGAGAGTCTAGCACTTCCCAGCAGGCCCCTCGTGTTGGAACCTCACCCAGGCCTGCTGGGCTTCTGTTTTTCAGCAACTCTGATGATCACCTGCTGAAAAACATTGAACTGTTTGACAAGCTGTCCCTGCGCTTCAATGGTCGCGTGCTCTTCATCAAGGATGTCATTGGTGATGAGATCTGCTGCTGGTCTTTCTATGGCCAGGGTCGTAAGCTGGCAGAGGTGTGCTGCACCTCCATTGTGTATGCCACAGAGAAGAAGCAGACGAAGGTATGTATGGACTTTCCCCTGCCAGGAGACAGATCACACAGACTCCAAGATGGAGCACTGGCACTGCCCCAATATACCGTGCCACAGCAACAGAAGAGTCACATGTACTTTCCAAAATATGGTATGATGGCACCAGGTAGGACAGAATCTGGAAAGAGGTTGGAGGATGGTCAGAAACTGTCAGCAGCTGCTGAGGAAGAGCCCACTGAGCAGCAAGGAACTTTCTGGTGCTGTGGGAGGGCCAGGTCTTTGAACTCAGGTTGCAGTTCTGGTCCCAGTTTTTTCTCTCAGATGTCTGACTTTGGGCGGCCATTTAAACCGCATTGGTCTGTTTCCCTCCTTGCAGACCTGGGAATGAGAGTCTGAGTAGCCAATATGTAGCAAGGCACAACTCAGAAGCAACAGTGTGGTGTACTTCCCACTCAAACATTGCTCTTGCCGCCAGGTGAGCATAGCGGTCCTGGTCAGCTGGCGTCCCGAGCTGATGGAGTGAATCACAGTGCCTGATGAGCCTTTTATGAAATTATTGTAATTTTTTTATATTTTTATTTCATTTAATTCTTTATTTTCGAACTATTTTTGAAACAGGGTCTCTGAAGCTCAGGCTGGAACTTGCTACATAGGCTAGGTTGGCTACAAATACATGGCATTCCTCCTGCCTCAGCCCGCTAGTACTAGGTTTGTAGGCATAGTCCACTATAGTCAATTGTGGGAATTACTTGATGGGGACAGTGTGCATGGACCCAGCTCCTCCCTTTCTGCAGATATCAGCAGGTGTCCTCCCTAGAGTGTGCACTTGGAGACTTGCAGCAGGGGTTTACTGTGGGGAATGCCACGCAGGTTATCTAGAAAGTGATGGGAAATAAAGGGTACAAGTACTGAGACCCGAGAAGCTTAGCCCCAGACTGCTCCACACTCTCCGGAGGGAGCCCCTTATCTCAGGTAGCAAGCTTTGGCAGTGGGTGTAGGGGCAGGAGAGGGGCTGTGGCTGTGGAGTCAGCATCCAGCTCCTGAGCAGCAGCAGAGGTGGCAGGGCCCACTCCCTAAGCCCTCACTCCCCAAACAGGAGGCAGGCCCAGCTGGAGCCATTCTAGGTCAGCAGAGCAGTGCAGCCCTTGGAGCTGCTCCTTTATTCTTTTCTTCATGTAGCAGGGTGCGCTGCCATGGCCTGTGTGTGAGAAGCAGGGCAGCTTCGAGCGTTCTTTCATTTGGGTTCCACCATTTGTGTCCTGGGACCAAACTCAAGCTGTCAGGATTGGTGGCAAGCACCTTTACCCGTTGAGCTAGCCTCTGCTCCTCCACCCCGTGGTTGAGACAGGATTTCACTAGGTGGGCTGGCTTCAAACTCTCCATCCTCCTGACCTCAGCCTCCCAGGTAGCAGGGATTATAGATGGGCATCACCCAGCCTGGCTAAGCAGCTGCTTTCTATTTCTATTTGGTTGTTTACTGTGTTGGGCTAGTCACTGAGCCAAAGAATGTATGTCTTTTTGCTATGTTGATAACTCTTAAGAGGTGTTTGCTCAGGGTGGTGTACCTGGAATCTTTCATTTTTTATTTTTTTTTTTTTTTGTTGTTGTTGTTTTGGATTTTTTTTTTTTCCGAAACAGGGTTTCTCTGTATAGCCCTGGCTGTCCTGGAACTCACTCTGTAGACCAGGCTGGCCTCAAACTCAGAAATCTGCCTGCCTCTGCCTCCCAAGTGCTGGGATTACAGGTGTGCGCTACCACCGCCCAGCGGTGTACCTGTAATCTTAGAAGGCTAAGAAGTGCTTAGAAGGCTAAGGTAGAATTCTGATTCTGGGGCAGCTTGAACTATAAGGAGACCCTGTCTCAAAAGACCAAAACCAAAGAAAGTGTCATATTTTACACATAGAGAAACTGCAGCCCAGAAAGCTCAGACTCCATCTGGCACCCAGCCCATGGAGTTGTTTGTACCTGGACATACCCATGCATTCTAGCCATGAGTTGTGGGATGCTCCAGGGTAGCTGGAGGGGGTGATCTATACTCTCGTGTCCCCTCATGCTTCCCTTGCTAGCCGGACAGCCACCTGACTCCTACATTAGATGTTTCCTCACTAAATGAAACCTCACTCTGTCTTTTCTGTTCATTCCAGGTGGAATTCCCAGAGGCCAGAATCTATGAGGAAACACTCAATGTCCTTCTCTATGAGACCCCTCGAGTCCCAGACAATTCCTTGCTGGAGGCCACAAGCCGGAGCCGCAGCCAGGCTTCCCCCAGTGAAGATGAGGACACCTTTGAACTACGGGACCGAGTCCGTCGCATTCACGTCAAGCGCTATAGCACTTATGACGACCGGCAGCTCGGACATCAGTCTGCTCATCGTGACTAATAAGACCCTTAGGAAATCAGGGCACAAGAAGTCCTGACGGCCACCCTATAGAGCTCCTGCTAGCTGGGAGCCTGCTAAAATTTTAAACAGCCCTGTTTGGGAGGTGAGGGAGCTGGGAGAGGAAAGGCCACTGGCTTGCCTGGCCCCCTCCCCCAGCACCTCCAGATGCCACCCCACTTCCTGCCAACAGGGAGCTACTTCTGCTTAGGGTGAGTGCACTGACTTCCCACCTCCTGCCAGGAAGACTCCCTGGGCTCTTGGCTGAGTGCCATTCTGAAGAGCTTCTTTAGTTCCTCAGCTGAGGCCAACAGGAACAGCTCTGTTCTAGGGGAAAGGAGGCTTCTGGTGCTGTGAGAACCCATTTTGAACAGAAAAGGCAGCCTTTTTTTCCTAAGGTGTTTAAACATTGATATAACTTGGATTTTTGTTTGTTTTTAAATCTAGATGTTAGCATGGTGGCTGTGCCTATAATCCCATCCATGGAGAGGCCGAGGTGGGATAACAAGTTCTAGGCTAGCCTGGACAACATAGCAAGACCCTCAATATAAAATTTTAAAAGGAGGGCTAGTGGCATAGCTCAGTGTTAGAATACTTCTACCTAGCAAGATTAAGGTGCCAGGTTCAATCCACATGCCATGCTCACTAAGTGTCTACGAAGTGACAGGTTTCTAGTCTGAGGGAAAGGCTAGACTAAGCATTCCCCTGCAGAATTCCAGGACCCCACCTAATAGACGCACACACGCACGCGTGCACATGTACACACACAAACACACACACTCATTCCACCCTTTACAAAATCCTAGGACCCATCTTTAAAGCACTTTGTATGTCTATTATTCAGGAGAATCTATTCTGCCTTGACCCAAAGCTTTTTCTGACACTGATCCTCTCTTACAAAATCTGAAGGAAAGGCTGAGACAGGAGGATCACAAGTTTGAGACCAGCCTGTGCTATGTAGTTAAAGTTCCAGGCCAGCTACATAGACTTTGTCTCCAAAAAAAAAAAAAAAAGGTAACTAGACTGACCAGCTTTGGCTTGTCAGCCTGACTAGCCCAAGAATGCCAAGAGGGAAAGGATATTTAAGTTGAAAATGGTTTTAATAGCATCCTGTGGGGAAAGATAGCTCACCCCTACATTGTAGGGTCACATCACAGAATTCTTTGGTTTGAGCCTCATTCTTGGGTATGCTCAGCTCTAAGACATGCTGTCCCCACAAACCATAAAGCTAAAAGCTGTGATGCAGGCCAGAAAGAAGCGGCAGCATAAGGCTATGGAGCTCTCAGCTGAAGCCAGCCAACTCCTGGAGCCCCATGCTGCCAGCAGTGTCCACAGATGGGGTGCAGCCCCTGACACCATGTCTCAGCTTATGTTCTGGCTCTGGGTAGTGGTTCTCCCCAGTGATGAATCTCCACTATGTAGTAACTAGGACAACCTAAGCCTTTGGAAGACTTAAGTCACTGACCATGGAGGTACTAAGATCTAGACCTGGTGTACCCTTCTTTGTTGGGATTGGCTCTCTTAACTGGATTTTTTCCAGAGGAATGTTGTCACTGGAGGGGGCTGTTTGTAAGGAAGTGTGTGGCCATCAGCAGTGCTCAAGAAGGGACACAGAATGTCAGGTGCATCTCTTGACCACTCTTATGATTGCCACATGGGCATACATAACTCACCTCTTAGAAACTACAGGCAGATGCCAAGCCCAGGGTTGGGCTCTCACAAGGATCTGACCTGACACGACAGAGCAGGGGAAATGGGAAATGTGACTTAGTAATCAGGCATGTTGTGTTAATCACAATCTTGAATGTATAAATAGCTCTAAGATGCTTGGGCCAGGCACCTTAGTGATGAGCAGCTACTAGTTCTTCCAGACCTCACTGGAACTGAGATGACAATCCAGCATTTTTGGCCAAATATAGGCTTTGACTCTGAATCTTTCCCACAGACTTTGGAATGTTACAGTGTGAAGCCACCAATCTGTTTTCTCAGCTGTCCCCAAGAAGCCCTTTAATATTCAGATTCCCAGCTCCCTGCTGTGTTTCCAGTTTGCCTCTTTACCTCCACACTCCCTTTAGCCTCTATGTGGTGCTTTGACATCCATATGCTCTGCTGTTCAGTGCTGTCTAGTCGTTGGGCTGAGAAAACACAGCAGCAGGAGTCCCAGGTTGGGCATTCATCTTTGAAAATTCCTCCTCGGTTTAAGGAAAACACTAATACTGAAGCGATGTGGACTTGTGGCTTAGGGGGGGTCTGTGAGATTTCCCAGGCTGTCCTAAAGGCTGTCAGTATGGGTTTTGTGATCACAGGCAGCCCAAGGGATGTAAGAACAGAACATGATGAGGGTCAGACTGGATGCTGCTAACAAACACCAGCCGTGTGCTCTGTTGAGCCTGGGACGTGGGACTGGTTGGCCTTAAGGGTAACACAGGTTCTGGCACGAAAGAATACTACACACCTGCAATCTTGGTTG
The DNA here is from genome assembly GCF_947179515.1 of Apodemus sylvaticus. Classification (NCBI taxonomy): domain Eukaryota; kingdom Metazoa; phylum Chordata; class Mammalia; order Rodentia; family Muridae; genus Apodemus; species Apodemus sylvaticus. The sequence goes on from NC_067481.1 coordinate 45,205,233, forward strand.
CTTACCCTAAGTGACAGAAGTAAACACTAACTTCTAATAAAACTGTATTCCACTGCAGTGGTGCTGAGCCATGTTTGCAGTGAGCAGAGCCTGGCGGTTCTGTTCCCTCAGTGGCCTGTGTGCTAGGCAGGTCAAGACTCCTTCCCCTGTGGTCCTACAGACCCACACTCCCCCTGGTGGAAGATTAAGAACAATACTCAGAAGGACTGGAACTGAGATTTAATAATGCAAGAATGAAAGGACCTCTAACAGTGACTACAGTGGTGAAGGAATCCTAAGAACTGGGGCAAAATGCAGCCCAATCCTCTGGCTCCAGCTGACCTGAAAGAAGCTTGGAAGCAGCTTGACTTGGTCACTGACCATAACTTAAGCTGCTTCTTGGCTGAATTCCTGCACTTGTGGTCTGGATGCTTGACAGACTTTGCTCAATGCTCAGAAGCCCACAACTCCAGGAAACCTGACTGGTTTTGCCTCACTCTTCTCCTAGTGAGAGTGAAGCCAGGGGTGCTGGTGGGTTTCCGTATTTTAGTCCAACTCTAACTGCTGGCCTCTTCTACACTGGACAGAGGGTAAAGAGACCAAGAGCCTAGTCCAGTGTTGTCCACTGTTAACCAGTGCCCCAGGAGATGCCCAGCCTCTGAGGAAGACACCCTAGCAGAGCCAGCAGCTCCCTAGAGAAATTTTGCATGAAAAGCAGCTAAGAGTTCCTAAAGGGCCAGCAAGGGGGCCTGAGACCCTGGAGACAAAATGGCCATGGTGGCCAAGTGAGCACTGGTTTATTGACCACACCTCACATTCCAGAAAACATGTGACAACTGAACACAGTTCCCTGACAGCTTTGCTGGAACATGGTGTAGGCAGAGCCTGGGCAGGGGCCAACCTTGGAGGAGTCTTATGTGGGTCTTCCAAGAAAAGTTACAATCTCCTTCCAAAAAAAAGAATTCCACAGTAGGGAGGTTTAAAGTTCTGCAGCAATTATGGTTGAGAGCTGTTGTTCTTAGGGCCAACCTGGACCTCCGCTGGCCTACCAGTGAAGGCCTGAGGGTGGTGTCTTCTCATCTTTATTGCTTTCCAATGAGAAGGGTGGGATCCGGACATCAAAGTGGGAGCCATCAGGTCTCTCAAAACGAAATGTGCCCCTAAAGATTGGAGAAGCTAGTTTAGAGGGAGTAAGGTCTCAACTGAAAGGCCTCTTGAACTGTGTGGCCCCATGTCCTCTGATGGAGCCAGAGCTGGAATTATAATCTAAGCAGAGATCCAAGAACCTCTGACCACACACAAAGAGCACAACCACTTGGATACCTACTACACGAGTTGCCCATGTACTCAAGATTAAGGGCGGACCCTAAGTGCACTAGCAATTCAGCCTCAAGGCTTGGGACCTAAGTCCTTAGGCATGAATTGTAAGGAAGAGACAGCACCACACAGCAATGAATAGCTGCCGTCTGTGCTCATCCCAGGACCCTTGCTGAACTGACCATAAGTTCAGCTTGCTCACACGTTTTTGTTATTTTTGGCAGTAGTTCAGGTTGGCCTAGAACGCCTAACCCTACCTCAGTCTCCCGAGTGCTAGGATTATAGGTGTACAACCACCACAGCCAGCTCCAGCGCTCACCTTTCTAACTGGCAGTTTCTGGGAGTGGAGCAACATATACTCCAGCATACACTCACCACATGTGTCCACTGGAAGCTTGCAGAGAGACATGGCTGCTATACTGAAATGCAGGCTGCTCCTTGGATAACACTGGTTCCTAAAAGAATGCAGGCAAATGGATCAGGCCAAGTCCCAAAAAGATTCTCTGCACCCCGGTGCCACCATATATTGACTACATGCTCCTTTTACACAACCATGATAGCAGACACATCTACAATGACCATCTTTCAGGACTTCCTCCCATATCATGGCCAATGACCTAAGCTTTTATTCTGTCTCTAGGAAAAGGAAATGGGGCACCAAGGGGTAGGTACTAAGCAGACTTTCTTTGAAAACATCTTCCCAACCTTCACTTACACGAACAAGTACCAGACACAACAGCAGGCCCTCTGCCTGCTGATTTTATTCTCTTGGTGACCATGAAGTACTATAGTAACTATTTGTGATCCCTAATTTACCAGTTAGAAACACTGGGTTACATAATTTGCCCAAGCTGGGTGTAAAAGCACACATCTTTGATCCCAGTACTACGAAGGTAAAGGCAGAAGGATGTACAAGCCAGCCTGGTCTACAGAGTACCAGGACAGCCAGGGCTACACAGAGAAACACCGTCTCTAAAAACAAAACAAAATGAAAGTCCAAAATTATAGAATATATAGCTGAAATTTGAAGGCAAGCCCCATTTAGGGTTTTTGTTTTATTCAAAGGATGTGTAGCCCAACCTGGCCTCAGACTTAACAATAGTCATGTCTTAACTTCTAGGGTACTGGATTACAGGTGTGTGCCATACACCCAGCCCAAGCCATGTTTACTTGCCCCTCTACTTTTCCAAGTCTCCGACAATGATGCTGGACGACACTAATATACTTGTGACTTTATCTCTCTAGAGACAGGGTAGTTAGTATAGGCAGGGAACATAAAATCAAGAACCAAGAGATGGCCGGGCGTGGTGGTGCACACCTTTAATTCCAGCACTTAGGAGGCAGAGGCAGGTGGATTTCTGAGTTCTAGGCCAGCCTGATCTACAGAGTGAGTTCCAGAACAGCCAGGGCTACACAGAGAAACCCTGTTTCAAAAAACCAAAAAAAAAAAAAAAAAGAACCAGGAGATGTATGAACGCAAGGAGACATGACATAGTTGGTGCATGATCCAAAGTCAGAGTGCTTTTGTTTGTTATTGGGGAGAGGTGTTTAATAGTGTGTGTGTATGTGTGTGTTCATTCATGCATATACATACAACTTGTCTGATGTATGGAAGTCAGAAGATAATGTCAGGGAGTCAGTGCCTTCTACCATGTGAGTTCCAGGGACCAAATTCAGGTCAACAGGCTTGGCAACGAACAGCACCTTTACCCACGGAGCGATTTTACCAGCCCATAGTTTTGGGGGTTTTTTGTTGTTGTTTTGTTGTTGTTTTAAAAACAACAGGATCTACATGAGATGTAACCAAGGCTGATTTCAAGTATTTTATGTAGCTCAAATATGGCTTTACATTTCTGATCCTTCTGACTCTTATATAAGTTCAAACTTTTAAAAGGCATACCTTCTGGGTATGAAGCAGCTAGAGTACCTAACATGCATAAAGCCCTCAGTTTGACCCCAAATGTTGGAGTAGGGTGGGGAGACATTTTAATAAAGACATGCTACTCAACAGTAAGTACTTGGGCTTTGGAGCTGGAAAGACAGCTAGCAGTTAAGAGTACTTGCTGATTTTGCAGAGGACCAGGTTTCCAGAGGTATGTGTTTCAACACAGAGATTCATGTATCCCAGGCAGTCAAGGATGACCCTAAACTTCCAAAATGCTAAGATTATAGGCACAAAAACCATGCTCAGTTAGTGCAGTGCTGGGGTCAAATTCATGATGCACTCTACCAACTGAGCTGCATCCCCAATTCTTATTCATTAGCTTCATCTGTGAAACAGGTTTCAATCTGCCCCATACAGCTGTTATAAAATTTCAACCACACAGGAACACACACATATACAGGAACACACACTGTCCATACCACAGAGGAAGAAAACATACCCAAAGTTCCCAGGCCTGCTAACAGGACCAGCAACTAGGCCATAGTGACCCAATGATGCTCACCCTGCCCACCACCCCTCGTCCTCGCACTGTTTCCAAGGTCCCTGAGAGACTGAATATCCGCCAGTGCCGCTCCCGGAGCTGTACCACATCACTGTCCAAGTTCTCCAAGCGTATGCAATAGCGCCACTGTGAGGGAGAGAGTTCATGTTTGAGGAAGAATGATCCTTGGGCCAGCCCACCCAGAATTCCAGAGTAAAAACGACAAAGGCTGACATCTACATCTTATCAGTAAGGATGGCTGCATCCACCCTGCCCAAGAGGGAAGCGCTAAGCCTCCGTCCCATCCTCAGACCATTCCTGCCAAGGGAGACACTCACCCAATAGACGTGGGAATTCTGGGCTTCCTGGAGGGAGAAAAGTTTGAGGATGAGACTTAAGTCTGTTCCAATCAACATATTTCAAGTGAAGTATTCCTGGAAGGTGGCAGAGGCTGATTAAGCTGTGAATATCTGGAGCCAATGATGAATGTGATAGAACTATGACCAAGAGCTTCCCCGCATCCTTCCTGCTCTCTTCCCCTCTACAATCCTGTCAAAATCAACAGAGCTGGATGCTAGCAGAAATGCACTACACGGCTCTGTTCTCCACAGAGTCCCTGCCAGCCCTGACCTCCTCACGGTCGCCTGGGCCCCGTCCTCTCAGCCCTCATTGTCGTGCTCTGATGCATGCCGACACCCCGTGTCTGAGTGTTGACAGGCAGGACGTCTACTGTTCATACTTGGATCTGCAGGCCTAGCTTACAGTGAGGCAAGACACAGATCAGTAAACACTCAGCTACTTTGGGTTTTTTGTTTGTTTGTTTTTGTTTGTTTTTAGTTTTTTTGGGTTTAGTTTTTTTGTTCAAGACAGGGTTTCTCTGTCTAGCCTTGGCTGTCCTGGAACTCACTCTGTAGACCAGGCTAGCCTCGAACTCAGAAATCCACCTGCCCCTGCCTCCCAGAGTACTGGGATTACAGGCGTGCGCCACCACCGCCTGGCAACACTCAGCTACTAAATACTAAGTGTGACAATCAATCCACCCTGACTTAGACAAGTATGTATATATTTCTCACAAGAAAGATTCCCTCGATTGGAGGGGAGATGGAGCTGGCCTGAAGGACTACTTCTTGGTCTATGGGTTTCCTGTTCTAAGTCATGGTGCTGGCCATTATCAAGAGCCTACCTTAACCCTACCCTGCACATGCACATGAGCACTTGAAAACAGAAGCACAGAGGAGGGTTTAGGTTTAGATGCACTCCCACCCCCAACCCTTTAGTCCATCGAGGATACTACACTGAATCTGGGGCTATTCTTGCAGGAAGAAGCCCAGGGTAGCACACACCCTCATGCCCATGTAGAAAGGGATGACTGTAACACGGATGTTCTCAGTAGTTTCCCGGTGCACATCAGAGAGCTCTAGCCACGGGTGGTTCTTCTCTTGCCATGCCCGTAGCGTTTCTCGAGCCACAAAAGGAGGTGCTGGAAGAGACAAAGGGTTAGCCCAGATCAGAATCCTAGGTATGCCACTCACTCTCCAGCTGCCCCTCCCAGAAACTCCTTCCTAGTTATTTCTGATACTCTGCTGGAAGAAAGGGTCTTTCCCTTTCCCGAGAGACTACCTTTTGTCTGGTCATAAAGAAGAAATCTTTCAAAGAGCTCATGCTGGATGGGAACCTGATCCGTGGAGGTATAGGGGAGGATGTCTTCATGGCTGACATAGTCCAAGCCTGGCACAGAGAGGCAGAGCTGGTGAGACTCACAGAGCAGAGGAATGAGACTGAGAGGAAATACCTTCTGGCCCTGCCCAAGGTAAGCAACCCTGGCACCACAGTTTTCAGTACCACGATCCCTCCCAGCAAATGACAAGACATCAGATTTCTCTCCCTCAGACACCAGACCCCTGTTCCTCAGGTACCATTTGGATGCCAACTCCTTACCTGGGATAGCATAGAGGGCCCGGCTGTCATCATGGTTAGCCAAGAAGGTCACAGCTTCTGTCTGAGATCTCTGAGACTAAAGCAAAAGGTGATTCAAAGGTTCCTTGACTAACACCCAGTCCTGAGGCCTTAAGGCCCACAGCTGACCCAATCTCTCTGACCCCATTTTGTCCCTAAATGAGTGAAAACCTTACCCATGGGGAGGACCCCAGGTCCAGGCACTTTGCTTACTTACTATATGTGGGCAGTCACGGGCATCAATCAGCACTTGATAATAAGTATGAGTTTTGCCTTTCACCTCCTTAGAGCCATGGCCAGCAGGGTTCTCTGCTCTGTGGGATGAGAAGCAGCCCAAATCACCCCAGAGAAGTACAAGCTGTGCCTGGCTAATTGCCATCTCCTCTCCTAAACGGGCTGGTTCGTGATCTGAAGGAGCTTTGGCTTACGTTGGCCTCTATCAACACACCTCCAGCCAGCCTCTCCCCAGTCAGGACAGACATGGAGCCTCCAGGGCCATGCAGTTACTGCTCTGGCACCTTCTTGAAGAGGGCCAAGACAAAAGAGTCCACTTGTTACCTGAGCCCCAAGGCCACAAGGATCTTACACTTCTTTCACCTCAGGGTTGGCTGTGATTATTTAGGGAACTTCCTTCTTTTAATATACTCCAGTGATGATGTGAGTTTAACAGAAAGATTTCCAACTGGAAATCAAGAAACAAAGAAGCAGGGATGGAAGGAGGGCTTAGTGGTTGAGAACACCAGCTGCTCTCCAGAGGACCTAATCCACAAGAAGTTCACACTGTCTTTAACTCAAGTTCTAAAGAATCTATACCCTCTTCCGACCTCCAGGAGCGCTGCATGAAAGTGGACACGGAGGTGCATGCAGACAGAACACTCATACACATTATATAAAAATAAGATCTTTAGAAAGGGAGAACCAAGAATAGCCTGGTGTGGTCACTCATACCCTCCTCAGCAGTAGGTTGACATAGTCAGAGGCACACAGATCTCATGTGTTTAAGACAACCAAGGCTACATAATAGTATTTAAATAATTCAAAAAGTAAAGGCAGTAAGAATCATAAAGGAGAAGGGGTAGAAAACGGCTGTGTTGAAAGGGCACTGCGGCTCTAACGGAGGACCCTAGCTTGCTTTCGAGCACTCACAAGGCGGCTCACAACCATCTCTAATTAGAGTCTCAGAGGACACAGTGCCCTCTTCTGGATTCCTTGAGCACTGTGCACAGACACATCCAAGCAAAACGTTCCTACACACAAAATAAAAACAAATCTTTTTTTAAAATAAAAGAAGTAAACGAAAGAAAGAAAATAAATCAAGAAAACTGTTCCCTAAGCCGGGCAGTGATGGTGCACACCTTTAATCCCAGCACTTGGGAGGCAGAGGCAGGCAGATTTCTGAGTTCAAGGCCAGGCTGGTCTACAGAGTGAGTTCCAGGACAGCCAGGGCTACACAGAGAAACCCTGTCAGGAAAAAAAACGTTCCCTAAAACATTCTCTGGGGTTTGGATCATAAAAAGGAAGAACAGCAGGGGTCTATAAAAGGAAGGACAGACAGATCCTGCTGAGGCCCAAAGAGATGGACCCCACAGACTTAGAATTAAGCACTTTTGTCTCCATGGGGATGAGTGTCAGAGAAATACTCTGGGATTATTTTATTTTCGTTGGTTGGGTTTTTTTTCCCTATTTGTTTTGTTTTTTGAAACAGGGTCTCTCTACAAAGGCCTGGCTTTTTTGCTGTAGACCAGGCGGTCCTTGAACTCACATAGATCCTCCTGTCTCTGCTTCCCCAGTGCTGGGATTAACAGTGTACAGTACCACACCTGGCTTGGGGTTATTTCTTTCTTTCTTCTTCTTCTTCTTTTTTTTTTTTTTTTGGTTTTTTGAGACAGGGTTTCTCTGTGTAGCCTTGGCTATCCTGGAACTCACTCTGTAGACCAGGCTGGCCTCAAACTCAGATATCCGCTTGTCTCTGCCTCCCAAGTGTTGGGATCAAAGGCGTACGTCACCACTGCCTGGCTGCTTGGGGTTATTTCTAAAGCCCAAATTTGTATCCTAACTGCGTGTGTCTGCCACAAGTCAGGCTACCTAAGGACACCATGAGACAAGACAGGGAAACTTACTTTTCTGGAGCTGCAGAAGCCACATCTCGGTCATATAGTCTGGCCTGCCACGGAAACAGGACGACCCCTCGGTAGCCAAACACACTATGGAGGAATAGCTAGGAGGGAAGAAAGATCTCGGTGAGCCTGCTGTCTAGCAGATCCATCCAGGTGGGCCTGGTAAGGAGCTGCAGCAGTCATCCCAGCTTTGCCCTCAGACTCTACTTAACCCAGACAACTGAAGTATTCTCATGCCTGTTACCAGGCTGACCCCACACACCCTTCAGGTCACCTTTGGCCTCCAGAGAACGTTCCTTGACCTGCCCTCCTTTAGTCCATTGTAAGGCCACTGATTATATTTGTTTTAAGGATTTGTTTTACTTTTAGCTCTGTGGATCTGTAGGATCTTTAGGATCTGTATGTGGGTACAATGCATGTGAGTGCAGAGACCCAAGGAAGTCAGAGGCATTGGATTCCCTGGGTCTGTGTGACTATGGAATCAGTTCTGCCCTCCACCTTTACTTCTAGGCATCCTCAGCAAGTGCCTTTCCCAGGTAAGCCGTATCTCCTTCCTCTTACTGTGTTTTAAGAGTATCACTATACTAGATCTCAAAATTGAAGTGATCCTTCTGTCCCTGCTTCTGGAGTGCTGGGATTCAAGGCTATTATACACGTATCTCCAGAAATCTCATCTTTAACAAGTTTTGTGATTCCAATGCACATGCACTCACACATAAGAATACACACTTTCACAAGCTGTTCTTTGATCTCCATGCCTGGGCATGTGCACATACACACTTGCACACACACCCATTAAAATAAATCAATGTTAAAAAAAATGTTTTTTCCTAATTTGTGATTCTGAGCTGAACATGGTTGCATACACCTGTAGCCTAAGTATTCCATAAGGGAACAAGATTGCAAGTTCAAGGTCAGCATGGGCTAAAGAGTGAGTTCAAGGCTAAACTGAGCGACACAGAAGACCCTTCCTCAAAACAAGCCCAAAATTTATGATCTTGGTCTACCATCAAAATGAAAATGGGTTGAAACTTGGGGCATAGCTCAGCAGACAGCATCTGTCTCTAAGACTGGTGGGTAAGGGGAAGAGGAATGAAAAGCTAGAAATGCCACTGAGGTTCAGTATCCTGACCAATCCAGCTCCATTCAGAAACAGAACAGTCCCTGAAAAATGAGAGCAGACGCAGCGCAATACCTACCTGCCCAGTCTCATATTTCCCATTTTGTTTTGGCACCTCAAACACACCAACTGTCTCCAGCACTTTGCCTTCTGCACGGTTTCTGATCGGGAAGGAAAAGAATAAGCAAGTGAAACCCTAAGAAGACAGCAGTCCTCTGTCAGGAAAAACCAAACAACTGGACAAAGCCCCCTAGCACTGTGCAGGGCCAGGGCAATGGCAGCCAAGGCCCAGGATGCTGCTTTTCCTCCTTCAAGATCCAGCCACAGGCATCTACTTGGTGAAGGTCTCCCAGTCTCCCAGTGTTTTGTGTAACTACTCCAAACTTACTCCTCCTATCTCTACTTAGCAGTTCCAAAGCCGAGCTTGCACATCCTGTTTCAATGCACACTTTCCCTGGCCCTCCGGCTCTCCCACAGCATGTTAACCATCCTTCCAACTCTGCATTTCAGTTACTGGTGTGCATGCCTGAGCCCATGAAGGACTTTGTTCCCTGAGAGAAATGCCTAGTGTGTAAGAGGTGCTCCAAAAGCATTTGTTCTGAGGCAAGCAGTTCTTCCGTCTCCACTCTTACCCACTGCTGCTTGCTGTGTGCTCACTAAGCCTGGCAGTTGCTACTTGGGAAAAATTATTCTGAACCAAACATGGTTCCACACATCGGTAATCCCAGGGCTCTTACAGCTAAGGCAAAAAAAATAACAAGTTCTGGGCAGCCTAGCTACATAGCATGATTCTCCCAATTCTACACATTCACCTGTGCTGAAAACTCTAGCATTTCTAGATTCCCAAAGGTACACTTAGTACTGCAGTGTGTCCACCCTGTGTCTTTTCACATTTACTTGTCTTACATAGGAAATACCTCCCTTAACCACTATCAGGTCATTTCCATCATTTATCCTTTTACATAGGATTAACTTTGCTATCAATCCATCAAAGCACTGTAATGTTATTTTGGAAATGTTAACTTCATAGCCAAATTTTCAATCCTGTCTGGTCCCTACAAGGCTTTGTTTACACCCACCCCCAGCCTTAATCTATTTCCCAAGTCACAAAGGCAAAATCAGTCTCCCCAAGGTCACATGGAAACAGGACCCACAAAGTAGGCACTTAAATCCACTTGTTTCCCACATATAATAGCATATTTCTGAGAACCACTGATCCAAAAGGGCCTGGCAAATCCCTCTAGTTGTATTAAATAGCTGCTCACTACAGGTGTTGGGGACCCCAGCCAGGGAGGCAGGACTCGCATAAGAAGCGTTACTTGTTTTCCCTCGGAGCTGCCCTGCACTGCCAGGGCCCTGGGCAGTACTCCCTTCTTTGCTCTTGGCACAAGTCCCAAGCAGCGCATGTCGGCTCCCTGATCGGGACCCTTTCTCAGGTGGCACTCCGGTTGCCCGAAGAGTCAGGCCTCCTGGCTTCCTTAGTGGCTGGGTAGAAAACGCTCCCTAGATTCTGGGCCCGGCTCCCTGGTCCCCTCTCTCCGTCCCTCACCGGGACGACAGATGCCTTCGTGTCGTCGCTGTGGCCACCGGCGGAAGGGCCCCTGCTCCACCGACCGCACAGAGTGGCCTCGACCCTCGGGTCGTGGCCAGCGACCGAGACCACCAGCGGCTGCCCACTGCTAGGGCCCGTCGGGCCACACAGCCAGCCATGTCCCGCCCGAGCGCCCGCTCGGCTGCTGACACAGGGCCCGACCCGCGGCGGGGCGCCGTCCCGCCCCCGCCCCACACTGCCCCGCGCCTAAGCCCCTCCTCTCGCCCTCGGGCCCGCCCCCCGCGGCCGCGTGGGCTCCTCCAGCTACATCCGGCGCCGGTGGGCGGAAGTCCGAGTTTGGGATCACCTGATCAGATAGTGAGGTAGAAATGGCGTCCTCCTTGCTTGCAGGCGAAAGGCTCGTTCGCGCTTTGGGTCCTGGCGGAGAACTGGAACGAGAGCAGCTCCCCCGGAAGCTGCGTGCCCAGCTCGAGGCTGCTCTGGGAAAGAAACACGCGGGCAGTGCTAACATCACGGACCCCCGGCGCCTGGTTTCCTTCCGTCTGATCCGAGATCTGCATCAGCACCTGAGAGAAAGAAGTGAGAGGTCCCCAATCAAGAGTCTCCGCCTTATTTTCAGATCTAATCCCTTCTGAGTCGTTTTTTTCCCCCTATCACTCTCGAGTGCTTACCGAGTTCTCATTTCTCATTTATCTAGTCCAAAACCGTCTCAAACCCTAGGTTTACCACTTTCATCTTAACTCACGTAAAAATCTTCGTGTGTGACATAACGTATTTGCAGATTTTGTTGAGTCCTCTTTTAGATCCACCTAGGTCCATGTGGCTTTTCAAGAACTCGAGATTCTAGCCCATTACTATCTGCCATATTGATTTTCTCCATTTTGGGGCCATAAATCAGTAGTGAATTTTTCTTGTTTGGGAAAAGTGATTTTTCCTTACATCTCAAATGCAAGGGTAGAAAATATAAGCCCCAATTTAGGGGTGAGGGTAGGGAAACGGTAACCAAAAGAACTATTGAAAGATCTGAACTGAGAGTCGCATCTATCTAGACATTTTAAAGAAGTCATTTCTCCTCTTCAGACCTGTATACTTATCTGTTAAGGTAGGGAAATTGGCACGTAACATGTTTTGCCAGAATTAACATATCCTGGCCAGAAGTACAAAGGTTAGATGATTAACTATTCAGATGTAAGAGAACCTTAGAAAAAGATTCTCTGAGACAGTGTCCTTTTGAGTGTTTAGCATCATAACCCAATCCTGTCTAGGACAAATATGTTATTTTCACAGAAATAACCTACTATTGGTAGGGTAATTAAAAACTGACAGTTAAAGTCACCTGTATGACACTAAAAAATACTTAGGTGGAATTGTTATAGATTTTTCTTAGTTGGAAATTATCTTGAGTAAAATGAAAAATAAATGAATAAACACAAGGAGAGAAAGGAAATAATCACGAGGCTGGGCATGGCACACACCTGAAACCCTAGCATTTGAGGGGCTGAGGCAATGAGATTGTGAGCTTTGGTATAGATGAGGTACATGAGGATTCAAGAGACAACAAGTTGTATCTTTTTGAGCATAAGGTTAGACTGGTTAAATAATGAATTCTGAGCCAGCCTAGTCTACATGATAAACCTGGTCTCAACATATATGTGGCCAGACATTGGTGGCACATACCTTTAATCCCAGCACTTGGCAGGCAGAGGCAGGTGGATTTCTGTGTTTGAGGCCAGCCTGGTCTACAGAGTGAGTTCTAGGACAGCCAGGGCCACACAGAGAGAAACCCTGTCTCGAAAAGCCAGAAAAAAAAAAGTTAGCAGGGGTGGCCATGTTTTATTTGGGTAGAAATTAGGGCTACCCCCTTTTATCATCTTAACTTTCCAGCCTCAGCTACATGGGTAATTATGTGGCATGTTTTTCTTTCCAGATTCCAGGCTATACCTTCATGAACTCCTAGAAGGCAGTGAAGTCTACTACCCGGAGATTGTGAAGCCTCCACGGGTGTGTAAAGGAATAGAGCTGTAAGAGTTGGGTGCAGGTTTTATTCATGAACTTTTAGGTTTAAAAACTTATACTTTAATTATTTGGACTAGCTGAGATGTGGCTCAGTGGAAGAGTACTTGACAAGGCCCTAGCACTGGTAAATACATAAAATTTGGGGGCCAGTGAGATACCTCAATGAGTGGGGACACAAGCATGGGTTCAATGTTCAGGACCCCCACATAGTGGAGGAAAAGGCTAACTTCCAAAGGTTGTCTCTCACCTCCACATATGTACTGCTGCTTGGGTTTATGTGCATGTACAAAGCATTTTAAAAAAAACAAAAACTGTTGGGAATCTAAGATCAGGGAAAGAACCCTTCACTGACAACTTTGGAAAACTGAGCTCCAGTAAACCATTTTCCAAAGCAGTGGAAGCATAATAGGTATGCAGGTGTTCCAGCACCTTTAGGAGTACAGTGTGCTTTGGAACCAATATATATATATCCTGTTGGAATGAATATATATATATATATATGTATGTATGTATATGTATGTGTGTATATATATATATATCCTGTAGCAAGAAATAGGTAAAAGATTATCATTCTTCTTATGTGGCTGTTTTTGTTTAGAATCCAGAGCTAGTTGCCCGGCTAGAGAAGATTAAGATACAGCTAGCCAATGAGGAGTACAAGCGGATCACTCGCAATGTCACTTGTCAGGTAAGGGTCTACTGCTCTGTATATGTTCTAGAATACAGAGTTTTAAAACCCGGCAACACACACCTTTAACCCCAGGACTCCTGATGCAAGGGCAAATGAATCTCTTGAGTTTGGGACCAACCAGAACCTGTCTCAAATAAGAAAAGAAAAATATGGGAATTCGAACCTGGTCTCTACACTGTTCTAGAACTGTAAGACCTGTGCTCTGTGTGAACCAAAAAGAGTCTTCAGTGTATTCATGGAGACTCTGGGCTTAGATGATGACTGATTTTTTTTTTTTTTAAAGGTTGGTTGGTTGGTTGGTTTATTATGTATGCAGTGTTCTGTCTGCATGTATGCCTGCAGGCCAGAAGAGGGCACCAGATCTTATTATAGATGGTTATGAGTCACCATGTGGTTGTTGGGAACTGAACTCAGGACCTCTGGAAGAGCATCCAGTGCTCTTAACCTCTGAGCCATCTCTCCAGACCTGGTAACTAATTAATTCTTTTTGTTGTTGTTGTTGTTTTTGTTTTGCATGAGTTCCAGGACAGCCAGGGTTATACAGAGAAACCCTGTATAGACCAGGCTGGCCTCGAACTCAGAAATTCACCTGCCTCTGCCTTCCAGGGTGCTGGGATTACAGGTGTGCACCACCACCGCCCGGCCTGGTAACTAATTCTTAAATGTCCTAGAAATGGATATGAGCCGTGGAGCTTTTTTCTTTATTCAAGGAAGGGTTTTTGTGGCCCAGGCAGCCTCCCAAATTCTAGGATTGCAGGTGTGCCTATAGCATCTTTTTCCTGACAGGACTTCTTTGGCATGTTTCTGCTGTAACATAGAAAAGTAGGTGGGTCCCAGGAGCCTGGATCCTCCTCTTTATGATCTAAAAGGGATCATACAAGTCCCAGGCTAAGGAACCCTGGAAGGGCAGAGTTAATTTGTTAAAAAATAGAAAGGGCCGAGGCTGGACTGGTAAAAGAGATTTCTAAACTGCTCATTCTGAAATCATCTGTTTTGTTGTTTTGTTTTGTGTTTTGTTTTTGTTGTTGTTGTTCTTATTTATTTACTTACTTTTCCCCCAGGATGCACAGTGTGGAGGAACTCTCAGTGATCTGGGAAAGCAAGGTAGGTACTGAGAGCCCAGGCTACTCAAGCCTCTTCCTGGCTTTGGTCGTGGCTGCCCTTCCTACGGCACTATTATGGGATATCAAGACTAAGCTATTCAGACTTGGTCTCTGAAGAGAACACAGTAGATAGGGGAGGTGACTGTGAGGTAATTAGTCCTCCCTGAGAATGCTGACCTAAATGTTTCTTCTCTGAACTGTTTCCAAAGTGAGGTCAGTGAAGGCTCTGGTCATCACCATCTTCAACTTCATTATCACAGTGGCAGCTGCCTTTGTCTGCACTTACCTAGGAAGCCAGTATATCTTCACAGAAATGGCCTCGGTGAGTAGGCACTAGGCAAGACAAGTGCCCCCTAGTTGGAGCTAATGGGAAAGGGAGGATGTATGTGAAACCACACAGGTTAATCAGTTGGATATATTTATTCAATCAACAAGGGACACATTTAGCTTTCCAGGGGTGGGTAGCAATTCCAAGAGCTACCTTTCCACAACTTTTTTTTTTTTTTCCGTTTTTCGAGACATGGTTTCTCTGTGTAGTCCTGGCTATCCTGGAACTCACTCTGTAGACCAGGCTGGCCTCGAACTCAGAAATCTGCCTGCCTCTACATCCCAGAGTGCTGGGATTAAAGGCAATATTACCTGTACAACTTAAGGCAATAGTTCTCAACCTTCCTAATATTGTGACCCTTTAATAGAGTTCCTCATGTTGTGGTGACCCCCAACCATAAAATTATTTTTGTTGCTACTTAATAGCTGTAATTTTGCTATTACGAATCACAGTGTAAATCTCTATATGCAGGAGATCTGATTTGCAACTGCTGTGAAAGGGTCATTTGACTCTCAAAGGAGTCATGACCCAGAGGTGAGAACTGATGACTTTGGGACTGGTGACTTAAGGAATCTCAGTCCTCATTAGAGGTGCTCACAGTTTGCAAATTTGGGTGCTGACCCACATCCCTTCTCCCTAATTCTTCCCACCTGCAGAGAGTGCTGGCTGCATTGATCGTTGCCTCGGTGGTAGGTCTGGCAGAGCTGTACGTCATGGTAAGGGCAATGGAAGGAGAACTGGGCGAGCTGTAACTGGTGCTTCACCATCAGAGTCTGAAAGAAGTTTGGGGAGCCCCAGGCTGTCCATCGCCCATCACTGACTCCCAGTTAACCCATGATGCCCTTTGTATTCAGCTCCAGTTAGTCAGAGGACCAGGCCAGGTTCTCTGGGGAGCCCTGTCTGCTGTGAATTTCCTTGGGGAGGAATAGAGGAGATACAGACAGTGTTTCTTTAAAACTAAAAGAACTGATCTCAGTAACTTCTGAGTCCAGTGCCCATCTGCCTTTGCTGGTCCATTCTGCAGTCTACTGAGTCTGGTTTTTCTTGTTAGAAGTAAGTAGAATCCAGGCCTGTCCCCCAAATGGACTATACTACCTTGAACTGGCCCAGTAGTCAGAAGACAGGCATCAGTAGAAGAAAATCCAGTTGGTACAGAATGGTGGATGATAGAAACCAGGCAGCTAACTCTTTGTAGAAAAGGAAATTATATCAGGCCATTTACCAGAGGTCAAACATGTCCCGAGAGAAATCAGATGATCAGCTATGGCCCTCATGTTAAATGGAGCCAAAGATGTCTACATTGTCCCATTGTCTTTGTGAGGTTACACTTTTCAGAACTTAGATAAGTTAGAGAATCTGTTTAAGGCACTTGAAAGATGTTATTTATTCAATAAATATTTATCGTGTTCAGTGTATTTATTTTGGGTCCTATAAGAACACAAGCATAATTCTGTGAATTGCTCAATATCTGCCCTTTGTGATGGGTTTTGCTGTATAGCTCTGGCTGACTTCTGTCTCTGCTCCTGGGTCCTAGGATTCAGGAATATGCCGTCATGGCAGGTCTGTTTGTCCTGCTAGCTTGCCTACTGCCTACTGCCTGCCTGCCTCCCTCCCTCCCTGTGTATGTCTGACTATATGTATGTGTACCATATGCATACAGGAACCTGAGGAGATGAGAAGAGAAACTAGAACTTAGCTATTGTGTGGGTGCTAGGAATTGCCCCTCCATCTCTGCAAGAGTTGTAACTGCTCTTAACCACTGAGCCATCACTTCGTCCCCTCAAGCTCTGTTCCTATTGTAGACTTTGTTTCTTAGAAGTGCCCTTATACTCTTTTCTCTCTCCATTTTATAAAATATATTTTACGTCCCGATGTGAATATAAGTACAGGAACACGTGCCAGAGTTTTCACATGGAGATCAGAGGGCATCCTTCAGGAGTCCATTGTTGGAGCAGGTCTCTGGGTTCTGCTGTTGCACTGTATGCTCCAGGGTTCCTTTCCCATTTCTGCTTTGTAGAGGTGCTGACATTGTAGATATGCGCCACCACAGCTAGCTCTGTGTGGATTCTGCTCATCGGGCTGTATGGCCAATGCTTTACCTACTGAGCCCTCTCTCTGTACCGACTGTTTGCCAAGCTTCTCATTAACTAGATCAGTAGACAGTTTGTCAATTGTGTTTTATCAGTTCCTGTTACTCCGGAGACATGTCACATATAGGAAAGTGTAAGTAGCATTTTACAATATTTGTTTGTTTGTTTGTTTGTTTTTGTTTTTTTGGATTTGGTTTTTTTCGAGACAGGGTTTCTCTGTATTGCCCTGGCTGTCCTGAAACTCACTCTGTAGACCAGGCTGGCCTCGAACTCAGAAATCCGCTTGCCTCTGCCTCCCAGAGTGCTGGGATTACAGGCGTGCGCCACCACCGCCCGGCTACAATATTTCTGATAACTAGTACTATTAAAGGTTGGGTCAGAAAGTCTCACTTTAAACATTGTCGGGAGCGGGGTGGGGTGAGGTGGGAGTTGTGGCTCAATGCCCCATGTTCCCTGTATACCAGATTACTTATATATCCTTAAGTATCTGAATTTAAGTTGAAAGCCTTCCAAATGCTAGAGGTTTTGACTCCATCAGAATCTCTTCCAACAGACCTTGAGCAGCCTAGGGTATCGCAGTAAACTTGGGGTCTTTGTTGGGAGGGATTGTCCACTAGATCCCAGGCCCTCCACGCAAGCTAACAAGCTTCTGTGGTATCAAGTTCTTACCAACAGCAGTTTTATGGGCCAGGCCAGGCACTGTGCTAACATCTGGAGAAAGCAAGGGACCTAACTCATGCCTTGTGTGTGTGATTAAACAAAAGCCACACTGCAGGGACCTTTCCATGTACACTGGCAGAGAGAATTAGCTGACCAGTTCACAGCACAGGAACGGGAATTCTCTCAGCCATTTCTCACTCTGCCCTTCTTTATTCAAAGTACTCTACACCCGGGAGGCACATGGCAGGTGGTCAGAGTACAGGAAGTCTGGGCCTTACTAGTTACTCATGAGTTTCTTTATAAAGCAGCAGGAACTAGCATTTAATGGGTTTTAACTGTGTCACCACATAAAGCTCTTACATTTTTTCCCCAAACAGGGAATAAGTCTTCCCATCTTACTTTACAAACAAAATTTCAGGATCCTAGTTACATAGCAGAGCTAGGGTTTGCCTGCAGCAAGGCTGGGCACAGAACCCATGCTTCTCTCTCCAAAGTAAAGCAGCTCCAGAGATGGAGGCAACCAGAATGTCCTGGAGTGCAAGCAAGCTGATGTGTCCCCAGAGCCTGGGAGAGCCCTGAGCTCAACAGAAAGCTGGACATGATTCCAATGCAGCCTGTGACACCTGGCCCTATTTAGGGATTTGGTTGTGGGAGATAAACTTCCCAGGCAAGCAGACAGACCTCAACTCCATTAATTTGTGACCCAGCAATCCAGATTAAAGCAAAGAGTTTTGTTTTATTTGGAGATTTGTTGGTATTACAGATGACAGTGATACCAACCCCTCCCCCTTCCCCAGTTCTGTCAGGTTGTCCCCACAACCCACATCAGAGGGCAGCCAGTCTGATCTTTGGGGAAATTCAATCAACCTAAGACCCAGGCTTCTATTTCTGTGACTTTAATATCACTCTCTCTCTCTTCAAATCCTCAGTTCTGATTAATTTGTCCAGGTGGCAGGAAGTTAGACGGTGGGACCCTGAACGGTGAACATGTGGGTCCCAGCAGTCCAGTACCCTTCCCCTGGCGCATATGTGAGGTCCTGAAGGGCCCTTTTAGACTGGGGCTGCCCCTTTAGAGGAAAGAGACCATTCAACTAGGATAATAGGAGATGGGGGCTCAAACCTGTCAGTATAGGGGGAAAATATGGTCCTTTCCCTGAGAGTACCTCCTGACAAGACAGTGGGCATTGCCCACAAGAGGGTCAGAGTGCCAGGGTGTAGGAGCCGGGCTCCAGTCACTGCACAGGACCTCAGCTAGGCGGGGTGGGGGTGGGGGTCCCTGAGCTAAACGGTTAAGAAGACACTCCCTGGGAAGAAGAGGCAGGGTTCTCTTATGTGTTCTGCCCTAGGAGAGACTGTGGGCTACAAGGCCAAAGCCAAGTCTTACAAGCGCTACACCTAAATCAGGAGTGGCCTACATTGGTGACGATGGCTGAGGAATAGATCAGGTCAGACAGATTGCCCAGGGAAGTCTGAGGAACAGTTTGCTCTAAAGAAGAGTGAACCCCTGAAGCCCCGCTTGTCCCCCGTGGGGCTGCAGCTTTAGCCCCTGGCCAGCTCTGCCCTGGACCCAATGTGGGGACTAGGCAGGAGCTCTGTGCTGGGCATGCTGAAGTCTGCTGAGCTGAATTAGTAAGGTGTAGAGGATGGCTTGGTGTTCCAGGGTCCCAAGGTAGCTGGGGAGTGTCCGGAAGAGAACAGGGGTTCGGGGGAAGGTCCAGCCTGGTGTTAAGGGCCCCTGGCTTTCTGTCCTTGATTCTCTTGGCTCGGCGGTTCTGGAACCACACCTGATAGGGAAGATGAAGGGGATGGATCTTGGCACCACCACAGCTTTGTGGGACAGAAAAAAAAACAAAAAAACCTGAGGGCAGGATTCCCAGAGAGAAAAGGCTGTTGAGCCCAGAAGTTGATTCCTGTGACTCACCTGGATCTTGGCTTCAGGAAGGTGAGTTACCTGAGCCAGATGCTCACGGGTGCGGATGTCAGGATACGGCCTAGCTGCAAATACCCGTTCCAACTCCAGCAACTGCCCAACACTGAAAGTGGTCCTCTTTCTCCGATGGGGACCCAACCTGCTGGCACAGCCTGTGGCCCAGGATGGGAGTCAAACCAAGACTCCTGCAAGAGCTTCCACCCAGCCTCAAAGCCTTGATCCTCCTCTGCAACCCCTACTCCTTCCCCTCCCCCCTTCTCCATCCCATCTTGCTACACTTCCTCAACCTACCCACCCTTTCCCCACCAGGTCACCTGAAGATGCCTCCACAGGACTGGCCATGGAGCTGACACAGGGTGAGGAGCCAGAGGGCCATGCCAGTGCTATTTCCCACACCAGACTCAGGCCTTAGGGTTTTAAGCCTTTCAGAGTGGGTGGCTCCGCCTCTAGAGGGAAGAGGCTTAGCATTCATTCAAGGGAGGTTGACCAGTGGGAAACAGGCGGGATTGGGGTTGATAGAGATCTGGGTTGGACCAGATGGGCACCAAGAGGCAGGCCACGCCTCCTTCAGACCCCAGCCTTTGAGTCTCCGCTTTCAATCCTGTACTTTGTGAAATTCTTCCCTCCAACCACAGAAACTCAGAGCTTTAGCTGTGCCCTAAAATTCTCAGTACCCTGGTCTTGGCTTCCTTCAGGGGAAAGAAGGTGGATTCCTGCCCCACTCTCTGAAGGCCAGGTAGTGAAATTGAATAGTATGAAGATGCTCTTGGAGTGGCCACCTGTCAGCAGGGCTAGGGAACAGATGGCACCACCAGCTTGCCTTCAGGGCTGCTGATCCAGCATCCTAGAGCTAGGGAAGGTTCCACAGGTGAACCAGGGGTTCCCAAAAACATTTACATCTACAGCATCCGCTTCGTGAGGATGCTCTGAGCTGCTTTACTGTGAGGGAGGAGTCGACTGTCATGCTCTTCCTGTTCGTGCCCTCCCCTCTCTACCTGTCCTGTGCTCAGGACAGAAACTTGGAGAAAAGCCCCCATTAGGGTTCATGTTGTGGGAGTCTGCCCATCTGTTGCTCAGGAGTTAACTGCTTCACAGATTCATGACTGACAGCAAAGCTGAGTTGAATTCCACCCTCCTGTTTCTCATGTCCTCCGAGGGCCTGGTTAACTACATGGACCAAGAAACCACCCGGTGGGGGTACGTGGGAAACTAATCAGTCCTGAGATCCCCACTTGCCCTCCTTTATGCAGGGGACAGGGCTGCCCACACTATTCAGAACAGTAGTCTTAAATTCCGGGCCAACAGACTTTATTGGGCTGGGAGAGAAGGGCTGGAGACCGGCTGAAGCCCAGCGCGGCTGATTCCTACTTCTCGGAGGTCGGACAGCCCAGCCAGTACTGAGCAATGGAGCGAGGGTAGGGAGGATTCACGGAGTCCACGCGCCGTGTTCTAAGGTTGACTCGGTAGTACTTGTCTGAAAGAGAGAATGGAAAGAGGCTATGTGAGCTTCTGCCTGGTCCTGTCCACTGGTCCCAAGAAGGAAAACGGCTTTTTCTCAGAAGAGAAATTGAACATCCACCAGGCAGATGGGGTCATGATCCACAGACTGTGTTCAGCACCCAGGGACCTGCAGGAAAGGCCTAGCCAAAACCAGCCTAAGGAGTAGAAGGGGCTCCCACCTCCAGAGAAGAAATAGACGCTCTGAATGGGCTCGCAGGTGGCAGGTACGAGCCTGTTCATATCATAATCATAGTTGTTGTAGGTTCCTAGCCCACTCTCGTCGCTGGAGAACAAAGAGAACCAGACTGAACGTGATGGACGACGGGAGTTCAGGCTGCGGCTGCGGCTGCGACCACGCCCTCGGCGTGAACTGTAGCGTTTCCGGCTTCGGCGCTTAGACTTCTGTTTTTTGGCCTGGACAGAGCGTAATGTGGAGCCAGTGATGTAGATGCGGCCGGCCATAGCAGCATCCACTTTCCCTGGCACACCATGCCAGTCCCGGCTGATGAATTGGGGTTCTCTGGCTCCATCTGTAACAGAGAAGGGGTTAATGTATTTTGAGGATCCAGGCTTCGATTTCTCCAGGAAGGCATTATATCTACCTACCTATCTACCTACCTATCTACCTATTTGTTTTCTTTGAAACAGGATCTCAGCTCCTACCCATGGCTGGCTTGGAACTCACTATGAAGACCAGGCTGGCCTCTTAACTCACAGAGACCCGATTGCCTATGACTCCGAGTGCTGGGATTAAAAGCTTGTGCCACCACACCCAGCTCCAGTAGGACCTTCAGAGCTCATTTGCTATGCCTTGCCTAAGACACACAACTCAGTTCCCAGGCCCCAGCCCTCAGATTCCCTGTCTGGTGCTTTTTCCTGTCCTCTTTCCACTATACTCCCTTATATCTGCCCCCTCCTACACCCCCCCAGCTGCAGCCCCTCCTTCTGCTGTGTTACGCAAAGTCCAAGGTATGGGGTCCAAATAGAGCCAAGCCTCACCCTCCCCAAAGTCAATAGAAGCAAAGTCTAGCCAGAGCAAACAGCTCTTGATCAATGGTGCCACAATTCCAGGCCCTTGCCCCTGGAGCCCCCACTATCACACCCCAGGCCTACTCCAAACCCACTTCCCAGAGAAAGAAGCCAGACTTGCCCTTCCCTCCATACCAGAGGATCTGCCCCAGAAGAGGAGTTCAAAAATGTCCTCCCAGCTGTCCCGCTGAAGCAAGGCAAAGTGTTCGAACACAGCTGACAGGGAGCTTCCTTCACATTCCTCCTGGCTGGGCTGCTGCTGGAATTCATACTCCCAGTACCGCTTTCCTGAGCAGCAAAACAGCTAGCATCAGGAGGGATCTGACTAAGGCTGGCAAGTGCCAAGGCAGAGAGGAATCATGGGATAGTACAGGGACTTCACCACCTGCCCCCTTATCCTCCCACCCCGAGTACCCTTGAAGAAGTAGACCCTTTCCCGGCCACTGTAACGGTGGGCAGGAAGGGCTAAAGCCGCATCAACATTGTCTGGTATGCCACCAAAGCCTTCAGAGATGTTTCGGGGGTAACCAGGGTCCAGGACACCATCCTCAAAGCGCCAGTACTGACTACCCTGAAGGGCAGAGACGAAAATGGTGAGGGCATACTGCTGGGCACAGAAGCAGTCCTATATCCTAAACTGACTGTCATCAGCTCCTGGAGTCCCTGTCTTCACAGCACCCGGCACTTCCATGACACCCTTTACCTTGCCTCAGACTTAGGTCTGGTACCTTGAACAAGTAGGTCTTCCCCTGACAGTTGATGCGAGTGAAGGCGGCATCGATGGGGCCCTCGATGCCCCAGACATCTTGGATGAGTTTGGGGTACCCAGGCCTCACTGCTGTCTCGTCTAACTCATAACAGTACTGCCCTAGAACAGGGGAAACTGTGTTAGAAGCAGATGACCCTAAGGCAGATCCTACCACCATCAGACCTTGTCATAGTCACCTCGGAAGGCAAAGAGGGAACCATTCTTGAGGTCCGTGAAGGCATCAAAAGGCTTGCCACTACACAGCTCTTCCTCTGGAAACTCAGAGGTCCCTTGATCAGTAGTGTCAGGCCTTAAGGTAACTCCCTGTTGCCCCACTTCAGGACCTAGGGTGCTTGACTGTTCCTCAGGATCTAGGAAGGCTGTTGGCTTTGTAGTTCCTTCAGTTCGAGGCTTTAAGTCAACGTGTAGAGAGGTGTTCTCGGATTGCACACCGGTGTCAGTATTGTTCTTGGTCTCCTCCAGGTAGTCATAGCTCCAATAATCATCTTCTGGCATAGTAAACACATCCCCCCGAGTCACTGCAGGCAGAAGGGGAAGTAGTGAGTGTCCAGTTGTGGCGGGAGCCCCAGGCCTGCCCATGCGAGCCCTGAACTCACCTTGGGGTTTGCACTGCTCCATGTAGTCAGCGCAGCAGCTCTGATAGTACGTGCAGAGCTCATCACACTGACACTTCCTGCTGGCCTCGAACCCCTGAGTGCAGCGGCCCTTGCAGGACTCTATGGGAGGGAATCAGATTTACAGCCCAGTCTGGGGCACCTGCCCACCCTACATTACCCTAGATACCCACCAATCCCCTTCCACACCTTGGTCAGCCAGGGAAACCCATGCCAGCAGGGCTAGTATGAAAAAGGGCCTCAGAGGTGCCATGGTAGGCCTCCAGCCCAGGGCCTTGGCAAGCTGGGCTCGGAGCTCCTGGAGTCTCACTGTCCTGCCTGGGAAAAGAATCAGGCTGAAGAAGAGTTCCTATTTTCCTGGGTTTCTGCCTTTATTTGCTCATCCTCTGGCCCCGCCCCATTCCCCTCCTCCAAACACAGCTGCAGCAAAGGGTCACATTCCCAGAACCCCAGCCCCAGGAGAGCTGGGAAACAGAACCCTTGCCAAGACCAGAGTCAGTAGGGTCATGGGCAGGAGGGATAACAGGCTTAGTTGGGAAGGTGGAAAGAAAGCGTGTGTTGTCACCCTCTGAGCCAGTTACATTCGTTTCCCTGAGCCTTACTTTTTATAAAATCGGACCATGGTGCCTTGCCTCATCAGGTGTTGAGAGATTCCACGAGCTAGAACAGACAAAACGTTTGGTGCCTGGAGTAGCTTCCAACTCATTCCCGTAAGCAGTTATCAGTTTACTGTTTGATCAGGCACATCCCTGCCTGATTAGGTGCTTGTCCCATCCTACCCCCCACTCCACAGTTGGATATTTAGGGCAAGATGGAGGGTGGGGGGAGGGGAGCTGGCAAGCACTCTGGGGGAGGTTTTCTTTTCTTCTTAAAAGAACAAAGCTTCATTTCTGGCCTCTCTCCAAGCTGTGTGTTATAGCATAGGAAGTAGTGACTCCTAAAGCTTTGGGCCAGAGTCCATTCCTTTTTTTTGTTTTTAATTCTAGATTTATGTTTTGTGTTCAAGTGTCTGCACACATGTGTATATGTGCACCACATGCATGGCTTGTGTCTGTGGAGGTCAGAAGAGGGCTTTGAATATCCTGGTACTGGAGTTTTGAACAATTATGAAATGCCATGTGGATGCTGAAAATCAAACCCGGGTCCTCTGCAAGAACAAGTGCTCTTAAAGACTGAGCCATCTTTCCAGTCCCAGAGTCCATTCCTGAGACTTCCACTAATCCATTGATCTTCAGTGGACCACTCCTGGCCCCACTTTCAATGATCTCATTTCTAAAAAATGGACTCATTGGGCATGCTCATTGGGGTAGAGTGCCAGGCTTTGAGCCAAATTTCAGTCACCGGCACGCTTCTGAAGCCCCTAAGTTTTCTGTTCCATAATCACAGTTGAGCATGCCTTTGGTGTCTCTTCTCTATGGACCGCAGTGCTCTCAGCGGCAAAATGAAACACTGAATTTTACTCCCTACAGAGATGTGAAACCTAAGTGGAAATCGGTATTAAAGGGCATTAAGAATCTCAACTGCGATTCTTTAACCATCCGGAGGGGACGTGGATTCATTCAGCCAGCTTGTTTCCACATTATGGGGGGCTGGGCGAGCGGTGGGAAACGGAAGACAGCTCTTTATAGCCCTCTCTACTATGTCTTGCATACCACCAAGGGGAGACTAGGGAGAGAAGGCGGAGCCAGGTGTGGGTGTGGCTGGATACCTGGGTGGGGCTTGCGCCTGCGGCGGGGGCGGAGCCTGTGAGACCTAGAGGCGGGGAATCAAAGCCTTGACTCCGCTACTCAGAGGCGTGGTTGCTGTTGAGCATCTCAGCTCCACGGTGCTGAGGCTGGAGCTGCGCTTTGTTCCGGGCACCGGCGTCTCTCTCCCGCGTCCGGTCCTGCGTCTCTCTTCCTGCATCCCCTTCCTAAGCCGCTGAGTCCTCGAGCTGCCCTTCTTCTGCTGCTTCTAAACTTGCGGTCCAGCGCCCTTACCAGGTCCTGGTTTTTTGCTTTCTCCTCCCAAGGCCGGGGTCGCTCCGCCAGGCCCCGCCCCTCCAGGCCTGGCATGTCCCCTGCTGCCCAGCGCCCATGGTCCTGACGCTGCTCTTCTCCGCCTACAAACTGTGCCGCTTCTTCACCATGTCAGGCCCACGGCCAGGCGCCGATCGGCTGACAGTGCCGGGACCGGATCGGAGTGGCGGCGCCAGTCCATGGTGGGCTGCGGGCGGTCGCGGGTCTCGCGAAGTGTCGCCCGGGGTGGGCACCGAGGTTCAAGGCGCCCTGGAGCGTTCGCTGCCGGAGCTGCAGCAGGCGCTGTCCGAACTGAAACAGGCAAGCGCGGCGCGGGCTGTTGGCGCGGGCCTCGCTGAGGTCTTCCAGCTGGTAGAGGAAGCCTGGCTGCTGCCGGCCGTGGGCCGCGAGGTGGCCCAGGGTCTATGCGATGCTATACGTCTGGACGGTGGCCTCGACTTGCTGCTGCGGCTGCTTCAGGCACCGGAGCTAGAGACCCGTGTGCAGGCCGCGCGCTTGCTGGAGCAGATCCTGGTGGCTGAGAACCGGTGAGGGAGAGCGCCATGAGGTGTGGGGCGGCCAGGGCAGTGGAGGTGGTTGGACATGGCATCCCATTGCTGATTTCGCCCTAAGCCCATAGTTATCCCCTGCATCTGGGTGTCTTTCTTTCTGTGTTACATTCTCACCAGGCTAGTCATGACCTCATTCTGCAGCGTCTGATCAGGAACAAAGTTTTTTGTTGTTATTGTTGTTTTTCCTGGGATGAAATAGTGGGGGGCAGAGGACACTGAGGTATCTTCCCTTCCTCTGTATATGGGAACAGACTATGTTTGACTGCTTCTCCTTTGCCTACCCCCTGTGACCTTCCTTGAACTATTATGAAGCCTTTGGAGGGCTCACTTTCCCGGTCTTCTGGTGCTGGAGCAAAACAGGCTGTCACACTCCTATTCTCGCCGAAATCTCAGACTCTCAGCTCAGAATTTTTAGAAGAGTCACTTTCAGCACGCAGTTCTCACACGTATCGCAGGGTGTTTTCTCTGTTATTTTCGATCACCTTTGTGGAAATTACACAACTGTCAAAAATGCACAAACAGCTCGACCCAAGGTAGGGGTCTGCTTTCTTAATCCCTCTCATCCGACATAGGCCATGAGTATGGAGAACTGGAAAAGGGAGTGGGTGCTCGCTGAGTGTGTTGGAGCCCAGTTTGGCTGGTGTGGGCTTGGTATGTGGGTCAGGAAGCTAGAACTGGTGGTACCTGTGGAAAGTGGGTGCAGGAAGCGTGATGCAAACATACCGATATGTTTTCAAGAATGAAAATGACTATCCTCACTTATTGACAGCTCTGAGAGAGTAATCTCTATCTAGTGTACAAGTCCCCAAACAGATGGGGAGGCCTTTTCAGGACCAAGGACAGGGACAAGTCCCGCTCTCCCTCCTGTTCCTCTCCAGAAACCTGGGAGATCTGTCCGGACAAGACAGGAAGGGAGAGAAGCGGGGAACACACGGGGGGGGGGGGGGGAAACGTGTGTTCCTCCTCCAGCAGTCAGCCTCCGCGATGCCTCTTTTTGCCATCCCATTCTGGCAGTTCTGGGCTGCCCCAGGGTGCGGCTGCAGCCACTGCCCAGAATCCTAGCTCACTGTCTCTCACCCCTGAACTGTCAACAGTGTAGGGCTCTTTAACTCTGGTCCCATAATACCCAGTGAGGGCACCGCCTAGCCAGCAGCCCTCTAAAATCGCAGGCCACCCTGCCAGGGGAACAGAATGAATATAGGGAACATATCTTTGAGAAAGATAAATGGTTTCCCCTAGAATATTGAATGAATAATGGAGGAGACTATTTTTAATATAAAGAAAGAAAACTGTTATACATAAATTCAAAACTTGCAAAAGTGTACAAAAAATGGTATAATGATAAAAGTTCTCAACATATCCTCTCCTGTGGAGGAAAACCATTGAACAAGCTTTTTGTATCTCCTTTCAGAGAGAGACGGGGCATATACAAGAATTTGCACACATAAATACACACATAAATATATGTGTATATATTTGAATATATATGAAAAATTATATAGATATTCTTACTTGACAGCTGGGATTTGAAACTAGGCCTGTGAACCTCCAAAGATTATGGCTATTTCATTAGACCCACAATCTCAGAGAACAGAATTGGGAAGAGAATTTACAGTTTTCCACAACTATCCACAGTTTTAACTTCAGGAAAGTGTCTGGACATAGGAAAAGATGAGGCCTGGAGCTAAGACTTAGAGGTCAGAATAAGGTTCCAGCTATGAACTGATGTTCCAGAGTAAGCCCTTCACTTCCCTCAGCTTAGTCCTCTGAAAATGTGTTAGGTGAGATGGCTTTAGTTTTTTTACATGTATGAATATGTTCCCTACGTGTATATCAGTGTACCATGTATGCGCAGTACCCATAGAGGTAAGAAGAGGATGTTAGAACACATGGAACTGAAGTTATAGAGGATCGTGAGCAAACATGTGGGGTCTGAACATTAAAACCAGGTCCTCTGGAAGAGCAGCCAGTGTTCTTAATCCCAGAACCAACTCTCCAGTCCTGAGATGATTTCTTGTCTACATTCTAACCCAGATAGCCTAGGAGTTTAACTAGTCCAAAGTTAAGATGCAGGATTTTGAATTCAGAAAGTCTGTGACCTTGGACATGCCATGACTTCTCTCTGACCTTAGCTCTCCTCCTTGGTAAAAGGAGTGCCTGAGTTCCGGAATCCAGGGTGAATAGATAGTTCAGACCCCTTTATCCATTTGCAGGTTGGCTATAGAGAGGCTGAGTGATGAGGTCAGCAAAATTTTGCTGAACTAGCAGCATGCCCAGGACTTGGCCAGACTATGCATTGTACACAAAGGTACCGGCACTGTGGTTACTGTGGCATCCACAGAGCAAGAATTCTGTTGCTAAAAAAAAAAAAAAAAAGCTGGGTGGTGGTGCATGCCTGTAATCCCAGCACTCTGGGAGGCAGAGGCAGGCAGATTTCTGAGTTCAAGGCCAGCCTGGTCTACAGAGTGAGTTCCAGGACAGCCAGGGCTATACAGAGAAACCCTGTCTCGAAAAAACCAAATCCAAAAAAAAAAAACAAACAAACAAAAAAAAAAAAACAGAAAAAACAGAAAAGGAATTCTGTTGCTCTGTTGCTGGGTAAGTCAGTCATGGAAGTAACCTGACTAGGGAAAGTCATCATTTGTTGAATTAGATAAGACGGGGAATCTGGAATATGACAGCTTCTTGCTACTCTGCTGGCCTTCAGGATCTGCCTCCGGCATATTCTTCCCACAGCAGCCAGTTTCTTTTCTTTTCTTTTTTTAATATTTATTTATTTATTTATTTATTTATTTATTTATTTATTTATTTATTTAGTGTAATTATACTGTAGCTGTCTTCAGACACACCAGAAGGGGGCGTTAGATCTCATTACAGATGGTTGTGAGCCACCATGTGGTTGCTGGGATTTGAACTCAGGACCTTTAGAAGAGCAGTCAGTGCTCTTAACCACTGAGCCATCTCTCCAGCCCCCAGCAGCCAGTTTCTTAAAGCCTAAACCAGAACCAAATACTCCCTTCCCAAATCTCTTTGTGGCTTCCTGTTTGTTCCAAAGATAAAAGTACAGCTACCCCGAGGGAGCTGAGAAGACAGTCGGGGCTTATTTCTCCCCACTCTTTCTTTGGACCCTCTGCTATAGTGTGACTCGCTCCCCAGGGGACCAGCTCCCTGAAAGCTGCAAGCCCGTGCACGCACTTGTGTCTGCAATGGAAGATCCCCTCTCCAGGCTCATGTCCAACCATCCTTCTGACCTAATCCCCAAGCAACCATCAAATGTGTTTCATGTATCTGTGAGAGATCTTTGCTTCTTCTTCTTCTTCTTCTTCTTCTTCTTCTTCTTCTTCTTCTTCTTCTTCTTCTTCTTCTTCTTCTTCTTCTTTTTCTTCTTTTTCTTCTTCCTCTTCCTCCTCCTCCTCTTTTTTTGTGATGCTAGAGATTGGAATTGTCATTGACCTTCATCCCCAGCCTGTCTGTCTGTGTCTGTCTGTCTGTCTGTGTATTTGAAACAAGGACTCTATAAATTGCTTAAACCAGACTACAATTCACTATGTAGCCCATGTCTTGAGCTTTCAATTTTCAACTTTGTTTGTTTGCTTGTTTGCTTATGGGAGTTGTTTTGTTTTGTTTTAGACAGGATTTCTATGTGTAGCTTTGACTGTCCTGGAACTCACTCTGTAGACCTGGCTGGTCTGGAACTCAAGAGATCTACCTACTTTTACCTCTGAGGTGCTGGGATTAAAGGCCTGTGCTACCACTTCCAGAGTAGTTTTCAATTTCTTGAGGAGCTGAGATTATAGCTTTGTGTTACTGTGACCAGCTTGGTAAAACCTTCAGACTTGTTTTGAGTGCAGGTGTTCTTAATTTACATAACTAATGATATATTATACAGTAAATTTTTGTTTATTTTTCCAACTGTATGTTATAGTCATAAGATAATTCATGTTACATACTGATGCAAAGCCAGACCAGTCTACCTAGTGAGTTTTAGGACAGCCAGGGCTACACAGAGAACCCCTGTCTCAAAAAAAACCAAAACCAAGCCAGGCAGTAGTGTCGTACACCTGTAATCCCAGCACTCTGGGAGGCAGAGGCAGGCAGATTTCTGAGTTCAAGGCCAGCCTGGTCTACAGAGTGAGTTCCAGGACAGCCAGGGCTATATCGGCTCCATCATTTGTTATAGTAAATGGCACCTGTCCAATTACCCCTGGAAGTGATATGAATGGCTCCAACTTCCTTCTTCATAAACAGCACTGTGTTAAGCACCTTTGTGTTATGCCCTCAATTGGACTCTTTTTAGAAGGGATCGCCTGCCCTCCAGAGTGACTGACCCAGTGGGCACCCCTCCCACAATGCTTCAGGACTTTCATAACCCTCCACCCCTCTGTTAGCTCACCTGCTAGGCAATGTTTATTCTGACTACCAGCCTCTGTCTATTAGAAGATTAGAGTGTCTCCTTCTGTTTGCTAATAGTTTAGACTTTCTCCTTTATATTGTCTCAGACTCTGTCCATTTTCTATTGAATTTGATACATTTGGTTGGTTTGAATATTTACTTACACATACTCTGGCATTAGTAAACCCCTTCCTGATTTTCTCTTTTTCCTTGTTGATGTTAGACACTGTGTTTATCTCTGTCTGGCCTCTTTCTCTTCCTCAAACAGGGACACACACACACACACACACACACACACACACAGGTCTTCTCTTAACTATTTGCAGGCAGGTTTCTCAATGTTATTTCCCAGATAAAAATCTCCTTAGACACGTCCCTCCTCCATGACCTCATCCAGTGTGCCAGCATGGCACCTTACTGCCCTGAACAGAGCATTCACTGGCTGCTTGCTCATTGCTGGCCTTATTTGCTAGGGCTGAGTAAGATACAGTCAGGCTTAATCACTCTTTATCATCAGCCTCTCTAGTGTCAACTTGGGCACACAGTAGGTCCTCAAAAACCATCGACTGAATGAATGAAAGAGCACACACCAGTCATGGAATGTGAAGGTGGGAATCATTCAAAGGCAAGGTTAAGAGTGACACACTTCTAGTAATACGTCGAATGACAAATTCACATTTGCTGGTTCTATGTGACAACTCTGTCCCAAGCACTTTTTATGGATTATATATTTTTAATTAATTAATTATTTATTTTATGTATATGAGTACACTGTAGCTGTACAGATGGTTGTGAGCCTTCATGTGGGTGCTGGAAACTGAATTTAGGACCTCTGCCCACTCTAGTCAACCCGCTCGCTCCAGTTAACCTTGCTCGCTCAGGCTCAAAGATTTATTTATTACTATAAATAAGTACACTGCAGCTGTCTTCAGACACACCAGAAGAGGGCGTCAGATCTCATTATGGATGTTTGTGAGCCACCATGTGGTTGCTGGGATTTGAACTCAGGACCTTCAGAAGAGCAGCCAGTGCTCTTAACCACTGAGCCATCTCTGCAGCCCCCTAGATTATCTTTTTAAAGGTTTATTTTCATCTGTGGGTGTATGTGCCTCTGTGTTCAGGTGCACTCCAAGACCAGAAGAGAGCAAAGGTTCCTGGGACTGGAGTTACAGGCAGTTGTGAGCCATGTGTCCTGA
The DNA here is from genome assembly GCF_947179515.1 of Apodemus sylvaticus. Lineage (NCBI taxonomy): Eukaryota > Metazoa > Chordata > Mammalia > Rodentia > Muridae > Apodemus > Apodemus sylvaticus. Next base: position 45,236,587 of record NC_067481.1, read on the forward strand.
TGTGGATGCTGGGAGCTGAGCTCTGGTCCTCTTTCCAAGAGCAGCACACACTGAACGGCTGAGCATCTCTCCAGCCTCTTCATGGGATATTGTGCTAGCTCTGTAATCTGAACATTGTAATAATTCTGAATATTGTAATACTTTTATAAGATAGGTATTATTTTCCCATTCATGAGATGAGGAGATTGAAGTCAAGAAATGAGGTGACCTATGTTTGCAATTAGAAAGCAGAAGAGGAGCCAGGCGGTGGTGGCGCACACCTGTAATCCCAGCACTTGGGAGGCAGAGGCAGGTGGATTTCTGAGTTTGAGGCCAGCCTGGTCTACAGAGTGAGTTCCAGGACAGCCAAAGCTACACAGAGAAACCCTGTCTCGGAAAAAAAAAACAAAAACAAAAAAAAAACAAAACAAAAACAAAACAAAAACAACAAAAAAAAAAAAGGCGGAAGAGGCTCTTTCCGCCATCTTGGCATCTGTGGAGGCCTGCTGGGAACAGGACTTCTAAAAGCAAGTCTGTCTGGAAGGCTGTGGTGCAAGGCCATTTTTAATGGCTATAAGCAAGGTCTCCGGAACCAAAGAGAGCACACGGCTCTGCTTAAAATTGAAGGTGTTTATGCTTAAGATGAAACTTTTGCTAAACTACTTAGGCAAGAGATGTGCTTATGTATATAAAGAAAAAAAAATACAGTGACTCCAGGAGGCAAACAAAACAAAACCAGAGTGATCTGGGGGAAAGCAACTTGGGCCCACGGAAACAGTGGTATAGTTCGCGCCAAATTCCGAAGCAACATACCTACAAAGGCCATTGGACACAAAATCCATGTAATGCTGTACCCATCCCGGATTTAAACTAATAGAGAGTAAATAAAAGTACATTTGTGCTCTTGGGAAAAAAAAAAGAAAGAAAAGAAAAGGCAGTAGAGGGTTTGGAGAGATGGCTCAGCAGTTAAGAGCACCGTCTGCTCTTCCAGAGGTCCTGAGTTCAAATCCCACCAACTACAGATGGTGGCTCACAACCATCTGTAATGGGATCTGATGCTCTCTTCTGGTGTGTCTGGAGACATTGACAGTGTACTCACAAATATTAAATAAATCTTGAGAGAGAGAGAGAGAGAGGAAGGAAGGAAGGAAGAGAAAGAAAGAAAGAAAGAAAGAAAGAAAGAAAGAAAGAAAGAAAGAAAGAAAGAAAGAAAGAAAGAAAGAAAGAAAGAAAGAAAAAGCAGAAGAGAGGGCCCCAGGAAGGTGCAGGAATCGGCCGTAGAGTTAAACGCATCCAACCATGTTTGGAGAGAGGGTAGAGGGAGTGGTAGCTGTGGCCAGGTTAGTGCTTCCTGATAATCAAGGAGACAGAAGTCAGGATCAGAACAGAAAGGGTAATAATACTGTCCGCCATGTCTTTTATGACACTCGTGAGGCCCAGAGATCCAACCAGGTCTCCTTGAGAAAGCCAACCTCCGGGGACAGCAGCCACACGACGTTCTCCTTCTGTCTCTCGGCAGGGACCGGGTAGCGCGCATCGGCTTAGGTGTGATCTTGAACCTGGCGAAGGAGCGCGAGCCTGTGGAGCTGGCACGGAGCGTGGCGGGCATCTTGGAGCATATGTTCAAGCACTCGGAGGAGACATGCCAGCGGCTGGTGGCGGCGGGAGGCCTGGACGCGGTGCTGTACTGGTGCCGCCGCACAGACCCGGCGCTACTGCGCCACTGCGCGCTGGCGCTGGCGAACTGCGCGCTGCACGGGGGCCAGACCGTGCAGCGGTGCATGGTGGAGAAGCGCGCCGCCGAGTGGCTCTTCCCGCTCGCTTTCTCCAAGGAGGATGAGCTGCTGCGGCTGCACGCCTGCCTGGCGGTGGCGGTGTTGGCTACCAACAAGGAGGTGGAACGCGAGGTCGAGCACTCCGGCACGTTGGCACTCGTCGAGCCACTCGTGGCGTCGCTGGATCCCGGCCGCTTCGCCCGCTGCCTGGTGGATGCCAGTGACACAAGCCAGGGTCGTGGACCAGACGACCTGCAGAGCCTGGTGCTGTTGCTCGATTCGTCGCGTTTGGAGGCTCAGTGCATAGGGGCATTCTATCTGTGCACGGAGGCTGCCATCAAGAGCCTACAGGGAAAGACCAAGGTATTGGTGTTAGAGAAGGGAAACAGGGATTAGAGAGAGTCTCTCAGAGGAAGCGATCTGCAACGGGGATTTGGAGTACTTGTAAGAATAAAGTGAAGCACACCCAGGGGTGGGGCGTATGTCTACAGAGGCAGGCAGACCTCTGCGACTTTGAGGTTACCTGATCTACATACTGAGTTCCAGGCCAGCTGAGGCTTTAAAATAAAAAGTTATAAGAAATTAGGTGGGGCAGGCAGAAGATAGAGCGACCAGTCATTTTGGCCTTGAAGATAAGATTCAAAGTTGTACTTGGCCTTTGGGAACAAGAGGAAGATACTGGGAGGGTTTTTTGTTTTTGTTTTTGATTTATTCATATATTATATGTAAGTACACTGTAGCTATCTTCAGACACTCAGGAAGAGGGAGATCTTGTTACGAATGGTTGTGGTTGCTGGGATTTGAACTCAGGACCTTGAGAAGAGCAGCCAGTGCTCTTAACCACTGAGCCATCTCTCCAGTCCTAGTACTGGAAGGTTTTTAAGTAGGAGATTCCCAATTTCTTGTTGTTGTTGTTGTTGTTGTTTGTTGTTTTGTTTTGTTTTTCAAGACAAGGTTTCTCTGTGTAGCTTTGGCTCTCCTAGAACTCACTCTGTAGATCAGGCTGACCTCAAACTCATCGATCTGTCTGTGTCTGTCCCCCAAGTGCTGGGACTAAAGGCTTGTACCACCACAGGCCTGCAGCTCCTGTGTGTGTGTGTATACACATGTGGGGCCCCGCTGCCACCTTGCCGTCATATTGAGAACTACAGACTTTATCCTAGGGCTTAGAAGTTGGAGGTCCTGAGTTTCAGGAGGGTAAATATATGGCAAAGGTGGGGAAGGGTGTGGGAGGGGTGACTTAATGATGAAGGCTAGGGCAGTTGGTGGGTCTTCAGTGAGAATAGGTAAGATGTTTGGTGGCAGCTGGGGAGCTGGGAACCTCAAGCGCCCTTATCCTTCTTCGTTTCTCAGGTGTTCAGTGACATCGGCGCCATTCAGAGCCTCAAACGCCTGGTTTCTTACTCTACAAATGGCACTACGTCGGCGCTGGCCAAGCGCGCGCTGCGCCTATTGGGCGAGGAGGTGCCAAGGCGCATCCTGCCCTGCGTGGCCAGCTGGAAGGAGGCTGAGGTCCAGACCTGGCTGCAGCAGATCGGCTTCTCCCAGTACTGCGAGAACTTTCGGGTAGAGCTGCGGGCAGCCACCTCTTCCTATACTGAAAGGGCTCATCCCCGAGGGTCGCGGGTCGCGCAGCCTTTGGGGGTGTCCTGAGCACAGGCGTCCGGGTGCCCTATAGGCCTCACGCCAGCTGTGCCAAGGTGGCCATTTTGGGGATGGGAAACCCAAGTTCAGCCACCTTCGGGGTCCCTCAGCCTTCACTACTACCTCCTGTTCCTTCCCCTCAAATCTTGGGGTGGAGGGGAGAGCCTTCCTCACACCTACCCCTCCCCCCAGGATCAGCAGGTAGATGGTGACCTGCTTCTGCGACTCACAGATGAAGAACTCCAGACAGACCTAGGCATGAAATCAAGCATCACCCGCAAGAGGTAAGGAGCCCCCAGCCAGTCTAATCCAGCTGGGTTTTATGTAGCCCGTTCATCCTTAGCACCCTTAGCATCAGAACTGCATAGTCTTTTACTTCCTGGGCAGGTTCTTCAGGGAGCTCACGGAGCTCAAGACCTTCGCCAGCTATGCTACCTGCGACCGCAGCAATCTAGCGGACTGGCTGGGCAGCCTGGATCCTCGCTTCCGTCAGTACACCTATGGCCTGGTCAGCTGCGGCCTGGACCGCTCCCTGCTGCACCGAGTGTCAGAGCAGCAGCTCCTGGAGGACTGTGGCATCCGCCTGGGGGTGCATCGCACACGCATCCTCTCTGCAGCCAGAGGTAAGTGAGCACACCTGGGAAACCCACTCCAGTTCCAATCCTGAAAGGGAGGGGAGGACCAAGCTGGAGACGCAGCTTCCCCTGAAGAGTGAGCATCTGCTGGGTTAGACCGGGCTCTGGGGATGTAAAGATGAGTCTGCTCCCTTTTGTCCATAAGGAGTCCTTCACCGGAGATGGGCTCCAGAATAGGAGTAAGGAGGTATATATACAATCAGCAGGTGGCGCCGTAGGAAGCACTCCCAGGACTCCTGTGGAGCCCAGAGGAATCATTGCCTGTCTTGATCACACAGGTTCAGACTTGGAGAGGGGTTGTCCAGGCTTTGAGGGATCTGTGAGGAGGGAGAACAGGAAGGACAGCCAGGCAGGGGCAGCTCGAGCAAATGTAAGGACGGGTAGGATAGGACATGGGTGCTATTGGTGGGGCATTTGTGGTTTGTGGGAGGGGATGAGGGGGCTGGGATTATCCTAGTATCCAACAGCTCACAAAGTCTGAGTTCTGGTGGGATGTCCCAGCAGAGCCTAGGGCAGCATCTTTTTCTTACCGACTTATTTTCACTGGACAATTTACTCTTTAGCACTTATGGGTCAGTAACTATATATCCCAGGTATCGCAGTCATTTTTTAAAAGATTTATTTATCTATTTATTTATTTATTATATGTAAGTACCCTGTAGCTGTCTTCTGACCCACCAGAAGAGGGCAGCAGATCTCATTACAGATTACTGTGAGCCACCATGTGGTTGCTGGGATTTGAACTCAGGACCTCCAGAAGATCAGTCAATGCTCTTAACCACTGAGCCATCTCTCCAGCCCTCAGTCATGCTTTTTAAAAGATTGATTTTTATTTTATGTGCATGAGCGTGTGTATGCATGTATACCTTATGAGCTTCTGGTGCCTATAGAAACCAGAAGAGGGCATCAGAACCCCTGGAACTGGAATTGCAAATGATTGTGAGTCACCATATGAGTGCTGGGAACTGGATCTGGGTCTTATAGAGAGCAGCCAATGTTCTTAACTTCTGAGTCATTTCTCAAGACTTTGTAGTAAGCTTTTAACATATAATCTCATCACTGAGTGTGAGGTGTGCGTCTGTAACCCAGCACCTGGGAGGTGGAGGCATTGTTGAAACTTCGAGGTGAATTTAGTATTGGTATGGAATCCAAGTCTATCCAGGGCTATGTAAACTGATCCTGTCTCAAAAAACAAAACAAAACAAAACAAATAACCAAAAAGAACTACTTTTTTCCTCCCCCTACCTGTTTGATTTTGTTTGTTTGTTTGTTTGCTTATTTAAGACAGGATTTCTTTGTGTCTTTCCTGGTACTCAATTTGTTGACCAGGCTGGCCGCAAACTCACAGAAATCCTCCTGCCTCTACCCCCTGAATGCTGGGACTTAAACATGGCAGTGTCCAGCTCGAGGTATTTTGAAAAGCTTGTAAGCGAACATTTCCGTAATAGGTTTTAATTTTAGAGCTAATAAAATGAAAAGAAAATAATCTGAATACATCTCCCAAGGTTATAAAAGCCATTAAACACCAACTGGGATTTGAGCCTTTTTTTTTTTTTTGCATCCTAAACAGACAAATATGTGTGGGTGTTAATTATGGATATTATTAGAAGATGAGTCCATTTCATTTTATCTATCCACTAGGCGAGAACATACTAAGCACCTCTGTGGCGCCAGGGACTGTTTCTCTGCTTTAAGGAAAGTCACAGCTTCTGTAATTCCAGGATTCCTCTTGGTGCTATTCTTTCTTTGCTTTGTTTTCATTCATTTTTGAGGCAGAATCTCTCCCCATAGCTTTGGAGTAGGCAGGCCTTGCATTTCCGAGATCCACCTACCTCTGCCTCCTGAGTGCCGGGCTCAAAGGCATGCGCCACCACAGCCTGCTATTTCATTTTGTTATTTTGTATGTGTATAGTTCCTTAGTATGTCTGCATGTGTGTTCATGCATGTGGAGTCCAAAGGTCAATGTTGGGGTGTCTTCTTCCTCTATTGCTGGTCACTGTGTTTGTTTGTTTGTTTGTTTGTTTGTTTTGAGACAGCCCCGCTGACCTGAAATTCACTAAACAGATCAAGGCTGGCCTCAAACTCACAGAGACCTTGCCTGCCGCCCAGTGCTGGGCTGCAGTGTGGGCCACCGCAACTTTGATTTTTTTTTTTTTTTGAGGCAGGGTCTCACTGAATTCAAAGTTCACCTGGCTAAGCTAGGTGACAGTTGGCTCTGGAGATCCCCCTTTCTCCACCCTCTTCCCTTCTTTAGTGCCAGGTCACGGGCGTGAGCACCACGCAGACTGTACGTGCTTCTTGCTTGTCGTCTTTTGTTGTGTATGCGTGTCACTGCCTTGCACGTGAGAAACAAGTGGGTGCGCCTCCGTTGAGCTGAGTTTCCTAGCCCTGCGGGGGGGGGGTGTTGGTTTTTATTGTTTGTTTGTTTGTTTGTTTTTTCGAGACAGGGTTTCTCTGTGTAGCCCTGGCTGTCCTGGAACTCACTCTGTAGACCAGACTGGCCTCAAACTCAGAAATCCACCTGCCTCTGCCTCCCAAATGCTGGGATTAAAGTCATGCACCACCACGCCCGGCCTCGAAAAAGGGTATTCTGTAGTTCAATCTAGTCTTAAACTTGCTGTGCAGCTGAGACTAACCTTGAACTTGTGAACTTCCTGCCGCCACCTCCCAGTGCCGGGATGACATGCTGCTGTGCCTATTCTGTAGCTTTTCCCCTTCATGGTGACGTGAAGCACAGCTACACTTTCACTTTCATCACAGAGTTCAGAAAACTAGATCTTTGTGACTCGGGCTTTTTATGGGACGCTTCTGCTTAGCCGCAGACTAATGTAGCTGCTCTGGCACCCGGTCAAGTAGGCGAGGCCAGGCTAGGATATCTAGGGGGTGTAATCAATGCACGGCCCCTTGCAGCAGTTTAAAGTCACCGTGGGTGTCTCATGACACTCCTATAAACTGCGGAGTACTAACATTTAACCGACTAAAATGCTAGGCAGCCGGGCAGTGGTGGGGTATGCCTTTAATCCCAGCACTTGGGAGGCAAAGGCAGGCAGATTGCCGAGTTCGGGGCCAGCCTGGTCTACAGAGTAAGTTCCAGGACAGCCAGGGCTACACAGAGAAGCCTGTCTCGAAAACCCAAAACCAAAACCAAAGCCAAAAAAAAAAAAAAAAAAAAAAAAAAAAAAAAAAAAAGCAGGAGCTGAGGCAGATGCCTGGGTTTCCAGGAGGAAGGACGGGGGACAGGCTTGAAGAAGACTCAGTTTGGCGTGCTTGAGGGCAACTAGCACTAAGCTAGTCTGCAGTTCAGAAGGAAGGTAAGGCTAGAGATTCATGTAGTGTCCCTAAAGTTCAGATCCTCCCACCCAGGGCGTGCGCTGAGAGGTAGCAACCCTTTCTGAAGCAAGTCACTGTTGCCCAGACTTGCCTGAGAAGTTTTAGGAGCCAGGGACCAAATCTCCAAGATGATGGACCCTGGGATAAGTAGTGGGGCAGGGCCACCTCACCTCAATGTCTCTTTCCTTGGCTCCAGAAATGCTCCATTCTCCGCTGCCCTGTACTGGAGGCAAACCCAGTGGAGACACCCCAGATGTCTTTATCAGCTACCGGAGGAACTCGGGTTCCCAGCTAGCCAGGTGAGAAGGGGCGGGCGGGTGGCTGGGGTTCGGGACCAGGCCAAAGTGTTGACCCTGTCCCCTGCAGCCTCCTGAAGGTGCACCTGCAGCTGCATGGCTTCAGCGTCTTCATCGACGTGGAGAAGCTGGAAGCCGGCAAATTCGAGGACAAACTCATCCAGAGCGTCATGGCGGCTCGAAATTTTGTGCTGGTGCTGTCTGCCGGGGCGCTGGATAAGTGCATGCAGGACCATGACTGTAAGGACTGGGTGCACAAGGTACGTGCTGGCTGGGGCCGCTGTGCTGGAGCACCCCAGGAAGGCGGGGCGCTGTGCTGGAGCACCCCGGGAAGGCGGGGGCGCTGTGCTGGAGCACCCCAGGAAGGCGGGGCGCTGGGCTGCAGCACCCCAGGAAGGCGCGAGGCTTTCCCTCATCCCTTGTAGTCCGCGATCAGTCCCAGACCGTCGCTCCGCCCACCTGGGGCAGGAGCGTGGCTCGCTCTGGGGTAGGCCTTTAGCTACCCAGGCTCTCACACCTCACTTTCTCATCTACAGACTAGGAATGAGTGACCTGTCTCATCCATTTATAGCATTGTACAGTGAGATCAGGGAGGGACAAAAATGCATGGAAAAAATAACACTTGGGCCGGAGGAGGTGGTACACACCTTCGATCCCAGCACTGGAGAGGCAGAAATGGAGCTCTGAGTTTGAAGCCAGCTTGAGCTATACAGTGAGGCCCTGTCTCAATAAAATAAAATTAAAATTAAAAACTGGGGAAAAAAAAACCCTACTGTAAAGTATGCCCATGATGACTCATGAGAGCACCAAGCCAGGCCTGAGATGATCAGGGCAAGCTTCCTGGAGGAGGCAGAACTTGAGAAATGTACTAAGAATGCTAGTCAGGGACTGGAGGGATGACTTGGTGGCTAAAGGCACATGCTGCTCTTACAGAGGACTGGAGTTCCAAACACCTACGTCAGGCTGTGCACAGCCTCCTATAACTTCCTCTCTAGGGGATCCTACTCCATCTTCTGGCCTCTGAAGGTACCTGCAAATATCCATACACAGACATATACATACAGATGTTGTTGTTGTTGTTGTTGTTGTTGTTGTTGTTTTTAAAAAAAGGTGTCAGACTCGATGACCTGAGTTTAGGCTGAAGGTCGGAGGTCAGCACGCTTGCAGTGTGGGAATCAGACAGGCTGCGGTTTGAAATCTGTCTGACGTTAAAGCCCGTGCTCCTCCCCAGGACCTGGATCTTGTTCCCTGACAGAGCTGAGAGTGTTAGGGATGCAGCTGACCTGAGGGATAGTCGAGAGAACTCCGCATCCAGGGGAGTCATGTTGGGGGCTTGAGACTGACCCTGGTGGACGTATCTACACCAAAGACGTGGGCAAGCATTGCGGACGGACGTGGGGCTGGGAGGGCTCTGTTTGTGCTCGGGCTGGTTGGTTTTGCTCCCTGTGGAGAGCTAATTATTACACGCTCACCAGGATCCCACTTGCTAGGTGAGAGCTATGGAGCCAGTGCACAGGGGAGACCTGTGACAAGAGCTGGCTCAGGGGGAAGGCTCTGGTGGTCAAGCCTGCCAGTCCAAGTCTGAGTCCTGGGTCTTCCGTGGTGCAAGGAGAGAACTGGCATTTGTACAATTACCTTCAGACCTCCATACATGTGCTGTTGCAGGTATGCACATGTACTCTCACACACACACAGATATAAATGTAATTCTTGGGGTTTTTTTCCCCTCAAGTAATGACAGGGTTTTTCTTTGTCTGCTCTAGCCCATTTTAGCTCCCAAATAGAGACCTAATAAATTGATTAAGCCACTGCAGGGATTACACTGGACTCTCTATTCTAACCCGCTCTGCCTGGCTACCTCCCAGCCACTTGGTCTTTTACCTGTATCTGAGCCTCACCCTGGCTCGCTCTGGTCCATGCGTGTCCTCATGGCTGCTCCCTCACTGAGACCTCATGGTCCATCCTCCTGCTCCTTCTCCTCGTCAATCTCTTTTCTTCCCCTCTCTCTTTTTGCCTGGGATCCCTACCACCCCTCACTGGGACTGGAAGTCCCGCCCTATTCTCTTCTGCCCAGCCACAGGCTGAATGAGCTCTTTATTAACCAATCAGAGGTGATGTTTCCACATCTTTGTAATGGGAGATGCTCCAAATATCATGACAGTGCCAACATCTGGACTGCAGCCAGATCCCTGGGCACAGCGATCAGCATCAAAAGACACAGTGCACAATACCATCTGCCAACACACACACACACATACACACACACATACCACACACACACCACATACACACACACACACACACACCACACACACATACAGACCATATACACACACACACACACACACCACACACACACACACCACACACACACACACACCACACACACACACACACACACACACCACACATACAGACATACACACACACACACACACACACACACACACACACACACAAATGTTGGAAAGAAGTGCTATGTAGGTGAGGTAAAACCTGCATGCAACACCCTAGGAGGCAGAGAGTCCATGCTAGGTGTGGTAGGTTCTTGGTTTGTTACTGTGATAACATCCTGACAGAAGCAAGTTAAAAACAGGGTGCATTTTAGTCTGCAGGTGAGTATCCTGCTTTGTCGTAGCGGGAAGGCACGGCGGGAGGAGCTTGAGGCAGTGGGTCACATTCTGTATGCAGTCAGGAGGCAGAGCACAGTTGATTCTGCTTCTTGTCAACCTCCTCCTTTTTGTGCAGTCTGGGATTGAAGCTTAGAGAATGGTGCCACCCACTTTTAGGAGGAATCTACCTGCCTCAGTTATCCCACTGTGATGGTTTGTGTATGCTTAGCCCAGGGAGTGGCACTATGAAAAGGTGTGGCCTTGTTGGAGTAGGTGTGTCCGCTGTGGAATTGGGCTTTAATACCCTAGTCCTAGCTGCCTGGAAGCCAGTCTTCTGCTAGCAACCTTCAGATGAAGACATAGCACTCTCAGTTCTGCCTGCACCGTGCCTGCCTGGATGCTGCCATGCTCCCACCTTGATGATAATGGACTGAACCTGTGAAGCTGTCAGCCAGCCCCAGTTAAATGTTATCTTTGTAAGAGTTGCCTTAGTCATGGTGTCTGCTAACAGCAGGAAAACCGTAAGTAAGACACCAACCGAGATAATCCCTCACCATAGGCATGACTAGGGTTAACCTTATCTAGATAGTCCAACACTGATGTGCCCAGAGGCTTGTCTCCTAGATAACGCTAGATCCAGTCAAGTTGAAAACCAATTTTAGCCACTGTACAAGGGGAGGGCTAGGGCAGTAAGGGTGAGGCTAAACATAGAGTGGCATGCAGATTGGCAGTGGGAAAGGGGGCTGTGAAAGAGGTGCTGAATCTGGAGCCTGGCTTCTGAGGGACACATGAACCAGGTAGATGTCTCCCAGGAATGTGACTGAAGATGCTAAGTAGGTGACAGGCAACCTTCTGGGGTGATGGAAATTGTCTATGAGTGTCTGGCCAGTTCAGACCTGCTGTGCTTGTGCCATATCCCTGGAGCCTAACACTGTGCATAGAACTAAGGAGACTTTAGAAGAGTTAATGGGATAAATGAACCAATGAGTAAACAGAGGAGGTGTGATTCTGATATGCCTCTGCTAGACCGGCTTAGTAGCCAAGCTTTCTATCACTGAGCTATGTCGTGACTCTATCTCTTTATCGACCAAGCTGTAAGCCTGGACAGTGACCAATTGTATTGTCTCTGGTTCTGTGTAACTCTGGGTGGAACTAATATCCAAAACTCCCCCCAGTAAGTGGCAGAGGACTCTCTGGGACTCACTAAAGAGCTTCGCAGAGGCGACAGGGCTTGGATGACACGGGCTGGGATGGACTCAGACTCTGAAGGCATTTATCTGGAGCCCTCTGGGGCTGCATATTTGAGAGATGTGGGGAAAAGCACCTCCCACTCTTTGGCATTTCTTCCTGTTACCTGTAAGATGACAAGGCTCCAGGAGACCAGTCTGGGTGAAGAGAACTACATGCATTCTCTTCCCAGGCTCCAGAACTGGGCTTGGTGAGGAAGGAGCATCCAGGCAAGCGGTAGGCATGGCTTGCTCCCTGGATTTTGTCCCGAAAACTCGTCATCCTTTTTGGTTGTTTGCAGTGCCTAATTGTCTCTGGTTTTCATACTCCCTTCCCAGAAGCCACATTTAATGGCTAATCAATATACAAACCCACAAGTGAACTGCACTTTAAAAAGTCCTGTCCCTGAGGTTCCCTCGGAAAACAAAACCCATTCGGTAAGTGCTTACCGTGTCAACATTCACAGTGAGGGGTGTCCCCAGAAGAACAGCCTGTGGGGCAACATCGCCCTTTGCACTTTACAGAGAAGGAGCCCATTATTTCCTTTAAAAATTTTTTTTAATTATTTTTCTTTTTTTGGACAAAGGGTATGCTGTGCATAGCCCAGGCTAGCCCCTAATCACAATCTTCCTCACCTTGGTCTTCTCTTGTTCTAAGTTACAGTCCTGAGCTGCCACACCCCACTGAACTGCTCCTTAAATATACACAGTTTTTAAGTGCTAAATCCCACTCTAATCGCTGGCTGTGGAATGTGGCCATTATTCCACACAGCAATCGGTAAGATCATTAACTGTCATTAACCCTGTTCTACATGCTAGAAAACAGACTTTGAAAGCCCATTATTTTTATCTTAGGTCACAGAGCCTGTGTCAGAGGTTCTGCATTTTCCTTACTCTTCTCTAGGTTGTAACCAAATACTGGACAAAAAGAAACTTGAGGGAGGCAAGGTTTATTGTGGCTCATGATGCCGGGGCTACATCTGTCATGGCTGCGAAAGCACTGGGGTGAGAGATCAGCTCCAGTCAGTAGCAGGAGGAACGGGCTAGCTCCCATCCCTGCATGGGGGGAGGGGAGTAGGGAGGTTGCCATTCAACTGGCTTTCTCCTCCCCTGCCCTTATATTCAGTCTAGGACCCCAGCCTTCCGTTAGTCCTTCAGTTAGTCCCACCGCAAACGTCCTCACACATACCCAAGAGTGTGTGACTCCCCAGTGGCCTAGTTTAGTCTGTTTATCTCTGTGTTGTCTCTGTGTGTCTCTGTGTGTGTGTCTCTGTGTGTGTGTCTCGGTGTGTGTGTCTGTGTGTGTGTCTCTGTATCTCCGTAGGCATATCTCTGTGTCTGTGTATGTGTCTCTGTGTGTGTGTGTGTCTCTGTGTGCATCTCTGTGTGGCTGAGCACAGGCACCATAGCATGATGAGGAAGCTGGGAACAACCCACCAAGAATCACTTCTTCCACTGTGAAAGGACTGAGCTCCTCAGGCTGGCAAGCTCTGTGGCAAAGGGACTGAACTCAGGGTGACAAGCTCTGTGGCAAACATACTTTTACCAGCTGAGGCATCTCGCTGCTGGCCCTCTGAGTATTTTTTAACCCAATAAAGCCAACGATCAAAATTAAGTATCCATAATCAATGTGAACTTGGATCTTTTTTTCAGAATGCAGCCCCCAACTGCTGTGTTCATTTGCCTGTCCAGCCAGTGTTTAAGAAGGTCTGGCTATAGCCGGGTGGTGGTGGCGCACGCCTTTAATCCCAACACTTGGGAGGCAGAGGCAGGCAGATTTCTGAGTTCGAGGCCAGCCTGGTCTACAGAGTGAGTGCCAGGACAGCCAGGGCTATACAGAGAAACCCTGTCTTGAAAAAAAAACAAAAAACAAAACAAAAAGGTCTGGCTATGAGCAGGGCTTTGTGAGAGATGATAGGAAATATGAAAAGCAGGCATAACCCCTGCCCTGAATCATGATCACCCCTGCATTAGTTGAAGTTTGTAACAGTTCCATGAGCAGCAGAGCCTGTGGGAATTTGCATAGGAGATCTGACAGATCTGACAGAGATGTGAAGGTGGGTCTCTTTGGGAAGGACTGATGAGCTCAGACCAAAACCATGGTTGGATATAGGCGAGGGAGCAAGGAACCATGTTCTAAGCAGAGTACACAGTATGTGCAAAGGTCCTGTGCAGGGAGAGAGACAGAAAATGGAAGGAGCTGCAAGCTTTGACTTGGAGAACAGTGCAGGGGTAGAGTTTGAGAGGGGGCTGTGGCTGACTGTACAGGGCCTTGTGGGCCACACCATGTCAAATCCAGAAATGATCAAATCCAGAAATGAGATGTCAGATTTTTCACACAATGGTCCCTGAGGCACACTGACAAGTCTAGTGTACTGGTGACTCAGGCCAGGGAGAGACTGTGATGGATTGCCTGGCCCATAGGGAGTGGCACTAATAGATGTTGTGGCCTTGTTGGAGTAGGTGTGGCATTGTTGGAGAAAATGTGTCACTGTGGGGGGCAACTTTCAGGTCTCATATGCTAAAGGTGTGCCCAATGTGGCACAGTCTCCTGCTGCTGGTTGATCTGGTTGTAGAGTTCTCAGCTCCTTCTCTGGTCTGCATGCACACCTCCATGTTTCCCACCAAAAGGATAATGGACTAAAAGCAAACCCCAATCAAATGTTCTTTTTATTTGTTTGTTTTGTTTTGGTTTTTTTGGATTTGGTTTTTTTCGAGACAGGGTTTCTCTGTGTAGCCCTGGCTGTCCTGGAACTCACTCTGTAGACCAGGCTGGCCTCGAACTCAGAAATCTGCCTGCCTCTGCCTCCCAGAGTGCTAGGATTACAGGCAGGCGCCACCCCCGCCCGGCTCGAATGTTCTTTTTAAAATAAGAGTTGCTGTGGTCATGGTGTCTCTTCACAGCAACAGAAATCCTAACTAAAACAGAGACCTTGTATTAACAGGGGTGGTGGTTGCATCTGTTATTGTTTCCTATCTGTTGCTGGTACATATGTCCTATGCCGAAATGCAATTAGGAAAGGGGAAGGCTGTACTTGTGTACTGGTCCACATCAGGGGAAACCGAGGTGGGAACGGAAACACAGACCGTGGAGGAATGCTGCTTATGGCCTGCAGTCCTATACCACCCAGGACCACCTGCCCAGGAGCAGCACTGCCTCCAGTGGCCTGAGCCTTTCCAGATCAATCATTAGTCAAGAAAATGCCCTGCAGACTTGCCTATAGCCAATCTGACAGACACATTTTCTTAGTTAGGTTTCCTTTTCCTGGATGACTCTAACTTGTGTCAAGTTAACAAAAAAAACAACAACAACAACAACAACAAAAAAACCTAATTGGCTCTTGGCAACTTGATATAGTAGCATATCACTATTAAATCATAGCTTTTCTTGTTTATCTCCAAGATCTTTTTTTTTTTAAATCAATGTCACAATATAAAATACATTCCAAGCTGGGCGGTGGTGGCGCACGCCTGTAATCCCAGCACTCTGGGAGGCAGAGGCAGGTGGATTTCTGAGTTCGAGGCCAGCCTGGTCTACAGAGTGAGTTCCAGGACAGCCAGGGCTATACAGAGAAACCCTGTCTCGAAAAACAAATCCAACCCCCCCCCCCCAAAAAAAAACAAAAACAAAAAAAACCCCAAACAACAACAAAACCCCAATACATTCTAACCTTCAAAATCCCACTGCCAAAAAAAAAAAAAAAATCAAAACTTAAAGACCAATCTCTTTGGAAACATCCAATGTCTCTTTAGAGCCCTCAACCTAGGACTCCTGTAAAATAAGATACAAGTTTTATGTTCTTTTTCTAAGAGGGAAGAATCTTCACAACCAAATCCAAAGCAAAATCAAAAAACCCTACAGTGTAAATAGCTCAGTGTTCATGATTTTCTGGCTCCAGATGGTTTGAGCAGCTTCCCTTCTCTGGCTGTCTCCCTTCCCCACCCCCACACTAAACAGACAGATAGACAGACAAACAAACAAACAAACCCGTCCCCGCTATGGTCTAAGGAAGGGAGGCACAGTGGTAGAACTCTGATGCTCTCTGGCTCCATCCACCTCCTGCCTCACTGGAAGCTCTAAAGACCTCACTGCTGAGGGAAGGGATCTTGTGGAGGCTTTAGATGGTGTGACTGATGAGATTGTGGCCACTGGGACTGAACTAATTCTGCAGCCCCTCCTAACAAGTAGATGGGCCTCCAAAGTCCTCAGCTCCGGGCTGTGGTTGGCCTCTCTGGTGCCCAACACCCATGAGAAATTCTCTAGGCCACTTCTCCCTGTCCAACCTTTGGCTAGGCTCATTGCAACAGTAAGAGTACACTCAGGGGACTCCAGTAGTTTTAGGCGCTCTGGCCTGCCTGTCCTAGGACAAAGACTAAAGGTTTATATTGTGTGAAAGCTGAGAGAACTCAGGGTAAATCCTCAAACCAGCACCTTGCCCCCACTCAGCCCCAGGCTAAGGGTCCTCTCATATCTGCCTGGCCCCAGGGCCGCTGTGTGTGGGTGAGGGTCTTGAGTTAATCAGATCTCCACCGTGTGACAAAACACCCAAGAACATCAGAGGAAGGTTTGCTTTGGCCCACGGTCTCTGAGCTTTTTGTCATGGTCATGGTCACTGGCCCTGTTGCCTTGAGTCCTGATGTGAAGCAGGGCATTCATGGTGGCATGGCCGAGAGGTAGAGCAGGAAGGGCAGGGTTCTGCCGTACCTTTCCAGGGATGACCCTCTTCACACACACACACACACACACACACACACACACACACACACAGACACACACACACACAAACACGCACACACGCATGCACGCACGCACGCACGCACGCACGCACGCACGCCCGCCCATTTATCCAATTAGTTCCCTCTTCCTGAAGTCTCCTCTATTTCCCAATAACACTGAGGACAGAGCATCCAAGGCGTGGGCTTTTGCAGGGCTTATTCAAGATAAAACACAAACAGACAAACAGTTTCTCTTTCTTCTTTCTCCAGGAGATTGTGACTGCTTTAAGCTGTGGCAAGAACATTGTGCCCATCATCGATGGCTTTGAGTGGCCTGAGCCTCAGGCGCTGCCTGAAGATATGCAGGCCGTGCTCACCTTCAACGGCATCCAGTAAGCCTCCTGCTCTAGGGAGCTAAGGAGGAAGTGGTGTGTGTATGTGTGTGTGTGTGTGTGTGTGTATCTGTGGTGTATGTGTATGTGGTGTGTGTGTGGTGAATGTGTGTGTGGTGGGGGAATACATGTGTGTGTGGTATGTATGTGGAGGGTGTATGTGTGGTGTTAGTGTGTGTGGTATATGTGTGTAGTATATGTGTGGCATATGTATATGTCATGGGGGGGGTGCATGTATGTGTTGTGGGGGCTGTATGGTGTGTGTGTGTGTGTGTGTGTGTATGTGTGACTCAGAGCACCACCAGCACCTGGGTGAAGCAAATGGTCCTGACCCACAAGGCCTCTGACCCATTTTGTCCTCTGTGTGCCCAGATGGTCCCATGAGTACCAGGAGGCCACCATTGAGAAGATCATCCGCTTCCTACAGGGTCGCTCCTCTCAGGACTCCTCTGTCGGCTCTGATACCAGTTTGGAGGGAGCTACGCCAATGGGTCTGCCTTAGCCTGTCCCCAGTCCCCATGCCCTACTGTGACTCCCGATTCACGTCCCTACCCTGAAAGGATTAGCTCCTCCAGATGCCACCCTGACTGAGGCAAACCAGACTGTTCTCAGGCAATGGCTTTCCCTGCTGCCACCCTGTGGCCCACTCTTAACCCAGAGATGCCAGGCACAGGTTAGATGAGAGGACATCCTGTGTCGGGTCCTACCACCAGGTCCCAACTCCCATACAGAACCATGTCCCTGCCTAGTTCAGGACACCCAAGACAGGGGAAGGACATTTTCCCATCTTCTGAGAGGAGCCAGCTTGAGTAGGGTAAGGTTGGCAGCCCCCCCAAAAGGGTCCATACAATGCCAGGACCCTAAACCTGTGCTCAGGAGGAAGAAGCTGGGGCTGAGACTCCCCCAAAGGCGATCTACTCACATTGTGCCTGCACCCTGGCTCACCCGGTGTCCCCCTGCCTCATCGCCTTGCCTGTAACTACCTGGTACCCCTTCTAGACTTCCTTTAGGCAGCCTCCTTGGGCATATTGGGAGTCGGGGTGTGGCTGAATCGGCCCTCTGCCTGGCCTTGTTGCCCCTCCTGGTGCAAGGAGACCCTAAGAGCCCACCCTTGCCCAAACCTCTGTGCGTGCCTAAGGCTCTTGCCTAGCCTGCTCCATCTGGTTTCCCCAGCTCCTTACCCACACAGGGTTTGTCACCTACCTGCTCAGGGAAGTCCCAACCACACCAGTAGCCTGAGCAGAACCGGCACCATGGGCAGAAGGCAAACCATCTACAGGCAAGGGCTACTTCCCGGGCAGTGTCAAATCCATTGGGAATCTTGTCAAAATTCAGAGCAGGCCATCTGGGAAGTGCCTGGGCTTCTGCATTTTTCAGATTCCCAGGGAAGCTGGTACAAGAGAGTCCAGCAATCCAGCCATGCGCCACACACCCCAGCCCGGTCCCTAGTCACCGCAGCGGCCGGTTCCAGTCCTGTCTCCAGTTTCACAGAGCCGAGTGGCTGGGAGATGGGACCAGGTCTCCAAGTCACTGGTGGCAGCCCCAGGATCCTGCCTTAGTCCTGGAACCCAGCACTGCAGTGTCCAGATCTGTTTTTCTAAGAGGCTGTGGCCCAAGCTGGGGAGCTGCCTCTCCCTGGCCACAGAGAACTGAGCAGTGTGAGCCCTGACTAAAAGGCGGGCCAAAGGCATACAGAAATAACAGAGCAGGACTGTCCCGTGTCCCTCCCTCCACTGGACAAGGAAGCCAAGGAAGCTGGCTCTTGTCATCACCCAGGCTCAAGCTTCGAGTGAGATGGCACCGCCCTGCTGCTGTCCCCTGGAGGCCGTGGGGTCCCACCTCTCCTGGTGCTGGCCAGGTTACTTGCCCTCAGTCCACATTATCAGAGAAATGTCTCCAGGCCCGGGGACACCTTCCTCCCGCTGCTCATCTTCCATGGGTCATGGCTGGCCTCTGGCTATGACTACCTGCAGTCTTGTCACCAGTGACAACCCCATATCCTATTCTGAGGTGAGGCAGATGGAATGGTGCCCTCGATGACAAATTCAATGACAATACAGTGTAAGAGTTCTCCCTGGGGGTTCTGTCTGTCTTCAGTCCCACTCTCCTAAGGTCCCCACGGGCATGGGTAGTACTCAAGAAACTTCTGGCTTTTCTTGGTTGGCGCCCAGGTCACTACTACCTCCACTGTCTGGTCTTCTGTTGACCTGGGGAACCAGAGCACAGCCATGTGTCCCAGCCAGGGTGGCCAAAGTGTCAAGCCTCCTCTAACTAGACAGTACGATCTGTGGTGACAGAGGGGCTGAACTTCTGCTAAGCATGGCTGTCCACACTGATGCTGAGGCAGGCTCTTCAGTAGCCCTTGAAGCAGCCCACACTCGCCTGGTCTGAGTCCGGGGTTTCTGCCTAGCTGAGCTATAGCTGCCGCCCCCACATCAGGACTTAGTCGGGGAGATCCCTCCTCTTTAGCACCCAGCCATCTCTAGGGAGCTACGAACTGCTGAGGGACATTAAGAGGCTAAAGATCCATCCACAATTCATGCATCCCTTCACCGGGGCTCTCATCCTGGGATGTATGGAGCTGGAGGGATCTCAGGGCACCCGGCAGCTGTGCTTCCTAACGCATCCCTTGCGGACAGTTTTGGGGGAGTGCTGATCCGGTTTCCTGTAGGTCACACGCTGCCCAAGTGGAGCCCTTCCTTCCTCACAGCCTTGGGCCAGTGGGGCAGTGGAAAGCCTCTTCTTGCTTAGACTTTGGGACAGTGAGGCGGGACAGTGAGGCGGGAGTGTGGAAGCCAAATGAGCCCTGGTGCAGTCCAGTGGGCCTTAGTTTTCCCTGGGTTACAGCTTTCACCTGCATGGTTTCCAGCCGGGAAACTAGCTTGCAGTTTGGGTGGGAAGAGATAGCTTCATCAAAGACAGTGGCTTCCAGCAGGGTGGTGGTGGGAGACAGAAAGCCCCAAAGCCCAGTAAACTTTTCAGACTGATTCAAACAATTTTACTGTGACAATTGGCAAGGCTGAGGTCAAAGGTGGGTAGGCCGAGGTCAAGGGTGGGTTCCCAACAATAGACAGCTCTTCAATGCCAGGAGGCCACTGAACACAGCAGGGACCTCCTAGTACCTTAGGCTAGGCTAGAAGGAGAGTTGGTCTCATGCTTGGTCCCTGAAATGCCATCTCCTTCACTCTGGAAGATTCTGAGTGATGAACAGCATAAAAGGTAAAGAAACCCTTGCCACAAATGGCTCCCTGCAGCCTGCCCTAAGGTGGACCTCTCCTGACTAGATTCTGTATCTAGCAGAGACTGGCTCAGTCAAAGAGCAGGTGTTGCTCATAACTGGCTTGAACACCTTGCCAAAGTGCTTACAGCCCTTAGAGAGGTGGCTGGTGCACTGGGCTTCAGGCACATACAGTCCGTGTGCGTCCACTGCTCCTCATGGCCTCTGGAAAATCAGGAGTTCTGAGGAAACTGCTGGAACTCGGGGTGTGGATTAACCTTCTCCAATACCCTGCGAGAAGACCAGAGAGATGGCTCAGAGTTGGCACGAGGAGCCCCAACCCAGTCTGGAGAGGTGACATGGGACTGACTTGGGTGAGCAGCTCCAGGTGTCTCCCTCCCCATTGTCCACAGACAGACAGATGGCTTAAGAGAAGAACTCTAAAGACTTCAGCTGTCAGCTAGCCTGGGGCTCAGCCACAAGTTCTCTGGGCACTCTGTGAACACAGTTCTGTCACTGTAGTCCTGTTTTCCACATGGAGACAGGGCAGGCCGGGGGGGCCTGAGAGAAGGGACATAGTCTTGTCAAGCTGGCTTGACTCCTCCTGTGTCCCTCTACCCCACTCTGGAGATGGCTCCTGAGAGACCAGGCAACCACCAGCCCTGGGGTAGGGTCAGCCCTGGGGCAGGACACTAAAGGACAGGGCTCCTTTTCCAGTTAGGAGCAGGGAAGACAGAAAGCTTCCAGGAAAGTTAGACTCCATGGTGAACAGGCAAGGTCAGGGCCCTCCATTACCCAATCAGAATGGCCGGGATGAGGAGGAGGCCAGCTCCCAGGAGGAAGGGGAAGCCCTTCATGAAGTTCAGAGTGGCCGGGTAGAGGGAGTTGAAGATGCCGGAGGCCATCAACATGGCCAAGCTATTCACACAGGCCACAGCAGAAAAGAGAGCACCTGCAGTGAAGAAACACACTTGAGAGTTAGAAAGACCCAGGGTCGAGTGAGGGCAGCTCCACCTCACAGCCGTGTGGCCTGCAGTGGCTCCGAGTCTCCCCCCTCTCACCTGTGCCTCCTACTCTCAGCGCAGAACTATTAAATACTGGCTGTTAACTGTTAAAATTACTTGCATGTGTATGCGTGTTTTGCCTGCGTGTATGTCTCTGCACCATTGGCATGCCTGGTGCCTTTGGAAGCTCGAAGGTGTCAGATCCACACACACACACACACACACACACACCCCAGAAATGGAATTACAGATGGTCATGCGTCACCACGTGGGCACTGGAAATCGAGCCCAGGTCCTCCTGAAGAGTTGCTTGTGCTATTAAAGGCTGAGCCATCTCGCTACAGCCTGGTTGGTTTTGTTTTGAGAAACGGCCTCCCTATGTGGCTCCAATTGCCCTTTAACTTGTAATTCTCCTGCCTCAGCCTCCTGAGTGCTAAGATTACAAGGATGTACCACCATGATGAGTTCTTTTAAAAAGGTTTTATTACACTCATTCACTGGTGTGTCACTTGTGTGAGGCCTGTGTGAGGAGGTCCGAGGACAATTTTCAGGAGCTGAATCTCTCCTTCCATGTGGTCCCCAAATATTGAACTCAGGTCACCAGGCTTGGAGGCAAGATTTTGAGTTCAAGGCCAGCCTATTCATCCCTCTAAACTTCTATTTCTGTTTCAAAATAAACCAAAACAAAGAAAAGTGTGTCAAATGAATAAGGCATTTTAGGAGACACCCAAGTCTGTGCCAGGACCCAGCCTTGTAACCCAGTTGTTGCAAAATGAGCAATAACCCAATAGAAACGGAGACTCAACTGTCAGACTATAAGGGCCTGCCAATGTCCTGGGGAACAAAGATCTCCTGTCACAGATGAAGAAACAGGTCCAGAACAGAGCCAGAGGCTGACACCCATATACAAGGCCAAATGCTCTTAAAATCACAGTGGAGCCGGGTGGTGGTGGCGCACGCTTGTAATCCCAGCACTTGGGAGGCAGAGGCAGGTGGATTTCTGAGTTTGAGGCCAGCCTGGTCTACAGAGTGAGTTCCAGGACAGCCAGGGCTACACAGAGAAACCCTGTCTCGAAAAAAACCAAATCAAAAAAAAAAAAAAAAAAAGGATTGGGCGGATGGGCACAGGGGTGTGGTACGGGGAAGGGGGCACTATGGAGCTGGGTCAGTGGATGAGACACCTGCCACGCTACCCCGAGGACCAGAGTTATCATGCCCTGAGTTCACATAAAAGCTTGAGAGGCGGAGACAGGAGACTCACTAAGCATTACTACCCAAACCAATGACTCCATGTTCCTCAGGACCCTGACATCACACTCTACCTACATATATGTGAACACATGTGCACACTCATGCATCATCCATACAGCGCCATTATTTACTGAGCAAGCTTGAAGAACTCCGTTTAACCCTCTAAGCTTCTATTTCATCACCTGTCAGCTGGGGACAACAAAACCTAAGCCACCTTGTCTCATTCCCTCTGGGCCCATGTACTAAGACCCCAGAGAAGCAGGAAACCCTGCTGTCATCACACCCATTTTACAGATGGGAAAGAAGAGGTTTTGAGACAAAAAATCCACAGCGTCAGTCTCCAGCCAGCTCTAAGCAGCAGACGTGCATCTGTTTCGGTTACTTACTCCTCCGGGTGAGGGAAGGAGGCAGGCCATCCTTGACCACAGCTGTGCATTTGCCTGTTCAGACAACACTGGGCATGAGGGACAGACTGATCCTGACACTCACCCTGCTCCGACTCGCTCACCAGCTTGGAGAGCTTGGCCCGGATGACAGGCGTCGTGACCAGCGACAGGAAGAGCAATCCGTACCCTGCAGAAACATCGGTCAGAAAACAGCCATCAGCAGAACTCCTGCACACAGCCCAGAAGGGACAGATGGTGGACGCAGGAGGAAAGGGCAGAAGCTTTCTGCCCACTCTTTTGAATGAGAGCTGCGCCCTGCTTCACTTTGTCTAAGCCCCACCAACAGCTTTGTCAGAATACCTCTAGTGCCCACTTGCTTCTAGAAGGGAGATGGCAGGTCCCAGAAAATGAGCCTGTGCTTTGGAGTTGGGTTACCACTGCTTGCTCTGCGTGTGTGATCTTATCTAAGGTCAGACACCATCTCCCGGTTTGTAAATGGAAGACCACAGGCCTCTACTGGAGGACGGTTCTACAGGGTGAGAGGCTGCAAAACAGCCTGGAACTGTCTTCCATGGAAAATGAGTCTTTCCAGGTTTAACCAGGAGGGACCTTGACCTAAGCTCTCCTTTTTAACAGGCTGATAAAGAATGACCAGGGCGGGAGGAAGCCTGGCACAGCAGAAGCTCATGGAGATGAAAAACAGCTTCTCGGCCGGGCAGTGGTGGTGCACACCTATAATCCCAGCAATCTGGGAGGCAGGCAGATTTCTGAGTTCGAGGCCAGCCTGGTCTACAGAGTGAGCCTCAGGACAGCCAGGGCTACACAGAGAAACCCTGTCTTGAAAAAAAAAAAAATCCAAAAAACCAAAAAAAAAAAAAAAAAACCAAGAAAAGAAAAAAAGAAAAACAGCTTCTCTTTTAGTGCCCCTGTAGGGAGCATTGCCCTGTGACATTCTGATTTTGGTGACACAGATACTGACCTCTCTGCTGTTTAAGCTATCCAGTGTGTGGCAATTTGCTTCAGCCACTTTGGGGAACTAATACGTGTGCCAAGGAGATGTCGAATCTCCCTGAGGGGCACATGTCAAGGGCATAGCATTTGAGTTCCTCTGCCCTGGCATCTAGACACCTATGGGCTCGCAATGTTTGCCATGTTTGCTGAGACTCTGTGCTGCAGCATCTTCCATCTTAGCTCTTCTGAGGGCTGTGACCTTGGGTGAACCATACCCGGCCCCTTTGGTTTCACCATCAGTCCAGCAGCCGGGAGTTAGCACAGATGCTACCATCACACAGCTGACTCTGCACACCGTGGACTTCAGAGACTCTAACAGAAAACACGGATCTTTCTTAGGGAGTTAACTTCCCCTTTCTCTAGTCAGCTGCCCCTCTTCTCAGGAGAGTCCGGAGCAGGGCAGCAACAAGGGGAAGGGGAGGCAGGGGAGGCAAGGGGAACTGAGTCAGCAGCACTTTTAGACACTGTAGCTTTTTTTTTTCTTGTTTTGTTTTGTTTTGTTTCCCGGGAGACAGGGTTTCTCTGTGTAGCCCTGGCTGTCCTGGAACTCACTCTGTAGACCAGGCTGGCCTCAAACTCAGAAATCCTCCTGCCTCTGCCTCCCAGGTGCTGGGGTTAAAGGCGTGCACCATCACCCACCGCCCGGCTGACTCTGGAGCTTTTAACAAGCCCAAGAGAAGGCAGAGCATTCTCGTTAACTCGTGATTCTTATCCGAGAGCCAAAGATCAAGACATTAATGGCATGGACTTTGGGAGGCCAAGGGGTGACACAATTAGCTTAGGAGCTAGGCTTCCGTCTTTCGCTCTACATTCCTAACCAGACTGATGGCTGATAACGTGCATGAATTACTTTGGCCACTAAAGCTCTGTATTTTCTGTATATGAAAAATATACACTCCTGTATATAGAGAGATGGCATTTTTCTGTGGTTTCTCAGGTGTCTGTCCTCTACACAGGCTGAGAATATAACTCTGGATCCTAAGATACAGGCCTGAACTGCATTTGGGGGGCAGTGAGTGAATGGCCCCGTTTTCATTTTACCTGTGAACATGAGGGGTGTAATGGTAGCGAACGCAAAGACCACCATTCCCAGGATGTTGAAGGTCAGGCCGATCTCAGCCACCCAGGTGTCAGCCAAGCAGATCTGCAGAAGTCTCAGGCCCAGCAGGCTGGTGAGGTAGGGTAGGTGCTGGGCTGCAGAGCCATAGCCAATCAGCTTGGAGTCCCAGCAGAGGGGTGAGCTCAGCTCATAGAGTGTCAGGATATCTTGAGCCCCAAAGTGCACAGTGACCACCACGAATATGGCCAATGAGTACAGGGCTAGATGCATCCTGGACTTTTCTGGGGCTGGAACCACATACAGCTGGACAATGGATCGGTGATGGCGGAGCGTGAAAAGTCTGGTGGACTTTGGCTCCTTCACTGTCTCACCAAAACAGAATGCTGCATAGAGAGTCATAACGATCAGCAGGGCCAAAGCCAGCCAGAAGGGGTTGGCATAACCCTGGGCCCGGAGCCAGTGACCCCCAAGAAGGCTTGCCAGGGTCCCGGCCACACCAATGCATGCTTCCAGCAGAGCCATACGGAAGGTGCGACTGCGATTAGAGCTAACATCCGCCACAGAGGCAAAGCTAGCAGCAAGGAGGCCATTGAAGTCTCCCAGAAGAGCACAAAGAGCTCGGCCAAGTACGAAGAACCCGACGTGCAGTTCTAGCTGCACCACAAAGATGGACACCACAGCCTGGAGCAGCAGACCAAGAGAGGCCAGCACCAGCAGTGGGCGGCGACCCACTCGGTCACTCCAGGCTCCCAGCAGGGTGGACCAGAAGAGTCCCACCAGGAAGCCTCCCACGTTCATGTAGAGAGTCCAGTGGGATGTCAGGGTCTCCACCTCCTGTAAAGACACAATCGCCAGCGCGCAGGCCCTAACTTTGGTTACCTACCATCACCATCCTGGGAGCTACAGCCTTGTGTTAGAGACCTAAGCCTCTTGGAATGTTCCTTCAACTTGTAAAAACAAGCCCTGGAGAAGCATTCCCTCCGTCTCTGCACTTCTGTTAACCCTCCTCGCCAGGCTTTCTCTAGGTCTGCTCCCTACACCGCGAGGCAGTCAGCCAGGGCAGGCCCCCTTTGGTCTGGCCCGCCCACCACGCCACGTGCGTCCCCCTCGGGGACCCCAGCTTCCACAGGCCCCGCCCCGGGCGGCGCTCCGTATTCTCTGCTGCTCTGGTCCCTGCTACCTTCATGACGGGATCCGTGCTTTGGTTCCCACAGTTCTCCTGGTGGCGGGTGCCATTGTAGCCGAGCTCGGTGCTGAACCGGTGCCAAAGATACTGTGTGGTGAGCGGTCCCTGCAGAACGAGGGCAAAGTTGGCCAGGAAGACGAGGGGCTCCACGGGACCGCGGAACAGCACGGCCGCGGTGAGGAAACGGTGGGACGAGCCCACGGGGCTCACGCGCCCCTCCATGCACAAACACGGAGGGGCTGGCACCTCGGAACCAGCTGCCGGCGGCCCGGACCAGTCTGCGCTATCTGCGCCTGCGCAGGCTTCGGGTCCCTCTGTTAAAGTCTGGAGGGGCGGAGCGTGAGACAGTCCAAAGCTTTGGTCGCTGCTCTCTGTGTTGGGTGTAGTCCTGTTAGAATCCCTGTGGTCACCAGGCAGTGGTGGCGCACGCCTTTAATCCCAGCACTTGGGAGGCAGAGGCAGTCGGATTCTTCGAGGCCAGCCTGGTCTACAGAGTAAGTTCCAGGACAGCCAGGGCTACACAGAGAAAACCTGACGCCCCCCCAAAAAACAAACAAACAAACAAACAAACAAAACAAAAAAAAAGAAGAAGAAGAAGAATCCCTGTGGTGTGACCTCATTTAGGGCAACTCAAAGATACCACCACCTTGCTGTAGCCCTCCCTCCTGGGCCTTGGAACACTCAAAAGAATAATCAGAATATCAGTAACTAAACATTTATTGAGAACTCACTTTGTTCTGGGGCCAGAAATTCTGAATGTATTATCTCGTGGCAAGAAATTTTGAAATGCCCGGGCGGTGGTGGCGCACACCTTTAATCCCAGCACTCTGGGAGGCAGAGGCAGGTGGATTTCTGAGTTCGAGGCCAGCCTGGTCTACAGAGTGAGTTCCAGGACAGCCAGGGCTACACAGAGATACCTTGTCTCAAAAAAAAAAAAAAAAAAAAAAAAAAAAAAGGAAAGAAAAAGAAATTCTGAAATTCTGAAATGTATATCTCGTGGCAAGCTTATAGATTAGCCACTTAAATGATCGAATCCAGAGATGTGGAAGTAAGGTCAACGGTCACGCCGGATTAACCCACAAGACTGGATATGCCAGCTGTGTGGGGTCTGCAGCTCGGCACACGGCCTTCTGTGTGAGAACAGCCAGAGCCCAATGGGCTGCGCTGGAGCACCCGTGTCCTGCCACTGATCCCTTGACCTCACCTTCACTTGGCAGAAAAGCTGTGTGAAGGCAGGACCTAGTGGCCCGTGCTTTTAAGCCCAGCACATCAGAGGCAGAGGTAGGTGGACCTCTGAGAGTCCAAGGCCAGTTTGGTCTACATAGGCAATTCTAGGCCACCCAAGGTTTGATGTCCCGTCCAAAAGAAACAAAACAAGAAAGAAAGGACAAGCTGTCTGGAAGAAGTGTTGGAAAATGACAATGAGATTTGGTACACTGAAAGTGTTATTGTATGTACACACTTTCAGACCAGGCTAACTTCAAACTGGAGATTCTCCTGCCTCAGGTTTCTGGGGCTGTTGCTCTTAGACTTAATTGCTGTTGGCTATTATTAATGACTAATAGGTTGTCCTAGCCCCTGTTCCTGTCCTGGGAGTCTTTCCTGGAGCTAGTGTCACATCAAGGGCTGGGATCTGATTCTGCGGTTCTCTTAGAGGAGTGGAGTAGAGCCAAGAGGAACCTGAGCCTGAGGCCCCTGGGTGTGGGCGAGTGCTCCTGAGTGCTCCTGAGTGCTCCCGAGTGCTCCGGTCAGGAACTCAGCTGGAAAGCAGATGTCTGCACTGTTGCTGAGCAGGTCCACCTTCCTGTCTGTCTGTCTGGGCTTCTGTTTTACGGCCTGTGGAAAAGGAATTCACTGTAACAAACAGCTTGCACCATTTCTGCCTGGTGCCCTTACTTGGTGCAGTGGAGATCTGACAGCACAACATCGAAGCAAACAGATGAAGCCCCACTAGGCTCCGAGGCTTCTAGATTGGTGGCTCCGGAGAGATAAAGAGCAGACCATGCAAATAGTATAGAATCCAAGGCTTAGAATAGGTGGGTGCCAAATAGGCACCGGCGCCCCCCCCCCTTCTCATGGGCTTCTAGAGATAGATGGTTCTGTGTTGCACACGTAGACCTCTGCACGTCCCCATCCACCCCTCCCCTCTAACCCCGCCCATGCAGACCTTTTACAAGTGGGATCAGCACAGGGAGGAAGACAGCTGAAACCTTGTAAATGTTTCCTAGATAGGCGCTGTGGTCAGGAGAGGCCAAGGTCTGCCAGCAGAGAGTGGGTCAGGGTGTGTCTCGGTCCGTGTGTCCGATAACTAGAGGCCTCTTTGGACTCCTTGATAACCTCACTTTTCCTGGAGGACATGAACAAATGTTTATGCTCACCAACAACAGACCAAAATAATGATTCGGGCTTGGTGGGCCTGTGAGTTTACTGGAGCATGTGGACAAACAGCCGTACCACCGGAAAGGCTCCCCCCTCGAAAGGATGATAACCTTCCTATAGCAGCATAGCTCGATACCCCTTAGGTTAGCCTTCAACCTTCTGTGTCCCCTTGCACCCCAGAGGCTTCATTCAGCAGGAACAGGGAGGGAGCTCCTGGAATCTCAGCCATGCCTAGAAGTCCTCCCCACTCCCTCCTTCTGTGAGGGAGGGTCACTGTTCCTTGAGCTTCCTTGAACTCGGCTCTGCCCATCCAGTGGTTTCCATTTTACTAGTGAAAGCCAAGTCACCCTACAAGCCACGGGTACCTGGGCCTCCTCCTCCGCCCTCCCCCTGGTCCACCCACCTCACACTGGCCTCCCTCTCTGGCCTCCTCAGTCCCCTTCCAACAGCCCATTAATCTTATTCCTCTTTGCACATGCCATTTCTCCCTGGAATGCTGTTCTCCCAGATGTTCATGCCACTGGATGCCCCACCCCTGGGAAAAATGTCACCTGACCCAATGATTTATGACAGCCACTCCCTCCCCCTTCTCCTGCTACACCCTCATCACAGGATTGTTAGGACTTTCTTGTTTCTGTTTATTGTCGACTGAAGGATCCTTTAGTACGGTATCACAGCTACCAGAATGGTACCTCACACACACACACACACCACACACACCACACACACACACCACACACACACACCACACACACACACCACACACACACACACACACACACACACACACACACACACGAAAGATGCTCTAAAGGCTTATAATCAGATCATCAAAAAAAGGCTCCCCCAGCTGGAGTCCCAGGCCATGTGGAGACCTGTCTGTGGAGCTGCGGAGGGCAGAGTCCTAGAATCCATACTTGGAATCTAATACACGAAGTCACCTGTCATCCAGTC
This sequence comes from Apodemus sylvaticus, assembly GCF_947179515.1. Classification (NCBI taxonomy): domain Eukaryota; kingdom Metazoa; phylum Chordata; class Mammalia; order Rodentia; family Muridae; genus Apodemus; species Apodemus sylvaticus. Next base: position 45,265,640 of record NC_067481.1, read on the forward strand.
ACCCACTTGGAAGTCAGGGGGAATAAAATGATCCTGCCTTTCAGATCTGCAGCACAAGGAGGGCATGATTACAGGGGGGCAGGCGGGAGGAACGTGATCACAGGGCAGTGGTGGGGGGAGTGATCACAGGGCAGTGGTGGGGGGGAGTGATCACAGGGCAGTGGGGGGGGGTGATCGCAGGGCAGTGGGGGGGGAAGTGATCACAGGGCAGGGGAGATGTGATGGTGGGCAGGAGGACGTGATGGGGGAAGGGGGTGCATATTGACTCCATTAGAATTTGAAGCCGTAGTTAAAAGGCACACAACATAACATTGTAAAAATGTCCCTCCCTGTCTGTCACCCCTCACCCACCACATTGTACTGGGAACCTTGCACTCATCAGGGAAGCACTTTATCACTGAGCTAAGTCCCCAGGCCCATAAACTGTTCTAATAAAGGGTGATGATGGAGTCTCAGCAACTAAGAGTATTTTTTGCTCTTGCAAAAGACCCAGGTTTGGTTCCCATCACCCATGTGGCAGCTCGCAGCTGTCTGTAACTGCAGTTCCAGGGATCTGACCCTGTTTTGACCTCTGCAGGCACCAGACATGCACATAGTACCTAAGCATAAATACAGACAAATACTCTAACACACAACACACACACACACACACACACACACAAAATCTTTTTGTTTGTTTGTTTGTTGTTTTCAAGACAGGGTTTCTCTGTATAGCCCTGGCTGTCCTGGAACTCATTCTGTAGACCAGGCTGGCCTCAAACTCAGAAATCCACCTGCCTCGGCCTTCCAGAGTGCTGGGATTAAAGGCGTGTGCTGCCACCGACGCTGCCCGGCTAACACACCCAATCTTTTAAGCAATGTTTTTAAAGTGTGATGAAGGATAAGTGTTTAACTGTATATAAATGCAGTCTTAAGGTTCCTCCCTATGAGGGCTGGAGAGATGGCTCTGCAGGTAAGAGCACTGGCTGCTCTTCTAGAGGACCCAAGTTCAATTCCCAATGTCTACATGATGACTCAATCATCACTAACATTAGTTCCAGAGGAACTGATACTCATGAAATAAAAATATATCATTAAGGGCTGGAGAGATGGCTCAGCAGGTAAGAGCACTAACTGCTCTTCCAGAAGTCCTGAGTTCAATTCCCAGCAACCACATGGTGGCTCACAACCATCTATAATGGGATCAGAAGCCCTCTTCTGGGGTGTCTGAAGAGAGCAGCAATGTATTCATACAATAAATAAATAAATCTTTAAAAAATTAATAAAGGGCCGGGCATGATGGCACATGCCTGTAATCCCAGCACTCTGGGAGGCAGAGGCAGGTGGATTTCTGAGTTCGAGGCCAGCCTGGTCTACAGAGTGAGTTCCAGGACAGCCGGGACTACACAGAGAAACCCTGTCTTGAAAAACCAAAAAATAAAAAAAAATTATAAAAATAAATCATAAAAAAAAATTCATCCAGGCGATGGTGACACGTGCCTTTAGTCCCAGCACTTGGGAGGCAGAGGCAGGTGGCTGAGTTGGAGGCCAGCCTGGTCTACAGAGACAAATCTGTCTCCAGGACTGCCACGGTTATACAGAGAAACCATGTCTAGAAAAAGCAAAACAAAAGTATTTCTTCCAATCCAGTAGTTGGATAAAGACTAAACCATCCTGAGAGGTTGTTGCCCAGCACCCTGTGTCACATACACACAAGTTCTACCTCAGCATGTGAACACAGTGCACATTATACACACACACACACACACACTGAATGTCTATCAGGGTAAGACTTTATAGAATGCTACAAGTGGTGTGGGTGGGTGGGGGTATGTTTTTAAGCATCTGATTGGAGAGCTTCCATGGCCTTTAACATAATTGGCTGGTGCTGGGAGTCATATCATAAACTTAATTTCTATTTCCCTCTGCGTTGGTGATCATTAGGCAGGGGGTGGACTTGTAACCTGGGGGTGCAGATCGGTTGGGATAATAACCTGGGGACACTGGTCTTGTTGGGGGTGTAACCTGGAGACATAGGTCTTGTTAGGGTGAGCCTAGAGACTGGATCTAGGCTCAGGTTTTGTTGGGGGGCAACTTGGAGACTAATGCTAGGTACTGGCCTGTTCATCTACCTGAGTTCAAACTTAGGTCAGGTTCTCTAAAATGGAGACTGAATTTAAAAGATTTGGCCACTCCCTCCACCCACCCACCCACCCACCCACCCTGACTAGAAGTCCCAATCATGGGACTTCCTGAAGCTTCATGAAAACAGTAACAGGGCTGTGTCTTTGTGGTGTCCTTGGGGCATGGGTAGGGGCCCATCAGTGGGAGACAGAAGGGAGTCTTTTTTTTTTAAGACTTATTTATTTATTATATATAAGTAAGCTGTCATCACACACCCCAGAAGAGGAGAGGGCATCAGATCTCATTACAGATGGTTGTGAGCCACCATGTGGTTGCTGGGACTTGATCTCATGACTTTCGAAAGAGCAGTCAGCACTCTTAACTGCTGAGACATCTCTCCAGCCCCAGAAGGGAGTCTTGAGGCTGAATTCTCCTCCTGCTGGCCAGGGTCTTTTTCAACTACAAACAGATGCCACTGTAACTCTGTAGCACAGGGACCCTTTCAGAGAGGCTTTAGTGACCCCTGGCAGTGTCTCTTGACTAGGACCCAATCTCTGGGCTAAAGCTGGTGGAGCTCCAGAGGTGGACCTGCTTTGTGGAAAACATGAAGTTTAACTCAAACATGTTTGTGTATCCATTGGACACCCTCAGAATCGTGTAATGGCTAGCAGTCCTCTGCTTCTGTAATAACTTCTGTCGGTAGGTGAACCAAACATAACTTTAAAATGGGTGCGAGTCCCATCTGGTATGGGGAGTTTGGTACTCTATATAAGGTGAAGAGGAGAAGAGTCACCTGGTCACCATCAGTCTCTAGGGTCAATTTAATTAAGATCTCATTTAGGGTTCTATTTATCTTTTTTACCTGTCTTGAACTCTGGGGTCTGTACGCACAATGAAGTTTCTAATCAATCTCTAGAATATTAGCTGTCTTAGGGTTTCTATTCCTGCACAAACATCATGACCAAGAAGCAAGTTGGGGAGGAAAGGGTTTATTCAGCTTACAGTTCTGCATTGCTATTCATCACAAAAGGAAGTCAGGACTGGAACTCAAGAAGGTGAGGAAGCAGGAGCTGATGCAGAGGCCATGGAGGGATGTTTCTTACTGGCTTGCTTCCCCTGGCTTGCTCAGCCTGATCTCTTATAGAACACAAGACTACCAGCCCAGGGATGGTACCACCCACAAGAGGCCCTCCCCCTTGATCACTAATTGAGAAAATGCCTCACAGCTAGATCTCATGGAGGCACTTCCCCAACTGAAGCTCCTTTCTCTGTGATAACTCCAGCCTGTGTCAAGTTGACACACAAAACCAGTCAGATTACATTAGCTAATCTCTAACTTACCTGGGACACAAATGTAGGTTCATTGTCTGACCCCATAAGCTTAGAAAAATCATAACCTGAAAGAATTCCTTTCAGTACTTTCTTTGTTACCATCTGTATAACCTCTTGCTTGGTTGGGAAAGGTTTAGTCCATCCTGAAGAGTATCTATAAATAATAGCAAATATTTGTATTCCTGGTTTTACCTCTGCGACGTCTGTTTCATGATAGACTCCTGACTTGGTGCTCTGGTATCAAGAATGGAGTTCTTTTTGCTGGCAACCACATTGGTCAATTAACAGGCCTTACAGTTTTTAACAATTTCAGCTATTTTCAAATTGGCATCTTTAATTCTGATGTGGGACTGGCGGACTAAGTCCTGCATTCTCCGGGCTCCCCTATGTAAAGAGTGGTGGATCGTTTTTTTAGTATGTGGAGACCCATTTTCTCTGGTAGAATTAGTTTGTAGTCAGTGGTCCTCCATCATCTCTTATGACACTGAGACATGGGCAGGTTTTTGACCCAGATCTTCTGTCTGGTCAGAAAGTGTGGGGTCTTCTGGGTCAAGGGCAATCAAGGACATGAGGAGCCCAATTTCTAGGGCCACTCACTGGGCTGTCTTGTTGCCCTCTGGGATGGAGTTTCTTTTCCTTTCGATGTCCTGGACAGTGAATGATGACCAGCCTTTTAGGCCCCCATAGAGCCCTTAGTAGAGAGAGGATTTCCTCTTTACTTTTGATAGTCCTTCCTTCTGCCGTCAGAAGGCCTCTCTCCCTATAATTAGCCCCTCGGGTATGAGCAGTAGCGAAGGCACACCAGCTATGTCTCTTGTTTCTGTTTTTGTTTTTTTCTCACCTCCACCAGTTCAGCTTTCTGGGCTGAAATTCCTACCAGGAGTGGCTCTGCCCATATGGTCTTGGTGTTTGAGACCACCACTAGCCCAGTATACCTCTGTCCATTTTGAATGAGTCTGCTGCCTTTGGTGAACCAAGTAACCTCTGCATCCATCAAGGGGGTATTCTGGTTCCATGGATAAAAGGAGACCAGCGTCTCCAGGTTATTTCCCCCAAATCTGCACCCCACAGGTTCTAAGCCCACCCCCTGCCTAATGACTACCAATGTAGAGGGAAATAGAGATTAAGTTTATGATTTGACTCCCAGCACCAGCCAATTATATTAAAGGCCACAGCAGTTTTCCAATCAGATGCTTGCACACTCACCCCATCCGCCTGCTTGCTGCTTGCTATAAAGTCTTGCCCCAGTAGATATTCGGGGCTCCTCATTACCAAAACCATCCTGTGTAACAGCAATGTGCTGAGGGCCCAAGCTAGCTTGGAAAAATAAGGCCCTCCTGTGCTTGCATTGGATTGGTTCCTGTCTGGTTTAGGGGGTTCAACCCTTCCCGGGCGCTACAGTAACACTTGGTATTTGGAAATGAGAGAAATTTGTTCATGAGAAAAGTCAGGCCCAGGACAGAAATTCAAAAAATACAAAGTAAAGATCAGAGTCATGGCAACAGCATGTTAGTAGAGGAGTGAGGTAAGATTCTCCCCAACCCTACCCTCCTAAAAGGGTCTCTCTGTGTAGCCCTGGCTGTCCTAAACTCACTCTATAGACCAGGCTGGCCTTGAACTCAGAAATCTGCCTGCCTCTGCCTTCTGAATGCTGGGATTAAAGGCATGGGCCACCACTGCCCCGCTAGATTGTTTTCTGTGTTTTAAAAGAGTTTCCTTTATTTTTCTGATATAAATATGTTTTTATCTTATAAAATACCAAACTTTTGAAAGTCTGATGTTCCTCTCAAGCCTGTTCTGACCCAGCTAGTGAACGTGGATTCTTGGAAAATCACTGTGCCCCTACGGTGGCGCCTAGCAGTGCCGAGGGACTTGTGAGGTAGGTGTAGCTTGATGAACGAAAGGAACCAGCCCCTGCTGCACCTGCTTGGGGCCAGGAGCTCACCCAGCGGTGGTTACCTTTCTGCTACTGTGATGGTGTACTCGACCAAAAGCAACATATGGAAGAGAAGTTTATTTTGCCTTAAGGTTCCATTGGATTAGGAGTCCATCATGGCAGGCAGGCAAAGCGGCAGCATCGGGAAGCTGAGGAACCACATCATCAACTGCAAACATGGAGAGAGAGAGAGAGAGAGAGAGAGAGAGAGAGAGAGAGAGAGAGAGAGAGAGAGAGAACTATACACATGCAAAGCCGTGACCCCTTAGGGTTGAGGGTCACCTAAGACCATCACAAAACAATTTCGTGGGCCTGGAGAGATGGCTCAGCAGTTAAGAATACTGACTGTTCTTCTAGAGGTCCTGAGTTCAATTCCCAGCAACCACATGGTGGCTTACAACCATATGTAATGGGATCTGATGCCCTCTTCTGGGTGTCTGTATATACAACAAATAAAAATCTTTTAAAGAAAAGAAAAACGAAAGGAAAAAAAAACAGTTTTGTAACAGTAGTAAGTTCACAGTTATGAAGTGGAAATGAAAATAATTTTATGGTTGGGGGCTACCACAACATGAGGAATTAGGAAGGTTGAGAACCACTAAGTTAAGACCTGGTGACCCTGTCTACAAATATCTCTATGAAGGCTGTTTCTCATCCAAACCACTACAGATTCCCTACCAAGAACACACATCCTGGGCTGGAGAGATGGCTCAGTGGTGAAGAGCACTGACTGCTCTTCCAGAGGTCCTGAGTTCAGTTCCCAGTAACCACATGGTGGCTCACAACCTTCTGTAATGGGATCTGATGCCCTCTTCCGGTGTGTCTCAAGACAGCTACAATATACTCACATATATTAAATAAATAAATACATTAAAAAAAAAGAATGCACATCCCACCTTACTTGGCCTATTTAGATCCCATTCGGGTTCTGGGCGCGACCTACTTCTGGGACATACCTCAGACAAAATTAGTCCTTGCCCTGTGTGCACTTCTGCAATACTATGATGTAACAAAAGTTCTGGGGTAGGACCTCCAGCAAGGCTGATTAACTGCTTAGAACTTCAAAGACAGTGAGAAGTCGGAATGCGGTAGGGCCACAGCCTAACTATAATTTACCTTGAGCTATCCCCCGGCCCCTATTATTAACCACTCCTTTCCCACCTCTGTGTCTGCTCTAACAGTGACTATCAAATCCAGCCTTTAAAATATTTTAATATATTAGTTAATTAATCAGATTAATTCATTAAATATACTTAGTTAAATATAATATTTTAAAATATATTAACTCAGCAGACCACTGGCTTCTGCCAACCCCAAGTCTAAGATTGCCCTCAGACTGCATGTGACCTATAACAGAAGACTCCCCGTCTTTGCCCCATCCCACCTCTCTGATATTTCCATCAGTGGGTTTAAAAGTGTCTTGATTTGTGACGGTGTTTGCTCTATTACTAAAAAGGTGTGAAACGGCTTCCAAGTTGGAACATGAATTAGGGATGACCTAAATCTGTGTTCTTGGGCCATGACCAGTATGGCTCCAGAATAAACGATCGCGTATCACTGATAGGATACGAGATCAGGCTTGAGGCTTGAGGCTTGGCAAGAGATTCTCAACTTACCTGTTTGTGCTTCCTCTCTTCTTTAAAACTGCATTTTATTCTTTTAGTGCAGTCTCTGTTAGCTTCTTCGTGACATTTTGAAAATTCTTCGGGCTTGCTCCAAACTTGACAATTGATAGCCAATCACAGGTTCGTTAGGAGCAGCCGGCCCTCCTCTCTGCGAGTGCGCACTGGGCTTGGCGCCCGCCCCTCCTGGCGGCGGGAATACCCACATGCTCTCCCTTGAGTTTAAAGAAAGAATTCCTTTCCATTTGTCCTGTAGAGTGATTCTTCTGGCATGACACCTTTTGGCTTCTGTTTGTCTGAAATAGTTTTCTTTTTACCTTGCTTCAAAGGGTGGTTTTGCTGGGTACCAAGTTCTAGGTTGGCAGCTGTTCTATTTTTCTCACCCTTCTGAAGATGTGCTTTAGACGCCCCCCCCCCACCATTACGTATATAAAGAAATAAATGAAATGGATGTGTGTTGTTGTTGTTATTGATTTTGTTTTGTTTATTGACTTTGTAGAGTGTCTCTACATAGCCATGGCTGTCCTGGACCTCACAAAGATCTACTATCAATCTCTGCTTCCCAAGTGCTGGGATTAAAGGGGTGCACTACCTGGCCCTGTTTGTTTGTTGTTTTTAAGTTCGTTAAAACACACAGCCCCTGAAGTTCTCTTGAAAAACTCAGAAATTGTGGTATCATCAACCCAGGCAAAGTGGCAGATGATGGGAGGGGCTGTGCCCTCTCTCACCACTGGCTTTCAATCATGTAAGGAATACGCACTGCCAAGCTGACCTCCCCTTCCCTGAGCTGAGTCAAGTCTGGAAATAGATTCCTCGGAATCTCATGGGCCTCGCAGGGCTTCGTAGATATGCCAAACTGCTCTTCCAAGGGTCTAAGAATCACCTTGCCCCCTCCCCCAATATAAGTCACTTGTATTAGCACCAAAGAACATGATGGTGTTCAGTCTAGGAAGAACATGACGGCGTCCAGTCTAGGAATCTGATGCTGCTGTGCTTTAGAGCACAAGGAGACAAGACGTCTTTGAAAACTACTTTTGTTTGTGATAGTCGGAGAGGCTGTGTTCTGATGGAGGGGCTCCTGTCAGCTGTGCCCAGAGCTTTTAGGGCAGGGCAGGCATTGTCCACAAACATGAGTCAGCCCTGTGGCAGGGGGCAGGGAACTTTATAAGAATATGACAAGTGCCAGGCAGTGGTGGCACATGCCTTTAATCCCAGCACTCTGGGAGGCAGAGGCAGGCGGATTTCTGAATTTGAGGCCAGCCTGGTCTACAGAGTGAGTTCCAGGATAGCCAGGGCTATACAGAGAAACCCTGTCTTAAGAAAAAAGGAAAAAAAAAAAAGAATATGACAAGTGACAAGGAGCCTGGTCAGGATGGACAGAGCAGAGGAACAGGGAAAGAGAGGAAGAAAGAGATTCTTGAAGAAGCCACAGGAAAGGATTTACTTCTGAGAGGAATAACAGACTGAGGCCCAAAAAGGCCCAGGGAAATCTTGGCAATTAGGTCAGCAGTGAACAGGAGGAAGCTTTGGCAGACATGCTAAGGGAAGGGAGGGACAGAAATTAGATGATAGAGTTAAAGATCCCCACCCTTACCTTCACATAGACTCACCCTTACAGAGTCCAGCAGGCAAGGGACAACCCAGCCTAGGCTGAGATCACCCCTCCGTCAGAGGCAGGAGTGAGGGGTGTGGGGGATGGGCAAGGCTGACCTGCCAAAGCCACCTCAGGATGCACAGCTGGGGCTGAGAGCCACCCAGAGGTGTAAGAAGGCAAAGGACACACACCAGCTGTTGAGTGCACACCTGCAGGGGTGTTCTCCCTACCACAGCCTGTCTAGGTCTCAGCTATGACACTTTGTAAGCACACGGCTCTCCAGCTAATCTGGGACAGCACACCCTGGACCAACACCCAGGTGCTGCCAGGGCCTTTCCTTCTGGGTTTGCTTGCATTTGTTTTAGATTTTAAAAATTATATGTGTGTGTTTCTTTGCATGTGGCTTTGTGCTCATGAGGCGGCTAGAGGTTCCAGGTTCCCTTAGAGCTGGAGTGACGGGGGGCTGTAAGCTGTCAATGTGGGTGCTGGGAACCGAGCTCAAGTCCTCTGGGAAAGCAGGAGGCACTGATACTGCTAAGCCACCTCTCCACCCCGACCCGTTTCTAAAGCTTTTCTATGTGTTTAGCTTTACTTGACATTTGGCTGATAAATGCTGTCCTTATATACTCCTGAATTAGAATGGGGGTGGGGAAGGTGGGGGAGGACTTGGGGGGAGCACTGGAGTTGACTCTGGTGCTGATATGCTCCCAATAAAGATGGAAGATCACACTTATCTGAAAATAGCCTTCTAGGCTGGAGAGATGGCAAAGTGGTACGGAGCACTGGCTGCTCTTCCAGAGGACTTGGATTCAAGATTCAGCTCCCACATGTTAGTTCACAGCCGGTTATAATTCCCGCCCAAGGGTATCTGATGCCCTCTCGAGGCCTTTGAGGGCATTGCACGTACATGATGCAAACACAAGCAGGCAAAATACACATAAAATAATGAAATGAAAAACATTATTGCTGGGCGGTGGTGACACATGCCTTTAATCCCAGCACTTGGGAGGCAGAGGTAGGAGGATTTCTGAGTTCGAGGCCAGCCTGGTCTACACAGTGAGTTCCAGGACAGCCAGGGCTATACAGAGAAACCCTGTCTCGAAAAAACAAACAAACAAACAAACAAACAAAAAACATTATTATTAACAGCTGGGTGGTGGTGGCAGCACATGCTCAGCACTCGGGAGGCAGAGGCAGGCAGATCTCTGAGTTTGAGGCCAGCTTGGTCTACATAGTGAGTTCTGGAACAGCCAGAGTTACACAGGGGAAATACTGTCTTGAAAAACGAAACAACAAACAATTAACAAAACAACAACAAAAAAGAAAGAAAAAAGAAAATATCTTTGAGATGGGCTGTAAGTGTGGCTGGTCGCATACTTGTTTAGCATAGTCCAAAGTCCTGGATGCAATTTTCTGCATCAAATAAAACCAGACAGGATGGCTTGGGCTTGCAGTCCCAGCACTCAGAAGGTGGAGGCAAGATCAGAGGATCAAGGTGATCCTTGGCTACATAGTGAGTTGATAGTCTGTGCTACAAGAGACCCTGTCTCAAAATAAAGAAAGAAGGAAGGAAGGAGAGAAAGGGCAGAAGAGGGGAAGGAAGGGAATGAGGGAGAAAGGGTGAGAGGGAAGGGGGAGAGAAAGAAAATGTCCTTATGAGATCCAATATTGTGTATGACGGCCCCCAACACACATACACACACGTACAATGAAAGCTGGCACCTGAAAGCTCTGGGTTAGGTCCCAGGTGAGTTCTCAGGGCTCAGGCCAGGGTGACAGGTGTAGCAGTGAAAGAGGATACGTCAAGGAACACTTAGGAACAATCAGCCTGCACATCGATGATGGGTCTAAGACAGGGAGAGCTGGAAGGCTATATAGTGATGGGTGAGTTGTAGTGTCCATCTGGAGACAGGACAGTCGTCATTCAGGCCTGCGGAGACACACCGGAACACGGAGGACAGGGTAGGACAGGATTCCCACACTGGGGCTGGTGGCTGCCAGCTCCCCTTCCCACCTCTGGCTGCATCCCTGCCCATGTCTCTTACAAAACCTTTACAACACAATGAACTATCAGCTACAACTGCGCATGCTCAGAGAGAGGGGTCTGAGTCCAACAATCAGAGGTAATGTGTCACATCTTGTTCGCGAATTAACAGCAGAGAGCAAGCTCTGACTCTTCTTTCCTTCTGAATGTGCCTTAGAGTTTTTCAGGTGTCTGTGAGCATGCGTGTGCGTGTGTAATTTCCCTTGGTTTCAAAACATATAGTTGCTGGGCACAGTGGATCGGGCATTTAATCTTAGTACTCAGGAGGAAGGTAAGGGCTGGCAGAGCTCTGTTGGTTCCAGGCCAGCCTGGTCTTCATAGTGAGACCAAGTCTCAAAAATACAATATAATACAAAACCAACAAACAAAAAACCCACATGAAAAAATACAGTTGCTAAGTGTAGTGGTCCATTCTATAGTCGTAGCATTGGAGAGGCTGAGGACAAGAGACTGGTGTGAATTGGAGTCTAACTTGCACTACAGAATGAGACTATCTCTAAATAAGAGAAACAAGTTATAAAATTAATTCTTCCAGCCGGGTGTGGTGGCACACGCCTGTAATCCCAGCACTTGGGAGGCAGAGGCAGGTGGATTTCTGAGTTTGAGGCCAGCCTGGTCTACGGAGTGAGTTCCAGGACAGCCAGGGCTATACAGAGAAACCCTGTCTCGGAAAAAAAAAAAAAAACAAAAACAAAAAAAAAAACCCCAAAAAACAAAAAAAAAAAAAAAAAAACAAATTAATTCTTCCTTTTAATTTTTTAAAATTGGGCTGGAGAGATGGCTCAGAGGTTAAGAGCACTGACTTCCAGAGATCTTGAATTCAATTCCTAGCAACCAACCACATGGTGACTCACATAACCATCTATAACGAGATCTGGTGCCCTCTTCTGGCAGGCAGGCATACATGCAGGCAGAACATGGTACATAATAAACAAACAAAGCTTTACAATTAAAAAAAAGAAAGAAGGAAAGGAAGGAAGAAGGAAAGGAAGGAAGGAAGGAAGGAAGGAAGGAAGAAAGGAAGGAAAGAAGGAAGGAAGGAAGGAAAGAAGGAAGGAAAGAAGGAAAAATCAAGAAAATAAACAACTATTCTTGGGACTGGAGAGATGGCTCAGTGGTTAAGAGCACTGACTACTCTTTTAGAGGTCCTGAGTTCAATTCCCAGCAACCACATGGTGGCTCACAGCCATCTGTAAAGGGATCCAATGCCCTCTTCTGGTGTGTCTGAAGAGAGCTACAATGTACTCATATACATAAAATAAATAAATCTTTAAAAAGAAAAAAAAAAACTTTTCTTGAGACAGGACCTCCCCAGACAGCCCTAGCTGGCCTGGAACTCAGTGACTTCTGAGACGGAAGGTGTTCATACAGCTTTCATCTTTGTAAATGTATATTTGGAGGCTGGCAGATGGCTCACTGGATAAAGATCCTTGCTGCCAGGCCTGAGGCCCAGATTCGACCTCCAGGAGCCACTGGTGGAGAAGGAAAGCTGACTCCCAAGGAAGGTCCTCTGCCCCTCTACACCTGCAGCAAGTTAGCATAAAGCTAGTCAGTAAACACACACACACACACACACACACACAGAGAGAGAGAGAGAAAGAGAGAGAGAGAGAGAGATGTAATTTTTAAATCTTTAAAAATGTCTACTTTTGGGCTGGAGAGATGGCTCAGCAGTTAAGAGCACCAACCTCTCTTCCAGAGGTCCTGAGTTCAATTCCCAGCAGTCACATGGTGGCTCACAACCATCTGTAATGAGATCTGACGTCCTCTTCTGGTGCATCTGATTGCTGCAGTGTACTTATTTATAATAATAAATAAATCTTTGGTCTTGAGCGAACAAGGACTGAGCAAGCAAGGTTAACTGGAGGAGCGGGGCTGACCGGAGCGAGCGGGGCTGGCCGGAGCGAGCAGAGGTCCTAAATTCAATTCCCAGCACCCACATGAAGGCTCACAACCATCTGTACAGCTACAGTGTACTCATATACATAAAATAAATCTTTTTAAAAATGTCTACTTTCTTTGCTATTTTCTAAGTGTAGGGTTAACAAGCTTCCCAATATATACTTCAAGTGTGGTTTACAAGATTCTCTCTCCACTGTGGACCCAAACAGGCCTGGGACAATGGCTGTGGTGTTGTAAGAGTCTCCCTGACAGCCCCAAATGACAGAGAACCTGGACAGCAGGTTTACCACTGTTGTTTCTCGTGTGTGTGTGTGTGTGTGTGTGTGTGTGTGTGTGTGTAAGAAAACTACAAAAGTTAATGAGAAAGATGCTGGTGGCCCAAATGCAGTAAGTACGATAGCTAGTAGCTAATAAGCCTTTGCCTGCAATCCCAGCACTAGGGAGAGAGACGGGAGGATCCCAGTTGCGTGCTAGCTTGACAGTCTAGCTGAACTAGCGATTTCCAGGTTCAGTGTGAGAAAAAACACTATGGAGACCAATCAAAGGCCTCCATATGCAGGTGTACACATGTATATTCAAATGAACACATACACACACAAAAGCAGTGTATACATACATATATATATATATATTGGCCAATACTCATAAACATTTATACCACAGTATGAATTTTTTTCTTTACAAGTACAGGGGTTTGGTTTTGGTTTTGGTGTGTGTGTGTGTGTGTGTGTGTGTGTGTGTATGTATTTGATAGTATTTCTGAGCTCTGGGGATGCATTCTAACATAGGACCTGTAACTTTGTCCAACTTTTGTGTCCTAGACTTCTACTGTATGCAACAGTAGAAGCACACAGCCTACAGTTCAAACTGACAGATGAACAGAGCAACTCAAAACGGGAGGCAGGCAGGAAGTGAAGAAGAAAGGGAGGAGGAACTCTAAGTTATCCACAGCATAGTCAATGGTGTGGCATCAGGCAGGCAGCTCCACTTCACACATGTCAGCGAGTAAGAGGGTCCTTACCAGGGGACTGCTCACTCTCTTCATAAAGGTCCTTGGGGCCTCACCTGGGCCATCACCAGAGCCTCTGCTTCTGGTCTCTGGGCAGCTTGAACATTGTGGCATTCAAGACCACCAAAGGAAGGACACAGACTCAACGGACTGTAACTAAAGGATTTGTTGATTACTGCTAGCAGCAGGGCAACGATCTCTGAGCCAGACTTGAGATTGCTGCTTGAAGTGAGCTGAGGGATGGATTTTGAAAGGCAAGGGTCGGCCGGGCGGTGGTGGCACACGCCTGTAATCCCAGCACTTGGGAGGCAGAGGCAGGCGGATTTCTGAGTTCGAGGCCAGCCTGGTCTACAGAGTGAGTTCCAGGACAGCCAGGGCTATACAGAGAGACCCTGTCTCGAAAAAAACCAAATCCAAAAAATAAAATAAATAAATAAAATAAATAAATAAAATTAAAAAAAAAAAGAAAGAAAGAAAGAAAGAAAGGCAAGGGCCACAAGAAAAGCCCATGAATCTGCAAAAGCAAGCTGAGGCTGTTCTCTGCTCTGCCAAGATCAGGTCAAGGCAACCTCAAAACAGCCCTTGAATGTCTACACAAGCAGGTTACAGAAGCCAAAAAGTAGTTACTTGTACCACAACAAGTAGAAGGTCATGGCTGTACATTTCTGGGTGAAGATCACTGAACTTCTCTTCCAAGGACTGGAGTCAGAGACAAATGTCTAATGGGTCCCAAGATCGATGCCTAGCACAAAATGGAGTTTCATCACAGATGAGTGGAAAATGAGGCCTGTTGACTGACATACACCAACCTCAATTCCCTAATTGGAGTTAGCATTTTGGTACCGGGGCCCATCAACCCCTTATGAGTTTGGCTGTTGTGTGTCAGCCTCTGAAAAACAGACAGTGTGGGTGTGGTAACAAAGTGGTGTTTGGGATTTGAGGACCAGGAAGCTTGCCCAATGTGAGGTTATGGTGGCTGAGATAGCCTTTTTTTTTTAAAGGAAGACTCTTTAAGTGGCCCATCTCTATCAAATGTCTGAGTTTGGTGGTCGAGAATGCTTCTCCCATTCCTCTCCTTACATCTTTGTAATAGCTCTTCCTGGTTGACAATATCTGGAATGAACTACAATCCAGAATTGGAGGGCTCACCTGTGATCCAGATCTTGAGGCTGAAGACACAGGTTTTTGACATGGATCTTGGCATGGAGATCTTGAGGCATAGTGGCTGTGAAAAGCTTAGGCCCAGCCCGGTGGTGGGGCTCACACCTTTAATCCCAGCACTTGGGAGGCAGAGGCAGGAGGATTTCTGAGTTCGAAGCTAGCCTAGTCTACAGAGTGAGTTCCAGGACAGCCAGGGCTACACAGAGAAACCCTGTCTCAAAAAACAAAAATAAAAACAAAAACAAAAACAAAAAACAAAAAACAAAAAAAGAAGAAAAGTTTAAGCCCGGGCAAGGTAATTTTAATTCTAGAAGACTGAGGCAAGGAGATCTCTGAGTTCAAGGCCAGCCTGGGGCAAGTCCCAGATCCAGGCATGGTGGTACACACCTTTAATCTGAGCCACATCTTCCCCTGGAGGCCTACATAAGGACATTGGAAGAAGAAAGAGTCACTTTTCTTTGACTGTTTGCACTGACTTGCCAGCACATCCGTTGGAACCTACTTCTATAGAAGACCAACTGAAACAACCAGCCATTGTTGGGAAGTTAGACTACAGACTGTAAGTCATCATAATAAATTCCCTCAATGAAGAAAGACATTCCATATGTTCTGTGACTCTAGAGAACCCTGATACACCCTTCCTTCTAGTTAATGTACTTCTCATCCATCCCTTCTGGACCCCATTGTTACTCAGCCAGCACAGACCCCCACTTTCCTTGAGTCCTCCAAGTGACTGGAAGGTCTCCTAAAGTCTCATCTTGCTCTACTTCCAAACCTTTCTCTGCCACAATGTAGAGAATGCCCCTTCACGTGTGTTTGTGTGTCTCTGTGTGTGTCTGTGTGTGCGCACTCCCCTGGAGCTGTTGGTGTTCAAACTGTAACAAGGAGCCAGGCAGTGGTGGCACAGCACTCTGGGAGGCAGAGGCAGGCGGATTTCTGAGTTCGAGGCCAGCCTGGTCTACAGAGTGAGTGCCAGGACAGCCAGGGCTATACAGAGAAACCCTGTCTTGAAAAAACCAAATCCAAAAAACCAAACTGTAATAAGGGTGTTGAGAACTTAACTCTGGTCCTCTGGAAGAATACTGAGCCATATCTCTAGTCCCAGGTTTTATTTTGTGAGGCAGGGTTTTGTTGTACAGCCCAGGCTGGCTTCAAACTCTAAATCCTCCTATCTTGGCTCCCAAATGCTGTGTGTGTGTCACCATACTCTGGATGAATCTCATTTCAACACTCCCCTTTAAAAGACTTTCAGTAGGGGCTAGAGAGATGGCTCTGTACTTTAGAGCACTGACTGCTCTTCCAGAGGTCCTGAGTTCAATTCCCAGCAACCACATGGTAGCTCACAACCATTTGTATTGAGATCTGATACCAGTTCTGGTGTGACTGAAGACAGCTACAGTGTACTCACTCACATACATAAAATAAATAAATCTTAAAAATAGACTTTGAGCAGACACTGGCTCCATTACACTTTGGGGAGCATGCCCACACTGCATGGAGTCCCGACACCTGTCACAGCTCCCTGCTTGAAAGCTGACGCTCCCCACCAGTCACTGCAACACCTTCCTACACCACGCACCAGCTCCCCTCCATGGCCCCCTTCCCCAAGAAACCCATTCTAGGTCACTGTTAACTTTTCCTGGGGAGACAAATGTCTACCCACCCCAGATAGGGCACCAAAGACAGACCTATGAGGCCTCTGCAACCTTCTTGGCCTGCAGAGTCACAACAGCAGAGATAGGCAAAAGGCAGTTCTGCTCAGCACAACTCAGTAGCCAGTGTCAGTTCAAACCTTGGGTGTCTGACTCCGTTTATTTCAGGCATATTTAAGGAAAGCGCAGCTTAGTGAAAATTATTCTGGTGATAATTAACTCAATCCCAACCCCATAACAAAGCACACATAAACCTCTTTGAGGAAAAAAAGTAAGCCACATACAGATCAGACATGATGACATTGAAATTATATTTCAAGTCTTTAAAAATAGATTTTATAGATTGACCGGGCGGGGGGGGGGGGGCGGGGGGAAGAAAATTTATTAGTGTTAGAAAATCTGCAGCACACAAATAATGCAAAGTTCACCGGGCTAGAAAAGACAACCTCTAGGTGGCCGATGGTGGCAATACCTAGTGCTTCTAATTCCAGCACTAGGGAGGCAGAGGCAGGTGGATCTTGTGAGTTCCAGGACAACCAGGCTACACAGGGAATCAGCAGTTAAGAGGTCCAACCACATGGTGGCTCACAACCATCTGTAATGGGATCTGATGCCCTCTTCTGGTGTGTCTGAAGACAGCTACAGCGTACTCATAAACATAAATAAATCTTTAAAACAGGCTGGGCGGTGGTGGCGCACGCCTTTAATCCCAGCACTAAGAAGGCAGAGGCAGGCAAATTTCTGAGTTCGAGGCCAGCCTGGTCTACAGAGTGAGTTCCAGGGCAGCCAGGGCTACACAGAGAAACCCTGTCTTGGGAAAAAAACAAAACAAAATAAAACAAAATAAAATCTTTAAAACAACAATGAAAAAGTAAGCACACACAGTTTGCACTCCAGCCTCTAGAAGGAGAACAGGCGTTGCATTCCTTCTCTTGAAGAACAACCCTGTATGCCTAACATTCTGGGTTCCCCTGGTCTGTGAGTACAGAGACCTCCATGCCCCCTACACAGTTCAAAGCAGAGAGTTCGCCCATTTCTAGCTTGGTGAACCCATGAGCTTGCTGTGTTTTCTAATAGAACTATGTTGAATGTTTGCTCATGTGACCTGCTCCAAACAGCCGCATCACCAGAAAGTCTCACCCATTGTGATGAGGCCCTATTACTGCATAGGCGGAGGCTCACAATCACTTAATCTACTCCATATTACCAATGTCTTTGTCTGTACCAGGTGCTTCTAGGTTCTTGATGTATCCTGTGGAGAACTTACACATCTTACACACACACACACAGAGAGAGAGAGAGAGGGAGGAGAGAGAGGGAGAAGAAGGGGGAGGGAAAAGAGAGGGGACAGGGAGGGAGGGAGAGAGAGAGAGAGAGAGAGAGAGAGAGAGAGAGAGAGAGAGAGGAGAGAAGAGATCTGGAGCTTCCTTAGTGGGCCCAGGAGGAGAAGTTGGCTGTTAAGGGGCGACTGTAGGTGGTTTTCGGTTCCAGTTGACAGGCATGGGTCGCATAGCTTTTGTTGACTGTACGTGTCCTGTCCTGTGATGTTTCTGATGGCAATCACAGGTATGTTCAATTATGCAGTGGCATAAGATAGTAGAGTTTTCTTTTAAAAGTTGATTTTGACTCAGTCCACCTTCCTACATATGTACCCCCAAACCAGTCTGAGCTGGATTGACCCTCAAACCCCTACTCTCAGGATACATTCCAGGATGCTCGACCACAAATGAGGCGTGACTAAGGGTTGGTAAGCAGCTGCAGGTCTGAGTGACCACACTGCTATTGGAGAGGGATTTGTGTGCAGCTCAGTGCGGTTGGGGCCCTGGGTTGCTAAGTGGGTGGGAAAGGGTGTGTGTATAGACCAAGCTATGTAGAGTCCCTGGTTGCTAAGCAATCCCTGTGATTGCTGGTGTCATATATACACTAGCAACATCCAAGACCAGACACCGCCGGAGCATGCAGGAGTCTCCTGAGCCCTTCCTTCTGTGAAACGATGCCAACAATTCCAATCTGTCTGAGCGGTGATTGTGGGGACACATAGCTGTTCTCACAGAGATGGCAATGGCTGCTGCAACCTGAGGACAGTATTCCACGACACCCATTCCAAGTGGGCGTGGCCAGAACCCTCTTTTTTCCCTCAGTGAGGACTGGACAATTGGGCCTCTCGGGGAGAAGAGTCTTCTCTTGTGACTCTGTTATGCCATGGGTAACTACTTTGCCTGTGAAAAACTTCAGAAGGATGTGTTAAGTCAGTATGAACGCTGGGTTCAATCCCTGGCATTATACAAACTGTGCAACTGCACACAGGAGGATCAGAGGTTATCCTCTGCTATATTGTGAGTTTGAAGCTAGCTTGGGCTATAGGAAACCCTTTCTTGAATTAAAAAAGCAAACAATTTTTTTTAAACAAAAAACATGTTGTCAGGCATGGTGGTTCACACTTGGAATCTCAGCATTTGGGAAACTGAGACAGGAGAACTACTGTGAGTTTGAAGAAGCCAAATCAATCAAGAAAGAGCACAGTGTGGCTTCTGTGTTCCAGGTTAGAGAGTTGAGGCTTTGGTTAACTGGTTCCTTCCTGGGGTTCCCAGACTCCTCCTGTGCTGCCCCTTTGCAGAACACAGCACCAGCACTGCCTGGCTCATCCGGATCCTGGACAAGTCATAGAGGAAGGCAGGAACCAAGGGAGGGAGCCGCTTCCCTCCTACACTGCCTCTTGCAGCAGGGTCTGGGAATCCCCGGCCCAGGCCTCTGCTCTGTTCCTGGGCGCACTTGACCATCTGGCCAGAAGCAGGCAAGTTTAGACCCATTCTCAGGCCCAGACAGGAAGATTCCTTGTGCATGATGTCACCTGCTCAGCTCATCTTCAGAGCATTCCCTAGCTACAAGGAACTGAAGTTTGACTATAGGTTTTTTTTCCCTCTTTGAGGGAACACTGCTTTGAAGAATATATAGTATGTTTTATTTTTTAAATATTGAAAATGCTCCATATCCTGAAATATTTAAAATATTTAGCCAATATTTAATTTTTAAAACTTTAAATTAAGATATATTTTACCAAGAATATTTGTGTGTGTGTGTACCACACATGTGGAGGTCAGAAGAGGGTAGAAGACCCCTTGGAACTGCAGTTTTAGATGGTTATATTCTGGAAATCAAACCTGGTTCTCCTGCAAGAGCAACAACACTTTTTTTTTTTAAAAGATTTATTTATTTATCATATGTAAGTACACTGTAGCCATCTTCAGACTCACCAGAAGAGGGCATCAGATCTCATTACAGATGGTTGTGAGCCACCATGTGGTTGTTGGGATTTGAACTCGGGACCTTCAGAAGAGCAGTCAGTGCTCTTAACTGCTGAGCCATCTCTCCAGCCCAGCAACAACACTCTTTCCTGATGAATCATTTCCCCAGCCCCATATTTTTAAAATTAAGGTATTTTTAGGTGATACATTAAAACATAAAAATTGGGCTGAAGAGATGGCTCAGCAGCTGAGAACAAGTGCTACCCTTACAGAGGACCCAAGTTCAGTGTCTGGTACCTGCATCAGGCAGCTCACAGACACAACTCCAGCTCCAGGGGACCCAGTAGCCTCTTATAGCGTCTATAGGCACTCAAATCACATCCACACACAAATAACATCATACATATGTAAGATAGATAGATAGATTGATAGATAGATAGATAGATAGATAGAGATATCAACCTGAAGTCTGATATACATATATGTTATATAGTGTGTATATACATATCACATATACACACACACACACATATATATATATATATATGATACATGTATTTATTATGTAGTATATTATGCAGTGGTTGTATTTGTTTCAAGAAATTTTCCTGAAGGCTAACCCTTAGAGTACAAAGAGTACAGGAAACAAGACAGTTCTGGGAATTTAGGGGACAGGAACTGGAGCCAGCTGACACACTCTATCTGAGGGACATCGCTAGCTGAGGACATTAGCAGTAATCCTGTCACTCAGAAACATCCAGTTACACTCTGTCTCAGAGTATAACTACTGGTCTCCTGGCCTTTGTCTCATGGTTTCTACAAATTATAAGGCTGCCACAGATACATGGAAAACACAATAGTTTCTTTTTTTTCTGTGATTGTCTAAGCCATAAAAAAAAAAATCCAGCAACCTTTTCCAATGTCTGTCTCCTGATTTCTTTTGGAATACAGGACAACTGAGGTGGCAGTTACAGAGAAGACAAGAGGAATTCTAGATTCTAGTCCTTGGGGAACAGAGGCCGGCCTTTCAGAGTGACCCTGGGCAAGGTGTCCTACCAGAAAGTCTTCTCACAGCCTCTCTAGAGCAGCGGGTCCAGCCAGGCATATTTTTTGGAAGACAAGAGGGGCGCTCGCTGGTGAAAATACTGATCTTCATCTTACTCTTAGTTATGACTTGGGAAAATTCTAGAAATGAAAGAACTCAGGATGGGGAGGATTTGGGCACCTTGGGTCAGTCTCCCACACCCTAAACCCTTCGCCCTCCAGCAGGTGACGGTCTGTTGAGGACAGATGCCGTCCCAGCACAGGGTGAGACTTGTGCAGTGTACAGGGCTCACATTGAGCAGCAGGCCCGTTTCCACCTGTGCCCTGGGATCTTCCCCGAGCTCCCCTTTTCTTCTCTCAGGTCCTCTCCCTCTCCAGACCTGCCCAAGCTGTTCGCTGGTGGCCATGCCTGCAACGTCCATCTGAGAAAAAGCCCCAGGCCGGGCGGTGGTGGTGCACGCCTGTAATCCCAGCACTTGGGAGGCAGAGGCAGGTGGATTTCTGAGTTTGAGGCCAGCCTGGTCTACAGAGTGAGTTCCAGGACAGCCAGGGCTATACAGAGAAACTCTGTCTCAAAAAAACCAAAACCAAAACCAAAACAAAAACAAACAAACAAAAGTCCCTGACCTGTCAGCCAGTGTATCTTCCACAGAGATGCCAAGAAAGTGTGAGCTAGTGAGACAACTCAGGGGGTAAAGGCACTTGCCACCAAGCCAGACAGCCTGAGGTGAATCCCTGGGAGCCACACAGTAGAAGTCAAGAACTGGGACTGGAGAGATGGCTCAGCGATTAAGGGCATTGACTGCTCTTCCAGAGGTCCTGAGTTTAATTCCCAGCAACAGCATGGTGGCTCACAACCATCTGTAATAGGATCTGATGTCCTCTTCTGGTGCATATGAAGACAGTTACAGTGTACTCATATATATATATATATATATATATTTTTTTTTTTTTTTTAAAGTCAAGAGCTAAGCCGGGCGGTGGTGGCGCACGCCTTTAATCCCAGCACTTGGGAGGCAGAGGCAGGTGGATTTCTGAGTTCGAGGCCAGCCTGGTCTACAGAGTGAGTTCCAGGGCAGCCAGGGCTACACAGAGAAACCCTGTCTCGGAAAAACAAAAAACAAACAAAAAACAAACAAAAAAAAAAGTCAAGAGCTGACTCCTGACTCCTGTTAAGATGTAAATGAGATATGACAAGTCTCTGGGGTCAGGCTCCAAGGTGTCAGAGTTTAATGACTGAAGTTTGGGAATGCCCGCCCACCCTTGCTTTTGGCCTTTTTTTTGTTTTCTCTATATCCATCCACTCTGAGCATGGACGGACCCTGCTTTGCATGGCTGACCCAGCTGTCAGTCATAAAAGGCTTGTGTGGGGGAGGGGGCGTATCTTAAGAGGCTGAAGACAAGACTGACATCAATGGAAGGTCAAGAGCTCCTAGATGGCAGGAGGCAGGCGCCAGAGCTGATGGGAGTTGTTGATATCCCTGGGCAGTACAAATTGGAGATCTGCAGCTTAATGGCCTGTAACCTGGAAGATACCACGCTCACGGAAGGGATGAAAGGAGGGAGAGTTATCCCCGTGAGCGGATCCAGGGGCGAGGGTACGGGCAGCCGGTCTTGCCTGTCCTTCTGCAGGCATGCGTCCTCTTAGGCTTTCTGTATTTTCAGTCTTTTGACTGCAGTTCGCACTGTCTTAGTTACTTTTCTATCGCTGGGATGAAGTGGCCAAGGTCAAGGCAACTTAAACAAGAAAGAATTTGTTGGGGCTCACTGTCGGCTTGCACTTTCTCTCAGCTCTAACTTTAATAATGGTTCTTTTTGTTTTGTTTTTTGGATTTGGTTTTTTTGAGACAGGGTTCTCTGTATAGCCCTGGCTGTCCTGGAACTCACTCTGTAGACCAGGTTGGCCTCAAACTCAGAAATCTGCCTGCCTCTGCCTCCCAGAGTGCTGGGATTAAAGGCGTGTGCCACCACCGCCCAGCTTTAATAGTGGTTCTTAAGGGCTGGAGAGATGGCTCAGCGATTAAGAGCACTGGCTGCTCTTCCGAAGGTCCTAAGTTCAAATCCCAGCAACCACATAGTGGCTCACAACCATCCATAATGAGATCTGATGTCCTCCTCTGGTACGTCAGAAGACAGCTACAGTGTATTTACATATAATAAATAAATAAATCTTTAAAAAAATAATGGTTCATAAATGATTTAACTTCCCTTCTAGCCCACCACCCAGGAGAAGAAAGGTTATTAGGATACAGGGAAAGTGGACCTGTTTAGAAATGGTTCTTTGGAGCAAATCCCATCTGTGTTGTCAGGAAATCAGCAGTTCAGTTCACAGGTCAGCAATGGCAGCTCGATCCACTCGAAAATACTTCACAGATATATTAGCAGTCCAGTTCAGTAGTGTTGGCGGTGGCACAACCTAGCAGGAACGAATGGCCAGGCTTCAGCCAGATGGGCATGAGCCAGCCTGAGGGATTAGGACCATCAGGGATGCCAGACGAGTTCTTGGCTGTACCTCTCTCAACAATGTAATGATCAGAGAAGACCAAGAAGCATTGCCCAACTAGCTCTACAAGCAAACCTCTCCCACAGTCCTATTTATACGCCCTCCAAACATCACGTGTCCTCCACGGGGCTTTATCACCAGGTGTCTTGCCTTAGCACGAGAGTCTTAGTAAAAAACTCCAGGTGAGTCTGTATCAGCTGACATCACTCCGCCAACAGGGCCCAAGTCCTCAGAAGCAGCAAGAAGCTACCAGCACACCACAAGAAGCTTTCTGGTGTTTCTCTATGGAGTCATGACAAATCGAGTTCAACAATGCATGTAAGGCAAACCAATACATGTGTGTTGTTATAGAAGAATCCTTCATCATGTGTTCTTTTACATGCTTGCTTTAGCAAAACACCCTTTCACCTGCATCTCCACTTCAGCAAGACATTCCTTCATGTGTTTGCCCCAGCAAAACACCATCCAACACAACTGACTTTCCAAAGAACCCTTAAGTTTCCACTTCAGCTTGCAGTTTCAGAGGGTGAGTCCATGACCACTGGAAAGCATGGTGCAAGCAGGCAGGCACTGCGTAGGAACAGCAGTTGAGACCTTATGTCTTGAGATACAACCACAATGCAGACTGGGCATAGCATGCATAGGCTTTTGAAACCTGAAAGCCCAGCCCCAGTGACACTTGTCCTCTGTTTAAAAAACAAACCGGCACATTCCTGAACTTGTGCCAGCAACTCTCGGCCCCTCCACCCCCCTTCACCCCCACCCCCACCCCCACCCCGAGTCTGGTTGGCCAAGCACTAGTGGGTAATGGCCGATCTATTGTTATCTTGTGGAGACTCTCTGGCCTGGAGCTCCCGAAACATCTCCACCCAGCTCAGATTCCCGCTACCACGCCAGCCCTGTGCTTCAAACGCCCCACAACCTTTGTGGTGCACCTCAAACAAACCCATGCTTTGCTAAGTTTGTCTCGCGGTTCCCTCTCTTCCTCCATCCAACCCAGAAGTCCTGCCTACTCGCCCAGTGATTGGCTTCTTTATTCATTAGGGGATTGGCTCACAAGAAGTCACCTGAGTAAATGACTCACTCCTTGTCTGCAGCCCCTCCCAGGAGAGGAGAATTGGCATCAAAATACAAACAGCACCTGGCCCATCCACAACAGTCCTCCAACAAGGCTGCATCTCCTAATTCTTCCCAAACACAAACACTTCCACCAACTGGGGACCAAACATTTAAACATGTGAGCTTCTGGGGCTCATTCTCATTTAAACCACCACAGGTATTGTGTCTACAGTTGACTGGCATAGACACAGCATCCTTCTCCTAGGGCCAGGTAGGTACCATGTTGTGCCACCATAAGCATAGCAAAAGCATACAGTTTGTTTTTTGTTTAAATTTATTTATTTTTTTACTTATTCACTTCACATCCCACTCACAGTTTTGGAGTACTTCTGAGACAAGAAACTCAGCTTGGTCTTGTAAGGTCTTGAAGACTATTGAGATCTGGTCTAGTTTCATAGCTAATTGGGCCAATATAAGTTTTGCTAATCATAAGAAGCCAATCTGGGCCGGGCAGTGGTGGCACCCGCCTGTAATCCCAGCACTCTGGGAGGCAGAGGCAGGCAAATTTCTGAGTTCGAGGACAGCCTGGTCTACAGAGTGAGTTCCAGGACAGCCAGGGCTGCACAGAGAAACCCTGTCTCGAAAGAAAAAACAAAAAACAAAAAAAACCAAAAAAACAAAGAAGCCAATCTGAAGCCAGGAATATTCTATAATCTAGCACTTGGAAGGTAAGAGACAGTGAGTCAG
This sequence comes from Apodemus sylvaticus, assembly GCF_947179515.1. Classification (NCBI taxonomy): domain Eukaryota; kingdom Metazoa; phylum Chordata; class Mammalia; order Rodentia; family Muridae; genus Apodemus; species Apodemus sylvaticus. Next base: position 45,290,593 of record NC_067481.1, read on the forward strand.
AAGTTCAAGGTCATCTTCAACCCTATAGTGATCATCCAAGGACTGCCTGGGCTACATGAAACCATTTTTTTTTTTTTTTTTGGTTTTTTGGATTTGTTTTTTTTTTCGAGATAGGGTTTCTCTGTGTAGCCTGTCCTGGAGCTCACTCTGTAGACCTGCTGGCCTCAAACTCAGAAATCTGCCTGCCTCTGTCTCCCAGAGTGCTGGGATTACAGGTATGTGCCATCACCACCTGGCTACCACCAAATATTTTAAAAACAAACTATAAAAATCTGAATTCACTTACTCTTTGTCAACTGGATACGTCTGAGAAAAGGGAACCTCAAGTGGAAATGTTTCTGCATCAGCTTGGCCTGTAGGCCATGACTGTGGGGCATTATCTCGATTGCTAATTGATAGGAAAGTCCAGTTTACTATGGGTGATACATCCTATACACATGGGCCTGTACAAAAAGCCAGCTGAGCAAGCCAGAGGGAGCACACCAGTAAGGACACTCCTCCTAGCTTTCTGCTTCAAGCCTCTGCCTTGAGTTCCTCCTGCCTTGGCTTTCCTGGAAAAGGGACTATAACCTGTGACCTGAAATAAACCCTTTCCTTCCCAAGTCGCTTTTGGTTATGTGTTTATCATAGCATCAGAAAGCAAACTAGAACAGAAGGATATTACTGGACAGCCTTCCCAGGCAGAAAGCTCCCTAAAGGGCACAGGGAGTGGCTGACTGTAGTTACCACTCGGATTTAGGCTGGCTTGAAAGCAAGGATGTGGTTGCTCTCCATCCAATTAGTTGGAAGACCAGGGATCAAAACGAAGCTGTCAGCGCTCTTCAGCACCGTGCCTGCCTGCTGCTGCCACCCTCCCCGCCATGATGATGATGGACTCTACCCTTCTGAACTGTGAGTCCCAAACGAGCTCTTCCTTTTGTAAGTCTTATTGCAGCAATAGAAAAACAACAAAGACAGATGGGATCAGAGTTCTAGGTGGAGATGAGGCTGATGACAGAGAAGCTAGTGGTTGGGTAGGTTCTTATATAAAGGAGGAATCATGGAGACCGTCATCTGGGACTGAGTCTTGTGGGGGTGGGTTAGTGTAAGAGGGTCTAGCAAACTACCGTGATGGTTGGCATTGACTGTCAACACGACAGGTTGTAGCAACATCCACGAAACAAACCTCTGAGTGTCTCTGTGGGTTTCTAGACTGGATTAACTGAGGTGGGAAGACCCAGCCTAAATGTAGGCAGCACCTTTGTGCAATCTGGGTACAAAGGTGAAGGTGACCCAAGCACAGCATGGCAGCCCTCCCCCTCCCCCCATGCTTCCTGACAGTGGATGCTCCTGCATCAAGATTCCCCACCAGCCCCCCAGCCCCCTGTGAGTGTGTCTATACCTTCAAACCTCAAGCAGAAGTAAACTCCCCTTCTCAAAGATGCTTTGCCAAGCGTTTGGCCACAGTAGTGAGAAAAGTAATTTACACAGACCTTCATGACATCCTTCTCATATCTGAGGCTCCCACTGTGAGACTGTAGAGGTTTGGCTCCCAGGGATTTCAGACTTTTCCCTAAATTATTGGGAAAGAGATCAGCTGAAGGATGTAGCTATAGCTTAATATGCCACGAGGTGGGCAGCACTCCTGATCTGGAAGTGGGTACCAGGGCCAAATTTTGTTACAAAGGAAAGTAATCTGTTGGGATTTATCTTTTTCTTTTTAAGGATTTGAAAATAAGATGCAGAGAATACATACCAGAGGTGTGTCAGAGGGGATGGAGAGCACATAAGGCCCGTTGCACGAGTCCAACCAGAGGTGCAGTGGATCTTCTATCGTCAGGGACAAGACCTAATCTTAGCCCTTTGACTTGGCAGGGATGGGCATGTTCTACACTGAGAACACAGACCCCCCCTGACTGATGAGGTAAAATCTGGTCTCACTCTGGAGCCAAACTCATCCAGCTAGTCAGACTGGACTGACCTTGAAGGAAAACTTTACAAACTGTACCCATCCAAGAGCCAGTTGTGACGAAAAGAAGACTCAGTATCCTGGAAGAAGTGAACACCTGGTTACCTGTATTTCTCTTGGATTGAGAGGTCAACCTGGGAGGGGGAAATCTCAGGTACAGACACTATCAACTTGGTCCCCTCCCCCTCTGAAGAGCAGAGGCAAATGCAGGGACCCAAAAGATGTGAGAGGAGCAAGAAGAGGGGTCCTTGCAACATGCAGACTCACCCTGGACCAGCCCCTGCCTGTTTTGTCCTGCTGAGCATGAGAGAGGCTCCAGGAGGAGGAACAGCCTCTTAACCTCTGGCACCTTCCACTTCCCAGTTGCTTTTAGGTCTCATTTAGCTGTAGCCAAAGCCAGCAGAGCCCTTCAGTGATATAGAAATAAGGCCCTTTGCAAGGGGCTGGAAAGAACTTCTTAGCTTGTGACTTGACGTGCAATGGCAGTCTTCAGTCCTGGATTTCATGTCCACCAGAGAGCCACCCCAGCCAGAGACCTTCAGTTGCCCACAGGCCCCTCGGATAGCTACCACAAGCACCAGAGTGAAGAGGGGCCCAGAGAGACAAGGAGACAGTTCTCTACATGGCTACAGAGGCTTCACTAAGAATGATGCTGATTAGCAAAGGGAATAGAGTAAATGTATTTAGTGGACCACAAGAGACATCAAAGGCTTTAATAAGGAAAATATATTGCAGAGATTGGAGAGGTGGCTCAGTGGTTAAGAACACTAGTTGCTCTTTCTAATGACCGGGGTTCAGGGGGTTCAGTTCACAGGAGCCCACATGGCAGCTCACAACCGTCTGTAACTCTAGTATCAAGGGATACAGCACCATCTTCTGGCCTCTGAGGCACTGCAAGCATGTGGTGCACATACACACAGGCAAAACACCCACACACATAAAATAAAAATGAAATATTCTGTGTGACAGACACAGAGGGCAAATTAATGGTTGTTCTTTTATTACAGTTAATGGAAGTGCCCCAGTCTTATCTGTAGGATCGTATTTGGGTAGATATGCATCTTATCACCTTATCAAGTAGTAAAATTTACAGCAACAGTTATATTTCCTGAAGTTGTTCATTCAGGCTAAGTGGGGCATTAGGTCACCAGGACTTAGGCTCTAAAGGTTTTTGGTTTTTGGGGTTATTTTTTTTCTTTGTTTTTTTAGACTGTTGTATTTGAGACAGGGTTTCTCTGTGTAGCCCAGGCTGTCCTGGAACTTACTATGTAGACCAGGCTGACCTTGAATTTAGAGATTTGCCTGCTTCTGCTTTCCGAGTGCTGGGATTAAAGACAGTTTACAAATCATTAGGGTCAGGCTCCAATGGAGTTCAGGTCTGATTGTCACAATATGAGAATTAATCTTACCATTGTCCTTTTCATCCTTTTGAGTATAGCAAACTGTGGGACATCTTGATAAGACCCAGCTAGGATAGGGTCACTACTGGGCGTGTGTGGCTGATCTTTGCAACTTTGTGGGTTCTTCATTTTCCCATCCTTCCCCCCAGCCCCAGCCAGGTTTCACTTCCTATCATTACACAGGAGAGAAAAAGGTTAGAGGGCAGAAGAGAAATAGAGATCGTTGAATATCATTTCTTTCTTCTTGAGCACAACTACTAACAAACTGCATCAGCTCCCCTGAATGACCAACAACCACCTACACCACCTCTCAGAAAAGTACCCTTTGAAAAGTTCCCAGAACTGGGCGGTGGTAGCCGCACACCTGTAATCCCAGCACTTGGGAGGCAGAGGCAGGCGAATTTCTGAGTTCGAGGCCAGCCTGGACTACAGAGAGAGTTCCAGGACAGCCAGGGCTATACAGAGAAACCATGTCTGGGGGGGGGGTGGAGTTCCCAGAATTCCAAATGTCATACAATTGCAGGAACTATCTGCAGCTGGCAAAAACACACCTCTGCTAGGGCACGAGGCAAATCATGGTCAGATGCTGCTTCAGATGGTCTGAAGCAGCCCCATATCCCTACAACTAGGATCAAAACAAAAACACATTTTTATAACGTTTCTGTGGGTTTGTTGTTGTTTTGTTTTGTTTTGGAAACAGGTTTCTTTGTTTAGCCCTGACTGTCCTGGAACGCACTCTGTAGAACAGGCTGGCCTCGAACTCATAGAGATCCACCTGCCTCTGCCTCACAAGGCTAACATTAAAGGCATGTGCAACCATGCTTGGATTATTTCCTCTTTTTTCCCCAGGTTTTTTTGGCTTTTATGGATTTGGTTTTTTCGAGACAAGGTTTCTCTGTATAGCCCTGACTGTCCTGGAGCTCATTCTGTAGACCAGGCTGGCCTTGGACTCAGAAATCCGCCTGTCTCTGCCTCCCAGAGTGCTGGGATTACAGGCGTGTGCCACCACTGCCCGCTTATTTCTATATTTTAAAATGAAACCAAAATTCTAGAAATTTCAGTAAAGGCATGAGATTGTGCTAGGTGGTTTTGGGGAGTACTCAGGGAATCAGGTCCGCTCTGGGTTGAGCATCACGAAGAAGCAAGAACAATCTGACGACTGATCATCCTGACTCTTCTTATATAGAGAGCTGAAGGAGCAAAGCCGACTGGAGCTGGGCTGGGTCAAAGGGCGTTAGTCATTTGTGCTGGCTCAGGGGTAAGGCGCCTAATGACTTTCAGTTGCATGGTGTCCTTGTGTTTGTTTTGATATATTGTGGTCACAGAGTCACTTCAACTCTGTCACAGTCATCAAAAGAATATGACATTAAAGATACTGGTAGCCAGGCCCATACAACGATCAGCTATCCAGGTTAGCCCAGCATGCAGTCCTTTCAATGCTAAAACTAGGAAAGCTGGGGCAGCTGGTAACCTTCCTTATCAGCCACTGACAAGCTATCAGAATCTTTTTATCTTCTGTCTTTCTCCCTTAATACAGTGATTCTTCACAGAGTACTTGTCAAGCCCTTCCTGGCCACTAGAATATATCTGACATGCACGTGTATCCATCCAGCACAAATACCAATACTCATAAATGAATTCAGTACACAGTGAATTCAAGGTCAGCCAGAGCTACAAGAGATTCTATGTTTAAAAAAAAAAAAAAACATTCTCTCCCCCTGCCCAGCTGGAGAGCTGGCCCTGCCCCTCACTGGCTACAGCACTCAGAGGGCAGGTCCTGTGTCTTGCCTGGGCAGCACAGTAGAGCTGGTCCTGGTAGCAAAGGAGTCAGTGAGCCAGCCCGGAGGGCATAGAGTGGGAGAGCTGGCCCCACCCTGTGCCAGCTGTGGCATTGGGTGAGCTCTCTGGGGCAGTGGTGGAAAGCTCACCCTGGTGGTGTGGGTGTGGGAGAGCTGACAGGCTGACCAAGTTACCCACACCCACATCCAAGGCTTTGAGTTGGCCCACCGCAGCATTTACCTCAGCTGTGAACTGCTAGAGCAGGCGAGGGGGCTGCAGGTCCAAAGCTGCAGGATCTCCATGACACAGGGCAACAACAGGATATCCCGGAGGAGTCCCAGTGAGGATCCAATACTGATGGTGTAGCAGAAGTCAGAGCCCTCAGACAAGACCAATGACTCATTGCAATGAACATTTGCAAGTAAAGATGTGTGGACAAAAAGGTACACTGTGACACACACTGTGACACACTACAGCTTCCACAATGAGGTGGGTTGGTTCTGTTTTTGTTTGGGGAGGGTTTTTTGTTTTTTTATTTTTTATTTTTTTATGGGGATGTTGCAAGGATGGAGGGTGAATATGAAGGGAAGGGGAGATGAGTGGGATTGGGGTGTGCATGATATAAAATTTACAGAGTCAATAAAAAGTTTATATAAAAGATTCTCATATGCACACATATATTAAAAACACATAAGTCGCCTCTTCCTATTCACATCTCTCTCTCTCTCTCTCTCTCCCTCACACACACACACATACACACACACAGAGAGAGAGAGAGAGAGAGAGAGAGAGAGAGAGAGAGAGAGAACGCACCAAGCATCCATTCTGTGTATATGCATAATGAGGTTTTGGTCAATGATAGATCATGTATACAGTGGTAATCCTAGAATGTTTTTGTTTTGCTTGGAATACCTCACTATGTAGCTCAGGCTGGGCTTGAACTCCTAACCTGCCTGCCTTAAACTCCCAAACACTGGCACCACTATCCATAGTTAGTAGTCCTGTAAAATGATACCACCTGCTGACATTAGCCGGTCCAGTTTGTGCAAGTGCACTCTGTATTTGCACAGTGGTGGAATTGCTCAACAAGACATTTCTCAGAACATACCTCCATTATGAAGTGACACATGACTCTATGCCGTAAGTCCCACATGCATGTGAATCTAAGCGTACAGACGACACACCAGAGGTAAGCATGTAACTAAGGCCATCAGAGAGATGGTAATGTGCGCCGGCCAGACAGCAGCGAGAGCCCGGTGAGTGGGCCCGTGTGAGTGGCATGGGGACAAAATGCCTCCTTTGAAACACATTCACTTCCAGGGACGCTGGAACAGCTCAGTGGTAGAGTTCTTGCCTAATGCATATGAGGCTCCAGGTTCAAGTCCTAGCACTTCACCAAAAAGAACAGAAAGCAACTAGGGAAGAGCAGGACATGGGGAAGGGAAGGAGGAAGAAAAGGATAGAGAAAAGAAACGAACAAAAGAAATCTCAGCTAGGTGTGGTGGTGCACACTTTTAGTCCCTGCACTGGGGAGGCAGAGACAGGAGGCTCTCCTGAGTTTGATACCAGCTTGGTCTACAGAGCAAGTTCCCAGCCAGCCAGCCAGCCAGCCATAGTGAGACCGTCTCTAAAACAAAAAAGTAGCAATAATTATTATTGTGAAGGATTATGTAGTTTATTTTTGTTATTTTAAATTACGAGAATGCGTGTGTGTCTTTGGGGATGGGGGAGGATGTATGTGTGTGAAGGTTTCCATGGAGGTCGAAGGCGATCTCTCCCCTTAGTGATGGAGTTAGCAAGCAGTTGTGAGCTAGCAGATTCTGGTTTCTGGGAACCAAACTTGGGTCCTCTGGCAGAGAAAAAAAAAATTGCTGATAATCACTGAGCTATCTCTCCAGCTCCCTAAAGGCATTTTTAAATAGTGCCTTTGGAGTCCATAAAGTGGTGTTTCTGGGGGAGAAAAATCTTTATATGTACCATCTTCACCGTCATCGTCGTCATCATCAATCATCTGGAACAGGAAGTCAAGGCGCTGAGATGGTAAACACGCTCTTAAAGCTGTTGATAGCTTGTATTACCCGAGGCGTCCAGCAGGGGGAGGGATCCTGAGCCGCGCTGGGCCGTGGAAGCCGCTGAAGCCTTCAGGCTGGGTCCCTCTTGCCCTGAGCAGGGAGCTGTCCTGCTGCATTCCTAAGAAAATGAGATCTTACACGCTGTGTAAAGCAAGGCCATATTCTGCCAGAAGGCCACTGTTCTGGCCTTTTGCCATCACTGGTGCCACCTACCGTCCCCAATAGGCCTTGGCCTTTCCCCTTTCCTCCCAGCTAGGAGTGGGAACTGACTCTCCCATTGGCATTGCAGAGGAGAGGCTCCAAGCACGGCTGGGAATACAGCTGAAGGATCTGGTCTCCATTAGGCCACTTGCTAAGCCTGAGCCCCTACCCCTACCCCGCCCACTCCACCCCACCCCACCCCACCCCCATTCCAGACCATTCCCTTTTCTAGGGCCCCAGTTTGCCCCTCTGTTCTGTGCCCACAATAAACCTGGACTGGTGTGGAGAGAAGTTAATGAAAGATGGGGGAGGGGAGAGGGCAGGGAGGAGGAAGTGGAGGAAGTGGCAGGGACACTGTCTACAGGAGTTGTGAAATAAAGAAAGAGCCTCAGGTCCTAGTGCAGAATGTGCAGACCTGAGAAACTCTCTTCCTTCTTTGAGACCTGGCAGGAAATGAGAAAAGTGCCCTGGCCGTTCAGTAGCCTCCTCCATAGACAAGATTCTAGAATTCTCCTCCTCCCTTAAGGGCGTGGCATAGAGTGTTAAGGGTATCAAGAGCAGGGACAGACCCATGGAGGGAAGACGCACTGACTCTGCCCTGGACACATCTGTGTTTTACACATTAGCTAAGATGTACATCCTGACCTTCATTCCTTCTTCCCTTTCTTTACTTTCAGTATTTTGTTTTTATGTAGACTAGGCTGTCCTTGAACTCACAGCGATCTACTTGCCTCAGTCTCTCAAGCATTGGAACTACCTGTGTGAACTACCACACCCAGTTTGGGCATCCTTTTTCTTTAACCACACTGTCTGAAGTTTCTGTGATGATGGGGAGTGAACCGAGTACGGATGTATCAGGGGTGAGCACTCTACCATGGTCTTACATCTCTTGTCCCCTTTGACATCTCCTTGAAGGAAGTAGGTCATTATGTGTGTGGGGTGGGTGTTGTGTATAGGATGGTGAATGAGGAGGTCCTGTCTGTTTGTCTGCCAGCTACGCACAGTGTGTCTGTCTGTGGGCACCCGGGTTGTTCAGACTGTTTCTGAGAGCACTGAACTAGAGCACACAATGAACCTCTAACAGAGACGTGAGTCAGATCCCTGCTCTGTCCCTCAGGCTCTCCCCGTCCCATTGGGGACATGCCAGGGACAGATGTAACCACCGAAAGTACAGTTTGTGTCAGAGACCAGAGCAGCCTGTATGTCCTAAAAAGTCCAGTCAAGATGGGCCAGGATTTCAGACAAGGCTTGCAGCCAAGGGGAGAGAAGAGTTTTCACGGTGGAAAAGCAGGTGGGTGATGGATTCCAGAAGCCCTGGCCTCAATCACCCCCATGGTAATTAGCATGGGAGTCTGAGGAGACTGGACCTGGAGGGGATAGGCCTATGCAAAGGGAAGCTTGAGAAAAAGGGGAGCTGGAGGGAGGAGGAGCCACTGTTGCCTCAGACCCTACTGTGTGCTGGATGCTCTTCCTGCGTCTTCCGCCCAGTCAGCATACCTTCCCTAGTGTTTTTCTCATGTTCATATTACAAACGCGGCTTCTGAGGCCCAGGCCAGGATCAGAAGTGGGGCCTTCGGTCCCGGTTTCCTGGTTCAGCTTTAAATGCCTGGAATCTGCTTTAGGCTGAGAAGGGCCAGAGGCTTCTCACAGAAGGACTCAGTGGGGGACACCTCTCCAGCTTTCTGGTCCCTGTCCTCACAGAGTGTAGCACTTGCCTTATCTTTGCCTCCACCCAGGGCAATCTGATCAAGGTCTGCAGTCGTTAGGGGAAAGTCCCGGTGCACTCTGTATATAAGCCTTCAAGGTCAGAACCTCTTAGGAGGGAAAGTCTCCTCACTGTCACCACAGGGAAAACAGACAGGATTCTGCTTACATTGCTAACAACTTGATGATCTCATAGGGAAATAATTTAATTCTCAGAAAGCTTCAAGACTTTCCTCTCCCCACCCCCACTCCTTTGAAGTAGGGTCTCAGTGTACAGCTCAAGCTGGCCTCAAACTCGCAATCCTCCTCCCTCAGCTTCCTGAGCTCTGGGATCACAGGTGTGCACCCACTTGCCAGACTAGTGTTTGTTTCTTGGCTGTGAAATTCAAGAGGCCCTGAGAAGTTATCCACTCAAGGCTGGCCTGAGAAACAGTGTCTGGGCCCAACAGACCCTTTCCACTGCATGGTCAGCTCTCCAAACAGCCCAGTAGGGCAATTGCAAACTTTTTTTCTCTTTTATCCCTTTCTGCTGTGTAGAAGATACCTGGGGTGTGGCAGGTCTGAGCACCACCCCTAGGCCTCAGATCCAGCCTTGTCACTGCTTTACAGTCAGAACTGAAATCTGGGAAGGTTGTCTTGTCCGGAGTCACACGCACTAAGCTGCTCGGTGCTGGAACTCTGCTTTCCTCTGGGTGAGTGGGAGCTGGATGGACAAATGGATGAGTAAGGCAGTGTTAATTCTATGGCTCCTTCTGGCTCCACAGGCTCTCGCTGAAGAAAGCTAGGTGAGAGGGCTGGAGAGATGGCTCAGCCGTCAAGAGCACTGACTGCTCTTCCAAAGGTCCTGAGTTCAAATCCCAGCAAGCACATGGTGGCTCACAACCATCTGTAATGAGATTTGGCAACAGTGTACTTACATACACTTTAAAAAAGAAAAGAAAAGAAAAAAGGAAAGCTAGGTGAGGTAAGGTTAAGGTAAGGATCAGAGGTAGGTTTAAATGAGAAAAGAGGCCCCAGACGAGCAGAGCAAGTGTGTCTAAGGAGACAATCAGCAGAGAGAGAGAGAGAGGTCACCCTGAAGAAGGGGAGGGAACGCTAGGGGTGTTCACACACACACCTATAATCCCAGCACTCAGAAGGCTGAGGCAGGAGGACAGACGGCTGAGGTAAACCGGGCTATACAGTAAGAGGCTGGCAAAGAAAGGAAGAGGACATCTTTGTCTGAGGAGAGGTTAATACCTAAGCTATATGAAAAACCCCTACAGTCCAACATCAGCAACAGAATCTATGTGTGCTTAAGTAAATTTCTCGAAGGAAGAATACAAATGCCCAGCAGGTTTGAATGTTGTTCAACACTACTGATGAGGGAAACTGAAAGAAATTATTTCTCCACATCCATTAGACTGGCGGCTTAAAAAAAAAAAAGAAAAGAAAAGTCAAATGACTCGCTGGACTGGAGGCTCGGCAGTTAGAGGGCTTGCTGCTTTTCCAGAGGACCCAACTCATTTCTTAGGACCCAAGTCGGGTAGTTCCTGCCTGCTGGTCACTCTAGCTCCAGGGGGTCTGAAACCCTCTTCTGAGCTCCTGGAACACACACTCACACATATACATAAATAAAAATGCTTAGATCTAAACCTGACCAAAAAATGTTGTGTGTGTGTTTGTTGTTGTTGCTATTGTTTTTAAATCAAATGGCATGGGTGCTGTAGTGGTGGGAATGTGGAGATTCTGGAACCCTTGTGTCCTGCTGAAGGGTGTAAAGTGTCCCACCACTGAGAAACACAGGAATGTACACACACACACACACACACCCCAGAGTAAAGAAATAGCCAGGTGTGCTGGCTCGCACCTTTAATCCCAGTTTCAGGAAGGCAGAGGCAGGAGGATCTTTGTGAGTTTGAGATCAGCCTGATCTACATAGGCCAGCCGTGGATATACAGTGAGACCCTGTGTCAGGTATGGGCAGAGGCAGGCAGATGACCATGAGTTCAAAGCCAGCCTGCTCTACAGAGTGAGTTTTAGGCCAACCAAACAAAAGCAACTAAATAAATGTAAAAATGGGAGCTGGGTGTCGTAGTACACACTTGCAATTTTAGCATTTAGGAAACTGAGTCAGGAAGATGGCTCTAAGCTTGAAGCCAGCTTGAACTATGCAGCGAGTTCTAGGCCATCCAGGACTACATAGCAAGTCTAAAAAACTAAAATAAAAATGAAGTTCCTATAATATCCAGCAACAGCACTGGGTATTCTTGTTAGTTACATGTTTGGTTATTTTTCTCATTGCCGTGACCAAATACCTAACGAGTATAACTTAAAGGAAGACGGTTCAGTCTACCGTGGTGGGAAAGGTGTGGAGTTGGGTGTGGCTGCCCCCCTCCCGGGGCTCCCTGCTCACATCTCAGTAGAACATTAAACTCAGAGCACTCAGACACACATCTCCCACCTACTAGCTAGGCACCGGATCCGAAAGGTTGTGCAATCTCACCAGCAGAACTCCCAGCCAGAGATGAAATACCTAAATGCAGGAGACTGACTGACTGTAAGGGGCGATTCAGTCAAAACATAGCGGTCTGCTCCTGGCCCCTGCAGGCACCGAGTCATCCCATTTTACAATAGTCATCCAGTCTGACTTCAAAAGCCCCCAATAGTCTCATTCCAACACTGTTCCAAAGTCTAAACTTGAAATTCCCTTCTTAGACTCAAAACGGGTCTCTTAACTGTGAGTCCTAATTGTGAGAAATCAAGAGATAAAGTACATACTTTTAAATGGAAGATTCTCAAATGTGTTACACCCAGGAACTTTCAATGTGTCTTCCTCTTAAGACGCATTTCCAGTTATCTTGGGACAGAAGGACAGAGGTTCTCTCTAACCTTTCAGCCCCTCCCGTCCCGTCTGTAGGAGGCTCAGCTTAAAGAGAGCATCCGAGGAACTGGGCTTGTTCACTACAAGGACCTGTTTACTTCAAAGGAGAGAAAACGACTGGTGCCCGTTCCCCTGGAAGGCCGGAGTGAACACTGTCTAATGACCTGGTGTCAATTTGCTAGACTATGAAGGCAGCCTTCCTGAACCGCAATATCCTGTGAGCAGAGCCCCGCTTTATGAGTGGGGTCCATGTGCTTTGTATCCTCCAGCCATAGATCCTATCACGGTGCTTATCACAAATCCTTCCTCCCTAGGCCCTCCTCCTGAGCTCTATTTATCAGTTAATAAGGTTCATTCTGTTTGGACTTGGTGGCACAGGCCTTTAATCCCGGCACTTGGGAGGCAGAGGCAGGCATATCTCTGTGAGTTCAAGGCCAGCCTGGTCTGCAGTTCCAGGTCAGCCAGGACTATACAGAGAAACCCTATCTCCTTCTTATTGTAAAGGTTCCAGGTGCTTTCTGGCCTTGCTAGGGGTTTTATGCAGCTATGCATAAAGATCTGTAATCACGGTCACATGGAAACCTTTTCCCATAGTTTTATGCTACTTAAACCTATAAGAGAAATAAACCCGGGGTCCAACTCTGGAGGTTTTTAAGGCTGACATTCTTTACCCAGCACAGATCACTTTCCAGCAGGCCATGAGGCCAGGGGAGGGGAGGGGGTCCCCGCCACTGTCTGCATTAGTCAGGTTTCTGCTCCTTTTCCAGGTGGTTCCCTTGGCATGTCTTTCTGTTTCCTTAATCTGTTTTCTTTTTGGAGACAGAGTCTTACTGTGTAGCTCTGGCTGGCCTAGAACTCACAGACATCCACCTGCCTCCGCCTCCCAGGTGCTAGGATTAAAGACGTGCACCACCACCACCCGGGAACTTCACAGCCTTAACATTATAAACTCTTCTTCTAAACAGATGAGTCCATCCCTTTCAGATTTACCCTTGCTCTGATTTTTCCAGATATAAGCAGAATGTAAAGCAATACTTTGCAAGAATGTAACAGGAATGAACTCTAGTTGGGTCCTAGATAGAGTTCTTGTTACCCTTTTAAAACCTTTCGAGCTGTGAATGTAAAGAATATACAACATTCTTCACTGTGTCCATTTCTGTCCATGTTCTGGTCTTTTGAAGGTCAACCAGAATTCCCTACTTCAGACCTCCTTACAGAATCTTGGGCCTTCTCCAGACTCTCCCATGTTCCTCCCAAGGCTGAGAAGTCACAAAATCAGGTTTCTCACAGCAACAACGCCCCTGTTGGTACCAATTTTCTGAATCAGTTATCTTCCTCAGTATTGCTACCAATTACTTGACAAGGGACGATTTAACAGAAGAGGGATTTATTCTGGCTCGCAATTTGTAGTCACCATGACGGTGAAGACTCGGTGGCAGGTGACAGCCCCATAGTTACAGGAGCACTCGCCACCTTATTCCTATCCTTGTGACCGATCAGAACACAGACAGTTCAGGTAGAAGAAGGCCCTGCTTAAGGTACTGAGTGAATTCAAAGCCAGCTTGGGCAACTTAGAGAGACTCTGTCTCAAAAAAATAAAAAGGGCAGGGGGAGGGGGCTGGGGCATAGCTGTTTTCCATTGCTTGTCTAGCATGTTCAAGGCCTTGGGTTCAATCTCTAGCAACGTAAACACTCTGGCCTCACCTTTCCATCTATCTGCCAGCTGAGCCCTGTGTCTAAAAGCTTCTCCCACCTCCCAAAACAGCGCCACCAGCAGGAAAAGAGGTGTTCAAACACATGAGTCTGGAGAGGCTGTAGAGGATTACATTTGATTAGGGTCAGTTCACAGACTGGAGTATTGAAAGCAGACTCTTAGAGATGTCTGCATACTTGAAGTGGTAGCCACACCGGTCACAACAGCCCAGAGTGAAAGTGGCTGCATCACTCATAGTCTGACAAAAGGACAGGGGGAGTGTGGTGCAGAGCTACAACAGGACATCACTTGACCTTCTGAAGGAGAGACATCCTGAGCCTGGAGGCAGCATGCTGAGGTTAGTAAGATGGTCAGACATGCAAACTGTATGACAGCATTCCCAGGGAGTATCAAGAGCTGCCAAACACGCAGACACCAAGAGCAGAATGGCAGTTGCCAGGAACTGGGGAGGAAGAAATGGAAGCTGGTTAATAAGTGCTGGGTGTCACGTTTGCAAGATAGAAACATTCTGAAGTCAGTTACGCAACAGTGTGATTGAGCTCAACACCTCTGTCCTATACGCAGAAACATGGCTCGAGGTGATAACTTAGATTATGCTTATTTTATCACAATTTCAAAAACAGCTTGGCACAGCAGACCTTGTGGTGCAGGACTCTAACCCCAGATATTCAGGCGGCAGAGGCAGAAGGATCAAAAGCTCAGATTCTGCCTAGGCCACAGAGGGAGCTCATGATAATCCTGGGCAACTTAAGGAGGATCTGACTCAAAACAAAACAAAAACTGAATGGTTGAGGACTTGGCGAGGATGTGTAAGGCCTATGGCTGGATTCCCAGAAGCCCCGACCACCCCCATCCCCCCAAAAATGGCATGTACTAGAGGCTTGGAAGAGGAGGGGCATCTGAGGAGACAGCTCTGTCAGTAAAACGCTTACTGAACAAGCATGAGGACCTGAGTTCAGAGTCCTGGCACCCTGGAAAAGCTAAATGTGGTGGCTCATACAGTGTACTCCGAGAGCTGAGAGCGAAGTCAATGGTTTCCAGGAGTAACCGAGGACATTTACTTCTGGCTGTACACAAACACGTGAAAAGATGCTCACTTCCTGGCAATGTAGGAGATGATTTTTTTCTGATTTTTTTTTTTTTTTGAGACAGGGTTTCTCTGTGTAGCCCTGGCTGTCCTGGAACTCACTCTGTAGACCAGGCTGGCCTCGAACTCAGAAATCTGCCTGCCTCTGCCTCCCAAGTGCTGGGATTAAAGGCTTGCGCCACCACCGCACGGCTGCAGGAGGTGATTCTGAGGAGCTAGTAGGTAGACAAGCTTCGGGTCCCCTTGAGGAACGAACCCAGGCTCACTGTGTTTCTTCCAGAATTACTTCCTCATTCCCCATGAGGATCTCAACAGAAGCGAAGACTCATTCACTTCTTTTCTCTGTCATATGACCAACAACTCTTGCATACCCTTCCCAAGCTCCAGAATATGCTAGAAAGAGGGCTTAGTTCTCCATCTTGAACTTTCATGGTTACCTTGTGGAAATGCTATCTACAAGGCTATCACACCCACTCATTCAGTCAACACCTGTCTACTGGGTACCAGCTCTTGGTGAATCCAGTACAGGATTCTCAGCAGACAAGAGACTGTGGTGTGGTGATATGTACCTTAAGAGAGCTGATCTATAGGCCACTGAGCAGGGGGGCCTCACCCAGTCTGTGCTGACAGCTCACAAAGCAAGTTCAGTCTTTGCTTGAGTCCTGGAAGATCAACAAGACAGAACCAGTAAAGTAGGGAGGAGGAGACACAGACAATGTCCCTAAGCCACCGAACGGCATGGGAACTTCCTGGAGACTAGAAAATACAGAGCCCAACGACGGGGCATCTGAAAACAGAATCTGGTTTATTGAATGAGAGGCAGGACGGGTGAGGACCGAGCCAAGGAGGGAAGCCAGCAAAGAGCCCCGTAGGCTGATGTAATCACTGTCTAAGCACCTTGTCAGGTGTGGGGTAGGGAGGGGTGGATTTGAATTTGTATAAATAAGTTGTGTGGACCCAGTGGGGAAGGCAGTAGAAGACAAGAGAAAGCTCAAGGATTCTCCAAGCTGCAAGCAGGACACCCATGTTTCTGCTCAGTCTCCCTACCATCTCAGGGGAAGCTGGTCCCTGGGAAGAGGCTTCTTTTGATGAGGAAATGGTTTTCTTCATATATATATATATACATATATATATATATATATGTGTGTGTGTGTGTGTGTGTGTGTGTGTATGTATATGTATGTATATGTATGTGTGTATATGTATGTGTGTATATGTATGTGTGTATGTATGTGTGTATATGCATGTGTGTATATGTATGTGTGTATATGTATATATGTGTATATGATTTATTTATTTTATGTATGTGGGTATATTGGCGTTTTCTTCAGACACACACCAGAAGAGGGCATCAGATCCCGTTATAGATGGTTGTGAGCCACCATGTGGTTGCTGGGAATTAAACTCAAGACCTCTGGAAGAGCAGTCAGTGCTCTTATCCACTAAACCATCGCTGCAGCCCAAGGAAGTGGTTTTCTTGATGACAGCCCATGTGCCTTCCCAGCCTTCCTGGTCTGTGGTCTGTTCTTGGCCCTTGAGAATATCCTCACCTTCTCCAAAGATGTGATGACTTCATCTGCCCTTCTCTCCTCTGGGATGGACAGTTCCATATCTTACAAATCATTCCAAGTACTGGTATACCTAGCCTTCCCCAGTGCAGTTGGGACTGCACTGGGGCCTCTGAATGCCTCCCCCTGCCATCTGTCCAGGTATAAACTTGCCAAGAGCCACCTTTGCCTGCCCCCACAAGCTCAGATCTACCTCCAGCTTATCAGCCATTTGCTTCTGAGGATCTTACAATCTGTGCATGTCTCCTAACCCCCCAGTCTCTCAGCAGTCTCTGATGGCCTTCTCCAGGATGGTCTATGGGCAAAGCACAAGGCAGGAGCTTCCTGGTTCTAACTTTCCTCTGAGATAGGACACAAGGCTATCTCAGGCAAGGCCTCAGCAAAGACTGTAGGAAGGCTGGTCTCCTACTTGTACTGCTCACAGTCCATCAGGAGTCATGCAGAACATTTACTGAGTTGGGACATGCGGGCAGGGCTGGGAAAATGAACAAGGCCTTGCAGAGTCTGGCGCTGGCTTGGTTGCTGGGCAGGGAGTAAGTTCTTGCGATGTGTGTGGCAGCTGGAGGCTTCCTACTAGCCTTGGGACACTAACTTTGAAATAAATTAATCATGGGGTTGGGGTGCCTGTATGCTGCTGATTTAATTATTTGTCTGGCAATTCAATTCAATTATTTGTCTGAATTTCAGCATCAGGGATGGGACTGGAGAGACGGCTCAGTGGTTAAGAGCACTGGCGGCTCTTGCAGAGGGCCTGGGTTCAGTTCACAACCATCCATAACTCTAGTTCCAGGGAACCTGATGCTCTTGTCTAACCGCCACAAGCACTATGAACTTGGTGCACAGAAATACACACAGTAGGGCTAGAGAGATGACTCAGCGGTTAAGAGCACTGACTGCTCTTCCATAGGTCCTGAGTTCAAATCTCAGCAGCCACATGGTGGCTTACTACCATCTGTAATGAGATCTGATGCCCTCTTCTGGTGTGTGTGAAGACAGCTATAGTGTACTTATATATAGTAAAAAAAATAAATCTTAAAAAAAAAAAAGAAAAAGTAAAAGAAATACACACAGTAGGGCTGGGCAGTGGTAGTGCACACCTTTAATGCCAGCACTTGGGAGGCAGAGGTAGGTGAATTTCTGAGTTCAAGGCCAGCCTGGTCTACAGAGTGAATTCCAGGACAGTTAGGGCTACACAGAGAAATCCTGTCTTGAAAAAAACAAAACAAAACAAAAACCTCAAACTGAGAGAGAGAGAGAGAGAGAGAGAGAGAGAGAGAGAGAGAGAGAGAAGAAAGCAAAAGACATATACACAGCAAAACCCTCATACTCACAAAATAAATAAGTCTAAAATAAATTTGTTTTTAAAAGAACAGCAGCAGCAAAGCTGGGGAGATGGCTTCGTTGATAAACTGCTTGCCACACAGCCGTGGGGACTTGAGTTCAGACCTGGCACCCATGTAAATCATCACCAGCAGCAGCAGTACCACCACCACCACCACCATCATCAGGATCTGAGTTCAACAGGAGGCATCTGTAGCCCCAGTCCCAGTGTTGCAGGTAGAGACAGGAGGATCTTGGGACTCATTGGCCAGCTAGAATAGCCTAATTGTGAGTTCTAGACTGTCTCTAAAACCAAGATGGACAGCTACTAAGGAATGACATCTTAGGTTGCTCTCGGGTCACATGTGTGTGAGCACTCACATCTACCTTTACATGTATATATGCACATGCACACACATGCATGTACAAACACATGCACACATGCACACCAAAGGAAACGAGGTGGAATAGGAGAGGGAGGAGGAGAAGGCAGAGGATCAACCAAGGCCCCCAAAGTCCATGGCACAGAAGAAGAGTATTGGCTGAAGCCAGCAAGCGGTAGCCAGCTAGTCTGGAAAAGCTGAGTTTTGTCCCAGATTTATCATAGGCGTCCAGAGCAATGGAGATGGAACCAAGGGCAGTGTTGGGAATGAATCTGGCTCCACGGATTCACACGCTATGACACTAGACAAGCGACCCGCGCCTGTGCTCTGTGCTTTAGGAGCGTGGAGGAGAATAGGGACTCGGTTTACAAGCAGTAAATGTCGCTCTTGGGGGAAGAGAGCCCAGCCTGGTGGCTGCAGTGGCTCCTCCAGAGCCCTGGGCCATGGGAGAGGCTTCCTTCTAGAGAAACTAGAATGGGGTATTGTCCTGTGCCTCTGAACCTCTTTGTATCCCATCTCCCTGCCTCTTGCTCTGTGGGAGTAAACAAGGCTGGGAGCTGCCTGTTGTTTGTGTAACGTCCCATCCAGTCTGGCTTTGCAACCTGGACCCGTGCACAGGGCTGCAATCATTCTGCAAGGTCTTGAGGGTCTCTCACACAGAACCCCCACTGGATCCAGGAGTGTGTAGGTGGAAAGGTGAGTAACAGCTGTCAATCCTACCCTGGCAGGCGCAGCTTCCAACCATGAAGCCTTTCAGACCTCAGCTCTGCACTTCTTGGTCAGGCTGTGTTCCCACCTGAGACGGTCTCTCTGGCACCTTTCCTTCTTACCCTGGCACCCACAGATCGCACTGTGATACTGTCAGAGACACCCATCAAACACCTGCGGTGTTCAGGATAGGGCCAAGAGGAACAAGAGCACCCAAGAGACTGTTTCCAACAAGGTACTCCACACCACAGTCTGCATCCCAGCCCCCAACAGCACAAACACATCAGCCTTCCTGACACCCTCGAGGTCCCACTTTGCCCTTGCCCGCTATATCCTTCTGTGCCTTGTCTTCCCCTGCCTGTGACTCCGCTCTAGAGCGGTACACACACAGGCTCCCCTCCAGGCGTCCTTGCTGGGGTGTCTCCGGTGCTGTCTCTCCAAGCTTCCGCCCTGGGTTGACATCCACACCAGTGCACTCATAGAACATGTGTGAAGGCTCTGTGTCTTCAGGCCTCAGTTTCCCCACTTGTGAAGTGGAACAGGTGTTTTGTGCAGTTGGTGAAACAGTAGACCGTCCAGCTTGGACTAAATGCTGGGAACATCACACCCCACCTATGACCTTTTAATCTTTGTATCCTTAGCACCAAATGGTGCCCATGATTGGTGCCAAAGGTTTTGTAGGGTCGATGGCTGGTATGAGGATGGCTGAGTATATAAATAGCATATGAAGCAATATTTGTTGTTTGTCCATGGCTGTCAAGAGGTGGGGACCAGGAAGATTCTGAAAAAAAAATAATAATCTTTATTGTCTACCTACCACACATCGATGCTCAACATATACAGGAAAAGATTACTGTAGAATGAGGAAGCGACCAGTGGCTAGGTCTAGTCAGTGGGCCAATCTTGTGCTGAGGGTATAAAGAACTTGTGACTTTGACAGATTCCCTGACACCTAGTAGGAGGGGGCATGCTTGCGGTTGGCTGGCCGGATGCCCCTAGGCCTCCCAGTCCCAATCTCAGGCTTTGAAACTCCGGAGGACAGGATGCCTGGCAAGGCAGGATAGGGGCAACGCCCAGCTCCAAGGGTCATGTGTCAAGTGCTCAGCTGAGAACTTGGCTTTGGGGGAATCAAAGGCTAGATAGAGGTGGGCTGGCCTGGAAAGAGGGCCACACTCCTGTTCTGCACAGCCTCCACTCATGGCTCTCCAGTCCTGGTTCCCCCAGCAGCCTCTGTGCCCGGAAGGAGTGAAATCTGGGCTGCTTTCCTCCAGTAACCTGAAGCTTTCATTTCTTGTCTTTGCCCTCCCTGGCCCCAGCTAAGTCTTCCTGATTGTTACTCCTCCTGCCGGTCCCTCCTCCTTACTCCCACCTCCTGATTCCAAAAACACTCTGATTGCCAGGGTGGGTCAATGGTTAACACTCCCCTGGCTTTATATAAGCTGCCCCAGGCCACCTGCTGTGTACTGCACCTTCAGTCTTTTCGTGGCTCCTGGAAGCAACTGCTCTGGCAGCCTCAGGCCGGACAGGCTGGTTCTCACCATGGCCACCTGCTGGCAGGCGCTGTGGGCCTATCGCTTCTACCTGATTGTGCTATGTCTGCCCATTTTCCTGTTGCCTCTGCCACTCGTTGTCCAAACTAAGGTAAGGACTTGTGGGTCTCATTCAGCAAAAGTAACTCGAGGGGTGACAAGGGAGAGATCGTCGGGGTCAAAGTGGGGCATCTTTAGGTTTTCCTTTTCACTTCCCTTCCCCACAAAGTGAAGCCACACCACCTTTCTGAGAGCCAAGGGTGGTTTCTGCAGGGCATCCAGCTGCTCGAGTACCTTGGAGCCTGCTGGTTTGTGGTCAGAGAGCCAGTTGCATAAAGGAAACTCAGGGGCCGACAGATGAGTTTATCTGACTACTGTGTGCCCATCAGCCCTGAACTCAGTGCCAGCCAGGGACAGGAAGAGCCAAGTGGGTAGCTTTTGAGAGGACAAGTAGGAGAAAGCTGGCCTGGGGCAGTTGTGCTCTCCCAGGTAAAACTGAGATAAGTGACTCTTCTGCAGTCTCACGGGTGGCCACTGGGGAGGACCCCTTTCGGTGCACACAGCCAGAGCACAAGGTGACTGCCTCCTTCCCATCTCATTCCCTTATTCATTTGAACCCCTGCCCCTCCTGCCTGTGACATGCATCTAGGAACCCCGTGCTTCATCTATTCAAAGTCCAGGACAGAACTTAGTTCTGTGGAGCTTGCTTTATTTGCCTTTTTGGATTTTTCTGTAAGAAAATTAGCATTAAATCTGGGTGTGGTGGCACATGCCTTTGATACCAGCACTCTAAGGCTGAGGCAGGCAGATCTTTGAGTTCAAGGCCAACCTGAAGAGTTCAAGGACAGCCAGAGCTACTTAGTGAGACCCTGTTTGTGGGGGCGGGCATTAAATAACAAATTTAAAATTAGCCTGGAGGTCTGGGGATATAGCCCGCTGGTAAGGTTTTTGTCTGCCTTGAGCAAGGCCTGGGGGTTTGAGCCCTAGCACCATCAAAACTAACAGAAACAGAGACCAAAAAAAAAAAAAAAAAAAACCAAAAAACCTAAATTTTAGCTGGGCAGTGGTGGTGCACGCCTTTAATCCCCAGATTTAGGAGGCAGGTGGATCCCTGTGAATTCTAGGACAGCCTGGTCTACAGAGTGAATTCCAGGATAACTAGGGCTACATAGAGAAAATTTGTCTCAGAAAAAAAAAACCCTAAATATTAATGAAAGTATCCTAGAGCTTTGGGAAAGAAAGTTCCAAGAAGGTCTCATACCTCAGCCTCAAAGTCTAAGAACCTTTGCAAATGACATGGATGGGAGGGGGAAGAGCCCACGCCCCTGGAACTGCCCAATGAACCACTACTTGTAGCAACAGATCAGGAAATCAAGGAAGGCCTTTGGGTTGCATTATCTCTGAGGGAGGAGGCCTAGGATTTGGCTTCTAACACTTGCCCAGTGATAAGGCCAGACTGATTTTTTTGAGATGACCTTTCTCAGTCGAGTGGCGTCTCTAAGCAGGGGATTGCTCAGATAGATTTCAGACAGGCTGGAACATGTGTGACACCACCACCATCCTGGGAGAGGCACACAAAACTCAGAAAGATTCATTGTTTCGCCCTGGGGTCACGTGGCAGAGGGGAGCTGAGTTGTGGTGAGAAAGCCGTCGTCATGTCTATCGGCGGAAGGCTGGTGTGTGCGGTGGGAGTGAGAAGCTCTGGGTTTGCTCTGCGGTACCTGGCCCTGCCACCTGCTTCTGCTTGCCTCAACCAACTGTCCCGTCCCGAGAGGCCAGGCCCTCCTCTGGACCTTGGGTTTCTATCCCACACAGTAATTCTATTCTGTTCAAACACACACACACACACACACACACACACACAACACACACACACACACACGTGCTTTCTCCACCCCAACCCCAACCCCCGACTCTGGACTCTGCTCTCCAGATTCCCACTAGCTTCCAATATCCCACACAGTAATTCTATTCTGTTCAAACACACACACACACACACACAGACACACACACACACATGCTTTCTCCACCCCAACCCCAACCCCCGACTCTGCACCCCAGATGCCCACTAGCTTCCAATGTCCTAACCCAAGGCCCATTCTCTCCTTCCTCAACTCTGCCGCAAGATTTGTCCCAGGTGCTCACCCCCTCTTTGCCCTCCCTTGACTTGACATTGCTCCTTCTCCGTCACACTCTGCAGGTTTCCCAGCAACTCTCTTGTCCGCCCCCACCTCCAACCCCTCCCGATTCCTGGTCAGGTAATTGTATGCTGTCTCATAATTGGAAAACCATCCCCCTAGCCGGGTGCGCTATCGCCCACCTCTAATCTCGGCATTTGGAAAGCTGACTTAGCAGGCTCATGAGCTCAAAGTCAGCCTAGGCTAAGTGGTCAGAACTTGCCTCGAAAACAAAACAAGGACTCCCCCTGCCTCCAAGAATCTCTATGCCCACAAGATCTGAGTCTAGGATCCTATTCCAAACCTCTACAATTGTATTAGCCAACTGTCTTGGGTATTTGGTCCACACAAATATTTCTCTATAAGCAGCCTACAGGTCTCCCATCCAGATCAAAGCTCAGCCTGGCATCTCAGAAGACACTTCCCAGTCTCACTGAGAAATGTTTCAATGCTTTTTGATGCCAGCCATGACTCAAGACACTCTGGATGATCCACTTTCCCCACCTACTCAAACACCCGCAATCCCCCAACATCCTCCAAAAGTTTCTGGATTATAATCCTGTAGTACTAGGGACGTGTTAGCGATCCCCCCAAAACAGACAGGAGCTCATCTGATGCAACTCACAGCAGGGTCTTTATTCTGTTCGAGCTGGTTTGGGCCCCCAGGCACACCGTCCGTCCATCACGCAGGATGTTTTTGGTGGGGAGAGGAGCCCCGGTTATCTATCTGGGCAAGGCTTTATAGCAAGCAGCAAGCAGGGCCGGTGGGGTGAGTGTGCAAGCATCTGATTGGAAAACTGCTATGGCCTTTAGCATAATTGGCTGGTGCTGGAAATCAAATCATAAACTTAATCTCTATTTCCCTCTGCATGGGTGGTCTTAGGCAGTTGGTGGGCTTGTCACCTGGGGGTGCAGATCTGTTAGAGTAGTAACCTTGAGACGCTGGTCTTGTTGGGGGTAAGCCTAGAGACTGGAGTTAGGTTCGGGGTTTGTTGGGAAGGGTAACTTGGAAACTAATGCTAGGTACTAGTCTGTTAGTTTACCTGAGTTCAAACTTAGATCAGGTTCTTTAAAATGGAGTCTGAACTTAAAAGATTTGGCCTCTCAATCCCAGTAAATTCACCCTAATTTGAGACTTCTATAAATGGAAAACACACTGTGCAACCATCCACTAATACCTACCCACCAACCACAGCCTAGCGCTGCCGCTCAGGACAAAGCACGGTCTGCTGGTCTTTCTTACTCTGCCTGGGAGCTGCAGCTCCTTACCACTGCCCAGAATCACTGGAGATGGTCTTACCACAAGTCACCAGGCTGGGGGAAAGATCCTAAAGTCAGCCAATCACAGGTGGGACTGTCAGAAGTTGGGGACATTTGTGCTCTGGATGACATCAGTGCCACCTGGGCAGCCTCTCTACCCTGTCTTTCCCCACCTGTCCCTGCTTTCCTGACACCCATGCTGCTCTCGGGAGCATTCCCAAGACCTCCTTCCTACCCTTTACTACCTTCAAACTGCCCCATACCCCAAACTCCTATTTGACTTAGAACTCAATATGAACTTACAATGCCCTGGTCCGAAGCTCCGGACCACAGATCAGTTGCTCTGACTCCATTCCCTGCAGCCCACCTCTGCTGCCAGAGACCTCCCTCTGCTTAGGTTTGGTGTCTCCTCTCAAGTCCATTCTCCTCCTTCCTGTAAGTTCCACTTCTATCTATGTCAGAAGCCCCCTCTGTCACACTAGTCAGTCATTTTGGCATTTTATTTACAGAGCAGTCTCTGTTTGAAAGAATGGGGCTGGGGCTGGGGATGTCACTCCGTGGGTAGGGAATGTTTGCCTAAAATACATGAAGCCTCGGGTTTAGTGCCCAGCACTGCAGAAACTGAGCTGTGGTGGCACAGTCCTGTAATCACAGCAGTCAGGATGTGAAGGCAGGACTGGAAGTTCAGGCTCATCTTTAGTTATATAGTGAGTTTGAAACTAGCCTGGCATAGATGAGGTCCTGCCTCAAAAAAAAAAAAAAAGGTATATAATTGTTTACTTTCTTCCTAATCTGTGAGGCAGGGAGTGTGACTTCCTCTCTACTAGCTTCCTGGCTCTGGCCCTCTAACATGGGAAGGAGAGCCCTAGCCAAGGTTCAGACCTCTGTAATAAAACAGCTAACATTTACTAGATGTGTTTTATATGCTCGGCATATGGGCCGAGCACCTTGAAGACTTAATTCCCTTGTTTCCCACGGAGGCCTCTTTTTGACCATGATGTTAATGCTGCTGCCTCTATTTCATAGACATGTAAACTGAGGCCTAGAGGTGTGATGTAACTTGCTTCCAATGCCAATGACGGCTGGAAAAAGAAGTTGAGTCAGTAATCTGATATTGGAGTCTGTGTCTGAAGCCGTTTGGAGAGGCAAGGAGGCGCCCACGACAGCCTCCCTCAAACCTTCCTCCTTCTTGACCACCCCGCACTTTCCTCTCACTAATGCTTCCTCCTGGCTCTTTCCCAGGGTCATAGGACAAAATACAGACGTTCTGCACTCAACATAGTTAGGGTCCAGAGGAGAGACAGGGGCTTGTACCACACAGATGTAGTGGGCACTCAGAATAGGCAGTGGCTACCTCAAAGCAATCAAGATAGACCGAGTGGCCAGGTGAAACCTTAGCTGGGGGGAGGGGGGCGACAGAGGACAGGCCGCAGGAAAGCAGAGGACGTGCAGGAACCATCAAATGAAATGGATGACAGTCTTCAAATGCTGTCCCTTTGGATAGTCAGCTGATACAGTACAGGGTGGCGCTTGCCCAGTCGTGCAGGCACGGAGGCAGACTCTCATCACCCTTGTGGGTGAAGCTCGCACTCAGTGCTCTGTGGCAGGCACCATTTATGAGTTCTGGAGAGAGGATGTGGGGGGCTTGTCATTCCTGTGGGGGTGACGTAGGGACAGATACAAAAGATTGTGTACTGCTCAAGCTGAGGAAGCGTTGACATATATGGGCCAGGGAGGAGCTGCCCTTAGGACAGAGCTCAAGTCTGGCCTCCCAGGGAGTGGACAGTTACCCTAAGACCAGAGTGGCAGTAAGAGCCAGCTAGACCCAGCTCTGGGTGAAGAACTGTCCAGGCAGAACCTGCAGCAGGTGCAAAGTGCCAATGCAGGGAAGAGCCTGGCGCGCTGACAGGGCAAACAGCAGTGCTGTGGCAGGGGCCTGCATGACCACAGTCCTGTGTCAGTCAAGTTCAGAAAGAAGAGGAAAGGGCAGTCGATGGCAGCCCTGTGAAGTTGGGGGAGAAGTGGAGACTTCATGCTTCAGGCAAAAAGGGATAAATAACACATTCAGATCCCTATAAATGTCAGTCAAAAATGCAAAACCTCTTGGAACCTAAAAAGATCATCTGCAAAAATCAGTAATGGCGCCGTGTTGTCGGGAAAATGGCAGAGATGAACATGTTTATGCTAAGAACAGAAGAAAGCAGAATTCCTTTTTTTTTTTTTTCAAGACAGGGTTTCTCTGTGTAGCCCTGGCTGTCCTGGAACTCACTCTGTAGACCAGACTGGCCTTGAACTCAGAAATCTGCTTGCCTCTGCCTCCCAAGTGCTGGGATTAAAGGTGTGCGCCACCCCAGGCCATTGTCACATATCTGTAGACCTTCTGATCACCAAGGGCCATTGTGAGGAGGAGATGAAACCTCTGCAGCAGGCTGCCCCATCCTAGGGCTCCATAAACGCCACACTCCCTTCCCATCTGCCTGGAAAGCACAGAAGGCCTTGGGCCCTATGTGGATACCACACGTCCCCACAGCTCTTCAGATGAGCTGTTGGCCCCACCAGAGCCTTGGATGCATGGATGCTTCTATGAAATAGAGAGGTGTGTCTTCTCACATAGCCCCAAATGGAGAGCAGAGAGGGAAGCTGGGATGTACGGAGATAGGTTTCACTTAAAAGCAAGATTTGAAAGTCATCCCCGCTGTCCCCCAAAACCAGGAGATCCCCCTGAAATTGAGACAAAAAAGTACCCTCATGTAGATTTTACTTGCTCGTTATTAAATCATGACCTGTCTCATCAGCACCCTAGAAGAGCATCATGGGAAGGGAAGGTAGAGTCTTTGATAGTAAAACCTGATTACAGTCTGCATGGAGACCCTGGGCCACTGGGAGGATCCACTTCCCATCAGGCCATGGGAATTACAGTTCATGTCACTCAGCCTGACTGAGGCCACTCTTCAGAAGCTGGAGCAGGCCTGGCTCCAGGCACAAACTGTGAGGTCAAGAGTCATCCTCAAAGCTACTTGGTGGACTGAGGCAGGAGGATTATTGGAGCCTTAAAGGTCAAGGGCATCTTGGGCAATATAGTGAGACCCAGACAAGGAGAGAGGGAGAGAGAGGAAGTTCTCTGACAAAGGCATAGCTGTGTTGAAGATTTTGCCAAGTGACTGGTTAAAATTTTGTGATTGTGAAGAATTGGAATGCTTCAGATCAGGAATTACTGAATTATCTTTAGTTCTCTTGATGGCCACTTGGTACCCTGCTTGTGTCTGACCTAACATCTCCATAATGACTAGGAAAGGTTATATTGCTAACTTTAGCCATCCTAGTACGTCTAAGCCTGGTGCTGAGAAAGCCATCAGCGTCTGAGATCCACAGCTGAGATCTTCCGGCTTGGCCGCGGCCTCGCATTGCCAGCCCCTAACAGTGCATTCAGAAAATGCTTTGGCTTCTGACTTTCTTCCGTTCTGAGATCAAAACTATGCTGTACCAGATGGTGGGGCACATGCCTTTAGATTCAGCAGTGGGGAGGCAGAGACAGGAGGTTCTCTGAGAGTTGGAGGCCAGCCTCGCCTACAGACAGCCAGAGCTATACAGAGAAACACTAAAGGAAAAAAAAGTGCATGTGGCTTCTCCCAAACTGCATCTGGCCAAAGGTGCTCACATTTGGATCAAATTGTGTATGTGTGAGTGCACAAGCGCAAGTGTGTGTGTGTGTGTGTGTGTGTGTGTGTGTGTGTGTAAGAGCTTTGTTTGGGAAGGAAGGAGAGAGAAGGGAGCCAGAGCTGACTGAGCCTCGGTCCTTGGAGACAGTGTGCCATTCCCAACAGGAACCAAGTAAAGGAATTCCCCCGAATGAGCACAAACAAAGGCATCAGCCACCATCGCTGTGTCTGGCAGAGCCTCAAAGGCAGGCGGAGGCTCAGGAGCCTTTAGAGTAGACAAGGACTTCAAGTGTTCCTGACCAGGGCTGTTAGCATAGGACGGCTACAGAAGAGGGCCACTGTACCGTTGTGCAGTGGGGACGATAGCTGGCTTTCTCCGGCTGGTCCTCAGTGGAAATAGGAGCTGGGAAAGCGTACATTCCTGCTGCAGGATAAGGGAGCTGGGGATGGAGTGGGGCTCAGGAATTAACATCTGTCTGTGATTTCTGGGAAAGATTGTGCGCGCACACACACACACATTACATACAGGCATATACACAGATATACACACACTCTCACACACACATGCACACATACATACACATTCACACACACACACACACACAAACACACACATGAGTCTCTCTTCATTTCAGTATAGTTGATTCCCTTCTTCACAGTCCTGTGCTATTTTACTTTGTATATTTTAAAGGCTTGCCAGGTGGTGGTGTCACATGCCTGCAATCACAGCACTCTGGGAGGCAGAGGCAGGCAGATTTCTGAGTTCGAGGCCAGCCTGGTCTACAGAGTGAGCTCCAGGACAGCCAGGGCTACACAGAGAAACCCTGTCTCAAAAAAACCAAATCCAAAAAACCAAGAAAAAAAAAGACTTAGTCTGTTTAAAGGTTTAGTCTGAGGAATTGCAAGCCTTCTTCAGACAGTGAAGGGATTCCTGGTTCCCAAGCCAGGGTAAGAAACCCCCATCAGAAGTCCCCACTACAAATGTACAAATGTTCTCACACTCCTGCCATGCCACCTACATGACCTCCTTCTTTGCTTCATCATCTTCTTCCTTTCTTGGGCTGAGATGGAACCCAGCACCTCTTGTGTGCTAAGCACAGACTCCATTGTCCAACCTCACCCCAGCCTTCATGTGATTGCTTAATTAAAACATCAGTCTGGCTACTCCTGCCTCCTCTCCTCTCCTCCCTTCTCCTCTTCTCTCTTCTCCTCTCCTCTCCTCCCTTCTCCTCTCCTCTCCTCTCCTCTCCTCTCCTCTCCTCATCTTTCCTCACCTCTCCTCACCTCCCTTCCCCTCTTCCTCCTCTTCCCTCCTCCTTCTTCTCCCCCCCCCCCCCGTTTCAATCCTTCAAAGGCCTTCCATTTTAATAGGCCTATCTTCTGGAGAAGGTTCTAGATCTCTCTCCTGGCAGACAAGATTCTTTTCAAGTATACATCTCTTCAGGCGCCTGACCTTTCTGCCTCATTTCCCACCCTTCTGTATCCACTCTCCACCCTCACTCTGTTGCCCACCAACTGAACTCCTACGCATCCCTCAGCCCCCGCTCAGCACCTCCTCCCTGGAAGTCTTCCTCGGTCTGGAATCAGGGGTCTTAGAAAAGGCATCTCCTCTTGGGACCCTCACTCTTCGGGGCTTTCCTTTGCAGGTACTTAACAAGTTGCCACCTAAATGTCCTGGCTTGCTTGAAACCCTGAGAATGTCCGTGTATCCCAGTAGTAGTGTTCCCATCTTCTGGGACTCAAGGACAGTGGGAATGGCCTGCTGTGAGCCTGTCACCTCCACCCCAGGTTAATCTTCAATTACCAGGAGGAATGTCCTAGGGCACAGTTGAGATTGTGGGCATTTGCTACCACCTCAGAACTGTGCTGTGCTGTGCCTGTGATGGTTAAAGGCCATGATGTCCACAGCCCTTGTCTGCCATGGCTTCTCTGTCACTGTCATTTTCCTGTGTGCCTCGTGTATCTGCCCAGCTCTCTTGAAGGCCAACCCTTATTCTCTGACGAACCCCACCTACCGTTCACCAGGTACACCCGTTTCCACTCAGCCATACATGTTAGCCTACTTCCTCCTGATCCTCCCCCACCCAGAAAGATGTTTTTTTTCTTCCCATGAAGGAGACACATCTGTGTACGGCTGGGAAGAAAATCCTTTAATGTTTTGTAGGGCATAAAAAACCCCAAGAGAGGTTAAGGGGTTTGTTTGTCCAAGGATATAGCAATAAGTGGTTTGTCCAAGGATGCGCCGGCCATGCTGGGTCTGGGCACTCAGGTTCTGAGCAGATGCGTTCTTTCCATAGTGAAATAAATAAGCCCCCAGCCCTGGACCTGGAGGCTCCTGTAAGGCTTTAGTCTCCCTAGGTACTTCTGGTGTTTCGGGCTAGCCCACGTAGCCAGCCCTCAGAGACTCTGGGGCTCCGGGAAAGCCGAGCTGAGCACGAATCTCATCTTACAAGGCAGCGCATCGGCTCCCTCGCTTTTGTTTGTTTGTTCTTTTAGCAGAAGCAGACTTGGACAGTCTATGGTCCAACGGCAAAGATTAATACTCATGTATTTCATAAACCTGACTGCTGCCAGCCTTGGTGGCACACACACGTAATCCCAGCCCTTAGGGGAGGCAGAGATTCCATCATGACCGAGAGAACAAGCCTCAGTCTCTAAAAGATGGGGAAGGAGCTCCCCCGACAAAAGAATACCCAGTTAAGATCTAGGAATAAGTGAGCATGCACTGGCAAAAATGGGGAGGAAGACAAAGTCCAAAAAGAGAGACTTGGTGCAAAGGTCTCTGGCCAGAGTGAGAACAGAGGACTTGAGGGAATCACAGGAGAGACTGTCTGGCCAAACTGGAGCAGAGCCCTCGAGAGTGAACAGTGTACCCAGGAGAGTGAACAGGGCACCCGGGCTCAGGATGGGACTCAGAGAACTTAGGCAGGGCACACCTGCCAGCACTGACCCACCAAACAACAAAGAATTGGTTACTAAGACAGGAATTCGTTGTTTCAGTGTTACCATAGGGACCCAGAGCTGGGAGCAGCTTCCCTCCAGGTCTGAGAAGGGAGGAGACAGAAAGAGCTCAGTATAAAACTCTCTTCTAATGCCTGAACTCTGCGCCCTGGCACAGGCTCTGCCCTCCCCCCAAATGGAAACTGTGCCCCTGAGATCTGGGCCACCCAGTGGCCCTGGGGAGCCACCAGGGACCAGCATGTAAGCCACCGGGGTTGCATGTCAGGGCTGCCGGCTCACGTTCACAGTTCTCAGCTGTGAGACAGTGAGTCTTGGTGAGGCCTGGAATCCCTGAAGTCCCCATCCCTAGAACTGGGGATGCCACCTGGAGTCACACATAGTGTGGCACAGAAGAGAAAGTACCCTGCCCTCTGGCAGTGCCTGGAGGGTGGCACCTAGCCACAGAACCTCACAGAACCCTGGCAGCACCCTAGTTCCAATCTGGATTCTCCCACCTTCAAAAAACAGGCCAAGGCATTGCCAAGCCTCCCTCCCTCATTCCCAGAATATTACCTGAAAATGCAAAAAACAAACAACGAAGACTGACAAAGGAAAAACAGTTATGAATCATGGTTTCCAGGAAAACCCCATTGCGGTTTAGAAATAATGTGTTTCCTTGCTGGTGTCATTTTCAAACACTGTGCTGAGAGGGATCCGGAGATGACGGGCAGAACCAATGTGGGCAGGTGTCCAGTATCTGATAGCTACAATCCAATGTTTGTAACACAGCCAGGCCTGGTGGCACATGCTGCTGGGGAGGCTGAAGTGAGAGGGTCACTTGAGTCCCAGAGTTTGAGGTCAGCATGAATAACTTAGTGAAACTCTGTCTCAAAAACAAAATATCTGTAACAAAGTCACTAACCAATAATGACAATGGGGAGCTGAGAAGACAGCTCAGTGGGTAAAGGATTGTTGTACAATGGTGAGTTAGATTCCCAGTGTCTGAATTTTAAAAATGAGTGCAGTTGGCACATACCTGTAATCCCAACACCTGTGATCCCAACACCTGTGATTCCCAACACCTGTGATTCTAACACCTGAGATCCCAGCACCTGTTAACCCAATACCTGTGATCCCAACTGTGAGGCGCTGGAGCTAAGAGGATTCCTGGAGCTTTGGGGCTGGCCAGACTAGCCTAGTCAGCAAGATTCAGTAAGAGATTCTATCTCAGAAAACTAAGGTGGAGAGTAATTGAGAAAGATATCCAATGTCAAACACACACGCACACACACATACACATGAACACTTGTCCATGCACACATATGCATACACACATGCACACACAGACATATACATGTGCACGCACACACATGCACACAAGGACATATGGATACAAAAAGTGACAATAGCACAGATGAACCTCAGCTCCATACTATTTCATACTTTTGTTTTGTTTTGTTTTGTTTTTGGATTTGGTTTTTTTTGAGACAGGGTTTCTCTGTATAGTCCTGGCTGTCCTGGAATTCACTCTGTAGACCAGGCTGGCCTTGAATTCAGAAATCTGCCTGCCTCTGCCTCCCTGAGTGCTGGGATTACAGGCATGCGCCACCACTGCCCGGCTCCATAATCCTATTTTTAAGTTGAGCTACTTCTAAGTTAAAACAGATAACCTATCTCAAACATGCACAAAACACATCATTTGTCTACATGGGCAAACTCATCCAACACAAGCCTACATTTTTGTTGTTGAATTTTTGAGTTATTTTATATTTATGTATTTGTTTACTTATTGTGTGTATGTACACATGTGTCATGGTACATGTGGAGGTCAGAGGACAACTTGTGAGAATTGGTTCTCTCCGGATTCTAGGTTTCGCACTCACATTGCAGCCTTGATGGCAAGTGCCTTTATCCACTGGACCATCTTTCTGGCCCCACTTGTTTGTTTGTTTGGTTTTGATTTTTGCTTTGAGCAAAGGTCTCAGGTAGCCAAGGCTAGCCTGAAACTCCCTGCGTTGCAGAGTATAGCCTTGAAATCCTGCTCCTCTGTCTACCTCTCAAGTACTAGGCTGACACACATGCACCACAATGCTGCACAAAGTCTACTTTATAATCAAGTGTGGAGTATCACCTTTTAGTCACTGAATCCAAAGTGAAGGACAAAGTATGGCAAGATATGGAAAGCTGTGGAAGGTGTGGGGAAGCATGGGAAGGTGTGGCTAAGTACGGCCTGGTATGGTAAGATATGGTAAGATGTGGAAGGTGGGTAAGGCATGGTAAGGCGTGGTAAGTAAGGTGGGGTAAGGTATGGTAAGATATGGCAAATATGCTAAGGTGTGATAAGGTATAGTAAGACGTGGTAACCTTGGTTGGCAAGGTGGTGTGGTTTCTGGTGAATGCTTCTCAGAGAAAACATGACGTGCCAGACTCACAGTGAGCCATTTGCAAGCCAGGGCTGTCTGTGCTGCCTTCTTCCCTGGCTGTGCTCATAACCCTCACGAGATGTATCTAAAGGGACAGTAGAGTTCTTCCATCGAAGTTCGCCAATCCCAGGACTCCACATCCCAGCTGACACTCTGTAATCCAGGAAGAACAGAGGAGCGAGATTCTCTATGCATTGGCAGACTGCTTGGGAGGTGGAATGGGGACAGAGGACTGAAGCCACCAGGATCGAGGTGGCTAGATGGGAACTTGCCACATTGGGGGATCTAGGCATAGCTATCAAGTGGGTGAGGGTGGGAGCCCCGTGCTAGACATACAGGACCTGTAATCTCCCCCCCCCCCCCCCGAAACTGCGTTGACTGTGATAATGGAGTCTCAAAGATGAAGCCCCTTGCCTGGGTGTGGGTGGCACACACCAGAAGACTTAGGCAGGACAGTGGCATGATGCCCAGAGTTTGCCTCGGCCTCCCAAATGCTAATCACAGGCACGAGCCACCACACCATGTGAGCGCCTGGGGAACAGTCCAGTAGGTAAAGTTCTTACGATACAAGCATAAGGACACAAATCTGATCCCCAGTCCTCACATGAAAACCTGAGTAGCATGCTACCTGTGGGAAAGTGGGGAACTGCACAGGGAAAGTGGGCACAGGAAGAACCCTGGGGCTCACTGGGCAGCCAAGCCTCCCCTAACAGGTGAACTTTAGGACAGAGAGAAAATTTGGCTCTTGAGGAACAACACCTAATGTTGACCTCTGGGCTGTGTGCACACGCATGTGTACACACACACACACACAGAGACTATAAATAAATAAATAAATAAATAAATAAATAAATAAATAAATAAATAAAGCAAATTCCCTTGATGAATCAGGGCAGTGGGAAGTGCCAGGCCCTGGGAAGGTGGCTGCTTGGCTTCAGAGCTCCAGTTCCCTCCTTGTCCAGTCCCGGGGAGCCGGAGCCCCTTGCTCACGGGAAGAACTGAGCAGAGGAGGAAATGCAGAGCTCAGGAGCCAGATGGCCTGGTTTGCTCACTTACTATTTGTGTGCCTTTGACATGTTTGCCTAATCAATCTTTCTCTTTTTTATCTGTGAACAGGGGGAGGGGCAGGGCAGTTGGGACCTCAAGGAACAACTGAATGTGACTGAAAAGCAGTCAAAACCAGGACATGGGGGCCTGGCAGGGAGACAGCTTGGGATACCTGGAAAAGCTGGCTGTCTTCTGGACTCAACAGTGTTGACCTCCAACCTCCTGTCTTTGAACGCGAAGTTCTAGGGTTTGGGGCACAAGGGTTCAGAGGGGATGGCCTGCCCTTAGTCCTGAGGGTGGGTAAGCAGTTGTCTGTCCAGCCAGGGCAAGTACAGAGGAGCAGGAGAAAAGCCGGCATCAGCAGAAACCAGCTGGTTGAGGGAGCAGAAGGGTGTCTGGTCAAGGGTCACAGGGCCCTACCCCTGAGCTGATGATTTCAGGCCCAGATCTGGAAGGGTAGAGGTTGAGTATGTTCAATCAATTCTTGGCATCAATTAAATGAGAGCTTGCCCGGAGTCAACCAAGACTCCTTGTACAGCTGCAGGAGCACCTTCCTATCTATTTCCAAGGGCGTGTTCTCTGGAGGACATGGCCTTATGCAATCCTGTGAGCGCCCGTTCTAACTCTACCACTCCCTAGTTCTCAAGACCTTGAGCAAGCCACTTGCACATCCATAAACTGAGACCACCACACCCACCTTAATGGTGCTTATGTTTTCAACCCAGAAGTCCTAAAAGTTGCTCAATAACAGCTTCCTCTTCCCTGGAACCTCTCCTCCTCACTCTCCAAGAAACTCTCTTCATCAGAGTACTAAGACTGCTGGGTAAAAGGAGAAAGCAAACAATAAAACAGACAAGGGTCCCAGCCCACAGCCTACAAAACCCCTGCCTGCCGTTCCTTTCTCAGCAAACAGTCTGGGCAGGTGTCCCTACCCAGGGGCCTCCCTCTGGCTAATCATTCTTTGGCTCTGAGAGAGGCCCTGTCAAGGAGACTGGACCCCTGATATCTTGGACCCATGTCTGGCCTCTGACTCTTCTAGGCTTAAGGCCAGGATCTGTGGGACAGAAGAAGGAAAGAGAATTTTTGGTGCCCCAAATCTGCCTCAGTGTAGCCCCAAAACTCTTACATAATGCAAGGCTGGAAGAAGCTCTCACATAGTCTGAAGCATGAACTGTGCCTTGGTTTGCATGCTGAGTGTGGCCCATGAAGGAGACAGGAGATCTGTCTCAAAGAATTCCTGGGGATTCCTTCCCTAGGACAAAGTTAGCTTCAAAACTGAGACCCATAGATCCTGGGTTCCAGGGATCCAGATGCCACCAAGCTGACTCTGTCCTGGGATAGGACTTAGTGATAGACGCCTTTCCCAACATGCATAAGGCCTGAGTTCCACCCCACCCGACAACCACTAAATAAAGCAACATAGGAAAAGGACCAGAATCCTGAGCAGGGCCAGGCCTTCCTCTGGCAACCCGTCTCTCAGCTGCCTCTCCTGGGACCCTAGAGTCTTCTTGAGCTAAATGGGGCTTGTTACAGTGTCTTGGCCCCACTGGGCAGTGGTGGCATATGCCTTTAATCTCAGCACTTAGAAGGCAAAGACCCATAGATCTCTGTGAGTTCAAGGCCATCCTGGTCTACAGAGTTCCAGGACAGTTAGGGTTGTTACGCAAAGAAGCCCTGTCCCAAAGAAAACAAAACAAAAACAAAATAAAAAAAAAGAAGTCTTGGCCCCAAGGTCAAAGACAAGAGGAGAACACCTTATTTAGTTTGGGACAGGGTCTCACTGGTCACACATACCATTAATCCCGGGACTTGGGAAGCAGAGGCAGGCAGATCTCTGTGAGTTTAAGGACAACCTGGTCTACATAGTAAGCTCTGGGCTAGCTAGGGTTCTGTTTCTTTTTTCTTTTTTTTTCTTTCTTTCTTTCTTTCTTTCTTTTTTTTTTTTTTTTTTTTTTTTTTTTTTTTTTTTTTTTTTGGTTTTTTGGAGACAGGGTTTTTCTGTGTAGCCCTGGCTGTCCTAGAACTCACTCTGTAGACCAGGATGGCCTCAAACTCAGAAATCTGCCTGCCTCTGCCTCCCAGAGTGCTGAGATTACAGGCATGAGCCACCACTGCCCAGCTCAGGGTTCTTTTTCAAAACAAACAACAAAAATAAATAAATCAAAACTTAAGATAATGTTTCATGCATAGCCCAGACTGTTTTCAAACATGCTATATAGTCAAGGATGACTTTGAACTCCTGATCTATCTCCCAAATGCTGGCTGGGCTTACAGGCTACGTGGTGCTTGGACTTGTGTATGAGGCACTGTGCATCCTAGGAACTCTCCCACTGAGCCATATCCCTGGCTTTTCTTTGTTCGTTTCCATCCTGAGCTGGGACCTTGGGCCTGGATCAAGTGTTCACAAGCTCTCTCACGCTCATACCAATGGCCTGGTCTGTTTCTCTGGAGGGCAGAAGGGATTGTAGCTGTGCCATCCAACTACTCTGCCTCTCTCCTCCTGCCCACAGGAAGCCTACTGTGCTTACACCATCATCCTCATGGCGCTGCTGTGGTGTACCGAGGCCCTGCCCTTGGCTGTCACCGCCCTCTTCCCCATCGTCCTCTTCCCTTTGATGGGCATCATGGAAGCCTCTGAGGTGAGCACCCCCCACCAACAGGAGGGAAGACTACAGGGAAAGAGGAAATCCTCCCTAGAGCCTTGGAACCAAAGAAGCCTCATCACAAGGTCATGGAAAAAGGCAGGGGGCATGAGGCAGGATCAGCTAGGAGGCAGAGTATCCTAGAAACAGGTGGCTATTTGAGAGTTCGTTCACAGTAGGAGGGATGAGCCCTGCAGAGAGGGGCAGGGCCTGCAACAAGAGGAAGCTTATGATAGCCCACTGTAGAACTCACCCAGCGCCAGGTCCTGGTAGCGTTACTGTAAGACTGGCACAGGAAGATGTTAAATTCAAGGCCAACCTGGGCTATGTAGGCAGACCCTGTCAAAAACAAACAAAAAGACCAACTGTCCTATCTATCACCTATCTATCTATCTATCTATCTATCTATCTATCTATCTATCTATCTATCTATCTCGGTCTCCACAGAGCCTAAGTTTGTCCTAAGACACCCTTTGGATTCCAAGATCTCAGGATGCTAGATTCTCTTATGTAAGATGTATATAGTGGTTTTATAGCATGAGGATACATCTTCCTTGTGATACCTAATATGAATAAATAGTTTCTATAATGTATTGTTTAGAAAATAGGGCTGGGAGATGATGGCTCAGGAGATAAAGGCACTTGCTGTCAAGCTTAACAGCCTGAGTTCAGTCCCTGGGATCCACATAGCAGAAGACGAAAACAAGTCATCTTCAGACCTCCACCCTTGAGCCATAATAAATGTACACACACAGACACACACACACACACACACACACACACACACACCACATGCACACACTCACACATGCATGTAAATAAGTGTAAGACTTTAAATAAGGATGTACTGGTGAGTCTGTACCCTTCAGAATAGATGCAGTTCTGCCTGACTATTTTCTACACCAGGATGTCTCATCTGTGAATGCAGACGCCACATACAAAAATCTAACAGAGGACCGGCTGCACATTCCTTTAAAAAGATGTATGTCTTTGATGTGTGTATTTTGTCTGAATGTGTACATGTATGTGCATCACATTTGTGTCTGGTACCTTCAGAGATCACAAGATGGCATCGGGTTCCCTTGTGGGTGTTTGGTTGGTTGTTTTTTTGGTTTTTCAAGACAGGGTTTCTCTGTGTAGCCCCTGGCTGTCCTGGAACTCACTCTATAGACCAGTTTGGCCTCGAAATCGGCCTGCCTCTGCCTCCCAAGTGCTGGGATTGTAGGCGTGTGCCACCATTGCCCTGCTACCCTTGTGTTAAAGATGCTTGTGAACCATCATGGGGACACTGAAATCCAAACCCAGACCCTCTGGAATAGCAGCAAGTGCTCTTAACTGATGAACCATCTCTCCAGCCCCTAGCTATACTTCTAATGTAATGGCTCTTGAATTTGAATCGCACCAGAACTACCTGGACTGAGGAGCAAACCAGATAGGGGGCCTGCACCTGAGCTCACCCAGAGCTAAGGGATTTCCCTCTCCATCTCATTCCTCTTTATCTTCCCCTTCTCCTCTTCCTCCTTCTCTTTCTCTTCCTCCTCCCTCCCTTCTTCCTTCTCTTATTCCTCTTCCTTCTCCTACATTCTAACACAGCTTCTTGCTGTGTAGCCCAGGCTGGCCTAGAATTCACAGCTTTCCTGCTCCTGGGACATCAGCAGAGCTACCAAGCCCTGCTGAACATTTGACTTGTAACAGGTCTCAGGTGATGGTGATGACACTGGCCCAAGGATGACATCTACTTTCTAGAAAGAGCAGAGAATTAGTTATGCCCCAATTCTCAGCTTGAACCACAACTGGATTCAGGCCAGAGTTTCACAGTCTTTGAGAGGAGAAAAGGAGTGAGTTTGGTAGGAACAGGGAACCTGGCTCCTGTCAGTGGTCGGTTATCCAAAGGCCATTTCCATTTGGTTCTGAACACTGAAGGGAATACCAGTTTGTAAGGATATTATGACTGTTCCCCATAAACTCAGTGGTATAAGGAAGAGACCCCAGAGTCTCAGATACATCCCTGCTCCCTCCCCAGGTCTGCGTAGAGTACTTCAAGGACACCAACATATTGTTTGTCGGGGGGCTGATGGTGGCCATCGCCGTGGAACACTGGAACCTGCACAAGCGCATTGCCCTCAGAGTGCTCCTTATCATTGGAGTGCGGCCCGCTCTGTGAGTCCGTGCTAGCCAGGGTGGGAGGACCGAACAGTCATCCCATGTCTGGAAGGAAGCTGGAGTGGCAGTGTGTCTCTCTGTTTGGCTCTAGGCTGCTTCTGGGCTTCATGATGGTCACAGCCTTCCTGTCTATGTGGATTAGCAATACAGCCACCACAGCCATGATGCTGCCCATTGGGCACGCGGTTCTGGAGCAACTGCAGGGCTCACGGGACACAGAGGAAGGCAATAGCAACCCCGCCTTTGAGCTCCAGGAAGAAAGTCCCCAGAAGGAGGTGGCCAAGCTTGGTAAGAGACATGAAACAGACCCTGCCCTCAACCCCTTAGATCTGGGAAAGCTCTAACATAACTACAAGAGTAGTCATCTTGGAGCCCACGGGGGAGAGAGAGATGAGTGGCCAACCTGTCCAGGTCTTCCTGAGGCTTTCCCAGATCTAAAACACCAGTGGAGGCTGGTGGGATATCTCAGCAGGTAAAGGTGCCTGCCAGCAAGCCTGAAGACCTGAGTTCGATTCCTGGGATCCAATGATAGAAAGAGGGAACTGACTCTTGCAAGTTGTCTTCTGACTTTTAAGTGCAATGGGACGTGTGTGTGTGTGTGTGTGTGTGTGTGTGTGTGTGTGTGTGTATACATGTGTAAGCATGCATTTTTGTAATAATAATAATAATAATAATCTCTGAGGGTACCAGGCACAAATGTGATGCAATATATGTCCACATTCTGGCAAAAAAATTATTATTATTATTATTAACAACAACAATAATAATTTTATTTTAAAAATATTAAAAGCCAAGATCCATAGGCTAAAAATGTTGCTCAAGGGTGGGGCAGTTGCTCAGCATATGTCGATCCCTGATAATACAGCAACAATAACAATATTAAACACCACCAATAACGCTAAGCATCCTGTGCTAGGATCCTTCAGTCCTAGCAATCCAAGAGTTTGGTGAGAAGCGAGCTAAAGTCTGGGAAACGGGAAGTGTTCTGGGCTTTATTCCTCCTGCTTGGTCTAGGTAACCCTCTTCACATCGCTGTGCCTCAGTTTCCCAAGACATGTTGAACCAGATTGTGTCTGAGAAGCCAAAACTCCAGAGAATGCTGAAATCTGGAGACAGCCTCTGCCCACTGTCAGCTCAAGTTTGCTGACAAGGAACCCTGGAGACCTCAGGGCACAGCCAAGACTCCTGCAGTTTCTCTTGTCCCTGTCCCTACACGCTTCTCCTTGTTCGCAGATAACGGACAGGCTGTAGTTGCTTCTTCAGAGCGAAGAGCGCAGACAAGCCAAGAGCATCGCCGCTTCAGCCAGGGCCTGAGTCTCTGCATCTGCTACTCAGCCAGCATCGGAGGCATTGCCACCCTGACAGGCACCACACCCAACCTGGTGCTCCAAGGCCAAGTCAACTCGTGAGTGCCGGTGGTGGGGGCAGCATGACACGAGGGACTTGCACTCTCACTGAGTGGCAAATGGGACCAGGCAGTTTCGGGGACACTGTTACACAACAACCCATGTCCCCTTCATCAGGATCTTCCCCGAAAATCCTAATGTGGTGAACTTTGCTTCGTGGTTTGGTTTTGCCTTCCCCACCATGGTCATCTTGCTGCTGCTGGCTTGGCTGTGGCTACAGGTCCTCTTCCTGGGTGTCAAGTAAGTGGTGTCTTAGGTAAGAGAAGCCCGGTTTCCTGCCCATACCCCCAGGAGTCTGTTTCATCCAAACATGGTGGGGGACCATGCTTTGAGAAGCCTTCTGCCTCTTTAGATGCTTGGCCTCCCACATAAGAGAATTACTGGGTGCAGAATGGTGCCCCTGTTAGCAGACAGGCAAGATGAGTCTGAGGGGATAGTGAATTCTTGGATGGAAAATCATGCCTCATGTGCTGTGTGTGTGAGTGTGTGTGTGTGTGTGTGTGTGTAGTGCGTGAGTCTGAGAGTATGTGTGTGCAGAGTATGTATATGTGTGTATGGGTGTGTGAGAGTATGTGTGTGTATGAATGAGTGTGTGTGTAAGAATATGCATGTGAGCATGCGTGTAGAGGGTGTGAGTGTGACTGTGTCTGAGAGTATGTGTGAGTGTGCATGTGTGTATAGGAGTGTGCATGTGTGGAATGTGTGAGGGTATGTGTGTGTGTATGAGTAAGTGTGTGTGTAGTATGTGTGTATAAGAGCATGTGTGTGTATGTTGAGAGTGTGTGAGTCTGAGAGTATGTATGTGTGAGTGTGTGTGTGAGTGTGAGAGTATTGTGTGTGGAGTGTGAGTGTGTATGTTGAATGTGTGTGTGAGAGTATGTGTATGTATATGTGAGTGTGTGTATATGTGTGTGTGTATGTTGAGTGTGTGTATGTGTGTGTGTGTTTAGTGTGTGTGAAGGCCAGAGGTTGACATTAGCTGTTTTCTTCAATCATTTTTCCCCTTTTATTATTATTTTTATTCACTTTCCATCCCAATCACTGCCCCCTTTCCCCATCCCCTCCTCACCCCTTCCCCATGCCCCCTCCTGCTCTCCTCTGAGAGGGTGGAGGTCCCCTGGGTATACCCTGACCTTGGTACCTCAAGTCTCTGCAGGGCTATGTGCATCCTCTTTCACTGAGGCCAGACAAGGCAGCCCTTTACAGTAAGGGGAAAACAGTCTATAGACGACAGGTAACAGCTTTAGAGGCAGCCCCTGCTCCAATTGTTAGAGGACCCACATGAAGACAGAGCTGTACATCTGCTGCATACATGTCGGAGGGGTTCCCTTTATTTTTTGAGGCAAGGTCTCTCAATGAATCTGGAGGTCATCCAGGCTACTCTGGGGAGCCAGTAAACCCTAGAGATCCTTCAGCCTCTGCATTCCTAGAGCCATTTTTATATGAGTGCTGGGACTGAACTCAGATCTCGATGCCCACACGGTAAGCATCTTACCGACTAAACCATCTCTCCAGTCCTGAAGACCCCAGCCAGGCACCCTCCCATAGAGCTCCATGGTCCTTGGATAAGCAGTTGGGGATTCCTCAAGGAACTCAGTTTGTTAGAGAAGCATTTGAGGTGATTGTTCTGTTTGCCTGTGCATGCCCTAGCCACTGAGACTCCTAGACGTCAGGAAAATCTTCATCCTGGCCGTTCTCCGTCTGGTGGGTAATGATATGGTGGGAGCTGTAAGAACAGCAACCACAGGGAGTGGCCATTCCAGAATGTTCCTGGACATGATATCAGTCTTACAGAACTGATAGCCAGCCAGGTATAGACGTGCAAGAAGGCATCCAGGCAGGACAGGCACAAACCATAGAGTCCAGAAAGACCTAGGTGTGTCTGGGAAAGCTGCTTCTCGAGAGCTATAGCACAAAGACGCTGTTGGGGAACAAGCACAGGGAACTTTGTGAGTCACACAGAGTTGGACCCTTGTACTTGAGGCCAGGATGAGGAGGTAAAGTTCAACCCTGAGTTACTCCTCATTACAGTTTGGAGATCTATGTAGCCGGATGTGGCGGTACATACCTGTCATCTCTATACCTGGGGAGCTGAGGCAGGAGGATCACGAGTTCAAGGCCAGCCTGGGTTACGTAGCAAGACTCTGTCTTACAAACCTAAAATGGAGTAAAGTAGTCATATGCCCTGCTAAGGCTCATTTGAACTGGAGTCTGTAATCTATTAGGGATGGTTCTTGGGCACATAGATCAGAATGGTGGTCTGAATGTTACTGGGGTGTGAGTCATGGTTATCCATCCATCCTTTCTAGACAGAGGAGAGCCTCAGCAAGTTAAGCTGTGTTTTGAACAAATCACTCAGGAATGTACAAAGAGGCTGGGTTAGGGTTGGAAGCTGCTATGGGGCAAGGGAACAGCTGATGAAGTCAGCACACTGTTGGATCCTGTGAGGAGTCACAGATGTGTGAGACATGCTCTTGGCCCTGAGAAACCCACAGACCAGCAAGAGATAAGGTTTACCCAAGTGTGAAGTTAAATGTTAAAGAAACAGCAGGAGGAGGCAGCCAAAGCTTTCTAAATGGCTAGGCCTATGTAGGTACATTTGAGGCTGGTAGGGATCCCCAGGACTGGGCAGGGGTTCCTGGAATACCGATGAAAAAGAGAACTCTCCATCAGGACCTGAAGTCACTCAGGAGTCTGGACCTCTCATCCTTCTCACCCTGTACAGGAAGGGCTGGACAGGCTCAGCACGAGAGACTCTTCAGAGGAAGGGTCACAGTAGGGATGACAGGAAGAGGTAGCTTTCTTGTTGAAGAAAAGCCACAGTCCCAAGACAGGCATGGTGGTACACGCCTATAAGCCCAGTGCTCAGAGGGATGAGGCAGGAGAATCAAAAGATGGAGAACAGCTTAAGCTAAAAAACAAAACAAAGACTTAGAAATGTAGGTCAGTTAGTGAAGAGCTTACCCAGCCTTCATGAGACCCTGGGTTCAGTCCCCAGTCCCACACAACCTGAGCATGATAGTGGATGCCTGGGATTCAAGGCCAGCATGGGTTAGATGAGTCCCTGTCTGGAGTGGGGGAGCCAGGTCATAATGCCCTTCTGGGTCCTGGACTCTTTTCTAGAGCCAGGACATTAGGGCTTGCCCATGCCTGGTGTGGATCCTTCATACACTGTCTCTGCCTCTGCCTCCAGCTTCCGGAAGAACTTTGGCTTTGGGGAAGGGGAGGAAGAACGAAAGCAGGCTGCCTTCCAGGTCATCAAGACCCAGCACAGTCTCCTGGGCCCCATGAGTTTTGCAGAGAAGACTGTCACTGTCCTGTTTGTCCTGTTGGTGGTGCTCTGGTTCGCGAGAGAGCCGGGCTTCTTCCCAGGATGGGGTGACACAGGTTTCGCCAATGAAAAAGGGCAAAGGTGAGACCTTCCAGAGCAGGAGGGGGAACTGCCTGAGGATCTGCACTGGAGAATAGGAAAAGTTAGGAAGAAGGTGGGAAGGGAGTTAGGGAAAAGACAGGGTGTCTCTCTCAGGGGCATGCTGATGGGCGGGACCCTTCTCTGTCCCCATACTCAGCCTTCCCTCCCACCTTCTCCGCAGCATGGTGTCAGACGGGACAGTGGCCATCTTTATCAGCCTGCTTATGTTCATCCTGCCCTCCAAGATTCCAGGG
This sequence comes from Apodemus sylvaticus, assembly GCF_947179515.1. Lineage (NCBI taxonomy): Eukaryota > Metazoa > Chordata > Mammalia > Rodentia > Muridae > Apodemus > Apodemus sylvaticus. The sequence continues at coordinate 45,334,252 of NC_067481.1, forward strand.
CTAACCCAGGACCCAGGTAAGCACCTGCCCCGGGGCTGGGAAGGGTCTCCGGCAGCCCCTGTCGCAGGTATATAGCCTTCGACCACATTTGGCAGGAGCCAGCAAAGTTCCTCTGGGTGACCTACTGAAGTCACAGGGACTCAGGGACAGAGCTGGAATCCTACAGAGATGGGAGACTAAGGGTCCCCTTCTGCCTGCCTTAGGCTCTGACAGGAACCTGCTTAGGAAGGAGGGGAGGGGAGACCTACTCACTTTTGGTGACATCCTTGTCTGCTTGGGGAGTAGAAAAACCAGGGAAGCTGAAGGCTCCTCCTGCCATCCTCACCTGGAAGACAGTGAACGATAAGATGCCCTGGAATATCCTGATCTTGCTGGGTGGGGGCTTTGCCCTGGCCAAAGGCAGTGAGGTGAGAGCCTGTCTGAGGGAGACCCTGGGATAGTCCCACACTAGGCTAAGGCGCCTTTCCCCGAGATGGGTTCTTGAAGCCCAAAGGAGAGTAGGCCTCTCTCAGCGATGAGCCCCACCCCCCCACCCCACCCACGTACTCCTGAAGCCAGTGCAATGGGCCTGAACACCAAGGCTAGCATCAGTTTAATGCAGCGCCAGGGGAAGCCTCCAGGGGGCGCCAGATAACAGTCTTCCAGGAACCAAAGCGTCTTTCTCTTGACTCTCCATCCAAAAAGAGCTGAGATTCCCCAGGACCTCCAGGTCCTAGGAGAGCTGAGTCAAGGGTTGATATAGAAGATGCCTGGGTCTGTGATTAACGTATCGACAGTCTGAGGCAGACACTTTGCTCAGTGTGGAGGAGACAGGAACACAGTGCCTGGGCATAGATAGCATTAGCGGCAGGTCCCACAGCCTGGCTTGACAGGGTCAGACCAGGAGCTCTTCCTACCCTGGGACTTGCTCATTTTCCCAATAGCTTCTTCCCAGCCTCTTCATGGCCCTGCTCCCCTACCCTGTCAGGCGCACAGCCCCTTAAGCCCTAATGCTCAGCAGGGAGAGGGCTCAAGTGATCCAGGGTCTCCAAGGAAAGTCAAGAAAGTGAGGTGATTATACCCACGAATCGCCAGGTTGCCCACTAGACCCTCCCCCCGTCCTCATCCCACTGGTCTTAAGGAGCAGCAGGGAGCTCCCTTGGTTCTAGCTGAATACCAACTTCCTTCATAGCTGTTTGACTTAAAGGCCACAGAGGTGTGGGCAGGGACAGGGTTTCCCAGAGTTCCAGCTGAGAACCTGAGGTCCCCAGACAGTTCTGTCTTATCTATATCGCGTCCTTCTGACTTCAGAAATCAGGTTTGTCTGAATGGCTGGGAGACAAACTGACCCCACTGCAGCACATACCGCCATCTGCCACTGCGATTATCCTCTGTCTATTGGTTGCCATCTTCACCGAGTGCACCAGTAACGTGGCCACCACTACGCTATTTCTGCCCATCCTGGCCTCCATGGTGAGCTGACACTGCAGTTTCCTCCAGGCAGCCCTCCTGTTTGCTCTCTGCCTGTCCCCCGACCCCCCATGGTCAGAGTGGCTGGTCTAGACCTGTCCATGAAGAGAACCTCCTAAGTGTCCCCCTTCTTCTCCTGGTGTTGAACTCTTAGGTCCTAAGGCCTTCTGGCCCCTGAGTCACCTGTCTCAGGTGACATCACTCTTTGAGTATCCCAGTGGGGCTGACTGGAGGCCCCACCCACCTCCCCACCCAATCCCCTGTTCTGGTCATTCCAGAAGGGATGGGGGTAAAATTGCTCCCTGGAGCGTCCCCAGCCCCTTCCTCCTCAGGCGTGTCCCCACAGTCTTTGATGACGCCTCCTGAGCCCCTTTGAGATCAGTTTTATGAGCCCCTCCCTCCCATCACTGCACCCCACAGGGCAGGGCAGCACGTTCTGAGAGGTCAAGGGGCCCTCTCCAGGTCACCCAGAGCGCTCTGCCCAGGGTCTGGGCTCATGACAAGAGAGAAAAGGGGTGGGTCAGGCCCCCAGAAGGGAGAGGAAGAAGCACTGGGTCTAGCCTTCCCACTGAGCCTGAACTGGGATCAGCTGTGTCCACTGTCGTCCTCCAGGCCCAGGCCATCTGCCTGCATCCACTCTATGTCATGCTCCCCTGCACCCTGGCTGCCTCCCTGGCCTTCATGCTGCCGGTGGCCACCCCACCCAACGCTATTGTCTTCTCCTTTGGAGGCCTCAAAGTGTCTGATATGGTGAGTGGCAGGGAAGTCGGAATGTCTCTGCCCTGCACCTGCCTGAGGGCCGCTTAGGTTCCCAGAGAAGAGCTGGCCCTGGCGTGTGGGAGCTGGGGGGAGGGGGAGCTCTGACATCTTTATGTTCTACAGTACCAGAACAAATAAGGGGAGGGGCATCTGGAAGGAGGGGAGCAGCATCCCCATTTAATGAAATGGCCTAAGAGAAAACAAGGCCCAGAACCCCAAGAGTATAGAAGGAACCCCCATTTTCCCTCTTAGGATCAGTCAAATAAGAGACAAAGACATTGCCTAACACTGCAGGTTAGACTGAAGGCAGGACTTCCCAAGGAGGGCTTTTCTGATGGGAGGGGTTCTGAGCACCCCTGACAATTGAGGAGTGTGTATCTGATTCACGTTGGCTTGCCTCATCCTAGGCCCGTGCGGGATTCCTGCTCAATATCATCGGAGTGCTGGCTATCACATTATCCATCAACAGCTGGAGTATCCCCATCTTCAAGCTGGACACATTCCCCTCTTGGGCCCACTCCAACACAAGCCAGTGCCTTCTCAACCCGTCCAATTCCACTGTACCAGGCCTCTAGACTATGGTACAACCTAGCTCTGCTCGGGAAAGCCCGCCGGTGCCACTCCTCAGAGCCAGGAGAGGGCGCCCCAAATGCCAAGTCCCGGGCCAGTGGTGCAGATTCGGCCGGCGCATGCGCAATCGTGTGTTCGTGTGTCTGCCTAGATCTTGTGTACGCTCTCTCTCCGGTGAAGCGGAAGATGCTCGTGTCTCCGAGTGGTGTGCGTGGACGCTTGCGTGTGGTGTGGCCTGAGGGCTCCTCGGTAGTTGTATGCGCGGTAACAGCGCCCGCCCTCTGTCTCCCAGCTAAGCCTCCAGATCTCTTTGCACTGTATTTATTGAAACTCTGGGCAGGAGGCGTCTGGGAGCAGGAACTCCAAGGTTCATTAAAGGCTTTTTCAGTAGAGTCCGGATGTTCAGAGCCTGGAAGCAGAGGTCGAGCACCCCTGCCAGACCGTTTGGAGTGGGCGCAGCCACCCAGCAAAGTTGCAGTGACTTCACCAGCGGCTAATTGGGAGCTGCCAGTCCCTGCGTGCCTTTGGGAAAACCGGCCTCCCCGTTCCCAGAGCACTCCCTGGACATTTACATAAAACCCTCTGCCCCTGCCAATTCCTCACCGACCCTTCCTCCAGCTGGAAAAACCGGTCTCACCAGATCAGAGGAGACAGGCTGACCCATGCCAGGTGCTCAGAAAGATGGACCCTCATCCAAAATGGCAGCCCGCGGGAGGCTAAGTGAGGGTTAGATACATTAAGAACAGGCTCAAACCTGCCATGGCCGTCAGAGTCCAGAGCCGGACTATGAAGCTGGACAATATACAGCGCTCTACCTCCTTACCCATCCCACCCCATTCTCTCATAGAGCACAGATACTCGTATATCTAGCAAAGGGGGCCTGGCGACACCACTTCACCATCCATTTGAGCATCAACACCTCTCCTTGGCTGGAAGTCCATCTCTGTGTCTGTCCTAATTCTCTCAGTGTGGATAATGCCATGTATACCTGGGAATGATTCATTTGAAGAGTTTCCTAGAGTCTTACCCAGTTCTATTCTGCAGTAGAGGTGAAAGGGAATTATATCAGCTTTGTGTTTAGATGAAAAGGGGTGCTATCCATGAAGACAGAGATACTGCTTTCTTGTCTCCCAGCAGACATTCAGCATCCTTACAGAGCTGGGTATCCCAGGGGAGAACAGCTGGGACGAACACGGTTGTCTCCAGGGGACACGGATCCTGACAGGACATGCCAGGCATCCAGGGGGAATGAGGTGTCAGGAGAGTGGCTTTGCCCCCCCCCAGCCCCCCTCCAGCCCGATGGCATTCCTTACACATGAAGTACAGCCATAAACCACAAAAGCCCCCCCCCCCCCAGGGCCTCGAGGGACAGTCCCCATAATTCAGTGGATTCCCAGGAGGGCAACAGAAAGGATCTTCTCTGCTGCTCTGGAAGCCCAACACTGAGGAAGGCTTCACACAAGCAAATGCCTGCTCATTTATTTGAGCATTGGAGACATGGTTTCTACATGTAGCTGAGGTTAGCCTGGAATTCACTAGGTAGACTAAGCTGGCTTTGAGCTCATTATGGTAATCCTCCTGCCTCAGCCTCTTGAGTGCCACCAAATCCAGCTGGTATTCAACTCTGTACCTTGTTACTTTTCTCAGATGGGCAGGTGCAGACTGAGGTTGCACTGCCTGTCCTGCAGCTGGTGGTCTTACTGACCCTGACCTTGTTTTTAGGGTAGATGGCTACAACCAGACTCCAACCATACAGGTGCTGTCTCCCCGCAACTATTCAGGACTGCCCTCCTCAGCTAGATAGTTTGAGGAGGGCCAGGCTGCAGACAGCTCTTGTCGGCCTAGTCACCATCATTAACCTGGTCATAAAGCACATGTACCTGGCTGGCCTTTGAGGGAAGGGCCTGTCAACCTGGGCAGGGCCGCAACAACAGCCTAACCACTCCTGCCTGCAGCAGGTAGGTCAGGCCTGATAGCTGAGGGTGCCGGACCACCCTGCTAGGCATGCAGGCCCCAGCACTGCTACCTTCAGGGGCAGGGGTATCTCCTGGTAGCTGGAACTCAAGAACTCCAGACATGAACTCCCCAATGCTGTGAAAACCAAGAGACTGGAACACTTCGCCCGCCACCCTCTGCCAGATGGAGCTGGGTCCCTAGTTTCTTTTTTGTTTTAAAGATTTACCTATTTATTTTATGTATATGAGTACACTGTAGCTGTACAGATGGTTGTGAGCCTTCATGTGGTTGCTGAGAATTGAATTCAGCTCGCTTCAGCCCCATTCTCTCCAGCCCAAAGATTTATTTATTGTTATATGTAACTATACTGTAGCTGTCTTCAGACACATCCGGAAGAGGGCATCAGATCTCATTACAGATGGTTGTGAGCCACCATGTGGTTGCTGGGATTTGAACTCAGGACCTTTGTTAGAGCAGTCAGTGTTCTTAACCGCTGAGCCATCTCACCAGCCCAGGTCCCTAGTTTCTTCATGCAACCTGGTACAGGGAATATCATATAAAACAATGAGTGTACCAGGAGCACAGAAGTCCCCCTCTCCCCTGGATGCCAGCAGGACCTCAGATCCCCTTTCCTAGTTGGCTTGTGGGCCATGCTTTGTGACCGTGAGGCAGTGTCTTGACCTCTCTGGCCTAACCTGACTTTAGTCTCAGCAAATAGGCCCACATTTCTGAGTCAAGGTTCGATGTTTTCCCATTCCTGTGCCCTGAGACCCTGGGTGGGGGAAGTCCTTGTTTTCACTCCCTCCCCACCCCACCCCCAGCAACTCGAAACAATCTACATAGGCAGCCATAGCAGCCAGACCACAGAGGTAGCAGCTCCTAAACCTGTCAGAGACACCTGCAAGACAGAAAAGATCTTATTAGGTAGATGGACCGAGGCCAGGTCAGTCCATTGTCACCTGAAGTACCCCAGGCTCAAGGTCTGCCCCTCCAATTAGACCTCCTGAGGAGTCTCTGTCCCCAAGTCTCTGAAGGAGGGAAGGGCTGGTAGAGCAGGGAGAGAGCCAGGTCCTGCAGCAGGGCAGCTGCCAAAGGGGTAGCCTGCAGCCTCAGCTGGCAGTAAACAGGAGGGTTAGAAGGAGCCTGCCTCTACCTGAAACACAGATGTGTTGTAAAGGAACAGAGAGGGGCAGGACTGTGGCCCCTTGAAGGTGGGGGACCCCTAAAATGTGGTGACTGCTGTTCTCAGAGCCCCAGACAGCACTTACCCACAATTCCTGTGCACATAGCCCCTTCACACCCACAGTCACAGAAAGTCACGGTCACAGACATCTGTACCTCATGCTCAGACTCGCAAGTCCTTACAAATGTGCAGAGGCTCACACACAGTTCTGGTCAGCCACACATAGTAGTTCCAAACCCTGCCATAGCCTTGAGTAAACCTGAGGAGGAAGAGGATACCTTTGCATTCTGCAGCAGAAAAGCTCACTGGTCTTAGAGCCAAGTCTCACCTCCTCTATCCCAGTGGGGGCCTGAGGACTCTGCCCCGATCCTCCCCCACAGACCCTCCCCACCAAGCTTGGAAACTCCCTACACTTCCCAAGGATCAGCCAACCAGAACAGGGGCGGACCTCCCTGGCCAGCTCCCCTGAGGCTCTGGTCCAGTTGTTCTATCACCTAGCCAAGGAGTCACTGCCCCACAGTATGCCCACCCTGTGACCAGAACCCTCCGGAACCTTGCAGCCAGCCTCTGTGGTGAGGCCTAGCCCTTAGCATTTCATGCTGGGGTGGTCTGTAAAGGGTAGTGTGCTGAGGCCTGAGAGCAGGGCCTCACGTATGCTGAGCATGCTTTACCGGAGCCCTGCCCCTGGAGCACTCTGCAGACCTTCCACAGAGTGTCTGCAACTGCAGGCTCAGTCTTAGGAACTCACTTTGAAAAGCAGAGCCCAGCCTACATGAGCAGAGTTGGACAGACATATCAGGCATGGTGAACTGTGCCTATACTCCTGGACAGAGGAATTGCAGCAAATTCAAGGCAGGTTTAGGGTTTGGTCTACATAGAGAGTTACCCAGCTAACCGGGTCCACAAAGAAACACCTATCTAAAATGAAAGTGAGAGGGAGTAGGGGACTGTCTTAGTCAGGGTTTCTATTCCTGCACAAACATCATGACCAAGAAGCAGGTTGAGGAGGAAAGGGTTTATTCAGCTTACACTTCCACACTGCTGTTCATCACCAAAGGAAGTGACAAGAATAGGACAGGAACTCACACAGGGCAGGAACTTAGAGGCAGGAGCTGATGCAGAGGCCATGGAGGGGTGCTGCTTACTGGCTTGCTTCCCCTGACTTGCTCAGCTTGCTTTCTTATAGAACCCAGGACTTCCAGCCCAGGGATGGCACCACCCACAATGGCCTGGGACCTCCCCCTCTTGATCACTAATTGAGAAAATGCCTTACAGCTGGATCTCATGGAGGTATTTCCTCAAGGGAGGTTCCTTTCTCTGTGATAACTCCAGCTTATGTCAAGTTGACACATAAAACCAGCCAGTACAGGGACCAAAGGCCAGTAAAATGCTCATCACACAAACAAAAGGACCCAGGTTCAAGCCTCAGAATCCACATAAAAGCCCACCTGCAGCATCTTGCAGCCTGAACCTGGGCACAGGTGGGTCTTCCCAGCCAGTCACTACAGTTAAGTCAGCTTTAGATTCAGTAAGAAACTATCTCCGAAATGAGGAGGGAAGAGTGGGGAAGACATCATATGCTGACCTCTAGCTTCCATTCACACATTCAAAATACACCCTCACAAACACAAGCATACACCCTACCTGATCACAACCCCTCCCACACATATGTACAACTTGACCGAAAATGGCGCATTCTGATTTAAGGCAAGGGTGCTCCACGCCTGCTCCACGGGGGCTCCAAGCATGGAAACTGCTCCTCCTGCTTGGGTCTCCATAGTCTTTCTCTAGACTGGAACCTGTCAGACCCTGCTGCAGGGATTTCCACACCTGGCCAGCACTGGGCAGAGCTTTGGCAAGCAGGTCACAGTTCTAACCTCTCAGCTTCCCAGGCCTGTTCAAAGAGTATCTGTGGCCACGGGGACCAAGGTCAGCACAGCTCTGTCTGCAGGGGGGTAGGAGTGCTTTCTGAGTCAACACCTTAGACACTAGAATCCAGGTGAGTGTTAGAATGGGGCTTCTGGACCTAGGAGAGAACACCGAGGGCCTGGTGTGGTGAGAGGAGTTAACAGTCCTGCCTGTCATCAGGAAGAAGATCTCACTCAGTCTCTTGATTCAAGCTCTGCCTAGATTCCCAACTCCTGATGACGAAGGGACCGTCCAAAGGACAGAGGGAGCAGAGGCCGAGACTGCACTCAAGAGGAAAGGGTGTGGCACATCCAACAGAAGAATATTGGAAGGAAGAAGTGGTGATGCACACCTGTAAATCCCAGCTCTCGGGCAGCAGAGACAGGAGATTGTAGGTTTGAAGTCAGTCTGGAATATATAGTGAGCCCCAGCCCAATCCAGACTCCATACGGATACCTTGTTTTCAACAAAGACTTTAGACTAAACAAAAAAGTAACTGTAAGAAGCAGAATCAGGCCCAGAGAGATGGCTCCGCGGGTTAATGATCTTGCTACCAGGCCTGAAAACCTGAATCTGACCTAGCACCCCTACAGTGGAAGAAGGAGAGAGCTGCTTCCCACGGGTTGTCCTCTGACCTTAATATAGACACTAAGGCACACACAGGCATGCACACACACAAATGTATAGATACAAATATGATACAAAATGTGTGTGTGTGTGTACATTTAAAGTCTTGAAAGAAAGAAAGAAAGAAAGACTCTCACCATGGGCTCAGCCACAGTCTCCTGGGAGTCCACCAGGGTCTTCCCAGAGGCCCTAACTGTTGAATTAACTTCCATTCTCCCAATTTTTAATGAAGTTGAAAGTCTTTCATTTGTGTTTTGGTCATTGAAAATTTGTTTGTAAATTCATGGTTATTGTCTATTTTTTACTGAGGGATGGCCTTTAATTTATTCGGAGGAGTTCTTTATATATTATGGATACCAATCCTTCACCATACATGTTGCAACAGTTCCTTCTAGCTGCAGCTTTTGTGCTTTAACTTTGTTTATATTATATTTTGTTCTAAATAAATTTTGAACTTTTACTAAGTAAAATCTGTCAATACATTCCCCTATGCCTTCCTGATATGACGGCATGATTCAAGGTATCTTGCCTACTTCATACTTTTATAAAATATTTTTCTGTATTTTTATATTGATTTGTGTGGTTTTCCACTTTTTCGTCTATTATGGGTTTTGGAGGTATGCAATTGATTTGTTTGTTTATTTTCTTTGAATCTCACTCTGTAGGCCAAGCTGATCTGGTACTCACTAGGTAATTCAGTCTGGCCGTGAACTCATGACAATCCTCCTGCCTCAGCCTCCCGAGTGCTAGGATTCCAGGTGTGTGCCACACAACTGTCTTCCATCATTTTTTGTTTGTTCTGTGCTTTTGAGACAGGAGCCCATGCCTTCCTGCCTCCACACCCTGTCATTATTGACAGAGCGTGAAGTAAGACCTCACTTTCTTATCTATTTCACATCTATTATCCCAAATCCATTTGTTGTACTTTTTGTGTTTGCTTCTCTGTTAACTTACTATTAATGCTCAACCCTCAAAAATATTCAACTTTATCCTGGACTCTTTTCCATTCATGAATTCACTTACTTATTTTGATGTCAAGATCACATTTAGTTTTTTATTGGGGATAGAGTATTTTTATCATTTTTATTCATTTATTTAATTTATTTATGTATTAAGGGGGGAGGGATGTGTGCCGTGACACACATGTGGAGCTCAGAAGGCAGCTATATGGCATCAGTTTTATCTTTCTACTTTTTTGTCGGTTCTGGGGATCAGGCTCAGAGAGCAAGCATATGTATGTATCCCATAAACCATCTCACCAGGTCAGGAGTGTTTTTATTTACTTTTGAGTCAAAGTCTTGCTGTGTAGCCTAGGATAGCCTCAAACTGAAGCCCCCCACCCCCCACCCCCCAAGTGTGTGAATTCTCCACCAGTATCACATGCCTGGCTCCAGAGCTCACCCGGTCTTACCCGTGAGGCCTCTTTGGGAGTTCCAAAGATGGTCCAGGCAAGTTAACTGCTCCAAGCCGTTTGCATAGATTTACTCTTCCCCTGGACTCCAGACTAAACCTGTCATGTTCTAAGGGCCAAGGATGTTAGGTTCTGAATTTGATAGACCTTCTGTTTGGAGATTATCTGGACAGAAACCTACTTCCAGGCAACATCATATTTTTAGTTTTCTCGTTCCGTAATAGGACACTTTGCACTTCCGTGGGCCTTATTTTTATGTTGGCCAGTACAAGCCTGTTGTTCTCCTGACGGGGCTTCGTAGTGAACTCACTGGGGAGCTGCAGTGTCGTTACTGTGGAGGGGTGGTTCTTCTGTGTCTGTTCTCAGTTCCTAATCCGAGGTGTGACTATGTCACCAGAACTGGCTGTGAATCCAATCCTCCAATGCCCAGACTGGGGTTACAGGTGTGCAACTCCACACACGGCCAATGTTTCCTAGTTTGTTTTCAACTACATAGAAATTATTTTGACTCTTACTGACCTAACTGCTATTCAGCTACCCAATGAAATTCACCAGCAGGCTTTCCCCCCATTCCCTTTGATTTCTTTTTCTCTTTCTTTCTTTTTTTGGTGTGTGTGTGTTGTTTTGTTTGTTTTTATTTTTGTTTTTCAAGGCAGAGTTTCTCTGTGTAGCCCCGGCTGTCCTGGAACTTGCTCTGTAGACCAGGCAGGCTGGCCTCAAACTCTCAAGAGATCTACCTGCTTCTGACTCCTGAGTGCTGGGATTAAAGGCTACCAATGCCCAGCTCTCTTCCATTTCTTTCTTTCTTTTTTGGGGGTGGGGGTTGATTTGGTTTTTTTCAAGACATGGTTTCTCTGTGTAGCCCTGGCTGGCCTGGAGCTCACTCTGTAGACCAGGCTGGCCTCGGACTCAGAAAGCTGCCTGCCTCTGCCTCCCAGAGTGCTAGGATTACAGGCGTGCACCACCATCACCCGTTTTCTTCAATTTCTTAAACATCTGCATCATTTGCAAAATGTATATCCTTCCTTCTTTACTTATACCTGATAAATGATTTCTCTGTCGTCAGTGAAATGAGCCAAATTCAAGATAGAGTAGATTATATTAAATGCAAGATTATTGAGAAGCTGCTTTTGGGTGAGTTCACTGGCCCCAAGGACTGAGGCCAGAGAAGTCACCATGGGCAGAGGTGGGAGGGAGGAGAGAGAGAGGAAAGGGTGCACACATAGAAGGAGAAGGAGAAGAGAGGAAGGAGCAGGGAGACCAAAAATGTCTGGATTCTATAGGGAGGAGCCTCTAGGGGAAGGGCACCCAGCTGCTGGGCTGGAGAGTTCAAGGTGGATATGCCAGGTAAAGTTGGGGTAGGTATGCCAGGCAGGGACTGAGGGATACTGGGAGAACCTGGAGGCCAGGCCTACTTTGATACGTAAATTATGAGCCTCAGTTTCTTGTCCCAGGTCTAAAACTATACCTTTCCCCTATATCCCTTCTTTCCTTTATTTTTCCCCTGAGACTGGCTGTTCTGGAACTCCCTCTGTACCATGGTGGCCTCACAGAGATCCACCTGCCTCTGCCTCCAGAGTACAGAGATCAAAGGGCATACCACCATCGCCTGGCTTTCCCCCTTATCTTAAAACAAAACTCTTTCATTATATTTAGTTACTTATTTGGCGGAGGGAAGGAGCCTTATGCCACAACATATGTGTACAGGTCAGAAGACAACTTGCAGGAGCCAGTCAGCTCCCTTCACAATGCGGGCTCCAGGGACTGAGGTCTTGGCTGCAGGGGCCTTTACTGGCTTTTGGGGGTTTTCTGGTTCTTTCTGCCTCTGTATCCATACAGAAATACTTGTGAGCCTAGAAATGACAATCAGCCCTGGATCTATCAGACAGAGCAACAATTCCCAAGCACATGAGACAGTCTTGGCCATGCTGCTTCTCCATGAAACTCCATTCAGCATTAGCTATATGGTATTGGAGCTTTTCCTAAAGCAGTTCCCCTTAAAGGAAGGCCACACTCATCAGTCCTAGAGAAAGGTGAACGGACTCAGATTCTCCAGCCTAACCCCAGAAAACAAATCCTCTTCCCAAGCTGTGCCTGCGTTGTCCCCACCTCCACCCAGAGCTTCGTACAGGGAAGGGAGATGCATATTTATCGACCATCAGTTCCCACCAAGGGTTGTGCTGGGAACCATGATCATAAGCGTTCTTAATCTTTCCAACAACGCTGTAGATGACTTCCTGAGACGAGGACCAAGGCCAAGAGCAGAGGATCACACAGCTAACCATTATGGACATATACATCCATCAAGCCAGATGCGATGGAGCATGTGCCTGTAACTCCACAGCTCAGGAAGCTGAGGCAGGAGGATTGTAGAAAGTTCTAGGCTACAGTGTGGGATTCTGTCTTAAGACCAAGACATCAGCTGGGTGGTGGTGGCGCATGCCTATAATCCCAGCACTCTGGGAGACAGAGGCAGGCAGATTTCTGAGTTCGAGGCCAGCCTGGTCTACAGAGTGAGTTCCAGGACAGCCAGGGCTATACAGAGAAACTCTGTCTTGAAAAAACCAAATCCAAAAAACCAAAAAAAAAAAAAAAAAAAAAAAAAAAATCTCCAAATGTGCTCTCTCTTTCTTTCTCTCCCTCCCTCTCCCTCTTCCCCTCCCTCCCCTCCCTTTCTCTGAGTGTGTGTGGTGAATGCACACTTGTTCATGGGTTCACTCACCTGTGCATTTGTGTGTGGAGGCCAGAGGTCGGTGCTAGTGATCTTCCTCATCCAGTCTCCACCTTACTTTTGAGGAAGGGCATCTCACTGAACCTAGAACTTGCCATTTTGGCTAAACCAACTGCTTGGGGATCCTCCATCTTCTCCAGGTTATGAGTGTGTCCTGCCAGGCCTGGCTTTTACATGGGTGCTGGGGACCCAAGTTCAGGTCCTGCCTCCACGTTACCCACTGAGCCATCTCCCTGGCCCATGATGTCTTCAAGTGTTCCCAGCCCATTCCATGTTTGTTCTACGACCTCCAGCCATAATCCTGCTGTGCCTTTAGAGGGAGATACTGTGAATGGGGAAAGGAGGCCTGCTGCATCCTGAGTCAGAGGCTGTGTCCCGGGCCCCAGCAGACAGGAGTTTTATCATACCAGTCTTTAGCTGCAGGAAGAGGAACAGGCAGGCAGAGAAGAGGAGGAGGACAAGAGAAGGGGAGGGAAGGAGGGTGGGGGAGGATGAGGACATGGAGCACCAATGGGACAGAAAGTCTGAGGAAGAGCAAGGGTGGGCCCCACGCCTAGGCTGGTGAGACTCAGGGTGGCTACCTCTTAGACCTGCCAGGCGCTGCACCCCAACTGTGGACCCTGAGGGGCCAGGAACCAATAGCTACTGTAGATCATGCAGAGTGACTGAGGGGATGATGACACAGAACTGAGCAGCCTCCATCTCCACCCACACCCGTACGTGGAGCAGGATGACCCAGAGCAGAGACACGCGGCTATAAACTCAACGACACACAGCATGGAGACATAGGCCTGAGGACAGGGACAAGACCAAAGATGCCCAGCCATTAGAGAAGACACAGATGCAAACAGACAGTCCCCGTGAGGGTCTGCAGAGAAGCGGGCATGCCCACAGACACGGGAGGGAAGTCTCATGGATTTGGGGGTGCACACTGCCACACATAGAGTCAGATAATATGACATGAGATGACCAACCCTGTGGACATCTCCCAGAAAGCCCTGGGCCTTTGGGGGTGGGGGTCTCAGTCATGGCTGGTCCACACTATGCCTGAGAGGACTTAGTGTTGTAACTATGAGCTGCTCCCCGGAACCCCCTTACCAGCTCCATGAACACACATGTGGCGGCTGGGCTCTCCTGACACACGGGTGCATGTCCCAACAGGCCTGGGCCCCACCCATGGGGGCTGACATCTCTGTTCTGGGGTGCAGGTGGGGGCCACAGAGCCATCCCTTCCCCCGCAAGCCACAGGCCATGCCCGCTGGCAGGGACTGGGGGCCCAGGCTGGCACAGGAGGGGAGGGCTGGGGGGGCCGGGCGCGGCCAGGGCGGGCACAGGAGCCTGTACCTGTCAAACAAGAGCCAGGGAGCAAACTAGCTTTCTTAGTCACCTTTCTCTTCTCCCCGTTTTTGGCAGCAACCCCTCGGGGCAAGGGGAAGCTGATATCATAATTATTGGCTCACCCAGCAGCTGCCTCCCCTCACCTGATGTCAGCGCAGACCCAGGACAATCAGGCTGACGGACTGACAGACGGTCGGAGCTCCTGGCCCCCTAGACCCAGGCCCCCACGCCGACCTGCTTCACTGAGCAGGTAAGAGGAGACCTGGCCCAAGTCAGCCGTGGAGGCCAACAGGGGAGGGGGCATGGCTTTTTTAATGAGCCCCAGGAGGCTCTGGGTGCTCCTCGTTGTCTCCAGGGAGTCTCAGGATCAGGGTGAGTACCTGGAGGCTGAGGGGACCCCTCCTCCACACTCCTCTCTTTTTCCTGGCCCAGGCCTTCCGACTTTGATCCTTCTTGCTGTAATGTAAGAAGACTCTGTCTTGCTGTGCATGGTGGCTCTGTGTGGTAGGTCCGTGTGGTGGCTCTGTATGGTGGCACCCACCCTGGGTTGGGAGGCAATTCTGACTCCAGATGGACAGCTAGAGTTTAAAGATAGACAGGCAGATTGCCCGCCAAGGACTGAGCGGCTGTCTGGGTGGAAAGTCGGGTACCCAGCTCTGGCGACTTGTCCCATCTCTCTGGATTACCTGGGCTGGGGTCTGCATGGCCCAGATTCCATGGGGAGGCTTGACGTGCAGAAAGGAGAATGGTGCACCTTGTGCAGAAACAGACAGGCAGCGACAGGTGCTGTGGCTGGGAGCCGATGCTGAGCCGGAGGCTCACCTCTCTGATTGCCAGAGATGTTTCTCTTCTTTAAGATCTCTGCAGTAGAGAGGAGTGACCAACAGACCTGAGACAGGCAGAGAATTCACAGACCCCCCATCCCCGCCCCAACCTAGAACTGGGAAATCTAACAACCAGAAGCTCCTTTAGCTACTGAGACTAACACTCCCCATACCTGACCAGGCAAAATCCTGGAATTTGCTACGGAGCCCCCTCACCTGCCTTCCGTGTCCAAAGAAGCATGTTGGGTTAAGGCTAGAGTAGTAAGTGGGCGTGTTTGCCTCTCCGCTCTGTACTTACAAGTGCAGGGGACATGTCTGGGTATGTGCAGTGGCAGGGCACAGCTGCTCAGCAAGAAAGGACCAGATGGGGAAGATGCCTCCCCTCGGGACACCGTCTCAGCTCATCTGTTCCCCTGTGCCCAGTAACTCCCACACCAGACAGAACTTGGTCTTCTCTGTGCTCTAAACCTTTCAGGAGGAGAGTCAATGAGTTCCCTCATAGCTTTTTTGAAATCAAAACTGCTGTAGCGTCCATCTCTAGCTTCTCCACTTCCTTCTCTTTCTTTTACCGACGAAACACAGTTCCCCTGCACTGATGGGTGAGCATGGGGTAGGGAGGGTGGCGGTGAACTCTAGCCCTCTCCCCACTGGGCTTGGCAAGAGCTTTTCCCCATCCTGACCTACAGAACAGGGCAAGATGCTGGTAGGAGAATGGCATCCCAGCTGATGAGGCAGGGCGGCACATGGCGCCTGGCTCTTCTCTCTCGTGGCTCTGTGAGGGGCTAAGACAGAGCTGAGTTGGATCCAGGGGACGAACAAGGGTTCAAGTGCTGCCCTCGGTTGAGGATCCTCAGGGGTGAAGATGCCATGGGGAGGGGCGCTTGCCCTCCCAGCTCTCCACCCGGCCCCGCCCGGGCAGCCCATGCCGAGCTCAGCTCCCGGCTGCAAGGCCTGCCGAGGCACGCTGCACCCCCAGGCCTCTCACCTCACTCCGGGCCAGGAACCTGTTCTCCCGGGAATGCTGGGGAGTTCTCAGAGGACTTTAGTTCCCAGGGGTTTAGGGAACCCAGAAATCCTCTGGACCTGTGAGTGGACCATGGAAAAACAAGAAAATGGAAAGACTGGGGACGGGGGGGGGGGGGGGGAGTTCATGAGGGTTCATTGCTCTCTTCACCTGTGTCTATCCACACACAGATCCCACACTTCTCCTAATTGACAGCTTTGGTTGTTCTTCATGAGGAAGAAGCCTTGGGACAGTTAAAGACAAAAGAAAAAGCCCCTCATGGCACATGCTTTCTGCCACACACCATCCTTTGACCCCCATGGAAAGTCCCTTCTGCCCTGTAAGAAAATGACCGGGTATCATCCCACTTGGTCCCAACAGCTCCCAGCCAGGGAGTATTTTCTACTAACCTTTCCTCTTCTAGCTTGCATTGAGCCTGGTCTTCACGGCCCAGCAGAACCCCCCCCCACACACACACTACCTGTCCTGAGTCTATATAACCTGGTCCTCGGTACATAAAAGTCCTGGGGACTTCTCAGCCTGTTGCCCTGTCATTCTCTCCAGCATCATATTCTGACAAGATTGGGGGGGGGGGGCCTCTTTGTCTATTTTTTTTTTTTTGAGACATGATCTCCCTATCTAGTACAAACTACCCTGGAACCATCAACCTTCTGAGTGCTGGAATTAAAGGTGTGCAATATCCTACTCAGCTTACGGGCCACTTCTGGTTCCCCACACCAAAGGGGCAGAGAGGATAAAGGGCAGAGGCTGTCATCCCTTTGAAACCTGCCAGGCTTCCACAATGGGAGATGGCGACTTCTGGGAGATAGTTCAGCATTTTAAATTTAGTTTAAATTGCATGCAGCCCATGTAACCCCAGAAGGCAGCTTCCCGGGGAAGGCAGGCCAGCACTGATCTGGGATGCATTGTTGAGCAACATACTCAGTGCTGAGCTCTGAGAGACTGCGTCCCAAGAGTGCCCATCAAGGGATCCTTTAGTAAACTGCATCCTCTCCCTTCCAGCCTGCCTTGGTCCCTGCCTCCTTTTGCATCCCCAGCCCTAAACCCATTTCCCTTTACCAGGCCTCCGCATGTATCCTGGGTTTGACTTGAGCTGGAGCTTCTTCTGTGTGGGTCTCCTGCGCCCTGAGGTGCAGCCATGGCACCTGGCCCTCCCTGACCTCACCTGAAGCCACATGTCAGCCCCGCTTCCTTTCCACCTTTTCTCCCAATCCTCAACTTTATCAAAGTCTCTACAATCCCATCTCCCCCTGCTTCCTCTCCTATTTCTTACCCGGCTCCCCAACTGCTCCCACTCTCCCTCCAGTCATGCTGATCCCGTCAGCACCCCCACAGGAAGGATGGACATCCCCACGCACAATCAGGGAACCTAGAACTTCCCTCAGCATTCCCTTATTTATTCTCTGAACTGAAAAACCCAGAGCCACGACCTGGGGGTAAATGGATTGTATGGAATCATCCCCAGAGAAGCTCTCCACTTTCTCATCCCATATGGGCCCTAACAAGCTGGATGATGGCCAACAGTAAAATGGAGTTCAGCTGGAGTAGAGTTTGGTGGGAAACCCTGTGCTTTATAGGTCTGAGGTCCTGGATGCCAGCCTCAGACCCCAGAATAAAAATGAACCCATCTAGGTGAGTTCAGATACAAGACAAGTGTCTGATGCTGCAGCAGTGTAGCCAGCAAAGGGGGGGGGGGGGCGGGGCTGGAGGAATGACTGACGGATCCCATCAGTCATGGCTAGGCCAAGGCAGGAAGATGGACAGCAGCTCAAGCAAGGCTGGCTGGGTTCTTCAGGAATGACTGCCACTGTCATGAGTATCCCCCAGTCTCTACCCCGCCTGTGGCTCTTGCTTACTCAGCTCAGATTAACAGGACTGGGGAAAGAATTAGCTGAATCGTGATCTCTCGGGGAACTAGAACCTGCTGTGAGTCACAGGGAAGGGAACCTGAGCTCTCCGGAGATTGTGGAAGCTCCTTGGGTGTATGTGGGAGGGTAGGGGGTTATTCCTTAAGACTTCTCTGAGATGTTACCTAGAGCCTGTTGGGAGGCACAGCCCAGACTCTTTACCCCAAACTTGCAGAATGATCATATAGTTAGCTAGCTACCAACATGCTCTCAAAAACTCTCCAAGGGCCTTCGGCACTTTCCCAGCCTGAAACCACTATTTGTGACGAACTGCAGCCAACCTAGGACCAACACATAGTTGGTTTACTTGGCACCATCCATCACACAGTCAGTATACACGCAGACACCCAGAACAGGGCGTGGCCCTGGAACTAGATTGCCTGCAGACAGATGGAAGTCCCACCTACACTTGTAAATTCCACAGCCATGTCCCAGACTGCAGCAGCCTATCAGGTTCAGCGCCAAAGGATGTGAACAAGGATGAACACACACACACACACACACACCACTGTGATATGAAGACCAGTTATCACACTTGTCAACTCTTCTTCTGTACACAGCCAGAAGAACTACATCAATGTTCAGTCAGTGGTAGTCTGTACCCCGACCCTCTATAGAGGAGGTCCTAGAGTCTACCCTGGGCATCTACAGATCAAGTGACTTAGAGAGGTGTCTCTTTTAATCCCAGCAGTGAGCAGACTGAGGCAGGAGGATTGCTGAGTTTGAAGCCAATGTGGGTAGTCAAAGCTATATAGTGAGTTTCAAGTCTGTCTAAAAGGAAGAAAGAAAGAAAGAAAGAAAGAAAGAAAGAAAGAAAGAAAGAAAGAAAGAAAGAAAGAAAGAAAGAAAGAAAGAAAGAAAGAAAGAAAGAAAGAAAGAAAGAAAGAAAGAAAGAAAGAAAGAAAGAAAAAAGAAAGAAAGGAAGGAAGGAAGGAAGGAAAGAAGGAAAGAAGGAAAGAAGGAAGGAAGGAAGAAGGAAGGAAGGAAAGAAAAGAAAAACAAACAAACAAACAAACAAACAAACAAAGGATAGCTGGGTAGTTGTTGTACACGCCTTTAATCCCAGAACTCAGGAAGCAGAGACAGGTGGATCTCTGTAAGTTCAAGGCCAGCCTGGGCTACAGAGTGAATTCCAGGACAGACAAGGTTACACAGAGAACCCTGTCGAAAAACAAACAAACAAACAAATAAACACTACCAATAATCAAAAAGAAAAAGAGAGAACCTGAACTTTGATGGGTCTTTTTATGCCTATATGTCACATGCTTAAATTGTGAGGAGTTGGGAGAGGAAATTTGGGGGTGACTGAAAAGCCAGAAGCTTGTAGAGAGTGAGTGTCAAGGAAGAAGGTGGAGCCAAGTAGCCAGAGATGCTCAGGAAGTCCTCCGTGTCTCTCACGTCTCCACGGGCATGCTGGAATCTCAGAGCCAGCTCAACATTACGAACATCCAGAGGAAGGAATGGTGTGTACGACACACCTGCCTAGGAAATCATCCCTAGCCTGGCGTGGCAGTGCAGGTCTCTAATCCCAGCTACTCAGGAGGCTGAGGCAGGCAGGTAAGATGTTCAAGGCCTGCCTGGGACACATAGTGAGTTCAAAGCCAGCTTAAGCAACTTAGTGACTACAACCTTGTTGCAATATTTTTTTTTAAATGAGTTGGGCCTAAAGATCATTAGTAAAGCCCTTGCCAGGCACAGGCAAGACTGATGTTCAGTCCTAGCCCCACAAAAACAAACAAAGCCATCTGTCTCCTTGGTGAGCTTCGGTTCTCCTCTCTGTCACACAGACAGGCTTTGGATGGGAGCATCTTCCAATGTGCTTCCTCCTCCTTGGTTCATCGTGGCGCCAATGACTGCCCTGCCTGCCGTTTGCTGGGACACAGGGCAGGAAGTGCGCCACCAGCTTGCGTCCATCTTGTGCTGAATCAGGGTTATTAGCAGTGGTGGCAGAATTAATGCCCCTAATAATAGATTGGTGGTAATGATCAGTGTGCTGGTAATAATATGTACAGAGAGAGGCCTCTGACCAAGGGACAGTGGCATCCTGGGCCACCGAGGCCCCTACTAAGGTGAGCAGGTAAAGGGTGACCGATGTACCCACAGGGAACATGGGAAGTTCTCATGCAGTGCTGTGGCTCCCGAGGGTCCCAGGGGAGGAGGTGGAATGTTGACTCCTCCTTAGGATGCTTCTTTGGGCTGCTCACCTGCTCCTCGGGAAAGGACAGCAGGGGAGGAGCGCAAGGCCTGAACGAAGTCACTATTTCACAGAGGAGGAAGTAAGCTTCCTCCTAGTCACTAGCCCATGTTGATGGCAGAGCCCGGAGACAGTCCTCCCATAGTGGCCAAGAGGGGAAGAGGGGTTCTGTAGGAAGCGGGAGAGCCCAAGCTTGGTGAAGCCTTCGGGAAGAACCCAGGTGGTTAGGCGAGGTGATGACAGAAGTTCCCATCCTCCCTGCTGGCTTCACAGATCAAATCCTCAGCTGCCAGGTACTGACATAGCCAATTGGCCCGGCACCTGAATTCAGGGGTTGCGAGAGGAGGCTCAGTTCCAAATGATGTCATTGTGGGGCGGGGCTTCTTGGCCTCTAATGGGCTCTCAGAAGCCGGCAGCTTCTTCTGCCCCTCAGCCTGCCCTCCTTCGCATTTCTTTAGCAGATGTGGCTTGCCTCAGGAAGGATGAAGGTGTAAACCCTCCCGGCCCTTCAGTCCTTCCCTCACCTACTTCTCCTGGCTAAGCAGCCTGAGGGTTTGAGGCATCCAGTGTCTAAGGCCGCAGCAGATCCCTGTTGTCTGTAAGGTGCACCCAGAACGCTAAGCAGGTGCCCACACAGTTCTCCATTTAGATCTTGATATTTCTTTTTAGATGATGATGATTGTCATTGTTGGGTTTTGTTTTTATTTTTTTTTTTCCGAGATAGGGTTTCTCTGTATAGCCCTGGCTGTACTGGGACTCACTCTGCAGACCAGGCTGGCCTCGAACTCAGAGCTCCTCCTGAGCACTGGGATTAAAGGCCTGTGCCACCAACCACTACCTGTCTTTTTTCTTTTTCTTTTTCTTTTTTCTTTCTTTTTATGCAGCCAGGCTGACCTTAAATTTGTGATTGCCCCTGCCTCCACCTCCTGAGTACTAAGATTATACACTATCAGCCCAACTAGGAAATAGTTCTGTCTCCAAATTCTTTGTCAGGTCTGTCCCCACCACTCAGGGCTTCAAAATTCCCCTGAAAAGGTGGAGCTGGGGGCTTTTCCCTTTCTGGCTATCCAAAGGTGTCATGTTCTTGAATATGAGAATGCCTGCTAACCCTGAGGGGGAAGGTCCCTTGCTCCTAGACACACGATCAGGCAGTAGGCTCCTGGTCTCGGAGCAGGGGCACCAGCAGAGGCAGGAAGGCAGAAGGGAAGAAAAGGCGGGTCATAAATGGCTCCCAAGAAGAAAAGCACCTGTGGGTGAGGGCAGTCCGGTGGACGTGGGAGGTCTCTAGAAAGAGGTCTCTAAGCAGGGAGAGTCCAGGAGGACCAATCCCTTAAACTAGGTGGCCATAGCAAGGGAGAAGGAAGACCTAAAACAATCCTAGGAGTAGATGGTAGCTTTGAGGAACAGCCTTTCTTGTTTCTTTAAAATCTCTCTGACCATTATAAGACAGGCATCCATAGGTCTGTCAAAGACATCCATCCATCTACCTGTCTATCCATGGCCCATCTATCTGTAAGTCACCCATCTACCTCTCCATCCATCCATCTTCCATCCAACCATCCACCCATCTTTCCATCCACCTGTCTAGAGAGGTCAGGGCTACTGGGAAGGGCCTGTGGTCGGTCCTGTGGCATTTATGGGGCATGTGACTTGCCTGCTTGGCCTGAGGAGGCAGTCCCACCCCTGCCCTGGGGCAGGGGGCCGGTCCTGGCATGTGGGCGTATTTATACCCGGATGGAGGCGCCCCTGAAGCTGAAAGCTGCCTGACTCCCCAAAGCCGGGATGGTGTCCACGTCCCAGAGCCCACTGTAAGTGTTGAGACATGACTTCATTGGGGTCAGGATTGGGTGGAAGAAGGGGGGGCGGCTGGGGTGTGTGGAAGCTGCCCAGAGGTGGCTAAAGACTATGGACAGAAAAGCATGCTAGGCAGAGAAATGTTTGTGAGAAAAGAGAAGGCATCAGGCATCCTCAGCAAAGCGGGGATCTTCCGTGGAGACAGAATGAGCCTGTTTCCCTTAGCTAGTGGGGAGTGGTCCTTGGCGCGTAAGGCAAGTGATGAGATTACAAGAATTAAGAACAAATATCTAGGAAAATTTTCCAGATCCCCTAGGGCAGAGAAGGTAGCACAAGTGTTTTTTTTTTTCAGGATGCACTTTCTGAAGGATGCTTTCTGGGCAGCCTGCTTGAAGAGGCTGGGGGAATGACAGATATCTTTACAAAAGACCCAGCTGAGATGAGAATGACCTGGCTGCAGGTGTGAATGGCTCACAGAACGTTGTGGGGGAGGGGAGTATGAATGCTCTTCTTACTGCAGTGTGTGTGTGTGTGTGTGTGTGTGTGTGTGTACATGCGCATGCATGCCACAGTCAGAGTGTGGAAGCCAGGGAAAAAAATGGCTGTAGTTGGTCCTCTCCAGCCACCATGTGGGTCCTAGGAATCAGACTCAGGATGTCAGGGGTCGAAGTGGGCACCTTTTCCTTTAAGCCATCACGCCTGCCTCTGGCTGCTTTTCATCCATCACTCTTTATAAACCCAGGCAGCATCCAGAGCCAGAGTCTAGAGGGCTGCCTTCAGGACCCCAGATGGATAGGAAGAATCCTGAGAGGCAAGGGCCTCAGGAAGTCCCCAGGTCTTTCCCTGCCACCCCCAACAAGGGTAATCAGGGACCTGCTCCAGGGAACCCCTCCCAGCAGCCAGGCAGGTGGAGCCTCGGGTGGGGCTGCAGGCGAACACTGGGCACAGCCCCACCCCTCGTAAAACATGCTGCCGCAGCCAGCAACAGAAACCATTAAGGTGGAACTGAGCCGGCTCCGCCTGTTCATAAAGGGCAGGCAGGAGGGCGCCGACAGGTGGAGTGGCGGGGTGCACAACCCCTTCTAAGTGTCCTTGGCCAGGCAGAAGTGTGTGACTGGCCTCTGTGACTCAGCTGCCAGTAGGGGCTCCATGGACAGACCCTCCCAGGGAAACCTCCACCTTGCTGAGGCGGGGCTGTGTGGTATAGTGGTTAAGGAGAGATTAGCTTTGAAGCCTGGGTCTAAATGGGGAGCACGGTTTACTAGCTGGGGGACTTGGGCGAGTCAGGTTAATCTCTCTGAGCCTCAGTTTCCTGATCCATAAAAAGGGGTGACAGTGCAGTGCCTCGCTCCTGGGGCATAACCAGAACCCTGGTACACAAGCCTGGCAAACCACTCCACAGGCTGCGTACTCATCCATAGAACCAACATCAGCATCTTAAGATTCAAATGATCCCTGGGATTCATTTTGCCTATAGAAGAACTGAAATGCAGATTAGGAAATAACTTGCCCATGGCCACAAATCCAGCAAATTAGGTGGCCCACCCTTAAACAGCCCCTTCTGCCTGAGCGCCAAGAAGACAGTCTCTAGAAGGCAAGGGCACCAATGGCTGTGGGCAGTGTAGGACTGGCTGTTGCAGGAAGGGTACAAGGTGAGGAGGCTGGTGACCGGGGTCACAGGGCAGCCACGCAGCAATGGCTGCCAGGGACTCATCACCCCTCCAGCTCCCACTGCTCTAGAGGGGCTTCCTCCCAACCCTCCTCCTCTAGCCAGAGGGCTGTTTCTCTTTTCCTTTGATTCAGGGCCGACCAGGTCTGTTTTTCTGTCCCCAAACTTCCCTTCTCTTCTCCAAGAATCATGGAAGGAGAGTTTGCCCAGGATGCCCAGACCCTGGGAGGGTCTTCAGTGTGTCTTGCTAAAGTCACCCTGGATAAAAGTGTCTGGAGGTACAAGAGAGGATTTTTATTTTTTTTATTTTTATTTTTTTTGGGGGGGGGTGTTTCGAGACAGGGTTTCTCTGTGTAGCCCTGGCTGTCCTGGAACTCACTTTGTAGACCAGGCTGGCCTTGAACTCAGAAATCCGCCTGCCTCTGCCTCCCAAGTGCTGGGATTAAAGGCGTGCGCCACCACCTCCCAGCAAGAGAGGATTTCTCATTCTCTATGTGGCCCAGGCATGTTTCTTCTCTCTTAGTCTCCTCCCCTGACCCCATGAGAAACAGAACAGATACCACTGCTTGTCTACCTGCAGTGTGCTGGTAAATTTCCATCAAATATCAGCTATCAAAAAGGGGAAGGGGGATCCTGATTTGGTTTTATGTTGGTTTGGTTTTTGTTTTTTTGAGACAGGGTCTCACTATTCAGCCCTAGCTGTCCTGGAACTTACTCTGTAGACCAGGCTGGCCTTGAATTCACAGAGATCCACCTGCCTCTGTCTCCCCAGTGCTGGGATTAAAGGTGTGTGCCAACACACCAGGCAGCAGCATTCTGGTTTAGAATGGGTGACATTTTGCATGGGCAGCGATGTAGCTATGGCCAATTTGCCTTTATTTTGCTGAATGTGGAATTAGAAGTGATGGATTCAGTTTGCTCCCTAAAGCACTGGCTCCGGTGCTGTGTTCACTGTCCATGGGGACAGAGGGAGGAAGAGATGATACAGGTCTATGATGATTACAGTCTTACAGTAGAATGGAACGTGACCCACATCTTCCTCCAGAGTCTCCTGTCCAGGAAAGAGACATATGGCGGGCAGAAGTCAGTTCTAAGTGATGGCATATGTGCTCTGAACTGGCTCCAGGGATTCTGGATTTGGGAGAAGGGGAGAAGGGAAAGGAGAAGTCAGTTTGCTGACACTGGTCCATATGCCATCCATTGTGTTCTATGAAACCAGAAGAGGTGGGCTCAAAGTTTGACAACAAAAGGTTCCTTCCAAGTTCACAGGTCACTATCAGGGCACTGGGGCCAGCATGGATGCTCCCTGGGGGGGGGGGTCCCAAAGCAATAGGGACACCCTATCCGTTCTATTCCAGGACCCTGAAGTTTCTGCAGCCACTGGCTCTACTGCAGGGGATTGAACAAAATGGCCTCAGAGGCCTGAGTCAAGAGGAAGTTCAGTCTTGGTTGGTGGAGGAAGCTGATGTCAGAGAGATGGATGGGGGTGGGGGAAGACAGGAAAGGGCAAGAAAAGGGAGTTCCCTCCCCCACACCAGAGCCCATGCCTTAAATTAACTCTGCCCCACTGCTAATTATTATTAATAGCTATCATTTATTGAGTATGTACTGTGTGGTAAGCTATTTACAAGCAATATTTCATCCAATCCTCCAAAGAGGTATGTATTATAAGCTCTATTTTACAGAGGAGGAAACTGAGGCCCAGGGAAGGAAGTTAAGCAATGTGTCCAACCAAATTCTCACCCTGATCAAGATTCAGACCCAGCCGGGCAGTGGTGGTGCACACATGTAATTCCAGCACTTGGGAGGCAGAGGCAGGTGGATTTCTGAGTTCGAGGCCAGCCTGGTCTACAGAGTGAGTTCCAGGACAGCCAGGGTTATACAGAGAAACCCTGTCTCGAAAAAACTAAAAAGATTCAGACCCAAACCTGACTCCCAAGTTGCCAGCTTTAAGAACTCTACCCACTGCTCCAGCGAAGGGCTGGGACTAGCACGCCTCTCTCTGCCTCTCTTTGCCTCTCTTTGCCTCTCTCTGCCTCTCTCTGCCCCTCTCTCTGCCTCTCTCTCTGCCTCTCTCTCTGCCTCTCTCTCTGCCTCTCTCTCTCTCTCTCTCTCTCTCTCTCTCTCTCTCTCTCTCTCTCTCTCTCTCTCCTGTCTGTGTTGTGGACCCTCCACAAACACTAACTAGGAGCCCTTAGTCCTGCCCCTGAAGCAGGTGACCCTTTAGGATGAAGTCGATTGAGGGCTCTCATTCCCTAGACAGGGTGGCCTTGGAAAAGTCAGTTAATTTCCTTAAGGGACTCATAGAACAAGGAGGGCTTCAGCTCTAGGACCAGGGATGCACCGTGGGTCACCGAGCTAGACGTCAGTACTTACAGAACTCACCCAGAAGAAAGCCTGAGTGAGGACCTCTGGGACATCTGCATCCCCAATGCAAATTAAGGGGCAGACCTATGAACCCCGCAGAGACCTGCTCAAGTTCTGGGGGAAAATAAAGGGTGGGGGTTTTCAGAGCCAGATTCTGATAGTCCTGGCTAGGAACAGAAAGAAGGCCTTTGATGATGCACAGGCTTATACAAATAGCTCCATCTAGAGATGAGGGATTGGGAAGTGAGGCAGAGATGCCTTTTCTAAGCAAGACAGCACTTCAAGAGGGGAAGGCCCAGCTAGAGTTCAGGTTCAAATCAGTAAAGCAGGGCTGGTGTCTGAGTCTCCTGAGGTCATGATAAATGAAGACCAGGTGGGCAGGAAAGGCCAGCAAGGGCAGCTTGCCACCTGGGGACAGCATCCTCCACACCTCTCTCCTCTCATCCTCTCACTATGAGGCCTGAGGCAGCAAGACCAGCACAGAAACTGCAGAGCCAGGGATCAGAGGCCTTTCGGTACAGCTACATTTAGCCAACTGAAGCCGGAGGTATGAGGTATATCTCTGGCCATTTTCTGGGTATCAGCACCATACCATTTAATCTTCAAGAGGTCCTAGTGAGATAGGTCCACACACATCCACTTCTCAGATGAAGAAAGTGAAATAGAGACTTACATAGTGTGTTCAGAAAGTCACAGAGCCAGAGCATGACAAGGCTTGGAACTAAAGTCAGATCTGCCTCATGCTGAACCATTACTGTCCTCCCTCCTGAGACTGCAGAGCCTAAGATGGGGGAGGAAAAGACCCCAGCCTCACACCTGGGAGGGTGTGAGATGAGATTGTATTTGGATGGCGCCACGTTCACATGATACCACCTCCTCTGGGAAAAGCAGCTCTGAGCCAGGGTGAGGCATAGTAGGCAGGCCTGAGCTGTCCAGGGAACAGGGGCCAGGGCAGGCAGTCATGCAAAGCCAGAAATGGGGTGTCCTCACCCCTGCCCGATCCCTTGAAGTGTTCAGTTACAGCCGGTTCCACGCTTCCCGGTCACGCCACATTTAGCATTGCTGAGAGTGAGCCCGAGCAGGGATATAGAGAAGGGGCAGCAGGGACTCTCTGAGGGGTGGGAGAGAACATCCCCACCCTCAAACCCATCTACACTTCAGCCACCAGCCGCCTCCCAGCCTGACCCTATGTGGGACTCTAGACAGGCTCCTTTCCCTCTCTGACACCATTAGCCTCTCTGAAGATGGCTAATTCATCAAAGATGTGTCAACTGCTGACTAGGCCAAGCTCAGAAAGATGAGGCCTGCCCTCTCTCCCAGATTTCCCAGAACTGCACCGCTACCCTGCTGTGACTTGAGGGGTCTTGGGTGGTGTACGTGTAAAGCTCTGGTTTTTCTTTCTGTGTGGCTCCCATACATCCCACTCAGCTCTGACTCTCAGATACAGTAGTGGGGAGAGAAGTTAGCCAAAGCTTAGTTCACGGTCTGAAGGTCGAGGGTCGTCTATGAGACTGGGAAAGTCACAGAATCCCTCAGGGCATCCTTTCTCTTGTTTGGATTGCCATCCTCGAAGTAAAGCAGTGAGCTTGGGCGTGGTGGCTCACGCCTGTAATGCCAGGCTGAGGTCAATAGTCTGTCAATAGAGGCAGAAAGGGCTCCCAATAGTTCAGGGTTAGCCTGCCCTACATAGTGAGTTCAAGACCAGCATAGACTATATGGCGAGAGCCTGCATTAAAAACAGAAGGAGCTACCGATACAACTCACTCAGTAAAGTTACTGTTTATCAGGCCGGAAGTCCTAGGTCTGAATGCAAAACCGAGCACACAGGTGTGTGTTCATAACCCCAGCACCTGGGAGGTGGAGAAAGAAAGAACCTAAGGTCCTCTTCAGTGTATGGAAAACTATCCAAAGTGCTACCCAGTAGTCAGTACAGAGCAATCCCTCAGTAAGCAATGGCTGCTCTCAGAGATGAACTCAGGGGAGCGAGTTCAGAGGCCGTTGCTGATAATGGAAGAGCCCCAAGGACAACACTATCAACAATGAGACCTGGCGTGGATCGAGCCCCGTGTGCTTGTGCTGTGCTCCAAGCTTTCTCTGCATGATTTCATTTCACTCGCAGCGCCCTGTGCGAGGTCCTGTCACTCACATTGTTTGCAGATGCTGCTGTGGAAGTGCAGAGCGCTCTGCTGACACAGCCTGGAATGGACAGCCTTGCCTGGCGGGCGCTGAGCCAGCCCCAAGGCCTCCCAGCTGCTCTGTGGTGCTAGGTCAGGGTTCTACAACAGCTCAGAAGGGGTCAGGGCTCGGATCTAGTCCAAGCCTTCGCTTTTCATAGGCAAGCTGAAGAGTTCAGAGAGAGGGCAGGGATGGGGGCCAGGGAGCATCTTGGGGGGGAGGCAATGGGCTCGATCCCACACAGAACAGGGAGGGAGGGAAGAAGAGAGAGGAGAAGGAAAAGAGAAGTGCTTGGTACGAAGTCACAGATAACAGCTTGAGGGAGGTAAAGACAACACTTACTAGTTATCCCACAGGCCCGTCCAACAAGACCCCTCGGCCATCCCACAGGGCTACCCTCTGCGTCATTGGAATTGCTGTCATACGAAGCTTAACCATGATACATCTCCTGGCTCCTCCTCCTCTCAGGGCCTACCCAGCAACAGATAAGGTCACCTAGCATAGACATAGGAAACCTAGCAGCCAGGGCTCCCTGGGAAGCAGGGGCTCACTGACTCACTGACTGACCAGGTCACTTGCCGACCAGCAAAGCTTGAGATTAGACAGGACCTCTCCTCCGAGTATCCTGTCTGGCTCATTTCTCTCTCATGAGCCTTCTTTCTCATCCTCTTCAGCATTTGCCTACCACACGTAACAATTTTCCACTGTGGCTCTCTATCATCTGTCTGTCTGTCTGTCATCTCTTCCCTTCTCTCCCTATCTCCCTAATCAGATGGCTAGCTGCAGACAGGGTCCCAGTGTAGGGAAACAGTAGGAACGGAGCTGGTGGGCCTGGGGTTGGCCATGCCTGGACGCTGGTCCTCATTCTCATTGTAGCTGGCTTTCTTTGAGGCCAGGACTGGGTGATGGTGTCGCTACTCCCTCCGCAATCTGACGTCACACTTCCAGGCTCCACCCGACTGGAGGGCGAACCGCAAGGGGACCTCATGCAGGCTCCGGGCCTCCCAGGCTCCCCTGCCCCACAGAACGTAAGTACCTGGAACCTGGAATAGCATTGGGCACAGCACTGCCCCACACAAGGATCTTCAGGATCTTCTTTGTCCATTACACTGACAAATATGATGACTCTAGACCCAGAAGGGCTCAGACACAGATCTCTGTTCATTCCTTGGTCTGGTGTTTCCCGAGGCAAGACATGGAACCCCATCAGCCTTGGGGGTCGGGGTGACACAAGTCTGGGAGAAGTATGCCTTGTATCAGATTAGAGTCCCAAGAGCAGCTTGTCATCCCCATCACTTTGGGATTCCTTTGAGCTCCGCCATACTCTGTTATCTCAGTACAGCCTAGGGTCCCGGCAGGTCCCCTGGTCCAACCTCCATTTACAGATTCTCTCTCTATTCTGTCTGCCCAGAAGCATGCCAACTTCAGCTGCTCGTCATTTGTGCCTGATGGCCCTCCAGAGAGGGCACCCTCACTGCCCCCCCACAGCCCAAGCATTGCATCTCCAGACCCAGAGCAGATCCAGGGCCACTGCACAGCCGGACCTGGCCCAGGCTCCTTCCGCCTTTCTCCCTCAGAAAAGTATCCTGGCTTTGGCTTTGAGGAGGGGCCAGCAGGCAGCCCAGGGCGCTTCCTCAAGGGCAACCACACGCCTTTCCACCCCTACAAGAGGCACTTCCACGAGGACATCTTCTCGGAGGCCCAGACGGCCATGGCACTTGATGGACACTCCTTTAAGACTCAGGGGACACTGGAAGCCTTTGAGGAGATCCCTGTGGAGGTGGGCGATGCTGAGGCCTTCCTGCCCACCTTCCCAGCAGAGGCTTGGTGCAACGGACTCCCTTACCCCAGCCAGGAACACAACCCAGTTCTGGTGAGTACCAGTGGCCAAGGGCCTCCCACCTCCTCTCTCCTGGCTGCCTAGAAAAAGTCCTCAAAGTCAGGCACGGTGGCACATTCCTGCAATCCTAGTAACTCTGGAGGCTGCAGCAGGGGGATTGCTTGAGACAGAGGCCAGCCTCTGCCTGTGCATGGAGACCCTGCCTCAAAATCAGAGCTCCACAGAAGGCAGCAAGCGCAGAGGTTAGGGGCCTCCTGGCTCCATGCTGGACCCCTGGGGAGGCAGGCATGGCGGGGGCAGGTGAAAGAAGCAGAGAAGGGATCTGGCAGCCTCCCAGAGGCTGCTGAGTCAAGATTCCAGAGGGTGACTTCTCTGTTTATTTAAGTGTCAAGAATGCCAAGCCAGACCAACACACCCCTATGCAAATGTGAGGAGGAAAAAACATTCCAGAGAGAGAAGGTTCTGGACAGAGCAGCAGAACGGAACAAAAACCCCACCAAATATGGACTGGGGACTTCACTGACAGCTCCAGGCCCCTTCCAGACCCTGCTTTTATTTATTTTTGTGTGTGAGACAGAAAATAGCAATGTTACCTAAGGCCATCGATGAACAGGAGATTCTCCTGCTTCAGTGTCGCCAGTGCTAGAATTACCCGTGGGGTCCTGGACCTATTCTACGGCCAGAGCAGGTTTCTATGGATAAGTGCCTGGGGGACACCTCTGAAGGTTGACTAGCACTTCCGCAGCCAGATCTGCAAGTCCTATGACCTCTGGCAAGTCACTCAATCTCTCTGAGCCTCGTGGGAAAAGTCATGCTAAGGGTTCCTGTCAGGAGTGTGGCTTTGGGAAGCAGAGAGGAGCGTGCCTCCTGCTATCTCTGATCCCAAGGCACCCCAATGTAATAACTCAGCCGGGACGCTGCCTCCTCCAGGGGTCCCCCAGCCTTCTTCACCTCCTACTTCCAAATAGGTCCATTCCAGTCCTTCCTTAGCCTCTCCGATCAGGAAGGAAGAGGGAGAAAACAGAGACACACCCAGGAGTGTCAGGTGTGGCCAAGACAGGATCTTCTGCTGTTTCAGGAGCCATGACTGCTTTTTCTCAAGCCTTCAGCATGTGGCAGGAGTCACAGCTCGGCACCCAGCAAGCCAACAGTTGTCCACCATTGTCCACTCGGTGTAGCTCCTTATCACTCAGCCAGGAGATTTCCTTCCAGGGTTCCATCAACACTCCAGAGTCCCGCCATCTCCATCTTGAGAAGCAGGACCTGGCACTCTGGTTGAGGCCTTAGGACTTACCAAGACATCCGCAATCTGTAAACAGGAGTCCACCTGGCCTCATGGATACAAGTTGCACCCAACTGCCTGGTCCACTCTGTGGGTGACCGATGCCACATAGCTTACCCTCTTTGGGATCAGCTCCATCATCTGTGAAATTAATGGGTTGGACTCAGTGCTCGTGGCCCTTCCAGGCCCAAGATCCTGTGATTATGCCAATCTCTGCATCAGCTACCCCGAGGCACACCCAGAAAGTGGTCACAGCTAGCTTTCACCCCTCTGGGCCCAAAGGTCCGTGGGAATCCTAGTAACAGCAGCCTGATCCTGGCTTGTCTGTCTGCCAGGCAGGTCCTAGCCACGCGCCCTTACTATCTCTACTCAGGGCTAAGCCCGGAGGACTTCACATGGGCCTCTCAGAGATCTCTGGTCCCACTCAAGTCTATATGACAAGTCTCCGTCATTTCTCTGGTGGCACCCAACCTTGCCTGTTATCTGCAGTGAGGAGGAATGTGGGGAGCATTGTCCTTTCCAGCCTAGCCCCTCTGCTGACTTGCTGATTTCACTCAGGAAAACCCCTATCCATCTCTGTTCTCTGTTCCTTCCCCAAGAGTTATCCTTGAGAGGGTCAGAGAAAGGATTTTTTTAGTGTGAGGTTTAAGACAAGAGAAAGGTGCGGGGAGGTAGTGGCGCACGCCTGTAATCCCAGCACTCTGGGGGGCAGAGGCAGGTGGATTTCTGAGCTTGAGGCCAGCCTGGTCTAGAGTGAGTTCCAGGACAGCCAGGGAACCCTGTCTCAAAAAAAACCCAAATCCAAAAAACAAAAAACAAACAAAAAAAAACCCTTTCTTTTCCAGCAGGGGTCAGAGGTCAAGGTCAAGCCCCACACTCTGGACAGTGGCCCTGGGATGTACTGCTACCAGCCTCCCTTGCAGCACATGTACTGCTCGTCTCAGCCCGCCTTCCATCAGGTAAGTCTGAGGCAAGCGGCTGTGCTCCCTGGATCTCAGGAGGCTTCGTGAGTGTCGCTGTATGCAGTGTTTGTGTATACGGGTGTGCGTATATACAGGCGGGCAGGTGAAGGCATCAGAGTCCTGAACCTCAGGCTGGGCTACCCCAGGTGAAGAACAGTAGCTAGTGTGAACAGAACGCATTTCCCTTTTCTAGGGGCTCCCAGACTTTTCTGAACCCCTGGCGGAGGCTGAGGAGTCTCAAACAGAAAGTTTGCCTTTCTGAGTTTTCGAGACTGAGGCAGAGTCGTGGTGTGAACCAGAGGAAAGGGGTGTGTGGTGTGACACACAGGCTAAGCAGGGAAGGGAACAAAAGCTGCCATCTAGGTCACACCTTGCCGTGTGATCTTGTCCTTACATTTCCCTTAGGCCAAGAGTGGTGGGCGCACGCGTGAGCTGGGGTCCTCCCTCGAGTCTCTACCATCCTCGTCCTTCCCCCACCCCGCTGCGCAGTTTAGCCTCTCCACAATGGATGAGAGGCTAAATAATTGCCCCACACTGGCAAGGGATGGAGGATTTTTTTTTTTTTTTTTTTTTTTTTGAAAAGAGCCAGGAAAGAGCCCCAGAGCAGCCAGGCAGCTCCTTGGAGTCACCGGGCAAGACAGAGCAAGTGGCTGCCCAGCGCCCAACTCCATCCACCTGCAGCCTGGCACTCAGACAGGCCCTGCCTGTGGAGCCGGTTCTACTCCCGCTCTGGCATCGGCCCTGATCCTGGCCAAGCCAGGAGGCAGGTAGGGGGTGGGGGGGTCAGGTTGCCTGTTGTGGCTACAAGTGACAGAGAGGGACAAAGAGGCATAGGACATGAGGGGACATCCTCCCTTTTAGAAAGGGTCTAGCTGCAAAGACCCAAGCTTTTCTGAGGTTTCTGGTCTGACTCAGGGTAGAGAGTGTCCCTAAGGCAGTCTGCCACATCAGGGACCAAGTCATCACCGCATCAAGGTGATCGGACCCTTGCTATGCCCAGCCCTGCTTTGAAGCCCTCTGCAGTCTTCAACGTCCTTGAACAAGATGGCCGCACCCAGGGCTTTATGGAGCCCAGAGAGAGGGTGACTCAGGCACTAAGTGTCTTTCGGTGACCTGGAAAGAACACTTCAGCCTGGAGCAGCTGGGGGAGTCAGAGTCTCCAACCCCCAGCCCCCATAAAACACCATTCCTGGCACCGCAGCCACTCCCTTTGCTGTGTAAAACTACCTCCTACCCCCACCTGCCCACCATCATGACCTGCTCTTTCAAAGAGCCACTGAAACTCGTAAAGGTGGCCATGCCTAGAACACACCCAGGCTGGACATCCCACTTCCGGCCCATGGCTCCGAGAGAGGCACAGGAGAGGAGGCCTGGAGCGCCTGACTGGAAAGTGCAGAACTGTGGGCTATTTCCCCATCCCATCACCATGGCAACCAGGGTACCTCAAAGCTTGAGAGGCAAGAGCTGGAGGAAGACAGCTTTGAGACCTTCTGAGCTCTGGAGTGTGGGTCTCTATCCAAGCCCCAAATGCCTGTTCGATCGCCCATTACTCAGCCACGCCACTGGGTATGGCGTAGGGTCTCCCTCCTGCCAATGGACGGGGATCTGGCCTCAGCTTCCCCTTTGGACATGAATGAATGAGGAGGGGTTCTCCACTTGGCAAGGTGTCATGGTGATCACTCTGTCCCTTTTGGCCTCTACAGTACTCCCCAGGTGGAGGCAGCTACCCTGTGCCCTACCTGGGCTCAGGTCACTATCCCTATCAGAGGATTGCACCCCAGGCCAGCGCCGACGGTCACCAGCCACTCTTCCCAAAGCCCATCTACTCCTACAGGTACATATCCTAGCTCAACTGGGGCAGAACTAGAAGCAAGGAGGGCCCTTGGGGGAAACTGAGGCATGATGATCCTCAAGATGTAAGAGTTATTGCAGGGGATAGAAATCGTGCCAAGTAGCTTTCAAGGATGCTGGAGAAATGATATCTGCAGGTGGGAAGGCAGTAGCTACATAACCTTTGACCTTCTGTCTCACCCTGAGGAGTCTTAACTCTGGTTGGACTCAGTAGATGCTGCTGACTTGGGTGGGTGGGCCTGCGAGGTCCCCTCCTGGGGGCCTGGTAATAGTTTAGGTGGGAGATTAAGAGAGCTGCTCACTGCTGCCCCCTCTTCCAACATTAAAGAAAAATCAACGAAACAGTTCTGCTCCTTACCGACTGAGAAACCTGTTGTCTGGAAAGCAAAAAGTGGAGACAAGTCAGGCTATCTGAAGTTTTATGTAAGAGAATGTGGGCAGAACAGTGCCTGGTCCAGCAGGAAGCCTTGTGCCCTTCCGACTGTGACTGTCTCATAGAGGCACGGGAGCTGCGGGCTGAGCAGTCAGGGCTGTTCCCGTGAATGATGTATGCAAAGCCTTCATCCCATAGTTCTGAGGACGCCAGCTACTGTGTTTTTTGTCATTTCAAACTAAGGAAATGGGTTCAGAGAGGTTCAGACAAGCTCCCACATCTAGGGGCTAAGTCAGCGAGCAGTCTGGTTTTTGGATTCCACGAAGTGCTCATAGCGGTCAGCCTCAGCCTCACGGAACGTGCTGGCCAAGGAGAGCTGACGCTGGAGACCTGGTCAGAGGGCTGGGCTCTCAGGGTCTGTGTTTTGCAGCATCCTCATCTTCATGGCCCTCAAGAACAGTAAGACCGGAAGCCTTCCAGTCAGTGAAATCTACAATTTCATGACGGAGCACTTCCCTTATTTCAAGGTGAGTCTAAAACCCACCCCTCACCCCAGACTGTCAGGACGCACCCCAACCCCTTCTCCACCTACTACCGGCTGGCCGCCGCGTAACCTCGATCAAGCAGCTTGAGGTCTCTGTTCACAGTCCTCCCCCCAGCCCCCTCTGCTACTAAGGATGGAGCCTGGGGCCTGGTAGGTGTGAGGTGATTCTCTGGATCGCCTGGGCCTCAGCTCCTGTCCTGCCTAGTTAGCCAATGAAACAGTGTCCACGAGGGTGTAAGTCCTGGGGCCTGTATTCCTCAACAGAAGCTCTTGTCTCTCCTGCACCGACCTCAGGAGAAGGTGTCTGTGCGAGTCTCAGAGAATGTGTGTCAAGGATAAGGGGCTGTGTGTGAACCAAACGTGTTTTTCTTGACCCAACAATCGATCCATCTGCTGTGTGATCTTGGAAGGATAAATAGCCCTCTGATAAATTTGCTCACCTGGGTAGAAGGGTCCCTGTCACGTCCCAGGAGGTTGGACTTCAGCAGGCTCAGCCAGAGACAGACGTAACTCCTCAAGGGTTGGGGATGATCTATTCTTAGCCCCTGACTCCCATGCAGAAATCTTATAGGGACATTTGAGAATCTCCTGGGCAGGACCTCCACTTTGTGCCACTATAACTGTTACATATTGAGGAATCTCATGCCTCAGTTTCCCCCAAGGTCCCTCTCAGTCCTCCTGTCCCAGGACTACTGGGAACTATTGGGAGTTGCCTGAAGTCTCTTCTGTGGAGAAGAGGAACTAATGCCACACGTAGGTTTGGGGGTAAACCCGCTGGATCCTTGGGATGCCCCGACTGTGAGCCCCACTTTGGGGTACAACTGAAGCTCAGCATGCAACCTATAGAGGCAGATGTCACTCTCACTCTGGAAGGTGACAGTCACCTTTGTGACCAACTCCAACCTGGGATTCCTCCAGCCCCACAGCACCCTGACTGAGGCTGGAGAGACTTCCACTACTTTCCTTCTCTCAGTTGGGAGATGGGTAGCTGAATCCTGCTCCAACTACCTGCATCATAGTCTCGCCTGGGGACAGTTACTGGTGTGCAGACAGCTTTGCATCTGCTGTGGTCCAGCAGACAGGGAGTGGGCAAAATCATCTTTCAGCATGGCTTTGGGTGGAATGGAAAAGTCCACTGACTTGAGGTTCTAG
This sequence comes from Apodemus sylvaticus, assembly GCF_947179515.1. NCBI lineage: Eukaryota > Metazoa > Chordata > Mammalia > Rodentia > Muridae > Apodemus > Apodemus sylvaticus. The sequence continues at coordinate 45,370,142 of NC_067481.1, forward strand.
GAAGGAGAAGCATCATAGACTATATGGGCTGCTCCTGAACACCAGCATCTCCAGGTAGAGATAGGCACTCCCCTCCTCCAAAGGCGGCAGCAAAGTCCTCCAAGAACTGAACAGAGAAAGGGAGGTGAGTCCCCTCCCTCTCCTCTGGGCCTTCTTCCCTGCCCACTCCTGGCCTTACCCACAGCCCCTCCCTGCATCTCATCTTCCTGGCTTAATTATTTTTCCTGGGAGCCGTGTAATCCCTGTTTTATGGGGCTGAAGAGTGAAGAGGTCTGACAGCTTTTTTGGTTTGGTTGTTTGTCTTAGCCGGTTGCGTCACCCCTGCATGCCGGAGTTTACATCTGACTTCAGAGAGACTGTGTGAGGATCCGACCAGCCCCATTGGCAAGGCAGGCCACATGGGATGACCTGGGCAAGGCCCTTAGCTGGGGAACAAGGTTGGAGTCCATGCCTGGCTATCGTTTTCCTTGTGTGATCTGAGGCCAGCCGTTTTCTTCTCTGGGCCTCAGTTTCTCCCTCTGTAACATGTCAGTTTGGACCAGTTGGTACCTAACTTCCTTCCAAGCCAACAAGTTTTCTCCGAACCTCCCTAAAGAGAGAGTTCAAGGGCTCTAAACCTCTCGGTCCTTATTTGGAGGTCATTTTTCAGGGCAAGGACAGAGTGGACTCTGAAGTGGACAGTACTCATACCCCAGGCAGCTGCTGTGGGCGTCCCATAGTCCCATGAGTCAGGGACTGAGGAAGTGTCCGGCCACTGTACATAATTGTTAGTGCTGACCATCCCTCTTCCAAACAGGAAGTGGCTGCGGTAGGGGCAGCCCTGGCATCCCAAAGTCACACATTTATGGGACCATAAAAGTTCCCAGTGCCCATTAGTCTGCTCATGGGGCGATGGAGCTTTGACTCTTAGTAGAGACAGCTGTGGGAGTTTAAGAAGTCCGGTAGCTCAAGATGCTTTCTGGTAACCCCTGATGAACCTTGGGGGTCATCACGACCAGCTCCGTGACAAGTTAGCTGTCCCCAAGAAAGGCTCCAGCAGCTGCTGCCAGCAACTCTAGTGAGACTGGCATCAGGACCCAGAGCCCGGTTCTGCTAGGTGTGATTCAGCCTGGCTGCACCCTGCGGCAAGGGAGCTAGGGAGGAGGGCGTGGCCATCTCTCATTAACCAGAAAGATGGGCTGAAAGTGAGAGGAGCCAGGGAGGAAGGGCTTCAGGAAGCTCCGTCAGCCGGAGAGGTCGCTCTATCCAGTCAGCCTGTGGTGGGCTCAGGGTGGCCACAGAGCCTGCAGCTGAGCCAGGTGTGGAGGACAGGAGGCCCAGGCCCCTCCACCACCATCCCTGCCACCGCCTCTCACCCAACTGAGTCAGCTTAATGGTTTTTACAACCCTCCTTGGGCACAATTACTGCACTGGTGGCATGACCAGGCCTCCTAATGGGTGTTTATTCTGTTGGCACGAGCACCCCCTGCCTGAGGGCTGGCCTCCCCACCAGGGCACACCTCCAGGGCACACTCATGTGAACTCACACCCACACACTCAATCATAGATACACACGTACTCTAAGACACTTTCTCACACATAGCCATCCTCACTCAGGAGTTCAGAGACCTATGGTAGGAGACGCCGCTCACACCGAGAGATGTCTAAGGATTCAGTGCATATTCAGCCACATACGACTACCCCTGCCTCTGCCAACACCACGTCTTCCATCGAACACAGAGGCAACAGGCGTGCTAACTCCCACCCACTCACCAACCCTTTTCTGCCCAGCTTGCTCTGGAAGGATGAGGCGAACCCAGAGGAGGGGCATTGTGCTGCCCTCTCTTTAAAGCTGGACCCAAAGGCTTTAAAATAGTGATCTTCCCCTTTCTACAAGGGAATGCACAGGCCAGAAGGCCCAGTGAGCACATCCTTCAATGGGGACATAGAACAGAGGCCCCAATGGCATTTACCAGCCGTCCCTTAAAGAGGGATCACAAGTTGGGCATCGTGACTCATGCCTGCAATCTCAGCACTCAAGAGACTCTGAACATCTTACTGTGAGCTTGAGGCCAGCCTGGACGACAAGTGAGGTCCCATCTCCAAAAGGAGTGGTGTTAACAAGTATTGGAGAAGCCGGACTATGGTGGCGCACGCCTGTAATCCCAGCACTTGGGAGGCAGAGGCAGGTGGATTTCAGAGTTCCAGGCCAGCCTGGTCTACAGAGTGAGTTCCAGGACAGCCAGGGCTATACAGAGAAACCCTGTCTCGAAAAAAACAAAAACAAAAACAAAAACAAAACCAACAACAAGTATTGGAGAGAGCTGGGGGAAGGGGTGCACACCTTTAATCCCAGCGCTTGGGAGGCAGAGGCAGGAGGATCTTTGAATTTGAGGTTAGTCTGGTCTACAACTCTAGGACAGCCAGGACTACACAGAGAAACCCTATCTCAAAAAACAAAATGAAACAAAACAAACAAAACCCCAAAGCACTGGGGCGGTGGCTAAGAGCGCTGGCTGCTCTTGCAGAGGACTTGACTTCTGTTCCCAGCCCCGCGTGGTGGCTCACAAACAACCTGTAACTCCAGTTCCAGAAGATTCAATGCCCTTTTTGACCGACTCCTGTATGCATGTGGTACACAGACACACACAGGCACCCACATGTACACATAAAGTACATAATAAATATACAAAGGATCACAGTCCTCTGAAGTGTCTAGACTACGAGCTAGGCAGGGTAACAGCAGGTTTTATATTTTAACTAAAAAACTAACTTAAAATCAAGGATTCTGGCCAATCCTTCCCCACATCTAAGGGTTCTCAGCATGTTTTTGGAGCTGAAGACATCAAGTCAGAGTGCAGAAATTCTATGTATAGGATTGGTGAAGGAGTTGGTGAATGTATAGAATTAGTGAATATTCTAGAACCCCCAGACCTACAGCCATTTCTTGCTGCCTGAACCCAACCTGGATTCTTGCTCTGCTCTGGCAGACTGCACCCGATGGCTGGAAGAATTCTGTTCGCCATAACCTGTCTCTCAACAAGTGCTTTGAGAAGGTGGAGAATAAATCTGGAAGTTCTTCTCGAAAGGGCTGTCTGTGGGCCCTCAATCCTTCCAAAATCGACAAGATGCAGGAAGAGTTGCAGAAGTGGAAGAGGAAAGACCCCATTGCTGTGCGCAAAAGCATGGCCAAACCAGGTGAGGCTGGAAGGCCTGTGTGAGAAAGGCCAAGGGACCTGTGTGCCAGGCTGCAGAGGGGTGGGGCCTGTGGGACGGTCCAGGCTGGGGGGCTGAGAAAGAGGGAGGCCTCATGAAGTTTTCTTTTGGGCCTTTGCAGAAGAGCTGGACAGCCTCATTGGAGACAAAAGGGAGAAACTGGGCTCTCCGCTGCTGGGCTGTGCACCCCCGGGTCCCATCCGGCCCCTGGCACCTTCGACTGGTCTTTCGCAGCCTCTGCACCCAATGCATCCAGCTCCAGGCCCCATGCCTGGCAAGAACCCCCTGCAGGACCTACTGGGTGGTCACACCCCCTCCTGCTATGGGCAGACCTACCCACACCTTTCTCCCAGCCTGGCCCCTTCTGGACACCAGCAGCCATTGTTCCCACAGCCAGATGGGCATCTTGAGCTGCAGGCCCAGCCGGGCACCCCCCAGGACTCACCTCTACCTGCCCACACACCACCCAGCCACGGGGCCAAGCTGCTGACCGAGCCTTCGTCTGCCAGGACCATGCACGATACTCTGTTGCCAGATGGAGACCTCGGTACTGACCTGGACGCTATCAACCCATCTCTCACCGACTTCGACTTCCAGGGTGAGCCGGGAGCAGGGAAAGGAAGGGTGGGACAGGACTAGAGAGGTGTCCTTGGCCGCGTGGCCTAAGCCTCTTCCTGACTCCAGGCTGCCCCCTGCTGGCTCCTGAGTTTCTGGTGTTGAATGTGCATTTACTCCCTGCCATCCCGACCGTGCCCTAAAGGTCCTTTTCCCCATCTTCCTCCTCCTGGTACTTTGAACAAGTCCTGGATGGCTTCATCATCAAACCGCTCATCTCTGACAAAACTGGGGAAAGCTGAATTTCCATGGTGTACTTGATTGTGAGGGGCTGGGAGGCTGAACATTCCAAAATCATTTGCATTTTATCAGAATTCAGCTTCCTCTGCAGGAGACAGACCTTCTATGGAATGGAAGACCTCAAAGCTAAGCGTGTCCTTGGGAGATTTGAGGCTCGAAGCCCAGAGAAGTGAATCTATTCACTCCCCTACATCTTGCCCGCGCAGTCAGGCCTCGCCCTCTTCCTTTCTAAGTCCCGCCTCTTCCTGTTTGAACTGTAGTGTGTTGGCAGGCACTGCCTCAAACTGTAGGTTTGGAGGAGGCTGTTAATAGACGATTAGAAATAACTTCACGAGTTCGAAGCCAGCCTGGTCTACAGAGTAAGTTCCAGGACAGCCAGGGTTATACAGAGAAACCCTGTCTTGAAAAACCAAAAGAGAAAAGAAAAAAAAAAAAAAAAAAAGAAATAACTTCACATTCCAACATTCCAGCCCTGCTGCGTGGATGCAGAGACCAGGCAGCTGCAGAGGAGGCCATGGACGCGGGATGTTATAAATTCTATTACAAGGCTGGAGATGTGGGAATGGGGTAAAGCGTTTGCCTAGCGTGCACCAAGCCTTAGTTAGGCTTAATACCCCAGCATCACAAAACCACACAAAACCCTTAATTAATCCCTAATCAAGCTCCTACCGAGTACCAGGCATCTTTCAAACAGTTTTACATATGTTCTCCCCATCTGGACGTAGCGAACGACACTACACACAGAGATCCACTCAAGGTCCCTGGACCAGAAAGAAGGAGTTGAAAACCCAAGTGGAGCCATCACTGTCAGGTCTCTCTCTCTCTCCACTCTGTGGTGATGATGATCCAGGCAGATGCTTCTGTCACTGGCCTGCCTCTCGGCAGATCACATGACCCGGAGGGACTCAGTGATAGCACTGTTCCTCAGAGTCTAGTGTCCTTTCTGGTTCTATCCCTGTACCTTGAGTCCTGTGAGAGGGGAGGCCTGGGGAGCCTGTGTAGCTCATCAGGTCCAGTGCTGCACTGTGGGAAGACTGTAGATAGCAAATCAACCTTCTCTGGGAACCAAGGCAGAAGTCTAAGTAAAGAATTTCGGGGGACCTCTAGGCTGCCTCCAAGTAGATCTTTGCATCAAGCTTTCAGAGGGGCAAATCCTTAATCTTCTCTAGTATCCCCTTCTTCCAGAAGGGCACAGCTACCGCAACTATGGCAGTGGTTCTCAACCTGTGGGTCGCGACCCCTTTGGACTGTCTAATGATCTTCGTAGGGGTCGCCTGCATCTATGACTTTCACACTGTGCTACCTTGGAGCTGGACTCTGGGGCCCAGAAAAAAAAAAAAAAAAGATCAGTGATACTTGAGGTCCTAGAGCAGCTGCCCGGGTAGGCTTCCTGTCCGCATCACCGGAATCCTGCTCTGAGGCTCCTGGGGAACTTGGGTGGGATTCAGACTGGGCTTAGAGCTCTCTGTGGCCTACTGGTGATGATGCTTCTGTCCTCTCCCCAACTAGGAAATCTGTGGGAGCAGTTGAAGGATGACAGCTTGGCCCTGGACCCCCTCGTACTGGTGACCTCGTCCCCGACGTCATCCTCCATGCTGCCCCCTCCACCAGCAACCCACTGCTTCCCCCCAGGGCCTTGTCTGGCAGAAACAGGCAATGAGGCGGGTGAACTGGCACCTCCAGGCAGCGGCAGCTCCGGGGCTCTGGAAGACATGCACCTCAGCACCCTCTACTCGGCCTTTGTGGAACTGGAGCCCACGGCCTCCTCTGCAGCTGCCGGCCCTGCCGTGTACCTCAGTCCCGGCTCAAAGCCATTGGCTCTGGCTTGAGCCAAGCCCAACATCATTAGCTCCAGCCTTTGCCTAGCTGGCTGCCCACATCGGGCTCACCTTAAAGGTCAAAGAAGGAAAACACTACCTGTCTCCTATGCCACTCAGCCAACTTATCTGTTAGCCAGAAGCTGGGGCATCCACCTAGGATGCTACCTGGTGGACCCGCACCTCATACAGGGCCCTAGCAAGGAAAGTGTCGGAAAAGAAGCAACAGCGCGCCCCCTAGCGCCAGCTCACTCGAACTTCGGCTCTGGAGCGTGAACTAAAACTCAACACACCAGCTCATCATGCGCTTTAAGCTCAGAGGAAACTTTAGAAAATCACAGAGTCTGATTTGATTTCTGGGGCAGCTGAGAGCTAAAAGCTTTAGTTAGCAAAGCTCAGGGCCAGTGTGACAGGTCAAAGATCACCCCTCAAACCTCATCCTAATCCCCATGTACTCTACAGGCCTGGCCCACTCCAGTCATGTTCTCTCCCAGAAATCTCTATTTATTCTCCCATCTTACGCCCTTACAGCCTACAGGGGCTCCTCCCATGTGATCTGTGAACCCTTTAGGGAGACAGCTACTTCATAGAATTTATCTAGTCATCCTCACTACATGCTCTGGCTGGCCACCTCCAGGGTGACACAGAAGAAGGGGCAGCATCTACCCTGGGACCAAACTGAGCCCAAATCCAACACAAAGTGTTTGGAAAAAACCCTTGTCCTCAGAAACTTGAACTTGTCCCCCTCTCTTAGTCCCAGCCACAGGAAAGGCCCCCTCCCTCAGGTTGCCAAGTCTCCCTCTTTCTCAAAGAGAGGTTCAACTCATAGGCCACAGCTTACTAGATAACTGTCAACTATCTCAAGCATCCTGGGTAACTAGGGTTTGCAGCCTGCTACAGGATGGGGTGTGTGTGATACCCTCACACACACACACACACACACACACACACACACACGCACCTGCATAGCAGACTCGGGAATCCCAGGGAGCCGGCAGAAAGTCCGTGGAGCTGAGCTGTGACTCAGATGCCCACCATGACCCGCCAAGTGGGATCCTCAGCCACCCCTGGGCCTGAGGGCAGCAAGTACCTCTGTAGGTTGTCCCCAAGCTTACACGAAGGTGAGCAGATCCCTCAGTCATCTACTATTGTCCCCTGTCCTGGAACAATAAAGAAAATGCCTGATGGTTGTAACTGCTGAGCCTTCATATTTGAGACCTTCACTCCCAACAGGGTGTCTAGAAGGACTTTATCATATATCGAATATCATGTCATATATCATATATCATATGTCATATATCATATATCATGTCATATATCGTATATCATATATTGTATATCATATGTCATATATCATATATATACATATATATGGTGTGAGAGGTATGCATTGAAAAATATGTGCTGTGTATGTCTGTGCATATGTTTACTGACCCAAAAGAAGGCATCACATCCCCTGGAGCTGGAGTTACAGGCAGTTGTGAGCCTCTGGATAGATGCTGGGAACCAATTTTAGGCTCTCTAGCAGAGTAGCAAGCACTCTTAACTGCTTGAGCCATCTCTCCTGCCTTAGTAGAGTATCGAGACCAGTGGTCCTCAACTTGTGGGTCCAGACCCCTTTGGGCCAAATGGCCCTTTCACAGGGGTCACATATCAGAGCCCCTTTATATCATGATATTTACATTTCAGTTCATAACTAGCAAAATTACCATTGTGAAATAGCAACAAACTTATTTTACAGTCAGGGGTCACCAGGAGCTATATGGGAGTCATGGCATTGGAAGGTCAAGAGCCACTGCTGTAGCCCAAGCTGACTGAGCACCGGGCAAGGCCTCTTCTCAGAGGAACTTGAAAAATGGGAATCTGGGGTGGCCTGCCCAGAGAGAGAAGGTGACTTCTTTCAATGCCTCTTCTTCTGACACCTGTCCGATGCTGCCACGGCTGACCCCAACAACACAAGACAGAGTCACTGTTGGGGCTGGAGAGATGACTCAGTGGTTAAGAGTACTTGCTGCTTTTCCAGAGGGCCTGAGTTCTATTCCCAGCACTATATCAGGTGCCTTATAACCTCTGTAATTCCAGGTCCAGGGGATCTGATGCTTCTGGCCTCTAAGGACACCACACTCACGTGTAGGCATACACACCTATGTTTATTTATTAATTTATTTTAAAGAAAAGAAAGGGTTACATCCCTTTCTAGGGCATATCTTCTTGTCACTCCCTGGGAGAGACCCTAAGCCTGTTTGGGGCTCTATGTTCCATGGGTGACAGGATGAAGCATAACCTGCTGCTGCCTGTGCTGCTGGTGGTGGAAGATGAACTCAGGAAGGTCGAGTCCCATTACAGCCCCCGTACGGAGGGGTGGCTGCCCCCGTAAGGGCAGCTCTATAACTCCTCCTCCAGAAGAACGCACATGAGTCTAGATAGGATACGTGCATCTTTGACTTGTTAGTCTGGGGGCCACCAACCAACACCAACAGGGCTCTACAAAGAATCCCAGAGCAGAAGCTCACCCCACATTAGTGTCCTCCTCCTTCCTAAGTCTCTAAGAAGGAACCAGGGTGGGGTAGGACATGGGAGGGGCATGGCCACCTGGCACACCCAAGAAAACGAACTGTTTGCCTCAGTGGAAGAAGGATACAGTTGTCTGCCGAATCCCAGGGTGTGTGGTGGCCAGCTTTGCCCAGTGCTGGCACGCATCGGGACACCAGGCCCTCGGGCACAGGACAAGCGATTCCCAAAACTGTTCTTGGACCTACTGACTTTGTTCTTGACACGTGGGACCTGGGGGTACAGACAAGCCTCCCCACCCCTATATACCTTAAACTAGGAGACAACAAGGTATCTTCAGGAGGCCTTCAATCAAATCTGTCCCTGTGAGCCCATTTAGCATGTCATGTGTGAGCTGGCTGCCTGAGAAAGAACAGTGGGTGGCTAGCAGACAGGGCTTTGGTTGTAATTGTTTGGGTCCTTGGTTCCTAGACTGCACATCAGATTTTAAATCTGGATTTTAAAATTCCGGTCAGAAAACAAAGCCCACACTCTTGCTCCAATGCTGCCCCCTGCTGGCCAGCCCTGGTTAAGATGGGCATGGCCCTAGCATTTGTACATCCTCTACTTGTGGGGTGAATTATCCCTTTTGTTTAGGGATTCCACAAAAATTCTCAAACCACTGCGTCAGAGATGTGCACATATGTAATCTAGGCTCTTGGAGGCAGAAGAATCATGAACATGAAGTCAAACTTCAGCTACATAACCAGTTCAAGAAGAAAAAAATTCAAAGGCCCATAAGCTTGGAGGAAAAAAATCTAAGTCATTCAGGGCTGGATAGATGAACCCATGGGTAAGAGCATTGGGGCCCTAATTTCAGATTCCAGCATCCATGTAAAAAGTCACATGTGCCTGACAGTCTAGCATTGGGAGGGGAGGGGCAGGGACAAGGATCATTGGGCTTATTGGCCACCAGCTCTGTTCACTCTCAAAGGAATAAGACCAAAAGCAGGGCCCTCTGGCCTATATACAGGCACACCTATCCACACATGCGCAAATATACACATCCACACACAACACACTGCATTCACACCCATACACAGACACAGCGTTACATCATTTACTTGAAACTTAGTAAAGCTGACAATAAATTACAGATTTTACCAAAGCAGCCAAAGAGCCTGCTACTGCAGGCTCCCCCCAGCCCCCACCCCAACACCCAGAAGGCTGAAGGAGGACGGACACTTGAGCTAGGATTGCAAAGATTGCAAAGCCAGCCTGGCCGCCGTAACGAGATGCTGTGTCTTAGAACAGAGGAGAGCCCACAGTGGTGGCGCACGCCTTTAATCTCAGCACTCCAGAGGCAAAGGCAGGTGGATCTCTGAATTTGAGGCCAGCCTGGTCTACAGAGAGAATAGTTCCAGGACAGCCAGGGCTACACAGAGAAACCATGTCTTGAAGGGAAAAAAATCTTTAAAACAAACAAACAAACAATAGATAGATAGATAGATAGATAGATAGATAGATAGATAGATAGATAGATAAATAAAAGCAGAGGAGAGGGCTGGAGAGATGGCTCAGCAGTTAAGAGCACCATCGGCTCTTCCAGGGGTCCTGAGTTCACATGGTGACTCACAACCATCTGTAATGGGATCCAATGCCCTCTTCTGGTGTCTGAAGACAGCAACAGTGTACTCATACATAAAATAAGTAAAATTTTTAAAAAAGTTAATAAAAACCAGAGGAGAAAAAAAGAAACCATAAATATGGTCTTAGGGTGAGGCTGGAACACAACGGTTGAATTCTTGCCTCATGCTTGTGAAGACCTGGGATCCAAGTTCCAGTTCTACAAAAAGAAAAAGAGTAAAAAAGAAATATATCATAGCCGGGTGGTGGTGGCGCACGCCTGCAATCCCAGCACTCTGGGAGACAGAGGCAGAGGCAGGCAGATTTCTGAGTTCGAGGCCAGCCTGGTCTACAGAGTGAGTTCCAGGACAGCCAGTGCTATACAGAGAAACCCTGTCTCGAAAAAACCAAATCCAAAAAAAGAAAAGAAAAGAAAGAATATATCTTCAGAGAATATTATAAGCATTGCAGCACAAACAAACATCATTTTAAAAACAAGCATTTGTAGAATTGTAACATGTATGTTGGTTTAAAAAACCCATATTGTCCAGAGTCTTTAACAGACTGATAACAAAGGGGTCACAATACGTTAAAAAAAATAGAGACGGCTCAGCACTTAGGAGCATTAGATGCTCTTGCAGAGAATCTGGGTTTAGAGTCCAGCATCTACACGGTAGCTCCCAACTGTCTATAACTCCAGTTCCAGGGATCTGAAGCCTTCAGTATATACTCATGCAATATAAAATAAAGTTACAATATATTATTTTAAATAAGCCAGGCATTGCTGTGCATGCCTTTAACCCCAGAACTCAGGAGGCAGAGGCAGGAGGATCTCTGTGAATTCAAGGCCTGTTGGGTCTACAGAACTCTAGGACAGTCAGAGCTATGTAGAGACTCTCTCTCTCTCTCTCTCTCTCTCTCTCTCTCTCTCTCTCTCTCTCTCGTGTGTGTGTGTGTGTGTGTGTGTTAAATAAACAAAGTGTAAGAAGCTTTAGGTGCTACAGGGTGGGGTACAGATGGGTATGGATGGTGACACTTAGGGGAGAGGCTAGGCTAGAGGGAAAGCAGCGGAGCCTTGGACATATGTTCTTCACCAACTGACATCTCCACGATCTAACACCTGGACTGGCAGTCCCAACATATACCCTGAAGGCCGGCCTAAATGGGTGACAGTGTGAGGTTCCCTGCAATGTCTGAGTTTCCTGCTCTACCTAGAATCCTCACCACACCCCTAAAGACTCAAAACTAAAAAAGACTGGTTCACTTCAGTAAGATGATCTGAGACCTGGAGAGCCACGAGAATTGTCCCTTCAAGATGAACAACTCAGCAGCATTAAACACCTCACTTCCTTCCTCCTCCCAAGGGATGGTGCCAGGAACCAAATTCAAGTCACTGGCAGCCCGACCAATGTGAGACTACGAGAGAAAGCAGCCAAGGCCTGCCCGCCCGCCCTACCTTTCTGCCTGCTTGGACGCCCACCCGCCCGCCTTCCTGCCTGTCTGCCTGCCTGCCCACCTGCCTTCCTGTCTGCCTGCCTTTCCTTCTTTTTTTTCCCCCCAGCCTTGCCTCCTCTGTGCTCAAGGAATGGATAGAGCCAACCTTGTACCCAGCTACAGGGCTGGGGTATGCAGAATATAAAGCCCTATTGTGGTCTGAATACTGGGGGGGGGGGCAGTTGGGGAGACTAGGGGGATGGAGGTGTCATACCAGGGAAGAAGTTTTCTTTCTGACCCAAGTGTAAGTCCCACCTCACTATGACTTTCTGAAGACTTGTAACCCCACAGACTAAAACAATCACAAGAACGAGCCTGTATACCTGTGCAGTCTCATAAACAAAACCCCTCCATATCAACTACAGCTTGGTTTTGTTGCTGTTTATTGTTTTATTTTTGAGATAGAGTCTATGTAGCTCTGGCTGACCTCCTGAGGGTTGGGACTAAAGGTATATGCCACCATGCCCAGACTATAGATTCCTGCCACATGCCCTCACCACTTTTGTGGCTGCTAAGGGTTTCTTAGATCTGGATTCCATGTGCCACCCCTTCCTCTGAGGATACAGCTCAGTGGCACTTGCCTAGGACACCCAAGGCTCTGGGTTCAACTCAAAACAGGAAGCTACTTTCTCCATGGTGAGTTCCCCTCCTACCCTGTTCTCAAATCCTGACCTCCCCCAGTGTCCTAGGTAGTTATTAACAGCACAACCAAAGCAACTTGGGGAGGAAAGGGCTTATCTGATTCTTACACTTCCACACTGAACGGGAACTCAAACAGGGCAGAAACACGGAGGGGTGCTGCTTTATTACCCTGCTCCTCGTGGCTGGCTCAGCCTGATTTCTTATAGAACCCAGGACTACCAGGCCAGGGATGGCACCGCCCACAATGGCCTGGGCCCTCCCCCATCTAATTTAAAAAAAAAAATGCCTACAGCTGGATTTTTTTTTGTTTTTGTTTTTGTTTTTTGGAATTGGTTTTTTCAAGACAGGGTTTCTCTGTGTAGCCCTGGCTGTCCTGGAACTCACTCTGTAGACCAGGCTGGCCTCGAACTCAGAAATCCGCCTGCCTCTGCCTCCCAGAGTGCTGGGATTACAGGAGTGCGCCACCACCGCCCGATGACAGCTGGATTATGGAGGTATTTTTCTCTATTGAGAGTCCTTCTTTTCAGATGACTCTAGCTTGTGTCAGGTTGACATAAATCTAGCTAGGAGGAGAATACCCAGGGACTCACTTTCATTTAGAGACCTCAGTTAGGGGACGAGGACAGTGGCTTCGCTTGGTATCTATCCCCTTCCGTCGCTGGTCTTTGATACTTTGTGGGGTCTTCTTTCTTCCACCCTTCTCCACCCCGTTTCTTCCATGCTTTCAATCCCTCAGCACTAGATAGAAAAGGGATAGAGAGAAGAGAGTCCCTGAACACAGCCAGGGGTTGCAAAGGTCATCGCTGGACTGCTGATGATTAGTCCAGTTCCCTGGGGCAAGTTTGGCCCTTGCCTACTGTCAGGATATCCACTTTCTTCTTGTTTCTTCTTTGTGGACAACTACTTAACAAACCACAAACAACAATGACGAACAACCCACCCCACCTCTCAGGGCCCTAGCATTTACATACCCACTGAAGTCCCCAGAATGTAAATATCGCACAATTGAGAAACTATCTGCAACTGGCAAAGCCACAGCCCTGTTAGAGCAGGAGGCAAATCACAGTCAGCCGCTGTGGACAGTCTGAAGCAGCCCCATATCCACACCTAGATGAAAATGAAACCATGCTGGGCGGTGGTGGTACACGCCTTTAGTCCCAGCACTTGGGAGGCAGAGGCAGGCAGATTTCTGAGTTCGAGGCCAGCCTGGTCTACAGAGTGAGTTCCAGGGCAGCCAGGGCTACACAGAGAAACCCTGTCTCGAAAAAACAAAACAAAAAGAAAGTAAAACCTATTTCTATGGTTTTTTTAAGGTTTATTTATTTAACGTATATGAGTGTATTGCAGCTGTCTTCAGGCACACCAGAAGAGGGCATCAAATCTTGTTGCAGATGGTTGTGAGCCACCATGTGGTTGCTGGGAATTGAACTCAGGACCACTGGAAGGGTAGTCAGTGCTCTTAACCACTGAGCCATCTCTTCTTCTTCTTTCTTCTTCTTCTTCTTCTTCTTCTTCTTCTTCTTCTTCTTCTTCTTCTTCTTCTTCTTTTTTTTTTTTTTTTGGTTTTCGAGATTTCGAGACAGGGTTTCTCTGTATAGCCCTGGCTGTCCTGGAACTCACTCTGTAGACCAGGCTGGCCTTGAACTCAGAAATCCACCTGCCTCTGCCTCCCAGAGTGCTGGGATTACAGGCGTGCACCACCACCGCCCGACTTTTTTTTTAAGAAACCAAAATTCTCACTACACTTCCCTTCTCACTGACTCTCTCCGGTGTCAGTTGAGGACCTTATAATCACAGCTACCACACAGCTTTTGCAATTCCCAATGAACTAATCTCCAACAGTCACCAACTCCAGCCTTATTCCCTTCCTGGTCTCAGGACCCAACTTTCTTGTCTTTTGTTCATTGTTTCCGGGACACCTGTACCACCCCACAGTATATCCCTGAGCTCTTGATATCCTGATAACCTTCACCCTTATGCAATGTACTGGCTGGTTTTGTGTCAACTTGACACAAGCTGGAGTTATCTCTGAGAAAGGAAACTCCCTTGAGGAAATGCCTCCACGAGATCCAGCTGTAAGGCATTTTCTCAATTTTCTCAATCAAGGGGGGAGGGCCCCTTGTGGGTGGTGACATCTCTGGGCTGGTAGCCTTAGGCTCTGTAAGAAAGCAGGTTGAGCAAGCCAGGGGAAGCAAGCCAGTAAGAAACATGCCTCCATGGCCTCTGCCTCAGCTCCTGCTTCCTGGCCTGTTTGAGTTCCAGTCCTGACTTCCTTTGGTGATGAACAGCAGTGTGGAAATGTAAGCTGAATAAACCCTTTCCTGCCCAACCTGCTTCTTGGTCATGATGTTTGTGCAGGAATAGAAACCCTAAGACAGGCAGCTTGGATGGCACCCCCATTCCCAGGCCACAGCCAAGCATTAGTCTTGTTGTCTCCCCTTATAGTGATCCCTCATCCAATTATCCACCAGTCTTGAGAATCTACCTCTTGCCGGGCAGTGGTGGCGCATGCCTGCAATCCCAGCACTCTGGGAGGCAGAGGCAGGCGGATTTCTGAGTTCGAGGCCAGCCTGGTCTACAGAGTGAGTTCCAGGACAGCCAGGGCTACACAGAGAAACCCTGACTGGGGGGTGGGGGAGAAGAGAGAGAGAGAAAACCTACCTCTTTAAAAATCTTAAGCAGGGGAGCTGAGGTGGCTCGGTGGATAAAGTACCACACAAACATGAAGCCTGGGGTTCAGGTCCCCAGCCCCCACAGAAGTGTGGAGGTCAGTCTCCCGGTTTGTGGAGTGTAGAGACAGGGTGTTTCCAAAGCAAACTGGCTAGCTAGATTAGTCAAGCCAGCAAGCTCTGGCTCACCCAGAGACCCTCAGTGAGTAAGGAAAGCAACTGAGAAAACACCTTTTGTCAGCCTGTCTTCCACACACAAGCATATCTCATGCCCACATGTGAACGCACACCAGGTACACACACACAACACATACATGCAGACAAAAGAGTTCTCAGGTTCTCAGCCGAAGGGTCTGGAGACAGCTCAGTCAGTACAGGATCTGCCACTCAAGCAAGAGGGCCTCCGATTTGTAAAAGCTATTTTATGTTTTGTGTACGGGTGTTTTGTCTGCATGTGTATCCCAGAGGGCATCGGATGCTCTGGAGATGGAGTTAGGCAGTTGTAAACTGCCGGGTAGGTGCTAGGCAATGTAGTGTGCATCTGTAATTCCAGAGTGGTGGGACAGGCAGGACGGGGGCAGAGTTAGGTCAAGAATGATCAAGGAAGACATAGTGTTGACTTTTGTCCTTTACACACATGACACATGGAGACACATACACATGCATATAGAATTCCCAAAGTTCAGTAGAGATCCTGGCCCTCAGCCAGAGCTCCACAGCCTGGCATTCTGGGCCTCCCAGGGCTGGGGTTGCTCGGCCTGGAGGGAAGGCTAGCGTTAGGTATATGAAGGAGTCCCCACAGCATCAGGCTGCTAACCCTAAGCTAGCCGCCTCCTCTGCCTTCAGTTCTTCAATTCCCTCTACTAAAGGAGGGGTTGGGGAGGGGTTAGAGGCTAACAGAAGTATTAAGCTCAGGACAAGACAGGCTAAGGGTGCTGCAAGGCAGCTAAGTGCAGGGAGATGGCTCTAGGCCTAGCTGAAGTCCTGCCCTTCTCTGATGAGGGCTGAGAGCACACTTAGGAGTGGCCTCCGGGGGTCAGAGGAAGTGGAACCCAAAGCCGCCTCCTATATCTCTTCCCTCAGCCATCCTGAGTGCTCCAGCCTCTGCTCTGCCAAGTCATTGCCTTTACGCCAAAGTTTCCTCCCAGACCCTGGGTTCCCCATCACAGGAGGAATCCTAGCTCAACCATGCCCTAAAGACTCACTTAGATGTTGAGAATCTGAGGCCAGGAAAAGCCACTGGCCAGAAGGCACTGGGAAGTGGGGGTTTTATTCTCTTGGTCAGTATGATTGGACACAAGCATTTCCCCAAAGGCTTAAGTCCCCAGCTGGTGGCAAGATTGAGGTGATCATGAGGGCCTGGATGGGGGAAATGGACAAAGGTTTGTCGGGAGCATCTTGTTCTCTCTCTCTCTCTCTCTCTCTCTCTCTCTCTCTCTCTCTCTCTCGGTCTCTCTCTCCCACCCCCACCCCCACCCCCCAGGTGAGCAGTCCTGCCCCAGCATACTTTCCCTGGCATGATGCTCTGCCTCACCAGAGACCCACAGTGACAGGGCCATGTGGTAGCCATGGACTGAAACCTCTGAACTAAATGTAAAATCTTGCCTCTTTTAAGATGATTTTCTCATGTACTTTTGTCAAGATAAAAAGCAACTAACACAAAACCCTCCACTCCACCCTCCACTCCACCCTCCACCCTCCACCCCATCCACCCCTGCCTTTCCCTATGGACACTCAGGCCGGCCACACCCAAGAGCAGAAAAGGTTTATTGAAAACTATATACAGTTTGCCCAGGCCCTACAGGCTGTAGTCTGGACCTGCCCCTCTCACCTCGGGCAGTTTCTTGGCCCCTGATGGAGGAGGCCAGGGCTGAGACCACTGTGGATCTTTGTCTGTGAACTGACAACTATAAATAGCCTGGAGGTGGTGGGCAAGGGACAGGGAATGGTCCCTAACCTGATCTAGTCACAGTCAAGAAGGGAACACTACTCTGAAACTCAGGCCCAGTGGACCTACTGAGGCATCCCGAAGTCCTCCTCTTGCCCGAGGCCTTTCCTGAACATGGGGACAGCCTCCCCGCTGCGCCTCCCACAAGCTCCAGAGCCTTGCCTAGGGCTGCTGGGCACCTTTCCTCTCAAGACTGACTCGGGGTCCAGAGCCAATGGAGCTATCCCCAAGTGGAGATGATGTCGGAGAGGTCCCAGCACAGGGTCCAGGCCAGAGCCTCAGGGGCAGTGTCGGGGGTCAGGGTGTCCCACTGTAGGAATAGTCTGCTTTGTTGTGCATCACCAGCCGATCGTCCACAAAGTAGAAGCTGTCGGACTGTGTCTCATACGGGTGACGGATCATCTCACTGACTGCAAGAGAGGCCCATCCAGGGCAAAGGTCAGGACCCTGAGCCAGCCCCTGTAGGGACTTCAGAAGTGGGATAGAGGGCAGGGACAGGTGAGGCACTTCAGAGAATTCCTCGGCCTCTCTGAACCTGTTTGCCTCCTGGTGACAGAAGAGTGGTGCCAGGTGGGAAAGTGATCCAGGATAGGTGCACAGGGGTCAGACGCATAGGTGCCATCCCCACCCCACCCCACCCCCACCCCACCCCCGAGCAGGAGCAGCCTGGGTCCTACACACTCCTACTCACTTAGCTCCTCAGAGAGAGGCGGGAAGTCATAGATGTGCTCACAGGTGTTCTTGCTGCTGGGGATGCAGAAGCCAAAGTGGAAGTCGAAGCTTTTGAGGAGCTGGTTTCGAAAGTAGTGCCTCTCAATCATGCGGAAGTTGTTGACCGGCTTGTCTCCCACTGTGAACTCCACCCTAGGTTAAGAGAAGTGGGCAGGGCTGAGAGGAGCTTCCATGCCAACCAGCCAGCCAGTCAGCCAGGGGACTCCAGGCTCCAACACTCCAGGCAGACCACCGAGAGGCTCTGCAAGGGCTGTTCCCACCCTCACACTCGCCCCCAGCCCTCATCCCAGCCCAGTGACTCACGTGGCTCCCACCTGCCTTAGGCGGAGGAAGGCGGGTGTGAACTGGTAGCGAACAAAGCGCCCTGCATTGGGGTCCAGGTCCCGCCGGTTGATGGGCAACCGTTCTGCAATGTACCCCAGCTAGGCTCAGTGGGCTTCAGGCTGGGGCCTTTGCCTACCCACCCTCCCCCAAGGACCTCTGTTGAAACTTTTCTAAACTCCACAGAAGATTCTGGTACACTTTTGTTGGAGACTGGTTACCTACAGGGTTCTGGTCAACAAAGTCACAGATTTTCAGGGGTTCCCAGAGCCACAAGATGTGCATAGGGTTATGGGAGGCCTTAGGGGCTGCAGTTCCCAGCGAGGCCAGCAGAGGGCAGGCTGACCAGTACTTAAACAGGACAGTGCTCACAAGATGTCCACCCTGAGAAACAGTGGCAGAAAAAGAGGCCTGTCTGCCCACAGACAACTGAGTATGTTAGAGCCCAAGCCGGGACTCTGCTCTGACCTTCCTGTGGCTCAAAGAACCTAGACAGCCCACTCCACTGCACTTGACCGCCTCTTCCTCTCAATGGTGAACCAATCCCACTCACCCGAAACAGGGGGCTTCTTGATTTCAAAAAGGACAGTCCCTGAGTCCATGTCCCGGATCTTGAACCTGACGAAGTCTATCTTGTAGATATTTTCCTCAGGGGAGCACAGGTAGTCTATGGGAGACAAGCAGCTAAGCAAACAGGGACCCCCAAACACCCGCTGTCAAGTCAGTTCCGGTGTGACCCCGCGGCTTGCGCCAACGTTCCCTCCGGCCACTTCCCTCCAGAAAGAGAATTGTGCCCCTCTCTTGGAGAAGTCCCCCCAGTGCAGGGGACAGAATTTTGTTATGGGGACCTAGTCAGGGATGAACAGCCCCATCCTGGTGGCCTCACACGATCGGGCAAGGGAAGTCACCTCCGCCATACCTTCCCCCCACCCTCTTGGTGTCCCGTATTTCAACTTCGGTTTTTCGAGGGTGGCATGCATGCATTGGACAATTAGACCTCTTGCCTAGTGGGAGCTTCCAGTGTGAGGGGACTTCACTCCAGAGGGAGCACACAGCTCTTGCCTCTTGGGGGAGGAGAGTGCGCCCCACCCCCACCACACACACCCTGTGACATCTAGATTCGCCAGGCAAAGCTGATCTTGAGGGCACTTTCCTTTGCCTGGACTGTATTGGGGCAGATTGGTTCCCCTTCCCTGTTCTCTTGCCCCTGGGCCCCCCTCCCGCTGTAAGCAGCTTATCCTAGCCCAGCTCTCTTAAGAGGCTTACGGGAGCTCTGCTTACCCAAGCTAGGAAGCCCAGGCTACTGGGACAGGAGGGGCCGACTTTGCTCAATAGATCCTCTGCTGATCTCCCGATGGGAGGAAGTCTTAGCAAACTGAGGGAACCCTTAGAGGTCATCTTTCCAGCCTTGGTCCTGAGCCACCCTCAGGTCTTTAGAGAAAAGAACACAGGTCAAGGCCGAAAGGGTGTGGTGGGCGCAGCAGGTGCAGCAGGGTAAGGAAGAGGCAAGAAGAATCCTGGGCTCAGAAAGAAGCCAGGAGAGCCAAGCACTGCCTAAGGGAGCTCACGGTCTAACCCTTACCACTTTTTTGTCACTGTTTTTAAGTTGGGTTCCATGTAGCCTAGGCTAACCTCAAATTCACTATGTGGCAGATGCTGGTCTTGAACTCCCGATCTTCCTGCTTCATAAAACCTTACACCAAGTTTTAGGGGAGGCCCTGGCAAGAACTAAGAAAGAGCAGAAAAATGCTGTGGAGACTCGGGTGCCGCCAGCCTCCAGTACCTACAGAGGCCCGGAAGTCACCCTCCAGGCCCCTGGGCCACCCCCTATTCCTCTGTGGTTGAAAAAGGAAGTGAATATAAAGCGATTCTCTCTTCCTTAGGCCTGTCTCCTCCCCAAGCCAGGGGCAGCCCCCTCCAGGAAGCCCTCCTGACAGTCCTCTAGCGTGTTGGAGCCGAGGTCTGAGATAAAGCTATAGAAAGGTGCCGCAGAGCAAAGGGAGGAGAGGGGCAGAACTGGAAGCAGGATCCTAGCAGCCCAGCTCCCAGGAACTGCAGGCCCAGCCTGGGACCCTCTCCTCCCATGGGAACAACTTCTCGCACTCTGAACTCAGTCTCTTACACTGCAAACTCAACTTGTGGGCCTCTCTGCCCTTACAAGGAGTGAGGACCAGGGGCTGCCTAGGAAGACAGCCACTTCCTCTCCTCAGCCAAGAAAAATGAGGCCTAGGACCCAAGGTCAGGCCAGAGTAATGGGCAGAGTGGCTCAGAACCCACCTGCTCTCATCCTTGTAGCCACAAATAGCTTTCTAAGCTGGATTCAGGGCCTGGTAATCCAGGAACAGCGAACCTCAGACCTATGTGATTAGGGTCACAAGATAGCAGGCAAGGTGGAGAGGCCTGGACCCCTGTTTTCAAATCCTGCACAGAAAAGGGCTCTCAAGAGGCACGTGTCTTTGCTCATCCTCTACAGGCTATGCATTCCCTCCAGACTGGGAGACACAAGCTGTGACCCAGAAGCTCCCTTCATTGCAAAATAAGCCTCAGTGATCCAGGACTGAGGCAGGTGAACCTGCCTTCCACCCACAGGGCCAAGCTAAGCTGTAAGGGCTCCTGTTACAAAATGCAGCCCACTGGCCTCCCCATCAGCCTGGTGAAGGCCCCTCCCTCCACTGCTGGCCGCCTGGCCGAGGCAGCAGGCGCTCTGGAGGTCTAGCCAAGAAGGCTGCTGCCCTGGAAGGAGGACAGAGGCCCCCAGGGACCCAGATGTACAAGCTCAGGCCTGTCATCCTGGTCCCCTCCACAGCTGTCTGGGAGCCCTGGGCTCTGTTGCTAGAGGGTTCACTTCCACACCAGCACCCGTGTCCATCCCATAGAAAGGGAGCCAGAGCAGGTTACTAGTGACCCGCCCATGCCAAGGCACCGTGCCACTGTCTCTCCAAATACCTTCCATTCCTCAAGGCTCAGCCAACCTTTTGCCAGGGGACTAGATCGCTAGTTCTTGTTCACTGTCTGTGGTGATGCCTCTGCCTTTGCCCTGAATGCTCGCTTATCTGTCTGCAGGCAGCCACTCTCAACAGTGCAATGTAGCTTCCCACACTGCTGATAAAGGAGTCCTGTTGACAGCGTGCACGGCATGCCAAGCATTGTCCAAATCAGAAGACTGGCTTTATTTTCCCAATAACCTTGAGAGAGGCAACATTGTTCTTGTTCCCATTTTACAGATGGAAAAGAAAAAGAAAAAGAAAAAATGCTCCCGCAAATGAAATCACATCCCCAAGGTCACACAGCCAATTACTGGGCAAACTCTGGGACTCTAATCCAGGTGGCACAGCTCAGACACTCAGCTCCAGTGGAAACTAGGCTTTCCTTATGAGAGCGCCCTGGGAAAAGAACAAGTCCTGGCTTGGGGGCCACGCACTTGCTCCCATGACACAGTCCACAACCAACATACAGAAGCGCCCTGATCTGCAACGTTCCTGGGCAGAGTATAGCCTCAGCCTTCGTCGGGGAAGCAGGGTGAGGGCAATAACCGTCAGGGAGCCTCAGGGTTTTCCTTGCCTCCACCTAGCCTAAGGTGGCCACTGAAGACAGACTGCAACGAGGCACACTCCTCTGTGTGAGCAGCCTCAAAGGGTTCCGAAGACTCCACAGGGGGAAAGGGTTACAGATACAGCTGCTACCCCACCTCCACCATGGGAAAAGGGGTGGGCCCCTTGAAAAAGAAGGAGTGGGGTGAAAAGAAACCAGTACAAGGAGAGGAGGGGCGCATCAAGGGAAAGAGCATAGAGATTTCAGGCTTGAAGGCAAAGAGTAAGGGGACACAGAGGAGGGGCACTGTGTGGGGGAGGGGCAGGACCGGACTCAGAGCCTCGTGGGCCCCCTCTCGAGCTCTCCCTCCAGCCCGCGGGTGGCGCTCCCTCGCCGGTGCTCACCGCCCGTGATCCGCTGCAGCCCCAGCACATCCTCCGGCCCGATGGGCTGCTTGCCCTGCAGCGGCCCCAGCCTGGGCCCCGGGCCTGGCTCCGGCTCCGACTCGGACCCGGACTCGGCTTCCGCCCCAGGCTCCCGTGTGGGCTCCACGCTCCGGTTCGAGGCCCCTGGAACGGGCTCTGCCCCAGACCCGGTCCCGCCGCCGCCCTTCTTCACCTTCATGGCCTCGCGGGGCCGCAGATCCTCACCCGCCGCCACCGCCGCCGCCGCTGCTTGCGCCGGCTGGAGCCAGGGGAAGGGGGAGCGTCCGCCTCCCCACCCCCGGCCGGGCCCCAGGTGCCGTCCCGCCTTGGCCACGCCCACAGGAGGCGGGTCACACATACCCCGCCCACCGCCTGGTATCTCCAGCAGTGGAGCCAGAATCCTGGGGGACCTTGTGAACTTTTTGACAATGTAGATTCCGAATAAGCTCTCCTCTTTCTCTCTGGGTTCCAGCCTCAAGGTCTTTCCCTGATAGCTTCGTCCTGACTTCAGCCCAAGTCTCAACCTCCCACACCCACTCTGTTCTAAAGTACTTCCTCTCAATTTCCAGCTAACCAGCTTGTTTTTCTTTTTCCTTTTTTTTTTTGTAATACATTAAGTGAAATTACTTGCTTGTTCCCTCACCCTTCCTCCTCAAAGGTCAGCTCTATGAAAGTAGAGCTACTCTACAGTTTCCTCACAACACCCCAGCACTAGCACACAGCTTCTTGCAGCCAGTACCCAATAGTTTCCTTTGTTGAATTGACAGTTACTATCCCAGGACTACCACTGGCTCAAGCTACTCCCCCCTAGAACTCCTCCTAAAAAGCTGCTTCAGGCACCACACAGCCCAGGTGTTGAGCCACCCCCAGGCTGCTCAGGACAGTGGGGCAGGAAGAACACAGTCAGATGGAACACGGAGGACCAGTGAGCTAGAGCCCGCCAGTCTGTTCACACACGAGCGAGTGATGTTCATACATATCAACTCATATCCAACCAATGTTTATTAATAGCCTAATGTATATTTTTAAAGAGCCCAATATACAGAACATTTTTACACACTTATCACATTTAACCCAACCTCTTCTGAGGGTGATGTCATCAGCACTTTCCCACAGATGAAAACCCGACGCTCGCTCGGTGAGTGGCTTATCTAAGGCTTTCCAGTCTGTGAGTGCAGAAGCCAGAGTCTGAGTCTGGCCTGTTGGGTTCCAAGTCAGAATGTCTTCTCCTGTTCCACACTACCTCTCTGTCTAGCCACAGGACAGAAGAAGCAGGTCCTAAGTCACCAATGGGTGACACCAGTCAGGAAGCTGAGGAAGGAGGGAGACCGTCTCAGAAGTGGAGAGGACAGGGCTACAGTTCAACCCAGGATTCCCCATTCACCTCTCAGTGCACACGTATGCTGACAGGCTGGAAGGACAGGGCAGCCCTGTCCTGAGGTAGGCAGACAAAGGCTTTACGTTCCAGCCGCATAAGGAGATCAGGAAGGGCGCCTTCTGAGGCTTCTGGACGTGGAGGACCAAGCCAGTGGACTAGGAGGGGAGGGGAGACGAGCCCACGGTGGAGTGCCATCCGTGGACAGCCCACGGGCGAGAGCAGGCAGGGCATCACCAGCACACCGGTGGCGCCTTGGCCTCTCTGCCCAGCATATCCCAGTGTGGCTAGAGAGGAGCGCTCCCTCTGACAAGCTGCCCGCATCAGTCGATCTTCTCAGGCTTTTTCCAGGACTTGTGAGTTTCCAGAAAGATCTTGACCAGGGACAGGAGGATGGGCACAGCCATAGGCAGGAAGAGGGGGATGTAGATAGCAAACTTCTGGTCGTCGGGGAAATACAAGAGGTGGAGGAGGGAGGGGTCGAAAAACGCGCGCTCGGAGGAGGTCACTGCGTCCTGGCTGGCAGCAAAGGCGGATGACAGGTGTCCAAGGGCTAACGCCTGGGCCGCCTTCTGGACTGCAGCCACAGCCTTATATACCTAGGAGGGTGAGGGATGGGGTTAGCAACATGTCCTAGACATGGGGCAGGGAAAGGTCCTGGCATTCAGTACCCTGTCTCCCAGGGAAGTTTCCTGGAGCCCATCCAATGTTTGTGGAAGTTAGTTTAAAAAACAAAACAAAACAAAACTCAGTTCTGAGGGTCCGCTTGAAATTTTCATTTGTCACCTCCTAGACTCCCACTAGGGAGCTGGAATGGCTTCCAGAGGAAGCCTGAGGTATTTATTTAAGGACGGCACGCATGCTCCCAAGTGCCCTGGCCCATCCCTTCCGGGCGCATTTACCTCAGAAGCCACATCGTCCTTGATGACGATGTTGCTGATCTTGCCCAGAAGCTGGGCCAGGGAGGTGAGGGTGGTGGTGGCCGTGGCCAGGTTCTCCACCGAGCGAGCCCAGAGCAATCGGTCCAGCTCCCAGGTCATGAGTCCTTCACTCTTTGGTCCTGAGAGCAGGCATTTCGGAGGCACCTGGGGCTGAGCAATCCCAAAGAGCAGCCTGTGGGAATGGCAGAAGATGACCAAGATCACAGTAAACAGGTGTGCGGCCAGCGCTAAGACCCAGTCACGGGGTGGGGGTGGGGTGAGGAAGTGGAGAGATGAGCAGCGCAAACAACCCAGATCTCCAAGGCCCGCCTTGGCCAAGGCTTTCCCATCTCCACAGTGGAGCACCAAGATCTCTGAAAAGGAGCTGTGGTTCAAGTGTCTCTGGGAGCCCCAACTTAGTTTAGTCCCTCTCTGTACCCCTTCTTTGAGCAAAGGGACTCCGTGGTGGAACAGGCGTGATGGCCCTTTGACAAGGTGTGTGTGCTTGAAGGCACTGCTAGTCATCAGAATATACTCCTATGTAGCCCAGACATCTCCTTGGCATCATCAACATAGTGTCAGGTGACCACCTTCAATTCAGGGGGTTAACACAAAATAAACAGCTATTTTCTTAAAAAAAAAAAAAAAAAAGCTGGAAGGATGGCTCAGTGGTTAAGAGCACTGGTTGTTCTTCCAGAGGAATTGGGTTTCCAGCATCTACTTGATCGCTCACAACTATCTGGAACTCTAGTTCCGGGGGATCCAAAGCCTTCTTCTAGTCTCTGTGGGCACCAGGCATACATGCAGGCAAACCCCCACACACATAAAGTGAAAAATAAAACAAAAAATTTAAAAATGAAAAAACAAGGTCGCCGGGTGGTGGTGGTGCATGCCTGTAATCCCAGCACTCGGGAGGCAGAGGCAGGAGGATTTCTGAGTTTGAGGATAGCCTGGCCTACAGAGTGAGTTCCAAGACAGCCAGGGCTATACAGAGAAACCCTGTCTTGAAAAACAAAAAACAAAACAAACAAAGAAAAGAAAAGAAAAGAAAAGAAAAGAAAAGAAAAGAAAAGAAAAGAAAAAAAGGCCAGGTAAGATGGTATATGCCTTTAGTCTAGCACTTCTGAGGCAGAGTCAGGCAGATCTCTTTGAGTTCAAAGCCAGCCTGGTCTGCATAGCAAGTTCTAGGCCAACCAGGGCTATAAAGTGAGACCCTGTCTCAAAAAGAAAATGAAAATAA
The DNA here is from genome assembly GCF_947179515.1 of Apodemus sylvaticus. NCBI lineage: Eukaryota > Metazoa > Chordata > Mammalia > Rodentia > Muridae > Apodemus > Apodemus sylvaticus. The sequence continues at coordinate 45,395,422 of NC_067481.1, forward strand.
CAAAACAAACCCCTCACTGTGAGCACAGCTGGGAAGGCAAGTTTTGCAGCTGCCCATCCTCCCTAGGAGAGGACACTTAGGGACTTCTCTTGGTCTCACTGGGGATCCCGGCACAGCCTCAGCACTCCATCAGGTGAGAGTTCATTTTGCCCTGCCACCCGTCAATACTCAAAAGACTGTGGCCACACTGTCTGTAGCCACAGCCCCACGGATCACAGGAGTTTACCTCAGCTGCGCCAGGAACACCTCCATCACCCGCACCATGTCCACCTCCACTCTCACTGGCAGTTCCGAAGCATTATAGATTTTCGGATCAACATTGTATACCTGAAAATGGGGAACGAGGTTACCTCAATATCACACAGAACCATGCCCATCTCTGCTTAGGACCCAGAGACCATGAAATTAATACCATGGCTTCTGGTATTAATCCCAGGGGCATAGGAACCTTTTTTGTTTCTTTTGAGTACCCAGGTACTTAAGTACTAAAGCTTTAAGTACATTATTCTAACTGCCCCCTCAAACGTCTGATGAAGCTCCAAACGGTCATCTGTCCAGAGTGTAAAAGCACAGAGGACTCCTCCAGGGAAGCTAAAAGCAGAGATGGACCAGTGCGAGCTGGTAAGTCCAGTCACGGTATGAAACACATTGACAAAAGTGAGAAGCAGCTGGGCTGGCAGAGGAGGACAGCACAGTCCTGTCACCTCCCTCGTGTATGCTCCTCTCCACAGGGTCCCAGATGCCCCCCACCCAGATAATCTTACAGGAGTTTTCTCGAAATACATATGGATTCTGAGGCCTGCACAGGGTGACTATTACCATAATGCCGCCCCAGCGGGGACTGTGGAAGGCATTGGTGGCCACTGGATCTCCATCCTTGTCCTGAATGTACAGGGGGGAGTGAGCGAGCTCAGGCACATAGAGTAGGAAGTTGAGCACCGGGTACAGGGAGGCAGCGCTGGACCCTGTGGTACAAAGAGGGAGTTAGAACACCAAACGGGGTGATTCCTGCATAGTAATCAAGGCTCAGCCGGAGAACTCCGTCCAGGTCTGGTCACACTCCCGCTAGGCTCCTTCCCTCCAAATGAAAGATCACAACCCTAGCTTCAATGAGCACACCTATCCATTCAAGTTCTGCCCGCTGGGCTGGCGAGATGGCTCAGTAGGTAAAGGTGCTTGCCACCAAACCTGATGACCCGTGTCTGATCCCCGTGATCTACGTAACCTGATGACCCATGTCTGATCCCCGTGATCTACGTAATGGAAAGAGAGGTACACCGATCTCCACATACATAGCACAGCAGGCCTCGAAATACCCACTAGATGAATAAATGAATGAATAAATAAATAAGTGTTAAGAGAAAAATCAAGGAGTTGGAAAGATGTCTCAGCAGTTAAGAGCACAGGCTGCAGCCAGGAGGTGGTGGCGCACGCCTTTAATCCCAGCACTTGGGAGGCAGAGGCAGGCGGATTTCTGAGTTTGAGGCCAGCCTGGTCTACAGAGTGAGTTCCAGGACAGCCAGGGCTACACAGAGAAACCCTGCCTCGAAAAAACAAACAAACAAACAAACAAGCAAAAAGAACACAGGCTACTTTGCCAGAAGACCCAGGTTCAATTCCCAGCACCCATGTAGTAGTTCACAACTGTCTGTGACTCCAGTTCCAGGCCATCTTACACCCTCACGCAGACATACATGCAGGCAAAACATCAATGCACATGAAATAAAAATAAATATGTTATTAAAAAAAAAGAGGGGGCTGGAGAGATGGCTCAGCAGTTAAGAACACTAACTGCTCTTCCAGAGGTCCTGAGTTCAAATCCCAGCAACCACATAGTAGCTCATAACCATCTGTAATGGGATCTGACCCCTTCTGCTGGTACAATGTACTAGTATACATTAAATAAATAAATAAATCTTTAAAAAAAAAAAAAGAAAGAAAAGTCAAATTCTGCTTTCAAAGGCTGTAGCTGGAACTCCATGATACACACCAGGTATGAACAAGACCCTGAGCTTGATTCCCAGTTCTAGGGAAGAAAAAGAGTGTTTTGTTTTGTTTTAAATTAGGTGTGGTGGCACATGCCTACAACCCCAGCACTGCAGAGGTAGTACAGGAGGATCAAGAGTTCAAGGCCATCCTTGGCTACACAGTAAGCTTGAAGCTAGTCTAGAATACACGAGATCCTGTCTCAAAAAACCAAAACAAAATAAAGCTTCTACCTTTCTGAGGTACATGAGATTCTGTCTCAAACCAAAAGGAAAGATGAGAGAGGAAAGTGGAGGAGCAGGGGAAGGGGGGTAAGGGAGATGGGGGTGGGGAGAAGCAGAGAAGGGGAGAGGGTAGGGAGAGAGGGAGGGAGAGAGAAACTGACTAAACCTTTCCAGTCCAATCCAAACCAGAAACCATCAAAGCACACAGCCTCCTCCAACCCCACCCACCGCACTGGCCTGACAGAGGCCTGCTCAGCTCACCCAGCCGGGACTCCACCGGGTTGATGACGTGGGGGAGGCTGTGCATAGCCAAGAAGTAGCTGGATGAGGCTGGGTCAAAGCGAGGGTTCACTCCCAACATGGCATAGTAAAGGATCTGTGGAGCAAAGAGGGAATAGGCCATTCTGCACACGGATTTAGAGTCTACTTTCTCTAAGAGTGAGAAAGGAGACTTCACTGTGTGAAGATACACTCAGGACAAGCCAAATATACAAGACAAAGTCGAGGCTCAGGCAAAGCCCATGAATGAAAGAAAAATAACAGAATCAAGGTAAAGCTAAAGTATTAAATACATACTTAGAAAACCACATTATTTTACCAGGTTCCCAGACAGCCAAAAAGGGGAGCAAACAAAGTCTAGGTCCACAAGACCCATTTTTTTTAAAAAGATTTATTTATTTTATTTTATGTATATGAGTACACTGTAGCTGTACAGATGGTTGTGAGCCACCATGTGGTTGCTGGGAATTGAACTCAGGACCTTCGGACGAGCAGTCAGTGCTCTTAACTGCTGGGCCATCTCTCCAGCCCCGACAAGACCCATTTAAGTCTGCTTTTCAGAGACAGCTGCTGCCACCAGCAGGCCTGATCAAGTCCCCCACGCCTTCCCTACAATGACAAGATGTGAGACTGAAAGCGAGCAGGGCTCTTTACACTTTATTGTTAAAGTGTTCACACATTTCAGAACGCTTTTTTTTTTTTTGTAAATAACTTCCTTCGAGCAGCTGATGGCTTTAACATGTAGGTACAACTGCTGAGTAAGTTCTTGGGAAGTAGCTTTGTCAAGCCACTCCGGTGAAACTCCCTGAGCTGGACACCAAGGAAAGGAGGACACCGGAACCTACCCTCAAGAGATCCAAGGACTGATGGACATAAGCAGGTTTACAGATTGCTTCCCACAAGCTGCACACCCCTACCTGCTCACGCAACACTGACCTACACATAGCTACGCAAGCAAATCCTTATGCTCTGAGAGAAGGAGAGCAGATGCCAGATAAATGCTATGTATGCACAGACTTTGAAAAAGACTCTGTAACGCACTCCTGGTCTTACCTGAGAGTCCACAGAGAAATTGCCCGCAGCACTGAGGCGATTCAGGAAAGGCTGCACATAGCGCTGGACAGCCCCCTCAATGTCCCAATGGACATCGTGGGACTTGGGGTCAGGGTTGAGTAAACTGAAAGTGATTTCATAGCCTATAGAAAGAGGAGAGTCATGGAATTCAGAAGCACATCAAGGAAAGACGCAGTCTATACCCCATGTCCTCTGGATGGGATAGGGATGTCACTGAGGAACCAGAGAGAGCACAGGAGTGAGATAAACATTCCCGAGGGCCTTAAGGAACAAATGGAGCCAGGCAGAGCGGGCACATACCTCTGATCCCAGCATGGAGGAGGCAGAGGCAGGTGGGTCTGAATTAGAGGCCAGCCTGGTCTAATGAAGTGAGTTCTGAGCTGGGCAGTGGTGGTGCACACGTTTAATCCCAGCACTTGAGAAGCAGAGGCAGGCGGATTTCTGAGTTCGAGGCCAGCCTGGAGTTCCAGGACAGCCAGAGCTACACTGAGAAACCCTGTCTCCAAAATCAAAAACAAAACAAAACAAACAAATGAAGTGAGTTCTGGGACAAACAGGGTTACACAGAGAAATCCTGACTTAAAAAAAGAAAAAAGAAAAAGCAAAAAATGGAGGCACCAAACAGAGTGGCTCCTGCTTTTAATCACCGCACTCCAGAAACAGGCAGGAAAATCTGTGAGTTTGAAGCCAGCCTAATCTACATAGTTTTGGGACAGCTAGTGCTATCTTAGAAAACAAACACACAAACAAACAAAAACCAGTTGGTGGTATAGATCAAGGCTAGCCTGATCTACAGAGCAAGTTCCAAGACAGCCAGAGCTACACAGAGAAACCCTGTTGAAAGGAAGGAAGGAAGGATGGAAAAGAATAGAAAAAAGAAGAGGAGGGAGGACAGATGGTTCAAAGCTTTAAATTATTTGTTGTTCTTGCAGAAGACCCAGGTTCAATTCCCAGCACCCATATGAAGGCTCACAACCATCTTAACTCCAGCTCCAAGGGATCCGACACCCTCTTCTGGCCTCCAGGCATGCACTGCCGTACACATACACACATGCAGACAACACACCCATACACATAAAATACCTAAGCTGGACTTGAGCGGCCGCCTCTTGTCCGAGCTCCACTTGTCCTCGGGGAGGTGGTCAGCCAGAGCAGCAGCAAGCACATCCTCTGTCAAAGACATGGCCTGGGCTACTTGGATTATGCGACGGCCAATGATGTTGAAGGCTTCCCGGTGAATCATCCCCCGGACAACTGCCGTCCTCTCAGGCCCAATGTAGCTCATCATGTCCTGTGAAGGGTAGAGGGACGGAATGCCACGGCTCAGTGGACAGGCACAGGGGCACTTCTTCTTTTTTCTTTTCTTTTTCCTTTCCTTTTCTTTCTTTTTTTTTTTTTTTTTTTTTTGAGATAGCCTCTTGACACAACCGAGCCTAAGATTTGAGATTCTCCTGCCTCAGCTTTCCAAATGATGGAATTATAAGCATGCACCATTACATAAGCCCAGCTCTGGTTCCTCTCTTAAGGAATTTGGCCTATTACCATCAGCTAAAAGGTTACACCACTCTCTGGACTTGTAGTGAGCTGTTTTTTCTGGTTTTTTTTTTTTTTTTCACCACAAGACAGGGTTTTTCTGTGTAGCCCTGGGCTGTCCTGGATCTCATTTTTTGGACCAGGCTGACCTTGAACCCAAAAGACCCATCTGCCTCTGCCTCCTGAGTGCTGGGATTAATGGTTTATACCATCACAGCCCAGTCAGTGTCTGTCTGTCTGTCTCTCTCTCTCATTAGTTTTGCTGTACTTTTAAACAATTAGTTTGGAGAGATAGCTCAGCTGTTAAGAGCACAGCTGCTCTTCCAGAGGACCCCGACTCCATTCCTAGCACACACATGGTAGCTCCCAAGTCTGTTTTCTAGATCCAGAGGATCTGATGCCTCCATCTGCATAGACATGGAGGCAAAGCATAAGCTGAAATCTAAGAAATAAATAAAGGCTCGTTTCATTTCATTTTGTACGTATGAGTATTTGCACACATGTAGGCCTGGAAGGGCACTGGATCCCCTGGGATCACAGTTAGAGACTCTCACAAGCCCCATGTGGATGCTGGGAACTGAACCCAGGCAGGCTCGCTACAAAAACAGCAAGGGCTCTTAATGCTGACTCATTTCTCTGGCTCCTTTTTGTGTTAGTTTTGTTGAGAAAAGGTCTCATACAACCCAGGTTGGCCTTGAGCTATGCAGCTGAGGATGAACTTGAACTCCCGATCCTCTTGCCTCGACCCCCACTCCACCCCCAGTTACAGGCATGTGCCACAATGCCTGCTTTTTTCATGGTGTATTAATTTGGTATTCCTGAACATTGAGCTTGTATGAATATTCTCATATATTTCCATTCCTTTCTCCTTCACAGTAGATCCAAATTTAGGCAACATTTAAATCTTTAGGATTTTGTAAAATGCTGAACTAGAAATCAAGAGATGACATGCTAAGCAAGAAAGGCAGATTCAACAAACAAATGTAATAGTCTCTGAAAAAGGCCCAGGGCCAGAGGCACACGGCGCTATCGCTCAGGTCCACCCAATGTCCACCAGTGACAGAACAGACAGTGGTCTTGATTACACAGTGAAATACAGGTTCTGCTACATGTCACCACACATGGTTCTCTAAAATACTAAACAAAATCAAAGCAGGAGTACAAAATATAGTATCATATATCTGTGTTCCAAAATATGTGACATTGCCTGGGCATGGTGATGCATACCTCTATCCTAGAACTCAGGAGGCAGAGGCAGGTAGAATTCTATAAGTCCAGGCCAGCCTGGTCTACATAACAAGTTCCAGGATAGCCAGAGCTTCATCATAGAGAAATCCTATCTCAAAAAAAAAGGAGTGGGGAGGGGGTGGTGGGTTGGCCTGAAGATGTCACTCAGCTGGTAGAGTGCTTGCTTACCCTGCAGGAAGCCTAGGGTTCAAGCCCTGGCACTGTATAAAACAGGTACAGTGGTGCATGCCTGTAATCCCAGCACCTGGGAGGTACCTCAGTGGAGGAAATTCAAGGTCATCTTTGGCTACAAATTGAGGCTAGCCCTGGTTACAAGGACTCTGTCTCTAAAACACAGTCACTAACACTTTCACCACACATGGGTCTTGGATTTAGCACCCAAATCTTCACTGTAGGTTTACTGTAAAATGTAGCCCTTTCTGTAGCAGGAGAGAGTTACAGGTGGCGCTCCTACAAGAAGGTGGCTTGGGAGAGGATGAGCTGACAGAAAGGGCAAGTCTGCAGTGGCTCTGCTCGCCCTACCTGGGGAAGAAGGGAGGAGTGTTCCGAGATCACGTACACAGTCAGGGAACCCTCTGCTTGCTTCTGCGGCTCAGCTAACATGGCTTCTGCCTCTGGGGACAACAGCAGTGATACACCAGAAGAAACATTATTCCAGCTTTCCCAGGTCCCCGGGGTGCTCGAGCCAACCCTCCCTCACACTCAGCAAAGGTCAGGCTCGAGCGAGCCCATCCTCCTCTCCGACCACAGGAGGGCTCGGCTGAACCCCAAGACATCTCCCTTTCAGCTTTCTCAGGGAAGTGCTTAAGACACAGCAGGGGAGTCACATTTAGTGTCCCAGTTAGGGTTACAGTACTGCTGTGAGGAGTCACCATGACCAAAGCACTCTGGGGAGAAAAGGGCTTATTTCAGCTTACACCTCCAGGTCCATCTCTGAGGGAAGTCAGGGCAGAAACTCAAGCAGGGCAGGAACCTGGAGAGAGGAGCTGATGCAGAGGCCATGGAGGGCGCTGCTCACTGGCTTGCTCCTCATGGCTTGGTCAGATTGCTTTCTTATAGAACCCAGGACCACCTGCCCACAACGGGCTGGGCCCTCCCCCATGAGTCACTAAGAAGAAAAATCCTTACAGCTGGATCTTATGGAGACGCTTTCTCAATTGAACTTCCCTCCTTTCAAATAACTCTAGCTTGTGCCAGGTTGACATAAGATGAACCAGCACAGGAGACAGAAGGGAAAGAGGGCACCTCATCAAAACTGTCGTACCATGCACACTACGCAGTGACAGTGCCTCCTCCTCATGCTCCAACGCTCTCCGATAGGCCTTCTGGAATCGGCACTTGATTTTCATTTTGTCTGGAAGGGAGAACACATGAAGGGCATGAGACCTGATGGGCCCGCCCAGCTGAGCTCCTCCAGCGCCAAGGACAGCAGGTGGACTCTTCAGGGAAAGTACACATACCAAGAAGCAACAGCAGTCACTCCAATCATTTCTGCAAAGATGACAGTAAACACATGACATTTACCCTTTGCCCCAGCTCCTGCCTCCTTTCTGACTAGACAGAAAGCCCCAAACCGGGGAGTTTATTTCTATGTATATTATATTGCTTGGGGAGAGGAGAAAAACCATATGGTCATTCCAACTGCTCCCCGCAAGCAACCAGTCAGTAACACCGAGAGAAACAGAGCACCAAGTGCGACTCAGTAAGTTAGTAATAAGACAGGGTTGCCTGCTGTCTCTCTATCCGTCCTCCATCCTTAACGCTGTCCTCTGTGAAGGTCCTGACCAATGTTATATAAGAAAGAAAAATGAAACCTAAAAAATTCAGAAGTGGGCTGCAGAGATGAGTCAGAGGTTAACAGCACTGACTGCTCTTCCAGAGATCCTGAGTTCAATTCCCAGCAACCACATGGTGGCTCACAACCATCTGTAATGGGATCTGACGCCCTCTTCTGGAGTGTCTGAAGACAGCTGCAGTGTACTCATATACATAAAATAAATAAATCTTAAAAAAAATCTCACCCCCAGTTTCCACATAAAAGCCAGATGTGGCTGCAATCTCAGTGCAGAGAGTAGAGGCAGGGGACTCCCTAGGCAGCCAGATCGGGGGCTATATAGAGATATATTACCTCAAGAAACAGGCAAACAAAAACAAAGTGAATAAAAGAAAGAAAGAAAATTATAAAAGACTTTTTTAAAGCATTAGATTTGGATATGTGGACAGGGCAGCTGCATAACACTGGAGTTAGCGATTTTAAGATAATTCAAGGTTAGTGGGCAACCCTGCCTTAAAAAGTAAGGCGGAGGGCTGGAGAGATGGCCCAGCAGTTAAGAACACTGACTCCATTCCAGAGGATATGGTGGCTCACAACCATCTGTAATTGGGTCCCATGCCTTCATCTAGTGCATCTGAAGATAACAACAGTGACTCATATACATAAAATAAATAAATAATTCTTTTTTTAAAAAAAAAGATTTATTTATTTTATGTGTGTGAGCACATTGTCACTGTCTTCAGACACTCCAGAAGAGGACATTAGATCCCATTACAGATGGTTGTGAGCCACCATGTGGTTGCTGGGAATTGAACTCAGGACCTCTGGAAGAGCAGTCAGTGCTCTTAACCACTGAGCCATCTCTCCAGCCCCAAATAAATAATTCTTAAAAAAAAAAAAGTAAGGTGGAAAACAATAGAGGAAGGCACCCAACATTGGCCTTGGGTTTCCATATTCGTAAGTACACAAGTGTGAATCTTGAATCCATGCTTTCTCTCCTTCTTTATTTAAAGGTTTATTTGTTTGTTTTATGTATATGAGTACACTACAATGTAGCTGTACTGATGGTTGTGAGCCATCGTGTGGTTACTGGGAATTTGAATTCAGGACCTCTGCTCCATCCTTTCTACTCACTCTGGTCAGCCCTGCTCGCTCTAGCCAAAGATTTATTTATTTATTATATGTAAGTACACTGCAGCTGTCTTCAGACACACCAGAAGAGGGCGTCAGATCTCATTACAGATGGTTGTGAGCCACCATGTGGTTGCTAAGATTTGAACTCAGGAAGAGCAAGCAGTCAGTGCTCTTAACCACTGAGCTATCTCTCCAGCCCTCCCCCCACCTCTCTCTCTCTCTCTCTCTCTCTCTCTCTCTCTCTCTCACACACACACACACACACACACACACACACAAGCTAAAGTAATATCTATCTTTGAAGTACTATAATTATTTCTCTCTCTCACACACACAAAACAAGAACCAGGGGCTGAAGAGATAACTCAGCAATTAAGAATACTGGTTATTAGCCGGGCGGTGGTGGTGCAAGCCTATAATCCCAGCACTCTGGGAGGCAGAGGCAGGCAGATTTCTGAGTTCAAGGCCAGCCTGGTCTACAGCATGAGTTCCAGGACAGCCAGGGCTACACAGAGAAACCCTATCTCAAAAAACCAAAAAAAAAAAAGAGAAGAAGAAGAAGAAGAAAAAGAATGTTTCCAGAGGACCAGGGTTCAGTTCCCAGCACCCTCATAGCACCTACTCCAATCCAAGGGGATTTGATTCCCTCTTCTGGCCTCCACACACATGTGATATACAGTCAGGCAAACACTCAGACAGACACATAAAATAAAAATAATGTCTTAAAAAAATTATTTTTTAAAAAGAGAATCAACTGAAAAACTGCTAGCCCTAGGAACAGTTCAGCAAGATGGCCACACAGAAATTGAGCAAAGAACCCACAGCTGCATCAAGTCGGTGGCATCTGAGGTTACTCACTGTGAGCCAGGAACTAAAGCCAGCCACAGCAGCACAGATTTGCAATCCCCGCATTCAAGAGGCTGAGGCAGGAGAACCGACACAAGTCTGAAGCCAGCTAGAAATGCACAGGAGACACTGCCTCAATAAAGAAATAAGCAAACAAAAAGCGAACTAGAAGAAAGAAATAAAATGATAAATACCTTTTGTAAAAGCACTAGCTATGGAAATGTAGAGTGAAGCCTAGAGATTTAAGGAATGCTAAGCTAGTTTAGATGGCTTTAATATTACACTTTCTTTATACTGAGGCAGGATTTCATGTGAGCCTTATATAGCCTGGAGCTTGCAACGTTACCAGGTTGGCCTGGAACTCAGACATCCACCTGCCTTTGCCTCCTGAGATCTGGGACTGAAGGAATGCACCACCACGCTCCACCGTACAGATAGATAAAGTGATTTAAAGTGAGATAGAGGACTGGAGAGATGGCTCAGCCGGTAAGAGCACTGACTACTCTTCCAAAGGTCACGAGTTCAAGTCCCAGCATCCACATGGTGGCTCACAACCATCTGTAAAGAGATCTGATACCCTCTTCTGGCGTCTGAAGACAGCTACAGTGTACTTACATACATAAATAAATACTAAAAAAAAAAAAAAAAAAATAGTGAGCTAGAAAGTGATCGTGCTTAAAGGAGCTCAGGGGAAGCTGTGTCCTGTTAGCAGCTGCTGCTGGGAAGCAAATGAAGGAATTATAAAAGGTCCTTGATGACTCTCAATTTGCTATCTTTTTAAAAGATTTATTTACTATATGTAAGTACACTGTAGCTGTCTTCAGACACTCCAGAAGAGGGCGTTAGATCTCATTACAGATGGTTATGAGGCACCATGTGGTTGCTGGATTTGAACTCAGGACCTTCAAAAGTGCTCTTAACCCCTGAGCCATCTCTCCAGCTCCCCCCCCCCCATTATTATTTTAATTCTAGAACCAAAGATCACATTTTAGCATCAAAGAAAATACAGATGAAAAAACAAAACTGAACATGAGATTATGCAGTAAAAATCAGAGTCCTTGCTAGGCATGGTGCAGGTCTGGTCTACACAGCAAGATCCAGCACAGTCAGGGCTAACCAAAGAAACCCTGTCTCGAAAAGACAGAAACAGGCAGGCAGTGGTGGTGCACACCTGTAATCCCAGCACTCTGGAAGGCAGAGGCAGAGAGGCCTGGTCTACAGAGTGAGTTCCAGGGCAGCCAGGGCTATACACAGAAACCCTGTCTGGAAAAAAACAAATCAAAAGAAGAAGAAGAAGAAGAAAAAGAAAAGAAAAGAAAAGACAGAAACACCCAACCTCAAAAATCCCATTCCCCATGCCCTTCTCTGCCTTTCTTTCTTCTCTGGCAGATGAGATTGGAGTCCAGGCTTTCCTGTGACTCTACCACCAGACCAAACCTCCAGCCTCACAGCATTTTGCCTGTTTCTTTCTCTCTGATGTGACTATAAGCATCTTAAAAACATTACCAATTTATTATTCACCCTCAAGTTCTTGGTACCTAACAAAGTGCCTAACAATACAGTGTATGATGTTAAAATGACAAAGATCTTAATACCCATTCGGCCTAACTTTAAAATCCCGTTTCTTTCAGGTACATCCTGCTTTCCCTATACACCGATGGGTATCAATTGCTACTGATAAGGTCGCATAATTTACCTTATGAATTAAATCACTGTCATAACAACAGACATTGTACTTAAGGCTAGCACACACCCCCAAATAAACACACTGTTCTTTCCAAAGGAGATCTTCTTTCTCGGGATTTGTGGGACGCAGAGGGATGGCACTTGATACCGAGCCTGATGACCTGAGGTGGATCCTCACGACCTGGACCCACACCGTAGGAGGAAAAATGACTTCCGCAAGTCGTTCTCTGACCTCCACATGATGCTCCACAGCATACACACCCACACATACATACATGTGTGCGCAGACACTAAGTAAATGTAATAAAACATTTTAAAGTAAGTTAGGAGACGCCATGCTCCTCCTATGCATTCCAACTCTGAATTTTGGGTCCGGCTCCGATGGGAAAAGCAGCCCTGACACCTCTCAAGGGAACTCACATTTCAGAGGGATCTCTCGCTCATGCACAACGGTGAAGGGTAGCTTCTCCTGGTCGTCCAGGGGCACAGAGTCCCGAGTAAACACAACTGTGACTGGCACCATGAGCCGGAGCTGCGCGAGGAATGAGGGGCATCGGGGTCTTTAGCAATGTCTGCACCTTATAGGTAGGCTGTCCCCCGGTCTCCCAGCCCTGGTCCTCCCCACCCAGTCTCACCTGCAGAGCATTCAGCCCACTGATCTCTGAGTAAGGCAATGGGGCCCGGTAGGTCTCCGTCGTCTTCCACCAGAGTGGCAGTCCCAGAAAGATGGCCACCGCGGCGAAGAAAAGCGCAGCACGCTTGCCCCGGACCACCTCTGAGGGCACAGAGGGCCGACTAAGGCGCGGGAACTAGGGTGCGATGCCCGCCACACCGAGATCGCGGAGGAGTGCGGGTGGCCGGGAACCCCGAGTAAGCCGCTCCCGCATGGCGGGCCCCCAACCCCAGGCAGGAGGGAACGGTCAGGCTTTTCGCGCCCCACCCACACATTCTGCCCGCTAGACCTCCCTGCTGAGCCCTCCACCCGAAATCCACCGCACCTAGGTCCGTAGCCGCAGCTCCGGCGGCCGCCATGGTCCCTTCCGGCTGCCCAGGTCAGTGACGGGGCGGGGCTTCATGAGCTTTCTCCAATCCGAAACTCCAGAATGAGGGGGCGGGACTACGGCGGTCGACCGCTGCCAATCGCGAGCAACAATGCTGACGCAAGCGAATGCCCAGGCAGAGCCTGTGAGCCGGTGTCCGCCAAGCTATAAATTCAATCTGACCCTGGTTTTCCCGAAGCGCACCAGGTACTGTTTACCTCTACAACGCCAGTTAGAGAGAAGGCGATACTCGCTATGTAGTCCAGGCTGGCCTCAGATTCTGGGACAACCCCCTACCTCAACCTCTCCAGTGCAGGGGATTACAGGTATGCACCATCACGCTCAGCAGAAGGGGAATATTTACTTAAATGAAGCCGAGTTTATCAAGAACCTGACTCCCGAAAAGCCTTCTATTGTCATCTCTAACATAGCTGCTTTAGAGCGCCAGCTCTTCAAAGCTTAAAGACAGAACTGACAAAACGGCAACTTTTTTAGAATGATTGGCACTGTGATTAATTTTATTTTAATGTTGAGACAGATCTTTCTATATGATCCAGAGGGTTAAAGTGATCCTGTCCCTAATGTCTAATACCTCGGCCTCCCAAGTAGCTGAGACTATAGACACAGGTCACCACGTCCAGCTTCTAGGATTTAAAAGCCAGTTCCAATTTGAGTGATTTAGGATGCTTTGTTGAAAATTCCTGAGCACAGACTGTATAGTAATGCCTCCAGCTCAAATCCTAACTGAATAGCCTCTCAGCCTCTTGAGCCCGTTTCCTCCTATGAAAAGAACAATGGTACCTACTTTACAGAACTGTTAATGCATATAATAGTGGTTGGAAAAACAGTGCCTGGCAGAAACATACAGAAATGTTAGCTGCTTTAGTTATAAGGTCAGGCCACACAGAGCAGAATGTCAATGATTTTTCCAGTTCACACCAGTCTAGTGTCACCCTACCTTACACTCTAGCCCAGGGGTGATCATCCACCACAAAGCCCTATCAATTCTAACTTTGTCCAGACCCTCAGATGAATCCCTTCTCTATGTGGAAGCGGGTCACAGGCCTTGGCAAGCTCCTAGACACTCTACTTAGCTCTGCAACCCCGAGTCTTGGAAGGTTTCCTTATTGGAAAAGACCTAAGTGCACATCTTCTGAGATGGGAGAGAACTGGCCCACTCTGATCCCTGCTTGTCCTCTTGACTCCCTTTAAGCCTTGCACAAAATCTGTTTCAGTAGTTTCTTGTCATGCTGGAGCTGCAGTCCAGTATCCTTTGATGTGTCATCCCTGGAAGACCTGTTCCTTGTCTCCCACTTATGTCCTCTGACACCTCTAGCTTTGGAGATCAGCAGGTAGGAGCCTGAGCTAGGTGTGGTGAACCAGGTGAACCCTTCCTCCACAAAACTTGAAGCCCAGTAAAACTCAGATCTCACCTCACCACCATCACCACAGTCAGATGGCTCTGAGGTGGGATCAGCAAGAGATCACACACATGGAAGTAGACTTTGGTGTGTTCAGCTGACAGACAGACAGACAGACAGGCAGGCAGAGCGGCATGTTGTGTTTTGCTCCCATTTATTTGCTATGTACTCAGAGCATGAGTCAGGGCCGGGGTTCACGTCCTGATCCCAAGAGAGAAGGTCAGTAAGCAGAGCCCAAGGACAAACTACACCGTCAAGGGAAACTGTAAGGGCTGGTGGAGACGGGGGAAGGTCCACATGTTCTGTTCTGACTTCTAGAAAGTTCCCCCATCCTCAGACATGACGGGCCTCTCTACCCTCCCATCCTGTGGTGTCGGGTACATTGATGTGTCGGGCATGTGAGATGTGAGGTGACTTGGCGCTGGATAAAGATATCTCTGTTCTGCACGGCTATTTGGCCCTGGCTGTGACTATAGGCAGAATGGGATGTGCATTGCTAGGCCAAGGACTGTGGGTGGCGTCAGCGTGCCTCAGTAGGCATGGTTGGCGACGTAGAGGGACTGTGCTGCTGCCCCACCATCTCCGCTGCCTTCATATCTGCCCTGGGCTGCAAGCCCGTTCATCTGCAAAACAGAATGGGATTGGGTGAGCAGAGTCAGAGCATAGACGTGGAACGCTGCCTGGTTCGGGACCTCCGTGGTACACATAATCCCTCCCCAGTCATCACCTCGAGCTCCCTACCTCTGCCCGCTTGATAAACTCCTCAGTAGCAGCCCCAGCATTATCCCTTTGTCCTCTCCAGGCATTGAGTGCAGATGCCTGCAGGGCACGCCCATAGGAGAAGGTGAGGGCCCAGGGCCTGGGAAGTGGGCAGCGATTGATGGCATTGAGGTTGAGCGATGCCTCCTCTTCACTCTGACCCCCAGACAGGAAAGTCACCCCTGGAGGAGAAGGAGTAGACAGACTGACTGACCACTCTGTTTTATTCCTAGGTAAAGGATTCCAGTGTCACAGAACAACATGAAGTCAGACCTGAAGGGATAGGAGCAATTTAGTACCTGGGACAGCTGGGGGCACAGTACGACGCAGGGCAGTGACAGTTGCCATGGCGATCTCTTCTGGGCTATATTTGATGGGACAAGCATGGCCAGGGGTCACCATGTTGGGTTTGAGCAGAGTCCCTTCCAGGTATACATGATGGTCACTCAGGGCCTTGTACACAGCAGCCAGGACCTGGAGAGCAGGGGAGGTTTACACAGGGCTAGGACCACTGCCTAATGCACTGTGCTCCCCATCAGGAAGGGGTAGATGGATACGGGAAGCCAAGGGCTCCACATAGACATATTTTCTGAAACCCGTTTTGGAATCAGCAAACATCCTTAAGAGAGAGTGCCCTGGATGTTAGCAGGGCTGGGGTATAGGTACCCTTGCTAGGCTGCCCCACCATGTTTGAGCTCAGCTGTGGTCTTACCTTCTCTGTAACATACTGGCAACGTTTGAGGTCATGGTCTCCATCAGGCAGAATCTCAGGCTCCACAATAGGCACGATCCCATTCTGAAAGCAAGAGCAGGGTTAACTCTCTTATAGGATAAGAGATATAGGATGGGAGAAAGCTATAAAAGCACATCTCCACCAGGCCCAGGACACTCATCCAACCACCAACCCCTGGCACACACCTGCTGGCAGATGCTAGCATAGCGGGCCAGCACATTGGCATTCTCCAGTATGGCCAGTGCCGAGGGTGTGCGATCGCTGATTTTCAGCACACAGCGCCATTTGGCAAAATCAGCACCATCCTTCTTATACTGAGCACAGCGTTCCAAGAGTCCATCCAACCCTGAAAACACAGTGCCAGCCTCACCACCCTGCCCCCATCCACCCTGCCCCCATCTTATCAGCATCAACATGTCCCACCCCTGTACCCACCCAACATGTACCTTGAGTGGTGGTTTCCCCATCGGTCCCAGCTAGAGGCACTACACCCTTGTCAACCTGAAAGGGAAACATAAATAGAGGGCTGGCCTGTCACCCTCTTATACACACCAGTCTCCACGCCTAGCTCCAGGCATGGCCAGGGACTCTGTACCTTGATGCCTACGAGAATGCCCTTATCCTGGATGGTACGAACAAAGGGGACACCATTGTCATCTTTCTGGTAGAGTGTCTCATGGAAGAAGATGACCCCCCCAATGCACTTTTTCACACGGTCATCGGCACTGAATAGGACCTGGCGGTACAGACGGCGGTTCTCCTCAGTGTTCTCCACCCCAATCTGGCTCAGCCTTTTGGCCATGCTGCCTAGAAGCAAGCAAAGGGGAGACACACTTGTTCTTTGGCTAGAACTCCCTGGCAACCTCTCCTCGACCCCATCACAGACTCCCGCTTACCTACGGACTCATCCGCAGCCAGAATGCCCTTGCCTGGGGCCACGATCCGTAGAGCAATATCCGACAGCTCCTTCTTCTGCTCAGCAGAAAGAGCTGGATACGAGTGGGGCATGGTGGCAGTTGTCTGGAATGGAGACAAGACATAAGCTCTCTACTCCAACAACCTTCTGCCTCCTCTCCTAACCAAACAGGCTTCCCTGCACAGGGCTGGGACCAGGACAGCAACCTTTGGCCTGGGGCCTGGGGCCTGGGCATCAAAGTGACATCAATCTCTTTGACAGCTAACAGAGTTAGGGCCCCAGTTCCCACATCTCTTTTGTTCCTGGTGGGCACCCTTCCCAGCTCCAGGAGAGATGCGCGTGGGGGATGGGAGATGGCAGCCCTGAAGCCACAGGTCTTTCTGGAAATTGTTGCCAGGTCGTGAATGCCAGCTCTTCTTTCACTGAATCTGGCCCCTTCCTGAGGTAAACAGAAAACCTGTTTGTTTGCTTTTTTTCTGTTTTCCCTTTTTTTTCCCCTTCAAAATGGTCCCTAAAGAAACAAACAAAAATCACTTTTTCTGAAGATTTGTGAATGAGACAGTTAACCTACAGCATCCTTCCCCAAGTCTAGTGGAAGGCAGGGGACAAGTCAGTGAGTAACAGTGGTACAGGAAACAGCTCCAGCCATACTGAAAACACAATGTTGGAGATTGGCCCCAGGGGCTGCAAGTATGGTGGGAAAGAGGCTAGCAGTATTAGCATACATGAAAGGACAGGAAAGGGCATCACCAGATCACTTCTAGTACCCAGCATTCCCTCATATACAAGAGGCACAGGAAATAGGGAGGCTTGGTTCCCTACAACCCAGACTCCTGGAGGGGGGCGGGGTGTCCAGAGGTGAGGAATTAAGGCTGAGTGAGTAGATTATAGGAAAGAGGGAGAGGTGCACGAAAAGCAGGAAGGAGACCTGGGAGAGGTGAGACGGGTAACCAGTCCTGGCACTCTCCTGGACCTATACCCTAGGGCGGGGGACAAGGCTAGAAGGACCAGAAATAGACAGAGATTAAAATGCCCTGGGTGGGATGCACTGACCCCAGTGAAAAAGTCCTGAAACAGAAGCCTTGGAACTGGAAAGGAGAACTAGGAGGAAGAAGAGAAGCACAGTTTTCCTGAGCAGTAGGGTTTCAAGCTCACAGAAAGCTGAGGAACCAGAGTCCTAGGGAGCAGGGCAAGAACAGCAGGAGAGGACAAACGGGGATGCGAGCATCTCCGGCTCGCCCGGGACCTTACCTATACTCAGCCAGTCACTCAGCCAGTCGGTAGCCGCAGCCGGAGCCACAGGCACTGCTCACTGCTGGTCCGATTAGCTCAGTCCAAGCTGGAGTAAATAAGGCAGCAGCGGTTGCCGCAGAGCTACGTGACTCCCTGGGGGCGGGGCGTGACAGACACCTCCCGTCCTGGTCCCGCCCTCTCCCCAGGACTGGTCTAGGGTAAGGCCACGCCTTCAGAGGTGGAGTAGTGAGGTGGAGTGATTCCTCTGCCAGGGTCCCCAAGGTTGCTAGAAATGATGCCCCCTCACGTTATGGAACCCTGCCACCGGGACCCTAGGGGAAAGAGATGGACTTGTGTTTGTCTCTACCACAATCAGTCTTTTGCTGTGAAAAGCATTATGTAAAATGTTGGGGATTAAGCCTGGTTTAGAGGAGAGACATCTAAACATCAGCAGGTGGGAGGGGGAACAGAGGCCCAGCTGACAGAGTGCCCCACTTCAAGGCATGGAATAATGGAACTGAGTTTCTGTGCTCTGCCCCATATTTACCAGTGCCTACCCCCAAGGGGGATGGGGAAAGTAAGTGAATGAAGGCTTTTCTGTTCCCCCCAGGCAGTGATCCAGGGAACAGGCAGTCCATTGCCCATTTTTTTGTGGAAGCAAGAGAATCAAGCAAAGAAAAGCAGTCAGCCTTGGCTTTAGCTGCACCAGGAAGCGGTGAAGGATGCCTAGGCTGGAGGGCTGATCTGCCTCCCTGATGTCACCCGCCCACTCCTATCCCCAAAATAAGATTCAGTGGACTGGAAGGACTACATTATATACATTTTATTTAAATAGCATAAAACATGGTTGGCTCTATGCCAAGTGGTCTTATTATTGGGATAAAAGATCCTGAAGGAAACCGGAGTGGGGTGGAATCCATCTTTCAGGTTTTCTGCTGTGTTGTCCATGTTAGGTTAGTCCCAAACTCCCAGGATTCTGCAGTCCTCCAGCAAGCCTCTGGAGCAGATGGAATTACAGGTGCACACCACTGCACTCCAATATTTTCAGTTTCTTAGCTCAGAAATTCTAGCAATCCTTCTAGCTCCTTGCAACTCTTCACTACCTCTGGGACAGACAACAGAGTCTGGGAAGAGACAGAAAACAGTTCTGAATCACAAGCCTGAAGCCTGAATCAAAGCTCCTGGCCTATGATGCTGGAGAAGAGAAAATGAAGCTACTGTAAGAAGTCAGGCCTCGCTCCCAGCACAGGCTGAGAACCAGCCATGCTCCTCAGTACCTCCTGCGACCAGGTCCCGCTACCTCCTTCACTTTTACCTCATAGATATGCTGAATTGTGTCATCGAGTTTCTTTAACTCAGTGTCAGAGCGCCGAAGATTCTCCTCCAGGATGTGCCTCTACAATGCAAACAGGCTTCATAACCCACAGTTAAGGGAACCCAGCTAGAGAGAGAAGAGGTGATGTGACAGGGTGCTGTTTGTGTTGGAAGAAAGCAGAACTTCTTACATGGCTCAGATACTTGTCCATCAGCTGTTCCTTCTCAGTTTTCACCTCCAGGAACATAACCCTCAGCTTGTTTACCTATAAGTATGTCCACATTAATGGGGGCATAGCCTGGTGTCCCCATTATTTGCACAGATCCTTTGTTAACTGTTACCTCCTGTGAGAGAAACACTCTTTCCTGGATCCAGTCGGCAGCCGTCAGCCGGCAGTTGGGGTCTAGCTGGCCCTCCAGGGCTTCCTGGAGCACCTTAGTCTCTGTCTCTGCACGCCGAAGGGAACGTGTGAGCTGGGCCACCTCCTCCTGGAGGTTCTGGGAACAAGAGCAGAGGTAACCCAACAGCACTCAGGGGTAACAGAGACAACCCAACGATGCTCAGAGGTTCCTTCTCTCCTTCCTCCATCAGGTGGGAGAAGCAGAGACCCGACCATAACATCGAGAGGCACATACTATGAGCTGACCACTCTTGTCTATTTGCCCCAGGATCTTCTCGTTCTGCCTCTGTATCACTTCCAGGAGCTCCTTCTCATTCTGTGAAGAAAGGACAGAAGCACTGAGGAAAGGCGAACTTCTTTTCAGCCCTTGCCAGAAGGCAGGACAGAATGCCTGAGCCATGCTGAGCCCTGGGAAATAGTTCATATCAGTCCACTTCTTCTTCAGGACCAAGTCAAGCACAGCACATCTTGGTTTCAGAACTCTTGCTTCAGTTCTGGACTTCTCTCCTGGGTCTGCTTGGAGAAGACAGGTCAACCCAGCACTAATTCTCAGATATGAAATGTCTGACCCCAAAAGGGCAAAACTAGGGCAGTAGTTGGAAAGCCCCCACTACCTAGATTCCTAGAGAGGGGGTCCCAGTGGGCCAGCGGAGCTGCCCCAGTTCTTCATCGCCCCACTTTAAGGTCCCTCCTTCACCTTGTGGCGCAAGCACAGGGCCTGGTTCAGCTTCTCGATGTCTGCTTCCTTTGCCTTCTGGGCCTCCTGATGCTCTTCTTCTTGGGCCTGTAGTCTAGTACGTAGTTCACAGCTATGGGGGAAGAAGTGTCAGATTCCCGGATCTGCCCTTGGCGTGAGGCTGCCCTCATCACTCCCATCATCAACACTGTGCCCGCTCACATTTCCCTCTGCAGGACCCCGACAGCTTCCTCTTTAGACTCTAGCAGCAGGGAACACAGGTTCTTAAGCTCTTGTAGCGCAGTACTCATTTCTGCCAGGCTCTTCTCCAGGTCTGGGGTCTCTGAAAGACAAAATTCTAGATAGAGGCAACAGCCCTTCTGCCTAGAAGGATGGGGTACACAACCACTGTTTCTACGACTTTATGTTCCCCACCCACATGGTTTAACTATCCAGAACATTACAGATCCCAAGAGACAGAAATAAAATGAGCCCAAGTAGAATTGAGGTTTTTAGAGCAAAGCACTTCTGACTGCTTTTGTCTTTGTACATCACTACCAGATCTTTGAGAAATGAGGGATGGTCCCTGGAGCCCATCCTAACCTGTAGGCCGAAAGGAAGCCGTTGAGGCTACTCGGGTGAAAGCATTCTTAACACTTCCAAGCAATGGCACAGGAGCTGATTCTGGCACTAAAGCAAAAACAAATCAGGTATATTCAGCTACATAGAAATTCAAGGCCATCCTGAAGTACATGAGATACTACTTCTTAAATAAAAAAACAAAAACCCACCGCCATAGACAGGGGGTAAGACAGACATGTCTAGCAATATGCATCTCTACTGGCTGAGATTGACAGTAGGGTCACTTCCCCTCCCTGAAAGGCCAAGATCATTAACCTTTATCTACCACTGCTGTCGGGATCTGTTCTGAGATGCTGCTATCACTGGACAGAGGGTGTTCCTGGGTTGGAGCATGGCCTGTGCTGGGCAGAATGCTCTCTGATTCAGCCTACGGACAAAGAAAAAAAATAACAATTAGCTGTTCAGCTGTACTTTAGAATGACGTTCTGAGCTCTGAACCGTCCTTCCAGAGCGAGAGTTCACAGTCTACCTTACAGTTCTCCCCAGCTTCCCACGAATGCCTTTCCCTGGACATTCTTATGTGTTTAAGTCTCACCAACTAAAACAACAATAATTTTTTTTTAAAAAAAGCCCTTAAATGTTTTAGTGACTACTGTCCTTTCTCTTCTATTTAATGAGGAAGGAGGAAGGAGGAAGGAAAACAAGCCTATAAATCTTACCTCACTACCTAGGACTTAGCAGCCAAAATTCTCATCAGTAGTTAGTTACCACTGATATCCTTACTTTCTTTTTTTAAGCATTCTTTTTTTTTTTTTTTTGGATTTGGTTTTTTCGAGACAGGGTTTCTCTGTGTAGCCCTGGCTGTCCTGGAACTCACTCTGTAGACCAGGCTGGCCTCAAACTCAGAAATCTGCCTGCCTCTGCCTCCCAGAGTGCTGGGATTATAGGCGTGCACCACCACCACCCAGCTTTAAGCATTCTTTTTATAAAAATAAAACAAAATCCAAAACACCTTTATTAGTATTTTTGGGTTTGTTTGTTTTGAGACAAGGTTTCTCTGTGTAGCCCTGGCTGTCCTGGAACTCACTCTGTAGACCAGGCTGGCCTCAAACTCAGAAATCCGCCTGCCTCTGCCTCCCAAGTGCTGGGATTAAAGGCATGCGCCACCATTGCCTGGCCCTTTATTAGTATTTATGTGTGTGCATCTGTGAATATGAGTGAGGACGGAGGGATGTCAGACGGCCTGAATCTGGAGTTACAGGCAGATGTGGCTATCAGATGTGGGTGCTGGGAACTGAACTCAGGTCCTCTGCAAGAACAGTATGTGCTCTTAACCACTAAACCCTCTTTCCAGGCCTGGCATCCTTACTTTCAAATACAACTGGTTCTTTCCAGCTCTTACTTTACTGTTTGGACACTGATGATCAGGCACTTTGGGAAACCATTTCTTCTGGACCATGACTGTTCCTCACAGACAAGCCTTGGAGAAGTCTCTTTTCTCAGCTTACAGGTCTTCCCTAACTCTTGGACCTCACATGTGCTTATAGTTCAGTCCTTTTTTCACTCTGTCTCCACCCTGAGTGCTTTGCTTCTAGAACTCTACAAAAACATTCACTTCGACCATCACTTCCACATGAATGACTCTTCAATCCCTTTTAGTCAACTGGATTTTTTCCCAGTCTCCGGGCCCAAAGAAAAGACTTATGAAAAAAAAATCACAGAATGTTCCACATTAAAAGCTAGTGTGTATAAAGCTAAGTTCACCTTTTTCTCTGTTCCCCATTCAGTATTTTCTGTTCTACATCAGAACAGGCAGCAACTTGCAGCTTGCCAACGGCTTTTGCAAGGACTTGTTCCCCTCAGAACTCTCACTGGCTGCTCTTGAGTTGCATGCTCAACCAAGGAGTTGAGACAAAGCCACACAAAGGCGCACAAAGCTGAAACATTTATGATACGTCCATTATGAATGTGCCACTCTCTGAAAGTTTGCCAGGCCCAGTCCTAGATGCCTGTGTCACTTTCCAACAGCCTCATGACCATCAGTCCCTAAGCTCAGCTACTTCTACGTCCTATTCTTTTGATGTATCTATGTGGTGGTGTGCATCCATGTATATGTGTACGAACCTATAGCTCAATCTTTTTTTTGTTTTTGAGACAGGGTTTCTTCATGTAGCCCTGACCTGTCCTGGAACTCATTCTGTAGACCAGGCTGGCCTTGAACTCAAGAGATCCACCTGCCTCTGTCTCCTGAGTACTGGAATTAAAGGTGTGTGCCACCTCCTGACTTGATCACAGAAATCTTTTTTTTTTTTGGGGGGGGGGGGTGGTTTTGAGACAGGGTTTCTCTGTGTAGCCCTGGCTGTCCTGGAACTCACTCTGTAGACCAGGCTGGCCTCGAACCCAGAAATCCACCTGCCTCTGCCTCCCAAGTGCTGGGATTAAAGGCGTGCGCCACCATGCCCGGTGATCACAGAAATCTTAACTGTTCTTCACCCTATCCTCTGAAGTGGGTAAGAGTTCAGGGTGAACAGAGCTCGCTAGTCCTGCTGGCCAGACACACGTGGGTTCTGGTGAGCCAAGCTCCATCCTCCATCCTCTTGCTTGCATGACAAACATTTTACCTACTGAGCCATCTCTCCAACCCCAAATCCTAAATATTGGCTGGGCTCATTCCATCCATCCCCTCCTCTGAAACCCTCCCATTCCTAGCATTATTAGTTCAAATCTTCAAAATGTGGTCCATCCATTTTTCCAGACTTACCTCCAATCAATATGCAAGGCCGTGCTTGTTTACCCTATAATCTTAGAACTCAACTAAGTCTTTCGGAGTTAGACACTACAAAAAAAAGTACACAACTTTCTGTATAATTTTCTACATATAATTTTCATGTTACTTCTAGCTGGTGGGCTTTCCTGTGTGCCTACCCTTCCCTATAAACTTCTAAACCTCAACTGCCAGGGTCAGCCACTTGCTTTGCAAAGACATCCTAACTCTCAGAGGTAAAAATGGCCCTCCTTTTAAATTCCCACAGTAGTCCATGGAGATAAGTCAGTGACAACTTTACAACTGTCTTCCCTGGAGTTTACTGCAGGGCTTTGAGCATTGTCTGTACTAGGCCCCCGTTGGAGAAGAGGATCTTGGTTGTACCTCAGTCTGTAGAATAAACTAATTAATTCTAAATGCTAATAATATCAATGACTTATTGTCATCATGTCTATGGTGGAGAAGACAAAAACTGGGCTACCCTTTTTTTTTTTTTTTTTTTGGCTTTTCAAGACAGGGTTTCTCTATGTAGCCCTGTCTTTCTTTAAATACCAATACACAAAGAAAAGTAATACAAGTGCCTAAGAAAAGCAAGTCCATGTGATCTCAGACATTCTCCTGTAAGGTGAACTTTCTTCTTTTTATAGAAGAAGAAAAAAGGATTTCGGATCGAAAACAGAAGAGATTGGATATGGAAACATCTGGAGGCCAGGTGTGAAAGGAAATGAGATGTGTGCCAGTGTACAAGCAGCATGACTAGAGCAAAAGGCTCGTAACTGGAAGGCAGAAGAAGGTCTAAATGACAGGCTAAAGAAGTTCCTGAAGGGCCGGGTGGGGGGTGGCGCACGCCTGCAATCCCAGCACTCTGGGCAGAGGCAGGCGGATTTCTGAGTTCGAGGCCAGCCTGGTCTACAGAGTGAGTTCCAGGACAGCCAGAACTATACAGAGAAACCCTGTCTCAAAAAAACCAAATCCAAAAAACCAAAACAAACCAAAACAACAACAACAAAAAAGTTCCTGAAGGTAACTAAAAATCAATAGTCACAGAATGAAGAGTAGGGTTTTTAAGAAGTCAGCTGGAGGGCTGGGGAGATGCCTCAGAGATGGGCAGTGGTGGCGCACACCTGTAATCTCAGCACTCTGGGAGGCAGAGGCAGGCGGATTTCTGAGTTCGAGGCCAGCCTGGTCTACAGAGTGAGTTCCAGGACAGCCAGGGCTATACAGAGAAATCCTGTCTTGAAAAAACCAAATCCAAAAACAAACAAACAACAACAACAACAAAAACCCAAAAAAAGTCTGCTGGAGAGGTAGCTCAGCTTCCTGCTCTCCCAGAGGATCCTAGATCATTCAGTTCCTAGCACCAGCATGAACATTTCACAATAGCTGGTAACTACAGTTCCTGGGGATCCAGTGCCCTCTTCTGGCCTCCACAGGCACCAACACACATGCAGCATATACTCACCTAGACTCACTCAATATAACCATTAATAGATAATAAAAATTTTAAAAAGAAAAGTCTATTCTATATAAGAAAAGATGCGTGGGGAACTAGGGAACAGAAATAAGGCTCAGTGATAGGGTGCTTGCCTGTTACTTTTAGGTTGAGTTCCATTCTCAGAACTAAAATGGAAAAAGAAAAAAAGACCGCAATGATATGGGAAGGAAACCCAGAGTCCTACCTTGTTCTCCTTGAGTTTTGCCTGTAAGAAGAGGGTGAGACTCTGCAGCTGCTCAGCCAATAGCCACAGCTCTCGAGAGTGCCGGTGTGTCCTCTCCAGGGCCTGTCTCTCATGCTTTGCTTCAGTGCTGGCCAGCTCAGTCCTGAAATGCAGGGTCGCAAAGGTGAGTAAAGACCAGGTACTTACTCTGAACACTTCTCCCCAGAAAGAGAGGGGCTCGACTCCCATGATTCTCTTCAGAGAGACTTTGGCTTCTGGAAGAGTTGGTGGAGAAAGCACTGTGGGGAGTGGAGAGCAGGACTCTTACCGCAGGCTCTCTACAGTGTCCTTGAGGGTCTCACACTGCAGGCTGCGCTCCCGCAGTAATTCTACTGTGTCTTTCAACTGACTCTCGATCTGGCCCAGCTCCCGGTGAACAACTTGACTCTCTTCATCTACAAACTAGAAAGAAGGGAAAAGGAAGGAAAGGGGGAGGGGATGAAGTAAAGAAGAAAAGAGGGAAGGGAAGGAATAGGGAGGGAGGAGAGGGAGGGAGGGAGAGAGGGAAGGAGGGAGGGAGGAAGGAACAAAGGAAGGTAGGAAGGGAACTTTAAAAGTCTTAGGCAGAGGCTCTCTCCAGTCCAGTCTCAAACTTCACCTCAACCCCAACAGGCGAGAGTCAGTCCTGGGGTTGGCCCCGGCCCCCACCCCACCCCCACCCCCATCCCAAGCTGAGCTGCTTACCTCCATGGTCTCCCTCAGGTCCTGTACCTCCTTAGCCAACACAGCCTGCTGCTGCAGCAGTTCTGTTTGAATGCGTTTCAATTCCGTTTCTTCCTTTTGCCATCTGCCAAAGACCATCTCTTAGATCCCATTCAGATCTTTATGCTGGGTCTCTATTGCCACAATAACCTGATGGAACTCACTGAGCAGCCTGTTCCTTGTTGCTCTGGGTAAGTTGACATAGCAATTCATCCTTCATGGCCAGGTCCTGGACACAGTGGGAATGCTGACTCTGTAGTTCCTTTAGTTGGCTATCTGTGCTAGTCAGAGTCTGCAGTTGAGCCGAGAGATCTAGATCAAAAGTATCCTAATGACATTGTGATGGTCACTAAGTCAGGACCCCAAAACACACACAGTTTTGTCCCAAATCAAGTGTTTCATAGCACCTCCTCACTCTCCTGCCACACAGCAAGCAGGTCATTGGTTTATTCACCTGCACACATTCGCACACACCTGTGGTAAGGCGACTATTTTCCAACTTCAGTTGTTCTATTTGACCTTTACAGTCCTCTAAATGGGCAGAGACTTGTTCCATTTCCTTCACAACCTAGAAAAGACAGTTCCTTCCCTGTAGTTCCTCCAGAGTCAAGAACCCTGGGACTCACTACAGCTTTTCCTGTGGTCAACAGGGCAAACATCCAGAACAGCAAATGCAGAAAATGAAGTTGCTCCCAGGAACAAGTAGAGACCAGACAAGTTACTAAAGTGAAGATGTTGAGATCAAAGGAAACAACTAGGCTCCCTCAATCTTGCAGCTAAGCAAGCAGAGAGAAAGCAGGCCTAAGTAGCCCTCACTCCAAGTTACCTGCTTCTTTTCCTCCATTGCAGCATCACGTTCCTGAAGGGCCTGCCGGCTCTTGGCTGTGAGTTTCTTGGTGAGTTCTCGAGACCGATTCAGCAAAGGTGCCCATGTCCCATACTACCAAAGTAAGTGGATCAGTAGAGAACACTCAGGATAGGGACCTGCCTCTGAGGGAGTGGTAGTGATGGCCCCAAATACTCACATCCAGTTGGACTGATGTCCAGTCCTGCTGCAAGGCAGAAGTCAGACTCACTGTCTGCTGAGCCAGCTCCTCTTGCTCTGTGTGAAGCCCTATCTGGAAGGGAGAGATTATGGAGCAGCTAGGGGGAGTGTGTGACCATCTTTTCAGAGTCATAATGGGCCCCAAGAACAAAAATGCCCTTAACCTAGCAGTTGAGCTGGGAGTACTGGCACATACATTTAATCCCAATTCTCAAGAGGCAAAGATAGGCAGGTCTCTATGAGTTCAATGCCAGCCTGGTCTACATAGCAACTTCTCAGAAAAGAAAAACACATTTAAGCCGGGCAGTGGTGGCACACGCCTTTAATCCTAGTACTTGGGAGGCAGAGGCAGGCGGATTTCTGAGTTTGAGGCCAGCTTGGTCTACAGAGTGAGTTCCAGGACAGCCAGGGCTACACAGGGAAACCCTGTCTTGAAAAACGAAACGAAACGAAACGAAAAGAAAAGAAAAGAAAAGAAAAGAAAGAAAAAGAAAAGGAAAGAAAAGAAAAAGAAAAAGAAAAAAGAAAAGAAAAAAGAAAAGAAAAAGAAAAAGAAAAGAAAAGAAAAAGAAAAAGAAAAAGAAAAAAGAAAAAGAAAAACACATTTACCAGCTGGGTCTGTGCCTCCTGTAGAAGACCTCTGAATTCCTGCATAGATGTGAAACCCTGTTCCAGTTGGCTGATGCGCTGGTTGGCATGTATACGGAAAGCCTCCAGTACTGCCTCTGCCTATTTATGGAAGAGGTTGCAAGGACATGGTGTGTAACAGAAGAAATGGCACAGAAGGCCATAAGCATTGAGATCTCAGTAGCCCTTAATTCCCCGAGGCAGTTCAAGTCATTCCTATAAAACCTTAAAATGGAGTCCTTCTACAACAAACAGTAGTTGGCCACCTTACCGCCTCCTTGCCTTTAAGGGCCATTTCCTCTCTGTGCCTTGCCTCCTCCCATTCTGTTTTGAGGTTCTGGAGTTTTGCCCTCAATTTCTTCAGTATCCGAGAACAGGAGGAAGCCAGGGTTTGTGCACGCTGAGACTACAAGAGAATGAGATGCTAAGGCTTGTGCCTTCCTCCTGACCCACAGTCACACTTCACGATGCTTACCTCCTGACTCACTGTAACTCTGTCTTCTTGCACGTGTGTCAGGGACAGGTGAAGCAAGGACATCAGGTCTCTAGAGACTAGCCCCCATGACTGCTGTAGAGGGAAAGGCAGCGAGGCTAGACCAAAAACTCAGTAAAGGAAATGAAGGAAAAAGTCACTGACCAATGAGACGTTGCTGATAACAACCCAGGATCCCCCAGTTCTTATCTTCACAAGGACCCCAACAGCAGTTTAAGTTCAGACAATACCTACCATGACATTCTTGGCTTGCAGTAGAGCTTGTCTAATCTCTTTGCTGTCCTGAAGATGTTTAGGTGTCTTAGTGACCTAACCAAAAAAATAATTACTTTTTAGATAGTGTGGATAACATACAGCAGCAGCCTCCAATGCACCTTCATGCCAAGGAGCTACAAGAACCGTTCACATGACATGGAAAAGTTAGCTCACAAGCAGATGAAGTCAAGAGAGAAAGAAAACCTAGAGGGGTCTGGATACTTAGTAAAATGCTTGCCTTACAAACACGAGGACCCACGGTTGGCTCCTTGGAACCCATGTAAACAGCTGGGTTCAGAGCTAGAGAGATGGCTCAGTGGTTGACGGCACTGGTTGCCTTTCTCAGGACACAAAGTCAATCCCTTGGACTGGGTTTGGCACCTAGCACTGAAGTCAGGTGGCTCACAACCACCTGTAACTCTAGTTCCAGGCGATCAAATACTCTCCTCTTCTGGCCTCTGCAGCCACTTGTATACATATGGTGTACTGTGCACACATTCAAGCACACACACATACACATAAAATACATGTTTGGGGAGGGAGGGGTTGAGACAGGGTTTCTCTGTGTAGCCCTAGCTGTTCTCAACTCACTCTATACCAGGCTGGTCTCGAACTCAGAAATCCACCTGCCCCTGCCTCCTAAGTGCTGGGATTACAGGCATGCGCCACCATGTCTGGCTCAACCCCTATTTTCTAACTTTAGCACTTCAGCTGTCTACTTTATTCTGGCAGATAAAAATCTTGGTAAAAGGAAGTTAGACCTGGTGGCATACACTGTAATCCTAACCCTAGGAGGCTGAAGCAGCACGGTCATGGAGTTGATGTCACTTGGTTTACAAAGCAACACTGTGTTCCAAAGAGCAGTTTCCTTTCCTTTCCTTTTTTTTTTTTGTTTTGTTTTTTTGTTTGTTTGTTTTTTTGAGACAGGGTTTTCCCGTGTAGCCCAGGCTGGCCTCTGCTTCCCTTAGGGAGCTTTCATTACTGTTGAGGTTCCTGCAGGGGCCACAGTGCTGAGTCACTGAGCAGTGGCACTCAGACTTCAGGAGGCAGTCACGTCATCCTCAGGATTCTGATGGCAGTGTGTGCGAAGGCACAGAGTACCACACAAGTCCTGGATAGGGCCACACACACTGCTCAGAGCTGGGCAGTCAGGCAGATGATGAGATTAATGTGAAGAGGCAGCCAAGCGTCAAGGACACGCATGGTGATGGCAAATGGCTAAAGGAATGTCATTTCCTTTCTCTGGTTCTGCTTCAGTGGCCTCCCAAAGGACCTGGCAGCTTCAGAGAAAAAGGGTAGAAGGCAGATCTTGGGACATGAAATTAGGCCAAGGACAAGAAAAAAAGATACAAATAAGTTTCAAGAGTGAAAGAAAATGGTCAGCTAGAGAAACAAGGAGCCTATGGTTTCCAGATTCAAGGGGAAGGTAAACTACATAGGTAGTACTTGTAAGTAAAGAGAGGATGTGGGGTACTGTCCTTTCTGATAGTCACTACAGTAGGCGTGCTAACTGTTCATCCTGTGTCCCAACACTGTTCTCCTTCCTATGTGTGCGGTGCCACAGTGTGAGGCCTCTACAACAGTGTTCTTTATTACTGCTTTACAACCGCAAATAACAAAATAAAAGACAGGTTCTTCCCTAGCTCGGGCTGCTGGCCCTTAGCTCATATGTAGCTCAAGGTAGACCTTGAACTCCTGATCTTCCTACTCTTCCCAAGGACTGGGATTATAGGCCCAGCTAGAACACTGCTCCTAAAATTACTTTCCTCCCATGCAAATTTGATTTCCAGCACCCACAATAGAATCTCACAACCAGCCGTGACTTCGGGTTCAGGGGACCTGACACCTCTAGCCTCCAAAGGCACTTGTACATGACAAGTAAATCTTAAGGGAAAAAATACATACTAAAATAAACAATTTCCTCTCATATCTCTTACGCAGGCTTTTTTTTGTTTTTCCCACTAACTTTTTCCCTATACCTTTAGCTATGTGTCACTGTTTGCACACGTGCAGGATCTCTCCTCCCACCATGTGTATTCTAGGGATCAAACATGGGTCATCAGGCTTGGCTGTGAGCAGCTTTACCAATAGTCTTTTTCCGACTTAAAAAAAAAAAAGGTTTATTATTTTTGGTTATGTGTACGTGTGTGGGTAGGTACCTCAAGAGGCCACAGGTAGAGGGTCTCTATGGAACTATGCTGATAGGTAGTTTTGAGGGGTACCCACTGTAGATGGACTTACTCTTAACTTTCAGGCCACCTCTCTAGCCCCCTTCTCTCTTTTGAGATAGGGTCTTACCCTGAAGTCGAAGCTGGTCTTAAACTCATGAAACAGATCAGGCTGGTCTCAAATTTGTGTCATATCTGCCTCTGCCTCTTGAATGCTCAGAATGTTGATCACCATGACAGGCTAATACTACCTTTTTAAAAATTTTTTTAAAAATTTTTAAGTATTTATTATGTATACAGCATTCTGCCTGCATGTATGCCTGCAGGCTAGAAGAGGGCACCAGATCCCATTACTGATGGTTATGAGCCACCATGTGGTTGCTGGGAACTGAACTCAGGACCTCTGGAAGAGCATTCAGTAGCCGGGCGGTGGTGGCACATGCCTTTAATCACAGCACTTGGGAGGCAGAGGCAGGTGGATTTCTGAGTTTGAGGCCAGCCTGATCAAAACAACATTTAACAAAAAACAAAACATTTAACAAAACAAAAAAACATTTAACCTCTGAGCCATCTCTCCAGCCCCTTTTTTTGTTGTTGTTTTTTTTGTTTTTTGATTTTTGGATTTGGTTTTTTTGAGACAGGGTTTCTCTGTATAGCCCTGGCTGTCCTGTAACTCACTCTGTAGACCAGGCTGGCCTCGAACTCAGAAATCTGCCTGCCTCTGCCTCTCAGAGTGCTGGGATTACAGGAATGTGCCACCACCGCCTGGCTCTCTAGCCCTTTAAATATCTTAATTTGTTGTTGTTTTTTGAGATAGGTCTCTGTTTAGTCATACATATCTATCAGAAGCCATGTAGGAAAGGCTATAGGAAGCAAGTGATTTTGGTGGAGATGGTCCACCAGGGCTGTGATGGGTGTACTCTGAGAGGCATGGTCCCCAGAGACTTCACCCCAGAAATGCTTCTTGCTGCTGATGTGGCTTTCTGGCCACCATTACATAGCCTAATAATTCCTGGGCACCAGTCAACTTTATTGTACAAATATCCTGCAGATCAATATAAAAAACTGCAAATAGAGTTCTGTGTCACAAGCACTTAAATTGCACTAGGAAGAAAAAAAGTAGGCTTGAAACAAATTAATGACCAAACATTCATTCTAGGTCAAGTCCAAGGATGAGGCCACAGGTGTGCACCATGGTAAAGCAAGGCCATATGAAACTGTTGTTTTGGACTTATAATGAACTTATAGAATGAAACACTGCTTTGAACTTATTATCAACTTCCTGCTGCAACTCCCTTTTGCATAACATTTTATCTGTGAGACAATTTTACAAAAAAATTGTCTAAGAAGCTATAAAAAGGTGGGAGGTTGGGGAGAGGAACTGGAGAGATGGCTCAGCGGTTGAAAACACTGACTGCTCTTCCAGAGGTCCTGAGTTCCAATTCTCAGCAACCACATGGTGGCTCACAACCATCTGTAATGGGATCGGATGCCTTTTGGTGTGTCTGAAGACATCAACAATGTACTTACATACATAAAACTAATAACTTTAAAACAAACAAAAAGGCTGAGAGAAAAAAAAAGTGTGGCTGTTGGGGCTCTGCTCCATCCAAGTGTGCACATATATGTGTGTCTGCATGTGTGGACTATGTCTGTCTATATGCATGCATTTGCACTTGTGAAACTGATGAACAGGTGAATGGGCCTGGCCGAGTCTATGTGTATAGATGACTTTCTCGCTATCCTTATCTTTCTTGCCAGCCTCTTTTTAAAAACGTTTTTGTTTATTTATTTATTTTATGTATGATAGCTCTGCTGCATATACATCTGCACCCCAGAAGAGGGCATTAAGTCACGTTATAGATGGTTGTGAGCCACCACGTGGGTGCTGGGAATTAAACTCAGGACTTCTGGAAGAGCAGTCAGTACTCATAACCACTGAGCTACCTCTCCAGTCTCTTAAGAGTTAAAAGATAAAAGAGTTCAGTTTCTGGTCTGTGTGTGTGTGTGTGTGTGTGTGTGTGTATACACATATATACATACACACACATACACACAACATTAAAATCTAGGATCTGCAGAGAAGAGAAAGCATGCATTATTTGTCTGAGTATGGCTTATTTCAGGATAATCATTTCCAGTCTCACACACACACACACACACACACACACACACACACACACAGGAAGGGGGGAGGGGAAGTAAGTTAAGTTTCTTCTTCTAGTTCCTGGCTGCTATTAGGAGTTAGTTGACAGAATCCATCAATTCTGGTCCCAGGAAAGAAAAAGAGACAAATTGCTAGGAGCTACTAGCTTTTGGCCCCCACTAACACCACACTCTGCTGCCTTCCTCAGTTTACTGATGAATATCAAAGCTGGATTTTGAGACATATCCTAACTCTGTAGACTAGGCTGTCTTCAAACTCACAGAAGTCTGCCTGCCTCTGCCTCCCAAGTGCTGGGATTAAAGTGTGCACCATCATGCCTGGCTTTTAGGACTTTTTTGGTTGTTGTTTTTGTTTGGGTTTGTTGTTATTGGTGGTGGTATTTTTTGGTTTTTTGTTTTGTTTTGTTTTCCCAAGACAGGGTTTCTCTGTGTAGCCCTGGCTGTCCTGGAACTCACTCTGTAGACCAGGTTGGCCTCGAACTCAGAAATCCACCTGCCTCTGCTTCCCAAGTGCTAGGATTAAAGGCATGCATCACCACTGCCTGGCTTGTTGTTGTTGTTTAATGTGTGTACAAAGCAATGGGTTTCATTATGACATTTAAAAATCTTTTTGTTTTTAGATTTATTTTCTGTGTCTGAGTATTTCGTGTGTATCCATGCAATGGGTGCCTGGTGACTAGAGAAGTAGTGGTCTTAAGTGCTGAGTGCTCTCTGCAGCTCCCAGCACTGCTTGGCATTCACTGTTTCTCAGATCTCCTCTCACTCCCTGTCCCCTGCTCCTTCCCTCTCCCTAACTTCCCTCTCCCTTTCATGTCACATGTAGACCATTATCTTGTTTTGTTTCTCTCCCCTTTTTCATTTTCCCTTTTCATGATCTCTAGTTTAATGATATGTGTGTGTGTGTGTGTATGTGTGTGTATACACATATATACATACATACACATACACACAACATTAAAATCTAGGATCTGCAGAGAAGAGAAAGCATGCATTATTTGTCTGAGTATGGTTTATTTCAGGATAATCATTTCCAGTCTCATGGATTTTCTAGCAATAATATTCTAATTTTGCCGGGCAGTGGTGGCACATGCCTTTAATCCCAGCACTTGGGAGGCAGAGGCAGGCGGATTTCTGAGTTCGAGGCCAGCCTGGTCTACAGAGTGAGTTCCAGGTCAGCCAGGGCTGCACAGAGAAACCCTGTCTTGAAAAAACAAACAAACAAACAAACAAACAAACAAAAAAACAAAACAAAAAAAGAAAATTAATTGGGATTTTCCTACAAAGGAACACATGAAGCTTCTCTCTTGAATGCACAGATTACTGTAACTCCCATAATATAGCATGATCCAGTAAAAATTCATGACTGTTTCCATTCTAACCACACTAAAATCCTTTTGCTAAATAAGGGAATAACTAGGGCATGTCACCCAAGACCAGAAACTTCTTTGAGGACATCGGCCAAAAACTTTAGTGAACTTTCATCAGAAATGGTTAATGGCTGGCAAGATGGTCAAACAATCTGTCAACTCTAGTCCTAGCCCCAGAACTGACAATGAAAACTCCTAAAAGATGGCATGATTCTCTCACGCTCTCTCTCATATTTACACACACACACACACACACACACCTAGCACATGCATACATAAAAGCCAAAAGCCAAGCTTATTTAGCTGGACATGATAACACAAGCTTGTATGTATCCCAGCATCTAAGAGACAGATCACCGTGAGTTTGAGGCCAGTCTGGGTTACACAGTGAGACCTTGCCTTAAAGACACCAAAAGAAAAGGTTTTTTGGTCTTAGTGTACATGCTTTTAATTCTAAGAACTTAGGAAGCAGAGAAAGGTAGATCTCTGTGAGTTCTAGGCCAGCTACCAGGACTACATAATAGATCCTGTTTCAAAAAACTAAAAAGGCAAAACAAAAGTTAATTGATTCATCTGGGCATAATGGCTCATATCTATGATCCTAACCCTAGCACTCTGAGAAGCAGAGGCCAGAGAAGAGGATGACTAAAAGTTCGAAACTGGCCAGAATTACAAAGTGAGATACCTAGGGCTAAGAGTGACCCTGTCTCAAACAAAACAAAATAAACAGACATTTAATGATCTACTGATATGATGCCTTAGTTAATCACTTTAGTCATTTGCTTTCTCAGTACATGTGCAAAGATTTTCTTTTTTTTCTTTTTTTTTCTTTTTTTTTTGGTTTTTTCAAGACAGGGTTTTTCTGTATAGCCCCGGCTGTCCTGGAACTCACTCTGTAGACCAGATTGGCCTCGAACTCAGAAATCCACCTGCCTCTGTCTTCCAGAGTGCTGGGATTACAGGAGTGAGCCACCACTGCCTGGCCTTCTTTTTTTTTTAAGATTTACTTAATTATTATATGTAAGTACACTATAGCTGTCTTCAGACATTCCAGAAGAGGGAGTCGGGTCTCGTTATGGATGGTTGTGAGCCACCATGTGGTTGCTGGGATTTGAACTCAGGACCTTTGGAAGAACAGTCAGTGTTCTTAACTGCAGAGCGATCTCCCCAGCCCCCGCAAAGATTTTCTTTATCCTTGACTGGCTTGTAAAATTTGGAATGGGGCCAAGTGCAGGTGGCGCACACCTTTACACTCAGCACACTGGAGGCAGAGGCAGGTGGATCTTTGTGAGTCTGAGGCCAGCCTGTCCTACAGAGTGAGTTCCAGGACAGCCAGGGCTACACAGAGAAACCGTCTCGAAAAACAAACAAAACAAAACAAAACAAAACAAACAAACAAAAAAAAACACAGAAAAGAAAAGAAAGAAAAAAAAAAGCAAAAATAAATAATTGGAACAGGAAGTATAAATATGTTTTTCCTTAGTCAAGAGGGGCTGGGAATTAATGAAAGAGAAATAGGAAAAAAAATAATTAGTAAATAAAATATCTGCAAGACAATGACAATGACTTAGAAAATGATTCTTTTAAAGCTTCCCTGCCTTGGGCTAAAGATACTGCTCTGTATTGCTTAGCACACAGAGGCTCTGGGTTCAATTCTGAACACCAGAGAAATGAAAAACTCTGTTTACTTGCCTTGGTTAGTCTGGATGTACTCAGTCCGGTAAATGCCAAATGGTTTAAGATGTGTCCAGAGCTTCCGCATTTTCTCTTTTTTTCCTGAACCAGTCTCTCTGTGTAGCCCTGGCTGTCCTGAAACTTACTCTGTAGAACAGGCCTCAGAAATCTACCTGCCTCTGTCTCATGAGAGCTGGAATTAAAGATGTGCATAACCACTGCCCAGCAATCTTTAGGTTTTTTTTTGTTTTTTTTTTTTTTTTTTTTGGTTTTTCAAGAGGGTTTCTCTGTGTAGCCCTGGCTGTCCTGGAATTCACTCTGTAGACCAGGCTGGCCTTGAACTCAGAAATCCACCTGCCTCTGCCTCCCAAATGCTGGGATTAAAGAGGCGTGTGTCACCACCACCCAGCTTAGTTTTTAAAAAAACAAAAACAAAAACCAGTTTAGCCTCAAACTCTATAGTCCTGATTGGCCTTGAATTTGAGGTCATCCTACTTCAGCTTCTGTTCTGGGGTGCTATGTACCCCCATACCTGGCTCACATTCTCAGCTTTTACAAATATTCTATGACTGAGCCTGTGATTAAGGCATCCTCGGTTTCCTCTGGCAGCTTCTCAGCTTAATCTCTGAGGCAGAGGGTCCGCTGTGATCCTCCAAGTTCTATGAAGACACTTCTTACCCCACAAGAAGAGCTGTCAGTCTGTGTGCTGCTGTCTTGAGCTTCCCGGTGAGGGACAGTCAGCTGGCTCTTCCATGCTTGTAGCTGGTGGGAAAGAATTTCCAGCAAGACAAGGGAGTTCAACAGGTTTTCTTCCAGGTCTTGTCGGGACAAGGCAGCCAGATCTGGAGGACGGCAGCTACCACAGGAAAAGAAGAAAAGATGATAGGGAGCAGAAGAGATTTGAGTGGCAGGTACAGGATATCGGAGCTTCAGAGGTATCCACTTAGAGGGGACACTTACCCCAAGAGGAGGCGCTCTGTCTTTGAAGTACTGTCCTTGGTGCCTGCGTCCAGCGGTGCTGGGGGAGTGAAGGAAGTCCCCACAGAACAGGTGGAGAGTGGTGTGCTGCCAACAGCAGCATCCTGAAGCACAGAAGAAAAGGATAAACTCTGGCGCAGATTTTGTAGCATCACTGATGTATTCACACCTTTTTCTAGCCAGGCCAATGGGGACATCCAAGTCTCTGCCTCAATGCCAGGAATCCTAGCATCTTCTATTGTTGGACCTGGAGCTGCCTGCCGTCCCATTTCTACTAGACTTGATGACAGGTATAAGGATGAGACATCTTCTGCATTTGCAGCAGGTGCTTGATCTTCCAGCTCAGCCTCAGGGAATGTGGGAAAGCTCTGTTCCATTTCCTGTATAACTCTGTTCTCTACAGTTTCCTCCCCTGGATCGACATGATCCACAGAGAAATCTGTGGTCAAGACAGTTGAAGGAGAAAGACAAGTCATGGAGAAATTCAGAACATTTTCAGAAGGAACTAAGTCCACAGGTGCAGCTTCAGGGCTGCTGTATCTTAATGGACAGTCCTGAAATGTAGGTTGCTCAGGCCTAATAGCAACAATTTCTGTTACACTGTTTTCCACACAAGGTGCCACCTCCTTTTCCACCAGATCTTCTAGCCCCAAAGAT
This sequence comes from Apodemus sylvaticus, assembly GCF_947179515.1. Lineage (NCBI taxonomy): Eukaryota > Metazoa > Chordata > Mammalia > Rodentia > Muridae > Apodemus > Apodemus sylvaticus. The sequence continues at coordinate 45,432,895 of NC_067481.1, forward strand.
TCATTTAGAGCGCTTTTATTTCTCTCTGCTGAGGTATCTAAGTGAGCCTGGAGCATCGGGTCTTGCTGCCCTAATGAGAAGGGTAAAAAAACCGTGGTCTTAACTATACTATTATCTATTGGTTCCACTACAAAGTCATCCATTGTTTCTATTGCTTTCTCCAAAGTATTGAAGGGAGAGTTACTTTCAGGAGTTGGATCTGATTCACGCTGACAAGCTTCTATGTATTTCGAAGGATGGCTGAACTGTTCTGAAAGGAAGTTGTTCTCACTATTGATAAAATCTACTGGAGACGAGTTATCCACATTGATAAAATCCACTGGAGATGAGTTGTTGCAACTTTCCTGCCAAAAGAAATGAAGCAGTTTACTAAGGCAGTCCAATTCAGTCCTCAACATATAACTGGGGGGGGGGGGGTAAACATAGTAATATCCAAACTCAGAAAAACCTCTCTTCTGAGGTAAGAAGTCAGCTAATCCTTGCTGGTTGCTACACAACTACTAGCAGGAAAAGAAAGACAGGAAGCCACTTTGGATGTTATGCGCCCCATACATATAGAGACACAGCCCATAGTCCCAACAGACTAAGCAAATCTGCTTATGCCAAGGGGAGGCTGTAGCTTGAATAGGATTTTTCCCATGTCTTTTTCTAATTCCAACTAACATCTTAAGAGATAGGGTGGAGGGATCGAATAGAGGATGGGGAATGTTCCAAGTGCTCTCAGAATCTGGAGTCACACCAGGGTAACTCAGGGATCTTTCAGGGATGCCAGCTAGTGATGGCACATACCTTTAATCCCAGCCCTCAAGAGGCAGAGGCAGGTGGATCTCTGAATTCGAGGCCAGCCTGGTCTACAGAGTGAGTTCTGGGACAGCCAAGTCTACACTGAGAAACCCTGTCTCAAAAAACCAACCCCAGCCAGGCAGTGGTGGCACACACCTTTAATCCCAGCACTTGGGAGGTAGAGGCTCGCAGATTTCTTAGTTCGAGGCCAGCTTGGTCTACAAAGTGAATTCCAGGACAGCCAGAACTACACAGAGAAACTCTGTCTGGGGGAAAAAAAAACAAGACCAAGAAAACAAACAAAAATCTTGAGTTACTAAAGACAGAATAGATAAAGTTAATGAAATAGGATTGGGGGTATAGTTTAGTAGTATCTGTCTAGCAAGTACAAAGACCTAAGTTTAATACCCAGCACCACAAAACAAAAAAACAAAACAACAACAACAAAAAACCAAAACCCAACAAAATCATGGTCAAAAAAAAAAAAAAAGAGCAAACTTTCATGTTTTGAAAGAATGGTAGGCTTCATGGTTCTCCCTATACAGGAAGAGAAAATGATAGAAATTTTCAGTATAATTTCCCAAGTAAGTTCTACAAAATGTCTTTAAAGAACCCAGGGTGGGGCTGGAGAGATGGCTTAGTGGTTAAGAGCACTGATTGCTCTTGGGAAGATTCTGAGTTCAAATCCCAGCAACCACATGGTGGCTCACAACCATCCGTAATGAGATCTGATAGCCTCTTCTGGGGTGTCTGAAGATATCTACAGTGTACTTACATATAATAAATAATTAAAAAAAAAAAAAAAGAACCCAGGGGAGTCAAACTCCTCTCTTGACAAAAGCAGTTTGTACTATTTCTCTTGAGTCCTTTGACAAGTAATAATAATAATAATAATAATAATAAACTAAAACAGTTTTTAAAAAACTAAATCTAAAAGTAGAAAAGAAGTTGGTTGGAGGTAGTAGTGGCTGGCACCTTTGACCTCAGCACTGGAGAGGCAGAGGCAAACAGATCTCGGAGCTCCAGTCCAGCCTGGTCTACAGAGTGAGTAGCCACGACAGCCAGGGATACACAAAAAAGCCCTGTCTCAAAAAACCAAAACAACAACAATAACAATGACAGCAGAACACCTTCTGACTAAAAAAGCTCAATATAGGTAAGGTAATAGTTTAAAGTATTGGATATAGCCAGGCGATGGTGGCGCACACCTTAGTCCCAGCACTTGGGAGGCAGAGGCAGGTGGATTTCTGAGTTCGAGGCCAGCCTGGTCTACAGAGTGAGTTCCAGGACAGCCAGGGCTACACAGAGAAACCCTGTCTTGAAAGGAAAAAAAAAAAGTATTGAATATAGGAAAAGTCTAACTACCCTATAGGATGGATGGACATGGTCTCATTCTTGGAGACAGATCTCTCCATAAATGTGCCAGTGCAAGTATTTCTCAGGAATTTGGTAAAGGTCAAAAACAAGAAAAGAGGTAAAGAATAGAACAGAAAAAAACGAACCCAGCTAAATAGAGGTGTGGGTTCTCAGTGGATTCGTTTTAACCACCCCAGGGCACCTCTCTGTTGGCCTGAATAGCTGTAAATGGATGTCACGGAAGTAGAAGACTTCATTATCTTTATTAATTACGTTCCAGCCTTGGCCTTCTGTTCCTCTGGGCATCTGAGCCTGGGCAAACATCCCAGCCGCGAAGCTAAAATCTCACCTTCAGCTCCAGCCTGCGCAGGGATGGGGTCAGCGAGAACATTGAGGGATCTTTCCCTGAATCGGCGACAGCCTCGGGTTGTAGTTTAAGCTCTCGGAGAGGAGTTCTCATAGCTGGTTTCCCCTGAGAGAGAAAGCGAGTGTGAGGAAAGGTGGGCTCAATCTCCGGTTGTGTTTTCCCACAACTGCTAGGCCGGGGCCAACAATGTCTCCGGCTGCCCCACTTCGTTGGGAGCAGGACATAACCAGCCTCGGCCCCGCCCGTGTAGTGCCCTGTCTGCGGGAGTTCTCTCCTCACCGTTTGGGGCGAAGGCGACAAGCCGAGATTCAGTGTTTTCACCCTCCACATCTTCAATTCGATCACTTATCTGACCAAGTCGAAATCCGCACATTCACCCGCCGCCTCTATTTGAACCCAATACGCGCTTCCGGATTGGCTGCGGGGCCGCGGTACGTGCGGTGGGCGGGGCCAGTGTGCACCACGCCCCCATGGGCGGCCGGATGCTCAGCCTAGCGCCTCCACTTGAGCTTGGGGCAGGCTGGTGTGTGTCCTCCGGTCTTGGACTCTGTGGGCAGCTGAGGAGTCCTGTTTCAGTGGCTCCGTTCCCCTGGTTACCGAGTGAGCCGCACTTCACTCAGGGTTGGGCTGTCCAGGCATAGGTGCTAGTTTCATAACGGCCTGAGGGAGTTCCTAAGTGCCCAACTTCGGCCTTCAGGTAAACAAACGCCTCTTCAGACTTTCTGGGCTTTTCTTGTGTCTAGCCTCGGGGCCTACTGTAACAGGATTATTAGAATAATAGCTGACATGTACTGTACATTCATGATGATCTGTTTCATGTGTTTGCTATTTTGGGGGGGAGGTCTCGAGACAGAAGTATTTGCTGTATTAACTCTGCACAGGCGCGTGCGCGCGCGCGCGCGCACACACACACACACACACACACGGTTTCTCTGTATAGCCCTGGCTGCCCTCAAACTCTAGAAATCCTCCTACCTCTGCTTCCCAAGCCTCAGCCTCTTGAATGTTGTCATTACAGGCCAATTTAGAAGTGTTAAATGTATGAAGAAAAAGAAGCGAACCAAAGAAGAGCTTTAATGTTAGAAACTGTAGGTTATGTCAGGGTGTGTGCGCTCATTGGGAACTGTACTGTTCAGTAACTTTCTGCTGGCTACATGGAGCCTTGAATTCAAATGGGAATGCACACTGCATTTCAGACCTTGTATGGAAAAAACTATTTTTTAATATTACATAGTGAAATTTTTTAGATATGCTAGGTTAAATAAAATATATTAAAATTTGTTTTAAGCCTTTTGAACATGGGTAACAATTTTTAAATTACTTAAGGAAAAGAATGGGGAGATGGCTCAGTCAAGAGCTTGTCATGAAAGCTTGAGGACCCGAGTTTGGCTCTCCAGTACCCAAATAAAAAGCTATGTACAAAGCCTAGCATGATGGCACACAGCTTTAATCTCCGCACTGAAGAAGCGGAAGCAGGTGGATCTCTGTGAGTTCAAGGCCAGGATGGTCTATACAGTGTGTACCAAGACAGCCAGGGCTACATAGGCCCTGTCCAAAAAAAAAAAAAAAAAGCTGGATGCAGTAGTTTTTTGCCTATAATCCTTTTTTCTTTTTCCTTTTTGTTTTTTTTGTTTTTTTCAAGACAGGGTTTCTCTGTGTAGTTCAGGCTATCCTGGAACTCACTTTGTAAACCAGGCTGGCCTCCAACTCAGAAATCTGCCTGCCTCTGCCTCCCAAGTGCTGGGATCAAAGGCATGCACCACTACCGCCCAGCTTTGCCTGTAATCCTAACAACTTGAGGGTTGAGGCAGAAATGAGAGGATTCCCCGGGGTTTAATGAATCAGTGAGTTCTGGGTTTAATAACACGAAAATGTCTAGAAAACTAAGGTCTAGAGTGACTGAAAAAAAATATGTAATGTTGACCTTTGACTCTACAAATCCCCACACATGTGAACATGTATAGACATAAGAATCATAGTAATTTGTATCTTCTTTTTTGTGACAGAGTCTCTCTATGTACTTGGTACTGCTCTGGAACTCAGATCAGGTTGGCCTTGAACTCATAAAGAGATCCACTGGCCTCTACCTGCTGAGTACTAGGATTAAAAACACATGGGTTTTTTTTTTTTGCTTTATTTTGCTTTGCTTTAAGCTAGGCTCTGGTGGCGTGGATTGAGCTCCTTTCAGCTCTACCTCCCGAGTGCATTCATTATCCTTCTATAGAACACTGCTTCTCTAGAGACAAAACAGTACCAGTCTGAAAGCATTAGAAACACTGCTTGAGAAAAAATAGGGGAGATGAGCTAGGTGGGTAGTGCTGAGGAGAGCGCCTCAGGGCCTAGAACATGCTAAGTTTGTGCTCTATCAAGCAACTGCTCTTCCAATAGAATGATTTTCCCTTTGGGATAGAGATCAGAGACCTGTATAGAGGTTCCCCTCTATCAAAAGGAGCCATTTTCCTTAGCATTGGCAGAAGGAACAAATGATACCTGTGGTCCCTGCTAATATACCAAAGTACATGCTGGCGTCCAGGCTCCTTCAGTACCACACGTACCTGGGACACATTTCCAATTCCGTGTGGGCATACAAACTCTTCTCAGTTCTTCCCACCTCCTGCCTACCCTAAGCTTTTCCGGCTTCCCTCTCCCAGCTACTTTATAACTCTGCTATTTCAGCTGTGCTCACTCTTTTTCTGTCTTCTTCTCATTCTGTTTTTCCTTCCTCCCCTTCTCCCTCTCTCTTTTTTCTCCCTCTCTCCTTTCTGCTCCTGCATCTCTCATGGCCAGATCCAATCTGATGGTATGTTCATTTTACTACTTTCTCTCTCTGCTCTAGACTCTTTCAGATGCCTCTGGTTGAGTTCTCTCTCTCTCTCCTCCTCCTCCTCCCTCCCTCCATCCATCCCTCCCCTACAATAAAAGCCTTCCCTTTGCCTGGTGGTGGCAGGGCACACCTTAGACCCGGGCACTTAAGAGACAGAGGCAGGTGGATCTCTGAGTTCCAAGACCACCTGATCTACAGAGCAAGTTCCAGGACAGCCAGGGCAATAACAGAGAGACCCAAACAAAACCAAACTTTCCTTGGAGTGATTACATCATCAGTTTATACAGGTTTTAGGGATCAAACTCAAATCATCAGGTTTGGCTGATGAAAGAGCTTTTTACTCATTTTAAGATGTCTTAGCTGGTCTTTGCTTAGATTTTCTGAAATATAGGTGTGCCCATGCAGCTAGCCCAGGATAGCCTTGAACCAGGATTCTTCTACCACTACTGTTCTGCCCAGGTGTGGGATTCAGGTGTGTACCATCATGCAGATTACCTCTGCTTTTGAAAGAACATCAAAAGGGATGTTAATCAGTTGGTAGAATGCTTGCCTAGCATGGATAGAGTCATAAGTTTGATCAGCATCATATAAGCTGGGCTTGGTGGTGTAGGCCTGTAATCTCAGCACTTGGAGGGTGTGAAATTCAAAATCCTTTGCAGCCAAATAAGTGTTTATAGAGATGGTTCAATGGTTAAGAGCACTTACTGCTCTTACAGAGGGTTCATTGGCAACAGAAACATGGTTTATAACCATCTATAACTATAGTACCAAGGGACCTAGCACCTTCTTCTGGCCTCCAGAGGTACCACCACAGTACACTTAACATATGTGTAGGCAAACCACTCATACACATAAATACAAACAAATCTTTTAAAGAAACAATTAATTTAAAAAATTAGAAATCTGAAACCTGTTTCCCTCCCTCAGGTAATAACCAATGTTCAGGGCTGGTCTACTCAGTAGTGGTGTGCTTACAACTCACAGACCCTGGGCAGTACAGGGTTAAAGAAAAGAACCAGTGACTAATGCCTTCATTTTGTAGCCCAGTTCTGGACCAAGTGAACGGATGTGTTTAAACATAATGAAACAGTTACTTGTAGATTAGGAACCAGATATCCCAAAATTCAAGTCTCAAGAATTATTAATCCTGGGCTAGAGAGATGGCTCAGTGGTTAAGAGCACTGACTGCTCTTCCAGAGGTCCTGAGTTAAATTGCCAGCACCCACATGGTGGCTCACAACCATCTGTAATGGGATCTGATGCTCTCTTCTGGTGTGTCTGAAGACAGCTACAGTGTACTCATTTACATGAAATAAATAAATCTTAAATAAAAAAAAGAATTATTAATCCTGCTAGGCGTAGTGGTGGTACATGCCTTTAGTTCCAGCACTTAGGAGGCAGAGGCATGCAGATCTTTCAGTTCAAGGTCAGCCTGGTCAATAGAGTAAGTTCCAAGAGAGCCGGGCCTCTGTTACACAGAGAACCCTTGCCTCAAAAAACCAAAGCCAAAAAAATGGGGGTGGGGGGAAAGAGCTGAAGAGCAGCTCAGAAAGATCATAACCTGGTCTAGCAGGAACCCCCTGAGTGTTCTTACTTAGAACATTATGACCTAGCAGTGGTGGCGCATGCCTTTAATCCCAGAACTTGTGAGGCAGAAGCAGGTAGATTTCTGAGTTCGAGGCCAGCCTGGTCTATAGAGTGAGTTCCAGGACAGCCAGGACTACACAGAGAAACCCTGTCTTGAAAAAACAAACAAACAAAAATGAACATTATGACCTCTAGTAATGCCCTTAACACCTTTATTATTTTACATGTATAAGTGAATTACCTGCATATGTGTACACGTAGTACTTGTGTGCTGGACAGTAGAGGTCAGGAAAGGGCATCAGATCCCCTGGAACTGGAGTTATAGATGGCTGTGAGCTGCCATGTGGGTCCTGGGAACCAAAACCTCTGCAAGAGCAATAAGTGCTCTTAACCACTGTGCCATTTCTCTAGCTCCATAACACACAATTAGAGCATCAAATAAATTCATTGAGATTCATATGGACTGCCAAAGCACAAAGAAAAAAAATTCTACAGAGGCTAATAAAATAGGAAACCTGGTCTAACCCAGGGAGAAAAAGCAGGAGTATATAGGATACTCTTCAGATTGTTTTTGTCCTGAAAGAGATCAGACATAACTGAAAAATAATAGTCTAGATTAAAGCACACTTTTCCTTAAATGCCAAAACAAAGGGGCTGTTATGAATACATAACTTGCAGGCAAAATAGTCATACACGTAAAAATTTAAAAACCCTGCAGGGAGTGGGGACCAAAGAAAGGGGAAATCATTTGAAATGTAAATAAAAAATATATATCAATAAAAAAATAAAATAAATGGAACTTTTGAGAAGTTGAGGAAAATTGTCAGAGACCAGAAGTTACATAAAAGGCCTAGATGATTTTCCTTACAAGAGGAAAATCTTCTTGAGATACATCTGTAACTTTAAATGCTAAATGTAATGCCATGGCTCTCAATCCTTTCATTTATCCATCAAAACCCAATTTTAGCATAGGCCTTGTAGTATGGACCTATAATCTCAGCCATTTGAAAGATCAAAGCAGGAAGATAATAAGCAAGGTCTGCCTGGGTAAGTTTAATATACCAGCGTTGGCAATTTAAAGAGAAGTCTCAGGAAGAAAGAACCTAATTGAACAAACACTGGGAATGTGACTAAATAGATACTCACCTAACATATAAAGGCCCTAGGTATGATCCCTAGGATCACAAAATTAGACAGTAACAATACAAAATCTCTGGATCTTAACAAAACTAAAGGTGTTTTGTTGGGTAGCCAGGCTGATCTAACCTAAGGCTTTCCCTGAGACATGATGTGTGGAGGAATGAAATTCCTTGTCTAAAATAAGGAATATGCTTAGCAGAGCCAATAATGGTCTGGAGCCAGGGCCCTGGGGGAGCTGCTGCTTTATATACTGAGAACTATTTCTCCCTAAAAGACTTTTAGTCCCAGTGCTAAGTGCTCCTCTGTGATCCATTTGTTTCTGTTCATTCAGCATTGCTTGATTAGTTTCCTGCTGACTTCAGCCCACTGTAAGACAGTTTTCTGATGATTCTATCTCATTTTCCTGTATATAAGGTGCTTTATTTAATAAAATAAGCCTGCTTGGTGTGGCATAAGATATAGCTTGGGCAAGACCCGATCCCATACTTTCCTTCTTCATTCTTTGATCCCCTGGTCATCTGCTGGTCCAGTTCAGAAGTGAAAACAAACAAAACCAACTCTAAGTCTTAGGTTGTATGGGAGAAAAGATCAATTTAATAATCCTTGTATCTTTTTTTTTCCCCTGAGACAGTTTCTCTGTGTAGTGTCCTGGAACTCTGTAGACTAGGCCGGCCTCAAACTCACAGAGATCTACCTGCCTCTGCATCCCCAGTGCAGGAATTAAAGACATGTGCCATCACCACCTGACATCTGACTAACTTGTTAAACATATAAATAGCACTTTGGGAGTGCACAGAATGTCATTATTGCCCAAGAAAGGGAAGTATGGTAGAAAAACATGGATAAAGTAAAGTTCAAGAAGCCTCTGTTTGACAGCTTAAGTAAAAGTATTGGAGAAGTGAAGGTCATTGCCTTGACCCACAATTGAGAGGTGGGTTGTAGGACAGGAAAGCATTAGGGGGAGTTTTGGCTATCAGTTGCAGAATGCCAAAGATTAAACTCTGGTCCGGTACCTACAATAGAACAGTAAGGAACAAAGTAAAAACTGGATCATTATAATGGTGGTACTAAGCAGTTTCTGGCTGGGTGCCTATCTACAGTAGAGAATCAATAGGAATCAATAGAGATGGAATGGACCAAGGACTCCAGATCACAGTCAAAGTCCTCAAAGGACATGGATTTCAATGGTCTGGGCCAGGTATCTTCTGTCTCCATGCCGAAGTTCACTGGCTGCTTCTGTAGTAGCTCAGGGTCAAAGGCCATACCCCGAAAGAAAGGGTGGACCTGGAAGTGATGCAGATATCGCAGACGGTACAGAGGGTTCTGGCATAAGAGCTGAAAGAAACAAAGTATGAGACTGGGATAAGAGACTGAACAGAGATGATGCCAAGGGAGCAAATCGTTCCTCGAGCTGTGGAAGGCAGGCAAATTCTGAAGCACAGAGTTGTAAAAGAGGAACATGGTGATTGGAGATCGGGAGGGCTGGTGAAGAAAAAGGAAATGGCTTTGGATTTTCAGATGATAAAGTAGCATTGGCCTGTCCTCTTTAAAAGGACCTGTCTGTCCTGGATGAAGATTTAGGGTGGCAGAAGCTCAGGAATGAAATCTGCAGTACCAGTTAGGAAATGGATAGTCAGACATCTCAATCTCTATCAAAAAGAGGGGGTGGGTGGGAAATACCACTTCAATGAAAAGATGAATTGCTTCAGAGTCAAAGAAGATAGCATGTATGCTTACCTCATGGAGCAGGAGTGAGAGCTCCTGATTAATAGATGCTGGGATCTCAGATTCACACTGGGTCACACTTGCCAACATAGTCACATGATCTCTCTCTGCAGCCACTGGGAACTGAGTTAAAGAGGTAGGGGGTGGGAAGGCAAGGCTAAGGTCTTTTTCCACCACAAAGCAAAGCTCTCTTCCCTGATCAATACCACTAATCATTCTCTCACCTTACCAGTTGCCAGAGAGAAAAGCAATACTCCCAGGGACCACCAGTCAGCTGTGTGGTTGTAAGGCCCACCACTCAGGACCTCTGGGGCTGTGGCATGAAAAGTACTTGTCACTCACATTCTTTTTTTTTTTTTTTTCTTAAGTCATCTTCCCCACCAGCTTTAGCTCCTCTCTCACCCATGTACTGAAGAGTGCCACAGATAGTATAGGCTCGTGCTCCCTGGGATAGGCGGCGAGACAGACCAAAGTCTGTCACTTTCAGGTGGCCTATGAAGTAAGGAAACTACATGTTCAACCCGTGTTTGTTTTTGGGTTTTTTTTGTTTTTTGTTTTTTTTGGTTCACTTTATTTTTTAAGAGGCACCACTCATTCTGGGGCTAAGGAAAGAAAAGACATACCTCGTTCATCCAGCAGGATATTTTCCATCTGAAATCATGGACGAGAGGACATTATCTTACTTTCCCTTTGGCTCTGATTGGGTTTTTCATTGTTGTGATTTTTGTCATAGGGTCTTATTATGTAGCTCAGGCCAGTTGGGAACTTGGTATATATACCAGGCTAGCCTCAAACTTGAGGCTCCTGCCTCCCATCAGTGCTGGGGAATAGACATGTCACACCTGACATTCTTTCACGTAGAGCTGCTAGCTAGAGAAGGCAGTCTACTCAGCACTCAAGGCTATACTTAGAGGACCCACACCCAAAGCCTTCACATCCATAGGCACTCAAATCAACTGTTTCTGCTTCCTACTGCCTTCTCAGACCTGTTGAAACATCTTGAGATTCTTGTTCAGCCTAAGAAAAAAGACTTAACTCTACCTTTACATCACGATGGATGATACCCAAGTCATGAAGATAGCCTGTGGAGAACAGTGAGCATGGGTGTGTCTGCCAGTTTCTTTGTAGCCCCTATCCCTTCTCTACCCTGACTTCCAAAATTAAATATTCTATTTTCTCCTCCCCACTAACTTAGTGCACCCCTTTTCATTTCCTTTACCACATTTCCACTTACACAGTACAAGGACCAGTTCAGCTGCAAAGAGACGGATAGAATCCTCTGGAAAACAACCAACAGCAGACCACAGGGAGTAGAGATCCATACTGCAGTAGCTACACACTGCAAAGCACCAGAAATCTAGGCAATACTCGAGGTCTGTAATGCCTGGGCTTAAGGCATTATGGACCTCCCGCCCAAACTAATGCCACCATCTGTTTCCCTCTTTTTTGGAATATAGAAATGCTATGAGGAGTGGAGCCAAACAAAGGCAGAATAATGTCAGCTGGGAAAGGGAATATATGGACCTTTGGGGGTGAAGACAAAACCCAGTCACTCACTAATAAAGAGGTGTCGTTTCCCCTGCCAGCTGTCCCCCAAACTGTGTACAAAAGGATGGTTGATCTGTCGCTAGGGCCAAAGAAAACAGCAAGTTAGGAAAGAACAAGCTTTTTGATGATACAGGCAGCCAAAAAAAAATCACGTTGCCTCGTGTAGAAATGAACTGCTGCTCCACCTTGATTCAGAACTCATTTGGAACTCTCTCCCAGAAAACCCTGGAGCCAGCACACTGCTCCAAGATTATGTTGTAGAGTTCCCTCTACAGAAGTTGGAGCATGTCCAAAGCTAATAACTACTTTCTCAGGATTTACTCTGGTGCTATACTTCATGAGGATGGAAACATATAGGGAAGGTAGAACCAAGAAAAGCAGGTATGTTGGAAAAAGAAAGGTACTTTCTCCACCAATAGTTCAGTTCTTCAGCTATGCTTTCAGAACTCTGCATACCTGGATGCTAACCTCCTCTTTGCACTGCCTCAGGGTATCCTGCTGCAGAACTTTTACTTTGGGTACCACCTATAAGGGGAGAGGCATGGTAACTCAGAAAAACAATGCTATTTTAACTTGTTCCCCCTAATCTCTGGAACTAATATTGTAAACAGGGAATACTGAGTAAGCTACATGGCTTGACTCGTACCTTAACTGCAAATACAGCTTTCTGGGCACAATCTAGCACTTTCAGGACAGTTCCAAATGAACCTTTAGCCACAAGGCCTAAAATCTGAACAAAGAAGAGGGCAACTGAGACTGGTTGTTTCCAGATTCCTCCCTAAAACAGACACTTCCCAGGGACTTCAATGACCTACCTTCAGCTCCTGCTGTTCCCTAACAGGTCTCATGGGAAACTCTGGTAGAAAGAGGCTGATGAACTGAGGTACTGGCCACTCAGACAGAGGCACTGGGGCTGGCTGGAGGAGCTCCTCATGTAGGCACTGATGCCTCTGTAGTTTCCATAGTTCTTCTAGACCTGACCTGATGGTCCCCATACCACACCAGAGGCTCTTCCAGCCTCGAGCCCAGGGATCCTGGATGTTGCCACCCTGCTGAGAAGGGAGCCATTCTAAGCCTGCTCATGAAGCACTGGAAGTTCTGCCCATCTTAACAGGCACTCCTTCCTCTGTCTTAACCTCTAGAGCAGTAGTTCTCAAGCTTCCCAATGCTGTGATCCTTAACGTCGTTCATGCTGTGATGACCCCGACCATAAAATTTTTGTTACTTCATAACTGCAATTTTGCTGTTATGAAATATAAATACCTGATATGCAGGATATCTGATGTGACCCCTGTGAAAGACAACATTCATGCTGACAACCACTACTCTAGAGGGGAGGAAAATTCCCAGGCTTTGTGATGTGACCTAGATTTCCTTGACATAATTCAAAATCACTGTAACAGCTGTATGTTTTCTCTACAACAAAACAGGAATACAACCTGTGCATAAGTAGGTTATTCACATTATAGCCTCTATGCCCACCCTGACACTGGGTATCAGTGACAGGCTCCTAACTAGGCACTTTCTAGCCTCAGGCCCCTACATCTTTCACTTCCCTCCCATTGGCAGCCAGAGCCTATACCAGATCCCCATACCCTACCTTTTGAGGAGCAGACACCCGGGTGTGTTGTCCCTGCCGACAGCTCACTGCTCCCATCCCCAGCCTCTGCCTCCTTTCCTTCGACTAAATCTGCTGTCCCAGTTACATAAGCATTTCCTCTCTCTGATGCTGCATTACCCATGAGCCCCACCTCTTCCAGGTTACATAGACCCATCAGCTTTAGGCCAGCATCATACCCAAACTGGGAGGTATCTGGGATTGTGGTAAGACTTCAAGGCAGAGGAGAAAGACCACAGTCATTACAGGGGCAGTTAAAATATGTGTTGGGTGAGTGAGGAGGGAAGAACACAGACAACTTGAACGCTTTTACTCAATACGATTAAAAAAGGCCAGCATCAAATTTAAAATATTTTTTCTTTAAATCTTTTTTTTCTCCATTCTCCTGGGCATACCCCAGGGAGGAAAGTAAGGTACCCATGGCCAGCCCTGGCTCCTAATGCCATCCTCCCAAGTGAGCACATAGATTGGGAAGCTTATCCCCCAAACCTAACACCTCTTATACAACAAGGCAGTGGAGTGAGGCACAGAGGATCAGACTCCTTCCCTTAGCTTATTGGCACAAAGGGAGAGTGATTACATTTAGAAATATATATATATATATGTTTTATATATATATATCTTTATAAAAATTTATCATACTTGATCAAAACTATCCCCCCACCCTTTCTGTTGCCCCAAAGGAGCAGGATACTAGGCTTGGACACGTTCCCTGGGTCTTCTGGTTTTCTTGCCCTCTGGCCCTGGGTCTAATACCCTGAGAGGGAACTCAGCACTTTTGTCCACCATGTCCTTCAGGGACAGGCCAACTGTTGAACAATGTCTTTCTCAGTTCCCATATGCCCCACAAATCCTGCGGGATGGAGGGAAGCTCTGCCCACCCTCAAGTCCCTGGATCCTAAGCCAGAGTCAATTCTATACTGCAGTCACTTGGGTTTCCACATCACTTGCGCCTGCCGAAGATGGACTTCTTGCCGGGGTTCTTGTCACCCACACTTAAACCAATGAGGAGCCGAGCTTTCTCCTCTTCCTGTTGTTGCATGTTCAGGTCACATTTTGTTTCTAGCTTTCCCCGTACCTCAGACCCCGTTGCAGGTTTCAACCTTAGCTTTTCTTTGATTACCTGGCAGTGGAAAGAAATAAAAAGAAAAATATTAGTGGAACAGACTGTACAATTTAAAGTGAACCAATTCAAAGACTTATTTAACTTACATGCACAACAGGGCACTTGAAAGTAAGGTATCTGCTTTTAAGAAGCTTACAATCCAATCAGAACCAATCATAAAGCTGATGTTGTAGAAGCCCTTAATTCCTTCAAAATTAGTCAATATATATGAAACAGTGGACATTTAATCACACTGGGGCAAAGGCATGGACAAACAAGGACAGAATCAGTCATTATCTGCCCCTTGCTTGGCTATCTCTTAATATAGCACAGAACAGATGGCTCCTAAGAAGGCAATTTGCTTGCCAGTCCCTGCTATCGAAACAGCCATGAGCCCTGGCGAGATACCTGGGCAACCAGAGCTTTTCGGCTGTCCCTTTTAACAGCCATGGCAAAGTCCAGCCATGTCCACGTGTTGTTGTGGTACTCCAGACAGGGTAGCACCAAGTTAAGGTCACCCCAGTCCACACTGTTCTTCTCACCCTGTAACAGGAAGAGGAGGAGGGAAAAGAGGAGGAAAAATTACATCAGCTGCCATTTTGAATCTAAGCCAGTACTTTGAGTATAATCCCTATGCCAGCAACCTACATATTTGAATTCCCTCTCACCTGGTAATGGTGCTAACTCCTGCAGAAAGCAGAAGGAACAGGTTTTGTCACCCATGGCCCATTTTCACAGGAAGCCTGATTGTCACCCTGTCTATAACCTTTAGTTCCCTTCCTACTCTAGAAAGTGCTAGGATGGGATATACCTTATAACTGACACACAGTGGAACTTGTGGGATTTTTATATATATGAAGGAGTTGTTCATGGCAGCTCGCTCTTTCATCTTGTCAATATCATCAACTGGGTGCTAGGAAAGACAGAAAAGGATCATAAGCCCTAAAACCACCAGAGCAACCCAAGATCCTAAATATTACTCCACCCTCAGACAAAAGGAACCCCAGCCAGGTCCACAGAAATTAATAATACCCATTTAAAAAAAAAATCTCTTAAACATATTAAAATGTTTTTAATTATTGGTTTCTTTATATTTTTGCTTTGTTTTGTTCAAGACAGGGTTTCTTTGTGTATCATCCCGGGCCTGCTTCTGCTTCCCAAGTGCTGGGATTAAAGGTATGTGACCCCATACTAGCCTTCTTTTGCTTTTTTGAGACAGGTTCTCATACAGTCCAGGCTGCCCTTGGATTTATGATCTTCAAGCTCCTGTCCCTCTGCCAAGTGGTGAAATTATAGTGGAGTACCACATTTAGTTTCTCTGATTTTCATATGCCATACCTCAGGTAATTTGCGAAATGATCTTCTGACTCCAGAACTCCTGGTCAAGCCCTGTGCTACACCCTTCCCAGAGCCTAGTGGTACTGCATCATCAGTTGCTATCAGCTGCCGAGGCTTCACTACTGGTATTCCTATGAAAAAGCATGCAAACCAACAGTGACTCTTTTCCCAAAGCTGCTTTAGGCTGCCACTTCATTCTGGCATTGCAACATAACCAATTCTTACCAGTAGTCACCAGTTTGGACTTATCCTCTTCATCACCAACTTCATCATCTTCCACATTTCGACCAGGAAAGAAAAACCCCATCATTCTATGGAAGAACCGGTGGGACAGCTGGATGGTGAGAGGCACTACATTTACCTAAGAGGGAAAGAGGTGAAGAAGCAATTAAGCTCACGTACTATCCTTGTCTTTTATTACTAACTAGTATAACAGTTTAGTTTTGAACTAACATGGACTTTAATGGTACTATTCACTAACCTCAAAGTGTTCCTTAACAGAGATACCACCAACAGGTGGCCGGACTTTGCTGAAGAGGCGGAGGGCTAGCTGTCTCCCAGACTGGCAGGAACTCTGGGGCCGTAGAACCACCTATAGGACATAGCGGCCAATAACTCTACCATACATCTCTAAAGAAACAACTTAAAAGTAAACCACAAATCTTCTGTTGGAGAACTAAAGCAATGGTCTTTGCTAAACTAGGCAAGCTGTACCATCTCAGATCACAATGCCCTTTGGTCTGAAGGAATGGAAAATAAGTCTTATAAATGTGGGGATGTAAATTAGCAGAGTGCTTACCATGTACAAGGCCCTGCCTAAATCCCATTCTCCCACACCCCAAGAAAAGACTTGCCTTATAAATAGCATTAGGGAGAAGGTTGTTCATAGTGAACCAACCCAACTCCAGGAGATGTTCTGCTGTGTCATCAGACTTATTCACCTGTAAGACAGATTTTGTTCTGTTCATTATAAGCTAAGCCTCTGGTTTCATTTTTCTCTTTCCTCTGAAAATAAGGATCTCATAAAGTCTAAGCTAGTCCTCAAAGTATGCCTGTGGCTAGAGCTTTGACCTCCTGACCCTCCTTACCTACACATCTGGAATGCTGGAATTAAACATAAGCACCATCACACTCTGTTAATAATACCTCTTTCAATCTCATATGCAACCAACGTACCCTCTAATCCAGTGTTTCTTCTAAGTAATACTTGCTAAACCACTAAATATAATTTCCTAGTTACTGGGGCACTTAAATTTCTCATTAATTTTCAAGTATCTTTCGTAATTGTTAATATTCTTTCCCCTTGGGAAACTGCAGAATTGCTGTCAGTATTAGAATGGCACTATTCTAACTCAACTTGATAGATTACTTCACTCTGGGCCTTAGTTCTAAAAATAATTTTCTTAATAGAAGCATTTGATTAATTATCTATATACCTACATCATTTATTACAGGCTGATGTGTCTCTAATCATGACCATCATTAATAAATACAATTAGCCCCTTTTTTTCTCAATGGATTGAATTCTTGAGATAAGTCATACCTCAGACTTGGCTACTGCTATAACTGCACTACTCTAATACCTTGCTGTAAAGGAACCTCTGTAGCTCCAGCTCAGCAATTCCCAGCTGTCCGTCCTCTTCTGTCAGGCGCCAACGCGCCTGAGCAAAGTAAAACTCAGTGCGTCGGACCACACTCACATCTTCCTGCTGTTTGCGGAGCTCCATTTTATTGGCTCGCTGCAGTTGGAAATCCTTAAAACATCTATGCATGAATAGAAGAGCCAAAGGAGTAAGGGAAAGAAGACACAGCGGAGTGCCCTATAATACTGCAGGCTATAAGCCCAGAGACCAGCCTACTCTGGTTTAGCTAATGCTCCCACCCTCCACCCCCTGCCACCCCTGATGTCTTTGTTTGACACCCTGAGTTATGGAACAGATTTCTGATCTTTTAGTTCTATGGCTTCTTAGTAAAGCACTGGTTTCCCACTATAATTATTCTATCTTCAACTTTGTTCTTTACTGGTCAGTTTTACTGTATTTGCAGTTCAGATACACCCTGCTAAGACCACAAAAGTAGTATCTAACTACTCATTTTGTAGCAAAGCCTTTCCCAGGAAGCACACCAGTGAGAACCCAAAGGAGGGCCTTTTCTGTTTTCACTCACCTTTTTTGGCTGACCACAGCAAGGCTTATTCAGAAAGATATGCCTATATCTACTTCTACAAGTCTTTGAAAACACACATTAAACTTAAAGACTGTAAGGGCACAAAAGAGAAACCAGCTCAGGCTGAGACTGGCAAAAGCCTCTGGGTACCTGATGAGGATGTTCAGTTCTTCACTTTCCAGCTGCAGGTTGGCCTTTTCTTGGTTTAGCTGTAACTGAAGCTTTTGGTTTAGGTCCAGCAAGTTCTCATTCTTGCTGTCATCCTGTAAAGACTAAGGAACCAAGAAAAGAGTTTAAGAGATCCTCTGTATCTATCATAGGAGATGTCTCCTCAGATTACCCAGGATGACTACCTTCATGATAGAGTACATCTGCTTCTCTAGGTGCCTTATCTGGGCCACATGCTGCCGCACAGCCTCCTGCAGGTGTAATATGCTGCTGCGCTGCTCCTCGGGATTGCTAGAGATCTCGAGCTGGAACCTGACACGCTGTTTCTTTTCACTATGCTCCTAAAAGAAGGGAAAAGGGAGGGCTGGAGAGATGGCTCAGTGGTTAAGAACACTGACTGCTCTTCCAAAGGTCCTGAGTTCAAATCCCAGCAAACACATGGTGGCTCATAGCCACCCGTAATGAAATCTAATGGCCTCCTCTGGTATGTCTGAAGACAGCTACAGTGTACTCACATATAATAAATAAATATTTAAAAAAAGGGGGGGAAGTGTACGTTTTTGTTTTGTGTGGTGCTGTGAATAAAACCCACAGCTTCACACATACTAAGTACACACTTTACTAATGGATTATCCCCAGCCCCTTGAACTAATACTTTTTTTAAAAGAGTAAATCTTGTAGAAAAGTGAATGGTGCTCTCTTCTGGAAAGCTGACCTTTACTGGTTGGGATCAGTAGTAAGAGTAAGGGGTAGGTCAGTAAAAAAGATCTGCAATCCACATTCATAAGATTTCATAAGCTAGGCCCACAGTGTAGAGATGAAGGCAGAAATGTGTAGTCATCACTATTAGTGATGTTTAGGTGACTGAGTAGAGACCTAGCTATACAGTCTTAGACATACGTAAACATTAACAATATTCTAATAGCTGTAATTGACTGAGAAGATGTACAAATCATAAGTCCCCTTTTAGGGTGAGATATTAATTTCTTTCTTATCCACTGAGTCATTTCACCAGCCCATCACTACTTTACATAACTGGGATCAAAGTTCAGGTGAGCCTACCTTGAATTCTAGAAAGGCTCACGCTCACCTTCCGCTTGGGTTCTACATGGAGAAGCAGGTTGTTCACAATGTCCAGAATCATAGCGTACTGAGCTGGGTTGGTAGAAATTTCCAATTCGTGGTGGATGAGAGTGAAAGTATCCACAGCTCCTAGATAATTATAAGCAGATAAATAACAGGTTTAATTTTCTCCCTAAATATTAAATCTCCTAACCCGTATTTTTGTTTTGTTTTGTTTTTTTTTTTGAGACAGGGTTTCACTATGTTAGGCCAGTCTGGCCTGGAACTCAATCCACCTGCCTCTGCCTTCCGGGTGTGGAGATTAAATTAAAGTTGTGTGCCACCCTACCCAGACTAATGAACATTTGAAACCACTCATGCTAGTCAATCCAACAACACAAAGGGAAGAAGAGGCACCCAGGAATAGAAATATGCTCATTACAGAATTCTAAGTAATAACCATGTTGTTCTTCTAATGGCTGGACTTACAAAATGCAGTGTCAAGTAAGTGTTAGTACCAATAGTGCATAGGAACCTTTTTAATGTCTATTGTCTTAAAACCACAAAGGGAATAACTACTTTCACAAATCCCTTGTTCTCTCCAAAAACTTTTAAAGCCTGGACACCTTCCTGCTTCTTTAAGAGATCCTCCTTTTCCTGGTTCTCATGAACCTCAGGTGGCTTAATCTGAGTTGCTAGCTCAGGATCAATGTCGTGGCTGTAGCTAATATAGTACATCCGGCAATTACAACGTGAAATGATCCGCTGGACTTGCTGGGCTTGCTGGGCTTCAGCTGGCTGGTTCCAATCTGGGAAGAAGTGAAAAGAAGAGAAAGAGAGTCACCATAAAAGATGTGATAAGAGCTCCCATCTGAATATTATGTCTAAGGAATTCTAAAAGTCTAGACTGGCAAAAAATATTACTTTAACATACACTGATGTTAAGAATAGATAAGGGCTGGTGAGATGGCTCAGCAGTTAAGAGCACTACTACTGCTGGGCGGTGGTGGCGCACGTCTGTAATCCCAGCACTCTGGGAGGCAGAGGCAGGCGGATTTCTGAGTTCGAGGCCAGCTTAGTCTACAGAGTGAGTTCTAGGACAGCCACAGAGAGAAACCTTGTCTCAAAAAAAAAACCAAAATCCAAAAAAACAAAAAACAAAACAAACAAACAAAAAGAGCACTACTGCTTTTCCAAAGGTCCTGAGTTCAAATCCCAGCAACTACATGACATCTCACAACCATCTGTAATAAGATCTGACAGCTACAGTGTACTTACATATAATAATAAATCTTAAAAAAAAAAAAAAGGATTTCTGCAGCTAAAGAGGTAGATCAGTGGCTGGAAGAGCACTGGCTGCTCTTCCAGACGACCCAGGGTTTAGTTTCTAGTACCCATATGGCAGCTCACAACTGTCTGTAAGCACAGTTCCAGGGGATCTGATACCCTCACACACATAAATACATAAGCAAAACACTAATGCACATAAATAAGTCAAAAACAAAACAAACAAAAATTTGGGGCCAGGTATGGTTAACAGATATTCTGTGAGTTGTAGACCAGATTAGTATACATGAAAGTGAGGACATCCGAGGCTGTATAATAAGACCCTGTCTCAGACAGACAGACAGACAATCTGGAAGAGAAAGATAGATGATAGACAGGGCTGGGTTTCCAACTGGTACAGCAAATGCCCAGCATGTAAAAACAAAACAAAACAAAACAAAACAAAAAACAAAAACAAAAACAAAAAAAAACTGAGCTTGATTCCTAGTATTGTCAAAAATAAACCCATGTGGCTCATGTCTGAGGACAGCCTAGCCTATGCAAACTGAGACAAAAAGAAAAGAAAAATACAGAAAGTAGGTTAGATAAGAAAATGAGGCCCCTTTGGGATGCACATTTCCTCTGGGAGAGGGAAGAGAGCTGACCTGTGGTTGTAGTGACCATGCCTCCCACTGCCTGCCCACTTTCCATCAGCTCCTGAACAGAGTCCAGACTGCGTTCCCGGTGCTCCTCGATATTCTTCACCTGCAAACACATTGAAGGACCTTTAGCTCCCGGGAAAAGGTGACTTATTCTAACACCACCATAGATGGCTATGTTTCCAAGTCATGTGCTGCAAAAGAATGCTTCGATCAATGACAGATTGCAAGCCCAATGATAGTCCCAGACCTGTAATCCCAGGGAGAGACTGTGAGGCAGGAATATCATCACAGATTTGAGGCCAGCTTGGACTACATGGTTCCATGACAGTCTTGAATACATAGATGAGACTCTCACAAATACAAAACAAGAGGTTGTATCACCCAGTGATAGTGTGGTCACCTTAGTTCATGTATAGACACTTTATGATGTTCATAAAGTGATTAACATAATTAAAAAAAAACACCTAACATTTTTTGGGGGGAGTTTTCCACCTTGCTTCTATCTCTCAAGTGCTGGGATTATAAACATGAGCCACAATTCCTAGCTGGTATATTCTTTGTGTTTTTGCCATTTTGTATCTTCAGACAGAACTCCTCTGAACCCAGGCATAGTGGCTAACACATGTAATCCCAGCAGTTGGCTTAAGAGGAAGACAGATCTCCGGGCTTCCTGGATTTTGAGGTCAGTCTAGTTTACCTATCAAATGCTAAGCAGCTAATACTACACAGTGAGACCTCAAAAAATATAGCCAAGACGGCTCGGTAGGTAAAATGCTTGCTGAGCAAGTCTGATAACTTAAGTTCAACCCTGAACTCACATAAAAGGGGGAAGAGGATGGGCCTGGAGAAATGGCTCAGCAGTAAGTAGCATTTGTCTACCAGAAGATCAGGGTTTAGTTTCCAGCACCGACATCAGCAACTATCTATATGTAATTCTAGTTCTGGGATCTGACACCCTCTTCTGGTGTCAGAGGGCATGCAGATGATATACAGACATTTAGGCACTCACACATAAAAAAAGTGAGAGAACTGACCCCACAAAACTATTTTTTAACCTCTAAAAACAAGAGATCTCTCTTACACATACATAACAGGTTCTGAGTTTAACTCCTCAGCACTAATGTAAAAATCCAGGGATGGTACTGGGCAGAGGTGGCACATACCTTAATCCCAGCACTTGGGAGGCAGAGGTAGGAGAATTTCTGAGTTCGAGGCCAGCCTAGTCTACAGAGTGAATTCCAGGACAGCCAGGGCTACACAGAGAAAACCTGTATCAGGAAGAAAAAAAAAAATCTAGGGATGACCACCCATTCCTGCAATCTCAGTTAGCCGGGTGGTGGTGGCGCACGCCTGTAATCCCAGCACTTGGGAGGCAGAGGCAGGCAGATTTCTGGGTTAGAGGTCAGCCTGGTATACATAGAAAGTTCCAGGACAGCCAGGGCTACACAGAGAAACCCTTTCTCCAAAAAACAAAACAAAACAAAACAAACAAACAAACAAAAAAACAGTTCTATGGAAGGTAAAGACAGAAGCAAGTTGGAGGTTGCTAGATCCCAGCCTAGCTCCAGTTTCAATGAAATACCCTGTGTCTCAAGGGAATAAGGTCCAACATGATAGAAGTTCGCTTAATTGCCCTTTCCTCTGGCCTCTGTGAATGCACAGGTACATATTCACTGCACACACATTACAAGCTCACTCATACATACAGCTACTTAAAAATTAAAACCATTCTGATATTGTCAATTTGGAGATCAGGGTAATTAACAGAATAAATGGAATGAAAAAAATCAATGCATCAAAAAACAAAACAAAACAAAAAGCTGGGCGGTGGTGGCGCATGCCTGTAATCCCAGCACTCTGGGAGACAGAGGCAGGCGGATTGCTGAGTTCGAGGCCAGCCTGGTCTACAGAGTGAGTTCCAAGACAGCCATGGCTACACAGAGAAACCCTGTCTCGGAAAAAAAAAAACAAAACAAAAAATAAAAAACAAAACAAAAATCAATGCAGTAAGGTCAAGGCTTCAGGACTGGAGTCATGGCTCAGTGGTTAAGAGCACTCACTGGCTGCTCTTCTCAAAGATGAAGGTTCTATTTTCAGCATCAATTGGACAGCTAACTTCTTGTAACTCAAGTCTCATAGGATCTAACACCCTCTTCTGGCCTCTGCAGGCACCAAGAATATACTGGATACACAGACATACATAAGTAAATGAAAATAAATAAGAATTTAGGGGCTGTAGATGACTCGCAGTTAGGAACACTTGCTGTTCTTGCAGAGAACCCAGGTTTAGGTCCCAGCATCCAAATGGCAACTCACAATCACCTGTAATTACATTTTCAGACCTGACACCCTCTTCTAGTTTTTGAGGGTATCCATACATACATGACAACTCACAAACACATTTTAAAAAATACAAAAAATATATATATTACACACACAAATATCTTAAGAGATCCAGGATTTAGATGACAGATCGACTGAATCACAAAGTCACATGGTGAAGAAAATAATTCATATTCTTTATATCTTTTTAATTCCAAGGATCTTCACTTTAATGCTAATGCAACTTAGGGGAGGAAAAACGTCTTCAACTATAAAAGGTGACACTACCTAAAAATGGTAGACCCAGAAAATTCTTCCCACCTTTACATGGATAATTACCACTCCTACATCCTTGATTCTTTGGTGGTTGTGGGGATCAAACCCAAGGCCTTATGCATGTTAACCAAATGCTACCACTGAGCCAGAACTCCAGCTATACTTTCTGTGACTGGTAATAGATTACTGGTAATAGACATGGCTAGCTAACCTCCTATGTTACTAACAACCTGGCCATACTGGGCTTGACATCTAATCTAAATCTTCATCTGTGTCTGGCATCATTATACTTGAGGTTGCCTTGATTGAACCAGAAGTTCCTTTGCAGAAGTATTGGCCAGGGACAAGAAGATCTACAAAAGAGGTTATCAACAACAATGATTGCTGAAACAATTATCTTCATGAAAGGCCATAAAAAAACTTGACTAGCCATGTGACACATTTCCTGCACTACAGATACTAAGGCAAAGGGGTCTCCAGTTCTAGGCCACCTGGGCTTAACACCAGACTGCATAGCAAGACTTGTCTCAAACAGACAAAACAAAGTTCTCAGACCCACTATTTTCTTAGTTGCCTGTTTGTGTAACATTTATTGAGGGGCTACAAACTAAAAATAAAGAAGTTCCTGTCTATTTACTCTAGTGATGGTAAATATAATAGTGCCACAGGAGAAAAAAGCACTATGTGCCTACAGCACAGAGGCTGCTCACATTCACGGTGTCCAACGGCGTCCTTTTCTACTAAGCAGAAGAATTTCCCAGTGGTTCTAGTTGAAAGGGCCAACTACAGAAAACTAGAGATATACAATGGACCTCCCCATCCAGGCTGACTAACCTCTAACCAGAGCTGCCGGCCATCCTGTTCAGTAGGGCTGCTTTCAGTGGTGGCAAAATACTGCATGCCATCTAACAGGCAAGTCCAGGAAGTCTTTTGTTTCAGTGTGTCACCATACCAAGCTGGATGGTGTTGGCACTGCAGCAACTGGGCTTTGGCAGCTGACACAATGACACAGCCTTCTGTCTCTGCTCCACGAAGAACCATCTACGTCAAAGAGAAATGGAGTTTTAGACACAAAGGGGGCTGGCTGAGAAGGGTCTTCAGATCACTGCTAACTCTAGCTTACAGTAAGCTTTATTGGGTTTTATACATGGAAGTGTTACTCAGGATGCCTATAGAAAGGCACAAATTTGAGTTCTCGCCACCCATTCTATAGTTGTATGTGGAGAAGAACTGAGTTTGGCAATAACAAACCCATAACCTCAGCATTCAAGAAACCAAGTCAAGACAGCCAAGTCTGAGGCAAGCCTAAGCTACACAGTGGAACCCCCTCTCTGCCCCCTTTTTTGAGACAGGGTCTCACTATATTGTCTTCAAACTCAAAGATCCACCTGGCTCTGCCTTCCAAGTGCCAGCACTTGAGTTAAAGGTGTTTGCCACCACACCCAGCTTGTGGAACTCTATCATTTCCTTTTTTAAATAAATTATAGGAAAGTAAACATTTTGATTTGGGATCTAGCCTAATACTGGTGTCCTATTTAAAAAAAGATACCTGGCAGTTAACCAGCTCAATAAGGCAGTTTCGGTTGTATATGTCATCTGTCTGGCAGGCAGCAATGCCACACAATTGGTCACTCATACCAGACTCCTCTTCTGTGAATACTACAAATCTATCTGTCTCTTCAATCAGCTTCTGCAACATGTAAGCACCTGGCAAAGAAATAAGAAGTGGGGAAAGGTCACTGTCTCAAAAGGAAAGAGATCACATGAAGGGCCACACTGATCTTCCATTACTTGCTGTCTACGTAAGGACTGAGATACATCTTCAATCTGGAACACTGGTGCAGTTCACTCTAGCCAACCCTTGACCCAAAAGGATAAGATAAAAGCAATTTAATTCCCCCTCAATGTTAATAAAATTAAAGTGAACAATTTCCAATAGAAATACCAGTTTAAATGGCACTATTATTGTTCCTAAGGCCCTCATTAAGACAGTGGTAGGAACTGAACCCAGGTGTGCCCACTTGTGCCTGCTTCTACAGTGCTACACAACAGGCTTATATTTTCCCCATCTTAACTCCTTCCAGCAGCATGGTCTCCAATATGCACAGTGGCATTCTGTCCTTCTTACCCATCCCAACTGTTCCACCTCCTTCCAGTCCTTGCTCCCTCCTGTTGATATACTGTGATAGTTTCCTCATCCGTCGGTCCACCACCAGTCCTCCCACACAACACTGCTAGAGCTACCACCTTCCCAACTATCGAAATCTAATTATGACAGTCTAGTCAAAAACTTCAACGGTTCTCCATTCCTAATGAAGGACCTATGTGGAAGGTCTTCCAACGATTTCCATCCCAGCAATCTTTCTAACCCACTCCTCACTCTCCCTTTATTACTGTGTTAAGGAAAACAAACTTTTCATCTTTGAGCACATCATTCTTTCCATTCCTATCCTGGCCATTCCCTCTGCATTGACTACTCCTTTCCCCATTTCCACAGATTCCACTCAAGCCATACCCTGAAGTCAACTCAGCTTAAGCCCTCACCTCATTTCCTTCCCTTTCATTGTAACTTCCCTATTCTTTGCATTCCTCTCTAGTGGCACTGACTCTTCACACCTTGTTCTCAGAGGCACCATTAGCTTGCATTCCCTCATATTTGTTATACCCTAAAATGCCCATTCCTTTCTTGCCAAGTCTTACTTACCTGTCAAGATTTTCCCAGAGTGCTACAGATAAAGAACCTAGGAGTGTTTCAGTTTTATTCCAGCTAAGCACTTAAGTCTTTGTTGCCTCAACAAAGTAAATTTATCAAAATGATGCAAGGCTGTAGATATGATCTTAGTATTTACCTAGGATGTACAAGGACCTGAGTTCAATGTGCAACATTGAAAATTTGAAAAATAGCCAGGCAGTGGTGGCACACGCCTTTAATCCCAGCACTCGGGAGGCAGAGGCAGGCGGATTTCTGAGTTCGAGGCCAGCCTGGTCTACAGAGTGAGTTCCAATACAGACAGGACTATACAGAGAAACCCTGTCTCGAAAAACAAAAAACAAAAAACAAAAAAAAAGAAAATTAGAAAAATAATTCCATTTTGTTATTGTTTTGTTTAGAAAAAGTATCACTGTGCAGACTTGGGTGGCCTTGAATTTGCTGTGTAGACCAGACTGTCCTCTACCTTGAGTGCTGAGATTAAAAATGTGTTCCACTACACCAGCAAGAAACAATTCTTTTTTTTTTTTTTAAAGATTTATTTATTGTCATATGTAAGCACACTGTAGCTGTCTTCAGACACTCCAGAAGAGGGAGTCAGATCTCAGAAATGGTTGTGAGCCATCATGTGGTTGCTGGGATTGAACTCAGGTCCTTCGGAAGAGCAGTCAGTACTCTTAACTGACTGTCAGCTTAACTGCTGAGCCATCTCTCTAGCCCCCAAGAAACAATTCTTAACTTCTGCGTCTTCCCTTACTAATTCTCTTCTGATCCCAGTACTTGCTGGTCTCCTGGCCACAGGGTCAGACTTTTGAGGCTTCCTCATTGACATTAGCAATACAAACCTAAGATGGCCAAACATAAATAAATAACCCTTCCATCTCTTATCTCTATCTAGATGGAACCAGTCACAACTGAGTTATTCTCAAGCCCTTTTTTCCAAGCACATGTTCACTTTTTTTTTTAAAGTTTATATGAGTAACTGTCTTCAGACACACCAGATCCCAATACAGATAGTTGTGAGCCACCATGTGGTTGCTGGGAATTGAACTCAGGACCTCTAGAATAGCAGTCAGTGCTTTTAACCACTGAGCCATTTCTCAGGCCAACATGTTCACATTTTAAACCTAAACCCACATAGCCTCATCGTCCAGCCTACCTCCTGATGATCCCTTCTCAGGCCGTCCACTGAAGCTGGGCGTGCTGACATGAGGTGGAACTTGGGAGCTAGGCGGGATACCCCGCTTCGGCTTTTTGGCTGACATCTGAGGATCAATCTTCAAACCTTTCAGGGCCTCAGTAGAGAGATTACGTTTCAGTACAGCTGCTTTTTTGTAGCCATCATATAAGCCAAAGGCAATGTCTCTGTTGGTGGTTGTCCAGGAAATCCGTAAATCTACCAAATACAGCTGGTGTGTATGAAAGGCAGGATCACCATCTCGAGTAGAAAGCTCCTGAGAAACAGGAAAAGGATACCAGGGTCACACAGACATTCCCATCACTACTCCTGAACAAAAAAAATACAGAGACAAATTTGCTATAAACAGAGGGAAAAAATGGAAAGACCCTGGAGAAATATTAAGTAGTCTTAGGATGTAAAGTAATGTACTAATGTACTACATCCTAACTATACTTAATGCAATTTTAATGAATCAGTTAATTTCAAAAGCTATACTTAATTGGAAAAGATGGAGAAAGTCAGCACTAAATGAAGTATTAAGAACTTTTACTCATGCTAGAGAGATGGCTCAGAGGTTAAGAACACTTTCTGTTCTTCCAGAGGTCCAGAGTTCGATTCCCAGCAACTACATGGTGGCTCTCAACTATTTGAACTGGGATCTGGTGTCCTCTTCTGGCCTGCAGGCAGGCATATATGCAGGTAGAGCACTATATACATAATAAATACAATCTTAAAAAACAAAAAAAAAAAAACGAAAATAATTTTATTCTATTTCCTGAAGACCAAGAGATTTTTTTAGAGAGAGAGAGAAGAAAAGGAATTTTCTTTTTTGTGGGGAATGGTGGTGCCAGGGACTGAACTCATTAACCCAATACCCTAACACTGAACTGCATACATAGCTCAGGAATTTTCAAGAAGGATGATATCTACATGTAACAGATAGCACATGCCTGCAATCCCAGAACTTAAGGCAAGAGGACGGAAAATTCAAAAAATTCAAGTCAAGCTTGGGCTACACAGCGAGACTATCTCAAAAACAAACAAAACAAAGCAACAGAAGCATCAGCAGTGGGTACTAGTGATCACACTCAGCATTTAAAGGTATTTGCTGCCAAGCCCTGGTGACCTCTGTTTGATCCCACAAACATCTTTTCTTTTCTTTCTTTTTTTTTTTTTTTTGGATTTGGTTTTTTCGAGACGGGGTTTCTCTGTATAACCCTGGCTGTCCTGGAACTCACTCTGTAGACCAGGCTGGCCTCGAACTCAGAAATCCTCCTGCCTCTGCCTCCCAGAGTGCTGGGAGTGAGTTCCAGGACAGCCAGGGCTACACAAAACCAAAAAAAAAAAAAAAAGAGAGAGAGAGAGAGACTGTCAGGCTGGAGAGATGGCTCAGGGTTAAGACCTTCTTTTGAAGGTCCTGAGTTCAATCCCACATGGTGGCTCATAACCATATGTAATGGGATCTGACGGCCTCCTCTGGTGTGTCTGAAGACAGCGACAGTATACTTTATATATAATGATAAATAAATCTTTGGGCTGGAGCAAGTGGGGCCAAAGCAAGCAGGGGTCCCAAGCAAGCAAAGGTCCAGAGACCTCCAGAATTCCCAGGAATTCCCTTTAATTCCCAGAAACCACATGATGGCGCAAAACCATCTGTTCAGCTATAGTGTACTCATATACATAAAACAAATAAAAAAATCTTTAAAAAAAAAAAAGAGAGAGACGCAAACAGTACCTCTTCAGTGGTGCGATTGCTATGCCGTTGGTAAGTAAGGGAAGACAGGCTCAATAGGTGGGTCTTCGTGATCAAGGGATCAAGGCAGTGGTCAGCGTTCTCTTCAGTGGGTGAAGCCATCAGATGAACAGTCACCTGACTTAAGTCACTCACCATCTGGGTCACACTCCACTCAGAAATAAGGCGCCGCATCACTGTGCCAGCTGATGAAAGGAGCACACGTTCCATGCAGAATGGAATGAAAGCATGTGAGTCATTTGGGAAGAGGAGAATGGAACCAAGAAGAAAAACCCAAGGGACAGACCAGAAGAAACAGCAACTCTGGCCTGACCTTGAGGTATAAGTCGCTGAGTTCCCCGAGTGAAGACATGGCCCTGACTGCACTCAATCTGGATGCCCCGTTGCTGGGCAAAGGAAGCCCAATAATGTACCTGGTAAAGAGAACGAAAAAAAACTGAAGAAAGGATGGCAGAAGAGAGGATTAAGAGATTCAGTATGTTAGAAAATAAAAAACTAAGAAAGGGAACCCAGTTAAGTGTTAGATGCCGCGTCTAACCTGTAGCTGGGGAAACAGTGCGGTACAGGAAAGCTGTCTGTAGTGCTGGCCGAGCTTCTTCTTGCTGGGCTTCAGGTTATTGAAGAGCTTTCCTCTACATATGGGCCTTGTAATGCTAGTCCAAGTGGCCCAGAAATTTTGCATCCAGCGCAGGGTACTACTATACAGCAGAATTCGGGGCTGGGATACTGCTACAAAGGACAGGACAGACAGATCCAAGCTGTGGTTCAAACAGCTTGGTGAGGTGGTGCTTGCCTAGCTTCATTTTTAGAGATTACAAAACCCACACACCCTCCTCATACTCAGTGTCCCCAGCACTTCTTACAAGGATCTAAGCTCTCTGCTTTCACTTACTGCCATGGTCTAAATGCTTGTCTGTTCATTCCCCTATCCGACTCCAACAGCCAGATTTTTTTTTTGCTAAAATCCTATACACCAAGGTGATGGAATTGATGAGAGATGCTGATTGACAGCAAGGACAAAGACCTTATGATATTGATGGAAAACGGTGCACTGGGTCAACTGAGGACTTTCACATCTTTAACTTCCTAGACTATACAACTTTGAAAATATTCATTGCTCATAAGCAACACAATTTATGGTATTATTGTTAAGAGCAGTCCAAACCAATCCTCCTGCTAAGGTCCCAACCTAAACTGTTCTGTCCTTCTGTCCCATCCCTCTTTCACTCTAAGTGGTCAGGAACCAAGCCCAGCCTCCCACTGTCCCAGGCCCAAGTCTCACTCCCACTATGGCGAGTCAAATCCATCTTGATGGAGAGATTGAGGTTCTCAGAGCGGAAGGCCCGGTAGGAGTCATGGAGCTGGCCCAAGGGTACCTCAGGCAGGAACTCTGGGGACCTCAGAGTGACACTGTGATGATCATGAGGGTTCCCATGGCAGAGCCACTGTAGGTCCAGTGTCATGCAGAGGTCAGGCAGGTGAAGGAAGCAGCAGTCGTCATACCTGCCTCACAACGGAGCCCCAGCCCTCAGAGACTTGGTCACTTGCTTCCCTTGGCTCTTCCCCTCTCCCTCCACCCCGACTCCCCCATCTAGTTAAGGCCCCCACCTGTCACTCCACTCACTTAGAAGCTGTTCTTACGTTGACATCCAGATCCCCTTTGAACACAAACTGACCAGGTTTCCAATGAAAAGCGAGGTGGCTCCACTCCCAGTGCATGTTTTCAGTTGTATTGTATGGATCCTATAATGACCCACCCGATCCCAAAGAACAAGGGTGAGCCATAGATAAAAGAGCAGTCTCCCAAATCAGTAACTTTCTCTTCGTACCCCACATGCTGTACAGGTCCCAACTATACTATCCTAACAAGGAAATGACTCCATGGAGGCCCTCACCTCAGTGGCCAGCTGATGCAGGTTTGCTTGTTCAATATCCATATGCCAGTCCCCATGGAACAGAAGACGGCTCTTATCCCACCAGGGCAAAGGTGGGCTGGGGTCAGCTGAAGGCTTGGTCAAGAGGTCCACACATTGACCAATCAGTGTCCAGGCTGGATCCCAGCATGGGCCCCACACCACTGTGTACTGGAAGATTTCCGCTAGGGTAGAGGAATGCAGACTTAATACAAAACACCTCTATTCTTCCTTTGCTCCAAAAGGACCTCAGATTATCTTCTACCCAAGACCCATAAATACCCCTCAGCCAAACCAACTACTTGATTTACTCACAGTGGAAGTCATGATAAAACTTGAGTGGGGGCATGTTCCTTTCTACTGCCACGTTACCCCAGGGAAGCCCCAAATGCAGGATTTGACGTCGACGGGAGCACGGCTGGCCATTCTGCTCAGTGCCTGCAAGTCGACCCATTAGCCGCCAGTCCCGGATCTCAAACAGGTACCGTGGATAGTCTCGGATCCGAACTATTATTAGACAGCAGACGAACACTGGTTGTTTACTTTCACATGTTTCCCCCCTTGCTGTCATTTTACCCATCTATAACCAATCTAGAGAACAAGGGCTGACAATTATGTAGCAAAGCTAGAACAGGTCATAAAGACCACTAAGCAAAAGTGAGGGACAGAGAGAACATAAAATTCAAGAGCCACACTAACCTTAGAAAAGGCAGTGCTCATTGTTATGTCAGCTGAATAGTTTCAGGGTGAAAATCAGGAACAGAGGAAGGAAAGCAGCACCATCTACTCAGACCAACTATGGCTCCCAGTACAACCTAGCTCCTTTGCAATCAGAGCGCTTCCTGGCACCACAGGACAAAACCAAGCTCCACAAATAAGAGGTGCACTTACCCAGAAAGGTTTTGACGTTGCACTTGAGCATTCGACACCACTGAATGACAAGGTCCATTCCTTCAGCAGGAAAAGGGCTGCCAGGATCAAGTTCCCGAACCTGCTCTATCACACGCTCTGGCCCATGGAAGGACACATCCGCCAAAGCCACCAGCTCCAGCCCTGCCAGGCTCCAAGTGAGCAGTGCGCGGCGCATGGGTGTGTTGCCATAGAGACGCCGAGAGCGCTGGATGTAGATTTCAATGTTTTTGCGTTCCAAAGAGGCATAGAGCTCCTCAATCTTTCGAGCTGGCAACAGCTCCCCATGCTGCTTCCGCAGGGCGGCCACTTTGGCATCTAGCAACTGCAGCCTTTTGGCACTCTCCTTACTTTCATCCTTCATCAGTTCGTAGTTATCATGAAGTTTCACCTCAAAGATGTCATCCAGGAAAACCCAAGAAAAGTGTTGAACCTTTAGGAGTAAATCAGGTGGGAGAGGGGCAGGGCTTGGGGAAGCCCAAGCACGAGTTTCTCGATGCAGCCCCTTTAGCCATTTCTGAACTCCCACGGCCTCATCCAAAGTTCCAGAGAAATCATATTGATAAGGAAACTCCACTGAGACTGATCCAAGGGAAAGAAGCCAAACCCGATTGCGGAGGGTCTGCAGTACAGGGAAGGGGTTCCTGTGGAGGATCATCTCTTCCAGTTCAGGCAGAAGCTGCACCTCTACCTCCTTGAAGTTGAAGATGCTATTGCCATCAAAGCCAGCAGCCAACTCTGGGCAGTAAGCCTGCAGCGAACCTCCATGCCGGTTCAGTGACACACTCTCTGCAGCCAGGGTAATGAACTTGTCCTCAGCCACGAAAGCTGTTAGCTTGGCAGTGCTCACCTCCAGGGTCAGGGTTAGTAGCCGCCTAGGTAGGGATGACTCAGGGAGATGGTCTTCAGACTCAGAAGTGGCCTGTGGAGCCTTTAGTGAATGGGACTCAATAAGCTCAGGAAACACAGTAGCTCGTAAAAGGTCTCGGCACTGTAGAGTGGCCAGGACGTGCTGGTACAGGTACATGTGATCTGGGGGGCTCCAGAGTAAAGTCAGCCCCGAACCACACTGGACCTTGGAGTGTAAGAAAAGAATGTCAGTCACTATGTCTCAGAACAGAAGTAACAGGACCATTACACCTGCCTACCAGGTTCACAAATTACTTCAACCCAAAAGTCCTTCTTAAGAAACCACATTAGCCGGGCGGCGGTGGTGGTGCATGCCTGTAGGCCCAGCCTGGTCTACAGAGTGAGTTCCTGGACAGTCAGGGTTATACAGAGAAACCCTGTCTCAATAAAACCAAATCCAAAAAACCAAGACAGACAGACAGACAGACAGACAGACAGAAAGAAAGAAAGAAAGAAAGAAAGAAAGAAAGAAAGAAAGAAAGAAAGAAAGAAAGAAAGCAAGCAAGCAAAGAAACCACATTAACTACTACTGCCTTGCTTGGTTCCCCTTAGCTCATGGCTGTCATTTATCTCACACTTATGAGCACTTACACATTTGAATTTTCCTCTAGTAGACTCTAAAATGCCTTATAAATTTGAGTCATGTTTTCTTTGGTATTTACCATACTAAAACTAGTATACACAGATTAATAATCATTTTGCTTTATATTTCCACCACACAGAAGTTACCAATTCCACGAACAATATCCAAAAACAAGTGCAACTTGAAATGTTTCATCAATGAATTAGGTGACTTAATGGTACTAAAACACAATGTAAAAGTACTGGCCACACAGTATAACACAACAACTGACTTATTATGAATGTATGTCCTGGTCATCCTGAAAGACAAAGTCAGTTCTGAATAGCTCAAGGGATGAGAAATTGAAATACCAAGACACAGATGTTCTCTAAAGTTCAGTCTCTGAAATGCAACCTCCTTAGTTTCCAAAGGAAAGTGAACTCAATGCCTCCCTTCTATGAAGGTCCCATACTCACCTGCTACTGTGGAGAAAGACACTGGAAACCCTCCATCATCAGATCTCTTCTAGCCTTCTAAGGAACTAAGTGCTTCCGTAAAAGTGTCAGTGTGTCAGCACACACAGGAACCATAATGTATGGATGGATATTAGAGGGTAACTTTCAAGACATAGTTCTGGGGAGCTGGAGAGATGGCTCAGTGGTTAAGAGCACTGATTGCTCTTCCAGAGGTCCAGAGTTCAATTCCCAGCAACCACATGTTGGCTCACAACCATCTGCAGTGAGACCTGATGCCCTCTTCTGGTGTGTCAGAAGACAGCTACAGTGCACTCATATGAATACATTAAAAAAAAAAAAGGTTCTGGCGACTGTCAGGCCTAACATCAAACATGTTTATGCGGTGGTGGCTCACGCCTGTAATCCCAGCACTCTGGGAGGCAGAGGCAGGTGGATTTCAGCCTGGTCTACAGAGTGAGTTCCAGGACAGCCAGAGCTATACAGAGAAACCCTGTCACCCTGTCTCGAAAAAAACCAAATCCAACAAAAAAAAAAAAAAAAAAAAAAAAGAGCCATCAGGCCCTCACCCCCCCAACCCCAGGATTTATGCGTATTAATTTTTTTTTTCCGAGACAGGGTTTCTCTGTGTAGCTCTGGTTATCCTGGAACTCACTCAGCATATTAATTTTTGCTTACATGTATGTATGTACACAAAATACATGCTAAAGTGAGAAGATATCAGATCCCCCGATTACTGGAGCTATGGGTGATTATGAACCACTATGCGGGTGTTGGGAATTGAACCTACATGTCCTTTACAAGAAGGATAAATCCTCTTAATCACTGAGCCATCTCTCCAGATCCAATTATTTTCTCTTCTGGTTTTTTAGTTTTTTTGAGACAGGGTTTCTCTGTGTAGTCCTGGGCGGCCTTGAGCTCACAGAGATCTGCCTACTTATGCCTCTCATCCAAGGGTTAAAGGCATGTCATCAACACTCAATCTTCCACTTGTTTTTTTTTTGTTGTTGTTCTTTTTTGGGGGGGGGGTTGTTTGTTTGTTTGTGACAAGGTCGCTCACTAAACCTGAAACTCGCTGTTCCAGTCAAACTTGCTATACTGTGTGACCAGTACTTTTACATACAAGGCCTGCGAGTCTCATGATCCACTTGCTCCATCCTTTCATGCTAGGGCCACAGGCCTAGCTTTTACATGGGTACTAAGAATTTGAACTCAGGGGCTGGAGAGATGGCTTAGTGGGTAAGAACACCGACTGTTCTTCCAAAGGTCACGAGTTCAAACCCAGCACCCACATGGTGGCTCACAACCATCCGTAAAGAGATCTGATGCCCTCTTCTGGTATCTGAAGACAGCTACCGTGTACTTACATATAATAAATAAATCTTAAAAAAAAAAAAAGAATTTGAACTCAGGTCCTCAGCCCCCCCCACATACACTATATGATATGTGTATATATATATATGTCCTATATATACACACTGAAAAACTTATAATTAAAATGATACACTTGTTATCGCCTTTAAAACAACTCCAGAGTTTGGGGTAGAGAAAGTTAAAATAGGTACAGCTGCAACAAGATGAAATTTATTGAAGTTGGAAATATCAAAATTTAAATGTTCTCTCTGTGTTTTGCATATATTTATAAAAACACAAGGAGAGATGGCTCAGAGGTTAAGAGCCCCGACTGCTCTTCCGAAGGTCTGAGTTCAAATCCCAGCAACCACATGGTGGCTAACAACCATCCGTAATGAGATCAAATGCCCTCTTCTGGTGTGTCTGAAGACAGCTACAGTGTACTTATATATAACAATAAATAAATTAAAAAAAAAAAAAAGCCGGGCGGTGGTGGCGCTCGCCTGTAATCCCAGCACTCTGGGAGGCAGAGGCAGGCGGATTTCTGAGTTCGAGGCCAGCCTGGTCTACAGAGTGAGTTCCAGGACAGCCACGGCTATACCGAGAAACCCTGTCTCCAAAAAAAAACAAAAACCAAAAAACAAAAAAAAACCAAACCAAACAAAACAAAACAAAACAAAAAACCACCACAATAAAATGTTAGAAAATCTAAGAAGTAAGGAAAGATGGACACCAGCACAACATTAGTCAAAAAGACCATAGAATGCTTTAAGTGGCAGGCAAATCCAGGCTGGTCCCTAGCCCTAACCATTACCTCTAGAGAGCGGATGCTGCTATGGTAGGTGAGGGAAAGCATGGAGAGGCCCAGCACTGGCGTGGGGATGTCAGGAGCCTTGCAACAGGGCTGCATCTTCTCTGTGACTGATTTTACTAATGCAAGCACAAGTCCTTGAATTCCCACAGTGGAGGTCTCAGCACTCCCCAAGACAGTCAGTGTGTCCAGTCGTATCTCTGAAGCACCTGGCATCAAGAAACCAAGACATTCTAAGTTCTGAAATGACAACCTGTCCTTTGTCCTTCCTTATCCCTTTCCTGTCTTTAGTCCACACTTCCCCTAAGTGATTCCTAATATGTTAGGAAAACTTATAATAATATTAATATTATTATTATTACTTATTAACTAGATCTGACCAAGTCAATGAACTTTCTCAGTGTCTAGAAATTATCTACACATAATTTACTCCCCAGAACTATATACAAGAAAATTAAAAGCTAGTTGCATGCCTTTAATTCCAGCACGGGGGAGGCAAAGTCAGGAGAATCTCTGAGTTCGAGGCCACCTGGTCTACTGCGAGTTCTAGAATAGCCAGGGCTACACAAAGAAATACTGTTTTGAAGAAAAGACACAAAACAACAACAAAAACCACCAGAAGGAAAAGAAACAAAGAAAACACAAAGCTACGCGAGAACCAGACACACCTATAAGCCCAACATTTGTTAGGTCGAACTGAAGAATTCTAAGCTAGAGGGCACACTGGACATGAGCATCCATCAAGAAAAAAATCAAAACAGAAGAAACACTACGTGGGCCTCCTTCTCTGATCACATCGAGGCTAGATTTTTCCCATTTGTGTCTTTTTCTAATACTTCCTTCTTCAATAGACTCTAAGAAGCAGCACAAAGCCTGTCATTTAAGCCTTTCTAACATGGAAACTTCCCAGATAACACGCTTCCTTAATGAAAAGAAGAATTTCAGCAGACTTCCTGTTCCACTTACCAACCAGTGCAGAAAGAGTGAACAGGTTCATGTCTTCCACCTTCAAGTCTACCTTCCACAGTAAGGTCACAGATTCCCCAAGTGAAGATTTCCTAGAGACAGCTGACTTTTCAGATTGTGGAATCACCAAGGAGAGGATTCGAGACAGACACTGGGCACAGATGTCTGATATTTCTACCTGAAGTCCTCGAATAGTACAGTCAAGAAAGAGAGTATTGGATTGAGTGCTGGACAAGCCCAGGGGCTGGTTATAACTTCCCTAGAAAAAAAGGAAACCTATTGAAACAATGCAGATGCAGTCAGAATACCCTGATGCAGCACCCACACCATGAGCACACTCAATACTCAGAAGCATGTTGGGACAGGGAGCTCTGCGGACCCTTACACCACAGCATCCACCTACCTGTAGTGTGAAGGAGTCCAGAACAAGTGCTTCACCCCAAACATGCATATTAGGTGGATGTGGTGCCCGCTGAATGTGGGAGTCACTGCCCACACGCCAGCAGAGATGATCTACAGTTAGGACTGCCCGCTGATGGATACTCTGTGGCCGGAGGTGCTGGTAGTCTGAAACACATGGTAAAGAGGTAGTCAATTTAGGTACTGTGGCCATGAAATAGACATAGCTATAACCAAAGGGCAAATCCTCATCCCCTTCCCATCCCTGAGCCTTACCCAGGGAGATGGAATTGAACCCCAAAGCAAAAGGTGGTGTATCTCCAAGCTGAATGGAAATGCTGACATTGGAGACTGAGGTGCTGAAGATAATGGGAGCCAGGATCTGAGGGAAGGTTCTACACAAGGATAAGACTGACATCATTATAACAGCCACTTCCTGTCAAGGAACAGTTCTCAAAGTTGCTGACAGTTTAGTTTTGCCATAAATCTTCGGCCTGGCAACAGCTACAATTGAAGGAACACCAGAAAGATATGAAGACAAAGTTTTAAAAAGTCAAAATTACAAAATTTACACATTGATAGCCAAATATAATAAATATAGGCAACATTGCACAGTTCTTCCTTGTAACAAAAAGCATCACTTACAAATCACTTTCTGTGTACAGAACAACACAAACACTACACAAACAAAAACTGTTCTGCAAATCTGACAGCACACCTTATAGCCCAAGGCAGGTGAGATGCTGTTTCTCACCTCAGCTGTGCTTCTCTTATAAGTAAGGCACTGTGCTGGGTACTGAGAATGAAAACATGAAAATGGTATCCTCGTACCAACAAAGGATATAATCCCTGTAACAGGGAAGATATATACAACAGGTTTGCTTCTGAAATGAAGATGTAGGGAACTCAGACAAATATATATTTAACACAAGATGCCACTTTGAATAAGAAGAATACACCTGATAAGAGGACCTAAAATTCACCTTTTCTTCCTTTGTTTAAGATCAGGTGAGCTAGCTCCTTGGGTCTCCAGCGCTAGCATAAGCAGCCAGTGAGAGAATTCCTGGTGTCGGTAATGAATGATACAGGTGTTCAGAACTAGAGAAGCTGAGAGGTCGATGGTGGTTACCTGGGAATGAGAAGACCCCAGTGTGGGCTTTACTCCCAGAACTGGTCATGCAACGTGAAGAGAGCAGACAAAGATCCTTCGCAGCCTACCTGCACATTAGCCTTGAGGGAGTTGAGGCAGACAATCCGTTGGCGACTCTGGGACAGCAACAACCCATCTGTAAGAAGCCAAAGCCAGATGAGGGAAAGCCACAGGGAAGCCACAACGTATAACTAGGAAATAGACAAGTGCAGGCAGAAGACGAAGACATTGCCATCAGCACTTTGAGTCAGGGTTATTTTCTCATCTTCTCTCCTTCCACCCACAGTGATATGACATCTCCTCCACAGTGATATTAAACCAGGTAGTGCACTAACACAGAATGCCTGGTCCTCCTGTCTGTTAGTACCAGTAACCCCTTCCACGAACCTTCTAACAGGAGTTCAGTGCTCATCTGTGCCATATCATAGTTCGCTGTGAAGCTTCGAAGGGGCAGTTGATCCTCATCACGGTGGTAGAGGAAATGCAGCAGCTTCAGTGTCCAAGTCAAGTGCCTGGACCAGAGACAGAGTTCACATCAGAAGCAGCTGGCAGGCCTTTCCTCCTTGCTCTCCAGACAGGCTCAGTGAATACTAAGACTAGCTGTGGGCTCCAGCAGACACACCATCACCCCACAGTCTGGGTGGGACCTTACCGTTTCTGACTGTTCATAGACAGCACCACACTTGTGTTCTCCATCTTCACCTCGACTTGGTCTGGCAGCCGCTGGAGGATGTACAGGCCAGGAAGAGTTGGTTCAGCAAAGTTCTCAGTCAAATCTGGAAATAGGAATAAATAATATCCATAAGAACCTGACAGTCCTTAACACTCTCAGATCCTCCCAGCCCTGCCCCTCTTCAGTCATATCCTCATACACATAGGAAGGTAAAAAGCTAAGCTAAGCAAATGCCTAAGTGGGCACAAGGCCCAAAACATCACAGACCCAGGTGCCTGATATACTTCCTTTCTCAGACTCTAGTAGCACAAACAGTAAGGTGGATAGTTAGGTATAATGGAGAGAATATGGACTTGACTGTCAAGTAATTTACATTCACTTTCGCTAAATATAAGACATCAGCCAAGTCAGCTAACATGATTATTCTAGGCTTGTTTCCTTATTTGTGAAATGAAGAAAAGATAGTAAAAACATACATAAAACACAGAGTGCTAACCACAGTAAGTAACCACTAGATGTAGGTTCTTTGACTCAGAACAAGGAAATGCCTAGTTCCTCTTCCTCTGCCTAGTCAAAGGTCATAGTGTCTAATGACTCACACGTCAACAAGTAGTGAAGCCACTGGTTTTTCTACTTCCAAAATAATCCCCAAGACTACGGCAGACAAGAAATTCAATGACTGAGGCTTTACCTGAACAAGAAACAGATTTGGAAACCCGGCCTGGGGCATGACACAGTAGTTGGCTGTGGAAGAGGCCTTCATGTAGCTCAGCATGGAGTGTCCACACATCCACAGTGACGGCCTTCAGATGCCAGCTGCTGATGCCTACCTGCAGGCACAGGTCCAGGGCCAATGAGAGCTCCACCAGGCATGTATCCTCCTGTGAAGGCAGTTTTACAGTTTTAGGTCGAATTGGATTGGTCTGGAGCTAGTATGGTAGTTCACACCTATAATCCTAATACTGAAGAGACTGAAGCAGGAGGCCCACCATGAGTTTCAAAGCCAGACTGGGTTACATATCAGGCCAGCCATAGCTACACATGACAAAACAGTCTCCCATAAAACAAACAAAGCTATAATGGTTAGGAATACTGGTTGGGCACTGCCTTGGAAAAAAACCTTAAAGGTACAGAATCTAAAGTACTCTAAGGTCCTTTATATCCATGCTCAAGAGGCTATGAAACATTAGAATAACCATGACGTACTCACCAGCTGACCACTCTTCAGGACTTTGCTATTGATCTTTGATAGGTTCACTTTACAGATGAGACTGAGAAAGAAAAAAAAAATTAAAAGGATTTAATCCAGGGATGGTGGCATACCTCTTGAATCCTAGCATCAAGAAGCAAAGGCATGGGGCTGGAAGGATAGCTCAGTGGTTAAGAGCACCAACTACTCTTCCAGAGGTCCTGAGTTCAAATCCCAGCAACCACATGGTGGCTCACAACCACCTGTAATGGGATCTGATGCCTTCTTCTGGTGTTCCTGAAGACAGCTACAGTGTACTCACATAAAATAAACAAATACATACATACATACATAAATACATACATACATCTTTAAAAATAAAAAATGCAAAGGCATGTAGGTTTCTCTGAGTTCAAAGACAGTCTAATCTACATATAGATTTAAGACATCCACAGCTTTATAGTGAGACTGTTTCAAAAACCAAACAAAAAACTCTTGACCCTCTTTCCTTACTATCTCTAATTAATCTGTTGGGTAGAAAAAAACAGGGCAAAGAAAATAGCCAGTCTTGGCTTCTCCTCAAGACTGCACAGAATGAGAACCCAACACGGAGAAGAGAAGGCTTCAACATTCGATTTCTCTAAAGCAACTCCAAACAGGGATACTACCTGCCTCTTCTATCTACTGCTCACCTCTTCCCATCACTGTCCAAAAGAAATCTGCTTCTACTGATCTGGATGTGCCACAAGGACTCAGAAGTAGCCACCTTAAGAACCATGATGTTTATGGCATCTACATGAATGGAGAATAGCTGGAAGGAATAATAAAGATAAGCAATCATTAATACAAAGGCATCACTCTCCCTTTCCAGCAGAGAAAGGAAGTTCTTAGCTTTTATCCCTCCAGATAGTAAAATGACCCCCCTTCCCACCTCCCCAGTCCAAAGCCACCCAACCATCCCTGAAATGCAGTTGAAAATAGCAGAAGTGGGGCCCTCAAGAGGGCTCATTGAATAAGAGCTCTGGCTGCTTTTCCTGAGAACTCGGGTTCAATTCCCAAACCGCACAGAGCAGCTCACAAGTGCCTGTAACTCCAGCTCCGGGGATCCAACACTCTCTGCCTGCCTCTTTGGTCTCTGCACGAGTGCATGTGCACAGACACGCAAATAAAAATATTTAACTTTTAAAAAGAATAGTAAAAGCAGTCTCACTTGGCAGAAGACCTTCAGCAAGGCTGGGCTGAGGGACAGTTCCTTTTGCTCCACCTCTGTGTTCTGAGAGAATGGGGCAGACAGGCCAGAAACCTTCTGTAGGTCTGTCCGGATACGCACTTCTCCAAAGCACAATGCCACATAGTGTCTGCCCAGAAGAGAAGCCTCATTGTCATCTGGTCCATCCCTTTCAGAGCAATCTCCTTCCCTCCCTCACACTCACTCCCAGACCTGTGATAGCTCAAATAACAGAGGAAGTTGTTTTCAGCATGTCTCACAAAACAGCACTTGGACTAATAGGAGACTCCAACAAGAACGTCCTCCCACCTTGACTAATATGTTTCCATACAAGAATTTCATTGTCAAAACTCAACCCCAGCCGGGCAGTGGTGATGCACGCCTTTAATCTTAGCACTTGGGAGGCAGCGACAGGTGGATTTCTGAGTTTGAGAGTTCGAGGCTAGCCTGGTCTACAGTGTGAGTTCCAAGGCAGCCAGGGCTACACAGATAAACCCTGTCTGGAAAATCCAAAACAAAACAAAAACAAAAAACCAAAAAAACCAACTCAACCTTAAAACATTCCTCAAGGGCAGAATAAGGACACAGAGTACTCACGGCAGATCATGGCTAAGGAGTTTGCTGGAAATCCACAAGTTGTCAATTTCCTAAAATAACAGGAAAGACAGCTGTGTACCTGGTTGCTAGGAAGTCAATGATGGGCAGGTTTATGAACCAGCAATGGTCCTGAGTCCCAGGAGAAGGGAGTTCTATTGGCCCTCCAGCCAAATATACCCCGTCTTCTTTCCCTGGCTTCTCTGACTGGCACTGGCTACCCTGCTCCTCGTGATAATGCTGGCTGGATTTGCTTAGCAGTTCTCTTTTTAAGAACATGTTGCCACCCTATTTCCTCTTTTAAATTAGAAGAGTGACTTTGCTGTTTCCTGTTATCTTTCGTTTCTTCCATACCCCATGGAAGAAACTTTGTGCCATTTGTTTGGTACTAGATACTAACAAGGACCCAGCAGATACCAGGCTCTTCCACTGAACCACTACTCCAACTCATTTTAATTTTGAGAGAAGCACTCACTACGTTGCCCAGGCAGACCTTGAACTTATAATTCTCCTGCCTTGGCCTCTTGAGAAGCAAGGATTAAAGATGTTTATACCACCAGATCTGGTCCCATAAACACTTGAAACAATTTCCATCAATAGCAGGGTCCTCCAAGTAGCCCCTAAGAGCCTCTTGACAAAAAAAAAAAAAAAAAAAAGTGTAGTTACCTAGGAAAACTAACACACATACTCCCCCACTTCTCTCATTCATTCTCTCTCTCTCTCTCTCTCTCTCTCTCTCTCTCTCTCTCCCTCTCCCTCTCCCTCTCTCTCTCTGTGTGTGTGTATATGTGTGTGTGTGTGTGTGTGTGTGTGTGTGTGTGTGTGTGTGTGTGTGAGTGCAATTCCCGGAACTCACCACCGTCTGCTGGTGCTGCTGAAACTTAAGACTGACATTTTGGATCCAAAAAAATCTGAAGGAGCCAATCTTTAGCTCTGCCTGCAACTTGCGCTGACACCACCTGGTGGCCAACCGGACCACAAGCCACCTGCATAAAAACCAGTTGGATTATAAGACCCTCTCCCCTGTTTGATTCTAGAAATACCTTGCAAAGATTGGTATCCTGAAGCCGGGTTTTTCTTAGGAACTTCACGATTTTCCTAAAATATTTCTCTGTCATACTCATTTAGGCACAACAACCAGGACCACGGGTCCCTAAATTCAAACAAAACTAGGCAAATGAAACTCACCCTCTAAAAGAGGTCAAAAAAAGAAAAAAGCCAAGAAACCCTCAAATCTTTAGGAACCCAAAGTAAAAAAGAGGTTCTCAAAAAGCAGTCAAATGAAGGCAGCAGTGTTAAATACGTCATCGCATACTCCCTAGAGG
The DNA here is from genome assembly GCF_947179515.1 of Apodemus sylvaticus. Lineage (NCBI taxonomy): Eukaryota > Metazoa > Chordata > Mammalia > Rodentia > Muridae > Apodemus > Apodemus sylvaticus. The sequence goes on from NC_067481.1 coordinate 45,476,305, forward strand.
GTCCCTGTCTGCGTCCCCACCCTGCAGACGTTTGCAAGAAGGCAGAGGTCACTGTCGGAACTGCTCAAATACCGCTCTGCCCTAGACAGCCAGTCCTCCTGACCTCTCTCCTGGGCGCGGCTGCAGGTGCCCTTCGCAATCTGGGAAGAGGACATTGAGGGAGAATGGAGCAGGAAAGGGAGACCACCGCGGGAGGCCCCCTTCCTCACACTCCTATACTCAGTTCCAGAACTGTGTGCATTGCTTCGGGCCCAGCCTGATGCTTCAGCGTCCCTGCCCCCACCTCGCCTTCCCTCACCTCAGCTGAGCGCCCAATCCTGCTCGCGCCCCCTCCTGCTGCCACCCCCTCCGCCTAAGGCGCCCGACCAACCCGCGCCTCTCTAGCCCGTCTTCCTCATCCCCCGCCGTGTGGCTAGAATCCCCTCACCGGCCTAGGAAGAGTGCGCTGAGCGCAACCAGCAGCAAGACCAACAGCGCGGAGAGAAACAGAGGCATTTAGGTCCGGGTCCGGCCCGGCCTGGCCCAGACCCCCGCCATGCCGGGCCCCGACGCCGGAACCGCACAGCGCCGCGGCGGGCTTGGCCGGGCACGCACACGCAGGGCGAGGAAGCGTTGGTGCGCGCGCGCGTATCTCCGCCCCGGAGGCTCTTCGACCAGCCGGATGTCTCCCTCCGCGGCCCGCCCCGCGCGCGCGTGCGCGAGCGCTGAGGGCCGACCAGCCACTGGCGCCGAGTGGAGGTGTGGCTCAGAAGAGGAAGGGCGGGCGGGCGGGGCGGGGCGGGACGGGGCGCGAACGCGCTGACCTGCGCGCTACGCCTAGGGCGCAGCCTGCCGGGTACACTGCGGAGCTCCGGGTTCGCGCATTGGGCGGGGGTCGGAGTCTGCCCCGGCTTGCCGGGCGGTGAGCCGGATGTCTCGTTTCCACCTCTTTGAGGTTCCACTTCCAAAACGCATTCCCTAAGGCCATTAAGAGCCGGCCATAGAGCCTGTTATGGGAGCAGATCAAAGTTAGGTGTCTGTAGGTCAGAAGTGATCCTGTCTGCAAAAGATTGCAGAGGAAATCAAGAGGGAATTCAGAGACCTCAGCTATCATCTCACCCACAAGGAAACCTACTTTGTTTACTGTCCGAATGCTGTTCAAGATAGTATCTTCTAACATCCTTTGCGCGGAGAGCCATTCTGTACAATTTATTAAACTTTTAGGTCTGTGCGATTGTGTATAGCACCACCAAGAACTGGTGAAATATAGAAGTAGTGAATATTGTTCTATTCTTTACAGATCTGGGAAGCAACTTTAATTATGTGAAATACAGAATTCAAGGTCAAATCAGGCCAGAGTGAATTTTGCTTTCTTCATTGTTAAATGAAGGAAGTAGATAAGGTCTGTTATGATTATTCTCGTGAGTCAGTGTCTGACTAATGACTTACTAACACAGTACCAGATAAAGAAATCCAAATGGTTCCATGGTATTATATAGTATGTTGTGGTCTTGGTTCTCAGGTCCTAATCTGCATATGATTCTTCCAGATTTTACTCAGAATTTCTCTCTTGGCCACTTCAAATAACTTCAGGGCCTGTAAGATGGCTCTACAAGTAAAGGCACCTGCTGGCAGGCCTGAGGACTTGATTTCCATCCTTAAAATTCACAAATTGTCCTCTCACCTTCACACACCAGTTCATCTTAAATATCTGTAGCCTTTTATTCAAGTGTGGTTTCTCAATGTTCAGGGAGGGTTCAAGAACTCAATCTAAGTCAAGGAGAGGCATCACAACACATTTCTGTACTCCAATTCATCTTTTGGGGGTTGCTCTGCACTCACTAGGGCTGGCAGAATAACAGCCTAACTGAGGCAAGAAGGAAATCAGCTTCACTATGACTCAGTAGCTGGTTTTGGTAGAGACTTCTAGAGTCTGGAGTCTGACACCGGGCAGTTTATTTTAGGCATATTTAAACAGTTTAATTGGGGGGTGGGGGTTCTGATGGTACTTAACCCTGTGTGTGCAACAAAACTTAAAAGACATATTTACATCCAAAAGATGGATTCTATTGTCTAAGAAACAGTGTTCGATATGAGGGTCTAGGAGGAATGAGATAAACATAAGAGACTGTGGGGTTAGAGTGCTACAATAGCACGGTGGTTATCTAGGATGTTAGAAAGTACAAGGGACCCCTTCCTTAAGGACAGGCTCGGGCTGGAGAGATGGTTCAGTGGTAAAGAGCACTGACTGTTCTTCTAGTGGTTCTGAGTTCAATTCCCAGCAACTACATGGTGGCTTGCACCCATCTGTAATGGGATCTGATGCCCTCTTCTGGTGTGTCTGAAGATAGCTATAGTACACTCAATCAATCAATCAATCAATCAATAAAATAACCTGACCTAGAAACAATGGTCAAGATAAAGGTCTAGAGAGGAACGGTTGGGATAAGCATAGCAGTCTATGGAATTCTGGTGTGGCCTGGCCCTACAGGTTACCAGGCTATCAATGACAAGCATTCCTGGATTTCTGGGTGGAAAACAGGTATATGTCTGTCTCCTCTGTTAAGTAGACAACTCTGCATGTTTAAACATTCCAGTTTCCCTAGTGCTTATCTGTAGGCACAAGAACCTTGTGCTCTCCACACATCTTATTCAATCTGTTCCCTCAGCTAAAATGGCTATGCTATCAATTCCTTTCTTCTCTCTTCACTCTGAGCTAACTTGCAGTTTGAAATGGTTTTTTTTTCTTTTTTCCCTTTTTTTTTTCTTTTTTTCTTTTTGACAGGTCTCAGTATGTAGCCCTAGCTATCCAAGAACTTGATATGTAAACCAGTCTGGCTTCAGACTTGTACTCCTACCAGTGCCTCCTGAGTGCTGGGATTACACCCATGAACCACCATGGCCCATTATTTTTGAGTCAGGTTCTCCCTATGCAGCTCAAACTGGCCTGGAACTCAAAATCCTCCAGTCTCAGCCACCTAAGTACTAGGATTACCTTTGAAATAGCTGATTAATTTCTCCCAGCAAAAAGTCACTCCAAGGGGCTGGAGAGATGGCTCAGCAGTTGAGTTCCACAGAACTGATTATCTGCAAATAGTCCATATCAACAACTTAAAGCAAATATTTCTAAAATTAAAAATTTGTAGAGGGGCTGGAGACTTGGCTCAGTGGTTTAGAGCATTGGCTGTTCTTCCAGGGGAAACAGGTTCAATTCTCAACACCCACATGGCAGCACACAATTGTCTATAACTCAAGTTCCAATGGATCTGACTCCTTCACACAGATATATGTATATGGTGAATACCAAATATACATAAAAATTTTTTTAAAAAGCTTGTAGTAACTTGCATGTGGTAGTAAGTACCTTTAATCCCCGCACACAGGAGTCTGAAGATTTTTGTGGTTTTGAGGATAGCCTGGTTTCATAGGAGTTTCAGACCAGCCAGAGAGCAATATACACCCATCTGTCTGTCTGTCTGTCTCTCACACACACACACAAAACCAGAGATAGAGAAATGGCTCAGTGATTAGGAGACTGGTTGATCTTCCAGCAGACCCATTTTAATTTCCAGCACATAGCTCACAACCATCTGTAACTCCAGTCCCAGGGGTCCAATGCCTTCTTCTGGCCACTTTGGGCATACACATTGCAATCACTGAAATTCCACCAGATGGCAGTCACTCCTGTTCACCACTGCCCAGCCTAAGAATGTAGAAACAAACCAGAATTAACTGGAATAAGAAAGGAGGAAGTGAGTTGGCAGAGGAAGGACAAACAAAGCCTTAAAAAAGGAAGAAGCTGGCTTCCAAGAGCTAAACATACTGTGGTGCAAGTAAGAAAGAACCTACTGTTTCCGGAATGCAGTGGCTACTCAGTTTTTCTCTTCCACATAGTTGAAAGTGTATCTACCCTGTGAAAATTAAATGAAGGGCTATCAGATGGTGTCTAGATTAACAGTGAATTAGTGTTGGTTCTGGTAACCCTAAGTCCTTTTCTCATCTATATAACAGTTCCTCAGAAAGACAGGCCATCAGCTAGACACTATGTTGAACTCTGTGACAGTCTTCCTTACACACAGTCAAAATTTAATAAGGACGTGCTGGAAAAGAATTGAAGGCACAAGCCGGGTGTGGTGGCGCACGCCTGTAATCCCAGCACTTGGGAGGCAGAGGCAGGTGGATCTCTGAGTTCGAGGCCAGCCTGGTCTACAGAGTGACTTCCAGGACAGCCAGGACTACACAGAGAAACCCTGTCTCGAAAAACCAAAAAAAAAAAAAAAAGAATTGAAGGCACAGAGAGAAAAGGGTTATATGGAAATAAACCTCTTAAAATGGCCAGCAGTGAAGATTCCCAGCACCTTGAAAGTCTTAGGGAGCTGGAGAGATGGCTCAGTGGACAGGAGCACTGGCTCCTCTTCTAGAGGTCCTGAGTTCAATTCCCAGCAACCACATGGTGGCTCACAACCATCTGTAATGGGATCCGATGCTCCTTTCTAGTGTGTCTGAAGACAGCTACAGTGTACTCATATACATAAAATAAATAAATCTTTAAAAAAAGAAAAGAATGTCTTAGGACTTGAGAATTAAGTAGGCAAACCACGAAATAGCCTGCTTAATAAATGACCACACAATGAATAAGTCTTTTTTTATTTTTTATGTTTTATTCATCATTTTGGAGAAAGACAAAAAGGGAGAAATCACAAGTTAACAATCCATGATGCCAAGCTCCCGTGAAGTTAAACTTCCCAGCTAAGACAGGCAAGTTCCTCAACTTCTTTTACCAGCATGAACGAAGGCATCTCTGCCTTCACAGATGAGTCCTCTCCTGAGAACTGACTAAATCTGGGAGAGCAACCAATTCAAGTGTGAAGGGCTGCAAGTCCAGACACAGTGCGCTCAGAGGAACTGGAGCAGGGATCCCACCGTGAAGCAGCAGCAGATGTCTACAAACACTGTGTGGCGACAGTGGCTCAGAGGATTTAGAGTTACAGCTCTGCATGATGGGCCTCTGCCCTCAGCAACTCACTGGGCTTCATGAAAATGCCTTCCATGGCCTTCCAGTAGTTGTTCTGACTTGGCTGGGCCATACCATGTACCTCTTTTTGTCCACTTATGGGTCTACCATACTGTTCTCCTGTGACAGACAGCAATACGTCGGTAGAAGAATGTTTGAACCTCACTTCACCGTCTCTCACCCAGTAAGGTCCATTACAGAGTACTGTCCAGTCATCCAGATAGTCACCCTCACCTTCTTCGCCAAAGGCACTCACTTCCTAAAAAACAAAAAATGGCAACATTAACGTGTGGTCAGGTCTGAAGAGTGAAGGAACAGAACCCAGAGTGGCAGAGCACACCCAGAGTCGTATTAGAAAAGTGGAGATAGGAGGACCAGGAGGTCAAGACCAATCAGGACCAGGAGGTCAGGGCAACATAGGCAGCTTGAGGCTAGCGTAGGCTAGAAGGGATCTTGCCTCCAAATAAATAAGGAGTGAGTGAGAAGAAAAATAAAATTACCCAAAAGAAACAGAATTGAGAGAGAGAGAGAAGGTTTGGAGAGAGAAGAAAAAAAAGAATCAGAATTGGGACTTTCTAGTGTTAATGCACAAATATTTGTGCTCTTGTTGTTTTGAGACAGGATTTCTCTGTGTAGCCCAGGCTGTCCTTGGACTCAGAGATCTGTCTGCCTCTGGCTCCTGAGTGATGGAATTAAAGGCGTGCACCCCAATACCCAGCTTGTTGAACATTTTTTTCTACATGACATAAACTGTGGGGGAATAAAAAGACACAAATGGTACAAAAGAGAATGAGCTGTCTCAGATTATGACCCAAGCACAAAGTTTTGCATTAATACCATGTTATCTGTTTTTTCTATTGTTTGCCAACATATCGTATGTTTTAAACATTACTTATGTGCATGACACAAGGCATGACATGCATGCGGAGGCCAAATGACAACTTATGGAGTTGGTTCTCCTTTCATACAGTAGGTACAAGGTCAAAGAACTCAGGTCAACAGGTGTCTTTACTAACTAAGCCATCTCGCTGGTGGCCCTAGATTTTCTGTTGCTAGAGACACGGTCTTGTTCAGTTGTCCAAGATGGCAGAGTCCGTGTGGGCTCAAGCATTCTTCCTTTTGAGCAGCAGAGCCCGCAGATACACACTATTGCATTTGGTCTTCGAAAAAACCCCACCATTTATTTTAACTTTTGGGGAGGGGATAAGCATACACTTCTTTCAGGGGAGACAGCACCCTCACAGACATACATGCAGGCAAAACACCAATGCACATGGAGTAAAAATAAAACAAAAACAAAAAAGCAGACCACAGGGCTGGAGAGATGGCTCAGTGGTTAAGAGCACTGATTGCTCTTCCAGGGTTCTTGAGTTCAATTTCTAGTAACCACCTGGTGGCTCACAACCATCTCTAATGGGATCTTATACATAAAATTAAAAAAAAAAACTTTTTAAAATGTTTTTCCCCTCTTCTAGAGTGTTTGAAGATAGCTACAGTGTACCTATGTATAATAAATAAAATAAATCTTTAAAAAAAAAAAAACAAACTCAGAGCCCGTGCTCCTCTTCCAGAGGACCCAGGCCTGATAACCAGCACCCACGGCCATCACAACCATCTGTAACTCCAGCTCCAGGGGATCTGACACCCACTTCTGGCCTCCAAGGGCACTGTGCACACAACATAGTGCACAACTGTATGTCTAGGCAAAACACTCAAACACATAAAGATAAAAAATAGTTCTAGTCAGGCCTCATGAGGTACACCTATACTTTTAAAACTTAACAGGCTGAGGTAGGAGGAATGCCTTGAGCTCAAGGCCGACCAGAGCTGCATGGTGAGTCCAAAGCTAGCACAGAGAAACCCTGTCTTGAATAAATAGTTGCATGCATACACACCACAGACAGGCTGGAGTGGTTCTTGAGCTGCATGAAGCCCTGGCTTTGGTCCCTAGCATGGCCCCATGGTGGCACATGCTTATGATCCATGGACTTGGGAAGCATAGTCAAGAGTTTCAAGAGCTGAGGACCAGCAAAGAGTTACAGTGAGTGTGAAGCTAGTCCTGGCTATATAAGACCTTGTCTCAAATAAACATAATCCAACCTGGCGCGTGTGGTGGCCTACAGTCAGAAAGTTATTTGTTACTACTTCATGGACTTAAGATTTATTTATTTTGGCCGGACAATGGTGCTGCATGCCTTTAACCCCAGCACTTGGGGAGCAGAGGCAGGTGGATTTCTGAGTTCGAGGCCAACCTGGTCTACAGAGTAAGTTCCAGGTCAGCCAGGGCTAGACAGAGAAGCCCTGTCTCAAAAAACAAAACAAAACAAAACAAAAGATGTATTTATTTTATGTGAGTACACTGTACACTGTAGCTGTTTTCAGACACACCAGAAGAGGGCATCAGATCCCATTCAAGATAGTTGTAAACCACCATGTGGTTGCTGGGATTTGAACTCAGGACCTCTGAAAGAGCAGACTCAGCACTGAGCCATCTCTCCATCCCTTGTTACTACTTCATAACTGTAATTTTGCTATTGTTTTAAATAATAATGTAAAAATCTGTGGATTCTGATGTTCTTAGGTGACCCTGTAAAGGGTCATTTGATACCTCCAAAGAGATCATAACCTCCAAAGAGAACCACTGCTCTAGACCATCTGTGACTGACTACACAGTGAGACTCTGTCTCAAAAATAAAACAAGCCAGGCAGTGGTGGCGCACGCCTTTAATCCCAGCACTTGAGAGGCAGAGGCAGGTGGATTTCTGAGTTCGAGGCCATCCTGGTCTACAGAGTGAGTTCCAGGACAGCCAGGGCTACACAGAGAAACCCTGTCTTGAAAAAAACCAAAAAAAATAAAACAAACCAGTAATTTTATTTTGTTGTTTTTATGTATAAAAGTATTTGCCTACAAGTATGTTGCTGTATCTCTAATGTGCCTGGTGTCCAAAGGAAGCCAGAAGTGAGCATTTGATTCCCTGGAACTGGAATTATAATCGTGAACTCCCATGTGGGAATCGAACCTGGATCCTCTAGAAGAGCAGCCAGTGCTCATAACTGCTGAGCCATCAATTCAGCCCTGCAAACTCTTTATTGTACAAACTTACTGGTATTTTAATGTATCCTAATCGGTCTTCTCTGTTTTTTCACTTTGGATGTAAAGTCTCCATTCTGACCTGAAACAATTTTCTTCATACTTTTTAAAAAAAGATTTACTTATTATTTATGAGTACATTGTAGCTGTCTACAGATACATCAGAAAAGGGCATGAGATCCCATTACAGATGGTTGTGAGCCACCATGTGGTTGCTGGGAATTGAACTCAGGACCTCTGGAAGAGCAGTCGGTGCTCTTAACCACTGAGCCATCTCTCCAGCCCCCAACTTTCTTCACACTTATGAGACAGAATCATTTCTCCAAGTCTGCAGAAAAGAGAATGTCTTACCTAGAAAGGAAAGGATTAATGTGGTCCTTATAGCAGCACATATATTAAAATTGGATGATAAAGGTCCCTGCTCAAGGAGGACACACAAGTTTGTGAAGTGCCTCATATTTAGGAAGGAAAGAAGGAAGGAAGGAAGGAAGGAGGGAGGGAAGGAAGGAAGGAAGGAAGGAAGGAAGGAAGGAAGGAAGGAAGGAAGGAAGGAAGGAGCTAAGAAACCAGACAATAACAAAGCCGGGCAGAGCAGGAATACCGCCTCACCTGGTTTCCAGAGAGTGGTGACGTGAAATGGTGGCTGTGCAGGTTTCGACCTGTGTTGATGTGTGTGAGCCGGATGGGCTGCCCGCATTTGATTGGGGTTCCCCTTTCACACACTGTGGCCGTCTTCCCCCGTATCCTCCAGTAACTGTTGCTGTCATCCACAGAGGTCACACCTGTCACTGACTGTTGCCCACTACCTGCAGGCAAAAAACAAAGGCAAGGCAGAGAGGAGAGGCATTCTGGGGATGCTCAACACCATGACAAGCCGTTTGCGCCTGATGGGAGCAACCAAGGACCCATCCGCTGTCTGTAAAGCTTCTGCCAAGCTTGCATGGCGTTTGAGAAAACCCCCATCTATACCATCTCTAGATATTAAGGATCCTGACATTTCATTCTTTTTCAAAAAGATTTATTTATTTATTTTTTGTATATAAGTACACTGCAGCTATCTTCAGATACACCAGAAGAGGGCATCAGATCCCTTTCCAGATGGTTATGAGCCACCATGTGGTTGGTGGGAATTGAATTCAGGACCTCTGTAAGGGCAGTCAGTGCTCTTACCTGCTGAGCCATCTCTCCAGCCCCTGACATTTTACTCTTAAACAATGGCTGTTGTGGAACAGCAGTCATAACTGAACTAAGAACACAAGAACACTGAGTTGAAGCATACTGAATGGTATGAGATAGATATGTCCTGCAAGAGAGCCATCTATGAATTTTCATTACATCTTTAAGGCCTTGAACAAGCATATGAATTCGACCCTCTGTGGCTGTGATGATTTCAGCAAAATCATGAGACAAGATGCTAAACAGCCAGAGGATGGAAACAAACAGGTTTTAGGTCTAGTGTTGTGTGCAGAGAACTTGGCATCATTGGCTACCTTCTAAAGATACTGGATACTTAGATACTACTTACTCCTCCTGCAGGGGATTCTGGGATTGCAAGAAAGGTTAGCAGAGGAGTACCAGCAAATGTGCCTGACTCCAGAAGGCTGTGTCTGAATAGTTGGAGGTCCATCACGGGAGGAGGGGACCACAGAGAAGAGGGACTGACCAAAGCAGCTGTCACTGTGACTGCCAATGGCGACTTTATCTCCCACCAAGGTCCAACCACGATGGGGGACCCCTCCACCATGAATCACAGCTTTTGTGGTGATCTGAGATCACCCACAGGCCCATCAGTTAGCCTTCCTCTGATGGAAGGGTACCCATGCTAGGTATGTCCTGTACAGGAAGGAGATGCCTAACTGAGGAAGGCCCTGGATATTGTTGGCAAACACCAGACTTTCTTTTCCTTGAATGAGGTCTGGTAAAATTGAGTAGTAGCCTATGAGCTTTCTGTTCCCTTTCTCCACTAACCATAGCTAATAATACAACTAATTAAACTGATAAAAGAAAGGCTAAGGGAGCTCAACCTGACTCCCTCCTCTATTGGGGCCAAGGATGTAACTGTCACAAATGGTATGGAGGGGAGGAAACATCTGTTTGGGAATATTTTAATTCCACAACACTGAAATTTAAAACATACCCAATGTGTTTACGTACTGTAGACTAGTACGCTTAAACGTGTGAAAGGACAGTGAGATACCCCAGGGGCCAAGGCACCTGCTGCCTAAGTCCCAGCCTAAGTTCAACCCCAGAGCCACAGAGTAGAAAGAAAATGACTCCTGCCAACTGTTTTCTAGTTACCAGGCCCGATTTCTTGAGTTCCACCTTCAGAACCCACATAATAAATATGGGCATTGCAGACTGCGTTTGTAATCCCAGCACTGGGAAGGCGGGGCAAGCCAGCCTTGAGCTCACTGACCAGCCAGCCTAGCCACACTGGTGAACCCCAGGTCCTCGTGATAGGTCATGCTAGAAATATAGATTGGGGCCAGGGAGACAGCCTAGTATGGAAAAAGTATCAGCCATGCTAGATTAACAACCAAACGTCAATTTCCAGAACTCAGATAAAAAGTGTAAAAGGGAGTCAGGCACAGTGGCATGCGAGGCAGAGGCAGATGTCTGTGAGTTCCAGGACAGCTAGGGCTCTGTTGCACATACATTTTCTTGTTTTCAAACAGTGTCTCTCTCTATGTAGTCCTAGCTGTCCAAGAGCTCCATATGTAGACCAACCAGGCTGGCCTTGAACTCAGAGATCTGCCTACCTCTGCCTCCTGAGTGCTGGGGGTAATGGTGTGTGTCACCATGCCCACCCCATGCACAAATATTAAGTATAAACAGAGCGGGTGAATTGGATCTGTGGTTAAAGGTATTTGATGTTATACTTGAGTTCAATCCTGAAGATCTACATTAGGAGACAGCCAGCCCCAAGTTGTCCTTTGGCAAGTTAGGACTGTATAGTAAAACCTTGTCTCAAAAAGCCACGATAAGCCAGACGGTAGTGGTGCACACCTAAAGTCCCAGCACTCTGGGAGGCAGAGGCTGAGTTCAAGGCCAGCCTGGTCTACAGAGTGAGTTCCAGGACAGCCAGGGCTACAGAGAAACCCTGCCCCGAAAAAACTAAAAATCCAAAAACAAAACCCAAAAAAAGCCACAATAAAATATTCTTAGATCATATAAATTTGTAGCTATAACTTAGCTAATATAATTCTGCATGGTGAACATACTGAGTAAAATATGTAGCTGTAATTCTTAAAGGAAAATGTACTATTACCAGGTATTGGGCTATATAAAAGTAATTGGGGGATTTGCTCCGCCCCTTTTGCTCCCGAATAAGGACAAGGTGTTCCTTGGTCCATTCTAGTCCTTTTTGGTTCCTCAATAAATGACACGGGAACCTAATAAATGTGTTAAAAGGCTGCAGGTCCTATAACTGGGCAGAAAGCCATCTCTTCTACTAGCTAACTTAGCTACTTCCCAGCGTGTGGTTGTTCACCTGTGATCTGAGTCTCACTCAGGGTCACTCTGCTCCAAGGGTGTTCTCAAGGCCTCTCCTCCTGATCCCTCCATGTTGTCTCTTCCTTCCTCCCCCTCCCCCCATCATTCCTCTTTGGGATCCCCCGACTGGGATGGGAAGTCCTGCCTTCCCTCTCTCCCCCGCCCAGCTATTGGCTGAGTCAGCTATTAACCAATCAAAGGAAATGGAAAACAATTTTTACATAACACCGAAACTGGAAATGCCTAACCAGGCCAACTTCTGGGTGGCAACGAGATGTCAAGAGCTTAGAGATTAGCATCTGAATATATGGGGCACAAAAACCGATCCTCCCCCCCCCCAAGAGGGCTAATCCAAGTTCTTCCTTTGAATGATTCGGAATTTTTATTTTTTTGTTTTTCCGAGACAGGGTTTCTCTGTGTAGCCCTGCCTGTCCTGGAAGTTGTTCTGCACACTGGGTTGTCCTGGAATTAACTAATGCATTTTATTCTTAGAGAGCTACTGTTATTGTCCCCACCTTATACTGGAGTGTCATGAAGGGTGAGCAATATACCCAAAGTCATGGGGCTGTGACAGGGCTGATTGTAGAACACTTACCATTCCAACACACCCTGTCTAAAGGGCATCTTCTCCGTTCTATTTTCTGTCAAATTCTTCCAGTCTACTTACTCCAGTGATACTTCCCCTCCTAGATGGCCTTTCACTTCCAAAGCCCTGCCTGACGTCACCAAGTAACAAAACCTCAGGCTTTGAACTACTGATCTGGTGAATGGCCCAAGCAATCAGCCCCTCTCCCAGACTTATTCCACTCAACCCATGTCATTGTTACATCTTTTAAACTTTGTTTTTTCTTTTTTTTAATTTTTAATTTTTTGGTTTTTCGAGACAGGGTTTCTCTGTGTAGTCCAGGCTGTCCTGGAACTCACTCTGTAGACCAGGCTGGCCTCGAACTCAGAAATCTGCCTGCCTCTGCCTCCAAAGTGCTAGGATTAAAGGCGTGCGCCACCACTGCCAGGCTGTTTTACTTTTTATGTATTTTGCCTGTATGCATGTCTATACACTAGATGCATGCTTGTGCCATCAGGTCAGAAGGAGTCAGATCCCTTAGAACTAGAGTTAGGTAACCACCATGGGATGCTGGGAATGGAATGTGGATTCTTTGCAAAAGCATCAAATACTCTTTTTGTTTGTTTGTTTGTTTGTTTGTTTGTTTTTCGAGACAGGGTTTCTCCGCATAGCCCTGGCTGTCCTGGAACTCACTTTGTAGACCAGGCTGGCCTCGAACTCAGAAATCCACCTGCCTCTGCCTCCCAAGTGCTGGGATTAAAGGTGTGCGCCACCACTGCCCAGCTCAAATACTCTTTTTAATTTTATGAATGAGCATACTGACTGTAGTTGTCTTCAGACACACCAGAAGAGGGCAATGAATCCCATTACAGATTGTTGTGAACCACCATGAGGTTGCTGGGAATTGAACTTAGGACCTCTGGAAGAGTAGTCAGTGCTCTTAACCACTGAGCCATCTCTCCAGCTTTGATTGTCTCTTTAATTTTTCACTTTCTTTTCAATCCTTTACTTCCTCTAAAGACCTCCTTATACCTGGGAATGTCCAGAATTCTATTTGGTCTTTGATGTGTTCCTAAATACTTGGGGGTCCAGATGAGGTAATTTAAGTAACATCTGTTATAATTTTTCAGATTGAGAACCATATAGTTCATCCTGAGCAATCTGAATCACTTATGCATCTTCAACCATTATCTAGACAAGGATATTGTATCTGGGCTATAAATGGGCTCAGCTGGGAAAGGCACCTGACACCAAGTCTAACAATCTTAATTCAATCCCAGAAAGGAGAGAACAATGTTTTTCTCTGATCTCCACACTTGTATTGTTGCAAGCATGCATCTAAACACACACACACACACACACACACAATAAATGTTATTTAAAAAGACTAAAGCCAAAATAAAGAAAAAAAATTAAAGCCTTTAATTGTAGCACTTGAATCGTGTGAGTTCAAGAACAATCTGGTCTACATACTGAGTTCCAGGCCACAGAACATCTAGGACCAGAGAGACTGTCTCGAAAACAAACAAGTCAAAATTTTAAAAGATTTTCATATCTAACTTTGTATCACAGATTCTTCTCCTAAGGTTCAGAATGAACAAGTCTCACCCCTAGGGATTTGAGGTCCAGTAAGCGTCTCTCTAACTCCATTTTAACTTAGTAGATCCTGAGCAGGAAACATTAAATTAAAATGTAGTAAGCCTGAGTAAGTGAATGAGGTGGCTAGGAATATAAAGACTATATACTCCCTGGACTAAACTGGCAGAACAGGTTCTGAGAGTCGTGAACAGACTAACCATCTTAGAAGGTCACTTCCTTTCTAGCAAATATCATCATCAGTCATTCAAATTATCATGAGTACACCTCCTGTTCAACTTCATTACTTTTATTCCCCTCAGTGTGGAGGCAGAAGCCAGGGCCTTACAGTGTGCTTGGCAAATCCTCTAACACTGAGGTAATTTCCCAGCCTTTGAACTACTTTTGCTGTTGTTCGGAGACAGGTCCCACTATATAGGCTAGGGCTGATCATGAAGTCCCGATCCTCCTGCTTCAGCCTTTTTTTTTTTTTTTGGATTTGTTTTTTTTTTTTTTTTTTTTTTTGAGACAGGGTTTCTCTGTATAGCCCTGGCTGTCCTGGAACTCACTCTGTAGACCAGGCTGGCCTCGAACTCAGAAATCCGCCTGCCTCTGCCTCCCAGAGTGCTGGGATTACAGGCGTGCGCCACCAACACCGGGCATCTGCTTCAGCCTTTTGAGTACTTCAATTACAGATCGAGGCCACTACGCCTTGCCCATTCGTCTTGTTTTATTGTTTGATTCACTACTGGATTTCCTGTGTGTCTAGAACAATATTAGACATGCAAAAGGAGCTCTTTAAATCTAGGTCAAATGAATGAGCCCACAAATAACTGAGTATTTTAATTGCACATGATAAAAGGTAGACTATCCTCTGCAATGCCTGTCAACACTTCAATTCTTTTTTTAAAAAAATATTTATTTATTTTAGACATATGAGTACACCACCTTTGCTCTCTTCAAACACACCAGAAGAGGGCACCAGACCCCATGGTTGTGAGCCACCATGTGGTTGCTGGGAATTGAACTCAGGACCTCTGAAAGAGCAGTCGGTGCTCTTAACCGCTGAGCCATCTCTCCAGACCAATGCTTAAATTCTTTACAAGGAAATTATCGATAAGTCAGAGTGCCAAAAGGTATGAGCTAGAAAGAAGTGTAAGACAGTGGGCAATAATCAGAGTGAGCTCTTGAAGTTTTTTGGGTTTTTTTGGTTTTGGTTTTTTAGAGAAAGGATTTCTCTGTGTAGCCCTGGCTGTCCTGGAAAACTCACTCTGTAGACCAGCCTGGACTCTAACTCAGAAATCTGCCTGCCTCTGCTTCCCAAGTGCTGGGATCATAAGCTTGCACCACCACTGTCCACCCAACTTCTTGAAGTTTTAAAATCTGAGACTCAGCGTATGTTGTCTCTCTCTAAATGTCCCTCTCTCCAGCACAAAATTGTGGCAGCCCATGGACTCTGAAAGGTTTTGAAATTGCACAGATTTGGATTAAACCCTGTCTCCATCATTCACTAGCTGTAAAGCTTTGAGCAATATCTGAGTCTATTTATTCACCTAAGAAAATAACTTTCACCCGGCGGTGGTGGCGCACGCCCGTAATCCCAACACTCTGGGAGGCAGAGGCAGGCGGATTTCTGAGTTCGAGGCCAGCCTGGTCTACAGAGTGAGTTCCAGGACAGCCAGGGCTATACAGAGAAACCCTGTCTCGAAAAAACCAAATCCAAAAAACCAAAAAGAAAAAAAAAAGAAAAAAAAAGAAAAGAACTTTCGTATCTATCCTCGATAGATACAATGTTAAAGACTGGAAAGTATATATGTAACACGTTTGGCACATAGCTCATCAAACATTAGGAGTAAGTTTCCTTGGCAACTTGTCGTCCTCCTCAAGATCCTAAGGTACGTCTAACTTCCCAAGACCACGCCCTCAGAACCCGAGGCCCCGCCCCTTGCAGGCTCACCGGGCCTAGGCAGCCCACCCAAACCCAATTGGTCCCCCTCTGTACCTGACCCATAGCGCACGTCGTGAGAGTGTAGTCGGACATTGTGGCGAGTATTGAGTAGCTTCACCACGGAGCCGCAAGTAACGACTGCCATGTTGGACGCTCCCACAGCGCTCCACAAACCACCCAACAACAGAAGCGACAAGACAGCCATCCTAGATCAGAGAGCCCTAATCATCCAAGAAAATTAGGCCCGTCCCCGGAACCGGAAGCCGAGGATAGAACTACGCCAAGATGGAAGTGAAGACTCCTTAACCTGGATCTTTATGGTTCCTTTGGCTAGAGCGGCTTAAGGAACACGCTGGGCCAGGTGGCCTTCGGAAGCCCGCTTTGTTCTGGACGCTCTGTGGCCGCTGCACTCCTTATGTATCTGCAGTCAGCGTTCGCGGACTCGGAACCAAAGCCCTAGACACCGGAGGGGAAAAGCGAGCAGGAAATGACCCTCCCACTCCCAGTGACAGAGAGCCGGAGGTGACGTAGTACGTTAACGCAGCAGCGGCGACGGTGGTGGTGGCGGCGGCGGCTGCCGAGAGCCCTTGCGGTGGGTCCGGACTATCCTTTTACAGTCTCGGATCGGCGACTCCATTTTCTTCCGTGGGGGCTTAGCGCAGCATAGAAACAGCGGCCTTCAAGCAGGTAAAGCTCAGCCTGTAGAGTGTGTTGCGTGTGTGTGGGCGCAGGTGGCGAGCCAGACTCCTGGGGCCTGGTCCCGTAAGGGAAGAGGCTTTGGGGTGCCCACTGCGGGAAGGAACGGGGCCCTGGCCTTCCCTGATCTGCCAGGAGGGAAAGAACAGGAAAGTGCTCAGCGTCTCTAGCCCTTTTTCCACGCGGTACCATCCGGAACCTGTGACCTGGGGTTGCCTCTTGAATCAACAGGCTTTCTAGGATCCCATCTTCGCGGCGTCTGGAATCTGGGCCACGCAAAAAATTGGGACTAGGAGAGACCTAATTAGGACTAGAAGAAATCTAAGGGTTTCTTTACTTGGCATCAGGTGATTGGATTAATTAGTCCGGGCGTTTGGATCTTGTCGAGCGTTTGGATCATGGTTCAGCCATGAGGCCGGAGTACTGTGCTGAATGTTAGCTCTTTCAATATGTTGAGTAATTGTACTTTTTATTTTCACGTATGGGCAAGTCCCTTAATACTTTCTAAAGATGTGAGTCTATACATAAGTACCTGGAGCCTTCCATCCTGCATAATTCATTTCCTCGAACACTTGCCAAAGACCTACCATAAATATTACAATTGGTTGTTAAATCAGAAATGCGTATTCTTGTTTCCCTGTGTTACAGAAAGAATTAATGCCTGTTTTCCTTTAGGAGACAGGTCTCTTATAATACAAGAAAAGTCACCGTAATACAAAAGTAATAAGGGTAATTTGTTTTTTCTTCCCGTCCCACTCCATTCCCGCTGATCCCCTTCTGCAGAATCCTCCATTACTTTAATTAACTTTTTTTGCGTGTATGCCTCAATTAGTTAATTTACGGTGATCTACAAGTACATGGGTAAAGAATTATTCAGAGAAGCCTGTGCTACAACCCTACAGAAAATGTTCCCCTCCCCCAGCAACCATGAATTACTATAGATCCTTAGGGTTGGTGGGATTTTGTGATGAGCCCCCCTCCCCCCTAGCAACCGTTAACTGCCTGTAAATCTGCAGGAAGGGGAGGAGCCTGGCCCCCTCCCCAGCAGTGAAGTATGCTACAATGTGTGGAAGTTGTTGAATTTAATTAATTTGAGGGAGAAAAAGTTTAGTTCCATTGTTGAACACTAACAGTTTGTAAGTCTTCAGTGAATTACAAGACAATTATAGCAACAATTGAGAAGCTGAGCTAGGAGGATCATGGAATTTAAGTTTTGGTTGCATTTGTAGACCCTGTCTCAAAGAAAAACAGCTCTCCCTTCAACCAGAAATTTAGAGCCCCTCTCCATACCCAGTGTCCCACTACTACAAGCTTATTTTATTTGGTTGGCTTGTGTGGCTATTAGATTAGATTGGCAAAGTATTAATACTCTCTAAAAGAGCTTAATCTTACCAAGTGATTAATTACACCAGAAAGTAGAACAGTACTGAAATCCAATCAAATTTTATAGTTCCCCCTCCAGTTCTTTTTTGGTTTCTGAAGAACCAAAAGATCACTCTTCCTAGTTGTCTTTGAACTCACAGAGATCTGCCCCCCTTCTGCTTCCTGAGTACTGGGGACTCAAGGGCACTGTCATCCAACCATATTCTTGTTCCTGATGTCATCACCATCTGAGTTGGGTATGAACACTGGCTTCCTTGCGATGATTTCCAATATCAGTCACCAAATACTATGTTAAAAAAAACAAACAAACTCAAGCAAAACCAAAATTATGTTGTAATCTCTCTCAAAGGCCACTCCAGCCATCATCTTTCTTGACAGGTAGCCTAGGCTGACCTAGGACTCAGGTCACTTCGCCTCAGCCTCTCCAGTGCTAGAAATATAAATATGTGCTGCATAGCTTCATCACCCGAATTTTTAAATTTTCATCCTATAGTTAGGTTTTCAGCTTATACCAGTTCAACTTTTTTTTTTTGGTTTTTCGAGACAGGGTTTCTCTGTGTAGCCCTGGCTGTCCTGGAACTCACTCTGTAGACCAGGATGGCCTCGAACTCAGAAATCCACCTGCCTCTGCCTCCCAAGTTCTGGGATTAAAGGCGTGCGCCACCACTGCCCGGCCCAGTTCAACTTTCTTATTTTTCACCAAGACTTTTTAGTTAATACCAATCTGACGCCCCTTCGCACTGCTTACCAAAGTTGATGTGGTTACCAGAAGCTACTATGTTGCCAGATCCAATGGATACTCTGTTTCCATTTCTGAGTCTCTGGAATAGTCAGTGCAATTGCTAATGCTTTGCTCTTGGATTGTTCTCTGTTGAGCTAGCTGCTCCCTTAAAAACCATTATTGCATTTTTATGTAGTCATTCTGTGTGCATGGCTGTGTGGCAGTTACTTTTGCTGGCTGAGTCATCTCACTGGCCTTTTGGGGGAGGGGCACGGTCTACATCAATTTTTTTTTCCCCAAACCTGGGCTACCTTCTCCTTAGGCATGATGGTAGTTCCTCATTCCCCAAAGGTTAAAGTTAAAAATATAATCATACTGATCAAACTAATGTTGACCACTAGCACACTACTGTCCATGAGTCATGGATCTGAGCAGTCCCCTCTCCTTAGCCTCCACAGAGCTAGGACTGTAGGCATCTACCACTGCACCTGATGGTGGTTTGGAGGGGTTTGTTTGTTTGTTTGTTTGTTTTCTTTGTGTGTGTGTGGTTTTGGGGGAGTCTTGTTTTGTGTTAGGGTCTTCTGTTCAGTAAAAATGGCTTCAAACTTTTGATCCTCCTACTTCAAGCCTCCTTTTTTAAAGACTTATTTTATTTATATGAGTACACCCTCTTCGGACACCAGAAAAGATGGCATCAGATCCCATTACAGATGGTTGTGAGCCACCATGTGGTTGCTGGGAATTGAACTCCACAGACTCCTGGAAGAGCGGTCTCTCCAGCCCTGCTTCATCTTCTTTCCTAGACCCTTTCTCCTCTCCCTAATGACCACATATAGCATTCTCTTGGGCTTTAATCTTGATCCTCTACATATTTAGATCCCTTCTTGTGTTCTGTGTTGTCAGCCATGATCATGTTTTTCCTGGCTATGAGGTAGTTCTCCCAGTTTTCTGTTTCCACTCAAGATTCCCATATAGTTTTTGAAGATTCTTATGCTTTCTTCACATCCCCCTTCCTCTCACTGGTCAGACTGACCTTCTCCGTTGCTGCCTAGGTCATGCTACAGAGAAAACTTCATCTCATCCAACTCTCTCCCCAAGGAGTCAGTTCCCACCCTTTGCTCCTGATCACTCCTTACTCTGTGGATGAGACTGGCCTTGACTCAGATCTGCCTACCTCTGCCTCCTGCGTGCAGGGATTAAAGGTGCTCACCATCACACCTGACTCCTGCTTAGGTCTTTATTTGAATGCACGTTTTCAAGACCAGGTTGAGTTCTCTATTAGAAGATCTCAGCCGGGCAGTGGTGACCCATGCCTTTAATCCCAGCACTTGGGAGGCAGAAGCAGGAGGATTTCTGAGTTTGAGGCTAGCCTGGTCTATAGAGTGAGTTCCAGGACAGCCAGGGCTACACAGAGAAACCCTGTCTCAAAAAAACAAAACAAAAGAGGCTCTCCATGGCTCTCATCAGTTTGCAGCGGAGTCTCAGTGTCTAGACCATGCTTGCCTTTACCTTGAAGTTCGACTTCCGCCTGCCAAGTGCTGGAGACTTAGGTGTCTCCACCTAAAAGTGTGTGTGAATTGTTTTGTAGGTGTGAGCATGCCTGCATGTGAAGCCTAGGATAGCTTTGTGGAGTTAGTTCTTCCACCTTTACGTGAGTGAGTTTGGTGGACTGATTGAGGGCATCAGATTTGCATGGCAAACACCAGCCCCCAGCCTATATTTTAAGTATCTTAATTTTTATAATTAGGTTTTTTCATAAGTTCTGAGATCAAGATTTTTCAAAATGTAGATAGGTTTCTGAGACTTCTTTGGTTTTGATCTTAAGGTTTTTACATTCTAAATGAATATTCACTCATTGGTACCTTTGAAATAAGCCTGAACCTTAATTAGTTCACAGTAACAGAATGTAGAATATTTTATATTTTAAACTCCAGACCTTTTAAATTTAAGTTTTTGCTCATGTTGCCTTTACCCAGGACCCCCTTTTTTAGTAGAAAAATTTACTAGGGAGGATTAAGCACCCGAAGGTGGGAAGGTACTCAGGCCATGCTATTATTTCTTCATAGGCATCCTCTTCTGAAGTCCGAGGCTTATATCAGCACATTGTTATCATCACTAATTACTGGATTTAGTTTCAAGAGCCTTATGCATTGTATACAAATAAGTATCCTGTCTACTACTAAGATATACTCCATCCTTAAACGTGTTTTACCATAATGTAATTTATGAAAATGATGTACTCTGCCAGGGAGGAAACATATTACATTCAGTGTTACATACCAAGATATAGAACAGAGTGTGACCCTAAGCAAACAAGAACAATCTAAATATTACTTGAAGTGCAGAAACAAAAGGAGTTAACAGACTAGATCTCTCTGCAGCCTGGTTTCCTCTTAATTGCCTCCTGCAAGTTCCTGTTGGAAAGGAGGGACTGCTGAGGCCTCCCCTGTGGCAGTGTGATCCCAGCTCTAGGACTCAGCCAGAGAATGTCATGGTAACCAGCACCCTCTCCCTCTGAGCCATATCTTAACACTGCAGCAGCCTTCTGCCTGGAGAAACCTCCCTCTTCGAGGCCTATTCCAGAGCAGATTTAACTCTTTAGTTTGAAGCATGTGAGTACTAAATGCAAAGATCAAAACTACAATCAGCTCCTCCTATATGCCACCTAATCATGATAGCACACACAAGTAATGCTTTTTTCACTCCAGAGTCTCTGCTCGGCATCCTCAGCCTGCAGTGCTGATGCAGCACTGCACAAATCTACCTCAGGATGATGGGAAATCATGATTGCTTCTGGCACTTCACTTAACTGGAAGTCCTAGCACTGAGCTAGATTGGAAGCATTCCACAGGGATAGCACAGTGCTGCTTTATCTCTAGGCTGGGAGCTAGGAGGGAAGCAATTCAGCTGTCCTCTCAAACTGCATGAAACTCAGAACGCCAGCTGCCCACCCCCAAAAAAAAAAGCTTTTGTTTTCTCAAGTAGGTTGTCTATCTCCCTGTTAAATAGACTCGGAACATACAGTCTGTAAGAGAGTGATCCCTTAAAAGATTGAGTTCATGGTATGGTGACCTAATTAAAGTAAACTGTGTGTTGAGACTGTGTATCCAAATCTATTTTTAACATCTCAGTTAGGGCCTTAGGAGGAGCAATGTTAAAATTAAAATTAGCAGACATGGTGGCTCATTTTTTTAATCACAGCACTCAGGAGACTGAGGTTGGAAGATTGCTTTGAGTCCTACAGAGTGAAGTTTCAGGTTACACAGCCTAGAGTGGGACACCCCCACCTTAAAAACACCAAATACAGGGATGGGGCGCTAACAGAGATTCCCCCTCTAAATCGTGGGATTAAAGGCATTCAGACTAGAACTTCAAATTTAATTGGCAGAATTTTTAAGACACTCGTGTGGCATTACTCAAGCTTAATGACCTTGAGGATAAAGATCTTAGGAAACAAAAGCAGGGTGACATGTGCCTGATCAGAGACTTTCCATGTCACAGGGGGGGACATGTGTCTGATCCAGAGATTTTCCACGTCACAGGGGGAGAGGGGATGTACCTGATCAAAGACTTAACATGTCACATCTCTGCACAACTTTCATAGTAGTCATCAAGCTTTTCAGGACCAATTCATAACCTTAAACATTATTCAAGGGATCAGGTGTCTTTTTCCAGACAGAGAAACCCTGTCTGGAAAAACAGAAACAAAAATAAAATTCTTCCAGGGGCTGGAGAGAGGGTTCAATTGGTTAAGAGTATGTGTTGCTCTTGCAGAGGTCCCTGGTTCAATTCCAAGCACCCATGATGACTCACAGGCATCCCTAAGTTCAGCTCTAGGGCATCTGATACCCTCCTGGCTGCCTCAGGCACTGCATGCACGTGGCTACACATAAACATACAGGCAAAACATTCATACATTAAAAATAAAATCAATCTTTGCTTTTGACATTGTAATGTCTACCTTCAAAATACAGCTGGATTCTCATAACTTTTTCTGCAGTAAGCCTGTCGCATGTTATATGACCTCTTGAAAATACTACAATACAGGAGAGGTAATCCCTGGAAAACAACTTTTGAGAATTACTAATACAATGTGACCAACATGTTGAAATCAGACAAGTGTTATTGTTGGTGACTGTATCACTTTAAACAAGAACTTCACTCTGAGTGTATTTCTTCCCTTTCTGATTTTTATTTTCTTCTGCTCTAAATGGCCAGAGAAACATGTTTTATAGCTTACAGGACAAGTAGGGATCAATAGGCTATTATACGCTAAGTGTCTGGTATTTGATAGTTGAACTGTAAACAGTTTTTTTAGTTAAAGTACCAAGGGGCGGGGCCAATGAGATGGCTCAGTGGGTATAGGCAACAAGCCTGGCAACCAGAGCTGATGCCTGAAACCATGTCAAGGTGGAAGAGAACTGACTATACACACACACACACACACACTCACACTCAAGTAGACCATACACACACATAAACATACCACACAGTACATATACATGCACGCCTAGTATACACACACACACACACATTTAAGTACCAAGGGGAGACCTATAGGTTTTGTGTAGGTTTTGTGTATATTGGTGTTTGGTTGGTTTGTTTTCCATTTTTCTCCTGGAGACTGCTCTATGTATTTCTTTAAACTATAGTTCATTTTAAAGTAGCAAATACACTACCTTTTAACATAATTAGTATTTTTATTTAAAAAAAATCAAAATAGGGCTGCAGAGATAGATGGATGCTCTTCCAGAGTCCTAAGTTCAATTCCCAGCAACCACATGGTAGCTCACAACCATCTGTAATGGGATCCAATGCCCTCTTCTGGGGTGCAAGTGAATATGCAGATAGAGCACTCAAATAAAATAAATCTGTCTTTAAAAAATAAAAATAGAGGGGGAAAAGGGAATAGGATAAGGGGTTTGTAGAGAGGAAACCAGGAAAAGGGATAACATTTGAAATGTAAATAAATGAAATAACCAATTTTTAAAAAAAGCAGGAAAAATCAAAATAGAGAACTTGGTAACTAGAATGGCATGTTTGTTTTCACCTTTCACCTTTCTACTTGACAAGTCAGCTCTATGACAACAGGTAGTCCTGCTTTTTCAGGCTCCCGGCTTTCACATAATGTACAGACAGGCACTAAAATTGTTTTATTAAAAAAAAAAAAAAAAAGAATGGCAGCTGAAACCTTAGCCTTTGGTTTCTTTTCCATCTGAACCCAAAATCTCTACTTGGGTTATTGGGGGTGTGGAAAATCCAGGTCTCCCTCGTGAGCCCAGGCTCAAACTCAGTATGTATTGGAGGATGAGTTTGAACTTCTGATATTCTGCCTCTGAAGCTCTGAGCTTAGGACAGCTTGCCCAGTGTATACAGTGCAGGGATAGAAGGGAGGGTTTGTATACTAGACAGATGCTCATCAGTCCTGCTGTGTCCCTAGCCAGCTGTGCTGGTTCTTTTTTGTTTGTTTGTTTGTTTGTTTTGTTCTGTTTTGTTTTTTGAGACAGGACTTCTCTGTGTATCCCAGGCTGTCCTGACACCCACTCTATAGACCAGGCTGGCCTAGAACTCAGAAATCTGCCTGCCTCTGCCTCCCAAGAGCTGGGATTAAAGGCCCACCACCACCCTGCTGTGCTGGTTCTTGATGTTGTTGACACAGTTCATCTTAATCCGGTATTGTGTTGGTTGATACCAGTTCAGGTGCCTTCAAGGAGAACCACAGCTACCACATTTATGTTATAGACACTAGGCACCTGTATTTGTACAGAACATGTAGAGGGATAAAGCTTTTCTGGTACAGAATCACAAAGGGCCTTTTGTTGTCATGGTTTTTATTAGCACCTGAGCTGTGTATGATCTCTGTCTTCCGGAAGCTTTTAATCTGCAGTGTGGGAAAGGGATACACAGATAGTATAGGATAGCTGAGGGGTGTTGCTGAGTTTATTAGCAGCCAGCTTTAAGGTTCTGAGGTAGAATCCTGGGGTGGTTTTATTGACTTGTTTGATATGTGGGGTTTTTAGTGGGTTGTTTTGTTGTTTTTTTCCCATAGGACCTCAGGTTGCTCAAGCTTTCTGTGACCTTGAACTCATCCTTCTGTTCATATGTATAGTACGTGTGAGTGTATGCACGTGCATACACAAATGTGCTTGTAGAAGCCAGAGAATAACCTCAGGTACCTTTCCTCTGGGGCTATCCACTGTGGGGGTTTTGGGTTTTTTTGTATTTTGTTTGTTTGTTTGTTTGTTTGTTTTGAGTCAGTTTCAATGGCCTGAAGCTTGTTAAGTGAGCTAGTAGAGTGCCTCAGATCCCCCTGTCTCTCTTTTCCCCACAGTTAAGAGTTAGCAGTCCATGCCACCATGCCCAGCTATTGGGCCACACTCTCTGGCTCTTTGTGCTCCCCCCCACCCCCCAGATAGGGTTTCTCTGTGTAGCCCTGGCTGTCCTGGAACTCACTCTGTAGACCAGGCTGGCCTCGAACTCAGAAATCCGCCTGCCTCTGCCTCCCAAAGTGCTGGGATTAAAGGCATGCACCACCACTGCCCGCCTTTATTCCCAGCACTTGGGAGGACATTAAAAATAGCACCACTCTTTGTGCTATTTTTAATGTCTTACTCAAGGCTCAATTAAGGTTTTCTGAGTTCTCCATTGCCAGGCTTTAGATATGTTGGAAAGCAAGGAAGTAGGAGATCGATTTAGTGGTTGGTATGGAAATAGAGAATGGTAAATAAAGTAAGACCCAAAATTCAAATTGAAACCCAGTTGACAGGGCTAGAGGGCTCTGTGGGTAAAAGTATTTACCTGGGCTTGTTGCTAACACCCACACAGGGTTAACAACTCTGTAACCGAAGTTTCAGAGGATCTGATGCCTTCTTTTGGGCTACTAAGTGTTATGTGCAGGAAAAACACTAATACACACAAAAATAAATTTTTTTAAATTTTATTTATATTTCAGGTGCATTGGTGTTTTGCCTGTATTCTATGTCTGTGTGAACTTACTGGTTCCCTGGAACTGGAGTTACAGACAGTTGTGAGCTGCTGTGTGGGTGCTGGTGCTGGTAATTTTAATATATGTGTGTATATATGTATGTGTATATGTGCACATATATAATATATACATATATATATAGTTATATTAAGACAGGGGTTGTTTGTTTGTTTGTTTGTTTGTTTGTTTGTTTTTTGAGACAAGGTTTCTCTGTGTAGCCCTGTCTGTCCCGGAACTCACTCTGTAGACCAGGCTGGCCTCAAACTCAGAAATCTGCCTGCCTCTGTCTCCCAAAGTGCTGGGATCACAGGCGTGCGCCACCACGCGCCCAGCTTTTTTTTTTTTTTTTTTTTTTTTTTTTAAAGACAGGATTTCTCTGTGTGACCAGTCTGGCCTTGAACTCCCATCTGCCTCTGCCTCCAAATGCTAGAATTAATGGCATGCGCCACCCACTGCTCAGTGATGAAATAAAGACAGGACGGAGACAGCTGTTGTGAGGTGTGTTTTCTCCATCTTCACATGGTTCCAGGGAAGAGCAAAGGTCACCAGATGTGCACAGTAAGCACTTTTACCCATGGAGCCATCTCACCGACTTTCATCACCGGCTTCATTTTTATAATTATTATTGTGTGTATGGTTTGTGTGTGAAAGACCATAATCCACAGTGTGCATGAAGAGATCAGAGAGTAACTTTCAGGAATTCGGTCTCTCATTCAACCATGGGCTCCAGATATCAAACTTAGTTCAACAGGCGTGGAGTGCATCTGTTGTCATTCTCTGGGTGATCTAGGTGTTAGGTGATGAGGTCAGAATTTGGTGTTTGGTTGGTTGGTTGGTTGGATTTTTGAGACAGGCCTAGAGTAGATTGTCCTGTTTCTGTAGGTATGTCTGTGAGGTTGTCTTGGTTTTTTTTTTTTTTTAAAGATTTATTTATTTTTATTTGTATGAGTACACTATAGCTGTCTTCAGACACTCCAGAAGAGGGCATCAGATCCCATTACAGATGGTTGTGAGCCACCATGTGATTGCTGGAAATTGAACTCAGGACCTCCTGGCAGAGCAGTCAATGCTCTTAACCACTGAGCCATCTCTCCAGCCCATCCTGATTGTTAATTAATAATATGGGAGGGTCCAGCCCACTCTGAACCTGATCAGAAAGCCAATCAGTAAGCTAGCTAGCTAGAAGCAACATCCTTCATTGTTTCTGCTGTGTCTTGTCTATGAATGAGACCCTTGAAGTGAGTCAGAGATAGTGCTATGTAGAACAGCAAACAAGCCTGCCTTCAAGTTCAAGTTTACTGCCCTCCCGGGGTAGACTATGACCTGATATTAAGGTGAATGAACTCGTCCCTCCTCTAGATTGCTATTGGGCAGCATTGTATCACAGCAACAGAAATGAAACTACGGGTAAATGATACTAATGGCTTCATCTTGGTTCTGATGGTTCTGAAGAGGTTCTTTTTCAGCCAGAATCTCTAAACTTGCAGTCATACAAATAGGCATAAGTTTACATAGTGTTGTTAAATCATTTGAAAAGGGATTTTTCTTTTTTGAAGTAATTTTATTATTTTTATTTTATTAATTTTTTTTTATCTTATGTGTTTTGTTTGTATGTATGTATATGCCTGGGGCCAGAAGAAGATATTAGATCTTCTGGATCTGGATTCACAGTTGGTTCTGAGAAACCAAGTGGGTGTTGGGAGTCAAACCTAAGTCCTCTGGAAGAACAGCTAGTGCTCTTAACACAGCCATTCCTCTAGTCTCCCAGGTCTTCTCTTTGTTGGGGACAAGGTCTTTCTATGTATTCCTGGCTGACCAGACTGGCCTCAGCTTCTCAGAGATCAGCCTGCCTCCTGATTAAAACCCTAGGTGTCATGCATGACAGGGCCTTTCCTTTTGACTCTGCTGGAGTATGTCTGAAAGCACACAAGTGCTGGCAGTTCCTGTCTCCAAGCTTTCTGGGAACAAGTCCTATATTGCACTCTCCTTCAAAGCCTCACCTATGTAGTAATCTGTATGCTAGTTACCTTGTTCATCCTCCCAATTCTGCCTGAAAATTTTGAAGTGAAACACCTAGGCTAAGAGAAATAATAAAACCAGATGTGGTGGCTACTTCCTGTAATCCCAGTACTGAACTGACAGAAGCAGGAGGATTGCTGTGAATTCAAGGCCAGCCTGGGCTACAGAGTGAGACCCTTTCTCAGTAAGAACAGTGAGGAAACAAATGATACAGATGAAAGTGTTAAATGCCATCCTTTAAAAATACAAGAGGAAGGGCTAGAGAGATGGCTCAGTGGTTAAGAGCACTGGCTGCTCCTCCAGAGGACATGAGTTCAATTCTCAGCAACTACATGATAGCTCACAACCATCTGTATTTGGATCTGATGCCCTTTTCGGGTGTGTCAGCAACAGGATGCTCATATGAAAATCAATAAATTAAAAAAAAAAATACAAGAGCAACAACACTAGGAGCAATGGAAAATGGGCAACGTGGAGCCATCTGATTGTTTCCTGGCTCTGGGCATCAAACCTGGACCTCTTGCATGCTAGATGAGCCCATTGAGCCACACTACCAGGGTGAGCCTCCTGCATCTTACTAAGCAGTAAGATAGAGTGGGCAAAGCTATGGTATATAGCTGCAAGGATTTTGTGGGAAGATTTAAGAGCTCTCTTTAAAAACGTGTATCTTTGTTTATTATGAGGCAGGGTCTTACTGTATAGCTCTGGTTTTCCTGAAACTCATTCTTTAAACCAGGCTGGCCTTGAACTCACAAGAATTAAAGGTATGCGTCACTAACACCTACCTCGTGTGTCTTATTTTTGCCCCTCCTTTTCCTTCTGTAGTCTTCAAGGAGGCTGTGAGAACAGCAATGTCTGATTTTGTGGAAAGTGAGGCTGAAGAGTCAGAAGAAGAATACAATCATGAAGGCGAGGTGGTACCTAGAGTCACCAAGAAGTTTGTGGAAGAGGAGGATGATGGTGAGGAGGCCCCAGCCTCAAGCTTCTCCCCACTATTCCTAAGCTTTGGATAGTTGGATTCTTGCTGATGAAAGGCTCAGGCTGAGCACAGAAGTTCTCACACATGAGGTACCAGCTTGAGAATGAACGTTCAGTCATTCTTAGAAACACATAGTGCATCACTCTGTTGTATGCCAGACACAGTACTTAGAAAACTAGGAAGACAGAATACGATGCAGCTATTGTCTGTGCTAGTGTGAGTTCACATTAGTCTGTGGGACAGACAGTGATCTGATAAATAAATCTGTAGGCAGTGCTACCTGGTCTTAACCCTGTGAATGTTTTCTAACCTTTAGGTTTATCAACAGAGTAGAATTATGTAATAATGTTAAAGGGGAAGGGGGAGCTAATTTTCAGCCAAAGGATACAAGGAGTGGAAGTGCAGGTGCTGAATCTGTACTTTGAGGAAAATGGGTTACCAGTAGGTGTAGAGCTTCTAGTGACAATGCTTTGAGGAAGCCAGGTGATTGGGAAGATCATCTTTCTTAAAGACAGATGGTAAAGGGGGAAAGAAGCCTTCCTTTGCAGGTGCTGCTGCTCCAAGTCCTGCATTGTGCTGTTAAGTGAGTTGAGAATTAGCATGCCACCTAGTCACTGCGTTCAGGGTAGGAGGATAATTGCAGTAAGTGGGTAGTCTGCACCCACCCTCTTCCCAATCTCCATGCTTCAAATACACATGATTTCAGATGAGGAGGAGGAAGAGGAGAATCTAGATGATCAAGATGAACGAGGCAATCTGAAAGACTTCATCAATGATGAAGAGGAAGGAGAGGAGGATGAGGGCAGCGACTCCGTTGACTCAGAAGATGATGTTGGCAACAGGAGTAGAAAACGCAGTGAGTCCCTGTGTGCGCTGAGGCTGGGGGGCGGGGAGATTGGCAGTGGAGAAGAGCCCGGCCTCATTTTGGGCACACTCTGTTCTCTTTAGAATCTTTTGATGACCGCTTGGAAGATGATGATTTTGACCTCATTGAGGAGAATTTGGGTGTTAAAGTCAAACGAGGAGTAAGTGCTTTCTTTACCCTTTTCCTGATTAGTTTGGGGGCACCAAGGAAAAGAAAGATGCCTAATAGCATCATGCCCCGGGGCCCAGATCTAAAGTGTGTGACATTTGCCAATTTGCAGGATGGGCTCTGAGGCTGGATAAACATCACTCAGTGTGTTCTTTCCCATCTCGCTTGATAAATGTGATTGTGATGGGAATATAGAAATGAGCCTGGATAGCACATATCCTTACATTAGACATACACAGACCCCATCCTAAAAAGGCACGTTTTATTCAATACTAGCAAAAATACCGACGTGTCAAAAAAATGTCTGACGATGATGATGATGATGAAGAGGAATATGGCAAAGAGGAACACGAGAAGGAGGCCATTGCGGTGGAAATCTTTCAAGATGAAGAAGGGGAAGAAGGGCAGGAGGCTGTAGAGGCCCCCATGGCCCCTCCAGACGAAGAGGAGGAAGATGATGAAGAGTCAGGTACATGGCAGTTGTTGGACGCAGAAACCAGTGTTGGGTGGATGTTGAGATTTCCTGGTCCTTAACAGGAAGGTCCTTTTTAGTGCCTCCCTAATTTTCTCAACAGGAACAGGGTTTATCCATTGGCTGAACACTAACCTGTTTCTTGTTCACCCAGATATTGACGATTTCATTGTGGATGATGATGGACAGCCTCTGAAAAAACCCAAATGGCGAAAAAAGCTTCCTGGATATACAGATGCGTAAGTGCACCCTGTTGCCATGTGGTGATAAGGACATTGTATAGGCATGTACCAAAATTAGAATATCCCTAACTCTGTTTTGTTCTGAGCCTTAAATCACCACTGCTAGGCAGGGATCCATCCCCTCCTACAGTCACTGAGCACTCTCATGCGTGAGTCCTCAAAAGCTTAGAATAGAGTTCCCCATGAGTGTGAGTGCAGCAGCCTCTGCTGCCCATTGTATTGATTTAGAGATGGCCTACTAACCTGCACTTCAAAGTTTGAGAGGGTTTATTCTAAGGGAATGCGTGAGTGTCTTGGCAGAAGATGGTTGACTAAACAGAGAAAGGGCCCAACTATCTGTGATGTTGGGGTTCCTGTCTCTGGCAAGTGTCAAACATAGGCTTTTTATCTTCTGATAATAGTTTGCCTTGAAACCTCCAGATGCCTATTTATTCCATACTGAGCTATGGAATAAAGCTTTCCACCTGGCTTTCTCTTTGCAAAGTTTTTGGGCAGGGGCTGCATTTGTCCTCTCTACCCTGAGCCCCCTGCCTCTTACTCTCACATGTAGAGCCCTGCAAGAAGCCCAGGAGATCTTCGGTGTGGACTTTGACTATGATGAATTTGAGAAATACAATGAATACGATGAAGAACTGGAAGAAGACTATGAGTATGAGGATGACGAGGCTGAAGGTGAGATCCGAGTGCGCCCCAAGAAGACCACCAAGAAGCGTGTGAGTCGCAGGAGCATCTTTGAGATGTATGAGCCTAGTGAACTGGAGAGCAGCCACCTCACAGACCAGGACAATGAAATCCGAGCCACTGACTTGCCTGAGAGGTTCCAGGTAAGAAACCACAATGAGTACTATCCGTTATGGACTTTGAAACCCATATAACCCAGGTCTGGAGAGTCAGTCTATTAATTCTGGCAGTACTGGTACTCCTGTTAAATTAGATCCTTGGTCCTCTCTGTGCTTTTTATTTTGAAACACTTTCACTAACTTAAGCTGGCTGACCCTGTAGCCCAAGCAGATCGTAAACTTGGGGTCTTCCTTTCTCAGCCTTCTTAGTAGCTAGGATTATAGGACTAACTTTGAAATGGCATTCTTTTGTTTTATTGCCTTTTTTTTTTTTTAATTGTTTTTGAGACAGGCTCTCTTGTGGCCCAAGGTGACCTCAAACTCAATAAGTAGCCATGGATGACCTTAAATTCCAGATCCTCTTGCCTCTGGGTTACAGGCAAACACCATCAGGCCAGGTTTTTAGTGGTGCTGAAGTTTTGTGAATGGTTACAATACCAACCAAGATATGCCCGTAGCTCTGAAATAGGATTCTTAGCAGATTTGAAAAATGCTCATTTCATGGCACCAGACACGCATACCCGGGGATCACAGGCTTCTGCCCGGGGTTGGTATATGCTTTTCCTAAGCAGAATATAGCATAAAGATATCTTACCCTCTTACCCACTACAGCTCCGCTCCATCCCAGTCAAGGCAGCTGAAGATGACGAGCTAGAAGAGGAAGCTGACTGGATCTATAGAAATGCCTTTGCAACACCAACCATCTCCCTCCAGGTACTCACAAGTGAACTTGAGAAGCTGAAAAGCCAGTGGTTAGGAGCACTTGTTGACCTTGCAGAGGTCCAGCGTTTGGTTCCCAGCATCCACATGGTGGCTCACAGCTACCTGGGACTGTAGTTCTAAGGGTCCTACTCCCTCTTCTGACCTCTGTAGGCACCAGGCACTGACTTGGTACACAGGTATATATGCAGGCAAAGCATTTGTACACATAAATAAGTGTTAAAAAGAATTCCAATGAAAACCAGAAGCCAGTTCATGAAAATGAGAAGCTGTTTCTTCCCTATTTGATGCTTCTTTATGCCTGGAAAGAGTATTGTATATGTATATATAAGGAAAATGTCTATGAATGTTAATGAAGCTCTGTGGTAAGACAAGAGGGTAACAGGATTTGCTGTTTGTATTTTGTTTTCCTTCTTATTATAGGACAGCTGTGATTACCTAGATCGTGGGCAGCCAACTAGTAGCTTCAGTCGGAAAGGGCCCAGCACAGTTCAGAAGATCAAAGAGGCCCTGGGCTTCATGCGGAATCAGCATTTTGAGGTAACTCCTTGAGCTCTGCTAGCCTAGTAGTTAAATTCATTAGAATTTAAAGGATGAGGTAAGAGGTAGCTACAAGTCAAGTGGTAACCCCCTTCCTCATCCTTAGGGATCCTTAGCTCAGGAGTGCTAGGTGAGACTAGCAGGAACCACTAGTGATCAGGGGGCGAGTTACCCTGTTGGCAATTTACCTCCTCCACTAGGGACAACCCTTCACTGGTCAGGCCACTTGGAGAGATCTTTCTTCTCATTTGAATTTTGTGGAGCTTTTAGACTAGGAAATTATTATCTTCCAGCAGAAGAGATACTTGCTGATCTTTTTTCTCCTTGCTACCATAGGTGCCATTTATTGCCTTCTACCGAAAGGAGTATGTGGAACCTGAATTGCACATCAATGACCTGTGGAGGGTGTGGCAGTGGGATGAGAAGGTAACATCGGGGTGCTACAGCTCTGACCTCCAGGACTGCCAGCTTCCCACACTGGGGCTTTGCTAAGGGGAACAGCAGACTTGAGTCTCCAGGGCTGAACTCCAGTCCTCACTCCTGCCTTCCTCTGCCCTAGTGGACTCAACTAAGAATCCGCAAAGAGAACCTAACACGGCTGTTTGAGAAGATGCAGGCTTATCAGTATGAGCAAATCTCTGCTGACCCTGACAAACCTCTTGCTGATGGCATCCGGGCTTTAGATACTACTGACATGGAGAGGTAGGACTGCAGGGCTTGCTCTGTTACGAGAAGCCTCCAGGCTGAAGGCAGGTCCTCGGGAGCACTGTTACTTTGCAGAATTTGCAGCATGGTGCCTAGACTTTAGAATCCAAATTGTCAAACATCAAAAGCTTTCTTCTTTGTGTTTGTTTTTTCAAGACAGGATCTCCTATGTAGCTCTTTGAACTCACTATGTAGACCAGGCTGACCTTGAACTCAGAGATCAGCCAGCAGTGGTGGCACACGCCTTTAGTCCCAGCACTTGGGAGGCAGAGACAGGTGGATTTCTGAGTTCGAGGCCAGCCTGGTCTGCAGAGTGAGTTCTAGGATAGCTAGGGCTATATGGAGAAACTCTGTCTCGAAAATCCAAAAAAAAAAAAAAAAAAAATCAGAGATCTTCCTGCCTCTGCCTCCTAAGTACGGGGACTAAAGGCTTATACTGTTTCCAGCTAAAATTACTCTTTGTAGCAGAGTGGTAGTCTATTTCTGTAATCCCTAGAGAGGTAGAGCTAGGAAGACAATGAATTCAGGGTTAGCCTGAGCCATATACAGCTCTATTGGGGAGTAATCTGACATTCATTTTGGTTTTCTGCATCGGTAGATAAAAAACAAACTGATTTCTTTACCAAAATTAAATTGTTAAAAGAATCAGAAATTCAAGTTGGGTGTGGTGTCACATACCTGTAATCCCAGCACCAAAATCGAGCAATATAGTATCTGTCTCAAACAAAAACAAAAAAAAGCAAACAGGAGAGGTATCAGGTAATTCAGTGTAAGTGCCTTCCCTCTGTGCCGTCTCACCAGCCCGTGTCGGGTATTCGGATCAGGTGATGTGTGCATTTATCCCATGTAGAGAATGTTGCATAAGAAGAAACACTTTATAATTGGAAAGTAATTTGGGAGCCTAAATAATGTGGTATTGGAGGACAGCAGATGGTTTGGGTGGGTAGTACAAGATGAGACTACTCTCAAGGACTTTGAACTTGGCTAAGCACATGTTGTGTCTGCCTCTTCCTTATACATAATGCTTTTTTCTTTTGAGACAAAGTCTTACTGGATAGCACAGCAGACTGACCTCAGACTTCTAGTTACTCTATCTTTCTAGTGTGACATTACACATGTGTGCTGCCATGCCTGGCCTTTATACATTCGCTTCTAATAATTAACATTGACCATTTCAGTTTGTTTCGGGATCGCATATAATGCAGTCTGTCCCCAGACTGCTAAGACTCCCAGCTCTCACGCTCTGGGATACTGCACCCAGCTTTCATGTTTGTTTTTGAAGCAGAATGTTGTTGAATGTCCTAGGCTGACCTCAGACTTGAAGCAAGCCTCTGGCTTCAGTCTCTAAATATTCAGTCATGCACTGCTACTCCCAACAAGATACTTTAGTTGAATTTGAGCTGTAGCTAGGGACTGTTGTATGACTTTGTTTGCTTGTCCTACTTGATCTTACTTTCTGGGAACTAGATCCTTTACAGTAAAGCTCCCCCAGTAACAGGATACTGCCTCTTTCCCCTTCAGGCTCAAAGATGTGCAGTCAATGGATGAACTGAAAGACGTCTACAGCCATTTCTTGCTTTACTATGGTCGAGACATCCCCAAGATGCAGAATGCTGCCAAGGCTAGCCGGAAGAAGCTGAAGCGCATAAAGGAGGGGGGTGACGAGGAAGGTGCGTGTGAAAAGGAAAGACCGTCACGGCCGGGGCGGGCGTGTGGGCACCCTTGGCGCCGTCTCAGATCCCTGGAAGCACTCAGAAACAAGAGCTGACTGCCCTCAAATTTTGTTCCCAGGTGAAGGTGAGGAGGCTGAAGATGAGGAACAGAGGGGGCCAGAGCTCAAGCAAGCCTCCCGCCGGGACATGTACACCATCTGCCAGAGTGCCGGGCTGGGTAAAGACCATCTTCTTTGTTACCTAGGCATTGTAGCTTTAAATAAGGAAACAGTTCCAATGATTCCCTAGTAGACAGGAACAGGAAAGAATCTCTTAGCTACTTACCCAGTTCTCCATGAACACTTGTTCCCCAACCATCTTTATATATCCCCTTTCTTATGATTATCTAGTGGCTTTTGAATTTCTAAAGTAGTTGAAAGTCTTCCAGGTGATTAAAGTCAGGTTTCATTTGTTGTCCTTTGGTGGCCTATGTTTCCTCAAAATTCTGATTCCCAAGACAGCTGCTGTTCCTGTGACCACTGAGTATCCTGCTGGCTGCCTACAGCCTCATCTGTCACTCTTCTGTTTGCTGTAGATGGCCTGGCCAAAAAGTTTGGCCTCACACCTGAGCAGTTTGGGGAGAACCTCCGTGACAGCTACCAACGGCACGAGACAGAGCAGTTCCCTGCAGAGCCTTTGGAGCTGGCCAAAGATTACGTTTGCAGGTGGGCATGCAGCCATGGACCAGCAGGAAGGGTGACCTGGACGCGGAGACACCCTCATCCTGCAGCTCCACTGTTGTCCCCACAGCCAGTTCCCGACACCAGAAGCTGTGCTTGAAGGTGCCCGATACATGGTTGCACTACAGATTGCCAGGGAGCCCCTTGTCAGACAGGTGCTGAGACAAACCTTTCAGGAGAGAGCCAAGCTTAACATAACTCCAACCAAGAAAGGTAGAAAGGTAAGTTGGGGAAAGGGCGGCTGTTCTAAACGTGGCCAAGCTAAACTGCATCTACCTCGAACCCAAAGGCAGTCTCTCCTCCCTGAGCAAGCACTGCTCATGACTCCCTCTCCATGTCTTTAGGATGTGGATGAGGCCCATTACGCTTACTCTTTCAAGTACTTAAAGAACAAGCCTGTTAAAGAGCTGAGAGACGACCAGTTCCTCAAGATAGGCCTGGCTGAAGATGAAGGGCTGCTCACCATTGACATCAGCATAGATATGAAGGGAGTGGAAGGGTAAGTTAAGCCCTGGGCTGGAAGAAGTTGGAGGAGGGGGGCAGCTCTCAGGAGTGTAAACCGCCATTTATGAGTTAAGTGAGCTTGTCATTGGTTCACTCATGCACGTCTGAGTGTTGTGTTTTCTGTCAGAACCAGAGCTTTGTCTTTCTTCAGGTATGGTAATGACCAGACATATTTTGAGGAGATCAAGCAGTTTTACTACCGGGATGAGTTCAGCCACCAAGTCCAGGAATGGAACCGGCAGCGCACGATGGCCATTGAGCGAGCTCTGCAGCAGTTCCTCTATGTGCAAATGGCCAAAGAACTTAAGAACAAGCTGCTAGCTGAGGCCAGGGAGAGTGTTGTAAAGGTGAGGGCCGCCGGCTTGCGCCTCTGTCCTCTCTGGGGTGGAACCCTGTATTTTTTTGTTGTTTTTTTTGTTGTTGTTTTTGTTTTTAGAGACAGGGTTTCTCTGTGTAGCCCTGTGTAGCCCTGGCTGTCCTGGAACTCACTGTGTAGACCAGGCTGGCCTTGAACTCAGAAATCCACCTGCTCTGCCTCCCAAGTGCTGGGATTAAAGATGTGCGCCACCACTGCCCAGCAAGTATTCTATTTCTGAGCACACAACCCTAGCCCTAAACTCACTTTTTTCTGTTATATTTATTTATTAGTTATGTGTATGGGTATAGGCACAAACATGTGGAGGTCGAGATTACCTTTCAGAAGTTGGTTTTCCCCTTCTACTATGTTGGTCCCATGGATTGAACTCAGGTTGTTAGGACTGGCAGCGGTGCGTTTACCTACTGAGACTGTCTCCATACATACATCCTCTGTATGTAGCCCAGGCTGACCTTGTGCTCCTCCTGAGTGCTTATGCCACCGTACTCTACCTTTCATTCTTTGTAGAACGACCTGTAAGCCTGCCCTGTAGCTAGGAGCATGTGCTCCCATGAATGCATGCCCTTGTACCCTTGAAGGCCCTGGTGACCATAGTGTCTCCCATGTCTTTCCTTTAGGCCTGTAGCCGAAAGCTCTACAACTGGTTGAGAGTGGCGCCCTACCGACCGGATCAGCAGGTAGAGGAGGATGACGACTTCATGGATGAGAACCAGGGGAAGGGCATCCGAGTCCTAGGCATCGCTTTCTCCTCTGCCAGGTACCTGTCTGTCTGCACCATCTCTCGCCATATTTCATGTTTTCTTCTTCCTTTTCATGGTTCAGATTGCTAACTATTACACTGTTCTTTCTGCGGCCGGCTGGCAGAGATCACCCTGTGTTCTGTGCCCTAGTCAATGGTGAAGGAGAAGTGACTGATTTCCTCCGTCTGCCCCATTTTACCAAACGGCGAACTGCATGGAGAGAAGAAGAGCGGGAAAAGAAGGTAAATCTCAAAAAAAAAAAAAAAAAAAAAGGTAAATCTCTAGAACACCTAGAACACTGGTCACATGTGTGTACCCAGAGTACACTCTCTAATCAGTGAGATCAAGTGTTGTAGTGTAAGCAAAACAACAGAACCTCAAATAAAAAAGTTTATACTCATTAAGTATAAGCCAGAAGAGTGTGATAACCTTAGGGAATAATATCAGATGTAGACCAGGCTGACTTTGAACTCAAGAGATCTACCTCTACCCTCCCCAGCCCCCTCCTTTGCTAGGATTAAAAGCATGCACCACAGCCAGGCGGTGGTGGCGCATGCCTGTAATCCCAGCACTCTGGGAGGCAGAGGCAGGCGGATTTCTGAGTTTGAGGCCAGCCTGGTCTACAGAGTGAGTTCCAGGACAGCCAGGGCTATACAGAGAAACCCTGTCTCAAAAAAAACAAAAAAAAAAAAAAAAAAAGAGCATGCACCACCACCACCACCCAGCTGGCAAGTTCTTTTAAAACATAGAAACAATAATTTAAATAAACCACGCTGTTTAGCTGTTTATCTGCTCTGCTGATACTTTGATTCCCGTTTTGTTTTGTTTTGTTTTGTTTTGTTAAGACAGGATTTCACTGTTTAGCTTTGGCTGGCCTCAAGAGATCCATCTACCTCTGCCTCCCAAGTGCTGGGTTTAAAGGCCAGCTCTGATCCCCATTGTCATATTTAAAATTTATCTCATTTCCAGAAGTCAGTCTTAATTCTGTGGGCAGTAGGTGGCACTCAATTACTGGGTGTGGCTTGTCCCTGTTGTGAGGCCAGTGCCTGGGCCTGTGGCCTTCTGGACCTGTCTTGGCTTTTGTTCTTACTGACTAGCATCTGGGTCACACTGTCCCATGAGCTGAGAGCCACTGGGGAGTTAGCCAATCTCTCCCTGCTTCTGCCCTTCATCGTCCCTTTTTTCTAAAGAAGGGTGAATTTGAATATTTCTGAATTTCTTTTTCATTTTTTTAAAATTGTATTTATTTATTATATATAAGTACACTGTCACTGCCTCCAGACACACCAGACAAGGATATCAGGTATCATTACAAATGGTTGTGAGCCACCATGTGGTTGCTGGGATTTGAACTCAGAACCTCTGGAAGAGCAGTCAGCACTTTTAACCACTGAGCCATCTCTCCAGCCCCTTCTTTTTCATTTTTAAAAATTTCTTTATCATAATGATATCTTAAAATTTTGTAAGAATTTCATTCTAAACAATAACAAAGTTAACTAATAACTATGATTTATGTTCTTGTTTTTTTAGGGGCGGGGGAGTCGTTGTTTGTTCTTTTCTTTTTCCTGAGACAGTTTCTCTGTTTTATAGCCCTGGAACTCCCTTTGTAGACAAGGCTGGCCTCGAACTCATAGAGGTTGGCTTGCCTCTGCCTCCCATTGCTGGAATTAAAGACAAACCACCATACCCAGAAAACTTGCCGTGCTCACAGCCACTCAGCTACAATTTTCTTTTAATTCAGGCCCAAGATATTGAAACCCTAAAGAAGTTTCTTGTGAATAAGAAGCCTCATGTGGTTACAGTCGCAGGAGAAAACAGGTAAGGAGGAGCATGAGCTCTGGGGAAGCCTGGGGCGAGGCTGTGGCCCGGTCACTCTTCTCTTATTGCTGGATCGGGGACATGCCTGGAACAGAGACTTTGTGTCTGGGAGTGATGCTGATACCCTTGGGGGTTTCTCTGGAGATGTGGTGGTTCTTTGTCTTTAAAGCTTTTTCCTCCCCACCTACATGTTAGTCAAGATGCTATCCATTCCTGAGGAAATACATCCTTTAACCAGTACTCCTCATCCTTCTAGGGATGCCCAGATGTTGATTGAGGATGTGAAGCGTATAGTGCATGAGCTGGACCAAGGCCAACAGCTTTCTTCTATTGGGGTGGAGCTGGTTGACAATGAGTTGGCCATTCTGTATATGAACAGCAAGAAATCAGAGGTAATGCTGATTCCCCACCTCACGGCTCGCTCTGGGAACTGCTCTAGACCTCATAGAGATTGGACAGGAAATACAGGTTGTCAGGGTTAGGACTGTGACTGTTAGTTTACCTACACACACACTTCCTGGGCTACCAGAGTCTTCAGATTGACAACTGCAGAGATTAAAGTGATTCTAGGAAAGGAAGGGCCCAAAGAAGATAAGAAAGTGGCCTCCAGCCACAGCGGTATGGATTGCTCTTCCTGGTCACTGAGAACACTCTAAAGTTCTGTGACCTTCCTTTGGTTCCTTCATTTGGTTCTAGGCAGAGTTCCGGGATTATCCACCAGTTTTGAGACAAGCGGTCTCTCTAGCCCGGCGCATCCAAGACCCTCTGATAGAATTTGCCCAGGTGTGCAGCTCTGATGAAGACATCCTGTGTCTCAAGTTTCATCCCTTGCAGGTAAGTAGGGTTGGTGAGTAGGCCAGGTAGGTGAGAAGGCACAGTAATTAACCTTACTCGATACTGTGTTGGTAGGAGCATGTTGTGAAAGAGGAGCTGCTCAACGCCTTGTACTGTGAATTCATCAATCGGGTCAATGAGGTCGGGGTCGATGTCAACCGTGCCATTGCCCATCCTTATAGCCAGGCCTTGATCCAGTATGTCTGTGGCCTGGGACCCCGAAAAGGGACCCACCTGCTGAAGGTAGGCTTGTATTGATTAAAAATAATCATTTCATCAAGTGTGAAGAGTTTTTGCCAATATGACTGAAAGATCAGAGAGGTGAAGTAGGCTGTTGAGGATTACTCAGCCCATTGAGTGTCCGAGTACAACCTCAATCCCAGAGGGCTGAACCCTGCTCCTCACTATACTGTACTATACTGTGCTGTTCTATAAGCCATGATGGAAAAACCAGAAGAGCTGAGTTTCTTCCAATGGAAATAAGAAAGGATTTCAGAGAGAGCTTCACCACCATTCCTGACATTGTTTTGACACACAACCCTGGCTGTCCTGGAACTTGCTTTGTAGACCAGGCTAGCCTCGAACTGACTTTCCCAAGTGCTTGGATTAAAGGCTTGTGCCACCACTGCCTGGGCTTGTTTTTATTTCTTATAGCTGGGAGTGGACTCAAGCTTATTTTGTAGCTGAAGTGGACCTTGAACTCCTTCCTATCCTCTTTCACTCTCTGACATGCTGGCACTGCATGGGTGTGCCACTACACCCAGCTGTTCCTAGTCGGATAAGCAAAGTGTAGCCCATTAAAGGCATTATTGCATGATAACATGGTGGTGTCCCAGATGCTGAGTTTGACGAGTTTGTGATATAGTGTTTAACAGAAAGCAGTCTAGGGAGGCGGGGCCCAATTACTGCCCTACTCACTTCCAACCCTCTTCCCTAGATCTTGAAACAGAACAACACTCGACTTGAGAGCCGGACTCAGCTGGTCACCATGTGTCATATGGGTCCCAAAGTCTTCATGAATTGTGCTGGCTTCCTCAAGATCGACACTGCTTCTCTGGGGGACAGGTGATACCTTTTGCTTAGATAGGCCAGGAGCAATTCTTTGGGCATTAATTTGGGGCTTCAGGGAAT
Source organism: Apodemus sylvaticus (assembly GCF_947179515.1). Classification (NCBI taxonomy): domain Eukaryota; kingdom Metazoa; phylum Chordata; class Mammalia; order Rodentia; family Muridae; genus Apodemus; species Apodemus sylvaticus. Next base: position 45,517,098 of record NC_067481.1, read on the forward strand.
TAGGCTTTTGAAAGGGCCCCAGGCCATTGAAATTAGGAAATGTTTTAAAGAAAAGGTAAGAAGCTGCCCCTGCCCTATGGAAAAGATCAGTCAGTGAGAAGTGTTTACACATAAGAGGGACACAAAAACATCTGCTTTGTCTTCAAGGAGAAAGCAGAACATTGTGCTCACGGCTTGTCACAGGCAGATGAGGTCGGGAACAGTAAGGGGCCATGGGAACAGGCATGGGTGTGAAGAGAGGTTCAGGATGGGGAGATCTGTTGTTTTAGGATGGGTACTGAGACTTCACTATTGACCTCTTCCTCTCCAGAAGTTACCAACTCAGTCTTTGGAGGATCTTTTCCACGGGCACATAGCTCCTCATTCAGTAATGGAAGTCAGTGGGGAAATAGGCTTCAAGTTCTAAACCTTCATTTTCCACTCAGCTTTGCTGTAACACTCCACGAATAACATAGGCCCATGTGAGTGCACGGGCAAGGCCAGCCTGGGAAGGCTTTATGGGGGAAAACAGCTGCCAGCAAATTCTCAGAGGTTTTCTTCCCCCTTCTTGTTTTATGTTGTGACTCATAAGCTCACTATATAAAATTCAACAGAAAGAACTATTATACAGAAAGTGGAAGTCCCCCATAATTCCACCCCCCAGACAAAACTACCATAACAGTTTTTATGTATACTACAATTTTCTAAATTTTATTTTTGCTATGCATTTACTAACTACTCATTTACTTCAAAAATGAGATCACATGGTTCATAGTGTTTTGCAGTGCATTTTTCACATATCAATATATCATGGCCATCTCCCCATGTCAGCAAACATAAAGTTACTTCATTCTTTTTTAATGGCTGTGTAGTATTCCATCATATGGAGTGCTCTGGTTTGCCCAGCCAGTTCCACATTGATGGACATTTGGGTTGTTAATTGAAACTTCTACTTTTTAATCTTGCTCCACTTCTGCCTTTCCTCCAGCACTGACTCATACATTGAAGTTCTTGATGGCTCTCGAGTCCACCCTGAAACGTATGAGTGGGCCAGGAAAATGGCAGTGGATGCCTTAGAATATGATGAGTCTGCGGAGGATGCCAATCCTGCAGGAGCCCTGGAGGAAATCTTGGAAAACCCAGAGCGACTGAAGGATTTAGACCTTGATGCCTTTGCAGAAGAACTAGAGAGACAGGTAGGTGACTGTAAGCCCTGTCAGGCAAGAACTCATCTTAAGTAGCCATGTCTGAAGGGACTTGGGTAGCAGATGTCCAGAAAGACCTGATACTGCTAGACTAGAGCCTTGATTCTCAACCGTGCTGTGCAGGTCTCTGAAGAAAGCTTTTAGCCACTCACTAGTAAGCCAGGAAGTGTCGGGTACTACATCCTTAAAGTGAGGGCAGGACAGAGGGAAGGAAGCTTACTCTTCCTTCCAGCAGTGGAGCTTTGCATTGTTTCTTTTACATACGGGGTTTCCTGAAGCATGTACTTTACAGAACCGTGTCCTGTGGGCAGCTTTGAAATATCCTTTATTGAGGCAGGAGCAGTGACACACACCTGTAATAACCAATTCCAGCTACTCAGGAGGTTAAGGCAGGAAGATGACACATTCATGGGCCACTTGGACATCATTGAGGGAGAAGGTGAGAGAGGAAGAAGCGAAGGAGAGTTTCCTGGATTAAACGTTGATAGGAAAGAAAAGCACAGACAGTGCAAAACTGTCTGCTGCTTCCTGTCACAAAAATCCCAGCACATCAGGTTGAGGGTGCAAGACTTTTCCTGATGTACCTTTTCTTTAGGGCTATGGTGACAAGCACATCACACTCTATGACATCCGAGCAGAGCTCAGTTGTAGGTATAAGGACCTCCGGACAGCCTACCGCTCTCCTAACACAGAGGAAATCTTCAATATGTTAACCAAAGAGACACCAGAGACCTTCTACATTGGTAAGTTATTAGGCTGTATTATACTGAGGGTACTGATGTCATGCGTATAAACTAAAAAGGGATTCCAGTTGAAATTAAGATAGATTTACAGGCTACGGTGGCACAAGCCTTTAATCCCAGCACCAGGGAGGCAGAAGTAGGCAGATCTCTGAGTTTGAGGCCAGTCTGGTCTACAGAGCAAGTTACAGGACAGCCAGGGCTACACAAGCCCTGACTTGAAAAACAAGCAAACAAAGACAGGTTTACACTTCCTGTGAGGAAGACCAAGAGCCCTTCTGTCCTAGTTTGCCTTCCTGCTACTGCGATAAAACACTGGCCAAAGGCAACTTTTGAGGAGGAGAGGGCTTATTACATCTTAATAAGGACAAAGGACAGCCTTGGTGAGATTGGGTCTCACAGTACAAAGTAAAAGACTCAGGGTAGCTCATTGCTGGAGCATTTCCTAGTGTTGGCAGGGCCCTGAGTTCAGTCCCCAACACTGCCAGAATAGAAGTAAAGTTGTGTTTGTAGCTTGGTTTTTTTGACATCACAGAGTCATTATAGGCATCATATCCCTGGTATTAAGTCCAAGGAAGGTCTCTGTCCTCCAGGGTGAGAAAGAAAACAACCAAGATGCCAGAAGATGGATATTGTGTCAGCAGAGGGAGTGGGTTGGAATCAGCTCTCCATTGTGTTAACCTGCTTTCTTTCCTACAGGAAAGCTCATCATCTGTAATGTTACTGGCATTGCTCACAGGCGCCCACAGGGGGAGAGCTATGACCAGGCCATCCGAAATGACGAGACAGGGCTGTGGCAGTGCCCCTTCTGTCAACAGGACAACTTCCCTGAGCTAAGTGAGGTATGTGCAGTGTGGTATTGCAGTGAGCTTCCTTGACTGAGGTTTGCTGAGGAGAGAGAAATGGGAGTATTTGATGTCATGGTCTCGCCAAACAAGTACACAAAGGCAAAGGGGACTCTTAACATGAAGTCCCTTCCTGTGTGCCCCTGTCCATCCTACTGCAGTCACTGTAACCTTTAACTCTTGTCCCACTTTCCAGCTGTCACTACAGCAAGCTAGGCCATGAGAACTATGCATGCTCTCCCACAGTGGCCTTACTTACACTGGCTTGGAAGTAGGTGTCAGCTCTGTACAATTTTTATATTATTCCCACTCTAATTTTCCCTTTGTTCCTCTAGGCATTATGTGCCTGCCTGCCTGTTTTCTTTATCCTGGAGAAAAGGTCTTATTATATAGCCTTGGCTGACCTGGAACTCACTATGTAGACCAAGCCAGGCTGGCCTTGAACTTTTAAGAGATCTGTCTCTGCCTCCTTAGTGCTCAGTGATATTAAAGGCATGCACCACCTCACCCAACTATCATGTTCTTTTCTGTTGGTTTTTGTTTGTTTTGTGTTTGGTTGGTTGGTTGGTTGGGTTTTTCGAGACAGGGTTCCTGGCTGTCCTGGAACTCACCCTTTAGACCAGGCTGGCCTAGAACTCAGAAATCCACCTACCTCTGCCTCCCAAGTGCTGGGATTAAAGGCGTGCACCACCACCGCCCGGCTTTTTCATCTTCTTTCTGAAGTCATCCAGCATTTTTTGATTTTTCACTTATTAGGTCCATTGTAGCAAATCCCTGCATAGATAATTGTTACACTCACTAAAGCAGAACAGAACAAAGGGGATCACAGTGGGGTTAGGAAATAAGTCAGTTAAGTGTGAAAGATTCATCAGGTGGCCTTTAGTGTCACACCTCAACCCAGGGCACTCTGAATGCTCACAATCGCCCTTGGTGGGTGGCCGATTGGATGCTCTTTCTTGCTGGTTTGTATGGTTTTTAATGGTCTTATTTTAAGTGTGTGTTCGTGCCATGGTGTGTGTGTGTAGGTTAGAGGATATCTTGTGGGTTCTCTCCTCCTACTGTGTGCACCCTTTCTCACCGAATCATCTTCCTTGCTATCTGGCTATTTTTTCTTTTTTTTTTTTTTAAGGTATATTCACTTTATTTTAGGTGTGAATATTTTGCCTGTGTACCATGTGGTGTATTGGTACCCTCAGAAGTCAGAAGAGGGCATTGACCCCTTATAACTGTGGTTAGGATTGGTTGTAACTGCTATGTGGATTCTGGGAATTGAATCCAGATCCTCTGTGAGGGTAAAAAAATACCCTTAACCACTGAGCCATCTCTCCAGCCCTCCGGGCTGCTCTCTTCTATACACAGGAACTCCAGAATCTTAATAGTCCTCTCTGTGCTTCAGGTCTGGAACCATTTTGACAGTGGATCATGCCCTGGCCAGGCCATTGGCGTGAAAACACGGCTAGACAACGGCGTCACCGGCTTCATCCCTACCAAATTCCTCAGTGACAAGGTGGTGAAGAGGCCAGAGGAGCGAGTGAAGGTAGATGGCTCAGGAGTCGTGCACTCTCCGGTTGCCCTGTTGGGCTTTCTAACTTTGAGCTGCCCGCACCAGAAGTTAGGCTCAGGTCCCAGTGACTGCTGGTGGGAGAAGAGAAAGGATTTATAATAACTGGAAGAAGTTGGGGAGAGCATCTGAATGAGTAGTGGCTTTTGTCTACTGTGTAAAGCAGTCTGCTGGTTGCCAGCCCTTTGGGAGAGGGTTTCTTCCTGTGTGGGAAGCTGTGCCCTCAGCACATGGCAGGAAGCAAGACCCAACATCACAAGAAAGCTCTGCCTGTTCTTGGTATTGGGCAGTGTTGCTCAGGAGATTTCAAAGGCTGTGTGGCTCAGCTCTGTCCATAGACTACCTCTGAGCGCCACAGTGGAACAGGGCCACACAGAAGGAACCTCCAAGTGAGAGGTTGGAAGTAAATCTCCCAGCTCCATCTGTCCTGTCATCTCCTCCTGAGGCTGCCACGTACCCCGCTCAGTGACAGACACTCAGTGAGTGTGTGTCCATGTTCTATCCTCAGGCTGTGTGTGTGTGTGTACAGTAACTTTACCAGAGTTATAGTTCTAGCTAGACACTCAGTGAATGCACTTAGGGTTCAGAGAGTAGCTTTTTACCAGCGTTGATTCTCTCTTTTTACCTAGGATTGTCAGTTTGGATTTTCTTGGGGGTGAGGAAGAAGCAATACTGTTTTGTAGCCCCAGCTATAACTTGCTGTGTAGACTATATAGGGATCCTCACCTGCCTCTGTCTCCTATGTGCTGGGTTTAAAAGCATGCACTACTAGATCCAGTTCTACCTTAGTTTTGATGGTACTTATCTGGCTTTTTATGTGGGGTTCAAGGATCAAATTCAGATCTCCAGGCACTGAAGAGATGCCTCAGTGGTTAAGAACTTTGGCTGTTCTTCCAAAGGTCTTGAGTTCAATTCCAGGCACTCACATGGCAGCTTGCAACTGTCTGATGGTTGTTCCATGAGATTCTATGCTTTCTTCTGATGTGCTGATATGTACTCAAACAAAGCACTCTTATGCATATCATAAATAAATAAATGTTTAAAAAAAGTTTTCAGATCTCTGGGTATAAGTGACAAATTCATGGGAATAAAATAGTCTTTGTTTTCAAGGGTAGGATCTCATGTAACCCAGCCTGTCCTCAAACTCAGTACATAGCTGAGGATGACCTGCCTCTACCTCGCAGGTGCTTAAATGAACAGACATATGCCATGCCTGTTTTTATGCAGTGCTGGGAACTGAACTCGGGGTCTTGTGAAGAGAGGCCATGACCATGGCAGCCTAAAATAGAAAGCATTTAATTAGAGGTTTACCTGAATTTTAGGTCAGTCTGTGATCATCATGTTGGGAAGCAGACAGGCATGGCTCTATAGCAGTGGCTGAGAGAATTTTTACATTCATAGGCAAGAGTCAGATGAAGACATTGAGCCTGGCCTTGGGTTTTGAAACCTCTTTGCCTTTCCTCAGTAACATACCTCCTCCAACAAGTGCATACTTCCCAATCCTTCCAAACAGTTCAACATAGGACTAAGCATGTAAATATTTGAGCCTGTAGGGCCATTTTCATTTTACCACACCCTTTATGAATCTGAGAGAGCTGTGGACTTAGGGCTTTGTTTGTTTGTTTGTTTGTTTGAGACAAGGTTTCTCTGTGTAGCCCTGAGGTCCTCAAACTTGCTCTGTAGACCTGGCTGACCTTAAACTCACAGAGATCCACCTGCCTCTACCTCCTCCTCCCCCCAAGTGCCTGGATTAAAAGTGTGTACTGCAACTGCCTGACAATAAAGACAATCTTAATGAAGCTAAGATTTTCAACGGTATCCAAACAGACCTCCTTAAGCCAATATTTACATGGAAATGGAAAGACTTATCAGGAAGAATACCAAAGACAGCTATTATTTTGCTTCCTTTCTAAAAGGGGGCATGAGCTTTAGATAATAACCCTGGAGGAATGCCCATGATGATACTCCAGTTTTCCAGCTAGGAGTGAGAGGCATTGGTACAGGATACATCTACCCACCCCAAACTCCTACATTGTCATTTGGTAGCTGGCTTTGGGCAAGTCCTACCTTTCTGTCTGGGCTTTGCTAGATTGTCTTTGTCCCTTCCAGCTCACATGTTCTGTGGTTCTAGGTGGGGATGACTGTTCACTGCCGTATCATGAAGATCGATATTGAAAAGTTCAGTGCAGACCTGACCTGCCGGACCTCAGACCTCATGGACAGGAACAATGAGTGGAAGCTGCCCAAGGACACCTACTACGACTTCGATGCCGAAGCTGCAGACCACAAGCAAGAAGAGGACATGAAACGCAAGCAGCAGCGGACCAGTGAGTGCCCCACCCACACCCCCACCCCCCAGGAGGCTTGCACCTGAATACGGCTTGCACCTAGGCTGCCGAGTTCCTATGCATTAGGTTACCATAGCAGAGCATGTGTCTAGCTTCAAAGCTCTGAGGCCTAGATATGTGAAAGACGGGCATGAGGAGGACTGGAACCCACAGTCTCCCATGTACATTTTGCTAAACTTCATTTCCTCAAATAGCCTAAGAGCTGGAGCTAACACCTCATTCACATCATGAAACCCAAGCCCAGAAAGTGTGACAGTGTCTCAGAATCCCGTGGTGGGTCAAAAGCTATTTCTGACTTGTCCTATCCCTATCAGCTCACCTGGTCTGTCTCTCCCTTCCCTCTTCAGCATACATCAAGCGAGTGATTGCACATCCATCCTTCCATAATATAAATTTCAAGCAAGCAGAAAAGATGATGGAGACCATGGACCAAGGGGATGTTATCATTCGGCCGAGCAGCAAGGGTGAAAACCACCTGACAGTGACCTGGAAAGTCAGTGATGGCATCTACCAGCATGTGGATGTGCGAGAGGAGGGCAAGGAAAACGCCTTCAGCCTGGGAGCCACGCTGTGGATCAACAGTGAGGTGAGCCATGCCTGAACAGGTTCTTTCTAGTTGCTTTCACCTACCAGTAACTTGGACACACACATATTTTTCTTATGCAGAGCAACAGAGCTAGGTAATTTGTAGCATAAGTACTAGCTTTATTTTCCCTATATTTCAATTTTTTAAAAATAGCCTAGAGACAACTATTGAGGAAGAGGGGAAAATGCACATATTGGGTCTCTTTCTTGCAATATTCAACAAGGAGAAATCTAAGGTTGTGGCCTGGAGAGATGGCTCAGCCAGCAGTTAAGAGCACCGACTGCTCTTCCAGAGGTCCTGAGTTCAATTCCCAGCAACCATTTGGTGGCTCACAACCATCTGTAATGGGCATCTGATACCCTCTTCTGGACTGTCTAAAGACAGATACAGTGTACTTACATATAATAAATCTTTTAAGAAACAAAGAAAAGAAAGGAAGAAACAAAAGAAGGAAGGCCAGGCGTGGTGGCGCACACATGTAATCCCAGCACTTGGGAGGCAGAGGCAGGTGAATTTCTAAGGTCGAGGCCAGCCTGATCTACAGAGTGAGTTCCAGGACAGCCAGGGCTACACAGAGAAACCCTGTCTCAAAAAAACAAAAAAAAAGAAAGAAAAGAAAAGAAGGAAGGAAGGAGAAAGAAAAAGAAAGAAAAGAAAAAAGAAAAGAAAGAAAGAAATCTGAAGTTGTTTCTTCACCACTGTTGTTCCTAAATACCAGGGAATCATCCCAGTTAGTACTTAAAAGACATTATGCTGGTAAGCTAGTGTCTGGGATCAACAGAGCCAGTTGATAAATTGAGGGGACTTTGCAGTGGAGTGAGGTTCAGCAGGATCAGAACGTCAGCTCCTACCCTTCTCTCTTGAGGGTGGGTTTGACGAAGGGCTGGAGTCTTAGCTGAATGTGATGTGTGAGGCCTTCTGCCTTCCTATAGGAATTTGAAGACTTGGATGAGATTGTTGCCCGCTATGTCCAGCCCATGGCTTCCTTTGCTCGAGACCTTCTGAACCACAAGTATTACCAGGACTGTAGTGGTGGGGACCGGAAGGTGAGCCTTGGACCCCGGGGACATCTTCCAGGCTCTTTTGGGTGGACACCAGGGAAAACGTAGGGACTCGGTGGTGAAGGAGGTGCATGTGTGTGCACCAGCCTTGTATCCCAAGCATGCTACATCCCAACCCGTCCCCCTTCTCCTACCCCCAGAAATTAGAGGAGCTGCTCATCAGAACTAAGAAGGAGAAGCCCACCTTCATCCCTTACTTCATCTGTGCCTGCAAGGAGCTGCCCGGCAAGTTCCTCCTGGGATACCAGCCCCGGGGCAAACCCAGGTGAGCACTGCTGCCCAGATACTGCTGCCTCTGGAGTCCACACACAGACCAGAAGAGGGCCACGCCACGCCACACCACTCTGCTTCTGCCTCTTTGCCCTCTTGCCTGTTCAGAACAGAAGTTGTGGTTGATGAACACATGTCTAGGCTGTGGCCCAGCACAGGATTCTAGGCTCCATGACAAATTTTTGTGACTTGTTTTTTGGTTTTGTTACTTATTTTTTCTTTCCCTTTCTTTTCTTTTTCTTAAATGTAAGTTGATTGTGTTGCTCTCAAGTATGAACGTTGTAAATGATAGTGTTGTCTCATGGTGTCAGAAGGTTGGACATGCCTGGCACTAGGAAAGGCGTTGTCCCCTTTCCCAACACTCCCCAGTGCTGCAGTCATGGCATAGGCAAGGTGCCATGCCGTCCCTGAACTCTCAGCACATGCTAGCTCACTGGTGCCACAGTAGACATATTGTGTGCCTACCGAGCAGTGGCTGAGATGCAGGTATCTCCTACTCTGCTCCCTTCCATGTGTGACAGACAGGCTGCTTTTTTGAAGCATTCCTTTTCCTGCACCCCTTTAGCTCACCCTGAGCCTGGGTCTAGTTCCCTCAGGCTGATCTGCTTAGGCCTATTACACACTCTAGTGATCATACCTCCTGACCTGACCTGACCTGACCTGACCTGACCTGACCTGACCTGACCTGACCTACCACCAGCCATTCTACCCTAGCAGAGGACTATACATCTAGGTTCTAGCTCTGTACTGGGTCATTTGTGGACCACTGAGTAGAGCTCTGGGGCCTTGTGCCACACTTGGCACCTGGAACACCATGCTCCTTTCTGAGGTGACTTTCCTGCCACATCAGTGCCTTCCACAGAGGGGCAGCCAGGGCCCTGTAAGACTGGAAATGTTTGAAGGCCAGCTGAGGTGATGACCTAAAATAACAGATTCGACACTGTGGCTTCCCAGGGGGGAGCACAGACTCCCTGACCTGTATGTTTGTGTGGAGATTTAGGAAGCAAGTCTAGGCTGAGTATAGTGAGGATTGCCTCATGCTTACCGTTGTCTCTGAGCAGTTGTTGGCTCTCCTTGAGAGAGCACATCAATGTTAGCTCTAATGACTGCCTTTTATACTTGCCTCATCATTCCTTGTGACTCCTTTGGGTTTACAGCTGTAGTGCTTGGTGCAGTCACATAAGTGGTAAGTGCAGAACTCAAGCTAGACCAGATCCAAGTATGAAGCTAAGACCCATCCTCTTAGCCTCTGTTACTCCCAGAAATATTGAGTGAAGGCAGGCTAAGCACCTTCTAGAATACCAGAGAGTTCTCCCTGCTTATCTGGACCTGCTGGGGATGTCTACAATGTTCTGGAACCTTGGTTATCACTCTCGCCTGTAACTGCTGTCTTCAGTGAGGCCTCCTATCTCCAGTTAGCCTCCAGCACAGCTTCCTCTGCCAGCCTGTCCTCCACACAAGGCCATGGCCTCCTTAGCCTTGACTGCGCTCAGTCATTTGCAGCCTCTCCCTGTCATCTCTCCTCCTCTGGCACCCCTCGTGGCTAATGTACATGCACCTGTGGTTGGTATTTATTTGGTGGCCACAGTGTGTTTAGTCAGAGCTGCTTTTGTTATGATGAAACACCATGACTAAAAGCAATTTGGGGAGAGAAGGGTTTATTTATTTGGCTTACACTTCCACATCATTAAAGAAAGTTAGGGGGGCTGGAGAGATGGCTCTGTGGGTAAGAGCACCGACTGCTCTTCCAAAGGTCATGAGTTCAAATCCCAGCACCCACATGGTGGCTCACAATCATCCGTAAAGAGATCTGATGCCCTCTTCTGGTACATCTGAAGACAGCTACAGTGTACTTACATATAATAAATAAATCTTTAAAAAAAAAAAGAAAGAAAGAAAGTCAGAACAAGAACTCAAACAGGACAGGAATCTAGAACCAGAAGCTGATGCAGAGGCCACAGGGGATTGCTGCTTATTGACTTGTTCCTCACGGCTTGCTCAGCCTGCTTTCTTGTAGAACCCAGGACCACCAGCCCAGGGGTGGCCCCACCCCACTAATTTAAAACAAATGTCCCACAGGCTTGCCTACATTCTGGTCTTATGGAGGCAGTTTCTCATTTGAGACTCCTCTCTGATGACTACAGCTTATATGTCACATTGACATAAAACCAGCTAGCACAAGCAGTATCTAATGTTTGTTTACTTATAAAACTCAGGATAGAATACGTCACAGTGACTCCTGAAGGATTCCGGTACCGGGGCCAGATTTTCCCAACTGTGAATGGACTTTTCAGGTGGTTTAAGGATCATTATCAGGATCCTGTACCAGGTGAGTCTGCTGAAGCCTGTTTATCAGCTGCCTCACCCGTTTCTCCCTCTTAGTAGCAGGGAGGTTTTCCATCTCCTGGCCTGTACAGCTTTTCTTCCCTGCTCTTCCTTTCCTCTTCTAACTTTTGAACTAGGAAGCCAAAAGTAGCCTTCTTGAGGAACATAACTGGCTGCATCCCTTTCTTACAGGCATCACTCCCAGTAGTAGCAGCAGAACGCGAACCCCCGCTTCTATCAATGCTACTCCAGCCAACATCAATCTGGCAGGTAGGGTGTTTGGGGCTGAGGCTAGTAGGGCAGCAGGGAACTAAGGACTTAGACTCTTAACTTGGACATCTGTATTTACAGATCTGACACGGGCTGTGAATGCCTTGCCTCAGAACATGACTTCACAGATGTTCAGTGCCATTGCTGCTGTGACAGGCCAAGGACAGAATCCCAATGCTACCCCAGCCCAGTGGGCATCCAGCCAGTATGGCTACGGTGGCAGCGGAGGAGGCAGCAGCGCCTACCATGTATGTTTTCAGGAGGACTCTTCCTGATTAGGACGGGGAGGAGAGGGAACAATCCTATAAACTCTCATGTACAGACCCAGACCCTATGGATACCTCTGGCCATGCTCTGTACTAGGAACGCCATGCCTGAGCCTAGGAACAGTCTCTAACAGATGTTCCTTACCTCTGGTACATTTGATAGGGAACGGAATAAGAAAGAGCCTAATAGCTGGGCAGTGGTGGCACATGCGTTTAATCCCAGCACTTGGGAGGCAGAGGCAGGCAGATTTCTGAGTTCAAGGCCAGCCTGGTCTACAGAGTGAGCTCCAGGACAGCCAGTGCTAAACAGAGAAACCTGTCTCGAAAAAACCAAAAAGAAAAAGAAAGGTCCTGATAGATGGATGGTGGCAGTGTATATCTTTAATCCCAGCACTAGGGAGACAGAGGGATCTGAGTTTAAGACTAGCCTGATCTACAGAGTGATTCCAGAACAGCCAGGGCTACACAGAGAAACTGTCTCAAAAAATACTTTGAGGTGGGCTGGTTTTTGCAGAGAGCCTTGGCATATTTGGAACCCTCAACCCACCTGAGATGTTCAAGATTGGTGGGTAACTGTGTATGCTGGTGTTGTCCTGTTGGGTCGCCTTTACTGCACAAAATATTGCTTGAGGTGGCTCGGCTGGAAAGCTTTATTCAGAGTCTGCCAAAGATTCACAATGAAGTCAAGCATGCCCACCCACAGTATCCCTCTATTTCTCTGTCCACCCCTCTTCAGGTGTTCCCAACGCCAGCCCAGCAGCCAGTGGCCACACCACTAATGACCCCAAGCTACTCCTATACAACACCGAGCCAGCCCATTACCACCCCACAATACCACCAGCTCCAGGCCAGCACTACCCCACAGTCTACCCAGGCCCAGCCCCAGCCTTCCTCCAGCTCCCGACAACGGCAACAGCAGCCAAAGTAAGTACCTAGATAGTGGCATACACAAGCTGGTTACTACTAGGAACAGGTGGCGCCATGCGGCCTGAGGACTTAAAATAAGCAGGTATTGAAAGCCAAGACCAATGAAATGTTCCCATAGGCATTAGTTTCTGGGGAAGAATGAAAGACCAAGGTGGGTTGACTCCTATAAATGTCAGGTTCCTTTCTGTGAAGGTGATCTCTCACCAGTGACTGGTAGGAAGTCTTCTCAAATTTCCCAAAGAACCCTCGTCTCTAAGGCCTTTCCCTCCTGTCTCAGGTCCAACAGCCATGCAGCTATCGACTGGGGCAAGATGGCCGAGCAATGGCTACAGGAAAAGGAGGCAGAACGACGGAAACAGAAACAGCGGCTGACCCCACGACCCTCTCCCAGCCCCATGATCGAGAGCACCCCCATGTCCATTGCTGGCGATGCAACCCCACTCCTGGACGAGATGGATCGGTAGGGGGCCTGTTCCTCGGACTCTGGATACCTCTGAAGCTCCAAGAGGCCTGGCCACTTATAGCCTCATTCCCTGCCCCTCTTTTTTTGTCCATAAAGTGGCGTGAAATGACGTTCTTTTTAGCGGTCAGCCTGGCTGGGTGGCCTCGTGAGCCTGGCGTGCGCCAAGCAGCAGTAGTCCCACTCTGGGCCTGTGCTGGGGCCGGGCTGGGAGAGGAATGAAGCAGGAGGAGAGCAGAGGTGGAGTAGTGTGTAATGTCCCTGGAAGCCATTTTGAGTTTCTGCCCTCACCTGAGACAGGCTATGATGAGGCATCAAGCTCAACTTGTATATGTCCCCAGCCTGCGCGGGGAAACCGATGATATTTATTCAGTTCGGGGCAGGAAGGAGAGGAGGGTAAGAGTTCCTGGTCCTGATGTCAATACCTTGGCTGTCAAAGCAGGACTGTGAGGGCCGTGTGGAGCAGTGCTGACCTGCCAGCCCCTGCCTGCCTGCCTGCCTGCCTGCCTGCCTGCCCTCCCTCATGGCCTAACTGCACCTGCTTCTCACCTGTTATTTGACTAAAATAAACAGTGTTTGTACAGAGCTCTGGCCATGGCCTCTCCAGCTCCCTCCCTCTGCAGGGCTGCTTCAGAAGTTTGGAACTTCAAAAACTTCCTCTCATTATCTACCAGAGAGTCCAGGATTCACATTGCCTGGGGTCACTTCCCTGCCTGCTCTGAGCCTTTGTGACCTTCCATCTGTTGTTGGCCATGTTGAGGTGGAGTCTCTAACCCAGGCTGGCCCAGAAGCCCTCCGTCTGCCTCCCTCGTGCTGGGATTAAAGGCATGGCCACCACCACTGGGCTTTAATTACATGAGTACATGTGTGGGTATGTGCACAAAAAACCAAAAGAGGGCTTTGACCCCTTGAAACTGGAATGATAGGTGGCTATAAGCAACCATCCACGGGTGTTGGGAACTTGGGTTTTTTGCAAGCGTGCTCTTAACTACTGGGCCATCTCTCTAGCAGCTTCTTAGGTTGGCTGTCCTATCTGTGAAACATGGCAACATGGATTCCTGGGCCTGGCAGCTGTAGGCCACTGAACTCCTGTGTTGCTCTCTCTCCTCTCACAGTGAAGAGAAGTAAATCTGTGAGGCATGCATGCCCCTTCAGCCCTTGGTCTCTGATAGCCTCTCAAGTCAATTCCTGACCCACAGGTCCCCCTTACCTGTTCACCCTCAGACACGTACACCATGGGAAAGGAGCTCCTTCCCACCCCTTTCCCTTCCTGGCTCAGTGTCAGCCAGCCCCCTGGCTCTGGTTCTTTCTTTCTGAAGCCATTTCTATTCTGCACATCTGATCTCCCTGTTCCTTCAGAGGCTCCATCTCACAGTGATTTAGTACGGGGGGCGGGGGGTGGGGGGTAAAGCCTTTCTTCCTTTGTCTTTGCTTGGGTTGCCACTGCTGTCTGCATTTGAGCTTGTACCCAACTTTTCTTCATCCTTTGTGTTGGCGGGAAAAGGCCAGCCTTCTACTGGAACTCCACTGTACTTTCTCCAGCATAACAGGGCTGCTGCAAGGATGGAGGACTGGGACTCCCCCCACCTGGGAAGGACAAGCATCTCCTCCACGGTGCCACAGCCCTTCCCCTTGGGGCCACTTGAGAAGGGAGAGGCAGGCTGAGTGAGTGGCAGGTTCAGTTTATTGAAGGTAGCATTGCATAGTGCCGCCCACCACAGAATGGCTTTGACAACACTGTTCTCCCACCCACTCCCCAGATGGACTCTCCCACCTGGTCTCCCTCCTACTTAACTTCCCATAGACATATACTTCCTCCTTGAAAGCAGGATTGCCTTAGAGAATCCCTGCAGCCCCTGACCCCTTGGCTCTAGTAGGCCCAGAGCCAGCCACCTCCCACAAGAAGAGGCCCTGTTGGAGGGAGAGAGAATAGCAATAGGGGTCAGTTACAGGCTTGATTTATTCACTCTGGATGCCCTAGCCTCAGCTGAGATTGGGGTTGGACAGTGGGGGAGATTTTCTCTTGCTAGTTTTCCGGGTCTGTAAGTTCTTTGTCCCATTCTTTTTGACCTGGGCAGAGCACTTCTCTTTCTTTTTGGGCGATGATGACTCTACAATATCTTCACTGGAGGGCTTTTCTTTACCCCGTTCATAACTGTCCTCGCTCTCCAGCCCTTCCCGGCTTTCTGGGCTGGACTCTGGTGTCCTCACTGGTTCTCTTGGGCTTACTGATTGGCTCAAGTCTGCAGGGGAAGACTCTGACTTCACTGGGCATTTCTTCTTAATTGACTTGCCCTTGGCTTTTTTCTTCAAGTTTGCCTTTTCATCTACCATCTCCTCCTCCTCGTCTTTCTCTTTCTCCTTTTTCTTCTTTATATTCTTAATGGCCTTGCCTTCCTGGCACTTGTCCATGGGACTTTCAGAACGCCAGATGGTGATGGGTGCTGAGAGGTCAGGAACCCCTGTGGCTGACCCTGTGTTTGGCTCAGTGGGTCTGGCACTGGGACTTAAATGATTTGTGATGGAAAGCCGGTTCTCTTCCAAATCCTCATCTTCATTTAGGTCATCTGGCATATACATATGGTGGGTGGGGTGGTGAATTATTGCCACAGAGATGGGCCTGTGGCTTCTACACCTGGGAGGAAGGGATAGGAAGAAATTAATGGAGCCAAAGCAGGGTGCCCTGGAGTCCTGTCCCGTCACCGCTGGCCAGCTGGCACTCACCAGCTGTACCAGCTCCGCTCCACATACTCTTCCTCTGGGATGAGTTCATAGCAAGGGGCATGGATGATGTTGAAGCAGCTTGAGCCCCGTCTTTGGAGCAGGCCAGGCCTACATCTTGGGAGCTGCTCCTATTTGTGTCCTGAGCAGTCTTTTAGCCTGCCACACATCATACTCAGCTGGGCCCCCATACCTCCACGATTCCCCGGGGGCCTAGAGGGACAGCCAGCTGTTTCTGGGCTTGGCCCAGGCTGCCAAGAGATCTCCCCATTCATTGCTCTTGGAGCAGATCAGGGATTGGAAGCTGGGGCTAGGCTAGCCGCACCAGGCCAGCCAGACCTGAAGAGGGAAACCTGAAGGGAATGGGTCCCCATGAAGGGGGCCCTCACCTATATTCACAGTTGCAGTGGCTGACAGCATGCATACATCGGTTGTGATGGCCACAGTCCGAGAAGGGGTGGATGATATGCCCAGGACACTGCTGGTGTTTCCAGCAACGTCTGTCTGTCTCCTTGTTCTCACCTGAG
Source organism: Apodemus sylvaticus (assembly GCF_947179515.1). NCBI lineage: Eukaryota > Metazoa > Chordata > Mammalia > Rodentia > Muridae > Apodemus > Apodemus sylvaticus. The sequence goes on from NC_067481.1 coordinate 45,533,189, forward strand.
GGAAGAGGGGTCTGGGTCACTTGGAGGCAGCCGAGCACACCTCGGTCAAGCCTTCAGATTCATCTGCCACCTGGTTCCCCAACAACAACAACTGGTTATCATCAGAGGTAATGACTCAGTCCAGTTTAGTCAATTTAGGTCCCTACACTGCCCTGTCTGTCCCTTTATCCACTGCATAATGCTGCCTTGGACTCAGAAAAATAGTGCCACATATGGAATATAGGAGGTCCTCCCTCCCAAGCTTCCCTGGCTGTTCTTGTTCACCTGTCACTTCCTCCTTCCTGTAGGACCCTCTGCCTCAAGCCCTCCACTGACTCTTGACTCCTGCTCTCACCAGTTGCTGGTCATCACTGGCTATCACACTGCATGGTAGGGAAAGGCTACCCCACAGCTGCAGCCTCAGTTCTGGTACCTGCCACCTGCACAACCTCGGCTGCACGGCACCTGAATGGCACCGGAGGCGGCAGATGACAGCCTGGCTTTAAACATCACACTATCCTCCAGATTCACAGAATGCTGAACAGCCTGCCCCACCTGTGCCCAGCTACATATTAGGCAGCGGGATACCGTGTGTGCCCCCTTTCCCAGATACAGGAGAAGCACAGGGGCTGGAGTAGGTTCTCACTTCCCACTGAACTGTAAGGGTTTCTCATAGGGCTCCCAGTGCTTCATCTCTGACCCTGCCTAGGGGTCCCGGCAGTCCGACTCCTCTCTGCTCCCATCAAAAAGGTAACAATTGCTCTCAACAACCCTGCCTCCTGCCCCCAGTAGCAGAAGGACTTTCGTCTCAGAAGGACTCTACCAAAGGTTCCAGGGTTTCAGGCAGAGGGTATAGAAGCCCAAGTGTCCATTAAAATGCACAGAGGAAGACAGTGGTGTGGACTAAAACTCTCCTATATTCTTCCTTCCCTTTCCCCTACAAGACTGAGGCTCCCGGGTTCCTGCCCCTCACCCTCTTACAGCCTTTTCTCCCCAGGGAAATTAAGGGAGATGTGTGTAGTTGGACCTTCGACTTTCACCCTGGTTTTTTTTTTTTTTTTTTTTTTTTTTTTTTTTTTGGACACTGTTAAACTGAGGCAAAGGGCAGCAAAAAGGCTCTGGAGCCTGGAGTCACTCTGGCCTGAAGTTTGTCACTTTTTTCTAAAAAAGATTTTATATAGCCGGGCGGTGGTGGTGCACGCCTGTAATCCCAGCACTTGGGAGGCAGAGGCAGGTGGATTTCTGAGTTCGAGGCCAGCCTGGTCTACAGAGTGAGTTCCAAGACAGCCAGGGCTACACAGAGAAACCCTGTCTCAGGGAAAAAAAAAAAAAAAATTTATGTGTTTGAGTACCGACACACCAGAAGAGAGCACCAGATCCCATTACAGATAGTTGTGAGCCACCATGTGGTTGCTGGAAATTTAACTCAAAACCTATGAAAGAGCAGCCGGTGTTAACCACTGAACCATCTCTACTGCCCCCTTATCTGTCACTTAATAGAGCAACCTAAGAGTTCAATTTTCTGAGCCTCCCTTATCCACAAGAAGAGACAGTGAGTGATAGATGGCTGTCGTGCAGGGTCTAAGGGACTCAATTCATGTTTTGAAGATCTCTGCGTACTATACAATATTCTACAAAGGAAAGGGGTGGCATGGCCTCCACGAAGGGACCTTCTGTCATTGCAGGAGACACTAAGGAAGAGCCACTGGGTCCCGGGGAATGAACTCAGTCAGTGGTCAGGACCACCAGCAAGCACCTTTACCCACTGAGCTGCTCCACTGGGTCTTCAGGCTTCTGGGTAATCCCACCAAGATCCCTTCCCTCCACCACCGTGGTAACTTTCACAATAAGGAGCCATAGGCCACCCTGGACCCACCTTCAGAAAAGGAAGATAGATTACTGCTGGAGTCCACACTAGCCGGGTATCCTCTTCTCCAGCTGGGCAACCTGGTTATATCTGAGAGTACAAAATGACAACAGTGACAGCAGCCATCTCCCCATATCATTCAGTCACCTAACATTTCCAGGAGGGGGGAGGAGGGGGGAGGGGACACAAACACTCAGGGGCTGGAGAGATGGCTCGGGGGTTAAGAGCACTGCTGACCAGGCGTGGTGGGGCACGCCTGTAATCCCAGCCCTTGAGAGGCAGAGGCAGGCAGATTTCTGAGTTCAAGGCCAGCCTGGTCTACAGAGTGAGTTCCAGGACAGCCAGGGCTACACAGAGAAACCCTGTCTCAAAAACAAAAAAACAAAACAAAAAAGAACACTGACTGTTCTTTTGAAGGACCTGAGTTCAAATCCCAGCAACTACATGGTGACTCACAACCATCCATAACAAGATCTGATACTGTCTTCTGGAGTGTCTCAAGACAGCTACAGTGTACTTACATGTAATAAATCTTTTTAAAAAAATCAGCTGGGCGGTGGTGGCTCACGCCTTTAGCCCTAGCACTTGGGAGGCAGAGGCAGGCAGATTTCTGAGTTCGAGGCCAGCCTGGTCTACAGAGTGAGTTCCAGGACAGCCAGGGCTACACAGAGAAACCCTGTCTTGACAACAAAAACCAAACAAACAAAAAACCACTCAGGGCCCAGCTATATCCTGGGGGTGCAGGAAATTAAAAACCAAGCCACTGTCTCCAGGGCCTGGGGGAGGGAGGCAAAGAGTGTGGCAGCAGTGTGGTAAAAATGGCTGCAGAACAAGAGCCACCTGCCGAGACTGGAGGGGTGAGGACTATGGCTCACTTAGAGGAGCCTCCAGTGGAACTGGAGTGACAGTCAGGGAGGCAGTGCCAGAACTTTGTGCCCGGTGGGTGACTGGAGCCTGATGAGGGTGGACTGGACCACTTTTTCTAGGGTTGGGGATGGAACCCATGGCCTCAGTCATGCTCAACAAATGCTCTGCCTTCATACACCATACACCGTAGCGTTAGCTTGTCCTAAGGGGAAGGAATTAACAGAGCACGCTCCTTAGAAAATGAAGCAGGGGGCTGGAGAGGTGGCTCAGCAGGTAAGAGAACCGACTGCTCCTCCAAAGGTCCTCAGTTCAAATCCCAGCAACCACATGGTGGCTCACAACCATCTGTAATGAGATCTGACTTCCTCTTCTAGTGTGTCTGAGGACAGCTACAGTGTACTTACATATAATAAATAAATAAATCTTTAAAAAAAAAAAGAAAGAAAAAAGAAAATGAAGCCAGGAGCCAGCACCTAGGGGTAGAGTCGGATATTCATGATTATTCTTAACTACATATGGAGTTTGGGGACAGTTTGGGTTATGTGAGACAAAGGCGCGCACCACCACTAGGCTTACAGCACACTACTTAAAATTCATCAAATAAACCAGTGGGGCACGCCTGTAATCCCAGCACTTAGGAGGCAGGTGCAGGCAGATTTCTGAGTTCAAGGCCAGCTTGGTCTACAGAGTAAGTTCCAGGACAGCCAGGGCTATACAAAGAAACCCTGTCTTGAAAAAACCAAACCAAAAAAACAAAAACAAAAACCAAAGAATCGGTTTTGTGCAGGGTGAAGAATCAAGATGGAGCCTCATTCCTCTACATGTGGATATCCACTGTTTCTCTTGCCTTTTCTTGGAGAAGTGCTCTTTTCCCTGACATGTGATTTTGTCCAAAATTAGGTGGCTATTGCTGTGTGGGTTTATATTTGGTTATTCTATTCTATTCCATTGATCTATATGTATATTTGTGAGCAAGTTCTATGCTGTTTTTGCTACTATGGCTTTGCAGTGTAACTTGAAATAAGACAAGGTGATAGATACCTCAAACATTTTGCTCTGGATTGCTTTAGCTGTTGAGGTGTGTGTGTGTGTGTATGTGTGTGTGTGTGTGTGTTTCCATATGAATTTTTTCCCTATATTCATAAAGAATGGCTTTGAATTTAAATTATATTGAATGTGTAGATTGCTTTTGGTAAGGTAGCTGTTTTTCATAGTATTAATTCTTTCAATCCATAAAAACGGCAGGTCTTTCATCTTGTAGCATATTTGGTATCTTTTTTTTTTAAGTGTTTTAAATTTTCAGCTGTTGGGGTCATTCATGTCCTGGATCAGGCTCAGGTCATTGTGAATGAGTTTTCGTCCTGAGACACATTTATACTGTGATTGTGGGCATGCATGCCAACAGTGTGCATGTGGGGGGCAGAGGACAGCCTGCAGGAGTTGGCTCTCTCCTTTCACCATGTTGGTCCTAGGGATCAAACCCCAGCCTTCAGGCTTGGTGGCAAGTGTCTTTTATCTGCTCTGCATCTCGATGCTTGCTACTATTTTTTGCATACTAACTTTGTAACCAGCCACTTTGTTCAAAGTATTTCAGCTCTACTTTAAGTTTTCTGGTAGGGTCTTTCTTGACTCTTATATGTAGAGAGTCATTTCTCTATATAATATCTATTTGTGTCCCTGTTATTTTCTTCTCTTGTCTTACTGCTCTGGCTAAGACTTCAAGCACTACCATTAAAAGTAGAGTTAGGCTGTGGTGGTAATGGTGGTGCACACCTTTAATCCTAGGTCTCAGGACGCAGAGGCAGGCAGATCTCCATGTGTTCGAGGCTAGCCTGGTCTACATAGTTAGTTCCAGGGCTATGTAGAGACTTTGTCACAAATAGAGTGGAGAAAATTAGACACCTTTTTGTCTTATGCTTGGTCCTGACATTTTTCTCTACTCAGCATAATGATGGCTGTAGGCTTGCTGTAGACTGCAGCTTTGAGTGGATTGTCTTTGTGATAAAGTCCACTAGTGTGCCCGCCCAACCTGGCTCTGGCTTTTTTGTCTTTGGCTTTGTCTCCAATGTTGCCCTTTTCTTTCACTATACTTCTGAAACTGGTAGTCACCAGGGTTTGGGTCTTGGTCACCTGTTTAAAAAAAAAAAGTCCACAAGCTTTGGATAATATCATGCATTCATGCATTTCCATGGTCCCAAAAGTATTTCATCAATGAAATGATACAAATCTGGCTAACTACACCGGGCAGGGGTGGCACACGCCTGCCCATAGTCCCAGCACTCTGGGAGGCAGAGGCAGGCGGATTTGTGAGTACAAGGCCAGCCTGGCCTACAGAGTGAGTTCCAGGACAGCCAGTGATATACAGAGAAACCCTGTCTTGAAAAAAACCAAATCCAAAAAAATCAGAAAAAAAAATCTGGCTAAGTATGGTGGAGAGGTTGAGAATTGAGGTACTGGTTTTGAAGGCATGAAGTGGTCATGAAGAGCAGCTGAGGCTCTTGGCACAGTGAGAGGCCAAGGAAGGTGCAGCCTCAGTTGCAATTGATGGCCCAGGACTTGAAGGGGTCATGCATAGGAGCAGAGGCTTGTCACCATGAAGAGAGCCTATGAGAGTCTATTGGTGAAGCCTAATTACAGTAGAAGTCAGCAGTGTTTTGGAGATGCCAGTACCATGCGATGACCACCAAGAACAGCAGCAGCAGCAGTGGAGTACAGGCAGCTGGAGCCTAGAAGACAAGCTGTGTGCTACAAAAGGGCAGAGCTGGAGAAGTGACCCAAGCCCTTAGAGGAGCCCAGAAGATCGTGAGTTGGATCCCAGACATTGAACCATTGGAGTTTTGAGTTTTGCTTTTGCTTGTGACTGTGCCCTGATAATGTTTCCCTCTTGAAGGAAGAAAGTATTTTAGTGGTGCCCACAGTTAAGAGACTTTGAATTTTTAAAAGACTTTGAATTTTAAAGATATCAGACATTTTAAAGTGATTGAACGTTTAATATGTAAAGACTGTGGGACTTTTAAAGTAATTTAGATCTTGGGGATGAATAAGAAAGTAAGGGTTGAGGCTTAATAGTGATGTGTTTGTGTGTCAAGTTGACAAGGGGTCAATTGTACTTGCTAGTTTTGTGTGTCAACTTGACACAGGCTGGAGTTATCACAGAGAAAGCAGCTTCAGTTGGGGAAGTACCTCCATGAGATTCAGCTGTGGGGCATTTTCTCAATTAGTGATCAAGGGGGGAAGGTACCTTGTGGGTGGTACCACCTCTGGGCTAGCATTCTTGGGTTCTATAAGAGAGCAGGCTGAGCAAGCCAGGGGAAGCAAACCAGTAAGAAACATCCCTCCATGGCCTCTGCATCAGCTCCTGCTTCCTGACCTGCTTGAATTCCAGTCCTGACTTCCTTTAGTGATGAACAGCAATGTGGAAGTGTCAGCTCAATAAACCCTTTCCTCCCCAACTTGCTTCTTGGTCATGTTGTTTATGCAGGAATAGAAACCCTGACTAAGACAAATTGGTACTGGTGGGCTACCAGGACATTCAAGGCTAGCCTAGACTACATGGTGAAACCCTGACTCAAAGCAAACAACAAAAATATACAGAACAGGCTGGACAGTGGTGGCGCACACCTTTAATCCCAGCACTTGGGAGAAACCCTGTCTTGAAAAAAAAAAAAAAAAGACTAAATCTCAACCTGAGTCTAATCCCAGCTGCTTTCCTGATGTTTTACAGTGCTGGGGGCTAGAACCCACAAGCTAGGCAAACTATCACTGAGCCACGCACTCAACTGCAGACTTATTTCCTGAATATGTATAGCCAGGATCATCTTGAACATTCCCTCAAAGTCTCAGGATCTTAGTTAGGGTTTTACTGCTGTGAACAGACACCATGACCAAGGCAACTTTTTTTTTTTTTTTTGGTTTCTCTGTGTAGCCCTGGCTGTCCTGGAACTCACTCTGTAGACCAGGCTGGCCTTGAACCCAGAAATCCGCCCGCCTCTGCCCCAAGGCAACTCTTATAAGGACAACATTTAATTGGGGCTGGTTTACAGGTTCAGAAGTTCAGTTTATTATTATCAAGGTGGGAACATGGCAGCATCCAGGCAGGCATGGTACAGGAGGAGCTGCAAGTTCTACACCTTCATCTGAAGACTCCTAGCAGAATACTGGCCTTCAGGCAGCTGAGAGTTTTAGAGCCGACACCCACACTGACACACCTACTCCAACAGGGCCACACCTTCTAATGGTGCCACTCCCTGAGCTGAGAATACACAAACCAAACCAACACACTCAGTCTTCTACCCCACCCTGCCTTCTCTGCTTTTCTTTCTTTCTTTCTTTCTTTCTTTCTTTCTTTCTTTCTTTCTTTCTTTCTTTCTTTCTTTCTTTCTTCCTTTCTTTCTTTCTTTCTTCCTTCCTTTCTCTCTCTCCCCCACCTCTCTCTCTCTTTCTTTCTTTCTTTATGTTTTTTTTTTTCTAGACAGGGTTTCTCTGTGTTGCCCTGGCTGTCCTGGAACTCACTTTGTAGACCAGGCTGGCCTCGAACTCAGAAATCCTCCTGCCTCTGCCTCCCAAGTTCTGGGATTAAAGGCATGCGCCACCACTGCCTTTAACTAACCACTGTGAGTTCCAGGACGGCCAGAACTACACAGAGAAACCTGTCATGAAAAACCAAAAAAAAAAAAAGATTTATCTGTTTTTCCCTTTTCCCTTCCTTCCCTTCCTCCTTCTTCTGGTGGCCCTGCTTGCTGCAGACCCCTTCGCTCCAAGCCATAGGTTCTTTATTTGTTTCTCATTACAAGGAGATGGTTGTGAGTCACCTTGTGATTTCTGGGACTGGAAGAACAGTCGGTGCTCTTAACCACTGAGCCATCTCTCCAACCCAATATATTGTAATATGACTTAACTGACTCATTTGACCAGTAGCGGAGAAATAACCTATCACTCACCATGCAGTCAAGTTGAGTTTTATAGAACTCTAACTGGTCTATAGTTCTTTTGCTCCTGCCTGCCATGTGCGGGAATTATTGGCATATGACACCAGGCCTGGCTTCCATCCATCCTTCAGAATGAAGCGTGAACCTTTTCTCATCTCTTAAGAGCCAGGACCTGGGTCTTTTCTCAACGATAGTTCTTTCTACCTCTCATTACCATCTGTCTCTGCCACCTCCTCTCCCAAGTTTTACTTGTCCAACTCTGGGAAAATGCTGCTACTCATAATGGCATGCATCTGTAATCCCAGAACTTGGTGTGCTGAGGCGGGGCTAGCTTGGGATACAGAGCATGGCCTTGCCTCAGACTAACACCAGCACTGTCCAATTGTGCGCTCTGTGTGCCTGCTGACCTGCTGCCACAGTTCTAGGACTGATATTTCTGTATTTACTGTGCCCAGAGTCATGGAAATCCTTCCATCATTGTTGGCTGACAGGGTATATACATTCGACGTCTCACTGAAATACATAAATCCAGGTTCAAACCTGGCTACTGTGTTTTATCATTTTATGTATTTATTTTTGAGACCATCTCACAAAGCCACAGGCTGGCCTAGAATTCCTCATATAGCCCAGGCTGGCTTTGAATTTATGTTAATTCCTGCCTTAGCCTCCCAAGTACAAGAATGACATGAGCCATTGTGCTCACTTTATTTGTTTTGACTGGGGCTGTTTTGGAGTCAGGTCCAGGACTGCACACACTAAGCAAGCACCTTACCTGTAAGCTAGAAGCCCAGCCCCTAGCATTCCTGCGAGCTGTTATGGGGGAGATAAGCTGTTATGTACACCTTCACAATGCTAGACCCTACAGAGGGCTTTTTGTTGTTGTTTTGTTTTTTGTTTTGTTTTTTTGTTTTGTTTTGTTTTTTGTTTTTGTTGTTTGTTTTTCCAGACAGGGTTTCTCTGTGTAGCCCTGGCTGTCCTGGAACACGCTCGGCAGACCAGGCTGGTCTCGAACTCAGAAATCTGCCTGCCTCTGCCTTCCAAGTGCTGGCATTAAAAGCATGTACCACCACTGCCTGGCTACATGGGCTCTTTTTGTTTGTTTGGTTTTTTTTTTTTGGATTTGGTTTTTTTGAGACAGGGTTTCTCTGTATAGCCCTGGCTGTCCTGGAACTCACTCTGTATACCAGGCTGGCCTCAAACTCAGAAATCCGCCTGCCTCTGCCTCCCAGAGTGCTGTGTGCCACCACCGCCTACTTACAGTGGGCTTTTTTTTTTTTTAAATGATTTTATTCATTTTATGTATATGAGTACTTCCATGAGTACACTGTAGCTGTACAGACTGTTGTGAGCCTTCATGTGGTTGCTAGGAATTGAATTAGGACCTCTGCTCGCTCCAGTCATTCCTGCTTACTCTGGCCCAAAGATTTATTTATTATTATAAATAAGTACACTGTAGCTATCTTCAGACACTCCAGAAGAGGGCATCAGATCCCATTATGGGTGATTGTGAGCCACCATATGGTTGCTGGGATTTGAACTCAGGACCTTTGGAAGAGCAGTCAGTGCTCTTAACCACTGAGCCATCTCTCCAGCCCCCTACAGTGGGCTTTTAAAGTATGACTTTGATTCTAATTGTTTATCGAGGGACCAGACCCAGACTAAGTAATTTGCTCAGGATGAACGGTAACAGCAGGGGCAGAGGAGCTGGTCTCTCTTGGCTCCATAGCCCATGTGCTTTGCTGGCTAAGGAGACAAACATCATAAATCAAGTACCCTCTGCCACAGTTCCAAGGCCAAGCCCCGAAACTAGATTCAGCTCCTTCCTTATCCAGGTCATCCTCCAAAACATTTGCTTTTAATCCCCAACCTTGCTGATTCCTCACTTTTGATTTCCTTTCATCTTGATGCACAGTCTTCCTCCCCCGAGGAGGAGCTTGAATCCCAAAGTTATTCCAATAAGGGTCTATGCCTAGGTCAGGATCAACCTGCACTGGATTTCTTTCCTCCTGTCACTAGAGCAGCTTTCTGCAGGGCTGAAGCCTGTTTGTCTTCCACTAATACCTCTAACAGTTGTTAACAGCATCGGCTGTCTGGGAGGAAAAGCAGAAAGGATCAAAGAGAAGAAGTGGGATTAAGAAAGACAGTTCGCCCCTTTGTCCAAAGAGGACAGAGGAGAGCAGTAACTAGAGCTTCTGCAGCAGAATGAACATGGTCATAGCTTGAAAGGAAGAGAAAAGCATGTGGTCTTTTCCTTGGGACAGGGAGCAGGGACCTAACTCAAAACTGTGCACTGTTATGCACATTTGTAGAGGATTCTTATTCTGCAAAACCCCTCCCCTCCTTTGCTGCCCAGAGGACAGGCACTAAAGCCCAAAAGAAGGTGGAGGGAAGAAAAGAAAGAAAGAGAGAGAGAGAGAGAGAGAGAGAGAGAAAGGAAGGAAGGAAGGAAGGAAGGAAGAAAGAAAGAAAGAAAGAAAGAAAGAAAGAAAGAAAGAAAGAAAGAAAGAAAGAAAGAAAGAAAGAAAGAAAGAAAGGAGTGCAAGAGAGGTCAGTGAGTCCTCTTCTGGGAAATGTCTCGCAGCTAGGCACTTGGAGGTGATTATGATGTCACTTGTAGAATACTCAGACTTTTTCCCACCCTCAAGGTCAATGGAACTGACCGCCCAGCCCTGGCGCCCAGATGAGCATTGGGCCAGGGGTTCTAGCCAACCCTAGCACTTCTGGGGCGGCAGCCCTGGCCAGTGGTTGCAGCCTATGCTCAATGGTTGTGCCTGGGTCAGGAGAAAGCCCAGGCAAGCAAGCTTCCAAAGCCACGCTCAGCCACGCCCCATCCTTCTGCCCCGCCCCTTACCAGTTTTCTCGGTTCTCTCAATTTTGCGGCCAGACTTTTCCTCAGTCCATCTTTTAATCGTTAGTGTCGTCCTGACCCACATCGCTGTCAGCCCAGTTCTTCCACAGGACCCTACCTCGCAGAGTTCAACGTTGAACCTCAGCTTGGTGGAGCCCTCGGCCCAGCTGTAAACTCCAGTCCAGCCCCTAGCTCCGCCTCATGCTTGCCCAACCCCCCCGCCCGCCTCCCCCCTCCCGTCTTCCAGCCCGGGTGTAAGCGTCAGTCGTGTTCTTCATCCGGGATCTCCAGCTCCTTCCAGGTCCCTTCGTCACACCCTTAGCGCCAGTACCAGCTTTTGCCTTTACCTTACAGAGCCAGCACTCAGTCCCACACTTAGCTCCCGGCTGGTCCTCCTAGAAAATCCCAGACCAGAGCCCCGCCCACAATAGTTTCTGGCCCCACCCCTTCCAGACTCAAGGTCTGGCGCCAGGACAGCCACGCCTTCTGGAGGTAGGCCTCAGACCAATCTTCATGAACGTACGGCCTGGCAGGTATCCTGGCTTTGGGTCTCCTGGGTGACAAGTCTCTCCTCCACCGTATACGGTACACCCTAACCACCCACCCCCCCAGCCCAGACAACCAGACCTATCCTTCTCTCAGCTTCAGGTTTCCTCCCAATCCCATAGGACACTTGGTCCTAGGTCCTACACTGCCCTATGTTCCTGTCAGGAAAGTAAGGTGACTTACATTAGTGGTAACTCCATCGCAGTAGGAAACCTTCACATTGCTCAAACACAGCGTCCACACTTCACTTGTATATCACACACGATGATGCCAAAAGTGTACACACTATCCACAGATCTAATATAAGAAGTTCGTGTGCACCTGCCCTACCCATGCAGCTCATGGGACTCCACACTCGGGCCCCTGGGAGAACTGAGTACTGAGGTGGCTTCTCACAGGCACACTGAGCTAACCAGCTCTGTACAGGATGGTGTGAATGAGAGCTGCTTCACAGATATCCCACGCTGCACACTCTCAGTTTCCCTCCAAGCAGCTCCCAAAGCCAGAAAAGGTGTGCCTCAAAAAGCAGAGGATAGGCCAGCCATGGTGGTGCTTGCTTGCCTTTAATCCACACACTTGCAGGTAGATCTCTGAGTTCGAGGCCAGCTTCATCTTCATCTTGAGCTCCAGGAGAGCCAAGACCATGACTCAAAAGAAAAAGAGGGTCACAGGGAGAAAGCCAGGTGTGGTGGCATGGGCCTGTTGTGTGCCTTTGCTGGGAGGCAGAGGCAGGCAGATCTCTGAGTTTCAGGTCACCTAAGGCTGACCATGAAAACCCTGTCTCAAAAATAAATATAAACCCCTAGTGGCAGGGGTGATTTACTTCCTTAGAGTTGCTGGTCAGGGAAGCCTCTAGAACAATAGGGCTGTTTACCATTGTTGTCCGTGACATTCCAGAACTGAATGGTAAGACCCTGCTGTTAATGATGTCATATGTGTTGGTTACAAGACTTGGAAAAATAAGTCTAGGACTGAGACAGAAGTGTCCCTTCCAGTGGCTTAGCTCTTGTAGCCCTAGAAAGTGCAATGAAGTGTCTCTGGGGAGGATCAGAGCCTGAAGTCCTATCCAGCTATGGATTCCGAATGTTTCATGATGGAAAGGTCTCACGAGCTACTGCAGTAGTGACACAAGCCACTAGGAATAAGACAAAGCTTCTCATTGGGCTTAAGCAAAGCCTTCTCCAAAAAGGACAGTTCACATCTAATGTGTATATGCCTTAGATGAGACGAGACCTGTGCCCAGAGAAGTCATAGGCCCTGGTGAAAGACAGCAGCCATTGGTCTAATGAATGAGTATGACATTACGTCCAGCTAAGCTGCTTCTCCGCATCTGTCCTTATGACTATAGGTCATTTTCTGCCTTTTCCCCACATGTGTTTATAGCAAAAGAAATACTGCCAAGACTCACCACCAGCTATACTCTGAAAACTGGGGATAAAAACTACCCCACCAGAGTTAGATGACCATAGTCAGACTTCTATGTAACCTCCTCCAAGGCTCAGGGACCATTATGAATGGGGAGGTGGAATAGGGAGAGGGCAGGAATGATTTAAGAGCCTGAAGAAGTGTGTCACATGGCAATTTCCTCTGACATAAAACCTTCCGTCTTCGAGGGAAGTCCCTTAAAACACATAGACTATTCTGCAGGGAGATGAAACATCCCATCCTCCAGGAAAGCTCCTTAAGCTCAGGAAGTAAACAACTCAAAGGCTTCAGGAAGTCCCTGAGACGGAGCAGATGTACTAGGTCTCTCCTTCCCCAGGCATAGTTAAGCAGCCAGGACTGCTTGAAAGACATTCTCGGACAAGCTGAGCTGGTTGGAAGCCCCTCTGACCTGCCTGTTGCCTGAAGGCGGTGCAGCATGCTCCAGATTCCAGCTTTCACAAGCTGTCACTCATACTGCGGAGGCTTTTGGTGATCAGCTGCCTTTTGAGTCACTTCTGTCTCTGTAAGCAGCCCCTCACCCATATGCCTGTAAGTAACCCAATTAAACTCACTGGTTCTCCAAGTTGGACTTAGATGATATATATCCTTTGGTCTATCATCATTTCCCTATCTGGGACAAACAGATTGTCTCTTTAGGGATGCTGTCACACAGTAGTACTTAGATACATGGTAATTTTGAGGTCAGGCTGGCCTACAAGAGACCCTACCTCAAGAAGAAAGGGAGAAGGAGACAGAGAGGAAAGAAAACAGCAAGGAAAAAGATTTTAACCCAGAGGATCTAGAAGACAGTTAGTCCTCCAAACTGGTCTCTGAGGTGTCAGCCACTGTGAGCCCTGTCTTAAGAGCCAGGAATGGACAGAATCCCCATAGGGGCTCCAGTTCCCAAACTGCGATATGTCCCTACTCATTCTACATCTATTATCTCTGGTAAAGGACTCTAGCCTAGAAAATGCTAATAACAGGGCTGGAGAGATGGCTCAACAGTTAAGAGCACTGGCTACTCTTCCAGAGGTCCTGAGTTCAATTCCCAGCAACTACATGGTGGCTTATAACCATCTATAATGAGATCCGATGCCCTTTTCTGGTCTGTCTGAAGACAGCTACAGGGTACTCATATACATAAAATAAATCTTTAAGAAGAAAGGAAGAAAATGCTAATAACAGATTTTAATGCATAAGGCACAGTGTAATGCTAAAATCATTAAGCATGTTCACACATAAAAGGCCCAGCAGGCTGAGCAGAAGCAGCAAATACAGGACCCCTGTCAGGCACCCTGGAGAGCCCCAGAGGAAGAGAGGGTCATCCAGTCTTTGGCATGGCGCCTGGGGGCATGAAATGACTAGCATGGTCCCAGTTTCCCTCTGGAGGCACTGACATCAATGGATAGCTCTTTGGTGTGGAAAAAGTCAGTGCAAATGTCCAGGGGTTGAGTTCTGGAGCAGTTGGGGTTGGCACCCGGGGAATGGGAAGTCTCTGGACAATCCTCACTGCTCAGGGACAACATGTGGCCTTTTTCTTGCTGGCAGTTAGGTACAAGTTTTTGTCATCGCTGTTGATGCCTGAAAAGGGGTGGGAAAAATATGAATCAGGGGTTGAAGGTGCCCTCAGCCCCTGCCCTTGCTGTCACTGTCAACCAGGTGAGTACTTACGAACAACATCCCCAATGTGCCGAGCCCCTGATTTCTCCAGCTCAGCCAGGACATTGGCCTCAAAGGTTAGCGCTGCCACGCGGAAGAAGAATTCCCGGACATTCTCACCTGACACGAGGAGCAGAAAACTCAGGGGAACACTAGAACACTGGACCCAGCTTAGATGCAGGAGTGAAAGAGAGGTAGGCAGGCACACACAGCAGAAACCTGGAGCCCCCAACTCACCAGTGAGGGAGGACACTGCCCAATACTCAGCCTTAATCTCTTGGGCCACCTTGACGGCATCCTTCTCCATTAGGGAATACTGAGCAGGAGTCTGTGAGAAAATCAGAGTCAGACTGGGGGTGGGTCTCCTCACCGAGGTGGGAAGGTCTCCCTCTGGTCCACTCACACTCAGGTCCTTCTTGGAACCCACGAGGAAGAGAAGCACGTTGGAAGGGTCATTCTCCTTGAGAGCGTCAGAGAGCCACTGCCTGCCACAGACAGTGGATAGCAATAAGGATTGTGTGAGCCTGACAGGAAAGCGCCACCCACCAGCTTTCTCACGTCCAGTGACTAGCTCTGGCTTTTCTCCCCCCCACCCCCCTTCCCCGGGCCACCACCTCAATGACTCCAAAGGCTTGATTCCACACTCCTAGGCATTGTTGGCAAGTCTACCGCTAAGCTACAGACAGTGCTTAGATACATCCTTGTTTCCTGATCACCTTTTCTAAACCCTCCCTGGACTTTCCTGTCCTGTCCTGGCATCCTCACGTACTTGGTGTGTTCCAGGGATGCCACATCATTCAGGTTGAAGACAATGATGATGGCTGAAAGAGTGACAGAAACAGCAGCACATTGAGAGGAAGATGGATGGATGCCTTTGGCTCGTTCTCCCTCCCCACCAACTCTCCTCAGGGGCTGGTGTGCTCTTAGACTGCCTGCACTGCAGAGTCAAAGCCCTACCTTGAGCTCCTCGGTAGTAGGTGGAAGCGATGCACTTAAACCTCTCCTGACCAGCCGTGTCCCAACTGGAAGAAAGGAGAGTAGAACCCAGATAATAGGGTGTGCAGAATGGGGTGACAAGTCTAGCTGGAAGGGGTAGAGGAGACACTCACAGTTGGAGACTGAAGGGGACACCCAAGACTTCAAATCGCTCCATCTCAAAATCCACTCCGATGGTAGCCTTGTAATTCTTATCGAAAGTGTCTTTGCAAAACCTAAGGGGACAGGAGGCAGCCTGTAGCCCCGCCTACCTTGTTAATCCAGCTGTGTCCTTGCCCAGCCAAGCTCCAGTACCCTGTTACCTATTAATGAGACAGGTCTTCCCCACAGATAGGTCCCCCACAACGATGACCTTGGATATCTTAAATCTGTTGGACAGAAGAGTGGATGGACAGAGGAAGTCCATGTCAACTAAGGTACTTCCTTAGTTGATATGTCCTCCCTGGAAACCCAGAAGGTCCTGCACAGATGTGCTGTGGAGCAGAGGTCAACATTAGGGACTTTCAGACTTATTTCTCTGGCATGTTGGGGGAGGAGGTTGTGTAGTGATGGGGATGGCCCAGGGCTCTGCACATGTTGGACAAGTGTGCTCTTTTGCTCTGTCTCTCTCTGTCTCTCCTCCCCTCCTTCAGATACAGCCCACCACCCACTAGAGGTTCTATGGATGGGGTGACTTCCCCCATGTTGGATGCCTTCTTCATAGGCTCACAATCTCAACGGGACGGTACCAGGAGAACACCAGAACTGAGGCATAACCATGTAGCCTCAAAGGGGTGAATGACTTCAAAGTTTCTTGAGTATTTTTTTAGTTAGGGGTGTCCCTAACTCACCCCACGGTCCCTGTCCGGTGCTCCTGGCAGGCGCAAGTGACGCGGGGGTGGAAATCTTTGCGCACGTGCAAAGCGGCCTCCTTCCTCAGGCACTGAGAGGACAGAGTGAGAATGGAGCTTTTGTGCCTTTGCCAAGCAGCCCTGGGTTGGGGGTGGGGTGGGAAGCGGACCACCCAGGAGCAGCGGGCCTTGCGGGGAGACAAGGCTGGGCCCAATCCAACTGCTCGGGTGCCACCTTTTCCCCGCCCACATTCAGCGACAGCCAGAGGCCCGACGTGGCCCTGGTGCCTACCTGGGGCAGCTCCGCCAGGACGCGGTCCCTCCGCACGGGCGCCAGAATGTTCATCTTGTCTGCGGCCTTGCGGGGCTCCCCGGGAAGAAGCAGAGACCTGATCCGCCCCGGCGGCCGGTACCCGTGGGGACCCGACGATTATCCGCGGCCGCGGGGTACCGACAATCACCCGGGGCCACGGAGAGCCTGTGGGAGCCCTCGGCCTTGGAGACGCTACGACCACCGCGGGCCAAGGGGATGAGACAATCACCCCGGGTCTGGGAGAACCCACAATCACCCGAGCCCGGGGCGTCCCGAAGACCACTCGGGGGCGGGGAGATCCCCCGGCCGCTAGTTGTGGGCGGGGAGTTGCGTCGCGGGGAGACCGGGCCCGCGCGGACCCTACAATGACACGGGGTCGGATAGCTCCTACGATAACTCGGGGCCGCGGAGACCCGACGACAACTCGGGGCTGGGATGGCCCTACCATAACACAGCGGCCTGGGGGCGCGGGGCCGCCCCGCCACACGGGGTCACTGCACGCAGGGGCGGCACTGCCGACGCCCGCAATCGGTGAGAGGAGGGGGCGACAGCCCTGGACGCGCGGCGAGGCCTGCCGTCCCACTCCGCGAACGCTGTAACGCGATCCCCGGAAATTCCTGGAGAAGGGCCGCCCCCTGCCCCGCACCCCGTCGCTCCCGGGTTTGCAGCCGCCCTCACCGCGGCCCTCGCCAACCCCCTCCTCTCCTCTCCTCGCGCGCTGCTCGGGCTCCAGATGCCCTACCCAACACCAGGACCGCCTCCACCCAGGCTGGAGCCTTTCCAGAATGGGATCCCTCCAGTCTCCCTCCCCTCCATCTCCCTGTTGGAGCCGCGTCTTCCTCGGGACCCCTTACCCAACGGAACTGGTGATGGGGAACCGGTGATTGGAGCGCAGCATCTGGCAAGACCCGGAGCCGCCGAAGAGAAAAGGGGGAGAGAAGGGGCCCAAGGGGAGGCGGTGCTTCCCTCCACGACTCCAGGCCTGGCACATGACTCATAGAGTCTGCCCCTGCTCGCCCTTCTGCCCTGAGAGGTGAGAGGGAGAGCCTAAAGGGGGTGTCAAGATTTGAACGAGGTGTCCGCCAAGAACCAGACGTCCCAGATCTGTTGTTGTCTGCTCCCGTCGAGCCTCTTTCCCTGAAGGATAAAAGAAGTGTTAGGTAGACTGTGAAACTTCGTCTTTTGGCATGGTTACTACTATGGGATTGCAGAATACCCTTCTAATACGGGTGTACGTTTTCTAGCCGGATTAGAACAGTAAAACCAAGAACACCTTTTCCTTTTTGTACGCGTGTGCACACGCGTGCACACACACACCGCGCGCGCAAAGAAGACACTGATATATGTTTAAATGTTTGGAGCTAAATTTGAAGATACAAAAATGATGGGACACAGTACTAGGAAGGGAAGACTAGTTCAGGATTGAGCACTATGAAATTACTCACAGGAGCCGGGCAGTGGTGGCGCACGCCTGTAATCCCAGCACTCTGGGAGGCAGAGGCAGGCGGATTTCTGAGTTCCAGGCCAGCCTGGTCTACAGAGTGAGTTCCAGGACAGCCAGGGCTACACAGAAAAACCCTGTCTCGAAAAAAGCAAATCCAAAAAAACAAAACAACAACAAAAAAAAACAAAAAAAATTACAGGAAAAACTAGAGCAAGAAAATTCACATGTTCTCTCATCTGTGGCTAGAACTACTTAAGGATCATTACTGACATCTAGCATGGAGGCTCACACCTGTGCTTCCAGCGCTCATGAGGCTGGGGTCTCTACTGGTTTAAAGCCAGCCTTGGCTACAGAGTGCGACTTTTGTCTTAAAATAATAACATAAATCCGGGTGTGATATCCTATCAATGAACTCGGAGGCGGAGGTAGGTAGATCTTTGTGAGTCTGAAGCCAACCTGATTTACTTAGCTCCAGGCAAGCCAGAGTTGTGTTGTGAGGTCCTGTCTCAAGAACTAATAGGGGGAGGAGGAGAGGCAGGAGGAGGGAGAGGAAGACAATGATTAGGTTTGGAGAAACAGTTCAAGAATTAAGAACACTTGCTGCTCTTATAGAGATCAGGGGCTCTGCTCCTACCTGTACCCCCAGTTCCAGAGCACTGGACACATTCTTCTCCTCCTACACCAGCCATGCATGTGCTACACCGTTGCATGCAGGCAAAACCCTCATACATATAGAACTTTTAACTATTAGGGACTGTACAATGACCCAACAGTTCATAGTATGTTTGAGTTCTCATAGAGGACCTGAGTTCATTTCCCAGCACTCGCACGCCAGTAACTCCACCTCCAGGATATCAGAAACCCGGCTTCTGTGGTTACCGACATGCACAAGTACACACATGTAGAGACATACACATACATTTAAAAAAAAATCTTTTTGTTGTTGTTGATATGGTTTCTCTCTGTATACCCCTGGCTGTCCTGGAACTTGCTTTGTAGATCAGGATGGCCTCAAACTAACAGAGATTTGCCTGCCTCTGCCTCCCAGTGCTAGGATTAAAGGTGTACTTCACCACTGTCTGGTCCTCCACAATTTAATTTTGTTTTTGTTTTTCAAGACAGGGTTTCTCTGTATAGCCCTGGTGTTCTGGAACTCACTCTGTAGACCAAGCTGGCCTTGAATTCAGAAATCTCCTGCCTCTGCCTCCCAAGTGCTGGGATTAAAGGCATGCACCACCACTGCCAAAAATTTTTTTCTTTAAAATTTATTTGGAAAACTCTCCCCCCCTCCCTCCTCCTCTCTCTCAATCTCTCTCTCTCTCTCTCTCTCTCTCTCTCTCTGTGTGTGTGTGTGTTTGTAGCTCTTTTGTAGCTCTTCTGGATTTCTTTCCCATCTCACACTGGATTTTTTTGTTGCCACCAAATCACTGTGAGGCTAACAAAATCACTGTAGTAATAACTACATCAAATTCAGCTCTGCAACCTCAATTTTCTACAGGTGTCATATGCACACGTTAGAGAAAATCCTGTCTGTCCTAGCATTGCACAGCTTTGCTTCATCTCTACTAGTGAGGCAGACTGCATTGTTTGTATTTTGTTTATCTGTTTGTGGCAGCCTCACTATGTAGTACTGGCTGGCCTGGAATTTACTGTGTAGCACAGGCTGGCCTTGGTTTTGTGTCAATCTTCTTGTCTCCTGAGTGCTGGGATTATAGGTGTGGCCTACAAAGGGCTTCTATCATTTATATGTCTGTCTGTC
The DNA here is from genome assembly GCF_947179515.1 of Apodemus sylvaticus. Lineage (NCBI taxonomy): Eukaryota > Metazoa > Chordata > Mammalia > Rodentia > Muridae > Apodemus > Apodemus sylvaticus. The sequence continues at coordinate 45,552,650 of NC_067481.1, forward strand.
TATCTATTTTTTGAGACTGGTCTCACTACATATACCTGACTAACCTGTAACTTGCCATGTAGATCAGGCTGACCTTGAACTCACAGAGATCTGACTGCATGTTTTCTCATGCTGAGATTAAAGGCGTGTCACCAAACCTGGCTACAAATCTTAATTAAATTATTTTCCATGGGTTTTGTTTTTGTTCGTTTGTTTTGTTTTTGGAATAGGATCTGTCTATGTAGCTTTGGCTATCCTGGAACTTGCTATGTAGACCAGCCAGGGCTTGAACTGCTGGGGATAAAGGTGTACAATCCACATTAGGCCTAAAAACCCTTTATGTTAGTGTGCGGGCATGTGCACATTAAGTAGAGGTGTTCACAGAGGTATGGCTGTTGGGAATTCCAGGTCTGCTGAAAGAGAAGTACGTGATCTTAAGTTCTTCTAACCCCTTAAACTGTATTCTTCCCAGTTGGTAGTGTTATTGGCTTCTGACACCGCAAACCTCTTCCCTAAGGCTGGAAAATGCTCAAGAACTGTAAGGACCATAACACAACCACCAGATTTTATAGCCACCCACTGTTTTAGACCTAGGGGAATAAACATGTATCATTTAAAAATTACAACTCAGCCATGTAGTGTTGGCACAGGCCTTTAAGCCAAGCATTCAGGAGTCAGAGGTAGGTAGATCTCTGTGAGTTCAAAGCCAATTTGTTCTTCAGAGTTGAGTTCCAAGACAGCCAGAACTATTACAAAGAGAAACCCTGTCTTGAGTAGAAATTCAAACGAAACAAAACAAAACAAACAGAACAAAACAAAACACAAAACCTACAGTTGGGTAGTGGTGGCACATGCTTTTAATCCCAGGATTTGGGAGGCGGATTGGTTTTCTGAGTTCGAAGCCAGCCTGGTCTACAGGGTGAGGTCCAGGGCAGCCAGGGCTACACAGAGTAACCCTGTCTTGAAAAACCAAAAAAAAAAAAAAAAAAAAAAACCAAACCCCAAACCAAACAAACAAACAAAAAAAGAAACAAAACCCCACAAAACCTACAGTTCCTAAGAAAAACCCAGAGTCGGAAAACCAAACTAAACGAAACAAAAAAAAAAAAACCAAAACCCTACAATTCCCAAAAAGCCTTAAGGCCTTTAGAAGGGAAAGGTGGTGCAAGCTTTGTCTCCAGCACTAGGGAATTAAATGGAACTACAACTCCCAGGAAGCCTCATACTATTGTTTATCCAATCAGTGCTGTGTGTAAGCTATCGCGAGACTTTTATGAGACTTCATTCTATAAGCTCATGGGAATTAGGCTGGGCCATCCTTTTCGCCAAGATGGCGCCGAAAGCGAAGAAGGAAGGTATGTCGCGTTATGGGAACGTGTCAGGTCGGCCTTGGATACCCGTACAGCAAACTCACGGGGAAGACGAATGCTCGGCTAAGCCATGGGGGGCTTGTTCTGTAGCTTCTGTCGCGATTAGGCTCCATTGCCGGGTAAGAGGACCGCGTGGGCCAAGCCGCATGGGCTGGTTCCAGTGAAGGGGATTGACAAGGCAACCCGGCCGGCCTCGCCCGCCACTTAATAGCCAAGCACTTGACTTTGGGAAGCTATTTAACATCCACAGGGTGGCGCTCCGTGTCTCCAAACCTATAAGGGATTCAGAGTAGTCCATGTTCGCCCTTTTTATACGTTAAATGGGGTTATACGCACCAACTTGGCGTTACAACGGGTTAATTATCTTTGCCTGCAGTATCGTGCATATGATGGAAAAAACTTAAAGCCTCCTGAGACTTGTGATGTCTTCAAAGGAACCACTGATGCACGTGCTGACAGGGTCAGCCGGAAGGGATCACTTTATGGATGCCACACTTTAATTTTGTGTCCCTCTTCCAGCTCCTGCCCCTCCCAAAGCCGAAGCCAAAGCGAAGGCCTTGAAAGCTAAGAAAGCAGTGTTAAAAGGCGTCCACAGCCACAAAAAGAAGAAGATCCGAACGTCACCCACCTTCCGGCGGCCCAAGACCCTGCGGCTCCGGAGGCAGCCAAAATACCCCCGAAAGAGTGCGCCCAGGAGAAACAAGTCAGTACTGACCCTTTACCACCAGCATGTAGTAGGACATGAGTGTTCCTAATTTACTACCCACCCAATAGCTTCCCTTATAAAACGCATAATTGTCTAAGGAGCTGCTGTGGTGGAAGCGTGAAGTCTTTTTAAGCTAATTACTTATGTGTAATCCATGTTTGAAAGTTGACTTAAAAGAGATGTTGCTTACCTTGGTTCCAAGAGACGTGGCACTTGTTGGAACACATGAATGTGTTGTTGACTAAATTGTGTTGTTGACTAAATTGTCGCATTGGGGAGTGATGCCCTTACCAATGGCGCTATGAAACACTTTCTTAAAAAAAATTACTTTTTATTTACATGAGTACACTGAGCTGTCTTCAAACACACCAGAAGAGGGCATCAGATCCCATTATAGTTGGTTATGAGCTACCTTGTAGTTGCTGGGAATTGAACTCAGGACCTCTGGAAGAGCAGTTGGTGCTCTTAACACTGAGCCATCTCCAGCTGAAAGACGCTCCCCTGCTCCAAGGCAGGGTTTCTCTGTGTAGTCCTGACTGTCCTGGATCTCACTTTGTAGACCAGGCTGGCCTCAAACTCAAGAAATCCACCTGTCTCTGCCTCCCAAGTGCTGGGATTAAAGGCATGCACCACTGCCCAGATAGAAAGACACTTAATTGACCCGAATTCTAACACTACTCAAAGGACATTTGAGAGAATGACTGTGCTTACTGAAAAGTGTTGTGTCTGTGGGGACAAGTACTTGCCAAACACGAATAAGAAAGACTTGGCTTTTCAGAATCTCAAGGGAAAGTTGTCTCCCAACTGCTCAGGGCCAACTTTAGAGTTGCTGTTGGTTCTAGCCATGTTTGGTGGGTATCCTATAAAGCAGGGAAATGGAGGCTAGAGGAGCTGAAGTCAAAGGTCGTCTTTGAGACCTTGTCTCAAACCAGAAGCGAGGGTGTGTAGGTGAGAAAGTGGCTCGTGGATTTCAGGCTAGCTTGTGCTGTGCTGTGAGTCCCTGTCTCAACAAATAGTTCTGGAGTGTAGCTGACCGAGCAGTTGAGCACCATTTTCTCTTTGTTCTGGCCTCATAATAAATTGTAAATGTGGAATGACATTGGATAAATGCATGAGTCAACCTTGATTCTTCAGTCAAGAGAACATAAAGGATTGGGCTCTGAAGGGGAAATTGTGCCCCTTGTGGTTCAGGTGCATGTGATGACATTATTAAGCGACCAAAGTCTGATAGAGATGATTTTGATCCTATTGTCTGATGCACCTATTCTTTCTTAGTCTTGTTCTAAAGGAAATGATGTGTTGAATACTGGCGCCAAAGCAGCTAACTCCATTTTCATCTCTAGGCTTGACCACTATGCTATCATCAAATTCCCCCTGACCACCGAGTCAGCCATGAAGAAGATAGAGGACAACAACACGCTTGTGTTCATTGTGGATGTCAAGGCCAACAAGCACCAGATCAAACAGGCCGTGAAGAAACTCTATGACATTGACGTGGCCAAAGTCAACACCCTAATAAGGTGAGTGGGACCAAGCAGAGGCCAGAAAGCTTGTGTGGTATTCCTTAAGCACACCATGGCTTCATGGTGAGTCGCCCCTCTGTGCAGGTGATGGAAAACTCAATGTTTGGAAAAGAATGACACCAACAAAGGAACCACTGATGCCCAGAGGACTATGGGAGGGATTTGGGAAGGGGTGGGACTGTGAGCTTCCTCTGAGGCTTCCTTCTCCACATAGGCCTGACGGAGAGAAGAAGGCGTATGTTCGCTTGGCTCCTGATTATGATGCTCTAGATGTTGCCAACAAGGTAAGCATCATTTCTTTTTAGATGCTGCATCTGCATCAAAATCTGACTACTAGCTCAAACAAACTCCCCTTCTGTCCCCCCAGCTCACTTCATTTATCAAGGAGTTCAGCTCCAGTAATTTAGTTCCCTTTTTTGTTTTGTTTTTCAGATTGGGATCATCTAAACTGAGTCCAGATGGCTAATTCTAAATATACACATTTTTTTTTCACCATAAATAATGCTGCTTGTCGTTTGTCGCTTTCTGGTTGGGCTGGGGACAAGGCCATGATTTGGTAACAGGGTGGGTGCTGGGGTCAAACCCAGGGCTTTCCCAGCTCTGAGCAGTGAAGACTTGATGTGCTTAACCCGATGGGACACGCTGTGATGCAGCCCATGGCTAGAGCTCAGTACCAGGGTCATTTATTAGATGGGTGTTAGTTGTCCTGGGACATGCCTCCATCACAGGCTCAGTTTTACAAGAGTTCCTTCCTTGGAAGAAGTTGTTGTGAAACCAATACTAGAGGTTGGAAGAGCAGAGGGGTTATTTTAGAATTGTCAGCATCCATTTCAGGGCGCTATGGGCTGGTTGGCTTTTGGACGGTGTCTTGTCCTCACCCATTTACCATGCCCAACCGGTTGGTCTGCTTCCCTCAACCCTTGCCCAAGAACAGGACTTCAGAGAGCTTTCATTAGTGTTTTCAATAGTGTGGGTGTAAGCTTAAGGTGGCAAGGCTGGCCCCAGAATACACCCAAGCTTGGGGCAGACAGAGTCCTAGTTAAGGTTACAAAGCTGTTGGCTGTGCCTTCTGTCTCTGTCACACGTCCGGGCTCTACTTTCTCACTCAGTCAAGAATTTGTCTTTTTGTTGGCGGCTGGGTGCACGTTCAGGGCAGAAGTCAGAGCGGAGGAGGCGAGAAAAGTAGATGAGGATCATCACGTCCAGCATGAGGAGGATGGCCAACAAGAATGTCCCCAGGGTCCTCTGGCCCGCATACTGTAGGAAGAACTTGGTGAGGTAGGCCTGGGGGGCCAGCCGGAAGAGGAAGTACATGACCAAGTTGACATACTTGTTGACCTTGTAGAGGAGGAGATCCTGGGCATTGTTTATCTTCATCATCATCCTTAAGGTGAGGAAGATGTTGCTGACCTCCACCAGTAGTGTTAAGACGCCACCACCAACAAATCTTTTCCAAAAGATACCGGAGAAGAAGGCGCCCATAGCCTAGGGGCAAGTGACAGAACAAGGGCACTTGAAACAGGTGAATGCCAAGTGTGACTACTAAGATTTCCTTATTCACTAGGTCTTAGACTTTGTCCACTAGGGTTTAACTCTGTATGACATTCCTAGATAGATAAAGGTTAAGCCAAAGGCACTCTGCTGGCCCCAGAAGGAGTTTAAACATTGAGAGTCTTAGGCAACTTAAAAGCCAGGCAGACACTGCTGGGTTAAGATGGCTTCCCTCCCTGGCTCAAGTGGTTGTGAAGATTTTGCCTGCATCATTTCGCTGGGTTCTCCCTTACCATGACATGATGAACAAGGTATTCCCAAGAAGCTCGAGTCTGCCTGCTAACCACGATGTCCACTGTGTCATGGATAAAGTATCCTAGTGGAGAGGCAGGGGAAGAGAAGACTGAACACTTTAAATTATCTTCCAACCTAATCTTAACCTTTGGGGCATAACCTACCTGCAGAGAAGCAAACAAGCAAATAGCCAGAGACCGACCATGCCGTTTCAATCTCCACCAGCATTTCAGGGGTTTGCCATATGCTGGAATAGAGAAAAGGGATGTAGCCTCCCAGAGGACCCTCGCCTCCCCCAACAGTCTTGCCAGTCCCAGGGCGCTCTGGGCGCCTACTATTGGCTGATTGGAGAGTAAGGAGGGACTTGGCCAAAGCCCAGGTACCTTGGGTTTCCCACAGCCGTTCTTGGTTGGGTAGTTTTCCAAACGGAATCAGGTGAGATCCTTGGCGTCTGTTCACCCGAGAGTGATGGGAATAGCAACAGGGAACCCAGTCCGAGCACCCCGCAAAAGATCCCACGGCCATCTCATTACCCCGGCTTGTTCACTCACCACAGCAGTGCCCAGATTCCCGATACAATGGAGTGGGTGAAGGAGACGAGTAGATTGTGCCAACGCCAGGTGCGCAGGGGGTCGGTTTGCACGTGTGCAGGCAGGGGCAGGCGACAGAGCACGCGCCGGAGTGCCCGGAAGGTCAGCGTGGCGCCCAGGAGCAGCGGCCAGGCGGGGTGCAACAGTAGGGGCATGCTGGCCCTCCCTGCCGTCTGTCTGTCCGCCCTTTAAGCCGTCTCGTCCGGCAGTTCTGGGAACACCGTTCCGTCTCTGGCCAGCGCGCCACGATCGTTTCTGCCGCGGGCCGCCAGCCCCACAGTTTCGCGGAGCCCTCAAGGCCCCTTCGCTCCTCCCCGCGCTCCCGGAGAGGCCTCTGCCCGCCCCTGCCGCCCGCGCCCCCGCCCCGCCCCGCTGCCTGCCCCCGCCCCTCGGGCGCCTCTGCCGCGAGGAGGGCGCGAGCCCGGTGTCCCCCAGGGCCCCGCCCGGATCCCGCCGACTTCGAGCGCGAAGGGGCTGACCCCGTCATCGCTGCTAAGGCACCCCTGTCTGGCGCCTCCCGACATCCGAAGGCGTCCTCGGCCGCCCTCGTGCGCACGGCCCCACTAGCCCACTTCCCAACTTTCTCCGCCGCCACTGGTTTCTAAACCCTGGGCGGGTACTGCGAGAACGCTCCTCTCCCAACTCTTTTCAGGGCAGAGCTGGGCGGGACCATCACACAGCCGTTGCTGCTAAACGCTGATCCTGGGGGCTCAGGAGCGCCGCCTCGGACCATGGCTCCGCCCAGACCCGATTCCTCGCTTGGACGGGGATCGACGTGTTTACCTACCTCTCCCGCGCTCCGCACGAGTGTGCTTAGGAACTGTTGAGTCACCCACCATCACCACGCTCCTCCCCACCATTCTTGGGCTCCTGGAGCATAGCGGTTGTCACAGTCCTCCCTCAGACAGTCCCAACCCTCCTCTGGCTCCTTGGAGGCTGGGGCGGGGAAGGCTGCGGATTTGCCCAGACAGCTGGGGTGACCCTCTCTCCAGGGCAGCGGCCTGGAGTAGTTGCGGCTTCTGGCCACTAGGTGTCAGTCTGTCCTCACTGTGATGCGGCATCCAAGCCCGCCTTCACTCGAGAGTAAGGCAGTTGTTTTGCCGGGCGGGATCACCAGACCGGATGAAAAGGAGCAGCCCAGAGGCGGTGCAGGAGTGAAGGAGTGTGTGCTTTTGGGGGGTGGGAGTGGACAACGCGGGCAAAATGGGGACTAGGAGAACGGTGTTTCATGAGGGAACGGGGGAACAGAAACCCAAGCTCAGACATCCAGGCACCTAAGCCTTTTGGGTGTTTGCTGCCTTCCCTGATGGTTCCAGGATTACACATTAACTCCCATGGGTCTCCAGGGTCACTCAAGGCCCATTCGGTTACTAAGTGATAGCATTTTACCCCCCTGCACTCCCTCTTTGCTAACTGGGAAGCCTGTTCACCAGCCGACTCCGGCCTGAGCCAGCGACCGCAGGTTCCCTCCGGTCGTTCCACGTAGGCTAGCTTGGGGCGGGGCGGGGACAAAAAATAAAACACCCTTTCTCTGGCTGTCCTCGCCCATTCTGAAATAGGAACGTTAGCTAAGGACCACCTCCTGAATACTGCATTTTATAACTCCCTTAGAAATGCAGGCGTCCTGAAGAAGTCAGGATTTAATTCATCCTGGTTGAAACCCTACCAGCGATACTAACCAGCCCACTATTTCTGGACAGAAACGTAGAACCCTCTCTCTGGTTCCCCCCCACCACCACCACCATGACGCTAGAAGTTTTGAGTAAAGGACCGAGTCCCCTACGGCGGCGTTTCGTGCGGGTTCTGAGAAGCCGAGAGCACGGTGCTCAGTGGTTGTTACAACCGAGAGACCACGTCACGTACTGTTCAGGTGAATCAGTTTGTCCAACTGGGGTTTTCCCGTTCCCTCCCTCGGCAAATACCAAACAACCCTGCTCACCGCCCCACACAGCGGGCTCTCGGTTCGGTTTTGGTGGTTTATCCTTTACGTGCCAATCAAGGAATCCCTTTATCTTTCTGAAGTAGTGCTAACTCCTCCTGAACAGCTGGGACTGTATCGATCTCCGCTTCACTCGCATTAGACTTTTGGAGGGACAATCTTGTTTTTGCAGGGCAACATAAGTGGGCGCCTCATCGCTCCAGTCTAACTATCCATGCCTAAGTCACGCGTGTGCAAAGTGACTGGACTGGTACGGTTCTGAGCACTGAGGGACTCGTCAAGAAACCCAGAATGACTTTTCCCTGATCCTTCGTTGGGGAAACACGACTTAGCCTCCAGGTTGAGTTTATAGTCGGTGAAAGACGCGGGACTCAAGAGACGCCCCCGTTTCGCCGGCTCCGCCCAGCAAAAGTTTTACAGCTAGAAGGAGGAGCTCCCGGATGGGAGGGTCCGCGCACGCGCCGCACGGGGATTCCAGAAGCGTAACTGAGAAATGAGATGGAGAAGTACGAGCGGATCCGAGTGGTGGGAAGAGGTGCCTTCGGGTGAGCCAGGGCGCTGGGGAGGAAATGCGAAGGGAGTAAGAAAATAAGCCCCAATTCTCACCAAGAAATCATGGCCCTGTTGGCTCCGCCCCGAAGCGAGAGCACCACTACGGGATGCCCCGCCCAGGCATCCGGTCCTTAGGTCTAGGCGGGAGGGCCCCGCCCACAGCCAAACCACGCCCACCAGACCTGCTCGTGCCCTTGGTAGATAGTTGTTCCCTGTAGATGGGTTATTCTTTGCTTGATAATGAGCGTGAGCTGCACAGGTCAGACTGCCCGGAGTTTACAGTTATGACCAAAACAGGCGAGGTACTTCCCCATTACGAACATAGCCCATAGGAAGTTGATTCAAACAAACAAGATATTGTTAAAACAGTTAGTGTAGTTTGAGTAGTTATCAACAGCAGGACCTTAAGGAGTCCAGGTGAGGTGGAAGGAAGGTCGAGACTTGAAGAAATGAGCCGGGCATGGTAGCACACACCTTTAATTCCAGCACTTGGGAGGCAGAGGCAGGCAAAAGTTTGAGGCCAGCTGGTCTACAGAGCAAGTTCCAGGACAGCCAGGGCTACACTAAGAAATTCTGTCTTGACAAAACAACACTAGCAACAGCAACAAAACAAAAGATTTGAAGAAATGAGGACTGGGCAGAGTCCTTCTGGCAAATAAAATAGCATCTGCAAAGATCCTCACATGGGAAAAATGTTATAACATTCAAGAAACTGAGAAAAAGACTTGTGTAGTCGGGATATAGTAAACAAGGTAAGGAATGTGGTTGTCACGGAGGGCAGGGGACCAGATTATGATCCTGTAAACTGGAATAAGAGGTTGAGTTGGTTTAAAATATAAAGGCAAAGGGTTTTGTTCTTGTTTGTGCTAGGGGTTGAATTCACAGTATCACAGAGCTACACCACAAACCAGGGAAGAATTTGAAAACTGAATGGGGTATGGTGGTCCATACCTGGAATCTCCCAGGGGTGCTGGAGGTAGAAGCTTACAGATAGGAAGTTCAAGGTCTTGGCTAAATAAATATGCTTCATAGCAAGTTCAAGGTCAGCCTAGGCTCTGAGAGTGTGTCTCTGAAAACAAACAAAGCAAGAGAGTGGTCTAACATGACCCATGGTACATGGACTTTCTCAGGCTGGGGCTCAGGAGTAGAGGGCCCTGGATTTGAGAGCCTGCTCAGAAAAGAAAACACAGCTAAGTGTCCTTGTGGCTGCTGTGTATAGGTTAGAGCTAGTGAAGGCAGTGAAAGGGACTGTTTTAGAAGGCTAGGGGACAATTTTTTTTAGCTTTATTTTTATGCCCATTAATGTTTTGCATACATGTATGTCAGTGAGAGTGTCAGAAGATCTGGAACTGGAGTTACAGACAGTTGTGAGCTGCCATGTTGGTGCTGGGAGTTGAGCCTGGGTCCTCTAGAAGAGCGGCCAGTGCTCTAACCACTGAGCCATGGCTCTAGCCTCCAGGGGACATCTTTTTTAAAAAGATTTATTTATTTATTATATGTAAGTACACTGTAGCTGTCTTTAGACACACCAGAAGAGGGCATCAGATCTCATTCCAGATGGTTGTGAGCCACCATGTGGTTGCTGGGATTTGAACTCAGGACCTTAACCACTGAGCCATCTCTCCTGCCCTCCCTCCCCCAGGGGACATTTTTTAAGTAAGATATTCTTGTCATTGCCAGAGGCAGCTAAATTATTGACAGTGCTGAAGTTTGAGTTCTTTGCACAGACCTCTACTTAGAAAAGACTTTCAGAAACCTGGAAATAGAAAGCTGGAGTTAGGGAATTTAAGGCCAATCTGAGAACACTGAGTTTTCAAGGTCATCCCTTGCTATGTAGAGACACTCTATTATTTCAAAATCCTGATACCAGGAGCTGGAAAGATGGTTAGGTGGTTAGAGCACTTGTTCTTGCAGGTGACCAAGTTCTGTTCCAAGGATCCACTCTGCGGTTCATAACCACAGGACACTCCAGTTCCAGGGGATCCAATATCCAATACCCTTCTCTGGCTTCCTGGGGCACAAAGATGCATGCCGACTAAACATTTATGCATATAAAATAAATGGGGTTTTTTGGATTTGGTTTTTTTTTTGTTGTGTTTTGTTTTGTTTTGTTTTTGTTTTTGTTTTTTGAGACAGGGTTTCTCTGTGTAGCCCTGGATGTCCTGGAACTCACTCTGTAGACCAAGCTGGCCTTGAACTCAGAAATCTGCCTGCCTCTGCCTCCCAGAGTGCTGGGATTACAGGCGTGTGCCACCACCATCCAGCAAATAAATGTTTCAAAAAACCAAAACAAAGCAAACTGTTTATGAATGCATTGTACAGGTTTATATATGTAGAACACATTGTTGTTGTTGTTGTTGTTTTATTTTGATTTTTCAAGACAGAGTTTCTCTGTGCAGCCCTGGCTGTCCTGGAACTTACTCTGCAGACCAGGCTGGCCTCAAACTCAGAAATCCACCTGCCTCTGCCTTCCAAGTGCTGGGATTAAAGGCAGGCACCACCACTGCCCGGCTGAAAAACACATTTTTTAAAAAAGTAAAATTCCTAGTTTTACATAGGTCACAGGGAGGTTTAAACTGTTTTTCCTTTTTAAAACATTTGTTTTTATTTTATGTATCTGTGGAGGCCAGAAGAGAATGTTGGGGCTTCTGAAACTGGAAGTGGGAATCAAACCCAGGTTCTGTGGAAGAGTGCTCTTGGCTGCTGAGCCATCTCTGCAGCCCAAGATTTATATTTATTATTTTAATTTTGGGTGTTGTGAGTGAATGCCACCTATGGAGGCCAGAAAAGGTCATCAGATCCTTTGAAGCTGGAGTCACAGGAGTTTCTAGCCTACTGAATTGGATGCAGAGCCGCGCTCCAGACCGTGTTGTTCTTGAGACAGCCAGGGCCTTGCACTCCATATCCTCTTTACCCTCCACTATGCCCAGCTTCGTCGTCTAATGACAATGCGCCCCGGGCTGCCCTAATGTGTGACTGGACGCTCAGCTGGCGCCCGCTCGCTGCTCTGTGTTCCTAGGATCGTGCACCTGTGCCTCCGAAAGGCTGACCAGAAGCTGGTGATTATCAAGCACATCCCTGTGGAACAGATGACCAAGGAAGAGAGGCAGGCGGCGCAGAACGAGTGCCAGGTGCTGAAGCTGCTCAACCACCCCAACGTCATCGAGTACTACGAGAACTTCCTGGAGGACAAGGCCCTCATGATCGCCATGGAGTATGCGCCAGGTAGGAGGCTTTGCCTCGGCCTACGGGGCCTTCCCCCTCCAGGAGAGCCGGACACCATTAGGTGCCTTGCCTCCAGAATAGCCTTGGCTGGAGGCCAGGAGGACAGAGTTGTGGCCCTGCTTGGCTTGTGTGGCCATGACAGGTTCCTTGCCCTCTCTGCTTCTTGTGTCCTGTTCCATAAAAGCAGTGGCTTGTTCCCATTGTGGTAAAGTCCTAGTCCTCACAGAGTTCTCTGGGCCACAGGTGGCACCCTGGCAGAGTTCATCCAGAAGCGCTGCAACTCCCTGCTGGAGGAGGAGACCATCCTTCACTTCTTTGTGCAGATCCTGCTCGCACTACATCACGTGCACACACACCTCATCCTGCATCGGGACCTCAAGACCCAGAACATTCTTCTTGACAAGCACCGCATGGTCGTCAAGATCGGTGACTTTGGCATCTCTAAGATCCTCAGCAGCAAGAGCAAGGCCTACACGGTGCCTGCGTGCAGGGGACACTGGGGTCCTGGTAGCTGAGGCTTGCCCTACCTTCCTGCCCTTCCTCCTCCCCCAGGCCCTGTCTATATGGTCCTGAAGAGGAAGCCCCAGGGCTTGCTTTGAGATGCTCTGCCAGAGCCTTTGTTCCTCTGTTCCCAGGGCTGTAATACAGGCTTCCTCCTACAGGTGGTGGGTACTCCATGCTACATCTCCCCTGAGCTGTGTGAGGGCAAGCCCTACAACCAGAAGAGTGACATCTGGGCTCTGGGCTGTGTCTTGTATGAGCTGGCCAGCCTCAAGAGGGCCTTCGAGGCTGCGGTGAGTACCAGCACTACTAACGGATGGGAACTCTAGCTCCTTTGCCATGGCTCTGACCACTTCTGTGTTCCTTCTCTTGCGGTTGGCTGAGTCATGTCCATCTCTATACCTGATGGTGGGTTACCCTGGGCCAGGGTCTCTCGAGATCTTGCTCAGTTCAGCCTATGCAAAGGCTTGAGTCCTGCTTTAGCCTGAGAATTCCTGAGGGTATGGATGTGGTCCCTGACTCTTCCGTGAGATTACAGACATTCCCAAGAGCAAGCCTGGGGTTTCTTAAAGCCCCTGGCATTTCTAAGGACATAGCTGAAACCTCTGTATCAGACTAGGAAGTTTTCAAAGCATTGTCAGGCTCTCCTACCATTCTGTTTGTTTTTTTTTTTTTTTAATGTATTTTAGTGCTCTATCTGCATGTACCCCCCCACAGGCCAGAAGAGGGCGTTAGATCACAACTTTATGGTTGGTTTTGAGTCACGATGTTGCTGGGAATTGAAGTCAGGACCTCTAGAAAAGCAGCCAGTGCTCTAAACTGCTGAACCATCTCTCCAGACCCACCCCCCACCTTTTCTGCCTTTTCTAATGAGACTGCAGTGACCTGAGGGTAGACCTGTTTTTATTCTATCATAGGGGCGGGGGGGGGGGGGGGGGGGGAATACTACAGCTGGAGAGAAGGTCCTGAGTTCAAATCCCAGCAACCACATGGTGACTCACAATCATCTGTAATGAGATCTGACGCCCTCTTCTGGTGGGTCTGAAGACAGCTACAGTGTAGTTTCATATAATAATAAAATCTTTAAAAAAGAAGAGGAGGAGGAGGAGCCCAACCCAGCACCTTGGCCGTCCTCACTTGTGCTCCACAGAACTTGCCAGCCCTGGTGCTGAAGATCATGAGTGGCACCTTTGCACCCATCTCTGACCGGTACAGCCCTGAGCTACGCCAGCTGGTCCTGAGTCTGCTCAGCCTGGAGCCTGCACAGCGGCCACCCCTCAGCCACATCATGGCGCAGCCCCTCTGCATCCGGGCCCTACTCAACATCCACACCGATGTGGGCAGCGTGCGCATGCGGAGGCCTGTGCAGGGAGCTGGGTCCTGGGGGCGGGCACCAGTGAGGACGTAGGAGGTTTAGGGCTAAGTTCATTTTGTGTAGTCAACGTAGGACTGTCAGAGACAGCCCTTGTCCTGAGGCCCCTCTGTGTTCCGCAGGGCAGAAAAATCCCTGACCTCAGGACCACCTATGGCCTCTGGCAGCACAGGGAGCAGGGCCACCAGTGCCCGATGCAGGGGTGAGTTCAGGACCAGCAGCTGGAGCCCGTGGCCTCGCTCCCATTTGCACTAGTTTAACTGGCCTCAAACTCTGTCCTCACAGGTGTTCCCCGGGGACCGGTGAGACCTGCCATCCCGCCACCACTGTCTTCCGTTTATGCATGGGGTGGTGGCCTTAGCAGTCCCCTGAGGTTGCCAATGCTCAACACGGAGGTGGTGCAGGTGGCCGCAGGGCGCACGCAGAAGGCTGGCGTTACACGCTCTGGCCGCCTCATTCTGTGGGAGGTGAGCAAGTTGGCACTGGCCTTGGACTGGTGAGGGTAGGAGCCCAGATGTGGAGTTGGGGGTCCTTAGGCGTGACCCGCTCCTCTGCAGGCCCCACCCCTGGGAGCTGGAGGCGGTACACTCCTTCCGGGGGCGGTGGAGCTGCCTCAGCCCCAGTTCGTCTCTCGTTTCCTGGAGGGCCAGTCAGGTGTGACCATCAAACATGTGGCCTGCGGGGACCTGTTCACCGCTTGCTTGACAGGTAAGCTGGTCCGGGGAGTGCTCTGTACCGGCAGGAGGAAGCCAGAAGGTGCAAACGCTCTCTCTCATCGCAAATTGGTCAATATTTCTTCTAAAAATTTACCCTTTCTATCTAGTAGTGGCAGCGATTTGCTGACTTCAGCGCCTTTTCCTGGCACAGTAAGCCTGGCAGTAAACGTGCTATAGTTATCCCCATTTGAGAGATGGGAACAATAAAGCTCTCACTAGTTCAATATTCCACGCGATAAGGAACCACCCATGTCTCCCCCCATGCTGTCCGTCAGCCCCTTTTCAATATTTCAGTGTGGGCATTCCCCACCCCCACCCCCATTCCCCTACCCCAATACTGGAGTTTGAACATAGGACCTTGTACATGATGGGCAAGCTTTCTACTACTGAGTTACAACAATCTCAAGCTTTTTTTTTTTTTTTTTTTTTTTTTTTTTTTTTTTTTTAAAGACAAGGGGCTGGAGAGATGGCTCAGTGGTTAAGAGCACCAACTGCTCTTCCAGAGGTCCTGAGTTCAATTCCCAGCAACCACATGGTGGCTCACAACCACCTGTAATGGGATCCGATGCCCTCTTCTGGTGTGTCTGAAGACAGTGACAGTGTACTCATATAAATAAAAATTAAAAAAAAAAAAAGACAAGGTCTTGCCGGGCAGTAGTTTTGGTCTGCTTTAGAGATCCACCTGCTTCTGCCTCCCAAGTGCTGGGATTAAAGACGTACACCACCACACCAGGCTTTGTTTTAATTTGCTTTGAGGCAGTGTTTCCCTAAGCTTGACCTGTTCAACTTGCAATTCTCCCTCAACTGAGTAGCTTCAGTAGCATACTGGTGCCACCAGAGCAGACATCCGCTCCCAGTTTTATCTACTCCCTCCACCCTATAAGTGAACCACACTACCCAAAATGCCCTCTTTCTCTCCCATCTTACTGCTCTCCTCCCTAGACCGAGGCATTATCATGACATTCGGCAGTGGCAGCAACGGGTGTTTAGGTCACGGCAACCTGACTGACATCAGCCAGGTGGGTGTTCCGCTACCTTGGAGAGGGGAAGTAAGCTCTAGGTCCCAGGCTGCACCTGCTCCGGGTTAGATCAGGGGAAGAACAGGAAACTTCCCCAGAGGCTTCCCACCTGTTGCTGTGTCTGAGCGCTGTGCTTGCAGTGCCTGTGGTTGGAGTTAAAGAGACAGTTACCTTCCGCGAATTTGCAGCCTCCACCTTCCGGCTTGCAGGGGAAGGGGCTCAGACCATGGCAGAGGGCAAGTCCTTCACTTTTCTCTCTCTCTCTAGCCCACCATTGTAGAAGCCCTGCTGGGCTACGAGATGGTGCAGGTGGCCTGTGGGGCTTCTCATGTGCTGGCCCTGTCCACAGATGGAGAGTTATTTGCCTGGGGCCGAGGAGATGGTGGTAAGCCCGCTGCCCAGCCCCTGCCCTTGTGTCCCCCACAGGTCTCACCATCATGCTTTGCTCCTTGTCTTGCCTGCCTGTCTTCCTCTCCGTGGCCCATTCTTTCCTTCCTCTTTATTTTTTTCTCGAATACTAGTCATTCATTGGACGAACCATTATTTCACACTTTATTAGTGCTCAGATAAGATGAATGGGTGTTCCCACCTGGGATGTGCTTATCTTTTCTTGCAGTGCTAGGAATCAGACTTTACACACCGTGAGTACATGCTGTCTCAGTGACCTGTTCCCCTAACCCACCTGGCTAGGTACTGAAGCTGGTGATGTCATAGATGGGTTCCTGTCCTAGTGGACTCAAGTGTAAAGTGTGTGTGTTACGGGGAAATCTAGACAACACCATGGCTATAGCCATGATTAACACTGTGGAATTTTTAAAGGGGGCAGTTGTCAACCTGGGAAGGAAGGCGGGTGGCATCTGAATAGGGTCTTTCATTTTTATGAGATGGGGGGGGGTATTTCACCAGCAACTTGGTGTCTTGCTTTTTGGTTTTTTTTTTTTTGTTGTTGTTGTTTTTAACTTTTTTTTTTTAAAGCTTCAGTTAGCCTGGAAGTCACTCTTGCCTCACATGCGTGGCCTTCTGTGTCAGCATCCTGAGTGCTGTGCTGTGGTTGATGAGATGTGTGCTGCATCACACCCATCACACCCAGCTGCTGTTGGAATTATGAGCAGGTTTATTTATTTATTATATGTAAGTACACTGTAGCTGTCTTAGATCCCATTACAAATGGCTGTGAGCCACCATGTGGCTGCTGGGAATTGAATTTAGGACCTTCGGAAGAGCAGGCAGTGCTCTTACCCATGGAGCCATCTCTCTAGCCCCCATGAGCCGGGTTTTAAGTGACTGACCAGCAGTGAGGCCTAGGAAAAGCGCTTCAGGCTGAGAATAGCCTGGGCCATCTTGTTTCACTCTGGCATTACCACCTCTGAAGTTCAAACTAATCCCGTTTTGTTTTGTTTTGTTTTGTAGGTAGGCTGGGACTAGGCACCAGGGAGTCCCATAACTGCCCTCAGCAAGTGCCTGTGGCCCCAGGACAGGAAGCTCAGAGAGTTGTCTGTGGTATTGACTCTTCTATGATCCTCACCTCACTAGGCAGGGTCCTGGCGTGTGGAAGCAACAGGTGAGTAGAAACGTCAAAGTGCCAGCCAGGCCTGTCTCCCTGCCTAGCATCCTTGGATGCACAGTATTTCAGTCCTTATTGCCTTCCTCTTTCCAAGGTTCAGAGCCTTAGGATTTGTCTCCTGGAGCTATAGATCCTAGCAATCCCTTCAGAGACTCCCTGCAGTGGGAGAAAGGCAGGCCAAGGATACAAACTTCTGGCTCCACCCTTAGGTTCAACAAGCTGGGCTTGGACCACCTCTCCCTGGACGGGGAGCCAGTTCCCCTGAATCAGCATGTGGAGGAAGCCCTGAGTTTCACAGCCCTGGGCTCTGCACCTCTGGACCAGGAGCCCCTGCTGTGGGTGGACCTTGGTACTGCCCACTCAGCTGCTGTGACTGGTGAGTAGGACCCGGACATAGGCAGCCTCCAGGGGACTCACCTGTCCTCCAGACTTCTGTTCAACTGCCCTTTCCTTCCTTGTCTTCCGTCTCCACAGCTTCCGGGGACTGCTATACTTTTGGCAGCAATCAACATGGGCAATTGGGCACCAGTTCCCGCCGGGTCAGCAGGGCACCCTGTCGGGTCCAAGGCCTAGAGGGCATCAAGATGGTGATGGTGGCCTGTGGGGATGCCTTCACTGTAGCCGTTGGGGCAGGTGAGGGTGGGCAGGATGAGGGTGGACCACGGCAGGAATTTGGTGGGTCATACTCGGTGCCTCCCTTGTGGAATTGCTCTTGCTGTCCAGTGTTCAGCTGCTTGTTTAGCTTATGCCCTACTCTTTTGAATTCTTGGCAGAGGGGGAAGTGTATTCTTGGGGCAAAGGAGCTCGAGGTCGACTGGGCAGGAAGGATGAGGATGCTGGGCTCCCTAGGCCAGTGCAGCTGGGTGAGACTCATCCATACACGGTGACTTCAGTGTCCTGTTGCCATGGGAACACTCTTCTGGCTGTTCGATGTGAGTTTTCTTTTCCTATCTTACCCACACCACTAGTGTGAACCCAGCTCCCCTCTCCTCCCTGCTCCATCTTCCATAGTTATAACCCAAATTACCCATCCAAAGCAATCTTCTGGCCCCAGGAAATGAAAGCAGAACCTGTGGGAATGGGGAAGGGACCTTTGTAAGGTGCTGCGCCTCCTGCCGGAACGATTGAGGGCTCCCTCTATGACTCTTCACGGCTCATGTGAATTCTTGCTTCTAATCCTCCCTGGATCCAGTTGATATGAAAACTCCCCTTTCTGGCCTGGCAGGAGGGTTCTGGCTCCAGGGCCCAATGAATCAAAGGGGCTGAGGCTTGCTGTAGGCATGGCCTCCAGAGAGGCTGCAGTAGTTTCTCTTTGATACTCTCCAGCAGTCACAGATGAGCCAGTGCCCCCCTGAGGCAACAGGACGATTCAAGATACCACCTCTGAGTGTTCTGAAAAAATGCAGGTGCCCCAGGAGGAGTGACTGTTTTCAGCGTCCTGGATTGTGTCATCAATGGGGTAGAAAGGACAGCGAAGTCTACTCTGTTCCCCCAAGTCCCCGTTCCCAAACTCCTTATCTCACTAAATATCTGTAGGCTCCAGTCTGGCAGGAGTCAACTGAGGATGGCCTTTGCAAAAAAATGTGCCTTCTCCCAACCACCCCAGCCCAGTTAGAAAGGAAGTCACTGACAGTGTCTTCTTGGAGACTGCTGCAATGCTTTGGAATAGGGCAAGTCAGGGCTTGTTTGGACTGGCCATTAGGCTAGCCTAATCACTGTTTAGCTTGCAGCTGATAGGTTGGAGGGAGTCCCCTTTTCCGTCTTATCCTGAGGCAAGGGTTTGCACAACCCCTGAGAGGGCACCCCTCCCCCCTCTCAGCGAGAGTGTGCTGGAGCTATTTTTTGTTTGCTGAGGAGATACTGCTGAAGGTTGTCCTCACCCCAGGCCATTCCTCAGACCTAGACTGGGGAGAAAGGTAGCAGGCCAATCCCGACCAATTTCTCAAAGGTTTCAAAGTAGCACCAATAAAAATATCAAATGCTTGCTTGGCTTATGGTCTCTTCAGGGGTGGGTGGAACTGGCCGCTAGACACCCCAAGACTGGGTTGGGCTCGACTGTGGTTGCAGGGCAGCGGCCAGGAGGAATGTGGGCGCAGCCAGAGGCCTGAGGCTGGGGCCGAGGTTCCGTTGGCCCAGCGCCCAGCCCAGTTTCCTTGCTCCAGCCGGATTTACTGGGATCCTGTTGCCAGGCTTCGCTGCCTAGCACCTGGAAGCTAGGGCCGCGGGTCCCTGAGCGGCGCGTGGCGCAGGAGACCTAAGGTGGCTTCTAAAGAGTCAAGTCTTTGTGGTGCGATCTGATAGGCACCGTCATAACGTAAGGGGACCCGCTTCTGGAAGAATCTCAGCCACACTCGCAGTTCCATCGGGAAAGAGACTCCTGCCTTAACTTTCGAAGCCAGGGTAGAGTTCCGGAGCGCGACTGCATTCTAAGGGGTTGTGGGGTGGGCGGGGCACGCGGGCGGGCTCTAGGACCATGGGGACGCGGCTCCGCCCCCTCTTCCGGCGGGCGGGGTTGCGGACCCGGGCCGATCTCGGCCGCCAGTCGGCGCCGCCCGCAGCGGGGAAACGCGGCCCGAGCGAGGCGCGGGCTGTGGGGCCGCCGCGTGCCCGGCCCCGCTCGCCCGTGCCCGCCGCCAGCCCGCCATGCCCGGCTTCGACTACAAGTTCCTGGAGAAGCCCAAGCGGCGGCTGCTGTGCCCACTGTGCGGGAAGCCCATGCGCGAGCCTGTGCAGGTGTCTACTTGTGGCCACCGCTTCTGCGACACCTGCCTGCAGGAGTTTCTCAGGTGCGACCCGGGCGGTGGGCCTCGGCCAGCGGTGCAAGGGGTGAGGGTAGTGCTTGGGGACGGGCTCGGGCCGGAGACTCGTCGCGCCTTTGTCTGCGAGGCCGCCCGGTGACCTCAGGAGTGCCCACCATGATGTCAAGGGGCGGCAGTGACGTCAGGGCCCTGGGGAGGACCTTACGCACCCAAGCGTAGGGTCTCGGGTCCTACCTGCCCAGCTCCAGGTAGGAAAAACTACCTCCCCACGCTCTGGCGAAGGGAAAGACGCCCTTCCTGACCCGTGGCCGGCCCTTCCCCCCCACCTGAGAGCTGGAGCAGCCACAGTCTTGAACTTTGAATCCTTTAGGGAAGGGAAGGACAAAGCCTCCCTCTCCCGCGTGGCACTTAGCCTCTTGGAGTTTTCACCTGTCCAACCTCTTCTTTTCATCTCTGACGTTTGAGAGAGCGGGCGCTATTGTTCTCCCATTTCACAGAGATTCAAAAAAAGGCTGCGATTTGCCCAGGGTCACACGATTCAAGTCTTAGCTGGGAATCCAGCCCGGACTGCGTGTGGCCAAGCAGTAGAGGTTGGACTGTGACCCGCAGCCCTCCCCGCCTCTTAACTGGGAACCTTCCCTTGGGGTCTTGAGTACAATGGATGGTTGGTACACTGGCCACCCCGGTTGGCACTGAATGCCCCGTGCCCCCTCAGGATCCAGGTCCTGCCTTGCCGCTCAGGCATCGGTCACATTCCTGGGTACCCTGGGCGGTCTAGAGTCTCCTGCCACTGAAGGCTGCATGTTGGAGGGGAGGTCGGGGAGCTTCAACGTCCGTGGAGGTCGTGCTCTAGAGCACAAGGAAGGCTAGGTCCGCCGCGGTCCTGCGAGGGGAACTGGCAGGGAAAGCAACGTGGGACTTCTGCCTCAGTGCTTCGTCCCCACTGTCTTCCGAAGCTCCTGGCTGGCGGAAATCTCAGCAGGCCCTTTGTGTTTTGTTTTTTTTTTTTTTTTGTTCCTAGCAGCCGCGGGCTCCTGCTCTCACATATGCTCCTGCTCAAGCTGCTCTGGTGCCCCCTCCTCCCTCCTCTTCTCCTTCCTCCCTCTGGCCCTCCTCCCTGCAATGTACACACTTAACTCCTCTACAGACACACACGGGCCCATTGTCTTCTCAGCTCCCTTCCTGGCCCTCTGGTTTCCAGATGAGGCCAGCTGAGCCAGCCCCCTCCTCCAGCTGGCCCACCCTTATTGCCTTGGGGAAGGGGCCAGGAGGGGTCTGTCAGGCCTTCTTCCCTCCTTCACCTCCTTCTCAGTCCCCTCGCGGCTGCTTCTGCCCCTCCTCCTCCCGGAAATCCCCTCTTCCTCTCCCACTGCCCCCTCCCCCCATCCTGTCTTCTCCCCTGGGCTTGGGCCTCCACTGCTCAGCCTGGAGCTGCCTCTGCCTTCGCCCCTCCCCCATGATCGAGTTGTGTTTAGTGATTTCTGGAGGAAAGAGGTGATTGAGCAGGCCCCCACCCCACCCCACCCCACCCCCATCACCCCTACCCTACAAGTTAGGTTGTCCATAGCCTTGGCCAAACCTTTTGTCCTGGCTGGGCCCCAAGCTGCAGTTAGCTGCTGCCTGAAGCCTAGGGACTTGCCTTAGTCTCCTTGCTGTCTTCAAAACCACTGGGTCAGCACATTCCAGAAGCAGCCAAGTGGACCCCCTCCCCCTTGGCCCACCCCTCTTTCCCGACTCCTGCTGCTGCTGGCTGTCACTCGGGTAGAGCCAGGAAGGCTGCTGTGGGTGCAGGCTTACTTCTTTAGTGCCTAGTGTGGGGTTCTTTGCATGACGGACATGGCCAGTAGTGTGGGACCAAGGGGAGGCACTATGATGGCCTGGGCCTCTGGGATATGGACTGCCCTGGCTCTGGAAAGGGCTTTTACAACAGGGCTGCCCCGCAGTTTCTGCTTCCGCCTTGAGGCCTGCCTGCCTGCCTGCCTGCCGCCTACCTGACTCAGATCTGCCAGGAATGCCAAGCCTGGGGGCTTTCAGTCTTGCTGGGTGAGCCTTTGCCTTGCCTGAGCCATGGCAGTCATGTGTGACAGGTCTTGTTGGGGTCAGTTGGGGCATACTGGCAGGAAGAAGCGTGCCGCCAGGCTCTGTGGGTGTTAATATCTGGGTGGAGATGGGAGAAGGGAGACAGGACAGCTGGCAGGTGTTGGGGTCACCAAGTTTCAGGAGCTTTGCCTGTGGTTAAAGCCTGAGTTACCACAGACAGACATACCCAGTTGCTGTTTCACTAGGGAGTCTCTGATTGGTTTTTCGCTTTTTCCACTCTCCATCTTCTGAATAGGGACATTCTAACCCTTCTCAGAGGCAAGTTGTGAAGGCCAGGTGGGAGTGTGAGGGAGGGGTAGAGGGACACAGGGCCAGGGGCCTTGCTGGTCCTTCCCACTCCTTTAGGAGACACACCCTCAGAGATGAGAAGGGATAGCATAAAGTGGCCTCAAGATGACCTTAGCCTTGGTTCTAGGCCTGGCACTAAATCCAAGCCCATCCCTGTATACCCGCCCATCAGCTTTCAGAGTAGCCAATGAAAACCATTCTGGGGGAAAGGGGGGTGGCAGGATGCCTGTTTCTTTCAAGTCCAGCTGCTATCCTGGGGGGAGGGGATGCCAGCTGCCACCTGTTGGGAAAGTGTTGCCCAAGGCAGCTGTGTCTGTCTGCCCTGGACCTGGGATACCATTTGTATCCCAGTCTAGTACCCTTGAAAAGTGGGTCCCTTCTGACTTCTGCATGTCCCTTTGTCTCAGCAGTGGCAGCTAGGAGGGGGCCTGGCAAGGGAGGGAGGCTCCCCTTACTGAGGCAGCGAGGCCCAGGGCTTGAGGAGCCTTGACACCCTGTCTTTTTCCTTTCAGTGAAGGAGTCTTCAAATGCCCTGAGGACCAGCTTCCTCTGGACTATGCCAAGGTGAGTCCATACTGCTAGGTTGGAAGCCCAGGTACATAGTATATAGGCTGTCACCCTTGCTGGGGGCTGGCGCTCTTGGCAGCCAGTAGGCACAAGGCCAGTGTCAACCCCAAGCCTCATGATCTCGTGCCCCCACAAAGGTAGCTTGTTCTTTCCCACCAGGCCAGTGTGCAAACGAAGGCTGTGTTTGCCCTGGGGGGCAGGCACAATGCCCAGCCTGTAGGGGTGCACAGAGCTGCTCTGTGCCCATAGAAAGTGCTCCCTCCTCTTCCTGTGGCTGGGGGCCAAGACCCCTCCACTAAGAGGAAGGAAGCAGAAGGGGGTTTACCTTACAACTGAGCAGGCTGATGGCCTGCTTCCCTGAAGGGGGCGTGCTCATATGCAGCCATGTTGGGGGCTCTAGGTTCCAAGTCAGATACTGTCTACTATATCCTTCATCCTAGGGCACAGACATATAGTCTGAGAGGTCTTTGATCAAGAAGCTATTATTGGCTTACAGGCATAGCCAGCTCAGTTGAGGGTTGGGGTGGATAGCAACTACAGCAGGCTCTGATCTTTGCCGACTCCTCCATTCTCTGTCTACAGATCTACCCGGACCCGGAACTGGAGGTCCAGGTGTTAGGCTTGGCTATACGCTGCATCCATAGCGAGGAGGGCTGCCGCTGGAGCGGACCCCTTCGCCATCTGCAGGTGAGGCAGGCTCAGCTGCGGAGCTAGGACCAACCCTTACTTGGCAGATACTGATGTCGTCTGTCCCACCAGGGCCACTTGAACACGTGCAGCTTCAATGTTGTCCCCTGCCCGAATCGCTGCCCAGCTAAGCTGAGCCGGCGTGACCTGCCCGCCCACCTGCAGCACGACTGCCCGAAGCGCCGCCTCAAGTGTGAATTTTGTGGCTGTGACTTCAGTGGGGAGGCCTACGAGGTACATGGGTCCAGGTTGACAGTGGAGGGAAGGTGAGGCACGCGGGAGCCCAGGCTTACCCCATGCCCTAACTTACCCTGTGGTGATTTCTCAGAGTCACGAAGGTGTGTGCCCCCAAGAGAGTGTGTACTGTGAGAACAAGTGTGGAGCCCGCATGATGAGGCGACTGCTGGCCCAGCATGCCACATCTGAGTGCCCCAAGCGCACCCAGCCCTGTGCCTACTGTACCAAGGAGTTCGTTTATGACACCATCCAGGTGAAGCCCTCGCTGACCTGTAGGCTGTGAGACTGGGTACCAGGGAGTCAGGGTACTGACCACTCTGCTTCTATTTCTGGTCCTAGAGCCACCAGTACCAGTGCCCACGCCTGCCTGTTCCCTGCCCCAACCAATGTGGAGTGGGCACTGTGGCCCGGGAGGACCTGCCCACCCATCTGAAGGATAGCTGCAGCACTGCCTTTGTGCTCTGCCCTTTCAAAGAGTCTGGCTGCAAGCACAGGGTGAGAGGCCCCTTCTTCCTCAGCCGCTTTAGCCTTTGCAGTCCTTACCGGAGCATCAGTTGCTGCCAGTGTTGAGGCCTTGATGGGTCCTGCTTATTCCCAGCCCCTTCTGCCCTCATCCTGTTCTGGGAACTGGGTGCCTGCTACCCCTTCCTGTTTCTCCTCTCCCTTGGGCCTTCCTCTTTTGGTAACTTTTTCCTTCTCCCATGGCCGTGGGTTTTGCCAACAGTGCCCTAAGCTGGCAATGGGACGTCACGTGGAGGAGAGCGTAAAGCCCCACCTGGCTATGATGTGCGCCCTGGTGAGCCGGCAGCGGCAAGAGCTGCAGGAGCTGCGGAGAGAGCTGGAAGAGCTATCCATAGGCAGTGATGGGGTGCTCATCTGGAAGATTGGCAGCTATGGGCGTCGGCTACAAGAGGCCAAGGCCAAGCCTAACCTGGAGTGCTTCAGCCCAGCCTTCTATACGCACAAGTACGGCTACAAGCTGCAGGTGTCTGCATTCCTTAACGGCAACGGTAGTGGTGAGGGCACACATCTCTCCATCTACATTCGTGTGTTGCCAGGCGCTTTTGACAATCTCCTTGAGTGGCCCTTTGCCCGCCGGGTCACCTTCTCCCTGCTGGATCAGAGTGACCCAGGTTTGGCTAAGCCGCAGCATGTCACTGAGACCTTCCACCCTGATCCAAACTGGAAGAACTTCCAGAAGCCTGGCACTTGGCGAGGCTCCCTGGATGAGAGTTCTCTGGGCTTTGGCTACCCCAAATTCATTTCCCACCAGGACATCCGAAAGCGAAATTATGTGCGGGATGATGCAGTTTTCATCCGTGCCTCTGTCGAACTGCCCCGGAAGATCCTCAGCTGAGTAGAGCCTTTTGGCTTAAAGTGGGAAGGGAGGTGGGACCGGATCTCAGGCACTGGCTAAAACTGGATTGGGGGCCGGACCTCCTTTCAGCTTCTTTTGCCTGGGCTGTTAGCCCACTCTCTCCCACCACCATCCCTACCCCTCAGGTGCCTCCAGTTGGTGCTTCAGCCCTGGCCCCTGCGGGGAGCAAGTCTCGGGGTCATCAAGGGCTGGAAACATGATCCCAGGGCCTGTCTCCCCTCCTGGGCAGGGCAGACATGCCTTGATGCCAGCCACATTCTACCTGGACTGAGGTGCCTGCTCAGGTGCTATGTCCCAAGAGCCATAGTGGGGGTGGGAGGTATTGGCAAGGGAGGGGTAGTTAGAAGACTCTGCCTTGAGATTAACTTCTCTTTCCATTTACCCAGTGCTGCCCTCTCTGGTTATTTATTTCTCTAGTGCTAGGAGGGCACAGCAGGGATCTCTGATTTTTAATAAATCCTGAATTGTATTTATTAACTTGATTCCAGCCTGTCAACTCCCAGTAGTTTAGGGCTCTGGGAGGCTGGGCCCAACAGGAGGAGAGGGGGTGAACTGCTCTGCTTGCAGCCATTCCTCTCTGGTGGACGTTATGGGAATTGCAGGAAACTTTTTGAGTGGAAGCCTCACCTGCCCTCTGGTGGCTCAATAGATAGGTGCGGTAAGCACTTAAGCTGGCATCTCCAGTCCGTACCTCACCAAAGACAAGTGCTCTGCTTACCTGGTCTGTCTGTATCAGTAATTACCAAGTACATATCTGTGTGTAGGCCAAAGATCAACATCAGGTGTCTTCCTCAGTTACACTCCACCTTTTTGAGATAGATCAAAAATCCTGGAGTTCGCTGATTCTACAAGACTAGATCTTCCCTTGACTGACCCAGCAGCCTGGGTGCTACAGGTGTGCGTTGTGTATCCAGTTTTTTACTTCAAGGCAATCTTTACAGCCTGAGGCCTAGTGGGCAAGAGTCAAGCGAAGTAACGTTTCCCCCTTAGAGTAAATGAGGCTGCATGTGCCTGACAGAGTAAGGACTGAATGTTAGTCTGTACTCCAGGAGTAAAAGGGGCCTTCAAGATACACAAAACACTTCAGGTTTTCTCACCTGTAATTTCATTTGCTTTTTGTGCAATGCTGAATGGTTGTCTCTTGACTGCATACATTTTACCAGTCAACTAAGAACAGAAGCAAATTGACTCCTTTAGTTAGTTTGGGGCAAGGCCTGGATTTCTGTGGGGTTCCCCCCCCCCCCCCCCCCCCGTGCATGCCAGACTCGACTACATACATGTTCAAACCCTAAATTCTTCACTAGTAGGTGTATAGCTCCCATTAATTTTGGCAATAAATTTGGGCTTCCTTTCAGCAGGTTACTTAGCTTTGTGGGATTAACTACACTTGGTAAAGTGAATTCTTCTCAACTACTGGTCTTGGAATGTAATCATGACAGGAGGTAATTAACATGGAGTGTCTTTCTGTAAGGGCAGCTGAAAGGTAGAGGGAAATGAAAAAGGCCTTTAGGAACACAAGAGGTCACTGGCTTAGCTCTCAATAGCCTGGTATTTTCACTATCCACTCATCAGGGTGACCACGGGACCTTAGCTGAGAAAGCCAAAATACTCTCCCACTATATAAAAACAGTAAACATAACCTGCTGCTGGCAGGGAATGGGTCAAACTTACAGAATTTCTGAAACTGGACAGCTTAGATTAAAGCTGACGTGTCTCTGCTGATAAAGACAACTTCATGACTGAAAGGTATCACACCTTGCAATTGACACACTTTGGCTGGCCCTGTGGCCTGTCCCTCATTCCAGCTGTAATCATAGCATTAGAGTTCAGGGCACACCAGAACATGAAGTGGACTCAGCTCTGTCCAGTAATACTGTAGACGGCTGGACTCACCTCCTTGACACTGGGTGCACTGAGGCCACGTGTGCAGATGCTTGCTGGGCATAGGGGAGGTAGGCAGAACACTTTGAAAGGGCATGGGCAAGTGAAGGGGACTAGCTGAACATCTGACTGGCTTTTCCTGACCCTCCCATCAAAGAATCCTCACATTCCACTTAGGAGCAATGTGTATGTACCTTTGTGAGGGGTGAGGCAGCACCTGTTACCTCTGTCCTAAGTCTCCTGCTACAAGCGGGAGGGAGGTTTATATTTATTTGTTAGAGGGCTTAATGGGAAAACAGACACATGCTTTGAACTGACAACTTTTGGAGTCAAAGGCCTGTACTGAGGCACCAGTTCCCAGCTGGTCCTTAACTAGGGCTTGACTGAGCTGCATATAATCCTATAACCAACCCCAGTCTGGGTTGTTAAGATAATCTGGGGAGGGTGTTTGAGAGGTGAATGTGATGTTGTCACCACCAAAGAAATTCCCCCTTTACTAAATGAATTGTTACACAGATTGTGCAAAAACAAAAAAAACTTCTAAACACCTCAAGCATTCACATTAAATGAATAGGACAAGGTTAAAAAAAAAAAAAAAGATGAGTTTTTTGTTTAGTTTTTTTTTTACTGCTTTATAATAATCTTAAAAAAAAAAAAATCCACCATGCCCATAAACCACCACAGGTAAGGTGAAGAGATGGAGACCAGATGCTACAGTATGTGGAGAGTTGGGGAGTCCAGGTTTTCCTTTGGGGTGGCATGGGAGTTTGGAGGCAAGGAATGAGTATTGAGGCCCTAGCTTGGACCCTTATTGCTGGTTGGATATTGGGTGGGGGGGGACAATCAGGTTGAACTAGGAAACATCATACACCAAAGTTGGGGGCAGTCATTTGTAGGGTAAGGGAATCACAGTACAATTTCCATGCAGACTAGAGGTGGGGGTGAGGTGTGAAAGCCCCCAAGTTGGTGTTTGGTCCAGTTTCCTACAGTGGCAGCCCCCTATCAGGGAGAATTTGGGGTTACAATGTCAGGTTGGAGGTCAAGTAAGAGGTCACAGAGAGTGGAGCTCTTCAAATAAGTGGCTATTGGAGGGGCCCTGGGTGAGGCAGCCAATACCCTTGAGGCGGCATTGCACCGAAGTTGAGGGGCTTGGGGACAGGACACTAATACCAGTGTTCAGACAGCAAGGAAACAATAAATTAGGATTTCATGTTGCTATCATTTGGCATAACACACTCAGGCATTTTTCCTTTTTTTTTTTTTCCTTTTAAATAAGGCAACTTGCCAACACGTAATTTAAAAACTGGTCTTCAGTCACATTGCTTCAGATCACTACAGAATTCCTGGCTAAGGAACAGTGAGAACAAACCCCAGACCTTCAGTTACCAGCTCACATTCCCCAGAGGCGAGGAAAGGCAAGGGCTCATTACTATTACTTTCAAAGCCCAACTGTGCAACAGAAGACAGGTGCAAGAATTTACAACAAAACAGTCTAACGTTACAGAGAAGTGTTGAATTTCTAGACAACTAATTGTCACTTGGGAATGAGACACATTGGTCCTGGAACAGGTGGAAGATGCTCTTGAATGGGTGTGGGGCAAAAGGGGCCGTTTCCAATGTAAGCCCCTCTGCAGCGGTCAGAACCACGTGCATTTGGTGGAGGAGGAATTGAAAGGGCTTAAGGCTTTGTGTTTTTCTTTTTGTTCTTCATTAAACTGAAGGGATGCAAAACTTAGAGGGTGACTATACCTGTGGGGCACTCACACACAGTGCTCCTCACATCCACGCATTCGTACAGAAACATGACATTAACTTACAGTGTGGACCAATAGTTCTTAGCCAGTGTGGAGAACCAAATGCATTTTAAACTTTTTTGGTGTTTTTAATTCCAAACTCTAATGTGATCATCCTTTACCTATAACTAAGTCTTCAAGTAAGGTAGTTTTGTTTTTCTTAAGAGGGAGGGGAGGCAGGGACGAGGACAGTAGTTGAGTTTGGACAGAGGCAGAGATGACAGGAGGTCCTGGGAATGCCAGATGGCCACTGCATTTCTCTGGAAGGAGAGTCAAGAACCAAGATGCCAATGCACAGGTTTTCTCTGAGTCGCAAGGCTTTGGCAAGGACAAGTGCAGAGGCTTGGGCAACAGAAATGAAACACCAAGCCTGGAGGGACGGGAAGGACGGGGGATTGTGTTTATTTTGATTTGACATCTTGGGGGAAATAAGGAATTAGCTTCCAGAGCACTTAGAAAGCCTGGTTTCTTAGTCCCAGACCGAGAAGCCTAACTTAAGGGCCTAGGCCACTCCCCTCAGTCATAACTCGGTCCCAAAGGAATGAGAAGTTCAGCAAAAGATGCAAGAGTAAGAAGTGGTCAGGGTGGAGACTGCCTGACAGGCAGGTGCTGAGAGGACAGGGTTAGGTTCTAACAGAAAACCAAGAGTTGCTTGAGGGAAGGATAAAGGACCTTCTTCTGCCCCCAAATTGACCCCGCCAAGTTCCCTTCCTTAGACACCTCAGGATGATCACACTGGAGCAGTGAAGCTTTGAAACTACCCAGTTACTTAAAAGTATGACTAAACCTAGAAGGGCAATGTGTGATGTTGCCTGAGGAGAGCGTCACGGCTCCCTATCTATACCCTGGGTGCTGAATATGAAGACTTCGACTATCTGTGGGGTCGGGGGCTCGGGTGCCAGGAGCTCGGTGGGCCTTGCTCAACATGGCCAGGCTCTGTTCTCGGAAGCAGGCCTGCTGGAAATCCCCACTCAGGTAATCCACTGTTTGCATCAAGCTGTTCTGGCTTGCCACTGGACCACCCCCAGTCCCTGCTCGGTAGTGGGCCCCAGGAGCTGCCCCACAGTCGAGGGGTGCACCTGTGGGCTGCCCACCATGGAATGGCATGGCGAGGTCCTGAGACCCCGAGCTGTCGCTATTGGGAGTTGGTAGAATGTTGTTCCACAGGGGTTGGAAGTAGTGACCATTGGGGTAGGCCAGTGGGGCTGGTAGGCCATTGACTGGTGGGGATGGGGTCGGCTTCTCCAGAGGTGGCTTCAGATGGAAGGACTGTGCCAGGCAGAGTTCTTGCGGGTAGGCAGGGGCCTTGCCCACAAAACCAGGCCCTGCCAGTTCACGTCCTGCTGTATGTTTGCCTGTCAGGCCAGGGGCTGGTGTCCCACCGGCCTCGCTGCACATCTGTTGTAGGTGGGCCAGCTGGTGCTGGTTCCAGGTAACTGGCTTGAGGTCGCTAGGGTAGCCAGTGGGGGCTCGAGAGATGCCTGTGGGCAGGTTGACAGGACCTGCAGCAGGCAGTGCGGCTGTGGCCGCATGGGTGTGCTCCATGGGATTGACCACACATGAAGGCATTGGTGTGGGGACGCTGTGGGTCGACACCCGGGTGCTTGCATTGATGAGCAGACTGCGACTAATAGGGCTGGGATTGGCGATCTGGCCCTCACACACTGAGGTAGTGCTGATGCCTGCCCTCGTCTGGCAAAACTGGTTGATCTGGTGCACGATGCTGCTTAGGTCCGGGGGCTGGCTGTGTTGCAGGGTGGCCGCCATTGAAAGGGGGATAGTTGAGGTAGACACGGTCACATTCGGGGGTGCATCTGAGTCTGGCATCTTCCGGCCTCCATGCAGCAAGGGATTAGGGGGATGCTGAAGACCCTGGTGAGTCAGGGCCTGAGGGTGGACCAAGCCCTGGGTTTGGGCCATCGGCTGAGGGTGGCCCAGGCCCTGAGGCTGCTGGAGGCTCTGAGGGTGAGACAGTGCCTGTGGTGGTGGTATACCCTGAGGGTGTTGCAGTGTCTGGGGAGGGGCATGGGCCAGGGTCTGTGCATGCTGCAGGGCCTGCTGGCGGGCCAGAGCCTGGGCCTGTGGGTGGGCTAAAGTGCTAGGTGCCACAGTAGCATAGGGTGCCACTGGGGGGTTCATGATGGCCTCAGGGAGTAACCGAGCTCGGGTGCCGTCAAAGTCCTTGAGTATGCTTTTGGCTGGCACTTTGACAATGGCAAGCAGGCCTGCCTTGGTGGCAGCCTGAGTCGGGTAGGGGCTGTAGCGCTGGGCCGATGTGTCGAGGCCGTTCACAGTACGACGAACGTGTTTCCGCTGGGGAACCTTCACACTGTTGGGGAAGATTTTTATAGTCAGTGGGTTGTTTGCGACCTTCTTAGCATACGCGTCCAATTCGGCTGGGGTGGGATAGTGAGCAGTTCTCATTTTCTGTGTAGTGTCCCCTAGAGAGAGAAAGAGAGAAAGAGAGAGAGAGGGAAGGAAAGCAGAGAGGAAGGGAGCTCATCAATGCCAAGCCAACCAGCCTTTCTAGAATCCCCTGCTGAAGCCATGGGGACTAGGAGGCTATCATCTACAGCCGTTACTCTAGATAAAGCCATAGTCCCCACCATCACAAGCATAGCTGACACTCACTGGGTGCGCACACTAGGCCAGGCCTGGGCCTGCGAGGCGGGCTACTTCAGTGACTCTCACTACTACAGCAGGAGGCAGGCCCACTGGGAGCCTGTTTCAGAGCTCTCTAGAAATCAGGGTGAA
The DNA here is from genome assembly GCF_947179515.1 of Apodemus sylvaticus. Classification (NCBI taxonomy): domain Eukaryota; kingdom Metazoa; phylum Chordata; class Mammalia; order Rodentia; family Muridae; genus Apodemus; species Apodemus sylvaticus. The sequence continues at coordinate 45,583,935 of NC_067481.1, forward strand.
AAGTTAGTTTTCCAAGTCTCTAGCTTGGAAATCTAGAGTACAGCCAGTTCTCACGGACATCACCAAGAGTTCTTCAGCACGAGGCTCCAAGTGCCTACCCGCCCGGACAGTGCGGGTTAAAGCTTAAAGCAGAGCTGCCTGTCAGTGCCCTCCTCAGCCGTTCAGTCTGCAGCGGCTAGCGAGGCAGCTGGAGAGCCATGGGTGGCCAGGCCCATCTGGCACAGAGAACAAGATGCTTTCTCAGGAGAGGAGGAGGAAGCTGCCAACTCTTCCACTCACAAGTTCACTTCTGTTTACAGTTTACTGGGCCGGACTGGTTGAAGATCAAAAGGCTTTATGTATTTGCCTGTGTGGAGGACAGCAGGGAGGGACTGAGAAGAAGACTCAGATCATCTCTAAGTCCTGGGTGCCAAATACAATCTGTATTTGGTCCATGGCAACTGTCACTTTCCAAAAAGGAGAAGGAAAGATTTCCCTTCCTTTGGAGACCACAGGAATAGCCAGTGTGCTCCGTTAATGTCAACAGCCTCCTTGTTCTCATCTCCGGGGTGACCTCCCATCAGGGGACTCCAGCGGATGCTGGGTTTCCAATCCAAAGGAAAAGTTCCCATAATAAGACCTCTTTAAGGATGCCAGGCTCCCTCCTACAAGGGATCTCTGCTGTTTTCTTCTCTCAGAGAAGGGGTCTACCCTGAGCACACACAAAAAGAACTTAATAGACCCTTGCTGAATGAGTAAGTGTACACACTGCCCACAGCAGAGGGCAATGGCTTGGCGCAGAGCCTGGGCTCAGCTGGCTGACTCCTCCCTGCTTCCTCCCTTGGCAGAGAAGTCAGGAAAGACCAAGGGCTAGTCTGTTGAGTGCCCAGCTGGTAGCTGTGGTTGGCCTTGGCCCAAAGGAACCTCCATTCAGTCATGTCACTGGGCATCACTGGAGCAGACGCAGACTCAGGGGAGCATGGTAGGAGAACTGGGGGGAAAGTGCTGTTCTCTGAAGCAGGAAAAGACCAAGTTCAAGGCTAGAGAAACAAGTATGTGGTCCCTCACTCAAAAAGCAGAGCAGAGCTGGGGATGTACCTGCCCCGGCTGCGCTTTCCCCCTGTCAGCCTAAAGCACTGTGCAATTTATCTTCACATCAACCAACTCATTTAAGAAGAAAAGGTTCCCAGAAACCCTCTAAACAACACAACTTTAAAAGCCACCCAAATCCTTATTTGGCTATTGTTAATGTCAGCAGCAGCAGTAGCAGCAGGGAAAGAGGCAGGGCCCTGTGGCATCACTGACAGCAGCCTGGAGAAGTCCCTCTCTTCATGCAGAACTTGGCCGGGCAAACCCAGGATTCCTGGTTTCACCACAGAAGAGAATTTCAGGACAAGCGAGTGTGACGCAGAGTTATCAGGTTTATTAAAAAATTACAATACAGATTTTAAAAATAAGGGTTAGTGAGGGGGAAAGGCACCAAGAAAGATAAGAAGTAGCTGGGCATAAGAAAGGGCTTTTCAAAGCAAGTTCTCCCAAGGCAGACTCACAATAGGCATAAGACACACACCGCCCTAAGTCACATTATTTAGTGTGTGTAATTCACTACAAAGTTTAAAGGTTGAAGAATTTTGTTTTATGTCTAAATGTAAAAAATTCTTTTAATATCATTTTGGCTAGTAGTAGTAGTGCATCATGCTTTTAATCCTGTCACTCAGGGAGCAGAGGCAGGTGGATCACTTTGAGATTGAGGCCAGTCTGGTGGTCTACAGAGAAAGTTGCCAACCAGCACTACATAGGGATTGGTCTTTAAAAAAAATTTTTTAAAATGTGTTTTATGTCTAAGTGTTTTGCCAACATGACTGTAAGTGCCTCTGGAGGCCAGAAGAGGGCGCTGAGTTCCCTGGAACTGGAGTATGGACTACTGTGAGCCACCATGTGTTGGGAATTGAACCCAGGTCCTCTGAAAGAGGAGCCAGCTGCTGGGCCTTCGTCCTAGCTCTATTCATATACATAAGTTACGTTTTTTGTTTTGTTTTTAAGAATTTTATTTTGTAAATAAAGATGTAAGGTAGATTTGAGTACTTTTTGCATCTAGGAGCATGAAAAACTTGTCTTTAGGAAAACGTATGCTGCTTCACTAGTGGAGCAGGAAAGACAGAACAGGTTCCTGGGTAAACAGCCTTTCTCTTCCTGCTTCTATTAACATTTTCTACCATTCTATTCTACCTCATCAAACTCACAGAGCAGGCAGAGTTCTAGGCTGGCATGGTCTGTGAGAGTTCCAGGACTAAATACAGACCCTGTCTCAAAAAACCAAAACAAACAAAAATCCCAACAACAAACACTTTTCTTTCTTCTGTTTGAATTACCTATTATTTATTGTTTATCTGGTATGTAGAACTGTGTGTGAATGGTATGGAGGGATGTCAGAGCACAGTTCTGTGCAACTGGTTCTTTCCGTACCTCTATGTGGGGTTTGGGGTTGAACCCAGAGAGCTAAGTTTGCATGGCAAGCACACGACCTACTCAGCCACGTCACCAGTGCCCATCCCTGTTGTATTTTTGGAATCAAGACCCCATTAGATAGCAGGGCTGTCCTTGAAACGGTAGAGCTCCCCCAGCTCAGCCATCAGTGTTAGAATTCCAGGTGTAAGGCACTGTGCTCATCTCCCCTCCAGACCCAACTCTCGACAAGCCTACACTCACTGTTTCTGTTTCATACACTCTACTTGTTTCCTAACATTCATACTTGCATCATTTAAAGCCTTCATGGGTCTAGGGCTACGCTTGGTTAATAGGGTTCTGGTTTGGATTCCCCTGAAATGCATTAACGGGGCATGATACTGTATGCCTATGATCCCAGAACTTGAAAGACAGGAGCAAAGAATCAGAAATTCAAGGTTACCCTCAACTGTAAACAGAGCTAAAGGCTAGCCTGGGATACGACACTCTATTTTTTTTTCTCTCCCTGAGACAGGATTTCTCTGTGTAGTCCAAACTCAATCTGTAGACCAGGCTGGCCTCAAGTGCAGAGATCCACCCGCTGTTGAGTGCTTGGAATAAAGACATGTTCCACTGCCACTCAGCTATGACATTCTAAATGAATAGATTAACTGGAACCTGTGTGTGTGTGTGTGTGTGTGTGTGTGTGCATGTGTGTTTCACATTTACCTGTGGAGGCCAAATGACACCAGCTATCCTCAATAACCACTCCTCTACTTTATTTTCCCTCATGTTAAAAAAAAAAATCTATCTATCTATCTATCTATCTATCTATCTATCTATCTATCTATCTATCTATCTATCTATCTATTTTGGTTTTTTTTGAGACAAGATTTCTCTGTACAGCTCTGGCTGTCCTGGAACTCACTCTGTAGACCAGGCTGGTCTCGAACTCAGAAATCCACCTGCCACTACCTCCCATGTGCTGGGATTATGCGCCACCACCGCCCAGTTAAACTTTTTTTCCCCAAATATCTATTTATTTATTTATTTATTTTAGTTTTGGGGTTTTTTTTGGGGGGGGGTGGATTTGGTTTTTTCGAGACAGGGTTTCTCTGTATAGCCCTGGCTGTCCTGGAGCTCACTCTGTAGACCAGGCTGGCCTCGAACTCAGAAATCCACCTGCCTCTGCCTCCCAGAGTGCTGGGATTACAGGCGTGCACCACCATCGCCTGGCTTATTTATTATTATATATAAGTACACTGTAGCTGTCTTCAGATGCACTAGAAGAGTGTGTCAGATCTCTTCACGGATGGTTGTGTGCCACCATGTGGTTGCCAGGATTTGAACTCAGGACCTTCAGAAGACCAGTCAGTGTTCTTAACCTCTGAGCCAACTCTCCAGCCCCCAGCGAATTTTGTATAACAATTTTGATCAAATTCATGCCTTCCCTTACAGATCCAATCCTTAACTACCATAATTGAGACAGGGTCTGGAGTTCGCTGATTCCAAAAGACTAGCCAGCTAGCAAGCTTCACAGATCCTTGTCTCTGCCCAGCAGGGCCTGGCTTTCCTTGGGTCCTGGAAAGCCAAATCCAGGAACTCCTGGTGGCAAATGAGTTATCCTTTCAGCTCTTAAAACCTACCTTATTAACCTCTAACTCTGCCTCATACTAACTAGTCCTGAAATTTTTTGTTGCTTTGCAGCATAATAAAAAAAATGTGGTAATCAGGAGGCAGAGGCAAAAGACTCCATGAGTTCAAGGCCAGCCTGGTCTACAGAGCTAGTTCCAGAGCAGCCAGGGCTCCACAGAGAAACCTTATCTTGAAAAACAAAACAAAACAAAACAAAACAAGAGGATAGAAGGAAGGGAGGAAGGGAGGGAGGGAAGAAAAGAAAGGAACACAGTATGTCAGTCAGTCAGTCAGTGAGTCCCCAGGTTCAAACTGGCTGGGTTGTGGTATTTCATATCTACAATACCAGTTGGGAGGCAGAATCAGAAGGACAACCTTGAGTTCCAGGCCAGCCTGGGCTACAGAGTGAGATCTAATCTTCCCAAGACAAAGAAAGCACCTGCCGTGGCCTGAGTGCCCATCAGGCTGCTCTAGCAGTAGCTGCTGCTGAGGCCCCAGCACAGGGCCCGCCTAAAAGACACACTGCACATCTCACAAGGCTTAGTGCAGGACGGCTCAAAGAACTGACTTCCGTATGCTGTGCAATGGGAGCTCAACGTGCTGGGTTTTACTTAATTCACATAGGAACTAAATCAGACCTGCTTCTGAGTTCTCTGTCTAATCTCTCTGTGTTGAGTGGCCATCTTTACTTGAAGCCCAAGTAGAAGACCTGGTATGGGAAGTGGCTTATTGAATAAAAGTTCTAAGTTTAAAGTGAGTATCAGCTCTCAGGTTTTTGTCCCAGTGTGGCAGGACAGATTGAAGTGTGCTTCTACTGATGCTGACAGTGAAAAGAACAGCTGAATTAGAAGAATGAATGTGTGGGGAGGGAAGGGGGGACTGGAAGTGTCTGCTGAGGGGGAGCCCGAGAGTAGCACACTCAACAAAGGTGCCCTCTTACTCTGGGATACACCACTACTCGCTCCCCATACTAGATTAAGCTTGGCCCTTGGGGCAGGGGGAAAGCCCTCAACTAATGCCTAATTTTCTTCTTTTCCTTCTTTTTCTGGGCCTTGTGCCAACTCTGAAATCCTGATTCTTCTGCCTGTACTGCATATGCGCCCACGATCAGATTTATATTTGATGTTTTGAAACAGGGTCCCACAATGCAGACCAGGCTGGTCTTGAACATCTGACTCTTTTGCCATAGCTTAGACTTCAAAAGCATGCTACTATGCCCAGCTTTTACCTGTACTTTGGAGATAGGCTCTCAGGAGTTTTGCACTGGCTTATTTGTGATCTTCCTGTTTTAGGAACAGTATTAGGATTTAGGCCTGCGCCATCATGCGCGGATATTTGTTATGTATTCTTACTATTATGATCATAAAAAGAGAAAGAGGTTAAGAGAATATGGTATAAGGTGGTGTGGGGGAAGGGGGTGCCTCATCGGATCCATACAGAGGCATCCCTTCCCTCTGAGGGACCAGACACACACCAGCATAGTATAGAATAGTTTATTCATGGCTCGGGGAGGGGAGTTAAAGGGTAGTAGAGGTAGAGAAAGGCAGAGAGAGAGAGAGAGGGTAGAGAAGCAGAGGGAGGCCATGACCATGTGGAGGGGGAGGGGAGGAGAGCCCAAGAGGGGGGAGAGAGAAGCTGAGAGTGAGAGAAGAGATGTCAGAGTGGTAAGAGAGAGAGAAGCGGCTAAGCAGCCCTCTTTATAGTAGGCCAGGCCTACCTGGCTGTTGCCAGGTAACTGTGGGGTGGAGCGTACACAGAATCCTAACATTTTCAGCAACTCTCCCAATACACAGGCTCACTGGCACCTTACTTTCCTAACAAATTCTTCTAACCATAGACAATAGATCTTTCAGTTTTGTCTGAAAAAGAAAAAATTAAATAGCTAGTATGGGTTTAACATGGGCACAGGGCAGTGCAGAGAAAGAAGTGAGAATCTGCGGCTAGAGAAAAGGTTTGTATCTGGAGTCAAACTCTGGCTCCATCATTTAACAAGTGAAGACTCACTGTGACTCCTCAGTTGTCAACAGAAATGAAACCTGTTTTAATATTATAAAATTACTAGAATTAAGAGGCCCAAACAGGAAAAATGCGGTATAAACATGAATCACAGCTGTTTATAGTTATTTCAGGAAAAGCAGGTTTGGCAGAGTCTGCCCAGTCAGAACAAAGAAACTGATCATGGAAGTAGCAAATGTTAGACCCCTGACCTTAAGCTGGAGTGCTAGATGGGACAGAAAGCACTGTTGTCTACTCAGGGAACTGGGGGGTGGGGTGGGGGTGTTCCTAAATCCAGTTTCCTCCAGAGGTCTCACTGGTTATCCTTTTGTTTTGAGATGTGATGAAAACTTGGAATCTATAGGTACAAACAAGGTTTGGGAGTCTGACCAGAATGAGTTCTGGCCCAGCAATGGATAGTCATGTGACATATACAAACCTAGTGTGCAGAAGACATGTGACTCACGCTGTACTCTGTGCTCTAGCAGCTGAGGTAGGATCATTAAGAATAAGCATAAATAAATAAATAAATAAGTAAAGGCAAGAGTCTCCCATGCGGAACTGTTGGATAGGGACAGTGAGGCCCAGCAGGGAAAGCTCTGACTGTGTGTGCAAGCCTGAAAACCAAACTTAGATCCCAGGAGCTCAGGGAGCACATGCACAAACCCACAGGCTATAGAGGCACAAGTCTGCAGACACCTCACTTGGGAGGCTAGGGAAGAAGGCTCCCTGGAGCCCAGGATTTTAAGACCATCTTGGGCAACATAATTATGCTCAAATTCAACAAACCAAACCAAACAAATATAGTACATATAAAAATGTAATATAGTACCTAACATACAGTGAGCATCAGCACTGAGCAGCTACTGAATTTATCCAGTCTCTTGGTCAGTTTACAATGGCCATGCCTTTCCACTAGGGGGCATGCCACTATTGAAACAAATAAAAAGTAATTTCTGTATTTGTTCCAGGCTCTCCCAAAGCTCTGAATGCAGGAAGTAAAAACAGTCAACCAAAAGATGATATGTTAGGAAAGATGGCTCAGGGGATAAAATTATCAGCTGCTTTTGCAGAGGACCCAAGTTCAATTCCCAGCACCTACATGGCAGCTCACAACTGTGTCACTCTAGTTCCAGGGGAGCTGATGCCCCCTTCTGGCCTCTGTGGGCATCAGGTACAGAAGTGCTACATAGACATGCAGTAAAAACACCCACACACAGCAAATTAAGAAAAAAAAGAGTATGCTAGCTGGGTATGGTAATCTACGCTTGTAATCCCAACTTTCAGAGCTAGCCGAATCTTGAGTCAAGGTCATTTTTGGCCACAGAGTTCAAGGATATTCTGGGACACATAAGACTCAGTTCTCAACAACCCACCCACCCCCAAATCCAGAAAACAAACCAACACAACAACAAAAAAAAAAAAACCTGTGATTTTTCAGTCATCACACAGTGACTATTTTGATGAACCTCCACTTTACCTATAATGCCAAGCTATGCCCTCAGCTCCAATTTTATTTTTACCTTTCTGTTGTTGTTTTTCCAAGACAGGATTTCTCAGTATAACCAGTCCTGGCTGTCCTGAACTTCCTTGTAGACCAGGCTGGCCTCAAACTCAAACTCAAACAGAAATCGGCCTGCCTCTACTTCCTGAGTGTTGGGATTAAAGGCATATGCCACCGCTGCCCAGCTTCTACCACCTTCTGTGTGTGTGTGTGTGTATGTGTGTGTGTATGTGTGTGTGTGTGTGTGCATGCGAGAGACAGACAGACAGACAGACTGAGACAGAGTCTCATTCTGTGGTTGTCACCAGCCTGGAACTTGCTCTGCCTCCCAGAAATCTGAGATCAAATTGTGTGCCACCATGCCCAGGTCTATATTTTTGTCTTTTCAAGGCAGGGTTTCCCTGTGTAGCCATGGCTGTCCTGGAACTCAGAGATCTGCCTGTTTCTATGTCCAGAGTTCTGGGAACAAAGATGTGCATCACCACCACCAGCTTCTATTTTTATTTTAATATAGGGTCCAAGAGCTTAGCTGACTAGAATGGCCTTGAACTTATGATCTTCCTGCCTCAGCCTTCTAAGTAGCTGGTTTTACAGGCCTATACCACTACACCCATTAAGACTAGACTAATTTTAATTGCTGATAGTCTCACAGCAAACTATTCATGATCAGTCTGCTAAGTGTAGCTGTAGTGTGCTTTTGCAGAAAATTCTACTGACATGAACTTACACTAGTCAATTCCCATGCTGTCTATGGCTGCCTTTGATCAACAATGGAAGAGCTGAGTAGATGCAACAGACTGTTGCTCACAAAGCTAGAAATAATGGCTTTCTGGCACTTACAGAAAAAGTTTGCTAACAGCTGCCATGAAGGGCTTGACTCTGTAAACTGATGAAGGAAAGCGCCACCCCGCGGCTGGGCAGTGGTGGCGCACGCCTGTAATCCCAGCACTCTGGGAGGCAGAGGCAGGTGGATTTCTGAGTTTGAGGCCAACCTGGTCTACAGGGTGAATTCCAGGACAGTCAGGGCTACACAGAGAAACCTGTCTCCAAAAAACCAAAAAAAAAAAAAAAAAAAAAAAAGAGTTATTTTCTTTGCGGTTCAGGTACTATAGAGATAGAAATAGAGGTTTGAGAAAAGTAAAAACTATAACGCTCCAATTTAACGCAAAAATCAGTACAGAAATCTGACAGTTCTCAAGAGTCCCGTCAGGTGGCAAGTCCACTGGTGGACAAATGCTCCTGGAGAACCGGAGCGAGCAGGCTCCTGAGCCCTGAGGGCAAAGGCTTCCTCACTTCTGTGAGCAAAAGTCACACTGGCTCAGAGGCAGACAGCAACACCCTGACAGTCTGTTTCCATGGCAGAGTGTATTCAGATCAAAAAATCACCAACAGAGTAAATAGCTATTTCAGGGACACAAAAGTGAGCTGGACAATGAGCTTCATTCAGCTTCTCACAGGGTTCAAAGAGAAACCCTTCTTTAAAGGGTCCTGGGACATATCCGCTAAAGCTCTGATAGTTTTGCTGTGCAACAGAAAAACTGCCCATAACAGGTTAGTTCACACACACTGGGGAGCTGCAGCATTTGAGAGTTCTCTGATCACGAAAGTATCTCCTACTGCTGACAGATAGGGCCTCTGCAGCTGCTGCATCTCAGCTCATGAACACCTTGGAAACACCAAGATTCACGGTCCATGCGGCACAGATGTGATGTGCGCAGCCGTCATACAGGGCAGAGCGCAGGATCACACACCCTTCCCTACATCCCAATTACTTACATTTCTGAAGTCCAGTGTTCATCTGCGTGTGAGAAGGAAGCTGAAAGGACAGGTCACCTGGCCCTGGGAGACAGGCTAGCATGGCAGGGCAGCATCAGCACAGCATGAAGCAGCGGCTCACACTGTAATGAACAATGGGACAACACAAGGTCAGAGAATACATACAGGACAGCTCTTTCAAGGAAGGGACAAGAGCAGCAGAGGGCCAAGTATGGGCAGCTGAGCAAGTTAATTAAGAATTTCTGTCTGAGCAGCAATTCACTCCCAACTATTAATATAGCAAAAAATGATACTGCAGCTAGTACATGTGTGGGTGGGAGAAAGAAAAACTGGCAAATATCTGTTCACATAAATAATTAGAAAACACAGCCACACTTGTAAAGCCTCCGCACATGGGGACTTGAGGGCTTAGCTCAGTCTGCAGTCCTCATTGGGGGTCAGGGCAGCCAGGCGCTTCTAGAAGTACAGCACAGGACTTGCAGACACCTATGCCTGAACTCTGGCCTCATGTTTTGGGTTTGCTTTTGGTTTTGTGCAATAGAGCCCAGAGTCCCAATCCTTCTGCCTCAGCTTCCTGAGTGCAGAAATTATAGACACATCATGTGTACAAATCAGTCTAGGACACACAAGTAATAACTGCCAAAGAAAAGTCCTGCCACCCCACCCCAACCCCACTCCAAGGGTCTCTCTGTATAGCCCTGGCTGTCCTAGAAACTCACTCTGCAGACCAGGCTGTCCTCAAACTCAGATCCGCTTACCTCTGAGGGCTGGGATTAAAGGTGTGCACCATCATGCTCAGCAGCAAATTCTACTTGGGAATTCTGAATTCTTTTTTTTGTTGTTGTTGTTGTTGTTTTGGTTTTTTTGGATTTGTTTTTTCTGAGACAGGGTTTCTCTGTATAGCCCTGGCTGTCCTGGAACTCACTCTATAGACCAGGCTGTCCTCGAACTCAGAAATCCACCTGCTTCTGCCTCCCAGAGTGCTGGGATTACAGGCATGCACCGCCACTGCCTGGCTCTGAATTCTTCTTTCCTACTATCTATTATGTATTGTACCTAGTGGGCACACTGCTGCTGGAGTGAGGCAAGAAGTGAGAGGCTGCCACCGGCCTCTTCATTCTGTGATGCGTGCTTATCAACAAGATGTATACAACAGCCGAATAGTCCTGCCAAGTCTTCCTTGTGTAACAGGAATACATTTTTCTCAAATAAGTAGATTATGATAAAAATACATGCACTTCCTTCCCAATACTGCAGAACCTATTAGTCAAGGTAGTACATTATAGTTTCAGTTCACAAGAAAGAGCAGGGCCAGCTCAAACACCAGTGGAGACCACAGACCTCAGCATTCATGGAGGGGTCCCAGGAGGAAGAACGACCTGGTGCTGGTAAGTGTCTGACAGCTCAGGACCACCTCAAAGAGGATGCTTAAACCTTGTCTAAAACAGCAGTTGTCGAAAGAATTGATATCCAACGACTCAATGCATTGAGAGTGGTCCCTCAGGAGTTCTGGCACAGGCCCCGCCTTCAGGACTCTTCCTCCCATGGGGGTTCAAAGGAGCAAAGACAGTGTGCCAGCTGTAGCACCTCAAGAAATAAAAGTCTCTTGCTGGAGTCAAAGGGCTGAGATATTGTTTACACCCTTTCCCCTTATGCATGCTGGGTTCTTTTCCTTATGACCCTAATTCCAATAAAACGGGACAGAGTCATGGGTCATTCTACCCATGATGAGCCTCATGAGAGGGTAAGGAAAGATGCTCTCCTCTTCTCCTATAGCCCCTTAGATGGAGGAGTCTTGCAAAGTACCTCTGACTGGTCTGGAACTTTCTAAGAAGACCAGGCTGGCATCAAACTTGTGGTAATTCTCTCTTGCCTCTAGCTCCTGAATGCTGTAATTCCCTGATTGGCCTCAAACTCAGAGATCTGCCTGGCTCAGTCGCCTTAGTGCTGGGATTTATGGTGTGGCCACATAAATCCCTCACATTTTAGATGGAAAGAAAGTATTGGCAAAAAAATTTAATTTTGGGTGAGACTTTACTGCCCCCCAAAACTCCATAAAGTCCAGTCTTTAGCATTTCTCACTAGTTCTCAAGTTTCCACAACCTATTCTCAATCTCCACTTCTTTTCTTTTAAGATTTATTTATTTTTATTTTATGCATATGAGTACACTGTAGCTGTACAGACAGATGGTTGTGAGTCTTCATGTGGGGGCTGGGAATTGAACTCAGAACCTCGGCAGCTCCAGGCAACCTTGCTTGCTCAGTCCCTGCTTGCTCAGGCCCAAAGATTTATTGAGTACACTGTAGCTGTCTTCAGACACACCAGAAGAGGGCATCAGATCCCATTACAGATGGTTGTGAGCCACCATGTAGTTGCTGGGAATTAAACTCAGGACCTGTGGAAGAGTAGTCAGTGCTTTTAACAGCTGAGCCGTCTCTCCAGCCCTCAACCCCCACTTCTAACAAGAATCCTTCCTTAGTCTCTACTCAGGATGCATTTACCGAAAACCTTGGTGGGGAAAACAGCCAGGCAAGTTAATAGCAACTTGGGACAATCTCTACTGCAGCTCTCACATGCTGCCTGATGACATCCTTAGCTTTTGGCTTTGTGGAAATTAGGGGTCTGCTAAGAATACCTTCTAAACATTTTATCTGTTGGTCACAAAAGATGTTGGCCCAAAGTGGTTGTCAGAGGAACTAAAGATAGCCCAACATTATTGAGGCCCACTCTCCATAATGAGGTGCTTCCGTTCACAGCATCCATTTCTGCGCAGCCTGAAGTTATAAGGTGACTTTTAGGTCTCCTTTTGAGTTTAGAGTAGATAAGGGGCCCTCGAGAGCAACAGCAGGGCAGAATATTACTTAGGTTTGGGGCACATAATAAGTGCAATTTGTGGGGAGCTCTCAGATATATTTGGGGTGACAATTACCTGTTGACTAAATTGTTCCTTGTAACAGGTCATGAGGATGACTAAATTTGAGTAGTTTGGTAATGTTATAATTTCTGCTATCTCTGGTACTACTGGTACCCAGCACCCTGTTTTCAGTGTCTCTATGGGTCTTTTGTTGTTACTGGTGGTGGTGGTGGTGGTGGTGGTGGTGGTGGTGGTGGTGGTGGTGGAGGAGGAGGTGGTAGTTTAGTAGAATTCGTATTTAGGTAATCTCCTGTGGATTTAAGCACATGGGTCTGAACAAAAAAAGGCACGTACCAGGGGCATGGAAGTGCCAGTTCTCCTTAGCTTAGGTTTTTATTTGTGGTTTTGTCGCCCCCACCCCTACCCCCAGGCTTTATTATTGTTGTTGAGGTTTTTAATGTAGCCAAAGATGCCTTTGAATTCATGGTCCTCCTGCCTCAGTCTCCAAGGGCTGGGATTACAGTGTTGTCAGAAAAGCGGTATTATCTACACTGCACATGTGTACTGAAGAATCTACAGATGGGCTGGCTGACTTCCTCACTGTGGAGAGCTGGAATGCTGCAGATCCCGTCTGTCTGACAATGTGCTGGACTTGCTTTAGTCCCTCTCAGAAACACTGTTAGCTTGTCTCCCTATTTCCCCACAATGTTTCTATAAAAGCACTGACTATGGCTGTCTTTTGTTATTCATTTCTACTATGGAACACGACACTCTAGATAGTCAGAAGTCCCTGTTCAAATTCACCCATGTTGAACTCAGAACAAATTACCTCTTATTCCCTTTGAAATAAGAGCTGTATTTTCATTTAACAATGTTCACATTGGAATGATTTTGTTGAGATTGTAGATTGCTACAAATCATGTTCATGCTGGTGTTAAACACATAAAGTTTGAAGAAATTTGGATGGCCACTATGTGTGTGTGTGTGTGTGCGCGAGTGCATGTGTGTATGAGGGGAGGGATGGGGGACAGGCTGGTCCTGGCCAACCTGAAATTTTCAAGGGTCTCCTGTCCCAAGCTTCCTGCTGGGATGACAGGCTATGACCACCTTCCCCTGGAAACGCACTCCTCAGGCACTCAGAACCTGTCACAACAGGTCCTCATGTTACACTGTCTTTCACTGTTGCCCTCTGTTCAACTCTGAGTAGTATCACTGGAATCTCTGGCGAGAGTACTACCTTGTCTCGGATCACTGGTTTATACTTATCTTTATCCAGTATTATTAACTGAATTACTTATCATTCAGGTACACGGAAGTTCATTCTCTCTCTCTGGACATCATAATCATTTTTATTTTAGTTTGTTTTAAATTTATTTGTGTGTGCCTGCACCTGAGTTCATGTGCACTACATGCATGGAGGTGCCTGTGGAGACTGGATGAGGGTATTACATTATATAAAATATAAGCCCAAGGAGACCAGACAAGGGTATTATATATTGTATTCCAGAGGTCCTCTGGAACTGGAGTTACAGGCTACTGTGAGCTCCCCTGTGGATGCTAGGGACTGACTTTGGGTTTTCTACCGGAGCAATGCAGCTAGCTCTCAAGCATGGAGATGCTTCTCCAGACCGGCATTTTAATCTTTTAATCTGGGGTGGATTCCTAAGAAGACTTGTCTTCATCATCCTTCCAAACCACAGAGTCAGGGACAAGATTAGCCACACAAAAGATGTCTAATAAATATTACTGGCTCATATTTCTAAATGATAGTAACACTTTAACCTCAGGGCTTAGGACATTTTGGGGGTGACACTGGCAGAGCAGGGGACTGCTCACATTTTAATGACATGGTGAGTGTGTATTTTAAAGGGGCTGAGAGCTGGCTCAGAGGTTGAGGGCACTGGCCGCCCTTACAGCAGACCTAGGCTCAGAGGTTGAGGGCACTGGCCGCCCTTACAGCAGACCTAGGTTTGGTTGCCATCACTCACATGGCAGCTGAAAACTTTTGTAACTCTAACTCCAGGGGATGTGATGCCTGTCTGGCCTCTACAGTACTGCAAGCATATGGTTCAGAGACATACATGCAGGCAAGCAAAAGTACCCAAATACAGAGAAATTAAAAAGCAAAAGTATCCAAATACAGAAAAATTTAAAAATCATTAAAACAAAACAAAACACCAAAAAACGCTCAGCTAAGTCTCTAGCCCAGGAACTTTTACTTTGAAACTAAAATTGTGTGAGTGTGTGTGTGTGTGTGTGTGTGTTAAAAAGGAAAAGCCTGAGTACTAATTTTTATCTATTTTTATTTTTTTTAAAGATTTACTTTATGTATATGAGTACACTGTAGCTGTCTCCAGACACACCAGAAGAGGGCATCTGATCCCTTTACAGATGGTTTTGAGCCACCATGTGGTGCTGGGAATTGAACTCAGGTCCTTGGAAGAGCAGCAGTGCTCTTAACCACCGAGCCATCTCTCTAGCTCCTATTTTTAAACTGTCATCATTATTATCAGTGTGTGTGTGATGTGCACACATGTCACAGTACACTGTAGGAATCAGAGACCAAGTCTGCAGTGCCCTCTTTCCAGTCTGCCTACCGAGCTCTGGTTGTCAGTTTGGCCAGGCAGGCACTCTCCTGTTTGGCTGTTGGCACATTTATTATTACTGGTATGAATCGGTCATTAGAGGAGGCTCTCTGCCATGGTATATGTGCTGGTTTTATATACTATATTGGAACATATATTTGTTTCTTATTTTAATCTCCACTGGATAAAATGAGTGTCCCTAAAAACACAAGTAAGCTACAGTTGCACGGAGTTAACCCAGACTTTCCTTATGTCCGGTCCATTTTGTTACATAACAGGCTGGCATTCTGAAAACCCTGTCAGGAATGGTCACTGCTACCTGAGCTGACCTACATGAGAGAAGGGAGTGATCTTTGAGTTTAATCACATAACAAATCAGAGCTGTCAGGCTGGGCAGGATTTGCCCATAAGTACCTGAGTTTGTGCCCAGAGCAAGACAATGAGAACAGAGACCAGGAGAAAGCTAGTAAATACCTAATGAACGGCTGGAGCCAATCCTCTCAAACTCTTCTAAAAACTGCTAGAAAAAATGCTACAAACATACTGCACAAGGCCAGCACTGCCCTGACACCAGAACAAGGTTCCTAATCCTAAACGATAGCACAAAAACCTGCCAGATAACAGAGAATCATCCCTGGGGAAACTGAGGCTGGATAATGTGCCTGTCTCTTCAGATTTATAATGTTGGAAATGAATGGTCATCGACAAGGCCTCAGGTCTGCTAGGAAAACACTTTACCCACTCTACTTCCTTAACTAACCACATTAGCAATTCTGACTCAACTGTAGAAATGATAAAAATAAAAAGGTTTTAAAGTTTAGGATATTTAGTCTTTTTTATTTTGTTTTTGAGACAGGGTCTCGCTGTGTAGCACTGGCTGGTTTTGAACCCATGGAGATCTGCCTGTTTCTGCTTCCATGCAAGGTTTGTGACACCACAGATGGCTCCTAAAGGATTTTTTGGTTTTGTTTTGCTTTTTAAGATTCATTTATTTTATGTGACTACACTGTCACTGTTTTCAGACACACCAGAAGAGGGCATCAGATCCCATTACAGATGGTTGTTGAGTCATCGATGATTCAATTCTCAATTCCCACGGTTACTGGGAACTGAACTCAGGACCTCTAGAAGAGTAATCAGTGTTCTCAACAGCTGAGCATCTAGCCAGCCCATCCTATAGTCTTTTATTTAATAGGCCCCCACTACAGGCAAAGCAAGTCAGGTGGCAGACACGTTGTTTTTAAGCTCTGTGTGTGTGTGTGTGTGTGTGTGTGTGTGTGTGTTTGTGAGCGTGCATGCGGGCATGCGTGCATGTTAAGCATGGGTGCTCCAGAAGGCAGAAACATCAGACCTCGCAGCCCTGGAATTACAGGCAGTTGTGAGCTGCCTGACCTTCGTGCTAGGAATTGATTCTCTGGAGGAATAACCACTGGGCCATCTCTTCAGATTGCATAGACAGTTTTCATGAAGTTGGTATGGCACAGCCTATAATTCCAGCACTACAAAGTCAAAGCAGGAGAACTGTTTTGAGTTCAAGGCTAGCCTGGTTTACATACCAAGACACTATTTTTAAGAGAAAAAAAGTTCCTCAGAACAGCTGGTCTAGGTAATCTTACTAGACTGCAGTCCTAACACAGAAAAAGGTGCTTTCACAAGCTTAGCAGTGGAGGGCCTGGCAAAGCATGTATTTAGAGAGCAGCATCGCACACTTCTTTCCCTTTCTCCTCACAATGCCACAAAAGTACAAACAGCCAAAATTCCCTAGGAGAACCACCC
The DNA here is from genome assembly GCF_947179515.1 of Apodemus sylvaticus. NCBI lineage: Eukaryota > Metazoa > Chordata > Mammalia > Rodentia > Muridae > Apodemus > Apodemus sylvaticus. The sequence continues at coordinate 45,600,485 of NC_067481.1, forward strand.
CCTTACCCTGTCACTTCACCAGAAAGGACAGCTTCTAATCCAGTCTAGAACATGACTTTCAAGTGTGAAGGGTGACAGAAAAGTTAAGGTCACTGTGAAAGCTTGTTCTATTCTAAGGACACAAATCACAAGGTGTTACTCGGAAACAGGTCTAGAAGTCAGTCTGAGGCTGGGTAGAGCCACGTTTCTGAGCCCACAGCATCATCATATACTTGGATGAAGTTCCAGCAAACAGGCATCTTCCTTACTGCGCTAAGTGTCTCACCAAGTATACCGCTGGTCTGTAAGAATCTCCAGAGGCATTTATAAACTTGTATTTTTGCTACTTAGTCACACTGATTCTCAGTGCACATAAAAAGGCTGTTTATCAAAACTACAGAGAAGAACACATGAAATGGAATAGATGGTAATGATTTATGAATCTACAGGAGCACCTAGTGTGTGCCTGTAAACAAGGGCACAACCCCACCAAAGGGAGAGGAGGGGATGGTTAGGTTTCTTCCTAACCTTGAAGAAACAGTACAATCATCTAGTAGTTTAAAAGACTACAAACTTTAGATAATGACACACTCCTGAGGACCCAGGGCTTAGGAAGTTGAAGCAGGAAGATTAGGAATTCAAAACCAGTTTCAGTTACATACTGAGTTAGAGGTCAACTATATGAGACCCTGTCAAACACACAGGAAAGAATAGAGGGAAGGGAGGTGGAAGGGACGGAGGGGGGAGAAGAAAGGATCTGCTGGTTGCGTTTTATTAACTTGACACAAATCTAGACATTGGCCTATAGGCAAGTCTACAGGACACTTGCTTGTTTAATGACTGATGTGGAGGGAAGGCTCAGCCCACAGTCCATAGTGTCCCCCCTGGGCAGGTAGTCCCTGACTGCACAAGAAAGCAGGCTGAGCAAGCCACTCTGGCAAGCCAGGATGCAGCACTTCTCCATGGCCTCTGCATCAGCTCCTGTCTCCAGGTTTCTGCCCCGACTTCCCTCCATGATGGAATATGACCTGAGAGTTGTAAGCTGAAACAAATTCTCTCCTAGATGGTTCTGGTGATGGTGTCTTTTTGTTTGCTTGGTTTTTGTTTTTTGTTTTTTTTTTAATCACAGCAACAGAAATCCTAAGGCAGAGGGAAAGAATAAATGGAAATAAGGTGTGGTGACACATGCCTGGAATTCCAGCATTTAGGAGACAGTGAGGCAGGAGGATTATTGAAAAACTGACAGGTAGGCACGGTGGCACACTCCTTTAAACCCAGCACCTAGGAAGCAGAGGCTAGCCTGATTTACCTAGAGTTCCAGGAAAGGCAGGGTGAAAAGAAAAAGAAAAGAAAGGAAGGAACTAGTGACAGTGATCAAAGTAATAACTGTGTGTACCTGATTTGCTAAAGCACAGAGGAGAGCATTGCACCCCTGGTTGTGAGCTACCATATGGGTGCTGGACACCAAACCCAAGTATTGGGAAGAGCAGTACTCTTAACCATTGAGCCATTTTTCTACCCCAGGTCATTTTATTTTGCCTCCCCCCCCAAAAAAATCAAACTTCCACTGAACATTTTGGGTACTTACACTGTACACACATCACATATGGGCCTAAAGAAACAGCTTGCCCCATACCATAAGGACTAAGAGTCTGGATCCCCAGTCCCCATGCAAAAGCAATGTGGGTTTGGTAGCCCATCTGTAACCCCAGAACTCAGGAAAGGATTCCCAGAACAAGCTGGCCACTAAATTAACTAAATCAGAAATTCCCGAGTTAATGCCTTGAGGAAAGTGACAAAGACAGACATCAAACTGTAGACTCTGCACATGCATGTATACACTTATACCTACAGGCAAACAAACCTACACACAGACATACACCATATACATGCAAAAACACATTTACTATTTTACTTGAAATATAAAAAGGTCTTTTATTGTTTCTGAAACAGGGTTTTTCTATCATGTAGTCCTGGCTCTCTTGGAACTCACTATGCAGACCAAGATAGCTTAGAACTCACAGAAATCCATCTGTCTTTGTCTTCTGAGTACTAGGACTAAAGGTATGGTCCACCATGCCTGACTATTTTATCTCTTTTATTACACAATTTGGGCTGAGGATGTTGGTCACAGTACTTATCTAATATGCACAAGACCAGGCCAAGACAAACAGACAAACCGACCGACTGACAACCAAGCAACCTAAGCCACAGTCTTCCTCGTTTATATAGCCCAGGCTGACCTCAAACCTGAAATTCTTTCGCTGAGCTCAGCAGCTTTCTAAGTGGTGGAATTATGAGCTTGCCCCCATTATGCTCACCTCAGTTTTATTTTATCACATTTAGTGTGTGTGTGTGTGTGTGTGTGTGCGCGCGCGCAGGCATGAGCCCATATGTGTAGATGTCAGAGGACATGCACAGCAGTCTTGTTCTCTCTTATCACGTGGGTCTCTGGGATCAAACTCAGATCATCAAGTTGATGGCTGGCACATTTACTTGTTGAGAAAGCCAACTCATGGTTTTATTTTTATTGTTTTGAGACAGGATCTCACTCCTTAGTTCTAGTTGGCCCAGAACTTGCTACATAGACCAGGCTGACCTTGTACTCACAGAGATCCATCTGGCTCTGCCTCCCATCCCCCATCAGAAGTATTGTGCCACCAAACCTAGCAGGGTTTTTTAAAGGGGGAATTGGAATTCCTGACTTTCATAAAGATTTGGGAAATTACTTATCCAGATCAGCACTTTGCACCGTAACTCAAGTTAGCCTAAGCTTTGAAGCCAGGTCTCAGGAACATCCTCCCCAAGGGGATTGACTGACTGAACAATAAATACAAGCAGAGGGAGAAGTACACTAGGCTGAGTCTGGAGACACTGTGATGCCTGCATTGGTAACAAGACACACAAAGAAAGGGTTGGTGACACAGGCCTGCAAGTCCAGTTATATGCAAACCAGGAAGGAAGAAAGGGAGAGCAGCATGGAGGGAGGGAAAGAAAAGGGAGGACTAGGGGCAACATGCACAAGGCCCTAGGTTCAATTCCTCAGTACAGGAAGAAAAAGCACACATCATCACCACCACCACCGCCACCGGTGCCAATATACGGGCAAAGAAAAGCTTTAAGATCAAGAGCCAGACTTTTGTTCTAAAGAAAAACTATTCTCCTTCACAGTAACAGTAAAATACAGGTATTGTGATGTTTCACAGCATATGTCTGTGATCTCAGCACTCAGGAGGAGGAGACAAGGGTTCAAAGACATTTTCCATTTTAGCAAGTTGGAGGCTAGCTATCTACATGAGACACTAACACCAGGGAAGCCTGGTCACGGTGGCATGTGCCTTTTATCCCAGCACTTGAGAGGCAGGGGCAGGTGGATTTCTGTGAGTTCCAGGCCACAGAACCTATTATGTGGTGCTCTGGAAATAATGTATATTGTGAACACAAAAAGAAGAACAAAATCCGTGGTAAAAAGGCTAAAAGTTAAAAACAAACAAACAACAACATCCCAAAGCTGCCAGGTGTGGTGGCACACACTTGTAATCCCAGCACCTGGGAGGCAGAAGTAGGCGGATCTGAGTTAGAAGCCAGCCTGGTCTACATACAGGACAGCCCAGGATACACAGACTCTAAAAAAACAAAACAAAACAGACACATATACTAACAACCAGAGAGAGCTAGGTATGGTGGGTGATATCACACTATAATCCCAACACATGGTAGGTAGAGGTAAGAGAATTAGGAGTTCAAAACCAGCCTCTGCCACATAGCCACCTGGACACCATACTGACTTTTATATAAGACACTGCCTTTCCTCTTCCCAAAACGCCCCCCACCTCCACAAATCAGTTGTAAAGTAGACCTAATACCCTAACTAAATTTGACTATCTTTGTAAAGTGCTCAGTCCAGTGCCTCTGCTCCATGATGAAAACTGTTACTAGTTAATGACAGCCTGTTCTTCAAGCCATGAATATAACAGAAACAGACAGGAAACAATCTGTCAACACACAACTTATCTTCAGCACACGTATGTACATACTACATACGCCAATAAATTAAGAGGCAGGTAGGAAATCCCGGGTTTTAAGCTGTCTATGTTATGTTGTTGCATCTGTGATCACCATCCTTGGCTATACAGTGAGCTACACTGTGAATTCAAGACCATCTTGAACTACAAGATGCAGTAGTGGTGTATACCTTTAGCCCCAGCCCTAAAAGAGAAAGCAGAGGCAGGAGGATCTACATGAGTTTTATGACAGCCTGATACACAAGAAAGTTCCAGGACAGCTGGGGCTACAAAACCACCACCAGCCAAAAGGGGCTGGTGGATCTGCTTACAGATGTAGGCATCATCAGGCCCAGTTTTTGGTTTGTTTTTTTGTTTTCGTTTTTGTTTTTTTGTTTTTCGAGACAGGGTTTCTCTGTGTAGCCCTGGCTGTCCTGGAACTCACTTTGTAGACCATGCTGGCCTTGAACTCAGAAATCCGCCTGCCTCTGCCTCCCAAGTGCTGGGATTAAAGGCGTGCACCACCACAGCCCGGGGGTTTCCCAGTTTACTTCTTACAGTACCTTTTTTTCTTTTTTCCTTATTCTTTGAGACATGGTCTCATTGTGGGACCTTGGTTACCCTTAAACTCAGTGCATTAACTAACCGGTCTCTGCCTCCTGAGTGCTGGAATTAAAGACACACACACACACTGTGGTGGTTTGAATATGCTTGGTCCACAGGGAGTATGCCATTGTTGGAGGAAGCATGGCACTGTGGGGGGTGGGCTTTGGAAGTCTTGTCCTATGCTCTGGATCAAGAGACCCTCCTCCTAGCTACCTGGAAGACAGTCTTCTGGTTGCCTTCAAAATAAGATATAGAACAAGATGTACAGCGCTCAGCTTCTCCAGCACCGCGCCTGCCTAGACTTTGCCATGCTCCCTGCCCTGATTATAATGGACTGAACCTCTGAAACTGTAAGCCAGCCTCCAATAAAATGTTGTCCTTTGTAAGAGTTGTGGTGTCTCTTCACAGCATTGGAAACCCTAACTAAGATACGCACTATCACACCTGGCTAAGATTTATTCATTTTATGAATGCGTTGCCAAAATGTCTGTTAGTGGCCAGAAGATCCAGAAAGCTGGATTCCCTGGTACTAAAGGAGTTGTGTTGGTTCTGGGAACTGAACCTAGGTTCTCTGCAAGAGCAGCATTGTTCTTGATGACCAACTCCCCCTTCTTTTAAACTATTTTTATTTCATCATTTTATGTGAACGGGTATTTTGCCTGCATGTGTTATCTGGCGTACCACATGCATGTAGGGCCCACTGAGGCCAGAAGACAGTATCTGATACCCTGAGCTGGAGTTAGGGACAATTGTGCCAGGCAAATGAGTGCTGGCAATTGAACCTAAGTCCTCTGGAAGAGCAGCATGTGCACTTAACCAATGAACCATCTCCATAGCCTTCCCATTCCTTTTTTTGGAGACAAGTTTTTATGGCCGGCTCCAAATGCTGGTATACAGCCAAGGGTGTCCTTAAATTCCAGATTCCCTTGGCCCCACCTTCCGAATTTTGGCCACTACATCCAGCTTTGTGCAGTGTGAGGGACTGAACCCAGAGAGCTCTGTATGTGCCAGGCAAGCACCTTCCAACAAAGTTGGACCTCTTGCCTTTTCATGTATCTATCTCTCTTTGTAGAATAAAGTTAAACCCCTTACGTCACCAGTGTGAAAGACAAGTAAAATGCCAATAGCAAAAGTGCTCTGGCTTCTGGAAGGCGCAAGAACTTCAACCTGCTGTGACTCACAAATGTGTGTGTCTTTTTAAAGATGGTCTGCATCACCTCAATTCTTCAAACTGCATAAAACTTGACTTCCACTCAGCTCTGGAACCGATCCTGTAGAGTGCTTTGCTAGGCAGGTGGGCAGTGCACGTTACAACAGCATTCCTAAAGCGCGGGCATGAGAACTGATGCAAGTTCTTTTTTTTTTTTTTTGGAAGCCCCGACCCCCAAACCCCCCCCCCCCATACAAGTTCTAATCCAGCCTGGTCCAGGACGCTGAGACTGTCTCCGTAAAGCACAGCCTTGCTAAATGCAGAGAATTAATGGCCGATCATTTCAAATCTGCTGTGAAGGGTTGTGAGATGTTTAGTGGACAGAGTTCAATCCTGAGTCCAACAGGGTAGAAAAAGAGAACAAACTTCTGTAAGATGTCCTCAACACTCCGAGTGCTGTGGCACACACAGATATAAAAATAATTATGATAAAGGTGATAAATCTGTTCTTAAAGTTGAGTGTTAGTAGCTCTTGCCTGTAACTCCAGCTCCTTCCTGGGAGGTGGACTCCAGAGTATCAAGAATCTGAGGTGTCAGCCTAGGCTACCTACAGGGAACCCGCCTCAACAAAACAAAACAAACAAAAAAGTAACAATGTTGAAGTATAAGAGAGGTTGGGCTGAAATTATAGATGCCTCAGAAAGTGGTCTATTAGGAAGGATTCTCATAGTTGTTTGTAACAATGGAAGGCCTTGAAATTAATGTGTAGCTGAAATGACCTTGAGATTCTGATCCTCCTGCCTCTACCATTTAAGTACTGGAATTGCAGACATGCACAACCATACCTGGCTTTCTTTCTCTTCTTCTACCAAGCTTTCTACTAAAAGAACATTCTAGGGTTGGGCAAGATGGTTAGGAAGGTAAAGGTAAACTGCCAAATTTGACAACCTGAGTTCGATCCTAGAAACCACAAAGTAGAAGGAGAGAGCTGAGTTGTTCCTCCTCTGATGTGTCTATACTTTGAAGAAACTACAGACACTCATGCACACATACCTGCTGAATGAATGAAAATTCTGAAAAAAAAAAAAAACACACACTATAATAAACCAAGCAGGGATTGCAACTCACTCGGTTGGGTGCCTGTCGAGCATACACGGGGCCCGGCACCAAAAGCTCAGCGTGGTGTTCCAAACCTCTAACCTCAGCACTTGAGAAGTGAAGACAGGAGGATCAGAAGTACAAGTTCGCCGGGCGGCAGTGGCGGACGCCTGTAATCCCAGCACTCTGGGAGGCAGAGGCAGGCGGAGTTCTGAGTTCGAGGCCAGCCTGCTCTACAGAGTGAGTTCCAGGACAGCCAGGGCTATACAGAGAAACCCTGTCTCCAAAAACCCAAATCAAAAAAAAAAAAAAAAAAAAAAAAAAAAAAAAAAAAAAGTACAAGTTCATTCTCAGCTACATCCCAAGTGGCTACACAAGAGTGTCAATAAACAGATAATACTCTGAAGGAAGCATATCCTTAACATCTTTATTGAGGGGCTGGAGAGATGGCTCAGTGGTTAAGAGCAGTGACTGCTCTTTCAGAGGTCCCAAGTTCAATTCCCAGCAACCACATCTTTATTGACTTAAAAATACTCAATCAAAAAGTTTTCCTTTGCACTTAGAACTTAAAATACAACCAGACACCAACCTGTTCTTGCAAATTACTATTGTCTGACAATTAGCAAACAGTGCCGAGAGTGACATTTAGTTCTATCTTGGTCTAGTCTCCTATGATAAGCAGAAGTAAACTCAAGGGTATGATCTCAGGATATAAAAAAACATTAAGGTTGTTCCTAATAGATTCTTCTAAAATATGATTCTATACAGCTCTTCAAAATGACAATATGTTTTAATTGTGAGACAAACTTCTATAACATTCTGACCTCTTGTCAAGAGGTCTGGAAAAAGCAGTAACTGCAGGGAGGGAGTGAACAGTGCCATGGTGGTCATTGAAATCCATCAAGTTCATACTTCAGCCTTGGGATAACTGCAGCCGAAACTGACTCTAGAGGAATTATCACTGCAATCTGCAATAAAAGCTAATTGGACATAATTGAACTAACGCCCTAAACAGAGGGAAGCGGGAAGCTGCAATTGGCAAAAAGCCCATTTCTCCTGTTCCTTCTATCTGATAGCAAATGAAACTACGAATGATAATTTGTGAACAAACACGAAATTGCTCTCATGGTCCCCCCCCCCCACCACCACTGCAAATCACTCAGGAATTCCAGCTAATGCCCAGCATGTTGAGCCAGGAGAAAAATCATTAACTAGTATTTCTGCTACAGACTTTAACAATAGCATCATTAAAGCTGAGGATTGCTAAGAACTGTTAAATTTCCTCTGGACAACCTAAGCAAACGCTCTGTGGTGTTGTTACCTCCATACTCTAAAGCTCTGTACCGCATGAACTGTATGCCACCAGCATGTTCTACTAAGGAATTATGCCAGGGGTCTGGAGAGATGGCTCAGCAGTTAAAAGTGCTTACTGCTCTTGCAGAGGACCAGGGTTCAATTCCCAGCATGCACACAGCAGCTCACATCCACCTATAGCTCTCCAGTTCCAGGGGCTGATGTCCTCTTCTTGTCTCTCTGGGCTCCTGTATGCACACACACTTATGCAAGCTCACACATATATACATAATAAATAAATGTAAAAGAGAATCCAACATGAACACATTCCCATTTTTATTACATTTTAGTTGTGAGTGTACATGTGTCACAGTACGCACGCAGCAAGTCAGAGCAAGTCTTTCCCTTCTACCATAGAGGCACCAGGAATCAAACTCAGGACACCAAGCTCAGGGGCAAGCACCTTCACCCACTAAACCATCTAGATAGTTCCACAGCCTCATTTTTAGATAGGAAAATAGCATTAATTAACTGGTTCATTAACAAAATTAAGTCACTCATGAACAGACTTTGGATGGCAGATCCCCACGCCTGACTCACTCACCTCTACTCTACTGGGTACTATGCGCTTCGCTCCGGAATAATGTCAGACTTCTGTTGTTCTCCCCCTCTTTCACTTCCTTCTTGTCTTAATAAATTTACTTTGTCTATGGGTATTTTGCCTTTATTTATTCCTGTGCACCATGTAACTGCCTGGTGTCTTTGGAAGTCAGAAGAGGGCTTCGGACCCCCTGGAACTGGAGTTACTAATGGCTGTGAGTCACATGAATGGTGGGAACTAAACGAGACAGTACTTTTAACTGCTGAATGCTGAAGCAGCTCTCTAAAGTTCCTTATAATAAACAAGTTTTTGTTTGTTTACTTTTGGTGTTGCTGGGATTTGAACCTAGAGTTTCCTAAGTGCTAGACAAATACTCTGCACTTTTTTCTTTTGGTTTTTTGAAACAGGGCTTCTCTAAGTAATCCTGGCTGTCCTGGAACTTGCTCTATAGAGCAGGCTGGCCTTGAACCAGTGATCTGCCTGCCTCTGCCTCCTGAGTATTAAGATTAAAGGCATGGTTCCCTTTTTCTTTTTAGAATACTTTTACTAAATATCCCTGCTAGCCTCAAATGTAATATATAGTCCATGCTGGCCTTGACCCTGCAGTGATTCTACTTCTTTATTTCCACATATGGGCTAATAGGTATGACACACCACGACTGGCTGACCCACTTAGGGACAGACGGCTTTTAAAAAGTCAAACTTTTTTTTTTTAACGACAGAGTCTCTCTATGTTGCTCTGGCTGTCCTAGAATTTGCTCTGTAGATGAGGCTGGCCTCTAACTCAGAGATCCACCTGCCTCTGCCTCCTGAGTGCTGGGGTTAAAGGCGTGTGCCACCACAACCCATCGTTAATGCTACTTCTTTTTTTTTTTCCTAATTTTTTTATATATTGCTGACAAAACACATTTTGGTTACAGAGAGAAAAGTGTGTGTGTGTGTGTGTGTGTGTGCGTGCGCGTGCGCGCGCGCATGCATAACAGAACCAGAAAATAGCTCAGGAAATATTTTTTCCCTTCTACCACGTGGGAACCAAGCCACGGAACCAAGATCATCAGACTTGGCAGCAGTGCCCTTTATTCTGAGCCCCTCCCGCCCTCCACCCGACTATGTTTTATTGTTGTTTACTGAGATGGAAGCTTGTTTCATGGTCTAGGCTGGCCTCAAAGTCAAGGCAACCCTCTTAGCTTTATCTTTTTTGTTTGTATGTTTGTTTTTTGGATTTGGTTTTTTCGAGACAGGGTTTCTCTGTGTAGCCCTGATGTCCTGGAACGCACTCAGTAGACAAGGCTGGCCTCGAACTCAGAAATCCACCTGACTCTGCCTCCCAGAGTGCTGGGATTACAGGTGTGAGCCACCACTGCCCGGCTCTCTCTCTCTCTTTTTTTTTTAAATTATTTATTTATTATATGTAAATACACTGTAGCTGTCTTCAGACACACCAGAAGAGGGCATCAGATCTCATTACGGATGGTTGTGAGCCACCATGTGGTTGCTGGGATTTGAACTCAGGACCTCTGGAAGAGCAGACAGTGCTCTTAACCGCTGAGCCATCTCTCCAGCCCCAAGCTCTTTTTTTTTTAAAGATTTATTTATTATTATATGTAAGTACACTGTAGTTGTCTTCAGATACACCAGAAGAGGGTATCAGATCTCATTACAGATGGTTGTGAGCCACCATGTGGTTGCTGGGATTTGAACTCAGGACCTTCAGAAGAACAGTCAGTGCTCTTAACCACTGAGCCGTCTCTCCAGTCCTAGGTTTATCTTTTAAGTAGTGGGATTACAGACAGTACATGGGATTACCAACCATGCTCAGCATTCCTGTTTCCCTTGGTAAACTCTAAATTTGAGTCCACCCTGTTCTACATAGAAAATTCCAAGTCAATCAAGGTTACACAGAGAAAAGAACATAAATGTCATAAGAAAATAATATAAATGGCAGTTCAGGGGACTGATACCCAGAGGGGGTTTCACCTTCTCAAAAGAGAATGAGAAGATTTTTGTGAGGGGTCCTGGGAGGAAAGGAAGGGCTGAAATTGGGCTGTAAATGGAATAAATAAATCTAATTTTAAACAGCATTTTAAAGTCAAAATAATAATAATGAAAATTCTAGTGCTAAGTGTCAAATACCTCCCATGAGTTATTGTGCAAGGAGGCCTGAGACGCAAGCTACTGTCGTTCTTTAGTGCATCAGCGCTAGGTGGCAATACTGTGGTGCTAACACACAAATTTTGGTTACAGCACAGGAAAACCAAGCTGCAACTGACTTGAAAACTTGCTCCTTGCTGGCTATGGTTTCCATAGCGCAGGAAGGTGCTTTGCATGACCCCAAGGGATCAATGGTGACCATATCTTCTACTACACCAACTAGTCAAGCAAGATATGCACACTGTACAATGGAGACATGAAGGTTATGGAGGAGCCAATGCTTTCAGACTGGGCCTGGGGCTTGCGCCACAGGAAAGAGTAAGATGTTTGTAACTCTGATCCCAAGTTTACTCATGCTTGGGGAAGGTTATGTTTTGCTAAACAGACATGCCAAACTGCCTTCTAAATTCTTTATGTTTACATACATATGCCTTCAACCCTAATCAGGAAAGGTTCTTTTGCAGTGGGCAGCAGGTAAGGAGGGACTATAATGAGTCAAAATGCTTAGAATACATGTATTGAGCCTCAGACACAAACAGCACATCTAAATCAAGCCTGCCGCATGCCCCTCCCCACAAGGCTTAAGGATCATCACAGAAGAGGATGTAACATAGATGTAAGAAGCAGAGGTGGGGAGGTGTGGTGTGAACAGACGCCATGATCCCTGTACTTATGAACTCACTGCAGGTCACTGTGCTGACCTGCCCACCATCAAGCCAACAAGACCAGGAAGCATTCCAACAGGCGGCACTAACTGGTCTCAGGGGCCTTTAAAGAAGAAAACATTAAGTGGGAAGGGGACCTGATGGGGTATCTGGGAAGAATAACACGGTGAGATAAAAAGGAGAGTTAGGGGTGGACATGGTCAAAATACGTTGTCCACAGGTAAAGATTATCACCAAATAAGTAAAAGATATTTTTATAAACAAAAAGAACTTCATTTGTTACTGTCATAAAAAATAAGATTTTTTTTTAATTTTTTAATTTTTTGGAAGCTTTTTCGAGACAGGATGTTCTGGAATCCAAAGATCTGCCTACTTCTGCCCTTCCCATGTGCTGAGATTAAAGGCATGTGCCACTATGGCTGGCCAATTTTTTAAGCATTTGACCTTTGTTTAAAAATAAAATAAAATATTCCCAAGTTAAAATTAGAAACAGATTCCCAAAATACATATAAAATTTGGTTGTTCTTTCTCATGGCCCATTAACTACGTAATCAACAGTAAGTGAGCTGAGGAAGTCATCAGACAGCCTCCTGTGCTATATAAGTCTTCTACAAATTAATACAAGTTCAGTTTCTGAAAACGGAGCTTGAACAATTTACTTTTTATTTATTTTTATTTTTTATTTTATTTTTTGAGATGCTAGGACACTGCCCACAGGAAAGACGGAATGAACTTGAGACGCACTGGGACAAATCTTATCCTGGTACCTTGGGAAAATGGAGTACAAAACGGACAGATGGTTAATCAGCAATGTCTTCAGAGAATACTGCTAGGAGGAGAGGGTTAGAGAGAGGGTTGGGATTTAAATGAAGCCCTGCTGTGCATAGCAGCCTGTGCCTATAACACTAGCACTTGGGAAGCAGAAGCAGGAGGATCCTAAGTTTGAGACCAGCCTAGGCTTCAGGGGGGATGATGACCTTTTCCACAGCACCTCGCACTACTGACTAGTGTGTCCTAGCCTTAGCTCCCACTCACATTCAGATCACTATGTTTGTCTCACGCATAGACATATTCTACCTCAAAACAGAGATGTTAAAATGAAAGCTGAGCTCGGTGGTGGTGGCTGCACACGCCTGTAATCCCAGCACTCTGGGAGGCAGAGGCAGGTGGAGCCTGCCAGCCTGCTCTACAGAGTGAGTTCCAGGACAGCCAGGGCTACACAGAGAAACCCTGTCTCAAAAAAACCAAAATCCCCCCCCCCAAAAAAAAGAATGATGAAAAATTTAACCAGTCTGGCAGAAATGAACATATTCCAACAGACACTTTACCTTTCAGACTATTAAAGCAATGTGCCCTAAGAAATTGGAATTTCCCCAGGAATCTCAAGCCTGGGCCAGTAGGCTCAGAAACCCTTCTCTTCAGGGCTGAGATTACAGATCAGGGAGCCAAAGACGGGTTGTGAGTCGCACCACACCACAGTCAAGAAGGTGTCTACTCCCTGCTGGTCCTCAAGCTTTTTTTTTTTTTTTTTGTTTTTTTGAGACAGGGTTTCTCTGTGTAGCCCTGGCTGTCCTGGAACTCACTCTAGACCAGGCTGGCCTCAAACTCAGAAATCTGCCTGCCTCTGCCTCCCAAGTGCTAGGATTAAAGACGTGCGCCACTATTGCCCTGCGGTCTTCAAGCTTTAATCTCACTTCAGGGCCCAAGAAGAACAGATTTGTGGGGGTTACTAGATCTCTCTGCCCCTTTCCCCAGGTTGGCTACATTGAGTAAATCTCCCTTTTCTCATATACATACATACATACATACATATATATATGATATATATATATTATATATATCTTATAAATCAGCTATAGAGCATTCATACACAATTCCCCCAGAAACCAAGGGGAGATTATCTAATGTGAAAAGGGGTAATTGCATCTGAGATGTTAAAAAAAATTATAAGTGAGGGATCTAGAAATACAGAGACAGTAAATAGCCCAAAACACACTCATTTAGTAAAGACACCATTCACTCACTAGTACCTATTATGTATCAGGAACTGTGGCAATAACGCACATCAGAAATACAAAAAAAGAAGAACAAATTCCCTGGTGAAATGTGAATATAAAGTTGTTAACAAAAGATGCCAGGTATAGTTTTAACAGTGGTGGCAACACACTCTTACTTAATCCCACCACTTGAGAGGCAGAGGCAGGCAGATCTGAGTTGGAAGCCAGACTGTTCTAAATAGTAAGACACAGGATGGCCAGAGCTATAAAGACTCCAAATAGGGCTGGAGAGATGGCTCAGGGGTTAAGAGCACTGACTGCTCCTCCAGAGGTCGTCCTGAGTTCAAATACCAGCAACCACACAGTGGGTGGCTCACAACTATCTGTAACAAGATCTGACACCCTCTTCTGGACTGTCTGAAAACACCTACAGTATACTTACATATAATAAATAAATCTTTAAAAAAAAAGAAAAAAACTCCAAATAAAACAAACACAAACAAAAAAGAAAAAAAAACCTAGCAACCCAGCACCACACACATATACATAAACATACAAATAAACAAAAACCCACAGAAAGCTAGGCATGGTAGCATCAGAGCACAATCCCAGCATGTGGACACTGTGGCAGGCACGGAGCATAAGAGGTCCTTATACTCAGATCAGCACTAGAGAAAAGAATGTTAAACACACAGGCTGCCTCTACAGAGAGAAGGATAGCCTGTTTACTATACAGAAGGCTGGAATTGGGTGTGGTTAATAGCCTGGTGACCCCTGCACTGTGTGGCAAAACCACACTGGTTCCTTTCTTAGACCCTTATCATGAGCTTTGCCAATCTATAGAACCTATCTTTATGGAAGATGCTATACGTACAAAGAGTTTTGAAGTAGTCGGTCATGTCTTAAGCTTCCTTTTTCGAGACAGGGATTTCTCTGTGTAACCCTTGCTGTCCTGGAACTCACTCTGAGAACCAGGCTGGTCTGGACTCAGAGATCCTCCTGCCTCTGCCTCCCAAGTGCTAGGACTAAAGGCAAGGCCACTACACATGATTCTGTCTTAAGCTTTATTATACACAGGGGACTGAGTTATTAATCACAAGGAAATTTTTCACCAAATCATGCTGTGCTTAAATAGATGTAAAATAAATTACCCAGGATCAGACTCCCTGAGCTAACACAGCACTACTGAGTCATTCATGTTAAACCAAACCACCAGCTGGGCAGTGGTGTCGCACACCTTTAATCCCAGCACTTGGGAGGCAGAGGCAGGCAGATTTCTGAGTTCAAGGCCAGCCTGGTCTACAGAATGAGTTCTAAGACAGCCAGAGCTACACAGAGAAACCCTGTCTAGAAAAACCAAAAAAACATAAACAAAATCCCAAACTACCTTGTCTCTTGTCACAGATCCTTACCTACACTGGCTCACATGGGCCCTGCCTTGATACTGCCCGCAACAAAACAAAACAGCTGATGTAAAGTAGACCTAAGGCATTAACTAATAGGACTACTTTGACCTGTATTTGTCACGTCCCTAGTATAGCGCCTCTGTCTCAAAAACAACAGCCAGACATTGGTGGAGCTCTGTGATTCAAAGTCAACCTGGTCTACTCTAGTGCCAGGCTACCCAGGGTTACATACTGAGACCCCCATCTCTAAAAAGGTGCCCCAGGACCACCTGCAAGTCTGGTTCTAGGGGATCCGACATCCTCCTCTGGCTCTGTGGGGACAGGCACATGCATGACGCAGTCACCCATACACACAGTAATAAAGTAAAAGCATGGTGCTGCTGCATCTTTGGGTATTTTTGTCTATGCTTTGCATCTTTGCTTTTTTTGTACAAATAATAAATAATCAAGAAGTGACTGTTCCACTGGTCAGAAAGGAAACTTTGACTGTAGCCCTGTCTGTCTGCTGATAAGGACAGCCTCCTCCTTCTACAGACAGGCTAGAATGCAACCAACTTGATCTACTGTGGAATTTGTCTTTATTAGAATATCCCACAGTGAACCTTTTTTCCTTTTTCCTTTTGACTGGTAATAGCGTCCTACTCTTTGGATTCCCTTGGCAACCAGAGAGACAAAAACAGCATCTCAAGGAGAAGGCAGGAAATGTTTATTTGTTGACTTTTTTTGCAGTCCTGGGGATGAAACCCAGAGCTTTGGGTGCTCAGTGCATGCTCTTCCATGAGCTCTACCCTATTTTTAAATAATTCAAAGCAAGAAGAAAACTGTTAAATACAGTTAGAAACCCAGAGGGAAAAAAATCAAAATAGTATAATGTTTGTAATTCTAGCAACCGAAGCAAGATGACCTAGAGTTCAATCTGCAATCTCATGACTCGAGAGGCTGAGGCAGGAGGATTGTAAGAACCAGGCCTCCCTGAAATTCAGAAAAGAAAAGATTCTAACTCAGAAATCATGGTTCTGGGCTGGGCAGTGGTGGTGCATGCCTGTAATCCCAGCACTCTGGGAGGCAGAGGCAGGAGGATTTCTGAGTTCAAGGCCAGCCTGGTCTACAGAATGAGTTCCAGGACAGCCAGGGCTATACAGAGAGAAACCCTGTCTCGAAAAAACAAAAAAACCAAAACCAAAACCAAAACCAAATAAATAAATAAATAGAAGAAATAAATCATGGTTCTTATCTGATTTTTGAAAAGCCTTAGTTTTTCCTATCTTGGAAAAATACAGAGAAAGTAATTATTGAATCCTTAGATGAAAACAAATCTTGAAGTAAAAATATTTATCCCGATACTAGAAACTCTTGGCTTAACCCTTTTTAAGTTGCTAACACAATTATATTATAAATGTATTTAATTTTGAAGCATGATATGTATTCAAGCCAAGAACTCTGGGGGCAGACCCAGACCTTGTTATTTGCCTCATAATTACAAACAATGAAATTTCTTATTAAGCAAAGGTCTACTATTTTGCTAAACAGAATACTGTTCACAGAGAACCAAGCTGGGGAAGGACTCAAAGGACTATATTCTAAAAAGTAGATTAAAAAAACTCGATTTGATTGAAATGAAAAGATAAGTCTGTAATGCAAAGGTAACTTTTGGGGCTGAAAAGATAACTCGTGTTGAAAACACTGGCTGCTCTTCCAGAAGACCAGGGTTTTGAGTCACAGCACCCAAGTGGCAGCTCACAACCCTCTGTAACCCAGTTCCAGGGGAGCCACACACTTTTCAAGCTTCTGAGAACACTGGTTATGACATGGTAGACAAACATACAGGCAAAATATCCATACACATAAAATAATACAACTTTTTTAATTGAAAGGTAACTTTGTTTTGAATGGCTCTAACAAGCCCATAACACATTCAGTAACAAACACAGTCCAGGTAATTGATTCAGTGGACTCTTCCTCTGTCACAGACAGACTGAAGAGCTTTGAGGATAATCTCTCTCACTCTCCCAGGACTCAGCAGGAAGATTCATTATTTATACCCTCAGTTGTTTACTCTGTCCTATTTTCCAATCCATCCAGGCCCAAGGCATCACTGGCCTGCTTCCAAAATGGACATGTTAGCTCATTGTCCCACTAGTTATAAAACCAAAGAGATTCAAACAATGTGATCTAATACCACAGAGCAACCTCATCTACCACCTAATCCAAAACTAACATTACTTTGACTAAATAAAACCTACTTATCATCATGGTTGGCTATTTACCTGATTAATTTATTAATTACAAATTTCTTTATAGTCTCCCTATGTAGCACAGTCTAGTCTCAAATTTAAAACCCTACCTCAGCCTCAGATTGCTAGGATTGCAGGCAGGCAGACTGATTGATTGTTCAGAGGTTCTAACCAACATATATACACACTCAACAAGTTTTTTTCCCCCAATAATTTATTTAATTTCACTTTATGTGCATTAGTAATTTGACTGCATGTGTGTTTGTGTGAAGGGTTTGGATCCTCTGGAACTAGAGTTACAGATAATTGTGAGCTGCCATGTGGGTGCTGGGAGTTGAACCCAGATCCTCTGAAAGAGCAGCCACTGCTCTTAATTGCTGGTCCATCTCTCCAGCTCTCCCCCCCCCCCCCCCCCACACACACACACACAATTTTTTTGGTGAGTCAAAAGAATTCTTAAAAGGCAACATCATTACAAAGGCAGCTCAGGTTCTCATCAGGAACAGACCTGTAAACTTCTGAGGATTAAACTGATTGAGATGCAATCTGCCCCACCATTCTTCAGGAGTATTCAGTAACTTACCAGCAACTTTTAGGTTTCAAACCTGGGACAAAGAGTTAGGTGCCTATTTAACATATCAAAATGGACACGGCCACCAGGTTCTCCCTGCCCCCTCAGCCCCACCTGTTATAGGGTCCTCTACCCTGAACTCTCCACTCTAGCAAAATGGGCTGCTCTTCGGTACATAATCCAACCTTCCCCCCCCCCCTTTTTGAGACAGGGTATAGCCCTGAATGTCCTAGAACTCACTCTGTAGACCAGGCTGGCCTCGAACTCAGAAATCCACCTGCCTCTGCCTCCCAGTGCTGGGATCATGAGTGTGCGCCACCACCGCCCAGTTTTAATCCAACCATTTTGATAGCCCAGTTTTAATCCAACCATTTTGATAGCCTGCCCTCTGTTTGTACTTTGGTCTCCTGGTTGTTGCGCCTGGTCCCCTTTCCCTCTCTTCCTCCCCTCTATCATCTATCTCATGTGGCCCAGATCAGGGTCATATCCACTCCAGATTCTCCCAGAGGTCCCTGCCTCTGGCTATGCTCTCCTACATATCTAAAATAAACGTTCTCGTTCTCCTCCAACATACGAGCAGACATGTTTCCTTCCTTTCCCTTTTTATTTCTTTTTTTCATTCATCAAACAATGTTCTAAATCTTTATCTGAGTGGTAAACAGATCAAAAACTCCACCAAGTCTGTGGCCCTCTAACTCATAACACAGAACTTCCTCAAAAGACGGACCTTGACTCAACATTCAAGCCTAAGGAGAGTTTAAATTTAAAACCACACCCGAGCTGGGCGTGGTGGCGCATGCCTGTAATCCCAGCAGAGGGAGGCGGATTTCTGAGTTCAAAGCCAGCCTGGTCTACAGAGTGAGTTCTAGGACAGCCAGGACTACACAGAGAAATCCTGTCTCGAAAAACAAAAAAACAAAACAAACAAACAAGCAAAAAAAAAAAAAAAAAAAAAACCCACACCCGAGGGCCGCCTGAGGGCTCAGCAGGTAAGAAGCTTGCTGCCAACTGACTCCTGAGTTCAGTCTCCAGGAACCAACTCCCACAAGGTGTCCTCTGACCTCCCTATGTTCCTGGTGAGCCCTGTGCATGTGTGTATGCATCTCAAATAAATTAATTAAAAATAATAAAACATAAAACATATAAGATACTGGTTGTGAGCTTAGGAGGAAGAGGCAAGCAGACCTAGGGGTTTGAGGCCAGGCTGGTCTACAGGGCCAGTTCCAGAAAACCCTGTGAGGGGGAAAAAAAGCAAGCAAAAAAGATACTGGCTGTGACATATGGCTGATAAAGCTAAAAACTGTCATCAGACACATCTCCTTAGGAACACTCTGTCTCTACCTAGGTCTCTCACTTAAAGCAACATTCCAAAACCTTTTTACCTCTAATATAACTTCACACACCGAGTACTCCTCCCCACTTCTAAACCTTACCACACCCAAGCATATTATTCTAGGAATTAAGCAAAGCCAAGAATCCAATGCTTCCTTCACTTTCCTTCACTTTCTCAAGGGATCATTTCATACTTCAGATGTGATTAGACTAGAGTCTCCCCTTAAAACATAAAGCCACTTTTCTTACATTCCAAGCTGCACATCACAGGGATAAGCACACTGCTAAAAGAAATTCAATGAGTTACTTTAACTTCAGCATACTGTCTCTTCAACCTAACAAACTACAACTCTTTGCTCTGCATAACTGTTTCCTTGCAAAAGCTATATCTGAGTTTCCAAGTCCTTTAAATGACACCTGGAGACGAACGCAGATACACCATTAATAATTCTATACATAGCCTCTTGCCTCCTGGGAAAAATTCTTTGGGGATCCCATGCAAATTACTGACGGCACAACCAGACAAGAAAACAGGTCTGTTAAATCTGGCGGTATAACTCAGTTGGCAGAGTGATTTGCCCACATGCACAAAGCCCTCACTTTTTCTACACTGTAAAAAATTAATATAGTAAGAAAAACTGTAATCCCAGCCCTTAGTCTAAGGCAAGAGGTTCCAAAGTTTAAGACCAGAGGTAAGGAAATGGCTCACTGGGTAGATTCCTTGCTAATAAGCATAAAGAACCTAAATTTGGGAGCGAGTTGAGGTGATGCACATTTTTGATCCCAGCACTTGGGAGCCAGAGGCAAGAGGACTTCCTCGAGTTCCAGGCCAGGTCTACATAGAGTTCTAGGACAGCCAGAACCACATAAAGACCCTATTTCAAAAAAACTAATCTAAACTAAACCCAAACCCAAACCCAAACAACCAAACAAACCCAACCTGAATTTGCGTCCTTAACATCCACATGAATGCCAGGTGAGGCAGAGGGTATCTATAACCATAGTGTGAGTCAGAGATCCAGGGGGCCTGGAAGCTTGCTCTGTCTGAGTCAGCATGGTCCAATCTAGTAAGAAATCCTGACTTGAAAAATAAGGTCAAGGGGATAGAGGAGTGGCTAACAAACAGCACTGGCTGCTCTTCCTGGGCTAAATTCCAAACACCCACATAGAAGCTTACAATATTGTGTCTACAGCACAAGTTCTGGTCTTCAGGGGCACCAGGCACACCTGTGACCCACAGGCATACCACCTACATACATAAAATGAAAATTTTAAGACATTTTTCTTAAATAAAGGAAAGCAGCCATTTGAAGAAAATTTCTTGATGTCAACCTCTGGCCTCCACTGGGAGCAGTAAACCTGCACATGCATGCATGCATGCATGCACACACACACACACACACACACACACACACACACACCTTAACCTGCACATGCATGCACACACACACCTTAACCTGCACATGCATACACACACACACACACACACACACACACACACACACACACACACACCTTAACCTTGACTCTGCTACAGAATAAGACCCTATCTCAAAAACAAGACAAAAAACAGGGAGCAAAGTATAATATAGCTTTATAGAAAGCCATATTAAGTATTCACAGCTGGGAAAAGAGAAAAGAAACTCTAGGGTATCAACTAGGAGGGCAAACAGACCAAAGCAGCACTGCGTCCAGGTACGTTTCTTGCTCTGACTTCCCCACCTTGCTAGAGAGCTCAGCACACTTCAAAGGTGTCATAGTCACACCTCTTATCCCACAGCTAGGAAAGCAAAGTCAGGCAGATCTCCTGAGTCTGACACCAGCCTGAGCTGGGGCAAGGGTGGTGCATGCCTGTAATCCCAGCACTCTGGGAGGCAGAAGCAGGTGGATTTCTGAGTTCGAGGCCAGCCTGGTCTACAGAGTGAGTTCCAGGACAGCCAGGGCTACATAGAGAAACCCTGTCTCGGAAAAAAAAAAAAAACCAAATCCCCTCCCCCAAAAAAGACACCAGCCTGTGCATTGAATTCCAGACCAGCCAGAACTATATAGTGAGACCCTGTCTCTATCAGACAAAAAATTAAGTATTTTATATTTTATTCAATACACTAACTGTCCAAAGCTCGAGCCAGTGATTTTTAACACTATTCTCTGTAACAAGTTAGGTAAGATCTGTCTGGAGGATCCTCTTCCCTTCCCAATTTAAACATAATTTGGAGCCCTTAGGGATAAAAGCCTTTAAAAACAAACAAACTTCAAAGCCAACATAGGGTTATTATGAATTTCCTTTTTGTAAAAAATGCAATACTAATACTTACTTGAAATGTTATGTGTATAAAATACGTATCTGTGTATGTGTGTGTGCATATATGCACACATGGAGACAAAGTTCATTTCCTGATCTATTTTTTTCCATCACTGAGGTGACTTCCTGTCCCATCAATTCTATCTTTCTTCTGTTTATTGCTTTGAGACAGGGTGGTATAGCGCAGGTTGGCCTTGAGGCTCTAATCTCTGCTCCCTCATCTCCACAGAGCCCCCTAGACACTAAGCAAGCACCCTACCCCCTATTTTCCATACTTCACTCTCATCCCAATTGTTCCTGACTGGCTAGAGATAAAATAAATCAAGAAAAATTACTCATCCAGCTAAAACTGTGACACAGCTGCAGAACATCAATTATATCTTCAAATCTGAACTCCAGTTACAACAACCATTGGGAATTAAACCTGGAAGATGAAAATAAATGAATCACTTTAGTTAATATTTATATAAAATGTTGTCAAGACACTGGTGTTCACCTCTTCTTTGCTAATCAACACAGAACTAAAGACAGTCCCCAACACCTCTGATGGAAAACACCATATAAAAGACCAAGCAGGGATGGTGGCTATTGTCCCAGCACTGCTGAGGCAAAGGCAGGTTAGGTTGACTGCTATAAATTCCAAGACAACTTAGCTACCAGGCCAGGGCAACAACAGAGGGAGACTCTGTCTTCAAAAAATAATAACAAAACAAAAAACAAAGATAACACAGACACTGCCATCCAAAAGCATGTCATTTGTTCCTAATATTGTAATTCCTGGGCATTTCACCTTCACTTGGTAACTTTCCTTCTACTTAAAATATGTAAAGAAGTTCCTAATTTAAGCTGTAGAGACCCATGTAATTCAGAAAGAATCCAAATCTAGCACAATGGTGCACACCTGTTAATTGCCAGTAGTTTGCAGGAAGCTAGAGCAGGATGATAGGAATTCCATGCCAGGTTGAACCTGAACTATAGAGGAAGTTCCTCTTTAAAAAAAAAAAAAAATCCGTAAGTTATAAAGGCAAAGAACTCCAAAAATAAAAATCGTCTAAATTGTAATGATACAGCCACCCAAATTAATAAAAGATTAAGGAGAGCTCTTAAAAAGACAAACAAGTCAAACTATATTTTTTAAAAGATGCAGCTTTGGTGACAGAAACAAATCCCTTCATGAACCCTTGAATATCACTAACCTGTGACTATAAGACATACAGCAATGGAGAAGCAGATAAGGCCTTCAAGTTCAGTAAGAAGGTAAGTTTTCCCAGCTCCAGCTCTGTCTCCTTTAGGGCTGAGCCAATACACAAAGCCTGTGACAGTGTTCTCGAGAAAGAGACTTTACCAGAGTTCATCACTAACAGTTATCAGGATTGCTTTTAACTACCAAAGCCGGAGGGCTGCTCTTCCTTCCCACCAAAACCTCCGACTCTTGAAGATTACTGCTGCAGATTAAGACCGACTCAAAGAGAATAGGGCAGTCTTAATAAACGCAGATGCTTACAGCTTCAAAAAGCCAATCCTGGGTTCTATCTTTCCCCCCGCCAGTTTACTGCATCAGATGCCACATGAAAAGGGATCCTCTTTTTCCCATTTGTGCAATTTACTACGCGGCCGACATCTACATGTCGGTAAAAAGAGAAGTGTCCTGAATCTCCTTAACCAGCTGCAGGGGTGAGATGAAGAGATAGAAAAAAGGATGAAAGGTAGAACTGGAAAATAAAGATAAGGTGACGAGACACAGAGATCATACTTCCCATTCCATTTCCCCTCTCTTACAAGGTTAAGTCGGCTAAAGTCCGGGTGGCGTTAGAAAAAACACACACACCTTGCGCCCTGGGCAGGAGGTGAGGTTGGCTCTGCAGCTCTCAGTGGGGCTCCAGGCTCCGCCCCGCCGGCCTGGGACAGTGCAGCCCTGCTTGCCCCAGTCCAGGGAGGACAGAAGAGAGAGAGGGCTTCTAGAGGCTCAGGCAGGGGGAGGGGGAGACGGCTACTCCGGGTGCCAGGCTCACCGAGAGCGCTGCACTCCGCGGTGCGCCTACACCCCCTCCCCCAGCCGGCTCCGGCTCGCTCCCCTCCGCCGCCGGAAGCCAGCCCCGCCCCCTCAACTCCATCCTTGCTCTTTGCAGGCTCCCTCCTGTCTACAGAGCCAATCCTGAGCCAAGGAACCAGCAGAGCGACTTGCCATACAGCCAACTGGGGAGGCCCACTGGGAGGTCAGCCGCCGGGGATAGGCCAGCTACCCGGGCCCCGGCCCCGGCACGGCTCCTCTTTGTTACCGCTGCCCCCGTCTCTCCTGGTGCCCACAAGGAAGCTGGGAGCCGAGCATCCAGCGGCCGGGCCAGGTGATGCTCCGCCTGCCGCTTCTCCTTCTCCTCCACCCACTCTGGGTACTAAGAGTGACCAGCCCTCGGGTGTTTCCTGCCAAAACGCTTCTTCAGACTTCCAAACCAAGTAACCACCGGAAGACACCCAACCACAAAAAGGATGCTCTCCAGGCCTCTCTGCTTTACCTTTCTTTTCTCAGACTAATCAACTGAATTCTGTCAAAACGATGGAAATATTTAGGTGTTAATCAACTGCAACAATTTTATGTTGGAAATTCTTGCTTTCCCTGAGAGAAACTGGGGGAAAGGAGAGAAGTGAGAAAGTGTATCTGGAAGTTGGTGGACGTGGGACGGAACACATCAAATCTTCCGCAAAAATAAATAAAAGGAAACGTACAAAGGTCACAAAGTTGGCTTCAACCTGTATCACATCCAAGGCACCTACACTCAATAATCCTGGAATGGCCACTTCCTTATCAGATTTCAGTATAATTAAGATGCAGACGAACCAGGTTTCCTTAAAAGTACATGCCCAAAGTTGTTTAACACTGACAGTCCATTAACTGACCGTCTATACCCAAACTTAAATAGCTAATGGCAGTGTTAAGGGGACACTGGCTGGGATGGAATATACTCAAAATGGTATGGTTTCTTGGGTTGTGGTGGTGGAGCAATATATGGGGTTCATTTAACAAAAACGAGGGGTGTGCTGGGGATGTAGCTTGGGTGGTGGAATGGTTGCCTAGCGTGCATTAAGGATTAGGTTCAGGCTCCATCAAAAGCAGGCAAAGTAGTAGAGTCAAGAAGATCAGAAGTTGGAGGCAGCCTAGGTTGAGAGACCTGGGACCGACTGACCTACATCGAGAGAGCTCGTGGGGCAGAGCATGGCGGCTCAAACCGCTGATTCTCTATTGAGGAGGCATTTGAGTTCAAGGAAAGCGTGAGTTCCAGGCTAGCACAGGCAGCAAAGTGAAACCCTATCTCAGAAACAGAACAAAACAGCAAATAAACCAGAAGGACACCTTGGCTGGCAAGTCATTTCTAACTAAATAATTCAGGACTCCACGGAAAAGTCATTAGCAGATAAACCTGGGGGAAAAAAAGCTCAAAGACAGATAAGGTATTCAAAAGGGACACTTTGTGATAGCACCTCCCTGATCTTCTCTGTGGTTTAGGATGCTGGCTTGGGCTGTGTGTGTTGGGGTGGGCTGCTGGAGGGATAAGTTGCTAGTTAATTCCTCATACTGACTGGGTAGCACATGGTAGAAAAAGAAAAAAAAGCCAACATCTTGAAAAAGTTTCACACACATACACAAAATGAGACAGCAAGCTTGCAGATCAAGCATGATTTGGCATCTTTAACTACAGAGCCAATTTTCTTAAGTGCCAAAGCCAATGGCTTCTCCTGTAGATAAAATGGCACAGTTCCTGAAAAAGCCCTGGACGCTGTTTCCCCACAATTCTATAATCTGTCAGAAGACAGAAAACAAAAAGAAGGCTGTGCCAGCCAGAAAAAGCAAATTATAACCAACACAGAGCCAAACTTTATTTCAGACAGAAGGAGCTGTTCTATGTGTCTCTGAAAGAGGAGAAACAAAAGAAGCTTACCATTGCTCCAAAAACCAAGGGCAAGCAACTAATTTAACCAAACACCATGTTGAATTAGCATTTGCTGCAAGAGGCTGCCTTCTCACTTCCTATTCATAGCCTAAAAGGGTATTTGCAATGCTTATTAAGAAGAGCTGATGCCAACAATATACAAGGAATTTTTACATGCCAGTAAGAAAACGAATAAAAGCAAAGGAGAAAGTATTCAAAGAGCATGAACTAAGTCGTGTAGGAAATACATAACCTCAAGGGCCTGAGTACAGGGCCACCGGCCTATAATCCCAGGATGGAGATAGGAGAATCTGAAGTTCAAGGCCATCTTAAACTCCAAAGGGAGACTGAGGCCTGCCAAGGCCAGAGACAGGATAGGTGGTGCACCTGGAGAGAGGGCTCAGTGGTTAAGAGAAATGTTTTTTCAAAAACCCTAAGTTTGGTTCCACCAAAAGTGTAGTTCAACAGTCTGAATTTCCCCTGTGTGAGGATCCAACATCCTCTTCTGGTCTCTGCAAGCACCAGACACATAAATACATGCAAGCAAAACACTCGTATACATAAAATAAAATGATAAATCTAAAAAGGAAAGCAAGCATGTGTAGGTAACAGATTGCTGTAGGGCTTCATGCATGCTAGACACGCACTCTATGCTGAGCCGCATGCTCTTCTGTTAACCTTTCATTTTTTTAGACACAGGCTAGCCTTCCATTCACCCTAGCCAAGTCAGGCCTTAGAGTTGAGATTTTCCTGTCTTAGCTTCTCAAGTAGCTCAAGGGTTTGTTTTGTGTCACCAGGCTAGGCCAGGATCTCCTTGTCTAGTCACCAAGTGCACGTGCACACCATACACACACACACACACATACACACACACACACACACACACACACACCTCAAATAGAGCTTGTGTACAGTAAAAGCAAGATGGGAACATCAAAGAAGAAAGAAAAACTAAGCTTTTACCTGTCTTTGATATAAGAGGTTATAGAGACCAGGTAGGTTAATACAAGTAATCCTCACACTTGGGAAAAGGATCAGCACCAAATTAAGCTACATGAGACCCTGTATTAAAAACGATGAGGGGGAGGACAAGGAGGAGACATAATGGAGTGAAACAGAAACCTACATTCTAAAGATTCAAAGATTCAATTCCAACCTATAGAAAATCAGTATCAGAAAATACTGATTAGAAAATTAGAAATAGACAGGTCCTTAGGCTGTAGACAACACAGGATCCCAACAGAACTATAAGCAGGAAGAAGTTCTGAGCCTATCAGCAATCTCACCACATAAAAGATTTCACTTTTCCCTTGTATCAGGTCTATCCTAATGTTCCCCTATAGTCAATGTCACTTTAGAGACTAAGAAAAAGTCCAAGAGATTCAAATTTCAAGCATGTCCCAAGTACATGATAGATAATGATCACACTGATTCTACATTTAGACCCAGGTGTGGAATACAGTGCTAATTTTTGCCTTCTTTAAATCCTAACTGAACCCATCACCTAACTCAGCGCTTCTCGGGCCTCCTAAAGCTGAGACCCTTTAGTACAGTTCCTCCTCACAGTTTGCTGACGCCCCCCACCATAAAATTATTTTGTTGCAACTTCTCAACTATAACTTTCCAACTGTTCTGAGTTCTAATGTAAACAGTTTTGGAGAGAGAGGTCTGCCAAAGGGGGGTCTTAACCCCCAAGTTGAGAATTGCTGCCTAATTGCACTCAAGTGTCTATATAGTGTTCACTACAATGAAGACGGTTTTTCAGTGTTTCTATTGGTTGGCTACGAAGCTTTAAATATAAATAGTAAACCCTCCACCAGATTAGTACATACTCCACACTATTATAAGTACCACAGAGTGCCATTCATCCTTCTACATGAACCAAACACCAAGAGGATGAAAATCATATAAAAGGGGCTGGCAAAATGATTCAGTGGCTAAAGGTGCTTGCCTGACCTCCTAGAGTTCAAGCCTCAGAACCCATATAAAGATGGACAGAACTGGGCTGGAAAGATGGCTCAGTGGTTAAGAGCACTGACTGCTCTTCCAACAATTCCTGAGTCCAATTCCCAGCAACCATCTGTCATGGCAATCCAATGCCCTCTTCTGGTGTGTCTGAAGAGAGTGAGAGTGTACCCACATACATGAAAGAAAGAAATCTTAAAAAAAAAAAAAAGATGGACAGAACTGATCCCACAAAATTGTCCTCTAACTTCCACACATACACTTGAGATAATAATGAAGTTTAAAGTTTTTTCCTAAATTAAAAAAAATCCCTATAATAGGAACCTGTAAAGTGATATTGTAATAAATCTCTAAGGAAATGTGTCTTTAATAAGATGCTGCTTCATTATGGTGTCATAATTGATACATTCTAGAAATTAGGGTAGCAATATCATGTCACAAATTCTGAGAATTTTTCCCCAAATAGTATTTTAAAAAAACATATCACCTTTCTCAA
Organism: Apodemus sylvaticus; assembly: GCF_947179515.1. Classification (NCBI taxonomy): domain Eukaryota; kingdom Metazoa; phylum Chordata; class Mammalia; order Rodentia; family Muridae; genus Apodemus; species Apodemus sylvaticus. The sequence goes on from NC_067481.1 coordinate 45,628,261, forward strand.
AAGGAACTTAAGCCTCTAACAGACATCATGTTGCTAATTTTCACAACATCCCAATAAAGATCTATTATTTAACATTTATATCACACTTGAACTTGCAAAAATGTTTTACAATTATTTTCATTAATAGTCAGTCATACCTCACAACCATGAACTGTGAGCTAAACTGGTCTCGTTATCCTTATTTGACAGCCAGGAAAACTAAGGCCAAGGTCAAACCTCCTTACTTTCCCAAGGCCAGGAACCTAACCCTTAAAGTCAGATTCCCTCACTCATTGCTTGTATTTTATCAGCACCAATGACAGCAAGTTTTTAGAAAGCAGAATGTCATTTAAAACACTAGCATGAAATATTGAGAAATTATAGTATTTCAATAAAAATATAATCTTTTTGGATACAAATAGGTAAGGGTTTAGTAACAATGACAGGAAGTTTTTTAAAAAAAAGTCCGGCATGGTTGCTCATGCTAGTAATCCCAGCACACTTAAGCTGAGGCCGGATTGTTGAAAATTGATCCTGCCTGAGCTACAGAGTACGACCCTGTCTCAAACAGGGAGGAAATCTATATTAGGTGTCACATAACTGTAATCCTTGCATTAAGGTGAAGGCAGGAGAATTGCAAGTTCTGGCTACTTGATGTACATAGCCAGAGTTATTTAAAAGAAAACTGTTTTGATAGCTCTAGCCTATAATCCTGACACTGAGGAAATACAGGCAGCAGGCAGGAGAATCAGTAGTTAAGGGCCTCCCACAACCACACAGTTTAAAGCCAACTTGGGCTATACAAGACCCTATCTAAAAGAAGAAAAAATGGGGCTGGGGTGAGGACCAAGCAGGTGGCTCAGTAGATAAAGCAATCATGGGGCAAGTGTGAGGGCCAGACTCCAGATTCCCAGACCACCACCACCACCACCCCTCCCCGGCCCACCCCCCATAAACTCTGGGCAAATATAAAGGAAACCTATAATGCCAGCATTCAGACGCCAGGCAGCTCTAGGTTCAGCAAGAGACTTTTCCTCAAATTAAGGTGGAAAGTGATTTATGCCTTTAATCCCAGCTCTCAGGAGGCAAAGGCAGACAGATCTCTGTAAATCTGAAGCCAGCCTGGTCTAGATAGTAGTTCCTGGCAGCCAGAGCCACACTGTGAGACACTGCTGGGGGGTAGGGGATGGAGGATGGAAAACAAAGAACACATCCAGCATTAACTTCAGGCCTAAATACGCACAAACACCAACGCACATACACCCATGCACATGGGTGCCCACATACAAGAACACACACACACACACACACACACACTCAGGCAAACACTAAACACATATAAAGAGGGAGGGAGGGGACAGCAGATCTACCTCCCTGATAGAATGCCTGCCTAGCATGGCACAGGTTCTGAGTTTAATCCCCAGCACTGATAACGATAAATCAAAAGAGAAAAGAACTGACTTCTAAACAAAAATGTCATTGTTTTCTATGAAAAAATGAGAGAAAAAGGAATCAAATGCGTGTTTCATTTTCCCCTAAATCCTCTGCACTCAGACTTCCATTTTCATTCCCCAGTCAACAGCTTTAGACAAAAAAATAGTAATCTCAGGGTTATCAATCCTTTAAGAACTCTCATTCGTACCTGACCCTCAACAGCATCCAACACAGCAGACTACGCCTTCCTGAAAGGTATTTCTGCTCCCCCCAGTCACAGTTCAGGTTGGCCTAAATTCATGGCCTTCCTGCCTCAGCCACTAAGTGTACCCAGATGTGTATATACAGCTCTGAAGTGCTTCTTTACCTGACTTGTTTTTTAACTCCTGGATTTCTTTCTCTCTCGATAGCTGTTCCTTTCAGAAGCTTCTCTGCTCTAGCCTCAAGCCACCCTTAGGTGCCCTCCTGATTTAATTCTGTAACTTCAAGAACTTCCAAGTCTGAAATTCCAGCTCCTCCTTGTCCCTGGAAAGGCCAGGTTTTTCCATTCAACTATCTATTTCAAGCATCTTAAATCTGGCATGGCTAAGACTGAGTCTTTACAAATGTGTTTTGTTATTCTTACCCTTGTTGATGAAGAGCAACATAGTTTATTCACCTAATTCCATGTAATAATTTAGAAGTTGCTCACTATTCCTCCTTTGCCCACACCCTCAGCTATAAGACCCAATCAGGCCTTCAACCTCATTCCCAAAGACACACAGACTCTGTCCACATCTACAGCTTTTCTACCATCACTCTTTTTTTTTTTTTTTTTTTTTTTAAGAGTATTTATTTATTATATGTAAGTACACTGTAACTGTCTTCAGACACTCCAGAAGAGGGCGTCTGATCTCGTTATGGATGGCTGTGAGCCACCATGTGGTTGCTGGGATTTGAACTCAGGACCTTTGGAAGAGCAGTCAGTACTCTTAACCGCTGAGCCATCTCTCCAGCCCGTCTACCATCACTCTTGTTCCAGGATATTTGATCATACTAGAACCCAGTGATTGTGCTAATTACTGAAAAAAATTATTTCTAGTTGTGGTGTGGCACAGCCTTAGTAATCACATCTTTAATCCCAAACAATGAAGGTTAAGTTAGTTTGTAGAAGGAAGCACCCATGTTTGAAAGTGATTATCTAATTGAGTGGCAGACAAAATGACGAATCAGAGTAAGATTTGACAGAATAGGTTATGCTCAACTCTCAGGAGAGAAAGGGAAGCTACTTAAGAGGGAGCAGTGCAGAAAGAGAAGAAGGCAGTTTTACCAGGATGGTCTTACAGAGAAACTGGTTGCAGAAGGAGCAAGTTAGATAGATATAGATGAAAAGAGAAAGAACCAGAGAATGATTGCCAGAGTTAGTTTGAGGCCAAGCAGAGTAATTCAAGAAAAGCTGAGAGAAGTCGAATTCAGTCAGTCAGTTTGGAGAGGAGTTTGAGCCAGAACAGCTGAGTTGAACCAGCCAACTCAGAAAGGTGAGCTTATTCAGCAGTAAGTCTGAGGCTGAAAACATTCTAGCCTAAGACTGTACAGAGGTTAGAAGCTTGTACAGTGGGCCTAGGTTGGCCCACTGAGGCAGTAAGTCTCCAAGATGACAATTACATCAGGCAAATAAGTTACTGTTACAACTCCATCCAACTTACCATCAACTCAACTCTCATCGGAATTAGTATAGGAGGTGTGTAAGTTCTAGCCACCAGTCTTGAGCTCCTCTACAATTCATTTCCATATCAACTATATTCTAATCACAAGTCAATTCACATCATTCTCCTACCTCCAAAGAAACATATGCCCTAGGTGTCTTAGTTACTTTTCCACTGCTGTGATAAGACACCACTGCCAAGGTGATTTATAGAAGGAAAGGTTTATTGGGGCTTATGGTTTCGAAGTGTGAATCTGTTGACCATCATGGAGGGGAGCATGGCAGTAGGCAAGCTACGTGCTGGAGCAGTAGAACTTACATCTGATCCACAAGTACAAGCCTGAGGCAGAGGGGGTGGAGGTGGGGACGCTGAACTGGGGTGGGTTTGAAACCTCAAAGGCCACCCTAAGTGATGATTCCTGTACATTGACATGTAACTGCACTGTTATTAATTCTAATAGGTTTTTTTTCATTTTTCTTTCTTTCTTTCTTTCTTTCCTTTTCTTTCTTTTTTTTTTTTTTTTTTGGTTTTTCAAGACAGGATTTCTCTGTATAGCCCTGGCTGTCCTGGAATTCACTCTGTAGACCAGGCTGGCCTCAAACTCAAAAATCCACCTGCTTCTGCTTCCCAAGTGCTAGGATTAAAGGCATGTGCCACCACCGCCCAGCTAGTTTTTCATCTTGTTCTCACTAATTTTCTGGGAAAATAACTGTATTACTTCAAAATACTCTAAAAGAATCTCTTTCTGTTTGAGAGTCTGCCCCCACTCCCACCCCCTTGCCCTCTTTTCTTTTTGAGATAGGATCAAATACAGCCCAGGCTACCCTCAAACTAGTAAACTACTGAGGCTGGCCTTGAATTCATTGTGTGTTCACCTCTTCAGGGTGAAGATTACAGATGGGCACCACTATGCCTGGCTAAATGTCTGAGCATTTGTGGCAGTGATGGCTTTCTAAGCCTTCCCATAGAATACCAAAGTGCTACTCTTGCAAGGATCCAGGTTCAGTTCCCAACACCCTCACAATTGTCTGTAACTCCAGTTCCAAGGGATATGATGCCTTTGGCCTCCTCAGCCACCTACATAAAGGTGGTAAATGTGTACACCCTCAGGTGCACACATAAAATAAAAAATTAATCTTGGGCCAGATTTGGTGCAGGCCTTTAGTTCCAGTACTTGGAGGCAGAAACAGGGAAAGTCTTCCCCGTTCAGGCTTCCAGGAACTGTACCAAAGACTCTGTCTCAAAAGGAAACAGAGTGGACATCAGCTTAAAGAAGTAGATTGATAATGAAACTAAAGAATGACAAGCTTCATCTGGGGGCTGGAGAGATGACTCAGCAATTAGGAGCACTGACCGCTCTTCCAGTGAACCCAGGTTCAATTCCAGCACCCATGTGGTGGCTCACAACCATCTGTAACTATAGTCCTAAGGGTTTAAGACCCTCTTCTGGCCTCACATGTTGTTCTGGCACAAACACACACAAAGGCAAAACATATGTGTAGAAAAACACTATTTTAAAAAGAAAACATCGCTGGGCGGTGGTGGCGCACGCCTGTAATCCCAGCACTCTGGGAGGCAGAGGCATGCGGATCTCTGAGTTCAAGGCCAGCCTGGTCTACAGAGTGAGTTCCAGGACAGCCAGGGCTACACAGAGAAACCCTGTCTTGGGGGCGGGGGGGAGAAAGAAAGAAAAAAAAAGGAAACATCATCTGTGTTTGATAGTAAGGTCACTGAGCAAAGCAACTGATGTGCAGTAGCAGGAACAAAATAAAACTAGGCAACTGAGATAAAAATATGCTGTGGAAAAAGTTAAGAGACAGGATCCAGGAAACACTAACAGACAGAAAATTCTAATTACCTCACAGGAGAAAACAGCACATAGAAGCAGCTAGATACCAATTGGGGGTGGGGGGAGGCTGAGTTGTTAAGCACGTTTGAACCTGATCGAGCTACCAAAAAAAAAAAACAACAACAACAACAACAAAAAAAACAAAACAAAAAAACAAAAACCCACAGCCAATTTCTTCATGTCTTCCCAAAACAAAGCTAAACACACACACACACACACACACACACACACACACACACACGGAAGATAAAATACACATCTAGGAACACTTAACAATGTTTTAGCTAGGCCTGGTAGCACAGGCCTGTAATATGAATACAGGGTGCTGATGCAGGAGGATCACAGGTAAGGGCTTAGACTGCAGCTCTGCTGTTGAGAACTTCTCTCTCTAGCTTTCAAGAAGCCCTTGGCTCCACCCACAGCACCACAGCAATCAGATGTGCCCGGCAAGCCTGTAACCCTAGTCCTTAGGACAGAGAAGAACCAAGAAGTTCCAGATCATCCCCAGCTACAGAATGAATTTGAAGCCAGGCTACGCCACCTGAGACACTGGCTCAAGAACAAAAGAAAAAACAGTGTCTTTAAACATCTACTCTTCAGTCTTCGAGGCAACACCTGGGAGGATAAACACCTTGAACAAGATTCATATATTAATCAGCAATTAACTTGATAAATGTCACTGCTGGAACGTTTTCATGCAATCAGCAGAAAACATGTTTTTAAGTGACACGGTGTCCTAGGACAGACAGGAAGAGGAGACTGGAATAAAGGAAGCTAATTGAATCATGTTTGGCACAAGCCTGTGATCTCAGCACTTTGAAGGTGACAGGAAGATTAGGAGTTCAAAGTCATCCTTAGCAATTAGATCAAGACCAGTCTGGGTAACAGGAGAACTGATTCAAAAAAAAAAAAATTAAAAAAAAAAACAATGAATAAGTCAATCTAACAAGCAGAAAAGAACTGCCAACATTTTTGTTTGTTTCTATGGGTTCTTTTTGTTTTTTTTTTCTTTCTCTAGCTTTTCAGGACAGGGTGTCACTGTGTTGCACTGGCTGTCCTGGAACTCACTATGAAGACCAGGCTGGTCTTGAACCCAGAGATCCTCTGCCTCCCAAGTGCTGGGACTAAAGGGGTAAAGCGCCAACACTGATTTCACTGACACCTGACACAGGGAGTTACTATGTATGGTCTTAAACTCATGATCCCTCTCTGGCTTTCGAGTGCTGGGATTACCAGCAGCTATCTATCCCATTTGACTCTAGTAAAGTATACTTTAAACCAGGCAATGGTGGCATGCACACCTTTAGACCCAGCAACTGGGAGGCAAAGGCAGGCAGATCTCTGAATTCAAGGCCAGCCTGGTCTACAGAGTAAGTTCGAGGACAGCCAGGGCTACAAAGAGAAACCCTGTCTCAAAAACAGGAAAGAAAAAAGTCATTTTTTAAAAAGATTTATTTTATGTGTTTTAGTAGACTATCGCTGTCTTCAGACACCAGAAGAGGGCATCGGATCCCATTACAGATGGTTGTGAGCCACTGTGTGGTTGCTGGGAACTGAACTCAGAACCTCTGAAAGAACAGTCAGTGCCTGCCCTTAACCACTGAGCCATCTCTCCAGCCCCCAATCCTTCTTCTTTACTACACGTAGTAAAAATATACTTGTCTTCACGTACTTTATAAACAGTAGTGCCTCTGCTGCCGGGGGTTTCCCCAGCCCCTTACTCTGGACATTCCACACGCTTTCTTGCTGCCCTCAATACAGGTAACAGGTTAACAAGTTTCCACGCTACTTCACGGTCCTCAGTCTTGTCTCCTTTTTGTTTTGAGAGAAGATTTCATGATGTGTCCAAGACTAGCCTGGAACTTGTCATCTTCCAACCTTACCTCCTAAGTGCTGAGACTGTAAGCACATGCCTTGTCTGTCTTTCCTTTTTGTTCTGGGGTTTGAACCCATGGCTTCCTGCTAATTCTAGACAAGTATTCTAGACCTCTATGGTCAATTTTTTTCTTTTTTAGAAGCAGGGTCTCGATATGAAGCTCAAATGGCGGGAAACTTGCAATCTTTCCATAAAAGACTAAGTGATAAACTTTAGACCCCGTGTCCCCACATCTGGCTCCTTGTCCACCACAGTTCTGAGATGGTGGATATTAAACTCAGAGCCTCATGCTTGCTAAGCAAGCGCCTTGCTTCTGCATCATACTCCAGACCCTTATCAGCACTCTTGGTTTGTTTTTTGTTTTTTTAGACAAGGTTTCATTATGTTACCCTGGTTGGCCTGGAATTCACTATGTAAACCAGACTCTCCTCAAATTTAGAAATCCTTCTGATTCTACCTTCAGAGTACTGGAATCAAAGGCATGCCCCACCAGACCTGAACAAAATGGTGTGTGTGTGTGTGTGTGTGTGTGTGTGTGTGTGTGTTAAAGGGCTGGAGAGATTATTCAACAGTTAAGAGCACTAGCTGTTCTTCCAGAAGATCCTGGTTTGGTTCCTAACATGGTAATTAATCATCTTGAGCTCCTGTTTCAGGAGATCCAACGCCGTCTTCTGGTCTCCATGGGCACTGCATAAATATGGTGTACTAGTGTCAACAAAACATTCACACACGTAAAAATAAGTAATAGGGGCTAGAGAGATGGCTCAGGGGTTAAGAGCACTGTCTGCTCTTCCAGAGGTCCTGAGTTCAATTCCCAGCAACCACAAGGTGACTCACAACTATCTGTAATGGGATCCAATGCCCTCTTCTGGTGTGTCTAAAAAGAGTTACAGTATACTCACATAAACTAAATAAATAAATCTTAAAAAAAAAATAAGTTTTTAGGAAAAATATAAAAATAAATACAAATGTCCACATGCACAGGAAACACATAAAATGTTAAAGGGGGAGGGTAGTAATTTTCCTTTTACTGTGCGCTCTTTTCACCTTGCATCACAGCTGACTGGAGCACAAACAAACCTTTCAGGCAGTGAAGAGCCAGAAATAGATATTAAACACTTCTCTAAGAAAACATTCACCTCTCGCTGAAAGTACAGTGACTTCACACTTGTCACCCCTCTGGTCAGCTGGAAAGCCCCTGCCCTGCCCTCCCTGGCCACTCTGCTCACGCTTACTCTCACTTCAAAATTGATTACACTAGACTCATCTTCCAAATGTTGCTACCTGAGTTTAAGAGTTTAAAATCATTAGGCACACATCTCTCCTGAAAGCCTTCCACACTTCCTGGCCTGCTTTGCTGCATTATTCAATGTTGCACATCAATACTGCCTCTTGCTTTCCTCCCTCAAATCTTTCCTTTTCTTTAGTCGGCACAGATTTCCCCCCACCTCAGATCAAGCAGCTGAGTTCCCCAACGTTAGGAACAATGCCATGCTCAAGCCTCGAACCCCTTCGTAATCATGCTTTCTTGCCTGCCAGGTAAGTATGTCATTTTCAGAATTTGCTCTAATTGGAATGCTGGCTTACCTTGTCCTGCTGTGAGGGCTTGTCTTGCAGGTTCAATGCAAAATGTCGACTGGCAGTGCTTGTGCTCAGCCCTTTCATTTATTCTCCTAACAAATCATCTACTCCACTTCAAAAATCCTTCAGCAATGTTTCCCCTCACATTTCAATGCTGAAAACAGGAGATATCTTACGACTGACGGCATGCTGGTCTGAGAAGCAGTACCCTTTCTCGATGGTGGGCAACTGTGACCTGGTCTGTGGGTGCTGTTCTGTAGCGCAGCACAGAACTTGGAATTATTAACATGTGAAAAGCCTGGGCGGTGGTGATGCACACCTGTGATCCCAGCACTCTGGGAGGCAGAGGCAGGCAGATTTCTGAGTTCCAGGCCAGCCTGGTCTACAGAGTGAGTTCCAGGACAGCCAGAGCTATACAGAGAAACCCTGTCTCGAAAAAAAAAAAAAACCAAATCCAAAAAAACAAAAACAAAAACAAAAAAAGCCAACACAAAAAACAAAAACAAAAAAACAAACAAAAAAAAGCTGTTCGTCACCACTGCCCAGCCCTTTGGTGCTCTTAACAACAAGCCACCTTTCAGGGCAGATCTTTGAGTTTGAGGCCAGTCCGAGCTACAGAGCAAGTTCCAGGACAGGCAGGGCCACAGAGAAATCCTATCTTGTAAAACAAATAAGAACAAACAAAAACAAAACAACAACAACAACCTACAGAGGTCTGAACCTGTTTGTTAATAATGATTCATAACTGGCTATCATTTTCATTTACCAAATATTAACAAGCAATTACTCTGCCAACTGTACAAACACTAGAAGCAAACTCTGACATTTGGGACACTATTCTGGTCCATTTTTAATTCTCCCTCCCCCCCTCATTCTAGCTCTATAATCCAGACTGACCTGAACCTCTCTATCTAGTCCAGGCTGTCTTCAAACTCATAGTTATCCTCCTGCCTCAACCTCTAGAGTGCTGAGATTGTAGATGTAAATTACTCTAACCCCACCTCATTCCCACTCCCCTTCTTTTTTAAGATAGAACTTCCAACTCCCCAAGTAGCTGTGGATAACCTTGAACTTCTGACTCTCCTGTCTCCATCTGCCATGAGCTGAGATCTCAGGCACATACATCCCAGCCCAGAGCTCTCAGTGTTGGCGATGGAATCCAGGCTTCATGCACGCAAGCATTCTGCCAACTCAGGTATATTACCATCCTAGCTTATTATCTTACTTTCATTGTTGTTGTTGTTGCTATTTTTCTTTTATTGCTGTCTTCCTCCAGGACTGAAGCTCCAACCTGGGGCTTCCTGATGCAAAGTATACACTCTACCACCAATCTAAACCTCCAACCCCTGGTTTTTCTTTTTAACCTCTTCCCACCTTGTTCCCATTTAAAGTCACCTGCAGTATTTCAGTAAACAAAACCAAAAAGAAATCATTTATGCCCCACTTCCATTATTAGCTACTTTCTGCAAACTATCACAAGAGATTTTCTTTTTGTTTATTATTGCATTTTGTGATGGGGAGGGAGGCCTCCAGCTGGAGGTTAGTGTGAAGGACAACTTTCAGGAGATGGTTCTTTCCTTCTACCATGCAGATTCCAAAGATCAAACTTAGGGGGTTGGGCTTGGTGGCCAGAGCCTTACCTGATAAGCCATCTCACCGTTGTGAAATGGCTTGCAAGATCAAAAGATCAAAAGGACTCTCAGGAAACAAAGACTGTTTTGAAGCAATTATCTTCCTGATTATAAACACCATAATCTTGCTTTTAAGTTTCCCCTGAGGCACATGATACTTGTTTATTAAAAGAAAAAAAATAACCCACTATCAGAATACAAAATAAATTGTTAAGCCATATCCCTTGCGATGTCACGAGCTGGCTCATGAAAGTCAGACTGCTCACATAAAGGGTAATCTGGGCACTGGCACCCTGTACTACTCCCCAGCAAAGGAAATCCTCACCAGGCAACCATCACTTACTACTTTCAAGTAGTAAAAGAATTGAAGGAGAAAAGCATAGGAAGTTTTCTTAAGAACTCAAACTTACTTTAGCATAAAATGCTCAGCATTTATGGACTTGTTTGAACTGATGGAAATCCCCATGGGGGCAATGCATTATCTACATTAAAAATAGATGTCAAATTATTAAAAATAAGATGGCTAGGCAAGTTTGGACATTTTCTACCTCTATTTCATTTACCATGTATAAAGCTGGGTTCTGGAAAGACCTATAATACAAGGAATGCCTTCACTACAGTGCTGGAGCTCGAGCCCTGGGACCCATGTGTAAGGAAGTGCCCACCCTGAACTCCAGCCCCATCCACGCCTCCTTCACCACCCCCTCTTTACTTTTCTCTGTCCTTTTTTATTTATGTATATGGTGCTCTATTACCTCCATGCCAGAAGAGATCATCAGAAATTATTATAGATGGATGTAAGGCACCATATGATCGCTGGGATTTGAACTCAGGACCCGTGGAAGAGCATTTAAGTACTGGAGATCAAAACTAACATGGGCAGGTGTGTGTGTGTGTGTGTGTGTGTGTGGTGTGTGTGTAACATACCCATGAGTCTTGCCAACATGGTTAGGTGTGTGTGTGTGTGTGTGTGTGGTGTGTGTAACATACCCATGAGTCTTGCCAACATGGGCAGGTGTGTGTGTGTGTGTGTGTGTGTGTGTGTGTGTGTGTGTGTGACATACCCATGAGTCTTGCCAACATGGGCAGGTGTGTGTGTGTGTGTGTGTGTGTGTGTGTGTGTGTGTGTGTGGTGTGTGTGTAACATACCCATGAGTCTTGCCAACATGGACAGGTGTGTGTGTGTGTGTGTGTGTGTGTGTGTGGTGTGTGTGACATACCCATGAGTCTTGCATACCAAGACTTGCATACCATGGCTTAAGATATCCATGCTGGCCTGCTAGCCTTGAACACACTCTATAACTCAGGCAAGTCTTGAACTAGAGCTCCTCTCCTTTGTCACCTTCTCATTCCCTAGCAGCTAGCTGAGATTACAGGCCTAGGCCATCAGGTCTAGCTCCAAGTACCCACCCGTACTCTCTTGTGTTTTTGAAACAGAGTTCCACTGTGTAGTACTGGCTGGTTTGGGACTGACTATTTAGACGAGCCTGGCCTCATACTCAGGGATTTGCCTGCCTCTGCTTCTGCCCCACCATCCCTAGTCCTCAAATCCTCCTTTTTAAAAATCCTTCTCAAACAGAACAATCAAGAGAATTTATTGAGAGAGTCAAAGTTACTAGATAGAAAAAAAAGTTAAACTATAAGTCACTGTATAGTTCCAGGAAACATAAAAATAACTTGTTAGCAGACAGGTAAGTTAAAGACAGCAAGGGTTCACTTCTCCCATGCCTCTAAAACAATTCATTCCTCTTATCCACAGATCTCCAGGGATCTGGTACAGCCACTCCCCACCTTCATTCAGCTAAAAGAAATCACTCCCCAATTTTCAAAAGGCCTCCTCAGCGTTTCAAGCTCTGGTTCCTCAGAGCCAGCATAGCTGCAGGATCTGCCTTTCTGTCCACTTGAAAGGCATCTGCACTTATCTTTGGAAAGCTACGCCTAGAAAAGCACTTTCTCTCTAGGGCACCGGAGTTTTAACTCCATCCTTTTAGCTCTGTTGATGCTTTATCTACCCTCAACAACAAAGCCTCGGATTGCTCCTCCAGCCTCTCACAGAGCCAGCATCTCCCAGACCCTCACACAACTAGCTACTTGTCTTTTTCACTTCACAGAAGAGATTTCTGACAGGAGACCATAAACAAGGAAGGAAAGAGTTGAGAAGCTGCTATACACCACTCTGAGCTCCAAAACAGAGGCCGCCCTGGGGCAACCATACTCTTTCTTGCAAAGGAAGCTTTTACAATTTAAAAAAAAAAAAAATGTATCAGAGGCTGGATGGCAATTCTTCTATTATTGTCAATCCCCTTTGCTTTCTTTGCAGGATTCTAAATAAACTTGTTCTTTTTCCTACAAAATAAAAAAGGTGGATCGGCTAGAGCTGGAGTTATGGGTGACGCGAACCATCATGTAAGTGCTAAGAATGGAACCTAGGCCCTCTTTAAAAGCAGCAAATGCTCCAAACCACTAAGTCATCTCTCTAGCCTCCAAATAAACAAATTTTTAAAAATAAAAATAATAGGGCAGTGGTGGCACATGCCTTTAATCCCAGCACTTGGGAGGCAGAGGCAGGCATGAGGCCAGCCTGGTCCACAGAGTGAGTTCTAGGACAGCCAGGGCTATACAGAGAAAAAAAACTAAATAAATAAATAAATAAATAAATAAATAAAATAAGAGGGCTGGAGAGATGGCTCAAAGGTTAAGAGCACTGACTACTCTTCCAAAGGTCCTGAGTTCAAATCCCAGCACCCACATGGTGGCTCACAACCATCCATAACGAGATCTGACTCCCTCTTCTGGAGTATCGGAGGACAGCTATGGAGTACTTACATATAAGAAATAATCTTAAAATAAATAAATAAGTAAAAATAAAAGCCAGGGTGGGGAGGAGGTATGGGATGGGGGAACAGTCAGAGGATGGACCAGGATGGGGATAAAATCTGGAGTATAAAAAAATGTATTAATAATAATATAATAATAGAAGCCTATTCTGGGTTTGATGATGGAAAACTATAATCCCAGCTTCTTAAGAGGCTGTGACTGGGGAACTGAAAATTCAAGGGCAGCCTAGGCAGCCTAGTGAGACCGTCTCAATTTAAGAAAAAAATACAAAAGGGGCTGGTGGTAGGGCACTTGCCTAGCATACTCAAACCAGAGGCTCGGGTTCCAGCATCAAGTAGAGGCTGGGGAGATGGATGGCTCAGTAATAAATCGCTTAGCACAGGAGCATTAACAGATGAACCCTCCAGAACCTCAACCAGGCTACTGGGGAAACAGAGGCAAGACTGTTCACTAAAACTCAACTTGTGCTTGAATTCAGGACCAGCACAAGCAAGTTAGTGAATCCCTGTCTTAAAATAAAAAGTAAAAGGAAGGCTGAGAGCATAGCTCAGTGTTTTAGGCTGCATTTGTCTCCTCTTGGGTCAGAAGCTACATAGCATTTGTAAAAAGGCAGAGGAGTATGATACTTTTCCTATTCAAATTGACAGTGAATTTGTCACACCAAAGAAGAAAATGCTATTTCTACAGATGATCTGATATACTTATGCAGGAAGCACATATTTTTGTCTACTGAGGTTTTATAAATAAGCTTTGTTTTGATGGAGAAATCAGTCACTCCATTAATAACCACAGGGTCTAAATCCGATAGTATTGTTGGCGCATACTAGCAATCAATCGTACAGTACTTACAACCTATAGGTTTCATAAGCTCTCTCAACCACATATATAACACTTACAAAAGCCCAGCATTTGATGTTGGCTCTTCCAGAGAATCAGAAAGGTTAAGTGAGTCCTATTCAAGGTTATCGACCAGGTTTATCTGTGATGGACTTGGTTCCAAACCTGACTCCATGTCCTTAGCTCTTTAACCTAGATTCCTCCTGAATTTAAACAGAGCTTCCGACTTCCAAGCTTTACCCAGGGCACACCATAACTCCAATGACCGGCCCTACTGTCTGGTTCAAAGTGGACTTCTTCAGATCCAGCTCGGCTTTTATTTTCCACCACCCTTCCCCCAGCAACCATTCTCTGAAAGAAGCGGAAAGGGAGAGGCGACCCAAAGCTCCTGGGGGAAGGGATGATGACAAACCAGGCAGCGCGAGGCACTGGTCCTGCTGTGGGCGCCTTCACTCCACGAAAATGCAACCCTTTCCCTCCGCCAAACTGTCCAGCTCTGAGACTCACGACCTAATCATCCATGCTCCAAATGCTCCCACCATCACCTCAAACTATCCCTCCCCCACGACCTCCGTCCCCGACAAGTAGAGGCCACCCCGCTAGTCAGGGTGTCCTTCCACCAAGCCACATCTGCATTCCTTGGTGTCCACTACCCTTAAACCACCACTCACTGTCGGTGACTGGGCTTGGCCCTCATGGCTGCTCCGTTGTCGCCGGTCGCCGCCACTGCTGCTCCACGCCCCAGCCTCTGAATCACAGTCGCCGTCCGGACTGGCCGGGAGCCGCTTCAGCGCCTGCGCAGCCGGGATTGCCCGGGGCCCTCTCGGGCAGCCCGCGCATGCGCACCTCGCTCCGGGAATGTCTTTATCATTGCCTGATGTCCGGTTTCTCTGGGTCTCTAGAGGGTATGGCCGCTCGCTGGCCTTGAACACTTAAGGTCTTAGGGGAATGTGGCTGCTTAGCCTTCCTTTTAGGCCTCTAGAATATCTTGCCTAAAATACTAAAGTCTTGAATTGAGATTTATCCCACCAGAATTCTGGATCCTGCCTGCACTTAAAGACCCAATGTTTTAGGCATCTAGGAAACTGCAAACTCGTTCCCCACTGTACATCTCCGACTATGGAGTCAGATCGTTTTGCAAACCGATAAAGACGACCTTTATTCCTGTGTGGTAGTAGCACAAGCTTGTTAACCCAACAGTACTTGAAATATTAACACAGATGATTATGAGCAGCTGGACATAGATCCTAGGAACCAAACTTCAGTCTTCTGCATCAGCATCAAGTGCTCATAGTCGCTGAACATCTATCTCTCCAGCCCCTATACAACTGTATTTAATGGAACTCTGAAGTATTTAGTAAACTGACAACCGGACAGAATGGGGCACTCCATGAATCTTTGCAGAGGCATGAGGATTTCTTTGAGTTTGAGGCTAGCCTGATCTACAGATGAAGTTCTAGGATAGCCAGACTACATTGAAAAAAGAAATTGGTGTTTTCTGCCTTCTTTTCAGAGAAGTATCTAGGAACCCAAAGGATTTTCAAGAGATGCTTACAACAGTATTATTATTGTGGTGGTGATGGTGATAATGACTTTGGCAATATAAGGGAGGATCTCCTCGTAACCCAGACTGGTCTTGAATACCATATGTAGTCCATGGTGGCCTTGAATTTGTGGATTTGTGATCCTCCTGTCTCAGCCTCCTGAATAACAACAATATTACAGGCCTGAGCTACATGCCTGTCACATGCTTCTGTCTTTTAAAAATGTAAGTCTGTTGCTACAAATTGGTTTGAACTAATTAGTATCTAATACAGTATACACAGGTACAAATTTAATGAGTGAGCTGCCTCCTAACTGGACTGGAATAGAGGGACTCAAATTTACATAAGTGTGGGAGACTTACTGTTTACAGGAGTATGGTCAACTTACCAGTGGCTACAGCACTGGACAAAATATATATCTTTCATTTTCTTTCTTTTTCTTTTCTTTCTTTTTTTTCTTTTGTCTTTATTTTTTTTAAGATTTACTTATTTATGGGGGCTGGAGAGATGGCTTAGAGGCTAAGAGCACCGACTGCTCTTCCAAAGCAGTAAAAAGATCTATGCCCTCTTCTGGTGTCTGAAGACAGCTACAGTGTACTTACATATAATAAATAAATAAATCTTAAAAAAAAAGATTTACTTATTTATTATATGTAAGTACACTCTGGCTGTCTTCAGACACACCAGAAGAAGGCATCGCATCAGATCTCATTACGAATGGTTGTGAGCCATCATGTGGTTGCTGGGATTTGAACTCAGGACCTCTGGAAGAGCAGTCAGTGCTCTTAACTGCTGAGCCATCTCTCCAGCTCCTCTTTTGTCTTTAATGTGTCTTCCAGGAGCTGCAGTACTGGCTCACTGTTTTAGAGCACTTGTTACTATTCCTAGCACCTACATAGTGGTTCACAACCATCCAAAACTCCAGTTCCAGATGTCCACTTCTGACTTCCTGAAGCAAAGCACCAGGTACACATAGAGGCACAAACACACACAGGCATACATATAAAATGAAATAAATCTGAAAATATCTTCCACATAACTATAAGCATTCCGCAACTATTTTCTGCAGGTTTTAAAAATATTTGTTTTATATGTGTTATGTTTCAAACCCATGACAAGTAGCTAAAGTGCCTATTTAACATATCAAAACATATTCTCCCTTTAATCATTCAGTCCCTACCTGTTACTGAGCCTTCCTGGCTGGCATACCCCGCCCCCCACCCTCAAGCCCAGGAGAACCCTCTCTCTCTTTCTTTCCTTTTTCTTTTTTTTCTTCTTTTCTTTTTGATTCAATATATATGGATGGTTTGCCTATATGTATATATGTATGTGCAGCATGTGAATGTCTGATATCCTTGAAGGCCAGAAGACTGTGTCTGATCCCCTTGAACTAGAGTGATAGACAGTTGTGAGCCACCACGTGGGTACTGGAAATCAAAACCATATCCCTCTGCAAGAGCAGAGTTGGGGCTTATATGGCTGTAATGAAACACCATGATCAAAAGGAAATAGGAAAGGAAAAGGTTTATTTTGCTTACATTTGCACTTCACAGTCCATCATCAAAGGAAGTCAGAGCAGGAACTCAATCAGGAACCTGGAGGCAGGAGCTAATGCAGAGGCCACGGAGGGTGCGGCTTACTTGCTGCTGCTGCTCCTCCCTCTTTTCCTCCCTCTCCCCCCTCCTCCTCCTCCTCCTTTTCTTCTCTTCTTCTTTTTCCTCCTCTTCCTCACTTTTGTTGTTGTTGTTGTTGTTGAACAAAGGGTCTCTCCATGTAGCCTTGGCTGTCCTGGAACCAGCCTGCTTCCTTATAGCATCCAGGACCACCAGGCCCTCCAACATTGCAACTAATTAGCAAAAGGTCCCTGCAGAGTCCTTATGGCTCCCTCCACCACCACCCATCGCTTTGTGTTGTTACTAGTTTGCTTTGGTTTGGTTTGGTTTTGGTTTTTCGAGACAGGGTTTCTCTGTGTAGCCCTGGCAGTCCTGGAACACACTTTGTAGACCAGGCTGGCCTCAAACTCAGAGACCTATCTGCTTCTGCCTCCCAAGTGTCGGGACTAAAGGCCTGTGCTGCCTGCCACCTCCGGGCTCACAGTCCCACTTTATGGAAGCTCACTTGCTTTTGTTTTTTGTTTTGTTTTTCTTTTTTGCTTGTTTGGTTGGGTTGGGTTTTTTTTTTTCACTTTGTTTTGTTGTTTTGTTTTTGAGACAGGATCTCTCTACATAGTCCTGGCTGTCCTGAAATTCACTATATAGACCAGACTGGCCTCAAACTCACAGAGTTCCACCTGCCTCTGCAGTTTTTCAATTGAGGTTCCCTCTTCTCAGATGGCTTAAGCCTACCCAGCACAGCAGTCACTCTTTTCAACGACAGAGCCATCTCTTTTGCTTCCCTTCTTGTTGCTGTTTTTTTTCTTTTACTTTTTTCAAGACAGGGTTTCTCTGTGTAGCCCTGGCTGTCCTAGAACTCACTCTGTAGACCAGGCTGGCCTAAAACTCAGAAATCAGCCTGCCTCTGCCTCCCAAGTCCTGGGACTAAAGGCGTGCACCACCACTGCCCGGCCTTGTTGCTGTTTTTAAGAGAAGATCTCATATAGCCCCAATCTGACATTGAACTTCTTTCTGGTTCTCCTGCCTCAGCCTCCTAATTCCTGGAACTACAGATATACAGCAGTTCTCCCAGCACAAGATCATATTTAGATAGATATGTTGAACTGGCTGGGTTTGTGTGTCAACTTGGCACAGGCTGGAATTATCACTGAGCAAGGAGCTTCAGTTGGGGAAGTGCCTCCATGAGATCCAGCTGTGGGGCATTTTCTCAATTAGTGATCAAGGAGGGAAAGGCCCCTTGTGGGTGGTACCATCCCTGGGCTGGAAGTCTTGGGTTCCATAAGAGAGCAAGCCAGTAAGAAACATCCCTCCATGGCCTCAGCATCAGCTCCTGCTTCCTGACCTCCTTGAGTTCCAGGCCTGACTTCCTTTAGTGATGAACTGCATCATGGAAGTGTAAGCTGAATAAATCCTTTCCTCCCCGGCTTGCTTCTTGGTCATGATGTTTGTGCAGGAACAGAAACCCTGACTAAGACAAATGTAGAGTGCCGGGTGGTGGTGGCATACACCTTTAATTGTTTGTCTCAGAAAAACAAACAAACAAACAAACAAACAAAAAGACATATATGGAGTAAAATATAAGAGCTGACAATATCAGTAACCAGGGCCTGTGAGCTAGCCCTTAGCTTGAAAGATGTGTCACTCACTATTTATTCATGTTTGTATTCTCTGCACTTTGGAAGCTGCCAGAAGGGCTGCCTCAAATTGAGATAGAAATCATCCTGAGGAAAATAGCAAGAACCATGCCACCCAGAGCCTGTTAAGAAAGAAAGAAAGAAAGAAAGAAAGAAAGAAAGAAAGAAAGAAAGAAAGAAAGAAAGAAAGAAAGAAAGAAAGAAAGGAAGGAAGGAAGGAAGGAAGGAAGGAAGGAAGAAGCTTCTCACCTCTTGGTGATACACCATCAATATCTCCATCATCACCATCAAAACCATCAACATCAGCCAGGCGGTGGTGGCGCACGCCTGTAATCCCAGCACTCTGGGAGGCAGAGGCAGGCGGATTTCTGAGTTCGAGGCCAGCCTGGTCTACAAAATAAGCTCCAGGACAGCCAGGGCTATACAGAGAAACCCTGTCTCATAAAAACCAAATCCAAAAAAAAAAAAAAAAAAAAATTCAACATCACCAGTGTCTCCAGCCATGGGGTCCTTGCCACATGTGCTTCCTGTGAAGGCCCGTTGGAACCTACATGATAAACAGTATCTCTTCCCACACTTCAACCATTCTGGGTCTCCTAAGAGTGCTACAGTTGAATTAAAGTTCTATATGATAGGGTTGCATATAGACCCAGCTGGCCCTCATATATATTTGAGGGCAATCTTGAACTTCTAATTATTTCTTCAGTGCTAAGAGTAAGGCATACTACTCCTTATACTGGTTGTTGGTGCTGGGTTTGACCACAAAATATCAAGCATACTAGGCAAACACCTCCAATGAGTTCATCTCCCCACTTTTTTCAAGATGGGGTAGGCTCTAGTTGATCTACACCTCACTATGTAGAACAGGCTGGCCTCGAAATTACAGTGATCATCTATGCCTCTGAAGGGACAGATTGTAGCACACTCAGACCTATCTGAATTACTGTTGTTGTTGTTGTTGTTGTTGTTGTTGTTGAGGAGGAGGAGGAGGAGAAGGAGGAGGACAGGGTCTCATTATGTAGCCTTGGCTGGCCTGGAACTGACCATGTAGACCAGGGTGGCCTTGACCTCACTATGTAGACCAGAACAGCATTGACCTCACAATGTAGACCAGGCAGACCTTGAACTCACAGAGATCCTTCTGCTTCTGCCCACCAAGTGCTAGGGCTAAAGGTGTGAGCCACCATGACCAGCCTGAATTTCTTTCTCCCCCATCCCCCAAACAAGGTTTCTCTGTGTAGCCCTGGCTGTCCTGGAACTCACTTTGTAGACCAGGCTGGCCTCGAACTTAGAAATCCACCTGCCTCTGCCTCCCAGAGTGCTGGGATTACATTGTGTGCCACCATCCCAGGCTAGTTTTTTATTTAAAAATAAAAAGATTCTCCGGGTGGTGGTGGCGCATTTCTTTAATCCCAGCATTTGGGAGGCAGAGGCAGGCAGATTTCTGAGTTCGAGGCCAGCCTGGACTACAGAGTGAGTTCCAGGACAGCCAGGGCTACACAGAGAAACCCTGTCTCGGAAAAAAAAATTTTTTAAAAATTAAAAAAAATAAAAAGATTCAAAAAGATTTATTTGTATTTTTTTGTGTTGAGGCCTGCCCCCCTAGTATAGATATAGCCATTTTCTTCCATGTCTGCCAGCTATTTAATAGTATTGCTGTAATAATATACCTGCCAGTCACTGATGCAAAAAAAAAAAAAAATAACTTGACTTAAAGCAAGATTATGCTGACCACATACCCTGTTCTGTTCTGTATGTTATGAAGTTTGTTAATCTTAAGAAATTCTACCACCAGGCGGTGGTGGCACACGTCTGCAATCCCAGCACTCTGGGAGGCAGAGGCAGGTGGATTTCTGAGTTTGAGGCCAGCTTGGTCTATAGAGTGACTTCCAGGACAGCCAGGGATATACAGAGAAACCCTGTCTCCAAAAAACCCAAAAGACCAAAAAAAAAAAAAAAAAAAAAAAAAAAAAAGAAAGAAAAAAAGAAAAGAAATTCCACAACCACGTTTTACTTAGAACCCATCAAATTAAAGGTCAATATGAACTGTTATGTTTAAAATGGCTTGAGTAAGGGCTGACCAGCAGGCAGCACTTCCAGCACCTGAGTATGAGCTCATTGTGGTTTTTTTTTTTTTTTTAAAGTTTTAGTCTTTATAAGATGACATAGAAAACTGTTCAGGGAAGCTGGAGAGATGGCTCAGCGGTTAAGAGCACTGACTGCTATTCCTGAAAATCCTGAGTTCAAACCCCTGCAACCACATTGTGGCTCACAACTATCTGTAATGAGATCTGATGCCTTCTTCTGGGGTGTCTGAAGACAGCTACAGTGTGCTTACATATAATAATAAATAAATCTTTCGGCTGGAGTCAGCAGGGCCAGAAAAAGAAGAAAAAGTGTCTGAAGACAGCTACAATAAATAAATCTTAAAAAAAAAAAAGAGAGAAAGAGAGAAAGAAAACTGGGAAAACTGTTCAGGGTCATAGTCTTACGCCCCAATTCTGAGCTACAGCCCTGATCAGTCTTAGGGTATGTGTTCAAACTTTGTGTGTGTGTGTGTGGATACACACGCATGCACCCACAGAGGCCAGAACTGGAGATCAGATCTCTTAGAGCTGCATGTATAGGTACCTGTGAGCCCTTGGGTGTAGATGCTAGGAACCAAACATTATTTCTCTCCAAGAGAAGCTGTTAGCTACTGAGTCACCTCTCTCTATCCTATTGGACTTTTTTCTTTTTTAATACATATGTATACATTTATTTCTAGACATATACTTTTTGGTGTTTTGGTTGGGGAGGTTGTTTGTTTGTTGAGAAAAAATTCCTCCTTGTAACTTAGGCTGTCCTGGCTCTGTAGAACATGCTGGCCTCAAACTCAAGAGATCAGCTGGCTTTGGTTTTTGGTTGCTAGTACTGAAGGTGTGTATTACTACTGCCTGGCACTTTTGGCTTTCTTATCAAGGATGAATAAATTTTTTTCTGCTAAGCATTCATTCATCATATCTAGTCATAGTCATTTGGAGAATCACCCTTATTCCTTTTTTCAGACCATGTAGCTTGTTTGTTTATTGGCTTTTTTTTTTTTGAAACAGGGTTTCTCTGTGTAGCCCTGGCTGTCCTGGAGCTCACTCTGTAGACCAGGCTGGCCTCAAACTCAGAAATCTGCTTGTCTCTGCCTCCCAGAGTGCTGAGATTACAGGCATGCACCACCACCACCCGGCTGGCTTCTTTTCTTTTTGTTTTTTGGGGGTTTGTTTAAAGATTTATTTGTTTGTTTGTTTGTTTGTTTACTTTATGTATATGGGTGCACTGTAGCTGTACAGATGGTTGTGAGCCACCATGTGGTTGCTGGGATTTGAACTCAGGACCTTCAAAAGAGCAGTCAGTGGCTTAACCACTGAGCCATCTCACCAGCCCTGTTTTGTCTTGTTTTGTATGTTTGTTTGTTTTTGCTTTTCAAAATAAGGTCTCTATGTGTACCTGGAACTCATAGACCAGGCTGGCCTGGGACTCAGAGATCCACCTGCCTCTACCTCCTGAGTGCCGGGATTAAAGAGTATGCCACCACAGCCCTGCTGGATTTTGCTTTTTTCAAACCAGGTCTAACTATGTAATCTAGTCTGATGTAGAAGTTTTAGTCCTCTTGTTTCTGACTTCTGGATTCTGAGACCTATGCCAACACATTCCAGTGGATCATGTGGAGTTTAAATGACGCTACTTCCAGGCCTAGAGAATACAACCTAGAACCAAGTCTATCAGTATTCCTAAGAAGGTCAAGTCAGAGCCCCACATAGCTAGACTAGTGGTGTGGGCCTTTAGTCCCAGCACTCAGGAGGCAGAGGGAGGCTGCTCTCTAAGAGTCAAAGGGCAGCCTGGTATGTAGAGTGAGTTCCAGGACAGCCAGGGCTACACAGAGAAACCCTGTCTCGAAAAACTAAACACAAATAAAATGCTGAGTCATCAGGATCATTTGTTCAAGCATTCAAGGCTTCTCTGGGTTACATATTGAGTTCAAGGCCACTCTGGTTTATATAGGAAGACCCTATCTTACGGAAAGCAAGCAAATGACTCAGGAAGCTAAGACAATGGGATCACAGATTCCACACTACCCTGGGCTACAAAATGAGATCCTGTTTCAAAATAATGATGACAACCACAAGAAGAGTGGTGGGTATTTACTATGAAGCTAGACACATGGCACACAACTGGGAAGAAGAGGCAGGAGGATCATCACAAACTCAAGACCAACTTGAGCTGAAGTTTTCAGGCCAGCCTGGTCTACAAAGTGAGACCCTATCACAGAGCAAATACAGAGTACCTAATCTTCACCACACAGTAGATAGGGCAGTAAGCACTATATACAGACTTAGTCTTTCTAGATTTCAGTGCACATGAGGGGACACACAATAACAGCAGCCAGCATCTGGCCTAAAATGTATGACTGGTCCTCCTACCTCTGCCTCCTGAGCGCGGGAATTCCAGGAATGCACCAGCACTCAGGCTGTGCCAGTTCTCTTAATCATAATAACTTTGCAAAGGTGCTATCATTATCCTCATCTAATAGAGGAGAAAACTAAAGTTAAGAGATATTTCTTACTCAGGGTCATACAATAGAAAATGGAGCCTGAAGTGGCAGAAATAGTCACATTTCAAGGTCATCCTTAGCTACATAGCAAGTTCAAGGCCATTATAAGCTATTTGGATAAATAAATAGCAATAAACAAGCTAAAAATTAAACCTAGGATTTCTGGCTTTATTCATTTTTTACATTTTTTTAAAGATTTATTTATTATATGTGCATATACCATAGCTATCTTCAGACACACCAGAAGAGGGTGTCAGGTCTCATTACAGATGGTTGTGAGCCACCATGTGGTTGCTGGGATTTGAACTCAGGACCTCCGGAAGAGCAGTCAGTGCTCTTAACCTCTGAGCCATCTCTCCAGCTCCCCATTTTTTACATTTTTAAAATTCACTCTACATCCTGATCTCAGCCCTGCTCCCTCCTCTCTTCCCAGTCCCAACCTTATAAATCCCTGCCCCACTGTTTCCTCTTCTTCTCCTCAGAGAAGGGGAATCTCCCCTTGGGTACCACTCCACCATGGGATATCTAGACCCAGCAGGACTAGGCACATCCTCTCCACTAAGGCCCAACCAGGCAGTCCAGTTAGAGAAGAGGATCCAGTGGCAGGGGACAGAGCCTGAGACAGAACCCACGCCACTTGTTAGGGGACCCACATGAAGACCAAGCTGCACATCTGCTGCAGATTTGTAGAGGGTCTGGGTCCAGCCCCTGTATGCTCCCTGATTGGTAGCCCAGTCTCCGTGAGCCCCCATGGGCTCAGGTTAGTTGACATATAGTCTTTTTGGGGTGTCCTTGACCCCTCCGGCTCGCTCAGTCCTATCCTCCACTCTTCCACAAGGCTCCCCCAACTGCTGATGTTTGGCTGTTGGTCTCTGCCCCCGCCTCCCTTCACTGCTGGAAGAAGCCTCTCAGGAGACAGTTATGCCAGGCTCCTGTCTGCAAGCACAGCAGAGTATCATTAATAGTGTCAGCGGTTGGCTCTCTCCCATGGGATGGATCTCAAATTGGGCAGTCATGGGTTGGATGTTCCCTCAATCTTTACTCCATCTTTATCCCTGCACATCTTGTGGGCAAATTTTGGGTTGAAAGTTTTCTGAGTGGAACAATTTCTGGCTTTATAATTAGTAGACAGGTTAAACAAAATATAAGGGACATACATATTTAAACCTTTTGTTTTTACTTTTTTTACTTTTATTTATGTACTGGTGTTTTAGATACAGGGTTTTTTTGTTTATTTGTTTGGTTGGTTGGTTGGTAGGTTGGTTGGCTTTTCGAGACAGGGTTTCACTGTGTAGCCCTGGCTGTCCTGGAACTCACTCTGTAGACCAGGCTGGCCTCAAACTCAGAAATCTGCCTTCCTCTGCCTCCCAAGTACTGGGATTTTTTTTTGTTTTTGTTTTTTTGTTTGTTTGTTTGTTTTGGTTTGGTTTTTGGTTTTTCAAGACAGGGTTTCTCTGTGTAGTCCTGGCTGTCCTGGAACTCACTCTGTAGACCAGGCTGGCCTCAACTCAGAAATTCGCCTGCCTCTACCTCCCAAGTGCTGGGTTTAATGGCGTGCGCCACCACTGCCTGGCTAGGGTTTTATATATTGGTTTTTAGAGACAGAGTTTCTCTGGGTAGCTCTGGCTGTCCCGGAACTCATTTCATAGAACAGGATGGAGGATGGTCTTAAACTCAGATATTCACCTGCTGTTGCCTCCTGAGTCTTGGGATTAAAGGCATGTACCACTTCACCCCGGCTTCAAATGTTTTCTGGAAAAAAAAAAAGATTAAATGCCTAAGAATGTAATCTGTTGGTAAACCATTTACCTAGCCTGCATGAAGTCCTGGGTTCTATTTCCAGCACCAAATAAAACAGACATGATAGTGTGTGACTATATTTCCAGTATTTAGAAATAGAAGCTAGAGCCGGGCAGTGGTGGCACATGCCTTTAATCCCAGCACTTGGGAGGCAGAGGCAGGTGGATTTCTGAGTTCGAGGCCAGCCTGGTCTACAGAGTGAGTTCCAAGATTGCCAGGACTATACAGAGAAACCCTGTCTCAAAAAAAAAAAAAATAGAAGCTAGGGCTGGAGAGATGGCTCACTGGTTAAGAGCACTGACTGCTCTTCCAGAGGTCCTGAGTTCAATTCCCAGCAACCACACGGTGGCTCACCACCATCTGTAATGGGATCTGATGTCCTCTTCTGGTGTGACTGAAGAGCTATAGTGTATTCATATACATAAAATAAATCTTTTTTTAAAATATTTATTTATTTATTATATGTAAGTACACTATAGCTGTCTTCAGACACCAGAATAGGGTGTCAGATCTCTTTACGGATGGTTGTGAGCCACCATGTGGATGCTGGGATTTGAACTCATGACCTTTGGAAGAGCAGTCGGTGCTCTTACCCGCTGAGCCATCTCTCCAGCCCCCATAAAATAAATCTTAAAAGAAAAAAAAAAGAAAAGCTAGATTAGTAGCATCTTTGAGTACCTGAGATCCTGTCTCAAAAATAATAGCTGGGGTTGATGGACTATGCCTTTAATCACAGTGTATATGGGGGTGTGTGGTGGGGGTTGGGGATAAGAACATAGAATATAGCTCAGTATATAGCTCAGTAAATGGGCATTTGGCTAGCATCCAGGAGATCCTAGGTTCAATTCCATCCATCACTGTAAATGAACACAGAAACCTTTGAGCTCAGTCATATACCTATAATCCCAGCACTCAGTAAAGACAGAAGGAGCAGGAATTGAAGCCAGTCTCTACCTATTTAGCTTCACATAAAATTACAAGCCAGCATGGGCCACAGGACACCATCTCAAATACATAAGTCAGTGTGACACTTGAAAGGTCAGGAAGGAGGAAAACCAGATAAGGGAATGAGGGACTGAAGACACTGCACAACTTTATTGGGGGAATGAACAGGCAGACCGGAGGATCTCCGTAAGAATCAGAGCCCGAGCTACCTCACACTTACAAACTGAGGTAGTTCTGAGGCTGAAAGGGAGTGAGTGGGAAAGAGGTTTCCTCTTATGGCTTCAGTTAGTCATTGTTAGGGGTAACCAATGAGTAGGGTATTTGTTGACACAAGGAAGGTCTCACCAGGAAGCTTTGGCTGATATAGAACTAGCTATGTAGACAAGGCTGGCCTTGAAACTCATAGAGAGAGATCCACCAGCCTCATATTAAAGGCCTGTAGCACATTGCCTGGCTCAGTGAGAAGTCAGTCAAAGAATATTAGTTCATCAATAAATATCTTTCCTAGCCAGATGTGGTGACGTATGCCTTTAGTCACAGGGGTAGGCAGAGGACAGACAGCTTGGTTTACAGAGTGAGTTTTAGGACAGACAGAGCTACACAGAGATACTCTGTCTCAAAAAAAAATCACAAATAAATAAATATAAAAAATCTAGCAAGACAAGTTATTTTACTTCTAGAAACCAAATATTATAGTTCCTAGAGGTGCTATATGAAATGGCCAGTCTCTTGCAGTGGCATATGTCTCTAATTCCAATACTTGGAAATAGAGACAGGAAGGTCTCTGCAAGTTAAAGGCTAGTACTGAGTGAGTTAACCCAGACCCAATAGGACATGTATGGTATGTACTCACTTATAAGTGGATATTAGCCATAAAGTACGGGATACCCACACAATCCACAGAAGCAAAAAGGCTAAATAAAAAGGAGGCCCAAGCTACGCAGTGGTGGCGCAGCCTTTAATCCCAGCACTAGGGAGGCAGAGGCAAGAGGATTTCTGAGTTCAAGGCCAGCCTGGTCTACAGAGTGAGTTCCAGGACAGCAAGGGCTACACAAAGAAACCCTGTCTTGAAAAAAAAAATTTTTAAAAAAAGGAAGAAATCAAAAAAGGAGGCCCAAACAAGGATGCTGAATCTCACTCAGAAAGGGGAAATAAAGTAGTCATCAAGGTGGAGGGAGGAGGGTACTGGGGAGAAGAGGGAAGGGGAAAGGGAAGGATGGAGATCAGTTGTGGGGAGTGGGGGTGAGAGAGGGGTGGAGAATGAAAGGAAATCAGCATCTGGTGGGGTTGGGGGCTGGGAGATGATATCTGTAGGACCTGGGATGGGGGAGACTCCAGGGAGTCTGAGAGGAAGTCCAGCTGAGACTTCTAGCAGTTGGAGGGAGATAAGGAGGCTGAAGTGACCACTTCCTGTAGCCAGGCAGGAATCCCAGTGGAGTGATAAGGATACCAACTCACCCACAAAACCTCTGACCCAAAATTGACAAAGATGGAGTCAAGACTGAAGGACTACTAAAGACCAGTCCAAATTAAGACCCTTCTCATGGGCAAGAATCAATCCCGGACACTAACTGATGATACCTTGTTATGCTTACAGACAGAAGCCTCGCATTACTGTCCTCTGAGAGGCTCGCCCAGGAGCTGACAGGAAACAGATGCAGAGACCCACAGCCAAACATTTGCTGGAGCTCAGAAAGTCTTGGGGGAATAACTGGGGGAAGAATTGAGGGACCCGGAGGGGACAGGGACTACACAGAAGACCAACAGAGTCAACTAACCTGGCCCCTGGATGTGCAGCTTGGTTTTCAGTTGGGCTCCCCTAACAACTGGAGCAGGGGCTGTCCTGGACTTGGCTGCCTCCCTGTGGATCTTGTTCCCCTAACTGGGCTGCCTTGTCTGAGCTCAGTGAGAGGATTGCCCAGTCCTGAAGTGACATGATGTGGGTAGGTTGGTATTCATGGGAGAGGGGCTCGCTCCCCTTCTCAGAGGAGAAGGGAAGGGGTTGGGTGGGCTGTTTAGGGTGGACTGGGAGAAGGGCTGTAATCGGGATATAAACTGAATAAATAAATAATAGATGAATAAACAAAGGAGAAAAAGTGAGTCCCAAGTCAGTCTGGGCTCTATGACAAGACCTTATCTGAGAAAAGAAAGTTGGAGAGAAAAAAAGGAAAAAAATTATTTCGAGACGTAACTCAGTGGGAAGAATTTTCCTACTATTAGAGAAATGCTGTGTTGAGTCACCAGTAGTGCAAAAAATAACAAGCCACAGGCCGAATAAATAGTTTAGTTCTTAAAAGCATGTGTTTCTCTTTCAAAAGGAACCAAGTTCAATTCCCAATTCCCAGAGCACCCACATTGGTCAGCTTATGGTTTCTCTGTGTAGCTCTGGCTGTCCTGGAACTCACTCTGTAGACCAGGCTTCCCTCAAACTCAGAAATCCGCCTGCCTCTGCCTCCTGAGTGCTGGGATTAAAGGTGTGTGCCACCACTGACCGGCTTAAACATTTCTTCTGTCTGTTTATCTGTCTCTCTGTCTCTCTCTGTCTCTCTCTCTCTGTATGTGTGTGTGTGTGTGTGTGTGTGTGTGTGTGTGTGATGTGAGATGAAGTGTAAGGACAACTTTTCACGAGCCAATTCTCTGTGCCTTGATAGTAGGTTCTACGGTTGGAATTCAGGCCACCAAGCCTGAACAACAACTGCTCTCACCAGTTTATCCATGTTCCCTGACATTTTATTATATTCTGTTTTATTTATTTACAAACGTGGTCTTACCATGTATCCCCCATGTATCCCCGGCTTGCCTAGGATTGACTAGGTAGATCAAGTTGACTTCCAATTTACAGAGATCACCCTCCTTCCACATCCCCCCAAGTCCTGGGATTAAAGACATCTAATCTGCAGGTTCCCACCCCCTTGCCCCTCCTTTTTTATGTTTTTTTCCCCCCAAGATGGGGTTTATCTGTACAACCCTGGCTGTCCTGGAATTCATTCTGTAGACTAGGCTCGCCTGCCTCAAACACAGAATCCAGCCTGCCTCTGCCTCCCAAGTGCTGGGATTAAAGGTGTGCACCACCACTGCCTGGTGCCGCCCCTGCCCCGTCCCCCCAGCCCTCCTCCCCCCCACCCTTTTTTAAGACAAGTGTTCATCCCAGGTTGGTCCTGAACATCCTCATTCTTTTGCCTTCAGCTTCCAAATGTTGGGGTTACAAGAATGCTCCACCACATATAGCAACCTTCTTTGTTCGTTTTGTTATTTCTGTTCATTTTCCTCCAGTAAGATTTTGTCGGCTGGGCGGTGGTGGCGCACGCCTGTAATGCCAGCACTCTGGGAGGCAGAGGCAGGTGGATTTCTGAGTTCGAGGCCAGCCTGGTCTACAGAGTGAGTTCCAGGACAGCCAGGGCTACACAGAGAAACCCTGTCTTAACAAAACCAAAACCAAAAAAAAAAAAAAAAAGATTTTGTCTCAGAGAATAGATAGGAGCTGATATTTAGGGAGGTAAATACAGTCTGCTGCCCAACAGGAATGTTTACCACAGAACCATTCTTTAACTGAGGCTTCAACCTGTGCTGGCTAGTTTTATGTTAACTTGACATAGCTGGTGTCATCTCAGAGGAGGGAATTCAATTGAGAAATTGCCTCCATAAGATTGGGCTGTAGGCATTTTCTTAATTAGTTATTGATGTGGGAGGAGCCAGGCATTGTGAGTGGTGCCACCCCTAGGCTGGTGTTCCTAGATGCTATAAGAAAGCAGGCTGAGCCGGGCAGTGGTGGTGCACGCCTGTAATCCCAGCACTCTGGGAGGCAGAGGCAGGCATATTTCTGAGTTAGAGGCCAGCCTGGTCTACAGAGTGAGTTCCAGGACAGCCAGGGCTATACTGAGAAACCCTGTCTTGAAACAAAACAAAACAAGACAAAACAAAACAAATCCACCACCACCACCCCCAAAAAAAAGAAAGAAAGAAAGCAGGCTGAATAAGCCATGAGGAGCAAGCCAGTAAGCAGCAGCCCTCCATGATTCTGCATCAGCTCCTGTGTCCAGATTTCTGGTTTGAACCCCTTTCTTGGCTCCCCTCAGTGGATTGTGAGTCAGGATATATAAACCGAATAAAACCCTTTCTTCCCCAAGTAGCTTTTGGTTATGGTATTTCATCACAACTATAGTAACCCTAACTTAGACTGCCACGCCCAGCTAAAACACAGCTGAAGAAAAAATAAGAAAGGATCCTGCAGGGTTGAGGGAAGAAAGCACTTTAAAAAAAAAAGAAAAGAAAAAAAAATCTAGTGAAATGCAGCCTAGAGCCCTTTCCCATGCCCACGCCTACTCCTAGCACTAAGAGAGTTTCTCCTCTTGAGGCGCTAAAAGGAGTTTCTGCGGCTTGTCTTCTGGAAGAATGTCATTAGGAAGACATGGTTAAAAAGCTCGTTTACACAACTTTGGCAGGAGAAATGGTGTGTTTGGGAGTCCAAGACGACTGTTATGCTTACACATTAAATACAGCACAATTTTGCCTTTCCTTCGCCTCTGAATATCGTCGTTACCTACGCCTCCGTGGGTATCCCGTGTGCCTCAGTTCTGTTTGGGCCGATCTAGCTTTCTCCCACTCGTTGGTCTATGGCTTCTTGGTCCAATCGTGTCGCGCTTCTGATCGGTACCAGGGTGCATTGCGGCAAAATGGCTGCCCCCGGGCGGAACTGCACTGGGCTAGTTCGGGCTTTGCTAGGGGCCTGGCGGGTGGGTTCGCTTGCAGGGAGGGAAAGGGTTGCTACGCTCGGCTGTCTTCTAGGTAGCCAGGTGAGGTGCGTGTCCTGTGTCGTGGGCGCCACTTTCTCTGGTCCCCTCCTGGCTCCAGCCTCTAGTCGTTATGGTCAGGACTCCGCCTTGGACCATATCCTTGGATTCCCTCAGCCTGACAGTTCGTTGGTTCCGAGCGTCCCCGCGGTGTCGGTGCACAGAGGTAAAGGGTCCAGCTATATTAGTTATAGGTATTCTCTTCTATGACAGGTTTTGATGTGTAGCCCAAACTGGCTTAGAACTCGAATCTTCCCTCTGCAGCCTTTTAAGTTTTGGGATTACAGGTGTTGGCCATGACCGGCCTCTGATGGTTTTAGCAGTAGAAATCATGTATCTTAAGTTAAATTCCTATGCCTTTGGGAATATCAGTTTAACCTCTCATTTAATAAAAAATAAATCTGAGCCCAGCGAGAGGCGACTGGTGAAGGCTGTTAAAGAGTTTGAAAACGAGGGTCTGTGAAATAGCAGACAAAGACTCTTGTTGCTTAACAACCTGAGTTCAGTCATTGGGACCCATATGGTGGAAATCGAGAACCAGAAAGTTTTGCTATGACTTCCATAAGCTTCCCCTGACACACAAATAAATAAATATAACAACAACAACATAAAGAGTTTTAGGAATGTGAAGAACCTAACACTTATGTTGGTCATAATCAGTAATGCTCACCAAAGACATTAGTTAAGGCAAAGTTGTCTCCCTCTGCCCTCATATAGCAAGCAGTGTAAGATCCAATAAATGGATCTTGAGTCCTATCTACTTGTTTCAATCGTAAATTAAGTAGGCCTTATGGTGCATGCCTGTAGTGCATACACTGAGGAGGTGGAAGCCAGACGGTTTCCAGCTCCAGAAAAACTTCAACTCTTGACTGTGGTACCCTATGCTGCTATGAAGGTTCTGCAAAATGTTTCAGTCTCTCTGTATGATACTGTATTGCAATTAACAGTGCCTGGTCTCCTACCAGACTAGAGTCCATGCTACTTGAGAAAGTGCTATTTTCTTTCAAGGTGACATTGAGACAGTTTCATTCTAGACCAGGATAACCTGGAGCTCACTATCCCCAACCTCCTGCATGTTGGGATTTCAAATTCGAGGCGCCACATCTATTTTATAAAATGCTGTTTCTCCGGTATAATTTAAGTGTGGTGATTTTGCTTTTTGAGGCTGCTTCTAGTTATGTAGCCCAGGCTGGCCTTGCTCTCAAAGGCAATCCTCTCTTGTTTAAACCTCTTAAGGGCTTTGATTACAAATGTATCACCAGCCCCAGCCTGTGTTGAACATTTTTTTTCTATACAGTTGTCATTGTGAAAAAGAAGTTATTCATAGATAGTTAATGTGATACCACATTACATGAAAACACTAAGAGACTTAGAGAGGTTACATACCTGATGAAATGAGGTAAAGTCAAATGCCAAACTAGTCTTGACGTTAAGAGCGGGTGGCTTCTGCCTGGTGTGCTCATCTTTCATGCTGATGACCCCCTAGTCATCACTCCTGTTCTCATCCTAACACAGATGAGCAGAATCTGCTCTTGGTCCATACTCCTGACATGCCTGAGAATCCACGGGTCCTCCGAGTGGTCCTCCTGGGAGCCCCAAATGCAGGGAAGTCAACACTTTCCAATCAGCTGCTGGGCCGTAAAGTATGCCACAGATAATCTCATTCCAATCTCTACACCTCCCTTTTTACACATTATTTTCTGTCCATGGGTGTTTTGCCTGCAAGTATGTGTACTGCTTGTGTGCCTGGTACACATAGGAGCCAGAAAAAGGTGTTGGGTCCTCTGAAACTGGAGTGACAGTCAGTTGTGAGCCACCACTTAGGAGCTGGGAATTGAACCTAGGTCCTCTGGAAGAGGAAGTAATTCTGTTTCCGTTAGACTCTCTCCAGGCCCTCTGTACCCATCTTTATCTTTTTTCCACTCACTTCTTGCTTTTCTTTTGTGGGTGGCCTGGGAGAGATCTGGGATCTCACTGGAACCTCTTTCTTCCTGGAAGGTGTTTCCTGTCTCAAAGAAAGTGCACACCACTCGATGTCAAGCTCTGGGGGTCATCACAGAGAAGGAGACCCAGGTGGTAGGTACTCACAGAAGTGCTGCAGAAGACAGTGAAACCAAGCAATTAGCCTTTAAAAAAAATGCCTGGTAGTGGTGTGGCCCATGCTTTTAATCCCAGTTCTTGGGAGGCAGAGGAGGGAGAGGAGGCAGATCCTCTGTGATATCTCTGGTCTACAAAGTGTATTCCAGGACCAGGATCGCTAGGGCTGTTACACAGAGAAACCCAGTCTTAAAACAAAACAAACAAACAAACAAACAAAAACAAACAAAAACCCCAAACCTCCCAACCAACCAATCAAATAAATAAATAAAAATAAGTGATAATTCAGTTCCATACTGGTGGTGGTGGCTCAGTCCTTTAATCCCAACACTCAGAAGGCAGAGGCAAGCCAATCTCTGAGTTCAAGGCCAGCCTGGTCTACAGAGTGAGCTCCAGGACAGCCAGAGTACACAGAGGAACTCTGTCTTCAAACAAACAAACATAAGACCCAGTCTCAAAAGAATAAAAAAGAAACAATGCAGAGATTCAATTCTGAGGATTCCCTTAAGGCTCCAGGTAGTTCTCCCTCTGCCTTCCCCTTTGCCCTCTATTCCGAAGTTATTTGTGTGTGCTCATGTGCCGTAGTGCTCGTCTGGAGGTCAGAGGTTAACTTACAGGATTCACTTGTCTTTTTTCACCCGGTGTGGGTCCTGGCACCAAACTCAGGTTGTCAGGCTTGGCAGCATGCACCTTCACCAACCAAGCCATCCCGTTCTTTGTATTTGAGACAGTCTTGCGGAACCAGGTTGGCTTCCCTTCCGTGTATAACCATAGACAACCTTGGATTGATGATCTTCCTGCCTATTCCCATCTTTCAGGTGCTCAGGTACAAGACATACAGCTCTCAGTATTTTCTTTTCTTTCTTTTTTTTTTTTTTTGGATTTGGTTTTTTTCGAGACAGGGTTTCTCTGTATAGCCCTGGCTGTCCTGGAACTCACTCTGTAGACCAGGCTGGCCTCAAACTCAGAAATCCACCTGCCTCTGCCTCCCAGAGTGCTGGGATTGCAGGTGTGCGCCACCACCACCCAGCAGTATTTTCTTTTTAAACTTTTGGTGATAGGGTCTTACCATGTAGCCCTGACTGAAACTGAACTCAATTTGTAGGCCAATCTTTCCTTAAACTTTAAATGATCTCTTGCCTCTGCCTCCTTAGTCTGGGATTATAAGAATGTGATATCTCACCTGACCAAACAAAGTAATTCAACACTGAACTCTGGTTTTGTGTGTTTTCTTTTGTGTAGTGCTGGGGATCTAAAGAGTGCTACCCAAGCATTCTGCCCTCGAGCAACATCTCCAGCACTGATCTTTTGTTTATTCATAGTTACTCTCTTCCCTTGGGGTCCCATTAGCATTGAAAAAGTACTGAAGGGTAAGAGGTCTAAGATCAGTAACAGTTTGCCCATGAAGGAAAGGCAGAATGCTGACATCAAAGGTTTGAAGGAAAGGCAGAATGCTGATATCAGAGATGGCCTTTCTCTAACTGTGTGTGCTAGTGCACGTCTTTAATTACTGCACTTGGGAGGCAGAGGCAGGTGGACCTCTTGAGTTCAAGTCTAGCCTGTTACACATAGAGAATTCCAAAACAGTCAGGACTACAAGTGAGACCTTGGCAAAGTAAAAAAGTAAAAAAATAAAAAGCCTCTTGTGACTCTGCAAATCTTGTTGAAATCCTTGAATACTTACCTAATATGAATAAAGCCATGGATTGAATCCTAGGACCTAAAGTGTGAAGTGTGTGTGCCCTTTTTCTCCACTAGTCCATTAAAAAATCTTTTCTTTTTGGGGGGTGGTGTGGGTATCTTTCTGATTCTAGATTCTGCTTGACACACCTGGCATCATCAGTCCTGTTAAACAGAAGAGGTATTAGCTGTGGGAACAGATATTTGTGTGTGTGTTGAGGTGGGGGAGGGTGGTGATAAAAAAAAAAAGAGAAAGAGAAAAGGGGGAGGGAAGGGGGAGGGAATATTTGTTCATCGAAGCTGGAAGTGTTCCCTGTTATCTGCCAGTCCTCATAAGAACTGATGAGTCATAAACCTTCCTGACGAGACATTTGTTCTTCAGGCACCATCTGGAGCGCTCTTTGCTGGAAGATCCATGGACAAGCATGGAATCTGCTGATCTTGGTTAGACTTAAACTAAAGATCTGGAGCCCTATTAACAGGGCCTTTCATTCCTGGGAGTTTGGGAGCTGAGGTCTGGCAGGGACCCATGGCCAGGAACTTGTTATGAGTCAGGAGGAAGGTTATAGATATTCTTTTGTCTGTCCTGCCACCTTCTAGTCGTAGTTCTTGTGGATGTGTCAGACAAGTGGACCAGGAGCCGGCTAAGCCCCCAGGTGCTGCAGTGCTTGACCAAGTTCTCCCAGGTCCCTAGCATCCTCGTCTTAAACAAGGTGAGGACTGCCCGCGTGAGAGGGAGTTTTCCTTCCAGGGTCCCATCGCTCTCACCATGTGCCTTGTTCATCCCACGTGTCCAGGTAGATTGCCTGAAGCAGAAGTCAGTTCTCCTGGAGCTGACAGCAGCCCTCACTGAAGGTGTAGTCAATGGCAAGAAGCTTAATATCAAGCAGGCCTTGCGCTCAGGCTCCGGCACCCACTGCCCTGGCCCTGAAACTAAGGACCCAAATGCACGCTCAGTGAGAAACCCTCAGAGAACTGGCTGGCCCTACTTCCAGGAGATCTTCATGTTATCGGCACTAAACAACAAAGATGTGAACACACTGAAGGTCAGTTAGCCCTGCCCATAATCTACCGCTTCTAGGCCTCATCCAGACCAGCCTGATAAGCCACCAAGATCCTGTCTTCTAAAAGACAAAAAAGTCTGGCTGTGGTAATTTGTTTGTAATCCCAGCACTTGAAAGGTCAAGGCAAGAAAATCTGGATTTCAAGGTCATTTTCAACCACATAGTGAATTCAAGAAGAGCTTCAGTTACAATGAGACCCTGTCTCAGGAAACTGAAATAACCAGGTGCGGTGGCACACTGCTGTTGTCCTAGCACTCAGGAGGCAGAGGTAGAAGGATTACTCAGTTTGAGGTCAACCTGGTCTTCATTATGAGTTCTAGGCCAGTCAGGCAACACAGAAGCCAAAAACAAATTTAGGAATGTATCTCAGTTGGTAGAATGCTTGTCTCATGGTGTGTTGGATTCAATATCTTGCCCCACATAAACCAGAAATGGGGGGTGCATACCTGTAATTGTAGCATTTAGGAGGTAGAGACAGGAAGATTGGAAGTTTGTTACCAGTCTGGACAAATTAGGATGTACAAGGCCAGCTTGATCTGCCTGAGATCTCATCTTTAAAAAGGCATTACAGTCAGTTGTGGTAGCTTACCCCAATAGTCCCAGGACTTGTCAGACTAAAGGAGGGTCAAGAATTCACTAGCCTTAGCTACGACGTAGCAATTTTAAGGTCAGCTTGGGCTACATGAGGCCCTGTGATATCACATGAGGCCCTAGAAGTCTACATAAATAAATGTTCTGATGAGAGTTAAGAACCTACTCTTCCTTTGTTCCCACAGCAATACCTTCTGACCCAGGCCCAGCCAGGACCCTGGGAGTTCCACAGTGGAGTCCTCACTAGCCAGACACCTGAAGAGATCTGTGCCAATAAAATCAGAGAGAAGCTCCTAGAGTACCTGCCTGAGGAGGTGCCCTACAATGTGCAGCAGGTGCGGGCAGAGTAAAAGGGCCCAGGGCCTATGTAGCAGGCACGCACCTGGAACAGTTGGGTACCAAGAGATACAGAGATGAGCCTGCCTGACTAGTCATGATGTCTCCTTCTACAGAAGACAGTGATATGGGAGGAAGGACCAAGTGGGGAGCTAGTGATCCAACAGAACCTTCTGGTGTCCAAAGAGTCTCATGTGGTAAGTGAGGGGCGCTCAGAGAAGCGCAGCAGTGTTAACCAGGGCCTTGTCCCCATGTGAGCAGCCTGAGAGCAGAACCATGTGCCTCTCCTCTCACCACTTGCAGCGGATCCTGATTGGTCAGAAGGGCCTCTTGATCTCCCAGATTGCACAGGAAGTGGGCCGAGACCTCATGGACATTTTCCTCTGTGACGTTCTCATCCGCCTCTCTGTGAAACTCCTCAAATGACCATCCTCTGTCACTTCTCCCAACGGATTCCTGCTCAAGCTTCTGGCAGAGTCACTGACTAGAACTACCCTGTCACAGGGGTCTACAGGACTGGGAAGGGCCATGGACACTGACTAGCTGCTAGCCAGCCTGGCACTGCCGTGTCTCCATTGGAGGAGAGAAGCTCCCTTAGCTCAGTTCTCAGGTAGTTCCTCTGCCTAGGGTCTCAGTTATCTGGGCATATGCTAAACCACATCCTAGAGCTCCATGGTTCTAAGTCACATCCCGCCTCTGCTAGCATTGGAACCAAACTCTTGCTCTGAGTTTCCAGTTGTTGGTAGGAACACAAATTTTTTCTTCTCCCCCAAGTT
This sequence comes from Apodemus sylvaticus, assembly GCF_947179515.1. Lineage (NCBI taxonomy): Eukaryota > Metazoa > Chordata > Mammalia > Rodentia > Muridae > Apodemus > Apodemus sylvaticus. The sequence goes on from NC_067481.1 coordinate 45,665,426, forward strand.
CCTCACCTTGAAGTTCCATAAGGACCTGTGTTTCCTTTTTTGATATTTCAAGACAGGGTGTTTTGTTGTATCCCTGGCTGTCCTCTCTCTCTATAGACCAGGCTGGCCTTGAGCTCATAGAGATCCACCTGTCCTTTCCTGAGTTCTGGAATTAAGGCTGTGTGCCACGTCTGCCTGGCCTTTTTTTTTTTTTTTTTTTTTTTTTTTTTTTTTAAAGACTGGGTTCTCACCCCACAGCTCTGGCTAGCTGGCTGTCCCTACATAGATCAGGCTAGCTTTAAACTCAGAAGTCCAGAGATCCTCCCACCCATCCTCCCACCCAGCCTTGGATGCTAATAAAGTTAAATGACAAGTGTTCTTATTCTTATCTTTTATTTCTTTGGCACAGTGAAGAAAAAAATATACCAATTTCCCCACCCCCATTCTCTTGTCAGCTTGGGTCTCCTTTTCTTCCAGGAGTCTGCTCCAGGGTCACGAGCTCTTCTTGGCACAGTTTGTAGGAGCAGCAAGAGAACCGTTACCATTACTAAACTCAGTAATGGTAACGGTTTCCTCGCCACTCCCAAGTGCCACAGCTGCCAGTAGGCTTGGTAAGCCAAGCAGTGAGCCCATGCACTCCCGCATCTCTGCTGCAAACCAGGCAGGCTCTAGAGTTGGGGTACCCAGACTAGTACATCATCTATACTGTAGTGTCTCATCACAAACTTACAGTATATGATGATATCCCAGCCGAGGCCCTGGAGGAGGGGGTGAGCAGCAGGCTTGGAGAGAGCCAGGGGATTGGCCCAAGGTCAGTCAGGGATGGACACACAAGTCCCTACCTCTGCTCTTCCTCCCAGAGCAGCATTTCCCTGATCCTGTGGTCCAGGATAACCCAGGTGGCTTAAGGAGGAGGGCAACTCTGGTGGAGTAGACAGAGGGAAGTAGGTGGAGTAAGGTCTATTCAGATCCCGGGATCCAGAGTTACAGACAGAAACAAAGTCTTGAGGCAGGAGCTTCCCCCTGGGCAGACCTGTAAGCGGGACTGCTTACCTGGAGCTGGAGCTTCCGTCCAGGGAAGCCTCTGGACTGGGAGAGCCAGTCTGGTCTCTTCCCGCTCATACAAGCAGGCTTTTAACCCTCTGGCCCCTCCCCTGGGTGGGGCACTTTTCCCGGGTTCTAGAAGTCCCTACTTTTTAACTCTTCACCTGCTGGCTCCATGAGACAAGACAAGGCTCCACTCCCTGTTTGTCTTATGCTTAGTTTTTTGTGCTGGGGCTGAAACTTAAAGCCTAATCATGCTAGCCAGGCACCCCGCACTGGGACTACACCTGCACCCTGCCTCCGTTCTTCTAAGTGGGTGACTTTTTTTTTGTTTTTTTGTTTTCGTTTTTTTCAAAACAGGGTTTCTCTGTATAGCCCTGGCTGTCCTGGAACTCACTCTGTAGACCAGGCTGTGCGCCACCACCGCCTGGCATGTGGGTGACTTTGTTAAGGCAAGATCCACCTTCACCTCCTGCCCCATGAAGTGGGTTACCTACCTACCCCACTGGGCTAGGAAAGAGCCCCTCCCCACATCCTTCAGGACTTAGTTGTTGGAGCCTCGCTATAAGGCCCCATTTTGTTGTCGGAGATGGGACATTAGCTGAATCTGTAGAGGACAGGGAGGGTCCTGGCAACTGGATCCAAATAGAATCTCTCGCTGGGCAGTGGTGGCGTGCGCCTATAATCCCAGCACTTGGGAGGCAGAGGCAGGTGGATTTCTGAGTTCAAGACCAGCCTGGTCTACAGAGTGAGTTCCAGAACAGCCAGGGCTACACAGAGAAACCCTGTCTGGGGGGCGGGAAGCAAAACAAATAGAATCTCTCTGGGAGCAGGCTCACTGGGCCCTCAGCCTAACTTTCCATCCTAGGCTTTGACTATGAGCTAGATGGGCAGAGGTAAAGCTTGCCACCTTTGGCAAGGCCCCTGGGTGAGTGGGCCTCTGGGAGGCTGAAGAGCACCTGAGGTGCCGGTCCTTGTGGGAGTCATTTCTTCAGAGCTCAAGACACAGTGAGAGCCTAATACTGTTTGGGTCTCTCCCTGTGGAGAAGCGGAAACTTCTGCTGAGACACTCCCCATGACTGAGCCTCTGCTATTTAGACCCTCTTTCTGGGGGGTGGGGGCAGTGTTCCGCCCCCTTTCTTATCCTAGACAGTCTGGTCTGTTTCCTCCTTTGGGGGTAGGGGACGGTGGGAGGAGAGACCTAACCTTGCAGTTCTGTGGAAGTATCTGTCAGCATTGCTTCACCTCTACCATGCATGAGCTCCCCTCTCCTCTCTAGAACTGTTGTCTGGTCCCTAAGTGTCCCTGCCACAGGGACACCTCTGACTAGTCATTCTTTATTTAATTTTTTAAAGGCGCATCTTATGTAGGTATCCGTGACAGTGCTTTTGTTATTGTTTCTTTGTTTTGTCTTGAGAAAGGGTCTCACTGTATTCCCTGGCTGTCCTGGAACTTAGAGATCTGCCAGCTTCTGCTTCCTGAGTGCTTGGGTTAAAGGTGTGCAATATCATGTGTCCTGAATCTCTGTAAACCAGACTGGCCTTGAACTCACAGAGATCTGCCTGCCTCTGCCTCTGGTTGCTGGGAGCACAGGCATGTGATACACCACCAGCTCAAAGTCCATTTGTAAGTGAGGATGACACTGAACTTCGAGCTTCCTGTGTGTAATTACCGAGTGCCAGGGCTGCAGGCCTTCAGCACTATGCCAGGTTCCGTCAGTGCTGAGAACGGACCCAGAGCCTTATGTCTGCGGGCAAGCGCTGGAACAGCTCCACTGCACCGCAGCCCACGGACCCTCTCTTCACTTTGGATTTGAGTTGCCCAGGCTGACATTGACGCTAACTGTACAGCCCAGGCAGCCCTTGATGTTTCAGTACTCTTGCCTCAAGTCTCCCAAGTAACTGGCATGACAGTCCTTTGCCACCAAGCCGACTTGCATAAAGTGCTTTCACACGGCACAGATGCTAGCCATTGGAGTTCACACAAGCTAATACCTAAGTCTGTTCTGCTCCTACCCACAGAGGACTGCAGGGAAGGCAGGCTTCTGTTAGGCATCTGAAATTCTCTGTCTTTCTATCTCTCTTCCCTCTCCCCTCTTCCCTCTTCCCCCCCCCCCTCTTGCTTGCTTGCTTTCTTGTGCATCTGAGTTCGGCCTAGAATTCCCTGTATAACTTGATCCTGCTTTCATATGCTGAATTAGAGGTAGGAATCTGCCCTCATGCCTGGCTCCCATGAAATATTCTTAGGAACACTTTGGAAGCTGGGCAGTGATGGTGTACGCCTGTAATCCCAGCACCCTGGGAGACAGAGGCAGAGGCAGGCGGATTTCTGAGTTCGAGGCCAGCCTGGTCTACAGACTGTGTTCCAGGACAGCCAGGGCTACACAGAGAAACCCTGTTTGGGTGGTGGTGGTGGGGGAAGTACACTTTGGAAACCCTGAGATTGAGATTGCCTGGGACAGACAGACTCCTGTCACTGCTAAAGAGTGGCAGTCGCAGCTCTGTGACTGAGGACCAGACTCAGCCTTCATTTCCTCAAATGTAAAATGGAGTTCTTGCTGCCCTCCTTCTGTGGTGATGGTGAGGCCGACATACTGCAAATGACTCTTTTGTCCCTCCTTCCCTTTGCCTCACAAGCTGTGTGGCTCACAAGCTGCTCTTCTCTGAGCTTCAAGGCTGCTACGTGGTCCAGCAAGCTGTGGGTCAAGTGAGAGACACAGGTGACGAAATGTCACCATCAGCGCTCTGGCCTTGTCACCTCCTGCCTCCTGTTCCTTGCCACAGCTTTAATCCCAGAACTCAGGAGGCAGACAGGTGGATCTCCAAAGCCACCTCTACTCTAGGACCCAGGGACAGCCAAGTTGCTTCCTACTTCATGCTGCCCACTGCGCTGCGTAGGCCAGGTCTGAGGGTGAATTTGAGAGAAATAGAGGACAGAGATATCTCTACCAGCCAGAGAGCCTGTGGCTTCTGCCTCCAACTCTGGGTGGGGGCTTCGGTGATCAGGGTGTGGAACTGGAACAGAGTCTGGGCCTGGGTGAGATAACCTGGGATCCCCGATAAGCTGTCTACACTATCGGCGTAGGAGCCTAGCACCTGCTTATCAGGCCTTCAGGGGCCAGAGCAGGACCTGGGGCCACTTTCCCCTCACAAGTCTGTCTTCCCTGATGGCTGCTTTTCCACTTCTCTGCCTCCCTAGCTCCCCACAGGGACCTGGAATGGAATCCCTAATCCCTCTCCCTTTCTGGAAGTCATATACTAATGGGAATGCTTGGGGTAGGAAAACACCATGTGAGCCTCCATTCTAACAGCTTCTGCCCCAGACTGGGGGTTTCCTGTCCTCCCTGGGGCTGCTGTGAGCCAGTCTAGGCCTCTCCTTGACATCTAGCACTGATCCCTGCCGCAGCAGCCTTCCACTCTTTACTCTTATTTGGATTTTTTTTTTCAGAAGTCTTTAGACTAAGCTCAGCATTTTGGTGCAGGGTTTGTTACTCTAGCACCTGGGAGGTGGAGGAAGGAGGTATCCTCAGCTCCATAGCCAGTTTGAAACCAGAGCAGGGTGTGTGTGTGTGTGTGTGTGTGTGTGTGTGTGTGTGTGAAAGCTAAGCCCATGTTCCCAGCACTAAGAACGCTGAAGCAGGTTGATGCCACAAGTTCAAGGTCCAAGGGAATCCCTAGCTATCTCTAGACTACCTATGGAGGCATAACAAGACCCTATTGAAAAAAAAAACAATAACAACAATGCAAAACTTAAGTCCTTGGATTACGTGCTGCAGGATAGCTGAGTGATAGAGCGTGTGAGCATGTTCAGAACTACCTATTGCACCAAAAATAAAACAAGCACGGTGGACTATGCCTGCTATCCTGGCACTTGGGAGGGGGAGGCGGGAGGAGCAGGAGTTCTAGGCCAGCCTAGGCTATGTGAGACTGCCTCAGCAAAACAAGAAAATTCAGAAGCAATAAACCAACAGAGTGAGTGAAATCAAGGACGGTCAAATCTGGGGCTGCAAGGTCTCAGCAGTTGAGAGCATGTGCTGCAGAGGACTGCAGTTCGGTTGCTAGCAACTGTGACACTCCAGGGGAACCTGGTACCTCTGGTTTTTTGAGCACCTGTACCCACAAATGCACTTAACTATATATAGGCATGCTCACATGTACATAATTTAAAAACATTTTAAGAATCTAAAAGCAGCCGGATGGTGGTGGCGCACGTCTTTAATCCCAGCCCTTGAGAGGCAGAGGCAAAGGCAGGCAGATTTCTGAGTTTGAGGCCAGCCTGGTCTACAGAGTGAGCTCCAGGACAGCAAGGGCTACAAAGAAAAACCCTGTCTTGAAAAACCAAACCAAACAAACAAACAAAAAAACAATCTACAAGCAAACAAAAGCCTTAATCATATCTACAAGAACATTTCCAAAGTTCTTGCAGAAGTTGGAGCAGGTTTTGGTGGTATATGGCGGTAATCTAGAATTAACCCTGGAAGCTGAGGCAGGAGGATAGGCTTGCTTGAAATCTATCTGAAAAACAAACCAATCAACAAAAAACCAAGTCATGAAACTCAAGTCCTAGCTAGGCAGTGGTAGCACACGCCTGAAATCCCAGCACTCTGGGAAGCAGAGGCAAGCAGATTTCTGAGTTCAAGGCCAGCCTGGTCTACAGAGTGAGTTCCAGGACAGCCAGGGCTATACAGAGAAAACATGTCTTGAAAAAAACAAAAATCCAAAAAAAAAAAGAAAGAAAGAAAGAAAGAAAAAAAGAAAGAAAGAAAGAAAGAAAGAAAGAAAGAAAGAAAGAAAGAAAGAAAGAAACTCAAGTCTTTGTTTATGTAAGATGGAAAACTGTGGCCTATGGAGGGGTGAAAATCATCTCAACCCTCAGCGTTCCTGCCACCGAGTGACAGGAAACATATGGCCCTAAGAGAGCAGGAGGATAGATACCTACAGACACCCAGGACAGCACACAGGCCTGCAGAACACACGAGTGTGCACATGTATACATACTGCTCACATGTGCAGACACAACTAAGATGCAGCTGCTTCCTTCCCGCTACAAAGGCATTGCTGGGAGAGTGACGTCATGTCTCTTCTTGACTGTCTTAAGTATGTGAAGCTAGCATTCTGGGAGGGCTTTCATTTCATTTTGTGTTTTGAGATGACATTGCAGCCCAGGCTGGCCTCAGACTCATGCCATTTCTCCTACTGCAGCTCCTCCAGTGCTGGGATTGCAGGTATGAGCCACCATACCTGGCCTTGTTTTTATCTGATTTTATTGTTGCTGTAATTAAGATAGTATTTCACCCTGTGCCCAGGCTGTCCTCAAACTTGTGATAAGTCTTTAGCCTTGGCCTCTGAGTATGTGGGACTAGAGGTGTGAGCTACCACATCTGGCTTTCCTGTTGTGTGTGTGTGTGTGTGTGTGTGTGTGTGGTGTGTGTGTTTGTGTGTTTGGTTTTTTGAGTCAGGGTTTCTCTGTATAGTCCTAGCTGTCCTGGAACTCACTCTGTAGAACAGGCTGGCCTCAAACTCAGAAATCTGCCTGCCTCTGCCTCCCAAGTGCTGGGATTACAGGCGTGCGCCACCACTGCCTGGCCCTGTTGTGTTTTAGATACAAGGAATTAAAAGTAAAGCTTAGTATCAATCTAGGAGCTAGTGTGTATGAAAAGAAAAACCTGAGGGCCTGTGAGGCTAAGCCCTAGTGTGAAAACAGAAATTTTAAAAATGGAGGGTAAAGGATTTGGCCTGTGACATGGCCCAGAAGCCACGTGCGGGAGCTCACAAACATAACTGAGCTCCAGGGATCTGCCCCTTTTTAGGAGCCTACAAACATATGGCACACATAGAAACACACACACACACACACACACACACACACACACTTAAAAAGAAAACTCTTAAGAAGCTGGAAAACTTCCCTAATCCCAAACTTTTCATGTGCTTGGTAAATAACAAAAGGGAACCTGCCTGTCTACCCCACCTGAGGGCCATCTTCACTACTCTGTGACACTTTCAACCCTCCCCTCGGGCACATCCCTGGTGTAGAGGCTTTAGTTCTTTCCTCTTGTCTTCAGCACCTGTTGCAGTCACATGACCTCTGGGTATTCACAACTATTCTCTGAATGGCCTCAAGTTGGGTTCACTTCTGTGGTTTGGGAATCGGTCAGAGAATGCCTTACAGGGAACAGATGCCAACCTGGAGATGGTGCCCCAAGTTGTCTCAGGTCCTCAGCATGTTCCCTCTTGGCTTCTGAAGCAAGTTTGCATGTTGACTGGTATTCCCAGATACTCCTGGAACCCTTCCAGGGAGTGGGGTCTTAGACGTGGCTTTCCTAGAGAGAATCCTGCCTGCTCTCATCAGCCTTCATGACTGAATGCCAACGTTACAGTAGAGAAGCTGAGGCTCAAGGGGTGAGCACCCAGCTGTTCATTACAGTAAACTAAGGACGCAGGGCTCCAGCTCCGCGCTCCAGGATTCTGCACACAAAATTAGTGAGAATTCAGTGGGTCACGTGTGTTTCTATGGGGCCATTCAAATTTTTGAGGCAAGAGAATCAGACCTGAATTTTACCACTTGTCATAATGGGATTGATTGTATGTACACTGCTGCTTAATTCATCTCTCTGTGCCTGTCTCCTTGCCTGTAAGACAAGGATGAGAATTGTCCTCCCCCTTCCCTGGGAAGATTCTGTGGAAGGGTGCATGGAAAAGCCCCTGAAAAATATCCTTCCTGTCTCTCTTTCATTTCTATTTCCTCAGACTCCACCCACCCACCTGACCCCTGCTGCATGGTAGGGAAGCTCTCTACAACTGAACTATATATCCAGACCCTTCTCTTCCCTTCTCCCTTTAAAAAAAACTTTGTGTGTGTGTGTGTGTGTGTGTGTATATGTGTGTGTGTGTGTGTGTGTGTGTGTGTGTGTGTGTATTTTGTTTTGAATAGCCCAGAGTGGTCTCAAGCCAACAAGTGGCTGAAGCTGATCTCTAATTTGGGATTCTCCTGCCTCCATCTTCCAAGTGCCAGGATTACAAGTATGTCCTGCCACTGTGTCCTGTTCTCTCTCTGAATTTTCACCACCTTGCGAGCCGCCATCTTGGCACTTGACATCACAGACTGTCCATGGCTTGAAGTAGAGCTTTCAGCTTACCGGGTCAGGAAGTGCACCTTAGGGTTGTCACGTGCTTCTTGACTACCAGCCAGGACGGATAGAGCCAAATGGGACAGCATGGCTTCGAATCTGCCAGGGTCTGAGGTTTTCTGACACCTGCTAAATGATTCTGGTCCGTGTCTACAATCTTGGAGTTTAGGCTTCTTTGTCAAAAAGTCAAAGTGCACTGAGCAGTGGTTTAATCCCAGCACTTGGGAAGCAGAGGCAGGCAGATTTCTGAGTTTGAAGTCAGCCTGGTCTACAGAGTGAGATCCTGACCAGCCAGGGCTACACAGAGAAACCCTGTATTGAAAAACCAAAAAAAAAAAAAAAAAAAAAAAAAAAAAAAAAAAAAAGTCAAAGTGCCTTCCTTCGAATAATTTTGTGAGGTTCAACGAGGTCATACATGAGGATGCTTCTCACCTACAGCCTGGCTGTGTACAGTGGCGCTCACCAAATGTCAGACTCCTTCCCTCTGACTTTGCAATGAGCTTCCCCTACTCATGTCCAATGAGGCATGTAGCCACGGACCCCTGTGTTCACTCCTATACCTGCAAAGGCATGTGCTGTAGTGCGTGTGCATGCCTCTTGCACACCTGCATAGACAAATGGGGGAAGGATGGACTTCACCACTACCACCTCCTTAGGTTTGTTCATCAGCTCGAGGTCTTGTTCTCGGGACCAGTAGGGACCCCTGTGTCTACTCTCAAGCCATGGCCTCTCTTGTCACAAGTCACAGCACTGAAGGTAGTTATTCAGTATGAAAAATCCCAAGAGCCTGTGAGTCCCTGCTTTTGAAAGCAGATGCTTCCCGCCATCAGCTAGGAGGTTCTTACCACCCTTCTCTCTAGGACAACTTGCCTGCCTCACAGCTGCTATGGAAGAGATAGGCATTGTGGATTATCAGGCCAAAGGAGGCTCCTGATGACAGTTCCCACCCACCCCAGAGGTCAGGATTCCTGCCTCCCTTAACCCTATCTGTGCTTTGCCCTCAGGCCAGGCTGGGTCCTGGGCTCCATACAAGCCCAAGACAGGCACCAGGAAGTGGATACAGCAGCTTGGAGGGGCTCTGTCAGCATATTGAACCCTCTCCTGCCCTTCATAAGTACATGAGAGCCCAGAGTATGCACTGAGAGAGTGTGTCCTGGGGGTTATGGTCCTGCTATCTCCACCCCAGGAGTCCATTGGTCCCATCGCAAGCCCAAATCATCCCTTCTTCCTCAGGAGCATCATTCGGAACTAGGGCTCTGCCTCCTTGTCCACTGTCCTTTCTAGGCTACTTTGGTAGTCTTTGCTGGTTAGTCAATGTTTTTGAACAATCTAGACGGATTGGTCAAGCTAGACCCTGTTGACTGCACAGGCCTAAAAGACCACGAGCTTCCAGTCTAGGGATCCAGGTTCAGGTTCTGGGTGAGGGTGAGCACACACTTTGAGTCTTTGTGTAAGCCTTGTCCCCTCCACGAGCCTCAGGTTCTTTAGTCCACTAAAGAAGGGCAGTAGTTGTCTATTTTCCCAATATTAACTAGAGATTAAAGAAGTAAAACATTTAATTAGAGCCGGGAGTGGTGACACACACCTTTGATCCCAGCACTTGGTGGGACAAAGACAGGTAGATCTGAGTTTGAGGCCAGCCTGGTCCAGAACAGCCAGGGCTACACAGAGAAACCCTGTCTTGAGAACCCCAAAAGACAAACAAACAAACAAACAAACAGTTTTTAGGTTATTTTTTCATAGTTGTTTTAAAAATTAAGTTTTATGAGCTGGGTGTGGTAATGCATACCTTTAATCCCAGTACTTGGGAGGCAGAGCTCTGTGGCAGGCCTGGTCTACATAGCAAGTTCTAGGTCTGCCAGAGTGACAATGATACTCACCTCAAAAACAAAACCAAACCTTGTTTTGAGGGGCTGGAGAGATGGCTCACTGGTTAAGAGCACTGGCTGTTCTTCCAGAGGTCCTGAGTTCAATCCCCAGCAATCATATTGTGGCTCACAACCATCTGTAATGGGATCCAATGTCCTCTTCTGGGGCGTCTGAAGACAGTGACAGCGTAGTCACATACATAAAGCAAATCTTTACAAAGTTGTTTTGAGGTGTGTATGTGCTTGTGTGTGTATATGTGTGTCTGGCACATGCGTGTGGCCATCCACCCATGGAGGGCGGGGAGATACTTGGTGTCTTCCTACTCTTGTCGCTCTCTGCCTTCGTCCCCTGAGCCAGGGTCTCTCACATAATTGGGCGCTAGGCTGGAGACCAGCAAGCCACAGCAATCCCCTTTCTACACCAACCCCCAGTGCTGGGGTTGCAGGTGTGTGTGTGTGTGTGTGTGTGTGTGTGTGTGTGTATGTGTGTGTGTGTGTATGTGTGTATATGTGTATGTGTGTGTATGTGAGTGTATGTGTGTGTGTGTATGTGTGTGTATGTGTGTGTGTATGTGTGTGTGTATGTGAGTGTATGTGTGTGTGTGTATGTGTGTGTATGTGTGTGTGTGGGGGGGTTACTGGCTTTTTAGACGGGTGCTGGGGATTCAAACTCAGCCCTCACTCATGCTCAGCAGACACTCTTACCACCGAGACACCTCCCCAGCCTTTCTTTTTTCTTCTGCTTTTTTGAGTTAGGGTCTCAAGGATGGACTTGAACTTTCTATGTAGCAGAGTATGACCTCGAACTCCTCTGTCTTGATCATCCTTTCTGCAAAGTATGGGGATTATAGCTGTGCACTGCTAAGCTTGGCTGGCAGATTGCTGATTTGTGTACTATTTATTTCTGAGACAGGGTTTCTCTGTGTAGCTCTAGCTGTCCTGGAACTCGCTCTGTAGACCAGGCTGGCCTTGAACTCAGAGATCTACCTGCCTCTGCCTCCTGAGTGCTGGGATTAAAGGTGTGCGCCACCACTATTTGGCTTGTGTTAGCACTGCGCACCTGGCAGTCCTTTTTTTTGTTTTTGTTTTTGTTTTTTTAGATTTGGTTTTTTCGAGACAGGGTTTCTCTGTATAGCCCTGGCTGTCCTGGAACTCATTCTGTAGACCAGGCTGGCCTTGAACTCAGAAATTCACCTGCTTCTGCCTCCCAGAGTGCTGGGATTACAGGTGTGCGCCACCACTGCCCGGCTCAGTCCATTTTTTTTTAATTTTTAAAATTTTAAAAAAATTTTAGCTGGGCAGTACAGTATAGCAGGGCTATACAGAGAAACCCTATCTCAAAAAACCAAAAAAAAATTATTTTCATGTACATCAGTGTTTTGCCTGCATGTATGTCTGTGTAAGGGTGCTGGATCCCCTGGAACTGGAGTTATAGATAGTTGTGAACTGCCATGTGAGTGCTGGACATTGAACCCAGGTCCTCTGGAAGAGCAGCCAAGGCTTTTAACTCAGCTATTTCTCCAGTCCCGGGCAGTTTATTTTTAATTAACATTTTTCCTATTGTTTTTCCAGGCCTGGAACAGAGCTGATATGTGTGTGTATAAGCCAGGCAGGCTTTCCACCACCCAGCACCTTATCTTCCTGATCTTTAAGTAGCGTCTGTTGAAGTACAACCTCCATCCACGTAGTGTATGACTCAGACGTGAATTGTCACAAAATGAACACACCCTCACCGCTGCCCCGGCCAGAGCATTACCATTACAACAGTCCCAGGAGCCTCCTGTGTTCTCTTTCCTCTTCCCCAAAGGTGACCTCTGTCTTGACCTCTGATGCCATAAATTACCTTTGCCTACTTTTTAGACTTTATATTATGGAATGATGAATATGTATTCTCTTTGGCTTCTTTCAGTCAAAATTATATTTGGGAGACTCATTCAAGTTGTTACATGAACCAGTAGTTCATTGCTACATAGTATTCAACTTCAAAAATACATGTTTACTTTTTTTTTTTTTTTTTTTTGGTCTCTTGAGACAGGGTTTTTCTGGGCAGCCCTGTAGCCTTTGTCGTAGACTTATTGTTGTCTTAGAACTCATTCTGTAGACCAGGCTGACCTTGAACTCAGAGCTCCCTTGCCGCTGCAAGTGCTGGGACTAAAGGTATGCACCACCACACAGGTACATGTTTCCATTTTTATGTTTAACATTTTGGGTAGGTTGAGTTTAGGAACTTCTTTCCTTTTTTTTTTTTTTTTTTTTTTTTTTTTGGTTGTTTGGATTTTTTTTTTCCAAGACAGGGTTTCTCTGTATAGCCCTGGCTGTCCTGGAACTCTGTAGACCAGGCTGGCCTCGAACTCAGAGATCTATCTGCCTCTGTTTCCCAAGTGCTGGGATGAAAGGCACACACCACTATCACCCAGCTATATTTAGGCATCCTTAATCACAATAATGGTATGAATATTTTTATACCTACATGTGTGCATATTTCTCTTAGGTGTAGAATAGTTGGATTACAGGACGAACAACACATACACAGAGTCATAGTAGATTCTGGAGAGTCCATCAGTAGGTTTGTAAAGTGATTGTGTGGCCTCTCCACTCCTCTCTGTGTCTCTCTGAGACAGTGTCTCATGTGCTGGCTGCTGGCCTGAACTCCTTATCCTCCTGCTTCTGCCTTCCCCAGAGAGCTCAGAATGTTTGTTCCTCTAAGTAAATCTTCCTGTCTTTCTGTGGTATGGGGGAGTGAACATGGGGTCTTGTGCATGTTAAGCAAAGTATTCTACCATAGAGCTATGGCCCCAATCTCTTCTTCCTGTTTCTGATATGATGTCATGTATCTTAGGCTGGCCTTGCACTCCTGATCTTTCTGCCTCTACTTCCCAAGTGCTGGGATTTGGGCATATGCCACCCCAGCTGGCTGGGTTTCCTCTCTCTCTTTTTAGCTAGGAACTGAACTTTAAGTCTTTTGCATTCTTGGCAAATGCTCTACCACTAAGCTGTCTCTTTAATCTTTCAAATTAAAAGCTTAAACAATGAACAGCTCTTGAATAATCTTAGATGCTGGGTCTGTACCTTGGGAGTTTGGCAGCACAGTTTGGCTTGGGTGTCTCTCATACAGATGCCGCACAGAGCAGGCTGCATCATCAAGAGCCTGGCCAGGTAGCTCACGGCCTATCCTTATGGTCTCTCTACTTAAGACTTTGTGATAGGACAAGGACCTTAAGACAGTGCTACTGCTCACGTGTGGCTTAAAGATAGAGCATTCCAGGCTGGTCTTGGTGGCACATGGTTGTCATTCCTGGAACTGTGGAGGGAGAAAGATCAGTGGTTCAAGGCCAGCCTGTGCAATATGAGCCCAAGGTCATCCTGGACTACTAGAGACCCTGTCTCCAGAAAATAAAACCAAACAAAAGAGTATCCTAGTGAATAAAAGAGAAGTTATGTCACTACATATGACATAGTATCAGAGTGTCTCTGCCATACTCCAGTGACCTCAATATTGAGAGCCACCCGACCGGCTGGACGGGGATGGAGGCATGGACTCTATCTCTAGCTGGAAGGATGTCAAAGCCTCACTGTAAAAAGAACATGTGGGCCAGAGGATATTGTTGCCACTATCTTTGGAAAATGCAATCTGCCGAGTACATTTCCATTTATCTATTGGTCGTTCTGGGTGCCCTGCCTGTCACTTGCTTTTATTTTTTTGTATGTAGGATATATATTAACAGTGAAAAAAAACACTTATCCAAATATGTCTATCGATTGTGTGCATTTGCCTACCGAGTTATTATTTACCTTCTTTATTGGTAAAAAATAATGTGTTTTTTTGGGAAGCTAAGGAGGATTGTTGTTTCTTTTAGGAGTTACATGAAACTGGTTTTTTTTTTTTTGTTTTTTTTTAATTTGTTTTTTTGAGACAGGGTTTCTCTGTATAGCCCTGGCTGTCCTGGAACTCACTCTGTAGACCAGGCTGGCCTAGAACTCAGAAATCCGCCTGCCTCTGCCTCCCAGAGTGCTGGGATTACAGGTGTATGCCACCACTGCCCGGCTTTTTCTTTTTTTTTTTGAAACTTTTTTTTTTTTTAAAGATCAAAACATTATGCTCTTATTTCTAATTTGTGAGTGCTCATTTTTACACCCCCCTTTTTTTCCTGGGCTAGAATGGTTGGGAATTTAATCTAGTGCCTTGACATGCCAGGCAATCACTCTGTTGCTGAACTTTAGCCCTTCCCACCTCCCTTTCTTTCATTTTGAGGCAAGTCTTTCGTTTATTCCAGACTGGCCTCAACTTAACTATGTAGCTGAGAATTGCCCAGAACTACTGATGTTTTTGCCTCTACCTCCCAAGTGCTGGGATAGCAGGCCTGCACCGTTACTAAGGCTGATAAACTGCTGGAGGTTCATGACTGCCCAGGGCACTGTGCATGGCGGGCAAGCTCCTCATCACCTGAACTACATCGCCAGCCCTCCTTCCCTGAAACAGGGTCTCGTGCTGCTCTGTAGCCCATGCTGGCCTTGGACTTGTGTTGACCCTCTTGTGTCTCCTCAGGCTTCTGATTTCAGGTACATTCCACTGCATTAGTGTAGATAGGATGCAGGCTGTGAGATAAAGGTATAATAATTTTGGGGTGTCTTTGCCTCATTTTTACAAACTTTTTTAGTATGAGTGTTTTGCTTGCACGAATGTCTGTGTACCACATGCATGCCTAATGCCCATGGATGTGGGAAGACATCCGATTCTCTAGTGCTAGAGTTATAGATGTTTTCAAGCCCTTATGTAGGTAAATGTAACCCAGTACTGTGCAAGAACAAATGCTTTTAACCCCGAGCCATTCCCCCTGCCCTGCGTCCTTTGGGTTTCTTTTCACGACTGTAGTTACTTTGGGGGTCTAATATGTCAATTTATTTCATTCTTGTTTTTAGATAGAGTCTAACTCTGTATCTTTGTCCGGCTTTGAACTTGTAAAAGTCTTCTTGGCTCTACCTTGAGTCCTGAGATCACAGGCTCAACTGTCGTTTTAGACCAGTTTTCATATAGCTCAGGCTGGCTACATAGCTGGTTATGACCTTTAGCTCCCAATCCTCCTGCCTTTACTTCTTGAGTGCTATTATAGACCCGTGCTCCCAAGCCCATTTTAGTATTTTAGGCAGGATCTCATTGTATAGCCTTGGCTGGCCTGAACTTGCTATGTAGACCAGGCTAGCTTTGAACTAAGATCCATATGCAGTTGTGTCTGTGGACAGGTAGAGGACAATTTTATGGAGTCAGTTTTCTCCCTTCACCTACGCAGGTCCCTGGAATTGGAACCCTTGTCAGTTTATGAAAGCACTTTTACCACAAACCACCTTACCAGGTCCATGTGCACATGTCATATTGTCTGTGTGTATGTATGTGTGATGTGTGCGCAGGTGCATGCACCCTTTAAGACTCTGCCTTATTCCTTTGAGAGTTCTTTTTTGGCTAGGCTGTCTGCAATCCCTAGCAATCCCATCTCTGCCCTAGTCTACACTGGGTTCCAGGCGTGTGTGGCTACACTCTTTTTAATGTGGGTGCTGGGGATGTGAACTCAGGTCTTATGCAGCAACTGCTCTTACCCACATAATCATCTCCCCAGCTCTGCTCTTGTTTTTACATTAAGAAATCTTGTCAGAAGCCAGGCAGCAGTGGTGCATGCCTGTATTCCCAGCACTTGGGAGGCAGAAGCAGGTGGATTTCTGAGCTCGAGGCCAGCCTGGTCTATAGAATGAGTTCCAGGACATCCAGGGCTGTCTTTTCGAGCTGTCTCGAAAAAGAAAAGAAAAGAAAAAAAAGAAAAGAGAAGCCAAAGAAAGAAAGAAAGAACAAAGGAAAGAAAGAAAAGAAAAGACAAAAGAAAAGTTGCCAGATGTGGTGGTGTATGTCTAAAATCCCAGCATTAGGAATGTAGGAAGAAAATGGAATTCAAGGCCAGATAGATTGCATAGCAAACTTGAGACCAGCCTGGGTTACATGAGACCCTGTCTCAAAGCAAACCCCTCACAAAGTACAAGAATACTGAGGCCTTCAAGATTAAGTTGTTTACCAATAACAGAACTAAAATTTAAGTTAGAATACAGGCAGCCCTATCAGAGTCCATGCCCTTAAGCCTGAAAATTGGGCTGTAGTGCTGAGCAGACCCAGGACCTGGCAGAGGACTTGTCACCCACTTCTGTATCCTCCACTCCCTTGCCTCTGTGCCAAGGTCAGTCTCTACTGAGGGCAAGGCCAGTGTGCTGATGCCTCCCAGTGGCTAGGGTAGGAAAGAGCAACTCTGGTGCTGAAGTGGTTATGTGGTTGGTTCTTGGTCCCTACTTTCTCTCCTCACAGAATATACAATGAAAGGTGTGGGTATAAGAGATCTTTATTTTCACCAGAGGGGGACAGGCAGTGGGGTAGTGCAACATCCAAACCCCAGACCAGACATGCAGCATTCACATGCAGAACAGCTACACAGGCTGGGGCAGGGCCAGGGCGGGGACTGGGCTCACGGGATACCCTTGCACCCCTGCTAGGATACTTGGGTACTGGCCTCTTCTACCACCAGTGGTGCAAAGATATAGAATATTTAGCTGCTTTCCATGGCTAGAAACCCATTATACTGGCCAAGAAGAAAATGGCATCAAGGGAGTGAGGTTCGGCCAGTCTGCAGCACTTGATTCTCTTAGGGTTGGCCCAGCCCTGTCCCCCGGGAGGGCTCCATGCACTAGCAGGAAAAAGGCCTATAAACTTTGTCTCCAACAGAGCTGGACATTGACCTCAGAAAGATTTAGTGGAATCAGACCAAGACCCACCCACCAATCAAGGACAAGCCAATGGAAGGGACGTCCCTGAGCACGAGCAGGGCCTCCTAAGGCAGTAGTAAACTGAGGAAGCTGCTGTAGACAGGAGGCCTTGCTTCTGTGCCTCTGTGGTGCAGGGGACAGGTATGACAGCAGGCATGGGCCTCTGTGTGTGAAGGGCATTACTCTAGGACCAACAGGCCATGGACACTCAGGCCTCAAAGGGCAAGAGTGTATGGTTGTGGGCTTCCCGCAATAGCGTTTAGTGCTCAGAGATTCAGACCAGGAGAGAGGAGAGTGGGTGTCCTACCCAAAACCCTCATACCCATGCTGGGCTCTGCCAGGGCCAGGGAGGACAGACAGACACATGTAGAACTTGAAGGCACCAGGATTCTAAGGAGCAGCAGCAGGGCCACTCCTCACAGACAGACAGTGATTATCATAAACAACTTCAACTTCAGTTAAAGTAGATGATGTGTGTGAAGTTGGGAAGGAAGGGGAGAAAAACAGATAGGCAGAGGAAGAGGCACATATGGCAGATGAGGAGACAGGCTGGATGAATGAATGTGGCAGTTAATACGAGGGCATGAAAGAGAGGAAGAAAAGGCAGACAGGAGAGAAAGGAAGATAGCCAGAGATGGCCTCAACACGCAGCAGCACTTCTGGTCCCTATAAAACAAGGCACCAGAGTCAGAAATGATCTTGCTGTCTCTGTGACGTTGAAACAGGCGCTGGAAGGGCAGGCAGCTGCGGAGGCCATGAGTGTGCAGGAGCCTCATGCCTGGGCACCAGTAGCATTCTTGATCAGGGGTATCTGCAAGGATGACAGATGGTGAGAAGCTGCCTGGAGCCACCAGCCTCTCCCGTCTAGGCTGTCTAGGGTTTACCACCACCACCACCACCACCACCACCACCACCACCACCACCACCACCGCTAGGAAGGCTCGTACCTTTGAGAGGTCCACACCGGTGAGGGCATGCACAGAGGCAGGCAGTTCTGCTAGCAGCCGGTTCACTTCTGATGTCACCTTGCTGTTGTCCCCACTGAGAACCACAATCTCATCAACTTTAGTCAGGGGCGCGGAGATCTTGGCAGCAATCTAGGAGGCGGGTGTTTGGAGGGTTTAGTGAGTAACTCTGCTCACCCGTCCATCCCACTTCTCCTCTACTCCATGTCCACACGCCCTAAGCAACACAGGCAGCAACGAATGGCTGCAGGCAGCCTGGGTCTGCAGGAGGCATCCTGCCTCCCTCGAGCTGAGTGTGGCGGTTATCCACTGGGCCCAGGAGATCCTGGCACTTGCCATTGGTCAAGCAAGAAGATTATGACTCCAAGTGCCAGCCTGGGTGGGAAAGAACCTCACCTGGGGCAGGGCTTCCAGCACCAACGCCATCTTGGCTGCATCTCCATACTTCTGGTAGGCCTCAGCCTTAAGCTTCATCCGCTCAGCCTCTGCCTTGCCCATCGCCTCTATGACCGCTGCCTCTGCCTCCCCGATTTTGCGAATCTTCTCAGCTTCTGCTTGTGCCAAGAGGACTTGTTTCACCCTGAGGGAGCCCAGGACACGTAGATCAGTTAAGAGATGCTGGGGCCTTGAAATCTTATCTGGAGCTCAGCACACTGTTCTGATGGCTGTTGGGGTGGGAGACATTTGATGCTCTGTCCTGCTAGCTCTTGTGGAACACAAGCCACTAGCTCCCAACTCCAAGGAGGAGGGGTTGAACCACAAGGTCCTCTGTGCTATGCACTATCCTAAGGAATCCTGAACTCTTAACTTCCTGAACCTCCCAGACAACATATGTGGGAGTTTATCTGCTTTGCAGAAAGGAACAGACTTGGACAAGGGGATCGCATAGCTTTCAAGCTGTGGTTGGGAAGTGGAGCGCTCCTGTGACAGAGGCCTAACCAGCCTGCCTCCTGGGCCCAGGCTCACTTTTCGCCTTCAGCAATCTGCTGGATGCGGTGGGCCTCCGCCTCAGCAGGGCGGCGCACAGTGGCGATGAGCTCCTTGTCAGTGCGGAGGATCTCCTGCGCCTCCACGGCGATCTGCTTCTTGCGCTGTACTACTTCAATCTCAATCTCTTCCTGCCGGATCTTCTGCTGCTCTCGGGCCCCCTGTAGCTCATATGCCAGCTGGGCCTCAGCTGTCTGTAGCAGGAAGACTGGTAAGTGACAAGGCAGTCAGCACACCCTGAGTCCCAAGCCTGGGGACCTGTGGTTTCTCACCTTGATGTTGACCTCCTCACTGAAGGCTGACTTTTGCAGCTCAAAGGCTCTCTTGGAGTCAGCGATCTTGGTGTCGGCCATGAACTTCACATCTAGCATCTCCTTCTTGCACTCAGCTTCCTGGGGATAGTGAGGGGTAGTGAGGATTAGCTGAGGGACCACAAGCCCATCAACCCTGAGCTCTCTGCCCTCAGGCATGGAAGAGAAATGCAGCATACCCGGATGCCTGCGTCCCGTTCTGCCTCTGCCACTCCAATGTCTGCATCTCTCTGCACCACAGCAGTCTGTGTCTTGCCCAGGGAGCTCAGGTAGTCTACTTTGTCATAAACATCCTATGGAAGGAAGGGGCACGTTTGTCCTAGGGAGCAGTCCTAAGTACAAAAGGTGTCCTGTCCAGGGGCCCGTCTCCCAGGTGCACACAGGGTTGGCCTCCCTCCTACACTTTACCTTGATGGTGAAGCTGAGGATCTCGATGCCCATGCGGCCAACATCAGGGGCTGCCACTTCCCGCACCAGCTTGGCAAACTGGTCTCGGTCCTGATAAATCTGCTCCACAGTTAGAGTCCCTGAGGAGAGAAGGATCATGAGCCAGTCTCCAGAGGCCTAGCCAGCTGAGAGAGGGAGGAAGCATCCAAGAGCAAGCCTGGTGCACGCAAGGGTCACGCAGTCTGAGCTGGACTTCCTGGCTTCTTTTCCAAGTTTTAACCCTGAGCTTCCTTGTGCTGACTGAGCAAATATATCTGGAGCAGCACCAGACACCTGCACAGTCGGCCAGGGGCTGCGCCAACGACCTCTGCCTTGAGCCCTCACTTAAAAGAATTCTAAAAAAAAATATTTTTATGTACATTTAAGTTAAATTTCAAATAATTTATTTACTTTTATTTTATGGACATTGATGTTTTGTCTGCATCAGGTAGTTTATGTCTGTGTGGGGGTGTCGGATTCCCTGGAACTGGAGTTACAGTCAGCTGTGAGCTGCCATGTGGGTGCTGGGAACTGATTCAGGTCCCCTAGAGGAGCAGCCAAGTGCTCTTAACCACTGACCCACCTCTCCAGCTCCTAAAAGTTTCATTAGTATTAGTTTTTGTATGTTTGTATGTATAGGTGCACACGTGCGAGTACAGGCACCTAGAAGGGCAAGAGGTCAACGCTGAGTGCCACCCCTTAGGCACGGTCTTCCTTGTTTTTTTGAGAAAGGTTCTCATAAAGTCACTATAAAGGAACTGGGTTTTTGTTTGTTTGTTTGTTTTGTTTCTCTTTTTTTTTTTTAGAAAATGTTTTTCCATGTAGCTCCAGTTGTCCTGGAACTTGCTTTGTCAACCAAGCTGACCTCAGATTCACAGAAATCCACCTGCTTCTGCCTCCCGACTGCTGGGATTGAAGGTGTGCACCACCACTCCCAACATGTGCTGGCTCCTTTTAAATTCTTGGATTATGTGGCTGGAGAAATGGTTCAGAGGTTAAGAGCACTGTCTGCTCTTCCAAAGGTCCCGAGTTAATTCCCAGCAACCACATGGGGGTTCATAAGCATCTGTAATGGGAACCAATGCCCTTTTCTGGTGTGCATGAAGGCAGAGCATTTATACACATAAAATACATGTATAAATCAATCTTAAAAATCTTGGGTTCTGAGGCTGGAACTCAGGTCATCTTGCTTGTAGGCAAGCACTTTACCATTGGAACTATTTCCCCAAGCTTACCCACCGCTTTGTTTCCTCCCTCCCTCCCTTCCTTTTTTCTAGCACTGGGGACTAAACCCAGGGCCTTTTGAATGCTAAGCTTTATCACTGAACTATACCTTCAGTCCACCATGAGTTTTGAAATTAAAAACTTAAAAATGTTTTAGCTCAAACCTCGGTGGGATGGGCTCCTGGCCCAGCCATGCACATGTTCCTGGCTCTGGCTCAGAGTCTGGGCAGGGCCTCACCAAGGATAGAGCGTAGATGCCCCTCCAGGGTCTGCAGTACAACGTTCTTAATGTCTTGTACGTTCTTGCCCAGGAACTGTTCACAGGCTACAGCCAGGAGCTCCTTCTCTGTCATGATCTTCACCTGCCGAGGACACAGAGACATCTGAGGCAGCTGGAAGGCAGAGGAGGCCCCAGCCCTGAGATACAGAGGCTGCCAGTCTTGTCTATCTCTAGTCAGATCTGTTGGCCCTAGAGCTGCAAAGGGGCTTCGGAGAGGCCTGGAGGGAGGGCTGCCGGGCAGGGAGTTCCTACACCAAGGATTCTGTCTTCACTGGCCTCTTTCCCAACACTTGGGGCTCATCTCCTCACCCCTCCAGCCCCCCCCCCACTAGCCAGCTTTTCCTGCCTTCCTACAGAGGGGAGACCCCCAGGCTTAGGGGCAGCGAGTATGAAAAGGACACAGACAGGCAAATGGAGTTGCAGAGTAGACGGCAGGAGACAGGATGTAACCAACAGTGTCTTTGCCTCCGAAGGTGTTCTGTCAACTCCCTTGTCAGAGAAAAGAACAGGTAGAGAACCTCACTGCCCTGTGAAGGTGAGGTGGGTTAGGGTGGGACACCCCTCCCAGGCCCCAGCTAGAGAGAGGAGCTGCAGCTTCTGACTCCTAGTATGCTTAGAGGAGGCCAAACTGCCTCTGCTTCATAGAATCTCTTCCTCTGGGCCACCCAGGGAACAAGGGAGACCTGAACCCTGAGGTCTGTTGTGTTCAATGCCTGTAAAAAAGGAGTGTGGGTTAGCGGGATAGGAGCCCTCAACACCGGTTTTGTCTTGAGAGGGCCACTGAGGAGAGAAAGTGTCTGTTAGTTCTGCTGGGTGGCCAAGGCGCCACATGGGCATGTTCCAATGATGATGATCCTGTTGTAGAGGTGACAGGAGTTTTGGAGAGAAACATCCCCTGGCTGGTGTCCTCTCCTCCCCCCAAACCCCAATATGGGGACGAGGCACCTCAATGGACATGCGTGGGGCTGCTGAGTTACTATACCTGGGCGACACCCGTCACAGTTAAAGCTACCCCCTCGGCCGTCTCTACGTCCTCACAGCGGGGCTGCAACGTCATAATCTCTAGGGAAATCCTGCCAAGAAATGCAAAACAGGGGCATGGGTCTGGGGGCCCAGGGCTTGGGGTGTGGAAGAGTCCAGTATCTCACTGCCCTAGCTGGGACAGACCAAAGGTCCAAGTACAGAGGAGTCTTCAGAGGTATGTAGGTGGTCGTGTGTGCAAAGATCATGAGGGAGGACAGGGTAGGACAGGTGGCTCCAGGGGAAGTAGGAAAGGGGGTGGCATATGTGTACATATGTTTTCTGTTCATCATTCTGGCTTAAACCATGAATAAAACAAGAGGTTGTGGTGGTGCTCTGGGGCCCATGGGGACAAGGGAAGCCTAGGCTATAGCAGTGTATGTGTGTCCTACAACAGAAACAGGTACCGGGGCTCCAACTGTCATGGAGGGTGTGCAGGGGCGTTATTCGAGTGTTGCGCAGGGGTCCCTTCTTACTCCCTGGATACTCCTACTCAATACCCCTGGGAGGCTATCTAGAAAGTTCTGCTTACTGGGCAGGCATGCTGAGGGTATGCCCATTGCTAGGTCAATATATAAATAAGCCTACACTTGCCCCTTGCCAGGAAAGCTGTCTGGTCTCTTTCCCTCAGTAGGGGCTATGACTTGAAGGACACTCTTTGATATTGGGCCTAGGCATGTCGCATGAGAAATGCAGGCTGGGGTTATACTAGCATATTGATTCTATAAAGAGCTGTTGTGTACCAACAACCTGACCACTCATTGTTCACCTAAGCTTGAAAGGTACCTAGGCATTGTCAGAGGATTCAGGTATAGTAATGGTATAGAAGGAAATGCGATTGTGGAGGGAAGGCCAGTGGATGGGGAGGCTCTCCTTCCTCACTGGTGGCCTGGGTAAGGAAGGGATGCTGGAGTTGCCTGAGAAGGCTGCAGGGCAATTGGTGTTGAAAAAAAGGAAGGGCAAGGTACTGTCACAGCTGGCGGGGCTTCTGCCATCAGTGCGCTGGCACAGGAAGAGAGGACTCTGGAGATCTGCACAGTACAGAGGACATTCTTGGACCTGCTCAGCAATCCAGCCAGGAACAGACTCACCAGCTATGGATGCATGATACCCACTGGGTGACCTAGCAGAACTGTCAGGATCCTTTGAATGTTCTCTACTTGTAGTCTTAAGGGGCAGTGGCAAGGAACCTGCAGAATCTGCCTGAATCTACCCTGGCACCCAGAGCAGCAGATGAGAGAGGGAAGGAGGGAGGCACACTCTCAGGAAGAGAGTCCATCCAGCTTCTGCCTGCCAGGCCCCGTGGGGCAGGAAGAGAAAGTTAGACATAGAGGAGGAAGCAGGTGAATTATTACCTGTGCAACCCCTGTTACGAATAGCGGGACCCCCTCCGACGTCTCAATATTCTCACAGCGACACAGGATGGTCATAACCTCCAGAGACAGTCTGAGGAGCAGCCAGGGCATAGGGGAAGGTAGGGATAGGAAGGGTGGGGAGGGACACAGTAAACACACACAGTGGTTACCAGATAAGCACTGATGCCAGACATATTGGGGCACGATGTGGTGCTCTCAGTATTTCTACCCACCCAGGCTGGCACAGTCTAAGGCTGTAAGAGAACACAGGTGCCCCCTTGCTGGCCTGAGGCTTTCTAGCCTCTTATCTTTAATCCTCTCCAAGGAGGAGCTGCTGGGCTGGAGGAGAAGTATGCTAGTGTCCAGAGCCAGGGCCAGAGGTCAGGAGGCCTAGGTAGTGGGCATCTAGGATGCAGCAGGGTCATTTTTCCAAGACATTCCTGCCATAATCTGGGGAATTTAGCCTTATAATTACTCTCCTAACACAGGAAAACCTGTTTCCAGAAATCAGGATAAGGTCACCACTCTGAGAATTAAAAAGGCATAGCAAGCAAATACTTTATCATACTTGGGGTATGAACCCTCAGGGTTGGGGTTGATATCACTAAAAAACAATTTAGATGCAGGAACCCCCAAAGAAGGTTTGAGATGTCTGACTGGGAAAGGGGATCAATGAAGGCTGGGAAAGAGGGACGACTTATGCCAGAACAGTCACGGAGGGGGGGGGGACGATTTGGAATTCCAAAGTTGGCCATGGACAGAGAAAAGAGTGCTAGTGAAGAAAACAAACTATGTTGGTGGCGAGGCCTTTAATCCCAGCCCTCAGAAGGCAGGAGGATCTCTGAGTCCGAGGTCAGCATGATCTACAGAGTGAGTTCAAGGACAGCCAGGGCCACACAGAGAAATCCTGTCTCATGATGGTGTGGAGGAACCAACCAACCAACCAACCAACCAACCAACCAACCAAAAACGAAAGCAAGAAAAGACGGTGCCTGTAGGCTGTCACTCATCCCAGCTGTGTGCGTGTGTACAGGGCAGTGGTTAGGCTGAGGCAGGCCATAGATAGTGTGATGGGTTCCTTAAACCCAAGGAAGAGAAAGCAGAGGCTGAGAGTAGTGGGGCAGAAGCAGGTAGGTGGGACAGGAAGGCTGGTGAGGGACAGGCAACACACAACTCTCCAGCCAAGCAAAGCTGCCTTCATCTGACCCCTTAACACTGGCATCCCTGGGCCTAAGAGAACTTTTTACATTTTTATTTTCAGTGCTGGTAATGGAACCCAGGGCCTTGCACATGCTGGACAAATACTAAACCACTTTACCCCAGTTTGACCTGACTCAGACAGGAACCCACAGGAGCTTTCTTCTGGGAAAGGAGAGAAGGGAACAGGAGGAGGGGAAGAAGGGAGGGAAACAGGGAGGAGGGAGGCTGCAGCTCAGATGCCAGAAGTGAAAGAGTTACTGGGAGGGGGGGGTGCTCCCATGAGGGCCTCAGGAATGCTGAGGCTGTTGCAGCAAAGACAAGCAAGAGGATTCTCTGAGCCTCGGGAAGAAGGGCTGACACCAGAGCCGCCGGGTGACACGGGTGACATATATTGTAGCTGTGGAAAGTTCTTCAAAGCGAGGCTGAGTTGGATGTCTGATTTTCTTCTCTGTTTTTAAAGATTTTTAAAATTCATTTTTATGTGTATAAGTGTCTGCCTTCAAGTATGATTGTGTAGCACGTGTGTGTCCCGTTCCTGAGGAGTTGAGAAGAGGACACCAACCCCTGGGGTGGAGTTATAGACAGCTGTGAGCTGCTATGTGGGAACCAAACTTGGGTCTTCTGCAAGAGCAACAAGTGCTCTTTACCACTGCGCCAAACCTCCATCCTCCTCCCCTGCTTTTTGAGATAATTTAGCATAGCCTGCCAATTGAGAACTCTCTGTAGCCCAATTCTACATCGAACTTTAGATCTAGCCTCTTGAATCGCCACTACGCTAGGCTAGGGAAGTAAAGGTGCCAGGGTACGGGGATATCCCATAAATGGGCTAGGGCTAGGGGAAAGCTGCAGGGAAGACTGTTCACCTGGAGGGAGCATGCTGGACCTGAAGTGAGCCTCATTCCTCGAATGAGGTGTAAAGCCCTCAGCTTTCACTCCCTACCTGTCAGGGAGGCACAGCTTTCCTGTTTTGGAGCTCCCTGGGGTCAAGAACTAGGAGTGGGAGACATGAGATGTGGAGAACAGGACATGGGGCTGTTGTCCTACCAATGGCTACCCACACAGCTCCCGTTTCTGGCCAAGCCCAGCTGTACAAGCCTGGTATGTGGGTTCTTTGGAAGCTGTTCCTGTGTCTTCTGGCAGGCTAGGTGATCCAACCAGGGGTGACAAACTGATTATGACATTGTTGGCCTTGGGACACAAGAGTCCCACAGGATCCCTTAGAAAGCTGAAGTGAAAGGAGAGGACAGGAGAGTAGAGGGGGATCCTGGGAATCAGAGATTGTCATGCCTCACATCCCTCAACCTCAACACACCTAGACACTAAAGACCTCAAGCACCAGCAACTGCATGCAGACCAGTGGGATCTGGGTGGAGGGGATTTTTGCTGGAATTTCTACTGCTCCCCCGTTGGGATATCGGCCCTGTATTTCACCATGAGGAAGGGGTGCTGATAGACTGGTAGGTATTAAGGGAGCAGGGGAGGAGGTACCAGGCCCTGCGCTGAGCTCCAGCGGCACCAGCAGGTAGAGCTGGAGGTAGGCACTCTGGGAGCTGAACCGTCTCTGCTTTTATTAGGTTTCAGTCTGGAGACTTTCCATTACTGATTTAGGATTCCAAACTGTCTGGGCAGGCCCCTGCAGGGATTCCTTCCACCCCTAGACCCTGCTCTAACCCACCGTTGCAGATCACTTCTGACTGTATGTCCATTCTGACGCTTGCTCTTGCCAGAACTGTCTCAAGGCTTGTGCAGGAGAGGATGTATGTAGGTTCTGCCTGATGTTCCCACCCTCTGCATACTCCCTTCTCATAGTGTATAAAGACTTTTGTGTGTGCATTTTTTGAGTCAGGGTCTCAAAAAGCCCAGGTTGATCTCAAATTAGCTGAGGCTGGCCTTGAACTCCTGATTCTCCTGCCTTCACTTTCCAAGCTTAGGATTACAAGCATACACCAGAAAGTCTGGTATAATTAAGACGTTTTGTGCCAGGGTCTTTCTGTGTGTGGAGCCATGCAGCTTAGGCTGCTGTTCTACTTACAGCAACCCTCTACCTCAGCCCTCCTGAATGCCGGGACTGTAGACACAAGCCTGGGAAGACTTCCTGAGGAACTGAGCTAGAATACAGAAACGAAGACTCTGCCTGGGTATGACTGTAGTCTTTGGGATAGAAGCAGGACCACTTCTAATTGGAAAGAATACTCAGTCAATGAGGGGCTTGGGGTGGGGGTGGGGTAGAGGAACTTTGTTGGTTGTTTTTTGTCAACCTGACACAAATCTAGACATATCTGGAAATTGAGAAAATGCTTTCCTAGTCTGGTCTATGAGGGAGGGCCCAGCTCTGCATCAGTTCCTGCCCTGATGTCTTCAGTGATGGAGTATGACCTGAAATTTGTAAGCAGAACGACTTCCTGTCCTCTTTAAGTTGCTTTTGGTCATGGTGTTTTATTATTGCCACAATTAAGACAGACCCACAGGACAGACCTTCCTGACGTGTGCTTCCTGTATCCCTGAGCAACCCATTTCTGTTTCTCTTCATGGGGCCCTTCTACCAGCTGGAGGACGGGGTGGGGGATGGGAGATGCTCAGTCTGGCTTGTGGTGAAGGAATGGGTCCACTGGAAATCCCTCTTTCTTGCCCACCAGGATGAAAGATTCCAAAGCCCCAAGACCCTTACCTCTGAGTGTCGGAGATACACCACCAGGCCCAAGCCCAGCCGCCAAACACATACTGTTTGTAGTCAGAACCACAACAGCCCCCTGGGAAGCAAAGGAAGCCACTGTTGGTCAGTTATTCTTGGGGCTATCTGCCCTCCATCCCCTAGTTACAACTTTGCCCCATTTTAACATAATAAAAATTGTGTTTAAATCACATTTGTGTGTGCGTGAATGTGGGCCATAGCCTGCGTGTGGAAGTCAGAGGAAAGTTTGTAGAGGTTGGTTCATTTCTTCCACCATGTAGGCTCTAGGGATCTAACTCAGGCCATCAGGCTTGGTGGCATTTACCTATTCACTGAGTTGGACTGTCTTGGAAATATGAACTTGAAAAAGTCCAGGCTGGCCTTGAACTCTCAATGATCTTCTTGCCTTAGCCCCCTGAAGGATGAGTTACAGATATAGAACATGTCTGGACCAAAAAAAAATATTTAAAAAAGCTGGGCAGTAGTGGCGCGTGCCTTTAATCCCAGCACTCAGGAGGCAGAGGCAGGAGGATTTTTGAGTTCGAGGCCAGCCTGGTCCTGAGTTCCAGAACAGCCAGGGGCTATACAGAGAAACCTTGTCTCAAATAAATAAATAAATAAATAAATAAATGCTGGGCAGTGGTGGTGCACACCTGTAATCCCAGCACTCTGAGAGGCAGAGGCAGGCGAATTTCTGAGTTCAGGGCCAGCCTGGTCTACAGAGTGAGTTCCAGGACAGCCAGGGCTATACAGAGAAACCCTGTCTCGGGGAAAAAAAAAATCCCCCCCCCCAAAAAAAACTATGTCTGGCTTTCTGTTTTTTATTTTGAAACTAGGGGGGGCTGACGAGATGGCTCAGTGGTTAAGAGCACTGGCTGTTCTTCCAAAGGTCCTGAGTTCAAATCCCAGCAACCATATGGTGGCTCACAACCATCCATAATGAGATCTGATGCCCTCTTCTGGTGTGTCTGAAGGAAGATAACTACAATGTATTTACATATAATAAATCTTAAAAAAAAAAAAAAAAAAGAAACTAGGGCTTACTATGTAGCCCAGGCTATCCTAAATCTTCCTGCTTCTGCCTTCACAGTACTGAGGTTATAATATGTGGTTATAGTATGTGTACTACTATAGCCAGTTTAACTCTGGCCTTTACTTGCTCTGAGATTTGACAACAGTTAATGCTGGATGCCAAGTGCTAAGATTACACATAAATGCAAGACAAGTTCTCCCTGACCTCAGGGACTTAGAACCTAGTTTTTATTTTTATTTATGTATGTATTTATTTATTTATTTTGGTTTTGTTGAGACAGGGTTTCTCTGTGTAGCCCTGGCTGTCCTGGAACTCACTCTATAGACCAGGCTGGCCTCGAACTCAGAAATCCGCCTGCCTCTGCCTCTCAGAGTGCTGGGATTACAGGCGTGTGCCACCACCGCCTGGCTTAGAACCTAGTTTTTAAGACAGGCAATTTGCAGCTTGGAATGGTGGTATACACCCTGTTTCAAATGCAAAAACAAAAAGGGAAAAAACCTAAAAGGAACCAGGTTTGATTCCCAGCACCCACATGTCAGCTCATAATCATCAGTGACACCACACCATACACACACACACACACACACACACACACACACACACACACGGTCCACACATATACATGCAGGCAAAACATCCATACATAGAAAATAAAAATTTAAAAATCTCATAGGAGGTGAGACATGGAAGAAGTATATCCTGTGAGGATTCTATCAGGAAGTCCATTCACCACTGTGGGCCAGATGGAGTGGGATGGAGGGGCAGCCCTCCGCGGGGCAGGTGGGGGTCCAGGCAACAGCCTTACTGTGCTTGTCAGATGCATCTCAGTGGGGCTGGTGCTCTACTCCCAAAGCCTAGCGCATTCCGAATCACCTTGCTCCCCTTGTGGGGACAGGCAGGGAAGCAAGGCCTCAAAACCAAGGCCTGCTCGTGGAAGAGAGGAGACGGGAAAGGCTTCAGAAGGAAGTGGTTTCTGAAAATGGGCTGTGGCCATGCTTATTGTGTTCTCTGTTCAGAAATTAAAAAAATCTACTGTAGAAATTCTCATGGTGAACTCCCATCACACATCCAGTTCAGGCCGTGCTAGTAAAGGCCGTAAAGGGAGTTAATTACCATGCAAAGAAATGCAGAGAAAATTATGAATAAGAGGAAACATTTGGAGTTTCATGAAAGCTTTAGGATGTTTGTCTCCCAAGGGCAAGGGTCTAGGTAGTTTTTTTGTAACTGGGTTATATTGTCTCTGAGAACCTGCCTAATTAGCACCACAACTATCACCAATAACTAAAACAGAACAGAAACAGAGGTCGCTTTGCTCAAGGAGGAAGATACTGAGGTAAGGAAAACAGAGTGGGTGTTCCTCCCAGTATCCTACAAGGCACATGGCCAATACAAATGTGTAACTTCTGGTGCAGGGTTTTTGTTATTGGTTTTTCGAGACAGGGTTTCTCTGTATAGCCCTGACAGTCCTGGAACTCACTCTGTAGACTAGGTTGGTCTCGATCTCAGAAATCTGCAAGTCTCTACCTTCCAAGTGCTGGGATTAAAAGCATGCGTGACCACTGCCTGGCTGGGTTTTTTGTTTTTGTTTGTTTGGGTTTTGTTTGTTTTTTGTTTTGGATTTGGTTTTTTTGAGACAGGGTTTCTCTGTATAGCCCTGGCTGTCCTGGAACTCACTCTCTAGACCAGGCTGGCCTCGAAAATCCGCCTGCCTCTGCCTCCCAGAGTGCTGGGATTACAGGTGTGCGCCACCACCACCCGGCTATTTGTTTGTTTGCTTTGTTTTTTTGTTTTTAAAGACAAAGTCCCATTATGACAGCCCTGGCTGGCCTGGAACTCAGAGACTGCCTACCTCTATCTACCAAGTTCTAGGATTAAAAAGCAATGGTTGGTCTTTTCTCAGGTTTTTTTTTTTTTTTTTTTTTTTTGCTATAGGATTGAACCTGGAGTTCTGCATGCCAGTTAAGCACTCTGGGAGTGCCTCAGTTTCTGCACAGAGGGAAGTACATCTATGGTACACATAATGGGAAACACTAGCCACATGTTGTTGAGTATTTTAAACATGGCTTATATGAATTTTTCTTTTCAATGTCAGAAAAAAATCCCAGGACCTTGCACATGAGCTATATATCTCCCTACTTATACATGTGTGTGTGTGTGTGTTTGTGTGCTTGTCTGTGTGTACAGCACTACACCTAGTTTGTGCAGTGCTGGGGTTCAAACCTAGGGCTTGTGCATGCCAGACAAGCATTCTCAGCACCAGCCCAAGAGTTTGGTTTGTGTACTGGCTGGTTTTGTATGTCAACTTGACACAAGCTGGAGTTATCAGAGTAAGGAGCTTCAGGTAAGGAAATGCCTCCATGAGATCCAGCTGTAAGGCATTTTCTCAATTAGTGATCAAAGGTGGGAGGGCCCCTTATGGGTAGTGCCATCCCTGGGCTGGTAGTCTTGGGTTCTATAAGCAAGCAAGCTGAGGGCTGGAGAGATGGCTAAGTAGTTAAGAGCACTGGCTGCTCTTCCAAAGGTCCGGAGTTCAATTCCCAGCAACCACATGGTGGCTCACAACCATCTGTAATGGGATCGGATGCCCTCTTCTGGTGTGACTGAAGACAGCAACAGTGTACTCATAAATAAAATTTAAAAAAAAGAAACAAAGGCAAGCCGAGCAAGCCAGCAAGTCACACCCCTCCACGGCCTCGCATCAGCTCCTGCTTCCGGACCTGCTGGAGTTCCACTGAGTTCCAGGCCTGACTTCCTTTAGTGATGAACAGCAACATGGAAGTATAGATGGAATAAACCCTTTCCTCCCTAACTTGCTTCTTCTTTTTTTTAAAGATTTATTTATTTATTATATGTAACTACACTGTTGCTGTCTTCAGACACTCCAGAAGAGGGCATCAGATCTTGTTACAGATGGTTGTGAGCCACCATGTGGTTGCTGGGATTTGAACTCAGGACCTTCAGAAGAGCAGTCAGTGCTCTTAACCGCTGAGCCATCTCTCGAGCCCCCAACTTGCTTCTTGGTCATGATATTTGTGCAGGAATAGAAACCCTGACTAAGACAGTCTGGCTTGGTTTTAGGTAGGGTTTTACTATACAGACCTGTTCAGCCTGTAACTTGTGTAGACAAGGCTGGCCTCAACACAGAGACCTGCCTTCTGAGCACTGAGATTAAAGGTGTGCACCATCATACCCAGTTTTCTTTCCCCAAAGATTTATTCTCATTTATGTGTATTGTGCATGTGAGGGCAGGCACAGAGACCAGAGGAGAGTGTCAGGCCCTTGATAGCTGGAGTGACAGGCAGTTGTGAGCTGCTTTATATGGGTGCTGGGAACTAAACTCTGGTTCCCTTTAGGAGCAAAAAGTGCTCCTAACCACAGAACCATCATCTTTCCATCCCCACCAACTGCTTTTTTTTTTTTTTTTTTTTTTTTTTTTTTTGAGATAGGGTTTCACTCTTCAGCTCAGTCTGGCCTTGACCTCATAGCCAGCACTAACTCTGTTTTTCTGGAGTGGAAAGGCCTATCCATGGAGCTGGTTTCCAAGTAAGGACTCAGGAGCGTCTCTGCCCTGGGAGGTGTTGTAAGAGAGGCCTCTGAGGACAGACAGTTACTCTGAAACCCAAACCATCTTGGGATTAAATTAAATTGGAACACACCCAAAAATCACAACTCCTGTATCTTCTGTTTCTGGTCAGGGTTGGTGCATGGCCGCCTTTGACCAAGCTCTAGGGGACTTCTCAGATACACCGTGGGAATGGGTAGTTCCCCTGGGGGACCAAATGGGACAGGCTGGTGGATGTGTGTCCTTTACCTTTCACTCAGTCTCTGACCTTGGGAACAGCCTGTCACAGTTCACGCTTGGCTGTAGCCGAGGGCAACACGCCAGGTTCCCAGAGGCAGTAACAGGAAGCTGGGGCCTGGCAGGCTGCCCCTACTTCCAGCAGTCTCTTCCTCTGAAAGGGATCTCCCAGTTTTCTGATTAATCTTAGCTGGAGCACCACCACCACTGTGTGTGTGTGTGTGCGCGTGCGCGCGCGCGCGCGTGCGTGCGTGCGTGCGAGAGGTTAACACTGGAACTTTCCTCAACAACTTCACTTTTGTTTTTGTTTTTGAGACTCTCTCACTGACCTGAAGCTCACCATGTTAGCTAGACTGGCAGGCCATCCTCCTCTTAGCAGCCAGTTTTTACATGGATCTAGGGGGCAAGAAATGTATACATTGGGCTATCTTTGCAACCCATTCTGTTTTTGCAACAGAGTTGTACTTTGTAGTTCTAACTGGCCTGGAACTCATGGTGAGCCTACTGTCCCAGTTTCCTCAGTGTTGAGAGTACAGGTATGAAACACCATGCCCAGTTAATGAATACTTTTAATATTCCAGCTGTATCTAAGGATCCAGTATAAAAATGTCCACAATGCATCAACTCAAATACCCGAGGAAAAACTATAAAGGGTGTCACATTTAAGGCGGGATTTTATGGTGTCTAGTTTCACATTGCCCTTTTTGTTATTGATATGTAGCTGAGGATGACTCTGAACTTAATTCTCCTATCTCCACCTCACATGTGTTGGAAATCAAATCCAGGGCTTTGCATTCTAGGCCTACCAACTGCACCATATCTCTGGCATTGTACTTCTTTACTAATATAATAAATAATGGAGGCTGGAGAGATGATCCAGTGATCAAGGGCACTTGTTGCTCTTACAGAGGAACTTGGTTCGGTTCCCAGCACCCACACTGTGGTTAATAGTTTCAGAGGATCTGACGCCCTCTTCTGGCTTCCTTGGGTACTACATTCATGTGGCACACAGACATACACAGAGGTAAAACAGACATTAAAAAAAAAAAGATTTGTCTACTTTTAATCGCAGCATTTGGGAGGCAGAGGCAGGTTTATCTCTGAGTTCTAGTAAGAACAGCTAGGTCGGGGGCTGGAGAGATGGCTCAGCGGTTGAGAGCACTGATTGCTCTTCCAAAGGTCCCGAGTTCAACCCCAGCAACCACATGGTGGCTGACAACCATCCATAACAAGATGTGACTCCCTTTTCTGGAGTGTCTGAAGACAGCTACAGTGTACTTACATATAATAAACAAATCTTTTAAAAAAGACATTTATTAAAAAAATAAAAGAACAGCTAGGGCTACACAAAGAAACCCTATCTCAAAAAACCAAACAATTAGTGGTAGATATAATTACTGCTTAATTTCAAAGTAGAAATAAGTACAAATGACTTTTTTCAGGGGCCTGCAGCTGAAGGGTGTTAGGGAAATATATTCCAGTAGTATCTTGGCTTGTGGCTGAAAAATTAATTAAGAAATATTAAGTTTCAAGCTGGTGAAACTCACCCCTGTAATCCCAGCACTTGGGAGGCAGAGGCAGGTGGATTTCTGAGTTCGAGGCCAACCTGGTCTACAGAGTGAGTTCCAGGGCAGCCAGGGCTATACAGAGAAACCCTGTCTCGGAAAAAACAAAAAAGAAAAAAGAAAAAGAAATATTAAGTTTCAGTAATGACTAGTGAAAATAAAACTTTTCCAAATGAAAAGTTTTCCTTTTATTTTTTTCCCCTAAGCAGTTGACATATACCTGTGACCTAGCACTAAGAGGCAGGCGGATCTCTGTGAGTTGGAGGCCAGCCTGGTCTTATATATGAGACCCTGACTCAAACAAAACAAAACAAAACAAAACAAAAACCCCAAACTTGTCGGGCGGTGATGGAACATGCCTATAATCCCAGCACTCTGGGAGGCAGAGGCAGGCGAATTTCTGAGTTCGAGGCCAGCCTGGTCTATAGAGTGAGTTCTAGGACAGCCAGAGTTATACAGAGAAACCCTGTCTCCAAAAAACAAACAAACAAACAAACAGAAAACAAAAACAAAAAACCCAAACTTTCCTTTGTTCTCTCTGTTCCTCTTGTCTCAGTCTACACACGCTGAGGTTAGTGAGGTATTCATCACATGAATATTAGTGCTAAGATTTAACTTTTATGTGTTTAGTCAAGTGCTCTGCCATAGAGTAACACCCTCTGCCTCTTCTTTAAAAACTTTTTAGAAAAACACTTTATTTATTTATTTTTGAGACAGGCCCGGCCCACTTTATTTTTTTGTGCACTGGTGTTTTGCCTTGCATGGATGTCTGTGTGAGGGTGCCAGATCCCCTGGAACTGGTATTACCAGCAGGTGTGAACTGCCATAGAGGTGCTGGGAATTGTACTTGGGTCCTCTGGAAGAGCAGCCAGTACACTCACTCACACACACACACACACTCACTCACTCTGCAGCCAGTAGACTCACACTCACACTCACACACACACTCACTCACTCACTTTCTCTCTCTTTCTTTTCCAAGATAGGGTTTTTCTGTGTAGCCCTGGCTTTCCTGGAACTCTCTCTGTACACCAGGTTGACCTTGAACTCACAGAGATACACCGTTTTCTACCTCCCAAGGGCTGGAATTCAAGGCATGCACCACCACCACTAGGCATTTAAAATGTTTATTTTATTTATGATATGTATGAGTGCATGGCTGCATGTACACCAGCAGGCCAGAAGAGGGCATCAGATTGCTTTTATAAATGGTCGTGGGCCACCATGTGGGTGCCAGGAATTGAACTCAGGACCTCTGGAAGAGCAGACAGTGCTCTTAACCATTGAGCCATCTCTCCAATCCCCTAAAGTTTTTTTTTTATATTTATTTATTTATCATATGTAAGTACACTGTAGCTGTCTTCAGACACCAGAAGAGGATGTCAGACCTCTTTACGTATGGTTGTGAGCCACCATGTGGGTGCTGG
The DNA here is from genome assembly GCF_947179515.1 of Apodemus sylvaticus. NCBI lineage: Eukaryota > Metazoa > Chordata > Mammalia > Rodentia > Muridae > Apodemus > Apodemus sylvaticus. The sequence goes on from NC_067481.1 coordinate 45,700,507, forward strand.
GATTTGAACTCATGACCTTTGGAAGAGCAGTCTGTGCTCTTACCCTCTGAGCCATCTCTCCAGTCCCCCCCCCCCCTTTTTTTTTTTTTGAGACAGGGTTTCTCTGTATAGCCCTGGCTGTCCTGGAACTCACTCTGTAGACCAGGCTGGCTTTGTACTCAGAAATCTGCCTGCCTCTGCCTCCTAAATGCTGGGATTAAAGGCGTGTACTACCACGCCCAGCTGCCTAAAACATTTTTTTAAAGACTTATTTATTTATTATATGAAAGTAAGTACACTGTAGCTGTCTTCAGACACCCCAGAAGAAGGAATCCGATCTCATTACAGATGGTTGTGAGCCACCATGTGGTTGCTGGGATTTGAACTCAGGACCTCCAGAAGAGCAGTCAGTGCCCTTAACCGCTGAACCATCTCTCCAGCCCCTGCCTAAAATATTTTTAAGGTGGGAAAATAATTTTGTTTTGTTGAGACAAGGTCTCATGTTGTCCGTCTACCTTCCAATTCTCTAAGCAGATGAGACTGACGTTGAACTTCTGATTCTCCTGCTCCCTTCCCCCCAACCAAGTGCTGGGAGTAGAGACATGTTCTGGCCTTGTGCGCACCAATGCTCTACCAACTAAACTACATTCCCAGCCCTACATGAAATTTCTGAAAGTAGAAAGAGAATAGTTTTGTGTTACAGAATAGAGGAGAGAGGCCAGACAACAGCAAATGAATTAACAGCCTTCTCTGGAAACAGGGCTGAGTGCCTCTGGACTAACTGCAGGTCCCAGGGACACAGAGACCAGTCAGGGCAGCTGCTCTGCTCTGTTCTCCTGGGAATCTATTCAAGCGAGAAAGCTGCACCCCACACCCTCTCAAATGCCCTGGCGCTATTATGTCAGGCGTTATTTCTTCCTAGCCCTCACATCCCGTGCCCATCGATTCTCAGCACAACTTCCTTTCTCCATCCCTGAGAACAGCTTCCAATCCAGCTCTGCATTGGCTCTGGAAGCAGGAGCAGCCATTCCAGGGCTGCCTCTCACCCCAAAGTTGCCAGACTTTCCACAGGCCAGAACTCAAGCTTTGGTCTCTCAGCCCAGAGTCTGGGCTTCCTGAAACACAACAGGAGAAAGTGCAGTGCAGATTCTGATTTATCTTTGAGATTTTCTTTTTATTTTATGCAGTGTGGGTTTTTGCCTCATGTATGTCTGTGCACCTTATGTGTACAGTGTCCAAGGAAGCCAGAAAAGGGTGTGTGCCTAGGGACTGGACGTAGCTGTTAGCTGTCATGTGGGTGCTGGAAATTGAAGGCGGGTCCTCTGCAAGAGCAGTGAGTGCTCTTAACTGTGCCATTTCTCCAGCCCCAGACTTTATTTATTAAAGAAATATTTTTTGGGGCAGGGCATATATCTATATTTATATCCCTGGCTGTCCTGGAACTCTTAAAAGATCTGTCTGGTCCTGCCTTCCTTGTGCTGGGATTAAAGGCATGTGCAATGACACGGAAAAATATTAATGCTTATTTTGTGTCTGTACATGTGTGGGTAGACCTCTGGCACTAGTTCGTTCTTTTCGTTCTTTTCCTCCAACATAAGTCCTGGGGATTATACTCAGGTCATCAGGCTTGGTGGCAGTCCCCTTTATCTGCTGAACCATCTACTTAGCCCCAGATTCTAATGTCTAAAATCCTCCTATGCCTGAGGAGTGTGGCACACTGACTGACTAGCATGAGTTGAGCCCCCCGGGTGTGGTTCCCAGCTCCATAAGCACGCTCACACAAAGTCAAGCTGGGTGTGGTGATGTAATCTCATCAGTGGGGAGGCAGAGGCAGGAAGACCACTACAAGTTCCAAGCCAACCTTGTTTACATAGTTCCTGAAAGGGGTACAAAGTCAAATCTCTCTTTCAAAACAAACAAGGGTTGTTCAACAGTTAAGAGCACATACTGCTCTCTCAGAGGACCCAAGTTCAGTTCCTAGTGCCTGCATCAAATAGCTCACAACCATCTGTAACTCCCACTCCAGGGAAATTCAACACCTGCGGGGCCTTTTCAGGTACTTGTACTCACCTGTGCATATCCACGGACAGGCGCAGACACATGCACACACATATAACTTAAAAAAATAAAATTAACCTAAAAAGAAAAACCTCAAACAAAAAAACATCCCCCACCCCAACAAAACAAGCTGGAAAGTCTACCCCACCCAAACCATTATGCGGCTCCAAAAGCCATCTTTAGGTATGGGTGAGGAGGGAGGCAAGACCGGGCTTTAGATGCCAAAAGTTAGCCTCTGTGCTTTCCCATCTGATTCCAACCAAGACTTCTGGTCTTCAATGACATGTGGTATTTCTCTCAGTTTAGTAGGGTCCTGGTTAGGAACTATGAGGATGTCTCAGTAAAGGGATCAATACTGAAATCCAAACAATGCTGAAAGCTATGTTTGGGGCCCAGTGGATTTATTACATCTCCCCAAGAATGGCATCTGTAAGCCTTGGCTCGGGGCTTCTACCTCCCCTTTGGCAGCTAGCCTTGTGAATTCTGCATACAGGCTGAAAATCAGTGCTGATGCTGGGAAGAGGTTACAGTTGGGAGCTTGCATGCAACAGGGTCCTTGGTGGCTTGAGCTACCAGTATCCTAGGACATCTCAAATCCACCACCCAAATAAATATCAGCTTTAAGGCTCCCAGCACTACAGTACCCCAGCCCCATCCAGCCAAATCTAGAGCTTGCTGTATTTTGTAATCTAGAGCGGTACAGGCCAGAGCCGGGTTACCCAACTGTAGAGGCCGCACCCGCGCTTGCGGGGAGGGCCATGGCAGTAATTCCTGGCAAGCCCCAGCCTGCTCGGAATTAACGGGTCTGCCTCACCCGGAAAAGAGGGACTCGTGTCTCAGGCCCCTCCCCTGCCAGGCACCTGCCTTCCAGAGCTGCGAGTCCCAGCACTGGAACCCACAAACATTAGAAGCCTCTAAACCCACTGTGGAGCAGAGCAAGGGTCGAGTGCCTGAGGCCGGGCTGTGGGAGGGAGGACTGCTCAACGGGGGCTGGCTCAGGTGCGTCCAAGGGACCCGCACCCCACGCCGGCCCTTTCCCACCCCACCCCTCGCCTTCCCCTCACCTGAGACTACCAGTGCCTCGTTGGGGCCCACCGTGTGGCAATTGCCCATGGTGTCGCCGGCAGGCAAGCAGGCCTTGGGTCCGCAGCGACCTGGAGGGCTGTGGCGGGTCCGCAGCACCGGCCGCGCCCAGCCTGTCCCGCCTCCCCCAGCCCCGCCCGCCTGCGCCCCTCTGCGGCCGGCCGCGGCCCCGCCGGAAGTGTAGCGGCGGAGGGCGGGGCCGGCATGTTGAAAGAGGCGGGAGCCAGCGCATCCGCAGTCAGCTTGCTTTATTCCAGGGGGCTTGGCCCCCGAAGCACCTTTGGGGCACCCCAGTAGTATCATCTTGCTTGATCTGCCCTACAGCAGGTCCCGGGGCGACAGTCTTTTCCTAATTCCGCCTCCTTAAAAATGGGGGTAAATTAACTACATAGCTAGAAAGTTCCAAAGGGCAGGATTCAGTCAGTAATGTTTAACATCTGCAGTGCATCAACCACAAAGTCTCCGGCCCTTTCCCGGGGCAGATCACTACTCAGGGAAGGACCCAGAAATCTGAAAATCACATTCCAGAACAACACAGTATCTGACACATCATCCCTGAATCTGGGGCTACAGTGTGTCTTAGGAAGTAGTATTCATTTCCTTTCACATGGAAAAGGGCTGTTTAGGGCATGAAAAGAGGTTCCGAGGCAAATGTGGCAACCCCTCAGAGCCCAGGCACACAACCGAGACTTTGAGGGATCCCTGTGCTACAAAAGCATTCTATGCTGGGGGTTAGGAAAGTTACGGTGTAGGTTCATCTTTCACCTGAATTCTTCGCTGTGTCAATTTGGATAAGTCTTGTGAGCCCCGATAGCTACGAGAAGGTCCAGAAACTGTGGTTTTCTCAGGGCTGGGGGCACTCAGAGAAGATGGAGCCCTGGGATCCTGAGGTTCCGGCTCTTCATCAGGGTCATCATCATCTCCAGGCCCAAGCCCTGCCAGCTTCTTGGTGGCCTTCCATAGCCGACGAGCAGCCCGGTCATCTCTAGCAGCTGGGGAGACCTCCTCCACATGGCAGTTGGCAAAATATCTCCCGCTGAGGGGCTCAATGCCTTCCTGCAGAGCGCAGTACAGGGGTGTCTGGGCACCCCCTTGAGGTGCCCGGAGCACCAGCCAAGCCAGTGGGCGCAAAATAGGACACAGCCATCCCGGAAGGTGCCGCAGGAAGAGCTCCGAGTTCACAGGTCCTGCAGGCAGGAAGAAAGAGGATTTGTGGAGGAAGGCGGGGGGGGGGGGGGGGGGGGAGGGGAGGAGATAGGGGGGTGAGTGGGGGGGGGCGCCCAGCCACCAGGCAGAGAGAAAAACAGCTAGGAGCAGAAGGTAGACCCTGTTTCCAGGGAAAGCATTTACTTCCAGGCAAACTATCTACCAGGTATTCAGGGGCCCCCGCAAGGTGATTTAACCCATTTCCCACAGAAAGCCTTCCTACCAACCTAAGGGCCTGTACCTTCCCATCTCCCAGGCTTGTGTGCTCTTTGTTCTTTGTTGTTCAAACTCTATCATTTCCCCCTCCCCTTTTTTGGTGCTGGTGACTTGAACCCAGGGCTGTGTACATACTGGCTGGTACCCTATCAACTGAGCTATATCCCTCCCTGGTCCTTTCTTTCTTTTTTCTTTTTTTTGTTTTTGTTTTGTTTTTGTTGTTGTTGTTTTGTTTTGTTTTGTTTCCGAGATAGGGTTTCTCTGTGTAGCCCTGGCTGTCCTGGAACTCACTCTGTAGACCAGGGTGACCTCGAACTCAGAGATCCGTCTGCCTCTGCCTCCCAAGTGCAGGGATTACAGGCATGTGCCACCACCGCCCGGCTTGGTCCTTTCTTTTTGAGAAAAAGTCTCACTCCTTTATAAGCCCAGTCAGTCTGACCTCGAACTCACAGCAATATTCCTGCCTCAGCTTCCCACTGGGGTTACCAGCATAAGCCCCACAGTGCCTAATTTATACCAGCTTTCTTCTTCTTCTTCTTCTTTTTTTTTTCTTTTTTTTTCCGAGACAGGGTTTCTCTGTGTAGCCCTGGCTGTCCTGGAACTCACTCTGTAGACCAGGCTGGCCTACAGAAATCCACCTGCCTCTGCCTCCCAAGTGCTGGGATTAAAGGCATGTGCCACCACCGCCCGGCAAAGATTTATTTATTTATTATATGTAAGTACACTGTAGCTGTCTTCAGACACTCCAGAAGAGGGTGTCAGATCTCATTACAGATGGTTGTGAGCCACCATGCGGTTGCTGGGATTTGAACTCAGGACCTCTGGAAGAGCAGTCAGTGCTCTTAACCGCTGAGCCATCTCTCCAGCCCAGCCAGCTTTTCATCTATCTTGAGTCCCATTCCTTTGTTTAGCCATCATTTTTAAGAACCTACAGTATATCAGTCACAGTTTTTTAACAGTAGGGATCTGTAATTGTAACAAGAGCTTACTAAAGGTAAGTAGCATTATTGTCACTGTGATTACAGAGAAGCCCCAAGCAATGGTTTTCTAAGATGTTAGGGGATGATCTAGGCAGGCCCTGCCTACTGTAGCCTATGGTCTGAGGACAGATGATTCACCAGCTTGGCCATCTCTCCTCTCCTGCCTCCCTTCTGGGCACACCAGCCATCCTGCAGCACATCAGGACCGACCGGCTGCCTCTGTGCTTGTTATTTGATTTCTGAGCATCAAAGATCCTTTTATCCCTTTCAGATCTGTGTTCAGTTCTAACTAAGTGCCTTCCTTGACAGCCACTGACAAAATAAAATGTTACATCTGAGAACTCTAGGTCCCTGTTTTCCTGTTTATCTTCCTGTTTATGTTATTTTTCTGATTTTATCGCCATTTGTCATAGGATATGAGGGCAAGGTCTCTGGTGTTTGCTTTGTCTTCTTTCAGAAAGACAGGGTCTTAGAGACCAAGGTGACTTTACTACTTTTGTCCCAGCATATAAATCATGCCTACTGCATAGTAGGTACCACAAAGAAAGCGCGCCTTGACTGGATGATACATTACTTACCATCATCACCATCCTAACTTTTTTTTTCAGTGGTGTCAGGGATTAAACCTAATCTCAGCTTGGCATGGTGGCTTATACTGGGAATCTAAGTATGAGGCAAGAAGACTGGGGTGAATTTGAGGCTTGACTGAGCTACACAGAATTCCAGGCCAACCTGGGCTCCAGAAAACCGTCTCAAAACAACCAAACAAACAATAAACAAAACCCAACAATCCACTAGATGGCTCAGTAGTTAAGAGCACTTGCTGCTCTTGTAGAGGACCTCAGTTGGTTCTTTTTTTAAAAAGATTTTATTATCTTTTTAAAAAGATTTTTTATTCATATGAGTACACTGTGGTTGTTTTTGGACATCCCAGAAGAGGGCATTGGATCCCATTACAGATGGTTGTGAGCCACCATGCAGTTGCTGGGTATTGAACTCGGGACCTCTTGAAGAGCAGTCAATGCCCTTAACTGAGCCATCTCTCCAGTCCCTAGGTTGGTTTTAGCACCCACATGGAAGGAAGCTCACAACCATCCGTACCTCCAGTTCTAGGGGATCTGGCCTCTGTGGGCTCCCCCCCCCCCAGTATATATGCATGCAGACAAAACTAACACACACACACACACACACATATGAATAAACTAAGCCAGGAATGGTGTCCCACACCTTTGATCCCAGCACTCTGGAGGCAGAAGCAGGTAAGTCTTTGAGTGTTTGAGGCCAGCTTTGTCTACAAAGTAAACTCCAGGTCAGCTTAGTCTACATAGTGAGATCCTGTCTCAAAACCAAACCAACCAACCAACCAACCAACCTAAACCAACCAACCAGCCTAAACCAACCAACCAACCAACCAACCAACCAACCAACCAACCTAAACCAAAGGAAGGAGGTGAATGGCACAGCTCAGGGCTTGCTGTACTAGGACAAGTGTTCCACCGCTCAGCTGCAGCCCCAGCCCTCTTAGCATCACCAGGGCCTTGTTTTATCCCCTAGCCAGTGGTCAGCATCCAAGCATGCAGGTGGGAAAGGAAGAAAACACACGAGGAGAAAGTCTGTTCCCAAGACCAGCAAGGAACAGGTTTCGCTTTGACCAAGTTTCTATTCTGTGACTCAAAGGAGCCTGGGGGGAGGGAGGCACACACTAAGGTACAAAGATGCCAGAGCAGTCAGAGTCATGCCTCACCTGGGTGGGCAGCATAGCAGGTAACACCAGTGCCCTCAAGCTGGGTGGCAAGCTCCCGGGCAAACAGCACGTTGGCTAGTTTGCTGTCAGCATATGCCCGAAGCTCCTGCTGCCAGCCTACCACTGGGCAGTCCAGACGTGTGAAGTCGAGACGACCACGTCGGTGGGCAGCAGATGACACTATTACCACACGGCTGGGGGCACACGACCTCAGGCGGGGTAGCAACAAGTGTGTCAGCAGAAAAGGGCCAACATGGTTCACTCGCAACAGCAGGTTAAAGGTTTCCCGAGTCCGGCCACAGGAGCTGATCCCTACGGCAGAAGCTAGGCATGAGGTGCTGTTATAGGTGCCCCATGGGTCTTAGAATCCCCACTTGTGAGATGTGTCTGCTGGAGGGTCTGCCTCTCCAGGTTACCAGCCACCCTCCCACAGGGCCTGCTGCTCCTCACCTGCATTGTGGATGAGGATGTCCAGCCTTGGCTCAGAGCTTAAGAAGGCTGTGGCAAAGGCCTGCACGGAGGCCAGACTGGCCAAGTCCAAGGCCATGAAGATGACCTCATTGTTTCCACTTTCCTGTGGAGCAGCAAGGGCTAGGATTGTTACAGGCTATCTCCCTTCTCCTCCCTCTTCCCAGGCTTCTGAGAGCCTACCCACTATGACTAAAACCAGCCTCTATGCATCAGCGTGTAATGCATGTGTGAGTTCAAATCTTGACTTTGCCTCTAACTAGAGTGTGACTTCAGACAAGATACTGAATATCTTTGGGCCTCTGTTCTCTTACTGAAAAATGAGAGGGTAACAACAACAACAACAACAATAATACTTTCTACTGGAAAAAAAAAGTTGGGAGGATTAAATCAGATAAAACACATGTATGTCTGGTGTGGTGGCACATTAACTGGTTATCTATCCTAGCTACCCTTCACCAGTTCAAGGCCCGTCTGAGCTAGAGTTAATATACATTAAATACTCAGTCAGCACTGGGAAGGTATTTGCCATTACCGTCCCTTGTCTTTATTATCATTTACCATAAAATCAATTACATAAAATCAATGTCTACCTGTGGTAGACAACATCTTGCTATGTAGCCCAGACTGCCTTGGAACTCATGATCTTCCTTCCTCAGCCTCTTCAGGGCTGGAATTACAGAGGTTTTTTCTTTTTCTTTTCTTTCTTTTTCTTTTTCTTTTCTTTTTTCTTTTGTTTTTTTTGAGATAGGGTCTTAGGATGTAGCCCAAGCTGGTCTTAAACTCACAGAAATCTACCTGCCTCTGCCTCTCAAGTGCTAGGAGTAAAGGTATGTGAGCCTCTTACTCCTGTCCTCTGCAGTCTAGACTCGGCACAGTTCTAAGTAATTCATTAGAAAAAGCCATCGGGATGGTCCAGAGCCGGCTGAAGTGTCTTCTCTGCTCAGCTGTCTTCAACTCGATGGTATCTGTAAGGGCCTCCAGAAGCCGGCTGTGGCTCAGAACCACTTCAGGACAATCCTCTAGTTCCTTGCCCCGTGTCTCTCCAATAAGACTCTCTAGTTACAGGGCGTTCGCACCTGCTGTTCTGAGTCTCTTCAATAGCCTAACCCTTCCTTCTCTGTCGCCTTTGCCAAGGATGGCCTTGACCACACCTGACTTCATTAACTCTTTCCGATTCTTAAAGCTCTCAAGATTAGAGACCACAGCAGTCCCTGCATTCTCCTTCGTGTTTAAGGGATAGTGAAGCTCTCCTTTCAGATCTCGATTCCTCCCGTCGCTCTGCTCTGCTCTCCGCGTCCCGGGCTCACCCGCGTCCCGCGTTCCCTTCTGGCCTCACCTGGCGGAGGTCGAAGGCGGCCGCCTCCCCGCGCTCCCGGCTGCGGCAGGCCAGCACCACGCGCGCTCCCCGGCGCGCCAGCTCCAGCGCTGTCATCTTCCCGATGCCGCTATTGGCTCCTGCGGGCGGCGGGTGGGAGCCAGCTCAGCCGGTCGGGCCGCGGCCACCCGCCCGGCCTCCCCGCCGCCCGCTCGCGCGCACTCACCAGTGACCACGACCGTGCGGCCCCGCAGGCTGCCGATGCCGCCGCACGGTGGGGCCTTCACCAGGTTGTAGTAGACAAGCACGTAGGCGCCCAGCAGCAGCCCGGCGCCCAGCAGCAGCATCTCCATGCCGGCAGTGCTCCCGGTTCCCGCCCGGGCCTCGTCGCTCCCGCCTCGGCCTTGCGAGGGCGGCGGCAGGCTGGGCAGGGGTGTGCGCGCACGCGTGGCCCCTGCGAGCGCCCCCTAGGTGTGCGCCTGCGTGCCCTGGCGGCGTGCCTAGGCGAAACACCTCGGAGTCCTGGGAGCGCCCTCTAGGCTTGTGAACTCCCGGGAACGCGCTCGGGTATGTACGGGAAACATCTGCGTGAGGGACTGGTGGGTGTGTGCATGCCCAAGGCCCAGGGATCTCCGCTCAGGGTTTGGGTGTACTTCTGGATTCTGGGCGGGCGCCGGCGTGAGAGCACTGCGTAGGTGTCTGTCCCCATTGCGGGAGTCCTCCAGGCTGTGCATGCATCTGTAGTCTCCACCAACGCGTGTGACTGAATGAACATCTCTGTTTACTCTAGGTGTGAGTATGTAGCAGTCTCTCAGTCTGGAGTCCTGTGTACATGAATGGGCTCATGTGTTTGGAGTCGGGTCCTGTATGTCTTCCCCTCAATGAAGCAACTCTTTAATTTCTCTTCATTATCCAGCCCTTCCGCTCGGCTTCTAGAACCTTTCGTGTTACAGGCCAGAGACATGAGGCTTCTCATGATGGTGCTGACAGGATTGTCAGGATTCAATAATTCTATGGCCCCACCCCTTTCCCTGTCGATTTTTGAGGTGGTTTCCCTAGGCCCTAACTTGGCCAACCTCAAAACTGCCCCAAAACAGTGGGTATTACATGGCTGCTACTCCATCTCCTCTGCCTTCAAAAAGGAAAAAAGCAGTAAAGTGTTCGGAGGTAATTTGTTTCTGGAACGGTTCGCAGGTAGCAAGACTAGGTAGGTAGACACTTCCATTACTTGGGAAACAGCGACTGAGGGTAAGATGGGCAGGGATATCTAGGGATGTGGGTGTAGGCATTGCTGGCAAGACCTTTCCTAGGACTTAACTGATGTTTGACAATTATGACATGCCTAGCAGTGTGAATAACCAGGTAGCTTTTAGGAATTTAAGAAGTCCTTGAAGAGGTGGAAGCAGCCTGGCAGGGACAAGAGTACAGTTATATTTGGGAGCCAGGGTCAGATTTCTGAGACCAGAGGAAACTCCTTATTTAATACTGCACGTGTGTTCTTAGAGAACAATTACAGACGCTGTGGATGTAAAACTCACCTTCTAACTCTATCAATAGACTCGAATACATGAATGGGTACCAGTTAGCAATAGTGCCAGAACTAGGGGACTGTTCTCAGGAAGAACTTCCTGAATAAACCATCTCCAGGAAGAAAGCAGGGAGTTCGGCTTTGAGGATGGCCTGAAAATTAGAATTAGAGTAATGCAGCAGGGTTGATGAGCACAGGCTGGAGCAGTGGTCCTTAACCTGTGGGTCACGTCCTTACCAAGAGTCATCCACCCCTTCACAAGAGCTGCACCTCAGATAGCAGACATTTACAATTTGTGACAGTAGCAAAATTAAAGTTATGAAGTAGTAATGAAATACTTTTAGGGCAGGTGGTTACCACACATGACAGACTGTATAAAAGGGTCACAGCATCAGGACTGTTGAGATCCACTGGTCTAGACTAGATTTTACTGTATTAGGGCAGCCTTCAAAAGGCAAGCCCTCCTGTCCAGTCCCTCACCACGCTTTGCCCTCCTGTCCAGTCCCCTCAGCAAGCTTAGGCTCATTTCTCTAACATCTGCGTTCTCTACCACAATTCCCTCAGAGAATACTTGAAATTGACACATGTTCAAAAGGTGCAAAAAAATGAGATCCAGGACACTTCCCCCCACCCCCTCTAAGCATGATGACAGGTAGGACAGACAGGCAGAAAACATAATTTGAAGTATTTTTGGTTTTTATATACAGAATACAGGAAAGTTTCTGTAAAGTCTAAAACATTACAATTACTATGTACATTGGTACTAGCTGTGGGGAAGAGGAGCTATCTGGGGCAAGGAGGAAGAGAAGTGGTAAGAACAAAAAAGGACACAGAACAGGTTTACGACAAAACGCCTTCGCTACAATAGACAATTTGAGAAAAACACTCTACCACATATACTGTACACAGCTTTTAAAAACATTGAAAAAATGCCATCACTAGATGTATTTACACAAAATCCAAATACACTTTTCCTTATTTGAAATAAAATAGATGGACAGCCAGAAAAAGAATTCATTTCTCATTTGTCCATATACACAGTAGCTACCTGTAGTGCAACTGCTGCAGAAAGGGAAAATTCCTTGTAGGGTGGGAACCATGGAAAGGAGTGGGTAGCGATCTTTATATTAAATAAAACAATGATATTGTATAGATTTTGCTGTATGAAAACTGTATTTTTTCTTTTTAATATAAAACTATTGTCACTGCCACAAAATAGAACAAGTTTCTGATTATTTTACAACAGCGGGCAGGTGGTCGAGGGGGAAGGAGCAGGAGGCGCGGGAAGGGATTATGCTGGAGGAAGTGTCCAGACCAGGGCCTCCCCTCCCTGCCTATGCCGTTCCTCAGCTCGGGTCTGCCGCTTTCCCATGAAATGTTGAGTACAAATATATGTGCAAATGCCCCCTAGAACTTGAGAAAAGAAAAAAAGTCTTAAAAAACAGTCAAAAGGTTTTCTTCATTTCATGCAAAGATTGTAGTTGAGGGTTTCTGGTATAGAAAACACCCGGGCTTGGTTCGTGTACATTTTTGCATTGCAGGAGTCTTGGGTGGGTGTCCAGGCCAATGGCCTAGGGAACGGAGTTGGAGCGCAGCACAGGGCCCTGATGGGGCTTGAGAGAGAGTTTCTCCGCCAAGACCCCATCCTGCAGCAGGTTGGCATCGCCTTTGGGCTGTTTGGTCGCAAACTCAGTGATGCTGAAGACAAACTGCAGGCAGCCCAGCTTGATGTAGCTGCCATGGTGTAGTAAGGCTGTGCCCTCCCAGCCGGCCCCACTGCCCCCGATCAAGCTTGAGCTGCTGGCTTTGCAATTGCAGGGTCTCCGCTGTGGCCCCTGGGCCTGGGAACTCATCATGGCTGCCTCCTCACTTGGCTCTTCATCCTGTTTCTGGTGTCGGCGGCGCCCTGGGAAAAAGGGGCATGGTCATAGGAGGGGAACAGTGAACCGCTGACCTGTCTGGGATGACTGGCAGTACTGGCCCCCTGCATCTCCCCATTCTACACTACATGATCAGGGCTGAGGATGCTCAGATGGGGCTGGAGTCTCAAGTCCCCAGAAGGGTCTGATATATGTGGGTGTTCAGCACTTGATTCCTGGTGGCTTTTCCCAGGCCATCAACAATGAGCTTGGCCAATGGGACTGGCAAGGCAAGGAACTGTAGGTCATTGACAGCATGGTAGAACCAAGGTGACTGGGGCCTTAGCTGTGTGGCCACAGGCCTCTGCTCCAACTTACTGATGACACTCTGTACTTTGGCAACAATACTGCTTGGGGGGGTTGGCGGGGTCTTCTCAGAGAAGTCACATGAATACAGCACATTGTCCACCGTTGTCCCGTGCTCACTGTAGTTTAACAGCTCATAATGTTTGGTATTCTGAAGAGGAGGAGGGGAGATAATGATGTGTAGTTGCTGTGTGAAGCCTTGGGAGAGACTATCAGGCTTGCTGCTCTACCTAGTGAGGTCTCATGCTCTTCCTCAGTTATAGCCTGCCTCTTTCAGAATTCATCAAGGCTCACCCCTGTGAAAGCCTGCCCGAGTGACTCCATCTTCCCCCTCTGCCCCTCAGCACTGACTCCTGTTGATCGGATATTCACTGGCACATGATTATGATGAAACTCAGGGACACACAGAGCTTGGCTTCCCTCAACTGTTTCTGTGAGCAACATCAGTTGTAGCAATAGCCTGCTCCTACAAACAGGTTGCCGTGGTGGAATGCCAAGCCCTTCACACTGAGTCTTCCCTTCCAAGATGGACAGGAAGAAAGAGGGCAGGCCTTTCACCTTTGCCTCTGCCTGAGTGCAAAACCCAGTGCTGGGGAAAGACCTTAGGCTAGGACAGCTCCCTCCCACCCAGCTCTGCCCCTCACCTCATCGTAGAATATGCAGGCATGTTTCCCGGACACGTAGTTACAGTGACCATAGTTTGTAAGGCACACATCCATGTCAGCTCCTGCAAGGTGGCAGGAGTCAAGGAAAAGGCAGAGAACAGACTGTAAGGTGTATGTGTTGGGGAGGTGAAAGAGAGGGAGTTAGCTTCTGGGTACTTGCTAGTAGAAACTTCAAGGTAGCTCAGAGACTCTTATTTTTTCCTTTATAGTAATGGGGTATAGCTTTGAACTCTTGATCTTCCTGCCTCCATTCCATAAGTCCTGAGATTATAGATACATGCTGGAAAGTTCAGCAGTTCCTTTTGTTGTTCTAAAGCTAATCTGTGTTAGAATACATGGCTGCCTTCCAGACAGAGCAGTACGTTACTGATGAGAATGGTATACCCATGTGAACATAATAGTGTAGGAGGGCTCTTTAAAGGGCAATTTCTAGGGGTGATCTGAGGTATGGTGGGAAATGCCCGTAGTTGTAGTACTTGAAAGGCTGAGGCAAGAGGACAGACATGAGTGCAAAGCCACCCTGGACTACAGAGGAGACCCTATCTTAAATCATCTTGATGACCAAAAATAAACAAACAAATAAAGGAGGGTCATATGTGAGCCTATTACACCCCGAGAATAAGGAAGTGTCCTCTTCTAAGTCCTTCCTTACAGTGTTTCAGACGCTACTGAGAGGCAGTTAAAGGGCCTGACCAAGGAAGCACCCACTGGATTGTCTGGGTTCTCAGTCTCTCTTGCCTGGACACCCACTGGTTAGACCCATCAACCTCTGAAAGGGTTTCTCTGAGTATCCATCTTTAGGCTGAAGATCCAGTGCCCCTCCCAGACTCCTGGCTGGCTCACCTGTCCCGATGTAGAGGGTTCGATAGCACATGTTCACAGCTCCTCCCAACCCTAAGAGGGGGTAGAACACAGCTCGGGCCTGTACCTCCTTTCTTTGCACTACAAGACAAACACAGGGATAGGATCATTCAGAAACCCAGAACCTGTGACCCAAACACAAACCGACAAAACCTGGAACTATGGTTGGTGGCCTTGAAAAAAAAAATCCCACTGGGTGACTAATGCTCAAACTCACACCTGACCCAGAGCTGCTTCAGGGCAATGCTTTACCCCACCCATAGCATTTCCAATACAGGTTAGGAGGGATCTTCATTGAAGATGGTTACAGAATTTGAGAATATTAGTACTTTAAGTTCCTGAGCTCCTGATTATCTTAACAAGGATATTCCAACTGGTAATAAAAAAGAAAACATGGGAAAACATAAGGCATAGGTCAGTATTTCTTAAGCTTTAATGAGCACTTCAACTGCCTATGGATTCTGTCAGTTATAGTTTAGTTATACAGTACTTATCCAGTAAGTCAATGGATTTGATTCCTAGAACTACCGCCACCCACATCCAAAAACTGATTTTTGTTGTAGTGAAAGGATCTAGAATTTGTAAATTTGAATTTCCTGCATTTGAGTTCACACACACTTGTTAGAGTTCATATATATTTGTGTTCACTATACACAAACAGCTATCGGTGTTGTTCCTCATATTCTATTTTTTTGAGGCCTAGAATTCAAGAAGTAGATAAGGCGGGACAGCTAGCAAATCCCAGGGATCCATCTATCTCCACTTGCTCAGTTCTGGGATTGTAAGCATGTACCACCATACCTAGCTTTTATTATGTGGGTTCTGGGATAGAACTCAGGCTTCTTTGCCAATTGAGTGATCCCCCTAGTTCTGGAATTTCGATTTCTATTAAGCTCTTGAGGTTCTGATATTGCTGGTATGATACAGTTCCTGGAGCATCAGAGGATCTGACAGTCCGAGCTTAGAGATAATCAAGTAGAGTTAACATTGGAGTCACAATTTCCTACTGTTTTTCTATTTCTCACCTTGAACCTTGGGAAAACCTTACAGTTCAAATATTAAAATGTAATTGAACAGAAAATACACAACATATACCCAAAGTATTGGTAGCTGCTTTGCTATGAATCAAAGTGAACTTGTGTGAAAGAAAGTTATGGCAAACTCCCCAAGTCTGATCAAAAACTTGTTTATCTTGTTTGTGCTGAGAATAAAATTCACGGTGCTTTATTAAACCCAAAGGTACAGAGAGTTTGAGCTACTGAAAGCAGAGATTCTCCATGGAGCAAGGTGGTCATTCACACACATCAGACAGGAGAGCTGATGGTGTGGTGGCAGGGATGTGCACCCGCACCTTCTGTGTGGTGCCCTCCAGAAGCGAGCGGATGTGTCCCAACACTGCCCGGTGAAGCTTGGACCCGGGAAGGGAAAAGCTGATGTATTCTCTGCAAGGCCAGAAACTTGATCAGCTTCTCATCCAACATATTTATCTCGATTTCTATCAACCAAAGAAAAAGATCAAAAGAACTGAGAGAAATGGAATGTGGAAGCAGATAAGGGCGACAGGGCAAATCCAGCAAGTGACTTTTGTTCAAACAATATAAAGTCCAAAGTGGAACAAAGATCTGGAAATGGGTATTTCACATGCTATTTGCAATGAGAAGGGCCCAAAGCAGTGGCTTCTTGTAGTAAGGTAGGCTAATTTTAAGTAAAGAAAGGCAGAAGCAATAATCCCAAGTTGCCTGTGGGGAAGAGTCTAGATGTCTGATACAGACTGACCCTTTCCACCCACTCTCTGTGCAGAGAAATCCATCCCTATTCTCTTTAACTGTTCCACAGATGGAAACAAGTCTCCCGGTTCTGTTTTGCTGCCCAAACCAAGGGATCTGCCTAATGTGATTCTGTTCTTCCCCACTGGTTCAGCTTGGCTGTGTTCTCCTTTTCTTCATCTTTGATTATATTGTGTAAACCCAGAAGGCAAGAGACAAGAGATATAGTGCCTTCTTTCCTATTCTTCTGCCCACATGGATATGAGTATCCCTATCTCCTTATCCCTCTTCAAAAGGAGCTGAACGTTACTGGGACATCACTCACCTCCATTGACATCCATAAATGCTCGAAGTGAGTTGGTGAGGTCCACCATGGCAGTAGAGTTGGCTGGGAAAGAGGGTACGGTTAAAGCGCTTCCTATGGATAACGTGCCGGGGCTGACCTTGCCATCTGGGGACGGAGCAGGAAGACTGTTACTTACGTCGCCTGAGGGAAACCCACCGGTCCAATCCCCCATTGTTGAGACAGTTCTGGATTTCGGACCCAAGGTGATGTTCCCTTCTTGATTCTCAACCCACAGGCTCTGGAACTCCTAGAGCTAAAAACGTGTGGTGAGGAAGGGTAGATGGAATAATAACACCCGGGCACGCAGGATTTCCAGAGCACTGAGAACTGTTGCAATTTACTATTCTGGAGCAAGTGCTGAGTTGCTTTATGCTTTGGTTCATGACCACCTACCTCTCTGCTACTTCTATTCTTACAGAAGCAGCACCTGCAATTCCTATCTGCTGAAGCACAACTGAGAGTTTGCAAAATTTACTCACACTAGCATTACAGAGTTGGAATTAGGACCAGGGGCTCCCATGAAAAGAAATCACAGGCACCTGGTTCTGACTGGGAGGATGGCGTCAATTCATGTGAGAGAACACAGGTGACAGCAGCGTATGAAACCCGATTCAGATGCTGGGATCAGCAAGCACAAGGTCCAAATGCTGCCTGGGACAGCTGAGAGAACAAGTCTATACTGGGCCACGTACTGACCTACAGGATTCTCTTTAGGGACATGGTCAAGGGCAAGCTTCTGGCCCAGACCAACCCCTGCAGGCATCCCACCTTATAACTCTATGAAAGGCAATGCTGCTGTCACTGCTTCTTGAACATGAACATTCCTCCAATGAGCTGGCTCTGAGAATCTGCATCAGATGTAGACTTAGTCTCGTATGTGAATGTATACACTGAGCCTCAGGCTGACCCAAGTGGTTCCAGAAAGCATTGTGCCTTCTGAGATGATGGAACAGACAGGCAGAAGACTAGGTCCAGAAGGCGAGAAGAGGGGCCAGTGACCCAACTGCAGTACCGCCACTGACCTGGCAGGTCACCCTAAGGAAGTGACTTAGTGAAAACAGCCCCAACTTATGGCTGGCATAAACTATTACAGCTTTCCTTTTGCCATAGAAATACAGGGAAGATGATCACTGACACAGAGATTAAAGGCCTCAAGTATTTACTTGAACTCTTATGTCTGTGCTATAAACCAGGATTATTCCAGATAATACCGGAATACTGAAACTCACCTGATGATGGCGCTGGTGAGCAGAATCGTTGGTTGGCGCCTGTGGCCAAGATACTGTCTCCTGCAGCTTGGGGGGGAGTGAGCACCCGGGTGGCATTTGGGGGTGAGCCCAGAGGCCTCGATTCTGCCGACGAAGGTCCTATCTGTGATTGGACAGTCTTTCTATGCAAAGTGCTGGTGTTCTCGGTGCTGGCACAAGAGCTGGGAATGGAAGGGGGCAGGCTTGGGACAGGCACCAAACTCCTCTGGGGACAAGAGCTGGGGCCAGTGGCATTTTCTGTCTTCACAATGATGCCGACGGTGTGGTTCTGAAGCCCCCCAGCCGATGGTGGTGTGAGGGGCCGGGGCCAGCCTTGCCGGTGTGTGAGGCCTGGTAAAGGGGTGTTGGCGCCAGGAAGCCGCCGGGGATCCGTGGAATCAGTGGGGCTGCTGTAGAGGTGTGGGCCATTGGCTTTTACCTCTGTGTTCACTGGCCCATTGGCAGTCCCACAAGGGGCTTTCTTGGACTTTTCCACACAAGAACTGCAGCTGATGTCCTCTAGGGTTGGGGGTTGGTGGGGTGGAGAGCAGCCCAGGGAATTTTGGGTGCTCATTGCTGAGGGGCAGGACAAAGGGTAGTGGGAAGGTAGAGGTGCCTTGTCAGCGGTTTGCAGGGAGGTGGTGATTGAGCTGTCAGTCACAATAACAGGCTTAATATCAGCCTTCTCTGTCTGTTCAGAGTCCCAATGCGAAGGCATCTGCTTAGCAGATAAATGTTTCAATATGCTGCACTGGAGCGCAACAACACTACAGAGCCACTGCAATGGAAGGAGAGGAGAGGAGGTGAGAGGCCTGGGAGATGGTGGTCCATCCTGCCACAGTGGCCAGGGCCACAGCAGAGCTGACAAGCACTGTTTCCAAGGTTCCAACACGAGTGACCAGAAAGGGATCCCACCTTCATTCCCAAGCAAGACTTGGCAGTATAATCTCAGCCAGTGGAGCCTGAGATTTCCTGTGATCAACATTCAGCAAACACCCCACTATCTGTTCTGTGTCTGGCACTATCACCTAACCTCTCCTCATCTCTCACTGCAGTACAGAACTGCCCAGCTTGCAGCAATGGGGGACAGATGAGGAGAGCCTGTTTGACAGAAGTCATCTTCTTGCCTTTGGTACATGAGCTTGGGAGTCTCCAAAGGTCACTCAAGTTTTAGTGGATAGGAGGTAGGGCAGAAGTAGGAATGACAGACACCGAGACTCTGGTGACATGGAAGAGATTAGACTTGGGATCCCAAATCTTTCACTCACCTCTTGCTGCTCTGCTTGGGTGGCTAAGTGCTCAGAGTTCAAAAGGTGCGTTTGTGGTTCCTCAGGGACCCCACTGCAGATCAGCTCCCCGTCCCGAATGGCCGCAGGTGCAATAAGAGGGGGTGGAAACTGGTACTGAGATTTTATAGCATCAGGAACCTGGTCAGGATAGGAAAAAAGAGAAGGTGATAATGCCAACATGCCCAGTTGAATGTGACCTAATGAGATACTATTTTGATTGAAGTACTGGTGCCCAAGGGACCATCTCCCTGCGACCCACCACAACCAAATGGGTTCAGTATGCTGCAATTGTTTGGGATGCCCTGTGATGCCAGCAGACATCTTACCCTGAAAAGGTACAGAAACAGAAACAATAGCTAGGGACTTCATTGTTCTTCATTAAGATCTAAGGCCTTGCAAAATTGTACAACTACAGCATGCTGTCTTCCATTTTTGTCCTGGAAACAAAACTAACACTGGACTGGGCTTTCAGGGTGGTCCAGGCTGAATTGTAATTGAGAAATAAGTTAAATGAGGTCACATTCATGGCAGAAAAATTTAGCATGATGCCTGACAAATGAGTACTGAGTCAATGCTGGTGTTCATCACCTGCTCCTTCATGACTCGTAAGACAATTGAAGGCTTTTTTGTTGAACAAAGGAAAAAAAAGAGAGACTCTGACTTACATTATGCAAGAATGAAAGAGACACATGAAATAACCACTCATAAATTCCACCAACACTTATTGAGTGCCTTATGTCTGGCCCTGTTCCAAATCCTAGAGGTCCAGAGGTGAATATAAAACTTAAACCTTGCCCTCAAGAAACTCAGTCTAGTGGGGGAAAACATAGAAAGGTTATTACAATAGAACAAGATGCATCCTAGGGTATAGGCACATTTGAGGTGCTTATTGTTAGAAAGGAAAAATGTGGGGGCTGGAGAGATGGCTCAGCAGTTAAGAGCACTGACTGCTCTTCTAGAGGTTCTGAGTTCAAATCTCAGCAATCACATGGTGGCTCACAACCATCCGTAATGAGATCTGATGCCCTCTTCTGGAGTGTCTGAAGACAGCTACAGTGTACTTACATATAATAAATAAATAACATTTTAAAATAAATAAGTAAATCTTTAAAATGATAATCTCTATATTCTCTAATATTTAAAGATAATTACAAATGAATTTAAAATATTGGTATAATATTCTTCCTCCCTCCCATTACATTCTTCCAAGGCAAGGGCTGTCTTGATTTGATTCCAGCACTGCACACATTTACTCTGTATATATTTATTATGTAAAGAAACACATAATAGATAAATAAATCTAAAAAAAAATAAAAAGAAAGAAAAGAAAGGAAAAACGCAGCAGGGCAGTGGTGCTGCATGCGTTTAATCCTAGCATGAGGCCAGGGGAGTTGGGTGGATCTCTGTGAGTCTAAGGCTAGCCTGGACCATACAATGAATTCCATGACAGCCAGGGCTATCTATGTATAGAGACCCTGTCTCAAAAAACTTAAAACTAACCAGCCATCCAAATGACCTATTTGTGAGAATGGTCAGTAAATATGAGCAAAGGAAAGAAACAAAGTTGAGAATCACCACAGAGTTCTCTGAAGCCAGGAGGATGAAATAGTGAGCTATGGCTGTGCCCTGGGGAACATCACAAAGGTAGGAAGCTAGCAAGCTCTGACACAGTACCAGGCTCTCGGCAGGCTCTCACTGTACTGCTGTGACCAAGCACAAAGGCGACAGTCCAGTGACATGGTGCTCATTTCATGCTCACACTAAGAACAAACCAGTCTTCAGGAAGTTCAGAGCCCTGATTTTTTTCCTCAACAACTAACTATTTAGGGGAAAGTCAAGGAAAGGATTTAATCAAGACCTCCTAATTTGTTCATTTCAGAATCCAGGCTATCCTCCTCCTCCTCTTTTAAAGATTTATTTATGTATTTATGTATGTATTTATTTATTTATTTTACATGAGTACACTGTCGCTGTCTTCCAGACAAACCAGAAGATGGCATCGGATCCCATTACAGATGGTTGTGAGCCACCATGTGGTTGCTGGGAATTGAACTCAGGACTTCTGGAAAGTAGTTAGTGCTCTTAACTACTGAGCCATCTCCCCAGGCCCCGGGCTATCTTCTGAATTTATATGTAAAATGAATAGCAGTTTGAGGCATCCCACCTTATAACTTATTTCTGCAATAAGAAACACTGAGAAAACCATTCTACTGGAGGGTAAATAGTTACCTAGTTAAGAGTTTGCTATACAATTTCCAAGTTACAACCTTTCCTAGTTCTGGATGGATACTCAGTAATGGGTATAGTGAGAATTCTGAAATTTTGGTTTCTTAAACAACATCATCAACAACAACAACCCAGAAATATTATAAAATTATGATTTTGTTTTAATCCCAGGAGTGGGGCTTTAGATTGTCTGCAGCAGCTGACTATGACTTGCCTCGTGCTCTAATGAATTTGCCAGCTGCAGATAATTTCTGCAATTGTGTGACATTCTGAATTCTGGGAACTTTTCAGAGCCCCAATTGGTGAGACTGGAAGTCATGTGGAGGTGGGGTGATTGAGTGGTTTTGGTTTGTTAGTACTTGTGCTCAAAGAAACAAAAGAAAACTAGCTTCAGTGATTTTTCCCTCTCTCACTCCTCTACCCTTTCTTTCCTATCTAGTAATAGAAAATGAAAGCAGGAGGACAAAAGGTGGGAAAAAGAAGAACCCTTAAAGTACCAAGCTTAAAATATGGGCACCACCTAGTGGCCATGTTGAGAACTGCTACTCTCCATCAGCACAATGCATGCATTTCCAAAGAGAAAGAACAAGTTTATATATGGGTATACAGTATATTACGCGTTCTAGATCAACTGAATATGGGGGATGAACAATTTTAGAAATAGCAAATGCTTTTCTTTTCTTTCAGTTTTTTTCAAACAGTTTTCTCTGTGTAGCCCTGGCTGTCTGGGACCTCACTCTGTAGACCAAGCTCCCCTCTTGACTCAAAATCTACCTGCCTCTGCCTTCCCAGTTATAGGACTAATGAAATGTCTCATTTAAAAAAGACATTCATTTCTAAAACAGAAATTAGAGTTACCAAGAATCAATATTACAGATACCACTCAAGAGCAATCTTTGTTCTGGTGGCCAAATCGTAGTCTAATTGAAATCATTTTTAAAAATACTTACTCTAGCACTTGCTTCACAGACAACAAAACAATTCCTAATTTCAATTCAATCTCAAGCAACTCAAGAAAACAAAAACATTAAAAAAATCCAAACAAAGACAACACCCACAAACAGCAATTGTAAAAGAAAACAAACAAGAAAAAAGCAAAAAACAACTAGTGATTCATGATCTAAAATCAAACAGTTGGGTCCATTCGCTGTAGACCACGCTGACCTCCAACTTGTAGAGATTCACCTGCCTCTGCCTCCCAAGTGCTAGGATCAAGGATGTGTGCCACCACCACCCAGCTACAATTGTTTTTCATGAAGAAAATTCTCTCAGTCTCTTTGGACATTGTTGAGAAGTATGAAGTACATAGAAATACTATATCATAACAATTTATAGTTGCTTTAGTGATACATTCTCAGCTGGGTATCATTCTTCATCTCCTACATGGATATCTGTTTGATTAATTACAATGTCACCTCATCAGAGTTCTCAGAAGGGGACCACTTAACAGGGACAGACAATATAAGTGACAGTGAAGTATGCTGGCTGGTTTTAACTTGGTACAAACCAGAATCCTTTGGGAAAATGTCCTTCCAGATCGGCCAGTGGGCGTTCCACCCCCTGGGCCGATAACCTTGAGAGCAGTAACCAACCATGGGTCACACTAACAAGTTGCACCCCCAAGCTGGTGTACCAGCTCTTTATCTTCCGGTTCCTGCCCTCATTTCCCTCAGCAGTAAAGTGTGACCTCAGAGTTGTAAGTGAAACAAAATGCTGCCAGTCCTCCTCAAAAACAAAACAAAACCAAGCTGTTCATGGTGTTTATCACAGCCATAGAAACCCTTAAGACAAAACATTTTATGTGACAAGGGATCACAACTGGGCATGTAATGGCTGAAGGGAACTTATCTTCTGGAAAATTATAGACAGATTTCAAAAGCTCACCTGGAATTTTGCCTTTGTAATTCTGACTACCACCCTCAGATTATTGCTACACGAGATCACATTTATTATTTGCCGACACACCAAAGACATTATCTTAGCGAGCTTCAGTCTCCCATCTGCGATCCTCTGTGCCACAAAAGAAACAAACAGGAGACCACCATCTTTCCTATACTGAAAGGGCTGACTTACCTTCAAGCTTCTTCTTTTGACAGATGGGAGCACACGGCGGTTAGGAGGGTGCTTCTTATGGATTCGGTTCAGGAAATCCACTTTGACGACATGCTGTGAAATGGTGTCCTGGAAGCGATCAAACACCTGGCACCGATTGCTCAGAGTCAGATTCTTCTGGTTCAGCTGGAGACAGAGCAGAGACACCACTCTTGTAAATTTCTAAGGGTGATGCCTCCTCCAGCTAAGCCCCATTCTCTGGGCTTAAAAGCTTAAAAAAAGCAGCTCGGTGGACTGGGCTACCTCTGTCTGGACAGGATGTCAGCAGGGAAA
Organism: Apodemus sylvaticus; assembly: GCF_947179515.1. NCBI lineage: Eukaryota > Metazoa > Chordata > Mammalia > Rodentia > Muridae > Apodemus > Apodemus sylvaticus. Next base: position 45,724,097 of record NC_067481.1, read on the forward strand.
CTCCTGCTTTTGGGAGTTAAGAAAAAGTGAAGTCGCCTGGAAGTGCCTTCTCATTTAGCCTGACCATACTCTAGGTCAGAGCAACCCATCAGGATTATTCCTAGCAGTACAGAAGTTAAAGAAGATGCAGATCTTGGCCCTGCAAAAGGCAAAGAACCAGACACCCTGCCCATCAAGTCAGTCTCTCACAGAAAAAGCTGTCCTACATAGACGTCTTGCTCACACTGAGTCAAAATCCTGTGTGTTCTGCTATATTCCTGTTCTAGGGTACCAGGAAGCATTGCTGAACTTACCTCAGTTATTATGTCTTCCCTTGAAGGGAGAAAGCTCAGGCCTGCTCTTAAAGGTCAAAGGGAGAGGAGGGAGGCATGGAGAACTCACGCTACTTCCCATCTCTGTTACATTTGGCCCCTATACTTTAGTTCAAAAGACAGGGTCTGGATTAAGAAATGGCTCAGGGTCAAGACTTTCTACTCTTCCAGAACACATTGAATGGCTTACGACCATTTATACACAGTTCCAGGGTGTCTGACGCCCTCTACTTCTGTCCCCTCAGCTTACCTACATACACAGAGACAAACATCCACGCACACCAATAAAAATAAATCCTAACTATTTTTAAAAAACTATTACTCTATGTTGGGTATGGCCATGTGAGCTCTCAGCACTTGGGCCTTTGTGAGTTTGAGACCAGCCTGATCTACTAGCTAGCCTGGGCTACAGAATATGACCATCTCAAAAGTGTAATAACTTAAAAAAAATTTATTTATATGTATGTATTTTTTGCCTGCATGCATGTATATAAGGTGCCTACAGACTGGATACCTTGAAACTGGAGTTATAGATGGCAGCCGCGTGGGTGCTGGGAATTGAACATGGATCCTCTGCAACAACTGCTGAGTCAACGCTCTAGTCTTTTTTTTTTTTTTTTTTTTTTTTTTTTGGTTTTTTTCAAGACAGGGTTTCTCTGTATAGCCCTGGCTGTCCTGGAACTCACTCTGTAGACTAGACAGGCCTCGAACTCAGAAATCTGCCTGCCTCTGGCTCCCAGAGTGCTGGGATTACAGGCGTGCGCCACCACCGCCCAGCAACTCTCTAGTCTTGATAAAAATAAATCTTGGAACACAGCTTTAATAGTAGTCCTCTGGAGGCAGAGGCAGGTAGTACTCTACAAGGTAAAGGTCAGCCTGGTCTATAAAACAAGCTCCAGGACATAGGGCTACACAGAAAAACCTTATTCCAAAAAAGCCAAACCAAACCAAACCAAAAGACAAAAGACTTAAGAGAGAACAACCCAGTAAGACTTATTTCTGCAGCTTCCTAGTTAGCAAAAATAAGTGGCCAATGAAATAAGCCAAATTTTCACCTGCTGCTCCTTAGGATGCATATTTGGGTGAACTGTCTATGGCTTTTTATCTTTTTATTTGTTTCAGCAGGAAGCAAATAGGACACAAAGCCCCAGAGAAACTTCTTCCCAGGTCAGTCTCCCTGAATGGTATGGATCTAAGATAGGAAGTGAGTCTTCTGTATGTACAGTGTGTGTGTGTGTGTGTGTGTGTTTCCCACAGTGTTCATGCTAACAGTCACTCCATGGTTAGCACTTTCTCCTTTCTATCCATTGTCTTAGAGATAAAGCCCAGGGCCTCAAAGTGCTCGACCACTGAGCAGCAATGGTTTAATTTGGAAAGACAGTTTTTGTGAGGGAAGTCGACACCTATGACCTTATCCTTATGAGTGACTGGGTAGAAGGACTATCTGTTCTGCAAAGAGTAGACAACAGATCTAGTGTACGAAGCGGTGTCTGAAGAGAGCCACTAAAATGGCTCTGTGCATGAAGGTGCCTTTCAACAACTCACTGAAAACCCAGGATGACTGACACAGGGTGGATACAAAGAACTAATGCAAGAAGGCAACAAACTTAATGGACACTTGGGCCACATGAACTCCTGACAGCCAATCATTTATTTTTTTTAGGGTTGGCTCTAATACTCAGTCTTTACAGTTATAACAGCAATCGTTTAATTCATTGTGGGATAAAAATTACAAACAAGCAAGCAAGTCAAGCCTGCCTGTACAGCTGAACAGGTACCGGGGAAAGGCAAGATGTACAAGTGACATTAAACAGAATTAGGATGGTCTGTGGAACCTAGCACCTGCAAGATTACACTGTGCTCTGGCACCAAGGGGACGATTTTTTTTCTAGGGGATTAGTCCCTGCTCCAGTTGGGCCTGTAGAGAGCTGACTAAACACTAGTGTGCTTACCACCACATGTTCGATGTGATTCGGACACATCCATCTGCCCAGGGGCATGGCAGTGAGCGGGGGCTCGAGGCAGTCCATGTGAAACAGAAGCGGGCAATAGTCACACTGGATGAGGGGGGCCACTCGACAACTCCTGCAGAGGAACGAGATGTGATGGGTGATTTCTGGGGCAAGGTGGAAAAAATTCAAGACCACTCTACTCCAAAAAGATCCTTTCCTCTTCAGTCTTCACAGCTCTGCCCTGTCCGTACTTCCTTCCCTCTAGGGTTCTGTCATACCCAGTCAGTAAGGAAGATGGATTGAAACCAGGTTCATTATTTTATCATCTAAGAAGAATGCATCTTGTGAATGTAAATGTTTATATGGAGTATGGCTAAAGTAGCTGTCAGAGCAAAAATGACCAATGCTTAGTACCCAGCTCTGCTCTCTGATCTTCCTATTCTTTAAGGAATTCTCACTTAAAAATAAATACATAGCTGGGCGGTGGTAGCATACACTTGTAATCCCAGCACGCTTGGAGGCAAAGGCAGGCAGATTTCTGAGTTCAAGGCCAGCCTGGTCTAGAGAGTGAGTTCCAGGACAGCCAGGGCTATACAGAGAAACCCTGTCTCGAAAAAATTAAACAAACAAACAAACAAACAAAAAACATAAATCAAGAAGAGACTGGTGTAAGGGCTGGGTGCTAGAGGCACCTCCCAACAAGCCTGCCTGAGTTTCAAGTTGTCCTCTGATCTGTATACATATATTGTGGCAATTATGTATTGTCCCTCATACAAACAAATGAATAAGAATAATGTATGAGTAGTCTCCCTGGAGTTTTAACTACAGAACAAATGATGGAGGCAAGGAATGTTGTGTGCACCCCTGTGAGCATGCCCCATGGAGGGCTTGTTAGCAAACACCAGTACTCCCAACACTGTACTAGCACCAGAGCTTTACGTTCTGATTCACCACCATTTAGTTCTCCATAGTTTTCCTTGTGAATACTTTTTTTTTGGTTGAGGGGATGGTGGTGAATGTCTCATGTAGTCTCAACTCACTATCTAAGAATGAGTCTACCTGACTCCCCGTTCCTCCTGCACCTACCGCCTGAGCGCTGGGACGTCCTGGGTCATGTGATGCTGAGGACCCAGCTATGCCAGGGAAGCATTCCTCCTCCCAGTCTGCTCCAACCACAGTGCAATTTTCCTGATATACTCAAGTCAACAAACAAGTCCAGTTTCGGGCATTGAAACATCTGGCTCCTATAACTGAGGAGAGCCTATCTGAAGGAAACTAGTGCCCTAGGGCAGCTGTGTAACAAACCAGGTAGGTGCCAATGGTATGGATAGGTACCCATAACACTTTAAAATTTATCTTTAACAATTTGCTAAATACCTCATTAAAAAAAAAAAAGACATGAACCATGTGTATGTGTGTGTGTGTGTATATATGTGTGTGTGTGTGTGTATTGGGAAGGAAGAAAAGCACATGCATGTGCCATGTGTTTATTTAGGGATGGAGTCTTCCATCACATGGGCTGTCTGGATTAAAGTCACATTCAAGGCTTTGCTGCAAGCACCTTAACCTACTGACCATCTCATCAGCCCCTTGCCCTCCAGTTTAATGCTAACTTACTAAGTCTAATGCTAACTTACTGCAATCACCATCAATGTAGGTCAACAGTACTTCTGTATGTACTAGGATCTGTGGCTTTCTTTCTTGTTTTTCTTTTTGAGATGGTCTCATGATGTAGCTTTGGCTAGCCTGAAACTCACTGTGTAGACCAGGCTGGCTCTGAACTAACAGTAATCTGCCTGCCTTTGGGATCAAAGGTGTACGCTGCTAAACCCAGCTTCCTTTTAAAGTTTAGTGTTCAACAGTTTCACAATATATTTTGGTCATGTTCACCTCCCATTACCATCTCAGCCCCCCCCCCCCTCTTTCTCCCAACAAGCCGCCGTGAGTTTCATGTCTTTTATGGATGTGGCACTGAGTTTAATTCTACTTTTTTTTTTTTTTTAATTTATTGAATGTGTTTGTGTGTGCATGTGCCACAACTCCCATGCTTAAGTTAGAAAATAACTTGCCAAAGTTGGTTTTGTTCTTCTGCTCAGGTTGTGATCCATCTCCACCAGTTCTGAGCCCCTGGTCTTAGCCAGGGGTGCTCACATCATCTGGGTGGGGCTTACTTACTGAATATGGACTTTTCAGTGGCAATGCCATTAAATAAAATGGCACTGCCTCCCCACCAACTGAGAATCCCTCAAGGAAGGGTGAAGCCTTGTGAGCCAAGGCTAGCATTGAACTCCCAAAACCACCTCAACCTTCTAAGTGCTGAGGTTATAGGTATGCATTATATACCTGGTTCAGTACTTTGACTCTATAGGTAATTTGTTATTGACATATTCAAGGAAGTGGCCTGTCAACTAGTTCTGTGTGCTTATACCATCAGAATATCAGTTGCCCACATTTAATTAACACACAGGACTTACAAGGGGTGACAGAGAAAAAAAAATACCTGTTACATGTGAAGCAGACTTTGACTGGCAAGGGAACGAGGCCATTATGATCTAACTCATGCTGTGTCCTTTTTACATTCTTCCCTGTGGTTTCCTCCTTTCTTCTTCGTTTGCTAGAACCTAGAAAAGAAGCTGGTGGTGCTGAACTGTCCTTGGCTTCAGAATTCCTTGTTGTAATATGAAAACATTAAGTGAAAGAACAGATCTAAGCAAAAGCATGTGCCATGGTTCAGACAGATTTCTCTCTGAGGACCCTGAGGCTGGTTTCAAATGACACACACAGACACACACACACACAGACACACACACACAGACACACACAGACACACACACACACACACACACAGAAAGGAAAAAAAGGAGACAGATAACAAGGTAACCAGGAACAGAAGTCACCTGCTTTTGTGGCAGAAATATTGATTTCACCAATATAAAATGAGAAATCTTTGACAGTAGAAACACACACACACACACCTTAAGTCACATGGTTAGTTAACAAAGACTAGTCTGTGAAGATAACTAGACAAAAGATAGTAATTTAATTATATTTCTATAGAAATCAGATACCATATGCAACCCTCACTCTATAGTCCTGGCTGATGTGACCAGGCTCAGAACTCAGAAATCTACTTCCCTCTGCCTCCCATGTGCTGGGATTAAAGGTGTGCAGTAACAAGCGTAATTATATGTATCTTTAAAAAAAAAAGCATGTGGGGGTGTACACATACTACACACATGCATAAAGGTCAGAAGATAGCTTTTCTCTACTTCCACTTTTATGGGGTTCCAGGAATCAGACTCATTAGGCTTCCATGGCAAGTGCCTTTATCACATGAACTACTTGCTAGTAGCCCGATAGGCATACCCTCCCACCTACACACCCACCCACCATCCATCCCCTGCCCCACTTCCACATAGCCCTGGCTAGCCTCAATCTCAGAGATCTAATGTCCTATTTTTCCCATGGAGGGATTAAAGGCACACACCACACTTCATTTATATGTATTTTTTAAGCCTGCCAATGTTCTTTTTGCACATGTGTGTGTGTGGGCGGGGGCAGTGGCTATAAAATAGATGTTGTAGATGTCTTCTTTGATTGACTGAGGCAGATACTTCCTCTAGTGCTTCCCATATTAGTTTGTCTAGATAGCTGCAAGCTTCCTCCATTTCAGCCTCCTACAATCTGGGATTACAGGCAGGCTGTTGTGCCCACCTGGCTGATGATATGAGCTCTGAAGATATAAACGCCAGGATTTGCATGGCAAGCACTTTACTCCTGAACCATCTTCCTAGTCCTCTTGTTTTTTAGAGACAGTCTCACTCTGTAGCCCAGCCTAGCTTTGAACTCTTGACAGGTCTGCTTCTGCCTCTTAAGTGCAAGGATACAGGCATGTATGGTAGGAATACAGATGTATGGTAGACACCATGCTTAACCAATCTCATTTTCTCTATGAAGAAAAATTAAGATCTAGAAGCACTATAGTATCAAATAGACTTGATTTTTAAAAGGGACAATTTGATAATAGCTATCAAGCCTCTCACTGCAAACTGTGACCTAGCAATTCCAATATTAAGAATTTACCCTACATATCAGCCCTATAGATCATATCTTAAATGTGCACAATGATGTATTTACAGCTATTTGCTGAAACACGGACCTTTGTAACAAAAATTAGGAGGGCTAGAAAGATAGCTCAAAGGTTTAATGGACTGGCTACTTTTTTCCAAGGACCCAAGTTCAATTCCCAGCACTAACATGGTGATTCACAAACATCTGTAACTCCAGTTCCAGGGACTCTGATACCTTCTTTTGGCTTTCGAAGGCACTAGGCACACACATGGTGCACAAGACATACTTGCAGGCAAAATACCCATACATATAAATAAATGAGAAAATATTAGGATCAATTTAAATGACAATGAAAATTGTTTAAGTCATTTATAGTACATTTATACAATGGATTGTTATGGTGTTATAACAAAAACCTAATGAAATGCTAAATTAATGTTAAAACCAATGGACTGCATCATAAAGATAAAATACCAAATGTCAGAACAGTTTGTTGGTATGTTATTTGAGAATACAAGCATATGTAGATACTTGCTCATACACACTCTCTCTCAAGACACACAGTTAGTGGTTATCTGCAAAGGGCAAGAGATGCTGGGGACCTTGTACATGGTAGGGAGATGCTCTATCACCCAACTACATCCTTAAACTTTGTTTCATTTATTTATTTAAGACCTAAAAAAATGTAATTATGTGCAAATATGTATGATTGTGGGTTTATGCATGTGAGTGTAGGTGCCTGCATAGGCTAGGAGTCGGATACCAAAAGCTGGATCTAAAAACAGCTGTGAGCTGCCTGATATGGGTGTTAGGAATGGAATTCAGGTCCTCTGGAAGTCCAGGAACAACCCTTAACTGCTGAGCCATTTCTCTAGCCCATATTTAATTTTTTTTTAATATTTATTTATTTATTATTATATGTAAGTACACTGTAGCTGTCTTCAGCCGCCATTAGAGGGTGTCAGATCTCTTTACGGATGGTTGTGAGCCATCATGTGGATGCTGGGATTTTTGAACTCATGACCTTTGGAAGAGCAGTTGGTGCTCTTACCAGCTGAGCCATCTCTCCAGCCCCCATATTTAATTTTTTTATTTATTCTTTTATACATATGAGTTCTTACCAGTAAGTACACATGTGTACCATGTGCATGTCTAGAGCCTATAAAGGCCAGAAGATGGCATCAGATCCCTTGAAACTGGAGTTACTAATAGTTGTGAATCACTATGCAAAGGCCGGGAACCAAACCTCAGTCCTCTCTCTGCAGAGCAGCCAGTGCTCTTAAGGACTAAGCCACCTTTTCAAGCCCTCCTATGTTTTTGAGACAAAGACTCAATATGCAGCTCAGGCTGGCCTCAAATGTAGGATCCTCTCACCTTATCCTCACAAGTGCTAAGGTTAGTGGGATGTGATATTTTGTATAAATTTTAAAAAGAAAAAAAAAGATGCAGGGGAATAATAAGATACAAGACTCAGAAAACAGTAAGTACTATAACAACTACAACCTTTGATGCTTTCTCTAGGCAAAACCAGGAACAGGAACAAAAAAACTGGCTATAGGCAGTAGTAATCCCTTGGGAAGCCAGGGTAAGAGAGGGGTATGATGATGTCGTTGCTAACCTGGTAGTGCAGTGGTACAAGTCAGTTCATTGGGCAACTGAAATTGGGTAGGGTTCCGCTCCATGGCAGCAGCAATCAGCAGCTCAAAAGGCCGCCGCAGCTGGGGCTGCACATAGTCCGGCTCTGCTGCTACTGGCTCCTCGTCCACGTCAATGATGTCCTCATCAACGTCATTATGCTCAGAGGTGGGAGTCTCTGTGCTGGCATTGGATGTGGGGGTGCCAGGCCGGCTGGCTCTCCTTTCCAGGATCCGGGCATGGGCAATGGCCTTGAGCTCAGTTTTGCTAGCTGGTCTGTCCAACAAGTCAGTGTCGCTGCTGGGGGATGTCGTCCGTTTGCTAGACTTGTCCACCAGTCCATTGACGTGGCCCAGCTCCTTTTTCTGCTCCCGTTTCTGTGCAAATGAATAGGTGGGCCATCGTGAAAAGAACAAAATAGAGATGGGTATACAATGTTATGCTAGATCACTTATGAAAATTATAAAGTCCCTTACACATGACAGTTATTAAAATTGAAATTTTGTGTGTATTGGTGATTTCCCTTGTACCGTGTGTGTGCCTAATAACCACAAATGCCAGAAGAGGGCCTCAGATCCCCTGAAACTGGAGCTGTAACCAGTTGTAAGCTGCCATTTGGGTGCTGGGAATCGAATCCAGGTCTTCTGGCAGAACCTGGCCAGTGCTCCTAACTGCTGAGCCATCTCTCCAGCTATAACTGAACTAAAATGAGAAAACATGGCAGCAATGAAATCACCAAAAATAGTGTGGTATGTTTGAAAAAGGACTGCAATTCATCATATAATACTTAACATTTCTATAAATATTAAAGCACAGGGCAAGCAGCTCAAAACTAAACACAGTAAGAACAAATTTAGTGAGATTAAGGTCACAGTATCATAATGCAAATTAAGGCCACTGTCTCTTGCTTAGATCATCATGATACTGAAAGGTTTAGAAAACAGCTCAAAATGAAGAAAGTCTGCAAAGGTTGAACAGGCTGGAGCTCACTTCTCAGAGGGGCTGGCATGGAAGGGTGCCACGTGGAGAGAAGCAACAAAGAGGCATGGCAGCCATGGACGATAGCTTTACCTTAACTAAAAACTCTAAAAGTGAGTTAGTTCTTCAGTGTGTTGAGTAGGACTGGATAACTGACAATACATTTTCCCCCAAGACAATAAAATCAAGCAGGTGAATACCCAGTTAGTGTGGCCCTGGGCAATTCAGAAACTTCTCCATCAGTGAAAACACTAAAATCTTTCTCCTCTTAGGGATATGGTGGCAATAAAGAGGACTGCATACACAAGAGGCATTGACTGATCATCAGTTCACGAAGCCCAAAGGATGTGTATTTCAATCTGTTTCATTGTTAAATATTAGGGGCCAAAGGGGTGTGGTGGTGTTGTTGCTGATAGTGGAAAAGGCAGATTTGGAACCATTAGGCAGGGAAATGTGAAATGTGAAATGTGAAAATGAGCTATAGCAGCATCGCAGGAGAAGCGACCTATGCTAGAAAAACGCATATACCAAGCTACACTATTTCCAAAGAACTTGAGAGCTTTAGAGTGAGATAAAATTTGGTTCCAGTCTCAGCTCTGTCCATTTCATTAAGTTTTTGGGAAAATATACTGTATTTTGTAGTTCAGTTTCTTCCTCTCCATAATTAAGATCTACTACCAGCATTCTTAGCTGCATGGATTAAGTGGAGTAACAGTAGAACACCTGACGGGCACCAGTAAGTTTTCACCTTTCTTCCTTGGCTGATCCCAACCCTTTAGAGTCTAGCTTCTTTGCACAGTCAGTTAGGTTACTTTATGGAGACTCATAGGAAAGAGTTTTGAAGGCTAGGTAGCCTGACATATAGCCTGGGTTTTGGACCTCAGGTGAAATCAAACTACATACAGCTCTGGTTAGTGGTTAACTTGGCTTTGGCTTGTTTTCTAATGGGAAACTGTACATACAATGGAAACTAATGCCTGCTTGTTCACCTTCTTTTTAAAGGTTGAAAACAGTTATATATACAAGCCACAAACTCTGAATCAGCTCATACTGTTTCTGCAATTGAGGATGTCATCACTGATTGTAACCAAGAAAACAGCAGTGATGACACAAGAAAAGAAATTTCTGGCTATACAATTGGTGTGGGAAGATAAAAGGGAAGCCTAGCCTACAGACAAATTCTAATCTATAGACCTTAATGTGAAAGTGAGATCAATATAATCTAGTAGATACACACCTACTCACCCCCCATCTCCCCTACAGGGTTTCTCTGTGTAGCCCAGGCTGGTCTCCTGGGTGCTGGAACTAAAGGCATGTGCCACCACACCCAGCACCTACTTCCTTTGGTGATAAAGGGAAGTTTAGCTTTTGCTCTCCATAAAAAACTTCAAAGCAGAAAATAATGAGCCATGCACATACTTTATAATTCAGTTAGTACTGAGCTAACAGAGCGGAGGGAACAAAGAGAAATCAGAGAATCAGGGCAGAGGGGCTCCAAACCTACTCCTCTAACTAATACAACTGACCAAGCCTCTGAAGGCCCAGGAACTGAGCGAGAAGCAGCCTTCTCTTCTGAGCCACAGGTAAGGTCACCACATTCAGGCTATTTCCTAAGAGGGCAATAAGATCAGACTGCCTGTCACCAGTGACTAAACATGGCTCGGTGGGTTAATAAACCCTCTGCCCTCTTTCACATCCCACGTCTGGGGTTTTAGGCCTTATAGTCAACATGGACCAAGTGTGGTGACTCCAGTGTCTGAAGAGACAAGAAAGGATGAAGATGCCCCAGGACCAAGCCACCTTAACTGTGGAGTGCCAGTCGTCTAGCTCTGGCACTCTTAGTGAAGCCTTCAGAAAGCAGCAGCGTTACCTTTCGGCGGACAGTACACCGGTGACACATCCACTCCCCAGGAGGCAACATCTCTTCACTCAGTGGAGGGTTACTGTGGGGAGAAGACAGGGCAAGGCTAAGTAACTAATCTAACCCTTGCATGCAGCTGAAAATACATCTGGCACAAGCTGCACGTCCCTAAACTATGACTGTGGCCAGTTCTGGAGTGCTGCTAGAGTTCTCATGTCCTTCAAAATGCCTATTCAACAACCTTTATAATCACCCCAAGGGCGAAAATTCCTTCCACATCTTAAAAAGAGAAGCCAAATCATAGCTATTGATGCTGGGCTTACAGAAAAAGGCATAAAACACTAGTTGAGAGCCAGAAGAATCTTTTCAAAGTCTCTATATATGCCTCACCAAGAGGTCTCAGTCTACACCCAGCCTCCTCTCCCTGTGCTTTACAACTTTGTCACAGTCCATTCCAACCTCCAGGTACCCAGGCCCCCTAGTTAAGCATGCTCTAGTCAGCCTGGAGCAAGCTTCATGGCTTTGTCTTCTATCTACAAACAGTCCTTGGCCTCCTCTTGAATTAGGCTTGTCTTGTGACTTGCTTTGACAAACAGTATATAACAGACATGACAGACACGCTATAACTTTCAAGCCTGAGCCTTAAGCAACCTGTAGATTCCAATCTTAAATGTCTGTAATATTCTGTCTCAGGGCTCTGCTGTCATAAGAAAGCCACATTGAGGTCTGAGGTGCTCCCAACCAACAGCTTCAGCTGAATTCCAACTGGTTGTACCAACTACTGCTATGAATCATCTTGGACAAACCAGATCAGATGAGCTTCCAAATAACTGTGGTCCTGGCCTACTACATACACGTGCAACAGAAAACCAGCCAACTGAGCCCAGTTCAAGCCTCAGAATTTTGGATAACTACTTTCTGTTTTGAGCCACTACGTTTTGGTAGTTTGTTACATATTAATGATTAATGGATATGGCTTTTCCACCAGCTCTTTCTACACTACTCATAAATCTTATGCTTCCTGCTAAATAGTTGAGATCCCTTTTCTTATATGTGGGTATGTGCATGTAGTGACAGCCAGGGCTACACAGAGAAACCCTGTCTCAAAAAACACATACACTCTCTCTCTCATACACACAAACAAACAAACAAAAAAAACAAAACAAAAAAACCCACAAAAAAACAAAAAGAAGAAGAAAAAAGCAGACTCTAGGATTTAGTAATTTGTGTAAAAGGCATGCCATTGAGGTGATTCTGCTGAACACCAAAGTTTGAAAACCATGCTATACAGAACAAGGCTACATCCATGCTCACATTCAGGAAATTTCTGCCTTTGGTTCTTAGGAATCACCTACTTAACATGCTAATATGAGAAATATGGAACGAGAGAGAGGGGGGGGGAGGGAGAGAGGGAGGGAGGGAGGGAGGGAGGGAGGGAGAGAGGGAGAGATAGATAGATAGATAGAGAGAGAGAGAGAGAGAGAGAGAGAGAGAGAGAGAGAGAGAGAGATGCCATCTCCAAGAGCATCTGGCCTGGTAAATTTTCTGCAGTCCAGCCTTGCCATGTTTCCCTGGACATGAAATACATGTCAGATGCTCACCATCCCTTCCTTCCTGCTTGCTTAGTGGAATCTCTGCAGAGGCAATCCAAACAGAAACTAGTAACAAGGTGGCCTGTTGGGACCACAGATGAGCACCACCTGTATATTCTTCCCTATTTCCCCCTACATTTCTAAACAGGCAGTATCTAAGTAACAAGACAAGCAAGCATCCTTGTGAAGCCTGCTGACTTTGCGATGCTCTAGCAGCTGTCCTAACATGTCATTAACCCTGAAGCCTGGCACTCCTGTTTCCATCATCCTTTCCATCCTTCTGCTGGCACCGTACTAAGATATGCTGTATCAAACACAGAAGGCAGAGAACAAGACATGGTGGTATAGACTTAGATTTTCCACCAAGATGTCAATGATTTATTGCTGGGCATCCTTTGTGATTCAGTTGATTCTCAACGTCGATGGAAGAATGATCTAAAACAATTCCAGAGTTGGCATATGCCCATAATACCAATACTTATTAAACTGAGGCGGAAGCATAGCAAGTTTGAGAGCCTAGGCTATTTCAAAAAGGCCTCCTGTATTCTCATCATATCTTCTGATTAAAAAGACCTTCAAAGCCAGGCATGATGGCTCACACCTGTAATCCCAACATTTAGGGGCTAGGGGAAGAATGACCATTGTGAGTTTTAGGTCAAACACTGTGAGGCTCTGTCTCAACCCCTTCCCCACAATATCCCAATAACCAAGGGCATGAGATGACTTGAGTCTGACCTGCCTGAGTTAAAGGTGTAAACTACCACACTCAGCTCCAGATGTTCTTTAAAAAAAAAAAGAAAATTTATTTAGGGGCCTGGAAAGATGGCTCTACAGTTAAGAGCACTCACTGGCTGCTCTTCCAGAGGTCCTGAATCCAATTCCCAGCAACCACATGGTGGCTCACAACCAGCTGTAATGGGATGATGCCCTCTTCTGGTGAATCTGAAGATAACTACAGTGTACTCATAAAAAAATAAATAATTTTTTAAAAAAAGATTTACTTGTTATGTATACAGTGCTGTGCTTGCATGTATGAAGAGGGTACCTGATCTCATAGATAGATATGTTATGAGCTACCATGTGGTTGCTGGGAATTGAACTCAGGACCCCTGGAAGAGCGGACAGTGCTCTTAACCTCTGAGCCATCTCTCTACTTATCTCTACCTACCAGGTGCTATAAAGACATGCGCCCTGACACCTAGCTAAAACAGTACTTCCTAAAGCCAACCTCTGCTGTGACTCCTACAAGCTAATTCAAACAGCCCATCTCCACTACTGATGAGAATGTCTGGAGCCAAACAGAGAAAACTACAGCCCTCCCTCACTGGGTCACTGTGATGCCTATACTAGCAGACTTCTGTAAGATTCAAAGTCCATTTCTAGATGGTCCCAACTTACAGCCAAGGAATGGAGTCCAGTTTTAATTTAGAATGCCTTTCCTTCTCTAATGAGGCTATAGCTCACCATCACAAATGGAAGATGTAAGTAGTTGTCATGGTTCTTGGCTCTCTAATTAAGAGCATCTATTTCAAATCCTATGCCAGTGTCACTGATCTGAGTCTAACTACATGCATTTCCCTGACCTATTAACATATGTGAACCCGCCCGACATTAACATCATTTCAGACTAGTCCCCACCGTGGGACCTGTTGCTCCATAGCACTACACTAATTACCCACCCAGCACAAGCAGGTTTTCAATATGGAACTGGAAGGGGAGGGGGAGGGGAATATACGAACAAAGGGAGGAAAGAGGGAGACAGTGAAGCAGAAAGACGGCTTCTACCTCAGAGAGCCTTTCTTTGTATTACAACAGGCAGATTTTAAAAAACTGGTGTTTAGATCTAGACATTAAGGATCAAAAAAAAGGAAAAATAAGATCACTGATGTGTGGCTTGCAACTATCCATCCATCTAAGCGACAATGACATAAAATAGAGTCAATGGCAGCCTGAAAAACAATGAAAAAATCTCACTTAACCAAAGGCGCTGATATATATCATAGAACAAAAGAAAAAAATGGATGAAAATATTCAAGAAAAACACCCCATTTCCTCTGTAGATTGATAATATTCAATTTAAGACAAATACGTAACAGAGACACTAACTAGACAAATACTATACACAACAGACCAAGAGCCTCTCTCCTGAGCTTGTAAACGAGGTCAGTTGCATGAGCTGGAAGGGTCTCTTCTGTCAGAAACTATCAATCTCCAAGATTTAAGCTCTCTAAGCTATTTATAACAATTTCAGTTGAAATAAAGTAGCAGACCCAGAAAAGATTCTGAGGGCTCCCCACAGTGTATATACACCCCGCCTTGTTTTGGTGTGAGACAAGGTATTCACCAAGCAAGTAACAGCACTAAGCAGTTTAGATTTTAATTTCATAGTTCATGAGAGTCTCACCTATCCATCTGAGGTCTGCCACCAGACTAAAATCCCTAATTACATTTAGCAGCAACATGAAGACCAACTGGACAATGCATGCTTACAACAGGTTCACAATAGGTTTACTCGTTCAGACCAATGCTGCTGCATTAGGCTAGCTCAAAAATTGGCACCGTACCCCAAAAGGGGGTACAGTGATCTCTGACAGGACCACAATCTATTTCAGCTGCACAGCAACCATCATCATCTATATGAGGATCTCTAGATCTCTCAAAAAATAAGTCTTTTGAACACAGAAAGGCAGCTTGGAGATTAAGAGTACTTACTGCCTCTGCAGAGGACCCAGGTTTGGTTCCCAACACCTACAAGGAGACTTACAACTATCTATAACTCTGTTCCAGGGGATCTGACCCCTTCTTGTCCCCACAGGCACCAAGCATATTTGTGGTACACATACATACACACAGGCAAAACACTCATACACATAAATAAACATAAACTATTTTTTTTCATCTTTAAAAAAGGAAAAGAAAATATGCTTTTTAATAAACTGAAGCCAGTTATGTCCTGGAAGAGCTAAGAAGCAGTGGGTAAAGTTTAATTAAAAACAAAACTAACATATATATATGTATACACACATACATTCATATCTGAGCCTGTGAGATGGCTCAGAGTAAAAGCACTTGAAATACAATACTGACAATCCAAGTTCCATTCTCAGCACTCATGATGGAAGGATAGAAACCAGCTCTTCAGAGTTATCCTCTATTTTCCATGAATGTGACTCATATATATCACACAATTATTGTTTTTCTGAGACAGGATCTTACTATGAAGGCCTGGCTACCTTCAAACTCACAGATGTCCACCTGTCTCTGTATCCAGAGAACTGGGATTAAAGGTGTGTGACTGTACAAAACAGCTAATTTTGCTGTTTTGTTTTTTGAGACAGGGTTTCTCTGTGTAGCCCAGGCTAGTTTTGAACTTTGCCTGCCTGTGCCTTTCAAGCCAGATAATTTTTTTTTAAAAGAATTAAACACAATGATGCATGCCTACTATCCTGACACTTGGGAGCCAGAAGCAGGAAGATGAGGATTTCAGGATTACCCTTGGTTATATAATGAGTTCTAGGCCCTGATGGCTTACATGAGACCCCATCTTATTAATGTAGTCCAGGGCTGTTCATTCTCATTGCACAGTCCCACCGCTCTAGGGATACTAGGGACTAAAACTAGCAGCCTCAGGAATGCTGTTCAAGTGTTCTACTACTGAGCTATGTGTTCAGGCCTGACACTGTTCTTGAACTCATGATAGTCCTTCAGGAATGTACATATTACATTTAAGTATTCTTATAATAAATATAAATACATACAAAATAAGCATAAACATAAACATGTTTTTTGACACAGGGTCTGTGTAGTCCTGGCTCTCCTGGAACTCACTCTGTAAACCAGGCTGGCTTCTAACTCAGAGATCCACCTGCCTCTGCCTCTTCAGTGCTAGGATTAAAAACATGCACTACTACTGCCCAGCTATCTTAAAAAATATTAAACAAAACAAAAAATTTGTAAAGACATATCAAAATGTAATATTACATACTTTAAGGGAACAAAATTTAAAGAAATTTAAGTGCCAGAGAAACCAGCAAGCTTCATTGTGTGGGCAATGGCTTTCATCTTCAAATACGGCCTGCACTTCCAAGGCAAAGAAAATGGCTACCTCGAAGGATACAGAAAGAAAAGTGTCATGGGGTGCCAGAATAATGATTCTTTACTTTAGCCTAACCACTCACTCAAACACAGTACAGGCCACAAAGTACATAAAAGTACAAATGCAAAGCCCCAGTGACAGTGATAACAAGGAAACCATCGAGTGCCAGGCAACTACAAACGCCCCATTCAGAACATTAGCAAGCTACACCACTTCTACAGGCACGCCATCCTTCCAAGCAGCTAACTGTGCCCCCAAGTTTTATTGTCTTCTGTGCAGAGCTGGCATCCTCCTAGCAGAGGGCACCTGGATAGAAACTATGAATTAGTGCAGGAAGGGAAGAAGCAGGGAGTACTAGAGGAAGGGAGGAGTCAGCGGAGCACTAGAGGGGTGCCAGTGTTTGTCTCTACTGTCTTTGCTACGGATGGATCCAGTACCACAGGCTTGGTCAATTACCAGCATAGCTAGTGTGGCAATTTTTACTTCTTTGTAATAGATGGGTTGGCAGCAGCACTGGTAAAGAGGGCTCTACCCTTCATCTCCTGGTAGACACTACATTCTAAATTTTGGTAAAAGATCAACATTCTGATACTCCTAGAGAATATTTTATTGTCTAAAAGAACAACTATACTATTTCATAAGTGTCACAGAGGTATGGAAAACTAAAACCAAGTACTGTTATGTCAAATTTTTTATTTTATTTTGTTTGAGACAGTCTCACTATGGCCCAGGCTGGCCTTGAACTTGTGCCAATCCTCTCACCTCAGCTTCCTAAGTACTAGATTTCTGTTATAAGCAATCACATACAGAAACAACTCAGCAATCTGAGCCAGGTATTAATACCAGATGTAAAATTCAACCAAGGCCTAGAAAGCTACAAATACTAACCATGTGTTTTTCCTCCCCCCACTCCATGCCCCCTCCGCTATAAGGTCTCACTATACACATAGTCCTGGCTGGTCCCAATCTTGTAGCAATCCTCCTGTCTTGGCATGTGTGCATAGACACACACACATTGTAATAAGAAGAACAACAACGCTAGACAGTGGAGGCCTTTAATCCCAGCATTTGGGAGTCAGATTTCTATTTGGGAGGCAGATTTCTAAGTTCAAGGCCGGCCTGGTCTACAGAGTTAGTTACAAGACAGCCAGGGATACAGAGAAATCCTATCTCCAAAACCAAAAACCAAAAACCAACAACAACAACCTTAATTTAGGCAGTTAAGTTTCTACTTATTATTAAAGAGATTTCTGCTTCATTTCCCATCCTCTGGCAAAGGAGGAAGGCCCTATTAATCAGGCTGTTTCCTCCTCCTTTACTTCCAACTTCTCCCTATCCCCCAATTCTACTAAATCTTAATGATCTCCATCCTTTAGTACTGAAGTAATCTCTGGGCATGCTGTCAGGCTGTGCTGTCATGGTTTGATGCCACAGCTAAGTGCTGACTCGGGCCTCCAAACCCTTCCAGTTATACCTCCAGTGACCTAGTTAGAAGTTCAATGCATTCTCAGAGATAGAGCCATGGTTTTTCCCTTTGGCCCACTTTTGGTCAATTTGTGCATATACAAATTTAAGTAATGCAGCAAACATATAAGCTTGTTATATGCTAAAATAAGTTATTTACCTTAAACTGCACATACTTTCCTAGCATACAGCAGTCTGATAGAGCAGAATGAGCCATTTCCTTCTATCCGTAGGTAAAGAATGGCTATGCAGGTGAATCACAATGACCAGGCAAAGCAAACATCCCAAAACTTAAACCAGTGACAGAATTCTCCCTACAGTCATTTAAGAGGATGATGCTCTTTCAAAAAAAAAAAAAAAAAAAAAAAAAAAAAAAAAAAGCAAACAGGACCAAAGAAAAGCATATACAACCAACCTATTCCAGACACACTTAGTGAGGTTGTGGAGTAAAATTTTCATAAACCAGCAATTGATTATTTTCTATTGAAAAAGTTCACCATTAAGTTTCCTGCTAATGTTTCAAAAAGGGGATTAGTGAACTCTAGCAGTAGCAGGAATTTAAAAGCTCCCAGCATATGATAGAAGCTAACGAATAGTGACAGAAAAGCAAGGGCGGGTGGGTCCCTGTTACCTGATTATATATATAACACAGGACCTCATCCCATTTTACCCAAAGTCCTCTGTATTTTTTTAGCTTCTCTGCTCTTCACAAAGAGACAGGAGAAAAATAATATTCAACATCCTTGTGTGGGTAGGAACTGAGTGAAAACCTATATTTCAGGAATGCTAGTTCTACCTAGAACTTAAGCCTGTTAGTAATTTTGAGAGGTCCTCCTGCCTGGCCAGGAGTTAAGTGAGGTCTTGTGGCTGTGGTTAAAAATCAAACCCATAGAATCTTCTCTCACTCATTCCTGCTGGTTTTAAAGGAACCTCACACAGGGCACACCAGGGAAAGACTAGTGTTAGGTCCTGTGCTCTCCAGCTTGCTGGCACTTCACTGCTATTTTATTCTGTCAAAACTAGGAAACACTCCTAGGAGAGATCCTGCATAATTTTTCAGGAAAAAAAAGGGGGTACTGGGGGGTGGGAGTGGAATTAACTACCACAGTGACCAATATTTAGGAAAGCAAATGTTTCTTGAGGAAAGGAACAGCCACATTTGCATTAATTAAGGTACCATTCCTATAGCATAACTCACATAGCATTTTGTTCCCCTGCCTGTAGGAATAATCCTATTGTGCACTATGTAAAGATTATTCTTGTGTTATTAAAGGCTGATTTCTCTGCCATGCTATCTGTTGCAATTTGGATATGGCATTGTAATGCTTATTCCAAATACCTCCTGTTCCAAGTTTATATTAAACAATGTTCATCGTTTATTCTCTGCCTTATCAATAAAAGCTAATTAGCCAATGCCTGGGCAGAAGAGAGAATAGAGGCGAACTTCCGCCAACCTGACAAGGGGGTAATTCATCCATGAGGTAGGGGTCTGGGAGAAGACACAATGAGAGGACACACCTGAAACCCAGAGAACCAGACCAATACTAAATACAAACATCTCAGGGATTCTGGCTGGGAGGTAGCCAAATTATTTTAGAGAATAAAAATAGATCAATTACTATCTAGGTATTGTGAGGTAAAATTTGATTAAATAAAACTAATAGTCTCAGTCTCATTCATCCGGGAGCTAGCTGGGGCAAGAATAACTAGACACCTTTTAAACAGTTATACCTGCCAGTGAATGTTGCATGCACTTGAAATCATGCAGGAGCAAGGAGGAAAGCCCATGGCTCTCAGTACTTTAGTCAACGTTCACTCAGTACAACAGCAAATGGAGGAAGAAGTCTAAAAGCAGATTAAGTTTTTCATTACTTGGAAAATTGCATCAGTCTACAAGATGTATTTGGAATTTGCTTATTGTGAATATAACAACTGTTCTCCATAGAAGTGAATTCAGCTACTTCTTACTGATGGATTAAAATCAATAATTTCTCCTATCTCACTCCTTAACTTTTCCTACCATAGAGATGTGCTAAAACCTCATCTTTGTTCTCTTTTGCTAAGAGCTAGATTTAGAAATAACCTTAGGCTTTAAAAGACAGAGATTTTGATAGCTGAAAATAGGCAGGAAGACACAGACAGACATCATCTCATTCTTAACTGCTTGCAAGTCAGGGGAAAATAGTCAACAAGTGACCTGTCCATGTGTCCTGGGCATAGTGACAATCAGCAACACCAAGTGCCTTTCTAAAATCTGGTCTAAGACTTGTACTGAATACAATGTCCTCGTTCAGGAAAGTGGCAAGATGACAGCTGTACTCCTGTCCTTTGGCTCTTGGGAGGCAAACTTTATGTAGAAGTGTTCTTATAAGTGCCATCTGTGGTGAGTGCTAATGCAGCTAGATGGTCGTGATGTACTTCCTGGGCCTTTAAGTCAAAGGAGGAGGCAGTGGTGGCGCATGCCCGTGTAATCCCAGCACTCTGGGATGCAGAGACAGGCGGATTTCTGAGTTTGAGGCCAGCCTGGTCTACAGAGTGAGTTCCAGGACAGCCAGAGCTATACAGAGAAACCCTGTCTCGAAAAAACCAAATCAAAAAAATAATAAGAAGAAGAATAAGAAAAAGAAAATCTGGCACCTTAAAGCAAGAATAATAGGGCTGGAGAAGTGGCTCGGTAGGCAAAAGGCTCTGGCCATGAAGCCTGATAACCTGAGTTTGAGTTTGAACCCTGTGACCTATCTGTTGGTTGTATTGTAACTTCTACAAAAGGTGTCAAAAGTCACTCCTCCCCTCCCTTAATTAAACAAAACAAAACAAAAACCCAATACTGGTTTTAAGAAACTTGTACTAGCCGGGCAGTGGTGGCGCACGCCTGTAATCCCAGTACTCTGGGAGGCAGAGGCAGGCGGATTTCTGAGTTCGAGGCCAGCCTGGTCTACAGAGTGAGTTCCAGAACAGCCAGGGCTACACAGAGAAACCCTGTCTCGAGAAAAACCAAATCCAAAAAACAAAAACAACAACAACAACAACAAAAAAAAAAAAACAAAAAAACAAAAAAAAAGAAACTTGTACTAATTACTGGAAGAATGGTCAGAAGCCCATTTAACCACACATCCAAAGAAGTGGGCATGCATTAGAGACACAGCCAAGCTCACAGATGGATTTTAACACTCTCACCTGTAATCAAAAGCACACATTAAGTACCATCTATTTCATATTATTTTGTCACTTGCAAAAGAAAAGGATGTAAATCATTTCTTTTAAAAGGATGTCATATTACTGCTCTTCCAGAGGTTCTGAGTTCAATTCCCAGCAACCACATGGTGGCTCACAACCATCTGTAATGAGAGTTGATGCCCTCTTCTGGTGTGTCTGAAGATGGCTACAGTTTATTTATATACATGAAATAAATAAATATATGTTTAAAAAAAGGATAAATAATAATAATTACAGTAACAATAACAGCTGAGATGTAGCTAGCTATAGTAGAATGTAAGGTCTTGAATGCTATTCCCAGTATTGCCAAAAGTTTTTTGGGAGAAAAAAGTCAATTGAAAGGAGGAGGGGTGGTGGTGGTGGCAGTGGTGGCGGTGGCGGCTGGAGAGATGGTTCAGCAGTTAAGAGCACTAGCTGCTAACTACTTCTAAAGGACCCAAGTTCAATTCCCATACCCACATGGTAGTTCACAACTGTCTGTAACTCTAGTTCTCTGATTCAAAAAAGCCAAACAACAAATAAGGATAAATATGAGATCCTTCAGAACAATAGGGACTGGTGAAGTCACAACTGCAGCTCACCTTTCATTAAGTATGGTAATTTCAGAAATTAAAAGAACAAAACAAAAACTATAAGTTTGCACAAAAACTACCATCTAGCCAGGAATGGTCCATAATCTAAAGTAATGTCAGTATTAAGGCAAAAGAATCTTGAATTATTGGCCAGCATTGCCTATATAAAGTAGCCTGGTCTCAAAAACAAAAGAAACAAAACCAAACAAGCACCTGGGCTAGGATAAAGTACTTGACTAGGGGAAAGGCCCTAGGATTGATCCCGGCCGCAGAAGACAACACAGCCTGTCACATCACAGAGAACTTATTTCCTGTGCTACTTTTATTATACCTGCTATTTTCTTTTAAACTCAAACAATCTGGGCCACAAATATACCAAAATTATTATTTTAAAAAGTACACCTGATTTGTTTTGAATTAAAAAATAGTGTGTTAGTCACATGTGTTTGAGTACCATGAGCATGTTTAATGCACAGAAAAGGGAACTCCTCTGGGGCTGGAGTTACATACTGTTGACTCTTGAACACCAGTGTTCTTTTTTTTCTTTTTAAAGTATTTTATTTATATGAGTACACCGTCGCTATCTTCATACACACCAGAAGAGGGCATCAGATCCCATTAGACATGGTTGTGAGCCACCATGCGGTTGCTGGGAATTGAATTCAGGACTTTTGGAAGTGCAGTCAGTGCTCTAACCTCTGAGCCATCTCTCCAACCCTAGTGTTCTTAATCTTTATCCCCCAAACCTCATTTTGAGACAGTCTTACTATGCAAGACTAGCCTTGCCTTAAACTTGTGATGAGTCTCCTGTCTCTGCCTTACTTGAATTGTGTGTGTGTAGATGAGTGTGCATGTGGAAACTGGAGTTTGATGTTAGCAATCTTCCTTGATTCCTCCGCCTTTTTCTTTGAGGTAGGGTCTTCCGTCAAGCTGGCTTGCTGGCTTGCTAGCTTGCCTGTCCTTCCTAGACTGGAATTACAGATGGCCTGCCACAACCACCTGCCATGAGGGTATGGGGGGTCAGAACTTAGTCTTCTTGCTAACACAGCAAGTGTTTTAACTACCAAGCCACCTCATCTTCCCTTCTCCTTGCCCTATTCTAGTAGTATTTTTAAATAATGAGCATCCTTTATCTTTGTACTAACCACTCATCTAAGACTTTACAGCCAAGCCCCACATTAAATCAGAAAGCATGCATTATGAAGCTGAGCTAAAGCTGGACTCTCCATTTTTAAGTGGATGGCTATAAACAGTAGATCCTAATTCATTACAATAAGTAAGTAAACAAAATACTATAAAACCAACTTAGGTTTATTTATTGTGGGATAGTCTTAGTTTCCAGGAGAGTGAAGCAAAGGAATCACTGTCACCTGCAGTTCTTCAGGTACTTAGGATGTCAAAAACAAATTCATGAGATAAAAAACAAACCAGAACCAACCAACCAACCAACCAACCAACCAACCAAACAAACAAACAAACAAAAACCCTCCATGTATTTTAATTCACTGGTTGGCTATTAGTCCAATGAGGCAAACACAACAAAATCAGAAAATTCTTTAAGTTTAGAGCAAGATTTTTTTCAAGATGGCAAACTTTTAGATGCTGTTATATGTGTGTGAAACGTGTGAAACCTTTGTTATGACAAACTGGAAATTAAACACGCAAAACTCCAAGCCGAGCTCGGTTTTGCCTGCGCACAGAGACCTTTTCACTCTCATTCTTCGAAAACCTCATTTTAGATCTTGCTGCCAACACCAGAGAGGAAAGCCAGCCAACAATTCCAAATATAACACGAGGAGGCAAATGCTACAGAAATCTGTCTGACAGGAAGGGACCACGCTGAGATCTGCCAAGGTGGATGCACTTCTCAATCAGACCATTTTGGTCTGTCTATCTGGAGCAAAATTCCATGAAAAGTTTTAAGAAACCAGCCACTTTCCAGGCACCTCATTACTGCTGCTCTGTGGCAGTCACTCCATCAGCGACAACACTCTTTCCCAACTCAAACAAAAAGATGGATCACCAACAACTAGAGCTCTACCAGTTAGCCTACATTTTTTTTTTAAATTAAAAATTAAGCCAGGCAGTGGTGGTGCATGCTTTTAATCCCCACTTGGGAGGCAGAGGCAGGCAGATCTCTGAGTTTGAGGCCACCGAGATCCACACGTGGGTTCTAGAACAGCCGAGGTTATATGGAGAAACCCTGTCTCAAAAAAGTGAAACAAATAAAGTAAAAATTTATTTCATATGTGTTTTGCCTATATGCACCACTTGTGTTCCTGCTGCCCAGAGGCAAGAAGGGGGCATCCTATCCCTGGAACTAGTTTCAGATGGTTGTGAGCCTCTCTGCGGTTGCTGGGAATTGAACGCCAGTCCTCTGGAAAAGCAGCCAGTATGTCTATCTCCTGAGCCACCTCTCAAGCCCAGTTATCCTACTTTTTAACAGATTTCTAGAGATCAATCTATGTAGAGAAAACTTTCAAAAAGTTCACCTTATACACCACTGTGATGACAGGGTCAGGGTCACCAGGAAACACTTGAAAACCTTCCAGTTCTCCAAGGCCAGGCTTAGTAACTCCTGTTATCACTCTGAGGTTATAATACCAAGCACAGCACAACTCATTTCCTAATGCAGGAAATCATAATCAAAAGAAAACCCACAAAGATCCTAACCAGAATGATTTTCCACAGTACATTGATCCCTGAGAGAAAAGGTAGGACAAAAGCAAGACATGACCAGTCCTTTCCTCTGGTAAAGTAATGAATGGCTAGTTTAGTGTTATGTCTTAAGCCCAAGAAATAAGGTTTGCCTAGTAATCACTCCTGTCTAGGCTTAGTATTTCAGGCTTATAATCTTGGCGACTTGGGAAACTGAGGCAGGAGATTAACCAGGCCCTAATTAGGGTCAATTCCCGGTACCATCCCACTAAAAGTACCATTTCTGGGACATTTTAATATATACTGATTACCATAAAGCAGACTGGCAAAAACCCAGACAAAGGACCTTTTGTTTGCTTGGTTTTTTGTTTTTTTTCACACAGACTAGGCAGGCTTGGAATTTTCACTCTTCAAGCCACATCCTTTAGAAGGAGGCTAAGACTACAGGCAGGCAAATCTGTACTCAATCATCTCATAAAACTTTCACTCATTCTCATACACTCTGTACATAAGGGACACTATCATTACTACGATTATCTAAGTAATGTAGTCTTAGCACATTCTAAAGGGAAGCCAGAGGGAGCACAGCTGCATCTAACCTTCCCCATACAAGGAAGCAGTAACAGGAAAACTACTGAAGACACATCCAGGAACCAAAAATCTCACATATTAAGTGTTTGACCTCACAACTCTGGCTGAGAAAAACACAAAAGTGGAGGGAAATCCTCACTTAGAAAATGAAAGCACCTAGGGGAGTCTCATTTAAAAGATGGCTTCCTGTCAGTGGTGGTGCACGCCTATAATCCCAGCACTCTGGGAGGCAGAGGCAGGCAGATTTCTGAGTTCCGAGGCCAGCCTGATCTACAGAGTGAGTTCCAGGACAGCCAGGGCTACACAGAGAAACCCTGTCTCGAAAAAAAACAAATAAAATAAAATAAAATAAAATATAAAATAAATAAAATAAAAGATGGCTTCCTGACTTTTCATTAAATGGTACACTCAGTACTGATACCTTCAAGGAGAACTGATGGAGTAAAACAAATCCTGTCTCAGTTACTACTATTTATTCTCCAATCTCTCATTACCCATTCATGGTCTCAGAAAACAGTCAAGGCATAGGGTGAGCAAGCCTGAGTCTTGACAACTAGAGACCCCTCCCTTGCTCTCCTTCCAGCTAAAGCAAAAAGCATAGTTAAAACTTGACAAGCTCTGGGGCTGGAGAGACAGCTCAGCAGTTAACAGCGCTGACTGCTCTTCCAGAGGTCCTGAGTTCAAGTCCCAGCAACCACCTGGTGGCTCACAAACATCTGTAATGGATCTGATACCCTCTTCTGGTGTGTCTAAAGACAGCTGCAGTGTACCCGTAAAAACAAAACAAAAAACACCTTGACAAGCTGTACACTCATCTTAGAAGACTCAGAGTTCAGCTTTAGAGTTTAAAGGTCAACTTTAGGCAAAAACATAGCACACTCTCCATGCCTCGATTTGTTTTTTTTTTTTTATTATTGTTGCTGTTTTTTAATATAAAGGTTTACTTATTTTAGGAGTAAGATGGCTCAGGAGGTGAAGGTACTTGCTGCCAAACAGGACACCTGACATCCTGAGCCCAGTCGCTAGGAGCCGCAAGTGGAGAAACCAACTCCTGTTCTGACTTCCACCTATGTTCTATGGAACCTCCCTAAATAAACAGAAGTAACTTTAAAATCTAAAACTAAAAATAAAGCATGTGTCCACATGTGTGCTGAGCTTGGGAAGGTGAGAAGGCATTGGGTTACTCTCTGCCTATTCCTTAGAGACAGGGTTACTCCATAACCTGGGGGTTTTTTTAGCTAAGCTATGACCTGGCCTGACAGCTCCCAACAAGGTTAGAAGCTAGTTAAGTGCCAATGACCTGCCTCTGCCCCTACCCAAGCTGGAGTTAACAGGATATGTTGGACACCCCAGGTTGCTGTGTGGGTACTGAAATCCAAATTCTGTTCCTCATGATTGTGTAGCAAATGCTCTTAAGATACTTCTGACTTTTAATAAACAATTTCAACATTATTAAATGAGATTTTTTTTAAAAGATAACAGAGTTTATCAAATGTTCACTCAATAGGAGTTACCAATCTTAGTTAATAACCACTTCATCATAGAGGTAATATTAGCAAACACTTAAAATTAAAAAAATATATATATAGCTGGACATGGTGGTGCACACCTGTAATCCTAGCATTCAGGGGACCCAGGCAAGAATGGTTGGCACAGGCTGGAAGTCAACCTGGGTTTTACAACAAATGTCAAGTCAAACAGGACTTCAAAACAAGGCTGTCTAAAAATTTATAGAAAAAAAGGAAAGAGAAAGAGAAGAAATTTAAAAGTCCTAGTAATATATCAAATAAATACAACAAAAAAGTAAGAACACAGACTCAAGTTCAAATCTCTCCTGTGCTCAAGAACAGAGAGGAGAACCAAGTACAATAATGCACACTTTGGAGGCTGAGGCTGGAGGATGACTGTGCGCTCAAGACCAAGCTGGACTACAAAATGAGGCCATCTTAACCCTCCCACATCCCAAACAGAAAAGAACAGCAAAGGAAACTGGATCAGGGAGATTTCCTCCAGGTGGATTACACGCTGGAGGAAGTAAGGGCTAACAACAAAGGCACAGACTCTCACTGCTGGCCCCACTCAGTGCATCCAAAGAAATTAAAGGCCAGTCGCAAAGCTTCCTCCAGGACAGTAATTTTTGTTCTTGGAACATTACAAGCCAAGGTGGGTTGCCCAATAAGCAAAAGTGTCCTGGAGTTAGTAACGGGAATGTCCCACATAACTTCTGACCACAGTCCTAATTCACCCAGTACCGTCATCTGTCTAATAAAACCTGCAATTACAACAAATACAGCAGGCACTATTCCACATAAACCAAGAGATTTTGGAATGTGGATGGAACTGTGGCAAGAGCCCTTATACACCTTTTTAAAAACAAGGAGCCAAAAAGGGTGACACAAAACAAAGAGCAGGACCCCCTCCTTCCCAGTCAAAACGGGAACAAACAACCCCCTACCCTCACCCCAGGAGCCCTCTTCTCCCAAGCACTAGCCTCAGGTCGACTGTTGCTGAACAGAGCAAGAGGCTATCTGGGTTTGAAGTAGAGATGTGGGATTTGCGTGCAGGGCAGAAAGGTGGTATCCTGGCAGAAGCTAGTTTAAACTCTTGGAGTGCTCTGGGCTGAGCGGCTGAGAAGGATCAAGCAGCGCAGCGGGTGATCAACCCAGCCCCCCACCAGCTCTCAGCTTCTTAAAACTGCCTTTCCGGAGCCACCAAACACAATACAGCCCCAGCAGCAAAGAATTTTGAGGGGAAGGGCTCGTTGAACCAGAGCAGAGAAGAGAAATCGGCGCCCAAGGGCAATTTTAATTGTCTAACTCGGCCCGATTTCCTAAGAGGCAGCAGCAGAGTAGGGAGGAGGGAAGGGGGGGAGGAGGGAGGCAGCACCGGAGTGGCAACAGGGGGCAAGCCGCAGAGAAAGGGATCAAGCCTGTAAGAGCCTAGCCCTGGTCCTCAAGGAGCTTCTGCAGAAAGGGCTCATGGGCTACCTCCACCATTCTCCCGAAGACGTTTGCAAATCATATATGCAGCCAAAATGGCGCTGAGAATAAAAATATAATTTAAAGGCAGGTCGCCATATTGTAAACATAGAGGCAGAGAAGTGGACTCGAGAGACACCATTCATGATTTCTTGCACCATCGCAAGCACCAGCTCTCCTGAGTCAGGACCAGGGTGAACTGGGTGACCGAGGGCTCCGCGCACTAAGCCCAACAAGAACCCAGCCAGGCAGGAGCCCTGAGGACGGCGGGCGCGCGCCGCCGCCAAGCGGCACAGGACCTGGAGCTCCTCCCCTTCCTCCCCCGCTGCCGCCGCCGGCCGCACTCGGCCTCTCAGTCCCGGCTCCCAGTCTACAACCAATCTCAGATGGGGCTCACCTCACCCCTCCCAACCCCCATCCCGGGGTCAAGACATGGTGCTGCTCTTTCCTGCAAATTGGCCGGATCTCGACAAATACCAGGGGCGCAGAGGCGCTCGCCGCCAGCGACTAGAGTCGCTAGCGGCTAGCGGCTGCAAGCTCCCGTTATTTCTACAGGCCTGGTGAAGGAATGTGCTGAGTAGGGTCTGCCAAAGGGCTCCAAAGGGGTCCCCAGCCCTTACCAGCACTGGAGGTGGAAGGCGGCAGGGCAGTGATCGCAGCACAAGAGATCCCCACCTTCCTTGCAGCTATCGCAGCTGTCGTGGTTGGTGGCCCTGCCGCTTCTCCGGGACTCCTTCTCCGGTTTCCGACTCCGCTTTTCTGCCTCGTCCGTCTTGGGGGGAGCCAGCAGAGCTTGGATTTGCTGCACACACATACAGACGGCGTGTGTGCACATTTGGAGCTCCCGGGCAGCCCGCAGTCCCACAGGCGCTGCTTTTCCGTCACCCACCCCTCTTCCCCCTTTTGTCCTTCTTCCTCCCATCCAGGCTGCTTCCAGAACCTCTCGGTCCCCGGAATAAAGGGGAGCCCACCCTAACTGCGTTCCTGCAGCACAACAAGAAAAGCTCCTTCCAAATGGGGAGGATCAGGGTAGGGGGATGGGGAGAGGGTGCGCGGTTCTCTTCTTGCCACTTCCTTGTATGGACAGTGGGGGACTCCAAAGCCCGGCTCGGGAGAGGCCCGAAGCTTGGTACCCGGACGTGCAGGGGGAAGCACAAAGGGGCCGACAAGAAGGGGGTGGGGAGGCCTGCCGGTGCAATGAAATGGAGTGGGCTGAAGCCTCAGGGAACGAATCGAGGGCGGCGGGTAGGTGAAACTGCTGCAAACGTCCTCGGAAGCTGAGCTCAGTCCCCCAAATTGCAAAGAGGGGAGGAAGAGACTGGGTGAGGAAGAACCCCCCCTTCTCCCGGCCCTCTGGCGCTTCGAGCTTAGGGACGGCTTTGTGGGGCGGAGGTTCCCTCCTGGCACTGAGGGAAAAGGATGAGGGCGACTCTTACCTCCATCAGCCCCCCCGACGTGTCCAAGTCGTACACGATCGTCTTGGTCTCCATTTTCTCCCACATTCATCCACCTCCCGGGCTGGGCGCTCTCTGCTCCGGCCCCCCCAGCCCCGGGGGGAGGGGGGAGGAGGGGAAGGGGACACTTCTGACCCCCGGCCCCCTTCTCTCTTCCCAACACAGGTTCCGACTTCCTCGCCCTGGCTCCCCCCCACCCCCCGGCCCCCAGTCCCTGGGACGGCAGCGTCCTCCCCACGGGCCGTGAGAGGGGAGCAACCCCTCAGCCCCGGCCCGGCGGCTGGCTGCACAGTGGATCCCGGCTCCGGGGGTCAGGCCTCGGCGGGGCCTAGGCCCACAGGCTAAAGCTGGCGCTGGTGACCGCTGGTCCGGCCGGGAAGGCTAGCAGGCGCTGCCATCCCGGGGTTGGGGGAGCGGAGGGGGGGTGAGAGGTTAGGTGAGGTTGTGGTTCGTGAGGTGACTCTGAGGAGGATGATGGGGGGTGGTCCCCGGGCTCCGCCTCTCGCCGCCACTGCCGTCTGCGTCCCGGCTGCCGCGCACTTGGCGCAAACTTACCGCGAGCGCCCGCAAAGCCACCCGCGCAGGCGCCCCGGGATCGCCGCTTGCCGCGCGCAACCGCAGTGACAGCCGGCGGCCTGGCTCCCGCGCAGCCGCGGTGATGGGGTACCCCCCAGCGCGCAGCCGCGCTGGCATTCGCCTGGAGCCCAGAAGCACCGCCTTTCTGCCGTGCGCCAGCGTACTGCGATTAAAGGGCGGAACCTGAGGCCTCGCTTGGGCGCCTGGGAAAGAGCGTAGGGGTCATGGCGCAGCCGCAGGAACTTGAAGACGCTTCACCCATTGGTGTTTGTGTGCAGATCACGGTCTCTGGTCCCGCGCAGGCGTGTTGGGTTACCACCCTCTGGTCCCATCACACACCCGCCTCACGCGCAGGCGTGTTGTACCTGGCGGCCTGCACAAAAAAAAAAAAAAAAAAAAAAAAAAAAAAAAAAGCTTCCCCTTTCGCCATTTTGGTAATGAGATTTGGGCTACCATGCCCTTGGAGTCCTCAGTCACGACCAAGGAGGAGCATGTGATGTTGTGTGGACCTGGTAGGCTTTCGGCTGCAGCATTACCCATATAGATGGTGTAGTGGACTGTTTGGCTCCAGTGTCAGGTGTGTCTGGACTAGGCCGCCATATTGGTAAAGAGGGAAAAAAAAACCATTGCAACAAAAAAAGACGCTTTTGGTGGCAGATGGCTGCTGTTTCCACTTAATTTCCACTATCGGCACCTAATTTTTGCACGAGCATTGCTGTCTTGGGTCCCGATGGAACCAAGGATAATTCAGGTGTCTGTTACTACTCTCTCTTAACCAATGTCCCTAGAACTACTCTTGAAGAGGAAGTCAAAAGCCCAAACAGTCCTTAATACTGACAACGCCCAGCTACCTGCCTACAGCTGACTTCAATCCCCATCTTGCAACGCGCAGTGTTCAAAGGGTGAACGGGAACGCATTGCACTCTGGTAATTAGAATCGCGATATATCTGATGGGTTGTGGGAGTTGTAGTTCAGCGTACAGACGCCTTATTGTACAGTAGGATATACTAGGGGAAAAGCCTGCCGGGAAAGGATAATTTTGAGAGCTGTCGTATTGCACACTGGGATTTGTAGTTTGAGCCCCTCACCTCGCATTCTGAGCCTAGAGCCATGCTTCTTTTTGGGTGTGCGCTGTTATTCCCTTGTTATTACTTTCCAATATGGACAGATACTCTGCCTAACTGCGAATGAATGAGCCCTACTAGGCATTCATTAATACTGGTGACATGCAACCATGTCCTGCCCTTTCTTTTGTTTGTTCGTTCTATTAAGGCAATTTTATTCTGCAGCCCTAGCTGGCCTAGAATTTGCTATGTAGACTAGATTGGTCATGAACTCACGGAAATACGACTGCCTCTGCCTCCGGTCCCATTCTGGGATCAACGTGTGCTACTACGCCTGTCATCTCCTAAACTCATTTTTATGTTACTGCACACATTATTCTCAGCCCCGTAAAACTGGGAGGGACTTAGAGACTATTTGATTTAAACCCTTTATTTCCAGATACCCAGAGTGGAGCAGTGGTTTGCTTAGGCTGCATATTGAGTGTATAGCAAACCTAAAAAGGAAACATGTCTTGATTCACAGGTCAGACTTTGTCCCCTACACCATGTTTACTGTCTCTGAGAAACTGTTGCTCCTCCTTTTAGGACAGTCAGGACTGTAAGTCAAAGGGGACATAAATATTTGTGTCACATTTTAGCACTCTGTGAAGTTTTAGTCCTCTCTGTCTCTGGGTGTGTGTGTGTGTCTGTCTGTCTCTCTCTCTCCGTCTATGTTTGTGTGACTTTGTATTTCTCTGGTGGCCCTGTGTTGGTGCCTAGAAAGAATAATGTCATGGGGAAGTGAAGAATGCCATGCAAATTGGCTGCTCGTGCGTCGCTATGGCCAACAATAGACTAGCAGCTACAGGAAAAGGACTGCCATGTGACTCTCAGAGGAGAGGGCTGAGCTAGGCTCCTTGAAGGGAAGGCTTCTTTATGCCTCCTTCATGCTACATAACCTGGGAAGCTGGAACCTCATATGCCCTCTTTCACTGGCTTCCTTTCTACTACAGGAGCACAGCTGTGCTGCTATGTCAGCCTGGAGGTATTACTGGACAGAGAAGTAAGCCACTGACTGGCCCACGTCCAGTGAGCAAGGCTGTGCTTTGATCAACATCCGTTGCAGCTGGAAACAGGAGCGGGCAGTCGGCTAGTGAGGAAAATGAGAGTTGGCTCTGTTGACAGGTGCCAGAGGAACAGATCACTCCACACACCTTTGTTTTGGAGCCTGAGGGTGAGGTCAGCCCAGCCGTGGCAGGACTTGGTGCCACCTTGGAGAGCTCCAGCTCTGGGTATTAAAGGGGACTTCAATAAAGAGCTGGTGGGATGGAGAGGTCTTTGGAAGCGACCTCTTGTGGTCCTTCTAGGCACTGCACTATGAATGAACTGGAACCCCTTGACCTGTGATAGAGGCGAGGAGGAATTTCTGGTCCACATTTTCCCGCTGAAGAATGTAGAAGCAGAAGACGCTAGTGGATGCTAGCCTTCTTTTCGGGGATTTTTGTCTTAGAGCTTCCGAGTGTCGTAGCACTCTGTTGCCTGCCTCCTGGGAAGATACTTTCATCTCAGAAGGCTTTAGGGGACATAGGGAAGGGGCGAATTTAAGTGTATCCTTGCCAGTCACGACTTTAAATTTTTTCCTTCATTTTCATTTTATGGCTTTTTTGAGATATGGTTTCTCTGTATAGCCCTGGCTGTCCTCAAACTCAGAAATCTGCCTATCTCTGCCTCCAGAGTGCTGGAATTAAGGGCATGTGCTACCATTGCCCAGCTTTTTTAAATTAGTTTTTAAGATTATAACATAGAAACCCTGCCTCAAAAAAAAAAAATGCCAGGCAGTGATGGTGCATGCCTTTAATCTGAGCACTTGAGAGGCAGAGGCGGGCAGATTTCTGAGTTCGAGGCCAGCCTGGTCTACAGAGTGAGTTCCAGGACAGCCAGGGCTGTACAGAGAAACCCCATCTCAAAGAAAAAAAGACTATAACATAATTTCCCTTCCTTTTACTCCTTCCAACTCCCCCATATCCCCATATACTCTTTCCTGCTCCTTCTCAAATTAATGACATCTTTTAAAATTAATTATCATGTACATATGTAAATATATACATATATACACATTTCTTTTTCTTTTTTTTCTTTTTTTTTTCCCCTTTGGTTTTTTCATGTCAAGGTTTCTCTGTGTAGCCCTTGCTGTCCTGGAACTCATTCTGTAGACCAGGCTGGCCTCGAACTCTGAAATCCACCTGCCTCTGCCTCTCAAGTGCTGGGATTAAAGACATGCGCCACCACTGCCCAGCAACACATTTCTAAATACATAAGTACAACCTGCTCAATCTTTATAAAGTTGCTTATATGTATGTTTCAGCAGTGACTAAAGAGCCCATGGGCGGGGCTCTTGCCTGTCTCAGGGCCTGAGCTGCCCACCCCTCCTGCTCACAGTACTCATGTTTTCTGAGGCCAGGGCAAGCTAGGCCTTATGTACATGGGTTCAGTCTATGGTTCTAATTCCAATCTCTCAAACTTCACTTAGCAGGAAAAAGTGGACAGGGCAGTGCGTCCAGCCCTTTGTCAGCAATCTAGCAGTACTAATGGGTTTGGGACTGGGCCTGCGTCTGGTCTATCCCTGGCAAAGAGGAGGAAGTGATGAGCACTCGAGTTACTGAGCTCCCATATCTGTGTGGCATTCGCCACAGGGCCTCTCATTCCACCTGCTGTCTGGAGCACCAACGTCTTTGTGGGCAGTGTTACCCATTTAACCACATATAACTTTTTTTCTGTCATAAAATGTAGGCATGATTGATTGGTGCGTCCAGCGGTCTTGGCGTGCCAAGGTCCATATCACATTCATTTACCACCTCCCTTCCCTCCAAGAAATCACCATTCACACTGCTTGGTTTTTTTTTTTTCCAAAACACCATTTTAATAAGGAAACAACAGAAATAAAAGATTGTTCTCTGGCTGGAGCCCAGACCCCATATAATACATCATATGTACAAAGTGGCCTTCGGTCCAGACTGAGATTCCTCCTGGGGATTTTTGATTTCTGTTCTGTGCCACATTCCTGGGTCCTTGGACATGTGCTCCTCTCCAGAATGTACCTGCCCTCTCCTGGCATGCCATCCATAGTGGCAGGAAGGGGGAACTTGGTAAGTGGCCTAGAGGAGGGACTGCTGGGAAAGGGGACATTTGTAACAGCCAGATAAACTTCAAGGAGGGGCTCTCCCTCCTCAGGGTAGAGGAATGCCAGGGAGCTGTAGGGTGGCCTGCTTTGGTGTGGAGCACGAGTATCCAGTGAGGCCCAGCCTGAGCTTGGGATAGAGTTCCTGAACCTTTTAGGATTCCTTAAATCACCCCCTGCCCAGGAAAGGGCAGAAGGCTTAGCTGTCCAATTCTGAGCTGTTAGAGAGGGACTAGAAACCTCCCTGAGGGGCTGGTGTTGGCACAGACTATCAAGAGGTCACAGTTGCGAACCATTTGGCCTTTGGCCCTGTGAGGGGCACCCTGCTGTCAAGTCAGTTCTTCTGGAGTCCTCGCGTGCCAGGGCTGGATAGTGGCTATGTGTAACAAGTGCCCCTGCTCTGCCTGCAGCTTCCAGGCTGGAGGTCCAGGGCAAAATGGAAGCAGGAGAATGTTGGCTGCTGGTAATGTGTTCCAGCTGTGTTCTACCCGAGGCAGTGCCCCTGAATCCACAAAGAAGGGCCCAAAACGGGCAGTGGTGCCAAGAAAATAGGTCACTGTGGGCGTTGCAGGCAGGGAAGGGGTCGGTGGTGGCTCTTCCCAGGTGGTATGTACAGGAGGTGAGGGACAGCAGAGAGCTGGGAGCCCTGCCACCAGCCTGCGATGCAGGGCTGTGTGTGCATCCCCAGGCTGCTCCCGCCTAGATGGAAACTTCATATTCTCTCGTCTCCTGCAAAGGAAAGAGACTGCGGGGAGTTGGAAACTTGTAGATTTGTGGAGCTGCAATAATCCACCTTCCCGAGGCAAAGGGGAAAATAGGAAGGCTTTGGCAAGACCCTCAGGCAGGCATACCCAACCCAGGGATCAAAAAACCAGTCCTGAAGAGGTATCTAGGCCACCGTGGATACTTACTCCAGTCTCGTAAGTTGGATTGTCAAATGCTGACTCTACCGTGATGCGGTTATAGGGGCGAGGATGAGCTCGGGGGAGTTGCAGGGGACTTTTCCCTTGGAGTCTGTGGGGACAAAAGAGCCTGCAAGTCAGGAGTCCAGGCCGGGGTGAGTTAGGTATGCAGACCAGGAAAAAAATCCAGACTCACCTGGAGAAATAGAGGTACACTCCTCCCACCAGCAACACCATGGCCACCAATGGTAGGAAGATGGCAGCTGCTATGTGGGCAGCATCTGGAGCACTGGAGGTGGCTGGGGCCTTGGCAACTGAAAGCAAAGGGTGGGTGGGATTACAATTGATGTCCCCATTTCTTGAAGCCTATGTCCCCTCCCTTCTTAAAGACATTCGGAGACCAGCTCCCATTGGCTGCCTATGGTAGGCAGGAAGCTTGAAACCCTGACGGGCCCAAACTGTGCTTTCTCTGACTTTCATTCATGGGAACCCATGACCTGGGAGCTGCAAGAACCAGGTGCGGGGGCAGGGGGCATATATCCGGCTCTCAAGCATGGGGACTCACCATCCAGACTACGACCGTTGTAGAACCCATCCAGAGAGGCTGGAACAAGAGGGGAGGGCCAAGGGCAGTGGGTGAGCCTGATGGACCAAACCATCAATGCAAGGAGCACAGAAGTGAACTGACTGGATTGGAGGGGAGGATTTGACCAGGGAGCGCCTACTCCTGCACTGTCTTGGTGATGTTAGATCAGAGACTAACAAAGACAGGGAACAGGAAGGGGCATGGC
Organism: Apodemus sylvaticus; assembly: GCF_947179515.1. NCBI lineage: Eukaryota > Metazoa > Chordata > Mammalia > Rodentia > Muridae > Apodemus > Apodemus sylvaticus. The sequence continues at coordinate 45,760,017 of NC_067481.1, forward strand.
CAAGTGCTTCTAATTCTCAACATAGATTTGCTTTACTAGAATAGTTCTATGGTCCAGACTATGGTGGTGGCAGCTGGGGACCGGGGGGTGGGGGTGGGGGGACATGTTTAAGGGAGTGGTAGCACTTACCAGCCCTACAGATGGGTGGGGGGTCACTCCAATGTGAGGGGTGTCCAGGCACGCACTTGATGCTGGCCTGACCCCTCAGCACATAACCAGGGGCACAGGAGAAGTGGATGGTCGCCCCCGCTGGGTGGAGTCGCTTCTCAGGGCTGCGGGCACCATTCTCAGGGGCACTGAGGCCAGGGCACGGCTTGAACTGTTCCACTGCAAGGTGGGCAGTGTCAGTGGAGGTGTCAGGCTTTTCTCCTACTAAAGGCTCCCCTCCTACCAACTGTACACTCACAGAGACACTTGGGGGCCCTGTCACTCCACTTGGGGCTGCCGGCTTGGCGATCGTGGCAGGTGAGGCGAGCACTCCCCGTCAGCACAAAGCCCTGGTCACAGATATACTGTACAGTTGCTCCCACGGGGAACTTGGGGCTGGATACGAGGCGCCGGCTGTGCTCCACATCCCCTGGGTCATGGCAGGATGTCACTGCAGATGGAGAGGGGAAGCAGAGCAGGGTCGGTGTCTGGGGCTACAGCTCAGTTATTAGGAGTGTTTCCAAAGGATGCATGAAACCCTGGATTTGATGGACAGCACTGCATAAACCCAGCCTGGTGGTACATGCTGATATCCAGCACTCCAAAGGTGGGTGTAATCCCACTAAGAAAGTGGAGGCAGGAGGATCAGAAATTCAAGGTAATCCTCAGCTTCACAGGCACTTCAGGCTAGAAACACTATCAGAGACAGCAAGTGAGGGGTGGGGTGGGGGAGAGGCAGAGAGTGAGGGGGTGGGGAGAAAGGTCTGTTCACCCTGGATTTATGAGTGTTACAGGCCAGCTAAGACCAGACTGTAGGGCTCTACTCTGATTTTCTTTTTTCTTTTTTTTTTGGGGGGGGGGTGGATTTGTTTTTTGTTTTTTGTTTTTCTTTTTTTTTTTGGTTTTTTGGATTTGGTTTTTTCAAGACAGAGTTTCTCTGTATAGCCCTGGCTGTCCTAGAACTCACTCTGTAGACCAGGCTGGCCTTGAACTCAGAAATCCACCTGCCTCTGCCTCCCAGAGTGTTGGGATTATAGGCGTGCGCCACCACCGCCCGGCTTACTCTGATTTTCTGTTTTGCAGTGCTGGGACTCAGGATGTCATACATGCTAGGTGGTGCTCTATCACGGAGCTACATCCTCGGGCTTTTTGCTTTCTTCACTTTAAAAAAAACGTGTGTGTTGTGTGTGGTGGGGTTATATGTACTGCATACATTTACATACTCATTAAGGCTGGAAGAGGATGTTGAACTTGGCTTCAGGAGCCTGTGAGCTGCTACTGCGGGTCCTGGGAACCAGACCTAAGTCTTCCACAGAGCAACGAGCACGCTTAGCCGTTCAGCCACCCCTTCCTCCCTCCGCCTCACACTATACCTCAGGCAATCTTCAAATGCCTGGTTCTCTTGCCTCAGCTCCTGAATGCTGAGGTGACAGGCATGTGACACACCATGACTGACTGTGTCTACCCTCCTTCTGATGTGTTTTTTTTTTCCCCTTTCATTAAGGTCAACAAAGCCATTAATTCTTGGTCACCAGCCAGCCAGGAGATGCTTGCAGTACTTATCTGGAAGTCCTGTGACAATGGATCATCCCATTTCACAGATATGGAAACTGAGGGACAAGTTAGAAAATCAAGGATGCTAGCAGAAACAGGACCTGTGCTAGATTTTTCTCTCAGGACCCAGGAGGCAGGCTGGCAGGGACCGTGGGGACGAGTACACACCTCTCTGGCATGAAGGCAGGTCCTCACTCCAGCTTAGGTCCCACTGGCACATGAGAATACTGGATCCCACTACCTGGTAACCAGGGTAGCACTGATAGGTGACCACCGTGCCATGCACCAGCTCAGGCTGTGATGGGTTCTTCCAGCCGTTGGGGATCTCGGGTAGCTCTGGACATGTGTCATTGCGGGGCACCTCTGGAGACACAGAAGCAGGGAGATGCAGCCCCTTGGCCAGCACCAACGTGATTGCTAGTGCCAACCAACCCTGAGGTTCCTTTGGACCTAGACTGACCTGGAGAGGCTTAGTGACTCATCTGCTCTTCTAAAGCCCCACCCCCTTGCTCCTCCCCTGAGTCTCCACTCTCAGCCCCACCCCCACCCATCCCCAAAGTTACGGGATTGTCATCTTGGCTTTGACTCCACTCTCAGAAGCACTTGGCCAGTTCCTCAGGCCTCAGGATGAGAGAAATCATTTCTTTGTTGTTGTTGTTGTTGTTTTTCAAGACAGGGTTTCTCTGTATAGTTCTGGCTGTCCTGGAACTCACTCTGTCCACCAGGCTGGCCTCAAACTCAGAAATCCGCCTGCCTCTGCCTCCCAAGTGCTAGGATTAAAGGCATGCACCACCATCACCCCACCACCACCCGGCAAGAGAGAAATCATTTCTGTTCAAGATCGGAAGAAAGGAAGGCACTGACACTTTTCTGTAGTTCCCTGTTTTTTTTTTTTTGTTTTGTTTTTGTTTTTTTTTTTTTTAGGAAGTCCTTCTTGCTGCCTCTCTAGAGCTTTCTTGCTCTAACCAAAGGCTCCTGGGGATACATGGCATCTTCCTAGGTTCCCCGTGTCTGACGGGACATCCAGACTCCCTGTTGTCCTGCACCATTTGACTAGTTCATGATTTAGGGTCTACACTCCGAGTCAGAAACCACAAGCTCACCAAAGAAGTGGATGACAAATCCTTGCTGGTAGCCCATCACCGAGGTCCCAGGATCTGACTGGAACTGGATGGTGACATCAGCCATGGAGGTAAAGAGCTTGAAGTGGCCACGGGGCCCTGAGTATTGGCCCAGGACCCGGGCTGTCAGGTCATCCCCATCGTAGAAGGTCAGTACATCCCCAGAGCCTATGCGCAGCCTGTAGAGGAGGAGGATCAGAGCGAACGGGACGGGCTGGGGGAGGGGCCGAGATGGGCGGGACTAGAGGTGTCCCCAGCCTCAGGAGCCGGCTTGCCTGACCCGAGGCACTCACACTCGGATGTCCAGCATGATGCGCTTGTCTTCCTCCACATGCACACCCCAGATGCAGTCCTGCCCTCGGCCATAAGGCTCTGGCCAGTTTGGAGAGAGCACCACGCCTGCAGAGTCTGTAATTTCCCCGCTGCACACGGCTGCAAGGAAGGAGAGCCGGGGAGGCAAATCCTCTCCAATATAGTGTCCTAGGGCTTTCACCCGCCCACAGGAGGACCCACCCCCTGCTGGGAGACTCCGCCTCCTCCCTCTAGGAGAAATAGCAATCCCACTCAGCGGTGGCCGGGTTCTGTGCCTGGCCACTAGGGACCTACCCTGCTTGTTGCCCTAGCAGACCCACCCACTGGTGCTTGCTGACCTCGGCAGGCTGGCTCCGTCTCATTCCACTGGGGGTCGTGGAAGTCGACACATTCGATGATGATTGAGCCCTGCTCCAGGGTGTAGCCAGGGTCACAGCTGAACTCCACAGTCGTACCCACAGGGTAGGACGGTGCACTGCTGCTGAAGTTGCCGTATTTGACAAAGGGCTCATAGCAATGTCCTTGCTGGAAGGCTGTGAACCACAGGACCCAGCCCAGCTCAGCCTCTCCTAAGTAGGCCAGAGGACACGCATTCTTCTCTCCTCAGGGCTTATTCTTTCTCAGGGTAAAATATGTATCTTGGGCTTGGAACAGGACACAGGGGAACCAGGCATTCCTACTTTGGTCAGGAAGCCATGTTGAATCACTATTGTACTCTTGTTGGCTAGTTTGCTGCTTAGTATACAGCAGGTGCTCAATAATTTTTTGATGAATTAATGAACCACACATCTATGTGTGGGACTAGTTTTCCCTCCAAATGTTGAGGCCTATGTAATGTTCTTAAAACCTGGAGAATTCATTCTCTTAGGCCAGAAATTTGTGGTCCAAACGCGCGCGCGTGTGTGTGTGTGTGTGTGTGTGTGTGTGTGTGTGTGGTACAAGCCTTTAATCCCAGCACTTGGGAGGCAGAGGCAGGCGGATTTCTGAGTTTGAAGCCAGCCTGGTCTACAGAGTGAGTGCCAGGACAGCCAGGGCTACACAGAGAAACCCTGTCTCAAAAAATAACAACATCATCAAAAAAGAAAGAAAGAAAGAAAGAAAGAAAGAAAGAAAGAAAGAAAGAAAGAAAGAAAGAAAGAAAGAAAGAAAGAAAGAAAAAAAGAAAAGGAAGAAAGCTGTGGTCCAGACAAAGACCTCCCAAAAGGATGGGCCAGGGATCTCGCGGATAGGGGTGGGGGCAGGGAAAGAGCAACGGAATGCAGTCAGAAAGGGGAAGGGTGTGGGAGAAAGAGCCTAGCACCCTGGCTGGTTCCAGCAGGCTCACCCTCATAGCGCAGGGCCATGCCTGCAGCTGCCCCGCTGCTGTCAGTGCTGAACTCCACGAAGAAGTGTCTGCCAGAGCTGAGCAGGCCCTCGATGGGCAGGTATTCCACCTCATAGGAATCATACACTGGCGGGGCCTCCACGTTATTTCCATTGCGAATGATGAGCCTGGGCCAGAAGAGAGGCAGCTATGTAGCTGATGTCCTCCCCACAGGTCCTCCCGTCCACGTAGGACAGCTCCTCACCTGTCGTCATCTTCTGCCAGGGACACCTTTTCAAAGTGCAGGTGCAGCCGCTGGCTCTCAGGCGCCTCGAGCAACCAGTGGCAGGTGAGGTTGTTGCTGTAGTTCCCCGGGAAGCCAGGAGAGACAATGCGGCCCGTGGTGGCATTCCAGATCACTCCGCCACAAGCAGCTGCGGGTGGCAGTGACTTACGCTTGGTCTCCATCCTTGTTCTAAGCTGCCGCCAAACCCTCATGCCAGCACGTGCCCTCTACATGCCAGCACGTGCCCTCTACATCCCAGCATCTGCCCTCTACATGGACATAGGGACTTTGCCCAGACACCATCTTTGCTGTGGTGTCTCTAAACACTAAACTTGCAGTCTAGACTCTGCAGCAACAAGCCACTCAAACTTCAGAATCCCACCCGAGGACCATCCACATCTCCGATGCTTCGCATGCTACTCCCTTAACTGGAGACAGTTCGGTTGCTGCCTGGCTGGGTAGCTGTTGGCAAGCCTCCTCTCCCCTCTGCTGACAGGTTCTGATCTCACCAGGCTGACTTTGTTATGTTAACGCTAGTATCTAGACTCTGACTTCCCTGGACATAGCTGATACTTTTATGTTCTCTCTCTCTCTCTCTCTCTCTCTCTCTCTCTCTCTCTCTCTCTCTCTCTCCCTCTCTCTCTCTCCTTCCTTGTCTCTTTCTTTCCTCCCTTCCTCCCTTCCTTTTTTTCTCCTTCCCTTCCCTCCATTTTTTTTTATTTAACCCTAGAGAGCCCAGGCTGGCCTTGAATTCAGTGGATGATGTCCTGAACTCCGGTCCTCCTTGCCTCCGTCTCTCAAGTACTAAGATTATATGCATGTGCCTTTATACATGGATTCTTGGTCTTTTTTCTATTTTTTCTTTCCTTCCTTTTCTTTTTTGTTTTGTTCCTTGTTTTTGAGACGGGCCCTTATTATGTGGAACTTGCTCAAAGGCTAGCCTCAAAGTCAAAGATCCACCTGCTTCTGCCATCTGAGTACTGGATTTAAATGTATGTGCCACCACACCTGGTCTTTCATTTCTGAAATGGCCTTCCTGTGTAGCCCAGGCTAGCTACACAGGAACTTGCAGTCCTCTTGCTAGCTCCTGGCGTGCTGAGATGACAAACACATTGCCTTGTCTTGCTGCTTCTATAAAACTAGCTTTCTGGCTTGATAACATGTTATCTAACATGATAGCAGACCTTGGATTTGAACCCCCAGAACACAGGAAGTCAGTTATCTGTTTGGGTCTGTCCCTTAACTAGGATCTCCTTGGGACAGAGGCTGTCTTTCAGGGCAGGCTTAGAGCTGGTTCTCATTTTTTGGTGACCAAAACAAATGCATGAATGTGGAGAGAAAGCAGGACCAATCAGGGATGACTGAAGCCTTGGCAGACTGCTGGCCACAGGTCCCTCAGGCACCTTCTGCAGTAGCTCTCCAGACACTGCTACCCCACCATTCCTTGACTGCCTGCTAAGGAATGCTCAGCACTGACCCCTCTGGCCTGGTCCTGCCTTTTCTTCCCCAAGAAAGGCTGAGCTGCTTGCTGGGCCCCTGCAGTGAGGGGTGGAGCCAGCTGGGAGAGGGACCTGAAGCAGGAAGCTGGGTTCCAGGCAGCTCTTGTTCTCGGATGCACACAGCTCTGCTCTGGGGGGGGGGAGGGGAGACCACCATCGCCCACACAGAACAGAACACCGATGCCCCAAAGACTTCTAATGACAAAAGAGTGCAATCTGGATGTTGGGGTCCAGATGAGTTCTGTCTCATTCTCTATGGAGGAGCGGTCTTACTTTCTATTTGGTCTCAGCACAGAGCTGGCCTTCAAGTAGAACCCCATGCCGTCTCTGACTTGGAATCCCCCAGTGGCTTTTTGTTGCCTTTGAGATGAAGCTCAAGCCCATTATGACCTGGATTCTCTCTACTGATTTTCAGGCTTCCTTTCCTGAGCCTTTCAGGCATGCTTTCTGGATCATGCTGTTTCTGTATGCCTCCACACAGAAGCCACCAAGCTGCCCTGAGCTAACATTTCTGGAAGTGCTCCTGGCCATGTCTGTGGGAAGCAACCCAGGTCTCACCAGTGTGGAACTGATCTCCCTGACTCGGATGCCTGACACCCTGAGGCCACCCACACCAGTGTTGACTACACTGAGCTGCTTTCCAGTCTCCCCAAGAGAGCATGCCTATCTAAGCTTAGTGACCAGCACTAGGAAAAATATAAAAGGAAATAAGGCTCAAAAGCCAAAGTCTCTTCTCTTCCAAAAGGACAAAAAGCAAAAGTTGTCTGTCATGCGACAAACCCTACACTTCCTCCACAAGCCTTCTGGGTCTGTAGCCATCTCCAATCTTTTAATCTCCAGGAACTGTCCACTCAGCCTGCCTCTCTCATCGGTGTCTCTGAATTTCCCTCCTCCCTATTCCCAAAGTCACTGCCACATCTCTGCAGGATGGCCTCCTGGCCTTCAGACACCACTGCTGGAGCAGTTCTGTCTTCCCCCTCTCCGATCTCAAAAACCTGAGCATCTGTACACCTCTCGTGTCTTAGCCTGACAGTGCAGGTCCTTCCCACTGTCTACTCCACCTGGCTGTCCCTGATGTGATGCCTTAAACACCCTCTCCTTCCTGCCCCTTTGTCATTGCTTAGCTTGTTCCTGCATGGAAAGATCAAACCTTCAGTGTACCTCCTCCAGGAAGCTGTCTCAACACCAACTGGGAATGAACGGTTGCTCACCCCTTCCCCCCACCCCCACCCCCACCCCATCACTTGAACCAACCTCCACTCTTTGGCAAGGTCCAGCTATGGAACTCAGGCTGGCCTAGAACTCAGCTTCGTGCCTTAGACTTTCAGGTGCTGGGATTCTGTTGTGACCACCACGCCAGCCACTTTATGACTCTTCCTTGGTACCTTTCACTCCCTGTTTTAGAATTAGTGATCTATGCTCTGTTTTATTCTTTTAAAAGTTACATGTAAAGCCGGGGGGTGGTGGCGCACGCCTTTAATCCCAGCACTTTGGGAGGCAGAGGCAGTCGGATTTCTGAGTCGGAGGCCAGCCTGGTCTACAGAGTGAGTTCCAGGACAGCCAGGACCACACAGAGAAACCCTGTCTCAAAAAACTAAAAAAAAGTGAAAAGTTACATGTAGGGCTGGGGAGATGGCTCAGCGTTAAGAGCACTGACTGCTCTTCCAGAGGTCCTGAGTTCAATTCTCAGTAACCATATGGTGGCTCATAACCATCTGTAATGGGACCTGATGCTCTTCTAGTGTGTCTAAAGGCAGCAACAGTGTACTCATATAAATAATTCTTTTTAAAAAGTTACGTGTATATGAGTGTGTGCTTATACATGTAAGTGCAATGCTTGTGGAGGCCAGAAGGGGGCGTTAGATCCCCAAACTGGAGTTCAGCAATTCAGCGCTGCTTGACTGTGTGTTGGGAATAGATTTCAGGTCCTCTTCAAGGCAGCATGTACTCTTAGCTACAGAACCATCTCCCCAGCATCTCTACACGCCTGCCTTCCTTCCCCCTTCCCTGGAACTGTTGGGCTCAGGGCATAAGCCAGGCTTGACTCTTCTTACCTTCTATGAATTCTGTGGTCAAGAGGCCCAGAAACCCTCACTGCTGGGCCCAGCAAGCAGCTCAGCCTTTCTTGGGGAAGAAAAGGCGGAACCAGGCCAGAGGGGTCAGTGCTGAGCATTCCTTAGCAGGCAGTCAAGGAATGGTGGGGTAGCAGTGCCTGGAGAGCTACTGCAGAAGGTGCCTGAGGGACCTGTGGCCAGCAGTCTGCCAAGGCGGCAGTCATCCCTGATTGGTCCTGCTTTCTCTCCACATTCATGCATTCATGTTACCTGTGCAACATTGTAAACCAACTCTGAAATCGACCTGTGATGCAGGTAATAAATGTAGGTTGGCTCAGTACCACTGAGTTGCAAGACCATCTTCTGGCTTCCTTACAAAAAATAATAGAAAGTTCCAGACAGCAATGGAGATCAGAGAATCCTCCCTGCCCCCATTACTCCTCTGTTTGACTTTGAGCTTTCCTTGTGAGGACCCACTCACCAATGCAGACAGGCTCTTGGGAATCCCAAAAGGGCTGGGTGGCATTGAGACAGGTGAGGAACCTGGCACCCTTTAGCTGGTAGCCAGTGGCGCAGTGGAAGCGGGCGCTGCCTCCTGGGTGGAGACTGGTGACAGTCACATCTCCATAAGCTGGACGTCTGGGAAAGTGGCAGCTCAGGAGATAGGCTGTGAAGACAGAAGGGGTAATGATGAAGGGGGGAAGGGAGGAGGGGAAGAAGGGAGGGAGAGGAGAGGGGAGAGGAAGAGGAGAAGGAGGAAAGGGGGAGGGGAGAAGATGGGAAGGGAAAAGGGAGGGGGAGAAGAGGGGAAGGGAAGGAGGGAGAGGGGAAGGAGGAAAGGGAGGAGGAAGGGAGGGGGCAGGGGAGGGAAAGGGGGAGAAGACAGGAGATGAGGGGGTCAGGGAGAGGGGAGGGGAAGGGGGAGAGGGGAGGGAAGTAGGAGGGGAGGAGTCAGATGGAGGGAAAGAGGAGGGGGGAGGGGAGAAGAGGAGGGGGAGGGGAGTGCCCGCACGGCCTGCTCCAGGTGTCTTTGGGCTCAGAGGAAGCATTGGAAGTCCCACAGAAGATCCCATTTGTTCCCTCATAGAGGTCAGTGGGGTTGGAACAGCAGAGAACTGGAAGCTTGGAGCCTGAGGTTCCTACCCAAGCCCAAAAACACTTATGCTTTCTCTAAGTGTTTTCTTACCCCCTCCCCCACCCACCCCCTGAGTGCTGCCACTAACTCTGTAGCTCTGGCTGTCCTCGAACTCTCTGCAGATCAGGTTACTCAGAACTCAAGAGATTCGCCTGCCTCTTCCTTCCATGTGCTGGGATTAAGGGTGCACCACACAAGCTGTTTCCTTTCTTCTTCTTCTTTCTCCTTCTTCTTCTTCTTCTTCTTCTTCTTCTTCTTCTTCTTCTTCTTCTTCTTCTTCTTCTTTTGATTTTGTTTTTTTTTTTTTTTTTTCGAGACAGGGTTTCTCTGTATAGCCCTGGCTGTCCTGGAACTCACTCTGTAGACCAGGCTGGCCTGGAACTCAGAAATCTGCCTGCCTCTGCCTCCCAGAGTGCTGGGATTACAGGCATATGCCACCACCGCCTGGCTGTTTCCTTACTTCTTAAGTGAGGCTGGAAATGTTTGTCAGGTATGGTTGGTGTACCTGTAATCTCTTGAGGCCAGAGAGTCCTGAGTTCAAGGTCAGCCTGGGCTATGTAATTTGACCATGTCTCAAAAACAACCAAACAGCTAAACCAAAACTGTAACAGAAGCGTCAGACCTGTGGCACCCAGATGATAACAGATCTTCTAGAAGTCTGGGTGTCTACATAATAACTCAGTGGTAGAGTGTTCCCTATATTTGAGCCTCAGCGCTAAAAGAAAAATATTATGGATGACTTGTAGACATTATTTCTCCTGTAGGAAGCAAACACGAATTTCAGAAGGAGAGACTGAAATCAGACAGCAAAGATGTCCTTAGTATTCCCCCAAGAAATCTTACAGAGCTTGTCGGCAGCAGTAAAGGCCTCTTTGTTCTTATTTTTTTCTGTATTTGAAATGATAATATAATGATATCATCTCTCTCTTTCTTTTCCTCCATCCAAGCTCTCCCACATACCCCCTCCTTACTCACATTCAAATGTGTGCCCTCTTTTCTTCATTAATTTTTATATGCATATATGTATAGGCATATTTTTTTTCTTAAGCATGACCTGTTCAGTCTGTATAATGTGAGTATGTGTATAATGTGTATAATGTGTATAATATGAGTGTGTTTTCAGGGCTGACCATTTGCTATTGGATAATCGATTGCTGTGCTCTTCACTGGGGGAGACTGTTTCTCCCGATCTCAGCACTCCTTAGTAGGTCTTTCTTAGTGGCCTTTCTTTGCCTGTCTACTTTGGCTGTCCTTGTTCAGCACTAGTGAGACTTTATTAGGGTAGCTTCTGACTTTACTAGGAAACATGGCCAGTAGGTCAGCAAATTACTGTCTTTTTAAAGAATTACTTATCTTACGTATATGAGTAGTACACTGTAGCTGTATTCAGACACATGAGAAGAAAAAAGAAAGAAAAAAGATAAGAAAGAAAAGGAGAAGAGAGTTTTGAGGGTCCCATTACAGATGTTTATGAGCCACCATGTGGTTGGTGGGAATCGAACTCAGGACCTCTGGAAGAGCAGTCAGTGCTCTTAACCACTGAGCCACCTCTCCAGCCCAGCAAACGACTTTTAAAGACAGTGGGAAGGGTGTGAGAAAGTCACACTCACTGACTTGGAAATTGGAGATGGGATTGGCCACTCTGGTTGCTTTTGGAGTTGTCATACCGTTTATGACCACACAGGGGAAGCAAATCCCATAAAATTGCCTGGCAAACCCCAACCCTTAGGCTAAGCCCCAGAAATAGATTGTAAAGAGGGAGTCTGGCTTGGGTCTAAGAGGTAAGGTAGAACGCCTGGAGCAGACAAGGAGCAAAGTAAAAAGAAGGCTTGGCTGTGCCCCTGTGACTTTATAAAAAGGGGCTGCCTCTGGGCAGACGAGCTACCAAAGCTTGAGTTGACTGTGACTCAGTTTTGAGGCCGTTCTCACCTGTCCTGTTCTTAGTTACTATGTGAAAACAAGAAGTTAGCAGGGCAGTGGTGGTGCACGCCTTTAATCCCTGCACTTGGGAGGCAGAGGCAGGTGGATTTCTGAGTATGAGGCCAGCCTGGTCTGCAGAGTGAGTTCCAGGACAGCCAGGGCTACACAGAGAAACCCTGTCTTGGAAAAAAATAAATAAATAATAAGAAAAAGAAAAAAGATAAGAAAGAAAAGGAGAAGAGAGTTTTGAGGGTTTGACCAATAAAAGGCTATCTTTGATGGGCCAGTGGAGAGGGCAGTGCTTAGGAGGTGCTTCCTCCCTGGCCCCAGTCAATATGAGATCCTGGCCTGTGGGATGAGAAGAACCTGAGGTAACAGACAAGGCTGGCCTGGGAGCTGCTCAGTCTCTCTGGGTTTGGAAGCCGATTCCTCTGCTTGCTGCACCACCTTGGGCAAGTTACTTCTTTGCCCCGTGCCTCAATGGATTCTTTGTTTAACCAGTGATTCAGAGTACTGCCTCCAGTGCTGGCTTGGTTAGTGAGAGGCCCTGTGTCCGGTGCCTGGCGCAAAGCACACACCCACCTCTGCCCCGTCCCCCCCAAAGCTGGCTGGTAATGTTGGCAGTAGCGAGCACGACCAACATCTTACATTTGCTGTGCTTTCTGTCTCCTAAAGAGCTCCTTCTCACCTGGTATACGTGAGAGAAAGAAGGTAGGGTAGGGCATTTTAAGATAAAGAAAGCTGAGGTTGGGAGAGACTGAGGCTCAGAGATCCTCTGTACCCTTATCATACTGTAAAAGTAGGGTAGGGTAGGGGTTTGAGCTGCTTCCTCCCTGGCCCCAGTTAATACGGGATCCTGGCTCTGGGGGCAGAGAAGCCTGAGAGTGACAGACAAGGCTGGCCTTGGAGCTGGTTCAGTGTGTCCTTCACTCTCCCTAGGCCAGGGGATGAGGGGCTGTCTCCCTGGGAGCCACGGGCCAGGTGTCAGACTCAGCACCTGCGCTCTCATCTCCCTGTGAGTCCCAGCCCAACCTGGGAAGGGAGTGGGCTAGAATTATGTGAAAGCAGGGGGCTGGTAGCATTGAGAGGCACCCCCAGACTCCATCATGGGTAAGTGCCACTTCCCAAGATGAGCTTCCTCCTATTGCCATGACAACCAACCGTTCCCAGGGAGTCTGCACCACCACAATCTGTTGAGTTATTTTCTTGCTGGCGGCTGTTTCTAGAGCCAACTCCAGTGCCAGGAATGCTTGGATGGAGGAGGGAGGGGCCTATCAGGCAGGCTGACTCTCCACCCGGACTGGGACTGGGCCAGAGGAATCTCTCCGGCCACAGGCCTGTGTGGAAGCTCACAACGGTGACCTCCTTCATCAGCTTGGACAACGCCTGCATGGACGTGGGTCCCCAGGCCCTCTCTCACTCTCCTGGCACCCTCTTTCTCCAGCCCACGAGAAATGCCCATGAGCACACGCGCCTCCTGTTCCCATCTCTGGGATCAGGGCTAATTACAGTCTATAATTAGGGGAATTACACTCATTAAGGAAAGAGCTGATCATTGACAAAAACTGGGCAGAGGAGGGAGGGCTGCTGGGACAAAGAGCAGGAGTGGGCCAGCTCTGCCAGTCTCTCCCCGGGATCCGTTCCCCAGGGCCAGGCCTCCGGCCCGCTGCATTCTCCCACCTTTGTCTGGCAGCACAAAGAGGGAGCTGGAGTTTTGTGCAAAGGAATTTGCAGCAAGAGAAAAGGTTACTGTGGCATGAAATTATGCCTCTGCTGAGGAGGATTGATGAGCCATTTGGGAGACTAGAGGGGCCGCCCAGATGGTCATCCCTGCCTGGGCGGGGACCTACCTCTGCTGAGGGCCTGGATAACCTCTGCCCACCGTTGAGGTCCCTGCTGTCACACCAGGCTGCTCCCCCAGTTTGGGTGGCAAAGCCTTGACAAGGTGAACAGACAGGGTCAGAGCATTCCTAGCTCCAGGGTGGCTGCTCACCCATCAGGTCTCCCCCTCCAGCTGCAGAGGTGGTCTGTGCCAACGCAAGACAATGTCTTGATTGTTCTTACCAATTATTTCCCTGTTAGCACTGGCGGGGGGGGGGGGGCGGGAGGGGGGCAGGGGGCGTATCTGAGTTAAAGTTAAGCTGTGCAAAGGATGGAACTGACTTCCAGCCAGGGAAGGGGATGGGCAAGAAGGAACCCTGTGGGGAGGCTGCCGCTCTGCCTCGTCCTGCGTCCTGCAAGCCCTATAATACTGGTCTCCTTAATGGAGGTCACAAGAAGCACTTTCTGTTTTACTCAAAAGGTAGCTAACTTTGTAATGTAGATGGCTTAGCCGTCAGCGATGGCGGAGTGCGGAGCAGAGAAGGAAGAGTAGACTGAGAAGTGGGAGAGTAGCTTCAGCACTTCATAGAAACATTCCTTTCCAGCCAGCATGGCAGCTGGCAGCTCCGGGGCGCAGTGCAGCTTGGGGCTATAATCCTTACACCCAGGAGGCCTTAGGGCTGTGGTGAGTTTGAGGTCAGCTGAGCTGTGGCATAAGATAAGACTTTGTGCCAAGTTGTCCTGGGCCATCTCGTGTGTGTGTGTGTGTGTGTGTGTGTGTGTGTGTGTGTGTGCATGTGTGCCTGTGTGTCTGTGTGCTGCGTATGTGTCTGTGTGTGTGCATGTGTGTGTGTCTCTGTGTGTCTGAGTGAGCATGTGTCTATGTGTGCATGTCTGTGTGTGTGCATGTGTGTCTGTGTGTGCATGTGTGTCTGTGTCTATGTGTGCATGTGTGCCTGTGTGTCTGTGTGCTGCGTATGTGTCTGTGTGTGGGCATGTGTGTGTGTGTGTCTCTGTGTGTCTGAGTGTGCATGTGTCTGTGTGTGCATGTCTGTGTGTGTGCATGTGTGTCTGTGTGTGCATGTGTATCTGTGTCTATGTGTGCATGTGTGTCTGTGTCTATGTGTGCATATGTGTCTGTGTGTGTGCATGCATGTGTGTCTGTGGGTGTCTATGTGTGCATGGGTGTACAGAGCCATATTGGGGCAGTCATGCGCACGGTCAGAGTTTGACTTTGGTCAAGGTTAACTTCTCCCAGATAGCCAGGATCCTGCTCCACCTAGGGCGGAGTGCTCGAAGTAAAGGTTAAGTTCAGGTTCTCCAGGTCTAGGAATTCCTGAATTAAGCAGGTGACCCACCCAGCTGCCGAAACAGTCAAGACGAGGACCTCCAAGAGAAGCTAGACAACTTCCACCGGAACTCAGCCCGGAGTCTGGGGGGAAGGGTTTGCCCAAACTGTTAAAAGGTCTGGGGCCATTTAAGTTTCTGGCTTTGATCAGTGAATATTGTCTTAGCCATACTTCTTTTCGCCCCCTCCCTTCCCTATTTATTCCTCAGCTTCTGTTCCAGAAACCTACTTCGTAATAGCTGCAGGCAGCTATGGAACCCAACACATGTGTGTCTGTGTGTGTCTCTCTGTGTGTGTATCTATGTATTTGTGTGGAGGGTATGCCTTTGAGGTATGTGCTAAAGACTACAAATGATACGTGAAGATTGTGAAGATGCTGGCTAATTCTGAATTGCTGCATGTAGGCATCCTGTCTTATTTTTGTACTTTTCTGTAGTTTTAAGTGTTTTCAAAATGAATAAGAATTATGGTGAAGGTGGAGACTTGACTCTGTATTTATAGAAATATTAACGTAGATCAGTTCCCAACCAAATATTTTTAAATGCTTGCTTTTTTTTTTCTTCTTTTTTTTGAGACAGAGTCTCACTGCAGCCAGTGTCTGGCTGACTTGGAGTTCACTGTGTAGACCGGGTTGGCCTCGAACACATGGAGATGCGCCTCTCTCAGCCTCTGTATGCCACCATGCCCAGTACAAATACTAAACATTTTACAGAAAATAGTTCTAAAATCTTACCAGTAATGAATGGATCAGTCTTGATTCTCAATATAACATGAAACAAGGACCAGAGAAATAGCCAGATGTCCAGGCACCTGCCACCAAGCCTGGCAGCCTGAGTTTGTTCCCTGGAACCCACAGGATAGAAGGAGAGCTCTGGTTCCCACAAGTTGCCCTCACACAAAACAAATAATTGTTCTAAATGTGTAAAATTTTAAAAATTAAAAATTAAAATTTTTGGTACTAGTGTATTAAAAAAAATAAAACCAGAGAAGCCAAATGACCTGTTCAAAGTCAAGACCTGTTCAACTAACAAGAAGCCCGCTTCGTCAGAGCGTAGCCCATTTTATCATGCTCTGCTCCTTTCCTAAGGCGCCCTCAATTACCATGAGGGGAATAGGCTGGATCCCAAGTGGGCAAGGAAAGCCAGTCTGCTTAGCTAAAGACCTCCAGATGGTCATTGTCAAGTCCCTTCAGCTCCTCCCCGACCCAGGCTGTGAGGACATCAAGGCCACCCAGGAGAGCAGCCAGTCATGGCTGGCACCTCTCTCAGTCGCTCGGGCCTTACCTTGGTAGCGGAAATGGAAAGTGCCAGGTAGTGGAAGGCTTTGGAACCTCAGGGCAGCTTGGTGGGTGGGACTCCGGATGACTTGTCCCCTCAGCAGGAAAGACTGGTTAGCCAAGGGCAGTGGATCAGGGCCCCCCAGGCCCTCCACGGTTATGGTCTCCCCTTCCTGAAGGCTGATGTTCTCCACCTGCATGGGTGGAATGGGAGAGGACAGAGCGGTGCTATCAGGACTTCTTGTACCTGCGCCCTGCTGGCCCGTGACTCCAGCAGTGTCACACGCTAGCCACTTGTACACTAGAGCCCCCATACTAGGCACTCCACACAGGAAGAGCCCATCCTGCCTCCTCATAAGTAAGAGATGGGGCCCAAAGATCAGAGATCTTAAGCAAGTTACCCAAGATCACACAGAGCAGAACTCCCTATCGGTTTTCTATGGCTTCCTTCTCTGGGCTCTGTTTTCTCATTTGTAAATTTGATGGGATGTGAGGGCCTAAATACCAGACCCATGTACTCAGCTTCCCCTGGACATTCCTGATATATGACACACATACCCCTCACACCCGGCCTGCCTCGCTGTAAGCCAGCAGATCCCCAAGCTGCTGACAATAATCTCACTCACTACCTGGGCACCCACACCTTGCCTCTTCCCTCATGCCCTGCATCCGATCGTCATTTGGTCTGTCAGATGGACGGCGGATCTGTTCAGTTGCCTTCCTCTTGGCTGCCGCTTCCTAGCTCATCAGGATTATTGCTCACCTAGATCACCGAAGCTACCTCCTCCACAGCCTCCCTACCTGGAGGCCTTAACCTACTCCTCCCTTCACATCAGTATTTTCTGAACTGAAGCCATCGATAGTCTCTGTCCCTGCTGCACATCACAGGTTTTTTTGTTTGTTTGTTTGTTTGTTTGTTTGTTTAAATCACCCAGTATTTCTCCTATAGCCTGAGTCTGTAGCCTGTGGGACTATTCCAGACTCTATGGCTGGCTCTACGGGTCCTGGCAAGCAAGGTCCCTGCTGGCCTGTCAGCTTGGCCTAGTCTCATGTCATAAGTACTCTGGTCACTTCTTTTGGTTGTCAGAGGCCCCTTTGCTACCCTCCTGTTCCAGAGACCCTTAGTTCCTGAGCATGCTTCCCTTGAAGGTCAGACAACAGGTTCTGACCACAGACACGATGCTGTGGGCTGATAGACAGAGCACCAGATTGAGTGCCTAGAGATAGAGGGGCTCATCTTGACCCCGAGCTCCTAGGCAAGTACGGTACTTAGGTTTCATTTAATTTCGTATTATTATTTTTTAATAGAATTTCATTATGTGGCTCAGGCTAGTCTCAAGTTTGTGATTCTCCTGCCTCAGCCTCTTAACTGCTGGGATTACAGTCTGTACCACCATGCCCAGGAGAGCTTTGCTGCTCAAAATGCTCTACATCAGCAGAGGCTACATCACATAGGGGCTTCTGGGAGAAACAGAGCCAGGGTTGGGATGTAGCCCTGCTGGTTGGGTGCTTGCTTAGCACAGAAGCAGCTACATAAACGGAGATATGTGCCTGTCATCCCAGCACATGGGAGGTAGATACAGGTGATTCAGAAGTTGCTAAGTAACCAAGGTCATCATCCTTGGTTTAACATGCCCCTTTCCCACCTGGCTCCCACACTAGACACACTTACACACAAAGAGAGAAGTAAAGAAAAGAAAGGGGGTGACCCTTAGATCCCACCTGAGACCCATGAACTCGTTCTCTGAATTTTAGAGATACTCCAGCAATAGAGACAAATCTCTGAGCTCTAAGGTCTGTAGCTCCTTGCTCTGAGACTGCACCTTCAAGGGTTAAGTGGTGCCCAGTGAGTCACCAAACCCTCCCCTATTTTATCCTTCAAGCATCCCAGCTAGTTTTGTATCCCCACTCTCGTGCCTACTGTTTCTGAGAGTGGCTTCTGTGCACATCCTAACCTTCCTACTCCCAAACATTCTGCCCCAGGTCAGGTCTCTTCCTCTCCCATTCAAACCTCTGTGGTGACTTCAGGTGCTCAGAGGACGAAGTCCAAGCTCCCCACTCACGATCAGTTCCAGTGGCTCCCCCAGCCTCAGTTCCCTGTTGTGCAGCCACAAAAATTTCCCTCATTTCCGTCCCTCTGGATATCAGCACAAGAATTACTGCCCCAACCTGCCCTGTCCCGTTTCCTGCCTCCGTTTCCCACCCCATACCATCAATTCCTCTCTTCCCAGGCTTCCCATCAGACCATCTTCTCCTCATCCACCCACTGGAGAGAAGTGGAATGACGGTGTGTGGGTCCCTGGAGGCCTGTCCCTCACAAGTGTGACCCTCTGAGCTGACAAGCATGTCCCTAGCCCAGGCCAAGGACACAAGTGCTGCTGGATATAGAGGGACTCCCCCTGGTTGAGGTAGAGGAGAGATAAGTTGTGGGGACACAAGATGCACGGCAGCTGCCAGGAGAGGCTTCCATCCCTGCCAGGGAGGAAAAATTGAAGAGGAGGCTCAAAAGGAGATGCTAAGGGCAAAAGCACCCTCTCTGTGCCAGGAGCTCCCCGCCCAGGCACATTTGGGTGGCGGCTGCCTGACCATCTGCTGGGGACATCCCTCAGGGAATCCCTAGCAGGCGGAGGCTGGATGAGGTCCCTTCAAACTTGGAGATTGTGTGATGCTAGAGTTGGGAAAACAAGCCTCACACACGTGGAATCTGTAATTATCGAGAGACGCCAGGCAGCATACGATTCTGCCTTAAGTGGTACTGCCGGCAGGCAGCAGGGATTCTCAGGGGAAGAGCAGAGGGCTTGGCAGTTCCCAGATCGGCATGGTGCAGGTGGGTCTCTCAGAGTGCTTTGATGAACAGAGAGCCGGGTGTAGGAGGAGGCAGGGGAGTTGAAATCAAGGAAGCATTTTCCTCCTAGTTTCTCGTATTTCCAGCTTGACCTCTAACCTGTACCTGATTGTGTTCTGCTGGGATCAGAGGGTGGATGCAGCAGCAATGACCATTCATGGAGCAGCTTCAATGTATCAAGGTGGCGAAGTCCTCCCAAATAGAAAGAGGCCCAG
Organism: Apodemus sylvaticus; assembly: GCF_947179515.1. NCBI lineage: Eukaryota > Metazoa > Chordata > Mammalia > Rodentia > Muridae > Apodemus > Apodemus sylvaticus. The sequence continues at coordinate 45,778,853 of NC_067481.1, forward strand.
AGAGGCTAAGGAACTTTGAAAGGGGCACACAGCTATTAAGAAGCAAAGTTTTACCTTGCTGCAGGTACAAGGCAGCTAGCTTCCCTTTCCTCCCAGTCTCCTGGGGGAAATCACCTGCAGAAATAGACTTCAAGACATCTTTATTGCCAGGCTCCTGGGCCCTGAGTTTAGCATGGAGGTGGATTTTGGCTTGGCCTGCCCTGGCCTTTTCAAAATGTTGGGATTTGAGTTCCCATGAGCCATTCTTTTTCTTGATAATCTGCAAACCTTAAGAAATTGAGAGCTGAGATCTCCTGCACCACCTCTTTGGGCCCAGAAAGGGGGTCTGGCTCCCATCTTAGCCAGGGGGTGAGAGCTATGGTTTCCCTCCCTGAGCAGTTCAGGACTAGCTGTGCTGTGCTGGTCCTCTGGGTTTAGAGGACCCATTTGCAGGCTTGGTGCAGAAGCTGGAATGTAATCTGTCACTTGTTGGAAGGCCAGGCTGGCAGGGGCCAGACAGGGCTGGGTGTTGGATAAAGGGGGGAGATGAAGTCTTGATGTAATTTGCAGGCATCTGAAGAGTCAGGGAGGCAGATTGAAATGTCAGCTCTGCTCATGAGGCCTGTCTTCCCACACCCCATCCAGTGACAGGAGGGGCCCTGGGAGCCAGGCAACAGGAGACAGAAGCAGAGAGAATGTGGAGGACAATTCCCATAGGACCCTGGGCTGTCCAGCACTGCCCTGCCTCTGGAAGACTAGGACGAAGCTCAAGTAGAAAACATGGCCATTCTGAGTGGGGGCTGATTCTTCCTGGACAGAAGGGAGGGAGGGCTCAGATTGCCTTCTGCCAGCCTTGAGGTCACATGTCTAGGACTGACATATACATATTCCAATGGCATGACCCTCCAAAGCAATCAAGATGATGCTACCCGTTTTTACGGGTACAACCTGCATGGCAGTGGACACCAGGGTAAGCCTGTATGTCATCTCCCTTATGCTGGCCATCCGACATCTATCAAAGGCCCCAGCCTGTAGCTACCATGAAGCAAGACTTGAGGGGCCATTGTCTACCTGAGCTTAGAAAAGAGTGCCCTGAATCAAAGGGAGTCGGGTCATGGGAACTGATCTAGTTTATCCTTGATAGAGGAAGAAGCTGAGGTCCAGAGAAGGTCAGAAGCTTAACCAATCAATTAGAGCTGAGCTATAGGAGGCAGAAGCAGACTTCAGTCCCTTAAGATCCAGTGCTTGTTTATAAGACCTTGTGTGTCTGTGTGTCTGAGTGTATGTGTGTGTGTGTGTGTGTGTGTATAGTCTGTTTTAGGGACAGGAAGAAGGACCTGAAACTATAGAGTCACACCTTCCAACTACTCTCAGTACCTCAGATGGCCCCTCCCAGAGCCAGGAAATAAGAAACTGCCCAGAACTGTCACCCCACCCAGTCCGTCCGTCACACATTACTGATGCTCTCATCAGGGCTGGTCCTGACCTGGCTCAGCAGGGTAGGGTGTTCTCTGCCCATCAGACTGACAGCTGGCCTGAGAGAGCTGTGTGCCAATGGGGCCACCTGGGCATGAGGACAGGGGCAGTGGGCAGCTGTGCCCAGGCTCCAGATGGTACAGAGAGCAGCCAAGCCAAAAGAGAGGCTGGCAGCGAGGAGGGTCTTAGAACGGCAAATGCAGTGAGAGGAAGCCATCAGGTCCAGAAAGGCCTGGAGTCCTCATGAGAGACCGGCTACCCAGGGAGGGCAGAGAACCCATGTGGAGCCACAGGGCTCACATCCTCTGTCCTCTGTCCTGAAGGCTTTCTCTCGATCTTTCAGGAAAGATCCTAACCCAGTGCTCAATGCTCAGCTGAAGCAAGCCAGACTCCTTGGACCCTGGAGTGCCTGACTTGGCCTCCTCCTGGCTCAGACCTTCAGAGGGCACGGAGAGCGTCAGCATCATGGAGAAATGGGTAGGCATGGTGGGAAACAGATTATGGGCTGTGGTGGTCCAAACTGGGGCTTTCAGAGATTTTGGTATTTCCAGGCTGCACCTTAAACAAGACAACAAAAGGCAGGCCGGAGTCAGGGGGGTGGATTAAGAGCTGCTTCTGCCTGGATTCTGGCTGACCTGCTCAGGAGTGTGATCTGTGGACAACAGTGCCGTCCTCTCGCTGCCTCTTCACATCTCCCTTGCCCAACTCCAATTCCCACACGCCCTGGTGATCCTGGTGAACCAGAGGTCTATACTAGGCTTACCCACAGGTGAGTTCCATTCCTGACCCGAGCTCGTCCCTGCCTCCTACACAACACTGCCTTCTCAAAACATCCCGGGAAGCCTCCAGGGGACAAGTCTGTCATCTGCTCCTTCCAAGACCAGGTGGCAGCAGCAGGCCTGTCATCCCACAGGGCTTCAAAACGGGAGTGTTGATCTCCAGGAAGCCCGTCCAGGATGGGGGATGGGAGAGGCATCTGAGCCTGGAGTGCCGCAGCCCTTCTGGGCCCAATCCCACTTGCACTGAGCATCCCATGAGCACTGCTCATAATTTCCATCCTCCTTGAACAGGGGGCATCTGTGTCCTCAGCGCCCAGCACAGAACCTGGTATATGGTGCTCAAAATCTGTCTGTGAAATAAACCTGTTAATGGAAGACCATTAGTTGATAATTAACTGAATGATCTTGGGCAAATCCCTTTCCTTGCCTAGGCCTCAGTTTCCCCGGCTACGTAATGGGTATATTGGTCTACAGTATCAGTAATTCTATAGATCCCAAGTGGCTTGTGTGGTGTATCCAGGAGAAGTAGGTCTGGGGGAGGCAGCCAGAAATAGCCCCAACCTTAGATCCTGTTGTTTCATCTTTTGCTCTTTCCCTAAAGTAGGTGGAGAGCTGGCTGTGGCCACTGTGTCCCCACCCTGACCCCCAACCTCAGATTCTGTCTCAGACTACAGAGTCCTCAAGGACTCTGCTTCTCTGAAGATGAGGAGGAGGGTGGGCCAGCACGTGCCATGCTTCCTGCTGGCAGTCCAGGGCTGTGGCTTTCCTCTCAGGGTTGCCTGGTAACCGCTTTTGCATTCTGATGTAAAAGTGTGGTAGTGTCAGACCCAGGGCTACCTAAAGGGTGGGCACCCAGGGCGGGGCTTGGACTTCCACTAGGGCCAGAGTAGGGCGGGCAGAGCGCCATTAGCCGTTACATCTTGTCCCATTATCTTGTACACCCAGGGTGGGGGGGGGTCAGGGCTGGACCTAGCCTGGCGTAGATTTTAGTTGGGGTGGCAGAGTTGAGGAACGGGTGAAGCCAGTCCAGGTTTACAGTAGGGTAGCCAGCCTGGCATTTGCCCTCCCCACCTCCTTCCTCACACCTGCAGCTGGCACCTTCCACCCCGTGAGCCACAGCCGGTGCCACCTCTCATTTGGTGATGATTTTACATTAATTACCTTAATTAAGCGGTGCTGAGTGCTAATGGCTTGAGAGGGGGGTGGTTGTTCCTAATTGCCCTTCCAGTCAGCCTGGAACGAGGGGCCTGGAGCTTCGCAGAGCAGGAATAAGCAGTTGCAGAAGAAAGAGGGGAGGCCAATATGGAAAGGAGAGCCCCTACCTCCCTAGCCGGTGGTGAGACTCAAACCTGACTGCCCCAGAGGGGCAAGCAGGAGGTGCTCTTTAGGGACGCGTGCAGCTGGCTGCGTGCCCAGATCTGGGGCCTGCATGAGCTGGGACAAGTGGGAAGCAGGCCCGGAGTTGGTGAGCAGGGAGCTTGGTGATGCTTTCTAGCCGTCTGCTCTCCCCTCCTGGGGCTTCCTGCTTCCTGCCTGCTCCCCTTAGACAGGCAAAAAGCTTTGCTTTCCACTCGCAACCGTCTTTAAGGCAGGGGTCAGATGTCCGTGGTTTGTCCTCCCCATTGAGCCCTGTTCTCCGAGGGTCCTCTAGCATCATACAGTGTACCCAGGAAAGCGGATGGCTGGAAACAGGGAGGATGGGAAGGGCTAAGATGGTAGGTGATGGTTCAAGACTGATGACAAGCTGAAGCTGAGAATGCAGCTGGGGCTTGTGGGAGAAAGGAGCTGTAGTCCATTCAAGCACTTGCAAACTGTTCATAACAAAGAGGGAGCTGGTCATGAGGCAAGGAGTAGCAGAGACGAGGACGGCCCAGATTCAGAGCCAGAGCCCCCTGGAGCAGGGCAGGAGACAGGAGCATTACACGCTCATCTTAGAAAAGTGACTGGGCAAGGGAGGATTACAGGGAGCTGTGGCTACTAAATCACCAGGAGGGGTGAGCCGGTGCCAGAGTGCTTGCCACGGTGATGGAGGAAGAGAAGCGGTGGAGTATGAGTTTTGGGGGGCAGTCACAGTGACAGTTTGTGGGTGAGCTGGTTGTACTAAGAGAAAAGGACCAAGGGACCCCACGCTGCTGAGGGGAATGAGCCACATTGTACCATGCTGTCCTCCTCTTCCAGGTTTCTGACCTGGATGCAATGGGATGACAAGCAGATTTGGGGCAACAAAAGGAAATATCTAAATGTGTAAAGGTTGAAAGCCTGCAGAACATCAGTAAGGATGTTCAGGCTCAGGTCTGGGCCTTCCAGACGCTTCTGATTCCAAGGGAAGGGTACGCAGCCCTGGAGATGAGGGACAGATTTCACCATGGTGTGTTTTCTGCATTCCTGGGACCCGGCACTCGCTACAGGAGAGGACGCGCTCGGGGAGGAATGAAGAGAGGGACAGGTACGTGGCTGGGGTGCCATAGCGTCTTCACAGGTGGTCCTGTGTCGTTTCCACGCCCACACGGTTCCAGATGCAGAACCCACATCCGTCCAGTCCTCTGCCCACCCAAGGCTGAACCCCTCTTCAAACTCTCTCCTACTCCATTTATCCAGCCTCAAGGCTCGGTACACACTTGCTCTTCCATGAAGCCCTCCCAGCCACTGCCGGTGGGGCACAAGGCAGAATCCGCCGTGCTTTGGTCTCTCTCCCAAGCCCTAGGCCACCCCCCCCACCCAACTAGTACCCTAAGCACGTCTGCCTCTCCTCATGTAGGCCCCTTTCTGGGAAAGGACAATCTTCCTCTTGACACACTGCTCACTCACCTTGATCTCTACTCCATATCCAGGGTAGACAGAGATATAGTAGAAACAGTCCAGGCCAACATCAGAGGGTGAGCTGGGGGCCGTGGGGGAATCCAGAGAGCCCTCTGGGCCTGAGAAATTCCAGCTACAGGGGCCTGGGAGGCAGGAGGAGACATGAGGCTAAGACCAGCTCTGGTGGGGCAGATGTAGATCCAGCTATAGCTGAAATAAGCTGTGGTGTGTGTGTGTGTGTGTGTGTGCATGTGTGCGCGCGCTCGTGCACACATGTGAGTTGAAGCTGACCTTTAGGAATGTCTATTTCTTTGTTGAAAGAATGGGACCGCCTTAATCATCCTGAGTGGCTACCATGCAACCCTATTTCATTTCTCACAATAGTTCATTTGATGTGTGTGGTGTGTGTGTGTGTGTGTGTGTGTGTGTGTGTGTGTGATGAATGTTCTGCCTGCATGGAAGTATATGCACCACCTTTGAGCCTGGTGCCCATTGAGGCCAGAAGAGGGCATCAGATCTGCTGGAACTAGAGTTATAGGTGGTGGTTAGTGGCCATGCAGGTGACAGGAACCCAGGTTCTCTGCAAGAGCAGCAAGTATTCTTAACTGCTAAGCCATCTCTCCAGCCCCAGGGTTTCTGATCACTACTTTGTACCTGAGGCTCAGAGAGGCTGACTAAAACCCCTAGTGTTACAGTTGGAAGAATCAGAACTTGAACTTGAGGTTATCTGATTCTAATCCACAGGCTTTAGACAGGCTGACCCTTGGTTGCAAAAGGTCCGGCAGGTTGGTGTAGTGTCAGAAACAGAAGCATTTAAGGATCATGGTGTGCCCTCCACCCTTACTTTCAGCCCTGCCAGCCAGCAGGTAGCTGACCTGGTGGCTGAACTGTGGTGACAGTAGTGGTAATGATGGTGGTGGTGGTGGTGGTCTCTTCGTCATCCCCTGAAGCTGTGGAGGTGGCAATGGTCCCCTCGATACCAAGCCTTGTGGTCTTAGACATGACCTCAGGAACCCAAGGTCTGCCCATGTCTCCAGGACCCTCCTGAGTTGGAGTCCACGCTTGGCTAGGGGGTGTAGTACTGGGTCTGTCCTCTGGGTGCAGCGTGGGCACTGCCATACTCGGCCCTGGAGGAGGGGGAGAAGTGATAGAAAGCTCAGGGGGCTCCGACTCTAGGTTCCAAGGTTTCTCCCTGGAGTGGGGCTGGGTGGGTGCCGCAGCCACGGCTGGAGTCGGACTGGTGAAGACAGGGCGGTTGTCCTGGTTGGTGAGACGGGGAAGGGGGCTTGGAGTAAAAGGTGTAGGTGAGTCTGGCTGGAAGGGCAGTGCCGGCCTCGGTGCTTCCTCGTTCCTTTCTAGCCCCTCTTGAAGAAATTCCTCCAGAAGCGGGTGGTGGTTGAGCAGCTTGAGGGTCGGGGCCGTGGTGACGAAGTGGACGCCTCGGTCTGACTGCTCAGGTGTAGGGGCTGCGGTCAGCTCCCCATCCATCTCCCTGATGCCCATGGCTTGACCTTCCCCCGTGGCCGGAGCCTCTGAGGAGAGTCCTGAAATGATAATGAATGATCAGAGGCTCTCCTGCTACGCCACAGTGCACAGCATCCCACCCAGCGCAGGCAGGAGGAGATCCATCTTGCTTTTGACAGAGAGCCTTGGAGAGTGTGCTCATTGGTGAGAATCATGGAGCTATAAAATTTTAGAGCTGGAAGCAAGGTGACATCACATACTTCAAAGATGGCACATGAGCTATCCTTTCTCCTCCAGCAACCAAGACAGACATTACAAATCGATCACTGCACTATCTCCCGCTGTTTCCAGATTCAGCTTCAGAATCGTCTCAACACAGAATGCTAGGAAGCCATGACACGATGAACACATATCTGCCATTTCTAATGTACCTCAAAGGCCTTATTTTATTGATGAGGAGATGGGTCACGAAAAGCAAGTGCAAGGGCTGGGACTGTAACTCAGCTTGTAGAATGCTTGGCTAGCAAGCATGAAGTGCTGGGCTCCATCCTAGCACTGTGTAAACTAAGAACCTGTAACCCCAGGAGGAAGATCAGAAATTCAAGATCAGCTTCAACTACATGGTGAGTTCAAGGCCAGCAATACATGGGTCCTTGTCTCTAACGAAAAGGAAAAGAAAAGAAAAGAAGAAAGGGAGCTGGAGAGATGGCTCAGCAGGTAAGAGCACTGACTGGTCTTCCAAAGGTCCTGAGTTCAAACCCCAGCAACCACATGGTGGCTCACAACCATCTGTAAAGAGGTCTGATGCCCTCTTCTGGTGTGTCCGAAGACAGTTACAGTGTACTTAGATATAATAATAAATAAACATTTATAAAAAGAAAAGAAAAGAAGAAAAGGCAGGTATAGAGGCACCTTTGCATCCAGCATGCAGAAGGCAAAGGGTTTGGGGCAAACCTGATCTGCATAATAAGTGGGATAGCCAGGGCTACATAGAGAGACCCTTTCTCAAGAGAAAAGATAAAAAAAGAAAATAAGAAGAAAGTGCTCTGTTCAGAGTCTAATACCCTGAGTAAGTAGGAGAGACAAGGATTTTAACAAGAGTAATGTCTCTCACAACAGTGACTTTTCTAGCTGAAATTACAAGACATTCAAATTCATGTCCTGTTCCCAGTGAAACCGCTGGTCATTAGTTTCAGGAAACATATTACATATTTGGAATTTTATTTTAGATTTTCTCATGCTTGGCTTCTTTGCTCAGTCCCCATGAAATCCCAGTTCGCTGCCCTCTCCAAAAAAAAATGATTTCTCTCCTCCTCTTTCCTGATTTTTTTTTAAAACAGGGATTCCCTATGTAGCCCTGGCTGTCCTGGACTTTGCTATGTAGGACAGGCTGCCCTCTGACTCACTTGCCTCTGCCTCCCGGGTGCTGACTGGGATGAAGGGCATATGCCACCTGACTTTCCTGGTCTTCCTAGAGCAGTAGAGTCGTGGAGGTCCAAGTTCTGAAGCAGAGAGGGCTTCAGATCTACTTGGCTCCATTTCTCTGTGGTCTGGTCGAAGGGCCTACATCCTTTAAACCTTAGTTTTCTTGTCTGTAAAATGGAGTTTCAGTCTTATTTCCCTTTCCCACTTGACACATCTTGTTATCTAACCCCCTTCTTTTATTCTGAGACCCCGTCTCACTCCATAGACTTCAGACTGGCCCGGACTCACCGTCCTCTACCTCCACCGTCCTGTGGGATAATAGGCAGTCACCTACGCATGGCCATGCCTTCTTCTTTTAGCTTTCTTAGGATGCTACACAGGGTCTGAAACAGGGACAGACTGGAATGCCACCTGTCCATCCATGCCATATGTCCCCGATCAATTTTGATAATTTTTTAAAAAGATCTATCTATTTATTTATTATATGTAAGTACACTGTAGCTAACACCAGACACTCCATAAGAGGGCATCAGATCTTGTTATGGATGGTTGTGAGCCACCATGTGGTTGCTGGGATTTGAACTCATGACCTTCAGGATAGCAGGCGGTGCTCTTAACCACTAGCCATCTCTCCAGCCCCTGATAGTTTCTTGCTAAAGTCACATGAGGCTTTAGGATCCTTCTCAAAGGCTATCCAGGCAGCCAACCAATCAGGCTACGGAAAATGAAACCTACTTCCTGTCTCTGGTCAGCAGTATAGATTGCTCTGCTATTGATTCTGTTCACTCCTTTAACCACATCACTGAAGAGATGACTCACATTCTGCCTGTGGCCCTCTAGACTCCCTAGATTCTTAACTGCCAAGAAAAGGTCAGTAGATTCTGGCTCCACATTCAGTTCAACTCAGAAGTCTTGGGTGGGGGAGCATTCTTCATCTCTATTGCTCTCAAAATGGCCACCGTGAGGATCTGGAAAGAAAGCCAGCCCACCTGGGGGAGATAGCAGAGTTTGCAAGGAGGCCGGTTCCACTACACGCCTGCTGGAGGGGCTGTCTTTCCACGGGCTCACACCCACCCCATGGATTGGCAGGCATGGAGAAGTGGCAGATGGGCTACATTCTGTTCAGGAGACCATCACAGCTCTGATGTGTCAGACAAACGGGAGGAGGGAGAAAATTGGGGTGGGAAAGGCAGGGTTAGGTTGGAGGGCTCTCCATTCTTCTGGGTCATGAGACCCAAGCAATTCAAAGTCTTGAAAACCTGGACCAATTGCTATGTCCTGAGATGCCCACTAAAGTAGCCCATCTGTGCCCTGGCATTTGTGCCAAGCACTGATATCACAGTGTCTAAACTAGATACCCAGCCAGGCTCATATCCCCAAGAGCAGATGGTCCGTCAGTGCTGGGTGTCTTTCGTCTAAATCAGTGACATGGCGCTCAAGGGGGAGGGGCGGTGAGGTAGTACCTTTGACATGCCAGGACAAGGCTACTTTCTCTCCCTCCATGCACCCCCGCCAGATGTCATTCTGTCTTTGCCAGGAAAGCAGTGACTGTTCCTATCGTGGTGACACACAGGCTGGAGCCCCTGGGACTCTATTGTTCCAGGGCCATTTTCCAGTGGTGCCTATCAAGTGTCCTGTGGCTCTCAGGGTGGGCACCAGTGGGGCTCTTGGGAGAGAGAGAGAGAGAGAGAGAGAGAGAGAGAGAGAGAGAGAGAGAGCGCAGAGAGCCTCTGCCTCTGGAAGTGACCATAGCTGGCACTGGTCTCCTGCCAGCAATCAGGTGGGTGCTGGGCAATGGAGTGGAGCTAATGGGCACCTCCCGTCACTGTCGATTGAGCTGATTGTGTTATCTAGGGGGACCGAGCACTTGGTTAAATGAGATCGAGATAGCATATCAAACGAGCAAATTGATTCCCAAATCGGCTGCCACTTTTTCCCTGCGGGAGCCACCCACTGTCAGCGAGGGTAAGATAATCTCTGGGAGATAAGCCACGTCTGCAGGAGGTATCTCCAGATACCCTAGTTGACTGTTGGAGGCCTGAGGGTCTGTAGCATGTCACTGGGGTCCCAAGGGTTGTGAAGAAGTCAGGAGTTTCTCTTTGCCTAGCTATGTTTAATGTTCAGGGCAGAATGTGATGCAGGGACCAGCAGACGGAGGTGCTAAGGGACCAGACCTGCGAGCCAGTTCCCTCTGAGACCTTCTATTATTATTATTATTATTATTATTATACTACAACTACTAGTATTGTTATTATTAAATCTTGCTATGTAGCCCAAGATGGACTTAAGCTTTCAGTCCTCCTGTGTTAACCTTTCCAAGGGCTAGATGTTTTTCTTGTTGTTTTCCTCTTGCCTTTACCACCAAGTGCCAGGATTGCAGGCAAGTGACAGCACCCCAGCAAGCTTGCATTATTTAATTGACACAGCAACTTGGTGACAGAGGACTCATGTGTTACTGCGTGTTACGTAGTAACAAAGACTTGCCCGGAGCTGGAGCCGAGAGTTAATCTGTGACTAGCTAGCTCACTATTGATTACGTTCACTCATTTAGCCGCGGCACTGAAGAGATGACGCACTTTCTGCTCATAGCCCACTAGACTCCCTAGATCCTTAACTGCCAAGAAAAGGTCAGCGGATGCTGGTTCCACTTTTAGTTCATACAGAATTTTGTCAGCTTTGAGAAGGCTGGGAGAATGGTCCAGGTCTTTACGGTTTTTAAATGGCTATGTGAGGATTGGAAACAAAGAGCAACAGGCAAGGTGCCTGGCCATTCCAGACCGTGCGGACCTTGGCAGGGAGGGATGGAGCTCCCAGCAGTCCCCTGAAGAAGGCACAAGCTACCCGGGGGTGGGGGGTGGGGAGGTGGGGCCAGGGGATACAGGCAAGGTCTCTGCAGATTGGAAATGACCCTGGCCCTTGGGAAGGTGTCTTGGCTGGAACCAAGACAGCCCTTACTACATCCCCAAACCACAGCTAAACCTGGAACCCAACTTTACTCAGGAGCACTACAGTTCAGGCACACGGGGACCTGTTCCAGCATTGGTTCTGTCAGGGCCAGGTTTTTACACACCTTTAATCCCAGCCCTCAGGACAGGAAGCAGAGGCAGAAGTTCTCTGTGAGTTAGAGGCCAGCCTGGTTTACAGAGCTAGTTCCAAGACAGTTCCAGGACAAGGGAACCTTGTCTCAAAAAACAAAACAAAAGAAGGAGGTGAAGGAGGACGAACAGGAGGAAGAGGAGGAGGAGGAGGAAGACGTGGAAAAAGGAACAAAAGAGTGGTCTCTCCTGAATGCTCTGATACCAGTGTCTTGGGGGCAGAGAGAGGTAACAGGGAGGTAACATATTAGTATGGAAAGGATTTAGCTGAAAATGAGGTCTCTCTTCTCTGAAAAACCACAGTCCCTATTGGATGATAATGTGTTTGGCCGTGAGGCATGCCATCCACAAAGAAAGCATAGTTCTGTGTCACCCACAAAGAGGATAGTCACCTCTAAGCCTTGTTCCTCCCTGGGGACAAAGCTGCAGGTACAACCAGATCCACATTTTGTCAATTCACCTGCTGCCTGGACACGGGAAGAATTCCCGCCGCTCCCTGCAGAGCTCCAAGGGCCTGGGCTGCTAGCCACACCTCCTGGGTCTGGAAAACACCCTCCTCTGGCTTCCCCAGTCCCCCACAGCAAAAGAGCTTCCCTGCAACCCCTAGCCCCGGCCACTGCGGCATAGGCCCTCCCCCCGCATTAGCTCTTAAGCTATGCAAATAGACATCGGAGGGAGCCCTGTTTAAAGTATTTAGACGAAATGAAAAAAGGCTTTCATCGGCACTAATGAGCCATTCAGGATGCCTCCCCAGTGGATTCTCTCCCGCTCCGCCTCCTGGCCCCTCTTAGGAATAGAAGTCCCACCCCTGAGCCTCAGTCTGGTAGTTCCCTGCTTCGTTTTCTCAGCCTCCCTGCCCCTGTAAAGTCCAGAGGGGTGGGGGTACTACCGATGAGGCTCATTGGTTCCTACACCTGGCAGGTCTGGTTCAGGGTGGAGCCCTTTCCACCTCCTGCTAGCTAAGTCTTATGGTCTTACAGATAGTAAACTGAGGCTTAGGACCAGAAGGCTGGCGGCCAGTGAAGCTGGAGGCAGTGTCTCTTCCTAGAGGATTCGCTGTCCCAGACAACAGTGCCGCCCCAGCACTTCTCTCAGCACCAGCACATCTTTAGATCTTTCTGGACCCCAAGGCCTTGGGTTCTAGTTCCAAAACTGCTTCATTAACACGTGAAGTGTCTCCCTAGCTGTGAAGGGAAGACATTGAGTTCTGGAGGGAGGGCTCTCCTGACAGGCACAGCTTCCACCTACCAGCTCTAACCCCATTTTCTACAAAGATGGGGTTGTTACTTCAAAGCCCAGTATAGGCAGACCCCAGTCATGTCCAGGACTCATGTCTCAAAGACAGAAGGCCTAAGTCGCTTACGTCCAGTATGAGGAGAGACCCTCTTGTTCTAGGACAAGCTCAGATGGAGTCTCCCATCATAGGATAGAACCAATTCTCAGGCTGGAGGAGAGAGACAACATGGGGGTCTGGGAGAGCCTGGGGAGGTAGTGGGCAGGGAGTCCACTCCTCTAGGTTCTAAAGGTTAAGCTGGCCCAGCATTGGAAGAATGAGAATTTAATGGGAACCATTTATTATCCCATAAAAATTAATGAGTTTATTCTGGAGGTTTCCTGGCCCCTTTCAAGTTTTAATAGGGGATTAGTGAGGGCCTGGCTCTGCAGACCCCTATTATCCCAGAGTCTTAGGGAGCGAAGGGGGCCCTGTGTGTTTGAGAGTGTGGGTGCCCCTGGGCCTGAGTCAGATCACCACACTGACAGAGCAGTGGTCCAGCTATGCCTCTTAGAAGTTGGCAGGGCCACAGGGCCTACAGTCTAATTCTAGAAGCTTCTGATTCCAGACTCACCTCCTATAGTATCCAGTCTTTCAGTAGGTTCAATACTGTGTAATATCACCCTCATACTATATATGAGGAAACTGAGGCCCAGAGATGGGGTGTGGTTTTTCCAGGGTTATCTAAAAGCTATACAAGAGCCAGAATGGACACACACTTCCTGTGTGGTCTAGGTCCAACATCTGGGATTGCTAACAGCTGCTATTGAAAGAATAGAAAATAATACATCCTAACTCTAATGACCCCAAGAAGTCAGAAGTTTAAAATGCTATCTCGCTTTGTTAGAAACTAGGTAAAAGGTCACATTCCAGAGTCCGCCCTTTGTTTAGACCTAGCAGAAAGGCTTTGAATAGGTGATCCTGGCCCCATAAGGTAACTGGAAATGGGCTAAGCTTATCTTGCTTCTGTAAACTTACGCCATTACCCCTCAGGAGTTCACGCAGCTATAGACATTCAAGAAAATAGGAAATAATTGGTCCAGTGAGCCTGGGCTCCAATAATTTAAACTGATTGGCCTAAAAACTATGGAGTGGCACAAATCAATTGGCTCGCATTTCGAGGGCTCTCCATGCTAAGAAATGATTGGTTTGTGATTCGCGGGTAAACTTATAAAAGCTGTCGTGATTGGCTCGCATTTTGCGGGCTCTCCATGCTAAGAAATGATTGGCTTGTGATTGGCGGGCTTTGTTGTAAACTTATAAAAGTTGTTGCGATTGGCTCGCATTTTGCGGGCTCTCCATGCTAAGAAATGATTGGTTTGTGATTCGAAGGCTTTGCCGTAAACTTATAAAAGCTGTCGCAATTCAGCACTCGTGGTCCACAGTCCTCTATCCCTGTGTGGTGTATGACTGTAGAACCCAGAATTCTGGAATAAAGAAACCCTCATGTTATTGCATCAAGACCGTTTCTCTCGAGTGATTTGGGTGTCACCTTCCGGGGCGTGGGGTGCTGGGGCACCCTCGGTTTTTGGGGTCTTACACTATCCGCTGCCTTCCTGCTTGTTATATACAGACTGTGCTCTCAGCAGCCCATCAGTCCAGGGAAGTTTGTGTCATTATCTCAAGAGATGGAGACACTCTGGGGGCCCAGAGTAGTTAAGTAATTCATTCATGATCACACAGAGACCTGGGATTAGAACCCGCAGCTTAGCTCTGTTGGTTGCTCTTGCTGGGCCTCCTATCTCCCCACCAGTCTGGATGCTGTTCATATAGGGCATCTGTGTTGGAAATCCTGTGGCTTGTGGTGATGGGGGTGCTTGGTGGCATCCTGGAGGGGCAGTATTTTGAGGTGGGCACAGAAAATGAGATTTTCCTTGTCAGAACAGGTACCTTCCCTAACACCTTGTTTGTTCGTATGATTCACCCTCCCGCTGTGCTCTCTGCCTACATTTTGTGTAGATACCTTTTTATACTCTGGGTCCAATTTCCTGTCTCCTCTCGGATGGCCATTCCTGCCTGGCTATCCTCTGACTTCCTGGGATACTTCTTGGTGGGTTCTGAGCAGATGAATAGCTTGCACTGTGGCAAGGATACATACAGCATTAGGCCCCTCCCCACACAGCTCTGCCCATGAATGTTGGTTCCTTGTGCTGGGCTTGGTGAAGGGTAGTCTCAGGGCACAGTGCCTAAGCCTGGGTTTGCTTGTCTACCCAGTCAGGATTCACCTAGCTCCCCAAAGCCTGGCTCTCAGGCAGCATAGGTGGGCAGGGGTAGGTCCAACAGGAAAAAGCTGGGCAGCTGCCCTTGGCAAGTGATGGGGAGTGTCTACAGAAACTAGCAGGTCCCTCATCCCTGTGACTAACCTTCCCATCACACTTTGTCATCATCCTCTTTCCTGCTCAGCCTCTGTTGGTCCAATAAAGTCCAGACTTTAAGTATGAGCAGCAGGGAGACATGCATTAATCCCAGCACTTACAAAACAGAAGCAGGCAATCTATGTGAGTTGGAGGCCAGCCTGGTCTACATAGCCAGTTCTAGGACAGCCAGGGCCACACAACGAAACCCTGTCTTGAAAAATCTAACCAAACTAAACCAAACCACCACCACCACTAACAACAACAGCACCGACCAAGGACACCACCTCCCAGCCAGATTCTGACTGGAGAAATGACTAGCCAACAGCCCTCCAATTCTTTTTTTTTTTTTAAGGTTTATTTATTATTATATGGAAGTACACTGTAGCTGTCTAAAGATGCACCAGAAGAGAGTATCAGATCTCATTACAGATGGTTGGGAGCCACCATGTGGTTGCTCGAATTTGAACTCAGGACCTTCAGAAGAGCAGTCAGTGCTCTTAACCGCTGAGCCATTTCTCCAGCCCCCCAGCCCTCCAATTCTTGTTCCCTCTGTGAGCACCTCATACCTTCTTACATTTGCCCAGGAGGAAACAGTCCAGGTCTCCACAGTAAACCAGGGGTAGGGCTGGGTTTGGAACAGGCACTAGGAAGATACCTGTCCTACCTGGTCCAAAGAGGGAGCCCTCTGGTGTCTGTGTTCCCTGCCATACCTCTGGGGACAGAGCATTCATTGCCTCCCAAGTGCCCAGGAGCCCCTACGGACATCCTCTGACATCCTCTGACATCTCCAGGTTGGAGTCTTACTGTCAGGTGGAGGGAGCAGCAAGGGAAGTTGAGGCACAAACCAGGAGTCAGGCCACCCCATCATGGTCTTGCCCCTTATGGATGAGACCTGGTGCTGCGGTCTGAGCTACTCCCCAAACCAAGTCTGTGCCATATCCCATCAATGACATGGAGACAGATGTGTGGGTGCTGTCTACTTTTACACACCAGAACACAGTGCACCATGAAGGGCTCGGTGTGTGGAAATATCCCATGGTGTTGTTTATCTAGTGTTCACAACATGCCCAGCGACATCCCAAGAATTTTACCAGTGTCAGTTCACTGAACCTCACCAAGTTCTATCAGACATCGGACAGTTGATGGAACAGGCGCAGGGAAATGCAGTTTGCCTTTGGTTATCTCACCTCAAGCAGTACTTTCTACAATAAATTTTTTTTCAATAATGATGTTTTAAGGATTTTTAAGATACTTAATTTTGTGTATATCTGTGTTTGCTTATGTGTATATATGTGCACCCTCTGATTGTAAGGTTCATAGAGGCCAGAAGAGGGCATTATTCTCCTAGACCTGTAATAATAGGCAATTGTTAGCTGCCATGTAGGTAATAGAAACCTACCTAGAGTCCTCTGTAAGAGCAGCAAGTACCGAGCTGTCTCTCCAGCCCCAATGGCTATGTTTCATGTCTGTGTTCAGTATGATAGTCCGGGAGCAGGCGTGTAGCTTAGAAGGAAAATGCTTGCCTAGCATGCACAGGGTCTGGCTTTGAGCCTTAGCATTGCTAACAGTTGAAAACAAGGTAGCCATAGTCACATGAGGCCGTGGAGCATTCTAAATGGAGCTAGTAAGGATGAAATAATATATTTTAACTTAATTTCATGTTAGTGACTACTATGTACAATGAAAAAAAATGTAAGGTGAGTAGGCTGGCCTCCTTCCCCAACAATATTCACTGCCTCTCAGGAGGGACAGACCAAAGGTGAGGGTCCTGGAAGAGTTAATATTGGAGAAACCGAAGAACTAAGGTAAGGACCCAAAGACTTCTTTAAGGCTTTCATGAAGGCCACAGGAGGGCTGGGCCTATCACCCCTCATTTATCTAACGATATTTGGTTTGCTTCCCAGCTGTGGTCAAGTATTCTATAGGTTGTTGGGTACCATTTTTTTTATACATTCATACAGAATATTTTGTCTGCATGCACATATGTGTACCATTTGCCTGCCTAGTGTTCTCATTGTCGGGAGGAGGGCATCAGATCCCCTATGATTAGAGTGACAGATGGTTGTGAGCCACCAGGTTGGTGCTGGGATCTGAACCTGAGTCCTCTGTAAGAGCAGCCAGTGCCCTTGAACACTGAGCCCTCTCTCCAGCCCCAGGTTGTTAGGTGCTCGCTCGGTGGGCAATTATGAAGGCTGGAACAGAGGCAGTTTAAGAGGATTTTGACTTTATGGGAAGAACATTTGGCCTCCTGTGATCCAACCAAGCTGGATCAGGTATGTGTATCATGAGAGCACTTAGTCTGCTTTTCCTTCCTTATCCAATGACCAGTCAGCAGCAGAGGGCAGGGCACCTCAGGGCAGTCCTGGAGCAGGTGCCCAGCTGCAGGGCCAGGGCTGGGCACTCATAGTTACCAAGCATCCCAGTGAGCCAGTCACAAACCTCCACAAGAGCCATCTCCCCTTCAGAACTGCCGACTGCTCTTTGTGCTTGAAATCAGTATTTTACATTTTCCATGTGAAGAATTTGAGGCTGAGGGGGCAATGTGGATAGACTATCCTACTTCTTCCGAAGGGAAAATGGCCATCAAGGATCAGCCTGGGGGTTGGCGAGATGGCTCGACGCTTAAGAGCACTGACTGCTCTTCTGAAGGTTCTGAGTTCAAATCCCAGCAACCACATGGTGGCTCAAAACCATCTGTAATGAGATCTGACGCCCTCTTCTGGGGTGTCTGAAGACAGCTACAGCGTGCTTATATATAACAATAAACAAATCTTAAAAAAAAAAAAAAAAAGCCGGGCGGTGGTGGCACACGCCTGTAATCCCATCACTCTGGGAGGCAGAGGCAGGCAGATTTCTGAGTTCGAGGCCAGTCTGGTCTACAAAGTGAGTTCCAAGACAGCCAGGGCTACACAGAGAAACCCTGTCTCGAAAAAAACCAAAAAAAAAAAAAAAAAAAAAAAAAAGATCAGCCTGTTTTATAGCTTGGGATCAATGCTGCATTAGTGTTTTGTGTGTGTATGGTGTATGTATATGTGTATGTGTGTGTGGTGTGTGTGACATGTTATGTATATATGCATGTATGTATGTATATGTACGCGTGTAAGTACAAATACACACACAGGCCACTAGTCATTTCTATTTGCCTTTGTTTATGAACAATACACCCTAGAGTCTTAAGCCCCAGAAGCTCCTAGGACACAGCAGAAGGGGACACTGTTCCCATAAAGGCTGCTGTGACTGCTGTGGCCCCTATTGTAACTGTCCCCTCCTTGGACCCTAGCCTGACCTTCCCCAGAGCTGTTTGTCTTACAGCCCCCCAGGCTCTGAAGAGGTCGGGAGAGGGAGGAACGCTGCTCTGGGCTGCAGCTAGCCTAGGCCTTTTTACTCCACTGTCCCTTCCCTCCCATGAGGCTGTGATCAGGGGCCCAGGGTGGAAGGAGCTCCCTGCTAACTGCCACATTCTCGGCTTTCCAATTTAAAATCTAATATGGTTTCTCCACTGCAGAGCTGGGGGCTGGAGAGGTGATTAATGAGGCCTCTGCTACAGCGTCACCTGCTGCGTTCTACACCTTCCCCTGCGGCCTTGTGCTCCCCCCTCCCATCTGCCTGCTGGCCCTGGGGACCTGGAGGCCAGAGCCCTGCCTGCCCACTAGTGATTCCCGGGGCTGGGGCCTTAGAGCACTGCCTTGAGAAGTGGGGGCTACTGAATTGGCTCCTCCCCCTGGGACAGGACCGAAGCAGTGGGAGGAGGCCCCTTCTTGTTACCCTTGCCAGTCTAATTTATCCTTCACCTTGACTGGGCTGCAGCTAACAAGGCAGGGTCTAGGTAGGAACTGAGACTGGGGTTCCTTTACTCATGCTGGGGTTTCTGTCCATCAGCCCCTCATCCATCTGCTACCTCAAGCCCCCTTTTCTGCCTAGGATGTTAAGTAGGAGACAGAAGAGCTATCTGTGGGTTCCAAGGCAGAGGGAAGAGCGGAGGGGCAGAAAGGCATGGTCCTGAGCTGGGTGAACAAGTCACAGCCCTCCTGGGCCAGCCCAGTCATTACCAAACCATCAGCAGCAAAGACCGTATTTCTCTGAATGGCAAACCTTGGAAATGTCAGCTGGGACAGGAAGCCTGCAGAGCCAGAAACTGTGTTCTCCCTGGAGCCAGTAGCTGGACCATCTCAGCCTGCCCAGAGGCAAAGTTCAGAAGCAGGAGATGACCAAGAGAGAAACAGCCATGGCTTCCATCTTCTGCCCACTCCCCGACTCTAAACAGACTCTAAACATCAAGTGTAGATAATCCCTTGCAGCCACAAGCACAGCAAAGCAGAGCCACAAGGTGACAGGGCTGGAGAGCAGCTGCCTTCCTGGGTCCCAGACTAGCATCTCTGGACTGCTGCCCCAGCCCCCACCCCATGTTCAAAGGCTGACTCCTGAGGCCGTTCCCAGCATTTTTGTTCACCTCTGGGAACTTGGCTCCAATGTCCAAGAGTCCATGGTCCTAATGAAGGGACTTACCTCATGCATAAAGGCCAAAGTCACCTCCCTAACCCAGGTACCTTTGCTCTATGATGCTTCTGTCTGCTGCATCTGGAAACTTCCTATTCAGGAACTGCAGTTGAGGAAGAAGGTCCTGTGCTCAGAAACCCAGGATACCCAACGCTGAGTTGGGCTCCAGCTGCTTCTTTTTCTGGAGGTCACTAGAGTCTCTGCTCTTAGCTGTGGAGGCCTTATCAGAGCCCTGGCTCTAGGGTAGCTCTGCCTCTACCACACTGATGGGGTGTGTGGCTTTGAGCCTGTCTGGTTTTTCTTAGGACTTGGTTTCTTAAGAAGTCTTTCGGTGGGAGGGGGCAGTTACAACTTCTCTATTGTTGGTGCCCAGCTCTAACTCTTGGTCTGTATTTGCTGAGCACTGGGTGTGAGAATGTGTATGTGTGTATATGCATGTTTTCTGTGTTTACATGTTATGAGCATGCATGCTTGTATATATGCAAAGGCCAGAGCATGTGCATATGTAAGTGGGTGCACGTGCATATGTGTGTGAGCCTGTGGCATGTTTGTGCACATGTGCATGCATGTAGGGGGCTCGGGTAGGGTTGGAGAGCCCTCCTGAACACATGCTATCTTCCGACTTTGGGTCACTCACTGTTTGCTTGCACAATCTGGTGACTTCAATTTTATAGATGAGAAGGCTTGGTCAGAGGGCTGACCTGTGGGAAGCAGTGTAGCTGGGAGGCAAGCCTAGGAGTCTGAGGTAAAGGCAGAGGACAGATGCAGAAACAAAAGGCCCCTGAGAGCAAAGACAGGCTGTACCCAAAAGCAAGCCTCTCTCTGAGGGAGCTGGGGCTGCCTTTCTTTTGGTCCATTGGTCCAGCTCCTGAAACCACTTTGCTCTGTGCTCTCCCAGCTGAGACTAGTTTCCAGGGCCAGTGGAAGTAGGGATGGGGGTGAGTGCTCCTTCCTTCTGGGTCTGGGGATAGTAACTTGCTAGTAGCCTTTGGGTAGAATTGAGCCTAGGAGTGGGCCTGGAACCCCTCTAGAAAGTGCAAGAATGACATTAGAGGCCCCATGGGGAGCTTCATTGGCCCCCCCCCCCCCCCTTCTGTCTGCCTTTGACACGTCAGCATCCCTCCCCCTCCCAGCTCCTGGGGGGGGGGGATGCCAGCAGCTCTGCCCTACTTCCAAATGACCTAGGGAAGAGTCACTGGAGAGTTAAGCCCTGTTGTTGGGGACTTGGTGAGGTGAGGGAGCAGAAGTAGCCCAGAAACTTCCTTCAGCAGGTAGGGAGGTCTACTTGTCTCCTGCTACCTACATTAGCCCAGGCTATCTTTGTCACTATGTTTTTGTTTTGTTTTGTTTTTCCAAGACAGGGTTTCTCTGTGTAGCTCTGGCTGTCCTGGAATTCACTCCGCAGACCAGGCTGGCCTTGAACTCAGAAATCTGCCTGCCTCTGCCTCCCGAGTGCTGGGATTGAAGGCATGCACCACCATGACTGCGTGCCACTATGTTTTTGTGAGGCTGAGGGAAGAGATCTCAACTTCTGAGCATCTCAGACTGTGAGCCTCTCTAGGCCCTGCTCCTACACTCCCATAGAAATCTTCAGCAGGAGAGAGGAGAGGAAAGGTACGGAATTGCTAAAAATAGCAGTATCTCTGATCTTCCTTGAGGGGTCAGTGGAGCCCAAGATTGGGAAGAAAGAGAATGGAGAGGGCTGATGGGAGTGGGGAGAACAGCCTGAGCTGAGGCCAGATGTACTTATTCCATAGGTCACTGCCCCAGAATGCACAGAGGGCACTGACACCCAGGGCTGGATGGGCAAGCCAGGCAGGTATGCATAGCCGAAGCTACCCGTATGTCTAGGATGCTTTCCCCCCAGAATCTGAAAGTTGCTTTGCAGCCTCAACCACCTACCTCTCGCACCCACCTCCTAATCTCATCTTTGCTTTGACCTCCAAGGTCTCCTCTGAGCTGGATGGAAGGGACACCTTGAATTGAGTTAAACATTCTTCCTGTCTTTTCCTGTTTCTATTGCTTGAAGCCCAGGACAGGAAAGGCCAAGGGAGTGCCAGAGTCAGTATGAGGGGTGCAGCAGAGCTAAGACTCCAGACACCAGCCAGCCAGCAGTCAGAGGCCTCATGACCACCACCCAGACCCGAGGAACAGGCACAGTGGGATGGAGAGAAGAGGACTAGACTAAGTGTAGAACAGAGCTCTGCTACAGACAGGTTCTGAGTGGGCCATGCAGGAGGAAGGAGCCAGGTAAATAAAGGAGCCTGCCCATTACTTTTTCATGCCTTACTGGAGACCCCTTCACACTTTTGGCTGGTGATGTCTGGGGTACTTTGAGCCCCAAATTGTGACTTTCCTCCAGTTTCTTTAGCCATCCACAAAATTTTAGGGTGCTTTGATGAGAGGGAGACTGCCAGCTGTTGGTCCAGATGTTTCAAATCACCAGCACGTCTCCAGTCTGGATATAAATAATTTGTACGAGTATGTCGGCAGAGCAGTGTGCCAGGTGAAGACCCTTAAGAGGTCCATGAACCAGGCTGTCTCTCTGACACGTGGTCTCACGTTGCAGACCTTGAGCTGATGCTCAACCCTGACTTGAGAGCTCAGCCCTGGTGTGTGGCTTCTTAGGTCATCAGGTCAGGGCCCTCCAGTGACTGCCTGACAAAGCGGTCCCCTCTTGGTGCCCTGCATCTCTCCAGCTATTGGAGGACCCTCTCCTCAAATGAACTTCTAGCTTTTTCCTAGTCTTTACCCTGGCTGATTTCCTTTGATTTTCTATGCTGTCTACAAAAGAGGTGGGATAGAATCTGGTGCCATGAATTCCCACTGGCACAGGGAGGTGACATGATTCATCCAAGGTCACATAGACACCAAGAGCCAGCACTGAGTTTAAACGGGGTAGGGATGGGGCTCCTGGCTTTCTGATTAGCTCTGTGCTGTTGGTGGAATTTTTCCTGATATGCAGTGTGTCTCCCCGCACTGCTTGATCCTCCTCTCCCTAGGCTCCAGAGACTCCCCGGGCACCTGCTGGCTCGTGGGACCCTGGCCAGACACTCAGCAGGTGGCTGCTTGGGGGACAAAGAAGCTGGTGATCAGCTGGCCTGCAGAGCTGGGAGGGAGGAGGGGCAGGAAGAGGCTGAGAGGGGAGCAGTGTAGATGAATCTGGGCTGAGGATGGAGAGAGCAGGAGGAAAACAGCCTGTAGATAAGATACAGGGATGCTCAACGGTTTGGGGGTTTTCTGATGAGCTTCCCGAAATTCTGTTCTGTCTGATGGAAGGGAGGGGCTTGATTGTAAAGAAAAGAGCCTTTGGAGAGGAGTTAAAAGGGTGAAGGGGCCTCTGAGAGACATGGTGAGGTTCCTACCAGGATATGACAATTCTGGTTAAGCCCTTGGGGATGCACTTCTGTGGGTGGATACCCTCAACTTGGATTATGCAATGTATTTGGTTTGGTGACAAGCAGGAGGAAGGAACCCTGTGCCATATTTGCATATGGAAAGTTACAGGGATACCCAGGCTCAGCAAAGATGGGAAAGTTTCATCATGGCCTAGCCTGGGGACCTCAGAGACTTTCTGGGCCTTTACAGAATGAGATGGTGGTTTCCTGTTACAGGTGAGAAACTGAGGTACAGAAGTATTAGTATCCTGATCAGGAGTCTTCGGTCTCTTAAGTCCAGGGTAGCTGGATCCTGTAGGTGCTATTTGTTGTATATAGCCCATTTAATTACTTTTTTTCTTTTTTCTTTTGCTTGTTTGTTTGGTTTTTTTTTTTTTTTTTTTTTTTTTTTTTTTTTTTTTTTTTGAGACAGGGTTTCTCTGTGTAGCCCTGGCTGTCCTGGAACTCAATCTGTAGACCAGGCTGTCCTCCAACTCAGAAATCTGCCTGCCTCTGCCTCCCAGAGTGCTGGGATTACAGGCGTGTGCCACCACTACCTGGCTCCATTTAATTACTAATAGAGAGAGAGGGGAAAAAAAAGCCAAACCAACCAAACAAAAACAAACCAACAAGAACAAAAAACAAAACAAAACACCCCCGAAGTCTCTAGTCAGGCAGAGGTAGCTATAGCTGACCTTACTTATTAAGGATGCAGCTCGTCTCTAAACTAAGGTTCTTAAGGTCAGGGCTTGTGCTATAGTCCAGTTTTTGATAGGTGCTGAATAGAGGGATTGTTGAATGGAGGGTGAGTGGGTAAGTGAACAGATGAGTTTTGATGGGTCCTATTTCCTGGGTAATCAGGAAAGGGGAGGCAGGAGAATGGAAACAGACAGAAGGACAGAATGGCATTCTGTAAAGGCAGGACCAGTTACAGCATACGGGGGTCTAGGCTTTATCAAGCCTCCTCACCGCATCTCCTCCCCTCCTCCCGGGCCTTCTCAGTCTCTGCTCGTCTCCTGGCAGAGCCCCTTGTTCCCGCTGGGCTCAGCCAGGACCTCCCACCTCACCCCTTCTCTCCCTGCCAGCCGCCCTGCCAGCAAGGCTGCAGGCTCTGCAGCCAGAGCCTGGGATTGTTGTTGGAGACGTGGCAGGTTTGTTTGCTCCCAAGCCCTCTGAGAAATCTCAACAATCAATGGCCAACAACACTGTGCCTGCAGCTGCAGCATCGATCTTCTTCTCTTCCAAGGGCTGATGGCGGGGTGGGGGTGGAGTGCCTCCCCCCCCCCCCCCACAGACGGCAAGTAGGTAGTTGGACAGAAGCTGAGGAAGGCTTAGTGCTTCCATGTGGGGACTGGACCTCTAGAGGCTGAAGAGGTGGGGATAATCCAAGATGCCAAGACAGGTGGGACTGATTCATTTACCACGGCCCAGAAAGGGCAGAAGTCTCCTAAGGCAACTGACCTTTGGGCTAAGGTCTTTCATCCCTTTGCCAATAAAGGTAGAGTATGATAAAATGTCTGTAACTTGCCACAGTAAAGAATGAGAGCAGCCATCACTGGAAGCAACTGTCAAGGCCAGAAATGTGATAGAAGAAAGTTATGGAGTATCTATGTCTTGAGTCTGTCAGACAATATGAGCTTGGACTTGGTCTATGAAAGGCAGGTAATAGCTTCTATTTCGTGGAAATGATACAAGGGGCAATGAGCGAATGTATTCAAAGCACTTAGGGAGCCTGGCATGTATTTGGTCCTCATAAACATTTGTTGTTATTTCTGCAGCTTATATTATTTGAATAGTGGTGTTCTGGGTCTCTATTTGCCTAGACTCCCTCTCTTCCTAGGCTGGAGGAGACGGAGCATTGGCTGATGCGAGACTTAGCAAAATGGGCAGGCGCCTTGGGGTACTCTGTCTGTTCACTAGCTAGACAGCCCAGGGTAAGTGACTTGATCTCTCCCAAACTTGTTTTTCCCATCTGTAAAGTGGGGATAGAAATCTCTTATTGTGAGCATTAAATAGAAAAGGCTCAATCAGTGAAGCCCTGGCCCCTGTGGCTAAGGGTGTTCTCTAGGCCTGTCCTCACATCTCAAACCATGTTTGTGTGATGAGCAAATGGATGGTAGACTGAATGGTTGGATGGCTGTACCCCAACGCCCGCTTTTTGTATGAGGGAGAAAGGTCCGTGGATCCGCATCACCATCTAGAGGACTCAGGCTTCTGCTGCTCCATTCAAGGCCACGTCTGATCTCGGAGCTCCATATTAGTCTCTCCAGGCTGTGTGATGGTTTCTGAAGCTTGAATGGCTGCGTGCACTCTGGAGCCTCAGTCACCAAGTTCACACAGGCTGAGTCCCTCTCAGCCAGATAGGAACTGTGGGAGAAAGGCTTCCCCCCCCACCCCCCCTCCGCCCCTGCTCTTCTGTGCTGATTTCTACCCGTGCAATTCTTACAGCTTTCTTAACATGCATTTAATGTGTGCCATGTGCTACATAGGCCCTGAGTCACTGGGGACACAAGTGGTGGTGGCACTAAGGGATGACTGAGGAAAAGCTTTACCGAATTAAGAACGGCCTCTGGCCCCACCCCTAAACCACCTAAGGCTGATGGCATGACAGCTTAATTTGTAGAAGGAAAAAATCTCAGTAAAGGCTGTAATTTACAGGCAGAATAATTGGCCAACTGTTAGGAAAGGGGAAAAAAATCTCAACATACAATCTATGTAAAAATAGTGTACTAGCTATGCAAGCTCAGCTTGAAGACGCAGTCCCAGCTGCCAGGGACCATCATCCCATTCTAACCAGGCAGCTGACCCCTACGCTTCTCCTAAATAGACTTTCTGGAGTTGCCCAAGATACATGCGGTGAACAAGGTAGGCTTACTGTTGTTCTCTTTCCTGAGTTGTTGGTACTGGAAGGAGCTTCAAATAACCAGGCAAAGGCTCCTGATCCAACAGTCTGGGGACCAGATGGGCCACCAAACAGACAGCGGGAGCATGGACAAGTCCTCTGACCCAGGCTGGAGGACAGGCCATAGAGCAGATGCCTCCTGCCAATTACTGAAGTGCCAGTCAAGCCGGACTCAAAAGCATGAAGTAGACTAACCAGGCTGTCCGACGGGAAGAAAAAACCAAAAAACAAAAAAACCAAACAAAAACCCCCAAAACAAAAAAAAACCAACCAAACAAAAAAAACTGAACAGGTAGAAGGAACATCAAGAGTCCAGAAGCTGCTGAGAACTAGGCTTGTCTGAAAAATTGATGCCGAGACTCCTTTGACCTGGCTGGATTAGTCATCTTTCTGAAATGATGTTGCTTCCTGTTGGAACTGGCCTTGGAGACCTCCTAGCACCTGCTTTCTACCTCATGACTGTGGACTAGGGCTGGCGGCTTTTCCTCTTCTAGGTGACTCTTATTTATAGAGCTTAGCCCCCTCACAGGTTTCCACCAAGCCAGGCTTGGAGACCATGAATTCCATGCACCCTTACAACGGTGGCTCCGGAGAGTGAGGTCTATTGTGAGCCAAGGACGTGGTCAGCTGGGCTCTGCCCCATCTGGGCTGAGAGGCTCCTTTACTGGTTACCCCTGTCTGTTGTGAGCTTTGCCCACGTAGGGGTGCAGGATTCCTGAGCTGAGAGCCCTATGGTTGATGGGCTTGACTCGAGCTAGGAGGGGTAGAGACAAGAAGGGCTGGATGAGAGGGACCATAAGGAGGAGTCCCTCTGTTCAGGCAGGTGGGGATTGAGGTGGGGGAAATGGAAGCTCAGTTTCTAATTAAGCCCGATCCCATTGTCTTCTTGCTCCCCGTTAGTACCCCAGAGCACCCCCAAGGCATTTTAAGCCGCCACCCTGCTGAGGCTGGGATGGCCGCCAGCACCTGCCAAGCTTGATTCGCTTAGGCCCGTGAGGGGCCAAAAGCCAACTCTGCTCTTCCTCTTGGGCAGTCTCCTCAGAAACCCCCTCAGGGGTTCCCTGCCTGCCAGGCCCACTTCTAGGGCTCTGAGTGGAATCCAAGCTATCTCCCATGTCCCCTTATCCCCAGCAAGAGCCCTGATCCTGAAGAACCAGGCTAGAAAGCAGGGTGTGGTAAAGCGGGTAGCAGTCCCCAGACTCTGAGCAATAAGCCCTCAGAAGCCAGCGCCAACCAGAGCTCCACCTCCAAGCAGCAATTTGCATTTTAGGTTCAGTCAGTCCTAGGTTAACCCTTGCAGCAGTGGGGATCCTGGAAGCTAAATCCTTCCTTTTTAAAACTCCCACACTTTATCCCCCAGTTTCTGGCAGAATAAGCAACTGAGGCTTGCCCCCGCCCCCATCTTGCTTTTTACCACACTCTCAAGAGAGCTTAGAGAGATGGAGTCCTGGGTCCAAGGTCACATGGTAACTATGGAGGCAGCTTCTATACCTGGAGACCTAATCCTGTCCTAGTGTTGGCTGCTTTTACCTTCACAATCTCCCCAGGCCACATTCACACATGCAGAGTTTAATTAACTTTATTGATATTCAGAAATTAAGAGAATGACTAAAGGTAATTGCTCATTAAAAATCATTAAACTGACACACCAGGCCTAGGCAGATACAGCTCCTGTTGAACTGTCTTCTCCCCTACTGTGGTAAGACTTCCCTAGTACTTCCTGTGGGTTGGGAGGATGCCCCATAGTATGTAAAGCCTGTCATACCTGGAACCAATTACATCTAAGAGGCTGCAAAAGAACTAGGGGCTTGAGCCTGTAGGGCAGAGCACTATCCATCTATGTCTTTGGTTTTCAGAGCCTCTTCCTTCCCTGGACCACTGAAGGTTGAAGGTTTAGACTGTAGCTGATTGTGTCTTGCGCCTCTCTTGTGAGCAGAGCTCTGAGGTCTCCCAGGCTGCCAGGCTGCAGAGATGCATCCTCTGGCTGAAAGACTTGCAGCCAAAAGCCTTTACTCCTGCAAATCTCTCCTTTACTAAAGTCTCCAGGAACCCCAGACAGTCAAATGAGCTACCTCCAAAATGAGAGGGCTCAGGACCCTAATGATGAGCCTCCCATCTATGTTAAATAGGTGGGGGCCTCCTACCACCCAGCTCTGGGTCCAGGCTCCTCTCACCAGTTAGGCTAGCCACTGCTTCCAAATCCTCCCCTTCTACCTATAAAACACATAGCAAGGCAACCCCACAGCCCCCACCCCTGCCCCCATCCCCACCCCCGGAGAATCTAATGAATCACAGAAGGACACTGGCTGGGGACACAGACTTCTGGCCAGAGTAGGTAAATTCCTCCCAACATGAACCTCCACATCTCCAGTCTGGGCTGGTCTCTACGCCATACCAGCTTTCTTCCTGGAGACCTATGGCCTCTCTCCAACCTGCAAGGAGCTGGCTGGCAGAGACTACACCTACACACCAGTGGCGTAGCTGATGAATTGTCCCTCAACACTCAGAGCTCCTGAACTGCAGACATCCTGAGACCTGAGGAATCCAGATCACACCCAGACAAGAACTTTCATTGCCAGGGAACAGACACAGACTCTGTCCCAGGGAAGGAGCTAGGATGTGACCATACCCCATTCAGGTACTGAATGTAGAGAGATATCCTTTGATTTCTGGCCCAGAAGATGGGTTTCTCTTCGTCCCTTCTTATCCCTGGAGTGGGCTTGTGAAATTCTTCTTCCTCCCAGCAAGGTGAACATATAATTCCAAGTTTTCCTAGTCTTAGGAGGAGCCAGTGTGGGCAGCCGGGTGGGTTGGGCAAAGACGTGGTCTACTTGTGGGTAGAGCCTAGAGGTTTAAAGATGTGCTTCCTCGCCATCCACCGGGATGGGAGAACAGCGCCTTGGTACTAGCCCAGCCCCAAGCAGCCTTAGTCTAGCTGATCTAACCTCCAAACTCTCTGGCCTAGGAGGATGAAGCCGGAAGGTTACAATCCTCCCTCCCTCCCTCCTCGACAGCAGACTCTAGGAACCATAACCATATGTCGAGGGACTTGGAGTCCCAAGTCAAAGTGCAGTTTCGCGGACCCCAGCAGGCGACCGGTAAAAGCGGAGAATGACCTGAGCATTTGAAGACTCCCGAGACCACTTGCTTTAGACCCTTCCTGCTTCCCATTCAGCTTTCCTCCAAACTCCCTTGCTGCTTACTCCGAGGCCAAGCGTTTCTTGACCGAGACAATGAAGTCGGGACTTGACTCGGTGTCCAGGGCTGGGGCAAACGGTGAGTTCCGCTAACTAGTCTGCGGCTCCGAGGTCGATAGAACCCGGCCGGAAGGCAGAGCCGAAGAGAAGCAGCGCTCCGTGCATGTGCGTGTGTGCATGTGTGTGTGCGTGTGCAAGAAAAGAATTTCGAGGGGGAGCAGCCAGTCCCAGGACCTCAGTTGCTGCAGCCCAGAGAAGCGCGAAGGGCTGAGCAGTGGGCTCTCAGGATCCCCGAATGTTTCCCCAGAATTGTGCTCTAGGTTCCAATTCTGACTTGACAGCGTCAAGACAGATAGGTGAGAGAAGTCCCAGTCCTGGGTCCCACCACCACCCGACCCAGTTTCTCTGCAGTAAGGATACGAGGGACCCAGAATAAGCGGCAAAGTCGAGCGAAGTTTGGAGACCGGCAGGGGAGGCAGAACGGCGTGCTGCCAGTTGGACTGTCCGGACTCCGCACCCGCGACCTGCCGCCCCCCCGCAACGCGCCCGGGCGCCCCTAGACGCCTGGAGTGGAGCGAGGGAGCGCGCGGGTGAGCGCGTGTGTGCGGGGAGGGGGTGGCGTGATGAATTGCAGCAGAGAAATCCCATTAGATCCGGGGAGATGATTAAAGGCGAGGTCTCGGCCGGGCGCGAATGGCGGGAGCCGCGGCGGCTTCCCGCCCGTGGAGCCCGCGCCCCGCCCGGCTGGGTCGGCGCCGGGGACAGCGCAGCCGGCGGGACGCGGTGCTTGGAACAACAGGACGCACGGAGCAAGGCGCCGGGATGGTCTTGCTTTCCTACCCCTGGGAGTCCGCGCCCGCCCCCGTCCTGTGGCCGGACGCCCGGGTCCCTTACCGTGAGCCAGGAGCGCCAGCAGCGAGGGCAGGAGCAGCAGGGCTGCTGGGCGCATGGTGTTGCTTGCGGCCGCGCCCCGGGTCGGGGCCGCGGTAGGGGGGGACTGGGGACTGGGAGAGGCGTGGGTGCGGGGGGCAGAGCCGGTCCCGGGGAGAGCAGCGGGGCCGCCGCCGCCGCTGCCACCGCCGCCGCCAGCGCCTGACAGAATCAGCACCACGGCCAGCGCCTGGCGTCGGCGCCCGGGATCGCCGCGCGGGGCTGGGGGCGGGGGCGCAGGAGGAGCGGCTTACCGTAAAGTCTCAAGCAAAGGCGCAGAAGACCCAGAGGCAAGAGCACAGGCTTTTGAGCCCTGGGGAAAGGACTGCCCTGCTAATGTGGCACACAGCCCCCGCCTTCCTGAGCTGCCCACGCCCAGCCTAGCTTGCCACCCTCTCCCAGGTTAGTAGCTTTCCAAGGTGTTAGGTTCTAATGGGATTCTCCATTAAAGAGAACACCCCCTCCCCACCTCTCTCTCCACCCCACCTTGGTACCTGACAGCTACAAGGGTGACCTGGAAAGATGCACATCAGTGAGGCAGCTGGTGAGGCCCGCCTGCCCTTGTGGCAGCTCCATCCTGGGCCGATAATGAAGACGGCTTTTGAGCGTACAAAGGACAATAAATTATTACTTTGCGCTCAATAAATGCCAGGGCTCCAGGCAGCTGCATCAGCAGCAAACTGTGCTCACAGAAAAGCTTAATTATCCTGATATTATAGTTAAAAGCCAGTGGCACTTGTGTCCTGGGGAGACATTCTCCACTTGGCAGGAGGCAACCTGGGTCAAGCTGTGGGGTGCTGAAGGCAGCACCCTGGGTCCCCATGTAGCCGTGGGCTTCCAGACCTTGCTTTTTCTACTTCCTCTGTAGAACAAGAACATCCACGGCAACACAGATCTTTTATGCCAGTACCAGCTCCCGTCTTGGAACTGATGGAGAAAATGGGATAAGCATGAATATCAGGGGTCTTTATGACTGTTTTAGTTTTAAATTTTTCATCTAATATTTTTTTCAGTGCTAGGAACCGGGGCCTAGCACATGATTTCATACTTGATAGACAGGGGCTCTACCTTTGAGCTACACCTTCAGCCCACCAGGATTGTTTCAGACGGAGGAAAACTTAAAAGAAGGGACAGTAACCAAAATAGTTGGAATAGTCAATAGCACAGAAAAATAAGATTCCATGACTCTGTGACCTGAGGAACCCCAGTAAGCATGGACCAACAACAGGTTAGCCGCAGCTGTGCAGAACCTGAGGCTTCTCTTCAGACCCAGGGGACACGGTTAGGCTTGTTATGGGAAGGAATTTCAGTGGACTCTACAGGACACAACCATGTGGCTGATGTTAATATATGCAAAGAAAGAAGGAGCCCTTACAAAGCGGCTTAATGTTTAGTTCTTCCCATGTGAACCTGAGTCAAACCCCAACAATTTGTCCACAGCATTTCCCCATCTCATCCTGGAAGCAAGTGACTTCTGCCCTAAGTTCCATTCCTTGGAGACTGTTTTGGTCCTTACAGTCTTCCAGTTTTGCTCCTTTGATTCTCCATAGATCCTCTTGTGGGCTCCGGGGAGCCATCTTGCTTGTTGTAAAGAATCCCGGGCAGCAGGTGGCATGTGGAGTTATCTGGGGAAGATGCTGGGAGAGGATTTTGGACAGCTGTCTGGAGAATCGGGAGAGAAAGGAGGGTAGCAGAAGGAATAGCAGGTAGGGGAGCCTTTGAAGAAATGATCAGAAATGAGGAGAAGCCTGGAGGGAGAGATGGAGAGGAGGGAAGACAAGAATTGCCTACAGAATGGAGATCAGGCACAGAAGTGGCTGACTGAAGTCTGGAAATGGCTGAGTGTCCTGAGGGCTTTCCTTCCTTGCAGGCATTCCCGACATTTCTCGAATTCCTGGGTCCCTCAGGACAACACAGCTCTGGGAAAAGGGGGGGTGAGTCGCAGTCTGTACATACATCACACACACACACACACACACACAGCAACCTGTGATGGCCTGCAAGGCCCCTTTACTGTGTCCACCCAGCTCTTGGCTCTCAGAAGATCCTGACTTCCCCTGTCTGGTTTCTCACTACATTATCTGTTGCTTTACTAGTTGTTGACTTGGTAGTTGCATGGCCTATGTGCTCTCTGCTCAAACCTAGACCAGTACATCCTGGTTCAATGAATATCGTAAATAAATGGGGATTCCTACGGCTTAAGGCAGGTCGCAGATGCCTCATGAAAGCTGTGAAATGGGGCCTTTGCTTTAAGTCATCCAGGGCTTCACACAGCAGATGGGTGAAACCTTGTTGAATCTGCTTGCTTGTGTTTCAGTGAATGAAGGAGGGAGGAGGACAGGGTGGGGGTGTGGTTTGTGTAGCCAACATCACAATGGAAACTATGAAGAGGTCAGTAAGGAGATTGGTTTCACAAAGGAGAGCCGCTCACCACGCCCCGCCCCACTCCCAACCCTGTAGGAAAGATCGAGTCATTTGTGGCTAGGCTGCCGTGGGGTTTTTGGTCATCGGAGTGGCAGGTCAGTCTTGGTGGTTACCTTGAAGGGATTACTTCATTATGAAGGCATACAAAGCAGAACATATAAGTCTGGCAGTCATTTGGGTGAGTTTCGGGAACTGTGGGAAGAACAATTGTGATTCACTACTAACCCCGGAGGAAGACTACCACAGACTGAGGTTGGAGGTCAGAGAGGGGGTTACTAGCCAGTCCCAAGGCAAGAGTGCATCTCTAACCCACATCTCTGAGGAAGCCGGCCTCGCTTTTCCAATTCTTAACAACCTGTCAACTCTTGGGATCACAGGCACATTGGTGACGTTTTGAAGTCAGCTGGGATGACATTTGCTTTCTGAGCAAGAAGAGGAGGGTAAAGAAAGCCCCAAACCAAGAAAGCCCAGATCCATTCTTTTGCAAGACAGCTTTCAAATCAGAGCATCCAAAGGGGCTTTGGGTTTTAGGGGAGCAGAGGAAGGGGCTTCACATCATCCCAGAGACGGTAGGGGCACAGCCTTCTTCTGTTCACTGCAACCATCATCTTTGAGCAAATCTCCAGACTCGGTAGCTTCTGGTATGGCCAGGGATGTCAGGCCTGAGGCCCTGGGTTACCTAAAGTCAAGCACCTGAGGGGTCTGGCTCTGAGCATGAGCTCCCACTCCAGGAAGGGGACCAGATCTGTGGCAGGAGCCCAGGGTGCCCTGAGAGAGCACAGAAAGTGGTTTGATGTGAACTACTTTCCATCTTCCAAACCCGGGCCTCCAGCCTGCCCACCACCTCCAGCGGGGGCCTTTGATCCTCTACAGCTCCATAAATGTTTAATGCCACTGGCTGGGCAGAAATGAGGCAGGTGCTGAAACATGCAGACTGGAGATAGGACTTGAGATCCACCCTGTTGATGAAATCATTTGCACTTAGGAGCCCCGGGACGGGTGGGAGGAGCCCCTCCCCCACCGCGTGGAGGAAGAAGTCTCAGGGTTCAAGTTTGTGGCACTAATAAATGAAGCTCTTTGAAAACCACGATAGGGCTGAGACGAAAAGGAAGAATCAGCTGTAGAAGCCTAACTCTCCCCCTACCCGGCTCCCCACCTTTCCACCCCCACCACCCCCCACCCGGTTTGATTGAAGGAGAAAGATAGAAAGTTAAATGACAATCAAATGCAAATACAGCTCAACAAACACCACAGCAATTACCAGGCTCAGGAAACACATGGCTTTTGCAGGCAGCAGGGGTTGGCAATTTGGAAGCAGGGGCCTGTGCAGAGGTGATGGGCATGGGGCTATTTTAATGGACAGTTAAATAGATGCAAAAACCTTGCATCTAGTTTGCATACGTGCTGATGAGTGGGGAAAGGAGACCCAGGGAGGTTATGCTACCTTCACAGCTGCCTGTGGTTTGCTTTAGATGGGTAGGGGCCCTGAGTGCTTGGGAGGCAAAGCCAATTTGAGTGCCTGGCCAGTCTCTTTGGTGCTACGCACAAGCTGGTACTGAAGTATGAGGATTGAAGTGGAAGTAAGCCCATGGGGTCTTCCATGAAAGGGCTCCAGGCACTGGCCTTCCAACAGCCCAGAGGCTCTGGTAAGAGTGGCCTTCTCTTCAATATTTGCATAATGCTTTGCATCTCATTTGAATGCTATTAATTTGGTGTCAGGCTAGGTTGGCACGGTGTAAGAAAGAGAACAGCTGGCCTTCTCCCTCCCCTCTGTACCCCAGGGCTTACTCTTGTCACAGCCCTCCCCAACCTTGGAGACGGAGGCCTTCACTCCCCCCTCCATGTTCCCTGACACACAGAAAGTCTTTTAGGCAAACCAACTCCTAAAAGCCAAGGCCACCTGGATATTGTGGCCAGTTGAAGAGTTATGCTGAAGGAAAAGAAATGGTCCCCAAGGGCACCCTTGCCAGACCCAAAGACACTATGGGAGGATGCTGGGACCTTTGTCTCCCCAAGTGATCAAGGCAGCTTGGCTTGGAAAAGGTCCAAAGATAATAACCAGGAGAGGGAGGGAACAAAGGCAGGTGATAATCCCAGAGAAATATAGAAGGCTCTAGAAATAAAACCCTCTGAACTCAGTAGTCCTAGTGCTTGAGCTGACATAGAACGTATCCACCAGAGGCACCAGATTTGTGGTGCTGTTCAGGGGCTGGGAACTCAGCACCAGGTTGATGACCATATAGTAAGAAAATGGGTCACCTGGTGAGCTAAGCTCTAGATGCCCTTGGTCAATAGGCACCAGGGATTCCATGGTGACCTAGAGATGGTGACAGGAGAGTCAGGCTTGCCGGTTGGCTGAAACACCCTCTCAAACATCTGAGTTCTGAGATAGGGATGTGGCTCAGTTGGTAGAGTGCCTGCCTAGCAGCATGCATGAATCCCTGGGTTCAGTGCCCAGCACTATACACACTGGGTATGGTGATGGATGCCTCTAATCCCAGCCAGCCCTCAGATGGTGGAGGTGGGAGGATCAGAAGTTCAAGGTCACCCTCAACTCTATATCCAGCTTGGGGTCAGTCTGGGTTGTATGTGACCCTGTCTCAAAGCATCCTCCTTGCTACACATTTGAGTTCTTTCTCTGGGGGAGGGGGGAGTGGCACAGCTGGTGTGCCCCCTCAGATACAGAAATGGCAGGGCCAGTGCCAGTAGCTTCTGATGACACCAGGCAGGAAAGGGTTGGTGCAAACAGCGCTCCAGCCAGGGTGCTCTTACACCTGACCTCACACCACTGCCTCTGATAGCTGCTCAGCCTGGGTCAGGGTGAAGGCGAAAGAGTGTTTGTTCTTCTTATGCCTGAGGCAGGACTGTGGGGTGGTGGCTTGAAAAAAATGTGAGAGAGTAATCATGTTTCCCCTTCTGAGCAAACCCGGGGATGAAGCTTTGCAATTGCAGAAGGCCTGGACTCAGAGCTGATTCATGGCTTGCAGAAAGGCCTGAAGTATTTCCTTTTTAAAAGAGATTGCCACATGCATTGAAAGCAAATTTACAATAGATCTGTCTATTCTCCATTTAAAGGAAGTCAGGCCCTGAGTTCAGTGGATTTTTTTTTCTTCTTCTTTACCTTTAAAAATAATAATAGCACCATTTATCATTGCTGTTTGAGGGCATTAAGCCAGGGATTTGACGACATCTTCACAACAATCCTATGAGGCAGGTACAAAGCTGTCATTGTCTCCATTGTACAGATAGGGACATTGAGGCCCCAGGAGGCATGGTGATTCACAGCCACTTAATGCTATAGTTGCGCTATATTGCAAAGGGAGGGAAGACACATGTCAGTGGGACTTTGTGGGGCAGGTGGCAGAAGGATCACAGGTTTCCTGAGCCTGGGCCTCTGCCCAGAGTTCACCTGCAGGGGCCTGGGTCTAGAGGGTCACCTAGGAGCAGGGGCAGGAGGTTAGCTGCTTGGAACGGGTAGGGACAGTTGGTTTTCTAATCCATCCAGCAGATATCCAATTAAATGGCCGGCACTTAGCTGGGATCCAAATCAGACTTCAAGTGCTCCATATTCTCAGAGACAGCCCCAGAAGCATGTGGCTGAATGCAAAACTGGAGATGTGGCTGGCTGTGGGGCAGAGAACGAAGGGCAAAGCTCCTGCGGCCGCGAGGTTTCCCATGGGCCTCTCCACTGGTCTCCCTCTCCACTCATCCCTCACTATAGAGCCCGACCACTCATTACTGTCTCAGTCACTTGTCTACAGAAGGAGGGTGCATGTATTGAGCACTCTGTGTACACCAGGACCAGGAGAGCCCTCAAGTATCTTCCCAGCCTTGGACAACACGCTATGGGACGACCTGGCTCTCTCTACAAGGCTGTGGAGGCCCTTGAGATCCAGTGTCTCTCTTGAACCTTACTCTCAGGAATAAGGGTACATTTATTTTTCAGTGAGATCTTTTATCTAAAGATCCTCCTGTTATCTAACCCTAATCCTTCTTGCTGTAGAAGTAGTCCACTGTGTGGGAATGGGTTTTCGTTGTTCCTTTTCTGGACCCTTCCTTTGACTGTCAGCACAGTGCTGTCCCAGCAAACCCTAAGTGGAGTGTCAGAAGCATTCGTTCTCCCTCATCATCCCTAAGAAGCCAGCTGCAAACCTGCCTCCGCCTCTTCATTTTCTAGGCAGGAATATAGGACACAAATCTCGAATGGTGCTCAATTCTAGCTGTGCGAATCCCATCCCTGACTCCTATCCTTGAACTACTTGTCCTCTGATTGTGACATCACAATGGTCTCTATGGCAACCGATTGTGAGGTCACTGGTCCTTAAAGCCACAGAGTCTGCAGGTCCGGACAATGCCTGGAGAAAAGGGAGGCTATAAAATGTATACCCAAGACTCAGAGATCCCTCTACCACCAGAAACAGCAGGGCTTCCCAGTCTACACGAGGAGGACTGTGTCTCCCTCCACAGTGGTGACTTGTAAGGACAAAACCTGTGAGAAGGAGACACTGCTCTCCCAGACACTGCAACAGCAGAGCTGAGTTCAAGCCATCTGTCTCGTGCTTGCCTCAGGCATGGTTCAGTCTCCACTTATTCACTTATAAAGGGAAAATAAAGGGAAAATAGTTTCACCTGACTTCCATTCAGCAAAAAGACCTACAGGAAGACATGACACTTGGTTAGTAATCATTGAATGCTTTTTAAGTTCCCTACCTCCTCAGCCGTTAGCCTGGATTTTTTTTTTTTTTTTTTTTTTTTGGTATTTTTCGAGACAGGGTTTCTCTGTGTAGCCCTGGCTGTCCTGGAACTCACTCTGGAGACCAGGCCGGCCTCGAACTCAGAAATCCGCCTACCTTTGCCTCCCAGAGTGCTGGGATTACAAGCGTGCACCACCACCGCCCGGCGATATTAGCCTGGATTTTTAATTTTAACTTATCTGTTTAAGATAGGATTTCTCGCCGGGTGGTGGTGGTGGTGGCGGCGGCGGCGGCCACGGCGGAGGCGCACGCTTTTAATCCCAGCACTTGGGAGGCAGAGGCAGGTGGATTTCTGAGTTCGAGGCCAGCCTGGTCTACAGAGTAAGTTCCAGGACAGCCAGGGCCATACAGAGAAACCCTGTCAAAAACAAACAAAACCAAACAACAAACAAACAACAACAACAACAAAAAAGGACAGGAATTCTCTGTGTAGTCTTGGCTGTCCTGGAACTTGCTTTGTAGACCAGGCTGGCCTTGAACTCAGAGTCTGCAGATCTGCCTGCCTCTGCCTCCTGAATACTAGGATTAAAGGTATGTGCCCCACCCCCAGCCCCCACCCCCAGCAATTTTAAATATCTTTAAGGTGGGTAACATTTACTTGGCATGTTAAAAAAAATATTTTATGTGTTGAGTATTTTGCCTGCATGTGGGTATCCGTGTACCACTTACATAGCTGGTGTCCATGAAGACCAGAAGAGAGCACCAAGCTCTCACAAGCATCTCACAAGTATCTCACAAGCTCCCTGGAATTGCAGTTACATGCAGTTGTGAGCTACCATGTGGGTGCTAGGAATCAAATCTTTGTCATCTGGAAGAGTAGCCGGTGCTTTTTTGTTTGTTTGTTTTGTTTTTTGTTTCGTTTTGTTTTTTGTTTTTGTTTTTTGAGACAGGGTTTCTCTGTATATCCCTGGCTGTCCTGGAACTCACTGTGTAGACCAGGCTGGCCTGGAACTCAGAAATCAGCCTGCCTCTGCCTCCTAAGTGCTGGTATTACAGGCGTGCGCCACCACTGCCTGGCAACCAGTGCTCTTAAACAGCCCCTATCATTTGTTTCCTTATCATCAGTCACTGTTGCTGTGTGAAGACAAATGTTTAGAGCAAGGTTCAAATCCTGCCTCTACTACTTCTGAACCTCAGTGTTCCTGACTGTAAAATGGAAAATAGAAGTAGCATTGTCTAGGCTGAAAGGAGACTGCTTGGGCAGCACAGAGTACAGAGCAGTGCAGGGCAGACGCCTTGGAGTCTGCCTGAAGGTCTGCAGCCTGTCAGCTCTGCTGTCTAGAAGGATCTTGCTTCTGCCCAGTCAGTTTACAGGAAGTGTGAGTTCCTTTGAGAGGCATCCAGAACTGGAGAGCTGGGAGCCTCAGAACAGGACCACCAGGAGGCTGCCTCCACGAGGAGGGTCACTGTCCCCTTTCAGGGTCCTCTT
Organism: Apodemus sylvaticus; assembly: GCF_947179515.1. NCBI lineage: Eukaryota > Metazoa > Chordata > Mammalia > Rodentia > Muridae > Apodemus > Apodemus sylvaticus. Next base: position 45,817,010 of record NC_067481.1, read on the forward strand.
GGTACAAGTACCCTGTCCTTGCTACCTGTCTTAGGACAGTCTCACGGGGGAGGAGTGGGGTTGTGTGCTCTCTGCCCAGGGGCATCAATGACTCACTAATGGGGAAGTCCAGGCAAGAGCCTGACACAGGGCAGGGGCTCAACCATAGTTAAGGTTTACTGACGTCAACAACAGACAAGCTAACATTTTCTCTCAATACCCTGGGCGAAGCACTACTCTCAGCATTTTATACAGTTAGTCGCTACCACACTCTATGAGATATGTATTATTATTATTACTACTACTACTATTAATTTTATTATCCATTATTACTTTCTTGTTTTTGGAAGTCTGGGAATTAAACAGAGGGCCTCACACATATTAGGCAAGTATTATGTCTCTGAGTGAGATCTGCAGCCACACTGGCCGTTTTATTTTTGAGACAGGGTCTATCTGTATAGCTCAGGCTGGTCTTCAATTTGTAGCAATCGTCCAGGCTTCACTTCCTGAACGCTGGGATTACAAGGTTACAGATGCGTGCCACGGTGCCCTGCTTCTCTTTTTAAATGATGACGATGGAGATAGGGCACATCGATTTATTTATTTATATGTTCATGGACGGGCCTTGGTGCATGTGTAGAGGTCAGAGAACAACTTTTGGGAGTTGGTTCTGCTATGTAGATCCTGGGGATCAAAGTCAGATCGGCAGGCTTGGAGGCGTGTGCCTTTACCTGATGTGCCATCCCACAAGCTCTCCGCTTTAAAATAAGAAACCCCAGGGAATGAGTGATTTGCCCAGTGTCACATAGATAGTGTGCAATAATGGAGTTAGTACTTAACCCACACACTATTAATTATTATCATTATTATTATTTATTTGAGACAGGGTTTCTCTGTGTAGCCTCGGTTGTCCTGGACCTCACTCTGCAGGTCAGACTCAGAGATCCACCTGCCTCTGCCTCCCAAGTACTGAGATTAAAGGTATATACTGCCACCACCCAGAAATAACAATAATTGCAATAATAATTATTATTGCTATTGCTATTACTATTAATTTTTCTTTTTTGTTTCTTTTTTGAGATATAGATCTGTCTGGCTTATAATTCCCTGTGTAGATCAGTCCGGTCTTGAACTCAGTGATCTGTCTCTCCTCTCAAGTTCTGGGGTCACAGGGTTCCCTCTTCCTTACCCCTTTTAGATAGGGGTTTCATGTATCCTAGGCTGGCCCAGAAGCTGCTATTTAGTCAAGGACTTCTGATCATCCTGCTTCTACTATGGGAGTTATGGGATTGCAGGTGTTCATTCCATGAACATGAGGTGCTCATGGGGTGGGAGGGCTTCACGCATGCTAGGCAAACACTTACCAACTGGGCTTCAGGCCATCTGAATCTTCACACTCCACTCCTACTTGATCCCACAGACCATAGCTCCTGTCCATCCATCTGGTCATAGCTTCCCCCACGGTCTCTCTCTCTCTCCCCCTCCCCTCCCAGCTTTCCCTCCCACCTCCTCCTCTGATCTTGTCCCAGTACAGTTCAGAGAATGCAGGTACCCCAGTCCCTCACTGCAGCCACGGGCTCTGCTCCCCCTTCCCTCAAGTAAAGCGCTAGACTAGGCAGGCCGCCACCACAGCAGGAGCCACCACCGGATCCATTGCTTATTTCAAGTCTTCCTAAAGCTTGTTGAGTTCTTAACTTATTAAAGATAAGCACATGGAAATAGGGAGCAAATCTCTTTATTTATGACATAATCTCCAGCCCAGAAAAGCGGCAGGAACAGTGTTGCCTATATTAGGGAACCAATAGGAAAAAAAATCAATTAGATCCGCTGCAGCATTTCGCTATTAACTTTCTTCTGATGTTTCTCTTAGGGCCGGTCATAGGGGTCTCTGCTGTGGAGGAACTGGAGGAGAGAGAGCTTGGTAGGAACAGGGCGTGGAGGAGATATCACGGGGAGACAGGAGGGCAGACTGTTAGGCAGACAGGAAGCCTCTCCAGCCATCCTTACCTTCATCACCGAGACCTCAGCCAGGAAGTCTTTATATTAACTTCAGTGTTTTTTGCCGTGACTTCTAGATTGTGTAGGGTAGGAGCTGGGAGTCAGCTGTTATTCTTTGCTTCTTGTAAATGATCCCCAAGAATGATAACATTTCTTCTGGGTGAGGGTGGGTCCTCTGTGGGACCAATATCCTGCATGGAGTCCTCTTGACTGCTGGTCATTGGAACCCTTCCCTGTCTAGACCCTCAGTCCACCTGCATGCCTCCAGGAGCAGCTTCCAAGCAATCTCACAGGGGCAGGGCAATTTTGAGGTCTCCAATGAGGGGGGTACCCAGCTCCATGGCCACCCCAGATCCCATCTCCTCAAAGGTAGGTCACTGTACCTTCTCTAGAAGGTTTGCCCCGAGGTAAGGCCAGGCCTGTACCAGGTACTCAGTCAACATTCACTGGATCAACCTGGTCTACAGTCCATTGGTTGAATGCTTGCTTACTCTGTGTCTAGGTTGAGAATGGCAGGTGTTTATGACCTGAAGTAGGGGTCCTCTGAAACCCCCTGAGCCAGAGGCCTGCCCAGAAGAGCTCTCTGGTTTTGTGTTTTCAGGTTTAGAATTTTGACCAGGAACAACAAATCCTAGAGACCACTTTACAGAGGAAGAATCAGGCTGTGGGTGACAGGAGATGAGGGGGTGAGAGGGTGGGGAGATGGCTCAGTGGGTAAAGCTCTTTTAATTGAAGCAGGAGAATGCAAGTCCATACCCTATGCCCATATAAAAACCAGGTGTGAAAAACATTGGAGAAACAGAGAAAGGTGGATCCTTGGGTCTCACTAGCCAGCCAACCCAGCTAATCCAGAAGGTCTGTGCTAGACCCACCTCTAAAAATAGATTAAAAAAGAAAAGAACCAGGGGGGTTGGAGAGATGGCTCAGCGGTTAAGAGCACCGACTGCTCTTCCAGAGGCCCTGAGTTCAATTCCCAGCAACTACATGGTGGCTCATAACCATCTGTAATGGGAGCTGATACCCTCTTCTGATATGTCTGAAGACATAAAATAAATAGACATAAAATAAATACATCTTTAAAAAAAAAGAAAGAAAAGAAAAGAAAGAAAAGAACCAGGTCGTGGTGGCGCAGGCCTTTAATCCCAGCACTCAGAAAGAGTTCTGAGTTCAAGGCCAGTTTGGTTTACAGAGGGAGTTTTAGGACAGCCTGGGTTACACAGAGACACCCAGTCGCAAAAAACAAACACAGCAAGCAAAACAAAAACAAGAAAAAAAGGCGGCTAGTACTCAGTATCCTCTGCCCTGCATATGCATATAATGCTACTCCTATACATACATGTGCTATTCTTATGCAAACACACACAAGGACAGACCCAAACAGAAGTCACTTGTCCAAGCTTATAAGTGGATTTGTATCGTGTGTCCATGAGGAAGTCTCTCCTGAAGTCTACCCTAAACCTTCCCGTTTCAGCAGTGCCTGTTCCTTCTCAGTCCCTTAGAAGAGGAGGATGGTGCCCTCACCCATGTAGACATCCCTCTGCCCAACAGCCACACTTTGATTCAAAATGAATATTAAACACAGAACCTCACAGAGGCCAGCCCTGCAGGGCAGGCAATGAACCCACCTTCTTCATGCCTGTTCATTATTATAATTAATATCGAGTTGGGATTGGTGATAACCTCGGCCTTGCCAGGTGTTTGGGCTGCCTCAGAAGCTTATCCAGATCAATGACAGACAGCTTCGAATTGATAAACTCCCCGCCACCCAGACGAATCAATCGTAACACTGCCGTCACAACAAGCCCAAGAAATCAATCTGATTTCAAGGGATGTGGTAGCTCAGCGCTGGGCAAGCTGGTTTTAATTTCCGTGCGGCTGAGGCTCAGTTTCCTGTGCAGACGGGAGCATCCCTCCCTCCCTTCCAGGGGTGCTCCACTCCCAGGTGCTGGAGGCCTTTGGAGGACTCAGGCCGAGGGTTCAGCGGCAGGTGACCTTGAGGTGGTTATGATTTTGATACTTTTGAGCCCCAGGCCCAGAAGCAGCTGACTCAGACCCAAAGCTGGGAACTTTGTTTCGCAGGCTTCAGCTCCAGTTTCTGCTGGCCACTGCAAAAACCCAGACCCAGCCTGGAGGCTCTTCTGGGCTGCTTCCCAAGGAGGCACTGCAGACGCAGGCTGCCTACTCAGGAGCCACCACAGTGACCTCACTCGGTCTTGGAAACTGGGTTTATCTAGCAGAGTGAAAGCTCACCAAGACAGATGGTCGATTTGAAGGTGCTTACTGTACCTGGACACTAGGCTGCTTATTTTACACACATCTATTTTGGGGTGCTAAGGATTGAACCCTGAATCTCACCCATGCTAGGCAAGCACGGTACTATTACTGAGCTACAGTCTGCTCTTGGGTTGTTTTGTTTTGTTTTTTTTGAGACAGGCTTACCACCTGTTTTACAACCCTGGCTGACCTTGAACTCACAAACTCATAGAGCTCTATGTGTGTCTGCCTCTGGAGTTCTGGGATTAAAAGGCATGCACTACCAACTCGAGGTTTTGAGCAGAAAATGGGCTTTGCAAGGTAGCCCATGCTACCTTAAACTCCATTTTTCTCTTAATAGTAGAAAGGCTTGAACCCAGGATCTTCCCCGGTGTTAAGCAGGCGCCCTCTCACTGAGCGCAGAGTTATGGAGTTATATGCTTAGCCTGTTAGCCCTTTGTGTGGGTGTGTTTCTGGGGTGGGGGTGAGAGTAGAGGTGGTAGAGGTGGGAGGGTTGGGGATGGAAGGAAGGAGGTAGACGTTGAGTAAGGTGTCTTCTATCGCTCTCCATCTTACTTTTTGAGACCCACAGGATCTCATCGATTGGGAGACTAGCCGCCTCGAAGCCTCGGAACTCTGCCTCGTCTCTCCCAGTGTCACCTTACAGGTGATCTGCTGTACCAGACTTTTCAGGGAATGTCAGGGATCCAAGGTCGGGTCCTCATGCTTGAGCAGCCATTACTTTACCCGTGAGCCATCTCCTCAGTGACCCCACTTGCATTTTTTTGTTGTTGTTGTTGTTTGTTTGTTTTTGTTTTTCGAGACAGGGTTTCTCTGTGTAGCCCTGGCTGTCCTGGAACTCACTCTGTAAACCAGGCTGGCCTCGAACTCAGAAATCTGCCTGCCTCTGCCTCCCAAGTGCTGGGATTAAAGGCCTGCGCCACCACCGTCCGGCTGCATTTAAAAATCTTTTTAAACAGGGTTTCACTAATTGTCCCAGGCTGGCCTTGAACTCACTTTGTGTGATCCAGGCCAGGTTTTCAACTTACTGAGTAACTTGAATTACAGACGTTTGTGCGAGGCCCTGGCAAGAAAGTCTTGAATCAGGATTTACCTCCCTGGGAAAGGCAAGACCACAGAAACAAAACAGTTGGGATCAGATAGATGGTTATGGAGGATGGGTCTTCCACTTGTCCTCCACCCCAGCCCCAAAGCAGCCAGTCCGCGCAGCCTCTGAGCATGTGTGGGTGCTTTCTAATTCCAGCAATGTGCCAGCGGGGAGGTGCAGCTCTGATGGTCAGGAGGTCTCAGCTCACTGAGGGGGGCTTCTGTCCACCCGGGTAGGGCACTGGCTGGGCTGGCTCCCGACGGAGGCCCAGCAATACAGAGTGATTTAAACCACACAAATATGGAGCCTTGGGCTTTCAAGCTGAGGGCTGGGGCTCCCCTCCCCTACCCCCTCTCTGCTCCCCAGTCCTATTCTGCTGAAATCATGTAGCAACCCTTTCACCCACCCAGTATAGATCAGGAAGAGAAACTGAAATTGAAGCTGGAGGGGAACAGGCTTAGCCCCTGGGAGGGACTTCGTCTGTTCAGGATAGGATATTGGAGATACCGTGCATTGGCTTCGGTGGAGGTTCTGGTGGGGTCACAGTTCAGCTGGGCCCCAGGTGGCTTTCACATCTTGAAACTGAGAGGCGAGAAGACCTCTGATAACGGCTTTGTCTTTTGTAACTTTCTTCTCTCTCTCTCTCTCTCTCTCTCTCCCTCTCTCCTTGCCTTTGTTTGTTTGTTTGAATAGGTAATTTCTGCACATGGCTTTGAAAATAAGCGCAAAGAGCATCCCTCCCCAGTGGCCAGTGGTGTTACCCTTTTCCTATCTGGGTGTGCAGCCAGCAAGGAGGGACCCATGGCCGCTCCTTAGCAGTCGCAGCACACGCTTGCTTCTGTGCCTTGCTTTTGTCACCTGACAGTATATCTTGGCTACGACTGGGAATCAGTACATAAAGAGTGCCTTACTCAGGTGTCTTTTTATGGTCACAGGCTTCTCAGGGATACAGGAGTAATCACAGCTGGTTTGATTAGCTTCAGATGTTGCCATTTACAACACCTCAGCCCAGAGAGGGCTGGAAACCTCCCCAAGGTCACGCAGCAAGGACTAGAGCTTCTCTCCCTCTGAAGTCCTCCCCTCCTGTCCTCCCCCCCACCTCCCGCCATCCCAGCGCTGCCCAGGTGACCGGTCGGGAGGAGGGGGTGTCTCTAATTGAAATGCATTGCGCGCTCCGGACTGGCACCTGGCGGGATGCGCTGCAAGGGAGCCGCGGTGCGGTGCGAAGTGGAGGGGGCTGCGGCCCGGCGCCCACGTGGGAGCGGGAGAGGCGAGGCCGGGCTGCTTCCCCGCAATCCGTTGCCGCGTGCTTCCCGGTAATGAGCTCCCAGGGCCCAAGGTGAGCTTCCCCCGGCTGCTCACACGGCAGCCGCGTGGCACCAAAGAACACCGGTACTTTTTTTCTTCCCTGCCTGACAGCTCATTAGAAGAATTAATTTACTCCAGCGTTTGCAGTTTAAAGGACATTATTTACTGGTTAATTGTTGTTATTACAAAATGTTAAATATCATTATTTATTTCCCAAGTCCTGACAGCTTCCCTGACAAGAATTTATGGGTGATTGCCGTGTCACCGCTGGTGGGTGCCCTGCACGGGGACAGTGTGAGGTAAGGGAGTGGCCTTCAGGCCTGAGTGTCCTGTCAGGGAAGACTGTGGAGGGCCTGCACACCATACTGGCCCATTGCCCCCTCTGCAGCTTAATTTCTGCCCCATGAGGAGTGGAGAGTGGAGGAAATCGGCTATCAGGACACTCCTGTTTCCCTAAATCTTCAGTTCGGGGGTCAGGGTAGCTCTTGCCGGAAGACCAGGCCTTCCATTTAAAAGGCCATTTATTCCGGGACTCAGAATGCTTCCAGGCCATGCACAAAGCCCTGCGTTTTAGCTCTAACACAACAAAACAAATGGGCTTGGGGATCACATTTTGGTGGATCAGGACCTTGGAGGTGGGAGGCAGGAGGATCAGAGGTTCAAGGTCATCCCCTGGCTATACAACAGAGTTTGAGTCCAACCTAGGACATAGGAGGGCCCTGTCTCAACAAAACAACACAAAACAAAACAAAACAACAACAACAAAAAAACCGGATCAAAGGTTACTTCTCCAAACGGGAAACCTTTGTTTCTGTCCTGGAATCACAGGATTGAGGCACACAGGTGAGTTGAGTGGTGGTCCGGGAATATAGGGATCAAAAGTAACTTGGGTCTGGAGGTTGTGGACCAGCTATAAATCTGAGTTTGACCTGTTCAGGAGTCTTCACATAAAAGCTAAGATTTATGGCTTCTCTTGAAAAAATCAGAGACTCTTGCCACATTTGACCCATGGTCAATTGGCGGCGACTTCTGGGTCACTGAAGGGCAAAGCCATTCGAGGAAGGTGCGGGCTCTCTCTCGAGCTACGGCCTGCCCCACCCTTTGCTTCTTCTTTCTTTGCCATTTCCCTGGCTCTGTGCGCATTTGAGTTTCCAATCTGACCTTCTGTAATGACCATGGAGAGATGAAGAAACAGATTTCGAAAGCCAAGGCCACAGCCTGGTCCATCCTGTCACCCTAACACACTGCTTCTTTCAAATCTGCATCTACCTCCTCTGGGTCAGCATGGAGCGGGCTCTGGCAACCCTGGGGCCAGGAGCAAGAGTGAGAACTACAAAGATCACCGTCTCTGTGAATAGCATTCATGTGTTCATGCAGTAATTGTTCTGGAGGATCTTCTACGTGGTATAAATGACACAGGCACACACCATACTGGAACCCAGCCTGCCCAAGCTGCGTTCCTCAGGACTCGGTTACAACTCGGGAAGATGGAGAGGTTTAGGAAGATGTGACTGGCAGGTGTGTGTGGGGAGGGGCGGTTTCCAGGGGAGAGGATTAATACTTCACCCAGCTGGTGGACTGCCTGTGTCCTCACACAGACACTCATGTCTTATTTAATTCTCTCAACACAGCTGATTGAAAATAGCTGTCCGGATCCAGGCATGGCGGTACAAGTGCAAGCCTCTGCCGTCGCCTGGGAGGTGGAGGCAGGAGAGGCAGGATTTCAAGGCTAGCCCTGGCTACAAGACACCCTGTTTTATAACAACAAACAAACAAGCAAACAAAAAAGACAACAAACAAAACCCAACAGCTAAAAATAGCTGTCAGCAGCCAGGTGGAGTAGGGCAAGGCCAATATGTTGATCTTGAGTTCAAGTCCACCCAGCGCTACGTAATGAGACCCTATGGTACTACAACTACCAGGAACAGCATAAATTATCTGCTGTCAGTTAATAAAATCATGGCTCTACAGGCTGAAGAGCCAACCTGCTGTGAGGATCCCTGTCCTCCCCCTAATTGGATACTACAAGTCATGCCAGCCTTAGGACTCTTATGCCCAACAAGGTAAATATCTCAGAAAGACAGTCCATCACTGTCATCTACCATCATAGTACCTCACAACCTCTGTACAGGGCGGGGCTGAATATTCTCGTTTGACCAAGCAGGGCCAAAGGTGCAGAGGCTCTGGAAGGAGAGGGCACTGCTGCCTGAGGCTAAAGCCCAGCACTGGGGAAGCTTGGAGCTGGGGCCTTATGGGCTGACTTCAAACAAAGGCCCTTTGGACAAGGGCTTTGGTCTCAGCCTTTCCTCCCCAGACCCTGACAGCAGCAGGTAGCCTTGAGGAATATACTAGAAAACCAAAGAAGATGAAAAGTCCTTTGAAAGGGAATGGTTACGGGCTCCGCGAAGCCCTTCCCAGGGCTGGGCTGCAAATTAGCATAAAGTTATTTCCAGACCGAAGTCTGGCTTATTTTAGACCCTTCCTCATTTCCTCCAGGGCGGGAGAAGCCTTAATCCCTTGCCTGGTGAGAAAGGGACCGACCGGCATTGTGGGAGTGAATCCGGAACGGATCTGAAACCGTAGCCGCTGTGTAGATTTTTACACAGTCTCAGAGTCTTAGGGCTTGCCGTTCTTCACAGGTCTTCTCCAGCAAGGCTCTCGTTTTATTTTATTGCCATATTAATTTTTTTAAAAAAATTGTCTATTCATTTTTGGAATAGGTAATATGTGCCCAAGGTGCACAATTCAAAAAGCATAAAAGAGCACACAGCAAACAGCCTCTCTCCGTCCTCGGCGGCAGCCAATGCCATCAATAGCTTATTTCGTGATATTTAAAAATAGCATTGTTTCTCTTTTCTGTTCATGTAGAAAATACAATAATTCCTGTGGAAGAAAATACAAATCACATGTGCCGCACTCCTCAGAGCTGAGGGCTCTGCACATTTCAGTGTTGAATCAGCCAGCCTTTTCTCCACACACAGATGGTTACAAGCTTGCATAACCCCGCTTTATTAGTTGTTTACATTAAATATGACTCTTCCAAAACAAAGACCAGAGAGGGTGCATTCGAACTGGATGGAGGGTGCCTTGAGGAGAGAGATGGATTAAAGGGGGCTCTGCTTCCTCTGTTACTTGAAATCCTTTTAGATGAAAATGCACTTCCGTATTGCTTTCTCTCGGTATTTTTTCTAGAATCGATTTTAAATGATTACTTCAGAAGGCTTCTATTAAACTAATCTTTCGTGATTGTGATCTTAAGATGCTTACAAGGGTTTTTTTTGTTTGTTTTGTTTTAGAGTCTGACTACGTAGTCCTGGCTGGCTGGACCAGAGCTAGCTCAATGTGTAGAGCAGTCTGAGCTTGAACTCACAGAGATCTGCCTGCCTTTGCCTCCTGAGTGCTGAGTTGAAAGGTGTGTGCCACCACACCTACCTTGTGGGTGTTTTGAGCAATGGAACTATACCTGCAGAACCGGGCACGGTGGCATATTAATCCAAGCACTTGGGCGGCAGAGGCAGGCAGATCTCTCTGAGTTCAAGGACAGCCAGGGCTACATAGTGAAACCCTGTCTTAAATAAATAAATGTAAAGCATGTAGACAAGGGGTGCGCCGTGTGTGTGTGTGTGTGTGTGTGTGTGTGTTTTGATCCTCAGTGTCAAGTTTTTTTCTATGTTGTTTTAATCTCTAGTTCAACCATTAGCAGCTGCTCCCAGCTCCAATACCAAGTTCATTCATCACAGATCAAGGGTCAGTCTGAGATGGACCCATGGGAGGCTAAGTTTTCCCCCTGCCGCTGGCAGGATATTATATATTTATATATTTAATGATTTTACTATTTCTCTTTATGTGCATTCATGGGTTTCGCTGTATGTCATCTGTGTGAGAGTGTTGGATCCCCTGGAACTAGAGTCAGACAATTGTAAGCTGCCATGTGGGTACTGGGAATTGAACCCAGGACCTCTGAAAGATCAGCCAGTGCTCTTAACCACTGGGCCATCCTTCCAGCCCCATATATTTATTCCTTTATACCAAGGATCAGATCCAGTGACTTGTACTTGTTAGGCAAATGCTCTATCACTGAGCTACAACCACAGTGCTGGGTCAGTTTTTTTGCTTTAGGTCATTGGTGGGTACCAGGGGAGTCTTTTCGACATCTTTGGGAAGTTGATGAAAACTGGGGTGTAGAATCCCTCAGCAGGTGGGACAGGGGCCTCCAGGAGTCTGAATTATAAGATCAAAGTGGTATGCAGTTAGGACAAAGTGTGTCCCTTATCAGTGAGTTCAGATCATAGAGCTAAAAGGCTCCTTCTAGAGTTACATCTGGGCAAGTTCACATGGCACAGAGGACCTTCTAGAGTCAACATCTCCAGCTCCCGCAACCTCCAAATGTCAAAGTCAGGATTCTCTTTGATTCCAAACACCCAATTCTGTGACCTGCCTGCAACCTTACCCCTTTAGCTTCCTGGCAAGTGGACCCCTGCCATTTGGAAATGTTTAGAGAAACAAGATAGACACAAGAAAGACTTGTTTGTTTAGTATGGAAAGCTGGCTTTCCGAAAGTGCCCTCTCCTCCAGAGCCCTGCATCTCCATAGTAGCTGAGGTTTCCTCTAGATAGGGGGTGGAGGGGGGAGAAAGCCCAAGATTGCATCTCATTGGTGAGATGAATAATACATTTGAAGCATCTCACAAACTGCGTTTGATCTGCCTAAAGCTTCAACCGTTAACGTATTTCTCTTTATCCTCAGCAAGGGAGGGCTAGGAACTGTCAACATTTTCCTTTCTGCTTAATTTGTGCCCTCTCCATAAAGAGAAAAACAGGGGTTTGGGGGAGAGAGGGAGGCTGGGAAGGAGGAGGGTGATACATCCTTCCTGGGATAATGTGAGGAGCTTCAGCACCATGGTCTGCTCCCAGAGCCTGTGAACCTCTAGGGTCAGCAGGATTGAGAAAGGAAGGGGGGTGTTGTTGGGGGGGCTGTGTGGTATGTGCTGGGGCTCTTTGGAAGCCTGTTTGCAGAATGGTATGAGCTCCAGAAGCTGGTTCCTGAGAGGGCCCTGCTCCAGCGTTCCTGGAGGGGGATGAGAGGTGGGAAGTTGAGGCTGACTAGTTGCTAAGCACCCACGATGCTTTTGATTCATAGCGAGGAAAGTAGCCATATCCAGGCTCAGGGGCCAGTGCTGTGTCTGTGTTTTAAGCTGCACGCTTCAGCCACTCTATGTTTTAGCACTAAGGATGCTCTCCATGGATACTGGGGGTAAGAGGGGGCCTGGGAAAGTTCACGTTTAAAAAAAATTCTAGTGCTCGCTTCGGCAGCACATATACTAAAATTGGAACGATACAGAGAAGATTAGCATGGCCCCTGCGCAAGGATGACACGCAAATTCGTGAAGCGTTCCATATTTTTAAAAAAAAAAAAAAAAAAAAAATTCTATTTTACTCTATTGATTTTACTCTATGAGAGTTTTGCCTGCATGTATGTATCTATGTATACTGTGGAGGCTAAGTGAGGGTGTCAGATCCCTCAGAACTGAAGTTACAGTAGGCTGCAAACAACTATGTAGGTTCTAGGAACTGAACTCAAGTCCTGTGCTCTCAGCTGCTGCGCCGTCCCTCCAGCCCTGGGAGTTCACATCCTTATCTATGTTGCTGCTGCTTTGCCAAGTCTGCAGTGCTCTGCCCCTCCTCTGTCCTGCAGGGCAGGGAACTAGACAGAGGAGGTTAGAAGCTCAGACAGCAGAGGGCCACCTGGGTCTTCTCTTTAACTGCCCATGTGTCTCAGGTTCCTGTGTATAAGATAGAGATGCTCACAGTGACATTTTAAGATCTAGGTGGCAGCTGGGTGGTGGTGGCACACACCTTTAATCCCAGCACTTGGGAGGCAGAGGCAGGCAGATTTCTGAGTTCGAGGCCAGCCTGGTCCACAGAGTGAGTTCCAGGACAGCCAGGGCTATACAGAGAAACCCTGTCTCCAAAAACCAAAAACCAAAAAAATAGATCTAGGTGGCAATTCAGTATGTGTCCTTAGGTCTCGAGAGCCATTCTCAGGACACAGGCAGCACCATTGTATTGTCTCTAATATTTTTCTTTGTTTTTGGTTTTGGTTTTTATTTTCGAGATGGGGTTTCTCTGTGTAACAATGCTGGCTGTCCTGGACTTGTTTTGAACTCACAGAGATCTACCTGCTTCTGTCTACCGATCACTAGGACTAAAGGCGTGCGGCGCCATCATGCCTGGATGCTTTTTCTTTTTGAAGAGATGGGATCTTATTATATTATCTAGGCTGTTCCCCCAACTCCTGGGCTCAACTGACCTTCCTGCCTCGGCTTCCCAAAAAGGCAGGACTGTACATGTGCCACCCTGGCTGGCTGCAATTCTCTGTTACTAGCTTTTCCACAATCATGTATTCCTTCTCTTCCCAAATGGCCTTAAAACTACACCATTTCCTTCTCTGGGAAGCTCGCTCTCCTCCATCTCTATCCTGATCCCTGGAGCCCTTCACAAGCCTCTTACTCTCCTGTTCACCTTGGCTGGGACCCATACTCACACTTTTCCAAACACCCCCGTTCCCAGGGGCTGCCTGGCGATGCCCCAGAATTCTGTTGACAGGTATCAGATTTGGCCAGATTTTTTTGGTTTCAGGGGTAGCGTCTCTTGTAGCCCAAAGTGGCTTCAAATACAGTAAGTAGCTGAGGATGCCCTTGAACTCCTGATCTTCCCCCACCTCTGATTTCTGGGATTACAAGCCAGATTGGTCAGGTCATTTTTCTGGTTTCTAACAAATCCTCTCATCCTCATGAGCCTGTCTTGACTTTGATGGCTTTTTTGTCTCCTACAGTGGTGGGTACAGGGCATGCCTATTCTCAGGAGGCAGAACATGTAGAGACAGCTTTTCTTGGAGGGACACAGAGCAGGTTGGCCCCACACTGAATAGAAGAACAAGTGATTTTCATAACAGTAATGTGTCTCCATCCTGAACTATTCCTGCCTGTGTCTCACAGGCTCCCATACCTGCCTCTTCACCCCCAAGCCCCAACCCCCCCACCCCCAACCCCCCCACCCCCAACCCCCACCTCAGTACCTACCAGGAAAGCTACCCATCAAGCCTTCCCTCAGTCTGTCCAGCTGCAGCTGAGAGAACCAAGACTTAGGCATAGCAGTGAAAAAGCATCCCAGAAGCCTCAGGTGCGGAGGAGGAGGCACGAGTCCCCTGAAGCAAACAGAGCCTGTATGTTTTGGAGAGAGGTCAGGGGGTGTCTGGAGGATGCAGGACCTCCCTGTAGGACAAATCAGGCCCAGTGGTTCTGGCAGCCTTGCTTGCGTGTCTGCCCAGTGCTCCTGGGCCCTTCTGTTCAGGCCTGGCATCCCATGGAGGCAGCATTCTGCTTAGGAGCTCGGAGCACAGACGGGGAGGCGGGCCTTGCAGAGAATCGATTTGCGGGACCAGCGGGGGCTTTCTCTTCCTCCTTACTTCCCAGATCTTTGATCTCTTGTCCTCCCTCCATAGTTCCCTTTCCCTGCTTTCTCCCTCTTCAGTAGCTGGATCATAGCAGGCTCTGTTGGGGGAAGGGAGGGAGGGAGGGGGTGTCATTTCTTTGTCCTCTTGTCCTGTAACTGGGTGGGTCCTAGCCTCCTACTTAAGTCATGAGGCAGGGTTCTGGCTATGGTGGGAGTGGGGACACACACACTCGTGCACACAAAGAATTCAGAGCATCAGCGGAAACCATGTGGAAGACTGAGGTGGGGAGGATCAGGGGCGCCGGAAAAAAAGGAGAATTCAGCAAATTAAAATTTTTACAACCATCCGGCAAGTCTGCAAAAATGTACTTCCCTGCGGTCTTTCATTTATCTCATTATCTGACTCCTAATGTGCCGCTTCCCCCTTTCTTTTCTCGCCACACTTTGGTGCAAAATCTTATTAGCTTTTTTTTTTTTTTTTTTTTTTTCTGGCAGGGGCTTCATATAGTCTTTTTCATTACATTTCCTAATAAAAGCAATCACGAGGATGGCACGACTGGAGGATTAAAAAGCCACCTCAGCAGCCTCCTGGCTAGCAGAGCCTCCGCTTGCTGTAGCCTTGTCAAGTCACCAGGGAAAAGAGGCCAGACCCGGAGGGCTGGATCAGAAATACCCGGGTTAGGCTGAGGAACATTCCAGGACTGGGAGGGGTGCTAAGACCACAGCCAGGAGTTACCATGTTGAAGGGAAGAGCAGGAATGACGTTAGGCACCTGGCGTCAAATGCAGCTGAGACCTTCTACTTCCTCCTAAAATAAAAAAGATTTTGATCTTTGTCTTTGGACTCTGGCCCATGCTGTCAAAGATTTCTTTTTGTTTTTTTTTGTTTTTTGTTTTTTTTTTTGTTTTTGTTTTTTTTTTTTTCAAGATAGGATTCTCTGTATAGCCCTGGCTGTCCTGGAACTCGCTCTGTAGACCAGGCTGGTCTCAAACTCAGAAATCTGCCTGCCTCTGCCTTTCAAGTGCTGGGATTGAAGGTGTGCGCCACCACCACCCCAGCTTGGATTCTTTTGAGTTATATTGTTGATGGTAACTACTCTGCTTTTGAAGAAGGTGGATTGGATTTCTTTGTCCAGACATTGTTAAAATTCTCAGGAAACACATTTAAGAGAAAATACAGCATTTACTTATTTTAAAGGTCACACTGTTACGTCACCTTCCCCACTGCCTGCCTCCAGAACTTTCTTGTTTTCCCAAAAGGAACTGCTGTACCCACACGTACCCTGCCCAACGCCCGGGAACCTCATTTTTGCTTTTCACCTCAGTGGAGCCTGCAGCCTAGATGGCCCTTGGAAATGGACTGTCCCTCATTCTGTGTCTGCCTGGTTCACTCAGGGCAATGTCCCCAGTGCTCTCAAGTTGTAAGAAGGGATAGAAAGTCACCCTAGCTGTTTTGTTTCTGTTTTTAAAAAATATTTATTTTTATTCATTCTATATCTGTGTGTGCGTTTGTCTGCATGCAGGTGTGCACATGACTGTGCATGAGCCCACAGAGCCAGAGGTTCAGATACCCTGGAGCTGTGGTACAGAGAGCTATGAGCTGCCTGGTATAGGTGCAGGTCCTTTGGGAGAGCAGCAAGTGCTCTTAACCCTGAGCTATCTCTCCAGCCGCAGAAAGTGACCCCTTTTAAGGCTGAATGATATTCCTTTGTATGACTGCCAAATTTTGTTTATGCTACCTTAAAAAAAAAATTCCAGGCTTGTCAGATGGTGGTGGTGCAAACTAAGCAGTGGTGATGCACGCCTTTAATCCCAGCACTTGGAAAGCAGAGGCAGGCAGATTT
Organism: Apodemus sylvaticus; assembly: GCF_947179515.1. NCBI lineage: Eukaryota > Metazoa > Chordata > Mammalia > Rodentia > Muridae > Apodemus > Apodemus sylvaticus. Next base: position 45,832,953 of record NC_067481.1, read on the forward strand.
CTAAGTTTGAGGCCAGCCTGGTCTGCAGAGTGAGTTCCAGGATAGCCAGAGCTATACAGAGAAACCCTGCCATGAAAAATAACAAAACAAAACAAAACAAACAAAAAATCCATACAAGGAAGTTTAAGAATCCTCCCAATGTCCTCTTACAAAGGTTGGCTTTTTCCTGCTCTTCCTGTGGCCCTGCCTCTCCGCTGCTAATGAGTAAGCTCCTGTCCCATCATTGACTAACTTGACTAACTGAGCTCTAAAGACTGACTGGGTATGTTGCTTGGCTCAGATATTTAGTTTGGGGAAAGGGCTAAAAATGACAGAAAATTGGGCCTGACAAAGCAAGTAAAACAAGGAGAAAAAAAAAATAAACCCAATTGCCTATGAAGTAATAGACATTTTGTAGCCTGGGTTATAAACTGGTCCTAAAAGTTTGTCACATGTCACCCTGCAGGGTGATGTCGCCCACACTGAGGGCTGCTGGCTTAGCCACTCACAATTTCTGGAGTGGGGAAAGGTTGGCTTGGAAGAGAGTGACCATCGTTTTGAAAGATTTGGCTGTGTGATTAAAGGGTAGAGCCAGGTGTGATGGTTCATACCTTTAATTCCAGCACTCAGGAGACAGAGGCAGGTGAATATCTATGTTTGAAGCTGGCCTGGTCCACAGAGTGAGTTCTGGAACAGCCAGGGCTACACAGAGAGACCCTGTCTTGGAAAGTCAAAACAAAATAACTGCCAACTGCCAAATTATGAACGAATTTTAATGTCTTGTTTAGGGATCACATTAGGCTACCCTCATTGGCTGATGTGTTCCCCTGTGCTTGGCTGGGACTGCATGAGCTGGTCACAGCTAGCAGTTTGCCAGGATGCCACAGAAGGTGTGTCTCGCCTCAAGGGGTCACCCCTGATCTCAGCTATGGGTCCAGCTAATGGGGATACCTTTAGTCTGTGATACTTTCTTACCATTCATTTCTTTCCATTCTCCTCCAGGGCCTTTTTGGATCTAAATCTCTGCCAGCCTTTTCCCTGCCCCAGACTCTGGAGGATGACAGGAGTTTCTCAGAGAGGAAGAGCCTGCAGGTCAGAAAGACAGCCTGACTGAGGGTTTTGCCTTCCCCTAGACTGTGATATAGACTCTGAAAGACAGGTTTGCTCTGACGAAAGCTGCATTTTTCTCTCCACCCAAGTGGAAGGCATTTTCCACACCCCGTCACAGTTTGGCCTTCTGCTTATAACTGACAGACAGATACCCTCCCCAGCCCCTGTTCACATTTCCAGATCTTTCCTTTTCTCATCTGGAGAGGCTGCCCCTCCCTTGGGGTGTTGTGTTTCCTTGGCTCCTTATCAATCAATGGGCGGCAAACCCTGGGTGAGCAGCAGCAGTAACCAGCAGCTGCCAGGGCAGTAGGAACTTCATTTCTGGCCCTGACATTTATAAATGTGGCACAGAATACCAGGAGGGACTGGAATAAATCACACCGCTTCCTCAAGGGTCCCCAGGGCTGCTTTAGGCTTTCTTCCCACTAGGAGTTGGCATCTTCTCTGTCTTTGCAGGAGTGGGAGCATGGAGCCCAGCGGTGTGCAACACAAAATGAACCACAGTCTTCATTCTCGCTTCACAGAAGACCCCACTGGCACGGAGAGGGGCCGGGAAGAGGTCCTTCACGCGAGGATGCTCAATCTGTTGCACTGCAGCTCTCAGTTTGCATATCCGAGAATTAGATTTTTAATTTTTTTGTTTTGTTTTTGAGACAGGGTCTCTATTGTGTAGCCCTGGCTGGCCTGGAACTAAATTGGTAGACCAACCAGGCTGGACTTCAACTCTTAGAGGTCTACCAGCCTCTACGTACATCCATGCATGCCTGCTTAGCTGGGCATGTTGGCATACATAATCCTAGCACCTGGGAGTCTTGAGACAGGAGAATCACTACAAGTGAGGTCAGTCCAGGCAGCATGACAAAACCTTATCCTAAACGACAAACAGGGGCTGGGGGTTGGGTGTTGGAAGGGTAGGGGTTGCTCCTGGTAAAGGACTTCAGTAAAAACACTTATTGTTTTTCTAGAGGGCCTGAGTTCAGTTCTAAGCACCCATGTTGGTAGCTTACAACCATCCGGAACCACAGCTCCAAGGGATCTCTTGACTACTTCTGTGCTCTGAGGGTGCCCTCTCCCTCCACAGTAAACACACACAGACATATACATGCACACACACACACACATACACACAAATAAATAAGGAAGGAAGAAGGAAGGGCCTGTCTGGTGGCTTTACAGAGCTGCTGGAGACAGGGCTGGGAAGCCTAAGAGGTCTGTAGCCTGAGCAAGCATATGTGACGCCATGATGAGGGTCAGCCCTCTGACATGCCCAGAAGCAGCTTGAGAAATTTCTGTTTTATTTTTATGTGTGTGAGTATGGTGCAAGGAACAGGGGTACTTGACACTGTGTGTGTGTGTGTGTGTGTGTGTGTGTGTGTGTGTGTGAGCATGGGTACGGGTAGGTCAGAGAACAACTTTGTGTTTTGTTTTTTGGATTTGGTTTTTTCGAGACAGGGTTTCTCTGTGTAGCCCTGGCTGTCCTGGAACTCACTCTGTAGACCAGGCTGGCCTCGAACTCAGACTGCCTCTGCCTCCCAGAGTGCTGGGATTACAGGTGTGAGCCACCACTGCCGGGCCTCAGAGAACAACTTTGAAGAACTGGTTCTCTTTTCATCTTGTGTCCAGAGGCTCAAACTCGGGCCTTCAGTTTTGGCCGCAAGCACCTTTGCCCACTGAGCCATCCCCCTGGCCCTAGATGACGCTCTGCGAGGCAGTTCCCCGCAGACCTTTCCTAGCCCATTCCAGGAACCTCCACTTTCTTCTTTCCTTTGAGAATTCTGGGCAAGATGCCCCGAGAGCCAGTTCCAAACACAACTGGAATCCTCCCAATGTCTTTTCTAAACCTTTCTTTCTCCTGTCCTCTGAAACAGCAGGCAAATAAAGGTGGACAAATGTGTGGAGGGAGAGACTGCCAGGGGGTGGGGGCAGGGTATAGGAGGAGGAGCAGGGAGGGGGGAGTCGGGAGAGGGGCTGCCAACCACTACGAGGCAGGAAGCTGGTAGCAGCTGGTTGCAACTCACCATGCCACTGAGAACCCAGCAGGCTCCTCTTAAGGTTCTGTAGAGATCCCTGCTAGTGAGATGAGGCCCGGCATGGGGCCTGCAACCTCCTTTTCTTATATTCTCGAAATTTCCAGACACTGCTCATGACCTTTCACCTCTTCTCTAGCTTTTCTGCAGATTTGGATTCTATCTAAGCCTAGGGCGGGCTGTGGCTGAGGGCGAGGATGTAGGCAGGATGCTAATGATGCCCAGAGCCTATCTCTGGGTCCCATCAGGACCGCAGTGATCTGTACAGCATTTCCTTCTAAGCCTTTCCTACACATAACAAGATTCTACCCAGCTTCACTCCCCAGAGGCAGCTACTGGCGCTAGCTTCTTGTTACAGGAACCAAGAAAAAACCCGATTTTCTTTAAACATTTGCTCAACACTTTATTTAGAGAGGTTAGGTACTACACTGGGAGGTGTGTGGGGGTGGGGACGGGGCGATGAACGCTAGACTGTGATTGTCAGGTGTTCTGTACCATTTGGGATGGTGGGCCATTATATATCCCATTCTTCAAAACATACACAGGAAGCAGGACCCTATCTTAGCTAAAGACAATCAACCTTGAGGTCACAGCCTATACCTGCACCTTATCAGCACGAGCTTCTTTTAAACAAGTACAGTAATTTCCAGAAGGCAATCTCCTTGGCAAATTCCTCCTGCACTTATTTCAATTCACGGTGGTGCTTTAGGGGTCCCATGCATACTGGTCCTCCAGCCAAAGCCTGCCTGCCTGCCTTACACACAGCCGGCCCTCCTGGTGGCTGTTATGAGATTTCCACTTTCACTGTTCAGTGAGGCAGGCAGCCATCTTTGCTCACAAAGGCCATTGCCCTTTTTCACCTTTGGTATCTGGGAAGGAAGGTGATTGGAGAACGCGGTGAGACCCAGTATGAACGAAGGCCATCCTGGAGGGTGTATGTATTCTAGGCTTAGCGGCTGGCCTAGGCCCAAGGCTGGAAGCCTGGCAGTGGTAAGCCAGGTTATTTAGGCCAACTGTGCCAGTAAACAATGGAAAATGCTAGATATTGAGGGCACTTCTAAAGCTGTAGCAAGACATTAACAGGCTAACATGGAAGAGAAATCAGATGGTAGAAAGATCCTTTGCTTAAAAAGCCTGTGTGTTAAGCCAGGCGGTAGTGGCACACATCTTTGATCCCAGCACACCAGTGGCAGAGGCATGTAACTCTCTGAGTTCGAGGCCAGCCTGATGTACAGAGCAAGTTCCAGGACAGCCAAGGCTATACAGAGAAGCCCTGTCTCAAAAACAACAAAACAAACCAAAACACACACACACACACATATACACAAGCCTGTGTCAATCCACACAAATGTGAATTTTTGTCTGATGCCTTGGTACATGGAGGGGCCTAAAAACCCAAGTGCACCGCCTGTGTGCCGCGGAAAGTAAAATAGAAGGTTCTAGAGACAGTCCTGTCATCCCAGATACTCTGGAGTCTGAGGCAGGACGATCAGACGTTCAGGGCCTTCAGAGTGAGTGTGAGGCTACTCTGGACACTCTGTCTCAAAATAAAGATTAAAGGGGTCAAAGGACACAGTTCAATGGTGGCAGTATTTGCCTAGCAAGCATAAGGCCCTAGGTGCAAACTCCAGTACCAAAAGGCAAAGATTCCTCCCTGAATATGGTGAAGCCCTGAAGTGATACTACATCAGTGGGGAGGTAAACAGCCATTGGCAGTGAACTTCCTACCTTGCAGCGAAGGTGGTATCAGGCTGTGAAGACTGAGAATAGCCAGGAAGAGCAGCAGGTGCCAGAGCAAGGGAGGCACTGACAGAATCTCAGTCCCAGCCCAGCCTCTCCTCCACAGAGGACAATGGCGCTGCTCAGACCCCTGACTTGTCCCTACCTTTATTGCCTACTGAGCTTCATGGAATGGTCGGAACAGGATACACTGGAGCACAGCTGTGTGACGACACCTGCTAGTGAACACCCAGGCATAGTTAGAGCCCCTCAGACAAGGGTGCAAATGTACACACACAGTTGTGGGACTGGGACAGGCAGACCTGGGAGTAAGGACAAGAAGATTCAGGGTTTGGGATGGAGAGGTAGCCTAGTGGTTAGGATCACTTGCTTCTCTTGCAGAGGGTCAGTTCCCAGCATCCACATGGTAGCTCACAACCATTTGTAACTCCAATTTCAGGAGGTCCACATCCTCTTCTAACTTTCAAGTTCACCAGATATACTTGTGACATGCATGTATACATGTAGGCAAAACACCCCTACAGATAAAACAAACCTTAAAAAGAAATTCTGTGTTCTTTTGGGACGTTTTCTCTTAAAACCCCCACCTTGTTTTTAGTGCATTTCCTTGTCCTAGTGAACTCTGTGAGATTTTGTTTGTGCTAGTAAAAAGTTCTTCCACTCAGCTATATCCCCAGTCCTTGTTTTTTGGAGACTGGGTCTTTATTTTTCAAGACAGGGTATCTTTGTGTATCCCTGGATATCCCAGAACTAGCTCTGTAGATCAGTCTGGCCTTGAATTCACAGAGACCTGCCTTCCTCTGTCTCCCAAGTGCTGGGATCAAAGGTGCGTGCTACCACAGTTCCAGTGAGACTGGATCTTTCTAATCTCAAGCTGTACTTAAAGTGGTGATCTTTCTGCCTCCTATTATAGACATGCACTTTCATAGTTAAAAGTATTTTACATGCCCCTCCCCTTTAAAATCAGGGTCTTATCTGGCAATGCTGGTACATCCCTTTAATTCTGGCACTGGGGAGGTAGAAGCAAGGCAGATCTCTGAATTTGAAACCAGCCTGGCCTACAGAGTGAGTTCTAGAACAGCCTGGGCTACACAGAGAAAACCTGTCTCAAAAACCAAAACAAACCAAAAAAAAAAAAAAAAAAAAACCAACAAAAATAGGGTCTTATGAAGCCCAGGCTAGCTTCAAACTTGTTATGTAGCTGAGGTTGGCTTTAAATTCCTGATCTTTCTGCCTTAGCTTCTCAAGTGCTTGGATGACAGATGTGTGCCACTATGCGGGCTTAAGAGCACCCTTTTATAGTTGTGCTCCGACTCTGTCAGACAAAAAGATGATTTAACATTTTTGTAACACTGTCAGTCCCTTCTCAGGACTTCTTATTCATCTTTCTTCCTTGGAACAGGCCTTGTGACTGACCTGTTGACTCGGACAGCTGCCATTTAGTAAATATAAAATCAGAGGAACGCCAGGAAGCAAGAGCTGGGGCCTGTGAGTATCCCACCTGTACCCCGGCAAGGGGGGACTGTCCTGGGCAGCTCAGAGTGTCATCTCTCCCTTGCTGAACACCAGCACCTGAACAGCCAGAGAGGCCTTATCCAGGACATCTGTTATAACCAGAGAACCCTGTGCCAAATGCCTCCTCCATGCCCACGTATACTCTGCAACCATCACGAAAAAGTGCCAACTCCTTATGACTGATGTGGATGCCAAGATAAAGGCAATGAAAGCACCACGGTTTTACATAGGAACATGCGCGCGCGCGCGCGCGCGCGCGCACACACACACACCGTATATACTGTATAAGCATGTTTGTATATTCACAGAACACCTCTACAAAGATACAAAAGACACCAGTGATAGTGTCACATCTGATAGAGAAAAGCTCTGGGGATGGGTGGGATAGAGACTCCACGGCGTTCTTTTTTGTACATTTTACTGTTGTTCCATGTGTATGTATTACCTATGAAAAATGACAATAGAAAGAAGACTCCCTCCTTTTAAGAGGCGTAGGGGGAAGGCAGACATGCAAACAATTACAGCACAATATGCGTATAGTTATTGTGGAGCCCTGCAGGATGGAGAGACAGTTATAGAAAAGACTGCTTCTGCTTGGGGGTGTCTGGGGGTGCTGGGGAGTTTGGAAATCAGGTGAGTGGTGGAGCCTCTCTCCACCCAGCGTTGCCAGGGTACCGAGAGCTCAGTAGGAAGGGTCTGTGGTGGCGCTGTGGGAACCAGCAGAGGTCAGAATGAACGCCATCTTGTGTGCCAAGCTAAGGGGTTCAGGTTTTTATCCTAATAGGAAAGGGCAGCTATGAAGAAAATTTTAACGAGGAGTAACCTCTCCAGATTTGCCATTTAAAGGCTGTCTTTAAAGGTGGGTCGATGCCCTGACCTAAGGGGATCAGAAATGAAGTAGAAGATCCACCTGAGACAGAACAGTGGGCCGGCAATGTGTATGCAAAGCGTTCACAAAGCCCAGTCTTTGCGTTCCCACAACCAGCATCCTCTAGAGCATTCAGGAACCCAGGCACCCCGAAGCCGGCAGCCCGCAGCCTGAAGGATCTGCCTTCAGGGTAGGGCTCATCGCCTGCCTGTCTGCCTACCTCCTTGCCCTAGGCTTCAGCTGCTTGGCAAAGTGGGACAGGGAAGAAAACAGAGCAGAAGGCTCTCCCTCTCCTAGGTCTCCCTTATTTATTCCTCTCTCTCTCTCTCTCCACTCGGTCCTCTCATTATTTCTGAGCTGTACGGCTTGCTGCTTCCCTGGCTCGCTTCTTCCACCCCTGTCTGCAAAGTGTCAATCAAGCCATCGGATGAGCAGTTCAGCCCTCACATCTTTGGCGTCTCTGCCCCAGGACACGAGCCGCGGCTGCTCACACATATAAGCAGCAAGGTGTAGGGCTGTTGGCTCGCCCTTTAATATTCCTCCGATCCGGAATGGGCGTTAAAATGGAATTCGAGGGGATCGCTTCTCTCTGCCTGCCCCTGTCAGGACATCCACAAGGACGGGCAATCCTTGATAGAAGGGGAAGCCTTTAGAAGCAGATTTGCTTTTCATTTCAAGGTTGGGCCGTGGCCAGTGTCGGCTTTTGGAGGAGCCGCCGTTTGAAATTCTTAACAAGAAGCAGAATGCTTGAGTTCAGGAATCCAGGGCAGGCTTGTGAAGTAGGGACGGGGAAATGGGATTGTCATTTTATCTCTGAGGGATATTATATTAAATGGGGGTGGGGGATACAGAGAGGCTTGGCAGCGTCCCTGCAGCGTCCACGGAGGACTGAACAATATCGGGCAGCAGGAAGGACTGAGATTAAAACAAAGAACTTCCCAGGTCCTGGATCCAGTAACCAGGGAGAAGTGAAGCATCTGCTTCGCCTGGGGAGTTCTCCTCCTTTTATACATTGTGAATGGAGGCACCATTTTTATAGAATACAGGAACTAATGAGAATTAAGCTCAATTACCTCACCACCAATTTCTTCTTAGATCTTTGTTCAGCGTGTACAGAAGTCAGGGCTGTAAGCAGTGTGTCATTTGTGTTCTGTGTCTCTGTATCAATTTCCTATCTGCATTTTGACAAAGCAGGGTCCTCATGCCTGCCGTTTGGAATTGCCACATTGTATCAACATGTCAGCGTTTGCTTAGCTATTCCCTGATGCTGAATCATTTCCATTATTTTTTAATATTATAAGAGCTCAGATATACATGTCTTCATACAAAAGCCTTTTCCTCCCCCGAGGGAGTAGTTCACCAAGTAGAATTTCTAGGTCAGAATATTTGAACTATTTTATCCTCTTTTCCATGGCCCCAGAACATTCCACGGGATCCTGTATGAATTGGCACCTGCAACACGGACAACATAATAAGGTTGTATCATTTTTATTTTTGTTTATTTAATAGACACATAATAGTACCTTCGAGTTATTTAATTCCCTTCTCTTCGCCTGCTGGTAAGACTGGGCACACTTCCATGCACGGATTTATTGCCTGCTTTTCCTTGCGTGCAAGCTGTTCATCTCCGCTGACATCTTATCACAAGAAATCCAGGGGCCGATCTTATATATTTCTATCAAGCCCTTACACACTCAGAGTACCATATTTTTCTTGGTTATATCTGCTATTACTTTACTGTAAGGGATCTGTCCAGCGATGAGGCAGATGTTATCCTGCCCTCTGTGGGGTTGGGGGACAGAATGCAATGACCTTTAGACTCTATTTTTTTTTTCCTCCCTCAGAAGGAAAAAAAAATCCAGTCAAATGGCAGTCCTTCTTTGGGTTCCTATTTTACTAGGAAAGGAAAGACCCGTCAGAAGATAGCTAGCTGCTAAGGCTAGCTGGGGGTTGTCTGTGGACTAGAAGTGTTGCTGGGGCTTTAGTTAGCCACAGTGGGTTAACAGTGAGGTGGGACGACTCCCTACAGTCACTTGTGTCCTCCCCCAACATCACTGTTTTCTCTCTCCTACTGTGTGGCCACCAGAAAAACAGCTAAATGTTAAAATCAGAATCATGACTATAAGCTCTCATTGTCGCTAGAGCATTGTGGTGAGAGGGAAGTGTCCAGGTGCCAGGCTGTGACTCAGGTGACAGAGTTCTTGCCTTATGTTCATGAAGCCCTGGGTTCGATCCTTAGCACCATATTAAACCACCATGGTGGTAGAGGTCTATTTTCCCAGGAGGCAGGGGCAGATGTTCAGGGTCACCTGCGGAGGCAAAGCAGGTTGGAAGTCAGATAAGCCATGCATGAGACCCTGTATCCAAAAAAGAAAGAAAACAGTGACAAGAAGAAGTAAGTTTTGGAGCAGATAGACCTGGGCTCACATCTTAGCATCTTGGCACACCCGGTATGGGGCTTTGAACAGATCCTGCCATCTTTGTCTGTTTAGTGTGGTGTGTTTATGATGATAAACAATCATCCTCAAAAGTTAGTGTCTAAAACAAGCATTTTATTTTACTTCATAAAACTGAGGAATGCTGACACAGCCTGGCTACTGGGTCATGTGCCACTGACTGGGTCAGTGGTGGTTTAGTTCATCAGGACACAAGTTCCAAAATGGCTTCTCTCCTATGTGTAACTTTTCTCATCTCTCTCTCTCTCTCTCTCTCTCTCTCTCTCTCTCTCTCTCACACACACACACACACACACACACACACAGTAGCTGGACTTGTAACAGGGTGGTTCAGGGTCTAACAATGAGTTCCTTAAGGCAAGAAGGGGATGTTATCCAAAGGCATGGTTCAGAAAAGAGGTTGGCAGTCACTGTATTCTATTGGGCAAGCATGTGATGGGAAGACTGACAGAGATCTTTAATCTGCCAAAAAATGAGGATAAAAATACACACACACACACACAAACCTGGAGCATTTAATGAGATAATGTATTCAGAGGCAGATTTACCAGGAAGCTAATAAAACTTCAGCCATGGGGCTCCCTAATTGAGCGGTCTCTTCGAAGTCCTGCCATCTAATTTTGCATGACTAATTTTTTCTTTTCTTCTCTTTTATTTTTAGTGCTGGGTATTGAACCCAGGACCTTGAACATGCCAAACACAAAAGTCTACCGCTGAGCTATGCCTCCAAGCCCTCTTTCCTTTTATCTTAAAATGGACCCCAAAATTGTATAAGAATCAGGACCTGCCAACCCTGGCTCTGTCCCCAGTGCCTGTAACAATACCCATTGAGCCTGCTGCCTGGCACAGAAGACTTTTCTACACATGGCCCCTATGTGCGCTGGGCTGGTGCCTGGCTCCCTGTGTGCCTGAGGGCAGGGATCTTCCTCTCCCTGTCCTCTCCTGCTTTTTTTTTCCCCTAGGACCATTTATTCTCCTTTTTCAACATGAAAGAAAAACACACTGAGAATGATTTCATAATCACAAAACTGCCCTCCCAGTTGGCCCCTGCGTCTACCCCCTGACCTCACCACCCACCAGGGAGGAGGGCCAAACCCTGGGCATCCTGCCAAGTTCTTAGCTGGCCCAGTAGATCTCTGGAGGAAATCAAGCTGCAGAGAGGAAAGCCAGCAGGGGGAGGCAGCATTCCCGGGGCCCAGCTTGGTCTAGGAGGCATTGAAATTCCGGGGCCGAAGTCCTGAGACAAAGATCATAATGAGACAGGAAGGTGGCATGGGAAGGCGCCCATTTGCATGACAATAATTGAGCCAAGAATAGCAAACTAGAGGGATACAAGGGTGAAGCTGGCAGCTGAGCTGGGCGAAACCTCACAAATCAGTCTACCCAGCTCTGCTCTGCAGGGGGAGGCGGAGGCTGAGCCCTGTGCCAGGCTTTTTGGGGGAGGGAAAGAAAGACAAGGACGAAGGCCCCAAGGGATTGTGGGAACTCTAGCTTAGCTGGACTTTGCCTTCCTCCTCCCTCTCTAGCCTGGAGGTGCCTTTGTCTGCCTTCTCCTCCGTGGGCTTGGTGGCGTCATGGCTGCTCAGACAGATCTCTGGGATGCTATTGTGATTGGAGCAGGCATCCAGGGCTGCTTTACCGCGTACCACCTGGTCAAGCACTCCAAGAGGGTCCTGCTGCTGGAGCAGGTACACTGTGCCTTCTGCCCTTCTTCTGTGTAAGACTGTCCCCTCCTCTCTCCTCTCCTAGGGAGGGCTTTCCGGAACTTTCAGGCTGTGCGTGAAGCCAAATGGCCAGGCATCAGGAATTCTGTGCACTTTGTAGCTTTGTAGCCACTTCATGTGGATCTTGACGATTCAAAAACAATTCCCACCCTCAAATCCACGTGAGGTTTCTTGGTATATTCTTTCCAAGCCTCTTAGTTCTTGCCCCGGATCAAGACGTGTCCCACCTCTTTTCATTCTTGCTATTCTGTCTTGTCTTTGCCCAAATGGTTGATACAACCAGAAAAAGAATCAGTTCTGCTCTGGGTAACCTTAAATAAAGACAGTTTTGCCTAGAGGCAAAGGCTGATGTACCAGCTTTGCAGGAAGCTGTGTTTTCTCAGCGTTCCTTCCAGAACCTAGCAGGAGCTGCTGTTGATTCTGCCACCTTTGGGTAACAGCGGCCTCCTCACTTGATGCACGGGAACTAAGACACAGGTCTCTTTACCTTAAAGGAAAAGTGGTCACATGACTTCTGCGAATGAGGGTGTCACTGGGACCCTGCAGGGCCCCTCAGGGGTGGGACCCCAGTGACTTCTTCCTTTCCATTCTGCCTGTAGCTCTCCAAGCTGGTTACCACTTCCTGGGAATTGTCCTCAGTTCCTGTTTTCCCAAAGCCCAAAGGATTCCTGTTACAACCTGCAGGAAATCCTCCATTTTGTTTCACCCCGCCCCCAATCCCAAGATTGCTCCCTTATCCTGAGTACCTGAAGGCTCAGTGAGATGACATCCTTTTCCTGATCCGTAAAACCCAGGGGCTAGATTTGCATAATCTGGAAGGTTCTTTTCCAACTCTGCTTTTCTAGGCATCTAAGCGGGGTGTGAATACAGTGGAATAATAGAAGGTTATTAACGGGTGGGTGGCTGCGAGGGCTATTTACAAAAGGAAAAACTTAGTCAGTGCTGAGATACTACTGACAACCCGAATGTCTGGCCAGTCAGTGGGCTGCAGAGAGACCTGAAAGGATTATATGGAAATATTTGAAAATATCTAGGCCTGGTGACCAGAGCCTGAAAATCCCAGTCGCTCAGGAGACTGATGCAGAGGGCTTGCCAGTTTAAGGCCTGTTTGGGCTACATAACAAGACAATGTCTCAAATAAGAAATAAAAAGAGGTCTAGGGTGATAGTTCATCTGCAGGGCACCTTCTTGCCTAGTGTGTGCAAGACCAGAAGTTCAATACCCAGGACCAGAAAGGAAGGAACCATTTAAAGCCTGAGATGGCTCCGAAAGAACAAAGGGAAGGCTGAGCCAGAGGGCAGTGGCTTCTATTGTCTTTCTTGTCCCCTGCTTCTAGTTCTTTCTTCCCCATTCCCGAGGAAGCTCACACGGGCAGAGCCGAATAATCAGAAAGGCTTATCCAGAGGACTTCTACACAAGGATGATGGAAGAATGTTATCAGACATGGGCCCAGCTGGAGCGTGAAGCTGGAACCCAATTGCACAGGTGGGCAAGGGAGGAAGACCGCAGGGGATCGGCCCCTCCAGGTGCTTTGAATGTGTAAGGTGTGAACCTGAAATGCAACTGGAGGGACATAAGCCCAGGAGGGAGGCGCCAGTCATGTGCAGGCCTTCCGCTCACTGTCATTGTTCCTTCACTGATGCTGCTAGCTCTGAGTTCCAGGCCTGGTTAGACCCTGTGTCCAAGGCTCATACAGGTTGTATTCTGAAAACCATGGATGGGATCTAGAGCAGGCCTGTAGAGAGCCTTCCTGAGTCATCTTATAGGGCCTGGGCCAAAATCTATACTCTTACTCATGTCCTAACTTAAAAAAATTTATGTATATGTGTATGGATGTTTGTATGTGCAACTACATGTGTGCCTGGTGCCTGGTGCCCAGAGAAGTCAAAAGAGTATCAGACCTTGGAACTGAACTTACAGACAGTTACAGCTGCCGTGTGGGTACTGGGCATTGAACCTGAATTGTCTGCAAGAACAACAAATACTCTTAACCACTGAGCCATCCTAGTACCCCATCTTTTCATGTTTTGCTCTCACTCCCACAACAACCCTACAAATGCATTTTGTTAATACACTATCCCCTGGAAACAGAATGAGGCTGTTCCAAGGGCTAGACTGTTGGCCAGGAAGTGACCCTGGGCAGCTCCCTGTTGCCCTGTGGTTCTCTCCAAACCTTAGGGTTCCTCTGACAACGGAAGCAGAAACCACTCCTGCATCCCCTTTTACTCCTCTGAACTCTTAACTGAACCTCCTTTACATAACCCTGGCTCTGCCCTACAGGGTGGCAGTTATTTTAATGGCTGTGAACCAAGAGGTTACTGTTCTGTTACGAAAACACCATTAACTTAAGAACAAAGTGAAATCCATTATGCAAATACAGCCAGGGCAGCTAATTAAGGATTTATTCAGAGACAGCTAATACACCCAGCACCCAAATAAAGGAGAATGTCTTTCTGAGGAGTGACCTGGCAAAGGGACCCTTCTCTGGCTGTGAGTACTACTGAGCATAAGGCAGGAGAAGGGCCTGAGCCTTGAAGGGCAGAAGTCTGTCCAGCAAGTGTCAACAGATAGGCAACCAAGAGATGTCTGGTGTCCCACAGTTAGGGTTTACTTCCTGACTCAACTCTTACCAGCTATGTGGTTGGAATCTCTGTGCCTCCTAGGGATTTTTGAAAGTTAAATAAGACTTTTTAAATACTCGGCACAGTGCTCGTACCTTCTAGTCCTGGAGGTCTCTCCCTGCTATCCTGGGTCTGTTGGGCTACAGAGGGGGAAGATCAAGAGGAAACAAGCGGGAAGCAACAAGGACATCGGGGATGTAGCTGAGCTGGTAGGGTGCTTGCCTCGCTTGCCTGAGGCCCTGGGTTTGATCTTCAGCATCCAGTGACAGTGGGTGTGGTGGTACACTCCTGTAATCCCAACACTTGGGAAGCAGAGGCAGGAGGAATGGTACAGTGATAGAAAGAGCTACCCAGACGTGAGATCCAGGATTTGGATGCCTGCATCCACGTAGTGTATCAGAATCCAGAGAGGTGAGGGACGCGTGTGGTCCAAGCATCTCGGGAAGGGCCACTCACTCCACGTGCACAGCTCGCCTACTTCGCTCCACAGATTTATTTTGTGTTTTAAAAGAATTATTCATTTTATGTATGTGGGTATACTGTCACTTCAGAAACACCAGAAGAGGGCACTAGATCCCATTACAGGTGGCTGTGAGCTATCATGTAGTTGCTGGGAATTGAACTCAGGACCTCCGGAAGAACAGCCAGTGCTAACCACTGAACCATATCTCCAGCCCCTGTTCCACAGTTTTATAAAAGCGAACAGAGAGGCTACTGAGGGTTAGGGTCTCCTCTCCTCTCCTCTCCTCTCTCTCCCTTCCCCCCTCTCTCCCTCTCCCTGTCCCTCTCCCTCTCCTTCTCTCTCTCTCTCTCTCTCTCTTTCTCTCCCTGTCTCTCTCTCTCTCCTGTAACCCTTCTTTCTCCTTTTCCTTCGGGTTGTTTTTACAAAGTCTCCTTGTGTTACCCAGGCTGGCCTCAAAGTTCTGGGTCCCATTGACCCTCAGTCTCTGGGGTGTTGGGGGCTGCAAGCGTGTACCACCACCAGCTGTGTAGCAGTCATAATGTATTACTGTAAATCACTGAATTACTACATTCTTGGTTTGAAACAGGGGTCAACAAACTTATTCTGTAAACCACACAGGAAGTATGTTAGGTTTCTCTGGCCATATGGTCTCTTGCAAATATTCAAGTCTCCCATTGTAGTGTGAACGCAGCCAAAGATACAAATAAATGAACCTGGATATATTCCAATAAAACTTTGTTTCTAAAAAAAAATTACTTTATTTCAAGACACTAAGATCTGAATTTCATGCTATTTCCTTGTGCTTTTTAAAGGTTTATTTTTACATTTTTTAAAAATGTATTTCTTGCCGGGCGGTGGTGGCGCACGCCTGTAATCCCAGCACTTGGAAGGCAGAGGCAGGCGGATTTCTGAGTTCAAGGCCAGCCTGGTCTACAGAGTGAGTTCCAGGACAGCCAGGGCTACACAGAGAAACCCTGTCTCAAAAATAAACAAACAAACAAAAAATGTATTTCTTTTTATCTTATGTGTTTTGAGTGTTTTGCCGGCGTAGATATGTGTACAGCTCATACATGCCTGCTGCCTTTGGAGGTACCAGAAGGAATTTGATCCTTGGAAATGGATTTACAGAGAGTTGTGAGCCGTGATGAGAACTGAGCCCAGATCTTCTGCAAGAGCAATAAGTGCTCTTAACAGTTGAGCCATCGCTCCCAGCCTATTTTAATTTTGTATATGTATGAGTATTTTATCTGCATATATGTACGTGTACCCTGTATTTGGTGCCCATGGAGGTCAGAAGCAGGTGTCATGTCCCCAAGAACTGGAGTTACAGACAGCTGTGGGCTGCCATATGGATGCTGGGAAGCAAGCCTGGGTCCTCTGGAAGAGCAGCCGGTTCTCTAGCCACTGAGCCGCCTGTCCACCTAGCCTCCTTTTAGAGACGAGGTTTTATTTGGTAGCTGCCCGCCCCCCCCCCCCCCCACACACACACACTAAGTAACCCAGACTGACTTGGAGCTCGAGCTCCCCCTGCTTCGCCTCTGGAACATCTTCTGGGCCTGAACGACCGCCCTGCTCAGTATTACTGTGTCTTGCAATAGTATTCTGCTTTAGATTTCTAAAAATCAACCATTTAAAAAATATAGAAACCATCTTAATTTGTGGATTTTAATAGACAAGAAGCTAGATTTGGTCCAAACTGGCTACGTTGCCAGTGCCTACCTCCAAACAAATTCAGGTCTCAGTAATCCCAGGTTTGAAAAGTGCTCCTGTGCGTTATGCCGCAGCCTGCATGAACAGAGTGCTCAGATGCCTCACAGCGCTAATTAAGAAAGATGGAGAGTAATGTGAATGTGCTTTAAAACCTTCAAAGCACGATAGAGTGCTAAGTATTATTATTGTCGTTGCTATTATTCTGTCATTAGCAACTCCTTTCTTATGGCTACCCTAATTTACTCATGTGTACCAGATTTTTTTTTTTTATTCCTTTTACTGAATAGGATGCAGTACAGATAGATCTTCCCACTCCCTGAATGGTATCTGAATACGATTTTCCACCTTTGGGCTGAATGCCATCCAAATTGCCTTAGCTTTGCTCTTAATTTTGATTTTCTAAATGATTTCATCATCTTTGTCGTTCTTGCTTCTCTCTGGATCTTTCTAGACACACCGGCATAATACCATAAGATAAATGATAGAAATGAGTGTATTTAATGTCATCTGATGATGATTTGAAAAACCGCAGAAACCTTTCTGAGCCGGCGGTGGGGGAGGTTGCCCAGTTCTTCTTCTGTTCCGTTTCCTGTGACAGCGCATACGAAACACGGGTGGGCTCGGGTTATTTGCATACATTCTGGGAACAGACAATGACATGTGTCGGATCATAAGGCCTGAGTCTTTTGTGATGTGTACAGCCGGCGTGCTGGTACAAACCGAAAAGCCAGGCTCTGAGGCCATCTCTTTTCTGCCCCGCCTTCTCCCTTTGAGTTCTACTATCCAGCTCCTGACCCGGGCTGCCCCTGCTTCGCTGACAATATCAGACAAGATCACAGCCGTAGGCAGTACAGCTGCTGGCAGAACCTGGTGGCCCCCTCCGCAGCTGCTGCTTCCAGTGCCTGCGAAGTGTCTGGCTTGTCAGCCACATCCTTCCCTAGAGCAATCTTTGTTAACCAATTCCACCTCGGCCCACTGAGCGGAAGATGAAACACAGGAAAGCTGTTCCCAAACCTACAAAGACAGCAGCCATCACCAAGGCCCTTCCCCAAGGTGGTGCTGGGAGCTGGCTCACCTGGCACTTTGAACTGGAGCACAGGGAAAGATGGCCAGAGCCCAGAGGGGAAGATGGAAGATTCGGGGAGAGTTGTCTGCTACTCCTAGCACCTCCCTGCTCTGCTCTCCCCGCTGACCCCAGCCCTATTTTAGTAACTGCTGGAGATTCCTGATCAATCACCAGCTCCTATGGTACATGGGCCACAGAGGCATCAGCAGTCCAGAGAGGTCTTCAGCGGCCTCTTCTCGGTGCTGAAATCTCACTTCAGCGGCCGTGAGGAAGGCTGTGAGGAAGACCGGGTCCACACCAGGGCTCGTGATTAAGGTGGTGGACATTCTGGGAGGTGGGAGTTGCAAACTTGCTAGTGTTTCCTGGTAACCCTAGAGTTTCAGTCCCTCCTCTCTAGACTAGCCCTGACTATTTGTTTCTTAGTCTTCCCCACTCTCTATAGAAAGACTTTTGTCCCTTTGTCCTTTTTTCTTAAACTTTGTAGCTTGGGTCTGAGCTAAAAAAAAAAAAAGAGGCGGGAAGGCCCCTTAGCACAGGCGTAAGAAACCGATACAGAATCAGTAGTCTATTTATTGGGATCCAGGAAAAACCATTAAGAAAATAAGCACTTAAATGCTTTTCAATCTGCCTGTGGAAGTCATCTGTCTTCATACCGGGGAAAGGCCCGGTCTCCAATCCTGGTTTTGATTGACTGATTTCCAATCTCTGAGCATTTCCCACAGGAGCCCCTCACCTGTCTCCCATAATGACAGGCCTTTGCATTTCCAGGCAGTGTTTTACATTTATTTCCGATTTGCTCATAATGGTCAAAAAAAAAAAAAAAAAAAAAACCTCTCTCCAATCCAAGGCATTTCTCCAACGGTGCGCTGTTTCCCTCAGGCCAAATAGCTCAGCTGTGATCCACGGAAAATGAGAATTTCCCAAACACATCTTTGGACTTGGGGAGGGTCCGGCATCATGGATTCAGATGGAAAATTTCCCACTGTTAGATCAATATCTGGGCTAAGAAATAAATGCCACAGGGGCAGAGAGCTGGAGCAAAATGATTACAATCGGCACAATTACATCCGGCAGAATCAGCTCCGTGACTACTAGGGTTGGGGAGCGCTGGCCTCATCCACCACAGGACGGCTGGGGAATTAGAACATCACTCAGCATTTCATAATTCGACAGATTTGCCCGTTGTCTTGGCACAAGTTCATTTTCCCCACACAATACGTCTCTGTAAATGGAGTTCTGTTGAAGGAAAGAAGGAAGGTAGGAAGGAAGGCCAGGGGGGAGAAGGCCAGCTCAGCCAGAGTACAGGAGAAACCAAGGCTGTGTTATTGCATGCAGAGCTTAAGAGACACTGCGATTTTTGGACCAGAGAGCTGACACGTGTCTGCTTAGGAGAGCTGTAAGTCATCTTTCCCACAATTCTGCTCAGCCTGGAGCCCATCAGGTGAAAGGGTTCAAGAACACCTGAGTGTGTACAGCAGTACACGCCTGAAATCCAACACTTGGGAGATGATGGGAGAAAGTCCCTTTCTAAAGAAAAAACAAAACAAAAAACACAGACAGACAGGGTATGGCTTGCCTAGTGACATTTATTTGCCTAGTGTACTGGAATCCCTGGGTTCCACCCCCAGCATCATAAACCAACTACAAAACACTGGGTGCTGCTTCTTTTCCTTTTAGAGATGCTGGGATTGGGATCCAGGCCCTGGCGCTTGGGTCTGAGCCAGGCAAATGCTCCACTGAGCTGCTCCCTCTAGCCTTTGGGGTGGCTTCCTAATTATCTTGCTGACCAAGAAGTTGACTAGGCAAGTTTTCATGACTTTAGGACTAATCTGAAGTCCTTTCGGGAGGCTACAGAAAGGAGCCTGGCTCCTGGCTGGGGATTCTGCCTCATCTAGCCTAAGCTGAGCTTTTGAAGAGGCAGAGCTGGCGTCACTATCTCACCATGAATGCCGGGTAGGCGGGGGCCATGGCGAATGGATTGGGCATGCTGCGCGGCTCTGTGTACTGACACCGGCCCCCAGGCCCACTGCATCCCTACCCCCTCCCACTCTTCCCTTTAATCCCCACGACCAGATAATGTGGGATTTGGAAGCATGTAATATCCGTGAGACTCCATTATAGGCTATTACGAGCTTTATATGCAGTACCTGGGGGATGCAGCAGACTGCCACTGGGCTGTGGAGCTGCTGAAGCCAAGGGAGAACACAGGAACCGTCCCAAGGGCCAGAGGCACCTTTCCATTGTTTAGATCGCTCCCCTCAAAAGGGACTTCTGGTCTATTATGGCAGAGGGGTAGGGAGCATCAAAGAGGAAGCATCAGAGGGAAATTGCTCTCTCCCTCGCAAAGTGAGACGGATGGAAGAAGTCTAGGGAGACTCTCTGAGTTTATTGCTGGAGCTCTGTGCACCAATCCATGTCTGTGCTCATGTATGATAATGACACAGTGTCTGCGTGACCTTCTGGAGCGCTGCGGGCTTGGCATCCCTGTCCTCTGTCCACTCAGTGTGAGTGGCAACCCCAGGCATCGTGACAACCACAAAACATCTCCTACTACCACTGACCTGAAGGGAGTCTTGGGTTTCAGAGGAGGAATTTGGGCCCTGGAGTAGTGAGTCACCAGTCAAAGTCACACCAAGGTGACACCCGGATTAGAAGCAGAGCCAGATCTTCTTTTCCCTGAAATAAGGAGAAGCAATGAGGCAGGCCGGCAAATGCGCAAGGTCAAAGCAGTGTAGGAAGGGAGAGGGACAGGGGTGGGGTGGGGTGGGGAGGAGCCAGAAAGATGACCCGCACCACACCGCACGTTAAGAACGCATACTGTTCCTTCAGACCCCTTGGGTCCCATTCCCAGCAACCATGTTGGGTGGTTCACAGCTGCCTGTATCCCAGCTCCTGGGGATCTGACACCTCTAGCTTCTGTAGGCCCTTGCACTCATGTGCATACACACACACACACAATTTAATAAACATATTATAAAAATAAATCTTTGCAAAGTAAAGTGGGGGGGGGGAGAGAAATGGGAGGGGGCAGTGGTGGACCAGTGGAGAGCAGGTAAGGGATCACATCTCAGTGGACACCTGCTATTTTGTCTGGCATTTCCAAGGTATAAGAAAAGTCATGGGGACTTAGGACCTCTGCTGTCAAGAACAAGATAAAGGGATAAGCGACAGTGAGTGTCAGGGGAGACTTGGGAATGGTCTGGAAATCGGTTAGAAAATGCCAAGACTCCAAAATGGAGTCTAGATGGCTTTACTTCTGCTCTGAACATTAGACAGAGCTGCAACTGCTGTAGACATGGGTCCCTCAATGAGGAATGGGACTAGGTGGCCAGGGCATGACAAATCCCTTCACCCATCTGGCTTTTTTTTTTTTTTTTTTTTTTTGAAACAGGCAGACTGAGCTCTTGTTTCTGGGAATGAAGGAAAATCCGGAATTAAAGACAATCCAGGCCACTCTGTCTAGGCAGGGGATTGACCACGAGTGTCTTTCGTCAGTGGATTTAAAGCAACGCTTTCCAAACATTCAGTTCACCAGGGGAGAAGTGGGGCTCTTGGACAAGACTGGAGGTGTTCTCTATGCAGACAAGGCCCTCAGGGCCCTCCAGGTGAGGCTGCGCTGCCCTGGGGCAATGCAAATCCTTGCTCTGGGCATGCTGGCCCCTAGTCAGTAGAAAAGTCTTGACTTTGCTCCTAATGCTTTTTTAAAAAAATATTTATTTATTTTATGCACATGAATACACAGTAGCTGTCTTCAGACACACACCAGAAGAGGGCATCAGATCCCATTATAGATGGTTGTGAGCTGCCATGTGGTTGCTGGGAATTGAACTCAGGACCTGTGGAAAAGCAGTTAGTGTTCTTAACTGTTGAGCCATATCTCCAGCCCCCATGGTCCTGATTTTTAAGACAAAGCTCTGTCTCTCTCTGTCTCTCTGTCTCTCTGTCTCTCTCTGTCTCTCTGTCTCTCTGTCTCTCTCTCTCTCAGCACACCTGCTGGTGGCCTCTTTGTCAACCCTGAAGGGCGGGACTCGAGTCTGCATTCTTGTCTGCACTAGGTGACAGGCTCTTGGTCTCCCAGGCTGAACCATATACACAGCTAACTCATCTCTCTCTTCTCTCGTCCCTGACCTCTCAGCATATTGTTTGCCAGCTAGGAGGCACAGTGTGTGATGGAGAGAAGGTAGTGGAGATAAGACCTGGTCTACCCGTCACAGTGAGAACCACCTCGAAGAGCTACCAAGCCAACAGCTTGGTCATCACTGCTGGTCCCTGGACCAACCGGGTTCTTCATCCCCTGGGGATTGAGTTGCCTCTCCAGGTAGGATGAGCTGGAGACCGGAGGGTCAGCAATTAAGAGGAGAAATCGGGGCACCAGCCAGACTTGACTTTGAGCCGCTTCCTAGCAGTCAACGTTGGGCAAATTAGTTCACCTCATTAAGCATCAGTTTTACCGATATGGGAAATAGCAGCTACCTCAAAAGGCTATTGGTGAATTAAACTGTCTGGTGTTATACACCAGAACCTCCAGGAGATAGCCAGACTTACAGCCCTGTATCAACTCCCGAAAAGCTGGTAAAGTCTGGCTGGGGTGTGGCTGTGGGAGACAACTGAGGTTTGGAACTCTTTGTCAAGTATAATGTATATTATATGTACATGACATATGTACATGACGAGAGAACTAGGTAAAACAGGTTGGACATGAAAGGGCCACAGGACCCTACCCGGCCCTGCTGTCGTTATCTGTAGAGCTCCATGGCTTCCCCTTATCTCCATCTCCCTCCTGCTTCAAGACCCTTAGGATCAATGTGTGCTACTGGCGAGAGAAGGTCCCTGGGAGCTACAGTGTATCACAAGCCTTCCCATGCATCCTGAGTCTGGATCTGGCCCCCCACCACATCTATGGACTGCCAGCGTCAGAGTACCCAGGGCTGATGAAGGTAAGGAGGAAATGCTAAGAAAGCACTGGATTACTGAGTGCCCATGGAGGTCTCGGTATCCGCTCTAACATCCCTCTGTAGGACCCTCATGGAGTCTGCCTCACTCTTGGCCATCTGCAGCATAAGCTCTTAAACACAGGGCGGGTCTGGAGATGAGGGCTAGGTGACTTTAGGTGCTAATAATAGCTAGCACATGCCAGGATTGGGGATTGGGATGATGGGTGGACACAAACTGTATCCAAACCCACCCCTCACCAGCTGGTACGCCCGGAAAGTCAGCTCTACAGCTCATGCTCATCCAATGAATGTGTGTGTGTGTGTGTGTGTGTGCAGATCTGCTATCACCATGGTGACAATGTGGACCCAGAGGAGCGGGACTGCCCCAAAACCTTCTCAGACGGCCAAGACGTTCAGATTCTATGCCACTTTGTCAGAGATCATTTACCAGGCCTGCGGCCGGAGCCAGACATCATGGAGCGCTGCATGTACACGGTAAGTGGGCCGCTCCAATCTGCAAAACGGGGGAGTTGGGGGTGGGGTAGAGATAGACAGATCCCAGGCTGGCCAGGGCTGATTCCATTTGACCTCTGACCCAGTGTGTGACTTTCAACTAGCCAGCTAATTCCTGTGGATTGGTTCACCTCTGTGAACCAGAGAGGGGCCTGTTAAAGATTATTCATATTCCTTTTTATTAGGCGGTGAGGCTTTTGCCTGGCAGTCCTTTCCTAAATTTCCCAGAAGAGCTCTAAAACAGTTCTTGGCAAGATGTTCCCAGTTGAGCAGGCCTTGGGGACGAAGAGAAGAGACAGATGCCACCAGGCCCGAGGCATCTTGGCTAAAGTTAGTTCTCAAAGATGACTACCTACAGTGTCTGTGCACAGTAGGGGAGTGGCAGCCTTTCGGTGAGAACAGAGGGGGTTGGGCAAGCAAAGAGTAGACCTCAGCCCCATCCCGTCTCTCTTGAAAGAGTCCAAGCCGGGCGGTGGTAGTGCACGCCTGTAATCCCAGCACTCTGGAAGGCAGAGGCAGGCGGATTTCTGAGTTTGAGTCCAGCCTGGTCTACAGAGTGAGTTCTAGGACAGCCAGGGCTATACAGAGAAACCCTGTCTAGAAAAAACCAAATCCACCCCCACCCGCCCCCCAAAAAAGAAAGAGTCCAAAACCAGAGTCTATAGTTCCTACCTGTCTTCAGAGGACACAGGTGTGACTTTCCTTCTAGAATACCCCCGATGAACACTTTATTCTTGATTGCCACCCAAAGTACGACAACATCGTCATTGGCGCTGGATTCTCTGGTGAGTCTGAGAATAGGCATGTGGGTACCAGATAGAGGGGGATCCTGCGTACTTTAGCTGAAGGCTGGACACTGGGTGAATTGGGAGGGTAGGTAGAAAAAAAAAGAGGGGGTACTTATGGCAGGTGTCAATTTCTGGCTTTGGGATGAGACCGTGAGAAGAGGTAGTCCTGTCAGTGCAGGGAGGGAACTTTTCTAGAGCCCAGAGTCTGTACTTGAAGAAACATGACACAATCTCCTCCTCCTCCTCACAGGACATGGATTCAAGTTGTCCCCTGTTGTGGGGAAGATCCTCTATGAGCTAAGCATGAAATTACCACCATCCTATGACTTGACTCCGTTTCGAATAAGCCGCTTCTCTACGATGAGCAAAACCCACCTTTGACCCCAGCTGACTCTCCTGGGCAGGAAAGCCTCCCTCCCAGGGAAGACTTCTAGGAAAAGGATGTGGCCTTGACAAGTTTCTTTTCCTCTTGTTTCAGTGGAATCTCCCGTAAACAGCAAATGATTGAACCTCTGTCCCCAATCAGCATCCCAAGTCTATTTCATTTCTCCTTCCCAGAACGTCAGCCGAATGCACCATCACAGAACAGCAAGGGGCTTTAAGATGGATGTCTGGATGGGGAGGGGCTGGAGACAGGCTCCGTAGACTAAGGGACTCCTTTAAATTTCTCTTTGCTGGGACATCGGATGAACTTGAGATTGCCTTGACTAAATCTTCTCAGGGGAATGCAAAACAGATGATCTTTTATAAACCACTGATACCTTTGGGGTTTCTTTGCCAAAAATTTAAGCCAGCCACCATCACCAGCTCCCGTGAAATCTCACCTCTAATAAATAAACATCTGCCAGGGGGAAAAAAGTTGCTGAGGGCCGGAGAGATGGCTCAGTGGTTAAGAGCACTGACTGCTCTTCCAGAGGTCCTGAGTTCAATTTCCAGCAACCACATGGTGGCTCACATCCATCCGTAATGAGATCTGACGCCCTCTTCTGGTGTGTCTGAAGACATATAAGTAAAATAAATCTAAAAAAAAAAAATGTTGCTGAGAAAAATAAACAAAAACCTGGATTGCATAATGTCTGCGATAGTCTTTATTTTCTACATAACCCCATTCCTTATCAGCTCTATTATCTAAATTGGTACCACAGAGTCTGTTACCCCGTGGAATCCATGGAGTCCCTGACCCTTCGATGCACGGGGTCCTCTGCTTTGTCTCCTCCTCACCTTCTCTCCGGGTCGGGAAAGGAGCTTAGCTCCCGACTCTCTCTCATTAAGGTGTATTGTCAGGTCCTTATGAAGACAGAACTGTTATACCAGAAAGAAATCGAGAGACACACTCGCTTAGAAACCCCGTTCAATGTTTGAATGTTAAATGTGCCATTTTATTATCATTAGGAGTGCTCCCACTTAATGAAACAGCATTAGCACCGAGTCGGCTGGCCTCCTTGCACTAATTGCTTTGGAAGAGAATGGGGCTTGTAACTACCCCTGGTGGGTGGCGGGGTGAGGGGTGTGAACACAGACTCAGGCAAGGCTGATGTGCTTAGAGCAGTGGTTCTCAACCTTCCTGATGCTATAACCCTTTAACACAGTTCCTTGTGTTGTGGTGACCCCCCCCCCAACCATAACATTATATTTGTTGCTACTTCATAACTGTGACTTTGCTACTTAGGAATCATAATGTAAATATCTGATATTTGACCTCCAACGGGGTCACAACCCATGGATTGAGAACCACCCGCTTAGATGATACCCAAAAGCCAGGGGTGGGAGACCTCTATATAGAGCCAGCATCATCCCAGAGAACAGGATCTCACGAGTTCTGGGGAGAGAGAAGCTGATGTGACGGGCAGGAGGAAGGCAGGGAACATGAACAATAGGAAGGAAATGTTCCCAAAGAAATACACCACAAAGGAAATTACTCTACCTCGCTTAGTCCTTTAAGGCCCAGAGACATGTGTTAGCTCGGTCTGACTTCTCCAGTGAGGTCCAAAAGCCACCTAGCTGATCCTGTCAGCCCCATGCCAAGTCTTTTTTGGGGGCAACTTCAGTTGGTTCTCTCAGATACTCAGTCTCCATAAGATGATAGTAATAATACTGACTGACCATACAGAGGTGTGTGGGGACCAAACATTACCCACTCACTCATCTGTACATAGATACTAATTTGGTTTCTTCAATGTGTGGGGTGCTGTGTGGATGCAACTGTGACTTTTAACTGTCAACTTGAAACAACCTGGAATCATCTGGGACGAGACCCTTAATGAGGAAGTCCCTAGACTAGCCTGTGGGCTTGCCTGTGAGGGATTGCCTAGTGCTAACTGACTTGGGAGGACCCCGCCCTCTGGAGGCCTTATCCCCCAGGTGGGGCCCCTATAGTCTATAAGGGTAGGAAAGGTGTTGGACAGGCAAACAGAGACATAGGTTTATTCTCTCTTTGCTCTTGACTGTAGACGTGATACTTTAAGTCTCTGCCTTGACTTCCCTACAATAATGGGCTCCAATCTGGACTTGTAAGCCAAATAAACCCCTTTCTTCCCTAAATTGCTTTTTTTCCCCAGGATATTTGTCACAGCAATAGAAAAGAAACTAAGACAATCAGTAAACACACAGAGGAAATCCCTGTTCTAAAACAGCAGAGTGAGCTTGTCTTGGTTGGTTAGGGGTTTCTGCTGCTGAGATAAAGCACCGTGACCACAAACAACTTGGGGAGGAAAGGGTTTCTTTCAGCTTACAACTATCAAGTCATGCTCTGTGGCTAAGGGAAGTCAGGCAGGAACTCAAACAAGGGGCGCACCTGGAGTCCTGAGCGGATGCTGAGGCAGTGGAGGGGTGCTGCTTCTGCCTCACTCCTGGCTGGCTCAGCTTGCTTTCTTATAAGTACCCAGACCACCAGCCCAGGGGTGTCACCATTCACAACGGACTGGGTCCTCCTCATCAGTCGCTAACTAAGAAAACACCCTACAGGCTTTCTGAAGCCTGATCTTCTGAAGGCATTTTCCCAGTTCCTCCCAAATGAGTCTAGCTTATGTCAAGTTGACATAAAACTAGCCGGCATGAGGGCCTCAAAAAAAAAAAATTAGAAAGAAAAAAATAGTCCATGATTTGGTAGTTCTGCTTCTGGGTATATATTTCCAAAAGACTTGAACCTAGGGTCTCAAAAAAAGAAATCTATATATCCATGGTTATAGCACCATTATTCACAATGGCCAAAAGGCAGAAAAGGCCCAGATGTCCATTTACACATGAGTGGATGAACAAAATGTAGTCTGTGCATGTCATGGGATAGTAGTCAGTCTTGAAGAGATCCCTGACATGCGCTGTGTCATGGCTGAAATGAGCCCAGGCCAAGTGAGATTAAGCAGAGACAAAAGAACCAATACTGTGCGGTTCAGACCAGCGACCAGCGGTGAGAGCCAGAGAGTGTGGCTTGTGAGGAGCCAAGGGGAGGCTTTGTTTCTGGGTCCAGAGCCTTAGCTTTAGAGGATGAAAAGAGTTCTGGGAGTTGGTTACACAGCCGTGTGAATGTGTTTAATGCCATTGAGCTAACTACACACCTAAAATAGCTAAGATGATAAATGTTATCTGTATTCTGCCATGATTTCTAAAAATTCACGTTCTTATAGAGCTGATGGTGGTAGTGAGCAGACATGTAAGCAATGCATGCATGTATAAATTATAACACAAAAGAAGGTACATGCATGTAAATTATAACACATGAGAAGGTGGCTAGTGCTTTGGGGGACATCAGACTAGAGAAGGACAGGAAATTCTGGGAGGAGCTGAGGCTTCCCATGAGTGGCTCATCAAGGAAACACCATGCACTGGGTATCTACTAAAGAACAGTATGAAGTGCGGAGGCGATGTGACTCGTTTGCTAGAGCGTCTGCCTAGTATGCAGGAAGCCCCAGGTTCAGAACCCCAGCACCCCTTAAACCTGGCATGGCACACTCCTGTAATCTTAGCACTTAAGAGATGGAGTCAGGAGGACCAGAAGTTCAAGTTATGCTGGCTATAAGGGTGAACTTGAGGCCAGCCAGGTCCTGGGTGAAAAAGAAAAGGAACGAGCCACAAAGCAAGGGGGCATGAGGTGGGGCGTCAGATAGACCGGATGCTGAGAAGGGCCTGCACCCTGCGAGTGAGCTCAGCAACTCTCGTGCCTACAAAGCAGGCAAGAGCCGGTGGCTAAGGCGCATGCCCCTGCTCCGAGGCCCGCCGCCTGCCTTCTATTTCCTCTGCTTCCCAATCCTCCTCCCCCAGCCAGCTGCAGCTCCCCTTCCAAAATATCCAGCTTTATTCAGTTTGTCAGTGACAGCCAAAAGGGGAGACCGATGTCTTGCAGAAGCAGAGAAAGGACAACTGGGGGAGGCTACCAAACCCTTGCCTGAGCAGGCTTAGGCTTTACAAGAAGAGTCCCCATGCAAGCTACAACTGTGAGCGGGCCGGCCGGGCCGGCCGAGCTGGTGTGAGGGGATAACGGGGTGAAGCAGGGGTCAGGGAAGGAAGGCTGAGAACCCGCGGACTAAAGGACCACAAAGCCAGAGCCCGAGGCCCAGTGTGTTCAGGTGGGAGGAAGGGAGCTTTTCACAGTCGTGATTGGATGGGGTCACAGGAGAGGTGGCACAGGGAGGCTGGTCAGGAGAGGCTGGAGGACAGTGGGCGGGCCTCTGGAACAGCGGAGGATTTGCACAGCACTGCGTCATCTCATTGCTTTCCGTTTGCCTGAGCGCGGCCAGGCATCTCCTCGCGGGCAGCCCCTACATATCTTCAAGATGGAAGGAAATCAGAAGCAATTGTGAGGCACTAGGAGTCCCCAGGAGGGGCAGCTGGGGTCTGCACAGGCTGCAAGGGAGAGATAAGGGCAATGAAGGGAAAGAGGCCGGAGTGGTTGCCAACCAGACTGAGGAAAACAGAGGCAGGCTAAAAATAGACTGGGGCTATGCAGGGAGGAGAGCCAGGCCAGAAAAGGAGGGGGAGCCGAGGCGATCGATGCCGCTCGCTCCCCACTCTGACCCAATTCTTCATCTCTCAGCCTCACCAAATTGACAAATGAGGTCTTGGTGGGGAAAGACTGGCGCAGAGCGGGGAGAAGCCTCGGTGGTCTGACGGCGTGAGGAAAACAGGAGAGATGCAGTGTGGTCCGTACTGGTTCAACTCTTGCAAAGTTTGATATTACTGAACAGGCTTGAGAGTTTAAGGGATGTGAATCCAACCTGGAAGAGGCTCAACTGTCTGGAAAACCAAAACAGGGCAACCAGAGGAGCTGGCCTGGTGACTCTGGCTGGAAAATGACTCCAGGCATACCTGCATTTATTTCCCTCCTCGGGGAGAGTGGTTAAAGAGAATCAGGTTATTTCTCTGTTGGTCATTCTATGCAGCAAGAGGGATTTATATTAGACTTCAGGATATCGATCCCATTAGACAGAAATGTGAGACATTGAAGACACGGACATGAGCACTGTTAGAGCTCGCTCTGTGGGTATCCTTGGGCCTGGAGAAGCTCACCTAAAGACCAGGGCGTGTGACAGTTCCTCTGGAAAACCGTTGGGCTGAGAGGGCAATCTAGGATCCCTATTAACCTGCACCATTGGAATTGGGTTGCTAAGTGCAGGAAGGGAAACACAAGGTGGGTTGGATCTGTCGGCTGGGGTGGGGGTGGGAATGGGGGAGGGACGAGGGGCAGAATTCTATCACACAGGACCCGGTGACATTTGCATAACTTTGAATAATGAATAAGCCCAGCTCTGGGGTTTCTACTCTGCACCGCTCATCTGCATCTTTATTAAGCTTTATAAATGATTCAGCTCCCTACCCCTTCCCTCAGCCCTGCCCAGCCTGCCCCTAAAATGAGCATCAGGGTAGCTGATTGCTCATTATTTTAAGCTAGATTTGTTTCACCAACATCCAGTGAGGCATGGAGTGGGGGACGGGAGGGAGGAATGGATCCAAGCGTGAGCGGGTAGGGATCAGAAATGCAGAGGCAATTCCCAGAAAGCAAGTTCAAGGCCAGCTCCAAGCGGAGAGCAGGCACTCACAGACAAGAGCATACTTCTTTAAACCTGATGCTTCGGCCACCACCTTAAGACAGAGCCATTTCGTAGATTCTCTGAGATGTGCTGGGTTCAAATCCTGATCACATCCCTCCCTTTTCCACATCTGCTGTCAAATCCTCAGCAGGTCCTTGCTCTGCAGGCAGCCACCTGAACAGCCAAATGAGTAGAGCCCTCAGGGAAGTTCTCGCTTTTTCCTGAGGCAGGAATTTTGCTCAGAAGGGGCGGGTAAGGGGGGTCTGCTATCCTTGCAAGGCGAGAACCAGTGCTGAGCACATTAGGGAGAAAGAGACGGAGCACGAGCACCTGGTGAGAAGAGGAACCAGCGCACCTTAAAGGAGGCGCCTGAGGAGCCGCGCCCTCCCAGCGAGCCTGTCCATGCTGGCAGCCCTTGGAGCTGCTTGCTCTGCTGGCTGCGGCCTGGGAGACGGATGTATTGAACAGTCTTGATGGAAGGATCTCGCAGAAACCTCTGAGTGCTGGGAGCGCAGGGCATTTCTCAAGCCTGGTTGCACACGAAAACCACATGGAGAGCTTTTTAAAAAATGATGCTGGAGCCACACCCAAGACCAGTTAAATCGGAATCCCCCAGAGACAAGGCTGGGAATGCAACCTGTTTGTTTGTTTGTTTATATTTATTTTTTACGTACTTTAATCCAGTTTGAGTCTTGTTGTGAAATAAATCAACCTTTTTACTTTTTAATACTAGGGATTGGACTTAGGGTCCTACACACGCTAGTCAGATGATACACAGTGGAGCTGTACCCCACTCTTACTATTTCATCATGTGTGCATGCATATGCATGTGGGTGAAAGGCTTGCCGTGTGCAGAGGTCAGAAGGCCTTGGCTCTCTGTCCTCACCTTCTACCTTCTTCACCACTGTGTAGTACTCCAGGCTAGCTGGTCAGAGAGCCTCCTGGGATTGTTGTTGGAGCTCTGTACTATGAATCCAGCTTTTGCATGGGCTCTGGGAATCTGAACTCAGGTCCTCAGCTTACAAAGCAAGAGTTTTACGTACTGAGCCATCTCCTCAGCCCCCAGCCCCCTTTTAATTTTTAGGCAGAGACTCACTAAGTTGCTTTGGCTGGCCTTGAACTAATATTTTCCTCCCTCGGCTTCCTGAGTACTGGGGGTTACAGGCCTGATATCTGTTTTGTATAAAACGTGTATAAATATATGTAGAATTAAAACTATGTAATAGCATCAGGAAAATTTAAGCATGGACTGATTGTAGTAAAAAACTATTGATCTGTTTTCGAGTGTGATAAAAGTATTGTGATTATGCCTTTTCTAAGAGCCATTTTCTTTTCTATGGGGGATCAATACAAAAGCATTTCCTGATGAACCTTCAGATCTGCCGTCACCTGGCAGGGGAGGTGGGCAGGCAGCGCACAGTTCACTGTTGATCTCTGTTGAGGGTAAAAAAAGAGTCATTTTATTACACTTTTTACATTTATTTACAAACAGCAATGGTGGCAACTCTTTGACACTCAGCGGATCCACAGTTTAGGAGAGCAGGGGCCCAGTGCACCTTTGAGAACAGAACTAATTTCTCCCCTCCCCCCCAGACAGGGTTTCTCTGTGTAGCCCTGACTGTCCTGGAACTCACTCTGTAGACCAGGCCAGCCTCAAACTCAGAAATCTGCCTGCCTCTGCCTCCTAAGTGCTGGAATTAAAGGCGTGCACCACCACCACCCAGCCGGAACTGATTTCTAAAAGGGTTTTTCTATAATCCTACGTAACAGGGGAGGGCCCTGTCCTCTAATGTCTGAGGCCTCAGGCCACATGGGCACAAAAACTTGGCACTTAGAGATGTAAACAAGGCTGCAGAGCCCCCATCAGGCGGCTGCTGCTGCTTCCTCGGTCTGTTCCTTTTCTTCTTTCTCCTCCCCCTCCTCCTTTTTTTTGTACCACCAGTCTCTGTGGTGGTGGCTCTCAACCTTCCTAATGCTATAACCCTTTCCCTCATGTTGTGGTGAACCCCAACCATAAAATTATTTTCGTTGCTCCCTCATGACTAACCTTCCTACTGTTGTGAATTATAAGGTAAATATCTGATATGCAGAATGTCTAATGTGTGACCACAGGTTGAGAAGTGCTGCCCTGGGGCTTCAGAACCCCCATGCTCTGTGGAGCAGAAAGCCACTGCTTGAAGCCTCACCCTGTCCTGCCCGCCACTGACTCAGAGACTCCCTGGGCTCATCTGCCTCTGCCAGGCAGGCAGGGGACATTGGCCCTGATGATGTCATCAAGGAGGTGAGGGGAAGCAGAGAGCAACTGGAGGGAATTTCGGGGTACCAGGCACTCCCCCACCCCCAGCAGCCTGGGAAGAAGGTCTGTGACTGTTGTGGTGAGCTGAGAGACTCACTTCTTAGCTAAGTCCTATTTGCATAGCACTCCTTTAATGAAACAAATCTGAGTCTCAGGTCTCTCCCATCCTGAATCAACTGAGTCTCTTCAGCATGGCCAGGCCACCCACTCACCGACCCTCTGCACCTTTTCCAAGGATCCCTGAGGCATAATTTCTCACCCTGATCAGGGGGAGTCTCGCCCTGTCATAGAACGCAGGCCTGCCCTCCACCCTGCCCTGCCAATCTTGCTCCATTTGGGTCTCAGCCATCTTCTCTGCTCCATTACTTTTCTTGATGGCCACCAGGGGCTGGGGCGCAGGGAGGGCTGGGGCGCAGGGAGGGCTGGGGAGGGTCTGCTTATGAGAGTGTTGGAAGTCATGCCTGCGCTTCACCGCCGCCATGAGTTATTTCAGCATCGATGTTTGTCTCGAGCTGATTATTCCAGCTCCAGAACAGGTGGGGCAGCCTGCGGTGGCTTATTCGTCAGCCAAGGCCATCTGTTCCCAACAAGCTGAGATTTGTAGCTGATTTCTACTGGAGAGCCAGGGGTGGGGGGTGGAGAGGGGCATGAAGATTGCATTCAGGCCCTGGGGGACCCACTGTCCTTCCCAGACCTTCTGGTGTGCCTGACGTCCTGAGGGCCTCTTCCATACCCAAACCTTCGGATTTACTAGGAGAAGCTCCCTGGTCACTTGATTTGATGAGAACACTTTTTCCTTTTCCTCAATAGGATAAAACAGACATTAGATACACAAATCTATCAATCAGGATGAAGTTGGGTCAGTGATAAGTGTCTCTTTAGAGACGGGGGAAAATATTTATATATATATGTGTGTGTATGTGTGTATATATATATGTATGTGTATGTATGTATATATGTATGTGTATATATATATATATATATACAAATCACCATATGACCTTCTCAGTTTTACCTCCAGCTCCTCCATCAGTAGGAATGTCCTTGCCCAAGCCCACCCCCCATCCCCTTCAGGGCTCCAGGCTGGTGGAAGAGAGAGGTTTGGATTCTCTTCTCCTCCCCACCCTTCCACCCTCCAATCTGTTTCTTTCCCAGTTTCTGCTCTCGGGCCTGCCAGCAGATGCCTGCTGCATTAAGGGCGGCATTCCCTGAGTGAGGAGCCAAGCAGTGCCTCGGCAGCTTTGCCACACGGCTTACCCAACCCCCACCTACCCTACCCAGCCGATGTCTACACAGGGGAGCCTAAGAAAAAAACTATTCTTCTAGTCAGTCACATAGGTCAGTGCAGGACCCTCTTTGGTGTCAGTATCCACATATGTTGACTTTCAAAATCACATACAAATTCCATGCTAACAGTAACAGATGCCTTACTTATAATCTCTCTCTCTCTCTCTCTCTCTCTCTCTCTCACACACACACACACACACACACTCACACAAGAGAGAGAGACAGAGAGACAGAGGCACAGAGAGAGAGAGGGGGAGAGAGGGAGAGAGACAGAGAGGAAGGGACAGAGGCAAAGTCAGAGGCACAGAGAGGCAGAGAGAGGGTGTGTTTGGCTGTGCTGCAGACTGGCCCTAGGACCTGGGATTGCAGGTGCTCACCGCAGTCCCTTCCAGCTCCCTCCCACAGGCATTGCTGGGAACAGAACCCAAGGTCTTACACATACACTCATATCTCCTGACTCCCCATTTCTCAACTAACCTGCACTACTCTTCTTCTTCTTCTTCTTCTTCTTCTTCTTCTTCTTCTTCTTCTTCTTCTTCTTCTTCTTCTTCTTCTTCTTCTTCCTCTTCCTCCTCCTCCTCCTCCTCCTCCTCCTCCTCCTTCTTCTGATTTGTTTTTTTTTTTCTCGAGACAGGGTTTCTCTGTATAGCCCTGGCTGTCCTGGAACTCACTTTGTAGACCAGGCTGGCCTCAAACTCAGAAATACGCCTGCCTCTGCCTCCCAGAGTGCTGGGATTACAGGTGTATGCCACCGCCGCCCAGCTCTAACCTGCATTCTTGTGTACTTTTTTCTTTTCATGATATAGCTTAGCTGGCCTGGAACTCTCTAGACCAGGCTAGTCTAGAACTCACAAAGATCCATCCACACATCTCCCAAGGGTTGAGATTAAAGGTGTCCTTTCCCACATGTGTTGTCATGTGTAGTATAAAACCATCTCTCCCTCCCTCCCACTTTCCTTTCCCTCTTCCATTCTGGGGCTAGAAGCCAGGTGTTCCACAGGCCAGACAAGCGTTCTGCCGAGCTACATCCTCAGCCCCAGCCTGCCTCACTGTTCTGTTGGCTTATTTCAGCAAGTCCTTGTGAACAGAGGTCCATTTCTTGTCACAAACACCTGCCTGGTGGTCAAGCACATGTGTATCCAAGGTCCATGGTGGTACTTCACAGGACCTGTCCTTCTGACACAAAGGCTTTCAGAGTGCCACCCATCAAGGCTGCTTTCCATGATTTAGTAGTCCCTGGGGCTGGACTCTGCCCTAGGATGCCAATCTGCAAATGATGCTAGGCCCCTGGGGTAAAACGCGACACTGGACCTGTTTCATCACGTATGATTTTACAGATATGGCTGCAGTCGTTGACCTGTCTTTTAAAGACTCACTGTTCCAGACACTGCTGGCTGCATCTCCACACAGCAGCATCTTTCTTTCTTTTTTTAACTCCCTTTTAAAATTTTTATTCCTCACTTTTAAATCCCCTAAGCGCCCTCTCTTCCCCAAATGCATTTGCTTTTCTCCCTAATCTAGTCCGATGGTAAATCTGGCACAAAACATATAAAAATTTATTAAAATGTGGAAACTCTTTGACTCTTAAGTCACCTCAAATATAATTTACCTGAACGATGTCAAAACTTAATATCCTTTAAAACATTTTTTTTGATAAAACTGTCATAGCTGACTTTTGATATCAAAAGCAAATTCTATCTGCACATAGAAGTATTCTGCTGGGAGACTTGTGTCACCAACTTCGATCACAAAGCACACAGCGTCTCTGGAATCTCCCGTACGGATATGACCCATCAGAGGAGCACACACTGCAGAAAACCCAATTTCTCTGTAAAATTCCTCCTAAACAGATCTAGCATCCTTGTTAGCTCCAAAATGGCTATTGCTTTGGATCGCTCTCTTCCCCGATCGAATCGCGAGAATGGTCTGGATTGTTCTGTCTTACCATCGCAAAATTAGATGAAGTGAATATTGCTTAAAATATGCATTCTGTGCCGTGCAGAACTGTTATTCATACTGTTGGCACAGTGGGAGCGCAGCACAAATGTGATGATGTATAGCGGGGGGGGGGGGGCGTCTAAAATTCTAAAGAGCAACATGGATGTGAGTTAGGCCATTTATCCTGTAATCGCCAAAAGTGTTTTCTTGCTCAGGCCAGGCCTGGTGAATACTAAGCATACAAGGGCTTGAGGAGGCCACGACAGTGGTCCCTCCCTTCCCTGCTTCTTCTGCACCCCGACAAGCTTGGAATAGTTCCAGTTGCCCTTGCCTCTGGATCCAAGCAGAGGACCTTGCTGACGTCTCTTGAACCTCAGTTACCTTAGAGGACAATGACACTTAACAGAATTGTGAGGGATTATGTTAGCCAAGGTGTAAGGGCTGGAGACCTGGTAACTCAATGCATAGGAACAATTGTTACCTCCTCACCAAACAGGTGATAATCCTGGAAGCACTACCCACCCACCTGGTCCATCATCGCCTCAGCTCCCCCTAAGACTTATAAGAAGCCTTAAAGGGTGGGAAACTGCTCCCTTGGACCTGATCTGAAATCATTAAAAGGGCAATGCTAACACCGTGGTATGAATGCACACTCCAGACCACTCTTGCAATTTGATCTGGGAAGAGACGGAATCAAAGACTTGGGAGCCAGAGGCAGATGGACCTCTGTGAGTTTGAGGCCAGCCTGATCTGCATAGTAAGTTTCAAGACAGCCAGTGAGACCCTGTCACATGACATGCACACGTGCGCGCACAGACACAGACACAGACACACACACACACACACACACACACACACACACACACACAGAGAGAGAGAGAGAGAGAGAGAGAGAGAGAGAGAGAGAGAAAGCTTCTTATAAAAGATGTGGCTCAAGCTGGATGGTGGTAACAGTGGCTCAGGCCTTTAATCCCAGCACTTGAGAGGCAGAGGCAGGTAGATCTCTGAGAGAATGAGGCCAGCCTGGTCTACAGAGTGAGTTCCAGGACAGCCAAAGCTATACAGAGAAACCCTGTGGAGGTGTGTGGCTTCTGGGAGCAATGCTAGCAGAATCTCCAGGCGTGGGATGGGGCCAGAAGCTGCTACTGCACTCTAAAGTCAGGGCTCTGACTTGCAAATAAGGTCAGAGTGAATGGTAATGATTTCCCGGTTTCCCAATGAAAGACCCAGCAGCCGGCAGCCGCCTGGACAGATGGTTGGGAAGGGAGGACAACAGGAAATGAAAGAAGGGCTGAACATCAGAGGCCGCAGAATGGAAGCCAAGCCCAGCCAGACCACCAGCTTCCTCAGCACCCAAGGGTGCCCCGGCGGCAGCAGTGAACTCTAAACTTAGGAACCAAAGAAAGGTTCTTGCCAGCAACACCACCTCACTTTACAAAAGGGGAAACTGAGGCCAGAAGAGTCAGCCCCCTTTCCAGGTTGTAGTGTCAGTGGCCTGTTTGCTTCTGCTGTTTTTCTCACTGGGCCTTGACTCCAGCTGCAGCAAAGGGAAGGCAGCTGCCCCAAAGCAGAACACAGCCACGGGTTTAGAGAAGATATAGCCCAGGGGAAGATGAAAGCAGTTGAGGTAACGGGCGGGGACAAATTAGCATAGTCTGGTCTGACATGTGTTGCTATATAAGAGATGAAGTGTTCCAAGTTCCCGAGACCCGACTCGGAGGAAATGAAAGGGGGAACAGAAGGGATTAAGGTTAGATTTAAGACAGTACTTTCTCCCAGGGATGATAACGTAGCCCTTTATTCTGTGACCAAGACTGGCTGTGAACTCATCCCCTGTCCCTCCCACTCCTGAGGCCTTTGGGAATCCTTTTTCTCTTCCCACACAGCCTGCTTGGAGCGTGGGAAGCAGATGAGGTGGCTGACTTTAAAAAGTCCTCGCTTCAGGTAGGCGCTCTTTTTCCTAGATGGCCCTCCCGGGCTCTTTGCTGAAAGTGAGGACCGCAGCACTCAGGCTCTGGGGCCCTGGGGGGAGAGCAGCAGTCAAGGCATCTCTTGCAACACGCTCCCTGCCAAATTGATTCAAATTGGCTTGGATATGAACATATGATTAAAGGAGCGGCGCGATTCATTTATCAGGAGAGATTAAAGAGCGGCATCTGCGCAGCCTAGCTGGGGGACAATTAAGGAGCAAATCGCTAAGTGTCTGTGCCACCAGGCACGGGGGCGGGGGATGGGGGAAGGACAACTGGGATAATCTGCCAAGAGGACTGGAGGACAAAGGGAGCAGTTTCGGGGGTCACTGCCTGCTGCTGCTGTGTCTGGACACTACAGGGAGTCAGTCCCCTAGGGCTTTGGTCTCCTGCCTCTTATTCTGGAGTCAGACCATTCCTGCAGGCTGGAAATTAGTGGGGAGGAAACGGGGACGCAGGGTGTCTGTGAGATGGGCACAGGGCACGGGGCCAGTGGCTTAGCTTTGTGGAATCACAGCATCTTAGGGACAAGAGGTGCTGGGGGCATTTAGGAACTTGCAGAGTTCTCCAGGTGTGACCCAGAGCGAACACAGGCTCCGGTGGCCCCATGGTCCTCTGGAGTGGCAACTGAGGGAAAGAAGCACCGCCCTCATAGCCTGGAGCATAGTGGAGGGGAGGGTTTTGTGGGAACTGGGAGAAGCACTGGTCATGGGGGGCGGTGAGCTTTGGCTTTCCCAGGCAGCCTGTGGCATGAGCATTGTTTAGCCCTCTGTCTCAGGACCGCCTGTTCTTTCCTCTTATGTCCTAGCCATAACTACCTGTGGAATCATTCTCCTTGAAGGCCTTAGCCCCAAATACTGCTGTGAGGACCCTTCGCAGTCTCCCTCCCCACAAAGGCATTCATTCTCTTTCCGTGGCTCGGGCACCTTCTCTGGCCTTGTGCAGTGGCCTTTGCTCCCATCCCTGGAGGACAGGTACTGGGATTTCTTGGCTCAGGTCAGAAGCTGATACTTACCAGCAGGTGAGGCAGATGCTCTGAGTGTCCATTCCCACACTGGGAGGCCCGCCATCTGAAATGACTCCATTCCTAGCACCAGGACCATGCCCAGGCCAGTGAGGGCAGCTGGCTCAAGTGCTGAGTAGACTGAGTAACATAAATTCCTTGACTTGAGAAAACATGCTCACCCCAGACCTGGTATGTTAGTTTACACCTGTAATCTGGGGTTAGGGAGACCGAGGCAGGAGAAGTGTGAATTGGAGGTCAGCCTGGGCTATACAGTGAGACTCTCACTTTCGTCGCCTTTTCTCTTTGTTGGAGGACAGGTGTCTTTGTTCTAGAAGGATCCATTTCATAGTTCTCCCCACCTTGTTTCGGTGGTGACTTTTCCCTATCTTGACTTTCCAGGCAGATGTCACCAGAGCCTTTCCCACTCACCTCCTCAGACCATTTAATGCCTGTGGAAAATATATCTGATCATGAATAAGGTTCAGAGGAGGAGGAGGGTAGGGAAGGCCTTTGGTTTCTTCCTCATCGGCATGAACTGCCCTATAACTTTTGCAAGGCCACAAAGCATGGTCAAAGTGTAGCTCAGGCCTTCAGGCCGCGGCTGAGCAGGCACCTAAGGCCGTGTTCCCAGCTTACTCAAGTTTTCTGTCGCCAAAGTGAGCTGAGGAGCAGAGAACATGCTGCCAAATTTTGATCAAGAAGTCACCTTTGGAGTGACTAAAGTTTTGAGAAGGGGTTGGGAACAGGGCATAAACAAGCTGCCTGCCCTGCTCGCCTCAGCACAAATGTGGTGGCTCTGTCTCCCTCAACCAGTCTCCTCACCCACTATCTCGAGTGACCTGCCAAGGCTCTGGGAGTGACACTGGCCTGGCTTGAGAATAGGCCACACAGACCAAGATGGCCCTTCCACATCCCCATCAGAATCCCACCTCTGCCTCTGTCCCTGCCCCAGGACCACCCTGGATCCCCCTGGGCCTGCAAGGAGAGTCAGGGAAACATGTGGCCAGGAGGGAGGGCCCTTTATTTCCTTACATCAATCAGGCCCACAGGGAGAGAGCGCACAGCCCGATGGGTACAAAGCAACTGCAGAAGGGAAGGGGGATGGCAAACGGGTCCAGCACCAGGCACTGCCTTTGGGCCCCCAAATCTGGTAGAAAGGTCGGGATGACCTTTATGGTTAAGTAGCTGAGAGGAGACCACTTGTTGCTGTGTCTGGGGTAAGTGTGTGGGAGCAGGGTTGTGGGCAGAAGAAAGATGACAAAGGGTTAGGACTCTAGTCTGATAAACAGACCAAAACATCTATCTTCCATTGTACCCACCACAGGTCCTCAGCGCTGAATGAGTGGCTGGCTATAACACCGCCAGAGGAAGGCAGTGCTGGAAGCCATGGGTGGGTGCAGGTGGAAGAGATCAGCTCTTAAAGAACTGCTCATTGCACCCAATACTCCAACAAGGCTTGCTCCGTCCAAGCCAGAAGCGCCCAGCTGCCATCCTCCTCACCCTGCCTCCTAAGAACCAGGGCCCCAGCTCTGCTCAGCAGTGTCCCCTGGCAGCAGGCTGCAGGAGGAAGGGCCTCTGGAGAGTGCCTATGGAGAGGAGATTCCCAAGGCATCCCACAGGGCCCAGCTGCAGCAGCAGCCCCTCCCACTCTCAGGGACGCAGCTGCATGGAGGTTTGGGTATTTAAATTAAACAGTAAAAAGACAGCAGGCACTGAGAAGAGAAAGCCCTCACCCCAGCGGAGGGGAGGCATTGCTGCTCCCTCCTGACTCTTTCCCATGGGCCCAGTGGCTTCGAGCGGTCCAGCAGGTAACCTATCCACCATCCCTGAGCAGGAGGCTGAGATGGAGGTCCACTGCGGGCTCCATGAAGTGCCAGGCCACCTGACAGGTCCACAGCGGCCCAGGGTGGGAGCTAGGAGCATGGCCTTCTGAGGCAAGAGGGAAGCTCTCTCTGCAGAGACTCTGCTTCCCCCCGCCTCTTCCACGTGGAGTTATCAGACACCTACAGCCTGGAAAGTTCCCCGACAGAGTGCCGAGGCGTCTTCCATGCAGATCGGCAGTCAAATGGGGGCCCGTGGTACCCCTCTATTTCCTGGGAGAGGCTGTGGGGTGGGAGAGCTGTGAGCCACTCCCCCAGGCTATGCATCTGTCTCTGTCAGCTTGGCCTCTGTGTCGCTGTCACTCAGATAGTTGTGGGAGAACCGGGGTCTGGAGCTGCTGTCCACAGGATCGTGCTCATCATCCGATGGGTCAGCGGCGAGGGACTTCCAGTGACTGGTTGGGCTGCAGGGAGAGAGGGACAGGGTCAGGGCCAAAGAACACTTCTTCTCTGGGCCACCAAGTTCCGTTCAAGCACTCCAAACCCCAAATGTTCCAGGTCAAAAGGAGCACACAGTTTGCAGTGTGCTCCTTTTCAGACCATCATGTCAGGAAGGCTGGTGGCTGCAAGGGCCAGGCTGCCATGAACCCAGGAAGCACATTCGTTCCTGGCTCCTTCCCCGGAGAAGCTTGGACTGAGCTATGAGGGAGGAACACTGGGTCTCGGAGTTTTCAATGTCCTTGCTCAGATGCAAACAGTCCACAGACCACACAGATGACGCTGGGGGGCAGGTGACTACTTGACTACAACCTGTCCAAGGGGGAAACTCTCAGGCTGATAGATTACTCCTGGCAGGATTCCAGGTCTGAACTATTTCCCCCTAATCAGGGTTTCCCTGGGCCTGGAATACTTCTGTCCTTGACCATGGCATCCTCTACTGGCAAAGGAACGAAGGCTCAGGACAGAGGCTGGCCAGATCTGTTTGAGGATGGGCCAATGGGAGGGGCCCTTAACAACTCCTGGGAGTCTTCATCAGGCCCCTGGCTCTGGAAGGCTGTCCCTCCAAAGTTATGAAGAAGCATTACCCCTGGAGGGAGGAGGACTGTGACGGCCAACAGAGCAGACAGGGCCGCGTTTTCTGGCTCCATCCACACTCGTTCTCTCCCAGAGCTTCTGAGCCTCCTCCTGTCCCCACTGTCCCTGAGCACATGCAGTACAGTTTAATGTCACAGAAGAAGACACAGCCCAACACAGCTTCACCTCTACTGGTGCCCTGGCCCCAGCTTTGTCCCTGGGGCGCCTGTGCTCCAAGAGACAAGGGCTACAGGTCCTGGTGACCGTCTGCTTGGACAAGGGGAGTGCCTGCCATTGCTAGTCTATATTCTGAACTAGAAACCCGAGGGCGGCCCTTTATCTCCTGGTCCTTTTAAGGTAAGATGGGGAAGCAGACAGCAC
The DNA here is from genome assembly GCF_947179515.1 of Apodemus sylvaticus. Taxonomy (NCBI): domain Eukaryota; kingdom Metazoa; phylum Chordata; class Mammalia; order Rodentia; family Muridae; genus Apodemus; species Apodemus sylvaticus. The sequence continues at coordinate 45,874,262 of NC_067481.1, forward strand.
TTTAGGTTTCCCTGGAGGTAGCAGTAGAGGTACAGAAATAAGGTTCCACCAAGAGTCCTCCTGTAGCAGGCGCTGCCTGAGCCCCTTGGATGGCCCTTTGCGAATCACATATCAGATATCCTGCATATCAGATATTTACATTACGATTCATAACAGCAGCAACATTGCAGTTATGAAGCAGCAATGAAATAATGTTATGTTTGGGGTTATCATAAGATGAGAGACTATACTAAAGGGCTGCAGCATCAGGAAGGCCGAGAGCCACCACCATGGACTTACTGTTCTGCCTTATTCTTCCAGGTAATGTACGATGAAAAGCTGCCTCAAATGGAAGGAGAGCCTTGCCCAAGGTCATGGCCAAGACCTGAACCTGAACCCAACTTCAGCCTTAGAGCACTCTTGCCACGAGATGAAACAAGAAGAAAACAAGACCAAACCTAACGTCTCCTGCTGGCCAGGAGCAACTGGGGTGGGTATGTGAAGACAGGCCTCTGTGCCCCTGGCAGAAGGGAAGAGCCTGGGAAAATATATGTTCAATTATGCAAAATGGCTCAGCAACGGGGCAGTCTGGTTAATAGTTATCGTATTTCTCATGAATGAATTACCATTTTTAAAGGAATAAGAATAGCACAAAACACACTTAATACAAACTAGACTGAACATAAATGAGTCTTATTCTGATGGGCCAGAACCACTTAAGGCCTCACAGCATCTCCAGGACAAAATTATAAAGCTCAATGCTAACTGTGTAATGCAGAAAAAAATGGAGGTCATTAGCCTTGGGGTTGTTTGTATCCTGAATTAGTAGGGGCCACTTGTTTTCTTTTTTTATCACAGAGTTTCTGTTCACCCTGGGCTAAAGGTTTGCTTTCCAGCTAAGGATGCCTGGCTTTGAGGAAAGACAGTGGGTGGGGTTATTCTGTGAGCAGAGGGCGTGAGCAGATGCCGGGGCGGGCCCTGTGTGGCCTGCTGCGCCATCCTTCATCTCTTTCCACAGGCGGGTCTCCAGACCCCATCCCCACATCCCACACGCCCAGTTAAACAGTGGTCAGGTTGCTCTAGAGCCGCTGATGCTGCCGAGAAGCAGGGGCAACCAATCATGGGCAAACTCTGTCCTTTGCTCCTGTCTGGGCTGAGGAGCCACAAGATCCCTCGCAATCTTTCTTGAGCTCTCTGGCCAGTCTCCATATCTGCTTTTACTGCCACCACCATCAGTAGGGCCAACAGCAGGCAGCTCCCTGTCCCCAGAGCAAGAGCCAGGGCTGGCAATTGGAACATTTTAACTAAATTGTTTAAAAAGCTTTCCTTCCCTACAAGCCAGTGTCTCCTGCTCAGTGCTGTCACAAACAATTTGGTACACAAGCTAATTCCTGCTGGGAAAGCCCAGGGTGGCAACACTGTATTCTGTGTTTTGGAATTCTTCACTGGTCCTTAACCCTAGGCGGGGCTCTGCCCGCACCTTCTGCCTTTGCAGGCATCCCTTGCTGCCAACCCCCCCCCCCTCGCCCGACACACACACTTCATGGTAGTTGGCCAGGTTCTAGTTGGAGACCACTCTACCATCACTAACCCCAAACCTCATAGTGGCACAGTACAGGGTTTCAGGACCAGTTGGCTCTCTCCGTAGACAAACGCAGCTGAGCTGTGGGTGAGAGGGGGCTGCAGAAACAGGGCTTTCTGTCTTAGTCACTGTGAAATATGACTGGGCACTAGAGGGATTCAGGTATAGTCTACTAGTCAGTCACCAGTTAGTCTGGGGTTGCCCAGCAAGGCAATTGCTTCCTTCTGGGAAGAGGTACAGAGGGGCCTGGCCTTCTTTGTGTCTAGACCTCCCCTTCCAGCCACCAACTGATGGGCCTGGGGTGCCGGGCCCTGAGCCAGGCTAAGCCCTGAAGAGACTAAAACCACTGAGCAAACATTTTGACTCCAATCTTTCCTCCCAGTGGAACTAACAAAGGCCACAGATGCTTCCTGTTCTCCCTTGAGTGCCCTGAAACCACACGAATAGGGGGTGGGGGAGCAACAGAGCAGTGCCAGGACCAAGGAGTGGTCTAGCCTGGGCTCGAGCTGCTATAAGTCAGGTCTGGACTGTAGCGCCGTCTCCATCCTCCCACTTCTCAGTCACTTCCCCTCTCTCCCTCCCGTTTCCAAATGGACAAAGGCAACTTCCCCTTTCAACGGTGCACCATGGCACAAGCATGCAACAGGTGTGTCAGTGTGTTAGTCTGGGAAACGAACGTGGTGGCCCAGGTGGCTGCAGCCTGGGGTTGTGCCTACCTCCCGGGAAGCAGCGAGCGTGCCCTGTGCTGAACATGCTTCCCACCATCTCTCCACAGGGGTGATTCAAAATGTCACCACCCACCAGGGAAACTGGCAACAATGGGATTCTAGTGACTCAGGCTCTGCCTCTCCCTATTGAAGGTGTAGGCACAGGGCCTGACTGCTACAGCTCCCCATGGGAAGAGCCGGGGGAGGCAGGAGAGCAGGGAGGGGCCGTCACTCAGCAACTCCTCATTTCTATTCATTAGAACTCTACAAGATGAGCAGAGCTGAGGTGACGCCCACGTGTGGGCTGAGTGTGGGCTGGGAGGGCTGAGGAGGCGGCAGGTATCTCCTGGGTCTACTGTAGGGTGTGGCACCGCGTGGGCTGCACCGCGTGGGCCGCACCGCAAGATGCATGCTAGGCAGGGGAGGAGAGAGGAGAGCAGAGTGCCTCAGCAGAGTTCACAGCTGAGGTATCCCATCAGCTAGGATCCTTTCCCGGTCCATCCTGTTGCATGAGAGCTCTGACTGGGTGTCGGTGACACCTACCTGTCACCTACATGCTCTGCATGTAGCTATGAAGAAGCAGTTACAGTTAAAGGTGTAGAACAGACCCCATTAAGTCCTGGTAACCTTACTTCCCAGTTGTGTAACTTAATCTCTCTGAACCCTAACTTTTTATGAAACATAGCTGATCAGACCTTTGTTATGAAGTTATAGGGAAGATTAGTTCCAAAAACAGCACAGGAGGCTCAGGGTGCAGTTGGAGCTCTAATCCAACATCAGCAAATTCAGCTCAGAGCTCAAGTCAGGAGCCAGGAGGCTCTCTGAGGCCCAAGAGGTGGTAGGGGAGCCTGAGGCTGCAGTCGGTCGGTCGGTCAGAGGGGCAGGGAGCACGTTAGTTCACAGAGGGTGGGTGGGGCACACCATGCGGCACTGCACACCAGGCCAGGCGGCACCTACTGCGCTAGTCACTCTCGGGTCGGTACAGGTACCGCATCATCAAGCTGTCCACCTCTTTCTTTCGCTGCTTCTCTTCCTTCTTTGACCGTCTTGGAGTTTGCCCCCCTTCCTCAGCGTCTGCGGTTGGCCCCTTTTTCACACTGGAGCGGCTATGGCCTGAGACCGTGGAGCCACTGGATGAGGATGAGGACTCAGATTCACTCTCTGTTTTCTTTCTTCTTGATTTAGATTTCTTCTTGCTCTTCCGAGAGCGCCCTTTCCTCCGCCGCTTGTGCGCCGAGGAACCTTCCGAGCTGGAGCTGGAGCTGGAGCTGGAGCTGGGGCTGGGGCTGCTCCGTTTGCTCCTGTGCTTGCTCCGGCTTTTGCGGCCCCTGCGCGAAGACACATCTGCGGCAGAGGCAGAGCGGCGGATGCTGGCGCCCCTGTCTGGGTACTCCAGTTGCGCGCTCCGGGCGCTCTGGATGCTCTTCCGGTCATCATCCTCTGAGTCAGGCTCCAGGCTGCTCCGCTGGATCGGCACCGGTTTGTAGCTCAAGACCTCATTAATGGCAGCCTCCAGGTCTGGATCCAGGTAGGAGTGGCGGCTGACGGGTCGGACGCCGGAGCCCTCAGGGACCGAGGTTGAAGCTGAGGAAGAGCCCCGTGGCTGGGGTGGCACAGACAGGCTCCGGGCCAGTGATGGATGGCTGAACTGTGAGTGTGCCTCACTGAGGGCCACGCTGGCCCCATCATCCCACTCATCCAAGCAGCTCTGGCCGAGGGATAGCCTGGAGTCAGGGCTCTCCCGACCCAGGCCTGAGGCCCGGTTCCAGGAAGGACTTACTGTGCTTGACAAGCCGTCGAGCCTGGATGTGCTACGGCGGGAGCTGGGTGAGCCTGACAGAGAGAAGCTCAGCGAGGAGCGAGCCCTATCCTCCCCAGAGCCACGCGTGGCTGAGGAGGCTCGGCTGACCGGAGCAGAGACTGTTGAGGCTCGGTCAAAGTCTGAGCCCCAGCGCTTCTCCAGACCCCGGCCAGGGCGGCTCCCAGCCCCTGAGAAGATGGAGCTACAATCGTCCTGCTCCTCACACCTCCTGCCCTGGGACTGGTCAGGTTCCTCCCTGGGGCCCACACGAGCCTTCCTGGGAGGCCTTTCAGGGGAGGTGGCACGCTCACTCAGGGTGGTGAGGAGCGAGTCCTGGTCTCCAGTGCCCCCGATGGAGTCCTTCAGGGTCAGCCTCTTGCGGTAGCTGAGGGAGCTGAGCACAGAGGAGGGTCTCGCCTCTGGCCCCTTGCCCTCCTTAGGGAGGCTGTTGAGAGCCGTCCTGAGTGGGAAGGGAGGCCCAGGAGAAGAGACCCAGAGCGAATGAATGACGGGAGAAAGGGGAAGAGGGAGGAGGAGGAGGAGGAGGAGGAGGAGGAGGAGGAGGAGGAGGAGGAGGAGGAGAGAGAGAGAGAGAGAGAGAGAGAGAGAGAGAGAGAGAGAGAGAGAGAGAGAGAGAGAGGCATTAACAAAAATAAAGACACAGGGGGAGGGAAGAAGGAGGAGAAACCGGCACAGCCCTGGCAAAGCGGTAGCAAGAGCATCCAAGGAAATGAAGCAAAATAATTTGCGTCAGTGAAAATAGCTTCATGGAGAATGTCATGTAAATTAGACTATTGTTCTATTTCATCACTTTTCCCCCTCTAAAACGTTTAGTTCAATTTATTTCATTGTCAACTACCTGGAGCCTTGTGCCACACTGTGGTGAACGGCAGTGGGGCGGGATGCGCCATTATCTGCAATAACAAAATGTTGTTTGGTCGAATAAATTAAACCAATTACAGGGGGCCGCTGGGTACCAGTGGTGAGGGGCTAGACTTGGGGGTGGTTGGAAAAGAAGGAGAGAGATCACTTTTCCTATCCAGCCTGCCGCCTGTCTCTGGAGAGGTGGGGAAGGCAGGCAGCAAGGAACTCTGTGTGGGAGGAGAGCAGGGAATAGGCCAGTGATGGCCCTGACGGGGGAGCTCTGGCTTCTAGAAGCGGCTGTCTGTGGGATCAGGTTATCATCAGCCAGGAAGAAGGGGAGCAGAGCCCCCGCCCCTCCGAGACTAGTTGGCAAGCCTGAGGGGTGGGCGCTGAAGAGCACAGAGGAAGGAGAGGGCGAGAAGGGGGAGGAAGCGCAGTGGCTCTGGCTCTGGGAACCGATGCATTGCTGCTCTACGATGCATTGCTGCTCTACGATGCATTGCTGCTCTACGATGCATTGCTGCTCTACGATGCATTGCTGCTCTACAATGCATTGCTCTTTGGAGGCAGGGAGCCAAAGCTGACCAGGGTTGCCTGCGCAGGGCTCTAGGACCCCGGTGCCCCAACAGAGGTACCAACAGTTAGACGTTGCTGACCCAGTTCGTGGGGTGAAGTTAAGCCTACGCACGCACGAGCCCGCACCCCACTACTGGAGCTCCCTGGCTAGGCAGCTGCTCTGTGTGCTTTCCACAGGCCAGGAGAGAGTACGCATAGCCTGAGGGTTGCAGCTTCCGTGCCGTGACACTGTCCACCCATGGCTGGTGGCTGAGGTGACCTCTCCTCCCTGCTGGAGGCCAACCAAGCTCACCTGGAGCTCTTCAAGCTGCCATCGTCAGAAGGTGCCTTAGAAGGTCCCTTGTTCTTCGACAGCCAGGACTTGACCCCGTCGACCCGGTCCTCCACCTCGGAGTCCACATCTGAGTCTCCCTCACTGTTGGGTGAGGAACACAAAGGTAGGCAAGGCCGGGCAGGTGAGGATCACTTGCTGGCCAGCATGGAGAGCAAGGAGGGGCGGGGCGCATTTTGGGCGGGGTTGGAGTGCAGGTGGCATGCACGTCAGTGAGTCAGGGAGAAGAGAAAGGTTAGCGTGAGCACGCCTGCCACCCACCAGGTGCCCATCCCTTCCCTCGGCAGACCACACTGTGTCAGTCACTGGGAAGAGCCTGAGGAGTGTGGAGGCACCACCCGATCCATCCAGGGATGAGTGACAAGCCATTCGGCCAACCAGATGAGCAGGATAGGCAGACCATCCACTAAGCAAGTCTAGCCTAATGGCTCTCTGTTAAAAAGAAGTCTCAGGGGCTGACAAGATGATTCCATGCAGAACAGCACTTGCTACAAAGCAACAATGGCCTGAGTTCAATCCCTAGAGGCCATACGATGTTCTCTAACTTACACGCATGCGCTGTAGCACACTCATATCCACCCACATACATATGTCCACATATATAAATACACGTGTACATGTGTGTATGTGTGTGTGTGCCAGTGTGTGTGTGTGTGTGTGTGTGTGTATGCTTCAGACTGTGGCTACAGCCACCACCAGTTTCTGTCTTCATTATAAAAGCCGGGTTGCTAGACATAGGACAGAAAACAGGACTATCACATGACCTCAGGTTAACTTGAACCTGGAGGTCTCTTTGGCTGCTAGCAACACAAACTTGAGATAACAGAGCACAGCCACCTTGTGGTATCCCTGGCTCTTAGAAATAGGAAGGAAGAGAGGAAGAGAGGCCTTTCTGGGGGGCCTGGTGATGCTTTCAGGGTTCAGATAGCTGCAGGAAGCCCAGGGGCCCAGAAAGTCTCAAAGCAAGCCTCTAACTCTCCGGGTCTCCTCACCTCTCCCTCAGGCAGCCCCCAGCCCCTGCTCCCCACTGCTGGCTGCACAGGCTAACCTCAGAACCTGCAAGAAAGCCTCAAGAGTCTAATTCTGAGGCTAGAGTCATAGTGACCCCCTCATGAAGCAGTGGGGGCACAGAGATAGTTTCTGAGTACAAATGCTTTGCAAATTCTGCAAAATGTCTACTCCTTAAATTCCCCTGCTGCAGAGAGGCTAAGGTTTCTCCTTCATGCAAATTTCTTTTCATCTGTATCAACAAGAGTGGCCCTGGTCTTGAATTACGTTCTTGAATAAATAGCCACACAGGCAGACACATGTATACCCAGGCATGCGCAAGCGTGTGTGCATACACATACACACACATCACAGGAAACCACCGTTCTAGGGACCATGAGAGAGCCATGCACATGGGGAAGGGGAACAAAGAGGCATATTTTATGCGCTTCCATCAAGTACAGAATTATAACAGATACAAGGCCTGCTGATGCCCCGGGTAAACAGGAGTTTAGCGGGCAGCCCCCAAACCACTAATGCAAGCTCTGTGCCCATTGGAGCCTGGCAGATTTACTGTGGTGCCTGGGTCCCATGGAACGCCAATACTACCTGATTTATACACCCGCGCAAAAATCCTCCCTCTGTAGCTTCAGAGCCTGTAATTTATCACCGCCGTTCATAACCATATTGATTGGCTTTGGAAAGGAGGTGCTGTATGCATCGCAAAATCTATGTCTACATGTTAAAAGTGTTTCTGTATAAATCTCCCTTAATACTGCACTGTTTACTGCTTTCATTAAGGTTATGGCAATAACAACTGTATCTCTAAGTAAATCGAAACATTATTTTTCTGCCCGCCTTAGCATGCTCGCTCGATAACTTGGAGCTGCTGAGGATGGAGCCTCTCTGCTATCCGTGGAACCTGCTTAGAATCGCACATCCTCAGGCACCTGCTTTGAGTGCATGCTGGTGTGTGTGTGTGTGTGTGTGTGTGTGTGTGTGTGTGTGTGTGTATGTGCTGAGCCTGTGTGCCTGACTATGCTTTAGAATATGATCTTCAATGCACATTTTATCAGCCCTCAGAGTTCCTTCTGCCCAAGAATGGCAGGATGGAACACACTAGGGACAGACTGAGGCCCAGAATATAAATTTCCTTCCTGACATTCAGAGCAGTCAGTGGTCAGGGAAGCTAGCCCGCCTACCCTCCCCATCCGTTGAGTTGTAAGAACCCAGGCCATGTTTGGGTTCTTCCTTAAATAATCAGGCCCGTAAACAAACTCCAGGGGCAGGCAGGCTCAGGGGGCAGTTGAAATTTTAAATGGTCGGAATTAAACCTCGCGTCAAATACAATTTATGTCCAGGCTCATGTGCTATTAGTTAACTGGGAGCCGAATCACGGGGGAACAAACAAACGGAGACAGAACGGCAGGGGATATTAATTGTGTGTGACAACCAGGCTCCAGCGGCCCTCTATCACTGTTACACACTATTACATTTATCATTAGCTCTCCCTGAGTCCTTTGCACGGCCGCCAGCCCATCCTGGCCAGGGGAGGAGGCCTGCCAGGCAGGAAATTCAGTGCCATGCTGAAAAAACAACTTCCAAAAGCAACCCTGTCGAACTTGACAGAGGATCAGCAAATGTGCCTGAAGGCCTGAATATCCGCACCACTTTCCAGCTCCCCCACCAGAAAGAGGGAACAGAAGGGCAGATGTCCTAGGTCTCCCACCACCTGACAGACATACCAACACAGATGCGTGCCCCTACCCCCACTACTGCCTGAGGTGCCCCCAGGGAGCAAAGTAAACACAACCCGCTGTTTCCTCCCCCTGCCAGGGCAGAGCTGCCCAAGGTTAGCTGCCTGGTGCCTTCCTCAGAGGAGCAGCTGTGAGATGCCCCTCATCTTCAGCCCTTTCTCTGCCTAAGGAAGGTAACAGACCTTAAACACAAAACAGACACATCCCTTTCAGGCAGCTTGGGTTCCAAGAGCCCAAAGGTATAGACAGAGGTAGCCCTACCGCCTGACCCCCAGAGAGACAGGCCAGGGCGGTGGCCACATTTGGTTTCCAGAGAAGAGAGGCTGGGACTCAGGCAATAGAGCCTCATCCTGGCTACCTGGACTATGAGGGTCAGCCTGGCCTTCTAGGAACACACTTCACCGCCAGCCAGTCCTTCCACCCCTGCCTAAGGACAGTCAGCGATGTTAGCATGAGAGGCCCGCTAGAGAGAATGAGGAGGCTGTGTCTGCATGCAGCATGCAGCAGGAGCCCTGGCAGGAAGCCCTGTGTTAGGGATGGTTAGACACCCGTGGGAGAGGCAACGAGCTCATGGCTCTGGTCCTCACAGTTTATTCTTTCTTTTCTGATATTTTGTCACCATATCCTGCAAACTGGAAACAGAAAGAAAATGGTGGGCAAAGGGGCCACAAGCATTAACCGGGGAAGTCTATGGACATCCCGAGGAGTGTCCTCATCCACGGCTCCCCTCTCTTCAGTAAGTGACATCCCTGGCTGGCTGAGATCAGATACCAGTGAGCAGCAGAATCCTCAGAACTGGGCCTGACTCACTACCAGCACTCATCCCAAAGGAGCAAGGTTCCTGGCCTGTCCTGCCCTGCCCTGCTCTGCCCTGCCCTGCCCTGGGCATGGGAAGGGACCTGACCCTGAGACAGGAAGTGGGGAGCTTCTGGGATCTACCGAAGTCCCAGCCCCACCCCCACACTGCTGGTCCTCTGGATTTGTGGCTTTCTGTTCAGCCTAGGACTACAAATCTCTTTCATTCTCCAAAACCATTCCCTGGGTGGGTTTTATGCGAGAAAATCTCTAGCACAAGTAACAAGGCACCACAGCCCTTAAATCTCTGCTCTCCCTAGAGTAGGGCAGGCGCCAACGGAAATGCAGCTAAACGGGGAGATAACTCACAGGGAACAGGCAACACCAGAAGCTGGGCTTTGGGGGGCCTGGGAAGGAGAGCACAGGAGGAGAGGATGGTGGACACCCTCCCACCCCCAACATTCTCAGCCTCCCCCACCTGGCTCTGTACTGGGAAGGTGATACGGTAGCTTGGTTGTGGGATGTCAGGGGTTGCATGTCTCCTGGGGCCTGATTCTGCGGCGGCGCAAGAGGGACTTACTTGGCCTTGCCTGAAATGCCACAGACTCTGCCTCTTACCTGTTGATAAGGTCCTCGTTCTCGTCGCTCTCCATCTCATCCTCAATGGCGGCTTGCAAGTCCCCAATGCGTTTGAATGCCAGCTTTAAGTCAGCTTGCAGGCTTTGGTTAGCGGCTTCCAGACTCTCCAGGTCCATTTCCTAGGAGGGGGGTCTAGTGTACAGAGGGCCACAATGTCCCCTAGCATCTCTGAAGGAGCCTTCAGCAAGTCACTCCCTGGCAGGCAGGAGCCACTCTGGTGCTCCTCTAAGCCTCCAAAGGCTTCTCTTCAAAGGCTGCTGGGCTGGCTGGAGGGGCTTGGCTTCCCCTCATGGGACCACCTTGACTTTCTTGCCTGTCAGGACTGTCCCCCACCAAAACCCATACTTAACGGGACTTGGGGATTGAAGTGACCCCATGCAGCCCAGGGTGGGGTGGGCGTGTTCTTGGCAGGCCTCCAGCTTGGGACCTGTGAGGAGCAGGGCATTACCAGTTCATGCTTCTTGCGGCTAGCCTCGGCTTCCTTCCTGGCAAGCTCGCTCATCTCCTCCTTGGTGTCACGGAGCTGTCGCTGGAGCCTCTTGTTCTGCTCCTTCTCTCGGTTCTCAGCGGCGGTGCGCTGGTCCCGTTCCTCAGTCAGCTTCTCCATGTTTTCCTTGAGCCGACTGGCCAGGCTCTGGGTGAGCAGGTTGAGAAGAAAGACCAGCAGGTAGGTCGTCAGCCAGAGAGAGGCACTATGGGCAGGGTCTGGACCAGGGGATCCAGCCGAGCTCTTGCCCCACTACTCAGCGACGGCTAAGGGATGCTAGAGGTTTACTTACTTTTAACCCAGCCCCAACCCCATCCTTTTTGCGTCTTTCTGTGTGTGTGTAGGCGCATATGCATATAGACCAGAAGTCAGCCTGTATTGTTCTTTAGGTAGCATCCATCTTGTCCTTTGAGACATGGTCTCTCATTGAGACTTAGAGCTCACCAATTAGGCTGTCTGTCTGTCTGCCCGCCAAACCCTGGTAATGCACTTGTCTTTATTCCCCAGTGCTGGGATTATAAGGAAGCACCACTGTTTTGGCTTTTGACATAAGTGCTGAGCAAACTCAGGTCTTCTTCCATGCAGGGTTGGCACTCTGCCTGCTGACCTGACTCCCTAGCCCCTGAGCTTTGCTGTCCATCAAGGAGGAAGATGACCCCTGCATCTCTGCAGGAGGCTTTGGAGGAGGTAATCTGGAAGGGGAAAGGCTTGAGTGACTGTTACTGCAGATACTCCAGCGGCTCTGAGCAGAGGCTGCCCTGTCATGTAAGTGTCCGCATGGTCATCTGGGCTTTTTCAGAGACGCTGAACTCAGAAGCTCCCAAAGTCAGCCAGTGTTCAGAGGTAACTGGTTCTGCTGAGTACCTGATTAAAAGACCCAGGCAGAGCTCTCTCTCTCAGCCTCGTGAATCTGTCTGCTTCAGAAACACGAGCATGTTCTCCTCGGCAGCAGTAGGATGCTAAGCAGGAGATGATTTGGAGCAGAGGTCCAGTGTGAGGGAACCAGTGTCATTCCACTGACTACCTACCCCAGTCTGAATTTGCAAAATGACAGCCCAGGCTGTGGGCTCACTTGGGGGCATCTGTATTTATCTCCTTTTTGGGTAGAAGGGACTCTGAGAGATAAGCGAGGTGATAGGTGCAGGAGGCAGAGCCTTCATCCGCCACCAACGGCCTCTTCCGCGCCCAGCAGCCGCACAAACCCTATTCTGTATGTGACATGTGACGTGAGGCCTGAAATGTGACCACCCATCCTGGGGTGCTGGGGGCAGGAAAGAAGGTATACAGCTGCCTCGAGTCCTCTCTGGTTTCCCGGGTCCAGTTGGGTAATGCCCTTGGCCGCCCGCCTGTTTCCACCTGTCTCCTACTGCCGGACAGAGGGACTGCTGGGGGAGGGGCAACAGAGAGGCCTCCTGTCCACCGCAGTGAGCATGCTCCCAGGCAGGCCTGGTGGTGCTCGGACAGATGTCCGTAGGCTCAGAATTGCTTCAAGACAAGGCTACAGGCGACCGATCAGAGCCGCGGGTCCTGATGCCACCGTCTTTCACACGGGGAGGGCTGGAGCATGCTGGTTACAGGAGACCAGAAGAGGAAGGGGCTGGGGCAGTGTGAGGTAGCCACTGCAGGACGGGGAATCAAGCATGATGAAAAGAGGGGTGTTAAGGAGAATGGGGGATGGGGTGAGGAGGGAAATGAAATCATTGGAAGAGACCTAGGACAGTAATGGAGGAGAAGGAAGGAGGAAATCAGAGCTGGAAGGGGAGACGCGGAGGGAGGGGATGGGGGTGTGAAAAGGAGGGGGGAAGATGAGCGAGCAAGCGACGGAGCCATGAGAGGGGAGCAGACTGCAGCCCTCAGAGCAGTGGTGCCATCCGCTGCATATTTATGACCCTACCAGAGAGTGAGTGAGGGGGACAGGAGGGGGAGCTCGTGGCAGAGGAAAATATGAAGACGAAAAGCTAAGCCGCCCTGGTCCCTTGGCAGAAAGCAGGCACGGATGGATACAGAATGTAAAATAGGCAGGCTCTGCGGGGCCCAGGGAGGAGGCCGGGCAGGCGGGAAGGGAGCTCCCACCCTGTCAGCTGGCCTGGCAGAGGACTCAGGAGCGTCCCTGGCTCGCACAGCCCTTCAGAGCATGCGTGGCTCCAGCCACTGGGGCAGCTCTGCTCGGCCTGCAGTGAAGCATTCGAAGCCGAACCCACCTCCAGACGCTTCACTTGGGTCTTTTCGAACTCCAGGCGTGTCTCCAGCTCCCTGATCTTTGCTTCCTGCCTGCTGACAAGGGACTTGTCCACCATGGACTGCTCCAGGAACTCCACCTGGCTCTGCAGAGCTTGTAGCTAGGGGTGGAAGGCGGAAGAGAAGAAAGGAGTGAGTCCAGAGTTAGTCGGGAGGGGGAGGGGCGCGACGAGTCTGGGACAGGCAACATCACCATGGTGACTAGAAGACCCCCCACCCCCGGCAGGGAGAGATACACAGAGGGTGAGAGGAGCCCCGCCCCAGCGGAGCCATACCCCACCCGCCTGCCATGCACTTGGCACTGTTGCTGCCCTTCTGAAAGGAAGAAGGATGTTAGGGACCAGAGAGGGAACAGAAATGTGAAGCAAGTCATCTGAAGCCAAAACATCTACCATGGTGATATGGCTGCAAGCCTAGCTCTTCCTGCCAGCTCACAGCGCTCTGCGGCTTACTGGTGGTAGAGAGAAACACCCTCCATACCGGGAGAGCAAGGCGTCATGCCCAGTGACCCCTGAACTCTCGCTCACTCCCGGCGCAGCCCAGGGTACCCACCTTCTCCTGGAGCTCTTGCTTCTCCTTGTTGGACTCTTCAAGCTGAGCTTGGAGATCATTCATCTGTGCCATGTCCCGGGAGGCCTGGGAAGGGAGAGGAAGAGTGGAGGTCCCCCAGAAACAGGAATTCAGCCATCGAGGGCCAGGATGCCTGGACTATGTCTCTCCAACGAAGTGTCTAGAGCCAGGTGTGGAGGCAGAGGCCAAAGCAGGCGGATCTCTGAGTTCAAAGCCTGCCCAGTCTACACAGTGAGTTCCCGGACAGCCAGGGTTACACCTAGTCGGGGATCTGTGAGGTGGCTCAGGCCCAGAGGATGGCCACTCTGATGTCATTCCCTCCAGGGTACCTGGGCCACGGCCGCCTTGTGCTTCTTCATCAGTTCATTCATGTCCTCCTGATCCTCTTCCAGACGGTTCTGAATCTCGTTTTTCTCACGCTGAAGTCGACTCAGTTGCTCTTCCAGCTGGTCGGGGGCAAGGGTAGGTCAGAGGGCATCAGGCCTGTATCTGCAGGCCCTGGGGGTCAAGTCCAAACCTGTCCCACTCATCCCGCCTCTCCTAGGTGGGGAGATCGTGGAGTGGTGTGTTGGGGTGGGTTCCAGAACCACCTCATGGGTACCTTCTGGGCAGTGACATGAGGGACAGAGCTGTTTGTGTGGGACAGGCGGACCCTGGGGCTTCTAGGTGCTAATTGATAGCTGTGTTCTGGCAGCTCTTTCAAGGCTAATGAGAAGGTAGAAATTCTGCCTATAACAAATGACCCATCGTCCGGGTATATCAGCCTGACCAGCATGTACGCTGCCCACAGCTGCCCACAGGGAAGGACCTTTTACGGCGGTGACACCCCTGACTTGGATTATGTTCTCCCTGGGGATGGTCCACTCCTGGGTCATCCAGTTCTCCCAGCCTGGGGGGAGGGGAAAGAGACAGGCACCAGCAGCTTCAGGAAATGAATGAATCTATTAGCCTGTAATTCCAAACCAAAATGACTGTGTTGGCTCCTTCTCTGCCCTATCTGTCTTGTTACTGGGCTGTGGGGAGCTGGGGAAGCCTCCGCCAAGAAATTTATTAACTCAGATTTAAATAAAATGGTAATTTTATAACAGCCTTTTTAACAAAATTAAGGAATTTGAATTACTCACCTGGAAAGTGCTGAGGAGCACAAATGTCACAAGATAAATCAAGCCTGTGAGATTGGCATCTCTCGGCAGCGGGATGGGTAGCTAGGGGCCCTGAAGCCAACAGCTAAGCTGAGCCTCCTCCCCTGCCCCGCCCCTGGCCTGAGGAGGTCCGGGTGGCCACATCCCAGGAGTGAACACTCAGCCTGGTGGATGGATGGGCCGTGGGAGAGGTGGGAATTAAAAGGGAGGCATTAAATAAAAGCTCTAATTAGCTGCGCTTGGGCTTGTCAGTGGGCTGGGCGGGGGAGGGGAAGGGAGCTGGCATCCCAGCCTCTTATCTGCGCTTCTGCTGATCTCTGGGTACCTGTTTACATCCCTCAGCCACATTAGCTGCCTTTATTTATGGTTCCAGGGCCTGCGGCCAGGCTCCCTGAGGCAGGTGGTTAAACAGGGAGCTGTGCACCCTGGCTGGCTCCCTCTTCTGCCAGCCCTCCCTCCTCTCAAGACTCTGAGGGGGGCGAAAGCAGAGGACCGGGGTGGCAGAGGAGGGTGCTACCCTGCAGGAATCCCTGGCACGAAAAGGCCGGTGTCGGGTGAAGACAGGCATGGTTCAACTCTCCCTCTGCACCGGCCCTGCCCTGTATCCTCTGCCCCTCACCGCTGTCTTGGCTTTGGCGATGTCATCAATCTGCACGTGCAGGTCTTCCATCTCCACCTCCATTGCTTTCCGCGCCTTTACAGCTGCCGCACAGGTGAATTCCGACTCTTCCAGCTGGACAAGCCACCCCCACCCAGGGGAGAAACATCAGCCATGCTCTGGGGCACAAGGGCTGTCTCCCTGCCCTCCTCCACCTCCCCCTGCCCTCCTCCCCCTGCCCCTCCTTGCTCCTCCTCTCTCTTCTTGAATGTCAGTCTAAGAGCCGCAGCTGTGCTGTGGCGCATCTACTGTTCTCTCCCCCAGTAGGCATGAGGACCCCCCCTCACCACCACGCTAGGGCCTGGCAGCCATGCTGTAGGGCACACCCGGACCCTAGGGAGTAGCTTGTCCTCAGAGGAAGGCCATCTTCCTTCTCAAGGACTTAAGAGCCAGCAAGCAGTAGAGAAGGGAACTGAACAAATGAGTGTCCTGGCTACCCCTGGAACCAGTGGATTCAGCTGAGCAAGGTACCTGGTTCTTCAGCTGGGCAATCTCCCTCTTGCTGGGGGCATTGTTCTTTAAGTGGTCCAGCATGATCTGGGCATCTGCCAGCAGCGCTTTGGTGCGCTTCAGGTCTTTCCGTAGCCGCTTCTCTGAGTCAAAGTCACGCTGGTTCACCTGGGGCGAGGGGGGACACCACCCGGGAGGGCACTGAGCTCCACCATCGGACTTCCTTGAGTCCTTCCCAAGCTGACTGCTAACTTTACTCATCCGCACACTTTCCAAAATGAGCGAGGATGCTCTCCTGGGTATAACAGAATTGTGCTGCCCAGCGAGAAAGGCCTGGGCGATGACGATGCCCGTACCAACCCCACGATACAGGACGTGATGCAGAGCACTGCCCCATCCCCAGTGTTGTCCTCCCCAGTGTGCTGTCCTCGGGACCCCAGCCCTGGGCCAGTGGAGGAGGCAGCTGTGGGTCCCCGCGTACCTGGTCGCTGAGCGTGGAGAGCTTGCTCTCCAGCTCCCGTTTCTCCCGCAGGGCCTTCTGCTTGTCTTCATACTCCTCCTCGAGCTGCACTTCCATCTGTTTTAACTGCAGAGTCACAGGGACGGGCTCATTGTCCTTTCTGTGTGTGGCCAATAGTCCCTTCCCATGCATGCTGAGTGTCTCATCCCAGAACAGTGGGGCAGGGATGGGTGTAGGTAACCCAGAGTGCAGTTGCTGGATGGGGAAAGCAGGCCACAAGCCACCAGAGCCACTGTAGACCCCATACAGAGAGGGGGCCGGCGGCTGACACAGCAGGCCAGGAGCTGCTGTTCTTTAAACTTTTCTACAGATGGAAAGGCACTGCCCGGGTCAGATCTGAGTCCTAAGGGAGGACTTACTGGTCCAGAATAGAGGTATATTACAGGGGCTAAGGTAGAAAAACGAAGCGCCTCACTCTAAAGCGGCGAGAAAGAGCAGGTCTGTACGCCAGCCTGGGGCTGAGACGCCTTACCTTCTTCTGACACGACTGCCGGGCCTCTTCCACCTCCTCATCCCGACTCTCCATCTCCTTGGAATGGGTCTGTCTCATTCTCTCCATCTCCATCTCCAGACGCAGCTTGGCCTGTGGGTTGAGTCAGGACAAAGTTCCTTTCCCGCCAGGGCCCACCCCAGTTCTCCTTGCCTGCTCTACTCTGGCCCTGGCAGCCAACTTCTCCATGGAAGCCGTAGCATGCCTCCTTACCAAATAAATGCCTGGCCCAGGCTCGGAGGAGGCTGGGAGGGGAGATGAACTTGAAGCTTTCCCTCCCTGAGCAGGTCTCCCTGAGCTGACTTGGCTGTTCAGTCACCTGCTCTGTGGGCTCCTGGCGCTCTGGCTGCATTATCCTCTCTTTCCTTTCTCTCTAGATCCAACCAGGATCTGCTTTTGTGAAAAGCTCTGTGGCAGCTTAACTGTCCTCACCCTGTGGCTGGCACAGACTACGCACTCACTTTTATGAGTGACTGAGAGACCGACTAACTGAATGAATGAATGGATAGATGGATGGATGGATGGATGGATGGATGAATGAATATGGGCCTGGCCCTTCCCCGGCCTTGGTTAACGGTGAGGGTGGTGATACCTGCTGAGGGTGGCGATACCTCCTGTTGTGCCTCCGCCCTCCCTTGGCCAACCCCTGACCCCCATACCTGCTCCAGCATCTGTATACTCCCCGCCTGCTCATCCAGCTCCTCTTCCTGATCCTTGACCTTGGCCTCCAAGTCCCGGAGCTGCTTCTTGACCTTGGCCAGAGAAGCCTCATCCTTAGACTCTTGAGAAGAAATGTCCTGAAGCTCAGCCTCCAAGGAAACAACCTTCTGGGTAAACCCTGCAATGTCCGAGTCTTTTTCCTAGAGAGAGAGGGAAGGTGAGGTTGACACGGGGCTGTCCCCAGGTCTTGGAGGAGATGGAGAAGGAAGCGGGTCAGTCTTGGTACCTCTAGTTGCTGCTTCAAGCTGAACGCCTCAGCCAGGAGCATGTCCTTCTCCCGCTGAAGTTTCTCCCTCTGCAGCTTCTCCCGCTGGGTCTCCTCATGTGCCTGGGAAAGCTCACTGTCAAACCTGTGTGAAAGCGTGGTGACCTCGTCAGAGGACAACGTCTAGGTGTCCAGCACCCAACAACTGTCAGGAAGCGGTGCCATCATAAAGGGACGCGACACCAACAGGGCTGTGGGCGGGGGAGGGAGGGAGCGACTCCTGCAGGTATAACTCGAGGCCCTGCTGACATGGAACTGGAATCCAGGCCGTGCAGATCAGACTGAGGCCCCGGTGAACACTCAGTGCTTCTTCGTCAAGTGGTTGTAAGAGGGTCCCACATACTGCTTCTGGGAAAGAGGCAGGCCAAACCTTGCCTCAGGAGACAAATCTCTACATTCTTTAACAGATCAAAAATTAAGGTGCCGGGGTAAGATAAGAGTGCCAACAGGGTAAGTAGAAACAATGGTCTGCGTGTATAACTCAGCAACATGAGGTACAGCTGCTGCCTCTGGTCAGTGCCATGCAGTACCAGAGTCACCATGGGGGCATCCCATGCTGGTCTGGTGAGCGTTCCTGCTGGGCCCAGCAGGCAGTATGCTCTACAGGGCCCTTGGTCCAAAGCCACCACTTGACTCCTCTACTTCCTGTCCTTCTACCTCCCGCCAGTGGCTCTAGATTGGGAGCAAACTGCTGAAGTCCCTCTCACACTTTCCCTGCCTGCATAGCTAATCAGTTTCCTGTGGAAATTCCACAGCCCCCTCCCCATCCCACAGCAGACTAAAAGTAAGAAAACACCACGTAGCTGAAACCTAATAAGATGCCCAGCGGGGGTGGGGGGTGCAGCGACATGGTAACTAGGCCAAGCTGGTACCATTATTGGGGTGCTCATGAAGGAGGGGTTCCTGCTAAGAGTGCCAGTCTTTAGGTAAAGGAAAAGAGTGGGGTTAAAAGAGTGAGGGAAGTGGACTGCCTGGCTGCCCTGGAGGAGACAGAACAATCTTCCAAACCCCCTTGTTCTCAGAGTCACAGTAAGCAGTTCCACAAGCAGTGTGACAGGGAGTTGGGGACATGTAAGGTAATTCATTCCTGGGAGGAGAGGGGGCTCTGCTCTGCCCCTCTCACTCCCAGGGTCACGGGGTGAGGTTACCCTTCACAAAGGTAATTGGTACCTTCACAGAAGCTGGCAGGGGGGAAACAAGCTCTGTTCCCGCTCCCTAGGGCACCCCACTGTTCCCAGGGTGTGTGGGCTCCTCACAAGATGCTAATAAAAGCGTCCCATCCCATCCCCAGCCAGGGAAATTAATTTAGATTGGATTTTCTCCTATGAGGGTTGCCCCCCTCCTCTGTGCCATTACCATAATGAGATGGAAGTGGCACGGTAGTTTAATGACATTAGTCAGGAGAGTGTGTTATGTAGTGGAGGCAAGTGAGAGCAACTCAGGCAGGGCGGGGTGGGGGCGGGGCCAGGGGCCGGGACCCAGTGGTTCTGGACTTGGTAAAGCCTGTCCTTTTTTGGTTTGGGACAGATGACAGGTACACTTCGAGTGGAACACTCATGGCTTTTCCAAGTAGACGCGGCCGAGTCCTCCTGGGAGATCAGGAGAGAGCCTGTTCCGGGTCCCAGCACGGAAGACCATGCAGGTGAGGCCTTTGGCCAACTGCATGTCAGTCCTGTGGCTCTGAGCTCTGAGGGCTCCGGGAGGGGCCACCCACCTCCTCTGCTTCTTCTCCAGCTCATGGTTTCGGACCTGCTGGCCCTCCAGGTGCAGCTTGGTGTCCTGCAGCTCAGCTGTGAGCCGTTGGCACTTCTTCTTGAGCTGCTGTAGTGCCCGCTGACTCTCATCACTGTCTGCTTGCAGGTCTCCAAGCTAGAGGTAGAGGAAGTGCACATGGTCAGCAGCCGCGAGAGGCCGGGGTGCAGGGCAAGACCCAGACATCCTCGGACCCCAAGACGTGATGCCCACACCGCAGTTCCCAGTTGCCCCTCAGGGCTGGCTAACACACCACTTCCCTGTTCCTCTTAGGGTCTGCCTGCCTGTGGCTTGTTTGCCCCGGCCCTCGGGGAGCAGGTTCCCAGGCCAGCCTCACCCGCCTCTCCAGCTGCCTCCTGCTCTGCTGCTCCACCTCCATCTTATCTTCCAGCTCCTGCTGGAGTCGCTTCTTGGTGAAGTCCACCTCGCGGACAGCTCGCTCGTACTTCAGCCTCCACTCTCCCCCTGCAGGGTAGGGGGCAGACAACCCTCCTGAGTTGTTGAGGGTTTCCAGGAAGGGGCCCGGGAGACAACCAGAAGGACTTAGGGGTGTTTCTGGAACAATGGCTGAGTGGATACACTATGAGGGGAAACTCTAGAGAGGGTGACAGGGGCACCTATGCTATCTCCTCGGGACCCTGGCCCTTGTCACTACCGTAGCAGTTCAACCCATTTGTTTTCAGCACCTTGACATCATGGTTCTGAGGTCTTTGTTTTATTTATTTATTTATTTATTTATTTATTTATTTATTTATTTATTTATTTATTTATTTAGTTTTTCAAGACAGGATTTCTCTGTATAGCCCTGGCTGTCCTGGAACTCATTCTATAGACCAGGCTGGCCTCAAACTCAGAAATCTGCCTGTCTCTGCCTCCCAAGTGCTGGAATTATAGGCGTGCCACCACGCCCGGCTTTTTGGTTTATTTTCGAGACAAGATCTCGTGCATCCCAGGCCACCCTTGAGTTTATTATATAGTTGATGGCCTTAAACTCGGTCATCTGGGATTGCAAGCACGTGCCAGTTTTAGCAACTCTTCTTTCTCATCTATTTACTTTAGTATTAAAACAGCTCAGAGAGGGGAGACAAGGCTAGACGGGGTGTGTGATTACCCGGGGATGGGCAGACACCAGGATGGGCAGACACCAGGGCGTGCCATTCCGGCCCCGCCTCCCTCCTCTAGTCCACACGCACCTGCATCGTCATCATCCACCTCCCCGTTGATCTCTGCTGCCCGAATGAGCCGGGCCTCCATCACTTCCATCTCCATCACTTCCATCTGCTTCTTCAGTGCGTCATACTGGGTCTGAAGGAGACAGCCTGTCAGCCTTGCCAGTCCTCCCTGGCTTGTCCTACCCAATGTCCTAAAGCAGCGGCCACACACTTACCCCAGGCAGGCAGAGATGCTGAGCTAGTAGGGGAGGTGCCGAGTGTGGCGGTCACTAGCCTGCCATCTTCACCCCCATCTCACCTGTAGCTCTTTCATCTCCTTCTCCGTCCGGAGCCTCTCGGCTGTCTCCGCGTCCAGCAGCTGGGAGGCGGACTCTCCTGTGTTGCGCTCATCAGTCAGCTCCGATGTCAGCTCTGAGATCTGGGGTTGGGGGAGGGGGGTCACCGGTTGAAGTGACTGCCTCAGTCAGCCAGAACTCCAGGCTCGTGGGCCGGGGCAGGGCGCCTTGGGACAGTGGGCCGGTGCGTCTGGTGACTGGGCTCACTCACCCGGGTCTCCAGCCGGTCGCTGTTGAGCCGCAGCTCGGTCCTCTCCTTCTCCACCTTCTCAAGCTTGCTGCGCAGCTGCTGGATCTCTTCCTGTGGGGAACCAGTGAAAGGCCGGAAGGCGTGAAGACCCCGGGTCTGTCCGTGAGGACACAGGGGAGGCACACCCACAACAGGAGGGCCTCCAGGACTCCTGAGCCTCTCCATATATAATGATGCCTGCAGTGTTACCCTAAGAAGCCACTAGGGCCCAGACAGCATTCCAGAGGGACATCTGTGTGATGGGCACGGTTCAGAGACACCATCTTCCATCTGATCCTAAGAGCACCTCAGCCCAGGGCAGACCAGCAAGACCCCTGTATATACATGGAGTCCCTCCCAGGACCCAGCTGGCCCCGGAGGTCACGCACGTCTTTGTTTCGGATCTGCTCCTCTGACAGCTGGACTTGGATGAGGGGCCGCACAGTGGTGAAGAGCTTCCACCAGGGCCAGTCCTTCACGCCCTTGTTCTTCTTGATGTTCTTCTGCACACAGCGAATGGCCAGGTCCTGGATCTGCAGTTGAGTTTGACACATGATGGACTTTCAGTTCCCCCGGCCAAGCCACTTCCTGGTTGGCGCCCCAGGACCCTCGACCCAGAACCAGACCCTTTTGTGCCCACCTTGGCTCCTGCATCCCCTCACCCCTCTGAGGGTGGGCGGGCCCGAGCCGGGTGTACAGGGAACTCACGTCCCACTGTCATTAGGAATAATTTCATCTGCTTTATTTGCTGCCTGATTATTTCCAGCACCCTGGCCTAGCTGCGCTATAAAACCTAATCTTGCTGAAACACAAGAGGCGGCAGTGCTGGCTGTTTTATGGACTTGCTAATAAGAAAAGGAGTCGCTGACACAGCTCCTTAATCTTCATAGAGCAGCCCATGAACCAGAGCCCACCTTTGCCTGGGCCCTGCTTCCCTCCCCCGCCCCCCGCCCCACAACACAGTACCCTGGCTGGGGCACATGCCCACACTGCTTGGCACTCAAGCATGCTTCCCACTCTGGCCCAAGCATGATGCTCTAGGGAGGTTCCACCTCCTTCTCAGATGATGATAACTGCTTGGGCTCCCTGGCATGCATCCTGCGTGCCCTCCCACAGGTACTCTGCTGTGCCATCTAGGCTGAGGCGGCCCCAGAGCGCACCTTTCTCTTCTTGAAGTGCTGGCGGGCAAGGTAGCCCCTGCAGGCTGCCTGGAACAGGGTTAGGTGCCTGCTGGTTTGCTCGTCTCGTTGTTCTTCCAAGCGTGCCAACGTGCCTGCCCGGAAGAACACCTGTCGGGGAAGCAGGCTGGTAAAGGCTGGAGACTAGGCTGGGGCAGCAAAGAGACAGGGAGCTGGCACAGGGGACCAGCAGCCGAGGGAGTGTGGAGCCTGGTTCTAGAACAGCCTGAAAATCCACTTGCCCAAGAGAGGAAGGAAGGTGCTCAACAGGGCTGTCGGGGAGGGCCAGGCCCAGGTGGAAGGCTAACTTCAAAGAGCAATGGCCGCAGCACATAGAGAGAAGATACCCGGCAAAGGAGCAGGAAGCCCTCACAAGGCGGGGAGGCCCCTCAGCTCTATCTGAGGTCCTGTCACTGTGCTGCGTGGCAGCGTGGCAGGGCAGGGCCCAAGCACAGCTCAGGTGAGGCAATGTGTCTGGGTGAGGCGATGTGTCTGGGTGTGAGAGGAAGGTCTGAGATCTGCATGTGGGGGAGAGGCTGGGGTGGGGGTGGGGCTTCTGCCCATCCACCTCCTGCTCAGCTTCATTCCAGCCACCGCCTCCTCTTTCATGTCACTGCCCCGCCCCTACCCCCAGGTTTCACACTCTCAAGAAGAAGCTGGTGAGGTGGGTGGGAATGGGCCCCAGCAAGAGACCTGTCACACAGGTTTGGGGGCTGGAGGACAGATGTGTAGGGAGCCTGCTGGGCACCCTCCACCCAGATGTTTCTCTCTCTCTCTCTCTCTCTCTCTCTCTCTCTCTCTCTCTCTCTCTCCTGCCCTGAGCACTGGCCTGGCCTTAGAGGAAAAGGTCTCTCTCTCTCTCTCTCTCTCTCTCTCTCTCTCCTGCCCTGAGCACTGGCCTGGCCTTAGAGGAAAAGGGAGCGGAGATGGCGACTGGCATCCTTGACAAGGCAAACGGGCACTAAGTACACACCTACCCTCACCTGGGACAGAGCACAGGAAAATCTCCCTCTTAGAGGCAGCGAGATAAGCTGCCAAGCCTGACAACCTGAGAGTAATGCCCAAGACCACACAGAAGGAGGAGAGAACTGCCTCAAGCTACCCTGACCACTACATATGTACTGTGGCATGCACACATCCATAAACAAACAAAACAAACGAGTAAATAAATAATATGACTGATAAATATAAGTTATCTTTAAAAAGAAAGGCAGGCTGGAGAGGTGGCTCGACAGTGAAGGGAACTACCTGCTCTTCAGGAACACCTGACTTGGTTCAAAGCACCCATCTCAGGTGCTCACAATTCCATCTGAACTCTAGTTCCAGGGGATGCTCTCTTCTGGCCTCTGTGTGGACCTTCACACACATGGCACACGCTCACATGCATATGTGTGCATATAAACAATGAGAGAGAGAGAGAGAGAGAGAGAGAGAGAGAGAGAGAAAACACTGGTAACATAAAGTCCTTATGGGGAAGGATCCCAGAGTCCCCTTCAGGGAAGAGGTAGGGAAAGCGCCTAAACCTGGTCAGAGCATAGCATCTGGTGACATCACAGAAGCCTCGTCCTTAAAGACCAGCTCCACTCTGTGTTCCTGTCCCAAATCCTATCAGCTGGCAGAGTGGGTTCCTCGTGCATCCTAAGTCTGACTCATACCTCAGTTTCTAGTAATAAACACGCAAGCCTCTAGGGGAAGAACAGCCAGTTTGCTCCTAGGTCAAGCAAACAAACAGGGGAAAGGAGTATGCACACAGAGAGCCGGAATGGTTCAGAAACACAAGGAGAAATAATGCTCTAAAGGCTACAGATGCAAGCCTTAAATCTCGTCAGTGTCTGTGGAGCTAAGGGTCCTTTCTTTCTGAGGGGAGTTAAGGAGATGGCTCGCCCTGTTAAGTGCCTGTTATAGAAGCCAAACGACCTGAGTTCAGGCACCCAGCACCCAAATAAAAGTCAGGCGTGGTAACATTTGTCTGTAACCCTAGTCCTGGGGACTGGGTAGGGCACAGAGAGAGGACAGTCCTAGAGTGTGCTGGCTGTCCTGTGAATTCCCAACTCAGTAAGAGACCCTGGTTCAAAAAACTTAAGACTGACAGGCCTGAGGAGGTGACTCAGTGAATTGTCATTTGCCACCAAACCTGAGGACCTGAGTCAGATCCACAGTGCCCACATGGTAGAAAGGAGAACGAACTTCTACAAACTGTCCTCTAACACAAGGATGCCCATACACCCTCCAACTCTCTAAATAAATAAATGTAACAAAGATAATAATAATAAAAAATAAGGTGGAGAGCCAGGGAGAAGGACAGCAGACTCAACCCCTGGCCTCCACTCCACAGCACCTACTACAAGCATATGTGCATGAATGCACAGTTACGCACAGAGGGAAGCACTAGGGACAGCCTCTCATCATCTCCTTCCTTGAGTACTCATTAATGCAGATTTTACAGATTCAGGAGGATCTCGGGCTCCCAAAGTCTTAGCCTGACCTTTCAGGGGCCTAATGAAGCCACTCCACTGAAGCATTAGGACAGACACCCAGTCCCTGATCACCAGCCAGTGCTAAGTGCAGCCTGCAAAGCTAAAGCTTCTTGTCTCAGAGCAAACACCCAGCCTTGCCCCCTCTCCCTTGAGTACCAGTAGGCCCGGTGGCTCACCTGCCTCAGCTTGGTACCTGGAAGGACTCAGGACAGCTGAGGGTCTAAGATGTAGCCAGAAGAAGAGCAACCTGTACAGGCCTGCTCCTGCCTGAGATGTGTCTGGGAAACTAGAAACTGTCTTGGAGGAGTGCCACTCCCAGTACCAGCCTGCAGCGGTCCAGCCAGCTAGAGAGGAAGGAGCTCACCGAAAAACCTGGGTGTGAGCTAACCTGAGAGGCACTGAGAAGCTGAAGGAATGGTTTTGACTGCAGGCAGCCCAGCTGGCAGTCTCTGAGTCTCACACAGTGTGTGTGTGTGTCTGTCTGTCTGTCTATGTCTGTGTATCTATCTGTCTGTCTGTCTGTCTATGCCTGTGTGTGTGTCTGTATATGTGTGTCTGTGTGTATGAGTGTATGTCTGTGTGTGAGGTGTATGTGTATGTGTCTGTGTGAGTATATCTCTCTATGTGTATGAATTTGTGTGTGTATCTCTGTGAGTGTGTCTTTTTGTGTATGTGTGTCCGTTTTCTGTCTGTCTATGTCTGTATGTGTATGTGTATCTGTGTATGTCCATGTATATGAGTGTGTGTACGTCTTTGTGTCTTTTTGTGTGAGCAAATGTGTGTGTATGTCAGTATATGTCTCAGTGCATGTGTGTGTGTATATGTTTATGTGTGTGTGTGTGTGTTTCTGTGTGTGTACGCAGTGGAGGTTGCCCAGAGAGAAAGGAAGGGAGCCACATGTCATAGGTAAAGCAGAGACCAGAGCAGAAAAATAACACCAAAGGGGTGGGGACAAGCACAGAATATGGAGAGAGGAAACTCAGGAGCAGAAAGCAACACACAGGGCAGAAGGGACCGTGACGACTCAGCGGAGAGGAGAGAGCCAGGGGCACCAGGTGCTGAGATGAGAAGACACAGGGAGAGTCTGGAAACACTGACAGAGGACAAGGACCATGCGCCTCTCCCTCCACCTCACACTGCAAGAGGCCCTGCCACCAGGAACCCTCCCCCCTCGGCTGACAGAAGAGCACTGTATCAGTGACTCTCTGCCCTTGCTCCACGCCAGCCCCCAGAGCACATTCAAAAAACGACTCCTATCCAAGCTTTCCAGCCAGGGGAGGGGCGGGCGTGGCTCCCTGCCTGTAGAAGCCGGCTCCAATGGCCTTTAGTGTGAGCACAAGGTCAGGAGTGCCGGCATTTTATGCTGCACATTCCATTTGGATGAGGATGTGGCCTGTGGGCAGGTGGCGGCCCAGCTCACCGTGTCCTTGCTTGCTCTTACAGACCCGGGTAACATTCTGGAACCCTGGTCCCACTACCTCTGGCCTTCCCAGCCCCTCCCTTCAAATCCAGCTCTTCCGTTTCCCACTCCCCAGATGGGCTTCAGGCCAGGTTCAGAGCCACGTTCCAACAGAGGTTTCACCGTCCTGAATCAGTTGGCTATCTTGGCAAGAAAGTGGTTTGCTAAAACTGGAACAGCTACGCCCTGGCTTCTGCCTGAAGAAAAGGTAGTTCCTAGGTGGCCAGTGGGGAGCTGGGAAGCAAGACTCAGAAGGGACCCAGGGGATTGCAAGGCCTGACAAAGCAGCAGAACAGGAAAGAGGCCCAGCCACCTGTGAGGGCCACCAGGGAGAAAATACCTAGTTGCCCGCCTGTGGGCCACTTACCCGGCTCAGGCCCATGCAGCAGCTGCTCTTTTCCAGGTCCAGGGACTCCAGCAGCTCCTCCACAGCCTGAGGAGAGAAAGGCCACCATCAGGCCTGCACAGGCTCTCGCCATCTCCACTTACTCAGCCCCCGCCCCTGTCCCTCATTTCTTCCATAGACCCCTCAGGTAGGTTTCCATGGTGCTGCTACTGTGTCCACTCTGGGGACCAGAGGTAACTAGAAGAGGAACAAATTGTGTTCCTGAGGAGCAAGACGAGTGGGAGGCAAGACAAGTGAAGTTCATCAAAATAAAAGGCATGGAGGTCAGTCAGGAGCAGAGGCCAGTCAGGAGCAGAGGCCAGTCAGGAGCAGAGGCCAGTCAGGGGCGGAGGCCAGTCAGGAGTGGAGGCCAGTCAGGGGCGGAGGCAGTCAGCGGCAGAGGCCAGTCAGGAGCGGAGGCCAGTCAGGAGTGGAGGCCAGTCAGGGGCAGAGGCCAGTCAGGAGCGGAGGCCAGTCAGGGGCAGAGGCCAGTCAGGGGCGGAGGCCAGTCAGGAGCGGGGAGTGAAGGACCCCAGAAGAGCACGGCTTGGCCTGATAGAAAGGGGCAGTGCTGCCAACCTGGGCAAAGTCTGGGATCACAAGATACAGGAGTGAGGGGTGGGGATTTAACAAAAGAAGTCAGTAGCAGTCAAGGTGTGGGGAACCCTGTGTGCTGGGGGGGACTTGGCTCGGTTCTCTCAGGAAGGACAGAGTCCAAGTTGGAGAGGTTACTCACCAAGGCATGGGACATATGAAGAAGAACAGGTCTGAGAGGCAAGAGAATGAGAGGTCTGAGCGTGCTCAGTCTGGGGTGACAGAAATCCCAGGCAGTGAGATAGACACATGCACCAGGGGTGCGGGAGAGAGGTCCAGCAGCAGCACTGATCAGAGAATGTGATAAGAGATGGGCGTGAGTGGGGCTGTCCAGGAAGAGAGGGCGGAATAAACAATAGAGCCACGATGGCGATGGTGAACTGAGGGGTGAGGTCTTTACTGAAGTGGTGAGTGGAAGCAGAAGTCTCCAGGGGCCGCGCGAAGAGCAGGGACTGGTGTGCTAGGCACGGCAGCAGAGAAGGGGAGCAGCAAACAGGTCAGAATGACAGAGCTCTCTGTAAAGCCAAGAACTCAAGGAACAGCCAGGCAGGTGCTGCACTTGGGAGCTGGAGGCAGATGGATCTCTGTGAGTTCTAGGGTAGCCTGATCTACATAGTGATTTCCAGGAGACTCAGGACTACAGGGTGAGACTCTGTCTCAAAAAGAAAAAAAAAAAATTGGGGGGGAGGGGTACTGGAGAGATGGCTCAGAGGATAAGAGCACTGACTGTTCTTCCAGAAGTCTTGAGTTCAATTCCCAGCACCCACATGGTGGCTCACAACCATCTGTAATGGGATCTGATGCCCTCTTCTGGCCTCCATGGTCACAAGCATGCAAGTTGTATACATACATGCAGGCAAAATACTTAAACACATACGAATAAATGAATCCTTTTCTTTTTTAAAAAAAAATTCAAGGAACAGAGAACAGAAAAGTGCCCAGTGGCTCTAGCAACACTGGGGTGATGGAGGAGCAGCCCCAGAACATCAGAGAGGAGAACAGGCCACTGAGGCGGACGGACAGATGACAGCAGAGCTCCAGAGAGAAGACTGGATGGCCTCAGGCGAGAGTGCTGATGAGACAGTTAGCTGGGTGACACCGGGCCTCTCAGGTAGAGGCTGTGTCCTCGCCGATACCTCAGGAACCATTCCAATAGACAAAAGAGCTAGGAGAGGTTGAAGATCAAAGCATGAATGGTTAATCCCTGATGGAATGGATTCTAAGCTGCAGAGGAAAGAACTGCACAGAAAATGCCCTATCTCCACCTTGCCTCCACCAAGACAGATGGGGGACAGGAAGGAGGAGGACGATGAAGAGAAGCGTAAAGATGGTAGACAAAGCTGGACCCTGGATTTCAGAGTCAAGGTGGTCTGCTGGAAAGATGGTGTGGGAAGGCAAGGGAGGGAAGATGGGAGCAGGGAGGTGAACGCAGGGCAGGCTAGGAGCTTGGTGCCGAAGCCACCTAAGGAAGGACGCACGGAAGCCTTACTAGGCCGTCCAAGGGCCCACCTAGAGTTGAAGATCATAAGCCTGTAGGGGTTAAGTCTACAGAGTTGTTCCGTTTCTTTCCCTGGCCCTTGGGGGTCTAACATGAAGATCTCAGCCACCTGAAGGCTGGCCCTCCTGAGCAGGGATAAGAGGGCGAGCACAGAAGTGAAGTCATTTTTTCTTCTCTTCCTTCCTTCCTTCCTTCCTTCCTTCCTTCCTTCCTTCCTTCCTTCCTCCCTCCCTCCCTCCCTCCCTCCCTCCCTTCCTTTCCTCCTCCTCCTCTTCCTCCTTCTTCCTTCCTTCCTTCCTTCCTTTCTTCCTTCCTTCCTTTGTTTCTTTTAGTCCTAGCTGTCCTGAAACTCACTATGTAGATCAGGCTGGTCCTGAGCTCAGAGATCCACCGGCCTCTGCCTCTGACTGCTGGGATTAAAGGCATGCGCCACCACTGCCCGGCTAGTACACTTTTAAATAGTGATGGATCAAAGAATAGATTTGGTCAAGACCGGAAAGGTCTCGCTGAGTCCCAGCAGATTCCTGAGCGGGGGACACTTTTCTGTAAGTAGGATGCTGTGATCAGAGACGTTCATGTGGGAAGGACAGCATTCCCAGGGAGACCGGTACAGTCTGTAGCCATGACAGGGGAGTGAGGATAAAGTCAGAACCTACGAGAGGAGATGAGGCAGAACCTGACACCCCCAAGACTGCACACATCTTTGAGGCTTCTGTGAGTGTATGTTTGCGAGTCAGGGCATTGGTGACTGTGAAGGGACAGACTAGGCAATGCCGTGGGCTCTCCTTCTGCTTTTGTGCCTTCCCTTCAGAGAAGCCTCCTGAGGAATGAGGTGCTTTCAGAGTCAAGTTGGAAGTGTGAGGCAGGTGCACAAGGAAGGAACCTATTGGCTGCCTGAAGAGTTGCCTCTGGAGGGCAAGGTGGCAGGATAAAGTGGTAGACAGTCCTTCTGCAGTTCCTGACTGTAAGAGGCTTGCAGACCTGTATACCCCTGGCACCAAAGTATACACGCCCCCTCAGCCTCCTCCTAGGAAGGATGCTTGCCCAGTCCTAGACAGATTGCTACTTCAGGAATGGAGGCCAAGGTCAAGGGACCTCAGTGGGAGACACAAAACACAAAACCTTGTCACCCAGTTGGGAGGCTCTGGCATGTTTGCTCATATGACTATCTGGCTTCCTAAGACACAGACACCTAAGTCTTTGGCCTTCAACAACGGTAGCTCCTCTCCAATTCTGCAGCCTGTGCTCTGAGCTGACTTCACACTGCCACAGTATTATGTCTGTCCTAGCCATGGCTGGCTGGAACTCAGTAACCTTGAGCAAGAACCAGTCTGCAATGTCTAGGAAAGAGGGGCAGAGGGCTCTGCATGAATGAGGAGGATTGCAAAGATCCTGGAGACCCAAACCTACCCGCTTCTCATCCACCACGATGTAGTTACGCCCATGTTTCTTGGTCAGGTGTGGAGCCAGGACATCAAAGCGCCGGCGGAACTCAGAAAACACCATGTGGTCTGGGTAACCTGGAGGGTGAACCAGAGCCAGATCGTCAATACCTAGCTTGATCAGGTGGGCGGGGCAGGGAGGTGAGGGGGTGGGGGGGGATGGTGGTAGTTGTGGACAGGAAAGGCCCAGAAAGGATGGACCCTCAGCTAAAGCAGGATATGAAGGCTTTAGCTCAGGGTAAAGCATGGATATAGCCCCAAATTTTATTCCCAATACTATAAACACACACACACACACACACACACAAACACACTTCTCCCTCTCCCTCTCTCTGTCAAAGTCATATGGTTGTGAGGAGTTGGGTCCCACCCAGGCTAGCCCCCACAGTTTTTTCAATCTGATGTCCTACTGCTTTTCCTTACTAAGGCTGCAAGGCTTCGCTCAGTCTCTGTATTACCATAGAGACCTGAACTTGGAAGGGTAGAAAGTAGCCCAGAGAGGTCCCCAGACCTCCCAGCTGTCCTCCGCGATCTCCATTTGGAGGGCTTCCTGAGTGTGCCCCCTTCTCTATCATGAGCTGAAGTCACACTCCAGGCCCATCTTCACCTTTAAATAGGGCCCTGGACCTTATTCCACACGGCAGTCACAGAGACCAAGTCAGAAGCTAGGTGGTAAGCACAGCTTAGGGTATAAACACGCAGTGAAATGGGACTTCCCTGTCCCTTGTCTCCTGAAGCAGGATTATGGAAGGGTTCCATCCCCGCCCTACCTTGACCTTGAATTTAAAGCTAAAAGACAAAAACAAGAACCAGAAAACCCTGAAATTCTCTTCCCCTGAAGAGTGTCTGGACTTGTGGTCAAGTGAAGGGTGAGCTGCTCCGGCTCAGAACAAGGTCAGGCGAGAGGCTAGCAGGAGTAGACTCCAATTATACCGATTTCACCCGGGCCCACAGCAGAGGGCCAAGGCCCACTCCCTCGGATGCAGAGTTCCAAGCCAGAAAGGGATTCCCAAGTGGATCCGTCAGCTTTCAGCCTAGGGAACTGAGATTGGAGTCCCAGGGTTGCCCAAGGTCACCAAGGCTGCGGCTGGAGGCAGAAGTGGAGTTCACACCTGGGCTGCTGACAGCCAGCTGGGGGCTTGCTCTGGCTGGCCAGCTCCGGGAAAGCCTCCAACTGGGAGAGAGAGGAGGCTGATGCATGTGCCTGATAATTGAAACAGGAGGCGGGGGCCGCCGAGGGGCCGAGACAAAGTGAGCTATTGATTGTATCTGAATTGCAATTAAATTGATGGGCCAGGATAGCAGGTCTGGACGCCTGGCATCTTAATTAATCATCAGTGCTATCGATGGTGGCTGGGGGCCGGGGGAGGGGGAAGGCTGCTGCCGCTGGCCTCATCGATCTGCTTGTTTGAGTAAAGCACATTGATTTTGGTTCAGAGCGGTAACAATCTGGTTTTGAAATAATAAACACCAACTCCATATCAAGACGTGCGGACGGATCGATGATTTATTTGGAACAGGGTAGGGAGCCTGTTTCCTGGCTTTCACTACTGAGGAAAAATGAGGGTGCTTGCGGGGATACCTCGAGGGACCTGTCTGTGGGTGGGCGGGGCCGGCCTGAGCTTCTAGGTGATGGGAAGGGAACAGAGCAGAAACCTGGCAATTCCTAATCTCACTGCAAGAGGCCTACCAGGCTGGAATCCAGCTCTGCCGCTGGGTGACCCTGGGCACGCTCCTTAGCCTCTCTGAGCCTTGCCTCCGTAGTTAGGGATGATGGTAGTTACTGCTTCAGGAGGCTCCGTGAATCACTGTGTGGAGGAGGTGGGAAGAGCGCTTGGCCAGCCATAAATACCGCACAGATGGCAACTACTGCCACCGTCCTTGTCCCCTCCCCCTGCAGCTGGGCCCATTAAAAGGGTCTTTCTGACCTTTCTTGGGAATTTTATGTACTTCCGAGAGATTTAGCACCTGTTTCCCCTTGGGCAGGTGGAGCTGAAAGGGCACTGAGTTTCTTACGGGATGCTATGGACAGAGCCGACCTGCCACACCAGGGAAGATGGGGAAGAGGGGCCTCGAGAGCAAATGATAGGGCATTTGGGATGGAGCGTACACGCCTGTGTGCGCATGCGCGTGCACGTGTAGGCCTAGAATGAGCAAGGTTAGGCTGGGAATAGTAAGAAGAAAGAACCTTCAGAAGGAAGGAGACCTTAAGCCAGTCCCTAGACAAAACAGCAGCAGGGGTGAGGGTGGGGGAGGGTGGGGGCGGGGGTGGGGAGCACCTCTGGGAAAGAGGTCCAGGGCTCGCTTGGGGCGGGCGGGGCAGATGCCTCACCTTGGCGGTACATGCGCATTGCATCAAGCAGGCGAGATCCCCTAAGCTGGGCGCGGAGCAGGGACACATCCAGTTGCAGCAGCCCAGCCTCGCAGGGGTCTCCCGGGGGCAGGTCCAGCTCACTGCTGCTGCTAACTCGGCGGGAAGAGGCAGATCGGGGTTCCCCAGGCCAGCCCTCGGCCACAGGAAGGAAGCAGTGCACGAAATGCATCTTGGACCTCTTGATGGTATCAATGAGGGCATCCTGTCAAAGGGAATGGGACCGCCTTCAGTGCTCTGATGTCTGGTACCTCCTCTCCTCGTAGGAGAGCAGCTCGTCCCCCACCTGCTAGGACATTGTTAAGCCCAGACACCTCTGCCCTCCTGAGGCCTGGCTGGCCAGTCATAACCGCCCCGTTGGCGGTGATCAAAGCACGTGGGTCTCAGTGGGCACGGACGGACGCCATGAGTGTGCTGAGGGCCAGAAGTCAGGGACCTGGGGCCTTGGGGGACACTTACCACCTGCAGCTTAATCTGTATGCACAGTGACTTCTTCTTGACAGCTGCCATGCCGGTGGTAAACGTTTTCCTCATGCTAGTCGCCCGGCGCAAGGCCAGCTGGGAGCCACCTTCCAGGCCTGCAATGGAGCCTGAGAGCACCGTGGCACTGCCTGCCCGGCCCAGAAACAGGTTGCTGATGATCTTTCTGCAGGAGGCAAGCCCAGAAAAGAAGTTAAAATGTGAGGGAATAGAGGCTGCTCCTTAGGAACCCCCTACACACACACACACACACACACACACACACACACACCCAATATGGCTGTGGTCAGAGGCTTGAGCCATCTTTACTGGTGCAGTATGTCCCAGTACAAAACCAGAAGAAGAGAAAGCCCAAGATGGGCAGAGGCGGGCGGTGGGCAGTGGGAGCCATCTGCTCCTTCCTCACTGCTGAGGGGAGATGTTGCTAGTGTACAGTTCAGTACACCATATAATTAGTCTACACACTTCATCTCTTGTTCATTGCCTCTCTTGTGTGGGGCAGGATGTGTGTTGTTTTCACTGCTAACTGCCTGGCACCTACACACCCCCCACCCTCGTCTACGAGGGACAAGTTAGCAATCTGACATAAATGAATGACAGAGCTTATGTGATTTCTGGGTTTTAACTGCCCTTGTTTGTTTGTTTGTTTTGTTTTTTGTTTGCTTTGCTTTGTTTTTCAAAACAGGGTTTCTCTGTGCAGCCTTGGCTGTCGTGGAACTCACTCTGTAGACCAGGCTGGCCTCAAACTCACAGAGATCCACCTGCCTCTGCCTCCTGAGGGCTGGGGTTAAAGGAATGTGCCACCACCACCCATCGATTTCTGGGTTTTAAAATATTTTTTTTCCGTTTCGTTTCTGAATGTTGTTGAAAGGTCTGAAAAGACAGCCGAGTGCTCTCACAGAGGACCCACATTAGCCGCTCACTCATCCGTAACTCTCACTCCAGGGGATCATATGCCCTCTTCTGGCCTCTATGGGCACTGCACTCATGTACTGATCCCCCCTCCCCTCATACACATAATTAAAAAAAAATAAAATCTTCTAAAAATGTAGCCAAGGACAATCTTGAACTTCTGATACCCCTGATATTAATTTCTGAGTATTGTATTATGTTGTTTCTGCTTTCTCTGAAAACTATAGGCACTTCTAAAGATTCATTTATTTTATTTTATATATAAGTACACTGTAGCTGTCTTTGGACACTCCAGAAGAGGGCATCAGATCTCATTACGGATGGTTGTGAGCCACCATGTGGTTGCTGGAAATTGAACCCAGAACCTTTGGAAGAGCAGTCAGAGCTCTTAACCACTGAGCCATCTTACCAGTCCCATCTATAGGCCTTTCTAAACATGCCTCCCATTTCTATTTCTGCAGGCTGTTCCTGCGTCCTCAAGCCCTTGTGGCCTTGACTGTTGTCTCAGGGGCCAGAGGCTTATCTGCCTTGCTAGTGATGGGACTGTGACGTATCACCAGAGGAAGGCAGTCCAGAGAATAGTTACAGGGTCAGTGTGGGAGATGGCCTTACTTCTGGGAGTCCTGCAGGAGCCGCGGTGCATTCTGGGTGGCTGGATTCTGCTTGGTATAGTTCAGCCAGCCAGCCACGTTGTACTCCACCCAGTTGGTACCATGACTGTGGCCCAGGAGAAAATGCCTTGGTTTGCTACTGCGCAGAAGAGGACTCTGGCCTGAGGGCACGAGAAACAAAGTTCTGACTGTGAGGAACCGGACACCAACATACAGGTAGAGAGCACCACCCGGCTTTTCCACAGCAGAAGGGCTGTCCTCCAGGTGCCACCTACCTTTTTTGTCACCTTCCCGGGGCCCATAATAGGAGAAAAGCCGGTCGAGGAGGGCATCCTCCGTTGCACCGGGCACCAGTGCCTCCTCTTCCAGGAGCCATAGCAGTCCCCTTGCCTCATCAGCATGGGCCAGTGAGCGAACCTATGGGCAAGGAGAAAAGCCTAGAGCACGGAGCTGTACAAAAGCCGTCCCCTTCCAACCTTACACACTATTACAGCTAAAATCAGAAGTGCTTGAATTTGAAAGGTATGGCGCTGGTTGCTCACTGCTGCCACCTTGTGGATGAGATAGGCATAGACTGGAAAAGAGCTGAGAAAGAATGCTAAGAATCCACCACAAAAGACTATTGGGGCTTTGGGTCCAAAGGTACCCCAGACTGAAGCTTCCTTTGATGTGCACCCACACCTCGGGCTTCTCCTCAATCCTTATCCCCTCCGAGGGCACGGGAGGAGGTCAGCCCCCACACTGCCCTCGCTCCCTGGCGAATTCATTGCAATGAAGTCTATAACTCTATGCACAGCCAAAGCTCAAAGGAGGCTTTTCTTTGCTTATTTATTTTGGAACAGAGTCTAACTTTGTGAACCAGGGTGGCTTCAATGCCACCATCGACCAGAGATCGATGCGACTCTGCCTCCAGAGTGTAGGCATTAAAGGAATGTGCCACCACACCCAGCTTCAAAGAAGGATCTTCATAAACGATGGCTGTTGGGTTAACACTGGTCCCCGTGGGGAGAACCCAGAGAGTACCCAGAACGCTGCTGGCCACAAACACAAGGACTAAACCCCTGAGGCTGCTGACTCTTTAGAGGTAGTGGCTAGCAGAGGCAGAGGCAGAAGGGAATGATGCTATTCAAGCAGACTACTGTCCTGGAAGAGCCTGCAAGTGGCGTTGGCAAATAGTCTCTCTCTCTCTCTCTCTCTCTCTCTCTCTCTCTCTCTCTCTCTCCCCCTCCCTCCCTCTCTCTCTCCCTCCCTCTCTCTCTCTCCCTCCCTCTCTCTCTCCCTCTCTCCCTCCCTCTCTTTCTCTCTCTCTCTCTCATCCTTTTTCTCTTTCCCTTTCATTCTCTCCCCTTTCTCCCCCTCATCCTTTTTCATTCTCTCTCCCCTCCCCCTCTCTCATGTGTGCATACAGGTGCACATGGGTGTGGAGGAGAGGTTAATGTTGGGCATCTTCCCTCCCCAACTTGCCCGCACCTTATATATTGAGACAGGGTCTCTTGCTTCAACTGGCCAATTTGGCTGGTCTAGCTAGCCAGCTTCTCTGGGGATCTCCCGTCTCTGTCTCCTGGGTGAATTCCAATCTTCATGATTCCACAGCAAGAGCTCTGCCTAATGAACCACTTGCCTGGCCTCTGAGCTCTGGTTTTTCAAGAGAGGCTGGAATTCTTTCTAACACCCCATGGAGACCAAGTAAAACTGGCCCGTGGTCACATCTGGCCTGAAGGTGCCCTTCCTGTGTCTCTGTGTATCTCCCTTGCCTTCTTTAAGCAGGAAAAACTGCCCACACCCCATTCTTGCTTGGCTTTCAGGGCCTGGCAGAGAAGAGAAATAAGAAAATTGATCTCTTTGATCTACTGCCTGTATCTTTTCCCCATAGAAGGAAGTAGGATATGAGTTCCAGAAGGCCACCCAGAAGTGGGTGGTGACGGTATTCTAGTAGCTGGAAACAGATAGCAGGAAGGAGTGATGTGGTACACTGCACTGGAGACCCCTCCCCAGAACCATCAAACAGCAGAGACCTTGGGAGGACGCCTGATTTATAGCCTAGCGCATGTCTGCCCCCTGCTGCTCAGGAGATGCCAGGACAACTTCCACACATCTGAAGATGTCAAAGGCTCCCCAGGGAGGCCGCCACAGGAGCCCAGGTGTTAGGAACAGAAACTCAATCTTCCCTGGAGAGTTTCCCAGACACTATAAGCATTTGTCCCCATGCCTGTGCGTGCCCAGCGGGGGCCCCTGCAGGCAAACAGGAAGAGCCAAAGCAGATCTGCTGCCCAGCAAAAATATCACTCTCCAAAAAGTGCACAGGCTGCAAATTCTGGAACTGAAGACAATCACCAAACACCAAGTTCTCATTAGGCCAGCCACTGCCCCAGGCAAAAAGATAGCCAGGCTAAAGGGTGACAGCTCGCTCCCAAGGCTGTGGAGCGAGGACTCACATATGTATCTTTGCCCCTACCCTGTTTCCCAGTTTGAGGGTGCTGCCGCCTCGAAGGTCCTGGGAGACTGCATCTGTCTTCCTCTTATGACACGGAGGGAAGGATTCTAGCCTCTGGATTTGGGTCCTCACCCCACACCCCCAACCCACAGCGTGGTCACCAGGGCTTGTGGCAAGTACACTGACAACCCAGCTGGGCTTAGGACAGGATCTGAGCCTCAGGCAGCAAGAGAGGAGGGACATTTTCTTGTTTGGCTAGACTCTGGATCATGGCTGCCTGCTCCTCTAGGTAGGAGAGTGTGCCACCCTCACAGGCACACTGAGTGCCCATAGCTGTGGGGTGCATGCCACATGGGTGCGATCCTTCCTCCGGCCCCAGTGGGAGCCCCAGTGGCAGCTCAGTTGGGAGGGCTCTACCAGAGGCCAGTGAGTGGAAAGAGTTGAGGTTAGTCCACGCTGCCCTAGCATTCCTACCAGGGACTGGTGGGAAGCCTGGTCCACGGCAGCCACCGAGTCATCTGTGACTGGCTCCAAGTCATCAAACGCCAGTTCGATGTTGTCCTAGGAAAGAAGGCACAAAGGTAATGTGTAAGGGACCACGAAGCCTATAGGAGCGGCCTGGGCAGGGCCTCTAGGGTCAGCAAATGCAACACCTCATCTCCGTGCAGGAGCCCCCCTACACTATCCCAAAAGATAAACTCCTCTTTACCTCCTGAGGTAGTAATACTCAATATTTTTTGACAGCTAAGATTCTTATAATCTCTTCTCATACTAACCTGCAGTCATAGTTGGCTGTTATGTGCACCAGCTGACTAGGCAGTGCAGAATAAGCCCTCTCTCCATTTCACCAAGTCATCCTTAGAACCCATGCAGACAGAGTCACACCCCTCCGTCTGGGGTCTTCTCTTATCCAGATCTCACCCTGTCCCAGAGAGCTCTTCAGAAGGTCTTAATGGCTAGCCACATCCAAGTCTTAGAGTCTAAGAGATCTGGGACAAGGATCTGGGAGAAGAGGCACCCAGGCCACTGTGAGGCAGAAACTGTACTGTGGCAGTTCACAGCCTGAAAAGTGGTCTGTAAAGAGGCCCCAAGAAGACCTCCCTGGGATTCTGAATATGCCATCAGCTTCCTAGAGCACAGACTGTTCACAAAGGAAGGACATAGCTAAGGGCCAGGATGATCCTCCATCCATAAAACAGGGTGGACAGAGTGAGCAGGGACGGAGAGCTGGGAGCTGGGGATGCGTGTGTGCAGAGGGAGCCGGGGATGCGCGTGTGCAGAGGGAGCCGGGGATGCGCGTGTGCAGAGGGAGCTGGGGATGCACGTGTGCAGAGGGAGTCGGGGATGCGTGTGTGCAGAGGGAGCTGGGGATGCACGTGTGCAGAGGGAGTCGGGGATGCGTGTGTGCAGAGGGAGCCGGGGATGCGAGCGTGCAGAGGGAGCCGGGGATGCGCGTGTGCAGAGGGAGCCGGGGATGCGCGTGTGCAGAGGGAGCCGGGGATGCGCGTGTGCAGAGGGAGCCGGGGATGCGTGTGTGCAGAGGGAGCTGGGGATGCGTGTGTGCAGAGGGAGTCGGGGATGCACGTGTGCAGAGAGAGCTGGGGATGCGTGTGTGCAGAGGGAGCCGGGGATGCGCGTGTGCAGAGGGAGTTGGGGATGCGTGTGTGCATGCGTGTGTGCAGAGGGAGTCGGGAATGCACGTGTGCAGAGGGAGTCGGGGATGCGCGTGTGCAGAGGGAGTCGGGGATACGCATGTGCAGAGGGAGTCGGGGATGCATGTGTGCAGAGGGAGTTGGGGATGCGTGTGTGCAGAGGGAGCTGGGGATGCGCGTGTGTACAGAGGGAGTCGGGGATGCGTGTGTGCAGAGGGAGTCGGGGATACGCGTGTGCAGAGGGAGTCGGAGATGCGGGCGTGCAGAGGGAGTCGGGGATGTGCGCGTGCAGAGGGAGTCGGGGAGCGCGCGTGCAGAGGGAGTCGGGGATGCGCACGTGCAGAGGGAGTTGGGGATACATATGTGCAGAGGCCCTGCCCAGGATCCTTGGCCAGAAGGAGAGGTGGAGTGTGGCCCCGGTAGGGTCCTGGTGGCAGCTACCTACCTCCTTGTATCTCTCCAGCTCCTGGAGGAAGGTGCGCTCGTGGAACAACCTCTGCAGCCTGTCCTGGGCATAGTTGTGGCACAGCTCCTCGAAGGAGGCTCCCCGGGCCGAGCCGCCCCACTCAGGGTTCTGGAAGCCTGGCGTATCCACGATCATCATGGAACAGAGTGAGTGCTGGCTGGACTTGAGAGCCCTTAGTGGGAAGAGCCTGGGTCAGAGCTGGATGGGGCACTACCTCACAGAGAGCCCCACTTCTCTGCCCTGGCATGT
The DNA here is from genome assembly GCF_947179515.1 of Apodemus sylvaticus. Lineage (NCBI taxonomy): Eukaryota > Metazoa > Chordata > Mammalia > Rodentia > Muridae > Apodemus > Apodemus sylvaticus. The sequence continues at coordinate 45,913,516 of NC_067481.1, forward strand.
GGCCTGCCAGCCCCTTTCCCCTGCCCAGGTACCCAGGGCCCCTGGCTTAGAGAGATTGCCAGTCCTCTGCTGGTGGAGGACAGCCTTGCCCAAGCCACCACATAAACACCAAACCCGCTTTTACTAAAGCGGAAAGTGGAAGGAAGGCCTCTGGGTTCCACTTGGCACTTACCTGTTTACCAGGGAGATGAGGAGAGTGAAGAGCTCGCTGTAGAGGCCAGCCGCCATACCCTCTAAGCACTCCAGAGCACTCAGTTTGGTGCCTAGGGGACCAGAGGTGCACATGTGGCTCCATTCCTTGGGGCCACCCGGCCTGCCCAGCAGTGCTCTCTGCCCACATAGCCAGCACAGAGTCCTGGGCCATCCCACTGCAAGCACGACTTGCTCTATTAGACCCGCCCAACCCCAGGATGGCCACAAGTCCCAGGCAAGACCTTCCAATCCCACCCCTCAGCCAAGGAGCCCCAGGCACCTGAACCCTCTCCCAGGCCACTCTCCTCAGGGCCCTGCCGGAAGGAGGTGGACCTCTGCAGGGTGCCGCCTTTTAGCTGGTGCTTGAAGATAGCAGAGGACAGCTCTTCCAGGCTGCAGCCCAGCAGATATGCGGCCTTCTGGGCCCATTCGTGGCGGGCGAACTGTTTTCGTCCAGCTGTTGGGTAAGAAAAAAGATCTAGTGCCTTCGATTCTCCTTAGGGCAAACGAAGACCGCTGTGACTTTTTGCACCCTCACCCCATAGGATGGGGGAGCTGGCATCTTCCGGAGGCATAAGACAGCCTTGACATGAGCTTGACGAGACAACAGAACCACCAGCAACTGCCAGCTCTTCCAGGGTCCTTTAAGGGTGGAAAGAGCGGATCCTAAAAGAAGCGCTAAGTCCACAGTCTGCCACTAGAGGGCGCACAATCAGTTTCAAAATCCCTTTACTCCAGTTTGAGTTGGGTGAGGGGCGGGTCAGAGGATGAGGCCCACCCGGCGGGAGGACTGGAGCCATGCGTGCCAGTGGGGGTTTTAGCAAAAGAAAGCAGCTGCACCTGTCCTTTCCCCGGATCCTTCCCCACGCCCCTACCCTAAGGGAAACCATAGACACTTTAATGGCTCAACAGTGGTCACAGAGCTACAGGGGCCACAGAACTGCAGGGGAAAGGGAACGGCTCACACAGAGCCTGAGCCAACACGTGTCTAATCACAGCAATTAGGGAAAGCCAACAAGAAACGAGGTTTTTACCTTCAGCAGCTTCTGTAAGGCAAAGGACCAGCATGCAGCATGCAAAGAAGAACAGTGTGTTAGCAAACAGTCATCAGCCGAGCCCGCTAGGCCCTCGGCGAGGGACTGCGGGAGGCAGGGGTTTGTGAAGATGAGCAGGCAAGAAAACACATTTGGCTCTGAGATACAAAAGTACACAGTCTCAAAGGAATGTTTGTGGATGCTGTCACACTGACAGAGACCCACAGATGTCCCACTGTGCACACGGGCACACACACACACACACACACACACGCACACACACATCTGGGAAATACTAGAAACTCTGAGGATGATGCTAATCAACACTCAGAGAGCCTTCCACCTGCAGTCACACTGAGAAGGGTCAGAGGAAACCTGGGCCCAATTCCTCAGAGAACAAGCACTTGTCTCAAGACATAACTGCACACCCTCACACCCTCTGCCCAACAGTCTGAAGGTCACCTCTCTAACCCAAAGCTGATCTCATGAAGACCGGACACCCGGACACCTGTCCCTGCATGCACCCACCCACAGCCACCAGTGCTTTCCAACTCCTGCTAAGCAGCCTTTTCTTGTCTCCAAGAAGACAGAGAGAGCAAAAGCCACAAATGTTGTCCAGAGCCAGCGTCCCCTTTTGCAAGGCAGGAGGGAAAGGGGGTGAGGAGCTGCTACAATCCTGGCCCTTCAGTCTTCCATTCAGATTGCACCCCAGCCATCCACAAGCGTGGCTCCATCCGTCACCAGGTGCCTGCTGCCCCCTAGTGACCACCACCCTGACATGCAGGAGAAAGAGCAGCAACTACCAAGTCGGCGGATTGAAAGATGGGGAAACTGGCCTCAGGAAGCCCCAGGTTCTGGATGCGAATGAGGAGGGGGTGAGCCTCTAAGAAGCCCCACAGCTCTCGGGCTCTTCTTCTGTCCCTAAGTGGGGCTTCTCCTGAGACCAGTTCTCCACGCCATGAGAATGAGCCCAGTGCCCGGAAGCCCAGGGAAGCCCAGAGACAGCCAAGCAGGTCCCTACATCCCAAGGTATGTCAAGGTTAGTTACCGGCTTGCTCCTCAAGGGGCTCTATCAGGAAGGGAACAGGAAGGAGAGTCACTCGCCACTCTGAGGGAGTACCTTCCATCCCTAAGCCCCACATCCAAGCCACCCACCCGCTCGCCCCTCACTCTGTCTTGAAAGGCCAAGCCTCAGGCAATCATGGGCAGAGATGTTCTGCTGTGGTGTGCCTGCTCTGAAGTGGAGCACTGAGACAGAATACAGTACAGTTCAGACGATGTGAGGGCGGGGGCGGGGGAAGGTCGTCTGGTGACAGCTAAATGTTAAGACTTAACATTCGGGACAAGAACGAACAACACAAATGGGTAGGGGCCTCCAAGGCATTCTGGGTAACAGGACTGGCTGCCCCATTACCTTTGGTAGCTCCGGCAGCCCCCAGGTGGTAGATGGAAGCCAGGATGAGCCAGCAGGCCTTCTGTTCCTCAGGGGAGATGGCCAGCACCTTCATGGCTGTCTGTAGCTTACTGAACTGCTGAGCAGCCTTCTGCTTTTCCTCGGGCTAGAGGGTAGAGGGCGGTGGCGGCTCTGAACCTCAGAGGGCCTCCCTCCCAGCGTTCCCCACACCACTGCACCCTCTGGGGATGCAGCGCCAGGCTAGAACCACCCATGAGGAACCGCCCGCCAATGGAGGCTTCTAGCCCCAAAGCCATCAACTCAGTCCCCAGAGGTGGGCTCTCACCTTGGACAACGGCACAATTCCAAACACATTGTTCTCTGCCAAGTGGTTCAGGTGGAGCTCTGTCCTGGGGGACAAATGAGGCATCAGCATGAGGCTTGGTCCCCAGGCTGAGGCCACATCCCCCTTAGGGAGGACAACTCTTTATAACTTTCAGACTGTGTTCCGTCTGCCCATCACCCAATCATCCAGCCAGATCTGCCTCAATCCCTAACTGGACTGGATGCCTCAGCAGGCATCAGGGGCGTATGGTCAGAAGCCTGGAGAGGAGCAGGGCACCTGCACGAAGGACACATGCATGCCTCTGCTGTAAAGGGGGCTGAAGAGGGCGCCTGCAGCCACCTGCTTGGCCTCCAGCAGGGAGGAGCAGTCTGAAGGCATAAATGGAAGGACATGGTAGAGGTGTCCAGCGAATGGCTGGGGGCCACTGGAGGGTACAGGAAGGCTTGGCTTCCAGACCAGCTCAGCGTATAGCAACTGCACACCTGCAGGCGAGCTCTCCCACCTGCATCCGCGTGAGCGTCTTCCCCAGACCTGGAGACGACTGAACACTGAGGGGCCAGCTGTGTCCCCTTCATACGGCATGACCCCAAGATTTAAGACCAAGTAATTCCTAAATGACAAGCCCTGCGTCTCTATAATCTCACCACCCCTAGGGCCCAGCTTGGAGCCAGCACACAGTAGGTAATGGACACAGGCACTGTGGGCCAGAACCTGGCAAGGCCCACGATCCTAGTCCGTGGGCTGGAGTCCATGGCCCTGTCAGAGCCCCCATCCCATCTCACCTGAGGGCAGCATCCCCACAGGCCAGCAAGTAGTAGAAGACATTGAAAGTAGCCTCGTTGGCTGGGCGCCGGGCCACACGCAGTTTCTCCAGGAGCATTGTCTGTGGCACAGCAGAGGTGAGGAAGAAGGGTCACATTCCTCCTACCCATGATCCTCCAAGCCCAGAGAACCAGCGGGCACCCTATTCCCAGGGGCCCAACCACCTACCACTTCACTTCAAGATCAGCAAAGGTAGAAACCAGAACCAGGCAAAAGAAGAAAGACCCCCAACTCCTGGAATGGGGGTGGAGTGGGCACTACCATGCCCAGTACCCAGATGGACACTTATGGCAGAAAACTTCATTTAGCAGGTGGCAAGACGGCTTAGCAGACAGAAATGCTTGCAACCAAGCCTAACGACCTGGGTTTAATCTAGGATGGAAGGAAATAACCAACTCCAGCAAGTTGCCCTCTGACCTCCATGCTGTGGGATGACGGTGTGTGTGTTCATACATACATACATACATACATACATTCAAACAAACAAACAAACAAATAAGTGAACAAAGGTAATTTTATTATTATTACTATTTTTGTTTTGTTTTGTTTTGTTTTTCAAGACAGGGTTTCTCTGTATAGCCCTGGCTGTCCTGGAACTCACTCTGTGGACCAGGCTGGCCTTGAACTCAGAAATCCACCTGCCTCTGCCTCCCAAGTTCTGGGATTAAAGGTGTGCGCCACCACTGCCTGGCAAGGTCATTTTTAGAAAAGAAATTTCATTCAGTGTGAAGAGAAGCTCGGTGTGCCTGGGCCTTACTTAAATTATCAAGTGTATAGCACTAGCCTAAGTCCCTGGGTCTCAGAAAGTGGGCGGAGGGAGGTGGGGTTCCCAGCAGTACAGTAGAGAGGGGAAAAGGAGATGGGCAGGGGACCTGGAGGGCAGAATGGGCCCAGCCCAGGCCAACCCTGCCTGTGCCGTCATGGGATCCATCTTTGCTCTCCAGGCCTGGGCCATGCCCCTTACCTGGATGGAGGCCGAAGCCACCTGGCCAGCCTGGTCAAAGTCCAGGGAGAGGATCTGGGAGAAGCGGGTGGCACTGCCGTTCATGATGGTGGGGCTGCTCCCAAAGGCTTCCAGGAGGGTGGACAGAGCCTGCCACTTCTCCACTGCAGAGCACAGAGCCAGGGGACATCAGGAAACCCAGGGACAGCTTTCCCCCAAGGCATGGGCTCCAGGATGTCCCAGATAACAACTGCCCAGGGCTTGGGCTTGGGGAGTTATTCAGGGGGATAAGGAACCCAGGGGAACGAGGCGGCACCTCCCTCGGCAGATCGTTCTGTCCCCACACCCCCGCCCCATCTGCTTTCCCTGCTGCCTGCCTCACCTGAGAACACCTTGGTCCCGCTGGTGCCCGCGATGGTAGCCAGATACTGCACCAGATGCTGAAAGCTGGTAGTCTTGCCACTGCCACTGCTACCCAGGAGGACAATGGACTGGTCCTGACGACTCATCAACATCGCCCTGTACGCAGTCTGGGCTACGGCGTAGATGTGGGGTGCCATGTCCTCCCGCCGACACCCCTTGAACATGTGCATCACCTAGAACAGGAGAGGAGTAGAGGGACGGGAGAGGCCCTTAGAGCTGGGCCCACCTGCTCTCACCTCTAGGGCTTGCATGTTTCTGTAGTGTCACTCTAGAGATGCCCAGGTATTTGGAGGGCCAGGTCATGCATGGAAACGCAGATGTTTGTCATCTCTATTAACGACTGCAGGATATCCCTCTGGCCCCACTCTTTGACTCCTCTGCCAAGGTCAACTATGAACTCAGTGGATACCCAAGAGGAAGAGTAGAGAACCGGAAAGGTAGGATGAGGCAGCGGGTGGGTCCACAGGAAGACACACCTTCTCTGAATACACAGCAGGAGCCCCTCGGGGGCTAAGGACGAGCAGGCTAGGGCCAGCATAGGTGTGCAGCAGGCTAGCCCCGTAGCGCTGGCGCAGTGTGTGCAGGACGCTAGACTCGTTGAGGTACACCAGTGAGGCCAGGTCTTCTAGCCGGTCACATGAGGGAGCATTGGCCTGGGAGGACAGACAGTGAAGACACAGATCCCATCTCCAGCACGGGATGGGCCTGCCCGGCCTGAGTCCTCCCTCGCCAGAAGCTCCTTCCAACCTTCTCTATGTCATCTTCATCCACGTCCAGGATGGCTCCATCGTGGTCTAGCTTCACACGCGCCTTCCCCTCAGGTAGGCTGAGCTCCTCCGACTTGAGCTGGCTGGCTGCAGGGCAGGGTTAGTCGGACCTGGGCCTGGGAAGTTCTACTACTCTCCTCAGGCCTTCTCTCCTGCTGTCTTGCCCACTGGCTCACCTGCCTCTCCTTACCAGAAGCAGAGGCATTCCCTCAGGCCAGTTCTGACTCAAGTCTCGCCATCTATAAGCAATGCTCAAGGACTCACCCAAGGAGACTCCATCCCTGTGGACCAGCCACACCTTCTCCGTCTCGTACCAGGCCTCTTCGGCGGCAATCTGCTCTTCCGTCTTGGCCTATCAGAGGGAAGGGGGAACAAACAGACATTGCTTTAGGAGGTCAGAGACAAGGACAGCAAGAATGAGGAGGAGACAAGGGAGGAAAGGGCTTCAAGTTGAGCCACTGGGCAAGTGGAAGAGTCAGGTAGGAGACACGGGGCACGGGCATGTTAGGAAGGGAGGCGAGGAAGCCACTGAGGACAAAGACAGTGAGATTAGGGATTGCAGTGTTGAGGGTTCAGGCACACAGGAAGCACTGTGGCCAGGAGAGAACAGGCCCTGGGAGAGCGAGTCACCAGGCTCCACCACCATCTGCCTCTTTCCTTCCTTCCTGGGAGCCTGTGAGACCTGCATCCTGACTCAAGGCCTGAACTCTGGGTCATAGTCACGGGTTCTTTCATGCTAAAAGAAAGGGCTCTTCCCCTAAGATGGGAGGAACCATTTCCTGCATCTTAGGACTCTGTGTTATGGAATGATAAGAGGCCCTGGGCTCTCGCCTGAAGATGCTCTATGTGGGCAAGGGCATAGTGCCCTTCTCCTCCAAGTCAGTCTACAAAGGCCCCTTTGTAGACTTGGAAGATTGTACCTACACAAGCCTAGTGGGCATATTAGTGTCACATAAGGGCACAGGGCAGCAAGCTGATTGGTCGAAGACAGGGAGCACAGAAGTGGTCGTGAAAGGGCTGGGAAGCACCAGAGGTCAGAGGTCAAAGGTCACCAATCAAACTAGGCATTCATAAGCACTGTCAGAGTGTGGGACTCTCAGATCTGACACCCTCTAATAAGAGCGCTTGGATTAGGAAACAGTAGCACCAGAGGAACTGGGGCCAGAAAAGGACTTAGACATTATGGTCATCGGGCTCCTTGGCTGTAACGTGTCAGCAATGTCATGGCACCATGAGGGAGGCTGGCCACCTAGAAGCAGACCGGCCCTCAGGCTTGTTCCAACTCTTTCCCCAGATGGCAACCCCCAGATTTTCACCCCAGATGTGTCCCTTTCTCATGAGACCCCGAACTGAGGCAGAGACACCATCCTATGGTACTGAACCCTGAGTGAGGGATCAGAAAATGGCAAGAATATGAAATATTGTGTAATCTTCATCACATTTCTTAGATTTGAAAGGGAGGGAGATCAGTAGGATCAATAGGTTGATCATAGCAAAGCTGTCAATGTTTGACTTGTCTAAGTGAGAAAAATTAGAAAATGCTGGGTTTCTAATCTTTTAATCTTCGAAGGATTGAGCAAGGAGTGCTGGTGCCTTTGACCCCGGCACTCAGGAGGCAGATGCAGGCTCTGAGTTCAAGGCCAGCCTGGTCTATAGAGAGTTCTAGAAGAGCCAGGGCTATATAGAGAGACTCTGTCTCAAAAAATAAATCACCAGTGTTTTGTCTTTTCCAAATCACATGAACGGAGTAAAGCTTTTGTCCTGAGTGAGCCATTTGTTCTAACACATGTTCTATGGCATGTGTTAGAGAGAACAAGTTCCTCACACCGACCAGAAGGTGGAGACAGAGACCATTCCATCTTCGGTCTTTTGGCGCTTTCCTACCCAGAGTGATCACGGCAGCAACACCTGGGCTCCGGTGGCTGAGAGGAAAAGCTGGGGTCTGAAGCTCCCAAGCTGCACCATCTCAGATCCCCTGGGTACCCCAATACAAAGCGGGAGCCTAGAGGGAAAGAGGCCTTACACTCCAGCAGGAGGCCCGAGCACAGACGGCGGCCCAGGTGCAGGGTGGGGGTGGCGGGTTGCCACTGGAGAAAGCAGAGGGCTCCTGGGTGGGGCAGGAGCACCCTACCTGGGTGTGGGCAGGAGAGGCGGCCTCGGGGTCCAGCTACCAGGAGCAAGCAAAGAGAGAAAGAGAAAAAGGTGAAGACAGGTAGAGACCACTGCAGGTCCCCTCCAGAAGACATCCCTAGACCCAGAGAGCCAGCACTCTGTGCCTTATACAGAGTGGGAGTCGAGAGCACTTGCCCAGGATTGGGCTGCTGGCTAGGCAAGAGAGGCCAGAGGGCGACAGGAGAGGTTCTTGTTATCATCAGACCCTGTAGAAGGAAGGCTCTGTGGGTCATTCCTTGAGGCACACAGGCACCTGACACTCTTTCTCTATCCGGTCTGTCCTGGATTAGTCTTGCTCTCCCCCTGACCCCCACCGTAGGCCAGGCCACCTCTTAACACCCAAGGCCTGCGCCCCCATCCTCCTGCCTCCTCCCGCTCCCAGGGTGCCAGCTTCCCTATGGCTACCAGACACCAGGAGAATGCTGCCTGTCTTCTCTAAACACAAGCCCAGAGGAACCCCTCCCCGAGCCAAGGACTACATTTCAGAGCTACACAAGAGAACGGACAGCCTAAATCTAAGACACATTCTTTGAGCCCCCATCGCACCGTGTTCCACTCCTGGGCAGGCACAGTGGCCACACTGCAAGCAGAGGCCTCACTCCATCCAGCGCCAGCCCTAGCTACCTGTCAAGTGCCCAAACTTGGAGGCAGACGACCTTTACACCACATTCTGGTTACTTAAAGCCCCCCAAAGCCTTTCTGGCAGAAATGGGAGCCAGGCAAGCCTTCGACATTGCTTGTTAGAAATGAGAAGGGTTAACATTCACATGGGTCTAGACACAGGGCATCAAAATGTGAAACATTGACTCCTGCCTTGTTGTACACCAGACCCTCACACCAATGAGCGTCCTCAAAGCAGGAGAGCAGGGTTAGAGAAGGAGACTGGATCCCCCGCTAGGAAGGATCTGTGTGGTCACAGGGGCCTGGCTGTCTGGACTATCAATATACCATAGAGTTCAGATTTCCTGTCTTCAACCAAATAGCCACTGTGAGAGTTCACAGATAACCCTGGAATCCCCCCCACCCCCTGTCCATCCACCAGCTTTGGGAAGAACAGGGACAGGGATTGGGAACCCTATACACAGGGAGGTGGCATTACAGAAGCTGTGAAGATCCTCTCAAGTCGCTGGTGTGCCTCCTCTGCAGGACTCAGCCGGACCTCAGGGTCAGCTCCTGTCTAAAGGTTAAACCACTATTAGTTCTGGCCCAGCGCACAGTGGGGGCACCACATGCCAAGCTACTAGCCCAGGAAGCCACGGGGAGCCAGTGCAGAAGTGGAGCAGGGGCGGGGAGACAAGCTGAGCACCAGTTTGAGTTTTGAAACTATGATATGAAAAAGGAAGAGATAGGTACCTGTGAGGCCTGGGGTTACCTTTGTGAGCTCAGGAAAAAAAAAAAAAAAAACCCTGGTATCCACTTACCACCCCATTCATTCCTGTCCTATGATGAACAAGAAATGAACTCCAGGTCAAGACATGTCTTAGCCCCCAACTCTACCCTAGTGCAAGAAGAAGATGCAGAGAACTGGAAGGAGGCTACAACCCAAGGCAGGCACAGCCCAGGGCAGGCACAGCCCAGGGCAGGCACATGACACTCCCTGGCTACTCAGAGGTTCCCCAAGGAACTGAAGTTCAGTTGCTACCCTGGTCATCCGTGCCAGAAAGCCCCTGCCAACTCTTCCCTGTGCGACAGGAACACTCTGCCCTGGCAGGCAGGCCAGGAGGGTGGGGAAGAGTGGCAGCTGGCTTTCCTCTCCAGACTGCAATACCTAGGAAGAATGGGGTCAAGGCAGCTTACAAGGAAAGATGGCTACCAAGAGGAAACACCCAGTAAGTGCCCAAGGTCCCTCAGGCTGTGCCCTGGCACCCACCTCTCCCCTCTCCTTCTAGCTACGAGAAATCTGAGAAAGCTCAGGAAAGCGGAGTCAAAGTTAACGTCGCTCCCAGCATACACCCTACGAGACCTCAGCAGGACGCACAAGGTGGAGGAGCTTGAAAAGAACGGACTCCAACTCAAGACCAGCAAGGAGACAACACCTGTGAAGATGGGGTAGTGCAGCTACAAAGGGACTCACTGTGCCTACCTGGTACCCAGGCACAGGCTTCCCAAGAGCCCTGTGGCGGGTGGATGCTCAAGCAGGGATGGCATTAGTGACTGTCACCAGCACCACTGCCGGCCCTATCATCGTGGGTACCTGGTGCCAGGGAAGGCTTGGCATATGAATATGACCCGCATCCTATCTAATCAGCACAGCCACCATGTGACGCAGGAATCACCCCTTGTTTGTAACTCAAAACTCCAGAGTCCCCCAAACAAAAGATTTTTCTTAATTATTCTGATGGCAGAACCACGTTGATCTTTTATCATCCTAAAGTGAGACTATTCGTGGCAGTCACACAAGGTGGTTGCAGGTGGCTACTTGTATGTATACCATAAAACATTCCAAGATATGAAAATGACTAATTCCTAGTGCTTAAGGCTTCACAGAAGGGACTAAGGACCTACATCATAACTCCCCACTTGAAAGACAGGCCCTTGGTGATGGGCCTTGCTGGAGTCTCCCAGGGGTGAGGCTGAGGATGTGAGCCTGGATCACCTGACTTAGGAAACCTGCCTCTACCCTGCGCTCCTCTGCCAAGACTCAGGTTGTGACTGTCACGGAAAGGCCTACAGCATGCTGGCGAGCAGTTCCCATCTCAGCGGCCAGGCCAGAGTCCAGGCCATCGCCCATTCTGGCAAAAGGGTTAATGAAAGTCATGCAGCCCCTGCCGTGGGTGGGCATATAACCCTGGGCCAGCTTTGGTCATGCAAGCTTTGGTCAGGCTTGAGGAAGCCAGCTTGGGGGTGCTAAGCCCTACGAGAAGAGGAGTGAGGGGCACAGGAAGTTAGTGGCACACTCTGGTACCTCCTGCTGCACATCCGAGGCTGGTGACTTGGCCTGTGGCTCTCCAGAGGGGTTCAACTTCAGGGCAGCCAAGTTTGGGTCAGCCAGCTCTTGTGCTGGGGCTGGGGAGCACTGCTTGTTCAGGGTTTCAGGCTTGGCTGGGGATCCTGCTTTCTTTGGGGAGTCCACCATGTCTGGAGAGCCTGATTTTCCAGAGGAGGCTGGCTCCTGGCTGGGGCCCTTCTCCCCTTTTCCAGGAGGCTGCTTGCTGCGGGACTTGTGGTCCTTGCCTCGGCCCCTAGACATCAGACTGCGTAGGCCCACAGAGAGCTCATCCTTGGCTGCCTCCTTCTTTGCTTCAGGCTTTGGTGGAGCGGGAGGAGGTGGCGGCGGCGGAGGTGGGGGAGGCTTGGGACTAGAGGCTGCCTTTTCTCCCTTCTTGCCTCGAGCCGGGTGCTCAGGGGACTTGACTCCTCGGCCGGGAGGCTCCTTGGCACTTCCAGGCTCCTCACCAGGCAGTACCTTACTAACCACCTTCCTCACTGCGTTCGCCACCCGCTTCCGGGACAGACCTTGGGACTCTTCATTTGGGCCCTCGGCCGAGGCAGCCCCTAGGCCATTCATGGTGAGCGTGGGTTCGGGGCTCTTGGCCGTCTCTGAGGGTACAGGGCTGGCGGCGGGCTGAGGACTCCTAGGTGGAGCACTGCTGTCCTTAGAGCTGGTCTCTAGCTATAGTCACATAAATACGTAAAGACATGAGTAGCAAGCCCACAGCCACACGCATGTCATGCACACAGGATGAAAGGGGGTGTGGCCTCAGGCCCTAGACAGAACTTCCATCCGCCCACCTAAGAACACGCAGATCCAATGCTCCCTTCTTCCCCAGTGCTCCTCTCTCTACCTTCCAGAGTCTAGACATTTAGACAGAACAACTGCACCGAAAACCTTGGCTCCTCTTTCTCACCGATCACCCTGCTGCCACCCCCGAAGGGTGTGAGGGTCACTGAAAACACTAACACAAGGGACCCCAACGTCCATGAGCACCTTAGAATTACTGTCTTTATGTCAGAGTAGCAACCAAGGCCCAACCCATCCGTACCCCATTCCCTCATAGCAAGCAGAGCTGGAAGGTAAGGAGGTCCCTGGGCTGTCTTCTCGGGGCTCCCTGCCTTCGCCATCCCTTCTTCATCACTCAGTTCTCTAGGTGGTCAGACGCACGGCCTGACCATCCTGAAGGGAGAAATTGACAAGGTACTCCTCCTTAGTCAAACTTCTCCCCCAGCCCAGCCCCTCTGGTCTGTAGCCACTGTCTCCCCATCACCTATACTCTTACGAGCTGCAGATGCCCAGTGCTGACTCTGTTTCCTTCCGGCAAACTTCTCATGGGTTAGAGACTCCTACCTCCCAGAGGGCATGTGTGGAATGATGGGAGGAAGGCAACTGGGGCCAGCAAGGGTTAAGCATCCAGTAGTCCCAGCTGTGCTCCCTGGGGAGCAGGGTCCTGGCTCAACTGGGTGGCTACCAGCCTCTGGGCATCCAGGAGTTGCCTGGTGTATATTGGCACTCTCTTTCTAAGGTACCCATGCCCTCCCTGACACTCTGTCAGAAACTGCCTGGGGTGGCAAGAAACAGCTACTAGGAGGGCCACGCTGGCTAATGACGGGGTGGTTTCCTGCAAAGCTAACCACACTGCCTGTGGTTGGAGGCAAGGTCGATTCAGGAGCTGAGCAGAGGCAGTGGCTTGCTACTCCCTGAGCTGTATAACTCAGTCCTTGGTCCCCTGAGCAACCGTGATTCCTGATCACTCCACTGTGAAGTCCGACTGCCGTGCCTGTTTACAAACTCACAGATGACAGACCTGCCACGTGCAGGGGACGCCTCATCTTCTGAGCACAGCTGAGTCTAGGGCCTTAGTCCAGGCCTCTGCTCTAGGGAAGCTCTACTGAGGGGAGGACTGGACGCTGGCTCTTCTTCAGCATCTTAGGCCAAGAGTGTTGGGTGGCGCGACAGGGAACTGTGGGATTGGCCATAGCCCCAACTGCCAGGTCCTCCTCCTTTCCCATTCCTGACTTCCTTCCCATCCCCCACGAGCAGAGAGGAGGACACAATAGTAATTGCTAGCACATACATTGTATTTTGCCTGCTAGATGCTCTCCTGAGCACTTTACATGTTAGAAAGAAAGATAGAAAGAAAGATAATATCTCACTCACATCCCTTTGACATCACAGGTTAGCCTTGACCTTCTGGGATTGTTTATAGTTCCAAAGGAAGCCACGAGCCTGGCTAATCAGTCATCTTAGGAAGTAGGGACAACCAGGACAGTTTGCACATCCTGAAAATGTCAGCATCCTCTCTTGGACACAGTGCTCAGAAGAGATCTTCCCTCTCACCCTGTACGAGTTCAGCTTTACTCAGGGTCTCTGTCCCAAGGTGGTAGAGTATGGGGGCACTGGGCGTCTGTGGGCACAGAGGTTGTGCACAGAGCAGCTGAGGGGTGGGGTGGACGTGCCCGCAGCAGCTGCCTTGAATCCCTCTGTGTCTTGGGCCACCCAGTGCAGGCTGAGGAATCCCAGCAGCTGAACTTTTATTTGGTCCATGCTCCCTGACCCGAGAGTTCACCCACACGGCCTGCCCCCAAAGGCTAGAAACCAAGCCTGAAAGTACTCAACTAAAGGGGCTTGGGGTGGGTGACGGAGGCCCCGCCGCACCTTAGCTTCCCTCCTTCCTTTTTGTACCCACAGTGGTGCTACACACACTGTACCTTCCACCCTACTGCTGACTCTCTCTCTAACTACACCAGCAACACTGGAAGGTGCGCGCGCGCACACACACACACGCACACACATACACGCACACGCACACATCTCAGGGAAGCACTTACAGTCCCTTCCTCTTTGCCTGGAGGGCCGGGTTTTGGCACACCTTTGTCCTCCTCTTTAACCTGAGGGAGCAGACAGAGAAGTCACTGGCAGGTCAAAGCTGGGAGAAAAGATCTAGGGACCTTCTCTCCCTCAGAAGCAGAGCAGAAGTGGGGCTGAGACTAGGGATCTGAGCAAGACAACTCTTTTCCTGAGATTGAAACTGCCCAGAGACAGTGCTATAAGAACTAAGAGTCCAAGGATGCTGTGGGCTAGGTAGCTGGCCCACTGGGGCTGTCAGAGGTCCACCACATCATTATCTCAGGGTCACAGAGCTGCCATCCATGCAGATGGGGCAAGGAACCCCAAGGTAAGGTGAGGCATGCAGGAGAGAGAGAGATCCCTGACTGGGGTGGGGGTTCGTGCTCCAGCCGAAGCCAGCAGCCTGAGTCAGACAGAAGGTGCAGAGTCAGGGCAAACAGCAGACGCCGCCACTGTCTGGGAAAGGACTGGTGATGTGGATGCTCAGAAGGCTCTTCCAGTGCAGAGTCAAGCTGGGAATGGACTCCAAGGGTCTGCGACCCAGTGTCAGAAGAGCCCGCTCTTCTAGCCTCTGCCTCCTAAACCCAGGCAGCCCCAGGAAACTTAATGTTCCTTCCTTCCCCAGGCAACTAGCTCTGATCCTAACCCCACAAGTCCTCAGCGTGCCTTTCTTTCCCAAATAGTAGGAAGACAGGAGCCCAGGAAGAAGCCTTGATGTCTAATGGAAGATATTCTTAGCAACATTTAGAATCAATTATCTAATAGAGAAGTGGGACTGTTCACTTTCAACCAAGGTCCATGGTCAGTGCCTGGACACTGTCCAGCATGATGGCCACTGCAGGACTGAAGCCACGTCCTGTCTACGAAGCACAGTCAATGGGTCTAGGGTTCAGTCAGTTCTCACTGGCATGGACAAGGCAAAGACTCGCAGAGGAAACCTTCCTACTTCAGAAGCTGGGGTCTCTGCAGAGAAGGGGAAGCGGAGGGCCCTTTACGATATATGATATATGCAAGGTGGCTAGGTCTGTACCTGCCGTCCTCCTCAGCAAGGGCAGCCATCCCTCCCCACGGGGATCACACCATGCAGTAGCCCCTAGGCACACAGGTTAGAGGATATTAAGTATTCCCAAAGCACAAACACTCTCATTAATGCACACAGTGCTGTTAGCTTGGCTTCACATATGGCCCAGATTCTAAGTTCACTCTGAGTCTCTCACCAGCTCCAAATCTGTCCTTTCTCCAGTAGCCTGTGTCTGGGGTCCCAATTGGCTGTCCAAGGTGAGGCATTGGAAATACTGGTTGCCCCCCAAAGTGTCTGGGACACTGGAGCACAGGCATGAGCTCAGCTCTGGATTTAGCCTCGGGCTGACTCACGCCCTCCCCCCTCCCTAAAGCTTCTGGCTGTGTAGGTCATTGTCCGGCCAGAGACTGGGCATATGTACAAAGACATGCCCAAGTCTGCCACAGCCTGGATTACTCTCCGGAGCTAGCTGCCAACTGGCCGAACATCCCTGCTAGCAGCTCCTTTCTTCTACCCATCTCATTCCCTAGACTCCGGGCTCCACAGGCATCAGGGCTGAGTCTGAGCTACAGGCTGTGGAGGGGTGTGGAGGGATTAATTTGGAGGGGCACCAGCCACACAAAAGGCAGCTCAGCTTACCAGAGGTGGAGCTCGGGGAAGCGAGTGACTCAGCACAGAAGCCATTAAGACAGAAAAGGACTCCCCAGCCACTGGTCATTCTCCCTGCACCCCCAAATGCACACACAAGCCCCTCTGTAGCTTCACCATGCCGAGCACACAAGAGAACCAAGGTTTTGAAATCCAACTTCCCTTTTGCTCCCAGAAGGCAAATCTCGAGGAAAAGGCCATGGTGCTGGAGGCAGCCTGTACCCCGAGTCACAGAGGAAATAGGGGTGGGGCCTCTCAGGGGCTCAGAGTCTTCCTAAAGGCCAGGACCCGCAGGGATGAATGCTGTGGGTGACAAGAGCAAAGAAGGCTAGAAGGCCGGGTCCCCAAACCAAAGGTGATGGAAGGACTGGGAAATAAACTGTGGGAAGAAAACAGAGGCAAGGTGGGTGTCAGATGAAGAACGTCTGAACTGGGAAGCTGTGTGTCCTCAAATAAGCTACTTTACCCCTCTGGGGCCCAGCCCCTGGGAGAATCAGGGACTAGACTGGACTAGATAATGAATAAAGTCACCTCCAGACCCAGAACTGTAGGAGTCAGGGAGGGGGATGGAGAGCCTCTCGTGCCCTTGATTCTCCAGGAGAGAGACTAAGCGAGCTGCCCCAGGACCCCAGCACCTCCGCCTTCCACCTGCAACCCTCTGCCTGTCTGGAAAGAGAGGTCTGTGGAATGACAAAGCTTTCCTAACCACAGGTGCTCAGCACCGGAATCCACCCCTGCCCAGGAGAGGCTTCACCAAAGAATTAGTTCGATTCTACAGAACGAATTAGTTTGCTCCTATTGTGATAAATAAGCAGTTAGAAATAAGCTCTGTTTTGAAATGCTGGGGATGGAACTCAGAGCCTCACACATATGAGGCAAGGGCTCCACCTATGAGCTATACCCTGGCCCTATATTTTTTTTTTTTTTTTTTTTTTTTTTTTTGGATTTGGTTTTTTCGAGACAGGGTTTCTCTGTATAGCCCTGGCTGTCCTGGAACTCACTCTGTAGACCAGGCTGTACCCTGGCCCTATTTTTAATCAGCTCTGTTGACTTCCGTCTTTCTATCCAGTTAATATGCGACAGGCTTTAAACTGAATTGACTCACTTGGTCCTGGAAGTCCAGTCTATGTTTCCCTGCTTGCCTAGGGAGGTCCTATATGACCCAGAAGGACACTGCCACTAGACATCTGGTTCACCCCTCTGCACCAGCTACTCCAGGGAGTTTCACTGGGGGATCTCCCCAGAGGAAGCTGCCTCTGGGCCTTGGGAGAGAGCTGCCTGAATCTCTCCCCTCTTTCTTTCAGCTGTTAGGGACCAGGAGCAGGTCATCTTTATCCACTATGGGGCAGGAACTCCAGCCCCAGACCTGCTGGCTATGCCTCTGTAGCTGTGACTCCAAATGTTAAAACACGTTTCTCCCAGAGCTAGAGACCTGCTGTGGATCAAGGGCTCCCAGAGAGAAGGCTCTTGTCCCAGACTGGATATTTCTGCTCCCATAACTTCAGCCATTTGCAGCATCAACTACTGAATAAGGAAAATGCCTACATTGGAATGGACTCTGTACAAGGTATTTAACATACATCCCCTAATTATCTACTCATTCTTCCTCATCCATTCATCCATTCTTCCATTCACTTATTTGTGTGTGGGAGTGGGTGTATTCATTCAGGCAGGAAAGTGCAGAGGCCAGAGGTTAACATCAGGATGCCTTTCTCAATCACGTCTCCACCTTATTTCTTATTTTATTACATTTATTTATATGTGCGTGTATGAGTGTGCACATGCACATGTACCGTGGTGCATGTATAATCTCCAACCATGTGAGTCCTGTGGTGCTCCCTCAGGCTGTCAGGCTGGGGAGCACTGACTGAGCCACTGAGCCAACTCGCCAGCACTTCCATTTAAACATGTGTGAGGCAGAGTCTGTCAATGGACCCAGAGCTCACTTTTTTGACGAGCCTAGCTGGCTGACCACTCCCAGCCCCTCCCTCTGTCTCCTCTCTCCAGTGGTGGGTTACAGATACACATTGCCCACCACATCCCGGCTTGTTCATATGAGTGCTTGGAATCTAAACTCAGTTTCCATGCTTGTACAACATTTACCTAAGGAGTCATCTCCTCAGCCTAAATTATTGATAATTATTATTTACTTTTTCTTTTGAGACAGGGTCTTGCTATGTAGCCCAGACTGGCCTAGAATTCACTATACAGACCAGGTTTGCCTTGCTGTGATCACCTTGCCTTAGCCCTCCTGGGTGCTGAAATCACGCGAATGTACACCACACCCAGCTAGCCCAGATCTTCTTTTCTTTTCTTTCTTTTCTTTTCTTTTTTTGTTTGTTTGTTTGTTTGTTTGTTTCCGAGACAGGGTTTTTCTGTGTAGCCCTGCTGTCCTGGAACTCACTCTGTAGACCAGGCTGGCCTCGAACTTAGAAATCCACCTGTCTCTGCCTCCCAAGTGCTGGGATTAAAGGCATGCGCCACCATCACCTGACTACCCCAGATTTTCTAATGTAATCTTCTGACATGGAATCATTATTTTATTTCGCTGATGAGAAAAAATAATTCTAAAAGTTATTATGTCACAAACACGATATATGATGGGGCTTGGATTTTATTCTTTTGGGGGATTTTTGTTTTGTTTTGATTTATTTTGTTTTGAGACAGGATGTCACATTGCCTATACCCGCCTCAATTCTATGTGCAGCCAAAGATGACCGCGAACTTTGATCTTCCTGCCTCTGACTCCCCAGTGGAGCTTGGATTTAATCTAAAGTTGGTCCAACTCCAAAGTCTATACTGCCTCCTTCACCGGCTTCTCTTCCTCGGTGTTGAGCCCCAGGAGATCGGGCTTAAGCCAAGGCACAGGCTGGCAGTGCGGCTGCACATGTATCCAATCTTTCCAAGCTGAGTTTCTGAATTTACAAAAGGGAGACTCCAGGATGTCCCCAACACCTTCTGAGGCCCCGCCATCTCTCTCCCGTGTCACTTCTGACCACTTTCCTCCCTTGAAGAATGGAAAGGAAAGGCATGGCCCTGAGCACTCTCTCCCGAGTCCTTTCACCCTCGCCCTCCTCAGAGCACACTGCTTACAGAGGAGGACAAGAGGGAGAGCTGCTGGGCGCCTCGTCAGTGAAGCGGCAGAGCTGGCATTCGCAGTCAGGAGGGGTCTTGGTAACAATGTCATCCCCTGTCATCCCCTGACTGGGATTTCCTTCTAGCCAGGACTCTCTTACCCATTGGACCATTAGGCTTTGACAAGTTGTCAGTCATATGACAATGGAGGAAACAGGAGAGAAGGCAAGGTCCTTGGCCCAAAGCTCATTTCCATCTGGTCTCTCTGCCCCATACACACCACAGAGAAGAAGGCTTGTCCATCCTGATTCTCAGAGATGTGACACAAGCAAGAGAGGAGTAACTTCCAAACTCAGCAATGATAAATAGATAGCAAACCCGGTGCGGTGGGGCCAGGATGAGGAAGGCGAGGATCTGCATCCTCTCTGGCCTAGCCAGCCCATCTGCAGGGATATATGCCAATGATCTGACGTCGAGAAACAGAGGAAGAGGAAACCTGCAAGCTCCTGCAAGCACTTTTCCAGAGATGCACTCTACAGGACAGTCAAACTGCAAACAGCCCAAGGGGCTGGAATGAGAGCCGGTTAGGGAAGCAACGGTGTTAACCCAACACATGGGGATGCTGCCATTTACAAAGACAAAGATGTGGACAATGAAACCATATGGAGAATTCCACACAAAATGACATCAATCAAAAAGAACGACAACATAAATAGCACGCGAATGGTGATCATAATAATTTTGTAAATGTTGTAAATTAAACACAATAGACATACTTGCTATTTATTTTGCTGTGCAGTCGTTACTTACTGCTTGTTTTTATTATAAAGATGGCTAAATAGCCAATAAAAAAGGGAAAAGAGGAAAGAGATAATAATAGCTAGAAGCATTTGTTTTCAAAGAGGAGAAATCTGCTGAGGCACTGTCTACCCTCGGCCCCAAAGGCTCCTGTCACTCAGGGAGACAAGGCTGGGGTTTACCTTCCCCCTGTGTCAACACCCACAAGCCTCCCTTAGCTACCACAATGCACCGTGTCAAGGAAAGGGGAGATGAGGGCTGGAGAGATGGCTCAGTCCTTATGAACACCGGCTGCTCTCCAGAGGACCTAGTTTCAATTCTCAGTACCCACATAGTAGTTTACAACTGTCTGTAACTCCTGCTCCAGAGGATGTGGCAGTCTCATATAGATTTGCATATAGGCAAAATGCCAACACATACAAAAATAAATAAATCTCAAAAGAAAGGAAGGAAGGAAGGAAGGAGAAGGAGGAAGGAAGGAAGGAAGGAAGGAAGGAAGGAAGGAAGGAAGGAAGGAAGGAAGGAAGGAAGGAAGGAAGAGGGGGCTGGAGAGATGGCTCAGTGAGTAAGAGCACCAACTGCTCTTCCAAAGGTCCTGAGTTCAATTCCCAGCAACCACATGGTGGCTCACAACCATCTGTAATGGGATCTCATGCCCTCTTCTGGGATGTCTGAAGACAGCAACAGTGTAGTTACATATAATAAATGAGAGAGAGGGGGGAGAGAGAGAGAGAGAGAGAGAGAGAGAGAGAGAGAGAGAGAGAGAGAGAGAGAGAGAGAGAGAGACAGAGACAGAGAGAAGGAAAAGAAATAGGGGAGTTCAAAGACCCTGAGGATAATCGTGCCTGCTGGGCAGCCCCTCAGACCAGGAGCGCCCAGCCGGGACGGGTGCTGTTAAGTGTTACATGTCTAAGCCAGACATTCAAGTCCCAAGAGCAGCAAGTAAGTCCAAGACAGAGACTGTCTAGAGGGAACTGAAATGCCATCAGGGACCAAGGTAAGTGTCCAGCCTGTGGCCCTGTGCCAACAACATTGGCAATGCTCTTCTCTCTTCATCCCTATTCCAGGGCACAAAGGGAGCTCTCAGGAGAATCTCCCCTAGACGGCCTCACCCTAGCACCCACATCTCTGAGGAGCAGTAAAGGGAAGAAGGAACAGCGGCAGTGGCAGTAACGTCTTCTTCCGTGCCTTACCAAGCTAGACAAGCCTCCGCCTCTGAGTGGCGGACCCAGCCAACAGTGCACGCTTACTGAGCATCTTCCTGGTGCGGGCGAGGCACAGTGCTCAGTCCCTAACAAACAGCAGCGTCCCATTTGATGCACACAATATCCCTTTGAAGTAGACACCAGCATGAGTCTTGCTTTACAAATGAGTACAGGAAGACCCAGAAGATCACGTGACTTTGCTATGGCCTCATGACAGCAAGTGACAGATCTAAAATGCAAACTCAGATCTGTCCTTCACGGAGCCTTCAGGGCTTACTTGAAGGGGATGTGATCAGCTCTCCCCATACCTCTCCTCCCGTGGGCCTTTCCACAGCAGAGGCTGAAGCCACAGTTCGGGTAGAAAGCAGCGGTTTCCACGGCTCTCCACTCATGAGCACTCTACAAAGCTGCTTGGAGAGGGGAGTTCTGCAGGGAAGGGCCCTAAGGCCACACTGCCAGCCAAAGGAAGAGAGGAAGAAGAGGCGGCCCTCAGAGCCAGCCTCTAGCCAAGCCCCTCCCCCACAGCAGGGCGGAACAGAAAGCAGCAGAGAACCCTGGGCCACTGCCTACCCACCCGGAGGAAGCAGGTGCCATGGGACATCTTCCTGTCACCACTACAATTGCAGAAGGACCAGGGTTTCCTCAGACAGACAGCTAGGCCGCTGGAGGCCTCCCCTCTCTGAGGACACTCAAGACTCCTCTGCAGGGCACTTTGTCATCTGCTAGTGCCATTTCCCATGGCCCTGAGGCTGTGACAAGCAAGGTGCTGGTGGCCAGGGATGCAGGATGGGGTGGGGGGTAGGCTAGAGCAGGGAGCACTCAGCTTCCAGAGTGAGGAGCCCCTCCCTGGGCACCACCCTGCTCTGCCCCCACACACCGCCACAGTGGTGCCAGTTTGGCAGCTGGAACAGGGCAGTTCTCCGGGCACAGAGAGATACGAATGCTATGGGCACATCTCAGGCTTCTGATACACCTCTGCACCAGGCCAGCTCACACTCTGCCAATTGCTGACTCAACTGAAAACCTTACCCTTAGTGGCTGGAGGGGCAGAGGGGAGGGCAGGGTGGCCTGGGAGGCAGCTGTGTCTCTCCTCACTTGCTTTTTTAAGGAACTTACTTCTCTGGAATAATTTGCTAAAAGAGAGTCACGGGCTGGCCAGGTGGTTCAGTGGGTGAAGACGCTTGTTGCTGAAGCCTGAGGCCCTGAGTTTGGTCCTCAGAACTCACATGGTGGAAGGAGAGAATTAACTCCCACAAGTTGTCCTCTGACCTCCATACACAAGCCAAGGCACACAGGGGTGGGCCAGCACATGCATATACGTGTGTGCAAGTGCACACACACACACACACACACGAATAAATATAAAAAGTTTTCTTTAAATTAAGCTAGAGGCTCACAGACAGGGCATCTCTGAGATGCCATGTATGTCTCTTCTAAGTATCCTGGCCATGGGAATGAGGAGGCCATGCTGGGCTCTTCTTGAGTATAGTAAGAAGATTCTAGCCAACCACAAGGACCATCCCTTGTCAAGGCCATCTTTCCCATCTAGTCCAGAGAAAGAGGGCAGAGGAGGCTACCATACCAGCCCAAAGCAGGACCAAATTCTCCAAAGACATGCCTGGGCTTCTAGGCTCTGAAGAAATAAAAGAAATAAAATCATCACTGTGGGAAGGGCATGCCTCAGTCTGTGGGGTGGTGGAGGCGGCCCCAGGAAACTGAGGTTTAAAAGATGGTTCCCCACCAGAGCTCCCCAAATCATGAGTCAGACCCAGCATGTGCCTTGCTGGTTAGGGGCTCTGAGGCAGCCGGGGCCATGCACTGCCCCTTCACCCAAGTGATTGAGAGAGGAGCCTCAAGGCAGCTCCACCCCTTCCTCTCCACCTACTTCTGCCACATCTGGGGAAATAACAGGACATCTTCCTTTCCTAAATGAGGAAACACGGTCGGGAGGCTGGGACATTTCCGGGGTTGGGGTCAGAAGGACACTCACCCGCATGGCTTGGCCTGGAGCAGCCCAGAGCAAGGAGTCTCCTCTCTCTGCTGCTCCCGTTAGCAGCTCAGAATAGCACAGGCTGCAGCCCCGCCCCTGGTCCCCTCCCTCCCTCCCTCCCTCCCTCCCCCAGGCCCCTCCCGCTGCAGCTGCCCAACCCTGCCAGAGCTGTGGAGACAGCAGAGGCTAGAGGACTGCGGGTACCAGCTATGTCCACAGTCAGAGAGCAATGGGGTCTGGGTAGAAGGGAAAGGAGGCTCTTCAAATAAGGGCATGGGTTGGGGACAGACAGTGTCCTGGGGTTAGTGACAGAGACAGGAAGGGTGGCACTTTCCTTCTGACACACACTCAGGCTCCTGGACAGCTGAGCTGATATGGCCCCTAAAAATAGCAAAGGAATTTGAGACCTGCAGCCCCCGGCCCCACAGGCCAAGATTGAAACTAGCACATGCGCGCTCACATACACACACATACCAGCATGTGTGAACTCAATCACGGCACAGTGTATTCGAGAACACTTCAATCATATGCCTCACTAAGCCATCCGAGTAACTGTATAGAGACACTAACACTGCATTCAATATGACGTACAGGCCCATGCACACTAGGCCCAGTCCACAACCTCAGAGCAATCCTGTAAGGTCCAGCAAGAGCAGAGACCCACAAGATCAGCCTGAGTGAGGCCTCCTGCTGCCGGCTGCCTCATTAGAACAGACGCCTGGGAGACATGCAGAGAATCAATTGCTCTCCCTCGATCCACATTTCCTTCTCCCACACACCAGCCAGCTGCGGCATACGCAGAGGAGAGTGTGGTGGGTGGGGAGGGGTGGGCGCTCTCAGCCCTGCAAACGGAGGGAACTGGGGGTACGTGTCCAATTAACAATGATTGTCAGTGAAGAACTTGTGTTCCTGGTTAGAAACCCTGGGATGACTCTAGTTAACCGACCAGATACCCTGGAGCTGAAAGGGGTGCTGGGAAAAGACAGCAATGAGGGAAAGACAGAGCCTGCCAAGTGTCTGTGGAAAATGGAGACAGTCATTGCTTCCTTCTTCCTTCTTCCTTTCCAGGGAGGGAGGGATTGGAAAAACCCAAGCTCGTCACCCACGGTCAGTTCTAAGCACCCCTGGTCCTGAAGCTACTATATTCTCCAGAAAGAGAATGGTAAGAACTTCTCAAAAGGACCAAACCCAGTTCTCCTGCCTTTTATTTGTTTGTAGACAGAGTTTTTCTGTAGAACCTGGATGTCCTGGGACTCACACTGTAGACTAGGCCGGCCTTGAACTCAGAGATCAGCCTGCCTCTGCCTCAGCCTCAGGACTACTAGCATCAAAGGTGTGAGCCACCACTGCCAGGCCTCTCCGCTTTTTTGTTTTTGGTTTTGTTTTTGGTTTTGTTTTTGTTTTTTTAAGACATGGTTTCTCTGTATAGCCCTGGTTGTCCTGGAACTCACTCTGTAGACCAGGCTGGCCTTGAACTCAGAAATCCACCTGCCTCTGCCTCCCAAGTGCTGGGATTAAAGGCCTGCGCCACCACTGCCAAGCTCTCCGATCTTTCTACATGACACTGTGCAAGCCACACAGTCTTACCATCCCACACACATATGCACACACATACACAGGCTATGAGGAAACACGCTTCTCTGCTTCCTAGGGAAATGGTACTTCTTCCTGGGGAGGTCCCTGGTCCTCCTAGGATAATAAGGATAATGTGGCTGTTAAAGGTTCTGTATCCTCGGGTTCCGCTGAGCTCAGCAATGTTCACAGAGCCCTGAATGCTTCAGAATTTAGGCCTTCGTATAGGATATAATGCCTGGACCTTCCTGTCTCCCTCTTAGTTTCCGACTTAATTGGTCTGGGAAGGAGCCCTGAGCACTGGAATTTCTAAGGCATCCCAGATAATTCTTTCAGTGTTTTGTGTTTTGTGTTTTGTTTTTAATGAGTATGAGTGTTTTGTTTGTGTTCGTGTACGTATCCTTCATGCATGCCTGGTGTCTAAGGATCAGAAGAGGGTGTCAGATCTCTCAGAACAGGAATTGTAGGTAGTTGCAAGCCACCACATGGGTGCTGGGAACAAAACCCACATCCTGTGCAAGAACAACAAAAGTTCTTAAGCACTGGGTCCTCTCTCCAGCCCTGGGTTGGCTTTTTGTGAAAGTCTCACTTTATGGTCCAGGCTGACTTAGAACTCATTATATAGCCCGGGTCACTTCAAACCCTCAATTAATCCTCCTGCCTCAGCCTCCCAAATACTGGTATTGCAAGTATACACTACCATGCTTGGTATGTTGTTTTGTTTTTGAGAGAATTTGGCTAAGCAGATCAGGCTGGCTTTGAACTTAGATCCTCCTGTCTCAGGATCTTGAAGCTGAGATTACAGGTGTGTGCCCCCCAAGGCAGGCTCCTGATGATTCTGGCTTAAGCCAACGCCACTGAGGCAGGCATAAAGCCTAGTAGTAATGTGCTCAACTGATGGCTGGATAGATGGATTATAGATAGACGGATGGCTGGCTGGCTGGATGAATGGATGGGTGAATGGATGGATGGATGGATGGATGGATGGATTATAGATGGATGGATGACTGGATGGACAGATGGATGAGAGGATGGATGGATGGACGGACGGATGGCTGGATGGGTGGACGGATGGCTGGATGGACAGATGGATGGATGGATTATAGATGGATGAATGGATGGATGGATGGATGGGTGGACGGATGGCTGGATGGACAGATGGATGGATGGATGGATGGATGGGTGGTCTTCGTAGCCATGGGCAGGTGACTTTAATTCCCTGCATCTTTACACTGAAGATCATGCTTGTACCAGTTCCCAGTCAATAAGAGGCAAGTATGGAATAGAAAAGATTTAGTTCTTAAAGTTTGGTCACCAGACTGGCAACATCCACATCAAGTGGGTACTGGCTAGAAATACTAAAGCCTCACTCCAGTCTTTGCATCCAGAGGGGGGAAAAATGGGGCCCAGCATTTGAGGCTCAGCTAGGCTTCTAGTGCTTCTGATACACATTAAAGTCTGAGATCCACTGCTTGAAAAGATGTATTCACAATATGCCACGGTTAAAGATAAAACCTTTGGAGCCACACTTCCTGGTTCAATCTCAGCTCTTTCACACAGTAACTATATACAGTAATCACTACTCTATAATTCAACTTTTTTGTCAGTAAAGTAGGGGAATAGTGGCACCTATAGCATAGTGCTAGCATAGGGTAGGAGAGCTAGTGCACACAAAGCTCTGAAACCACTGTCCAGTGCTGGGCCTCAGGGACAGAGCATTTATTCAACATGTTTGAGTTCCTGGGTTCCATCCCCAGCACGTGGGGGAGGGCACCTATAAATAAAATGTAAATAATAGTTGAGAAGGTATCTCAATGAGAAAAACACTTTCTGTGTCAGCATAAGGATGTGAGTTCAAAACCCTAGAATGCACATTAAAAAACAAAACAAAACAAAACAAAAAAAAAAACAACCAAACAATAGGAGCTGGAGAGATGGCTCCAAAGTTAAGAGCACTTCCTGCTCTTCCTGAGGACCAGAGTTTGGTTTCCAGTACCCCGGTCATCACAACCACCTGTATGTAACTCCTGTTGCTGGGAATCCTGTACCCTCTTCTGGCTTCGTGGGTACTCTCACACATGCAGAATATACTCACATAGACACATCCGCACATACGGATGTATGCGTGAGCACCTGTGCATACACTCACATGTATGCATGAACACATATGTGTATGTATGTATGCTCAAGCTTGCCTAGTGTGGTCATTTGTTTGCTTTTAACTCCAGGGCTTCTGCCCATACATATGCACACATAACACACACAAAGATACACAGATGCATACAAATTAAATATGTAACTTTCTACTAAAAAAATGACTGAGGAAAACCAGGTATGGTGGTGCATGCCTTTAATACCAGCACACAGGAAGCAGAAACAGGTAGATCTCTGTAAGTCTGAAACCAGCTTCATCAACATAGTGAGTTCTGGGACAGCCAGCGCTAATGGAAACACCCTATCTCAAAAAACAAAAACATAGCAAAAGGACGGACACACACACACACACACACACACACACACACACACACGGAAAATATAAATACTGTTATCTTAAAAATGGGAGAAATTGAGTTCGAGGCCAGTCTGGTCTACAGAGTGAGTTCCAGGACAGCCAGGGCTACACAGAGAAAACCTGTCTTGAAAACAAACAAACAAACAAAACAAAAAAACAAAAAAACAAAAAAAAAGGGAGAAAGGAGGAGAAAGGAACTGAAGAGCTGGCACCGGGTTAAATGCACTCTCTTGCAAAGGACCCCAGGTTTGGTTCCCATGTGATGGTTCATAACCATCTGTAATTCCAACATTCTCTTCCGACTGCCAACGGCATCAGTCATGTATGCATGATGCACATACATACATACATACATACACACACAATACATTGATTCACATAAAATAAGAACAGAAGCCTGGCAGTGGTGGCGCACGCCTGAAATCCCAGAACATGGGAGGCAGAGGCAGGTAGATCTCTGAGTTCAAGGCCAGACTGGTCAACAGGGCAAGTTCCAGGATGGTCAGGGCTACACAGAGAAACCTTGCCTTGAAAAACTAAAACAAGGGGCTGGAGAGATGGTTAAGAGCACTGACTGCTCTTCCAGAGGTCCTGAGTTCAATTTCCAGCAACTACATGGTGGCTCACAACCATCTGTAATGGGGTCTGATGTCCTCTTCTGGTGTCTAAGGACAGCTACAGTGTACTCATCATATATATCAAATAAATAAATAAATAAAATCTTTTTTAAAAGTACAAACAAAGAATAAATAAGCTAGGTATGGTGGGATACCTGAAGTCTGAAGACAGAGGCAGAGGGAAATGGATCTCTATGGGCTCAAGGGGAACCTCATCTACATAGTGAGTCAGTGAGACCCTGTGGAAAATAAATTTAAAAATACATAATAAATAAATCTAAAAAAAATTAAGCAAGGATGGAGAGATGGCTTAGTAAAGTGTGTGCTGTATTAACATGAGTTAGATCCCAGCACCCATGGAAAGACTCAGGCTCAGGAGCTGGAGAGACAGCTTAGTGGTTAAGAGTGGCTCTTCGTCCAGTGGGCCTGGGTGTGATTCCCAGCACCCACATGGTAACAGCTCACAACCATCTGTAACTCTAGTTCCACACCCTTGATCTCAGTGCTAGGAGGATGCAGGCAGAGGATTCAAAGGAGTTCCAGGCCTGACTCCCTTTCACTCTCTCACGCGATCTCACGTAAACTTCCCCACGTTCCCTGCCCACTTGACCACCAGTCCCTCCACCCTGCTCAGCCCTCCCTGTTCCTAAGACCCACCTGCAGCCTTCTTTAGGATACCTCTCTGGGGTATACAAAAAGATAAAAAGTAGCAGGCTCGCCCAGAAGTGTAGTGCAAAAAACGATAGAGCAGCAGCACACCCCTGAGGCTGAATCCCAGCTCAGCCTCTCACTTCCTGTCTGAGCTAAGACAGAATTATTCCACTTCTCCAAGTTGCTACCTCCCGCCCCACCCCTTACAGCAGTAAAATATGATTCTAGCTGTGTGCAATTGATGTAAGACTAGAAGATAGTACATATAAGCTTATGCCTGACAGATTAAATTGTGGGTGGTAACTACAGGATTAACATCATTTAAATTATCATTCAAAACCACAGTGCTCAATATCTACACCTACATTCTTGGTGTGGTACTCCGTTACATATGGAGGGTCACACACTGTGTAACATTAGATTCTAAAGTCATCATGCAATATGAAAATAGAATACAGTCAAAAACTCCTGAGGCTGGAGAGATGGCTCACTAGTGAAGAACACTGGCTGCTGCCCTTCCAGAGGACATGGGTCCAGTTCCCAGCACCCACATGGTGGCTTACAACTGTCTCTCACTCCAGCCCCAGAGGATCCTATGCCTATTTCTGGCCTCCACAGGCACCAGGCACACACGTGGTGCACAGACATGCGTGTAGGCAAAACACCCACCCACACAAAGATAAATAAATAAATCTCCTAAAACCCCCTACAATTGTTCAGCAAGAATACAGTCCACGTGGTTCTGCAGCTATAGCAATCCCTCTCTGCGCAGTTTCACAGCCCACACTTTCAGCTACCTGAGGCCAACCACGGTTTGAAACTATTAGAGGACCCCAGAAATAAAGGTTTTCTACATTTTAAATTACACATAATTCTGTGTAGCATGATGAAGTTTTCCATCATCCCACTTCCATGAACGCCATCTACCCAGAAGTCACCGAGTAGCCATCCTGGTTATGAGGTGGACAGTCACAGGATCCCAGGCTGTGTTTAAGGAACAGTAATTGTACTTAATAATGACCTCAGAGATGAGAAGGTCTCTGAGTGCTAGAATACTTCCCTAGCATCCTTAAAGCCCTGGATTCAATCACCAGAGTGTTAAATAAACAAATTCTTCCCCTAAAGGGGAAATGATGTGGCCAGAAACTCAGATACACCAGAGAGAAGCTGAAAAGTACTTCCTTTAGGTGAGAACACAGTAAGACTTTTTGAGAGAGTTGATATTTACCTAACCTTTAATCACACCATATTGTTATTATTGCTGCTATCTCATTACTTACTGTTAATTTCTTACTGTGCTTAATTTATAAATTAAACTTTATCATAGGTATGCAAACAGAAAAAAAATACATTATTTCTAAGACTCAGCATTAGCCAAGCTTTCGGGCATTTACTCCGGATCTTGAAACACATTTCCCGTGGATGAGGGGGGACTGCTACACCATTCTATATAATCTATCTCCATGGAAGCACGGTGCACAGTGTGCACAACATATAATAATACCCCAAATACTATTTGCAATAATCTTAGGCCAATCTGATTTCTTGCACAAACATGCAGCTGAACTCATTGAACTTTAGTCTGTGTGCCGTGACTACAGAGCCCACGTCAGCGTTCTGAATGCCAATCAATGGATGTCCGATGTCTAAGTCATCAGGACCACTTCTGCCTCCTTCATTTGCCATCTGCAGAGACTGGTCCTCTAGCCAGAGTCGACTCTACCTTGCACACCAGGCTGCAGCAAAGCACTGCATCTCACCCACAGCAGGATGGTGTCTGCTGAGACAGGCAGAAACCCTCATAAGGGAGCACAGAATACGCACAGGCGTACAGCTTGCCCTGACTCTGCTCTGGTCTGTGCCTTTTGGTTGTCTGGCCCTGGAGTGAAACACTGGGTGGCACTCAGAACCCTGGTTTACAATTATGTTGCAGACTAGAGCCAGACAGAATAGGACCTTGATGCTGGGGACAGACTGGTGACCTCAAAAAGACCGTGTCTATCTGTCCCATGTCCATCTCTGTGTAAGTAACCCCTAATAAACTCAGTTTTACTCATCACAATGAATTTGGAGGGCTCTTGCTCAGTGGTTGAGTGCTAGTCTAGTGTGCTTGAAGACCCCCCCCCACCTCCCAGCACAGCCTGCTCCCCCCCCCCTCAAACTTAAATAAGTAGCTTTTCTGGTTGTTGGTGCTAGGGGCATATTTAATTTTATATCTTCCTGAGAGACTTACTCAAAACTACCCTACTCACCAACACCAAGCACACAGTAGATATTCAACAAGCTACTGGATCCCAACTCATCTAGAAGGTACAATAATAAGCTGGCTAGACCGTGGTAAAGAGGATATCCACAGGGGGCTAAAACTTTAGTACTCTGCATTGCCATGCTGTTCAAGCGATGAGGTGAGAGGTCCTTGGCCCTGTAGATGGCTGTGGGAAGCCTGGTGGGAAGCCGGAGGAGGCGGAGGAAGCTGGCCAGAAGCTAGTGGTGCTACGTGTGTAACATCCCACGGGGAATGTGTAACATCCCACGGGGAATGCTATGGGGAAGCACACGCTGGTTCTTTTCTATCTCTGGAGGACTATCCCAGCCATGGATGGGATGCTTGCTGTGGTAACCCATCACCCGCCCACCCCTGGACTCTGCCTGGAGACGGAGGTGTAGACGAGAATGGATGAGTGGCATAAAGCAGTGACTTAGCTCCTGACTCCTTAGAAAACAAACAAAACAAAACAAAAAAACAGCAAAGAAAAGAACAAATTAAGACCCGAAGAGAGAAATGTGCTCCCCCAGCAAGGGCACTAACAACATTCTGGGAAGGGTCAGAGGATGAGACTTTCTCTCAGTGACGGAGTCAGCCACACGGGGTTCAGTCTGGAGCCAGGCCATGAAAGAAGGAGGGTTTTATTTATGTATGTATTTATCCATAAAAGAGAGGGGCTTTGCTTTTTTTGTCTATTTATTTGGGGGGACAGGATCTCACTACAGTAAGTAGTCCAGGCTGGCCTCCAACTCACAGTGATCCTACTCAGCCGCACAAGTGCTATTATTACAGACAGTTGGTTTATCAGAAAATAAGTAGGGTGGAAACACTAAAACTGAGGTTCTCCTTAAAACCCTTAATGAGGGGCGGTGGTGGCGCACGCCTTTAATCCCAGCACTTGGGAGGCAGAGGCAGACGGATTTCTGAGTTCGAGGCCAGCCTGGTCTACAGAGTGAGTTCCAGGATAGCCAGGGCTATACAGAGAAACCCTGTCTTGGAAAAAAATAAATAAATAAATAAAACCCCAAAACCCCTAATGAGAGCATGCCCCCAGCCCCAATTATTCTTAGTTCCTCCTCAAGACCAAAACTCTTGTAAGTAAATATGTATCTATATATGCATACATACATATATATGCATACACCACACATACACACACATATGTTAAACTGGACATGTTGGCCCACAGCTTTGGTTTCAGCACTCAGGAGACAGAGGCAGGTGGATCTCTCTAAGTTCCAGGCCACTTTGGTTTACAGAGGGAGCTCCAGACCAGCAGAGATACACAGTGAGACCTTGTCTCTAAACAAATAAATAACATTTTTTGTTCAGTCCATCAGGCTGAGATGGTTCAGTGGGTAAAGGTACTTGCCACCAAGCTGGACAATCTGATTTTGATCCCAGAATCCACATGATGGAGAGAAGCCCACAAATTCTCATTCATGTGTGCTGTAGCATGTTCATGCTTACACACACATACAAATAATAAGTAAATGTGAAAGAGTCTATGGGGCTATGACATGGTTCAGCAGTTAGGAACGCTGACTGCTCTTCCAGAGGACCCAGGTTCAATTCCCAGCACCCACATGGTAGTTCACAACTATCTTTAACTCCAGTTTCAGGGGATCTGATGCCCTCACACAGACATACATGCAAGCAAAATGCCAGTGCACATAAAATAAAAATAGTTATAAAAAGAATCTTTTGACACTATTTTCATAAATGAGTACCAATTACATGTTTGTATTACTAATTTACAGTATCTAATAACATAAAACAAATGGAACTTGTTTAGAGAAATTGTAGAGCGCCCTGTTTCAAGCACTCAGCCCTAAGGACTGGTAGGAGACCACAGAACTTCTGCTTCCTGGGGAGGAGAGCGCCAGCCACCAACCGTGACAGGTGCATCCCATCAGAGGACTACTTCTGAGGTTCCTCAACACCAGCTTTAAGCACAGCATTTACAGAGAACGCCGGAGCAGGAGTGCCTCTGTATTTTAATGGCACTAACTGATCAAGGGATCCTGAAAGGGAAGCAACCAAACTCCTTAAAGAAGCCTAGAGATGGCCTCAAGAGGGTAGGGGCAGATAAAAGGAAACCTGTACAGTCGGAAAGTCCACACACTGGGAGCTGTTGGTAGCCGAATCGGCCTCAGACCTGACTACCGCTGCACTTCCTGTTCCGCCTGGCCGCCAGTGTATGGGTGGAGCCAGGTTCGGCGCATGCTCTTGGAGCTTCAGGGCCACTCCGCCCTGCAATGCCACCAGATTCCGGCAGAGGGCAGCCTTCCCTTTCTCATAGATCTGCTGGCACGGCCAAGACTGCAGGATTTCACCTTTGTGGGGCCGCCCCCAGCGAGCGTCCGGGGAGCTGAGGCTTCAGAGGGGCTGCTGCAGCAAGATGGCCTCTCACTTTACCCAGGAGAGAGATGGCAAAAAAGGTGCAAAAATGCTATGGGCGCCTACATTTCTTTTTCATTACTGACTTATCCTTAGTACCTGAAAGAGTTCCCACATGTAGATGTTTAGTGTTTACTGATGAAATAAAGTGAATGAATGAATACCCGGGTTTATAGTTCAAAGATTCAAGCCACACCTTGAGTTTTATAGTGGGGAGTGGCCTGAGACAAGCAGTCAGTAGAGTCGGTGGGCACAGGGAGGGCAGTTACAGATCTCTGTCCCGAAAACTCAAGGACCAGCCACTCCGGGTCCCCTCCATCCCACCAGACCGCAGTTTTTACACATCCAAAGGTTTGCTCAGAGCCCTGTACTAGCGGATCATTTTTGCCTGCTCTACAAAGAAGAGGTGTCTACCCTCAAAACTAGACAGTCCGATCCTGGATGCATAGAAAGACCACCTGATTGGTGGCCCCTGGGGTACTGTTTCTCTTTAGGGATTCTCAGCCCCTGGGGATTTCCTCCTCCGTCTCTGGGGATTTCCAAACTGCCTCTGCCTTTCCAATTTTCCACAAGGCTCAAAGCCCAGGACCAGTCTTAACAGTTTCATCAGGCTCTGCCTCTGATCTCAGGGAGACTTGGGTCTGAGTCTACTAATTACACCACATTCACTGCATCCACAACCCATCCTGCCTGGCCGACATTCGAGAACCAGCACAATGAAGCATTGTGCTCTTTTCGTATAAATGACCACTTTTCTCTATTTCCACAGAAGAATAAAGGAAAACCAGCTTAAGGGTCGGCCACACTGATTTAATAAAGCCCAAGGAAGGTCTTCCAGGGTATGAGAGCTGGCATCCTGTAGAACCCCTCAAAGTCAGAGAGGCTCCTTCAGGCATTCCCAGGTTCCGCTAAATGGGGGCAGGGTGGGGGGGGCACACTGATCCTGTATTTGAAGATCTGTGTGCTCTCTTCTTGAGGACCTTACTGAGCCTGTTTCTAGAACCCTTTGAAGTAACAACAAAGCCAGGCCCAGTCCCCACAGAAGCAGGAAGAGGCTTCTGCTTTGCCTACCTAGTCTCCGCCCCCACCCCCACGTGCAGAGCCCGCCAAACCCACTGGGCGTGTGAGCACCTGTGTGTTACCAAGCTGGGTAAGAGTCACGCTTGGCGACGTGGGGAAGTGTGGCCAGTGTGGTGGCACATTGCCAGGGACCTGTTGTCCCTTGGGCATCAGGATTCCAGAGTTGGTGAAGTGCAGAAATTGCCAGAGAACAAACCTTCCTTCCTGACAGGAAGGGGAAATGCCACCAGGCATGGCCTGGAGGGGTTGGGGGGGGGGGAACCACTCTGCAGAAGGAGATAAGACTGTAAGAGCGGTTTCCCTGCCCCCCACCCCACACTTCTAGGAGCAGTCTGCAGCTGTAGTGTTTGACACAGTAGCCACTGGTCATGAAAGCAATTCAAATTTAAGTTACATTAAAAATACCAGGAATATTTTGTATCAAATTAAAATCAAATAAAATGTAAAGCTCTGCTTCTCTGTGCACTAGTCCTGTCCCACGTGTTCAGTGTCCACATGACCACAGAGCATTTCTGTTTCACAGGGTGTTCTGTTGGACAGATCTGGCCTAGGAGTTCCCCCTCCAGGCTGCTTAATGTCACTCTTGCCCAGGCTTCCTTCGGATGGTGTCCCTGACTGGCTGCTGTCCTCTCCCACCCCTGCCCACAGTCTGCTCGCACCCTTGTCCATGTGTGAGGTCTTGTTCCCTCGGCCTCAAAAAGAAATGGGGAGGGGGAGCCGTCACAGTTAGTGTCCACCAATGAGCAGAGGCCAGATGCCACAGGGCTGGAAGGAGACCGGAGGAAAGCCAGCCTCCACCCCAAGGCACCCTGGCTTGGGAGAAAGCCCCGCAGCCCAGCACAATCCGTCCTTGTTTCCACAGTCGCTGGACCAGGCACCGGGTAAGATGTCTGGAATGTAGCAGCCTGAGGGTTTCCCACCGGAGCACTGGCTGCAGGACTCACAGTTGTTGCTGGTGCCCCAGAAAGGGTCCTAAGCGAAATCTTCAAGGTTCAATTCAAGGGCAAATAAAATCATTGAAGTCACCTTGTCCCAGGCCAGGACTTCAGTCACAGGGTACTGAAGGCCAAACTGGACATCTTCCTCTAGACTGCTTCATGAGGCAAATAAAGAAGAGGCAGCGGACTCTGGGCACCTGTTGGAGTGACTCAGGCGAGCTCGCTAAGCCTGGATACTTAGAAGAGTGAGACAACAGAACAGATCTGACTGCCAGCACATTCTACCACAGGGCCTGAATCTCAGGGCGTGGCTGCATTAGCTAGAAAATCTACACGAGAGTCTGAGCAAACTCCTGTGTGCAATGAGGGTGACACCAGGACAGCAGGCAAGGGCTGCCTTTGAACTCTGTGCCTCCTTTCTTGCTTAGCCCTACTGGAGATGGCTGCTGGGAGCAAGGCAGGCATGAAGACAGATAACAAAGAACAGGGTAAGCTTGCCAACTGGGAAACAAACAGGAGAAGGCCTGGAGCTCGAAGGCTTTGGTACCAGACAGACAAAGGAAACTCAGCACGATTTGAAAAGCTGGCGAGAAACTATAAAAAGCAGGTTGGAGCTCAGGGCAAGCAGTCCATGCTCAGAGTGGCTCCGAGGACGCACACCCAGGCTGCTCCCCCAGCTCCACGGGAAGGACACCGTGGGCAAAGGTGCTAGCCTGGGGACATGAGTAGAGGACACGCAGCTGTGTCCTTACCAGGAGCAGAGCCTGCAGCACTTCTGCAGGCAGCTGGTCTCCATTCCAGACACCAAGCACTTCCTGGGGTTCAGAAGTAGATTGAGGACAATGATGCTCACTCTGGAGCCCTACAGTCACCCCCTCAGTCCTGGTTCCACCTGCTATAGTTTCAGTTAGCCACAGTCAACAGCAGTCCAAAACAACTTAATGGCAAATTCCAGAAACAAATAATTCATCTCATTGGCTGGCTTCTCATTGGCTTGTTGGGTTTTTGATGTTTGTTTTGTTTTGTTTTGTTTTGTTTTGTTTTGTTTTTAAAGACAGGGTCTCAGGTAGCCCAGGCTGGCATCAGATTTGCTCTGTAGCTCAGGCTGATCTTGAATTCCTGCTCCTCCTCCTCCCCTTCCTAAATGCTGAGTTTCCTGGTGTCAGTCGCAGCTTGCAGACATTTATAAGTTTTATTACAATGTTCTGTTAGGATTGTCTTACTGTTACTGTTAACCTTCTCCTGTACCTAGTTTATAAATTAAAATTTACCATAAATATCCATGTACAGGACATATAGTATATGTAGGGGTTTGGACATCCACTTCAGGTCTGTTACCCTCTGAGGTGAGGGGACTACTTTAACAGTTTTTGAGGTGCTATTCAAAGTGATTATAAATGCACTGTGTCCATCGACCCTCATGGGATTATAAATGCACTATCATCGGCCCTCACACCACTTATAAGCACCATCGTTACTCTTGTTTTATAGTAGAGGAAAATAAGAGATGAAAGACTCTGTACAAGGTCATTCAGCCAGAGGCAAGCCAGCCGAAAGCCACACCTCACCCAAAATGTTACCACGCAGTGAAATCCATACACAAAGCCCAGTCCTGATGTCTGGGCTTTCTCTCTGAGCTGCCTTCCTCTTCTTGTCCTAGACAAGCTGGGAGTGGCTCCTAGAGACAGAACCAACCACCACCCAACCCTTATGCATGTGCATCTGCTGCTACTGCAGCAGTACAAGCTGCAGGGGGTGGGGCGATGGGAGATGGGACTACGCGGGACTTTGAGAATGGGTGGGACAGAAAGAGCACTGGTACAGATTAGATTACCTATCCCCATTCTCACTTTGTTAATAAGTCAAGAACTTTTAATTTTTTTATTTTTATTTTCTTAGGTATATGAGTGTTTTATCTATATGTATGTATGTGGACTATGTGCATGTCTGGTGCCTGCAGAGGTCAGAAGAGGATGTTAGGTTCCCTGGAATTGGAGTTATACTTGGTGTGAGCTGAACCCTTTGCAAGAACAAGTTTTTTTTTTCCAGAAGTATTTATTAATTTTTTTTAAAGATTTATTTATTATATGTAAGTACACTATAGCTGTTTTCAGACACACCAGAAGAGGGCATCAGATCTCTTTAAGGATGGTTGTGAGCCACCATGTGGGTGCTGGGATTTGAACTCATAACCTTTGGAAGAGCAGTTGGTGCTCTTACCCACTGAGCCATCTCTCCAGCCCCAGTATTTATTAATTTTATGTAGAGTACACTGTTGCTGTCTTCAGATACACCAAAAGAGGGCACCAGATGCTACTACAGATGGTTGTTAACAACTATGTGGTTGCTGGGAATTGAACTCAGGACCTCTGGAAGAGCAGTCAGTGCTCTTAAGTGCTGAGCCATCTCTCCAGCCCCAGAACAGGTGTTCTTAACCACTGAGTCATCTCTCCTCTCCAGGCCCTCTTTTGTTTTTGTTTTTAGTTGTTTTTGTGTTTATTTGTTTATTGAAGCAAGGTCATATGTAGCCCAGGCTGGCCTCAAAGTTGCTATGTAGCTGATGCTAAACTTGAACTCCTGATTCTTTTGCCTCCAACTCCCAAGTGACATGATAGATTACAGATGCACACCACACCCAGCAAGGCCCCTCGCCCAGTAGCAGAGAAGAAACAGCAACAGCTGAAGAAAACACAAAGGGCTAAGTAAAGCGGAGCCGCTCAGCCTTGCCTTTTCGGAGCCCCACTCCTCCGCTGTGAAGCTGCGATCCAGTGGAGACTGAAGGAAAGGGCCGGAGGCTAAGAGCAAAAGTGCCTTGACTTGCAAGAGGGACATGGCAGTACCTAGGCCACTGTCACACTAAGGAGCCTGCCCCTGTCCAGTGGAGCACGAGCTAGGGACAGTGTCTACACTATCGCAGAGCGGTCCCCATGTGCCCGTGCAGTGTGTTTTGCTCCTGCTAGCTAGGGAATGGGCATTTCAGGTGGGGGTCAGGCTGGCACCTCTCACTTTTTCCAGTCTCCACAACCCACACAAGAAACTCCTGTCACCCAGAAGTCCTGAGGTCAGACTCCGAGGCCACAGTACATGGGGCACTGCCAGGCCCAGCTCAGTGCTGTGGGGAACAGGGCTGTTTGCTGTCACTGGATTCCAGGAAGGCAGACCACAGCCTGCCCCCCCCCCACTGCCTCAAAGGCCAAGGCCCAGTTTCCTTCCTGATATCTATCCCTTCTCCTTACTCTCTGCATGTATGTGTATGTGCATATGTATGTGCGTATGTATGTGTATGTGTTGTGTATGCATGTTTGTGTGTGTATGCATGTTTGTGTGTATGTATGTTTGTGTGTGTACGCATGTTTGTGTGTGTACGCATGTTTGTGTGTATGTATGTTTGTGTGTGTGCATGTTTGTGTGTATGTATGTTTGTGTGTGTATGTATGTTTGTGTGTGTATGCATGTTTGTGTGTATGCATGTTTGTGTGTGTATATATGTGCCTGTGTGTGTATGCATGTGCCTGTGTGTGTGTATGCATGTTTGTGTGTGTATGAATGTTTGTGTGTATATGCATGTTTGTGTGTATGCATGTTTGTGTGTGTATGTATGTGTGTGTGCATGTTTGTGTGTGTATGTATGTTTGTGTGTGTATGCATGTTTGTGTGTGTATGCATGTTTGTGTGTATGCATGTTTGTGTGTGTATGTATGTTTGTGTGTGTGTGCATGTTTGTTTGTGTATGCATGTTTGTGTGTGTAAGCCAGAGGCTGGCATGAGGCATCTTCCTCTATCATTTTTCTGCCCTTTATTTCTTTGTTAATATTTTTTTAAGATTTATTTTGTTTTAATTACATGTGTATTAGTATTTTGTCTACACATTTGTATGTACACTACATGCGTGCCTGGTGCTCAGAGAGGCCGGAAGAGGGCAATGGAAATCCTGGAATTGGGGTTACAGTGGTTGTGAGCCTGCATGAGATGCTAGAAAACCAAGTCCAGGTCCTCTGTAAGAACCGTATCCCCTTAACTGCTGAGCCCCCCTCCAGCCCAGCTCTTCTTTTATCAGGGTTTATCACTGAACCTGGTGCTCACTGGCGAGTTAGTCTGGCTGGCCAGTGCTAAGCCTCCATGATCCTCCTGTCTGCGCTGCCCAGTGTTAGAATTATAGGCGTATGCTATACACTTGACTTTTTATGTGCACACACTGATCAAAACTCAAGTCCTCACCCGTTTACCCCTGAGCCGCCTTCCCGTCCCCACTTCTTTTCTTTTCAACCTTAATGTGTGTCCAAGTGAGTGGGGACTTGGTCCCAGCCTGGGCTCGCCCTAGGTAACTGAGGCATCTTCTCAGGAGGAATGGAAGCTCTGCCAGGCTCAGCACAAGCCTGGAGAGTCAAGCTTTAGGCTGTCACAGCCTGGACAGCTCAACAGAGAGTGAGGTGGAAGACAATAGCAGCCCAGACAGGGCTTCTGCCGTCACTTCTGCAATCAAACCAGTTCATTAACGAGAGAGGCAGGGGGCAGAGCCCCATCGGCAAGAACTTACACAGGAGACAATATCAAATCTTTGTCCCTTGCTGGGACCTCTAGAAGGTTCTATTTAAACCTCCAAATACAGTTCATTCAATGTGATGGGTCTGTGCATGAGACTGGGTGTCACAAAGGGTCATGATGTTCTCGAGCTGCCTGACGGTGCTGTCACCACTTGGCCTCTAGCCCATGCCACCCAGGGCTGAGACCTGGCTTTCTACGGAGCCTACAGTTCTAGTGAAAGCTCGGACTCCTTCGTCACAGGACTGCCGGTCCCCTTCCCAAACAAGCCTACAGTGTGAGCCAATCAGGTGCTCCCTGACGCCCTATCCAGGCTGCACAGTGGCTGGGGGTTCCCTGTGGCCTGCAGTCATCCCTCCTCCCCATCTCCTGCTGCAGAGCCCAGGGTGGCCTCCAAGTCCCACTGCCGTGCCCTGGTGAGATCTCCCTCCCTGCATACACCCTGCGTGCCTCAGGGCCTGGCAGTGAGCAGAGCTGGAGAGGAGGAAGTGAGTCAGTCAGCTCCGTACAGAAATGGGAATGGGAGGGAGAAGAAATGAGATCAGGGGACAAAGGGCACAGGAGCTGCAAAGGTCACCAAGAAAGGAACCAGGCCCAGGAAATGTTGAGAAGTCAGACATGGCTGACAAACTCAGGAGCGTCACCTCCTGCTGTGAATGGTGGTCCCAGTGGACCAGAGAACCTGGTGCTGGTAGGCAGGCCCCACCTGAGGATGGAATCTGGGGCTACTCCCCTTCCTGTTTCATGTCAGGGCCGGACAAGGCAAGGCCTTGTGGGAAAGGGCCAGCCTCCTCTCTCCTCAGGCTTCCCCTTTCCAGTCCTTCAGTTCAGGTTCCTCAGGACCTGGCCAAGGGAGGGAACGATCCCTAAACCAGCTTGTCAGGGCTGCAAGTCCGCCAGCCTGGGACCCAAGGACGCAGCAGTTCCCACAGGCCTAGCGTTCCTCTTGCCCTCTCTGGTGGCCTCCACACCCATGTGGAAGCTGTCCCCAGGCCCCAGCTGGAATTTGTTGCTGAGACTGGAAGAGGTTCTTCCCAAGAACCTTCCCAGGCTGCTGCCATCCCAGCACAGAGGCAGCCTAAGGAAAACAGCAGGAGGGAACAGGAAGCCTGGAGCCCAGGCCGCATTCCGACCCCTCAGAGACCCGCGGACAGCAAGACAGCCACATTCCACTAGGGTCTCCTAGACCGGACATTGCAGGCTCCCTTGTAACCCGAAATCTCCAGTGGCTCATGGGGACGCCTCTGCAGGCACAAGAAGAGGCAGCAACTGGGTCTCTCCCTACCCGGGGTCCTGCTCCGGATACCCACAGAACCTTATGTTCCTCTATTATGAGCAATGCCAAGCCCTAAACACATAAGAGACAGATAGTGAGTACAGGCAAGAGCTGCAAGGTACTGGGAAAGAGGAGAGTTCTATCAACCAAACCTTAGCTACACAAAGAATACCAGACAAAAGAACGGGAAACCAGTTTCTGGCTAAAGAACCATCTTATCATTCACAAATACCCGCATGCCCCCCGCCCCCCAACACTGGCTTCCACCAAGATAACCAACGAAGTTCCAACAGATGACAGAGAAGGATGGGTGCTCCGAGGGTGGCAACGGACGCTGTGAGGAAGACCGATGCCTGTTGCTAAGGTGGACACAGGCATGGTCTGAGAGGATCAGCGACGGCTTCCTGAGGAAGACTTCGGGAAATACGCATGTGTGCATGCGATATGCAGGAGAAGTACTGTGGACAAGAGGAGGGCCCCAGAATTCCATATTAGGAACCAGTGAGATCCTCAGGGCTGGATGCCTTCCTGCTGGGCTCCCCACTGGCTTACTCCTTCAGTTTCTCCCATGGCCCCGTGCAATGCAGGGGGGCCTGCCATCCATTGTCACAGGTGATACTCCAGTGATTGCGCCACCATTAATTCTGAGGACAGTACAGGAGAATGTGCCAAAAATGTGAGCAAGGCACACATCCAGGCCTTGGAGAGCTAGGGTCTGCAGGGAAGCGGTGCAAGGGACAACATAGTGTGTGCCTCTTCTGTCCTGGGGGAACCACACCCTAACCTGCCAAGGCAGCTGTCTCAGCCCTTCCGGAGACTTCCTCAGCTACATCCTGCCCCGTCCATCCAGTCACACTGAATACTAGCTGTTGCCACCTGCTGTTCCCTCACTTCCTCCAGCTGACTCTCTGACAGTCACAGTCACACCCTTCCAGGACAAGACTGCCACCTCTAGCTTCCCCTCCCTTACCAGCAGGAAGACAAGGAATGAAGGGGGTTTTAGGCTTGGGGGCATCAGAGGGCTGAGGTCTGCAGTGGGTTTATAAGTGAGGTTTACAGCCTCAGCTGTCATTATTTCCCATGCTGTCCCCCAAGCCTTTTCTGTCCAATAATCACCACTAGATCTAGATGCAGCAACCACCACTAGGTGGTACATCTGCCCCCGCACCCACACTGGACTGGGCACCATAGAGAAGGCAGTGTCTATGCAAAGCATGGGAAGCTGAGTCAGCCAGGGCAGGAGGCCATGCCCTGATGCTGAGGGGCATCTGGCACAAGAATAAGGAACTCAGAGTGGTAACCCAGGTCTAAGGAAATAGTCTCCCAACCAAACTACAACCAACTGAAAAATAAGCCGTGCTGACAATGTCCTCTGCAGTGAACAGATCCTAGGTTGCTGCCAACCACCACCCGGGAGCTGGAATTGCCTGTCCCCCTGAAACTGCACAGCAGGGGGCAGGGAAACTGTAGAAATGCCACTCCTTCACAGAGCCGGTCTGACACAGTAGGTGCCCACAGACTTGCCTGATGCCCGGGGCACTTCCGTACCACAGGATTGATAGTGGAGGCGCCAGATGTCTTGTCCTGGCAGCAGGGTTGCCCCTACTTCAACTGGGTCACAGATCCCCATCCGCTACCCCCACCAAGCTGACTTCCATTCCTGGCTTCACTGGGAGAATCTAGCTGCTTGGTGCCGTGGGGTGGCGGGAACCCTGCTGGCAGGCGGAGCACATGCTTGTGGTTTCTGGGAAACGCTGTAGAGATTTGCAGCATTTTTAAAATACTTGTGTTCCCACCCGCCACACACGCCCCCCCCTTCACCCCACTCCCCAGCCACCCCAGTCAGGGTGCTTGCCTATCTGGTATTTTCCAGAACCATTTCAATGTAAATAAGAGATTAGCCGGAAGCAGAGGGCAGTGTCCTAGGTGGCTCAGGGCAAGCTACTTTTAAGACCCTGCCCCCACGCCAGGCTGAGCCTACAAAAACAGCCATTGACCAGGGCATGTACCCACACCCCGTCCAATGTGGCCTAGGCACTGTGCCCACCACCCACGGGCTGGGCGGCCAGAGCGCTCTGGGACTGCTGTTCATCACCGGAAGAAGGCAGAGTGGCCCATCTAAGGACAGTAGAGAGACCTGGCAGAACACAACTAGCTGTGCTCACTGCTCAGGAACCCTAGTAACCCTGGAAGGTGGACCCTCAGGTGCCGCCCAGGCCCTTCTACCTAGCACTTCCTGCCCTTTTGACACTTGCCAAAAACCCCACAAAACTTAGTTTGGGCCTTCCCGAGGTAACACTCTGAATGCCAGAGGTTCCTAAAGCTTTGGCATAAAATAAACTAATTTTTTGTTGTTATTTTAAGCAAGCAAGCAAACAAACAAAAAACCTCAAAACTCCTGTAAGAATCATTTGGAAAAATATTAAGAACAGAAACACTATGGAACTCCAAACCCAAGTAGCACCCAGCAGCGCCACCCCCACCCCGCCCCAGTGCCCGGCACGGACCAGGCTACAGGTCCCAGTCCTGACAGCACCAGGAACCTCGCTGACAAAGTGAACGTGTGCGGTTCATACCATTTCCACCCCGGAGTCTTGATATTCCACAACAGCCAAAGGGACTTTGGTGGTCTCTCCCAAAGGCAACCCTGACTGGACAGTCTCTCCCTAGTCTCCTCTACAGAAACCTGGATAAGGATTAGAAACACCCAGTACGCCGGGCGGTGGTGGCGCATGCCTGTAATCCCAGCACTTGGCAGGCAGAGGCAGGTGGATTTCTGAGTTCGAGGCCAGCCTGGTCTACAGAGTGAGTTCCAGGACAGCCAGGGCTACACAGAGAAACCCTGTCTTGAAAAAACCAAATCCAAAAAAACAAACAAACAAACAAAAAAAATAGAAAAATAGAAAAAGAAAAAGAAAGAAAGAAAGAAAGAAACACCCAGTATACATTTTCTTCCTTGTTTTTGTTTGTTTGCTATTTATTCATTTATTTACCTCAGGGCTTGGACAACACCCAGGACTTCCCTACACGCAGAGCTGTAACCCCAGCGCCTGGGGCTATCTTAAAGAGAAAGTTTAGGTAAGAGCCTAGAAAACTGGTGCCAGGTGGGAGCATGGGGACTAGGAGGAACTTCCACCTGGCATGGCTTCACAACTGGGCAGGGGGAAGATGCTAACTTCCCTGAGACCAGCTCACCTGCCACACAGCATGTTTGTCTTTTATGGAGACCCACGGAGGACAGCAACTGCTGACCTGCTAGCCCCTGCTGTCTTTCCCAGAGAGACCTGGAGGAAAGGTGCTGGGCTTCACTGCTTGCCCAATCAAACCTGGGAGGAGCTACCCAGTCTAATCTCTGGGAGGAGAGAATAGATACATTTTTATAGAATCAAGGGTCACTTCACTGAGGTGA
The DNA here is from genome assembly GCF_947179515.1 of Apodemus sylvaticus. Lineage (NCBI taxonomy): Eukaryota > Metazoa > Chordata > Mammalia > Rodentia > Muridae > Apodemus > Apodemus sylvaticus. Next base: position 45,957,393 of record NC_067481.1, read on the forward strand.
TCTCTGTTGATTGTCACCTTGCCTAGGGTCAGACCCAGCCACTTCCTCTTTCCCAGCCTTGGGTGCCTGTGCTCAGCCTTATGTAAAAGCAGCTATGGTGCTCAGCTGGACATCCAGCCCTAGGTCTGTGCAGGGTCTGTCAAAGGTCACGGAACTTAACCCCTCCAGCCCGGCACTATGCCTGGCTCTTAAGCAAACTGCACAGTTTATTGGGGTAAATGAATAAGTGAAGGCTCAGAGAAGTTTGGAAACTGGCAAAACGCAAGTCTGGGTCTTCAAACCGCTATCTGTTTAGCGGATAGTTGTACCAAAGGACAGGTAGCCAAGGTATGAGAACCGGTGCTGCCGACAGGCCTGCTGACTGGTTTCTGTCACTCAGGCTCCAAGTCTGTGTAATCACTCAGGTTCACCTCTCACCTGCTCTCATGTTACCCCGGTTGTAGCTACAGGACAGGTGAAAAGGACTTGCAAATTCCACTTGCATCTTCTGTGCCGGAATCCCAAGTTGCCTCTTCCCCAAGGCCTTTAAAACAGGCCACAAAGAATGAAGGCCTCAGGCCCCATCTGTGTGGAGGAGAGGACAGATGGCTAGCCAACTCCCTTAGAGCTCCCTGGAGACAGGCAGCGTGTGGACAGTTGATGGATGACCTGATGGACAGGGCGGCTGCCAGAAGCTATCTCTATGGAGGGAGCTACTGTCATCGGGGTACCCCGCCCAGAGGCCTGAGGATGTGGGAAGACTCTTGGCACGGATGTGGGGTTGGAACCCATGCCAAGACATTGAGGAGAAGTTGGGATGGGAAGAAGAGAAGAGAAGCTGAGGGCCCTGAGAGACTTGACGAGCCTCCCCACTCAGCTCCTGGGGTCTTAAGAAGCTGGAAATGTTGGGCTCACCCCGCTGCTCAGCTCATGCTCAAGGTCTCACCACGACCTGAACGACCCAAACGGGGAGAAGGGAAGAAGACTTGCAGCCCCACGTGTTCTACAGTAAGTGCTGTTAGCCTGCTTCAGAAGTCATCCTAAGTGCTGTTAGCCTGCTTCAGAAGTCATCCGGGTGGGTTTCCTATGGTGCACTCTGTCAGATCTGTTAGGCTTAAGTCTGGGGAAGAAGTCCTCGGGGTGTCAGCTGGGCTGGTCCCATGGGGTGTAGAACAAGCTGGGACTTGAGGGATACCAGCTGCAAGGTGGATGCTACCACACCTCCAAGCTAAAGCATCCTCTCCCCTGGGGATGGGGTAGCAGCAGCTAGCTGGGAAGGTAAAGTACCTGGGAAATGGGAGATGCCAGGAGAGTCCCTCTGCCTGATCTATAAAGAGTAAACACAGCGGCATCTGGGATGCCAGGCTCAGGGCCCCAGAGGCCTGGCTGTGGTTCGGCAGGGAGCTGGCAACAATACCTCGGGGGATTTGTGTTTGAGAAGAAAATTCCACCTGTTAAAAGCAGTATCAGCAGAGGACAAAGAGACAAGTATAGTAGAATATTATGACCTAGGTTCTGAGATAAAAATATTTCCCTTGCACGTCTTCCTTTAAAATATGGTTCCTTGAGTTCAGTCAAACTAGATGGCTAACAGAGGAGACGTTCAATGTGTCTGTCTCTCTCCTCTTCCTGCTTGTTTGCTTGCTTGTTTGTTTGGAGACAGGGTCTCTCTACATAGTCCGACCTGTCTAAGAATTAACTCTGTAGACCCAGCTGGCCTCAAACTCACAGAAAACTCACCTGCCTGTCTCCTAGTCTCCTAAGCGCTGGCATTACATGTATACTAGCACTGGCCCTTTTCTGCTTTTTTATTTATTTATTTATTTATTTTATTCTGTGTATGAACATTTTGCCTGCATACACATATATGCGACTTAGCATTCCTGGTACCCCAGAAAGTCAGAAAAAGGCTTCAGATCCCCTGGAACTGGAGTTATGTTTAGTTGGAAGCCACCATATGGATGCGGGTAACCAAACTTGGGTATTCACCAAGAGCAACAAGTGCTTTTAACTGCTAACCCATCTCTCTAACCTCCTCTTTTTCTTCTTCTTTATTATTCTCTCTCTCTCTCTCTCTCTCTCTCTCTCTTTCTCTCTCTCTCTGTGTGTGTGTGTGTGTGTGTGTGTGTGTGTGAGAGAGAGAGAGAGAGAGAGAGAGAGAGAGAGAATCGCATGCTGAGGTCAGAGGACAATTTTTAGAAGTTGGTTCTCTCATTCTCCAGAATCCAGATACCAAACTTAAGACTGTTATGCTAGCATGGAAAGTGCATTCCCTATTACCTGCTGAGCCATCTCTCTCTGGCCCTCAGTGTATATCTCTAGAATGAATAAGTCAAGGTCCCTCTCTGGATTCTATAGAAGCATCATCCCACCCACTAACCTCCCTCTGCAAAGCTGCCCAAACCCAACCAGTTCCACTACAGGAAGGCCTGGATCACAAGTCCAGTGTGTCCACCTAGGTCTGACCTGCCCCTCAGCCTTCTCTGAAGCCAGCAGACTGTAAGACTGGGCCCGAGCATCCTGCTCGCCATCACTGGGAGCCGGGCTCTGCCTGCTTCCTCCAGACTTCCTCCCCTTTCCGACTTTGGCACATCTGGCTAATCACTTAGCGCTGAAAGGTTCCAGGCAGGTCACTCATTACTCAGGCTGCAGGACATAGATCTGGACAGTCCTAAAACACACAGCTGGACAAGAACAATGACTAAAGGTCACCTAGTCTGTCATGCAGCATGTCCACACAGGGATTCGAAATCCTTTCACTGTCCCTGCACCAAAAGATTACTGAAGTTACAACTCTTGATGCTTCAGGGAGTCCTACCAATGCATGTGATCTGATGCTCTCGCCCACCCACTGGGGGGTTTCACGGCGATCACATCTGATGGGTCTCACAGACAGTCAGGCTGCAAACTATCTCCTATCTCTGTAGTGTAGATAAATCTAAACCACAACCACTGTTTACAAGTTCTTTATGACCAGACTCCTGCTATCTCCCTCACTCAGGGTGAGAGGACACCCCAGTGTTTATCTCTCCCAGAACTGTAACCATGGCAGCTAGACACCCCAGATAGCCATGATTTTAGGTCATTTGCCATATTGTTTTCACCCCTGAAATCTAAACAACACGGGATTCCTATACTTTAATGCTCGAAGACTCTCAGATCTCAAAAGTGGCACCTGTTAACTTACAGTTCCAATTTAAGGCTCAGCAAATATGGTAGCCAGGCCCCTAAGCTATCTCTATATGATGAAACTTGAACATTTTCTCACCAACTACCCATTGGCATCTCACCCCCAAAACCCCGCGGTGCCAGGCCAAAGCTAATCTTAACCCAATGCTCTTGAAAATTATCAAGACTGAATTCAATCATGTCTGTCCAAAATGACACTGGAGGGAAAGTCAGACCAGAAAGCCCGGCTGAATTACTAAGGACTTTCCCCCAGTGGACTTTTGGGGGAAAGCCTTCAGCTTCTTGACAAGGCACAGAAGAAGCAAAGGTGTAAGTTTAGAGTTTCCAGAGGGGAGCCCTCTCCTGGGCTGGCTCCTCCCTAACGGCCCAGCGCTCCATTTCCGCGCTCTCGCTAGGATCTGCTCACAGTTCCCGGGTTCCCTCAAGCACCCATTTAAGCGGGAGATGCTCACATGCACAACCCCTCGCGCACCCCTGACACCCAGAGAAACACTCACATCAGCCGGCTCCCTGCGGTGTCCCTCGCCAGTCCGAAGCCAGCTCCGACTCAGCTCGCTAAGCTCTGGGATGGGCTGTACCTTGAGCCGCACACTGTCCCCAGACTGCCGGATCATCTCCACAATTTCATCCCTGGACTTATTCTCCACATTCTGTCCATTAATCTCCACCAGTCGATCTCCTGGCACCAGCCCCAAGGCCAGGTCCTTGGTGCCTGCCCCTGGCTCAGCAAAGTGAACCACCCGTCGATAGGCCTGACCCTCAGGGGCCCGGTCCAGCATGGTGGTGCGTCTCAGTGAGAAGCCAAAGTCTCCCGTGGGTCGTCGTTGTAACTCCAGTTCCCGGAGAGCAGGAGGTGGCGGGGGCACCAGGGCGGGGAGGCGGAGATCAGCTGGGAATCTTTTAGTCACCAGCTCAGGGACTCGAGACCGTGGTCCCGGTCGAGGAATGCCTAGCCCAGGATGCTGCATTAGCTGTCCCTCAAGCGTCCTCACCTCTACCTGAGGTGATGGGGCTGCAGAATTCTCTGAGGGGGTTGAGGTCTCTGAGGCACTCTCATCCCGGCTCCGTTGAGAGAAGGAAAAACGTTTGACAATCATCTGAGAGTTCTGCTTGGCCAGTGAACCGAACTTGGCTGCCCGCTGCAGCACAGAGCCCCGGAAGCTGCCTTCTTCACCCTTGAGGTCATCGCTGGAGCTGGCTGTGCTTAGGTGACCTGAGTCCAGGATGATGCTACCCCTATTGCTGTCAGAGTCAATGTCGGTCAGGTGCAGGTCAGAGCCACTGGCCACCTTGATAGGGATGGGGTTGGAGATTTCCAGGCGCGTCTTGGATTCCCGCTTGGAGGATCGATTCAAGTTGAAAAAGCCACGGCGCATGCTCATCTCTTCCAGGCTCCGCAGTTCTGCTGCAGACATCCTCTCCTTCTTCTCCTTTTTCTCCTTCTTCTCCTTCCGCCCTCCATCTTTGTCCTTATCTTTCTTCATGAGGTTAAACATGGTGGGTGTGCTGTTTTTAGGGGTTGTATCCCCAGCTGACTACGGGTGCTTAACACAGGGTCTTTGGACCCCACCTTGTAGCTGCAAGTAGAAACAGAGAAAAGCTATTCAGGTTTTTGTTTTTTGTTTTTTGCTTTTTTTTTCCAGTTCAGACAGAGGCAGCTGATACTGATAAACCAGTCACCCCTTGTGGAATGCTACTGATGTACCAGGTAATCTGATTAACATTTTTTCCTAATTCACTTCATCCTTTAGTCCAAAGCATAGGTGTCCCTGAAGAGACTTGACTTAATAGAAAACACCATTGCAACCTGGAACAGGAATAGAAATGAACACAAAAGGAAATGGAAGGGACTCTGTAACATCACCTCCCTACAGGCAGTCCACTGAAGCAACAGACATCTCACGTGACTGGGGTCCTCCCTGTGCCTGGTATCCCCAGAGCCTCAGCCTTATCCCCTGCCTCAAAGACCTTGGAGGGTCCAACTTTTTAAAATAATATTCATTTGTATGAGTGTTTCGCCTGCCTATCTGCAAATGCATCACATGTGTGCCTAGTGCCATATTAGACCAGAAAGGTGTGGATCTCTGGTGCTAGAGTTACAGACAGTTATGAATACCCATGTGGATGCTGGGGACTGAATCCTCCTCTACAAGAGTAACAGGTGCTCTTAACCACAGAGCCATCTTTCTGGCACCCAGGGTTAGGGTTTATATGATGTGTCTCATCTGGGAATTCACACATACCCCTTCCTATTCAATCCTCACAGGTGAGAAAAATGACTCTTGGGAAACTAAGGCTGTGTCAGGCGCAACCTATGCAATGAGTGGCCATGCTGCTGTCCTTTCTGATGCCCTGGGTGTCCAAAGTAAATCGAGGAGGGAAGGAAGGGGAAGTCCCAGACTGTACACTGGACAGACCGTTGCGAGGTGGGGGTGGGGTGGGGTCGGCTAGATAAACAGGATCCTGAAAAACTCACATCCTTTTCCCCAGACCAATACCTAAATATAGACTAGGGAAGAAAGTTGTGGCGGCCTGAGAGAGAAAGCCTGCTCCAGGGCTCCAGGGAGTGAGCACCTTAGGGCCCTAACCTACCTCCATTCTCATGCATAACAGATTAGGGGCAGGAGTAAGAAAAACCTGGTGGGGGCCGGGCCCAGAGGGCCTTTCTTGTTCTAACCAGCAGGGAGCACAAAATAAAAGTAGGCCATACTATCTAATTAGAAATTAACTGTAATTTTTCTCTCTCCATGACCGCCTCCCCTCTGAATTCCAGACAGAGGGTCTCTGAGCTTACCCCCTCCAGCAATGACCTAGTGCCAGGCCCTGGACAGGCATTTCCTCTCTACCCGACCGACCCCCAAAGCTAGGCAGAGCCTCCACTATCCCGTTCCACTGAGGGAGCAACTCACACCAAGCAAGGTTCAGTGCCCAGGAAGGCAGCAAGACCAGGAGTCCCCAAGCTAATCGCTCCCAGGTTTGATTCCATGTAATCACACGTGGCACCTCACAAACATCTGTCACTCCAGTTCCAGGAGACCCAGTGGACATTTCTGGCCTCATGGGCACCAGGCACATTTGTGGCCCAAACACATACATGTAAGCAAAATGCCCACACACATAAAATAACAATTAAAAAGAAAGAACTTGCCGGGCGGTGGTGGCTCACGCCTGTAATCCCAGCACTTGGGAGGCAGAGGCAGGTGGATTTCTGAGTTCGAGGCCAGCCTGGTCTACAGAGTGAGTTCCAGGACAGCCAAGGGCTATACAGAGAAACCCTGTCTCGAAAAAAGCAAAAACCAAAAAAAAAACAAAAAAAAAAAAAAAAAAAGAAAGAAATTGGTAAATTTGGGCAAGTTAACCCATACCTAAAACCTTGGAAGGCTAAGATAGAATCTTAAATCTGAGCCAAATGTGGCCAATAATTAGAAACCTTGTTTCAAAAACAAACTAGATAAACTTAAGTTTACTAATATACTCCATTTACTATAATGTATCCAAACTGTTATCATCTCAACATGTAATCTATAAAGTATTTATATCTAAACATATGATATTTTATATTTAATTTTCTATATTTTGTTTTGATATATAGACGTGTGTGTGTGTGTATGTGTGTGTGTATGTGTGTGTGTGTATTTTATTTATTTTGCTTTTTTTGTTCTGAGATATAGTCTCATACAGTTCTGGCTGGATCTGAAACTCAGTATAGACCAGGTTGGCCTTGAATTCATGGAGAATCTCTGCCTCTGCCTCCTGAGAGCTGCTGAGATTATAGGTGTGCACAACCATTCCTGATACATCCATATTAAATTTCCAATTAATTTTCCAATTAAACTTCCAAAAAAGCAAGGCTGAGTATGATGGTTCATATCTTTAATCCTGGCACTCAGGAGGCAGAGGCACAAAGGTCTCTGTGAGTTTGGGGTTATCCTGGTCCACATGGCGAGCTCCAGAACAGCCTGAACTACACAGAGAAACTGTGTCTCAAAATGAATGAGTAAGTAAGATCCTGGCCTGCACTTTACATTCAGAGCACAACCTTCACTTCAGATGCCCGGTCTCCAGGGCTGCCAGAGTGCTCAGAACAGCTCTGGAGAGGTCTAGAAATGGAGTGTGCCCTCCATCCTGGTTAGGTTTTTTTTTTTTGTCAACTTAACACAAGCTAGAGTTGTCTGGGAAGTTGTGTATCAATGGAAAAAATGCCCCTGTCAGATAAACCTTCAAGGCATTTTCTTGATTAATGTTTGATATGGGAGTATCAAGCTCACCGTGGGCAATGCCACTCTAGGCAGGAGGTCCCACGTGGTATTAGTAGGCTGAGTGAGCTATGGGGGGTGGGAGAGGGGGGAGGGGAAGAGCCGGTAAACAGCACCCCTCCATGGTATGTCTCTACTTCGGTTCCTGCCTCCAGGTTCCTGTCTTGAATTTCTTCTCTGACTTCCCTTCATGATGAACTGTGGAAAACTCTTTCCTCCCCAAATTGCTTTTGGCCATAGTGTTTATCACATCAAAAGAAGGCAAACCAGGACAGAATGTATTCATAAGGGTAAGAAATCTATGAGGGAGCTAGAAAAATGGCTCAGTGGTTAAGAACATTGGCCACTCTTCCAAAGGACCCAGGTTCAATTCCCAGCACCCACATGGCAGCTCACAACTGTCTGTAACTCCAGTTCCAGAGGATCTGACATTCTCACACAGAACTACGTGCAGGCAAAATGTCAATGAACATAACATTTTTAAAAATTAATTTATTGGGCTGGAGAGATAGCTCAACGGGTAAGAGCAACTGACTGCTCTTCCGAAGGTTCTGAGTTCAAATTCCAACAACCACATGGTGGCTCACAACCATCTGTAATGAGATCTGATGCCCTCTTCTGGTATGTCTGACGACAGCTACAGTGTAGTCACATATAATAAATAAATAAATCTTTAAAAAAATAATTAGTTAAAAAAAAAAGGAGAAATCTGATTGGATCAACTAGCTCTTTATAGCTACTGTAGCAAGAACCCATCTCCCTCTGAGATCAGTTTCTCTACCTGTGCATTGGTACAAGCGTGTGTGCTTGTGTGTGGGTGTGTGCTTGTGCGTGCGCATATGGAAACCAGAGGTTTACCTCAGGCAGGGCCTTTCACAAGCCTGAAGCTCATGGAATGTCAGGCCCCTGAATCCCAGGGATCCCTAGGATCTTTGCCTCCCCAGCTCTGGGATTACAATTAGTCCCACCCCCACCGCTTGCTGGCTTTTTGTTATTTCTTCTAGACAGGGGTTCTCTTTGAAGCCCCAGGAGTCCTGGAACTCACTCTGTAGACCAGGCTGTAGATCAGAGATCCTTCTGCCTCTGCCTCCTGAGTGCTGGGATTAAAGGTGTGCGCCACCACTGCCCGGCAGGCCACTTGTTTGTCTGCTTGTTTGTTTTTGTTTTTGTTGTTTTTGTTGTTTTTGTTTTTGTTGTTTTTGTTTTTTCGAGACAGGGTTTCTCTGTGTAGCCCCACTCTGTAGACCAGGCTGGCCTCAAACTCAGAAATCCTCCTTCCTCTGCCTCCCAAGTGCTGGGATTACAGGCGTGCGGCACCACGCCCGGCTGCTTGTTTGTTTTTTAACCTGAGTCATGGGGCACAAACTCAGGTTCTTGTGCTTATAAGCTTTACCATGAAAGCTATCTCTCCAGCTCCTCTGGCCTCAGTTTCTCCTACATAAAACTAAAATTTTTGCTTCTAAATGTTCCAATGAACAGTCCCCGGAAGCTGGAAGACAGGAAACATAAACCCCTAAAAGCACCAATCAGGAGCAATCTTGGTTAGCCACGTCTAGACTCAGTGAGACTCAGTGAGTGGAGACAGAGTGCGAGACTGTCTCCTCCCAAACGCTGCTGGGAATAAGGCCCAGGCAGCTCCAACCTATCCAGGCCATGGCATCTTTGGAGGTCACCACCACACTGTGCTAAAGGCATAGATACCTGGAGAAGAAAATGAAGACAAATGGAGACTTAGGAGGGGACCAACAAAGGGATCTCAGGTCCTAGCCAACCCCAGAAAACAGTACTGTCTGCCATGCTGTCTCTACCCAGTGCTGGCCTGGCTGTGGGTTAGGCAGTAGAGCACTATCAACAGAAAACAGTCTGAGGATTCTAGAATCTCTGAGCTGCAAAAGTCCCTTAGAAGTAATTTTCCATAAGCCCCTCTTCTCAGCATAAGCCTCACTGTCACTGCAACAGGCAAGACCAAACAGCACCACAGGGAACAGCTCTGACTAAAACTGTTAAGGATCTTGTATCTAGGCCTGGGTTTGCCACAGGTCTCCAGGGGACCTTGAGTCTGTCACTTTGCTCAAGGTTGAACTAAATAATCTAGACCTCCTCCAGCTCTGAAATTCCAACAGTCCAACTCTCCTGTGAACACAAGTTAACCGTTAACTTTCTGTCAAAGATACGACTTTCTCTCATCACAGGCCTGGGGCCTTCAGAGACTGTGCTGTGAGTCACTTACCACCCTCGTCCTGCTACCATTATCTGCACAGCCCACAAAGCAGCCTTCCGCCACCGCCAGACCCATGCGGCCAGGCCTGGCTGTGGATCCAGACTCTCCCAAGCCATGTGTCTACACTACCTGGTTGCCTGCACCCTCCTCTTGGACTGAGTTTGTGATACAGCTGCAGCTGCCTCTGCTGCTGAACCCCACCCCCCCTCCAACTAGGCCGTGCTGAGTTTACTACAGAGCTGGGTTCCACGTCTCTCTTAGAGTCCTAGGGCTTGCCAGTGGCTCCTGTCCTCAGATGAAAGGCTCCCGCAGCTGAGACCACCGTCTCCCAGATCCTCAGGCTGGGCTGCAGCTCTCCTGCCCTGACCCTTCCTCTCCTACCCTCTCCCTTCCTTTCAGGGACTTTAGCCTTGTAATCATTCTGACTTCTTTCCCTAACTCTCCTGACCAGGAAGCTTTTCCTAATTTTGAGTGGAGGAAAGGTAATGTGTCTGTAAGTTACTTTGACCATCCTGACTCCAAGTACAATTCAGCAACTCATCTGCTTTATTATCGTAGGACAGTCAGCCTCTCGAAGGCGAGGACCACTCAGTACAAATGTGCACCATCCACATTCACAAAACAAAGTACAACTCAAAGAGCAAGGATGGATCTCAAAAACATTTGAAACAAGAAAGAAGCCACTGACAAAAGCATGCACATTGATATCATTCTTTTCTTTCTTTCTTTTTCTTAATTTTTCCTTTTTCAAGATAGGGTCTCGTATAACCAGGCTGGACTTGAACTCACTATGTAGCAGAGGATGGCTCTGATGCTCTTGAGTGCTGGGATTCCAGGCATTTACCACTCTACCCAGTGGTATGAGTCTACTTATTGCAGGCAAAACTAATCTATGGTGAGAAAGGCCAGGGCAATGGTTTATCCCTGGGGACTAAAGGTCAGGAATGTGTGAGAAAGGGCACGAGGGAGGGGACTTTCTGTAGCCATGCATATTCAGAGAGGGCTAAGCTGACAAGCTTACACATTTGTTGGTTGCTATCAGTGCATTTGCTTGAGCGTAAGTATTTACTAAAAAAAAAAAAAAAAAAGAGGAGGAGGAAGAGGAAGAGGAGAGAGAAAACTTAACTGTTAGACACAGTGACCACTCACGCCATTGATCCTAGGACTTGGGAGGCAGAGGAAGGGGTGGACCTTTAAGTTCCAGGCCAGCCTGGTCTACAGAGCGAGTTCCAGGCAGCCAGAGCTAAACAGTGAGACCCTGTCCCAACAAACAAACAAAAAAACAAGATTCAAAAAACCCAAACAACTGTAAAAACAAATGCCAAATTCTAGTTAATACATATAAACTACAGGACTGAGTGGAGCATGCTAATCGCTTTAACTTTCCTTGGGACGTGTCAGTCATCTCATATAATTTCATAGATGGACAAGGGATAAGACTGTGAGCAGTGAGGGAGAAGCGGTGGGTGCAGGGTCTAGGAAGCTCAGTAGCTGCAAAATTCTGTCACTTTTGTCGATCTCTGTGATAAGATGCAGGAAAACACGTGTGTACCAAGTGCCTACTAAATACAAATGGTATCAAAGTAAATAAACCTAGTAAAAAGCTCGGGCTTTGGCCGTCAGGTGAAGACATAGGGACAAAGAAGTACCACCTATGCTGCTTGGGATGAGTCACTTAGAGACATGGAACACTGCCTTCTCCTCATCTGTAAGGTGGTCACACTGGTAGTACCTACCACAAAAGGAGTGAGAAGCCAGAGGACGGAAGGCACCTAACAGATTGCACAAACATGCATGTAGGTGTTCTTACCATGCCTAGTCACACAGCAGCTCTCAAGAACGGTAACAAAGGACAACCACGACACTGCAGCAACTGGAGGTACTTGGCATCTGAAATCCAGGCCCAATGACTTGAATTATCTGCACAACCCACCTAAGGAGAATTAACTCCGCAAAGTTGTCCTCTAACCTCCATATGTGTCATAGCATGCACTTCCCCCAAATACAGACACACAAGCACCACGCATACATTAATGTTTTCTAATTAATGATATGCAAATGAGTATATGTTTGACACATTCACAAAGTAAATTAAAGCTATTTGTATGCACAACTCCAAATCCTGTAGCATATATGATATATAAAGTTTTCTTTTTGTTGCTGTTTTTGAAAGGACAGGTTAAAAACTAGCCTCAAAGGCAACAGGTAGCCGAGGGATGACCTTGAACAAGAGATCCAGCTGCTCTTCCACCTCCAAAGGCACAGTCTTTGCCAGTCGACTAACACAAGTGCAAACCAGCACACATGTGACTAAATGAAGTCTGTTGTTTTCTCTTTGTTTTGTTTTTGATTTTTGGTTTTTCAAGACAGGATTTCTCTGTGAAGCCCTGGCTATCTTGAAACTTGCTCTGGTAGACCAGGAAGACCTCAGACTCAGAGATCTGCCTGCCACTGACTCTTTGGTGCTGTGATTAAAGGCGTCCACCACTGATTGCCACCACTGGCTTTAGACGTCTGTATATGGACAGTAAAGTCCAAAGGTATGAAGGGGAGCCGGCGACCAAGACCAGATGGATCTAGGGGTTTGAGTCCACAGCCCTCCTTAGCTATTGCTAAGAATGTTGACAGGAGGGCTAGAGCGTTAAGAGCACGGACTGTTCTTCCAGAGGTCCTAAGTTCAATTCCCAGCATCCACATGGTGGCTCACAACCATCTGTAATGGTTTGATGTCCTCTTCTGGTGTGTGTGAAGACAGTGCCAGTGTACTCACATATATAAAATAAATCTTTAGAAAAAAATAAAAATAAAAAAATAAAAAATAATGTTGACAGGAAATTCACAGATGCAGAAACACAAACAGCCAACAAAAAGAGCAACTGGGCTTTTATAACAGCCACAGACATGTGTCACAGGCATGTAGGTTTTTTAATAAGAGCAACATTGATTAGGGTGTGGGAAACAGAGACTCTTATCTACGTTAATTAAAGTACAAAGTCATACAATTTCTTTTTGTAAAAGTGTAAATGACATTTATTTATTCTGTGCGCAGGCGCTGATGTGCACCGGTGGGGGTCAGAGGACAACTTACGGGAGCCATTGCTCTCTTCCCGATAGGTACGCTCAGGGGATCACACTCAGAACCCAGGCCAGAATCTCGGAGGACCAGGCCAGGGGATCACACTCAGAATCTCGGAGGCCAGAGCCTCTGTCTGCTGGGGCATCTCACTGACCCCATGGCTCTCTTTATGAGCAACACCAAGGCCAGGCCACTTCTATTACAGAAACAGGAACTGCCTCATGAACTGGTATTTTATCTTTACACAGGAGCCATGCTAATGCCTGGACCATTCCATTTTAGTAGACATATTGTGAGAGTAAGCCCTGGCATAATGTTCTAGTAGGGCAAATGGGCAGTGTCTACAAAATTACTTATATACATGATTTTTTGACTGGTCCAATGTGTTTTTTATATATTTTTTCAATTTTACGTGCATATGTGCACTTACTTGAGTAATACCATGTGTGTGCTGGTACATGAAAAAGCCAGGCTGGGCAGTGGTGGCGCACGCCTGTGATCCCAGCACTCTGGGAGGCAGAGGCAGGAGGATTTCTGAGTTCGAGGCCAGCCTGGTCTACAGAGTGAGTTCCAGGACAACCAGGGCTACACAGAGAAACCCTGTCTCGAAAAGACGAAAAAAAAATTTAAAGCTGGTAGGTGTGTGTGTGTGTGTGTGTGTGTGTGTGTGTGTCCAGTTGTGGATGAGAAAATTGAGTGGAATGGCATTTTGTTCAACTACTTTTCTACAGCTTTATTTTCTACAGAAAACATAAAAATATGTTCGTTAAGTTATATTTTAATGTAACATTTAACCCTCTGTACATATCCATATCACAAGTCTTTAAAAGTTCTGCAGAGATAGCCGTATTAGCTCAAAGAGCTGTAAAGGGTTTGGCGGCACCTGTGACAAGCCTGGGTTTGGATGCCAGCTCTGCACCAAAAACAACCCAAAAGGTCCGACCCAGAGTCAGAGGCGGGACAAGTGTCCGTTTCAAAAAATGAAAAAAGGAATCCTGACAAGGTAGTGAGCAATCCACGGCTATCGGAGCAGTAAATAGGATTTGCCACGGCCAGTATAAGGCTTGCCTTCTCGTCTTCAAAAACTTTCAGTGACTTCCGCAGCTTTGGGACAGAGTTAAATGGGCCATCCTGCCGCAGGCAAAGCAGAAAACTCCAGGAAATGGAAACTACCATAGCATTAGCCTCCCCAAACTGGGGACCCTGACTGGACTGCCAAGGATTGATCCTTAGGTCAGTCCCCATACCCCACCCCACAGTCATAAATAAATACAAAGGAAATGCCTTCCGGAGGAGGCCGGCCTCTTTCCCTTGGCCTCTGACCTCCGGAGCAGTGGCTCCCTCCGGTCCTCGGCCCCTCTCCCAGGCCGGCACGCTGTGGCGCAGCGCCATGCGGGGTCGCACAGGCTGACCTGGCCCGCGCCCGCCGCGCCCGCCGGTTCTGCTGAGCTCCGCAGCGCCGCGTGACTCACAGCCAGGTCACACGGAGCTTATCTGGGCTCCAGGTGTGCAGGCTTCTCACATGACATCAGCGGGCTCGCCCAGAGCAGCCCAGTCGCCCCGCGGCCCTCTGCGTTTCCTCGCCAGGCGGCCCGCACAGCAGCATCTGCAGCTCCGCAGCTGCTGCGGAACCCACTCCCACCGCACGCTGAAGGCTGCGGACCAGGGAGGACGGTGGCGGGAGAATGCCCAAGGCCCAGCCCTCCCTTTCCAAGTGTCACCTCAGGCTCCAGCGCCTCCTGCCTGCAGCCCAGCCCGCAGCCCAGCCCTGCCACTGCTCTGCGGGCCGCCCACCCCTTCTGTGTGACCTTGAGCTAGTGGCATCTCCTCTTAAGTCGGGGTCTTCCAACTGTAAAAATCTTCAAGGGCCCGACAGCGCAGAATTGGCTCCAAACCTCTGCCTGAAGGAAATTCTACTCTACTACAAAATTCAGGTTCAAAGCCCTCTCTGCCTCCGACATGCTGTGTGACCTTGAACCCAACACCAACATCTCTCAGAATAACAGAGAATTGTACACACACACACACACCCTAGTCAGAGATGTTAAAGTACTGAAAACCTGGCAAAGAGAAGGCCACCCTAGAGCCCTGTAAAACCCTCAAAAACTCCAGTTCTTGAAACAGAAATGTCAAGGGAACGTGGATCGTGTACAAAGCCGCACGATTCCTACTTCCACAGTCCAGAGGTGAAGCAAGGGGAGAGAACACCACTCACTACCACCCCACTTCCTGTACCCTCTAATTCCGGCTACCTCAGAAAACGCTTTAAAAATAAAAATAAAAGGCCTCAGTAGAGCGGGGTTGGGGGAAGAAAATGATGACAGGGAGAGGAACGGGTGTACAGATTTTAAAGCACACAGGGCCTAACCCAAAGCACAACTTGTAAGACTTCATTCAGTGGTCCCGAGTCCTGTGAGAACCTGTGAGATTCCCCAGCCCTTCGGCTGTGCCCTCATGTGAGGACTCACTCACGTTGCCGCTTTGCTTCTAGGCTGTGATGTCCACTCCAGGGGCTCGGGGTGGATTTGCGGTTTGAAGGAGTATGAGCGGCCCTGCTGCCCTGAATTCCTTTGGCAATTAAGTCTGGATGAAGACTTCCGGAGTCCCCACACCTCCGTGCTCCACCCAAGCAGGGTGGATTCCCTTTTCGCGTAAACTCAATTCTGCCCTACCCAGTTCACCTTCAGACCTGCTTCTGGGGAACCCTGCTTCTGGGGGACCCATTTTTTGAAGACACATGCCCCCCTCAGTGAACAGCCTCCAGCAAAGCCGTTAAAGGGGATCTAGGCAGTGAGCCCAGTCCACCCTGGAGTCAGGAAGGGCACCATGCCTAGGATAAGGGCTTCTGAGGAGGAAGCCCTCAGACACACAACCTGGGACCTGAGCCAGGCCAGGAGAGAGCAAACAAATGAGACGCCGTATCCTGTGGTCAACTATCCAAAGTCCGAGCTCTCAAAGGAAGTGCTCATAGCCTGTGACCCTTCCTACTGCCCCCCCCCCCCCCCCACACACACACACCTTTCCTGGTTCCCTAAGCTTACAACAAAACAGCTCGCTCCAAAGCCATTGTTTTCCTGGAACTGAGGCCCCACTCCAAGTATCCTCAATTCCAAAGAGCCAAGCACACCTCCACCCAAGACTATATATAACTAACCAAGTCTTGTCCAACAACCAGGAAGATCCTTCCTGGAAAGCCTCCTCACAAAAGGATGGAGAGGAAGCCGAGAAGGTGGATGGCCTTTGACAAAGAGCCAACCAGGCCTGCCAGGAAGCCAGAGACCTCAGGAGAGCAACTTTCAAAATCCCCAAATAGAAAGTAGCCCCAGAACCAGAAAGGGTGGGAGCACGGGTTAGCCAGGCCCGTTACCATGGCAACAGGACACCAACCTGCTCAAAAAAAAAAGGCTCCAGATTTGGTGAGCATAAGCCAAGGCAGCCTGAATCAGCATCCTCTAGATTCATCATCCTGCTGGGGTGGCCGTGCTCCTTTCGTGGTCCTGGGGTGAACTTTTCCTTTTTTCCTTCTGTCTAATATGCCCCCAGTGTGTTCACTCAACAACTCTAGGAGCATTCTCAGGGTCTCCTCAGCCACAGTTATGACGGAGACACAGAGAGGCAAAGGCTGCCTATGCAAACAAGCCCAGAACATTAGCGAGAGGAAGGGAGAAGGATCCTAATCCTAGCATTCGTTGGACTACCTAGACAGGAGAGCCCAGCCCGCTGCTGGAACTACTGCCCCCCCACCCCCCGCGGTCTCCGCACACTAAGGCTGACAAACACACACACACACACACACACACACACACACACACACACACACACACGCCTCGTTGGCCAAAAGACCAGGCAAACTGAGTACAAAACCAAGTTGGCTGCACTCCCTTCCCACCTCCAGCCACCTCCAGCTCATCCCGGCTAATCAGTAGACACATGTGCCTTGACACAAGGCGACACCCCCACAACAAAGCCCCAACCTGGGGTGTGTTCCCTGCAGGCCTTATCTCTTCCAGGAGTGTGACCCCACTCCTTGGGCCATGCTGGGTACCAACCTGCGTGCCTCTAGCACAGGGAGAGGCGGGGGCACCTGACCCTGCCACCTCCCCTTCCATTGGCGAAACAACTGGCACGGCAGGTTCGCAGGGCGGGGCGTCGGTGCTCTCTCCCAGAAGCCTGGGGCAGACTGCCCTACCTTCCCACACACACCCCACCCCCTGCAGGGAAAGGTGAAGTGGGCAACCAGTTACTCCGGGCAGCCGGCCCTGCTAAAGCCCCTAGCCCGACATTAGCCACCCCCCATCATCTGTCCCAAGAGCAGGGGGCCCGGGAAGCAGGGTCTCCATTGTTTTGCCAGCTGTCTAGCAGCTGCTCCTTTGAGAGGAGCCCGCTGTCGGCCTGGCAGTGAAAGGGTGAAGGCCGCGGGCAGGGATAAAGGACTCGGCGGAGGTGCTCGCTTTCCTCGCTGTCTTCCTCAGTACCTCACCCCTCTCGCTTCATCTGGGGGGTCTCGGGCCTAGCCCCGGGATGCCCCCCGACCCAGTCCCGAGGCTGCAGCCCCCATCCCGCAGCTCTGGGCCACCTGGGTCTTCTAAACCTTCAGCCCTCCCAAGCCGAAGGCCACCCTATCCCGCCTCCGGCGCCCAGCCTGCCAGCTCCGGCCCCGCGCTTTCCCTGCCCGCCGCTCCGGATCGGCCCCCGCCCGGGCTGTCCAGCCCCGCGGCGCCGCCAGGGACAGAGCCTGGAGTCCGGGCCGCCGCTTCCAGGGGACAGGGGAGGAGCAGGAGCCCGTGGGCCCCGTCGGCCGGCCCGAGCCCACCACGCCACCCTCCCGGGCCCGGCTCACCGCCGCGGAGCCGCCCCGCACTCACCGGCCGCCGGAGCCCGCCCGGCAGGCAGCAGGAGCGGAGACGCGGCATCCAGCGGCCCCGGCCGGGTCCCGGCTGGAGCGCAGCACCGCGCGGCGCAGCGCCGCCCCCCCGCGCCCGCGCGAGCCGAGCGAACCGAAGGCCGCCCCCTGCTGGCGGCTGGCGGCATAGACGCCCGCCGGCCTGATGCCCGGGCGCGCCGCCAGCCTCCGCCAAGCTGGAGCTCGCTGCTCCCCAGACTCGATGGACTCCGAGGACCCCGCGTCCGTGTCCGAGAAGCCATGCCTGGAGATTTTGTCCGCTTTAGCCGCTGGAGACTGCGGGACATGTCTGAAAGGTGCTGAGTTGCACTGCCCAGGGAAGACACCAGAGGGACGCGCTAAATGTTTAGAATTCTACCCAAGGCAGGCACTGGACATTCATGGGCTTGACCAGGATAGAGCTGTTCAGAGATGTAAGTCTTGGTGGCTGCCGCTTCCCAGAGTGGCTCTGCAGAGACAGAGTCCTGCTGGATGGTGCCAATGGCTAAATCCAAGGGGAGCAGTTCCAGAACTACACCCTAAAGTGGGAAGGAACAGGCTCTCAATGGCTTAGTTTGAGTGAGCCCCGGAAGCTCTAAGCGGTCTGTTAAGCACCCACAGGTCCAACTCCAGACCCCAACACCAGAGGGGGGAAGGAACGACAAATTCAAACACCGGCTGGTGGTGGGAGTACGAAATGATACAAGTACTTTAAAAGAAGATGTTTTATTTAATTTTTTTTTTTTGAAACAGTGTTTCTCAGTGTAGCCCTAGCTGTCCTGGAACTCACTCTTTAGACCAGGTTGACCTCGAACTCAGAAATCCATGCCTGCCTCTGCCTCCCAAGTGCTGGGATTAAAGGCGTGCGCCACCACTGCCCAGCCGAAAGACAGTTTCTTACAAAATATAACTCATATTTACACAAATGAATTGAAATCATATCCTCACAAAAACCTGCACATAACTTTCTAACAACTTCATTTATAATCGCCAAAACATGGAAGTGGCAACTTCAGTAAAACATATCTTCAGTAGGTGGATAAATCACTTCAGTATGTCTAGACAATGCCAACGAGAAAGATGGGCAAAGGAGCCATAGAAAGATGTAGAGGAGCCTCATTGCATATCACTAGGCACAAGAAGGCGTATAGCCCATCAGAAAGGCTGTTAACTGTGTGATTCCCATTATATGTTGTTCTGGAAAGGGCAGAGCTAGTAAGGCGCCTGTGGAGGTGGTGAAAGATCGTGGTGCCAGGAGCTAGGGCAGAGGTACGGACAGAGGGCACAGCACGGGGATTTCTTTTTTTAGGGTGGTAAAACTCTTCTGTATGATAATTGGTGAATATGTCTTGATACATTTTTGGAAATCCATAGATTGTATACCACCCATGATGAACCTCAGGCTAATGTGCTAGATACTTTTTTTTTTTTTAATGTCAACTTGACACAGGCTAAAGTCATTTGAAAGGAGGAAGCCTTAGTTGAGAAAATGCCTCCATAAGATCAGGCTACAGGCAAGCCTGTGAGGTATTTTCTTAATTAGTGATTGACAGAGGAGGGCCCAGCCCATTGTGAGTGGTGCCATCCCTGGGCTGATGGTCCTGCGTTCTACAAGAAAGCCGGCTGAGCAAGCCAAGGGCAGCACTCCTCCATGGCCTTGCATTGGCTCCTGCCTCCAGGTTCCTGTGGTGTTTGAGTTCCTGTCCTGACTTCCTTGACCTCCTTTGATGACCACAGTGATATGGTTTTGGTTTTTGTTTTTTTTTTTGCTTTTTTCAAGACAGGGTTTCTCTGTAGCCCTGGCTGTCCTGGAACTCACTCTGTAGACCAGGCTGGCCTCGAACTCAGAAATCCACCTGCCTCTGCCTCCCAGAGTGCTGGGATTACAGGCGTGTGCCACCACCGCCCGGCTGACCACTGTGATATGGAAGGAAGAGCCAAATAAACCCTTTCCTCTCCAGCTTGCTTGTGGTCCTGGTGTTTCATCACAGCCATAGTGACCCTGACTAAGAAAGCTGGATTAGTGCCATGGGCCTACCGTTCCAGCACTTGCTGTGTAGAGAAAAGAGGCATATTCCAAGACAACATGGGTATATAAGAGTGTCCCCAACACAACAGAAGTTGTATGCTGTAGACTCTGGGTGATTATAATGAGCCAGTGTCTAGTCACTGCGACAAGTGTGTGGCTCTGGTGTGGGATGTTGATAATCCGGGATGACAGCAGGCAATGGTGGAGAAAACTGCACTTTCCATTCAATTTTGCTTCAAGTGACAAACTTTGAGGGTTGGTTTTTTTTTTTTGTTTTTTTTTTACTGTTTGTGTGTGTGTGTGTGTGTGTGTTAGAAACAGGGTCCCACTATGCAGCTCTGGATGGCCTGGAACTCTCTATGTAAATCAGGCTGGTCTGAAAGGCACAGAGCTCCCCTGCTTCTGCTTCCTGAGTGCTGGGATTAAAGGTGTGCACTACCATCTTGTCTTGGCTAGATATGAATGAAAAAGTAAAACCTTTCTCTCCCCCTCACAGAAAATGCCAGAGGAATGTCCCTCACATTACCAAGGAGCCACTTGCTTAATAACTGGTTTTGAGAGATCGTCTTCTATGGCCCGGACTGCACTTGAACTTCTGCTCTTCAGGTTTCTTCCTCCCAAGTGCTGGGTTTCTCATGTAGGTCGCCATGCCCAGTTTTATGGAAGCCTGGGTTGAGATCAATTCCTGCCTTTCATGTAGGGCGAACTAAGAACTGGGCTATACTCCAGCCTTCCTGTTCTCCTCTTTCCTTCTCTTCTTCCCTCCTTCCTTTCTTCTCTTCTCTCTCTTTCTCTCTCTCTCTCCCCGTGATAGGGTCCTACTACACAGCTCTGCCCTCAGCCTCTAGAGTACTGAGATTGCAGACATGAGCCATCATACCCATCTCATTTTTTAAAAAATTTATTCTACACTTCTAAGATAATCTGATGTTGGTAGGGCCAAGGGAGAAACAAACAAGATAATATAGATCCCTTACATCAGCTGACTCCTTAGTATGGGTCAGACACAAGGCTGACTTCTTGATAAATTGTCTCATTTAGTCTCCACAGTTACCCTATTAGGGAGTTATTATTATTTTATTTCCAATTTACAGGTTAGAAACCAGGTTTCTGAAAGCCGAGCCACCCACCCAAGGCCCTGTGTCTAACAGGTAATGGGTCTGAGAACTTGCTCAGAAGCACTGAGATGAATTGCATCCTGGGACGTTTCCATGACTAGCAGCTGGGCTTTGGGGCCACACATAGAGGATGCTTGACTCTCTCGGCTGCCAGCAAGCTTCTTACCCTCTCCAAACCTCAATCTCCTCCTCACCTATAAAGTAGAGATGATAATAGTGCTTAGCTCAGTTCTGAAGGCTGGGAGAAGATTAAATGAATAAATTCAATTAAAGCAATTAGCCCAGGACTTGAAATGTGGTACGTGGTTAGCTATTATTAGTCTCTCTGAACCTCTATTTCCTCATCTGTAAAATGGGAAGGGCTAATAATATGTACATCCTAGAGTCAGTGTAAGGCTTAGGAGACAGCCTGTGTAGAACTCACAGAATGACTAGCTATCATGCTATGCCCCTCCAGAAAGAACGAATATGGGGTCTGTAGCCTTTCATACTTGGGAGGCTGAAGGGACATCCCTGGAACCCAGGAATTTGTGGCCAGCCAGGGCAAATCCAGACTTACTTACTAAGACTGGATTTAAAACAAATACAAACAGCAAATCCTTGCAGATCACAAGGTCCAACTTTAAAATATTATTATTATTTTATTGTGTGGGTGTTTTATTTGCATGTATGTCTGTGCACCCTGTGCTTATAGTACCCACAGAGGCCGGAAGAGGGGGTCAGATTCCCTGAAACAGAACTTACAGATGGTTGTTAACTGCAGTGTGGGTGCTGGAAATCAAACCCAGGTCCTCTGGGAAAGCAGCCAGTGCTCTTAACCACTGAGCCATCTTTCCAGGCCCTCAAATGTTTGTGTTCACTTTAGGAACACAGGTGAATCTGGGTGTGGTGGGACATTCCTGCAATTCCAGCTTTGGGGAGGCTGAAACACAAGGAGCAGGATCGTTGCAAGGTCAAAGCCGGCTGAGTGAGACACTGCCTTAGCTCAGACAGACAGACAGACACACACACACACACACACACACACACACAGGATCGTTGCAAGGTCAAAGCCGG
The DNA here is from genome assembly GCF_947179515.1 of Apodemus sylvaticus. Taxonomy (NCBI): domain Eukaryota; kingdom Metazoa; phylum Chordata; class Mammalia; order Rodentia; family Muridae; genus Apodemus; species Apodemus sylvaticus. The sequence continues at coordinate 45,979,199 of NC_067481.1, forward strand.
CTGAGTGAGACAGACACTGCCTTAGCTCAGACAGACACACACACACACACACACACAGGATCATTGCAAGGTCAAAGCCGGCTGAGTGAGACACTGCCTTAGCTAAGACAGATAGACAGACAGACAGACAGACAGACACACACACACACACACACACACACAGGATCGTTGCAAGGTCAAAGCCGGCTGAGTGAGACACTGCCTTAGCTCAGACAGACAGACAGACACACACACACACACACACACACACACACACACACAGGATCGTTGCAAGGTCAAAGCCGGCTGAGTGAGACACTGCCTTAGCTCAGACAGATAGACAGACAGACAGACACACACACACACGAATAAATAAAATAAAATAGCTGGGTGTTGTGGTATACCCCTTAATCCTAGCGTTTGGGAGGCAGAGGCAGGCTGCTCTCTAAGATCTCAAGTCCAGCTTTATCTATATCTGAGGCTGCAAGCCAACCAGGGATACATAGTGAGATTCTGACTTGAAAATAAAACACAAAAAGCTTTTGCTTGGGGAAACTCAGAAGAATACAAAAGTAAGCAAAGTAATATGACAAACCTAAACCCGTAGGTTCCGGTCTTAACTTCAGTAATTACCATTTGCTTCTTTGCTTAGAGTCAGTTGTGGGGGTTGTTTTTGTAAGATTTATTTTTATTCATTTGTTTTTTTTGTTTTTGTTTTTGTTTTTGTTTTGAGACAGGCTTTCTCTGGGTAGCCGTGGCTGACCTGGAACTTACTCTGTAGACCAGGCTGGCCTCAAACTCAAAGATCTGCCTACTTCTGCCTCCCAAGTGTTGGGATTAATGACATACACCACCACCACGGAACTAAGATTTAATTTTATTTATGTGCATGTGTATGTTTCTGCATGAGCAAATGCCACATATGTGTGGGTGTTGTGTCCTTTGGAGCTGGAGTTACAGGCAGTTGGGAGCTGCTCAACATGGATACTAGAAACTTGACTTAGGTCAAGGGACGGCAAGTATTCTTAACCACTGAGAGATCTCTCCAGCCCCCATTTATTTTTGAGACAGAATTGCATATAACCCAGGCCAGCCTCAAATTCACCATAACTGAGGATGACCTTGATCTGTTCTTACCGTCCCATGGCCACCTCCCCATGCAGGGGTTACAGGCTTGTGCCACCCTAGTGTGGCATCTAAATAGGCTGTATGTAATTAAATTAGCATAATGAGCTGAGCCCCTAATGCATGTATCCCCTGCAAGATACACACATACCACACCCCACATCACACCCCCTGGCCCCGCCCCGCCTTGAGACTGAGAAGAATGGCCCAGTTGGAGACCAGTGCAAGCAACTGAGTGGCTGAGGTGACTCACAGCAGCTCATCAGGTCAGGCTGAACTGGTGGAGACCACAACAGGAGTAAGTAACAGGACCATGTGTGACTAGTTATGAAGTGGACGGGACCTGGAGCCTCAGAGGGAAGAAAGGGCCTCACACAGGGTAGCCAGGCACTCCGGTAGGGCTCAACCCAGCCTCCTGAGGAGTGTGTGCACCTGGCACTTGTATTCCTTTATTTAATCTTTGTAACAAGTAGCATTATGAGATTCCTTTTAGACATGGGGTGAGTCTCCCAAATACCAGATCACCTACCCAAGGCAACACAGCCAGTCAGTGCGGGCAGGTGTGTAGGCTAGAGGTTAGTGTCACATGTCTTTCTCAGCTGCCCTTCTCTACCTCCTTTTTGGGGATAAGGACTCTCCTTGAACCTTGAGAAACAAGATTGCAGTAGACTGTCTGTGGAGAGCAAAGCTTCAGGGCCCTTCCGAGCTCTGCCTCTCCAACACTGGAGTTATAAGTACATGCCACCGTGCCCAGCTTCTCCCTGGGGACTGGGATTAGACTCAGGTCCTCATGTTTGTCCAACAAGCACTGTACTGACTGGGCCCTCTCCCCAGCACTGCAGGTCTCTTGTATCACTATCTCTGTTGAGGTAGCACCCTCAGGAGGAACAATTGGGATTTGATGCATACACTCCACATTCCCCACTTTCAAGGATAGACAAGATGCCCTGATTTCTTCCTGGATGGTTGTTCTGGTTAGTTCTATGTCAGCGTGACATGAGCAAGCTACAGTCATCTGAGAGGAGGGGACCTCAGTTAAGAAAATGCCTTTATGGGCTGGAGAGATGGCTCAGGGGTTAAGAGCACTAGCTGTTCTTCTGAAGGTCCTGAGTTCAAATCCCAGCAACAACAGGGTGGCTCACAACCATCCATAATGAGATCTGACACCCTCTTCTAGAGTGTCTGAAGACAGCTACAGTGTACTTACATATAATAAATAAATAAATCTTTAGCTGGGCAGTGGTGGCACAGGTCTGTAATCCCAGCACTCTGGGAGGCAGAGGCAGGCGGATTTCTGAGTTGGAGGCCAGCCTGGTCTACAGAGTGAGTTCCAGGACAGCCAGGAATATACAGAGAAACCCTGTCTCGAAAAAACAAAACCAAACCAAAACAAAACAAAAAAAAAAAAAAAAAAAGAAAATGCCTTTATTAGATCCAGCTATGGGGATCTAATTAATTTTCTTAATTAATGACTGACGAGGGATGGTAGTCAGCCCATTATGAATGGTGCCATCCGTGGGCTTCAGGTCCTGGGTTCTATAAGAAGACAAAGTGAGCCAGCCAATAAGAAGCACTCCTCCATGGCCTCTCCCTCAGCTCCTGCCTCCAGGGTTTTGCCCTACTTGGGTTCCTGTCCTGACTTCCTTCAATGATGGACTACAATGTGGAAGTGGAAGCCAAACAAACTGTTGCCTCCCCAGCTTGGTTTTGGTCATGGTGTTTCATTGCAGCAATAGAAACCCTAACTAAGATAATGGTCGCAGGCTGGGTCCCTCCTACTGTGGGCTGTGAGCCTGGAAAGCAACACCCTTAGGGCCTGACTTACCTTGGCACTGACCAGAAGAACGGAGACAGCTGAAGGCCAGGCCTTACTCAGAGTGCAGCAGGGGAGGGTAGACAGACAGCCCAGCCACGGTTTCAGCTGACATAGGCTACAAAGAATGCTGGCAGTAAAGAAGTAGCCTGGGGGCTGTGGAGAGATGGTTCAGTGGTTAAGAGCACCGACTGCTCTTCCTGAGGTCCCGAGTTCAAATCCCAGCACCCACATGGTGGCTCACAACCATCCATAAAGAGATCTGACGTCCTCTTCTGGTGTCTGAAGACAGCCACAGTGTACTTACATATAATAAATAAATAAATATTTAAAATAAATAAATCTAAAAAAAATTAAAAAATACAAAAAATAAACCTTAGCCTGGTAGCGCACCCCTGTATTAGTCATAGTTCTCTAGAGGATCAGATCTAATAGAAAGAAAACACACAAACACACACACTTTATTATACTAGCCTATAGGCTTTGGTCCAAAGAGCCCAACAATGGCTGTCTACAATGGAAGGTCCAAGAATCCAGTATGTCGTTGTATTGAGAGGCCAAAGCTTTTAAGTTCAGACTCCATTTTAGAGAACCTGACCTAAGTTTGAACTCAGGTAGACTTAAGAGGCTGGTACCTAACATTAGTTTCCAAGTTGCCCCAACAAAACCTAGCTTCAGTTTCTAGGCTAATCCCCAACAAGACCACAGCTTCCAGGTTACACTCTCAACAAGACCAGTGTCTCCAGGATATTCCCCCAACAAACCTGTACCCCAGGTTACAAGTCCACTCCCTGCCTAACGACCATTACTGCAGAGGGGAGCAGAAATTGAGTTTATTATATGACTCCCAGCATCACCCAATAATGGTAAAGGCCACAGTCACCTTCCAAAAAGATGCTTGCACATGTATTCCTTGCTTGCTGCTTGCTATAAAGCATTGCCACAATAAACATCCAGGTCTCCCCCACTACCAAAGCCATCCTGTGTGATTGTGGTGTGTGGTGGAGGGGAGGGTGGTGGTGGTAAGCTAGCTCAAATAGAATAAAGACCCTTCCTTCTGTGAGTTGCATCAGATCGGCTCCTGTGTGTGTTTTAGGGATCACTAACATTTCCCTGCACAACAGTATGATAATAGTTCTTAGAAACTGGATGTCGCAGATGGTCTTCAGTATACGCCGAATTCCAAATAAGTAGGTTCGCCGGGCAGTGGTGGTGCACGCCTGTAATCCCAGCACTCTGGAAGGCAGAGGCAGGCAGATTTCTGAGTTCGAGGCCACCCTTGTCTACAGAGTGAGTTCCAAAAACAAAAACAAAAAACAACAACAAAAAAAAAAAAACAAAAAAAACCCCAAACCCCAAATACGTAGGTTCTAATTCCAGTGAAGGAATGGACTTGCCAGTAAGATCCAGAGCAAACAAAGAGGCTGCCGACAGAAGCTGTGGCCTAGATTCAAGATGGATCTTTCTACCTCTAAAGATACAGATTAAAAGTGGGGCTTCCCACTTCAAGTAATTAACTTTTTTTTTTGTTTGTTTTTTTGTTTTAGTTTTGGTTTTTTTTCGAGACAGGGTCTCTCTGTATAGCCCTGGCTGTTCTGGAACTCACTCTGTAGACCAAGCTGGCCTCGACCTCAGAAATCCACCTGCCTCTGCCTCCCAGAGTGCTGGGATTACAGGCGTGCGCCACCGCCGCCTGGCTTCAAATAATTTAATTAAGAAAAAAAAATCCCTCACAGGTGTACCTAGCTCCTAGGTTTTAGTTAATGCCAGGTGTAATCAAGTTGACAACCAACCAAGGATAGCCACCACAAGGTCCACCAGGTAGGGGAGAAAGCTGTGGGACATCATCGCAGTGGATAGCAAGAAAACCATCTTCTCTGAGGCACTGGACAAAATGTGATTGGCACTTCTGAGATAGGGGAGAGCTGACAGGGAAATAAATGCACAGTACCAAACCTGAGCATTACCCAGGAAGCCCAGCTCCATGGGGAACTGCAGCACCCTGGAGTGCTAGACACTGCAAGACTCTGTGACTACAGGCTGGGCTACTAGGCTGCACCCCAAGAAGGTAAGGGTGGCCTCTTCTTTTGTCAAATGCCCCTCGAGAAAGGACCAAGAACCCAGACCTCAGATTGGCAGCTTCTATAAGGCTTCCCCTTCATGACCATTCAACCTCACCTCTTTTACAAACTGTTACAGAACCTAGAAAGTGGAAGGTGTGGCTTGCAGCAGAGTCTAGAAACTCCGCAAGTAGACCTAGAATGCCCAAGAAGTGGATGCAGTAGTTTGATATGGCCTGGCTGCCACACAAAACATGTGGCCAATGGACTTGGATAGCTTGTCTTCACAGCATCTCCCACCAGGGTGACCACAAGACACTGAGTTATGACCACAATCACAGTAGTCTGTCTGGACACTTAAGTGTGACATAGAGACCAGCAGGGACCAGTCCACCATCTGTGACACAGAAATCACAAGCCTGAAAGAAGGTGAAAGGCCAGGTGAAGAGTAGTGAGAGGCCAAATCTACTCCATCTTGGGACTGGCCTTCATCTTAAAGAAAAGAAAAGAATCCCGAGAACTTGGCCCGCAGCTGAACCCAGGCTGCACCCATGTACCAGGAAGGACCTGGGGCTTGTCCTTGGCCACAGTTACTCCCTAGCTACTTCCTAGCAACAGTTAATCAAAGATTGGTCAGATTGTTTCGGATCAGTCAGATTGTTTCTAGTGTGCTTTCAGATCATTTGTGATTCTTCAAGGTCTTGCTTTAGAACACTCACCTGTCAGCTTACGATAGACATTCAGTTAGATACTTGCCAGGATAGATTCTCGTTCACTTACTTCCATTTCCTAAAAAACCTTGTCCTGCTGAGGGTTCGAGGCTGCTCTGCCTTCCCATCCTGCTGTGTCAGGGTTGGGTTGGAGGGAAGTTCAAGCCGGAGCTTGTAATAAAAAGACCTGATGTGATTACATCAGAAACGGCTCCGTGGTGGTCTTTTGGAGTTCATGAATACTTCCTGGCACAACAGTAGTACAAAAGGTTATCCCAGTACTTAGGAGGCTGAGGCAGGAGGATTAGAAGTTCTAATAAGGTCTTGAGTACATAGTGAGTTTAATGCTGAATTGGGATGCATAAGGAAACCTGTCTCCAAGTTAATTAAAGAGAAAGAGGAGAATGCCTGGCGGTGGTGGCACACGCCTTTAATCCCAGCACTTGGGAGGCAGAGGCAGGCGGATTTCTGAGTTCGAGGCCAGCTTGGTCTATAAAGTGAGTTCCAGGACAGCCAGGGCTACACAGAGAAACCCTGTCTCGAAAACAAACAAACAAAAACAAAGAGAGAGAGAGAGAGAGAGAGAGAGAGAGAGAGAGAGAGAAGAAGAAGAAGAAGAAGGAGGAGGAGGAGGAGGAGGAGGAGGAGGAGGAAGAGGAAGAGAAGGAGTCAGATATAGAGACACATGCCTGTAATTTTGTAGCACTTAAAAGGCTGAGGTAGGAGGATCATGAGTTCCAAGCCAAATCTGAGCTCCATAGCAAAAACCCTGTCTCAAAATTAATTAAGCTAACTAGTCAGAGTAGCCTAATTTGAGGTAGGGGGAGGAAGAGGAGGAAGAAAAGGAAGAAGAGAAGGAGCTTGAAAGGATGGGGCTTAGGAGAGACAGGGATGGAAAGATAAATCCTCCAGGTGCCTGCAAAACTATTTCAGGCCTGTAGCAAGAGCTGTGGTGCATCTGTTCCTAATGACCAGGCATGCCATTAGCTGTGACAAGGACAGAGGAGCAAACTAGAAGAGAAAAGGATACAGAGGCAGAAAGGACAGAACAACACCCCCCCTCCCCCACCCCCACCCCCCACCCCCGTAGCAGCCCCACCCTAACCTAAAATCACTTCACTGGACTGCAAGCTGAGGGCCCAGCAGTCACCTATTGAAAATTTCCCAATGCAATAGGCCTTCTGGTCTCCCAGAAATTTTCTCCAGCCCTGCAACATGGCAGGTAAATCTATTCCAAGATGTCTTGATGGTCAGTTTTTGGCTTACTTTGTTTTTCCTCTGGGTCCCAAGATCACCATGTCCTGGTGGATAGGGACAGATGTCACCGTGTCTCTTCCCAGTGTTTGTGGAAGACTCGGGCTGCTGGGAAACTCATTTTACAGAGGCAGGGAAGAAGACAGGGAAAGTTTGGGTGACATGACAGGGAAGAGAGAAGAGCCCCTCACTCAGGTAACCAGTTGAAACCGCTGGCCAACAAGGAAGCCAATACTCCAGTGCAAGCTAGGCAGTGGTGGCACATACCTTTAATCCTGGCACACAGGAGGCAGAGGCCTGCCTGGTCTACAGATTGAGTTCCAGAACAGGCAGAGCGCCACAGAGAAAAACAAAACAAAACAAACAAAACCCTCCAGCACCGTTCACAGTTACTTAAGGCCTTTCTGCCTTCCAGCTTTGAAGCTGCAATTTTCTAGGGAGCTCACCAGAAACATTTACAGGAAACACACATGAACTGAACCCCTTATGTCACCCAGTGCCTTCTGAATCTATCTTATCAGATTGTAATTCCACGCAAGGCCTCTCTGGAGCCGCCGCCCCATTTGACTCATTTATCAAAGAGCAAAATCGGGCTGGTGAGCTGGCTCAGTGAGTAAAAGTCCAAGAAAGTACTCATGGGAGCTCACAGGACAAATTACAGCAGCCAGTTCTCTTCTCTGCTGTATGGGTCCTAGGGACTGAACTCAAGCCATTAGGTTTGGGGACAAGCGCCTTTACCTGCTCAGCCATCTTACCTGCCTCCTGCCTTAGTATGCTTAATAAACTCTACAACGCTTCTTCATCATACTGTCTATTTGACCTGGCTACAGTTGCTGCTGAATGCCAGATCTGCCAACAGCAGAAACCAACACTGAGCCCCAGATATGGCACCATTCCCCAAGGTGACCAGCCAGCAACCTGGTGGCAGGTTGACTATATTGAACCACTTCCCCCGTGGAAAGGACAGCGTTTTGTTCTTACTGGAGTAGATACTTATTCTGGTTATAGATTTGCCTTTCCTGCACGTAATGCTTCTGCCAAAACCACCATCCATACACTCACAGAATGTCTTATCTATTGTCATGGTATTCCACACAGTATTGCTTCTGACCAAGGAACTCATTTCACAGCCAGAGAAGTGTGACAGTGGGCCCACGATTATGGAATTCACTGGTCTTACCATGTTCCCCATTATCCTGAAGCAGCTGGTCTGAGAAAGATGGAATGGCCTTTTGAAGACACAGTTACGGTGCCAATTAGGTGGCAACAGCATGGAGGGCTGGGGCAGAGTTCTTCAGAAGGCAGTATATGCTTTGAATCAGTGTTCAATATATGGTACAGTTTCTCCCATAGCCAGGATCCATGGGTCCAGGAATCGAGGGGTCCAGGAATCACTCACTATCACTCCTAGTGACCCTCTAGGAAAATTTTTGCTTCCTGTCCCCACAATTTTAGGTTCTGCTGGCCTAGAAGTTTTGGTTCTAGCGCGGGGAGTGCTCCTACCAGGAGCCACAACAAACATTCCATTGAACTGGAAGCTCAGACTTCCCCCTGGTCATTTTGGGCTTCTAATGCCCTTAAACCAACAGGCTAAGAAAGGAATAACAGTGTTAGGAGGGGTGATAGATCCAGATTACCATGGGGAAATTGGATTGCCTCTCCACAATGGAGGTAAGCAGGATTATGTCTGGAGTGCAGGAGATTCCCTAGGGCGTCTCTTAGTACTACCATGTCTTGTGATTAAAGTCAATGGGAAACTACAACAGCCTAATCCAAGCAGGATGACAAAGGATGACCCATCAGGAATGAAGGTATGGGCCAATCCTCCAGGAAAGGAACCAAGACCTGCTGAGGTGCTTGCTGAAGGTGAAGGAAATACAGAATGGGTAGCAGAGGAAGGTAATTATAAATACCAGCTAAGGCCATGTAACCAGTTGCAGAAACAAGGATTATAAGTAATATGAATGCTTCTATCTTATTGTGTTAAGGATACATTTGTCTTTCTTCCAATTACTTTAACATCAATTGGTATTGAAACACTAAAAGAATGTTCCCAAGAGATGTTTCCCCGTTGTAAATTTACAAATGCATTTACATTGTACGAGGAATAGTTATATCATGGTAGGCATATTCACAATCTTGTTATTGTTTCATGTGGACATGAGATGTTATTTGTGTCAAGTTGACAAGGGGTGGATTGTAGTGGCTATTTCTGGTTGTCAACGTGACTGTATCTGGAATGAACTACAGTCTAAAATTGGAAGGCTCACCTATGATCCTAATATGGAGGCTCAGAGATATAAGTTTCTGACCTGGATCTTGGTATGGAGATCTTGAAGCATGGTGGCTAAGACAAGGAGATCTCCAAGTTCAAGATCATTTGGGATTAAAGGCATGGATGCACACATCTTTAATCTGGGCCACACCCTCTGCTGGAGACCCACACTCCAATAATCTGGGCTATACCCTCTGCTAGAGATATATAAGGACATTAGAAGAAGGAACATTTACTCTCTCTCACTCTTCCTTGCCTGCTTGCCTCGTGGGACTGAGAAACTGCTAGATCCTTGGACTTCCATCCACAACTGCTGCTGACCATTGTTGGGGAGTTGGACTATAGACTGTATGTCATCAACAAATTCCCTAACTTTATAAGACTATTCATACATTTTGTGACTCTAGAGAACCCAAACTAATACACTATTCTTGAAATTCCTTTCACCCTCCAAGCCATGAATCCTGATATGACTTGCATCAAGGCCTCTAAAAGGCCAGGGACATTTCTCAGGCTGCCATTGGTGAGAGCATGGGTTCCTGTCCTATCCCTGTAGCTTCTGACCCTGAGAGTTTCTGGAAAAAATAGGACATTGTAGTTTAGGGAGAATACCAATACCTCATGATCAGAATAAACATTCTCTCTCAGCCTCCCAGATAAACACAGGAAGGGGACAGCAGCAGCAGACAAGTCTTCACTGACTGCTATCCCTGCCCGCCTCAGAAACTGCACCCTAGGCTGCCTGAAGACCTCTTCTTTAGCTTTCAGGAAATGGCGGATCCATTGTGGCCGACGGGCCCTTTCCTTCCTGCTGAAAACATCCACATGTCTCTCAAGATGTCTCAGCCTCTGTAGGATGCAGCAAGCATCTCTGACTCTGTCCCAGATCACCCCTCTCCTCGGGGAGGGAGACAGCCTGTCTACAATGAGACCGGAGCTATATTAAAAGGGTAACTTGGGGCCACAATTAGCTACAGAGAAGAAGCAAAAGACATTAAGTATGGGTAAGATTTTGGTTTAGATAATGGTGCCATTCACCAACACAGGAAGACGTATATGTTCAGGGGAGCGACAATAGCATTGATTATTAATGAAGCTCTCGCTCTGTACCCAGGTCTTTTCTCTGTTATTTCTTTATATGCATTCATTCAAGAAACCAGCACAATGTGATGAGACCAAGGCCATGGTGCTCCCTCGTACACTGACGAAGAAACATGAACTTAGAAAGGTAAAGCAACTTGTCCATGACCGCGTGGCGCTAGAAAGCTGTGTTAGTTACTTTCCTCGGCTGTGACAAAACAACCTAAGGAAGGAAGGGTTTATCTTGGCTCGCAGTGTAAGGCTGCAATCCATCATGGCAGGGAAGCCCAGTGGCAGGAGCATGAGACAGCTGGTCGCTTCTCATCTGCAACCAGGGAGCAGAGGGATGGACGCCAGGGTGTGGGGTTTGTGGTGTCCCGTGCCTGGGGGCCACTCAGGAAGGCAGGACATGGGAGTTTTGACTGCGCTCACCTCACGCTGGTGCTGGGCAGGTGTTGGGCTATAGGAAGCCGCTGGACACCGCTCTGGGGGTCGGGGAGCGCGTGGGACTAGCGGAACTGGCTCCTGGGCCCCTGGGCTGGCTGGGGCTGGCTGGTTCTCTGCTGTCTGCAGTGGAAGCACTGAGAACGCAGTGGACCCCAACCCCTGGCTGGCTCTAGCCCGGGGCCAAAGAGGAAAAGAGAGGAAGAAGCTCTGGACAGGGACCTTGGCTTGTTCCGCAGGAGGCTTGGCTTGGTGGAGGCTGTGGCTGGGGGCACTGAGAGGCCCCTTGGGGGGGGGGGATTAGGTTCTGGCTCTTTAGGCGAAAGCCTGCTCCATTGCTCCCCATAGCAGACCCCGATGAAAAAAGGCAGTCCATGGTTTTAAGACATTTATCGTCGAGCAGGGCGGTGGTGGCACACGCCTGTAATCCCAGCACTCTGGGAGGCAGAGGCAGGCGGATTTCTGAGTTCGAGGCCAGCCTAGTCCACAGAGTGAGGTCCAGGACAGCCAGGGCTTCACAGAGAAACACTGTCTCCAAAAACCAAAAAAAGGAAAAAAAAAAAAAAGGAAAAAAAAGACATTTATTGTCATGGTGGAAGTTGGCGATGAGTAAAACTGTACCCCCCTTTCTCAGGGCGATCCTGAGGTTAAATGCCTTTTGCAGGGAGGAGTGTCTAGGAAGGAGAGTTTTCCGCTAAGCCTCCAGGCCTTTATGTACCTCATTAAAATGGAGATCTGAGCAGGGCTTGGTGGTGAACACCTGTAATCCCAGCACTTGGGAGGCAGAGGCAGGCAGATTTCTGAGTTCGAGGTCTACAGAGTGAGTTCCAGGACTCCACAGAGAAACCCTGTCTCAAAAAAACCAAAAAAAAAAAAAAAAAAATGGAGATCTGTCTTGAGGCTATGGTCACACCTACCTGTGGAGGGGCTTGGGGCATTACCCTTAAGTAACTGATGGCCACAAGGCCACAAATCTATAGAGGGCTGTGCCTCCTGTCAGGAGTCCAGTGTCTGGGAACGTGACAAAACACCTGCTGTTCCTCAGGGTCACGGGGTTTCCAGCCTGTGCTCGACCAGAAACCAGGCTGCCTTTCACAGTCCTACACCAGGGCTCACTTTTCTGTTTTGTCTTTTTGTTTGTTTGTTTGTTTGTTTTTGAGACGGGTCTATGCAATCCTGGCTGTTCTGTGACTCACGTTGTAGACCAGACAGACCTCGAACTCACAGAGAACTCACCTGCCTCTGTATGCACCACCTCACCTGGCTTCACTATCTCCTTTTTATTCATCTTAGGAACCCAGGCCAAAGGATGGTGGGAAGGGATGGTACTGCCTACATCCAGTTCCCAGCATGCGCATGGTGGTTCACAACTGCCTGTAACTCCAGTTCTAGGGGATCAGATGGCCTCTTCCCACCTCCATTGGCACCAGGCATGCCCATGGGACACATACATCTAGGCAAAATACTCGTACACATAAAATAAAAACAATCAAATCTTTAAAAGAGTCCAACATTCTAACAAGCCTAACACTATTCAACCCTATAAGTGCAGAAGTTAGGTGTAAATTTTAATCCCAGCACTTGGAAGGCAGAGACAGGAAGATCACTGTGAGTTCAAGGGCAGCCTGATCTACATATTTGATTCCAGGACAGTCAGGTCTATACAGTGAGATTCTGTTTCAGAAGCAATACAAAACCAAAGTATAAATCTCTTCTGAGTCTGAGATAACCATTTTTTAAAAAAATGTTTATTATATTTTTATTTATTTAAGACTCATACACCACTATATGTATATGGAGGTCAGATGAACTCTTAAGGAAAGTTGCTTCTCTCCTTCTACCATGTGGATCCTGGGGATTAAGCCCAAGTTGTCAGGCTTGGCAAAAAGTACCTTAATAGCTGGACTTTCTTGCCAGCCCTTGGATAAACTCTAAACCTGTAAAAGAAAAAAGTTGGGGTTAGAGAGATGGCTCAGTGGTTAAGAGGACTGGCTGTTCTTCCAGAGGTCCTGAGTTCAATTTTCAGCAACCTCATGGTGGCTCACAACCATCTGTAATGGAATCTGATGCCCTTTTCTGGTGTGTCTGAAGATAGCTATAGTGTACTCATATACATAAAATAAATAAATATTTAAAAGAGAAAGAAAAAGGGAAAAGAAAAAGAAAAAACTCAGATGCTGGAGATAGCTTAGCCATTAAGAGCTTCTCTTAATGAATAGTCCATAATGAAGAGTGTGACCTACTCATAGAAGACCTGAGTTTGGTTCTTTTTGTTGTTGTTTGTTTTGGTTTTTTGAGACAGGGTTTCTCTGAGTAGCCCTGGCTGTCCTGGAACTCACTCTGTAGACCAGACTGGCCTCAAAATTTGAAATCTGCCTGCCTCTGCCTCCCAAGTGCTGGGATTAAAGGCATGTACCACCACTGCCCAGCCTGAATTTGGTTCTTTTGTCTGTTTGTTTTTTGTTTTGTTTTGTTTTTTTCGAGACAGGGTTTCTCTGTATAGCCCTGGCTGTCTTGGAGCTCACTCTGTAGACCAGGCTGGCCTTGAACTCAGAAATCTGCCTGCCTCTGCCTCCCAGAGTGCTGGGATTACAGGTGTGCGCCACCACTGCCCGGCCCTGAATTTGGTTCTTAACACCTGTGTTGCATGGTCCACACGCACCTGCAATTCTCCCTCCGGGCATTATAATGCACTCTTCTGGCCTCTGAGGACATTGCACTCATCTGTGTCACACAGAGACACATATAATTATAAATAAGATAGGGGCTAGAGAGAGGACTCAGAGGTTAAGAATATCAGCTCCTCTTCCAGAGGACCCTAAGTTCGATTCCCAGCACCCACATGGCAGCTCACAACTATCTGTAACTCCAGTTCCAGGGGATCTGATACCCTCTTGTAGACTCAGAGGAAACCAGGCACACATGGTCCACAGACATACATGCAGGCAAAGCGCCCATACATATAAAATAATGAAAAATATTTTTTAAAAATGATAATAGAGCCAGGTGGTGGTGGTGGTGGTGGCGGCGGCACACACCTGTAATCCCAGTACTCTGGGAGGTAGAGGCAGGCAAATTTAAAAGAATGCAGGTATCTGAGAAGTCCAGAAGAGGGGGTCAGATCCCCTAGAGCACCCAGTGTGGGTGCTGGGAACCAGATTCAGGTCCCCATGCAAAAGCAAAGCATTCTTGTCCATCGACCCATCTCTTCAGCAGCCTCAGAGAGTTCTTTTTACTTTTTGCTTTAAGACAAGGTCTCACTAAGGTGTCTGGGATGGCTTTGAACATCATGAGCTGACATTTAAATTCCAGAATCCAAAATGTCAACTTCCACAAGAGGACAAAAAGACGCTGAGAAGATGTCCAGGCCGCATGCAATGGGGATGCTTGAGCGGAATCACACAGAGAGACTTGCACGGTCAGGACCCGTGACCCCAGGTTTCAGCAGTAATGAGCCGTGACACACAATTCGACCCCACCTAGTCAGGCAGACCCCACGCCTCTTCTGAATGCAGATCTCAGGGCTGGGGAGACTTCCCGGGAACCATGCTAACATGAAAAGCCAGCATGAAGAGCTAAGCCCAGGAAGAAAGCTTCCCGCTTCATCTTAGAAGCCTTACCTGCTTCTCTGGCTCCCTGTCCTCTATCAGCCTGAATACAGGGCTCCTGATCTCCATCTCTTTCTGAGTGGCCTTGGGCAACACAATCTCTCTCTGGTCCTTATTTGTATAAAAAAAACAACTACATCTGATGGCTTTCTAGGGCCAAACACATAGACACTTAACATCCCTCTCTTCATTCAAAACTTCCTACCAACAATACGAGCTTAATAACAGAATCTTTGTCATGGGGGCTGGAGGTGTGGCTCAGTGGAAAATGCACACAGAGCATGCACACAGCACACTGGGGGTTGGGAGAAGTGCAAGGCAGGCTGGGGTGCTGGGGAGATAACTCAGTTATTAAGAGCACTTGCTTTTCTTGTTCAATTCCCAGCACATACATGGTAGCTTACCTCCAGTTCTTGGGGCTCTGATGATCTCCTCTGGTCATCTTAGGCACCAAGCCTGTGTATGGTACACAGACATTCACACAAGTAAAACGCTAATACATGATGAAATAAATTTAATGGGAAAAAAATAAAAGCTATCTTGGGCAACATAGCTGGAAGCCAGAGCCATGCCTGGAGACAGAAAGCCAGACCATAGCTTCATGTCATCAATCACATAGTACTTGTAAGTGCAGCAGAAATGACTGTTCTTAATTGCAGGTCTTAGGGAACAGATGGTCACTTGTGTATACCCAAGCAGCATTAAGTTCCTCTTCCAGCCACAGCAGCATTTTATCAAAATGTTCTTAAAACAGGTGTTAAGCATTCAGCCACTAAGTCCTCTGCCTCCGGTTGATATCTCCAGGTTACCCACCATCCATCACTTAAAGACTCCACATGTGGCTTTAATGGGTAACCTGATGGCTTTGCCTGCTCCCTCCATGCCAGGCATGAGGTCCTAGGACTTGAGGCCACATTTTTTCTACTTTGCTAGCTATTCCCTTGCTGTGTCCCCCAGGCTCTGTCCCCCCAAACACAATAGGATGTTTCTTGCTGGGGTGGCCACCTCTGTCACTCCTTCCGAGCATGGAGAATCCCTAGCTTCTTGTTTCTTCTCTAGTTTCTCTGGCTTCCTGCTCCCTCATGCCCAGGCCACCCACTTTGTAGGTTTGTATTTTATTCTGGATCATCCAGGCTGGAAGGACACTCTGGTCCCTACAGGCCAGGTCAGAAAGAAGCTCAGTTCCTAAGCCTCATCTCTGAGGCAGTGAGCACAGGACAGACAAGCTCCTTGGGAAGAAAACAGTAGGGAGCTGGCTCTGTGACCCAGAAGGTGTGCCACTCCTGCAGAGGGTCCTGAGCTTGATTCCCAGCTCCTATATCAGGCAGCTCACGACACCCTAGAGCTCCATCTCCAGGGGATCCAAACTGGTCTCTTCTGGACTCAAAAGACCATCTGAAGTCATGTGTGCACATACCACACACACACACACAGAGAGAGAGAGAGACAGACAGACAGACAGACAGAGACACACACAGGGAAGTATAATAAATCTTTTAAAAAAAAAAAACATCAGTAAGAAAAATATCAGGGAAAAAAATCTCCAAAAATCAAAAGTAATACAACTATATGCAGCCAGGTAATGGTGGCATATGCTTTTAATCCCAGCACTCAAGAGGCAGAGGCAGGCAGATCTCTATGAGTTTGAGGCCAACCTGGTGAGTTCCAGGACATCCAGGGATACACACAGAGAGACACTATCTCTAAAAGCAAAAACAAATGAACAAACACTACATGTAAATTTATGTTTTTTTAAAAAATTATTTATGATATGTAAGTACACTGTAGCTATCTTCAGACACTACAGAAGAGGGAATTGGATCCCATGACACATGGTTGTGAGCCACCATGTGGTTGCTGGGATTTGAACTCAGGACCTTTGGAAGTGCAGTCAGTGTTCTTAGCCACTGAGCCATCTCTCTAGTCCCAAATTGACAATTTTTACAAAAAAAATGTATTTTTTTTTCGAGACAGGGTTTCTCTGTGTAGCCCTGGCTGTCCTGGAACTCACTCTGTAGACCAGGCTGGTCTCAAACTCAGAAATCCACCTGCCTCTGCTTCCCAAGTGCTGGGATTAAAAGCGTGCAACACCACTGCCTGGCAAAAAAATGTATTTTTAAAATTATTTTTGATTGTGTGATGTCATGTGTGTCTCTTATAGGTACTTCTGGGCATGTGGAAGCCAGCAGAGGGCCCTGGATTCTCCCAGAAGTAGAATCACAGGTAGTTATGAGCCAGTTATGATTTGGGTGTTAGGAAGTGAGCTTGGGTCTACTGGGTTAGCAAAGCCTTGCCACTGAGATATCTCTCTCCAGCCCTAAATTTACAATGATTATTACTTCCAGCTTCCTCTCAGTGTATCTACCCCCTACTCCAGTTTTGAAACAGAGTTTTACTATGTAATGCAGGCTAACGTTAAACTTGCAATCTTCCTGTCTTAGCCTCTTGAGTGCTAGGTTCCAGGTGTGTACCAGTTTGAGGGAGAACCCCAAATCCCTACCATGTGTCCTTCATCCTGGCCAGGGGCTCAATAGGGTATCTCAGAACCCAAGCTGGAAACCCCTGCCTGTCTTTCATCTCCTGGGAAAACACTGTCCTAAGTCACCTCATCCACAAGGAAATGAGCTGCCAGACAGAGCAGCTGCCCGACAGAGCAGTATAACCTGAGAAGTGAGGATCAGGTCTGGGAGCAGAAGCAGCAAGCAGTTCAAGTCTAACTACTCACTGGGTGCAGTACACACACACACACACACACACACACACACACACACAATCATATACACACGAACAGACACACTACATCACATGTATAACATATCACACATGCAATACATCACACACACCTCACATACACCACATACATACACACCTTACATCACATATCACACACAAACATAGCCCACATCACACATAGAACATATAAATACACTACATCACACAAATGCACATATGTCACATAAGCACACACATCCTACATATGCATACCACATCACACATACATGTATACACACAGACATATGACACATATACACACATCACACATACACACATACCACATATCTCTCTCTCTCTCTCTCTCTCTCTCTCTCTCTCTCTCACACACACACACACACACACACATACACACACACATACACAGAGAGAGAGAGAGAGGGAGAGAGAGAGAGATTGCTTATTTCTGCCTGATGATAGAATCCCCTAATAAATAGAATCCTATAAATAAATAGCTAGGCATTGTCCACTCAATCAAAGACCTCATTTCCCAGTTTGCTTTTCAGTGGGCTGTGGCCATGAGACCTATACTCTGCTGAATGCTGGTTGGTATACGTGGTCACAATTTGGCAAATTTCTGGCAGGCTCAGCTGGACAATTTATTTGTTCCTTGTGTTTTTGGCTTAGGACACTCCGTGTCATTTGTCTAGGGCATGGAGGCCATACAGTGGCCACTCACATGCCTGGCATCCCTGCAGGAACAGCTAACAAACCCTACTGGACCTATCAGCTGGAATACCACAGTGGCATCTCCAGCATGAAAGCCCAGGAGACACTGCCTTCTCACCCAGCTGCTCAGGACTCCAAAAGGAACTGCTCCAGTGACAGAGAGAGACTCCTGAGTGCCTTTGCACCTGAGTTTCAGAAGCCACTTGGTACCACTTCTGCCTACCATTCTGGAATAGTCAATGTACCCCATCAGCTCAAAAGGGAACTGTCAAATAATTTGCAATCTTTTTGTCTTTAATCTTGTGCTTCTCTCTCCTCCCTGCATACCCTTCCTTGTGTGTTATTTGCATGTATGTACACGCTCCTGTGTGAGTGCAGGGCTATGAGCGCCACAGTCTGGGCACAGTCCACCTGTGGAGATATTGGTCCTCACCATCACGTTGTTTGAGACAGGATCTCTTTGTTGTCTGTCACATTTACCAGTCTAGCTGGCCCTTGAGAAGAATAGTCTGCCTCTGCCTCTGATCTTTCTGGAGAACCGACATTGCAGCTGCAGTACCCTAGCTTCTAGGCAGGTTCTGGGGTTCAAGCCCAGGTCCTCACGCTTGCCTCAGTGCAGCAAGTGCTTTTCCTACTGAGCCACCTCTTTAGTCCACGACTTTGTTTTACTTTTGTAAGATTTATTTATTTATTTATTTATTTATTTATTTATTTATTGGTTTTTTTTGTTTTGTTTTTTTTTTTGGACAGGGTTTCTCTATATAGCCCTGGCTATCCTGGAACTCACTCTGTAGACCAAGCTGGCCTCGAACTCAGAAATCCGCCTCCCTCTGCCTCCCAGAGTGCTGGGATTACAGGTGTGCGCCACCACCGCCTGGCTATTTTATTTTAATTAACAAATATTACTTCAGTTTTCCCTTTAATCTTCTCTAAATACTTTCCAATAATGTTCACAGTTGATTCCTTCTTGTTAAGTATGTGAAATTTAGTATGCACAAATATATGAATAAAATTTTCTGAGTCCATTCTTCTGTCTGCATGTAAAATGATTTGAGGACAGGCCATGTTGCCCTGAATGATAAAAGAAGGAGTTCCTATTTCCCTGAGGCTAATTTGTACAATTGTTGGAGATTTTCAGTCTTTAACTCACAAGAGGATATTGGGGGCAAAGTTCCTTGTACCCACAGGTCACCATGGAATGTAGGGGTATTAATCATACAGGGTTTTCTTCCCAATGAAGAAAAAAAAAATACCTGCAATCAATCCAAAAGTCTCACAGTGGATTTTGTTAGTGACAAGGGGACCTCTCTGCAGTCTGAAGGCAGAACTTGCCAACTGCTATAGAGGCAGATCTTATATACATTCTGCAGATCGATTATCCCAGACTCTTTCTTCTCTTGCCTACTAAACATCCTTAGTGCAAGTGTTCAGTGTTCTTCATGGCAGGCTGCTCTCTAAGCTATTGGTAATAGATCACATTAAATTCTAGGTCTCTTATATATAGAACCCACTCTCGTGGTCACATGTACTTTGCAAAACACTTTCTATATAGTCAAAACTTAAACTACATTATGCACCTAGATTGGACTAATTTGACTGATTGTTGTCTGGAAATCTTTCTGCAAATTGTTCTGTATATTAAATATGCTAGTAATGATTTATCTCGAATTAGAGTCCCCACGTCTGCTCCAGGTTGAGAAGATCAATACGCACATTTTCATTCCCATTGCTTAGCAGGGATCACGTCCCTAACTGATCTGAAATACACAGCCACAACTAAAGCTGGATCCCAACTAACCTAGAATGTTTTGTTCATCAAGGAATTTAGATCTATTACATTTCCCACTGCCCTTTTAATATTTGAACCATATATTTCACATTTGCTGTACTTGATCATGAGAGTAAACCAGAGGATAAAGTCATATTTTCCATCAAACACTCATCATATAAAATTTAATATTTCTACATCTAATAATGAAGTGAAGAATATAGTTATGTAACACCTACAAGATTTTAATAAATCAAGTAACATTTCTGGTGTTCTCAAAGTTTAAAAAAAAAAAGATTTATTCATTTTCACCGGGCAGTGGTCGCACATGTCTTTAACCCCAGCACTTGGGAGGGAGAGGAAGAAACATCTCTATGAGTTTGAGGCCAGCCTGTTATACAGAGTGAGTTCCAAGACAGCCAAGACTACACAGAGAAATTCTATCTCAAAAAAAAAAAACAACAAAAAACAAAACAAAAACAGAAACAAACAAAAAATGATTTCCTTATTTTCATTTTATGTCTATGGGTGCTTTGAGAAGGAGAGATGGCTCAGTGGTTAAGAGCACTTGTTGCTCTCCAGAGGACCCAGGTTTGCTCCCAGTGTCACCATGGAGGCTCACAACTATTGTAATGTCAGTTCCAAGTATCCGAAGTCCTCTTATGAACACACAGGGTACTAGGCATACACAAGGTGTACACAGGCAAAACACTGTACAATAAAAATAATGGTTAAACATTATGTATATGACTGTTCTGCCTATATGTATATGAAGGCTCTGTGTGCTTGCAATGCCCATGAAGGTCAGAGAGGTCTGGAACTGGAGTCACAGACAGCTGTGAACCACCTCACCCAGATCCTTGGCAAGACCTGCAAGTATTCTTAACCACTGAACCATCCAATCCAGCAACTAAATGCTAAGCTAGAACATACCATTTAGATTGGACACTAATTAAGAGTAAAGAATGAACTTTGAACTGGTTTACACCACTGGTTATCTTATCTGTCACTCCTGTCCTACCTCACACACATGCATACACAGATATTCTCCCAAGATAAGTATATTTGGCCCACATGACAGGAGGAATCAGCAGACACTGAAATGGGTGGTTTCAGTGTGCTCACAGAAACTCATTCAACACACCACAGGTAGCAACTCCTTCTCAAACACTCTCACCACCCTGCCCTCTGCTCCTCCTGTCCAGTGCTCCTCACCGCCACCTACTGTGATCAAAGACATCTTTGTCTGTATCATCCTTGCTCTTGTCAACTTATGCTGTCAGGGTTCTCTTAGCAACAAGATCAGGGCTCAGGTTCATGTTGTACATGTAGCCTTCCGTTGACACTGTGGGCTGCTGGAGACCAGAGATGAGTGTATAGAGTCATGAGTCTGGTTAGAAGCCTGCTCCAGCCAGACCTCAGTTATTGGGAGGGCTGAAATGGGGGAAGGCAGGAGACAGATTGACATGTGCTGACAGATGTGGGAAGACGGAAGCAGGAGGTAGAGATAGCACCCGGGTTTCTGATCTGGAGAGTGGACTTAAATGGGGTTACCATATGCTGAGAGAGGAGATGGAGGAGGCTCAGAGAAACGGTTAAAAAAAAAAAAAAAACCTTAGTGTGAGCCCCACTGAACTGCAAGGGACTGGGGAAGCCAGGAGACAGCCAGTGCAGAGTCCAGGGCTCCAAAGACATGACAGTAGTCACTCAGATCCACCCCACCTTGCGTGTTCATGGCTCCTCTGAAGTGAAGGCTCTGGATTTTTCTTCAGAGCCTGTAAGTCTCTCTCGTTTTGCAGAGCATGGAATCAGCCTCCAGGACAGGAAGCAACTGGAAGGTACCAGACCCAAGTTCCCATCAGTCTCTCCCCAACGTGTGCTGACAAGAAGGTGCTCCCCTTGCTACCCAGTCTTCTACTGTGTTGTAAATATGAGAGTAAGGGCCCCCAGGCCTTCCGGTTCTCTTCCACACTAATATTACACTGTTATTATTTAAACTATGATTATGATTTAACTTTTTTTTTTTGGTTTTTTTGGATTTGGTTTTTTTTCGAGACAGGGTTTCTCTGTATAGCCCTGGCTGTCCTGGAACTCACTCTGTAGACCAGGCTGGCCTCGAACTCAGAAGTCCACCTGCCTTTGCCTCCCAGAGTGCTGGGATTACAGGCGTGCGCCGCCGCTACCACCACCCAGCTATGATTTAACATTTTAATATATATCTGGGTGTTTTTCTTTTCTTTTTATTCTTTCTGTTTTTTTTTTTTCAGTTTTTTTTGTTTGTTTTTCTTTTCTTTTTTTTCTTTCGGTTTTTGTTTTTGTTTTTTTTCAGTTTTTGTTTGTTTGTTTGTTTTTGGTTTTTGGTTTGTTTGGTTGGTTGGTTTTGGTTTTTTCGAGACAGGGTTTCTCTATGTAGCCCTGGCTGTCCTGGAACTTACTTTGTAGACCAGGCTGGCCTCGAACTCAGAAATCTGCCTGCCTCTGCCTCCCAAATGTTGGGATTAAAGGCATGCGCCATCACTGCCCTGCCTGTTTTTGTTTTTTGATTTGTTTTGTTTGTTTGTTTTTTCCAAGATAGGATTTCTCCGTATAGCCCTGGCTGTCCTGGAACTTGTTCTGTTGTTGTGGAAAATATTAATTGGGGGTTTCTACCCTGCCTTAGATCATTCAGTTTCCAGATAAAAGAAATAAAATCTTTATATTTATAATAAGCCTTAATAGCACTAGAGCTGAGCAGATATTTTTATTTTTGTTTTTGTTTTTTTGAGACAGGGTTTCTCTGTGTAGCCCTGGCTGTCCTGGAACTCACTCAGTAGACCAGGCTGGCCTCAACTCAGAAATCCACCTGCCTCTGCCTCCCAAGTGCTGGAATTAAAGGTGTGTGCCACCACTGCCCAGCTGTCCTCTAAGCTATTTTGTCTGCTTCCCAGTTAATAACCCCCAGATATGACTTGCCGTGTTCTGCCTGGGCCACTTTTACTCTGACTGGCCAGACGTCATGGCCAGTTCTCCTAATCACTTACCTGATGGTGTCTTCCTTTCTCCTCTTCCTCCTTCTCCTTTGGTCTCTGTCTCAGACCCTAAGCCCTACCTACCTCTCTTCTGCCCAGCTATAGGCATCTTTATCCAATCAATAGTTTTAAATTAAGGATCAGGGTTACATAGCATCACTTGGTGTACGTGAAAATTTCCTTTTCCCTGGGTGGGGACCAATATTTAGCATTATGATACATGGCAACATACCAAACCTCACACTGTAGATCAGGCAGGCCTCAAACTCAGAGATCCACCTGCCTCTGCCTCCCTCCTGAGTGCTGGGATTAAACTGCATCACCACTGCCTGGCCTAGATGGGTATTTTTTGAGCATGCGTCTTTGGATACCACTCCCATGTCTGAGTAGGCAGAAAGCCATCATTTCTCCGGGACTGGAGTTATAGATGGTGCGAGTTCAAATGTGGTACTGAACATCCATAGGTGCTGTCTGGAATAGCAGCCAGTGCTCTAATCTCTGAGCTGTCTCTCCAGCCCTGTGATTATGATTTTAGCTAAGGTTAAATTATTTTAAACTAAATAATACCTGTGCAGGGTTCAGGACACTAAACCCCATCCCCCTCCCTTCTCCCCACCTTAAAAAAGAAAAGAGAAGAAGAAAAGGTCTATCAGGAGAAGCCAGCTAATTGCTAGAGGACCCTGGCAAGTGAGCCACACCCTAACCATTTTGTTTGTTTGTTTGTTTGGATTTGGGGGGTGCTTGTTTGTTTGATTTTTGCTTTTTGAGACTCCCTCTGTAGACCAGGCTGGCCTTGAATGTACAGAGATCCATCTGCCTCTGTCTCCTGAGTGCAGGGGTTAACAGTGTGAGCAATGCCCTCTGGGCACATTCTAAATTCTTAAGTCACCCAGTTTCCCTTTTCTCCATTCCCTGACCAAGTTCCCTTCTGTAGGCCTCAAGGCCACCTCCTGTCATGCCTGTCATCTCCATTTCTAAAAATATTTTAAGTTATCTACATTTCTTTAGACAGGTATGAACACCAGTGCCTTTAGAGATCAGAAGCGTTGGTTGGGCTCCTCTGGAGGTGGTTGGTTGCTGGGAACCTAATGTGGGGTCTGGGAACCAAACCTCAGTTCTCTGCTCTTAACTGCTAAGACATATTGCTAGCCTTTCCTGCTCTCTTCTTAAAAATGGGCTAGGGTCAGGCACTTGGGAAGCAGAAATAGGGAAACTGGGACAAATTCAATACCATCCCGGGCTACATAGTGAGACCCTATTTCAAAGTTGCCCCTCAAAGAAATACAAATAAAAGGAATGAAAATGATCTTTATACCTTCATTTTTTCTTACATTCTTTATATTTCTACTTCCCCTACTGGAAGGGACATTGTTTATTTGGAGTTTTGTTTGTTTGTTGGAACAGACTGTCTCTATGTAACTCGGCTGTCCCGAAACACAATAGATCAGGCTGGTCTTGAACTCATAGAGATCCACTTGCGTTTGACTCTCAGGTGCTGGGATTAAAAACATACTCCACCCAGTTTCCCCCAACCCCACCCAGCCTTTTAAAAGTGTATGGGGGAAGCAGGAAAAAAGAGAGAGGAAGGGAGGGAGAGAGAAAGAGAGACAGAGACAGACAGAGACAGAGAGAGAGGTGCTTCCTGGTGCTCTGCTTTATGCAAATTGATTGCGCTTCACTGCTCACAGCCATCCTAAGAGCTAGATGTGTTTGTTTGTATCAGCCTATAAGGTAATGAATTGTAAATTAACTAAATTGATGGAGATTGATAGTTACGGTGCCCTAAAACACTGCTGAGACCAAGTAGTGTGAATGCAGTCCTGGCCGCAGGGGAGTGGGGAGTGGCTGTAGGCATTGTTTAACATTAAATTTCCAGGTTCCATCCCCACAGAGTCTAACTCGGCCTGAGAGAACAAAACTGCACATCCCATGGACCACACTTTGAAAACTCTCATCTTTTCTTCTAGCAAAAGTCTTTCCTGTGCCTTTGATACCTCTTCCCCAAAGAACTTGCTTTCCAGACAGGCTGGGAATGCTTGTGCGCTGAAGCCTGGTGTACGCCCCCTGGTGGTCAGAGATGAAAGATCAGGAGGGTAGAAAGTAGGATCCCTGGTCAACAGGACAAATACCAATATTCTAGAACTCCATTCAGCCAGTGATCCCTTGGCAGCAGTAAGCCAGTGTCACGCACAATAAACCTAACAAAAACAAGACTTCACACAACAGATCCTCCAGGGTGACTGTCCACCTGTTTTTATCTATGAATAGATTCATTCCAAGCTGCAAGTGGGCAAACTATTCTCTGGTCCAGTTATCTGTATCTTACAACATGTGGCTCTAGATTCTAGGACTTTACAGAACTGCAAAGATGAGACAAGTTCTCATGTAGCTCAGGTTGCTCTCCACCTCCAGGCTCGGATTACAAGCATGTAATATCTCTCCCCACAAAGTTTTTTGTTTCCCCTTTGAAAAAGATTTTCACATGTACCTCAGGCTACCTTGGAGTTTAAGATCCTTCTGCCTCGGGATTACAGATGTGGCCTCACATCAGTCTTATTTACCTTAAAAAGAAATAGTGCCAGGCAGTGGTGGTGCTGCACGCCTGTAATGTCAGCACTCAAGAGGCAGAGGCAGGCAGATCTCGGTGAGTTCCAGGCTAGCTTGGTCTACAGAGTAAGCTCCAGGACAGCCAAGGCTACACAAAGGGGGCTGGAGAGATGGCTCAGTGGTTAAGAGCACTGACTACTCTTCCAAAGGTCCTGAGTTCAATTCCCAGGCACCACATAGTGGCTCACAACCATCTGCAATGTGATCTGACGCCCTCTTCTAGTGTGTCTGAAGATAACTATAATGTGCTCATATATATAAAATAAATAAATCTTAAAAAAAAAAAAGAGCTGTTCTTCTAGGGGTCCTGAGTTCAAATCCCAGCAACCACATGGTACCTCACGACTCTGTAATGGAATCCGATTCCTTCTGATATGCAGGAAAACAGAGCACTCATATATGTAAAATAAACAAATAAACTTTTTTTTTTTGATTTTTCAAGACAGAATTTCTCTGTATAGTCCTGGCTGTCCTGGAACTCACTCTGTAGACCAGGCTGGCCTCGAACTCAGAAATCCGCCTGCCTTTGCCTCCCAAGTGCTGGAATTAAAGGCGTGTGCCACCACTGCCCAGCTTACAAATAAACCTTTTAAAAAAGGAAAGGCCAATAATTTTCAACGCAGTTGAGGAACAAGACAGAGACTAGTTCTGAGTCTTCTGTGATGTATGGACCTCAAAGTTATGTATGAGTGCAAATATGTCAGTATGTGTTAAAATTCTGTTCACAGTGTCTACAAAAAGTGAGTGTGCAGCTCACCCAGATATTCCATTCCTGTGTATCTCCAAAAAAGCTGTATATACCCCTATGTGAACCTGAAATGCAGAGGGTTTCTACAAATTCTGTGAATGATAGCTACAAAGTAAGGAAGTGCCTAAGCTAGCACTTCTCAACCTGTGGGTGGATACCCGAGGGGGTCAAAGGGCCCTTTTATGGGGGTTGCATATCAGATATGCTGCATGTCAGACATTTACATAACGACAGTAGAAAAATTACAGTTATAAAGTAGCAACAGAAAAGTTTTGTGGTTGTGGATCGCAACAACAGGAGGGATTGTTTTAAAGGATCACAGCATTAAGAAGGCTGAGAATTGGTGGCAGCTCTGGAATAAGGCTTTTATAGGCCACGGTACCATCCAGCAATGAGAGGGTCCAAAGCCCACTTCACACAACAACGTGGCAGAGCTTGCACATGCCAGTCCAGCACTGAAGAGTCAATGTGCTTGTGACACGCATGCAATATACAACGAATAGCTAAAAGGAACCTACAGCACCAGAACGGAATAGGAGAGACTGCAGGTGCCTGGGGAGGACTCGCCGGGGATGCTGGGTAAGCTCCCTGAGCTGACCTCAGTGTATTTCATAAAATCCCGCTTGAGTATTTGTTCATAATTTGTGCAATTTTGTGCTTATATATTTCTTAAAAGGGGTATCTAAAACTTCTTGGTGGGAGGTGGCTATGGTGGTACACACCTGAAATCCCAACATGTAGGATACAGAGGCAGGAGAATCATGAGTTCAAGGTCAACTAGCTAGACTGGGAGACCCTATCTCAAACCACCACCACCACCACCAAGTCAAACAAAGAACTCCTCTGGGTAGGGGGAATGCCCAGAACTGTCTTATCATCAGCTGAAGCCCAGAGTCCCTCTGGATATCAGAATCAGGAATGTAATGGTCCTCTGAGGAGGCAAGATGTCACCTCAGACCCAGGAGCTGGATCCAGATATCCTGTTCAAAGCTAACAACAGAAGGATTATCCTGAAGATAAGGCCGATTTCAGAAACACTGGCCCACTGGGCTGTGGAACAGACAAGAGCACACAAGCAAGGAAGGTGTCTGCTGGAGCCTGGAAGATGGAAACTCTAGCATGGCGCCAGGGTCAGAGGGTTACCTGAGCACACACGAGACCTCCTGAGAATGCCTGGCCAAGAGGTTAGTCAGTCAAAGCTCTTCAGCTGTGATACAGAGCGGTCAGATGGTAAAGTGCAGAAGCCCAAAATAGACCTCATGGGAATTTCTCTAAAACCTAGAGATGAACATGACCTGACCCACTAAAGAAACAAATGAGTAAAGAACCAAATGACATTTGATCCTGGTAGTTCATACCTGTGATTTCAGCACTCGGAATAATGAGGCAGGGGGATTCCTGTGCGTCTGAAGCCAGCCTAAGCTACCTGGTGAGATCTTCCTTCACAAAAAGACACAAATATCATGACAGGGTGAGACATGCAATGAATGAGAAAATTCATAACGTGGCTGCTATAGCCAATAGCACAAGCACAAAAGATGTTTCTGAATGAAAATGAATTTAAAATAAATGCTGAGAACCAACAGCAGGATATTTATTTAACATGTATAAGACCTGGGTTTGCAGGGCTAGAGAGATGGCTTAGAGGAAAAGAGCACCGACTGCTCTTCCAAAGGTCCTGAGTTCAAATCCCAGCAACCATGTGGTGGCTCACAACTCCTTTTCTGGTGTCTGAAAACAGCTACAGTGTACTCTAAATAAATAATAAATAAATAAATAAATAAATAAATAAATAAATCTTTTAAAAAAAAAAAGACCTAGGTTTGATTCCTAGTACTTGAGAATAATAGAGGATGGATTGGTAGAGATGACAGATAGATGTGATGGACAGACAGACCATTTAAAATGACCAAATTGTATAAAGGGAGGAATTGAATCTGTGTGATAATATGGGGTTGGAGAGATGGCTCAGTGGTTAAGAGCACCAACTGCTTTTCCGAAGGTCCTGTGTTCAAATCCTAGCAACCACAGGGTGGCTCACAACCATCCATAATGAGATCTGATGCCCTCTTCTGGTGTGTCTGAAGACAGCTACAGTGTACTTAGATATAATAATAAATAAATCTTTAATAAAAAAAAGATCCTGTAGGAATATGTATATAACTTTAATTTTTCAAAACCTACTTTTAATGATTAATGCTTTAACCTCCCTTCTAGCCCACCACCCACCAGACATAGTGGGAAAAAAAAAGGTTCTTTGGAGCAAAGCCCATCTGTATTGTCAAGAAACCAGCAGTTTTGTTCACAGTTCAGCAGTGGCAGTTCCATCCACTTGAAAACACTTCACGGATATACCAGCAGTCCAGTTCAGTAGTGTGGGGATAGCAGAAATAGTGGCGCAACCTAGGAGGAACAGCCAGGCCTCAGCTGAATCGGCATGAGTCAGCAGGAAGGAACAGAATCACCAAGAGTGCCAAGCTCTCAGCTGTGCCTCTTTCAGCAAACGGAAGATCAGCGAAGACTTGAGGCCAACAAGCACTGCACAGCAAGCCCTTCTCACAGGCAGTTGAGTCCTATTTACACGCCCTCCAAACACCATGTGACCTCCCCAGGTCTTGTGTCTGCACAAGAGTCTGTATCAGCTGCCATCACTCTGCCAATCAGCCCGAATCTGCAGAATCAGCAAGAAACTACAACATCTCACCAGAAGGTTTTTTTGGTCCATTTCTCTCTATGGAATTCAGAGTCCAGACAAATGGAGCTGAGCTATGCAATGTAAGGTGGACGGATGTGGGACTGTGAAAGGCAGTCTGTGGTCTCGTTGAGCGAGACTTACTCCGGAGACCCAGTAGAATATTCTACAAGGGACAGAACCAGTGAGCCATGCTCCCAGATACTCGGACTCATACTCCTGACTCCTCAACTCCATAATCCTGTGGCCATCAGTCATATGTAGGGCCTCGCCCCTAGTGTTCTTGCTGAACTCCACCTCCACAGTCACCTGGCTACAGCCACCCCAGAGTTACAAGGCAACAGCCAGGTAACCCAGCCCACTATAAAAGGGAGATTCTTGGTCCCTCCTAGCTCTCTTGCTTTTCTCTTGCCCTTAAGCTCTTGCTCCCCACTCCATTTCCCCTCTTTACCCATTCTTCTCCCCTCTTTCCACGTGGTCATGGCCAGCTCTCACCCCTCTACCACTTCTTTCTCTCTTTACTTCTCTATCTCTTTTTCTCTTCCTACCTCTCTGTAACAAAGCTTTGAAACTATGGACTGTCTTTTCTTATCAAAACCTGCTGTGTAGGAGCATGGAACAGGCTTCAGCATCTCCAGTCGTTGGAAAGAACCAAGACTCTTTTCCCAGCCAGCCTTCCTCTACAGAAGGCAGAGCCATTCTGGTGCGGGTCCCTGGGTACCTGAAGAGGAAAGCTGGCTGGGAAGAGTCTTGGTCCCTTCCGGCGGCTGGAGATGCTGAGGCCTATTTCACTGCTCCCACGTGGTGGGTTTCAATAAAAAGAGACACACTTATATGTGTTTGAAAAAGAACTACATCTGGAACTGGGGAGATAACTTAGTCAGTAGAGTGCTTGCCTTGTGA
Source organism: Apodemus sylvaticus (assembly GCF_947179515.1). Lineage (NCBI taxonomy): Eukaryota > Metazoa > Chordata > Mammalia > Rodentia > Muridae > Apodemus > Apodemus sylvaticus. Next base: position 46,008,714 of record NC_067481.1, read on the forward strand.
ACACGAGGACCTAAATTCAAATCCCTAGCTCCCACATTTCACAGGAACATACACAACACATACATGATGCAGAATGCCGGAATAGAGGCCAGGGTGTGACCCAAGAATAGAGTGCCTGTCTATCATATTCCAGGTCCTGGGTCAACCACACAGCCACACACACACACACACACACACACACACAAGCAAGACTAGGGGTCCAAGAAGTAGAGAATTACAAGTGGGAGATACAAGTGGCATATATTTTCCATAGTATGCATTGAAGTTAATGCATACTATGGAAAATATATTTAGTAAGTATACTTATACTATCTTGGGCTAAATTCTAGGCCATAAAAAAGTGTTAAAATTGGTGGATTTCAAAGACAGAGAAATGCAGAGGGGTGTATTTTCAAAGAAAGAGATTTGCTGATATACAGGGGTTTTTTGTTTTGTTTTGTTTTTTCGAGACAGGGTTTCTCTATATAGCCCTGGCTGTCCTGGAACTCACTCAGTAGACCAGGCTGGCCTCAAACTCAGAAATCCACCTGCCTCTGCCTCCCAAGTGCTGGGATTAAAAGCATGTACCACCACTGCCCGGCAGATGTACAGTTAGATATCTGTAACTTTTGCTAATCTCTAAGAAAGTTAATCCTTGATCTTTAGAAAGCTACAGGATCCTCTCTGTCTCTCCGCGTCTGTCTCTCTGCATCTCCTCTCTAGAACCTACCCCACCCCACACACATCCAAAGTGGCTACGAACAAAGAAGCACACAGCCCCAGTTGCTACCAGAAAACACCTAGCCTTAGAAGGAAGTCACTGTTGATTCCTTGATCCAGTAGATCCAGTAGATCCAGTAGATCCAGTAGAACAGGATGGAAAAAGCCTAAATCTCAGAAACATCATCACTGAAGGTCTAGAGCCCAAACTTACTGTCTTAGTCAGGGTTTCTATTCCTGCACAAACATCATGACTAAGAAGCAGATTGGGGAGGACAGGGTTTATTCAGCTTACATTTCCACATTGCTGTTCATCACTAAAGGAAGTCAGGACTGGAACTCAAGCAGGTCAGGAAGCAGGAGCTGATGCAGAAGCCATAGAGGGATGTTACTTACTGGCTTGCTTCCCCTGGCTTGCTCAGCTTGCTTTCTTATAGAACCCAGGACTGCCAGCCCAGGGATGGCACTACCCACAAGGGGCCCTCCCTCTTTGATCACTAATTGAGAAAATGCTTTACAGCTGGATCTCATGGAGGCATTTCCTCAAGGGAGGCTTCTTCCTCTGTGATAACTCCAGCCTGTGTCAAGTTGACACACAAAACCAGCCAGTACACTTACCTTCCTGTGTTATTTTCTGTTAAAAGAGCTAAATAAGTTTCTTATTGTATAAGGCACTGTGCACCTCTTAACATATAAGACACTAATATAACAGAGCTGGAGAAGCGAGGATACACAGAACTTTGGAGAAGAGAATTTGAAAGATTCAGGCAACAGTTGGGTACAGAGGTGAGAAAAAGTGGTTCAGAATTGGTTCCCAGCAAGACATGGCTGTCTGTTCCTATCACCCAGCCAGCACTTGGAACGGGGAGGCAGGACTGAGGTGGCTGGATGCAGTTAAGAACTTTGTTGGGAAACATCTCTATTTGGACACAGTGGGGAGGTAGTTAACTGTTCATCTTTGAACCTGAAGACTATCCTCAGCTGAATAGTATCTGCTTAAAATGCATGTCCATCTTGGACCTCAAATATGACCAGGCTTGGAAATGTTATCTTTGAAGAGAAGGTAATGGAAATTAAGTAAAGGTTTCCCAGAATCAAGGTTGACAGTAAATACAATGATGGGTGTCTTTATAGAAAGAGGTGAGGGCCAGAGAGATTGCTCAGTGGTTGGGAGCACTTAGGGCTCTTTCCAAGAACCATGTAGAGCAGTTCATAGCTGCGTGCTACTCCAGCTCCAGGGTGATCCAATGCCTCTGGCCTCCTTGGACACCTATCCGTGTGAATATACCCAGACATAGACACACACCCACACACAATAAAAAATAGTGTCTTGGGCTGGTGAGATGGCTCAGCGGTTAAGAACACTGACTGCTCTCCCGAAGGTCCTGAGTTCGAATCCCAGCAACCACATGGTGGCTCACAATTGTCCGTAATGAGATCTGACCTCTTTTCTGGTGTGTCTGAAGACAGCTACAGTGTACTTACATATAATAAATAAATAAATCTTTAAAAAAAAATAGTGTCTTGGTGCACACCAAAAAAAGGAATCCTTTTTTTGGGGGGTACTTGTTTTTATGTCTATGAATGTTTTGCTTGTATGCATGTCTGTGTACCACATGTGGGCCTGGTTCCCGTGGAGGACAAAGAAGGTGTAGAATCCCACAGAGGTAAGAGGTGGTTGTGAGCTGCCCAGCGTAGGTGCTAGGAACTCAACTTTGCTGAGCTATCTCTTTAATCCATCAAATGAATCTTTTTTTTAAAAAGTGTGTGTGTGTGTGTGTGTGTGTGTATTGTAGGGTATGAATTTGTGAATTTCTAGGCATTGGCTATGCAGCAACATAAGAAACTTCTGTTTCTGGGAAGATGGGGTTTGCCAGAGGGAGATGACCTGTGGAAAAGGGATTGATCTGATAGGTTTGAGCATGTAGAACATTCTAGTAAATACATTTAAGGAAGGTGATGAAAACGGAATCCCAGCCTGTAATCCCAGCACTTGGGAGGCAGAGGCAGGTGGATTTCTGAGTTTGAGGCCAACCTGGTCTACAGAGTGAGTTCCAGAACAGCCAGGGTTACACAGAGAAACCCTGTCTTGGGGGGGGGGGGAGGGGAGAGAAAGAAAGAAAGAAAAAGAAAAAGGAACCAGTGGAGAAGTAGGCTTTTTGTTTGTTTGTTTGTTTTTGTTTTTGAGACGTAGTGTCACATAGCCTAGGCTAGCCTCAAATGCCTGATCTTCCTGCCTCTACTTCCCCCAGTGTTAGAATTTGTACATCCATGCTTGGCCAAAATTAGATATTTAAAAGATGTATCTTTTTCTTTTAATGGACACATATTTATTGTTGTTTCCTTGAGATAGGATCTCACTATGCATCTAGCCCAGGCTGGCCTCAAACTCATGATCAACCCTTCTGTCTCAGATTCTTGAGTCCAAGTATAATGGGCAGTGAGTCCAGCCTTGGCTACATAAAACCCTGTCTCTGAATGAATGAATGAATGAATGAATAAACAACAAACAAATGTTAAATAAATGGAGCCAGGTATGATGGTACATTCTTTCATACATACAGAATTCTATTTCTGTCTCAAAGAAGAAAATCCCCAAAACAAAATAAAAGCAACAACAAAATCCAAAACATGGGCATTCAGCAGTTAAAAGCACACACTGCTCTTGTAGAGGACTTGTGTTCAGAATCCATGTCAGCTGGCTCACCACTGCCTGCAACTTCAGCTCTAGGCAATCTGATGCTCTCTTCTGGCCTCCATGGGTACCTGCATGCATGCCTGCAGTTAAAAACAAATCTTTAGGGCTGAAGAGATAGCTCAGTGATTAAGAGTGCTTTCTGGGCCAGGCAGTGGTGGTGCATGCCTTTAATTCCAGCACTTGGGAGGCAGAGGCAGGAGGATTTCTGAGTTTGAGGCCAGCCTGGTCTACAGAGTGAGTTCCAGGACAGTCAGAGCTATACAGCAAAACCCTGTCTCGAAAACAAACAAACAAAAAAAACAAAAACAAAAAAACAAAAACAAAAAAAGAGAGTGCTTTCTGCTCTTCACAACCATCTGTAACTTGAGTTCCAGGGGATCCAAACCTTTCTGACTTCCATGGGTTCCAACCTATACACATGTGTGCAAGCGCGCATGCACACGCACACACAAAAATAAATAAATAGATGTGATTTTGAAACTATGGTAAGTTTGTGACCTCTTTATCCTAATGCACTTATTGTTGATCTGAAATTTAAGTTAAACTGGGCGCCCAGTGGTTTTCTCCTACCGTCAAGCAGCCCTGAGGAAGAAGCAATCTACCACTGATTGTTGGGAGTAGAGAGTGGGCTGTGTGCTCGACAGGGCACATTACCTAGACACCCATTTTTGTATCATCAGCTTTACAGGTTCTACTGGAAGAAAACTGGTTGGTCTGCAGAACTGAAAATTCTGTGACGCTGCACTGGACTGAAATGCTTGCAAGCGTGCCTCCAATGGAAGAAGCCGGCCTTGGAGTTAGTCCTCTGACCAATGCACATCTGTCTATGCCTGGAAGCAGAGGAAGAAGAAGTTTGAGATGTCTCCCAAGTTCTCTGCCACTGCCTGGCCTTCTTAGCTTTTTCAAAATCAGCCAGGCCCAGCTCTTCTTCCTGTTTAAGGACATAAAAGGAGACAGGAGAGAAAAGGTCCCCCAGAGCAGGCCCTGTGGGGGAGGCAGGAGCAGACTGAACGCTGACAGGGCCCTTTGCTTTGTACCTTTCCTGCTGTGTCCAACATAAGTGCTGCTCAGCTGCCTGGCTAGCCCCATTGTCCTCTCCACAATGTGCTGAGTCCAAGGGCTTCCCTGGCCCCATGGCCTGATCTCCTATCCCTGAGCCCAGAGGCAAGGCCAGAGGGACAAGCCACCCATAAAATTTGGTTAAGCACCAACGATCCCTGGCATGTGGCCAAAGCATGAAGGAATCCAAATTTTCCCAGTTGACACTTTCCAGGGGGAAGTTACCATAATTGCCTGCGTCACCCCTAAGTCCACTAGCTCCTCTCACTCATGGTCATCCTAGTTGCTCCCACAATGAGTATGTGGCTAAGAAAATGTTTCCCAATCCATGTCTCTGATAGACCTGCAGAAAGATGACAGGGCCTAGGGATTAACCATGCTCAAATTCCTTGGATTCCATCCCCAGGGTGTGTACGCTCACGCACAAGGGTGCACAAATAATAAAACGACTGGAAAACCAGATAAATGTGGTTTTCTCAATTCAAAAAAAAAAATATTCAGGTCGGGCAGTGGTGGTGCACGCCTTTAGTCCCAGCACTCGGGAGGCAGAGGCAGGCGGATTTCTGAGTTTGAGGCCAGCCTGGTCTACATACAGAGTGAGTTCCAGGACAGCCAGGGCTACACAGAGAAACCCTGTCTCCAAAAAAGGAAAAAAAAAATATTCATCTGACTTTTTTAAGAGTCTGTTGCCTATTTCTCCTTGTCTCTATGAGACCCTAGCTTAAGATGGAATTTTATTTAACACAATTAATAAGACAGTTACTATTTGCTGAGTTCTGAGTACTTAAGGCTGCCTTGATCACCTCAACTGCCTTGTCTGACAACCGTAGGTGGGCCAGCAGTGATCATCCAATGCCAGGGGCCAGGCCAGAGCAGAAACAACATGCACTTTGCAGTCAAATAGACATGGGTTGAATCCTGCTAGGTTTCTTGGCTTATAATCTAGCCTTCCTGTTCCTCAGTTTACTCGTCTGTAAAATGACTGCAGCAGTGAACTATTTCACGTGGCTGTCCCGAGAGGATCAGGACTGGAATGCCAGACTATGCTATAGTTACTAAGGACAGAGGATGAACAGGAAATTGTGAAACCCAGTCTGGGAAGGGATCACATACTGCTTGCTCCCTTCGTTTCTCCTCCTTGGGTAACCCTTGCCCTAAATTCCCTGAAAAGAAATGGGACTGGGAACTGGAGTTTTGAGGTAAGATCCCTGTGGACAGGCAAGGCAGACTATCTGATAACAGGGAATATTCCACATCTTTGTAAAGAGTCAGGCTTCAGGACTAGAGTGCTGGTCCTTGGTTGATTCACAGTGTCATGAAAGAAGCAACAGCTCCTCAATCCCCCATATCAGGCTATCCTTTTGAAAATTTGGTAATTATCACAGCAGACCTCACAATCCTCAAGTTTCTGGGATGTAAGGTGATAAAAGAAACTGATGTGTGTGGTGGGGGTCGGGGTGGCAGCTTAGGAAGACTTTGTGGACATATGTTGGTGGTTTGCACACTCTCTGAAGCACACACTCTCCCATGCAATGATTTTGTGCTTTCATTTCCTCTCTGAAATGAAAATTAACCAACTCAGTCTTTACTGAACCAACAATTCATTCTAATATAAAACTCTCCCCAAAGATCCTGAGAGTGAACAAAAGTTCCAGGTAGCGCAGGCTGGGTGAGCAGCTGTGTACAGCATGGAGCTATGGCAGTAAAACTGTCACATTTTCACTGTGACTCTGCCCCTTCCAGAGTCACAAGACTCATTCATTTTCTCAAAATAGAAGAAACAGATAATTATGCAATATTTCTTTTTCAAAAATAACTGTTTTAATATATATAGTTTTTCAAGACAGGGTTTCTCTGAGTAGCCCTGGCTGTCCTAGAACCCACTCTGTAGATCAGGCTGAACATGAACTCACATGCCTAGCTGTGTCTGGAATTAAAGGTCATCACTGCCTGGCTAACATAAAAAGTTCAAAGACTACAGAATAATATATTGTGAAAAATTGTGTCCTAAATCAACTGACTCAGTTCCCTCTTTTGGATCCCAATATTTCTAGTTTCTAAAGAAATTTCTACAAGGAAAGGCCATCTAAGCCAGTCCAGAGACTAGGAAATGAAAGAAGTAGTTGACCAAAGAAGTACTTTTCTAAGATGGCAATCTTAGAAATCTGGGAGGGAAGACAAGGTCTAAGAGGGGGAGGAGGGACAGCAAAATGGCTCAGCTAGTAAAGATGCTCCCTGCTAAGTCCCACCACTGCATTTAATCCATGGAACCCACACTGTGGAAGGAGAGAACTGACTCTGACAAACAATAAGTCCTCTGACCAATGCACACGCGCGCGCACACACACACACACACACAGGTGATAACAATAAAAAAAAAAAATCCCCCAGGTTATTAGCCCCAAATTTTTAAAAGCAAATTACAGTATTAAAGTGAATATTTAATAAAACAAAGTGAGATTCAGATCTACCTGTCAATTGTAATTAAACTTAGCTCCTAGCTCCTATATAGATGTATATAGAATAATAATAATAATAAAGGAACTTTGAGAACATTTATGTTTTCTTGAAAATGCTAGTTTTGTAGAAATAAAATTTCAGTTATTTATTTATTTATTTATTTTAGGTTTTTGTTTGTTTGTTTGTTTTGGAGGCAGGGTCTCATTATATATCCTGGGCTGTCAAGGAACTCAATATGTAGACTAGGCTGGCCCCAAAATCATAGAGATCCAACTGCCTCTGCCTCCTGAGTGCTGGGATCAAAGCCATGCCCCATGACTCTTGGCTTTACTTTCTTTGTGTGTGTGTGTGTGCATATACATATGGTCCATTTTGATGTGTTTTATAGAACTTTTCAAGATTTTAGGTAGGTCCTAGGCAGAACAGGATAGAGACAAGCGTTCACTGTAGAGTACTTCTGTCCTTAGTTCCCAGCTGCTCTGAGAAGACCTCCCTAGGCAGTCAGCCCTGCCCAACAGTAGGGCCTCTGCACTTCTGGAACCTTAAACAAAGCTCTGAGAGACACCTCTCTCAGTAGGCTGAGCCACTAAAGCCCTGGGGATCAGGAGAAACAAAGAGAGAGGGAAAAGAGAGTGCTGACAGAGCTGCTGGCCATCATCTGTGCGACTATAAAGAGGGGATCCGGAGAGGAAGCTGCACCAGATGGAGACCCAGACTGTGCAGCGGGAGCTGGGTGAGTAAGGTCTTGATGGTGCCTTTATCTTTCCTTTCCTTGATAGACGATGCAGAGGAAGAACCAGTTGTATCTTGCTTAGAGGTTAGAACCTTTGAAGGTAGAGAAAGTGGGGGAAAGCTTCATTTGCTACCTTAAGTAGTTGCCCATGGCAATAACTGCTTTCTTAGAAATCAATACTGGGAGGCAGCAGGTTATTGGGCACAGGGCAGGTGTAGCAAGGAGGAGATGCTAATTTGGAGGCTCCATATAGAAAGAAATACCAAAATTTCCATGCATTAGCTCCTAGGCTGGATGCCAGAGTAGAATCCTCAATGTTGTTTGTGGATCTAGAAACCTGATATACACCTGCCAGTCTTCCTTCTCTCTTCCCTTTTCTTCCCCCCATCCTTCTCATCATACCACTAATGATAACTGCTTAACTTCTGTGGTCTTTGGTCCTCATCATAAACTGGGGTAGTGATGGTAATTAACTTGTGAGGACTAGATACATTATTCAAGGAAAGCAGGATCTAACATCCAGTAAGTAATTGGCTCTTTCATTTTCGTTTGGTTTGGCTTTTCAAGATAGGGTTTCTCTGTGTAGCCCTGGTTGTCTGAAGCTCACTCTGTAGACCAGGCTGGCCTCAAATTTACAGAGATCCACCTACTTCTCCCACCCAGGTGCTGGGATTAAAGGCATGCACCACCACACCCAGCCCAAACCATTATATATATATATATATATATATATATATATATATATATATATACACATATACATATATATATATAACATGAATTTGGTTTTTACGAGACAGGGTTTCTCTGTATAGCCCTGGCTGTCCTGGAACTCACTCTGTAGACCAGGCTGGCCTCAAACTCAAAAATCCTCCTGCCTCTGCCTCCCAGAGTGCTGGGATTACAGGCGTGTGCCACCACTGCCCGGCACCATTGTATTTTTATAATTACCCTTTCTTCTTCACAGACAGTACTAGGAATTGAATCTAAGGGTTCACATGCATGCTGGGAAAGCACTCTAATATTGAGCTATATTCCCAGCCACACCTCCCCCTCCCTTTTTAAGCCTAAGTTTCATGATGTAGCCCTAGCTAGCCTGGAACTCATAGCTCTTACTTATTAATTTGAGACAGAGTCTAAATGGTCCAACTAGATCTTGAACTTGCAATCCTCTTACCTACTATTTCAAGTAGCAGGCATTAATTTCAAATTACTCTATGCTTTGACATGGTGCTGTATCAGTCACACAGCAATTAATGCTATGGAGATGCTGACCCAGTGTACACTCAGAAGTGACATAGATGAGTACTGTAATAGGTGCTGAAAAATGAGGGAGAAGTCAAACTGCAGGCTAGAACAGGCAGAGGAGTCTTGAAGCAGCGAGGTCAAAACATCAAAGTCTATGAGAGAGGAGATGCAGAATAAGTCAATTTGGGTGCTGGGAAGACATGAAGGCTTGGAATACAGACTGCTTTTTAATAAGTGACAGGTGAGGTGGGGAATTCTAGCCCTGCTGACTGAATGACTAGAGACATGAGGAGTCTACACAGTTGTTAGTGAGTTAATACTGTGAGATGTAGGCAATGTTCTTTGAAGGAAAGCAAGAGGACAGAAGGAATAGCTATCAAGAGAACCAAATGCCTTTGCAGTTTATCTGTATTATTTTTCTTGTTTTGACATTGACTGTATGTAAAAGGTTTGTTGATGGAAAACCTGAGGTTTTGGTAGTAGCCCCAGAGCCAGGATCTCAACCAAAATCTGGGACTGTAAGCCTCTTTTCCTTTTTCCTATACCTTACCTCATCCTGAAAGTCACATCACTGATCTGTATTCTCTTCCAGAAACTCTTCCAACCACCAAGATGGCTCAGACCAATCCTATGCCAGGGTCCTTGGGGCCATGGAAGGTAAGCTAATCCAACAACATGGAAAATGGAAGAATCAAGCAGGGAAGGGCTGAGGTGCTAGTACATAGTAGCTACCAGGCTGTACTTATTCTTGAGACAGTGCCCATCCAAAAAACAAAACAACAAAACTGTTCTGTAGAAGGTTAGGCCAATCTGACACCTAGACATTGTTGAAAGGTGGCTTTCCTGATGGGTCACTCTGGAGATCCATGATGTATGGGAGATGATGCTTGTTTCCTAGACCAATTCTAATTTGCCATTATGTCTCCCAAAAGCCATGGGATGCAGGCCCCCTCTCCTCAATCTGATGTTGGATTTTGTCACAAGCTGGGTCTTTTACTATTCTCCTAACACTTAACCCTTTCTTCGGTTGTCAACTCTGAGACAAGTTCACAGTTTGGGGAGCTTATCAGATCAGAACCAGGTTCTAATTGAAAGAATGAAAGCTTTATCACAATCCTCCCTTAATGCCTTAGAAACAAAGAAAAAAAACCCACAGGGTGCTTCTAGTAGTCCCAGAATCCCGACCTCCGGGTCACCTGGGTGTAGGACACGTGGTGGAATCAGAGTTCACAAGACCTTGATCTATTGAGCTCTTTACTGTCCCTGGAACACCATTTCTATCATAAACTTAGCCAGAACATGTTAAAGTCACTGAGCAGTGGTACCAATTTGAACCCCCTTTTTGTCCTGTCTACACTGGAAGAGGCCTGATCAGGCATCCTGGGTTGTAGCTAGTGATTAAAATCACAGGATAAACATGCTCTTAACTCGCACTCCTATTCTTACTGCTGTACCTGGTTCTCTTCCTTGTCCCATTCAACCCCATTTAGATAACCATCTACGATCAGGAGAACTTCCAGGGCAAGAGGATGGAGTTCACCAGCTCCTGCCCAAATGTCTCTGAACGTAGTTTTGATAATGTCCGGTCACTTAAGGTGGAGTGTGGCGCGTGAGTATGAGCACCAACAGAGCTTTAGGACCTTCAGACAGATCTCTTTAGACATGGTACCATGAGTAAGGATCTAGGAAGATATTCCCCAGATGCCAATCATTTTTTAGAGAGAGGTATCTTATTTTTCTAAAGGAAATCACTACATGCCAAATTAAGTAACTCATAGCTAGGGGTGATGTTCACATCTTGGTAGTAGACTTGCAAAGGGGTAGGACAATAATTGTATGTGTGCTTTTGGAGTTCATAGGTTACCTGTTTTTCTTGCCCATATAAAATAGGGAAAGGAGAAAATCTTTTTTTTTTTTTTTTTTTTTTTTTTCCTTTTCAAGGCAAGGTTTCTCTGTATAGCCCTGGCTGTCCTGGAACTCTCTCTGTAGACCAGGCTGGCTTCAAATGCAGATTCCCCTGCTTCTGCCTCCCAAGTGCTGGGATTAAAGGTGTGCACCACCACTGCTCTAGTAAAAGGAACAAAACTTTAAGGATCCAAAGACATATTAGTTCTCAGTGTTCCAGAAATTTGTTGATAGATAATCTTGGTGATATTCTTTGGCTTTTGGCTTCTGAATTTTGGCAGGCTGACCCAGGTGTAAACCCATATTAGTACTCTGGTTGGCCTATGCATAATATAATTATGCACTGAGCCTAAGGTTTGTAATCAGAAATAAGAACGGTTTTGTTATAGACGGAAAGTGACCAGGGAAGTCATGGGAACTGGCCTAGTTTCCATGCATGGAAGGAAGAACACACTTTATGGGGTGAGCCAATTGGGCATTGCTGCATGGGGATCTTTTTTACAATACTAACAGTTTCTTTCTGGATCCCAAAAGCCTAATTATTCAGCTTACAGACCAGAAGACTAGGTGCTCCGAGGTAGAGTGGGGTTGGATAGGGTCAGTGGGGAAGCTGTTGACGACTGATGGCCAGGACATGATTGTATATCACACAGTAGCAGGGCATGGGGGATTGTCTGAGGGTTTCTAGTGCTGTAATGTAACACCATGAACAAAGAGCAAGAAAGGGTGTAACAGCCTTACACATTCACGTCATGGGTCATCACTGAAGGAAGTCAGGACAGGAATTCAAACAGGGCAGGGACCTGGAGACAGGAGCTGCTGTAGAGGCAATAGAGGGCTGCTGCTTGCTGACCTGATCCTCATAGCTTGCTCACTTAGCCTGATTAGGACACAGCATCACCAGACCAGGGATAGCACCCTCTACAATGAGCTGGGCCCTTCTCTAGCAATTGCTAATTAAAAAAATGTCCTAGCTGGGCAGTGGTGGCACACGCCTTTAATCCCAGCACTTGGGAGGCAGAGGCAGGCGGATCTCTGAGTTTGAGGCCAGCCTGGTCTACAGAGTGAGTTCCAGGACAGCCAGGGCTACACAGAGAAACCCTGTCTCGAAACCCCCCCCCCCCAAAAAAAATGTCCTACACTCAGGGAATTCTGCTAAAGATAGAGGGAGGATTGTAGGAGCCAGATGGGTCAAGGATACCTCAAGAAAAGCCACAGAATCAACAAATCTGGATTCATAGGGGTTCACTGTGACTGAGCTGTGCATGTGATCAAGCTTCCACTGAGTTGTGCTGAACCAAAATAGAGTTCTTTAGCCCTTTAGAACAGGAAAATAGCTTCAGTGAATAAGAGTAAGCTGTTAACAACTTGGTTAGGATGCTCCATTAAGGTGAAGCATGAACAGCAAGAGGAAGAACCTTCTAAGTAACTAAACAGGAGTGGGACTGGAGAGGTGGCTGAGGTTAAGAGTACAGAGGTCCTGAATTCAGTTCCCAGCAACCACATGATAGCTCATAACCATCTATAATGAGATCTGGTGTCCTCTTTTGGTATGAAAACATACCTGGAAGCAGAACACTGTACACAAAATAAGTAGATCTTAAAAAAAAGAAAGTACAGATAGATACCCACCACCTCAAGCTCTTAGGAAGAGGCTTATAAGCTCTAGAGCCAAAGAAATGGTCACTAGATCATCAATCCCCAGATGGGAATCACTAAAATGGAAATAGAGCTTTGTAAATACACATAACTAGGGCCCCCTATATTCAGTGGTTAGGTTCAAAATACACTTAAAAACCTAATCATGAGTGTGCTTTAATGATTGGCACTAAAAGCCAATTTTATCTCAATATATTTTATCTCACTGTAAACTTACCCAAGAGGCCTTTTCCCTAAGGCCATATATTTTGAGCACCATAAACAACCACTACCTATTTTTGGCAGCTGGATTGGTTATGAACACACCAGCTTCTGTGGGCAACAGTTCATCCTGGAGAGAGGAGAATACCCTCGATGGGATGCCTGGAGTGGGAGCAATGCCTATCATATTGAGCGTCTCATGTCCTTCCGACCCATCTGTTCCGCTGTGAGTCTGAAATGTCCACTTTTCTGGAATTGGGGCAGGGTAAAGGATGAGGTCATACTGGTATTTGTGTTGCTCTGTCAATTATGTTGAATGTAACAGGAAGGATGAAAGTAAAGAGTAACTGGGTACCCTTCTTTTAATCTATTACTTGATTTTCCTCCTTATGCTAAAAAGGATTTTTGACTACGGCAGGAAGTACATATTCAAGATAAAATTGTTATTGGACAACCAGTAAGAAATCACCATGTAGTAAAAAGTAAATTTATGGCCAGTTAAACTGAAGTGTGTTAATATTCCACTGAAGAGCCAGGGTAATGTTTAAGTACAACTTCACCAGTACTGTATAGGCAAGTCTTCTAATATCACTTTGCTACGCTGATAAATTTTTAAGACCAGGTATAATTCAACAATAAGGCTGCGTTCTAAATTAAATTGCAAAACTTAAGCCTACTTTTAAAATGATGTAATATAACACTTCGTGAATTATACTATGTGTAAATAGAGAAGCATCTATTCTGAGAAGATATAACTGCTTCTCCATAAGTAAATATTTCTTGCATTATTTGTCCACATTTAAAGTAAGTAATTTCAGGCTGGAGAGATGGCTCGGCAGTTAAAAGCACTGACTGATCTGCCAGAGGTCCTGAGTTCAATTCCCAGCAACCACATGGTGGCTCACAACCATCTGTAATGGGATCTGATGTCCTCTTCTGGTGTGTCTGAAGACAGCTACAATGTACTCATATATAAAATAAAATCTTTAAAATAACTAATTTCTTCCTGAAATTTAGGGAGCAATTCATTTCTTTCAGTTCCTTAATAATATCCAGTTTTCCATTAAGCTCTTGTTTAGGACACAACTGAACTACCTAAACTTGATCTTTTTTTCTAATTTTGAAAAAAATCTTTTAGCTGGGCAGTGGTGGCGCATGCCTTTAATCCCAGCACTTGTGAGGCAGAGGCAGGTGGATTTCCGAGGCCATCCTTGTCTACAGAGTGAGTTCCAGGAAAGCCAGGGTTATACAGAGAGACCCTGTTTCAAAAAAAACAAAAAGAAACCCTTTTTATTTGTATTGCTATTTACTCATTGTTGACAAGTGTACCTGACTTTGGAGCTGTGGTGAGGCAGTGAAGAGCAAACAAGAAAGCATAGTGGCAGGAATTTGGATCTAAGAACATCATTGGCAGATCAGAGCCAGTTGTCCATAAATAAGCAAACATCTTCCCCCACCCTCAGAAGTGTACAGGAAGTAAAGTACTCTCTTCAATACTGAATCTCCATATTCCTCCTCTAACATGGTGACCTTAGTTGGAAATAGAAGCCTCCATGAGGCTGCATTTAGCCCGTGAGAGCTGGACATAGTGGTATATACTTGTAATTATGGCACCCAAGAAATTTAAGACAATCTTGAACATGAGGCCAGTCTAGGGTACCCAGCAACTTTTGAAAATGTTTAAGCAGGAACCAACCAACCTTTAGATCTCATGAGTTGAAAATGGTCCTGATTTTGGGAGTCACACTTGCCTGGGCTAGAAACTTACCAAATATTCTATCTTCTTATGCTTCTTCCTGAAGTTTAGTTCTATACCTCCAAATCAAACCTGTATACCATAACAGCCCGGCTTGATTTTCTCTTATAAAATCCCTGTTAAGCCTGACAACGATGTTATGCCAGAAAATTAGTATAATACTAATTTTTTAAGTTAGTATAACTACACTACTAAAGTGTTTTAAACTTCTGGATTATAGAATCATAAAGAGTCTAAGATTACCATCTTTGAGAAAGAGAACTTTATTGGACGCCAGTGGGAGATCTGTGATGACTACCCTTCCTTGCAAGCCATGGGTTGGTTCAACAATGAAGTTGGTTCCATGAAGATACAGTGTGGGGCGTAAGTACAAAAACAAGGATTAAACACTTAATTCCTGCATTTCAAAGACCTGCAAATGTTAAGATGTCAAGGATCATGGTTTACTAGATACCATATACTGGCATTATTAATAATGATTTGGAATACCATTTGCTCTATTTTCCTCAAATGGGTATCTCTGTAGAAACATTTACTCAGACACCATTTTTCCTATTTATTTTTTAAGATTTTTAAAATTATGTATACAACAGTCTCCTGCATGCACACCAGATCTCACTAAAGATGGTTATGAGCCACCATGTGGTTGCTGGGAATTGAACTCAGGACCTCTGAAAGAGTAGCCACTACTCTTAACTTCTGAGCCATCTCTCCAGTCCCTATTTTCTCTCTTATTGATATGAGTACACTTAAGTTGTTGTCAGAAACACCAGAGCCATCTCTCCAAGCCCCTTTATCATAAGGCTAATCTTTAATCAGTTGGAACCTAACATACTAATGACTTGATGTTAAGAAAAATGGACTCAGGTTTGGGGGTGTATGTTCTTATCAGCTATAATAACGCAATATGCTTTGAATTTTCTAGTTGGGTTTGCTACCAGTATCCTGGATATCGTGGTTATCAGTATATCTTGGAATGTGACCATCATGGAGGAGACTACAAACACTGGAGAGAGTGGGGATCTCATGCCCAGACTTCCCAGATCCAATCAATCCGCCGAATACAACAATAGTAGAGTAAAAGTTCCAAAATTCCTCAAGCATGAAATCTTGCTAAGCACTCTAGAATTTTTCGTTCTGCCCAGACACTGCTTTCAAATGTTAGCGCTAAAATCCACAATAAATGTCATTTAAAAAAAAGTGCCTTGGAGACTGATTCAATACCATAGAAATCTTTTATGGCTGAATTTTTTTTCCCCCTCCGAGACAGGGTTTCTCTGTGTAGCCCTGGCTGTCCTGGAGCTCACTCTGTAAACCAGGCTGGCCTCGAACTCAGAAACCCGCCTGCCTCTGCCTCCCAGAGTGCTGGGATTACAGGCGTGCGCCACCACCCCCCCCCCCACCCCCGGCTGATTATTTTAAAAGACAAGTATTAAAAAAAAAAAAAATCCAAACCACCTGGCAGTGGTGGCACAAACTTTTAATCCCACCCCGGGGAGGCAGAGGCAGGTGGATCTGAGTTTGAGTTTAACCAGTGCTATAGATAGATTGAGACCCTGTCTTGAAAAGAGACAGAAAAACCAGGGCGGTGGTGGTCCACGCCTTTAATCCCAACACTTGGGAGACAGAGGCAGGTGGATTTCTGAGTTCAAGCCCAGCCTGGTTTACAGAGTGAGTTCCAGGACAGCCAGGGCTATACAGAGAAACCCTGTCTGGAAAATACAAAAAAAAAAAAAAAAAAAAAAAAGAGAGACAGAAGCTCGTTGCACAATTGACTTGGAAAAGAGTCAATGTTAGAGAATCCTACCTAAATTTTCAGAAAGGAATTTAAAAGTTAAAGTGTATAGACATACACAAAATAACACAAACACTTCAAAAACTTTTAAACTTTTTTATTCAATGTACACTTATTGTCTTATTTGATCTACAAATCTCAAGTTTTTTTTTTGATAAAATAAGTAAATCTGAATATGGTTGTAGAGTGTAATTTTGTATTTTTAAAACACTGAACATTAAGTAAGACATTAATAAAGGAAGATCATCATGTAACTGACACTTCCTTGGAATTCATAACATCAGCAACAGCTTTAGTAAATACCTAAGCAGTTATTTAGCAAAACAGTAAATTTCTGGTCACTGTTCTATCTAAAAAAAGACCTACTTTTATTATTTTTTAAACTGGGCAAAACAGGTATTGAAAAAAATTTCAGCGGGAAAAGGCCGACATCTTCTAACATAACTGTAACACACTAATTACCCTTTTCCAAAATTAAAAGGCAACCCAGCTCATAAATAAATGTCTGCACACAATAGAGATTACTTTACTTCTCCAATACATTTACTATGTTGTTGCCATGCAGGCCAGTCTGGCTTTGAACTCACAATCCTCTCGCTCAGCTTTCTGGTTGCCAGGATTGCAGGTGTAATCAACTACTGACAGATACTCAAGAGTAGCCAAAGCCATCCAAGCTGTTTGCTACTGCCTGTGTTTATAAGGTTATGCATTATTGATCACATTTTGAATCTTTACTAGATTGTTATTGTCACTATGAACAAACAGAATTTTTCCTGTCTTTTCAAAGTCAAGATGAAAGAGAAGTTACCCCTCTTTTAGGTAGACAAAGCTATAAAATGAAATATATCTTATATCTGGGAGGCTGGGGAAAACACCATTGATAATATCTTCTACTCAACTTGTCTACAAATGTCCTAAGGAAATTACCAAAGTTATCTGTTAAAAGATGAATGACAAGACCTGGCCAGCACATCTACACAACCGTGTAAGTGCACACACACTTCATGTAAGAGACTAACTTAGTACATGCAACTGCAGTGAATTAACCATACATGCCCAACTTCTGAACTTACTCAGATCGACTTGGGCTTTTTAAATATATCATTAAGATAATCTTGTGTTTTGACCTTTAAATTTAGTGACTTTAACTTTAAATCATCCAGTTAATCAAACTCATATTAAAGCAATAAAGGTTAATAAAAAGGCTATCCTACCTTTAAACCAGCTTTAAGACATAAAATTGTCAGAGCTTCATATGGCAAAGGTCTTTCCTTCATTTCAGTTTGAATGACTTTCCATTTCTTTTTCATAAATATTCAAAATTTCACTGAGAAGAGCATTGGATCCAATGGTTTATAAAGCTGTTACAACTGCCCTGTTTGAAGAAAAGCCCTTTAATAGATACAAGTCAAGCTCTCATTTCAACTGAACTTTATTCAGTGGGTGCCAGTTTTCCTCCATTTTAGTTTCACTGATGAGCTAGCCCAGAATTATAACTTTGAACCATGTTTCCAAAGATGGTAAAGCTAAGAACAGCAAAATAATGACAGATTACTTTTGGTAATGACACACAAATTAAACTTTCAAAACATGTGCATAGCTTTATTCATCTACTTCAATCTAACCTTTTCACGGAGCTTCGGCAAAACTGAGTGTGCAAAATGCATTTCTATAACGTAATGCAAGCAAAGCTTTTCACATTTACACTGGCAGGAAATACAGAAACTAACAAGTCACAGTAGGGAGAGCTCAGATCTGTCTTTGTCGTTTTTTGACAAGAATTGCACAGTTTATTATTTTGAGACAAGTGTTGCAGACATGAATATTTTAAAAATTCCTAAGCAAGGTGCTTCAACATTAAAATTATTGTTGGAATGAGCCAATAATTTGGATTAAAGCTCACCAAGAATTCCAAATTAATGTGGACATTCATCATCTTCCTGTACTTTTGCAAACAATGCTTTTAATAACACCTTTCATAACACTAAAGGAGACAGCAAGCTGAAACTTTTCAAAGCACACAAAGAAATGGTATCACATTACTTAAAAGTGGTTTTAAGGGTGGGGGTAGGTAGTGAATAATCTTTTTTACTATTTCCCACTACAGACCAGCCACTAACAGACTATAAGGGGGGAGGGGAAGAGGGAGGGGGGGAGGAGAATTAGTGAAAAAGCAAGTCACTTCCCCAGTTTATAAAAGAGTTCCAGTTTGACAAGATCTATAACTTTTAAACAGAGAGCACCAGTTGGGCAATAGAATGAACATTTCAACTGCATACAAATCAGTGAGGTGGTAAGAACCATCAACATCTCAGGCATTGACTACATGGCCTTTCCAAAGTTAATATACATGCAAGGCACACGGATAGAAAAATAGATCTCTGGCCAACAAATATATTAAGTAAGCAAATTAAAAGTTTGGCTCTGTAATATTGGCAACATCAAAATATAACCAGATAGCTTTGGACCACATCGTTCTCACATTCCTCCACCTCTTGGTGCCCTCCTCTATACTTTTTTGGGTTTTTTCTCCTTCATGTTTGAGTATGTGCTTGCAAAGATATTTTTCCTTTGTCAAGTAGTATTCTTATACCTTGTTTATCTTTGAATATATATTAAAGACGCAGAATAGTTGGGAGCTTGTTAACTAAATGAAATATGATTGGTTTAGGACAGCATTACTTCTCTTAAATGTAAAAAACAACAACAAAAAAACCAAAAAAACTCAGCTTACTGAGAACTAAAAATAATGAAATGACTTTCTCTAATTCTTCCCAAGTCTTTTTGAAACAGAGGGAATAATAGAAACAAAGCTATGGTTTAAACTATTTTCAGTAGTAGAAGACACCTTAAGGCCAAAATATAATATTAACCAAAAATTTATTTCCTAAGTTACCATCCCCTTCATAAATCAACACAAACTACAGACTACTACTCACTCCTGAAGAGAATAAACTCTGTTCACTTTTGTTAGTGGCTGTGCTACCAAAAAAGGTATTAAAGCAACCTATGGTATATAGTAATGTTAAAAAGTGCATCATTCTTGATTTTCAGTTTCCCATAGCAGCAGCAGCAGCAGCAGCAGCAGCAGGCATAATCTAAGACAAAACAGTTGTTTTCATTCTAAAGATGCAATACCTAATGAAATGTATTAAAGATTGTGAAAAATTATCTACAAAAGATAAATGCAAACAGATTTAATAGACAAGTAGAACTTAAGGTATTCGTTCATATTTACATATTAAAACCATTTTGCTAACACCAAATCTTTACAATTAGTAAAAGAAATATGCATTTTAAGAATAAGAGATGTTACTAAAGCAGTATTCATTTTGGAGCCTTTGTTTAGCACCTGAGGAAAGGGGATATATATATATATATATAGAAAGCTATTGTAATGTTAGTCTAAGTTGTTTGGTCGGTAGATTAAAACAGATGAAAGCAAAACTGAACTGGGGGAGACACTTATAACTATTTCAAATAAGGCTGTTAAAAAACAGACATTGCCAGGATTGGTGGCAATTCCAGCACTTCGGAGGCAGAGGCAGGTAGATCTAAATTCTAGGCCAGCCAGGATTACACTGAGAAACCCTGTATCAACAGCCCCAACCCCCCAACCCCCCCAAAAGACAAAACAAAACTTCAGATATTTAAATGTTATAAAACAGCTTCAGAACACTGGACAGAACAAAATTTCTAAATTTTGAAATGTTTGAACCAGCAATCCCACTACAGCTTAGGGTGTCTTTTGAGTTTCCAGTACATATTTGACAGTCCTCATAATACAATAGTAATATACTACTGCTGCTTTGCTGGGCATTTTATGGAAAACTTAAAACTCACACTACTGCTGACATCCTTTAACTGCTTCAAGACCTTTCTTAAAATTCAGTAGATCAGTCTTTGAGTGGAGTTAATAATTTATCATTCTTTACATCAACAAAATGGTCTTGCCACTATCTGTAACTGTTCATAAACATTTTAGGATACCCACAGCAGAAGTCCACCTTCTTCAACAGAGAAGTCTATTGATGCCATCAAAAGGAAAAAAAAAATCAATATTTTCATGCCTTGTGTTCTTCTGGCCACCTTTAAGCAGCTACTTAACCTTTACTCTAGTCCTGTGTTTTCCTACCAAACTTCTAGGAGACAGGGGAAATAAATCCCATCCTTTCTAATATGGTCCTTTCAAAAACCACTCTGACAGGCATACATCAAGAATTATAGACATTATTCTCCATGATTTGGCCCACTATACTATACTAGTTCTTCAGTTGGTTAATACATAAAAGAGAAGTGTATCATTTGAAAATATGGTGAAATGGTATCAAACCCTTAGTAATTTGCACACTAAGTGACTAGAGACACCTTACCACCACTGCCATCCTATTTAGACAGGTTTTCAAATTGAGCCCAGTCCTCCATTTCCTAGCATGTGCCCATCTGGTACAAGTTCACATTACATGCCTTTTCTCTGACCTTAAAGTCCCCCTCCCCCTTAAAAAAAAAGCTTTTGGTGAAGGCTGGCAACAAGTCTACCAAAGTGTACAACTACTATATCAATTGAGGTTTACCTCATTTCCTTTACAAACTTGTCATTTGAAAAAAAAATTGTTTTGCAGATTCAGAGTGGTAACTAGGAAAGCAGATGGAGGAGAGGTGTCACTACCAAAATTTTAAACATTGGCTATTCCCTCCTAGAAAGTAGAGAAGGGCAGGCTACTATAGACACCATAGAAACTTTATTGATGTGAAGGTTCATTACTAAGGTTTAGAGGAAATACTATGCAATTAATTTGAGGTTGAAGTGAGGATGAATAGAAAAAAGATAAATACACCCTGTCTTTTTGAGGGAGATTATTCAAGACTTTTACACAAAATTGAGTGGTATATGACATAAAACCTACCATCAAGACAAACTGAAGAGGAAATCATCACCCATAATTAGTTTCTTAGCTATTAAAAAAATAGGTCATGATTACATCCTTAGTGCCATTTTTCTAGTACTACTCTTGAAGGATTTAAACCACCTGACTTTCCATGTGAAGAAAACAAATGGCACAAAATAAATACAAGTTTCATTCTCTGAATACTAATGTCTTACACATTCATTTACTAATTTTTAGTATCTTCATCTTTTCCCAACATACAAGCACCCCAACATACACACATCCATACACACACATCTTTTTTCAGTCTTTTAAATGGAGGGATATTAAAAATCCCTTCTAGACTGTATTTGGTTTATGCTACAGTACTAATACTCTGAGTTGAAGGAAAATTCTTTATACCAACAACATAGTTATTTAAATGTGCTAAATTAATCACAGCTGATGTTTCTTTAGAAGCTTACACACACACAAAAAATAAAAATAAAAAATCAGAAAACAGATGAACTCGTAAGACTTTTTTAATAAGTGCTCTGTAAGGAATTGTGTGAGGACCTAAGGAGAAAGGTTGAGACAAGTATCAAACAGCACAAAAGATATCTGTCCCAAAGTCCTGCTTGTACTGAGGCAATTAAGTCCATTAACCCAATGTCCAAAAAATACTGACAGTTAATATGATGGGCCACTAGGGATCCCAGAAAGTTAAGAGACATTGCTAACTACTATATACTCTAACCACATTATCAAGAAAATTTCAGTGGAGAAATCAAAGTGATAATAAAATGTTGCATTGTTTCATTTATAAGTGAGATTCTCAACCCTTGGACAGAGAAGGGGTACATTCTCTTTAGCTTCTCTGCACAGAGGCCTGAAGTTATGGGAAAAGGAATTATGAAAGTGAAGGTACTAAGTATTACTTGTAAGTTAAAAACCCCAATTCAGAAAACTGGATTTTTCTTTTCATTTTAAGTATGCTTATTCAATCTTGTATGCCATAAACCAAGGAAGTATTTTTTTGTTTTGTTTTGCTTTTGTGATTTGTGCAACAGAAGAACTTTATAATTCCAGGCAAGCAAAATGAACATTTAAAAAAAGTGGGGTAAGGATTAGGCCCTAAGGCGACAAGTGGTCACACAAGGCAATTAAACACACAGCAGAACTTTAAAACCTATAAAACAAACTGGAGCCTCGTTTTACTTTAATCAAGATTTTTTTTTAACTTTTTGAAAATTTTTATTTAAAAAAAAAAAAAAAAAGGAACACAAAACACAGACTCTTTTCAGTTCAGTATGTGGCATGTTGCATTTTCCAGTTTGTTCAATGCTTTAAAGCTCAAGGATGCCTCACTGATGTACAAGGGCCTGAAGCATCCTAGCTTTTGGCAAGCAGGCAGGAGACTCAACAACAACAACAAAAACAAAAACAAAACAAAAAAAATCAAAATAGGAACAAAGCGACTAAATGCAGGGCACATCTGTAAACATATTATACATTTGAAAATTACAATATCAGTAAAAGTGATACAGTTTACAGGTGAAATGAAACTATCTGAAACTGGCCTACCACAAGTTTCTGAACCTGGACTGATACAATAAGTTATTATATATACTATGTATAAAAAGTTTTGTTTACATCAAGTGGAATTGGCAATCCATGCTTATACTTAAAAAAAAAAAAAAATCTAAGCAGGGCAGAAATCCAGACTAAAAAGTATTTTTCTCTGCAGCAAATCAAATAATTTCTTTCACGAACATTTGTTAAAAACCTGAAATTATTAACAAAACCAGAAAATCCATCCACACTACAATCGCTCAAAACTGGACATCTCTTAAAACAAGAATAAGAAGTAACTACTTTCTCCCCCAAATGTCCAGGGGACCCAGTTTGCATTTGTTGGGACTACAACTCTATAAATGCCCTGCTGGTTTAATTTGTACTTGACATACATGGATACACATTAATTTCTCTGTATGTGTTATGTGTGTGATGTGATGCTACATCAGGCCAGAGAACTTGTTTTTATGCCACTAACATCACCCAGTCTTAAATTGGACCCTTTAGTTTCTACACACACACACACACACACACACACACACACACACACACACACAAGCATGTTATACACAGCCACAGCACAACAGGATGGTAATGCGATGACAGGGCTAATGCTTTCTGCACAAAACAAAATTTTCAGAATTTCACATTATTTTTCTTTAAAAAGAAAAAGAAGCAAACGAGAAAACAAAAACACCCAATCTTGCTCTAATGATAAAATATATTAAGATATAATTAGAAACAAGTAAGCTCAGAAGTAGAATTTGCCTGAAAACACACCTTCTATATAATCAGTGTTTATTACCTCTCCTCACTGGCATAAAAAAAAACAAAAAACAAACAAACAAAAAAACAGACAGTTTTTATGAACTTTTTTTTTTCCTTTTTAGATTTTGCTGAGAAACTGAAATTAAAAGAATTTACAGAGAAAGGTACATAAGTTTCTCTTAAATGGTTGATGAAAAAACAAGAAGAGTATACACTTAGTGTTAGTGACAGAGAGCAAGTCTGAGCACCTACAGCGGAAAAGCAGAATATGTTTTTGCTCCCAGTTACACAATTACAATGGGTAATTATCAGCCAATTACTTGTTCTGCAACTTTTCCTTGAACGACACTCTTAGATTCTTCAGCTGTTAAAAGTCAAACAAGTAACCAAAGCAAGTTAACTATGCACCCACAAACTATTCCAGGATTGTAGAACTTCAATGCCCTCCCCCTGTCCCCACCCAACAAAAAATAAAAGGAAAAGAACAATTTCCCCAACACCCCACAGAGGCTGCACAACTCTTGGCAAGACATGCAAATCATTGGATTAAAAAAAAAAAAACAAAAACAAAAAACAAACAACAAAAAACAAAAAACATCCCTGCAAACTTCAAGGCATTTATCCAGCATTCTCGCAGGGCTCAAAATAAAACTCAAAGATCAAGGGTGGAGTAGGGGAAAACGTTGAATCATTCTGGGTTCCCCGTGATTAGTGTATCACTTTAGTCACAGAACAAGGTACAAATACCTAGAAGTAAGTGGATTTGCCTTTCCAGTGGGTCATTTGTTGCCCAAGTAGATGACAGCAGGAACTTTAGAACCACGCTTGTTAAGTCTGTATTCATTAATCACTTGCATTCACACTTAAAAACGAAAACTAACAAAATAATAAAGAAAGACTATTCGGTACCGGAGATTAAATAACCATGTGTAGTCTCTTGAAATAAATTTGATTCCTTAAGAAGTCTAATTACTTTCAGTTGCCTTTTTTTAAATAACTATATATATATATATGTATATATATATATTTGTATATATTATCCTGTGATTCTACTTATGGTTCCTCTGCTGCGTTGAAGATCTAGGAGCATAAAAGCCTTGTGTCCCATATGAACGGTGGCTCTAATGCTGCAGAAAGGTTACAAATAGGCAGTCTGGTCCTTCATTGATCTGGACTGTCCATGGCTTCATTGTAAGTGATTATCCTTTTGGGATCTAGAGGCAAAGTGAAAAAAGTAAACTAATTAAACAAATTCAAAACAAAACCTTGCAATTAACCCAGAAACAATTCCCAGGTAATCATTTAAATTGCTACTTTTCTGATTAAAATAAATTTAAAGGTCATTTCTTCTTGGTATTATCCACATGTGATCTAGTTTCTCAACCCAAACTGTGGCTGTTCAGCATTCCCAATAAATTTCCAACAACAATGTCCTCTACCACGCAGTTAAAGCTTCAATCTCTAGAGACTAACCATGTTTAAGTTCATTTAGTAAGGAGTTTTCTTTGTGATTCACCCGATTACAAAAGTAGCAAATATAAAAACCAGGAGAAAGAAGCCCAAGTCATAAAACAATTTTCTTGGGTTTATTTTGTTTTTAGCAAGGAATATAGCCAGGTCCCATGTGATCCAGGCTGGTCTCAAAACTTGCTATGAAGCTGACCCTGATTGAACTCCTGTGTCTTGCTGCCAGGTGCTGCATGTGCCATCATGCCCCAGCCTAAAGTCTAAACTTATTTTAATCACAGTGGGATGTTCAGCAAAGAATGACTGGCACAAATAAAACTTAACACCGAGTTGGGCGGTGGTGGCGCACACCTGTAATCCCAGCACTCTGGGAGGCAGAGGCAGGTGGATTTCTGAGTTCGAGGCCAGCCTGGTCTACAGAGTTCGTTCCAGGATAGCCAGGGCTATACAGAGAAACTGTCTCAAAAAAACCAAATTAAAAAAACAAAACAAAACAAAAAACTTAACACCAAATATTTCATGGTAATAATCAACTAAATCACTATATCACAATAACTAGCTTAGTTCTAATCACTTTATTTACTCCTTATTTCCCACAATATTATCTTCATCTTCATTCTCAGCAAACATAAATGAGCCATCATACAGAGCACATGCCTAGAATATAAAAGGCCTTGAATCTAATATCAGAAGAAATCTTTGTGACTTCAAAATATAAAACTGTCAAAACATACCTGGACAAAGATTACAAGGCTAATTTTTTTTAATGCTATCCTAAATTACTAATTAGCTATTTTGTACTCTCTTCTAGACAGATCATTAAGAATTAGTTTCACATACTTATGTTTGTGTATGTTCATACATATGGCAAGGCACATATAAAGAGTATGGGACAACTTTTTGGAGTTAACTCTCTCCTCCTGACCACCTTTATTTATATCAGTTTTGGAAGTTAAATTCCAAGTTTGGCAGTATGCATCTTTACCTGCTAAACATCTAACCAGTAAAGACTAATTTATTGTTGTTATTATTATAGCCTTGCTAGCCTTGATCTCAGAAAATAGCCTGACTCTGATGGGACTAAAGGTGTGTGATACTAATTAAACCTAGTATCAGTAGAGACAATATTTTTTGTTTTACATTATTTCCAAGAACTACTGGGATTCTTGAAATATATAGTCCAGGTGGGCTATTCTTTTAAAAAGTTAGTATGCTTTAGTAAACAGGAAAACCAGGAAGCTAGATGGTAGAGGGGGAACTTGTTAAATTCCAACATTTGGGAGGCAGAGGTAAATAGATCTCTGCATTCAAGACAGCTTGGTCTACATAGTTAAGTTCCAAGACAGCCAAGAGCTACAAAAGATACTCTTGTCTGGAAAAACCAAATAAAACACCAACACACACACACACACACACACACACACACACACACACACACACACACCAAAACCAGGAAGATAGCTCAGTAGTAGAGTACTTTCCTCATCTGCTTGACATCCTGGGTTCTTCTATCTCTCCCCCTCCCTCAAGATGAGCATGCAAACCTTTAATTCATTATTTAATAGAAAAGAAATAATATTATTTAAAAATACTACTTAATACTTAAGAACTCAAGTTACCTCAGTTATCTTAGCTTAAAAAAAGTGGTGGCTCACACTTTAAATCACATCTGAGGCAGGCCAGGCTCTGAGGCCAACCTAATCTATTGATCGAATTCCAAGACAGCCACAACTAGAGAAATTCCACCTCAAAAACAGCAAACCAAACCACAAAGAATTAACCTGACTTACTTTATAAGATAATACAAAATAACCTTTCTAGAACTCCAAAGACAACCTGACATGAAGACAAAACTCATTCCTACAGTCACTAGCCATTTTACAATTTTGTATTTTACAATTAGGTGGGTTTCCAGAATTCATTTTGTAGTCTCTCTCTCATTGGTGTTTGGTTTGAAATGTATAAAAATGTTTGCTAATTATCTTTAAGCCAAGGCTGTATTAAACAAAAGACTTGATCCTTGACTCAAAGAAAGGGAGGGTAGCTATGATGCCTACAAACCACAACAACCAGCAATGATAACCTTAAAGATGCAATAGTGGCACACATACCTTGGCATAACCAACAAGTCTCTAATGAGACTTAAGACCCACTCAACAAAAGGGAAATCATTCCTGGTACTGGAAATCTAGCCAAATACCTATGGTTAATAAAATCATGGATCTTGGGTGAGAACATATAACCACCACTTCACTAACTCAGTGCATAATCCTAACTATACTCTAAATAAATCTTTTAAAAAAATTCCTCTCCTAGTAATGTCACAGCTATACCCATTAAGTCTCACCAATATGACTGCCTATATATGAGCTAAACAAGGACAAACAATAGACACGCTAAAGTGAATGTGCAAGTCCAGGAGCTTCAACCCAACACTGCACACAACTAAGAAACACCTGAGAGCTGAGAAAATCTTTCCCAGAAAAGAAACTGATTATTCAATACATACAAGTAGCACTAAACAAACTGAACAGGTTATTTATGTAATTAGGAATCTGAAAGCAATCAAATTCCTTTCATTCCTTTCCTACATGTTTTGCTTTTTTTACAATAGTTTTGAATATTGGAGATATTCTGCCCATTCCCTTTCCTACTTGTTCAATATTGGCTATGGGAGCATAAAAGTGAATGCTATTGTTTTTATTTCCAAACACCATTCCATGTAATCTCTAACACTGAATATTATCCTAAAATATGAAAATTTTAGTTCTTAGGATACTCCTTTGTTTACCATATAAACACAGGCAGAATGGCTATAAAGGTAAGCATTTATATTAATTTCCTCGAAAACATTTTTATTTGGAAGTGACAGGAAGGCACCAGGAAGGGCTGTAAATGGGGTCACACCCAAGGCCTTATGTATATTAACCATGAACTCTACCACTAAGTCTAAAACTCTTAGCCTCTACAGGCATGGTAGCACAAGCCTTTAACCCCAGCACTTGGAGCTAGGTAAGTTTAAGGCCAGTCAGGTCTACACAGAGAAAACCTGTCTAGAAGAGAAAAAAACAAAACTATTGTAAAAGGTAGAGTTTCCATGTTCCCTGCAAAAACATAGCCTAGGATAGCCTTAAATGTAAAGCTTTGGCCTTCAAAGAGATGGGATTACAAGTCACTCTTTAGCAGACTTGGTATGGCAACTACTGTCTTTTCTTTTGACAAGTTGTTTTTTGTTTATTTGTTTTCTTTTTTTCTGAGACAGGGTTTCTCTGCGTAGCCCTGATCATTCTGGAACTCACTTTGTAGACCAGGCTGACCTCGAACTTAGAAATCCACCTACCTCTGCCTTCCAAGTGCTGAGATTAAAGGTATGCACCACCACCGCCAGGCAGACAAGTATGGTCTTACTCATTTAGATGTCTACTGTAAAGCTTTGTGTACTGGGGTAATAGGTGAAAAATAACATTTAATATATGCAGGCTTTTGAATATCTTGATATTTGAATGTTAATTTAATAAAAAAAAATAAGGCTTGTTCATTGGATAGGTCATGATTCCAATTATTCTCACTAAAACAAGCATCACAATTTTTTACTAGTATTAACATTTTAAGTAGCAAACCATTCTTACCTTGCTTCTGCAAATTCCATATAGATTCCATTTCTGTAAGAGAGAAAAAATTATTAATGAGTGCTGTCCTTATAATAATGCTATACTTTTATCTCTTACATCTGAAAGACCTAAACTGATTACTGCTGGGATAAAGGTAGGGCTACCTGATAACAGTATAGCTCTATGCAGCACAAGGCACTACAATTTTGAAATAACTTTTAGCAGCATCTAGGTTATGTACATGCTGATTATGAAAAGTCATTCATAAGGCTGGAATGATTGCTTCCTACCAACCCTAATGTCAAGTTCAATCTCTAAGACCTACATGGTAGAAGAATGCTAGTTGTTCATTGACCTCCACACACTAGGGAAATACATGTGTGAATATACACGTGTACACATATATATACACATATATATACACACACACAAATAAAAGCCAATCATGTGAAAGTGACAAGATTCTAGGTTCAAATATCAAGATATTCAAAAGTCTGCATATATTAAATGTTATTTTTCACCTATTACCCCAGTACACAAAGCTTTACAGCAGACATCTAAATGAGTAAGACCATACATAGCTTATAATACTTATAATACAAGAACCAAAGAATTAGTCCCAAAATAGAAATGAAAACTATGGGGCGGAAGAGATGGCTCAGCGGTTAAAAGCACTGACTGCACTTCCAGAGGTCCTGAGTTCAAATCCCAGCAAT
Source organism: Apodemus sylvaticus (assembly GCF_947179515.1). Lineage (NCBI taxonomy): Eukaryota > Metazoa > Chordata > Mammalia > Rodentia > Muridae > Apodemus > Apodemus sylvaticus. The sequence goes on from NC_067481.1 coordinate 46,037,932, forward strand.
CACATGGTGGCTCACAACCATCTGTAATGAGATCTGATGCCCTCTTCTGATGTGTCTGAAGACAGCTATAGTGTTCATGTATATAATAAATCTTTAAAAAAAAAATGAAAACTATTCAGAAAAAGGAATGAACTATCACAAAAACAGGATAGTACTTTTCTAATGCCCATACAAAAACAGTTGTATGCATATATCACTAATACATTAATTAAGAGATACTAGGTAAACTCTACCAACTGAAATATATGCCTGGCCTCTACAAAGTAAAGTTTCTTCCTGACAAAGTAATAAAAGAAAAATATTTTTTGCAAGGCCAAACCTGAAACTGGAAGACCAAACTCTCTATACTAATAACCTGCTATAAATTGCACTCAACAGTTGTCTGAAATATATTTTTATACTGGTAGCTTCTCCATTTACAGAAAAGGTATTAGCTTTGGGTGATTAAAAGATCAGATACTCTACACTAGCTGGCATGCAGATCTTAGAAATCATTCATACCACTATCATTTTAACATTGTATTTTTCACTCCAATTTTAAGAAAATTCAGTGGCTAGAGAGATGGCTCAGCAGTTAAGAGCATTAACTGCTCTTCTAGAGGCCCTGAGTTCAATTCCCAGCAACCACATGATGGTTCACAACCATCTGTAATGGGATCTGAAGCCCTCTTCCCATGTGTCTGAAGACAGCTACAGTGTATTCATCATATATATAAAATAAAGTAGTAAAATCTTCCAAAAAAAAATTTAGAAGGTAAAAAACTTGCTGCCAAGCCTATAAACCTTAGCCTGACCTCTGGGATCTACTCCCACTAGTTCATCCTTAGATGATAAATGTCTAATTTTTTATTCTTAACTGACTTTAGCTGATGGATAGCTTATCCATTTACCCACCACTAACTTTAAATTCTATCATCTCAATTTTTTATATACACTGGAGTTTGAATACTCCCCCTCACACCAGAAGGCAACTGTTCTTTAGCTGAATTATTATATATACCTAGTTCTCCCTCTTTTTACCTTTTTATAAAATTTTTATTTTGGGTAGTTGTGTACCTAGTACCTAGAGAAGACAAAAAAGGCATTAGATCCTATCTCCTAGTACTGGTGTTAAGACATATGAGCTACCATGTGGATACTCTGAAGAACAGATGGTTGGTTCTCAAGCACTGAAATCACTTCTACTCCATGTTGCTTAGACTGGCCTTGAACTTTTTCTATGGCCAAGACTGGTCTTAAGTTTGGAATTATCTTGACTCAGCCTCAGCAGTAGCTGGGATCCCAGGCCTGTGCAAAAGGCCCAAATTTCTATTACTGTTGTTTTGTTACATTGTTTATTTTTGAGTATGTATACACAACCTGTATGAAAAGATCACAAAGTATACCCACAAAAGTTGGTCCTCTACATCTACCATGTAGGTCCCAGAGAGAACCCAGGGACAGAATTTCAAAAACACTACATTGGTTTTTGAAGCAGGGTTTCAAAGTTTAGACTGTGTAACTTTGAACACAGTCTAAGTAAAGGCCTGAATAGACACACACACACAAAGTCTATTTTTTAATGAATATTACAAAATACCTGCATTTTCAATGCTTCAGTGGAAATGAGCCAGACAAGATCAACTTTTTTGTTGTTGTTGTTTTGAGACAGGGTTTCTCTGTGTAGTCCTGGCTGTCCTGGAACTCACTCTGTAGCCCAGGCTGGCATGGAAATCCGCCTGCCTCTGCCTCCCAAGTGCTGGGATTAAAAGCATGTGCCATCACCGCCTGGCTAAAATCAACTTTTTAAAATTTTTTAATATCTATCTATCTATCTATTTATTTATTTAATGAATATGTATGAATACACTGCAGCTGCACTGATGGTTGTAAGCCATGGTTCCTGGGAATTTTGAATTCAGGACCTCTGTTTGCTCCGTTCGGTCCCACTCGCTATTTATTATTGTAGCTAAGTACACTGTAGCTGTCTTCAGACACACCAGAAAAGGGTGTCAGATCTCTTTATGGATGGTTGTGAGCCATCATGTGGTTGCTGGGATTTGAACTCAGGACCTTCGGAAGAGCAGTCAGTGCTCTTAACCGCTGAGCGGTCTCTCCAGCCCTAAGATCAACTTTTAAATTAGCTTTTCAACTAAATAGGCAACTTCCATCTCCTATATGGACTTGACTTCTTTAACCATTTAAAACCAATGGTTTGTCTCAAAACCATTATATCTAGGGAAGCAGGAGTGGGTAGGTTAGTGAGCGCAGGGGAGGGTGGATGGGATAGGGGGTTTTCAGAGGGGAATTTACATTGAAATGTAAATAAAGAAAATATCTAAAAAGATCATTGTCTCATTTATCCAAAAACATATCCAGAATATAGAAATAAACATTAATCTCAACAACTGAAAAAACAAAAAGCCAGGCATGACACAGGCCTTACAATTATAACCCCAGGGTTTAGGAGGCAGAGACAAATGGATCTCCTAGTCTGCACAGTGAGTTTCAAGACAGTCACAGCTAATGAGTGAGCTGCCTCCAAAAGGGGTACAGGGTGGGGTATCAAACTGTGGCAAATACTAAGACATTTTTGCAAAGGCACACAAATGGAAATGGTCAATAGGCAAGTGAAAAGACGTTAAATTATTAATCATCAGAAAAGTATATATAAATAAACAGGACAGGGAAGACAGTTTCACACACGCTGGCTACTCTTCCAGAGGACCTAAGTTTAATTCCAAGCATTCATATGGTATGTAACTCCAGTCTCAGTGTCTTTTCTGGCCTGCATAAGTACCAGGTACACACAGCATACATATAGATGTAGGCAAACCATTCATCACATAAAGGTAATTTTTCTTAAAAAAAAAAAGTATAAATTATAAGATACTACCCTACCTACCCCTTCATAACCAATGGCATGGTTTTTAAACAGAAGCTGAGTTGGCCAAGATGTGAAGCAATCCAAACCCTTGTGTACTTAGTAGTGCAATGTAAAAGTGCTGTGTGGATTTCTCAAAAACACAAGAATCGAACTCAGTTTTAAAAAGCTATTTCTGCATCCATCCTCAAGATATAATAATAGCTAAAATGTAAAAGAAGCAAAACAGAACAGGTGAGGTGTCTATCACAGATACAGAACAATGGAGAAATACAACACACAGATTCCCAGTTTTAAAAAGAAATGAAGGCTATACCTTCTTAGCATGGCTATGGTCCTGATTTTAATGCCCAGAAAAGAGTGGAAGAAACAGAGATAGGTTAATTTGACTCTGCCATAATATTAAAACACAGTGACGCCTCAGAATTTTTTTATGCTAAGGAGAAATGAGCTGGGCCAGGGATCCTGATGCAAGAAAAAGCAGTAGTTGGTTCTTTAGGCTAGCCTAGTCTACATAGTGAGATTTTGTCTCAAAAACAAAACATTAATCATTACTTTATCATGACATAAAAAGAATCTTTCAATTGATAGTTGACACTGCTCTATCATGGTACAGATAAAAATTTGTGGTGTGAGGGAATAGAAGGGCTTATTATCCATGAATGCTAAGCAAACACTCTACCATAAGTTCTACATCCAATCAAGTCTTACATATCCTAAGATATTCTTGAAGTCTAATTGAACTCCTGATCTTCCCCTACCAAGTGGGAGGGGAAGAGATTACAGGCTTACACAAACTGAGCTGGGTTTTCTTTCAGTTTAATAGTCATTTAATTTTCTTTCTTTCTAAGAGGGGTCTCTATATATAGTTCTAGGTGTCCTGGAACTCCATATGTAAATCAGGCTGAAGGAAAGCTAATATTAAAAGGACTGATTCATCATCACACCATAACAAGCTAATGATCATTTCTTTTTTTTTTTTGAGATAGGGTTTTCTCTGTATAGCCCTGGCTGTCCTGGAGCTCACTCTGTAGACCAGGCTGGCCTAGAACTCAGAAATCCACCTGACTCTGCCTCTAATGGTCATTTCTTAAAGTGCACAATACATACATAGGAATAACTAAGAGAAAAATAATAACTGCACTATAAATCCTGTATGTTCCTTGTGCTTTAATCTTTAATCTGTGTCATTTTATCTTTAACTGCAACGAGCTTTTACGTTAAAAAGAAAAATTAACAATACTGCAAGTTATTAATATTAAACCTAAAGGACCGGAGAGATGGCTCAGCAGTTAAGAACACTGACTGGTCCTGAGTTCAAACTCCAGCAAGTACATGGTAGCACACAACCACATGCAGTGAGATCTGATGCCCTCCTCTGGTGTGTCTGAAGACAGCTAGTGTGCTTACAAATAAAAAAAATTAAAGCTAAAGTGCGCACCATCCCTACCGAAATGACATAACACACCTTCCTACCTAACATTATTACTAAATTAAGTTGATGAATGGTCTATCTTTGAAGCTAGAGGAAATGCACCCAACTTCCAATTCTAAGCCTAACTTAAACATAGTAAATTACTCAACACTGAAAAGACCAGAACACTTAACACAATATATAAACAGGTTCTCTTGACAGTCCAGTTAAGCTCAAATGATTACCCTTTTAAATTTTAAAAAAATAAATAAAAGACTACAGAGATGGCACAATGGCTAATACTTGCTGCTCTTCCAAAGGGCTGGACTTTGGTTAATCAGCTCTCACATACTATTCACAACTATTTGTAACTCCATATTTTCAAAATACTGATTTAAAACAGATTCAAATGGAAAAATTAGTTAAGCCAATGAACCACTGCTGAACCAACCAATATTTAGTAGTAATTCAAAGAACCTGCCCTCCTTGAACTAAAATGAACAATTATCTGTTCTATTTAGGCAAAATAATACCTGTTTGGTCACTTATTAATGTTCAACTGCAAAATTCAAGCTGATGTAATTCAGTGTAACTACAACCATATAAAATGGTGTTTAGTTTATCTCTATCACTTCTACATTAAAAAGAAAGGAAGAGCCCTGCGGTGGTTGCCCCCATGCCTGTAATCCTAGCACTCTGGGAAACAGAGGCATTCGGATTTCTGAGTTTGAGGCCAGCTTGGTCTACAAACTGAGTTTCAGGACAGTCAGGGCTATCAGAGAAACCCTGTCTCAAAAAAAAAAAAAAAAGGAAGGAAGGAAAGGAAGGAATTTTTTTACAGGTCTAGTCTGAGCAATTTGCAATCCCTGGCTCTAAGAAACAATCCACAGAAAAAGCCACCAACTAACCACCTCCTGGAACAAAATCATCTCAATGTCTTCTCCCTAATTATCACAAACTACAAGACTTTCTATAGTAGGCCATAGAGAGCAGATGAAACAGAAAATGACACCAAAACCACCCAACTATACACACAAAATTTAACATATATAATTAAACACATTTTATAAGAGCCTAATATGCATTTCTCTTCTGCTCTACTTTCAGCTTCTAAACTTTTATTTCCAGGACACCTGGAGCGCAAGTCAAAATAATCTTGTCAAGATTCCTAAAATGCTTCTATAAATCAGCATCTAGGGTAGTGTATGCCTTTAAATAAGAACTTTGAAGAAACTTGTCAACCTCAGCCACTCCTCCTTGCCTTCTACCTTCTACAAGGTATACCTTGTGGCCCTAGCTCTCCTTAAGTGGCTATGTTGACAAGGTTGGCCTGGAACACAGATCAGTCTGCTGGGATTAAGGGTGTGCCACAACACCTAACTCCCTTTTTTTTCCTTTTTTCTTTTCTTTTTTTTTTTTTTTTTTTTGGTTTCTCTGAAAAGTTCTGGCTGCCCTGGAACTCATTCAGAAACAAAAAAAAAGTACATGTTGGGGGATGGAGAGATGGCTCAACAGTTAAGAGCACTGAGACTTTTAGTTCAATTCCCAGCAACCACATGGTGGCTCACAACCATCTGTAATAGGATCTGGATGCCCTCTTCTGGTGTGTCTGAAAACAGGTACAGTGTACTCATAAAATAAATGATTCTTTAATACTGTCACAGTACTGTGTATGAAGCTATCAGAAACTTTTTAAATTTATAAAAAAAGGTTGGGCTCTAAAGCAGTTAGGAACACCTCCTGCTCTTTGCAGAAGACCCCAAATTAGAGTCCCAGAATCCACACTGAGCAGTTCATAACTGCCTGTAATTCCACCTCCAGAAGACCCACTATCCTGTTAGCACCCAAAAGCTCATGTGTATACCAGTATAGACTATCAGACAGATAGACATACATACAAAAATTCTTTTTCTTAAAGATTTATTTATTATGTGTTAGTACACTGTAGCTATTTTCAGACACACCAGAAGAGGGTGTCAGATCTCATTAGGATGGTTGTGAGCCAGCAAGTGGTTGCTGGAATTTGAACTCAGGACCTTCAGAAGAGCAGTCAGTGCTCTTAACCACTGAGCCATCTCTCCAGCCACATACAAAAATTTTCTTGGTGGGAAAATTGGGCTGGAAATAAGGCTAGAGGTTAAGAATACTTGTGCTCTTCCAAGTTTGGTTTCCCAGGACCTGCATGGTGGCTTAGATATCTGTAACTGCAGATCCAGAGGGTCCTACACACTCTTCTAAAATGTACAGGCAATGGTATAGTACAAACAGAAAAGCAGACCAAAAATTCAAACACATAAATTCATCTTCTTAAAAAAAGAAAGTCACAAACAGTTCTTCTTCTCTAAGGCAAGTTTCTTCTAGAGAAAATGTAATTCTTCATTCCTACAGTCTTATGGGCTCCCTCTTTCCTATAGATGACAAGTTCCTACCAAAAAGAACCAGTATTTAATTAAAAAGTAGCCGGGCGGTGGTGGCACACGCCTGTAATCCCAGCACTCTGGGAAGCAGAGGCAGGAAGATTTCTGAGTTCGAGGCCAGCCTGGTCTACAGAGTGAGTTCCAGGACAGCCAGGGATATACAGAGAATCCCTGTCTCGGAAAAAAAAGTAGCATACACCTTTAATCCTAGCACTCAGAAGGCAGAGGCAGGCAGGTATTTGCGTTCAAGGGCAGCCTCATCTACATAGCTAGTTCCAAGATAGCCAGAACAGGACTACATAGATTGTCTCCAAAAACAAACCTGCAATATGTACTAGATGTTTATACCCAAAGGAGTAGAAATGAGATAAAAGAATGCAAATAAAAACTGTTTTCTAGGCCTGGAGAGACTGCTCAGCTGTTAAGAGCACTGACTGCTCTTCCAAAAGCCCTAAGTTCAAATCCTAGTAACCACAAGGTGGCTCACAACTATCTGCAATGTGATCTGACTCCCTCTTCTGGTGTGTCTGAAGACAGCTACAGTGTACTCATATACATAAAAATAAATAAATAAATCTTTAAAATAAAAAGAAACACACTTAAAAAACAAAACTGTTTTCTCTTGGTGGAGTGGAGGATGCCTTCAATCCCAGCACTCCAGAGGCAGAGGCAAAGCAGGTGAGTTCCAGACCAGCCTGGTATACAAAACCAGTTCCAGAATATCCAGGGTTACACAAAAATTCCTGTCTCCAAAAAAAAAGTTATGCTATTCAGCAATTTTTCCAGGTGAGGGATCTGCCATGGCATAAGTGTAGCGGTTAAAGGACCACTTGTGGGAGTCAGTTCTCTCCTTTCACTTTGTGTTAACCAGGAATTGGAAATCAGGTCATAAGGCTTGGAAGTTGGTCCCTTTGCCCACTCAAAGGCATCTCTACCAGCTCCAAAACGTTCTGTTGGTAGGGTTAGGGTTACTAAATGGGGGTGAGTTTGTGGTTTGTTTTGTTTTTTCAAGACAGGGTTTCTTTGTATAGCCCTAGCTATCCTACAACTTGTTCTATAGACCAGGCTGTCCTCAACTCAGAAATCCTCCTGCCTCTGCCCTTCCCCCTCCCCACCCCCCCAGTGTTGATAGGATTGCACCACCATTGCCCTGGGTCAGAAAATACATTTTATGGAAGTTCTTACTTCCCTGTCTGGCATGTTTTATTTCTTTTCTGGTCTTTCGAGACAGGTTTGTTATTTTTTTAAAGACTTATTTATTTATTATATCTAAGTACACTGTAGCCGTCTTCAAACACACCAGAAGAAGGTGTCAGATCTCATACAGATGGTTGTGAGCCACCATGTGGTTGCTGGGATTTGAACTCAGGACCTTAGGAAGAGCAGTCAGTGCCCTTAACCACTGAACCATCTCTCTAGACCCCCCCCCCCCCAGGAGAGCCCTAGCTGTCCTGAAACTCACTCCCAACAGCAAATTCTTAAAAGTTATATTCAATCATTAGCCAGATCAAGTAACTCTTACTTCAGACTTTCCAAATAAGTGGAACAAATACAGTTCACCAAGCCTAGCACTGGTTCCTTTGCATGACTTTACTACTACAGAAGACTCAAAAAGAAAAATTAAAAAAAAAAAAAAAACAAACCCTGATCTTTACAAAGCTGATCAATCCATGTGCCTGTCACTGTTTGCCTGAATTACTTTTTAATAAACCACTTAGCTTTTGTTTTTTTTTTTTTTTTTTTAAGGAAGAAGTTTGACACTTTTGAAGAGTCTTTTCTGCCTCTTCAAAAACATTGCCCAATTCATTATAAACAATTAAAACCACCAGGTGGTTGTGGTACACACCTTTAATCCCAGCACTTGGGAGGCAAAGGCAGGCAGATTTCTGGGTTCAAGGTCAGCCTGGTCTACAGATTGAATTCCATACAAGCAATCCCAGCAGCAACTGGGAAATAGAAGATCAGGATTTAAAGTCCATTTGGGTAATATAAAACCTTGACACTATCACTTAAAGAAAAAAAGAAAAAAAACTTTGAGATTCCCATATAAAATAAGGTTATCCTTTAAGCAACACGAAACCCCTTTATCTAATTATGTGATGAATTATGCCTTTATGACCATTTTATGTTGGAAAACTAATTCCTCCAAACTTTAATTTCCAAAAATCACAAATCAATTAGCAATTAACTGATACTAATTCTTACTCATCCATTCATAATCGAGTATGAAATATACGTACGTACGCGTGTGTACATGTACATACACACACACATATATATATATACACACACACACACACACACACACACTCTCTCTCTCTCTCTCTCTCTCTCTCCATTGGAATCTTTAAAAAAGAAACAAATGAGTTACCTTTAGTGTGATATACAATAGCAGCCCTCAGGTCAAAAGAACCCCAGCTATCATTCCTTTCTAGGCCTCTCTGGTATCTCTGTTCTTTGGCGGAGCCTAACAAAGTGTTCGTAGGAGAGGCCAGAGGATTTTGATTTTCTATTTCGTAGTCCTTTGAGAGAAACACTAAAGCACCTTGACTACTGGTGTCTGCTTTTTGCAGGTCACCTATATGACTGGGTTCCAAGGATAAGGCTCCACTCTCAGTAGTCCCAGGTTTTAGAATGTTACCCAGAACTTGAGGACTAGTCCGTTTTTCCAGCTCATAAGCCTTGGGAAACACAGGATGCTCAGTTCCTGAGGGAATTATTTCAGCACCCTGTGAAACCAAAGTGGCAGGATATTCTCCTTGAAATGTCACTTCCATTACTTTATGATCTGATGACTTTCCAATAACAGTCTCTGGGCCAGCACTGGGCTCATTTATAAATGATAAACCCCATTGATTCTGGAATATATCCCCCAGGTTTTGCTGATCTGTCTGAGAGGGCAGATCTACTTGTGCACTTAACAGCACTGTTTGCATATTTGAAGGGTAGATAAAAAGGCTAGACTTAATTTGTTCAACAGCTGCTGAAGTCAGACTCATGTCCTGAAGAACTGAATCAGTCCCAGTAGAGATGGGTGTTAAAGTATTAGCAGCAGTAGTTAGCAGTGGCTGACCCCCAGATGGATACACACTTCCATCAGTTCCTGCTAAAACAGGCCCATTAGAAAAACTGGCAGAAGTAACAGATTTCAGAGCTGACATGGGAACCTGGGATAACCGACTTGAAGACTGGGTCTGAGTTTCCCCAGTAGATGATGATGATGAAGATGAAGATGGTGACACAGAAGAGTTCTGTACAGTTTTGTTGAGGTTTTCCTTAACTTTGCTTGCATAACTTATTTTAGGAACTATTTTTGCACTGCTATTGTCCACTGGAAAAACTGGGGGTGGCTTAAACAAGGTCCATGAGTCCTCTTTGGAGGCAGCAGCTGAGGCATGCTTTCCTTTAGATCGATCATCAAATTTTTTGCTACTCAAACCAGGTTTAATATCTGAGCTTTTACGAAGCATGTCACCCATAGCAGGTTTTCCACGACTTGTTCCTCCAGGTCCAGTTTCATATTTCCAAATAGGCTTCGAACCATCTACTCGAGTTCCCTTTTGTTCACTATAGTCAGGCTTTAAAGTTTCAAGTCCCTGTTTTAATGCTGGGACACTAGTCTCTTGCATTATTTTGTCCTGCACTAAATTAAGGTTTTCACAACCCTTGGCACTATTGCGCCTAGCTTTCCTTTTTTTAGGAGTGGTATATCCACTCTCAGATCCACTACCATCATTATCTGCTCCTTTGCTCATATAGCCATTAGTAATATAGCCTGAACTATTTGTTATAACACCATTTGGAATTGCTATAGTATCGGTCTTATCTACAGCCTGGGTCTCTCCAGATTTATTTTCATAAGACTTCCCATTCTTTTTGTCCATACTGTTTTTCTGAATAAAATTCTTGGTTTTGATTCCTGCTTTTCCAAAGGTGCTGGTCTTTATGGTCTGCTTCAGGCTTGTGTCTACAACTTGCTGGTTGCCATTGAGGACCCTGGAAATAGGGTTGGTAGCTTCATCAGAACTGAGGTTCTTTAAAGATATTTCTCTTTCTCCAGCATTACCATTTATTTCACCATAGCCTATAGAAGGAAAACAGAAAAACAAAACACATACATTTAAATCACATTTAAATCTTAGTATTAAGACCGAACAACTTTATTGAACTCCAAAGCTGTAGGGTTTGTTGTATCACATCTCTATGTAAAGAAACTTGTCAGCCCATTTTACAGATTATGACACAGGTTTCAATGCTAGGCAGAGGCAGACCTAGGACACAACTCACATCAAGTCCATCTTCTGGGCCAGTAGCCAGAATTAACTAGAAAGATCAGACCATTTCAAGCAACATGCCATAATACTCAAATTATCTGAACAGAATAAACCTTATGAATTATAGCAATGAGGCTGTTATAAAAACTGAAGCAAGATGATTGATTGTTGCATGTTTGAAGCCACCCTGAGATACAGGGTAGAACTTTGTCTCATTCACACACTATTTAGAACCAGTGCTACTTCAGATACAATACACTGTAAAAGAAAAACAAAAATAAGACCATGGCCTGCCGGGCAGTGGTGGCACAGGCCTTTAATCCTGGCACTTGGGAGGCAGAGGCAGGCGGATTTGAGGCCAGCCTGGTCTACAAAGTGAGTTCCAGGACAGCCAGGGCTACACAGAGAAACCATGTCTGGGGGTGGGGGGTGGGGGTAGGGAGCCATGTGACCACTGAATTCAGTCCCTAGTACTGCCCCTTCCTGCACCCCAAAGAGGATATTGAGGGCTGTTAAGTGACCAATGTCTATCAGACAAAGCCATAAGGCCTCTGGACTTTCCCAAAGTAGTCAACTTTATTCCACATAAGAGTATACTCAAGAAACAAAAGTATGTACCAATGTTTCTAACCCTTACAAAGACTCTCTTACTTCTACTTGGGTTAAAGGACCAGGATAGAAAAAGTTAACACCCAGGTCACTTTCTGCCTGCTTGCAACACTTGTGGCATGCTCACAAAACTACAATGAAATGAAATCTAATATTCTAAAGCAGTCAAATATTTGAACATAGACTTCACTCTTTACAGCTAACGTTTGTTGTTTTTGTCTTAAATTAAGTTTCTCTGTGTAGTCCTGACTGTTCTGGACCTCACTGTCACTGAGCTCAGAGATTCACCTGCCTCTGCCTCCCAAGTGCAGGGATTAAAGGCACGGACAACCACTGCCCAGCTTACAAGTAGGTTAACTCTTAATAGAAGTGATTTACTGGGTCAATCACAGCTCTTTCTACTCACTAATAAAATGGCAATTAGCTATCAATTGTTTGATGACCTCAAAAGACCTTTGGGAAACTCTCAATTCTAACAGCAACCAAACAGCAAATACATTTTTCCTCTGTATGAACTTCCAGAAAATAAAAAAACATAGTTGCACAAAAACCAACTACAGACAATTCTTTGTCTTTGACACAGGATTTCTGAATAGCCACTATCCTGCATCAGAAATATATGTACATATGTACTGTGACATGTACATATGTATCAAGTTCAAGGCTCAACCTTAGTTGCTAGGAAAAAGATAAATTCCTTATTTCCAGCATTTCATTACCATTTTCATTTTCTGAAAAATATGATAGCCAATCAGAATTCCTATGTTGCTGTGAGCTGAGCTTGTCATACTAGACAGGTCTTCTACCACTAGGCTGTATCTCCAGGTTCACAATAAAAGCTTTCATGGAGCTGATATGGTAGGACATGCCTTCAATCCTAGCACTGAGAAGATAGAAGCAGGAAAATCTGAATTTGAAGCCAGCCTACACAATAAATTCCAGGCCAGTCCAGTCTACTAAGACCCTGTCTTCAAATGTTTTTTCTTCAGAAGGAGGCTAACTATAAGACAAAAACAGTATGTGGTTTGTTTTCTATAACATTTTCTTTAAAAAAAAAAAAATGCAAAATGTTAAGTCAGGTCTAGTGATATGTACCCCTGCAATTTTGTCTCAAACAAAAACAAAAAATTAGGGGTAGGAAGGCCCAAATCAATAGATTTGCCTGGGCCAAAGCCAACCAAAAGAACTACTTTACCATTTAATGTAGGTTAAGCAACACCTGTATCTTCTGGCTCATTAATCATAAATTTCAAATATTTAAAGTAGTCAATGTTATATGCAACAACAACACAGAATTTTAGCTCAGATTCCAGAAATAAATCACAGGGGAAAAAAGCTCAGGTAGCAATTCCAGCATCCTAGGAGGGTGAGGCACCAGAATTACAAATTAAAATATAAAGGGCTGAGTTTGTAGCTCAGTAGTAGCTATCTCTTACCAACTACACCAAGGGTCCTGAGTTCAATTCTAAGTTTACAAAGTGTAACCTAATATGCACCTTTTAATCTCACTTATTTGTCTCCCTGTGGCCTTGGTATGTACTAATACCTTGGTATGAAAAATACCCTTTAAAGCTTAGGTATTTATGAAAAATGTGAAGATGGTAGTTATTACAGAAAACAATTAAAGAATCCCTGTGTCTTATTATTATTTAGAGCTGTATGATAACTCCACTTCAAATGGATTCAGCAAAACTTGAGTCCCAATAAATATAGCTTTTGGATTTGACACTACAATTACTCAACACCTTTGGTCTGCTAGGCCCTCTCTTCTGGATCCAGACAACCAATTTCTTCTAGGTTTGGGAGTAATAGTTCATAAAAATCCATTAAGTATGTCCCAAACATTTTCTAGATTTCTTTGCACTGTACCCAATGACCAAGCCACACATGGAAAAGGTGCTCAGCCCAACTGTTAATAATCTCTCAATTTTCTAAACCCAGTTCCCTTCCTTATTCTTCATCCCAGTTTAAGACAAATTTTGAGGGCCACCTCCAATGAATGGTTCAGGGTCTGCATCTCTATGCAGTGATGAGTCCTGTGGGGAATACATAAACCTCATAAAAGACAAATTCTAAATCCCTAAATAGTACCATTAGGAACCTTGATGCTTTCTAACTTTAGGAAAACCAAAACTAATACAGTTACATAATTCCTCAGTTTCTAGGCTTCTGTAAATCTTTACAATTAAACACTTCTGCTCTATCATCAGTCCCTACCACTCTACGAAAAGAAAATCTGATATCCATTCAGCTCTGTCTTCAAAGTTACATTGTCTACAATAAGTTTTTCACCAGTAACTACTTGTACTATGCCACAGGCTAAGTTTAGCATTTTTTTCTAAGCATTCCCTTTTCAGGGAAAATAAAAACGTTTGAATATACAAACTTTGATGTTTATTGCTTAAGTATCTCAAGACTCCACATTTAATATGGTAAATAATACTCAGTTTGGGGATGGAAGTCTGATTTCAAATGCACCAAACGCCTCACTTTAACCACTAAAAAGGCCTTGTCCATGGTAAATGGGTTTGTGACAACCTCATGGACAAGTCACTTCCAATTCATCGTTAAAGAAACAGGGGCCCCAAAACTGCTCGTGTTGTCCACCCAGTCGGGCATCTGATTAATCCCTCCCAGCTCAGAAGTTTAGGTGTTCAATGGAAACCGAATGGACTAAGGTTTGAGAGGTTGTTCCCCACCCCACCCCCATGGGGGGGGGGGAGTAGGAAATGCGCTGCTATAAAGAAAAAAGGCCTAAGTGAAAAAGCCTCTGAGGCGGAGTCGTGAGCGAACCTGGCAGGAGATGAGATTCCTGTGGCAGAGAAACTCGTGACCCGGGAGCTCGGTTCCCGCTGGGTACCCCACCCGGCCCCAGGCACCGCCTCTACCCAAAATGAATCCCCTCGCCCCTCGCAGGCCGGCGGAACGCTGCGGCCGCCGCCCGGGCCTCCTTCTCCCTAAAGCTCCTCTTCAAGGCCCGCTCCCCTCCCGCGCCTCCCGCCGCACCCGGGAGCGGGAAACGCGGCCGACGGCGCGCGGGTCCACGGTGCAGGCCGCTCCCCTCGTGGCCGCTTCCCTCCCCCACCCCAACCGCCCCCGCCCCTCACCCCAGGGACCCGCCCGGGGCCGCGCGGCCGCCACCGGGTTACACAACCCGGCGCGGGGCGGGGGGAGGGGCGGCGGGCGGCGGCCGCCCGCAGTGCGGGGCACCCGGAAGGGGCCGCAGAGGGTCCCGGGGCAACGGTGCCAGCGTGCCGTGTGGCCTTCGGCACCCTTCCCCCTCCGCTCCTCAGCCGGCCGGAGTCGGTGACAGGAATCGGCTTCCAACATGGCGGACAGGAAGCGGCCCCGCGAGGAGGAGAGAACATTCCAGCCTCGCCGGCTCCGAGGCGAGCCGGCCAGGGACGCCGGCCTTCAGAGGAGCCTCCTGTACAGACAGCGGGGCCCGGCGCCCAGTATGGGCGTTTAGGGACAGAAATGACCCGAGGGACGATGGGGTTCCAGCCACCCCCCCCCCGCAACCCAGACAGCAAACCCCAAGGCCACAGGTGGGCTTGGGGTGGCGGGTGAGGGAGGACGCTTCCTCAACTCAGCCCTCAGCCCCGCTCCGCGCCGCCTGCAAGCGGGTCTCGCGACACCACCTGAACCGGGATTCACTAGGCCTGAATTACATACACCTCGAAGGAATTTTTTTTTTTAGGGCGGCCCAAGTTTCACCCCTTCTTAAAGGCCCCCACATTCAGGCAACTCCAGGGCCGCACTAGACGAAAAAAATAAGGCTGGACTTCCAAGGCCGACCGTACAGCTCTGCCTCCTGCCGGGGCGCGGGCCGAGGAAGGTCACGCTGGCCTGGCTGGGCCTCTCCCATGCTAAAGGGAAGGAGAGGCCGCTGCAATCCCCACCTCGCGGCCCGCGCCCGGGAAGAATGGAAGGGGGCATCCCCGGCCCGGCGGGACGCACACCCCGACCGACCGGGTCCGCGCTTTTCACATCTAGCCCCACCCCCATCCCTTCCCCCCCCCCCAAACCAGTCCCCTTCCCCCACCGCCCTCCCTCTCAGACCTGTTTTCTTCTTCGGCGTTTCCTGGTGCTGCTGGAGGGTGTGTTTCTGCTCATGTTTCAGCGGCTTGGGCTGGGCCTTGGGGCTGCCCTCGGCTCCATGCTGCAGGTATTGGTGAGGCTGCTGGTGATGGTGGTGGTGATGGTGGTTGTGGCTGTGGTTGTAGAAATAATAATGGTGGTGGTGGTGCGACTGCTGCTGCTGCTGCTGGGGGTGATGGTGCGGATGGTGGTGGCTGTGATGGTGCTGAGGCTGTGGCTGGCCGGGCTTCTCCTCCATTGAAAGCGGCTGGGACTCCCTGGCTGAGGCTGCGGGCTGCTGCACCGTCAGGATCTGAGACTGCTTCTCCGCGCTCGCTCAGTATATCTGAGCGCGTCTCGCCAGCGCACTGGTTAAGCGAGAGGATCTGCGAGATTGGCAGCTGCGCTCCAGCAATCAGGAGCCACGCTGCGCGTCAAGCCCCGCCCCTAGCCCAAATCCTCTTCCCTTCCCCTTCGCCACTGCCGCCTGGCCAACGCCACTTACCCTATGCAACCTCACAGGGCTGGGCCTTCAACGTCAGCATTATGGCTCTCTCTTCTATCGCTTTCTCTCCACCACGCAGTTAGCGAACAGCACTTTCTACACTCCTCACAGCGAGCAAGCTGATGTCGAGTGTAGCAGATTCCACTGACGATTCTACTGCCGCTAGGAGCCATCTGTTGGTTTTGCACCTCCTAGAATGTGTTGGGTTGTGCGTGTGTGTGCTTGTGTGTGTGCTTGCGTGTGTGTGTGTGTGTGTGTGTGTGTGTGTGTGTGTGTGTGTGTGTGTTTGTGTTTAATTCTTTTCCGGGTAGCCAGAGGGGTAAGCTCAATTTCCTTAACCCTTAAACCACGAAAGGGGCAATACAAAAAAGAGGAAATAAATACATTTTTAAGAATACAAGAGCTTCCCAACTCGATAGATCGTTTTTGTATTCTGGATTCATTTTGCTTTGTATTCATATGCTAATCTCTTCCTTTCCACGGAGGGATTATAGGGTTCCACAATAGGGTATCTGTGTAATTTTCTAAAAGGGCACAAAGGGCTTAAATCATTGTTTCTTTGTAGCTGAAGGCAAGAGAGGGAGGAATGAAAAAAATCTACATTGAAGTTTTTTGAGTTTTGTTTTTTTTAAACACTGCAGGTGAGGTCAACTATGGAACCAATGTAGGTTTTAGAATAAGACTTTCAAAAGTGAAGGAAAGGAGAAAGGAAACCTTTAAAAGTTCTTAAGGTTTTGGTTTTTTACATTTTTTGTTTGAAATTTAAAGACATTGAAATTTAAAGGCGTATTTGCATTTTGTGCTGTTAATATAACCTGTTAGGAAGGAAGAAGGTTGTGATGAAGACAGACACTGGGTACCCTCGAAATATATTTTTTGGGGGGTGGTTGGAGTTTTCTTTGTTTTGAATTGGTTTGTTTTTGAAACAGACTCTATGTAACCCTGATTGGCTTGGAACTACCTATGTAGAAGTGTCTAAGCCTACTAAGAGATTTCCCCCACCCGCCACCCCCACCCCTGTTTCTTCCTGATGAATGCTGTGGTTAAAGTCCTACACACCAGCATACTCAGACAATCTACTATTACATAAATACTTGCTTTATAATTCATTAAATTAGATATACATTTGTCCGTGTAATACAACGGAAATTTTAATTGTAAATTTTACCATTTTACTTTTGTATTTGTTTTGTTTAGTTGTTCTATCTTTGTTTTTGAGACAGGATCTTACTCTGTATCTCTGATTGGCCTATTGTCATTCACTATGTAGCCCAGGCTGGCTTCAAATAGTTTTAGTCCCCTTTCCTCTCCCTCACAAATTCCCGTCATTGCCAGCAGAAGTGTACCATCATACACAGTTCCTACTTAGCTATTTTGAGTACACAATTCAGGGTTATTATGACATTCCCATTGTTCTGCAACCATAATCTAGTGCATCTCCAGAACCTATCTCTCTTGAAACCCCATACCTTTTCAATGATAAATCCCTTAAGGCTGGAGGAATAGGTCAGCTGTGAAAAGCATTTTCTGCTCTTGCAAAGGACCAGAGTTCAATTCTGAGCATTCACATAGCAGCTCATAATCATCTATAATTCTAGTTCCAGGAGGTCCAACCCCTCTGCTGAAGTCCAAGGGCACTAGACGCGTGCGTGTACACACACACACACACACACACACAGAGTACACATAATTAGGTGTATTTCATATGTGTGATTTTTGTTTTGGCTTGCATGTGTGTATGTGCACCTTGTGTATGTCTGGTGCCTGCTATAGTCAGAGAGCTTGTCAGGTTCCTTACATGTGGCATTAAGAATGGTTGTGAAATGCCGGGCAGTGGTGGCGCATGCCTTTAATCCCAGCACTTGGGAGGCAAAGGCAGACAGATTTCTGAGTTCGAGGCCAGCCTGCTCTACAAAGTGAGTGCCAGGACAGCCAGGACTACACAGAGAAACCCTGTCTTGAAAAACCAAAAAAAAAAAAAAAAAAAAAAAAAGAATGAAGAATGGTTGTGAATTACTGTGTGGGGCTGGGGCTGGGAACTAAACTTGGGTCTTCTGCAAGAGCAGCAAGTTGTCTTAGCCACTGAGTCATCTCTCCAGCCATGTATCAATTATGCATTTCTTTCCTTTTTTCTTTCTTTCTTTTTTGGGGGTTTGTTTGTTTGTTTGAGATAGGGTTTCTCTTTGTAGCCCTAAGTGGGCTGTCCTAGAACTCACTCTGTAGACCAGTCTAGCCTCCAGCCTGCCTCTGCCTCCCAAGTACTGGGATTAAAGGCATGTGCCACCACTGCCAGACTCAATTATGCATTTCTGTTTGCTTGGCATTTATTGTTGTTTTGACGTTTTATTTTGTTTTGAGTCAGAGTCTCTTATAGCCTAGATTAACCTACAAGTCACTTTGTAGTCAAGGATGACCTTGAACTCTTGATCCTTCTACCTCTCACAAGTTGGTATTTTAAGGGCATGCTACCATAATGTCTTTAATATGTATTCATATGACACAAATAAAAAGGCCTTTCCTTTCTTATCAATGGACATTTCATAGTGAGCAAGTATATTTTGGGAAGGTGTACACAACAATTTTATTACGAATTTATTTGATAATAGGTATGTATATTTTATAGCTTTTACACTGTGACTTGAGAAGTAGAGATGGCAGTTGTCTGAGTTTGTGGCCAGCCTAGTCTACTTAGCTGAGGTAAGGCCAGCCAGGGTTGTCTCGTAAGACTCATTAAATTGAACAAGTTTTCTTTAATTCTGTGTGTGTGGTGTGGAGTGGAGGGTGGTGTGTGTGTGTGTGTGTGTGCAGACCAAACAAGTTGGATACCCTAGAACTGGAGTTATTGATAGCTGTGATCTGCTCTTATTGGGAACTAAATTCGGATTCTCTACAAGAGCAGACAGTGCTTATAAATACTGAGCGATCAGGCTGGAGAGAAGGCTCAGTGGTTAAGAGCACTGACTGCTCATCCAGAGGTCCTGAGTTCAATTCCCAGCAGCCACATGGTAGCTCACAACCATCTGTAATGGGATCCGATGCCCTCTTCTGGTGTGTCTGAAAACAGCGACACTGTACTCACATACATGAAATAAATAAGTAAATCTTACAAAAAAAAAAAAAAATACTGCACCAACTCTCCACCCCACAAATACTTAGTTTTGAGAGCTAAGAGACCAGTAGTAGATCAGTAAACTATTTCCACACACGTAAACTCTACTTAGAATTCAGCCTTCTCTCTGTCTCCGGCTACCATCTTGCTTTTTTGCTGTGCTAGTCTCCCTTCTCTCACAGACAGCCAAGACTATCAGAGAAACCCTGTCTTGACAAACCAGAGAAAACAGAAAAAGACTTAATCAGGCAGTGGTGGTTCATGCCTTTAATCTCAGGGCTTGGGAGGCAGAGGTAGGTAGATCTCTATTAGTTAGATGCCAACCTGGTCCTCGGAGCTACTTCCAGGCCAGTCAAGGCTACATAGAGAAACCCTGTCTCAAAAAACAGACGAAGAAGGAGGAGGAGGAGGAGGAGGAAGAAGAAGAAAAGGAAGAAGAAGAAGAACAACAACAACAACAAAAGAAAAAAGGGAAGAAAAGAGTTAAATCTTGCCCTAATATTTTATGCTACATGTTTTTCAGAGTTGTTTGACATTTTTACTTTTTCCAAATAGGGTCTAACTATACAGCCCTGACTTTCCTAGAACTCGTTGTATAGACCAGGTTGGCCTCAAATTCACAGAGCTCTGCCTGCCTCTGCCTCCCAGGGTGCTGGGATTACAGGAGTGTGCCACCCCCGCCCGGCTTTTATTTCTTTTTCTTTTCTTTCTTTTTTCTTTCTTTTTTTAAGAAACCTGTTATCTGGTGAAGCTTAATACATTCCTGCATTGGGGCTGGCAGGTGAGTCAAAGCAGCAGGGATAGTTGGTGAACCCATGGGGCGGCATGTGGTAAGGACGATGAACTAGGGCAGCCATCAAGCGGAAGAGTCCCAGGGCCTCAGCCAGGGCAAAGGATTGGCATAAGAGAGGAGCCCAAGAGATAGGCTCCTGGCATAGCTGATAATCAAGATACCACACCATTCCAGTGCCAGCCCCTGATCCAGCCTCACCAACCGAGGCAGTCCTAGGACCTGACTGTCAGTGTCTCATCAAACAGCACTGGTCTGGAACTCCCCGCTGGCCACTTGGAGAGGGGGCCACTGCGAGAAGGCTTTTGAGATGGAGCCTCTGGTCTACTAAGACCCCAGCCTGGTTCAGAGCTCATCAGAACTGGAGAAACTAGCAGCACCTTGGTACTCTGTGTTCCTTCCCATGTGTGCTCGGCTGCCCTGCGCCTCTGTTTGGCCCACAGGCTCTCCCTGCTCTGGGACAGAATTCCTATCTTAAAATGTTCTCAGCTGTATGCTGTGAAGCATGCCTGTAGTCCCAGCATGACTTAAATGGTCTTTCTCCTTTCTTTCTTTCTTTCTTTCTTTCTTTCTTTCTTTCTTTCTTTCTTTCTTTCTTCCTTCCTTCCTTCCTTCCTTCCTTCCTTCCTTCCTTCCTTCCTTCCTTCCTTCCTTTCTTCCTGTTGAGGGGTGTGGGGAGGAGTGGTTTTGGACTTTTTCTTTTTTGAGACAGGATTTCTCTGTGTAACTCTGGCTGTTCTGGAATTCACTCTGTAGATCAGTCTGGCCTTGAACTCAGAGATCAGCCTGCCTCTGCCTTCAGAGGCATGTGCCACTACTGTAGGACATTTTTCATTGTATAGTATTTAAAAATATAATATTTTTTTTCTTTTAAAAAAAATTGTGGGGCCGCCGGGCGGTGGTGCAGCACGCCTTTAATCCCAGCACTTGGGAGGCAGAGGAAGGTGGATTTCTGAGTTCGAGGCCAGCCTGGTCTACAGAGTGAGTTCCAGAACAGCCAGGGCTACACAGAGAAACCCTGTCTTGAAAAAAAAATTGTGGGGCTGGAGAGATGGCTCAGCAGTTAAGAGCCCTAACTGCTCTTCCAGAGGTCCTGAGTTCAATTCCCACCAATCTCATGGAAGCTTAAATCATCTGTGATGGGATCTGATGCCCTTTTCTGGGGTGTGTCTGAAAACAGCAGTATACTCAGATAAATAAATAAATAAATAAATCTTTTTTAAAAAATGTGTATCTTATGGGTGCTTTGTGTGTATGTCTGGGTACCACATGTGTATCTGGTGCCTCAAAGACCATAAGACACTCTAGAACTGGAGTTATAGACTGTTGTGAGCTACTAGGTAGATTCAGGAATCAAACCCCTGGCACTTTACAAGAGGCCATTCTCTCAACCACTGACCCATCTCTCCAGTCCCGAAATTTTTTTCTTTTTTTTTTTTGATTTATTTATTATTATATGTAAGTACACTGTAGCTGTCTTCAGAAACACCAGAAGAGGGCATCAGATCTCATTACGGATGGTGAGCCACCATGTGGGTGCTGGGATTTGAACTCGGGTCCTCTGGAAAAGCAGTCAGTGCTCTTAACCACTGAGCCATCTCACCAGCCCCGAAATTTTTTTTCTTAATGAGAGCCATCTTAAACCTGAATCCTTCCCTATTAAAATGTTAATGACATTTTGGAATTTGACTTAGAAGTATAACCTCAGGTCATACATGGTGGTTTATGCTTTTCATCCCAGCACGGAAGAAGCTGAGATATGATTAGTATAATTAGGACAGCCTGGGTTACATAATGAGTAAGAGGCCAGCCAGGGCTACACAGTGAGACCCTGCCCCAAATGATGGGGAAAAAATATGAAAGCCAAAAAACAAACATAGGGCTGAAGAGATGGCTCAGTGGTTAAGAGCACTGACTGCTCTTCCAGAGGTCCTGCGTTCAAATCCCAGCAACTGCATGGTGGCTTACAACCATCTGTAATGGGATCTGATGCATACTTCTGATGTGTCTGAAGACAATGACAGTGTACTCATATACATAAAATAAATAAATAAGTAAATCTAAAACAAAACAAAACTGCCCTGCGGTGGTGGCGCTCGCCATTAATCCCAGCACTTGGAAGGCAGAGGAAGGCAGATTTCTGAGTTCAAGGCCAGCTTGGTCTACAGAGTGAATTCCAGGACAGCCAGGACGTTACAGAGAAACCCTATGGGGGGGGGTAGGGGGGTGGGGGCAGGGGGAAGAAAAAAGAAAAAGAAAAAAGAAAAAAACCCAAATAAAACAAAACAAAACAAAAACAAACCCACAAACAGCAAAACAACAAAATCAAAGTCACAATTTTTGTTTTTGTTTTTGTTTTGTTGTTTTTTCGAGGCAGGGTTTCTCTGTGTAGCCCTGGCTGTCCTGGAACTCACTGTGTAGACCAGGCTGGCCTTGAACTCAGAAATCCACCTGCCTCTGCCTCCCAAGTGCTGGGATTACAGGCGTGCGCCACCACGCCCCGCAAAGTCACAATTTTTATCTATAGGGCATGACTGCATATAAAAAAGTAATGCAAAGGGAAGCTGAAAAAAAAAAACCAAACCTGTTTAACCTATACATTTGAAAGTATTTATTGAACAGCTATTTGTTTTTTTGTTTTGGTTTGGTTTGGTTTTGGTGCTTGAAGGGGTGTTGTTATTGTGAAACAGGCTCTCATTATTATAACCACATATGGCCTGGAACTCACAGAGCTTTACATGCCTCTGCCTCCTGAGTGCTGGGGTTAAAGGTCACCACAGCTGGTTTGTTTAGATTTTTCTCTTGGAGATCAGTCCCAGGAACCTGCAGCTCACTGGGTAGCCAAGGCTGCCGTTGACTTCATCATTCCTTGTCTCCGCCCTCCAGCCAGTGTCCAGGCCTGGGTCCTCACACCTGGCTAATTAGTGAACATTTTCTCTGTACTAGCTATTATGTGCTTTTTTGGAATTTTGCTGTTTCTCTTTGTACAGTTTGGGAGATTAATTAAGTAGGATTGCAAGACTACAATTATCAAATGAAAATCACAAGTCAAATGCCTTATTCTTCATGTGTCTTTACTCTTTTGTGTTGGGTACCATTGCAACTCAAGAAATACAGAAACTTACCTCTGAGGTTTGGCTTTCAGTTTTCTCATCTCCAAGTTATGGAGGATGTACAGCAAGGCCTCTAGCTTCTTCCCACTCTAATGTTCTAAGATGATATTTCCTGCTCTGCCTTCTCAGAGGCTACCCCCTTTATTTTATTATAGCAAATTCTAAACAGCAAGAAATTTTACTGAAAATTTCTAGTCTTTAAATGTAACAACCAATTCTAACTTTATGGAAATCTTAATCAGAAACAGTATTAGGTAGTTTTTCATCAATAGAAATTTACTCTCTAATGATAGTTACAGTTTCAAAATAAGGCAAGTCACTGGTAACATTCACTGTTTCATTTTACCAGGAAAAAGAATCTAATGATAAGCTGGAGAGATGGCTCAGATGTTAAGAGCACTGACTGCTCTTCCAGCAGTCCTGAGTTCAATTCCCAGCAACCACATGGTGGTCCACAACCATCCATATTGAGATCTGACACTTTCTTCTGGTGTGTCTAAAGACAACTATAGTGTACTCATATATATATAGTAAATAAATAAATCTTTAAAAAAATTAAAAAGAATCTGGTGGCTAATGAAACTCCATTTCTGTGCTAGGCATCCATGCTGGTACCTAAAAATTGTCTCTGACTCAAGTTCCTGGAAGATAAGTTCCTGCAACCTTGACTCTCTGATATGGACATGGATGAGGTTTATATCAGAACTGAGATGGAATTCTTTTCTGTTCCAATTTTACCTTATTTGGACAAATCACTTAGCCCCTCTAAACTTTTTTATTTCAAGATTTATTTATTTATTATATGTAAGTATTATATATATCTAAGTATTATATACAGTACACTATAGCTGTCTTCAGACACTCCAGAAGAGGGTATCAGATCTCATTACAGATGGTTGTGAGCCACCATATGCTTGCTGGGAATTGAACTCAGGACCTTTGGAAGAGCAGTCAGTGCTCTTAACCACTGAGCCATCTCTCTAGCCCTAAACTTTTTTTTTCATCCAAAAGACTTATGGGTCGCCGGGCGGTGGTGGCGCATGCCTGTAATCCCAGCACTCTGGGAGGCAGAGGCAGGCGGATTTCTGAGTTCGAGGCCAGCCTGGTCTACAGAGTGAGTTCCAGGACAGCCAGGGCTACACAGAGAAACCCTGTCTCGGAAAAACCAAATCCAAATAAAACAAAACAACAAAAAAAAAGACTTATGGGTTTTAATGAGATAGGTTTAAATAAAGTTGCTAACAAATACTTTTAAAAAATAATTTTTTATTTTATGTAAATTGGTGATTTGACTACATGTATGTCTGTGTGAGGGTGTCAGATCCCCTGGAACAGGAGTTAAGGACAGTTCTGAACTGCCATTTGGGCACTGGCCCTCTGCAAGAGCAGCCAGTACTCTTAACTGCTGAGCCATCTTTCCAGCCCCAACTAACAAACACTTTTTTTAAAAACAGTTTTTCCTTTGTGTTCTTTTTTTTTTTTTTTTTTTTTTTTAAGAGCACTGACTGCTCTTCCAGAGGTCCTGAGTTCAATTCCCAGCAACCACATGGTGGCTCACAGCCATCAATAATGGGATCTGATGCCCTCTTCTGGTGTGTCTGAAGCTATAGTATACTCACATACATAAAATAAATATTTTTTTAAAAGATTTATTTATTTATTATATGTAAGTATACTGTAGCTGTCTTCAGACACCAGAAGAGGGAGTCAGAATTCTTTATGGATGGTTGTGAGCCACCCCGTGGGTGCCAGGATTTGAACTTAGGACCTTTGGAAGAGCAGTCAGTACTCTTACCTGATGAGCCATCTCTCCATCCCCACAATTACTTCTCTCTTTTTTTTTTTTTTTGTTTGTTTTTTGTTTGTTTTTTTTTTCGAGACAGGGTTTCTCTGTATAGCCCTGGCTGTCCTGGAACTCACTCTGTAGACCAGGCTGGCCTCGAACTCAGAGATCCGCCTACCTCTGCCTCCCAAGTGCTGGGATTACAGGCGTGTGCCACCATGCCCGGCTGGTTTTGTTTTTTGAGACAGGGTTCTCTGCACATCCTTGGCTATCTTGCATCTTGGAACTCACTCTGTAGACCAGTCTGGCCTTGAACTCACAGAGATCTGCCTGCCTCGGCTGAAATTAAAGGTGTGTGCCACCACCACACCGAAGACTGCTTCCTTTTTATTCACGCTTACATGAGTGCATTCACTCATTCATTCTTTTTTTCTTTTTCTTTTCTTTTTTCTTTCTTTTTTAAAAACAGGGTTTTTCTGAGTTGCCCTGACTGTCCTGGAACTCGCTGTATAGATCAGGCTGGCCTTGAACTCAGAGACCCGTCTGCTCCTTCCGCCTGACTTTAAGAATTAAAGGTGTGGGCCTCCACAGCCAAGCCTTTTATTTGGTTTTAAAACTGCTTAAAGTATCTAGGGCCACCACCTCTCCTGGGTGGCCCCAAGCACACTGGGATTGGCCCTCCCCCACCAATCACTAATTTAAAAAATGCCCTACAGGCTAGCAGATCTTATGGAGGAATTTTCTCAATTGAGGTTCCCTCCTCCGAGATGGCTTTAGCTTGCATTAAATTGAGATAAAAACTAGCCAGGATTTAGGTCACAGGGAGGTGGCCTTTGAAAAGGGAAAGGGGGACCTTTGGGCTCCTCCTCTCCTTCTCTTTACTTCCTTGTCTCCTGGGAGTGAGCCACTTTGGCCCATGCAAGTGTCTCCAGTCTTCCCTTGTCATAGACTAAAGACCAAAGACCTAAGCAAGCTTCCCTCCCTTTGACTGTTTGTCTCCGGTAGTTTCTCTCAACAATGGCAGAATTTCCAGATACTTGATTGGAGTGGGTTCTAAATAAGGCAGTTAACAAGCTCAATGAAGCTCAAGCTTAGGTTAGTGTTTTCCCAAGGGTGGGCAAAAGTGGTAGTTGAAATTCAAGAACATTTTGCTGAGCAGTAGTGGAGCACACCTTGAATCCCATCAATTGGAAGGAGAAGGAGGCCAGCAGACCTCTGAGTTTAAGGCCAGCCTGGTCTACAAAGTGAGTAGTAGAGGCTAGAGAAGTGGCTCAGCACTCACTGCTCTTCCAGAGGTCCGGAGTTCAATTCCCAGCAACCACATGGTGGCTCAGAACCATCTGTAATGGGATCTGATGCCCTCTGACTGTTGTCAGTGCTCTTAACCACTGAGCAATCTCTCCAGCCCGAGGACACACACTTTCAATCCCAGCTCTCGGGAAGCAGACTCAGATGGATCTCTGTTAGTTCATTGACAGCCTGATCTATGTAGTGAGTTCCAGAACTGCCAGGGCTATGTAGAGAGATCTTGTTTTAGAAAGTGAAGAGGTGGGACTGGAGAAATGGCTCAACAGTTAAGAAAAAACACTGACTGCGCTTCCAAACAGCCCAGGTTCAGTTCCTACTACCCACATGGTAGCTTACAACTGTCTGAAACTCCATTTCCAGGAGATCTGACACTTACTTTCATACTAATGTACATAAAATAGAATTAAATAAATTAAAAACAACAACAACAAACAAACAAAAACCAAAAGAATGTGTCAAATGCTCTAAAACAAACCAGAGTTAAAGAACCCTTAGCTGGTGCTCTGCTCTTCTTTCGTGTTTGATGCTTACATGTTTGTGCGTGTGAGCAGGAGGGGCTTGCGTGCCAGAACAGGTGCACAGAGGTCCAGGAGCAAACAGTGGGAGTCGCTTCTCTCCACCTACCATGGTGGCTATAGGAACTGAACTCGGGCTTAGCAACAAGTGCCCTGATTTTCTGAGACATCTCATGGGCCCAATAAACAATATTTTAAAGGAGAATGAATCAGGCTTGATGGTATATGCCTGTAATCTTAGCACTTGTGAGATAGAATCAGGATTGGGGGTTCAAGACTAACTTCATCTATAGAGAAAGTTAAAGGCCAGAAATGAAAAAACAAAATAGGGGCTGGAGAGATGGCTCAGTGGTTAAGAGCACTGACTGCTCTTCCAAAGGTCCTGAGTTCAAATCCCAGCAGCCACATGGTGGCTCACAACCATATGTAATGAAATCTGATGCCCTCTTATGGAGTGTCCAAAGACAGTTATAGTGTATTTACATATAATAAATAAATAAATCTTTAAAAAACAAAAAGAATGAAATCAGCACCTAATTGTCTTCTCAAAATAAAAATAAAATGCCATTTTGTTGCATATCAAATCTTTAACAGATAAAATGAGTTTATATGTAGATTTACTAAACTTAGCTGTCAGCTGGACATGGTGGCACATGCCTTTAATCCTACTACTAGGGAAGCAGAAGCAGGTGGATCTCTGTAAGTTCAAGACTAGGCTGGTCTATATAGTGAGTACCAGGACATCTTGGACTACATAGAGAAACCATATCAAAACAAAGACTTAGTTTTCTCTCTCTCTCTCTCTCTCTCTCTATATATATATATATATATATGTATGTATATATATATATATGTATATATATAATATATATATAAAATGTTGGAGTCAGTAGTTAGATGCATCCAGAAATTGGACTAAAGATTTGCCTGAGAGTAAAACTTAAACCAGTGTAAATTAGCAATATAGAATATAGTCAGTGTGATCAGAAAGATTACAAAGCTATAATCATAGAAACTACAGCCTGCTGGCTTTATTGCCTCTTTTCATTCTCAGAGTATTTCAAAAGTCATGTAAGTGTTACTGTTAATTATTGATTGTGATATAATAATTTACTTAATTATTTTATGACCTTTAACAAAGTTAGTATTTTAATTACTTTGTGCAACTTTGAAATTTATTATTTCCCCAGGATGTTAATTTGTTTCTCTCTGTGTCCCTGAGTCTATGTGTTTCTGTGTCTGGAGATTTCAAATCACCTGGAAGCAGAGTTGTCGGTGGTTGTGAGCCGCCATGTGGCACAGGAAACTGAGTCTGAGTCTCCTGAAGGAGCAGCAAGTGTCCTTAACCACTGAGCCCTCCAGCCTCGCTGGTCAAACTTACTTCTACTTTGTTTGTTTGTTGTGATTTTTCAAGACAGAGTTTCTCTGAGTAACAGTCCTGGTTGTCCTGGAATTCACTTTGTAGACCACGCTGGCCTTAAACTCACAGAAATTGGCCTGCCTCTGCCTCCTGAGTGCTTGGATTAAGGGTGTGTGGCATCATGTCTGGCTGTTTGTTTATTTATCTTGTGATTGGTCGCATGTTGATCACTCTGGCCTTGAATTTTCTTTTAAAAAAAGGATTTATTTATTTATTTCACGTCTTTGGGTACACAGTTGCTATCTTCAGACATATCAGAAGAGTGACTCAGATTTCCTTACAGATGGTTGTGAGCCACCATGTGGTTGCTGGAATTTGAACTCAGGACCTTCAGAAGAACAGTCAGTTCTCTTAACCGCTGAGCCATCTCTCCAGCGTGGCATTGAGCTTTCTAAGTAGCCAGAAAGACCCTGAACTTCAGATCCTCCTGCTTCCACCTCTCGGGGGCTGGGATTATTCAAATTCACCACCACACTGGGTTGTATAAGAGGCTTGCAATAGAATCCAGGGTTTCACATGAGTCGGGCAGGCATACTACCATTTAGTTATATCCCCAGCCCCTGTACGGGAATTCGAGTCCAACAGCATGTTGCTCTGGCAAAAGGATCACATCCAAGATAT
Source organism: Apodemus sylvaticus (assembly GCF_947179515.1). Lineage (NCBI taxonomy): Eukaryota > Metazoa > Chordata > Mammalia > Rodentia > Muridae > Apodemus > Apodemus sylvaticus. The sequence goes on from NC_067481.1 coordinate 46,066,753, forward strand.
GATCCAGCAGGAATACACACATGTTCTTAGTACACACCTTTATTATTATTATTATTGTTTTGGTTTTTTCGAAACTGGGTTTCTCTGTGTAGCCCAGGCTGGCCTGGAACTCACTCTGTAGACCAGACTGGCCTCGAACTCAGAAATCCACCAACCTCTGCCTCCCAAGTGCAGGGATTACAGGCATGCACCGCCACCACCGCTGCCGCCGCCGCCCGGCTCCTGATTTTTTAAAATTAATTTATTGTCATATTTTTATTTTATGTATATTGGCATTTTGCCTGCTTGTAGGTCTGTGTGAGGATATTAGACTCCCTGGAACTGGAGTTACAGGGTGTGAGCTGCCATATGGGTGCTGGGAATTGAACCCTAGTCCTCTGTAAGAGCAGCCAGGCTCTTAACCACTGAGTCATCTCTCCAGCCTCAAGTTCCTTACTTATTAAATTGGCAAAACATAGAGTGCTGGGATCACAAATGCGTGCTATCATTCCTGCCAATGAATATAATCTGTCTCATTCTCAATCATTTGCCCTCATAGCTCTCACCATGTGGTCCTGACTGACTGCCGAGGACCAGCCTTGGCTTAAAACAGGGGTTCCTGAGAGAAGGGATGTTTGAGAGCATCAGAAAGAAAGGATTCCAAGTCAAGTTGTGGGTCCAAGCTGACAGTTTGTGTTCTACTTGAGATGTCTCTCCAGATAGACCTCTGCTTGAGACAACTCTTGTGACAGCTCTCTCTTGTTAGACAACATTCTAAAAACTCTTTGGATAGCTAATGGGTTTTCCTACCAAAGTCAGAAAAGCTACTATAAGAAATTCTTAGCCTGGCGGTGGTGTCACACACCTGTAATCCCAGCACTTGGGAGGTAGAGGCAGGTGGATTTCTGAGTTCGAGACCAGCCTGGTCTACAGAGTGAGTTCCAGGACAGCCAGGACTATACAGAGAAACTCTGTCTCGAAAAAACCAAATCCAAAAAAAACCAAAAAAAAGAAAGGAAGGAAGGAAGGAAGGAAGGAAGGAAGGAAGGAAAGAGAAAGAAAGAAAAAGAGAAAGAGAGAGAGAGAGAGAAAGAAAGAAAGAAAGAAAGAAAGAAAGAAAGAAAGAAAGAAAGACAGAAAGAAAGACAGAAAGAAAGAAATTCTTGATGGCATGGGTGGTTCAGTGGTAGAATTCTCACCTGCCACGCGGGAGGCCCCAGTTCGATTCCCCGCCCATGCAGAGTCCAATCTCATAGTCGGGCAGTGGTGGCCCAGAACTTGAGAAGCAGAGGCAGAGAAACCCTGTCTCAAAAAAGCAAAATAATAATAATAATAACAATAAAGAAAAATAAAGAAAGAAATTAATTCTTGGATTTTCAGACCAAGTCAGAAACCCTGTTAGAAAAATTCTAAACGTAAGTCTTGGGTTTTCCCGATCAGAATCAGAAAGCTAGAAAAAAAAAATTTAAAAGAACTGTTAGCTCTCAAAGCAGTTCTCTCTGGATAGCTGCTAGAAAACATTCTAAAAGAGCGGTGGTTGCTCTTCAGATAGCTTTCCCTGCGGAGTTCCAACTCCTGCAGCTAAAACCCAGCCTTTTATTTACATATCAATTCAGTCATTTACTCCAGGTTCCCTCAGGATTAGCCTAAGAATCAGCATTCCTTGAGCCCAGCCCCTTTATTCTCTGAGACAGCAAGCATCTCTCTTTCTTTCTTTCTTTCTTTCTTTCTTTCTTTCTTTCTTTCTTTCTTTCTTTCTTTCTTTTTTTTTATTTTTTTTATTTTTTTTATTTTATTTTTTTTTATTTTTATTTATTTATTTTTTTTTTGCATATGAGGGCTGGAAAGTTGGCTCCGGGGTTAAGAACGTTGTCTGTTGTTCCAGATAAGGGAAGTTCAATTCCCAGCAACCACATGATGGCTCAAAACCATCTATAATGAGATCTGGTGCCCTCTTCTGGCATGCAGGTGTACGTGCAGGCAGAATGCTGTTTGCATAATAAATAATCTTTTTTTTTTTTTATTGCAAATAAGTTCAGAGATTTGCCTGCCTTTGGAAGCACAAACAATAAGCAAGCGGGGTGGGAATCTCACTCTTAAGATCAGCATTCCTACCATGCGTGCGCCTGATCTCTCTTACTCCCAAGCTGACCTTGAACTTGTATTTTTCTGACAAGCTGGCTCACAGTGCAGCTGCCTCTATTCTTTTAGGTTCATGAAGCCCCTCATATTATTCATATTGCATCCGTATATTTTGCATAATTGAGAAATTATATATATTTGAACTCCACAGCCTTAAGGGCCTTCCTGAAGGTCTCAGTGTTTATCACTTTTACTAAGATCATAGACACACCCTTACCTCCCAGGATTGAACTGTCTCTGATTATCATGAAATCATTAACCTTGGCAGGGATAACATTCCCAGATAACCTTGGCAGGGAGAATATTTCCTGAAGGAGGAACATGAAGATATATATATATATATATCTCATTATATATAGAGCAATAATATATATATTGCTCTAACAGGATTTCTAGTAGAAATCCATCTGACTCCTCTCCCTGGTATTAGGATTAAAAGTGTGCACTACAAAATCTTAAAAAGAAAAATGAAAACGATATTTGTACATGAGAGTAAAATGAAGTAAAACTTAGATCAAAGCCATGTTCATTTAAAAAAAAATCATTGTGCTGGAGAGATGGCTTAGGGTTTAAAGCAGTTCCTGCTGTCCCAGCGGACCTGAGTTCTTCTGTTCCTAGTGCCCATGTTGGGGGGCTCACAACTTACAGATATACTGACATAAATCTTTAAAAAAAAATTGTAGCCAGGCAGTGGTAGTGCACGCCTTTAATCCCAGCACTTGGGAGGCAGAGGTAGAACTCAGATTTCTGAGTTCGAGGCCAGCGTGATCTACAGAGTGAGTTCCAGGACAGCCAGGACTATACAGAGAAACCCTGTCTCAAAAAAAAAAAAATGTAAGTGATTGAATCAATCATGAATAACTTAACTGTATATCTTTTTAAAAAAGATTTATTTATTATATGTAAGTACACTGTAGATGTATTCAGATACCAAGAAGAGGGCATCAGATCTCATTACGGATGGTTGTGAGCCACCATGTGGGCGCTGGGATTTGAACTCAGGACATCCAGAAGAGCAGTTAGTACTCTTAACCTCTGAGCCATCTCTCTCCAGCCCCTAACTGTATATCTTAAAAATTCTACAAACAGTTGTATGTGTGCACACACATGAACACCATGCAAACATGCACGTTACATGTGGAAATCAGAGGATGGCCGGCTCTGTAGAACTGGTTCTCTGGCTCTGCTTTGTTTTTGTTTTTGCTTTTTTGTTGTTTTGTTTTTTGTTTTTAGTTTTTCGAGACAGGGTTTCTCTGTGCAGCCTTGGCTGTCCTGGAACTCACTCTGTAGACCAGGCTGGCCTCGAACTCAGAAATCCACTTGCCTTTGCCTCTCACAAGTGCTGCGATTAAAGGTGTGCACCACCACACCCGGCTCTGGATCTACTCTTAAATAGGTTTCAGGAAGCTGAAGTCAGGTCATCAGGCTTTTAGGCTAACGGTTTTGCCTGGTGAGCCATCTGATGGGCTTCTTTCTGTACAGCCTTTTGCTAACAGCAGGTTTACCATTTATTGGTTATTTACTTACTTTTCTTCCACCCATGTATCCATCCATCCAGCCGTGTAGGCATCTTCAGATCTTGTATTGTTTTCAGAGCTTCCTCTACCTTACTCCTGAACTTTTAAAGTTATTTAATCTTATGTGTATGGGTGCTTTTTTGTTTTTTTATTTTATTTTACTATTTTGATTATGTACATTGGGGTGGTGTGTGCCCATGAACGGAAGACCCACAAAGGTCCAAGCTGTGAGATCCTCCTGGAGCTGGGGTTGCACACAGCTGTGAGAATTCACCAGTGTGAATGCTGGGAATCAACCTCAGATCCTCAGGAAGAGCAGTGTTTGCTTTTAAAAACTGAACTCCAGCTCTGGTCTTTCGTTTTTTTAATGTGTATGGGTGTTTTGCCTACACGTTTGTTTGTGTACTACTTGTATGCCTGATGACCACAGAGGCCAGAAGAGGGCATCAAATACCCTAAAATTGGAGTTACAGACATTTGTGAGCTGCTGTGTAGGTGCTGGGAATTGAACCAGGGCTTCTGCAAGAGAAAAACAGGCTTTCTACACCACTGAGCCACCTTTCCAGTGCCCTCCCCCCATCTTTTATTTGATGCTGGGGAAGTCGTACACACGTGAAGTACATGCTCTACTAAGCTATGTTCCCAGTTAAGTGGGTAGGCAACTTTAAACATAAGTGACAAACTGTTCCCCGAGGGCAGGCACACCATTTCCCCCTCCTGCTCCTCCTCCTCCTCCCCCTCCTCCTCCTCCTCCTCCTCCTCCACACTGGTATGGCTCCAGCACATTTTCTGGTTTTTCAAGGCATGGTTTCCCTGTGTAACAGTCCTGGATCTCCAGGAACTCACTTTATAGGACAGATTAGCCTCAAACTTTAGGGAAATAGCATTATTAGGAGGTATGATCTTATTGGAGGAGGTGTGGTCTTGTTGGAGGAAGTCTATCACCCTCTTCCTAGCTGCCTGAAGGATGGTCCTCTCCTGGATGCATTCTGATCAAGAAGTAGAACTCTCAGCCTCTCCTTCAGGGCCATGACTGCCTGCATGCTGCCAGGCTTCAAATTATGACAACAATGGCTTGAACCTCAGAAACTGTAAGCCAGACCCAATTAAATGTTCGCTTTTATAAGAGTTGCTTAGGGCTGGAGAGACTGCTCAGTGGTCTGTTCTTCCAGAGGTCCTGAGTTCAATTCCCAGGAACCATATGGTGGCTCACAACCATCTGTAATGGATCTGACACTCTTCTGGTGTGTCTGAAGACAGCACAGTGTGTTCATATACAATAAATGAATCTTTTTAAAAAATCTATTTTAAAAAAAGAGTTGGGCAGTGGTAGCACATGTCTTTAATCCCAGCACTTGGGAGGCAGAGGCAGGCAGATTTCTGAGTTCGAGGCTAGCCTGGTCCACAGAGGGAGTTCCAGGAAAGCCAGGGCTATGCAGAGAAACCCTGTCTCGAAAAACAAAACAAAACAAAACAAAACAAAACAAAACAAAAGAGTTGCCTAGGTCATGGTATCTCTTCAAATCAATGGAAACTCTAAGACAACTACTCAAGGGCAAATTCTTTTATATTTAAGGTTTATTTATTTATTATATGTAAGTACACTGTAGCTGTCTTGAGCCACTTTTTCTGCTCTCTCTGGCCCTGCTCACTCACTGTAAGCTGCCTTCAGACACTCCAGAAGAGGGCATCAGATCTCATTACAGATGGTTGTGAGCTACCATGTGGTTGCTGGGATTTGAACTCACGATCTTCAGCAGAGTAGTCGGAGCTCTTAACCACTGAGCCATCTTTCTTTCCTCCCCCCCCCCCCCAGACAGGGTTTCTCTGTGTAGTCCTGGCTATCCTGTAACACTCTGTAGACCAGGCTGACCTCAAACTCAGTAATCTGTCTGCCTCTGCCTCCCAAGAGCTACAATTAAAGGCATGCATCACTATTGCCCAGTCCAAGGGCAAATTCTTTTATTTTAAAAAGATTTATTTATTTATTTATTATATGTGAGTACACTGTAACTGTCTTTAGACACCAGAAGAGGGTAGCAGATCTCATTATGGATGGCTGTGAGCCACCATGTGCTGGGATTTGAACTCAGGACCTTCAGAAGATCAGTCAGTGCTCTTAAGCACTGAGCCATTTCTCCAGCCCCAGGCAAATTCCTAAAAAAAAAAAAAAAAAAAAAAAAAAAGAATGACGCTCTCATCTCTCTCCATCTCTCTCTCTCATCACACTCTCACCTTTCTGCCCCTTGGACTCTCCTCCCTTCCACCCCTCCACGTGGTCATGGCCGGCCTCCACTTCTCTACTTCTCTACTCTCTACTCTCTCTCTCTGCCTCTCTAACTCCCATTCTCTGCCCTGAATAAACTCTATTCTATACTTAAAAAATAAATAAATAAATAATGGCTACTCATCAAGGGCCAAGTATACACATTAATCGGTCTTTTATTCTTTGACAGTTAATTCAGGTCATTTTAAGCAATATTATCCTCTCTAACTCCCCAGTTCACAATGAGTCCTTCTTCCTAAGTCTCCTTCCTGTTTCCAAGTCTGGTGTGTGTGTGTGTGTGTGTGTGTGTCCTACTGAGTTTATTTAAGAGTGCTTGAATGAGCATGGGTGGGTAGTTAGGCCTCTAATATTGATATGACTGATTCCTAGTCCTTAAAGAGTCAGTAAATATTTGTAGGTATGCTGGTGCATGTCTTTAATCCCAGTATTCAGAGGCAGGGGCAGGCAGATCTCTTTGGCCAGCCTGGTTTACAAAGCTAGTTCTAAGACAGCCAGGGCTACACAGAAAAACCCTGTCTTGATAAACAAACAGAACAAAAAGAATGTCCTAGTCCGCGCAGAAGAGATGGCTCAACAGTTAAGACTAAGTACTGCTCTTGTAGAATAGCCAAGTGTCATTCCCAGCACCCACGTTGGGTAACTGACAAACCACCAATAACTCCAGCTCCAAGGGCTCTAACACCTCTGGCCTTCTCAGGCACTTGTTCTCAATGTCCATGAAGTATAAGTATACATGCACACAATTTAAAATAATAAAAACTATTTTTGTTTGTTTTTTTTTTCTTTTTTTTCTTTTTTTTTCCGAGACAGGGTTTCTCTGTGTAGCCCTGGCTGTCCTGGAACTCACTCTGTAGACTAGGCTGGCCTCGAACTCAGAAATCTGCCTGCCTTTGCCTCCCAAAGTGCTGGGATTACAGGCATGCGCCATCACAGCCCGGCGAGACCCTCTCATAATGAACAAAAAGCTGGCCTGGAGAGACAGCTCAGCAGTTAAGAGCACTGGCTGCTCTCCCAAAGGACCCAGGTTCAATTCCCAGTACTTGCACGGCAGCTCACAACAGTTTGTAATCCCAGTTCCAGGGGATCCAGCGCCCTCCTCTGGCTTCCATAGGCAGAGCATGCATGTGGAGCACAGATATACAGATAGGCAAAACACCCATACACATAAAAACAAATAAGTAAAATAAACATCCCTCAATCCCCGGATAAATCATCAACTTCTTCTGTAAACTGCATTTTTCTCTCAGTTTCCTAAGTAATTCCTTTAATGCCATGAAAATGGCTCTTCAGTGCCTTCTATACATTCCTGAGAGATCCCGCCCATCTCTAAGGGGTTCTGTTGTTTTGAGACAAGCTCTGGCTGTGTGGCTTGAAGTGACCTTGAACCAGGCTTTAGTGATTCATTTGCCTCAGTCTTCTGATTCCAAGGCTAAAATTTCTCCAAAAGCATTCACTCCTTACTTGTGTTTCCATGCTCTCTCCACACTTACAACTGGATTTTGTTGTTGTGTGTTTTGTTTTTGATTTTTTAGTAGGATTTCACACTGTAGTTCAGATTAGACTGGAACCCTTGAAAATCCCCTGCCTCTGCCTCCTGAGTGGTGGGATTACAGGTCTGCACCACCATGCCCAATATCACAGGTGAGTATATGTGATTATTTCTTAGATACCTCATAGGTATTTCAAAATTACCGTGTCCAAAAACAAGTGGTACACCCATAAAATCTCATCATCATGACTGCCTAAAACACGAGCTACTATGTATATACATATATGTACATAACATTTTACATACATGTACCATGAATTTGAAAGAAAGCAAGGAGGGGTATATGGGAGGATGTGGCGGGAGGAGAGAGAAAGGGCAAATTGTGTAATTATGATCCCAGAAAATTTAAAAAGACCTTTGGCTGTTTCTCCCAAATCTGTTCACCATCACTCCTAATCTGAAGTGATGCTACCTTTACTGAATGACTCAACCCTGAAACTCAGGAGTCACCCTTGCTTCTCCTTTCTCTGTCTCACCCCTGACCAGGTTCCACCATCTCTGCATCTAAAGATATTCTAATCACATCTGCTTCCTTCTATCTTTACTTCGTTTGACCTAGGCTCTGATCTCTGGGCTTTCATTCATAACTCCCTCACCGTTCTTCACAAAAGAGGTGGCAAAATCTTAAAATATGCTGGGCAGTGGTGGCACACACCTTTAATCCCAGCACTTGGGAGGCAGAGGCAGGCAGATTTCTGAGTTTGAGGCCAGCCAGGTCTATGGAGTGAGTTCCAGGACAGCCAGAGCTACACAGAGAAACCTTGTCTCAAAACAACAACAACAACAACAACAACAACAACAACAAAAATCTTAAAATATAAGTGCAGGCTGCAGATGTAACTTGGTGTTAGATTTCTTCCCTGATGTTAGTTTGGTTTCTATCTTGTAATAAAACATCCACAAAAGCTAACTCGGGCAAAAAAAGGAGTTTATTTGACTTGCCGGTTACAGAAACCAGGGCAGGAGCTCAAGGCAGGAACTGAAGCAGAGATCATGGAGGGATGCTACTTGCTGGCTTGCTCCCCTGCCTTGGTTAGCTACCTGCATATACACCCAGGATGACCTGCCCGTCACAATGAGTACCATCTTACACTTAGCTGTCAAGAAAGTGCCCCACAAATGTGCCCACAAGTCAGTCTTTTTGTTTTTGTTTTGTTTGTTTTGTTTTGTTTTCTTCAAGACAGGGTTTCTCTGTGTAGCCCTGGCTGTCCTGGTACTCACTCTGTAGACCAGGCTGGCCTCGAACTCAGAAATCCACCTGCCTCTGCCTCCCAAGTGCTGGGATTAAAGGCGTGCGCCACCACTGCCCTGCCACAAGTCAGTCTAATAGAGGCAATTCTTTAATTAAGAATTTCTCTTTCTCAGTGTGTCTAGGTTTGTGTCAAATTGAGTAAAAAAATATTTATCAGGGGCTGGAGAGATGGCTCAGTGGTTAGGTGTACTTACTGTTCTTCCAGAGGTCCCGAGTTCAATTCCCAGTCAACCACATGGTGGCTCACAACCATCTGTAATGGGATGCATGTCCTCTTCAGGTGTGTCTGAAGACAGCTACAGTGTACTCATATAAATACAAATTAATTTAAAAAATTAAAAAAAAGAAAGAGCTGGGCAGCGGTGGCACATGCCTTTAATCCCAGCACTTGGGAGGCAGAGGCAGGCAGATTTCTGAGTTCGAGGCCAGCCTGGTCTACAGAGTGAGTTCCAGGACAGACAGGGCTACACAGAGAAAATTTGTCTCGAAAAAACCAAATCCAAAAAAACCAAAAAAAAAAAAAAAAAAAAAAAAAAAAAAAGAAAGAAAGAAAGAAAGAAAGGTAGATAGATAGATAGATAGATAGATAGATAGATAGATAGATTAGGAGCTGGAGAGATGGCTCAGTGGTTAAGAGAACTGGCTGCTCTTCCAGAGGTCCTGAGTTCAATTCCCAGTAACCGCATGGTGACTTAACAACCATCTATAATGGAATCCAATGCCCTCTTCTGGTGTGTCTGAAGACAGTGATAGTGTATTCATATACATAAAATAAATCTTTTTTTTAAAAAGAAATATTTATCAACACATTTACCATCTGTGAAACCCTGGGTCCAATTCCTAGTGCCACCAAATTTTTATTTACTTATTTTTTCACTTATAAATCAATCATGACATTTTCCAAATTATTTTATATCACTCCCCCCCACCTCCACCCCTGTATTGCAATCATTCAGTGTAATTGTAAGCCTTCTGCACAAGTCAAGAAACAGTGCAATCTATTTGTGATATATCATCCTATGGATTGACTTAAACATCACAACTTCGTACAGAAGGAAGAAACTCATCCCTTCATTTTATGCTCATCACTTTGAAATAAAGAGTTTACTGCACTTTTTACAGGAGTTTGATTCCCAGAACCCTCATCAGCTGCTTTGGGGTAATCTGATGCCCTCTTCTGGCCTCTGCAAGTACTGTACTCACACATGCACATGCTCACTCTAGCCTACGCAATGCATACAATTAAAAAGAAAATAAATATGCTGGGTTCTTGCACAGCTCTGGGGATTGACCTAACTGTGTGGCAAGGTAATAATGAAATGGCAGTAATCCCAGCACTTGGGAGGCAGAGACAGGTGGATTTCTGAGTTCGAGGCCAGCCTGGCCTATGGAGTGAGTTCCAGGACAGCCAGGGCTACACAGAGAAACCTTGTCTCGAAAAAAAAAACCAACACAAAAACAAAAACAAAAAAGGCAGACACACAGGCCCAGGAAAGCTGGGGTCGGAGAGGCTCCAGCCCCACCCAGGAAGCTCAGCAAGTTTATTATATACAGTCGAATAAGGAGGTGGTGTTAGTTCACACGGGTGGATAAGGAGGCAAGGTTATTACATTCTGATAAGGAAGGAGACGGGGTTAATACACACAGATGAATGAGAATGCGGTGTGGGTAATCTCAGCAGGAACAGTCCCTATAGGGAGGCAGTCTCCAGGCCACTGTAGGATGGATGGGAAGAGAGCTATGGCAGATGTTTTCTTCCCACACCATCAGCATCTGCACTCAGACCTGAGATGGGTTTGCCATCCTTCTGAGTCTCAACCAGGGCAAACTTGAAACTCTCATGTGGCTAAGACATTCATTGGTCCTCAACACCGTTATGTCTTTGTCAAACAATACACATTCACTCAGGACTTTTCTCCATTCCATTTAAAAAATAAATTGAATTGTGCCATACATAAGGGGTTAATAGGTTGAGCCTAAAAGGTTTTTCCTGGGCAATAATTTAAAATTTAAAACTCTGAGTTACCCATATGGATGTTTCTTTCTGCACACTGCAAATCATCGTACAAAAATAGACAACATCTGCTGCCTGTGCTGGCCAGAAGTACAAAAGCTGTTTACGACACCATCATTAACCTACCCAGAGGCCTTTATTTCCATGCATAGGGGAGGCAGATTAATCAGATAAACCTGGCATAGTAACTTGGCCTAATGGGCTAGTGGAACTCCATTCACCACTGCAGAGTCTTATGCAATACAACAGGGTCCAAAGCTAGGGTTGCCAGCTGTACTTCAGAAGCACTTTGCATACCAGCTCCCCGGCATCAGCCTTCATCCGCTATTTCTCCAGAAGACACTTTATGAGCCAGGTTGTATGTACACAAAGCTCCAGTAGCACAATAACCAAGAAACCTCAGTTTTTTTTTTTAGTGTGTATTTTAGCAGTTCAGAGAGCTTCCATCGTGTGTGTGTGTGTGCCTACACACACACATTTCTCTGCCACATAATGACATAAGAAGATCTGAGATTATATAGAACATAAAATTCAAATAGTTTGTTTCAAGCCACAGTAAAATTACATATCACCATCACACTCTCCTCTTTCCACTCTCATGGTATGTAGCTTCCCAAGGGAATTGAGACCTTTTATGAAAAAATGTAAAACTACATATAATTATGAGTCTAGAACCCTTTTTTCTAACCTTCCAAACATAGAAAAATGTTACTATGTAGTTTTTAAAATAAGAAGTCTTTGTGGGACAGGCTTCTAAACCAACTCATTCCTAAATTCGCATCGAAATGATCAAAGGACTAAAAATAGAGAGGAAACCTCTCATATGCCAGAAACTTTGAGGAATTTCTGCTAGTTAAAATGTAGAAGGGCCCACTTGGAAGGAGGGATTGGGTCAAGATTCCATTTCTATAACACATTTAGGCATCTTGGGCCAGCAAGATGGTTCAACCGGTGAGTAAGGATGCTTGTGCCAAACCTGAAACAGCCAGAGTTCAATCCCTGAGAAACACAGGTGAAAGGAAAGATCTGTCACCTGAATGTCTTCATCTGACCTCATTCTTGTGTGTGCACATGCGTACACATGCAAATACAGGATCTATGATTTTATTCTTTGAAAAAATATTATCATCTTGATAGAATCATACAAACAACCCTTTAGTCAGAATATAAGGCAGGCTGAGGGCAGAGGGGGTAAGGTTCTGCTCCCCAAATTCCAGCACCTAATTGGTCCACCACAATTTTTGTCTTGTTTTGTTTTTGTTTTTCCAGACAGGGTTTCTCTGTGTAGTCCTGGTTGTCCTGGAACTCTCTCTCTCTCTCTCTCTCTCTCTCTCTCTCTCTCTCTCTCTCTCTTGGTTTTTCGAGACAGAGTTTCTCTGTGTAGCCCTGGCTGTCCTGGAACTCATTCTGTAGACCAGGCTGGCCTCGAACTCAGAAATCCACCTGCCTCTGCCTCCAAAGTGCTGGGATTAAAGGCATGCACCACCACTGCCCGGCCTGAACTCACTCTCTAGACCAGGCTTTCCTTGAACTCACTGAGATCTGCCTGCCTACCTCTCTCTGCTTTCCCAATGTTGGGATTAAAGGTATGCAACAAGCCCCTCCCCCAAGCAGACCCAATGTAATTTCTATTTTAGTATTTATGAAGATCTGTCTCTTAATGTTAAGATGAACAAATGGAGAAAAATCTTGGGGCATCAACAGGTGCTACAGTTCATAAGGTCCCTTTGAAAAATCAGAATAAACATATGGGTGATGTGAAGAACAGATTAAGAACATATCATCAGGGAAAAAAAAGTAAGCATTTTTATTCCCCAATGATGTAATTCCAGTACTCAACATAGTTCTTGATTCAGAGCCATTGCTCAATGATAGCTATTGAACGCATGGAATAGGCACATCAGGGCACAGCATTCGCATAGTAGCAATAATCAATACCACTCCTAAGACTTATGTTTACTGATTAGTGAATAAAATTAAATCAACATTCAGATTTAGCCAAGCAACAACTTAAAAATATGGCACAGATAAAGAAAAGCACCTTCAAGAATATAAACAAGGAAAGAGGAAAAAAAGAAAGAAAGATTGGCTTCTCTCCAAGGAATGGAATTCCGCCAACTGACCACAAAATTCTTCTGCAACCTGCAACTCTATGAAAACCAATAAAGAAACATTTCAGAGGCTGAGGAGGATCACAAGTTCAGGGCTAGACTGGGCTACATGAGATCACCCCTCTCCAAAAAGTAAAAATAAAAAAATGAAACTGGGTGGTGTGGTGCATGCCTTTAATCCCAGCACGGGGAAGGCAGAGGCAGGTGGATCTTTTAGGAGTTCGAAGCCAGCCTGGTTCAATTCCCAGCATCCACATGGCAGCTCACAATTGTCTGTAATTCCAGATAGAGAGGATCCAACACCCTCACACAGACATACATGTAGGCCAAACACCAAATGTACATTAAAATTAATAAATAAGGGGCTGGAGAGATAGCTCAGCAGTTAAGAGCACCGACTGCTCTTCCAGAGGTCCTGAATTCAATTCCCAGCAACCACATGGTGGCTCACAACCATCTGTAATGGGATCTGATGCCCTCTTCTGGTGTGTCTGAAGACAGTGACACTGTACTCATAAATATAAAATAAATAAATAAATTATATATATATACACATATATATAATATATATATATATAAATTTAGAGACATGTACCCATATAACACAATACTACAATACTGTGTTATATACAATACCCCTCTACATGAGGAAGCTACATCTAACATTCATCAATTATACAGCTTTAGGCAAATACATTATACTCAGCCTCAGATGACTCAGTTGTCAAGGGAAAATGAGGATCTCATCTTACACAACTGTATCCATAGAATTACATGAAATGTGATGGGGAGATAAAGAATAAATTAACTGCCTGACATACTATATGGATACTAACTGCACATATGTGTGCATGTAACTTATGAAAGCATGTTCCGACTGCACACATACAGAAACAAGGCTGAGAGAAATGAGATCAGAGTGTGAGGAATGAGCGTGAGAAGTGGAGCCGGCCTAGAAGGCCAGCCCTTGGCAGGGAGAGGCGGGCGGACTCTAACTGGCAATCAGAAACCACCCTGGGTTACAAAATGTGACCTTGCTTCAAAAAGACAGAAGAACAAAAATAAATAACAACAGAATTCCAAGGTTCTAGGAGTGTCTAACTCTGGGTGGTAGAATTTTAAGTTTTTGTATGTGTGTTTTCTTTATACCTTCTTTTTTAAAAAAGATTTATTAATTTTTTTATTTATATGAGTACATCATTGCTCTCATCAGACACACCAGAAGAGGGCATCAGACCCCCTTACAGGTGGTTGCTGGGAATTGAACTCAGAACCTCTGGAAGAGTCGCCGGTGCTCTTAACTGCTGAGCCATCTGTCCAGCCCTCTTTATACCTTCTTGTATCTCCTCCATCTTTCCTATATCCTCTATCATTTCTACAGCAAACATGCTTACTTTTACAATTAGATAAAGTATTGTAGTTCAAGTCTGAAATCTGAGTACTCGGGAGGGTGGAACAGGGGACCATGAGTGTGCTACATAAAAAGACTGTGAGAAAACAAGTCACTCCATAAAATATGTAATACGAGGTTTGCCGCAAAACTGGAAAGAATGTAAGTATCCCAAAGCCATGTCCTTCTTGAATGCCCAAAGCGTACAAAACTATCTACAAAAGCAGCAGTGTCTCATATAGCTCGAGTCCAGTTTTAGCTAAACAAAACAAATGTATTTTTCCTTTGAATAGTGAATGCCTTGGAGTTCCTCCAGAATAATATTGAATTATTCACATTGAATAGTGAATGCTTGGAGTTACTCCAGAATAGTATGAAATGAACTCTATTTCAGTAAGAACTTCAAAACCTAAAACCCTGTAAATTCAGTCTTAGTACATGTGTGTCCTCTTAAAATTAATCTTCTAATTGGGTACTACGAGATGGTAGGCATTGAACAGACACCCCCTGAGGAAGAAGGAGATACTAAGCGGGGTAGGGAATGCTGAAAGCCTGTGTGAGAAACCAGGGTGCAGCTAGGTGGTAAAATGTATACCAGGCCCTGACTTCAATCCCCCAAGGAAAAGGTGAGTAGCTAAAATAAACGCAACACCACCCGTCAGAATATTACAGCAGTAATAACTATTTCCACCCCAAGCTATTCTTTACTGGAATAGTGAGTGATCAGCAACATGTACTCCTTCAATCAGTATTTCACACCCTGTTATACATGCAGCGGTGCTTAGGCACTGGGTTAACAGTAGAGAACAAATAGATGAGGGCTTTGTCTTCATAGAGAGGAAAGACTGGTGGAGAAGACAAACAGGCACAGAACTGCGGGTGTTGAAGAAGTCTGTAAGGTCACGTTCTCTAGGGGGACAGAACTTACAAGTCTGAGTATATGAATATATGGATGTGTGTGTGTGTGTGTGTGTGTGAATTTTATATATATAGGGGATTTATTGGATTGGTTTTCAAGCTGTGGTCTAGCTAGTCCAACAATGGTTGTCTACCAACAGAAGGTATAAGAATGCAGTAATTGTTCAGTCTATGAGGCTGGATGTCTCAGCTGATCTTCAGTGCATGTCAGAATCCCAAAGAAGTAGGAATGGTCTTGTCAGCGAGAAGGAGCGCAAACAGGCAAAGAGAGCAAGCTTCCTTCTTCCATTTTGAGTATTTGGGTTGCCACCAGAAGGTGTGGCCCAGGTTTAAGGTAGATCTTCCCACCTCTAAACATACAAATTAAAAGTGGGTCTTCCTGCCCCTAGAGGAGTTGCAGGTGTGCCTGCTGTGTCACATGTGCATTAGTCGGTGGCAAAGAGGAGAGAGGTTATATCTCTGCCCAGTGTTCTGACCTGTGAATATTTAGGGAATAGCTTAACATTCCCTGAAAAAAAGAGAGCCCGAGATGACCACCAGTCTGGTGCTGCACAGGCCCAGAGGCCCAGATGGGTTCCCAGGGTGAGGAGTAAGCTGGAGATTAGAAGAACAGTGCCTGTGTGGGAGTGAGTCTGAGACAGATGAACCTTGCTTTGGGGCCCAGACAGGGAGCTAGCCTGAAATGACCACCAGTCTGGTACTTTACAGGCCGGTGTGTGTGTGTGTGTGTGTGTGTGTGTGTGTGTGCAGACCATGCCTGAGATGACCCCTGCCCAGTGCTACAATGCATGAGCAGCATAGCACTCCTGATATCACTCCTAAGACAACCCCAGATACTCAGAGACCCCGGGTGCCACTAAGAGGAACAAGTAAGTGGTGGAGTGAAAGAGAAAGAGAAACAGAAGGATGTGAACACAAGGAAGAGAGGAACAGCCTGATGCAAGAAGTTGGTGATGCCACCTGGGACCATGGTAGGGCCCTGGCCTATGCTGCCACCAGGGGCAGTGGGTCAGTGGTCCTGCAGCTGCAGGGATCTGTTACTTCCAAAGGCCAGGCAGACATTCCTTGTTGATGTCTGAGGGTTGTGCAAACTGGCTCCCCCTCTCACCTTGGCATGGTGGGAGACCTGGCCCTGGGGTCATAAGAACAAGAGAGTTGTTCCTGCTCCTCACCTGCTGCAGCCCTTGGGAGAGCATGCCTTGCACCTCCAGTGGGCAGCACGGTAGAGCTGGTCCTGGATCTGGGGGTTACAAGTGAGCTGGCCCTAAGGGTGTGAGTATGGGATAGCTGGCCCTGCCAACTGTCTGCCATGCAGCAGTGTGGGTGAGAGAGGTGCCCTCCCTCACCCTCAACCCTTGCCATCTACAGCAGGCAGGAGAGTGTCCTTACCCTTCACCTACTGTAGTACTTGGGAGACGAGGCCCTGCACTTCTCTTGGGCAACACAGTAGAGTTGGTCCTGGGTGTGGGTTTCAGGTGAGCCAGTGCCAAGGGTGTGAGCATAGGAGAGCCAGGCCTGCTTCTTGTCTGTTGTGCGGCAGTGGGATAACACCTCTCCCTCATCCCTTGCCACCTATGGCAAGCAGGAGAGCTGCCCGCTGGGGTTGTGAGAGCAGGAGAACTGGCCGTGTACCTCACCAGCCGCAACACTCGAGAGACTGGGCCCTGTATCTTGTCTGACAGCAGGCTAGAGCTGATACTTGCAGGGTTTCTGGTGAACCAACCAGAAGGGCAGGAGATCAGGAGAGCAGGCTGACTAGCTCAGATGCCTCCCAGGCCCAGACCCAGGACCTTGAGTTGGCCTCCACCCTAATATCTACCCCATCAATGAACTGCTGGAGCACAGATTCTCCCACCCCCCCACCCCCCCGCCCCAAGTTTCTCTGTATAGCCCTGGCTGTCTTGGGACTCACTCTGTAGACCAGGCTGGCCTCGAACTCATAAATCTGCCTGCCTCTGCCTCCCAAGTTCTGGGATTAAAAGCATGTGCCACCACTGCCCGGCAGCCCTACAGATTCAATACTACAGGCTCTCCATGACACAGGGCAACAACAGGACATCTGACAGGAGTTCCAATCAGGTTCCAGTATTGATAGAATAGCAGAAGCCAGAGGCTTCATACTGGACCAATGAATCATTGCAATGAACATTTGCAAGCAAAGAAATGAGGACCAAAGGGTGTGTATAATATGGGAAGCACTATGACATACTACAGCTTCCACAAGGTATTTTTTTTCTCTGTTGGGGAGGAGGTTGCAAAGGTGGAGGGTGGGTTCGAGGGGAGGGGAAATGAATGGGATCAGGCGCGTGATGTGAAGTTTATAAGGAGTCAATAAAAAGTTTTTAAAAAGTGGGTCTTCCCTGGGGCCAAGGAGATGGGTCAGCAGTTCAGAGCACTGGCTGCTCTTCCAGAGGACCTGGATTTGATTCCCAGCAACCACATGGTGGCTCACAACCATCTGTAACTGAGTTCTACAGGATCCAACACCCTCACCCAGACATGCATGGAGATAAAACACCAATGCATATAAAATAAAAATAAATCATTAAAAAAAAGTTCAGTCTTGGGGACTAGAGAGAAGGCTCAGCGGTTAAGAGCACCTACTGCTCTACCAGAGGTCCTGAGTTCAATTCCCAGTAACCAGAAGGTGACTCATAACCATCTATAATGGGATCCAATGAATGCCCTCTTCTGGTGTGTCTGAAGACAACAACATTGTACTCACATACATAAAATAAATCTACAAAAAAAAAAAAAAAGTTCAGTCTTTCAACTGTGGGCTCCTATAAAATAAAAAAAAATTAAAGTGGGTTTTCCCATTTCAAATGATTTAATTAAGGAAAACATCCCTAGCTGGGCAGTGGTGGCACACACCTTTAATCCCAGCACTTGGGAGGCAGAGGCAGGCAGATTTCTGAGTTCAAGGCCAGCTTGGTCTACAGAGTGAGTTCCAGGACAGCCAGGGCTACACAGAGAAACTGTGACTCAAAAAAAGAAAAAAAAAAAGAAAAGAAAAAGAAAAAGATCCCTGGGTTTGGAGAGATGGCTGAGTGGTTAAGAGAACTGGCTGCTCCTCCAGAGGTCCTGAGTTCAAATCCCAGCACCCACATGGTGGCTCACAACCATCTGTAATGGGATCTAATGCTCTCTTCTGGTGTGTCTGAAGAGGGAGACAGTGTACTTACAAACATAAAATAAATAAATAAATAAATAAATAAATAAATAAATAAATAAATAAAATTTTAACAACCAATACACAGGGAGAGAGGGTGAAAGAGAGAGAGAACGAGATCAAAATTCAAAGAAAAAAAAAAGACAGGGTGCTGGGCAGTAGTGGCACACGACTGTAATCTCAGCAGTCGGGAGGCAGAAGCAGGCGGATTAATGAGTTTGAGAACAGCCTGGTCTACAGAGTGAGTTCCAGAACAGCCAGGGTTACACAGAGAAACCCTGGCTCAAAAAAACAAAAAACAAAAAACAAACAAAGACAGGGACATCCCTGTATCCTTCTTGTGTACTTTGTCATTTTGGTTAATTCTAGATCTGGTTAAGCTGACAACTTAGTATAACCATTACAATGATATCTCTCTCCCCTCCCCTTCCTCTCTCTGCGATTAAATGATGTAAACTGGAACCCCAACAGGCAAAAATTAGGGAAAAGGTGCCCAGAGTGACAGTGAGTGCCTATAACCCCAACACTTCAGAGATGGAAGCAAAAAGATCAGGAGTTTAATAGCTCTCTGGGCTCTGAAATATGAGACCCTGTATTGAAAATAAATAAATAAATACAATTAGAGAAAGAGGATGAGGATGTTAGCTTAATAATAGAGCACTGTCTAGCATGTGCAAGACCCTATATACTCACACACATACATACACACTCAGAGATTAGGATTTCCTTCTTAAACCTTTTGTAAAACTTCATTCTGCCAAGCAGTAGTGTCTCACACTTTTAGTCCTAGCATCCATGAGTTTGAGGTCAATCTGGTTTACAGAGAGAGTATCAGGACAGCCAGGGCTACACAGAGAAACCATGTTTCTCTGACACACACACACACACACGCACACACAACCAAATCATTCTATTTCATCTACAAGATACTTGCCCTTTTAATGATGTTACATAAAATGTATGTAATGTGATAATTAACAAAACATGGCATACCTACTAGTAAAATGTACGTTCTAAGGAACAGCGGGAAGTCCACAGCATCAGGAGAGGAAAGAAAACGAGAGCCACTCGTTTGTCATTCGGTTCCAAAAGGCTAATTATGATCATGAGCTAGGTCATCTATTTTTGTGAAAGTAAACTGTTATTTGCAAAGAAATGGTCTATTTGAAGCTTTCTCAAGGGAAATCCAATAGCTCTGCCTGAGAATTTTGTTGAGAAGTATCTAGAGCTTCATGGCTTTTGCTTAAATATACTTCTGCGTTGAACTACATTGTACCCAGATAACTAGAATCAGAGGAGTCTGTATCCAGGGTGAGTCTCACCCTCATCCCCACTCTTACGCAGCCCTAATCTCCCACGCCCACCCCCACCACCAGTGCTAGACACACTGCTGAGCAGTGTGCATGTAACAGTGAGCAAGTGCAAAAGGCCAAGTATATTCAAGCATTAGGGGAAAGTGCAATACAATAATGAGAGTTACCTACAGGTAGGAGACCTGGATGTAGCAGCCAATGAGATTGTCAGGAACAAGCTCCACCCCCTTGTCTATCTTTCTATTCTCTTATGTCAGCATTTACCCTCTGGCCATCTCCTGCAAGTCAGGCTGCAGCAGCCTAGGAATATCAGGAGTACACACCATTTGTGAAGAGCTTTCGGGCCGCCTTCTAGGAATTTGGCAAGAATTTGACATTGGAGCCCGGTGGTGGTAGCACATGCCTTTAATCCCAGCACTCAGGAGGCAGAGGCAGGCAGATTTCTGAGTTCGAGGCCAGCCTGGTCTACAGAGTGAGTTCCAGGACAGCCAGGGCTATACAGGTTTTTTGGATTTTTTTTTTTTTTTTGAGACAGGGTTTCTCTGTATAGCCCTGGCTGTCCTGGAGCTCACTCTGTAGACCAGGCTGGCCTCAAACCCAGAAATCTGCCTGCCTCTGCCTCCCAGAGTGCTGGGATTACAGGCATGTGCCACCACCGCCTGGCTGGCTGACAGATTTCTAACACGTGCTACTATGTAGCCAAATGTTTTTTTTTTTCCTTCTCTCTCTCTTTCTTTTCTTTTCTTTCTTTCTTAACACCCCCCCCCCCCAGACAGGGTTTCTCTGTATAGCCAGGCTGGCCTTGAACTCAGAAATCTGCCTGTGTCTGCCTCCCAAGTGCTGGGATTAAAGGCATATGCCTCCACTGCCCAGCCAAATGTTTTCTTTTTCTTTTTTTTTGGTTTTTTGGATTTGGTTTTTTCTTGAGACAGGGTTTCTCTGTGTAGTCCTGGCTGTCCTGGAACTCACTCTGTAGACCAGGCTGGCCTCGAACTCAGAGATCCGCCTGCCTCTGCCTCCCAGAGTGCTGGGATTACAGGAGTGCGCCACCACCGCCCGGCTCCAAATGTTTTCTAATGATCCAATAAAGTCTGTAAGTATAGGAGTTAGCCCAAGGTCATGTGTTATATGTATTTGTGCCTTAATTCTTAATTTTAGATTTATGTACTTGTGTGTATTTTTTGTGAATAATTGTTTTGCCTGGACACATATATGTGTAACAGGTTGTGTGCCTGGTGCCTGGCAGAAGAGGGCATTGGATCACTTGCTGATGGACAAGTGCCCCTGGATCCTTTGAAAGAGCATTAAATGGTTTTGCCTTTTGTTTTTCCAGACAGGGTTTTTCTGTGTAGCCTTGATTATTCTAGAACTCTGTAGAGCAGGCTGGCCTGGGATTCACAGAGATCTGCCTGTCTCTGCTAGGACTAAAAACATGCGCTACTGCTGCCGCCGCTGCCACAGTCACTGCAGCAGCCCAAAAGGCATTGGTGCAATTGGCATCCTCCTGTCCTGTCCCTCTGCATCTTCCTCTTCCTCCTTTGTATTTTATATGCATTTTGTGTTTTGCCTACAAATATGTCTGTGTGAGGGTGTCAGATTCCCT
Organism: Apodemus sylvaticus; assembly: GCF_947179515.1. Lineage (NCBI taxonomy): Eukaryota > Metazoa > Chordata > Mammalia > Rodentia > Muridae > Apodemus > Apodemus sylvaticus. The sequence goes on from NC_067481.1 coordinate 46,088,000, forward strand.
GGAGCTGGAGTTACAGACAGTTGTGAATTTCTGTGTGGTTGCTGAAAGTTGAACCCAGGTTCAAGAGCAGCCCGTGTTCTTAACCACTAAACCATTTCTCCAGCCCGAGGTAAGGGTTCTAAATTGCTGTTCCAGCCCCTGAATTGTGACTTTAGATCTAGAACAGTATTTCCTTAATCTTTTCTTGATTTGTAATGGTGTGTGTGTGTGTGTGTGTGTGTGTGTGTATCACGGTCTCACTATATAACCCTAGGTGGGCCTCAAACTTTCCTTAGAATCCCAAGTACTGGGATTATAGTCCTTACACTCCTGACTTTTCCTTATGCTTTTGAAGATTAAAGGGGGGTTCTTTGACAGAACATTGCTCAGTTTAGGTTGGTTAGATAATGCAGTTCTGAAGAATTACTATGGGCTTTTCTTACCCCATCTCATCAGATTATGCTTGGTTTCAGTTGGAGCCATTAGCTAGTGATGCTAACTTTCTGCCAGACTTCTCCACTTTGAAACTAACCCTCTTTCAGTTTATAATTATTAAGCATTTTGTGGGGAGCTATTTTGCTATTTTGAGACTATATAAAAAATAGCCTGTTCTTTATCCAGTTTTCAGCTTCTGGTCTTAGTGATGTTTCTTGGCCAATGTAACTACTTCTATAATGGTTTCCAAATGGTGATTTTCTAATCTTGGAATTCTATCTGCAGTTTTACTCATTCATATTTTACTGTAAAGAAGATTTTTTTCTTGAGCTCAAGATGTGACTGGGTACTGGAGTACATGTCTAGGCTAGGTGAAGCCATAAGTTTACCTCGAGTACTATAAAAACAAAAAACAAAACAACAACAAAACAAGCAAAAACCTGGGGCTTGAGACATGGCTCAGTGGTTAAGAGCACACACTCACGGCGGCTCACAAAGCATCCGTAATTTGGTTTTCAGGTGATCTGATGTCCTCTGGCCTCTACAGGAATACCTTTGGTGCCACAAACATACAAACAAAACACTCATGCAGATAATTAAAAATGTCTTTTTCGACTTCCCATTTGCTTATTGATTTATTTTTACAGACTCATGGATTTCTGTTTCATAGTATACATTATTATAATTTTATAATCTTGTGTGTGTGTTTGAGTGAAGGCACAAACAGGCGTCAACACAGCACAGCACATCACACTGCATACCACACCATAACACAGCATAGCACAGCACAACACAGCACAGCACAACACAATACAACACAACACAGCCACCCACACAACGGCACAGCATAGCACACCACAACACACTACAGTACACTACACTACAGCACAGCACACTCACAGAGGTCAGAGGATAACTTTAGGTGTTGGTTTGATCTTTGTTTGAGATGGGGTTTCTTGTTTGAAGCTATGTACCCTAGGATGGCTGGCCAGTTAGTTTCCAGGGATTCTCCTGCCTCTGCCTCCCATCTTACCACAGGAGTACAAGAACATGCAATGACACGTCCAGCTTCTGTGTGATGGTTAATACTAATTATCAGTTTGAGAGGGTCCAGAATTACCTGGGAGACAAGTGCTCGGACATACCGAATGAGGGATTATTCTGTCCATTAAATTGGCCCCTGGCTATGCATATGGGGGATTGTCTTGACTGGGTTAACTGAGATGGGAAGATGCACCCTTAAAGTGAGCAGCGCCATCCCAAGATGTGGTGCTTAGGTTGCATATCAAGGGGAAAGTGGCTGACGGCCAGCACTGTCATTCTCTGCTTCCTTACTCCAGGCACGACTTGAACAAGTTTCTGTTTTCAGGATTCCCCTGCCTTAATGGAGCGTTCTCTAAAATAAGCCCTTTCTCCCTTAATTTCCTTTTAAAAACATTTAAAAAATATTTATAATTTTCTTTATTTATGTGTCTCTGTGAGTGTATGCCATGTGTGTCTGGGTGCTTAAATAAGCCAGAAGAGGGTAGTGGATACTCTGATCCAGTGGTACAGACTATTGTAAGCAGTTTTACATGGGCTCTAGAAAACAAATTTGGAATTCCTAAATGATGCACAGTGCATGTGACTTGTGGCGATGGGGTCGCCACCTGTCCTTGGATAGCTTGGTGGCTTTATTGCCCACTCTAACTACATTGCAACCCAACATCATGGAGTCCCTAGAATTTTTTGTATTGATGGCTCTAGAGTAATTAAGGATTTCTATCTGGGGCTGATGAGATGGCTCAGCGGTCAAGAGCACTGACTGCTCTACCGAAGGTCCTGAGTTCAAATCCCAGCAACCACATGGTGGTTCACAACCATCTGTAATGAGATCTGATGCCCTCTTCTGGTGTGTCTAAAGACAGCTACAGTGTACTTACATATAATAATAAATAAATCTTTAAAAAAAGAATTTCTATCTGTGTTTATGTTTTGAGTAAATATATATAAAAAGAAAAAAGAAAAAAGATAGCACATTTGGAGTAGTATGTGCTCCTAGCTGCTGAGCCATCTCTTAGGACCTTAATTTGCATCTCTCAACCTTTTGTTGTTGTTGTTGTTGTTGTTGTTGTTTTGTTTTGGAGACAGGGTTTCTCTGTGTAGCCCTGGCTGTCCTGGAACTCACTCTGTAGACCAGGCTGGCCTCGAACTCAGCAATCTGCCTGCCTCTGCCTCCCGGAGTGCTGGGATTACAGGCGTGAGCCACCACCGTCTGGCTTTTTTTTTTTTTTCTTTTCTTTCTTTTTTTTAAAGATTTATTTATTTTCAGATACACCAGAAGAGGGCATCTTGTTATGGATGGTTGTGAGCCACCATGTGGTTGCTGGGATTTGAACTCAGGACATCTGGAAGAGCAGTCAGTGCTCTTAACCGCTGAACCATCTCTCCAGCTCCACTCCTATGGTTTCTTGTATTTATTTAACACGATAAGATGTCCTAAGTGTACTGCACATCTCATATTCCATCCCAGAATACTGTGCTTCTCTTCAGTGTCTCTGATAATATTGCTCCCAAAGAGTTCAGTTTAGAAACATATACCAAGAATACTGCAAGCAGTTCTGTTTTCAGATAGTCTAGGAACTAAAGGCTCTGTATGTAAACAGCCCGGATCCATACACCCTTCTAGAATTCTTCTGTATGTAAACAGCCCAAATCCATACATCCTTCTAGAATTCTTCTGTATGTAAACAGCCAGAATCCATACACCCTTCTAGAATTCTTCTGTATGTAAACAGCCAGAATCCATACACCCTTCTAGAATTCTTCTGTATGTAAACAGCCAGAATCCATACACCCTTCTAGAATTCTTCTGTATGTAAACAGTCAGAATCCATACACCCTTCTAGAATTCTTCTGTATGTAAACAGCCAGAATCCATACACCCTTCTAGAATTCTTCTGTATATAAACAGCCCGAATCCATACACCCTTCTAGAATTCTTCTGTATGTAAACAGCCCGAATCCATACACCCTTCTAGAATTCTTCTGTATGTAAACAGTCAGAATCCATACACCCTTCTAGAATTCTTCTGTATGTAAACAGCCCAAATCCATACACCCTTCTAGAATTCTTCTGTATGTAAACAGCCTGAATCCATACACCCTTCTAGAATTCTTCTGTATGTAAACAGCCCGGATCCATACACCCTTCTAGAATTCTTGCGCTGAAGCCTAGAGTCAGAGAGAGGTGGAACCTTAGAGAGATTCCTAAATTTTTGAGGTTGGAGTCTTCATAAATGGAATTCCTGTCCTTAAAGGTGCTGAACACCTTTAATCCCAGCACTCGAGAGGAAGAGTCAGGTGGATCTCTGAGCTCCAGGTAGGCTGGTCTACAGAGCAATAGCCAGGATAGCCAGGGCTACACAGAGAAACCCTCTCTCAAAAACCCAATCAACCGATAAATAAATAAGCAAGTAAATAAATAAATATAATTAATTACTCACTCTAAGGTGTTTAGTTATAGTAGCTCAAGCTAAAGCTTATTTTGGGGAGGGAAGGGGTGTTGCTCCAGATTGAATTCAGAAACTTGTGTGTGCTAGATCCTGCCTATCTCTCTTCTGCCCAGCTATTGGCTGTAGGTGTCTATAAAGGCAGGGCATGGTAGGGCATACCTGTGATCTCAGTAGAGGGTATGGAATCAAAGGCTAGAAGGTTACAGGATTTTCTACAGAGCAAGTCCCAAGACAGCCAGCACTACAATGAGAAGCCTGACTGGAAAGACCAAAAAGGAAAACAAAACAAAACAAATTGTCTTCCTTCACTTTTATTATTACGAAATGTCAACATTTCAGTTCTTGTATTAGACAGACCTCCACTGAGATGCCAGCCTGTGGCTGCTGGTTGTGACCCCTTGAACCAGTCTTCCATTTTCATATTTGAAGCATTGAGGCTCATGAACTATGGAGTACAAAAGACTTGCCTCCAGTCCTGCTCCTGGGGCTGTAGCTTTGAGCAACCCATTTATCCCCTCTGATTCCACAGTAAAACGGAGGCACTTGGACTGGAGAGATGGCTCAGCGGTTAAGAAAACTGACTACTCTTCCGAAGGTCCTGAGTTCAAATCCCAGCAACCACATGGTGGTTCACAACCATCTGTAATAAGATCCGACGCCTTCTTCTGGTGTGTCTGAAGACGGCTATAGTGTACTTAGATATAATAATAAATAAATCTTTAGGCCAGAGTGAGCAGGGTTGGCCAGAGCGAACAGAGGTTCTGAATTCAAATTCCCAACAACCACATGACGGGCTCACAATCACATTGAATACACACAGCTACAGTGTACTCATACACATAAAATAAATAAATGAATGAATCTTTTTTGTTTGTTTGTTTTTGTTTTTTTTCGAGACAGGGTTTCTCTGGGTAGCCCTGGCTGTCCTGGAACTCACTCTGCAGACCACACTAGCCTCGAACTCAGAAATCTGCCTGCCTCTGCCTCCCAAGTGCTAGGATTAAAGGCGTGCGCAGCAGCAGCAGCAGCAGCAGCAGCAGCAGCCGCCGCCGCCACCACCACCACCACCACCCAGCGAATCTTAAAAAAAAGAGAGACACTTGTCATGGGAAATGCTTGTCACGGTCTCAGCACAGTGCTTTGGCACATGTCCTGTGTTCAGTTAATGAACCCTGTGTCTGACTTTTCAGTTTTAGCTGTGACAGTTTATCTGGAAATAGAGTCTGAATAGCGACTGGCATAAGGTACATGCTCAGTGAACACTGGGGAGTCACCTCTTAGGGATGTTGGGAGGAAGAAGTGGAACCGGAGAGTCTGATGCTCTAACCGTTATTGCTCGTCCAGATAGGGCAACGTCTCTCCCTGAGTTTCAGAGAATTTTGATTACACGGTTTGTAACCTGCAAGCCCACGTCCATGTGATGTTTAAGCCACTTACACCTCCCTTAATCTCTATCCTCTTCACTCAAATGGCGCCTCAGGAGGCAGAAACTGAGTGTTTTAACCCAGAGCAAGCTCGAAGCTGCTCCTTTGATCCTAAGGTCCGGCTTCTGGAATTGCTGTCACCACAGTCTTCCCAGATGTGCAACTGGATTTGGATGGAAGAAAAAGGAAAGGAGCTGGGCGGTGGTGGCGCACGCCTGTAATCCCAGCACATGGGAAGCAGAGGCAGACAGATTTCTGAGTTCGAGACCAGCCTGGTCTACAGAGTGAGTTCCAGGACAGCCAGGGCTACACAGAGAAACCCTGTCTCAAAAAAACAAAAAAACAAAAAAACAAAAAAAAAAAAAAGCAAAGAAAGGGAAAGAGGTAAAAAGGAACAGTCCCTCTTCTTCAAGATCAACTCCAAAGATGATGTCTGTGTAGGACAAGACTTCTTTTAAAGGCGGAACAGTGGAAAAGGCAGTGACCAACTGCTATGGCAACTGGAGTTTTTGCAAAGCTTTGTTCCTCAGACAAAGGGAGCAGTCTCCTGTTCACTGCCCCTCTCCCTTGTCCCCTCCCCCTCTCTTTTGGCGTCCACTCATTTCTTCCATACCTGGGAGCAAAAGGAAAGAACTCATTTCTGAGATATATTTTCCTCTGAAAATAAAATTTAGCAACATAATGTTTATTGAATGAGAAAGGACATGTTCTGTTGTGTATGGGGATCTCTATCCTTTCTTGGTGTTGTCATATTGAGTTTCTGAGAGGTATAGTAAACCAGTCCCAGTGCTCAAAGCAATACTGGCCTGCTAACAATTCTCTAAGTCACCAGATTTCTCAAAACTTCTCCTTCCCTGGGTGCACCTGGGAGCGCTGCTGTAAATTATAGGAAATATGGGCACAATTTGGGTCATGGGTATTCTTATTCAGCTGACCCACTTTGGACCCAGTCTAGGCTCTCACTGGCCTGTTGTGCCTTAGCCAAGCAAGCCTGTGTGTTCCTGGCACACACACTCTGCGCTTGGCTCCTGCCATTCTCTCTGTCTCAAATGCCCTCTCCCCTTGTCTTCAAGTCCTCCCTGCACTTTACGCGGTCCTCACCTAGCTCCCTGCAGGTCCGAGTCAAACTCTCTTCCAGCAGACTTCTCCATTTCCATCACTGGCAGAGATCTCGCTCTTGGCTTTTTTCTTTTCTGGCAACTGTAGTTGTTTACCTGCATCTTTCCTTCTCATCCTTCCCGCAGACCTGATGAAGCACAGATCCTGTATTCTCTCTCTAAAGTAGAAATGGCTCTGTCTCTTCCCAACCAAACCTTGACCTTGTAAGCACTTTGAGATCAAGAGAAGGCTCTCCTCCTCCTCCTCCATCTCCTTTTTAAATTATATTTTATCTATCTATCTATCTATCTATCTATCTATCTATCTATCTATCTATCTATATCTATCTACTCTGTGTGTGTGCCAATGTACAAATGTTCACAATTCCATTCCATGATGTGTGTGTAGAGCAAAGGACAAAGGACAACTGCAGAGTCATTCATTCCTTCTCTGGGGATCAAACACAGATCAGCAGTCTTGGTGGCAAGCTCCTCTGCCCTCTTAGCCATCTCATTGGCTCTCAAGAATCATTTCTTGTTCCTTATCATATATATTCCCAGCATCTAGGTCATTGATTGGTTCATAGTTGGTGCTCCAAAAGTATCAGTTTAAATAATGATTAAAATAAATACTTTATTAAGAATCTGATTTACATTAATTTTTCAAATAAAACTTTGATAAGGAAAGTATATTTTACAGTTATAAGCCATGAGGTCTTGGGGGCAAGTCCCTTTACTTGTGAACCATCTTGCTACCTTCCTGGCTAGTTCTTGCACAAGGATGTCCTGTTGAACATTTAGTAACATCCCTGGATTCTGTCTGCCAGTAACCTACAATCCTTTTCATCATGACAAAAAGAAGAGTTTCTAGTATTGGCAGAACTCTGGAAATAAAATCATTCCCTGCTGGGAAACACTGAGCTAAAGGATCGCCTCTTTGAGTGAGTCATATGGACTAAAACCTAACAGTCAAAATACAAAGAGCCCTGCAAAGGCTGAGGATGCAGAGGAGCTAGCTGAGTACTGGCCTGGCATGCATGAAGCCCTGGGTTTGGTCCTCAGCACCACATAAAGCTGAGTGTGACACTGCATACCTATGATCTAAGCATGTGAAAGCACAAATCGGGAGGATCAGGGATCTTAAAGATTTATTTATTTATTTAATGTGTATGAGTGTTTCGCCTGTGTGTGTATACATGTCCAAGGACATTACAAAGTGTCAAATTCCCCTCGAACTGTAGGTGGTTGTGAACTGCCATGTGGGATCTGGGAATCAAGCCCAGAGTCTCTGCAAGAGCCGCCAGTGCTTTTAACCACCGAGCCATCTCTACTGCCCCAGGATGGCCTTAAACTTAGAAGTTTAAGGTCGCCTTTGCTACATGCATTCCCTTTGGGCTACAGGAGACATTGACTCAAAAATGAATAAACAAAGAAAGAAAGAAATGACAAGTGGGGCGATGATGGCGCACACCTTTAATTCCATCGCTTGGGAGGCAGAGGCAGGCAGATTCCTGAGTTCGAGGCCAGCTTGGTCTACAGAGTGAGTTCCAGGACAACAAGGGCTACCCTGGAGAGAGAACCAGAGAAACCCTGTCTCGAAAAAACAAACAAACAAAAGAAATGACAAATATCTCTAGTCCTGGGACCCAGGCAACTGAGGTGGAAGAATACTTGAAGCTAGGAGTTTAAGAGACTCCCTTCTCAAAAATAAATAAGTAAGTAAGTAAGTAAATAAATAAATAAATAAATAAATAAAAGCATGAGAACTAATGAGATGGCTCAATGGGTAGAGGTACTTGTTATCTATAGCCTGAGTTTCAGCCCCAGAACCCAGATTAAAGTGGAAGAAAGGACAAGCCCACTAAGTCATGATCTCTGACCTCCACATGCACACAGGTGCCCAACAGTGTCTTTTTTTGTGTGTGTTTTGTTTTGTTTTGTTTTGTTTTGTTTTGTTTTGTTTTTTTTGAGGCAGGGTTTCTCTGTGTAGCCCTGGCTGTCCTGGAACTCACTCTGTAGACCAGGTTGGCCTCGAACTCCGAAATCCTCCTGCCTCTGCTTCCAAAGTTCTGGGATTAAAGGCATGAGCCACCACCACCCGGCCAAAAGGAAAATTTTAAAGGAAACATAGACTATAGCATGAATAAATAGGCCCTAATTGCTGAGGGTAATGACTAGGGAGGAGCATGGGGCACGGAGTGATTGGGGAGAAGGGGATGGGCTCAGTCACAAAGGTGCTTCAAGCTAGAGTGGAAGCTTAGGATTTTTTTGTTTTTTTTGTTTTTTTTTGTTTTTTGTTTTGTTTTGTTTTGTTTTGTTTTTTAGAGCCACGGTGGCCATTAAAGTTTTTAAGCAGAGTAGAAACGTGATCTGCTTGGTGTTTTTGAAGAACGTGTTAACTCCAATGTGGCCAATGGAAAGGAAGAAAAGCACAGTAGATAAGACTTTAGCCACCCTCATCCCTCCACCCCCATCCCCCACTCCACCCCCCACCCCCTCACCCCACTCCCACACCCTCACCCCACCCCCACACCCCATGGTGGCACATGCCTGTAATCCTAGCACTTGGGAGGCAGAGGCAGGCGGATTTCTGGGTTTGAGGCCAGCCTGTAGCTCCGTAGCATTCTGGGTAGAATGGCACAGCCAGGACTCTACTCTCAGCTCAACCCACTCACAGAAAAACATTTACTATGAAGCTACCGTAATCAAGGCAGTATATTTTGCAAAAAGAGATGAAGAGACAAAGCGTAAGAATGAAGAGGGAATATCAGGCGGAGGTGGCATACGCACTGAGCTCCCGCACTTGGGAGGCAGGGGCAGGTGGATCTCTGTGAGTTCGAGGCCAGCCTGGTCTACAGAGTGAGCTCCAGGACAGCCAGAGCTACGCAGAGAAACCCTGTCTTGATTTAAAAGAGGGAGAGGGAGGGGCCGAGGAAGGGAGCGAGAGAATTAAGAGGGAAGACATGACAGATGACTTGGATCAGCGACGAGCCACCGATTTCCCTCTCCTCGTGAGCAAGCACTACTCACCGATCTCTACGGGGACACATGCAATTTTTGCGTTCTCTCTTCCTGGCATATTAGTCCAGGTACAATGAACTCTAGATTGAACTTCAATGGCCTCATGACTTGTCTCCCCTGCTCTTCTTTTCTCTCCCCACTGTCCCTGGCAGCAGCCACTGCAATCATCTTTTTAAAAACCCCACAAATCCAATCATGCTGGTCCCCAGGTAAAAACCATTTTCTTATTTTCTCCATAAACCATGAATTATTGGGTCCCTGCTTATTTCTCTAACCTCTTATCATCCCACGCTCTTCCTCTCCTGCGGACATTTGTTGTTGCGTTGGGAAAGTGATTATGAGACAGCTCTTCCTGAAGTCCTAGGCCCAGAGTCTTGGTTAGAGGCAGAATTGTAAGAAACAGCAAGCATCCTGTACTTCTCTGGCGCCCCTTGAAGTAAGGCGTGGGCACAGTGTCCGGCGTCCCAGCAGAAGTCTAAGCTCTCTATGTGACCAAGGCTGGCCTCAAATTCACAATGACCTTTCTACCTCTGCTGAAGTGCTGTGATGATGGGTGTGGACCATCTTGCATGGCTTTTCTGCTCTAGCTTGTTTATTAGGAACTAGCAGTTTAAGTGAGAGAAACTTGGCAGGATAGACAGACTCCTGTAGGAAGAATGAATTCCTGAGTGACAGACACAGCAGTGGAAAATTGGTGTCTGATGTCTGTTCCAATGGTATTGGCAGTTTAAAGTCCTAAGTATCTGTACGTATCGATGGTAGTGGGATCCCTAAGGATAGTTAGACTGGGTCATTGTCCTGGGGCACATAACGGTGACCCTAGCTTCCCATTTCTACAGGTGCTTCTTTTTTAGTTACCCCATGACCTTTTGTTGTTGAAAGATTGCTGACTTCTATAATCTGTTTCCTCTACTTGCCAAATTCGTCCAATAGAAATAAAGGACTTAGCCGGGTGGTGGTGGTACATGCTTGTAATCCCAGCACTCTGGGAGGCAGAGGCAGGCGGATTTTTGAGTTCGAGGCCAGCCTGGTCTACAGAGTGAGTTCCAGGACAGCTAGGACTATACAGAGAAACCCTGTCTCGAAAAAAAACAAATCCAAAAAACAAACAAAAAAAAAAAAAAAAGAAGAAGAAATAAAGGATTTTATTCTGCTTTATTTTACACGCCCAATACTTCAAACAATATCTGCCAAGTAGCAAACACTTTGTAAATGTTACTTCAACTGAATAGACTCTGCCAGTGATCGATTAGCATACCAAATTTTATTTAACACTCATCTTCCTTTCAATTTATTTTTTCTTTTTTTTCTTAAAAATATTTATTTATTTATTTTATGTAAGTGAGCACACTTTCAGACACACCAGGAGAGGGCGTCAGATCTCAGTACACACGGTTGTGAGCCACCACGGGGTTCCTTCCTCAGGAGCTCTAGACGAGCAGACAGTTCTCTTAACCACTGAGCCATCTCTCTAGCCCCTAATTTCTTTTTATTATTGCTGTTTGTGGGTATATATGATGTGTGTGACACACGTCATTATATATATATATATATATATATATATATATATACATATATATATACACACACACATATGCACATGCACACATATACATATAACATATGCACGTGCACACACGCACGCACGAACACACACACACACACACACACACACACACACAGGTCGAAAGCCTCCTTAAGTAGGTCTGGGAATCAAACCCAGTTCACCTGACTTGTTCAAGTGCCTTTACTTGATGAGCCAACTCACTGACCCTGTTTTTTTGTTTTGCTTATAAGATTTACTTGCCATAGTATAACTTTAATCCCACCTCTCTGTGTGATGCCATCCGAATCTACAGAGTAAGTTCCATGACAGCCAGGGGCAGGTACACAGAGAAAGCCTGTCTTGAAAAACAAAAACAAACAAATAAAATACAATTACTTTATTTTACATGTATGAGCATTTGTCTGCAAATATACATGTGTACCACCGTGTGTCTGGTACCTGCAAAGGCCAGAGGGCAGCATTGGAGCCTCTAAAATTGGAGTTATTCCAGATGTTATCAGCCACAACATGAGTACTGGGAGTTGAACCTTGGCCCTCTGCAAGAATAGCAAGTGTTCTTGACCTCTGAGCCCGATCTCCTGTGCCTGTTTGTTTCTTTAAGTCATAATCTCACTCTGTAGCCTAAGATGAGCTTCCTGAATACTGAGATTACAGCTGTGTGTTACAAAGTCCGACATATTGTTGTTGTTGTTTGTTTGTTTGTTTGTTTGCTGAGATTGGAAATCTTACCGTGTAATCCTTGCTGACTGCAGACTCACAAAGATCTGCCTGACTTAAATGCTGGGATTAAAGACATGCACCACCAGGTCCAACTGTTTGTTTTTTGAAAGAGTCTCATATAAACCAAACTTGCCTAAAACTCACTATACTGCTGAGAAAGACAATTAAATTCTAACCCTCCTGTCTCTAGTTTCCAAAAAATAAGATTACGGATATATATATATATATATATATATATATATATATATATATATATCATCACATTCAGAAAGAAAAAGCATCTTTTTAAAAAGTTTGTTTACTCTTATTTTATGGGTGTGTTTTTCCTGCATGTGTATGTACCATGTGAGTGCCTGGTACTCATGGAGACCAGAAAACATTGGGTCTCCTGAAGTAGATACAGATACGTGGGTGCTGAGAACCAAGCTGTGTGCCTGCCTCTCTGCCCCCCCAAAATACACTTTAAAAAAAAAGTTATTCATTGTTATGTCTGTAGGTGCTTTCCCTGCATATATGTCTGCATCCTGCTCGTGCCAAAGAGGAAAGAGGAGGTGTCAGGACCCTTGGGATGGATGTTACCTTGTTGGTGCTAGGAATTGAACCCAGGTCTTTTGGAAGATCAGCCATCTCTCCAGCCCAGAAAAAGCATTCTCAAATTTTAATTTCTGATTTGGGATGGCCTAGGAATGTTGCTCAATGGTAGAGGGCTAGTGTGCCAAGCCTAGTGTGCTTGAGACCCTGAGTTTTATTGCTAACATCACAAAGAGATGGGGCTGGGGTGGGGGTGGGAGTGGAAGGGAGCTGGGAGAAACAGGAAAAGATTGAGAAGAGGACGTCTTTCACTTTAAGGCCCAAAAGTCTGACAAAGTCTGGTGCACGCCTTTAATCCCAGGGGCAGGCAAATCTCTATGAGTTCAAGGCCAGCCTGATCTATAGAGTGAGTTCCAGGATAGCCAGGGCTATACAGAGAAACACTGTTTCAAAAAAACAAAACAAAACAAAACAAATAAACACAACAACAACAACACAGTTGGAAAGAGAGGATCCATCCTCAGGAGTCAGGGGCAACTTGTAGAAATGGAACCTTTTAGAAACTTGTGCTTGCCCGGCAGTGGTGGCCCATGCCTTTAATTCCAGCACTTGGGAGGCAGAGGCAGGAGGATTTCTGAGTTCGAGGCCAGCCTGGTCTACAGAGTGAGTTCCAGGACAGGCAGGGATCCACAGAGAAACCCTGTCTCTAAAAACCAAAACAAAAAAACAAACAACAAAAACCCCCCAAAAACAGAAACTTGTGCTAGTATCATGGTTCCTAAAATTTTCTGCATGAGAATGTGAAGGAAACCAAGAAGACATAATAGAGCAGCAGCTTTCTCTCCTAAGATTCTTTGCTCAAGGTGAGACTTCAGAGGACTTATAGTAGGTCTTACTGGCAACCTTAGTAGACGGTCTGGTATGAGGAGGAATGCTAGATAAGCAGGTGGATATTTTAGGACATTGAGATGGCAAAGTCCCACTTGAATGCTGGATGCCTTCCCACCGTGACATTTCACTGTAAGTGTGGAGGGCTGGGAGACCAATGAGGATCATCAGCATGGCTGAAGTGTGGCTTGCTTGCCAGCACTGAAACCAGCCAGCCGGCACCTTAGGCTTATGCTTTGTACACTGAGTGACAGGCTAAGATGTGCAGTATCTCATTTAAGCAGCTTGCCGCTCTGAGAAATATTTTACTATGACACCCTTGCTTAAAAGCCTGTTTCCATGATTACAATGTAGTGAGTCTTCACATGTGTATCCTTTCCCCCTTTTCTGTTCCAATTTTCTTTTTCATTTCTTCTTTTAAATAAAGTCTTTTCTTTCTTTCTTTCTTTTTTTAAAGACTTATTTATTTTATTTATATGAGCATACTGTAGCTGTCTTCAGACACACCAGAAGAGGGCATCAGATCTCATCATTACAGATGGTTGTGAGCCACCATGGGGTTGCTGAGAATTGAACTCAGGACCTCTGGAAGAGCAGTCAGTGCTCTTAACCACTTGAACTATCTCTCCAGTCCCAGGATTAGCTTTTTAGAAGTGGAATTATTATGTGAAAGGAAATAAAGATTTTAGAGTCATCAGTAACTTTTTTTTGTTTTTAACTCTTATTTGGAGAACTTGTCTGCTTCATTTCTGTGTATTTTTTCAAAGATATATTTATTTATTTTATGTATATGAGTACACTGTAGATGTCTTCAGACACACCAGAAGAGGGCATTGGATCCCATTACAGATGGTTGTGAGCCACCATGTAGTTTCTGGGAATTGAACTCAGGACCTCTAGAAGAGCAGTCCATGCTCTTAACCAATGAACCATCTCTCCAACCCCATTTCTGTGTATTTAAGGTTTGTTATGTTTTGGTTTTTGACCAGGCTTGGTTGTACATACTTTAAATCCCAGCACTTTGAAGGCAGAGATTGGTGGAGCTCTGTGAGTTCAAGGGCAGTAATAAATTATTTCTCCACTGGCAAAATAAACCAATTTAAGCCAAATTAGAGTATATAACTGGAAAGTTGCCATGGGGTGAGAGAAGGGGGGGGAGAGAAAGAGAGAAAAAACCCAAATGCAGAGAGAGGAAGAAGAGAAGAGAGAGAGAAGGGAAAAGAGGGGAGACCGGAATGTTTGGATAATATAGGAAGGAGCCTCTGGGGGAAGGGCAGCCCAGCCACTGGGCTGAAAGCTCAGGGGTGGGGGTCGGGTATGCCAGGGACTGAGGGATGATGGGAGAATCTAGAGGCCAGGTCTGCTTTGGTTTGTAAAATATGCACCTAGAAGCCGGGTGGTGGTGGCACATGCCTGTAATCCCAGCACTCTGGGAGGCAGAGGCAGGCAGATTTCTGAGTTCAAAGCCAGCCTGGTCTACAGAGTGAGTTCCAGAACATCCAGGGCTATACAGAGAAACCCTGTCTCGAAAAAATCAAATCCAAAAAAAAAGAAGAAAAAAAAATATGCACCTAACCCCTTGTCCTGAGTTTGAAATCCAAGAGCTAGCTTGTTCTACATAGTAAGTTTTACACCAGCCAAGGGTATAGAGAGACCCTGTTTCAAAATAAATAGGTAAGGGCTGGGGAGAAGGCTTGGGGGGTTGGGTTGGGTTCAGAGAGATGCCCCTCTTGCAGAGCAGCAGAATTCAGTTCCTATTATCCTTGTCTGTCTCCTCACAACCACTTGCAACTCTGGGAAACTTGATGCCCCTTTCAGGTTTCCAAGAATACCTTCACTCACACACACACACACACACACACACATACACACACACACACACACACACTGCCTCCCAAGTATTAAAAGTATTAAAAGTATTGGTATTAAAAGGTATGAGACACCAGGTCCAGCTAAATTTGTTTGTTTGTTTTTGTTTTTTGAGACAGTTTCTCTGTGTAGCCCCGACTGTTCTGGAACTCGCTCTGTAGACCAGGCTACTCTCAAACTCACAGAGATCTGCTTTGTGCCTCCTGAGAATTCAGGGATCAAGGGTGTGTGTCACCACCAACCTGCTAAAATAATGTTTTAATAAAAAAATTTCTAGTTCTGCCTTCGATAGAGATTCCCAGGATGTTTTGGGGTTGTCAGTTTGAGTTTTATATTTGTTCGTTGGTTGGTATTTTGTTGGTTGGTTTTATCCTGGGATTGAACCCAGGGCCTCATGAAATGCTGTGTCACTGATCTACATGCCTACTCTCGAAATAATTCTTTCATTGGAGAATATTTTTCTTCCTGCAAAGAAGGAAACTTTCAGGTGGCTTTAAAGGTTGCAAAAGTAAGTAACGAGACAAATATTTTAGAAAGGGAAAGGAAAGGAGTACAAGAGCCGAAAAGACCGAGGAAGGAGGGCATCTCACAAAATATGTCATGAAGTTCCCGACTTGCTAAAGAAGGCAGGAGGAAACTTTATCAGTTCCTTTGCAACCAATAAAACAACCAGAAAGTGATCTTTTGCAACAGGATGCAGTGTTAAAAGCAAGATCAGCCTGGTTACTTGAGGAAAATCATCACTCTTCCTGGAGATAGGACCTGCTACTTCCTGTCCTTTCTCTGAGAGAAAAACTTAATAACAGTGTCACTGTTGACAATATATTCCTTCTTTATTTTTTAAAGATTTATTTTATTTGTTATATGTAAGTACACTGTAGCTGTCCTCAGACACACCAGAAGAGGGCGTCAGATCTCATTACAGATGGCTGTGAGCCACCATGTGGTTGCTGGGAATTGACTTCTGGAAGAGCAGTCAGTCAGTGCGCTTAACCACTGAGCCATCTCTCCAGCAACAATATATTCTTACAGTACACGAGGAGAGAAATTTAAAGGGATACTTCTTACTGTGCCCATAATAAAACATGAAAATAGTATAGCCAAATACATTTCAATAAAGACAATGTATTACTGCTAATATTAATGCTTTTGTGAAGATAGCTCTCTCCTGGTTTTTCTTTGTCCTGTGGGTATTTTTCACCCACTAGATACAGTAGATTTTGAAGATCTAGAGAGCTGGAGAAATGGCTCAGTGGTTAAGAGCACTAACTGCTTTTCCAAAGGTCTTGAGTTCAATTCCCAGCAACCACATGATGGCTCATAACCATCTGTAATGGGGATCTGATGCCTTCTTCTGGTGTGTCTGAAGACATCAACAATGCACTCACAAACATGAAACAAACAAACAAATAAATAAATCTCTAAAAAAAAAAAAGACTTAGGGTAGAATGGGGTAGAGTGCTGCAGAGTTGTGGCGATATGTGAGAAGATCTGACAGGAGGACTGCTGGCTGGGTGAAGACTCTGTAACCCTGGGCTGGAGGCATGGGGGAAGCAGAGACAGGAAATCTGTCAAACTCACTAACCAGCCAGCCTAGGCAAGCTTCAATGGCAAAATCCTCTCTTCAACAATAAGATAGAGAGTAAAAATACCAATGTCAATCTCTGACCTCTCACCACACACATACAACACACAGGTGTGTGGGTACACATTCACACTCATGCACATGTATAACACATGCACACGCACCACAAATACACACATACACACGCACACACTCATGCACACGTACACACACATACCACAAGTACACACTCATACCACAAATACACACACATGCACACACACACACACACACTCGCTTTCCTTAATGCAAGAGGGTAAGATTTTAAACGTTCATTAAGAGGAGGCTAGGATGGCTGGCTGGAACTTCATAGGCTATAGCAGCATAAAAAGTGAGGGCATATGAAGGTAGAAGCCACAGCATTCAGGGTCTCTTCAAGATCCTAGGAAGAGATTTGAACTACATTCTTAGAATCATTCTTAGAATAGTGGGGAAAGGTTGGGCTAGAGGATGTAGCACTTGTTTACTGTCTTAGAGTTTCTGTTGCTAGGACACCAGGGCCAAAAGCCTGGGGAGGAAAGGGTTCATTTGGCTTATGCTTCCATATCATTGTTCATCATTGAAGGACGCCAGGACAGGAACTCAAACAGGACAAGAGGCAATGCAGAGTCCACGAAGGACTGCTGCTTACTGGCTTGCTCAGCCTGCTTTCTTAGAGAATTCAGGACCTCCAGCCAAGGGACAGCCCCATGCACAATGGGCTGAGCCCTCCCCCATCACTACTTAAGAAAACGCCTTACAGTCAGATCTTATGGAGGCATTTTCGCAATTGAAGATCCATCCTTTGAGATAACTCTAGCTTGTGTGAAGTTAATGTAAGACAGCACACCTACTGTATGAAATGCTAGATGGACTGATTCTCAGCACCTCTGGGGAGAGGGAAGGAGAGAGGAGGAAGAGGAGGGAAAGCTGAGAAGGTGAGGGTTACTTTCTTGGGCAGGACTAAGGATTAAACACTAGGGAATGCTTGGCAAGCACTTTTTCTTATTTACTTATTTCCATCCCATTTTCTTATTTACTTATTTTATTTATGTGAGTGTCTGCATGAATATTGGTGCACAGCACATGTGTTGGGGGTGCTCTTGGAGGCTAGATGATGGGACTACAAGACAGTTATGAGCCAGCCATGCGGGTGCTATGAATCTAATTCAGTCCTTTGGAAAAGCAGGAAGTGCTCTTAACTGTGATCCAGTTAATTAAAAAACAAAACAAACAAACAAACAAACAAAAAATCTGGGGCTGGACCAATGGCTGAGTAGGCAAGAGTATGTACTACTCTTTCATAGTTTGGCTAGGACCAGAGTTTGACTCCTGGCACCCACATCGGTCAGCTCACACTTAATGCTGGCTTCAAAGTGATCTGACAGCTCTGGCCTCTGCAGGAAACTGCACTCCTGTCTGTGTGTGTGTGCCTGCAATCACACACAAACACACACACACACACACACACACATACACCCCACTGTAATGATAGATAATGTATCTGTTTATACGGAGGGATGGTGTATGTGCCACAGCGTGTATCCATATGAAGGTCAAAACAACAACCCTGGGGACCAGCTCTCTCTTTCTATTCATAGGTTCTGGGAACTCAGGTTTTCAGGTTTGGCAGTGGATGTTTTGCTAACCAAGCTGTCTTGCCAGCTTCTGTGACCATTTTATTTTATTTTAAGATTTATTTAATTTATGTATGTGAGGACACTCACATTGTTGCTGTTTTCAGACACTCCAGAAGAGGACGTCAGATCTCATTACAGATGGTTGTGAGCCACCATGTGGTTGCTGGGATTTAAACTCAGGACCTTCGGAAGAGCAGTCAGTGCTGTTAACCATTTGAGTCATCTCTCTAGCCCCTAAGCAGCATTTCTAAGCATTCCTGGCTGTCCTGAAACTCATACTGCAGACCAGGCTGGTTTTGAACTTACAGTGATCCTTCTATCTCTGTCTCTCAAGTGCTGGGATCGAGGTGTTAGCTACCACACCTGGCCCAAATAAGATTATAAAGCAACTGACTAAAACTTCATTCAGTCACTGGAGAAGTGTCCCTTGTATGTTATGGCTAAGTACAATTCCTATTTAAAGAAAAATAAAACAAAACTCTCATTAGAGGCTGGAGAGATGGCTCAGCAGTTAAGAACATATACTACTATCACAGAGGACCAGAGTTCTATTCCCAATATCTATACATATCTCCAGTTCCAGATATGAACATGGGAACATGGGTACCTGCATTCCTGTTCATATATCTACACACACACATTCCACAGGATTAAAAATAAAAATAAGTCTTAAAAAAAGGGGGTGGGTGGGAGAGGCAGTGGTGGCGCACACCTTTAATCCCAGCACTTGGGAGGCAGAGGCAGACAGATTTCTGAGTTCTAGGCCAGCCTGGTCTACAGAGTGAGTTCCAGGACAGCCAGAGCTACACAGAGAAACCCTGTCTCAAAGCAAACAAACAAACAAACAAAAAAGGATTAAATAAGGTATAGCAGCACCACCTGTAATTTCAGCACTTTGAAGGTAAAGGTGGAAGAATCAGTTATTCAAGACCAGTTTGGCTATCTAGAGGCCAGCCTAGGGTATACAAGATACTGTCTCAAAATAAATAGGGAAGCAAGCTAGGTGGTGGCAGTGCATGTCTTTGATCCCAGCACTTGGGAGATAGGCAGATCTCTGTGCTCCAACCTAGTCTACAAAATGAGTTCCAGGACAGTCAGGGCTACATAGAGAACCCCTGCCTTGAAAAACAAACAAGAAATATTAAACAAAACAAGTATTTACCTGAATGGGCTAACCTATTCTGCATGTACTATGTATCAAATATATTTGAATTTACAGTTCTAGCGAAGAAGTCTAAATACTCCAGAGCAGACAAATCATCTCATCTCTTTTCTGTAGTCAAGGTGTATAAACTATTAAGATTAAAGTCATGAATCTGGCTTGGTGATACACTCTAGTAATCCTACATTACTGAGGTGCAGGCAGGAGAATCAGGACTTTAGTGTCATTAGCCACACATAGCGAGTTTGAGGCTTATCTTAGGGTTTTACTGCTGTGAACAGACACCATGACTGATGCAAGTCTTACAAAGGACAACATTTAATTGGGGCTGGCTTACAGGTCAGAGGTTCAGTCCATTATCATCAAGGCAGGAGCATGGCATCATCCAGGCAGGCATGGTGCAGGAGGAGCTGACAGTTCTACTTCTTTGTTGAAGGCTGCTAGCTGAATACTGACTCCCAGGCAGCTAGGACAAGGATATTGAAGCCCACGCCTCCCAATAGTGCCACTTCCTGGGCCAAGCATATATAAACCATCACAATGCTAGCCTGGGCTATGTGAGACCTTGCCTCAACATTTTTCTTTTCTTTTTTCTTTTCTTTCTTTTTGTTTGTTTGTTTGTTTGTTTGTTTGTTTGTTTGAGACAGGGTTTCTCTATATAGCCCTGGCTGTCCTGGAACTCACTCTGAAGATCAGGCTTGCCTCAGACTCAGAAATCCACCCACCTCTGCCTCCCAAGTGCTGGGATTACAGGCGTGCGCCACCACGCCCAGCTCCAGCACTTGTTCTTGCAGAGGATCTGGCTTGGTTTCTCAGCACCCACATGGCAGCTCACAGTTCTCTGCACCCCAGCCCCTGAGCACCAGGCACAGACACAAGCAGCAAAACAGTGAAATAAAATAAAATATATGAGTCTAAAAAAAACTTAAAAACAAAGAACATAAATATTACTTTATGTTTTAGTCAGGGTTTCTATTCCTGCACAAACATCATGACCAAGAAGCAAGTTGAGGAGGAAAGGGTTTATTGGTGTTCATTATCAAAGGAAGTCAGGACCGGAACTCAAGCAGGTCAGGAAGCAGCAGCTGATGCAGAGGCCATGGAGGGATGTTACTTACTGGCTTGCTCCCCCTGGCTTGCTCAGCTTGCTTTCTTATAGAACCCAAGACTACCAGCCCAGGGATGGCACCACCCATGATGGGTCCTCCCCCCTTGATCACTACTTGAGAAAATGCCTTACAGCTGGATCTCAAGGAGGCATTTCCTCACCTAAAGCTCCTTTCTCTGTGATTACTCCAGCCTATGTGAAGTTAGACACACAAAATCAGCCAGTACAATTTATGTCAGTGACTCTGCTAAATACTTTAAATACCACATTGTTCTATTTAATCATTCAATCCTTCCCAGGTGGTTTGAATGAGAATGGCATCTATAGGTTCAAATGTTTGAAAGCTTGGTCCCTAGTTGGTGGAAGTGTTTGGTAAGGATTAAGAGGAGTGGCCTTATTGCTGGAGGTAGAGGTGTGTGATGGGGCTGAGGTGAGGTGAGGTGGGGTCGATTTTGAAATTTCAAAATCCCACCCCATTCCAACCCCTCTCCCTCTCCCCTCCCCCCCTCTCCCTCTCCTCCCTCTTCTCCCTCTTCTCCCTCTCCTTCTCCCTCTTCTTCTCCCCTTCCCTCTTCTTCTCCCCTCCCCTCTTTTCCCCTCTCCCCTCCCCTCCCTTCCCCCCCTCCCCTCCCCTCCCTCTCTTTGCCTTGTGGTTCTTGTCTTAATATGTAAAACCTCAGCTACTGCTCCAGTACCATGTCTCCTGAATCCTGCCATGTTCCCTGCCACAATGATCATGGACTCATCCTCTGAACTGTAAGCAGGCCCTCACCTCAGTGTTTTCTTTTATAAATTGTTTCATTCATGGTGTATCTTCAAAGCATGACTTTTGTAACCAAGACACCTTTTTTTCTAAGACAGGGTCTCCTAGTAGGTCAAGATGGTCTTGAGTTTTCAATTATCTGGAATTACAGATGTGTACTACAACGATCGAAGAGAAAGATATTGTTTTAACTCAAATTTTATTTTCAAGATGTGTTGAAGGCAGGTGTGATGACACACACCGTTACTCCTGGGACCCAGGAGGCACAGGCAGGCAGATCTCAAAATTGGAGGCCAGCAGAGTTCTGGGACAGAGTTCTGGGACAGTCAATATAAAACACAGAGAAACCTTATCTCAAACAAAAGCTAACAAAAAAGATGCACTGAGATTTAAGTAATTTCAAAAATGTGAGAGCTGTACAGATAGTCTATATAATTGCCCTCTGGTGTATGTGTATGTAATTTGAACAAGCTGAAATACATATCCAAACATATTGACATGCCCACTGTTGTCTGACTGAGATTCTTAGGACTTCTATCTATGAGTCACAGACCTGGAATCAGTGGACCCAGAGCCCAGGGCCTCTGCTAGGTAAGCACTTTAGCACTGAGATGGGCCTTCAGCCCCTGACAGGGTGGGTGTTTTATTGCAAAGTGTAGTATCAAATGCATTGCAAAAACTACAAATCTAACTGACTGTACCTTTCCCTAGGGCCTTGATGAAATCCTTTACCTAAAGTCTTTTTTTTAAAAACGTATTTACTTTATATCCCCTCACTGCCTCCTCCTAGTCACCCCCTTCCACAGCCCCTTCCCCATCCCTTTCTTCTGTGTGGGAGCTTCTCTGAGTATCCCCCATGATGGTATATCAAGTCTCTGTGGGACAAGACAAGGCAGCCCAGCTAGTAGAACTCATCCCATGTACAGGCAACAGCTAATGGGATACCCTGCACTCTGGTTGTTCGGGACCCACATGAAGACCAAGCTGCACATCTGGTACATATGTGCGGGGAGGCCTAAGTCCAGCCAGTGTATGCTCTTTGGTTGGTGGTTCAGTCTCTGAGAGCCTCAAGCATCCAGGTTAGTTGACTCTATCTAGACCCTTAGTTTCCTCATCTGTAAATGGAGGAACTAGCTCACCTTTAATCCCATCAGTTCTGAGTCTAAGCAGCTCTGAGGTCTGTTCACTCATTACGAACTGTTCTAGACAGACACTGTCTGCTCTCTGCCGCCCTGGTGTGCAGCTGTAACCCAGCAAGCAGGGTTATTTCCATCCCCAGTTCCTGGGTGAATAGAGCTTAGATGGGGAAGGGAATCTATTGAACCCTTAGATCCCCTGGCTTTAGAGAACTTCTGGAGTAACCTCGCTATAAGCGGGGTGTGTGCTAGGTTAGAAAACTACATCAGTGGTCAGCTGTAAAATCTCCCTTTTAGGGGTAGCTGCAATTTACAGGGCTACCTCATCACTGAGTACTGAGTCAGGGACCTAGGGCACCAGTGATCCAACTTCTTCAGACCTGGTGAAGAGGCCAAAGGAGCATTGTTGTAGAGAATTCAAATCAACTGGGGTTTTTAAGGAGCAATCCTGATGTTTTTTTCCAGCCAACATAGGTTCCTTCTTTAAATTTATTCCTATTATTATTGCTGTTGTTGTTTGTTTGTTAGTTTGTTTTTCAAGACAGGGTTTCTCTGTGTAGCCCTGGCTGTCCTGGAACTCACTCTGTAGACCAGGCTGGCCTCGAACTCAGAAATCCACCTGCCTCTGCCTCCCAAGTGCTGGGATTACAGGCGTGTGCCACCACCGCCCGGCTTATTTCACTTATTATTAGCATGCTTGTTGTACAAGAAGTGCCTCAGTTTGCAGGTGAAGGTCAGAGAACAACTTTTAGGAGTCAGTTCTTTTTGTTCTCTGTGGGTTCCCGGGATCCAACTAAGGCAGGTAGATTTACCTGGCTCTTTACCCCTGAGCCATCTTGCCAGCTCTGACTTACACGTATTGCATCTATCCTACCATGAAAGGCATCGGCACAGCTCTGTCTTAGAGACACAGGGACTTTGGGCAAAGGACTGAGGGTGGAGGTATGAGAAAGGGAATTGTCTCCAAATAAAACAGGGAAAACGCTTGGGCAGACCTGCCCTTCTCGAAGCTGCTGTGAGCCTGCTGCTTACACCCATGCAATGTCAATAATGAAGAATTCATTGTGTATCTGTGTCGGGGAGGGACAGCTCTTGCGATTTTGTGAAAAAGTTTAAAGAGTTTTATTTATTTTTATTTCATGAGTGCTTACAAAGATGTATACCATGCTCGTGCCTGTTGTCTTCAGAGGTCAGAAGAAAGAATTCAGTCTTCTGGAACTAGAGTGACTGGCAGGTGGGTACTCGGAACAAAACCCAGGTCCCTTGCAAGAACAGAAAGTGTTCTTTACCTGAGCCATCGATCTAGACCCGACTCTTGATTTCTGTTTCTCCATATTCATTCTTTAGATTTGAGCCTGGGGTGCACTATCCTTTTACAACTCGAATGTAGATGCCAGCCACTAAAACACCATGTTTTAAGAACTTTCTGAGAGGGCTGGAGAGATGGATCAGCAGTTAACAGCACTGACTGCTCTTCCGAAGATCCTGAGTTCAAATCCCAGCAAATACATGGTGGTTCATGACCATCTGTAATGAGATCTGACTTCCTCTTCTGGAGTGTCTGAAGGTATATACAGTGTACTTACATATAATAATATATAAATCTTTTTTTTTTTTTAAAGAACTTTCTGAGAGGAAATGGTTCCAAGAAACGTGCATTTCACTACCATACCACCTGGTGGCAGCAGACTCAGTCTTTGCTGACTGTTCATGGCTGCCGGCTGAGAAATCTGCATGGAAAAGCGGCCAAGACAGTGAAGGTGGGGGTGGGAGGGGGGGGGGGAGAAGTCGGATGTGGTCGGGTGCGGTGGGGTGGGAGTGGGGTGAATGTGAGAAGCCAGCTGGTGAGTGTATGTTCAGGAGCTGGAGGAGATCCTGAAACGAACGAATGTGTGGTCTCAGCTGACAAGTCTTTCTGAGAGAAACAGGAGTTACTGACTTTCAGAGCAAATCAGTTGGAGTACAGTTCTGTGAGGTGACTTATGTCAGTTAGAGCAGTACCTAAGAGGCAGAGAGGCAGAAGGATCAGGAGTTCAGGGTTAGCCTTGGATACATATGGCTTTTGAGGCCAGCTTTGTCTAAACGAGAAACAGTGTCTCAAAAAACAAACAAACAGGGTTGGGAAGATGGTTCTTGGGGCTCTTCCCTCCAAGTCTGATTCTTAGGACCACATAATGGAAAGAGAACCAACTATTCCAAGTTGTCGTATAACCTATGAGCAGGCGCGCGCGCGCGCACACACACACACACACACACACACACACGCACACACACACACATACACACACAGGCACTAAATAAATAAGTGTAAAAATAGCTGATTGAGCAGGGCAGTGATGGCGCACGCCTTTAATCCCAGCACTTGGGAGGCAGAGGCAGGCAGATTTCTTAGTTCGAGGCCAGCCTGATCTACAGAGTGAGTTCCAGGACAGCTAGGGCTACACAGAGAAACACTGTCTCGAAAAAACAAAACAAAACAAAACAAAAAAAAAGCTGATTGATTACAAGTTGAGTGTGGGGAAAGCAGATATCTTTTCTCTCAGATCAGAAGAATGTATCTACAGCTGGAGTTACGGATGGCTGTGAACCACCATTTAGGTGCTGGGAACCGCTAAGCATCTCTGCGTCCCCTTCACCTCAAATTTAAAAAAAAAACAAAACAGCAAACAAACAAGATGCTTTCCTTTCTGGTTACTGAAATAGCTGTTTCCTTCTTACCACTAGAGGGCAGAATATGAAAAGAAGACTGGAGTAGTGTCACTCTCCCAAACAGGCTAATTAGCCCTGGAGGAATTCTGAGTGTTAAAGAGAGGTAACTCTTGAATTTGCTAACAAATATATCTATCTGTCCAAGATATTTCTGGCTCATCCATTTCCAATAGCTTCTTCAAGGCTCCAGAGTAAAACCTGTGCTAATGAGAACGGCATACAAGACTCTCCCCACCTGCCCTTGGTCTTCCCTCCTAATTTTATCCTTTTACGCTCTGCTCCGGAAGTAGTACTGTGGAAAGATGTTGGGGCCAGCCAATCACAAGCCAGCGAACCATCCCACTCTGTGACATTGTATTCATCTGTAGTTCCTATCTAGTCTATATCTTAGTAAGGCTGTGCCAACACTGCCCAGCCTCCCATTGCTTTTAAAATAAATATCCTGCTATTCTTAATATGTTTTCAGCCAGGCACGGTGGCGCATGCCTTTAATCCCAGTATGTGGGAGGCAGAGGCAAGCAGAGTTTTTGGGGTTGAGTCCAGCCTGGTCTACAGAATGAATTCCATGTCAGCCAGGGCTACAGAGAAACCTTATTATTATTTGTTTAAAAGGTTTTAGATTTATTTATTTTCTGTGTATGACATTGGACCAGCGCCTCTACCTGTGCTAGGGAAGCACTCTACCTCTACCACTGAGTTTCAACTTCAGACCCATACTAGAATCTGAATATTGATTTATAACATGCCTGGCATAGAAACTGTAGGTTCAGATTCTGTCTTCTCTCTTCCTCTCCCTCCCTCCTCTCCCTTCCTCCGTCCCTCTCTCTCTTTCTCCCCTCCCTCCCTTTCTCTCTCCCCCTCCTTCCCTTTCTCTCTCTCCCACTCATTTGATTTTATTTAGTGTGTGTGTGTGTGTATGTGTGTGTGGGTGTGGGTGTGGGTGTGTGTATGCTCGGTATTTTTGCCGAGGTCAGAGGACAGCTTTGCGAAGAAGTCAATTATCTCCTTTCTCTTTCCGCCTATCTGTGGGTTCTGGACTCCAACTCTGTCTTTAAGCTTGCATTTCCTGTCAGCAAGCCCTTTACCTGCTGAGACATCCTTCTGCTGACCCCACACCCACACCCACACCCACATCCACCCATCTCTGTTTCCTTGAGACAGACTTCATATAGGCCAGGCATGCCTCAAACTCAGAATGTAAGCCAAACTGGCCTTGGACTCCTGATCTGCCTCTCTCTGCCTCCTGAGCACTGGGGTTAACAGGAATGTGCCGCCGCCACCCCTGATTTTTGTTGTTCTGAGACAGGGTCTCACTGTGTACTTTGGCTGGCCTTACACTTCCACATCAAAGTCCATCACTGAGGAAAATCATGGCTAAACTCAAGCAAGGCAGGAACCTGAAGGGGCAGCACACACTAGCTCGTTCCTCATAGTTTGCCTAACCTGCCTCCTCCTCGTCCTCCTCCTTGTCCTCTTCCTCCTTCTTTTTCTGTTTTTGTTCTTGTTGTTTGTTTGTTTGTTTTTCAAGATATGGTTTCTCAATGTAGTCTAGGTTTGTCCTGGAACTCACCCTGTAGACCAGGCTGGCTTCAAACTCAGAGATTTACCTGCCTCTGCCTCCTTAGTGCTGGGATTAGTCAGGCCTGGGCCGCCAACCTGACTTAACCTGCTTTCTTATACACCATCAGAACCCAGGGTGGTACCACCAACCTGACTTAACCTGCTTCCTTATACACCGGCAGGACCCAGGGTGGTACTACCAGCCATGGGCCAGACCATCATCATCAAGAAATACACCACAGGCTTGCCCACAGGACAATCTGGTGGAATTAATTTGCGGTTGGGACTTTCCCTTCTAAAAGGACTCAAGTTTGTGTCAAGGTGACATGAAAACCAGCCAGCACAAACTCACTGTGTAGTAAAAGGCTGCCCTTGAATTTGCAGGCCTCCTGTCTCAGCCTCCTAAGTGCTGGGATTAAAGGCAAAAGCCACCATACACAGGCACAGTTATCTTTTGCTCTCTAAAAATCTAAATTTGAAAGAGGAAAGGGCTGGATATAGTTCATCCGGAGAGTCCTTGCTCAGCACCAGAGCAGCTAGGTTCCATCCCTGGCACTGTGTTTGCCCAGCACTGGAGGACCCAAGTACCATCTCCAGCACTGCCAAAAGAGCATGCACAACAGTAAGTAGGCAAGCAAGACAACGTGAATGGTGAGAAGGAATGGGAGCTATGGTTCTTTGCTAAAAAGAAACTGTAAGCTCAGCAACTCAAAGAAGAAAAGTAAAATCAGACAAAACCCAGTTGTAGAATATTACCTAGCATATGTGAACTCCTCAGCACTGAAGAAAAACAATACTGAAACAAACATTTTAATTTTAAAGAAAGGAAGCAACTGATAATTCTAAAAGAGGCTCTAGCCTGGGAAAACAGCTAAGTCATGCTAATGATTAAGCATTAGGGTGAAAATGCCAAAATGCTGTCTTCCTCCTCTGGCCTTTCTGGGATATATATCTTAGAATAAAATGGCTGAGCTAAGTGGAGTGAGTTGCTTTTTTGTAACTCAAAATGCCTAACTGACACATGAACCATTTTCTGTCTATGTTTGGGGAAAACTTAGGTATCCTTCAAGGCAGCTCTTGCCTCCTGCCTGTTTTCTGTCTTCTAGAGTAGCATTGGGCGTGCTACCTAGTACTTATTGTGGGTTTGTCTTCTCTGGAATTTTATCAGTTATTTTTCCAGACAAAGTTTCCTTGTGTAGCTCTGGCTGTCCTGGAACTCACTATATAAACCAGACTGGCCTTGAATTCACAGATATCCACCTGCCTCTGCCTCCTTAGTGTTAGGATTAAAGTGCACCACTATACACAACTTAGACATAAGTTCTTTGAGGACAGGATTCCTAGTCTGTTCCCAGCAGCACACTGTGTCCAGCAGTAGATAGTGATATAGCAGAGATACTTGGTACAGGAAGGCAGACACTATTCTCTACACGTTATAGATTTCCATATACTTCATTTGTATGAAAGCCCTCTGAATAGATACTGTTACACTTCTTGTTTGGCAGGCAGGGAAAATGAAGCAGAGAAAACCTTGAGGTAGTTAGTATGAGCACGTGAGTTATATATATACATATATAATACATATTATAATGTTTATAATATATATATTATGTGTATGAGAGGACTCCTGATTCCCTTGGAACTGGAATTGTAGATGTTTGTGAACCTAAGGCCTCTGCAACAGTAGCAGCTGCTCTTGACCATTTGTCTGTCTCTCCAGCCCCTATTTTCTCAGAGCATTTTTATAGGTATTATTCCAGTATATCAAGATCTGGCTCATGTTGTTTTTTTTAATTTAACTTTAAATTTTACATGTATTGGTTCTTCATGTCTATGTATCACACGTGTGCCTGGTGCCTTTGGAGACCAGAAGAGGCTGTTGGATTCCTTAGAGGCAGAGTTATAGACAGTTGTGAGCCTCCATGTGCTTGCTGGAAAACTCAAACCCGGGACCTCTGGAAGAACAGCCAGTGCTTTTAACTGCAGAGCCATCTCTCAGAGCCCTTTGTGTGAAATCAGCCAGCAGTTCTACTCCTGAAATACCCAGATTCTTCCCTGTAAGCACAGTGAGTCAAAATACAAGGAAAGAGCACGGACAGACTTATTTTGTAAATTTCTTGGCCTTTGTACAGCTGCAAACACCTGACAGGTTGGCCAGCTTTCTAGGCTAGTATCTAGGGAAAGCATTGTATAGTGTGTGAAAACCTTTCCTCTGGGGCTAAGCAACCACTTTCTTGGTTATTCCAAAAAGTGCCAGTTTCTCCATCAAGCCAACAATGAAGAGTGTATGTGGGGAGGAAGGGGAGGGTGGATGTAGCAGTGATTCCACTTTGTACTATTGTTTTTAAAGGAGTCTGGCTGTAGGGAGCTCTCGCAGATGCCTTTATTGGCAGCTTCAACCCGTTGCTTTTGAGTTGCCATGGCAACCGGAAGCCAAACCCGGGTGGTGATGGGGGGCGGGGGGGGGGGACGGGAACTGTTTATTGGTGAGTGATAAGGAGCCAAATGAAAAGACAGTTCTTTGAGGGAAGCCTGAGGTTGTTGGGGGGTGGCGCAGCGTGTTTATGTATTAGCATAGGGTAAATCCAGATGCCTCTTGGCACTATGGATACGCAAGCAGCTGAGAGCATGGCAAACAGGAAGGCTACCTAGGAGCTTCCTGGCATGGTTTCTTCTTCTAATTGCCTGTAGCTCAGAGATCTGAGTGAATGACCAGGGGAGAGGTCTGATGCTAGCAACTGTTCAGCACAAACACGTTCTAAAGTATTTATGGTGCCCAGTAGGACCAGGAGGAGTCGGAGCATCCTCTGAAAGCCAGGAAATAGCGGGAGCTGCCTGTACCTGGATAAAACCCACCTGCGAGGTGAGTGAAGCTTGCGTTTGAACTGAATTCCTGGGGACACAGCCATATGGCTTCTACCGACTGCCATCCTCCACTCGGTATGTATGCCCTTCTTGGAGAGCAGCTAAAACCTACGGAAGATTGTGCTCTCGCCTTTACATAAAATCCCTCCCCCACGATCAGCTGGACCTCAAGTCTCAGGGTCTCCCAATTCATCTTTCTAACCTGACTTCTTGCCCCAAGGCTAGGGTCCTCCTTCCCTTTTCCCTATCCACTTTCCCACATCTCTGATCTTTTCCTCCCTAGAGTAGGAGGCTCCAAGGGGGACCACAGCTGACTCCTCCAGCACACAGGATTGAGTCATCCCGCAGGCAGGCGTCAGAGCGGGTAGCAACAGCTCCACTGATCTGTATGCAGCTCCAACTCCCTCTCCAGTTCAGAGTTTTGGAGCCGTCTTGTTCGAAAGTAAAGAACAGAACACAGATGGCTGGTAACAGGATCCCACAGGGGCCTCCTTTCCCACTGAGCTCATCCTGTTAATCCTTTTACAGAAGAGAACATAACTGGTAAATGGAAAAAGGGAAAGAAAAGAGAAAAGCTTCTGCAGAGTCTACAAGCTCTCTTCTGGAAGTCTTGGTAGGAGGTCTCTCGGAAGGACTCTCCATGTCTTTTAGATTTCCTAGCCAGATTTCCTTCTTCCTGAACACTTCTTCCCCTTCAATTCTCCTATTTTCCATCCCGGTTCACTGTTCTTTGTGATTTTGAATTCTGTTAGGAGTGCTGGAGTGCTTTCTATTTGAGCCAGACACTTTTAATTTATTTACTTATTTTTATTTTTTCATATATGTGTACCAGGCTCTTTAAAAGAAAATTATTCTGGAAACCAAATCCAGGGCCTTGTACAAGTAGACACACATGATCCTCCCACCTCAGCACCCCAAGTAGCTAGGACTGCAGGTATGAGCTACCACAAATAGCTGATTGCCTGTTACTAGCTGTGTGAGTTTACACAATTAACTTCCCTGAGCTGGAAGTAAGGAGTCTGACTGTGTATATGTATACGCATGCGTATGCGTATACACGTGTATGTATATGTATAATGTATATGCTTTACCAATTGGCTTACAAATTAAGTTAGATAGCATCTGGAACACAGTGACTACTAAGCGATTTCTGTGCTTCCTGTTGCTGCGCTAGGTCACTGTTTTCAGGGGTGAAGTTTCCTACAAAGAAAGATATCATTTATGCCAACTCAACTGTGAAAAGAAAAACTAACACTGTTTTTCTGTAACTTGGAGATTCTTAGTGAGGATTTCGCCTTTCTCTTTTTATTTATACTTACTTAATTTGTGTGTGTACATGCATGCCACATCAGGTCTGAAGAGGTCAGATGAAATTTTCAGGAATTTGTTCTCTCCTATCACAGGTCCCAAGTGTTGAACTCAGCTCATTAGACTCAGTGGCATGATCCTTTTCATCATCAGCCCTAGCATGATGGTTTCCTCCCTCCCTCCTTTCCTTCCTTCCTTCCTTCCTTCTTTCCTTCCTTTCTTCCTTCCTTCCTTTCTAGTTTTCTTTCTTTCTCTTTCTAGTTTTAAACATTATTATTACTTTTTACATCTATTTTTCCTGTGTATGTGGAGGAATACTGTGCACACTGTCATGGGTATAGCGGTCTCAGGGACAGCCTGTAGGAGTGGCTCTGTCTCCTTCCATTGGGCAGATCCTGGGGGGTTAAACTCGGGCCATCAGGCTTGCCCACAGATGTCTCTATCCACTGTGCCCATGGTTTTCTTTTCTTATCTCTCTCTCTCTTTTTTAATAACTTTTTTTTTTTTTTTTTGGTTTTTCGAGACAGGGTTTCTCTGTGTAGCCCTGGCTGTCCTGGAACTCACCTGTAGACCAGGCTGGCCTTGAACTCAGAAATCCACCTGCCTCTGCCTCCCAGAGTGCTGGGATTACAGGCATGCACCACCACTGCCCAGCCTTCTTTTCTCTTTTTAAAAGATTTATTTATTTTAATGTATGTGAGTACACTTTTGCTGTCTTCGGACACACCAGAAGAGGGCGTCAGATCCCATTACAGATGGTTGAGAGCTACCCTGTGGTTACTGGGAATTGAACTCAGGACCTCTGGAAGAGCAGTCAGTGCTCTTAACTGCTGAGCCATCTCTCCAGCCTATGGTTTTTCTTATAATGCTTTAATATTCTTTCTTGGAAGATTGGATACTGGGCTGCGGACTGACTGTGTGACTTTGAGTTAGTTGTCATCCCTCTTTACTTCAGGAGACAAGGAGGATTGGTTGAAGTCTGTAAACCACCTCTGAGAAGTTAAGCCTAGGTTGGTATTGTCCTTGTCATCAAGAAGACCAGAAGTGAGTCAGGCACCCAGAAGCAGGTAGGGCTCTGTGAGTTCAAGGTCAGCCTGGTCTACAGAGTGAGCTCCAGGATACCCAGGGCTGTACAGAGAAACCCTGTTCTGAAAAATAAATAAAAATAAAAATAAAAGAGAGAAAAAAGGAAAGAAAAAGAATAAAGAATACCAGAAGTGTTTGTGCTGTCAGTTCAAAAGTCACTGTTCAATTTATGTGATTAGCAAAGGTTTAGCTGACACAGGGCTGTGGTTGGACATGGTTCCTTTGCTCAGGCAGTAAACATGCATAGTGTTGTGAACTTTACTTCTGTGTTTTGCTCTAGTTGAAGCAAGGAGGAGGCTGCACCTCAGGACACTGTACCTCATTCTGCCTGACCAGGCACTCTCTGGTAACATGTTTTTCCTGTCTTTCTTTGTAACTGGTAATTAGGTTCTCAGCTGAGCTAAAAGGCATCCTGACAGGTTTCATGGGCAGTCACCATCTGACAATTTACAACTTTGGGTTTTTCACAGCTGGAGCGTTCCCTCCCAGGAAACCAAAGTGTCTGGTTCCTCTGTTCTCCCCACTGTTCGAAGAGCATGGTCTGAGAGGAAGGGCAGCTTTCTCTAGACATAATCTAGATTGCAAGCAAAGTGTGGATGGGTAATCTTTGCCTGTGTGCATGCAAGAGCTGACTGTGTGGGTCGGTAATGATGTGGGAGTCATCAAAGCTAGCAGTGGCATGGGAATATGAGAATGCGACACAGCATCCTCTTTCTTTTCCTTCCTTCTTTTCTTTTCTTCCTCTTCTTGTTTCTGAGATAGTCTTATTTAGTCCAGGCTGGCCTGAAACTTACTTTGTAGCCAAGGATGATCTTGGACTTCTGATCCTTCTGCTTCCATCTGTGCTAGGATTACAGCTATAAGCTACCATATCTGGTTTACAGAGAACTGGACATTAAACTCAGAACTTCTTGCATGCTAATAAATCTTACAACTGAGCTACAGTCTCAACCAAAGACACATTTCTTTTCTTAGAAGGGGTTTGTTTATTCTTGTGTGTTCATATGTATACATGCATGTGTACCCCCATATATATATATGCATACATACATATATATGTGTATATATATGTATATATATATGCCAGAGTGTAGGCATAATGTTTTTGTACACTGTGTAAAGTTTACCCATGCTGATTTCTCTGCCCTCACATTTTGTTTCAATCCAGGCACAACATTGTAATGCTTATTACAATGTTTCAAGTTTGTGTAAACCATTCTTACCATTTATTCTCTGCCTTGTCAATAAATGCTGATCACCCAGTGGCTGGGCAGAATAGAGAATAGGGCGGGATGTCTGCCAACCAGAGGAAGGCAAGAGGGAAAGGAGATACAGATCAACTCGGAGAGTGGAGAATTTGGATCCTGAGGAAAGAAAGGGTCGGGAGAGGGATCATGGAAACACACCTGAAGCCCAAAGAGCCAGATCAATAATCATAGGCAGGGGGGTAGGGGGTAGGGGGAGGTGGTGGTGGTGGTGGTGGTGGTGGTGGTGGTGGTGGCGGCGGCGGCGGAAGCGGCAGCAGCGGTGGCACAAGCCTTTAATCCCAGCACTTGGGAGGCAGAGGCAGGTGGATTTCTGATCTGAGTTCGAGGCCAGCCTGGTCTATAGAGTGAGTTCCAGGACAGCCAGGGCTACACAGAAACCCTGTCTTGAAAAAAACAAAAACAAAAAACCAAAAAACAAAAGACAACAACAACAAAAAAAATCATAGGCAAACATCATGAGATGTGGCAGGGAGGCAGCCAGATTGCCATGGAAGGCTAAGGTAGATCATTTAACGGCTCAGCTATTGAGGTGCAGTTTTAAATAAATCTTGGTTTCTCTGTGTAGTTACTGGGTACTAACAAAGGTAAAGCAGCCACCAGCTTAATTCACTGATTATGTTTATATTAAATATATACATTTTACACCAGAGGTTGGTATCTGGCGTCTTTGTGAATGGCTGCCCACTTTAGTTTTGAGACAGGGTCTTTGACTGAACCTGGAGCTTGCCAGTTTGGATAGTGACTGTGTAGCCAGCCCCAAGAACCTTCCTCTTTCCACCTCCCCAGCTGTGGGCTTATAGGTGTAGGCCTCAGCGCCCTGCTTGCTTTTTATTTTTAGATAAATAAAAAGTTTATCTTGATTTCCTGAGTGTGAGTGTTTGCCTACCTGTGTGTATGTGGCACTGCATGCATGCCTAGTGCCTGTAGAAGTTCCAGGGCTTCAGATCCTTTGGAACTGGTGTAATGGTTGGTTGTGAGCCACCATGTGGGTGCTGGGAGCCAACCTTCGGACCTGTGCAAGAGAGCAACGCTCTTAACTGTTCAACCATCTCTCCAGCCTCAGCACCCAGCTCTCTCTCTCTCTCGCTCTCTCTCTCTTTTTGCTTTTTTGGATTTGGTTTTTTTTTTTTTTTCGAGACAGGGTCTCTCTGTATAGCCCTGGCTGTCCTGGAACTCACTCTGTAGACCAGGCTGGCCTCGAACTCAGATCAGAAATCCACCTGCCTCTGCCTCCCAGAGTGCTGGGATTAAAGGTATGCGCCACCACCGCCCGCCTGGCTAGCACCCAGCTCTTAAGTAAGTAAGTTCTGAGGACTAGATCAAACCACATGTCTTCGTTCTTGAACTTTATTGAGTCATTTCCCCAGCACCCTATATAAAAAACATATATATATATATGGACCATAGGGTCCTGTGTGTTGGGCAGAAGACAACCTTCCAGAATCAAGTCTCTCTTTCTACCACATGGGCCATGGGGATTAAATTTGGATGGTTAGGCTTGGCAGCAAGTGCCTTGCTCACTAAGCTCTCTCTCTCTCTCTAGACCTTGTTTTGTTTCTTAAAATTGAGTCTCATTTCTGTAGCCCAGGCTGGCCTTAAACTCATACTCCTCCCGTCTCAACTCCTGAGTGTTGTTGCTATAGGTGTGGAGCACCACACTAGCTGATGGAGTGTGTGTGTGTGTGTGTGTGAGAGAGAGAGAGAGAGAGAGAGAGAGAGAGAGAGAGCACTCAGTGTTGGTGGTGTGCTTACTAGGCCAGTTCTCTGCCCCGCATCTCCAGCTTCAGCTGGGTGTTTTGAATGACAAAGCTGAAGAGAAAGAAGTTCAAATAAAACCTTTGAGAGTTCTTAGAAAATGGAAAACCTTACCAGGGACAGTGATGTAACGGTGCTAGAAGCTGCAAAAGGAGGATTGCTTGAGCGTGGGAGCTCTCAGGTCATCAGCCCCAACAGCAGAGAGTGTGTGTGTGTGTGGTGTGTGGTGTGTGTGTATGTGTGTATGTGTGTATATGGTGTGTGTGTGGTGTGTATGTGGTGTGTGTGTGGTGTATGTGTGTATGTAGTGTGTGTGTGGTGTGTATGGAGTGTGTGGTGTGTGTGGAGTGTGTGGTGTGTGTATGTTTGATGTGTGTGTGTGTGTGGTATGTGTGGTGTGTGTATGGTGTGTGTGTGTGTGGTGTGTGTGGTATGTGTGGTATGTGTGAGGGGGTTCTCAATTCTCCAGTTCTTTCCCGTCTAGGTCAGAGTTCTTCAGATCAGCTTTGATGTTTATCCTGATCATGGCGCCAGTCAGACTGTCCCACAATGCCAATCTTGCTGCTCGCTCTTGTCTTCTCTAGCTAGCAACCATTGTCTTTCTTTCTGGTCACTGTACCTTAGTTTTCTCCTGGGAAGAAAAGCCCCTCCTCTTTTCACAGTCTACTTGGGGATGGTAATGCTGAGTTTAGTGTGTTCCAGGAATGGAATGCATTTATTAGAGTAAACCTGATGTCCAACGTTCCCCTAGGTCTGGTTCAAGAGTAGCAAATAAGTCCTTTAGATTCAGTCAGGGCAGCAGATGTCATAAGGTTTTCCCTGGCATTTTGGAGAAATAATTTCTCTTCCTCTTTTCTTTGAGAGTTTCTAATGGTGTCAACAATAATGAAGTAGTTAATCTTGTTCATTAATTAATGTTATTAATTATTAATCTAATTAATTCATGTTTGTTAGAGTTTATTGAGTGTTTCTCCTGTATCATGCAGAGTTAGAAACACTGAGTTTGTTTTACTGTGTTCACAATAACCATATTAAGTATGTATGATTATTATTCCCTTTCATAAATGGTAGAATTGAAGCAGAGAAAGAGATCTATCTGGCCCAGAGCCTCACAAATGCTAAACATGTATTCTTTCATTGAACCTTCTTTCCCACCTGGCACAGACTAAATTGTCAAGGGTCTGACAGCACGCTAGCTGTCAAATGTGTTTTCACAGGCTTGAGAATATGTAAGGACTGGAATTTCTGCTGTATCTTGCTGTAAACTCCTAAGCCAGAGGGAACACACTGGCTGACTTGTCCTGGAATCTCAACCAGATTATTTAAACTCTGTAACTGCCGACCCAGCCTTTACCCTGGAACTCTTTTTGCTTTCCTTGTGAAAGTCTTATGCATTGTGCACCTTGCCTTTTTTTTTTTTTCTTTCAAGACAGGGTTTCTCTGTGTAGTCCTGGCTGTCCTGGAACTCACTCTGTAGACCAGGCTGGCCTCGAACTCAGAAATCTACCTGCCTCTGCCTCCCAAGTGCTGGGATTAAAGGTGTGCGCCACCACTGCCTAGCTGTTTTTTCTTTTGAGACAGGGTCCCTCCACATAGTTTGACTGTCCTAGAAGTCATCATGTAAACTGGGCTGGCCTGGAACTCAGAGATTCACCTGCCTCTGCCTTCCAAGTGTTAGAAGTAAAGGTATGCTTTATCTCGCCCAGCTTTCAAGAATTAATTAATTAGTTAGTTACTTATTCCTGAGGTGCTAGACTTTTTACACGTGTCTTGAGGACCCCAGCTCAGGCGCTCGTGCTTGCTCAGCACACACTTTCCTCTCATCCTGCCCACTGAGCAGAATGCCCCAATCGCTTACCACCTAAAAGTGACTTAAAAGCATCTATATACCAAAATATTCTTGTTTTCCTTAAGCTGCGTTGTGTCTGGTTTTGTGTCATTTAGAACCAAACAGTTTTCTCTCCTATGAGCCTGTGGTCTCCAGATAGGACTACTGTCTCACTCACCTCTGCACGCAGAGCCTGACTAATGGACGTAGCTGACACTCGGTGAGTACTTGCCTCTCAGTTCAGTCATTCCACGGACATTTTCCACGGTGTGCTAGAAGCTGGGGTGGGTGTAGAGAGTGGGAATCAAGCTGAGTGAGTGAGTGTTGTTCACCTACAGGGAGGGAGAGAAGCTGCTGGGAAGTGAGTAGGATTGTAAGCTCCAGGTACACATAGGCTCCTTCCTGTGCTGGAGTCCCCAGAAACTGCTGCTACCTTGGTAGCCCGCATTTGACCTGTGGGTGTTTCTGGGTGCCTGCACATGCTGGATATTTTCAGGGCTGTCTGAGGTTCTAGGAATGTTCAGAATGTGTCTCCGTGGGATGGACATGCCACAGTTACAACTGCCACATGAATCATGTATTTTCTAGGAGATGTCTCTGTGTATACAGTCTCAACAGTATATCCTGGGGCTGGAGAGGTAGCTCTGCAGTTTAGAGCATTGAGTGCTACTCCAGAGGACTTGGGTTTTATTCCCAACACCCACTTGGCAGCTCTCAATTGTCTGTAACTGTAATTTCAGGGGAATCTTTTGGCCACTGTGGGTACTACATGTAGGTGGTTCACAGACATACAAGTAGACAAACTCCCATAGACATGGAATTAAAATAAAATTATATACACACATACGTATACATATACCCATACACATACACATATACAATCAGGTGATGGATTTTGAATGCCTTTAATCCCATTGGGGAGGCAGAGAGGCAGATGGATCTCTTTGAGTTTGAGGTCAACTTGTTTTACAGAGTGAGTTCCAGGACAGACAAGGCTATCCAGAGAAAACCTGTCTCAAAAAAAAAAAAAATCAAAAACTCCAGGCAGTGGTGGCCCATGCCTTTAATTCCAGCACTTGGAAGGCAGAGGCAGGCATATCTCTGAGTTCAAGGCCAGCCTAGTGTACAGAGTGAGTTCCAGGACAGCCAGGGCTATACAGAGAAATCCTGTCTCAATAAAACAAACAAAAAAATAAAAACATTAATGATGATGATGATGATGATACATCTTGCTGTGCAAGCACACCCTGTCTATTTCCTTTCACCTGACTACAGTAGGTTTCTTTATTTTCTTCACAGCTCTGGCATGTCCCAGAGCTGCATCATGTGGTTTCACCAACATTGCTTGTATTTTGCAGTGAATATCTATTGTTTCTGTCTGTCCTGTATTTATTTATTTTTTCTGGTGAAAGTATCCTACATTCCTTTTGGGAATTTCTTTTCATTCTGTGTTGTTATTGTGGGAGAGTGACTCTGAGTCTCTTGCCACGGGGTCGGGACTTAATCACAGCTAAGGTCCTCAAAATATTGTACTTCTTGGTGAAGGAAGTGGCCCAAGGGAGTGTTTTGGTTTGTTGTTTTGTTGTTTGTTGTCTTACTATGT
This sequence comes from Apodemus sylvaticus, assembly GCF_947179515.1. Lineage (NCBI taxonomy): Eukaryota > Metazoa > Chordata > Mammalia > Rodentia > Muridae > Apodemus > Apodemus sylvaticus. The sequence goes on from NC_067481.1 coordinate 46,126,419, forward strand.
AGCCCTGGCTAGCCTTGAAAACACAGATACCTTCTGGTCTGCATCCCTAGTGCTGGATTTAAAGCGAAGGGAATTCTAAGAATATAGGGCCTATGGCTAACTTACTCCGAGTTTTTCATTTGGAGTCTATACACTGTTAGACCAGATCTAGAAATTTCCATTTGCTTTTGACTGGCTAAACCAGGATGATGTAGCTTTGGATCTTTTATAGCCATTCTTCTTAGCCTTTTTTTCCTCTGCCGCTGATCCAGCATCCTGGTTCAGCATTCTTTTTTTATATGAAAACAAACTCCAAGACACTAAGATACAAACTTTCCGCAATATGCAATATGAGCTCTACAAAGCTTCCTGTGTGTGTGTGTGTGTGTGTGTGTGTGTGTGTGTGTTGTGTGTGTGTCTGTGTGTCTGTGTACCTGGCTGGCCTCAAACTCTCAGAGATTTGACTGCTTCTACCTCCCAAGTGCCACCTCTGCCCAGTTCTATGAAGCTCCTTACCACAATAGATCACAAGTCTCCAGTTTTCACTGGGTGATCCACATACAGCCGTGGCTCACAACCTTCCTAGTGCTTCAACCCTTTAACACAGTTCCTCATGTTGAGGGGACTCCCCATAATGAAATTATTCATGTTGCCGGGTGCTGGTGGTGCACGCCTGTAATTCCAGCACTTGGGAGGCAGAGGCAGACAGATTTCTGAGTTCGAGGCCAGCCTGGTCTACAGAGTGAGTTCCAGGACAGCCAGGGTGACACAGAGAAACCCTGTCTCGGAAAAAAACCAAGTCCAAAAAAAAAAAAAAAAAGAAAAAAAAAAGAAAAAAGAAAGAAAAAAATTATTCTTGTTGCTATTTCATAACTCTACGTTTGCTACTATTATGAATTGTAATGTAAATACTTTGGAAATAGAGGTTTGTCAAAGGGTTGTGACCTACAGCTTAAGAATCGATGCCATAAAGTCTTAAATGCTTTTGATATTCTCTCTCTCTCTCTCTCTTTCGTGTGTGTGTGTGTGTGTGTGTGTGTGTGTGTGTGTGTGTGTGTCACAGCAAGTGTGTAGGATCAGAGAATAACTACTGAGAGTTGCTTTTCTCTTGATGCCATGCAGCTACTGGGGATGGATCTCAGGTTCCCACGGTTGGTTCACAGGCCTCTAGCCACTGAGCTGTCTTGCTGGCACCTCAGATGCCTTCAATTCTGTTTTATAATATCCATGCTCTGCATTGAGAAAACTTATGGAAAGGAGATTTAGATAAGTAACCATTTACATGGTGCCATTGGATAATTAGTTCAGACATCTGTCCCCTGCTCAGAAGCATTTGACAATGTATAAGGGAAAAGCAGTTTATGTAGGAAAAGCTCATATACTAAGCAAACTGAAATATTGCATCAAACTGGAACTTTGAGGAAAATGCTTTTGTTATTAGTAAGTATAAAAACCATGTTAGGGTTGCCCCGATGACTAAGGCAAAGGTACTACTGCCAAGCTTAATGGCCTGTGTTTGATCCCTAGAACTGGAGAGAAGGAACCAATTCCTAAATGTCGACCACTAACCACCACAATACACCATTCATTTACACATATATAATAAGTAAACTTTTAAAAACCATATCAGTGAAAGGAGTACTTGCTTATCATGTATGAGGCCTGAAATTCAATCCTCAGTATAAAAAAGGGGGGGAAAGGCCCCTAATATCAGAAAACCTTTAGATTCATTTCCAGTGTGTATCTGATATCAATGGTAGGTACTCATCAGCATACTGGAGTACACAGCACTGACAGCAGCAGTAGAAGTGCCTAAGGATCTGCACTTATCAGCCTACCTTGTTCTTACTATGGACATATAGAACCTTAGACAAAGTCCAGTAGATAAAGGATCATACCCAGGACCTTGGAGCTGAGTATAATATATATGTATGTACACACACACACACACACACACACACACACACACACAGAAGTGACAGAGATGGGCATTAAGTCACTGGTAGAGGGCCTCCCTAGTATGCACAAGTCTTTGGGTTTGATCCCCAGCACTGCAAAAATAAGCAAACAAATTCGTGAATTTTTTACACCCCCTCAACACTGGGATCAAAGCCAGGATATTGTACGTGCCAGCTACATAGTCTATCCTTGACCTCTATAACACGTTTTTCATGGTGTAATAAGTATATGCTTCTCCCCCCCCCCCCATTTTAATTTGAATTGTCACCTTTTTTCCTTTTTTCTTTTTGAGACAGGGACTCCTAATACAAGTTGTCCTCACACTTGCTATGTGGCCAAACATATTTTTTTTTTGTTTTTGTTTATTTCTTTTTTTTTTTTTTTTAAGATTTATTTTGCCGGGCAGTGGTGGCACATGCCTTTAATCCCAGCACTTGGGAGGCAGAGGTAGGCAGATTTCTGAGTTCGAGGCCAGCCTGGTCTACAGAGTGAGTTCTAGGACAGCCAGGGTTACACAGAGAAACCCTGTCTTGAAAAGCAAAAAACAAAAAAACAAACAAAAAAAGAAGATTTATTTTATTTAGATGAGTACACTGTACTTGTCTTCAGACACACTAGAAGAAGGCATCAGATCCCATTACAGATGTTTGTAAGCCACCATGTGGTTGCTGGGAATTGAACTCAGGACCTCTGGAAGAACAGTCAGTGCTCTTAACCACTGAGCCATCTCTCCAGCTGTCTTTTTGATTTTTGAGATAGGGTTTCTCTGTGTAGGAACTCTATCTGTGAACCAGGCTGGCTCTGAACTCTCATAACCACCTGCCTCTGTTTCCTCGTGCAGGGATTAGAGGCAGCACCAAGCATACTTTTGAACTTCTGATCCTCCTTTGACCTCCATCTCCAGAATCCTGGGATGATGGCTATGCACTACAAAACCAGTCAACCAAAATCAAAAGATGTCTTATTAGTTCAGTATTAGTACTTAGTTAAAAACCAGTAGCTGGGTGTGGTGGCACATGTCTTTAATCCCAGCACTTGGGAGGCAGAGACATGAGGATTTCTGAGTTCAAGGCCAGCCTGGTCTACAGAGTGAGTTCCAGGACAGTCGGTGCTATACAGAGAAACCCTGTCTCGAAAAACCAACCAACCAACCAATCAACCAACCAACCAACCAACCAACCAACCAACCAACCAACCAACCAACAAACAAACAAAAAACCCACCAAACAAACAAATAAAACCATCCCACCAACAATAACAAAATCCTAAGACAAACATGGTGGTGGCATGCTTGTCATCTTCCCCCTGGAACTGGGGAGGCAGGGAGACTAGAAATTTGAGGTTGGGCTGGAGATATATTTCAGTTGGTAGGGTGCTGTCTAGCAGGAATAACACATTGAGTTTTGATTTCCCAGGACGCGTTTATGATTGCAGCACAGTGGGCAGTGGAGGCAGGACGATCAGAAGGTCAGGGATTTTTCTCAAGGTCACCTTTAAGTTCACAACAAACTCAAAGCCTGAGCAACAAGAGACAGTCTTAAACAAACAACTAAACAAAGCCCAAAGATAATTTCAGGTGTTAAACCATTGGCTTTTCTGTGGTTTGAATGCCAGCTGCTTCTGTTTCATAACCCATGTAGTACAGTGCTGGTAAGAATTCACATAGCTTTTTGTTTTTTAATCTTAGCAGATGTCAGGCAAAGAAAAGCCATGACAAAAATCACCAATTGGTCTTGAAGATACATTCCAACGAAACCTCTCAGTCCACAAACATGCTGCCCAACCTCTCCCACCGTCACAGATGTCCCAGGCAATCCCAGTTGTAAGACACTGATTATGGCATGCCTGCCAGTGGGGTAGTGTCAGAACAGTGGGAGAAATATTTAGCCCCTTACACATAGGCAATCCAAGCTAACCATGTCAGACATTTTCCATGGGTTAGGCACAGTGCTAAGCAAAGCATTTTACATACTGTTTGATTTAATGCTCCTGTAAATGTCTGAGGAGGTTAATGTCAAATCCATTTCTTCAGTGGTACTTCAGATGGATCTCAGTGCCTTATGCACATCAAGCAAGCATTTCACTAATGATCTGTGGCTATGGTGCTCAACTAACCCTGTTTCACAGATGGAGAGGTTTGTGCTCAGTCTAGTTATTTTAATGATACAAAGTGACATGGGATCAGAGCTGGGACTACCAAGTCAATACTATGTTTTGTGTTTGTTTGTTTGTTTAGAGACAGGGTTTGTCTTTGTAGCCCTTGCTGTCCTGGAACTCTGACAATCATGCTGGCCTTCAACTCACAAAGATCTGCCTGCCTCTGCCTCCTGAGTGCTGGGATCAAAGGTGTGCACCACCACTGTCAAGTCAGTGTTTTAAATGGCTGCTGTGCCTCTTCTGTCCACTGCTGAATTTCTTCCAGGCTGGGTTTCTTTTAGGTAGCTGCTTTAACTTATTTATGGCTTGGTATAGAAGCTTATCTGATACTTGAGACTTCAAGCTTTCCAGGTCAAGACTTTTCAGACTGAATTTCATTCTACCATCCTTTGGTACCTTGACCCAACACTCAGTTGTCCTTGTGGTTTAAAATGGAAGAATTTGTTCCTTCCACATGCAGAATATTTTTTTTTAAAAGTTTGCATCCCTCCAATATTCCTCACCTGTGTCTCTGCTCAAACCCTCCCTCCCCCCATCCTTCCTTCTCTCCTTTTTTCCAATTTCTGGACTCAAACCTATGACTTTGAGCATAAGACTGTGTTTTAAAAACATGTTCACGATTTGCGTCTCATCCTAGGAAAACACAGAGCTTAAGAAGTAAGTTTAGAGGCTGGAGATGTGGGTCAGTGGTTAGAGCACTGGCTGGTCTTCCAAAGGACCCAAGCTCAATTCCCAGCACCCACATGGCAGCTCACAACTGTCTGTAACTCCAGTTCCAGGGCATCCAATACCCTCACATAGACATACATGCTGACAAAATACCAATGCATATCAATAAAAAATAAATAATTCATTAAGAAAAGAAAAAAGTAACTGAAGCCAGGCTTAATGGCACACACCTTTAATCCTAGCACTCGGGAGGCAGAGGCAGGTTGAGACCAGCCTGATTTACACAGGGAGTTCCAGGTCAGTCAGAGATACATAGTGAAATCCTGTCTTGAAAAAACCAAACCAAACAAACCATAAAACCACCATCCCCTACCCAAAGCAACCCTGTACATGCTCAGCCTATGAAATTGCTTCTATAGTTTGCACATCCATCTAAAACCAATTCTAAGTGAAGAGGAATGGCCACAGTGCAATCCCCCTGCATCAGCCTCCCAAGTGGCATGAGGCACCATATCACATGCCAGTAAGTATTGTTGAATTGAGGTCATCATGACTTGGTCCTTTACTGGGTCACAAGTGACCATACTATTGTCACAATACTAGTTGCATTGACTAGATACTCATGTTTTTCAGTGACCTGATGACACACCAACAAGTTATCTTTTCCACACAGAGATATATGTATGACAGTGACTAAACAGACATGACACATACTTGGGCATCTCTGACACATACCAGAAATGTATATATCATGCATATCTTTGGCCAATAGTAGTTGACAATACAATATGATAGTGTGGTTTGGATTCATTTATCCTAGGTGCAGATTCTAGCTCTGCCCTTATCAACCAGCTGTATAATTTGGAGTATCTGAAGCAAGCTTTTGGTACCTTGGCTACTTGTAAGTGGAAGCATTAATGTTGGTAGAGTTTTGTCACTTTGAGAATAAGTTTTCTATCAAGGTGAAAACATTGGTATTAATAGTTTTTCCCCCAACAATTTTCTGGCTCCAACTTATAGATTCAAAGGAAACCTAGTTGAGATATGAAAAGTACTTTCAAGTGAGATGACATTTAACTTGAATTTTGTAGTGCATTAGTGAATTAGAGAAAGCTTAGGAATTTGATCTACACTCTGGCAACAGCATATTAATAGTTAACACTATAGTAATAGGTCAAGATGGTGGGAACTTTTTTTTTTTTTTTGGTTTGTTTTGAGTTCAATTTTCAGTCCTAAGCAACTTGAAACTTGTGCTAGGGAGATGGGGAGCAGTGGGTCTACCTGTCATAGCTGAGGTGGAGGTTAAATAGAAGAGTGGAGTAGTAGCAGGCACAAAATATAAGGCCACCAGATGGGAGCCAGCCATGGGGGTGCACATCTGTATTTTACTACGTTGAAGATGGAGGCAGGAGGATGGCCACAACTATGATGTTAGCATGTCTAGGATACATAATGGTAATGAGTTCAAGGTCAGCCTGAGGTACTTTATGGTGACCCTGTATAAAAAACAAAACAAACAAACAAACAAACAAACAAAAAAAACCTAAAATCAGCCTGGGACAAATATAGCTCCAGGGAATCTGAGCTGGTTCCTAACTGCCTGTAACTCCAGCCTTAGGGCGTTCTGAAGTCTTTGGCCTCTGCAGGGATCCTTGTTCACATGCACACACCCACCATCATAGACCCACCCCCACCCCCACCCACCATCACACACATTCCACCTCCACCCCCACCCACCATCACAGACCCATCCCCTACCCACACCCATCCACCTACACCCACTCAATTAAAGAATAAAAGGAACAACATTTGGGAGGTAAGGCAGGAGAATCTTGATAAGTTTGGAACCAGCCTGGTATACATTTTGAGCTCCAGGACAAATGGGTACACAGAGAGACCCCTACTCAAAAACAGATAAATAATAATAAATACATAAAATCAGTCAATTAATCAAACAATCCCCCAACATAGTTTTAAAAACAGCATCAACGCAACATTCTTACAAAGATAGGAGTATCCTAAACATAATCAAGTCTTTAGATTTAACTACCAATTTCCAGGAAATTTGAACATCGAAGCAAATGTGAATGATATCTTGAGGATATGGTTCTTTTTCTTTCTTTCTTTCTTTCTTTCTTTCTTTCTTTCTTTCTTTCTTTCTTTCTTTCTTTCTTTCTTTCTTTTTTTCTTTCTTTCTTTCCCTTCCTTCCTTCCTTCCTTCCTTTCTTTTCTTTCTTTCTTTTCTTTCTTTCTTTCTTTCTTTCTTTCTTTCTTTCTTTCTTTCTTTCTTTCTTTCTTTCTTTCTCTTTCTTTCTCTCTCTCTCTCTCTCTCTCTTTCTTTCTTTCTTTCTTCCTTTCTTTCTTTCTTTCTTTCTTTTTTTTTTTTTTGAGACAGGGTTTTTTTTCTCTGTGAAGCCCGGCTGTCCTGGAACTCACTCTGTAGACCAGGCTGGCCTCAAACTCAGAAATCTGCCTGCCTCTGCCTCTCAAGTGCTGGGATTAAAGGCCTGCACCACCACTGCCTGGCTGAGGATATGGTTAGGTCCTGAATGTGGAAAAATTCTGTGGACTTTTCCTTCCCTCCCTTCTTCCTTCCCTCCTTTCTTCCCTCGCTCCCTGCCTGTCTTTCTGAGACAGGTTCCCTCATTAGTTCAGGCTGTCCTTGAACTTGAAGTGATCCTCCTACCTCAGCCTCCTGAGTGCTGGGCATGAGCTATGGTCCTGGCATTATGATCTAATTTCTTCAGCAAGTAAACGTTAAACAAATGATGAAAAAGAAAAAAGAAAAAAGGACAAAACTAAGCAGGCACAAGTGTCAGGGAACTTTTTGTACATGAAAACAAGAAGAAGGTGAAGATTTTATTAATCAAGTATCAAGTGTGAGTCATGTTCAGATCTCAATTCAGATAAATGAATTGTAAAAGATATTTTGGAAATTATTAAGATAAATGACCATGGATCAAAAATTAACAGTGGTGGTGCACACATTTAATCCCAGCACTTGGGAGGCAGAGGCAGGAGGATTTCTAAGTTTGAGGCCAGCTTGGTCTACAGAGTGAGTTCCAGGACAGCTAGGGCTACTCAGAGAAACACTGTCTCAAAAAACTAATTAATTAATTAATTAAAAAATAAAAGTTATTAAAATTTTAGACAAATTGTATAAAATGTTGTAACAAAGCCAGACAGTGGTGGCATAGGCCTTTAATCTCAGCAATTGGGAGGCAGAGGCAGTCAGGTCTCTTGAGTTCAAGGCCAGCCTGTTCTACAGAATGAGTCCTAGGACAGCTAGGGCTACACAGACAAACCCTGCCTTGAAAAACAAAACAAAAAACAATAACAAAAAACAAAACAGATAAATAGCAAGGCAGTGGTGGTGAATGTCTTTAATTCCAGCACTTGGGAGGCAGAGGCAGGTGGATTTCTGAGTTTGAGACCAGTTGGTGTACAGAGTGAGTTCCAGGACAGCATGGGCTACACAGGGAAACCCTGTCTCGAATAACCAAAACCAAACCAACCAACCAATCAAACAAACAAACAAAAACTGGTAAAGAAATAAAGTGTTATGAGATGCCTGGGATGCAAGAGAAGTTGTTTCATGGAATCAAACAAAAAAAGTGTGTGTGTGTGTGTGTGTTTGTGTGTCTCCTGGTGTTTGAACTCAGATTTTCCATATGATGAGCACAAATGCTCTACTATTGTAGCCCCAGGCTATGGAAAAAACATTCTTATGGTGACAGACCAAAATTAGAGAGACATGTATTTTAAGTGTTGGGTGGAGGAAAAGGGGCCCTGTTTGGAAAGGAAGATAGAAAGAAAACTGTTTTTTTGAGGGGTGTTGAAAAGGCAAGGAGGAAGGAGTGTCAGCAATGTCAAATATCGTAGGTTACAGGAAGAAAAGGATTGAATGTCGCCACCAGATAGAGCTACCAGGGTCATTATGATCAGGTTTCAGCGGCAGTGAGAGTGGCTGCCAGTCGGTCGTGAAGGGGAAGGAAGATGAAGAGTGTTCTCCCCGTCGTCAAGGAGAAGCTAGTGCATGTGGTCTACGCTGAGAGGACGGTGTCATTTGAGAGTGGATGAGGGTCTAGGCAGAGAGAAGAACCAAGGACTTGGTGCAAGGCTCTCGACCCCAACAAAAGCATTGAGAACGAGCCACACCCTGCTGAAGTAGAGGGCTTGCTTTTCTAATCCTGGCCAATTGACTCCCTTAGTTTACTGAAATCTTGGATTCTTCAAATTAAATTGCTTTTTTCCCCCTCAGTAAAGTTTTACTCATAAAACTCCCAGGACATATCTATTTATTGTAGTTCTTATGTTAGTTAAAGAGCCACCATTGTGGGGCCAGGGAGTCTAATTTGGGGCCTTATGTGTGTTAGGCAACTGTTGTACATCTGAACTCTCCCCAGGCCAGAGATTTCTGTTCCCTTCTCTTCATTGCTATTGTTGATGCTTGCTCTTACTGTGTAGCCAAGGTTGGCCTGGAACTCAATCCTTCTGCCTGCCAAGTGGTGAGATTACAGTCATGTGCTACCACCTAGCTAATCCATAATTCTGTATATGTATGTATGTATTTGGAAGCTTGTATATAGGGAAGCTTGTATATAGGGGTGCTAGATGTTAAACATCACCACTAGGTGATTTCTTTTATGATGGCTCTTTTTTTTTTTTTTTTTTTTTGAGATGGACTTCTATACATAGCCCTGGCTATCCTAGAACTCATTGTGTAGACCAGGCTGGCCTTGAATTCACCGAGGTCTACCTGCCTCTGCCTCTCCAATGCTGGGTATGAAGGTATGAACCACCATGCCTGGCAGCTCTCCACTTTGTTTTTTTTGTTGTTGTTTGTTTTTTGTTGTTTCTTTTTTTTTGAAACAGGGTTTCTCTGTGTAGCCCTGGCTGTCCTGGAACTCACTCTGTAGACCAGGCTGGCCTCGAACTCAGAAATCCGCCTGCCTCTGCCTCCCAAGTGCTGGGATTAAAGGCACTCGCCACCACTGCCTGGCCATCATATGGGTTTTTTGTTTTGTTTATCTATCTATCTATCTATCAATCTATCTATCTATCTATCTATCTATCATCTTTATTTCAGTATCTAGAGAGGTTGTTACAATATAGCTCAAGCTAGCCTCTAGCTCAGCCTCATGATTTCCTGCCTCAGCCTCTTGTGTGGTGGGATTGCAGAATATAGGTTTGCCCATCACTACCAGGCCACTTCTTATTTCCTTTATGTAGTACAGCCTGTTCTACATAAAGAGTCCTAGGCTAGCCAGCGGTCAGGGGTGATTGAAGACAGTATGTGTATTTTTTTTTTCCTGAGACAGGGTTTCTTTGAATAGCCCTGGCTGTCCTGGAACTCTCTCTGTAGACTAGGCTGGCCTCGAACTCAGAAATCCCCCTGCCTCTGCCTCCCAAGTGCTGGGATTAAAGGCATGTGGCACCACTGCCCTGTGTGTGTGTATTTTTAAAAGTCACTTCTAAACCCACGCTAAGAATTACCTCTTTCCTTCATAGGTTACTTTACTTTGCTGCTTTTAGACTGGTTTTCACTGTGTATCCCCTGAGTAACCCAGATTGTAACCAGGCTGGCCTCGAACTCAGATCTACGTGCCTCTGCTTCCTGATTACTGGCCAATTTGCTTCTTTTATCCCGGAAAAAAAGGTTTTTCCACTCTGCGTCTACAAAGCCCTTTGAAGCGCCTTTTCTTCCATCACAAATATATTGGATGGCTTATATGCAAGTCTAACTGTCGTTCTCAAACTATTTAGCCATCAGAACCGCACAAACGCAGGTACTTAGTGACTATGCTGCGAAGTTTACCCCTGGATCCCACGAGGAGTCCATCTGAGGTGTGTAGGAATGAGATGTTCTCCACTTTGGAGCAAAGTTTTACTTAGGCAGTGTTAGTGGGAGGCTGATGTTCTGGAGGTGGGAAGAGGGAAGGACCGCGATGAGCACTTCTTCCCAGGATTTCCGGGCTGAATAGCACGCACCTGACGCCCGCGTGGTTATGGCGAGTTGAGGGCGGGACTGGACCAAGCTTACTAACACTCAGGGCAACCCGGGCCACTCCGCCCAGCGTAAGTACTCGCGCGCTCCCGAGGCCTCGCGCCCGCGAGCGCAGGCCGTCCTGTCTCGCGCAGGGTCGGGTCTGTCAGGCAAGAAGTCTCGCGAGATCTGAGGCTGAGATGTCTGTCGGGAGGAGGGGAGTGGTGTCGGGAAGGGGGGGGAACCTGGGCAGCGGCCGAGCTCTGTGGCTTCAGGGCTTGGAAGGAGAGAGGGAGGGTGGCGAAGAGAGCGAGCCGGTGCCGCCGCCCGCTTGAGGAGAGAGGAGGGGTCCCACTCGCCCTGCGCCCTTCGCGGGCTGAGAGCGCGGAGTAGTCGCGAACCTCCCAGGCCGTTCGGCCCCTGGGGACCCCGCCCCGCGGCCCGTCCGCCCGCGGCCTCTCTTCTCTTTGTGAGCGCCCCCTTCCCAGGGGTGGTGGTGGTGGCGGAGGGGTGCGCGTGGGCCCGCCCGCCAAGGGGCCGCGGCGGGGGACCGACAGGGCCTCGGCTGTGAGGACCGGAGGCGGCCGAGGCCCGGGCCGGTTCCCCGAGGCGGCGGCGGCGGCGGCGACTCCCGGCACTTCCCCCGCGCCATCTTAACTGAGCCCGAGCGTTAAGGGCGCCTCCTCGACCCCGGTCGTCCCCTCGTTCCCCCCTCCCTCCCCCCGGCCCCTTGTCGTAGAGCTTGGGCTGGGTGGCTGGGGGGGGGGCGCCCCCTCCTCCTCACTCCTCGCTCTCCAGCGCTGCGGCCACCGGAGCGCTCCAGGGGTCTGCGCCCGTCTGCTCTGCCCCAGACCTGCCGGCGAAGGGGTAAGGGCACCTCTGCTTTGGAAGGGGAAGACATGGAGGGGGCGGGGAAATTCTGCCCACTCAGGCCTCTCTGGTTGAAAGAAGAGATCTGGGGGTAGAGTGGGGGAGGGACACAGGGAGGGTCTGTGGATCTGTGGGTGGGGTGAAGGAACTGGTGAGCGGGGCGCCCTCCTGTTTTGAGGGGCCAGAGCAATTGCATTCCTTTTTCCTAAGGGTCACCGGAAGAGGTGGTGGAAGGGGATGTTTCTAAGAAGGTGTGGCTCTAGTAGGGAGATTTGAGTTGACGTGCACCCCGATTTAAAGGCGCGAGGTCCCTTTCTGGTCTCTGCTCATCCTGCTCCACCTCCTTTGTAGCGTCTGTATTCTTGGGAATGGGGAATGGTCGGTGCAGCCAACTGGATGATTTCCACTCCTCCCCAAGGAAATCAATACCTTTCTAATGTAAGGGGTGATGGAAGCCCCCCCCCCCCCTTCTTCTAGTTTACTGCAGTGCTGCAGGAGTCCAAGTCAGTTTCTTCATACACATACTCGTGAATACACTAAGGTGGGGGGAGCGGAGAGTCAAGCAATGGCGCTTCCCTTGGAGAGGTTTTTTTTTTTCCCTTTGGTTTTTAAATCGATTACAGTACTGTTCGGATTCTTCCCCTGAGATATGTCCGTTCTTGTTACTGTTGGGTTATGGACTCATGTTAGAACAGCTTTGATGTCTCTCGTACTCTGTTTTGAGAGAGGGGAGGATTCCTGGATGGACTGCTGAAGGGTCCGGTAGTTTTCATTAGAATTAAAAAAAAAAACAAAAAACAAAAAACTCTCATTCTTTCTCTTTTCCTCCTTTGGCTTTTGTAGTTCTTTGAAAATTATTAGAAAATCTTGCATTGAAACTTGGACAATCAGACGTTTGCCCCTGGGCTGTGACTTTTTAAGGTTAATAATATTTTTCATGACATTGATACAGAAAATTTCTGAAAAAACTATGTTACAAACTTTTATGTAGCAGATATTCCTTCTTAAGGAAATGTAAGGTGATGTACCCAGTTATATTATGATCTGTGTTCTGTACTTATTTTTTTCTTCTTTACGTCATGTCATACTTATTTTAAAAGAAACCATCTTGTCTGGGCAGTAGTACTTGTTTTTTGTGGTTAGTAGGGTAGAAGCAAAAATAATAGTTTTACCATTCTGGGAAAGTGTCCTTTGAAATAAAAACTTAGCCTTCAAGTCCTGAAGAAGTCTTGATGTATAGTTTTAACTTTTACTCTCATCTTTAACAGAATCTTGATGTGCAATCCTCCCTTATTTATAGATAGGGTCTCTGTATTCATACTGCCTTGATCTTGGCAATTCTGCCTCACCATCTTTTGTGCTGGGATTACAGGTGTAAGCCTCCACACATGGGTCCAGTTTTTTTTTTTTAATTGTTTAGATTTACTAGTGAAGTGTTTAAAAATGTTCTATATGTGAATATTAGCAGTAATAAAAATTGCTAAACTATGCTAATGAACTATCTTGATATTTTATTTACATCACATTTTGTGTCTAGCTACTTAATGAGTTATTTTTAAATTATGAATACAAGGATTAAAGATGTACCAGTACCGCTAGGCATTGACTTAAGTTCTTTCTCATGTAGCCCAGGCTGGTGTAACTGTGTAGCTGAGGATGACTGTAAACTTCTTATAACTCTGTCTCCAACCTTCCAAGTCTAGAATTACAGGTGTGTGCCTTCATATTCCAGTTTAAACTTTTTTTTTTTTAAACAGCATCTCATACTGTGTACAGTGGTGAGTTCTTTGGCTGGCCTGCAACTTGGTATGTAGGCCAGGTTGGCCTCAAATACCCAAGAGATCTGCCTGTCTCTGCCTGCTGTGTGCTGGTATTAAAGGTGTGGGCCACCATACCTGTCTTAAATTAGTTTTTTTTTTTTAATTTCATAGTATTTGGGAAAGCTGCATTATGTTTTTCTCAAAAAATTGACATTTCTGCCTTATTTATTCTTTAATATTCATCTCAGTCCATTTAATGTAAATAGCATCATCATTTGAATCTGTCTCTCTTGCGGGGATGGTGTTGGGGAAAAAGATCTCATGTAGTCCACATTGTCTTCAAATGCTCTGTAACTGAGGCTATCCCTGATCAAAATCTCCAATCTCACCAGGTTCTTACTACGTAGTCCTAGCTGGCCTTGAACTTGTGGCAGTCTCTCTGCCTCAGTTTTCTGACTGCTGCGCTACTGTGCCATGCTTCATTTGAACTTTTACTTCATGACATAACGTGCATGTTGTCCTGTTTGCAGAATATGTAGCTTTCTCCTCATTCAGGAAAAATTATGCTGTAATACCTAATTCTCTGCTTTATACTTTGTTGTTGATAATGGATTATATCACAAGGATGAATCCAAACATGCTTAGAAAAGAGTGACTGATTTTATCTTGGAAATATGCAAGAAGAATTTTTTTTTTTTATCAATAGCTAGAAAATTTAAGGACATACACAGGGTATAGGTTAATTGCTTTATTGATTCATATTAGAGCCAAGGCATCTTTATAGCTGGTAGGAGCTCTTCCCTAAAAATGGCAAAGTATGTTGGTGACCAGTTAAATAAATTCATTATTAAGGAAGAAACTGCCTGAGGGTTACTTTATGACCCCTGATGGCACTGTCAGACAATACTGAGAGCTGTTAGTCTGAGTTGGTTCCAGATTAGTGTGGTGCTTATGTTTCTAAATAGTTCATCCACAAAATGGAGTGCATATCACTTCCTGTTCTTTCACAACTGGCTCTTTCTCTGGATTCCCTTTTAATGACTTAATTTTTGGCATTCTGATATCTGATTTGTTAATTTGGTTATTATTCACATGCTTTATAAGTAGAGGAATTTCTAAGAACCAACTGATTTAGAGGCTTTCAATAAAGTACATTTTTTTAATTGTTTTTTTATTTTTTTTGAGCATTTCACTGTGAATATTGTCTGGCCTGAAACTCAGTAGATAGACCAGGGTATCCTGAACTTGCTGCAGAGGCTTGCTTGCACTGGGATTATAGGCATGCTCCCTCAGGATTGGTCTAAGAGTGTCTTTTAAAAAATGTGTCTTTGTGTGTGTGTGAGAGGGAGGAGGCAGAGAGGGAGTGGGAGTGCTAGAGGAGGATGTTTTGTCCTGCTTTATCATTGTCTGTCATATTCCTTTAAAACCAGGGTATCTTGGCTGATTCTGGGGTAGGCTGATGGACAACAAGACCCATTGATTCTTCTTTCTCTGCCTCCCACAGTGCTGGGGAGGAGCTCCTGGGCATAGCTAGGTTTTTTATATGCATTCTGGAAATTTGAACTCCGGCCCTCATGCTTGTTCAGCAACTGTTGTTACCCACTGAGCCATCTTCCTTGCACCAAGAATATCTTAATAGTGTCAAAACATTGCCTCCATTATAAAGATGTCTCAAATTTAAACTCTGATGAAAGTTACCTATTTTGCTGTTCTGAAACCCAGGACTTTGAGGATGCTAGGTAAATAATATTATCACTGAGTTATATCCTTGCTGTTTGAAAGGTTTAAAGGAGATATAGTAGTATACAGAACCAAATATTTATAAAAATTAAAGTGAAAATAATTGCTATATATTCTATAATACAGATTTCCGGAGAGTTTTGGATATGATAATTATTTGTATGTTAATACAAAATAAATATAACTTAAGGCTAGGGACATAAGTCAGTGATAAGCTTAAGGTTCAGTCTCCAACACTGTATAAACTGGGTATGGTAGAACATGCTTGTAATTCTGTCAGTGGCCTTTAATCCCAGCATGAAGGTGGAAGCAGGAAAATCCAAAAATTAAAGACTATAGATTAAGTTTGAAGTCAGAGTGGGCAATATAAGACCCTGTCCTAAATATCTGTATATCAAGGCATATTTAGTCCCATGTTATAATACTATTCTACCAATAACAGACAAACTAATTGGGATACTTTTGGTGTTCAGTCTAGTTCTCTCTCCCTCTCACCATCTCCTCTGCCTCCCTCTTGTTTTCTTTCTCTTTTAAATGTTTTGCATGTATATATATACTGTGTGTGTGCACGTGAGCCTGGTGCCCAAAGAGTCCAGAAGGCATGAGATCCCCCTGGAAAAGGACTTATAGATGGTTGTGAGGTGCCTTGTGGGTGCTGAGAACTGAACCCTGGTGTTTTCAAGAGCAACAGCAAGTGTTAACAGCATTTCATTTTAATTAACTAATTAATTATATTTTTGCATCTGGGTCTTGCTACATTGCATAATAGTCTGCACTGGCCGCAGATTTACTATGAGGCTCTTGAGCTGAAGGCTTTGTGTTTTGGGATTATAGGCATTTGCTACCACACAGGTTAAGATTGGAGGCTCTTAACTAGCCATAAGAGTATAGTTTAATAATTTGCTGTTGTACTCTGGTTTAGTGGTGCACACCTTTAATCTCAGCACTTGGGAGGCATGTAGATCTTTGTCTGGCCAGCCAAGTTCTTGGCCAACCAGGGCTTACATAGTTTCAGAGGGAGGGAGAAAGAATGAATGAATGAATATTAAGAGAGAGAGAATGATTGAATATTAAAAACTTGCTGATTTTTAGCTATGCATAGGGCACATAATTGTAATCCCCAGCACTTGAGAGCCAGTGCAAGATGATCTATATAGTGAGTTCCAGGCCAGCCAGGACTACAGAGTAAAAAACAAAATTTGATAAGTTTTACTAGTTATGACTACTTAGTAAAACCATATGTTATATAGTAATTAGCTGTTGACATTTGAACTAAGATTATTTTCTTCATGTCATCTAGAAATGCTCTTCTATGTTTGGCTGGTTTATATATTAAAATTACTTTATTTCTCATTCATGTCTCTTAGGTTATTAGTCTATTATAAGAACAAACTTCACTTTTTCTAACTTAACTATTTAGAAATTAGGAGCTTTTTGGTGAAGGGCTGCTGTTTACTTCAGAATTATATATGAATGAGTGACTTAAAAAGTTAAGTTTACATAGTCAAGTTCTACATAAATTGGGACTGTTCCATTAAATAGAGTGCCAACATATGTTCATCTACCTTTTAGGTTTCTGAACTTGTTCATGGCTGAATTTTTAAAAAATATATTCAAGATTTCCTGTTATGAAATGTAAGTGAGAAGATAAAAACATATTGTTTCATTTCATTTTATTCTATTGGTGGTTTAAAGTATTGAATTTTTAGTGATAAATTTGATGTTTATTTTTGTTAATGGTGTCTCACTGCCTTAAAAAAAACAAACAAGCAAGAATTCCTGGCTACTAGAAACATTTACTTTCTTTTTTTTTTTTTTAATTTATTTTTTATTTTATTTTATTTATTTATTTATTTATTTTTTATTTTTTTTTCAAGACAGGATTTCTCTGTGTAGCCCCTGCTGTCCTGGAACTCACTTTGTAGACCAGGCTGGCCTCAAACTCAGAGATCCGCTTGCCTCTGCCTCCCAAGTGCTGGGATTAAAGGCGTGCACCACCATCACCTGGCCAAAACATTTACTTTCAGCTGAGATGTTTCCGTCATCATTTGGTAACGAGTACTTGTTTCTGGTTTTTTGGTTTTTTTTTTGTTTTGTTTTGTTTTGTTTTTTCCCCAGAGATAGGGTTTCTCTGAGTAGCCTGGCTGTCCTGGAACTCACTCTGTAGACCAGGCTGGCCTTGAACTCAGAAATCTGCCTGCCTCTGGTCCCAAGTGCTGGGATTAAAGGCTATGCCACCACTGCCCGGCAAGTACTTGTTTCTGTATCAGTCTCTTCCATTTGCAGTAGAAGCAGATTTTTGTTGTTCTGAATTATAGTTTAAATAATGACAAAATTAAGAGGTCAATAAAAGGTGGAAGAGTTTCTTTTTTTTTTTTTTTTTTTGATTTGGTTATTTTTTTTTTTTGAGACAGGGTTTCTCTGTATAGCCCTGGCTGTCGTGGAACTCACTCTGTAGACCAGGCTGGCCTCGAACTCAGAAATCCTCCTGCCTCTGCTTCCCAGAGTGCTGGGATTACAGGCGTGCGCCACCACCGCCCGGCTGAAGAGTTTAAAATGAAAGCATTGTCTATAAATAATTAAGAATATACTTTACTAAATACCTTGCTTAGTAGATATACTAATCTGTTAAACATGCTAGTTTACTACTCAGGAACCTGAGGTAGCAGGTTCTGTTTAGTTACAGGCCAGTGTGGGTAACCTAAGGAAACTCCATCTTAAAACAAGCATCAGTTATGTGCTAGGTATTTCTCAAATCAGGATTTATGTAGCCCAGCTGGCCATGGACTTGGATTATAGGTATATTCCACTACATCTTTTTTTTGCAGTGCTGGGGATTAAACCCAGGTCTCTCTGCATGGGTGGCCAACACTCCACTAACTGAAGTACATCAGCACTTCTCCAGTTCTTACTGCTTTTTGCTGTGCTGTCCTGAATGTACTTCCCAGGTACTGGGATTATAGGTGTGCACCATCATATTTAACAATTTCCTGGCTTATTTTTGAGCAAAGAAGGGCCACTTTTTTTCTTTTTATAAGTTGTCTGTCTGTCTGTCTATCTATCTACCCTCCTACCTACCTACCTAATCTATCCATCCATCCACCCATCCATCCGCATCAGGGTTTTGCCTGCATGTATGTTTAGGTGAGGGTGTTGAATCTTGGGCATACAGACAATTGTGAACTGCCATGTGGGTGCTGGGAATTGAATCTAGGTCATCTGGAAGAGCATTCACTGCTCCTAACTGCTCAGCTATCTCTCCAGCCTGAGATAAGGTTTTTTGTTTGTTTGTTTGTTTGTTTTGTTTGTTTTTTTTTAAGATTTATTTATTTTATGTATGTGAGTACACTATAGCTGTCTTCAGACACACCAGAAGAGGGCATCAGATTCCACTACAGATGATTGTGAGCCACCTTGTGGTTGCTGGGAATTTAATCAGGTTCTCTGGAAGAGCAGTTAGTGCTCTTTTTGTTTTTATTTTTTGTTGTTGTTGTTTTTTTGGATTCCCCCCCCCCCCCCCCAGACAGGGTTTCTCTGTATAGCCCTGGCTGTCCTGGAACTCACTCTGTAGACCAGGCTGGCCTCGAACTCAGAAATCCGCCTGCCTCTGCCTTCCAGAATGCTGGGATTACAGGTGTGTGCCACCACTGCCCAGCTGCAGTTAGTGCTCTTAACCACTGAGTCATCTCTCCAGCCTCCTGATAAATTTTTTTAAAAAATCTTTTAAGATTGTTTAATTTTTTTTAAAGATTTATTTATTTATTTTATGTATATGAGTATACTGTATCTGAAGTTGCTGAGAATTGAACTCAGGACTGCCCCAACTCTGCTTGCCCCTGCCCCACTGGCTCTGGCCCAGAGATTTATTATTGTTATTATTACTTTTTTAAAGATTTATTTATTTATTATATGTAAGTACCACTGTAGCTGTCTTCAAACACTCCAGAAGAGGGCGTCAGATCTCTTTATGGATGGTTGTGAGCCACCATGTGGTTTCTGGGATTTGAACTCAAGACCTTTGGAAGAGCAGTCAGTGCTCTTAACCGCTGAGCCATCTCTGCAGCCCCTTTTTTTTTTTTTTTAAAGATTTATTTATTTATCATATGTAAGTACACTGTAGCTGTCTTCAGACACACCAGAAGAGGTCATCAAATCTCATTACGGATGGTTGTGAGCCTCTATGTGGTTGCTGGGATTTGAACTCAGGACCTTCAGAAGAGCAGTTAGTGCTCTTAACTGCTGAGCCATCTCTCTAGCCCTATTTAATCAATTAAATGTGTGAGTACCTTGTCTGCACTTATGTATTATGTATATACCTGGTTTCCAGAAGCCAGAAGAGACCATCAAATGCCCTGGTTCTGGCTTATTGGTTTTGAGCTACTATGTGGGTGCTAAGAACTGAACCAAGGTCATTTGCAAGAGCAGCAAGTGATTTTGACTGCTGAGCCATCTCTAGACCTTGTTGAAATTTTTTTAAAAAGATTTATGTAAGTACACTGTAGCTGTCTTCAGACTCACCAGAAGAGGGCATCAGATCTCATTACAGATGGTTGTGAGCTACCATGTGGGTGCTGAGATTTGAACTCATGACCTTTGGAAGAACAGTCAGTGCTCTTACATACTGAGTTATCTCTACAGCCCCCTTGTTGAAATTTTTGATCAGATAATTTTAATCAGATCAATTAAATTTAGAGAAACATGTATAGTTCAGTTTCTGAGAAATAGTTATTGGTTAATAGAATGAGAACAGAATCAACCATAGTAAAACTTGCATATTTTAAATGAGCCTTAAAAATTATTACATTTATTTCTGTATTTGAGTGAGGGTGTCATATGTATGGAGGTAAGAGGACAATTTGCAGTTGATTCTCTCATTTCGCCATGTGGGTCTTGAAGATTGAATTTGTGCTGTTAAGCTTAGCAACAAGAGCCTTTACCCATCTCTCTGGCTAATTACTATATATATATATATATATATATATATATATATATATATATATTTGTTTGCTTGTTTGTTTTTTGTTGTTTTTTTTTTTTTGGATTTGGTTTTTTTTCCGAGACAGGGTTTCTCTGTATAGCCCTGGCTGTCCTGAAGCTTACTCTATAGACCAGGCTGGCCTCAAACTCAGAAATCCACCTGCCTCTGCCTCCCAGAGAGCTGGGATTACAGGCATGCGCCACCACCGCCCTGCTCTAATTACTATATTTTAATGGTAGCATTTATAAGCTGCATACTTTCCTTAGCCTAAAATTTTTTATTTATTTATTTTTTTTCCCCAGGCAGGGTTTCTCTGTATAACCCTGGCTGTCCTGGAACTCACTTTATAGACCAGGCTGTCCTTGAACTTAGAAATCCACCTGCCTCTGCCTCCCAAGTGCTGGGATTAAAGGCGTGTGCCACCACTGCCCGGCTAAAAAATTTTTTCTTTAATTACAATTGTGGGGTACATAGGAAGACAACTTGAGAATCTGTTCTGCTCTCCCTTCACATATGTCACATTTTAATTTATGCCATCAAGGTTGGCAGGAAGCATCTTTATGTGCTGAACTGTCTTACCTGTTTTAAGTCTTAACTTTTTTTGTGAAGATAATATTCACTGAGTTGCTAGATTTAAATAGGATGATCTTTACTTGCTTAATATACCTCTGATGCATAGCAAACACCTAGCAGATTGTTGACTTTATATTAGTTGATTAATATAAGTTTTTGAATAAACAGAGGGGGGTTTAATATTTAAGAGAGTAAGTTACAGGATCTAGGAATGTAACTTATTTATAAAATGTTTGTCTACTAAAAGTGTGAGGCTTTTTTTTTTTTTTTTTTTGAGTTACGTCCCCTTATTGGAGGGAAAAAAAAACCTAGTGAAAAAACCTAATTACATTCTATGTATTTAAAAAAAAATTTTATTAGTTTTTATTTTTTGTAGTACTGCAATTGAACTTAGGATCTGCACTATGGTCCTGCAAGTACCGTCACTGAGCAGTTATCCCAGAACTTTACCTTTTTGTTTGTTTTAGATTAATTTATTTTATGTATGTGAGTATACTGTTGCTTTCTTCAGGCACACTAGAAAGGGGTATCGGATCCCATTACAGATGGTTGTGAGCTACCAGGTGGTTGTAAGGCCCAGTGTAGGTGTTGGGAACTAAATTGTTTTCTCTACAAGAGCTGCCATCTCTCTAGCCTCTCCTAGCCTTTTTTAAACTTTGAGTTGAGGCAGTCTCCTTAAGTTGCCTTGTTTTGAACTTTGGGTTCTCTTGTCTCAGACTTGCATTCTATACCTTTTTTTTTTTAAATAGATTTTTTTTTTAAATAAGATTTATGTATATGAATACACTGCAGTTGTCAGACATATCAGAAGAGGGCATTGGATCCCATTACAGATAGTTGTGAGCCACTATGTGTTTGCTAGCAATTGAACTCAGGACCTCTGGAAGAGGAGTCATTGCTTTTAACCTTTGAGCCATCTCTCCAGCCTGCATTCTATACATTTGAAGATCAGCTTATATTTTTGTTCAGAATTATTTATATATATTAAATTTATTTATTTTGTGTTTATGTGTATGCATATTTGGTCAGAGGACAACTTGTGGGAGTTGTCAACCCTTCTGCCTTGTGGGTTCTGGGATTGAACTTGGGTAGTCAGGCTCTGTGGAATGTGCCCTTTCCTGCTAGCTATCAATGATTTTTACTTATTGGCATCTTATACACATGCATATCCTTGTGCTGCTCTGGGTTGGACCCAGAATCTTGCACATGTTAGGAAAGTACACAGTAGTAGCACTTGTACTACTGACTTACAGCTATAGTTCTTTGGCAGACATAGTTTTTGGAGAAATGGTTAGAATATCAGAGTAGTTGAGTGTTGTGTTTAGAATAGGCTAGTGTGTATTATTTAATGCTAATGTGTGTGGGATGGGTTGGGGAGAATAGTGTCAAAAAATGGATCCCTGGGCCTTGTAACACTCTTGTACTGAAATTCCAGTAGGCTACACCCCACTAGCCTTATTAGAGTTTTTAAATCTGTGAGAGAGTTGGTTTTTTTTTCCTTTGCACAGTGTAAAGCATGTTGTAAGGAATGAAATTCTATTTTTTTCCCTTTAGAACTTTTTTGCTTATTTAGGAAGAATTTGTAAAATTTCTTACCGGAGTTCATTTCTCCAAGCTTGATGTTGAAGGCATCCAAGAATAACTTATGAGTGACATTTTTTAAAATTAGATTTTAAATTTATTTTATATGAGTGTTTTACATGTATGTATGTATGTATGTATGTATGTATGTATGTATGTATCTGGTCAGTTGAGAGAGTCAGAGCCTCTAGAACTTGAGTTAAGGGTTCTGGATGGTTATAAGCCACCATGTGGGTGCTGGGAGTCTAACCTGGATCTTCTGGAAGAGAAGCAAGTGCTTTAAACTGCTGAGCCATCTCTTCAACCCTTTTTAAGTATTAAATAATAGTAATAGTAATAATAAATTGTCTTAGTTTGGGCATTATTGCTGTGTAGAGATACCGTGACCATGCATTTATTTGGGGTTGGCTTACAGTTTTAGAGGTTTTGTCCCTTATCATGGTAGGAAGCATGACATCATGTAGGTAGACATGGGAGCTATTGTTGCTGTTGGAGCTGAAACTTCTCCATCTTGATCTCCAGGCAGCTGAAGGAGATTGTGTGGTATACTGGGCATAGCTTGCCTTCACACTGACATACTCCCTCCAACAAGGCCATACCCACTCCAACAAGGTCACACCTTATGGCCAAGCATTCAAACACATGAATCTGTGGTGCCATACCTATTTTATTTATTTATTTTTCAAGACAGGGTTTCTCTTGTGTATCCCTGGATGCCTGGGAACTCACTCAGTAGACCAGAAGTGGCCTCAAATGGAGAGATCCACTTGCCTCTACATATGCCTCCCAAGGGCTAGGATTAAAGGCATGTGCCACCACATCCTAAAAAATACTTTATATTCATGCGTATATCCCAGAGTGTATGTATATGCACCATGTGCATGGAGTACCCTCATAGGCCAAAAAGTGGTGTCACATATTTTTGGAATTGGAATTAACACAGTTGTGATCCACTTAATGTGGATTCTAGGAATTATACCCAGGTCTTCTGTGAGTGTAGCCAGTACTCTTTTAACTTTAACTGCTGACTCATCTCTTCAGCTCAGCTAAGCTTTTTATTTAGGTAGTCTTTATTTAGATAGTCTTAGCCTTTGTAGGTGTGCCTTTACCTTGAAATATAGTAACAGTATATTAATTGATACTTTATAAATTAATACTTTTATAAATTATATTAATTGGCAAGTTAGTGTATATGTGTGTATGAATATAATTTTTTACTTTTTTGTGTGTATAGGTATTTTGCTTGCATATATGTCTGTTTGCCAAGTGAGTACTTGGGTACCTACAGAGGTTAGAAAAGGATCTCTCAGATCACCTGGAACTGGAGTTGCAGATGTTGTAATAAGCTGTCGTGTGGTAATTGAACCCAGATCTTCTGCAAGAAAAACAAATGCTCTTAATTGCTGAGCCATCTCTTTAGCCCATATTTTGTTTTCTTGAAACATGGTGTCATTTTGTAGCCCAGGCTGGCCTGGAACTCACTGTATAGTCTAGGCTGATACTGAATTTGTTTCAGTCCTGTGTCAGCCTCCCAGGTCCTGGGAACCTGTATGAACCATCATGGCAGAGTAATTCAAACTCTTGAGAGATTATTGTGTGTTGTTAAGATACTGTCCTAGTAGCCGGCTGGGGTGACACACGCCTGTAATCCCAGCACTCTGGGAGGCAGAGGCAGGCAGGTTTCTGAGTTCAAGGCCAGCCTGGTCTACAGAGTGAGTTCTAAGACAGCCAGGGCTATACAGAGAAACCCTGTCTCGAAAAAAAACAAAAACAAAACAAAACAAAACAAAAAGATACTCTCCTTGTTCTGAATGAGTTTTGTTTTCTCTTTTTAAAATCTCCTTAAATGTTTTTTTTTCCAAGATATATAGTTATTCATGGGACACTGAGGTCTTTTCATGCTTGTCAGTTATTCTAAGCCATTACTTTCTACGTTGCGACTAATGTAAACTCAATTTATATAAGTACAGTTAAATGAGGGGAAATGTCAGAGTGTGGTACATTTGTATGGGGTATGATTATTAATGGAAATATTGTTTGCCATAAGGTTTCTGAATACCATGATATCTTTTTGTTTTGCCTCTGCCTCCCAAGTGCTGGGATTAAAGGCATGAGCCACCACCGCCAAGCTTCACTTCTTTACCTTAGGTTATTTTATAAATTATCTTGCTTAGTTAAAATTATTATTGTGAGTGTATATGTGTGTGTGTGTATAAGGAGATCAGAGGACAGCTTTAGGAGTTGCTTCTTCCCTTCCACTATGAGTTTTGGGGATCAGACATAGGATATCAGGCTTGTGTGGCAATCGCCCTCTCAGTCATCTTGCTGGCCCATTTTTTTTTTTTAAGGTATCTGTGATTGTCCCTCCATATTTTTTTGCATTAAGAAAAACCATAACTGCCCAATATACCACCTTCTCTGCTAGTAATATGGTATCATTTTTTTCTGCTTCTTTGCACTTATTTTTAATCCTGTTTTATCTGTTTAAATACTCTTCCATAACTCTGTCTCTAGTGCTCTAATTATTCTGTCCTTGCTCTCTCAAAGTTCTTTTTGGCTCATTTTGATGTTCTAGTTTAGTATGTAATAAGATGCATTCTTTCTGTGTAATTTTTTGCCTTAGTTTTAGCAGAACAGTTATATATTCCTAATTTAGTGCTTCACATAGGTCATGTAGTCCTAACGGTAGAATCTCATTGAATTTTGAAAGTTTGTTCTTTGAAGCTTTGTATAGCAGCTAGTAGTCAGAGAGAAATTGACTGTAAACTAGGTCGACTATTTATAAAACTACAAAAATCACAAAGTATAGCACAGTTCCTTGAGCCTATGTAAATCTTAGGCTATCCCATTGTGTTAGACTGCAGTATAGTCAGAGACTTAGAACCAGAAAGGATCATAGAAGTAATATTATATTTAAACATGGTGAATAAGAATTGCCGAATAGTAGTCTGTGAACTCCTTGAGATATATGCAGTATGTTTGTGCACAGGTAAGAATTTATAACTTGGATGGATTCTCAAGGTATCTTGACTGGAAAAATACTGTCTTATGAGCTTGCAAAAAATGACAAATTAAACACTTGAGGCTCAAAGATTAAGACAGGATAGATAGCTGGCTTGGTCATTGTTATTCACAGTAATGATCCTGACCAGACAGGAAACTCTTTGTTAGAGATCCTCAGTGTCAAGTGTACTGGTTACTCTTCTGAGGAACTGAAAGGGGATTTGATGCACTTTTATGTCCTCTCTAGCTTCCTTTCCTCATGCACAGACATATACACATATTTATAAATTAAGCAGCCATTTAGGGGCTGGGGTTATAGCTCAGTTGGTAATGTGCTTGCTTAGCATGCACTAAGTCATAGATAGCTCTTCAACATTTAATAAAGACGGTATGGTGGGGCATGTCTAATTCTAACACTGAAGAGATAGAGACAGGGAATTGAGAGTTCAAGATCATTTTTGGCTATACAGGGAATTTGAGGTCAGTCTGGGCTAGAGTCTTTGTTTAAGACTGGGGGTGGAAGGGGATGGGCTGTAGAGATAGCTCAGTGGTTAAGAGCACTGACTGCTCTTCCAGAGGTCCTGAGTTCAAATCCTAGCAACCACATGGTGGCTTACAACCATCCCTAATGAGATCAGATGCCCTCTTCTGGTGTGTCTGAAGACAACTGCAGTGTACTTACGTATAATAAATAAATAAATCTTTAAAAAAAAAATGAAAGAAGGAAAGACGGGAGTGGGGGTGGGGGTCTGTAGCTGGAGAGATGGCTCAGTAGTTAAGAGGACTGACTATTCTTCCAGAGGTCCCAAGTTCAATTCCCAGCAACCTCATGGTGGCTCACAACTATCTGTAAGGAATCAAATGCCTCTTCTGCCTCTTCTGGTGTGTTTGTAAACACCTACAGTGTACTCAAATATATTAACTAACTAACTAACTAACTAACTATAAAGTTAATAAATAAATAAATGTTTAAAAAAAGTGGAAGGAATTATTAGGTTTGGACATATCTGTGTTTCCATCCAATCCATCCATCCACCCACCCATCCATCCATCTATCCATCCATCCATCCATGCATGCTTAGCATGCTTGAGACCTTGTCTTTAATCTTTGTGTGTGTGTGTGTGTTCCCAAGTTAAATATTTACATTTAGTTCATTCAGAGTGTTGTACTGCCAAAGCATTGTGGGGAACATTGGGGTGCTGGGCATTTGGTTTTTCAAGACAGGGTTTCAGCCAGGCGGTGGTGGCGCACACCTGTAATCCCAGCACTTGGGAGGCAGAGGCAGGCGGATTTTTGAGTTCGAGGCCAGCCTGATCTGCACAGTGAGTTCTAGGACAGCCAGGGCTATACAGAGAAACCCTGTCTCAAAAAAACCAAAATCCAAATCAAGACAAGGTTTCTCTGTGTAACAGTCCTGGCTGTCCTGAAACTAGCTTTGTAGATTAGTCTTGCCTAAAACTCACAAGAGATCTGCCTACCTCTGCCTCCCAAGTGCTGAGATTAAAAGTGTATACCACTATGCCTGCCTTCAAAGCATTTTCAAACAGCAGATTCAACATCAAGGCAAAGATGTTTCCATATCCTCTTTGTTTTCTTCCCCTGATAGTCACTAACCTTTATTCTGTCTTATATGTCAGTTTGTATATTGTGTCAATTTGTCTTTATTTTTTCCTCTAATTTTAATGTGTGTGGGTATTTTGCCCTCATATATGTCTGTGTGCTACATGTGTGTTCTGTGTCTGATGAGGCCAGAAGAAGGTATCAGATCATATGGAACTGGAGTTAGAGACAGTTGTGAGTCACCATGTGGGTGCTGAAAGTTAACCTGGGTTCTTTTGAAGGGCAATCAGTGCTCTTAACCACTGAGTGTTCTTTCCAGCCCCTTGTTAATTTTTTTCGTTTTTTTAAGACAGAGTTTCTCTGTGTAGCCCTGTCCATCTTGGAACTCACTCTGTAGACCAGGCTCACTTGGAACTTAGAGATCCATCTGCCTCTGCTATCTTTTTTTTTTTTTTTTTAAAGATTTATTTATGTATGTGAGTACACTGTAGTTGTCTTCAGACACTCCAGAAGAAGTCTGATCTCATTATGGATGGTTGTGAGCCACCATGTGGTTGCTGGGGTTTGAACTCGGGACCTTTGAAAGAGCAGTCAGTGCTCTTAACCACTGAGCCGTCTCTCCAGCCCCCTGCCTCTGCTATCTAAGTGCTGGGACTCAAATTGTGTGCCACCACTGCCCAGTTAGCCCCATGTTTTGTTTGAGATGGGGGGGGGTCTCGTGAACATTATACTGTTCTCAACTTGCTTTACAGTTCAGGCTGACCTACTCCTAGTCCTCCTATTTCCCTCCTACTCCCAAATGCTGGAATTACAGATGTTTATCATCATGCTTGACTAGGATTTTTCTACTCTGGATCTCTCTCTCTCTTTTTAAAGATTTATTTATTTATTATATGCAAGTACACTGTAGCTGTCTTCACAAACTCCAGAAGGAGAGTATCAGAAATCGTCACGGATGGTTGTGAGCCACCATGTGGTTGCTGGGATTTGAACTCAGGACCTTCGGAAGAGCAGCCATCTCTCTATCCTTGGATAGCTCATTAAGTGGAATCATACAATATATAACCTTTTGTATATGGATGGCACTTTTTTGTAGCATGTATCACTACTATACTTTTTTATGGCTAAATTTGTCTGTCATCCATCTGTCTATCGATCTATCTAATCTGTTGACAAGTTAAGCTGTTTTTGTTTGATTTGGTTTTGAGACAAGGTCTCTCTTGGCTACCTCATATGTAGATCAAGGTAGCCTCAAGTTTGTAGAAATCTGCCTGTCTCTTTGTCTGTGCTGGGATCAAAGACATGCACCATTACACAGCTTAGCTGTTTTGTTGTTGTTTGTTTGTTTAATCAATTGTAGATTGTAAATGATGCTGTTGTCCACATGCTTGTTAAATATGTATCTATTTTCAGGGGTTTTTGAGTATATACTCTAGAAGTTGTTTTTATAGCCATCCTAGGGAACGTAAAGTTGTACTTGTAGGTTTGTTTACATTTCTTGAGTGATTAAAAATGACCATTTAATATGCTTTCAGTTATTTGCATAATACATGCATATTTAAGATAGGGTCTCTTACATACCTTAAAATAGCTTGTCTTGAAATCAAAATCCTCTTGCTTCAGCCTCCAGAGTATTGGCATCACAAATATTTTCTAACATAGTTATAAAATATTTTTTTGAGAGAGTCTCACATAACCCAGGTAGGCCTCAGACTTACTTGAACATTGTGATTCTCCTACTACCATCTCCGATGCTGCCTTCATCTCTGGCATTGTGACATTATGGTTGTGCACCACCATGCCCAATTTTATGCAGAGGATTGAACCCAGGACTTTGCATTCTAGGCAAGTACTCTCAACTGATCTTATCCCCAGCCCTCTAGTTTGGGTTTTTTTTCTTTAGATAATGTCAGTATTGCCCTTTGACTTGGTGTTAAAAGATGACCAGTTTTCACCATTAAATAGAAAAGGACAGTTAATCCTTTGGGAGGTGACTTAGAGGGTTAATACTTATACATACAACATTTTAAGTTCCATCTCTAGCTCTGCCAAAAAAATAAAAATAGTTTATGGAATTATAGGTATTTACTTGATTTTAAATGGCTTGTATAAAAAGTATGTAGCCTGTACACAAATGTACTAGATAGCTTGATACAGCTAGAATTATCTGAAAGGAGGCAATCTTCAATTGAGAAAATGCCTCCATAAGATCTAGCAATAGGGCATTTTCTTTATTAGTGATGGATGGGGGTGGGGGGTATCCTATTGTGGCCTGGGTTCTATGAGAAAGTGGTGGTGGCACGCACCTTTAATTCCAGAACTTTGTGCATTCTAGGCAAATACTCCAGCTGATCTGTTCTAGGATAACCAGGGCTATTGTAGAGAGAAACCCTGCCTTGTAGGGAGTGTGGGGTTGGGGGAAAAAAGAGAAACAAATAAACAAACTAGAGTCAGGACTCTGAATCTAAATTAGAAATGGGGAACATAGTAAGTGTTACATCCTCTGAGAGTCTGGATGTAACTGGTTCCTTTAGAAGAGCAGTTTAACTGCTGAGACATTCTCTAGCCCCAAACTCACACTTGAAGTTCTCAGTAGCCATGTATATTGTCATAATTGCAGAAAATTTTAATTTAAAGTCTTTCCTATTTAGTTATTTATTGTATGTGAGTATACTGTAGCTGTCTTCAGACATGCCAGAAGAGGGCATCAGATCCCATTATAGATGGTGTGAGTCACCATATGGTTGCTGGGAATTAAAACTCAGGACCTTTGGAAGATCAGTCAGTGCTCTTAACCACTGAGCCCCACAGAAAATTCTAATACTTAGTGCTTATTAAGAAAAAGAAAAGGTGCTCATAAAAAATTGTAGATTCCTGTTAGGTGGTGGTGATGGTGCACATTTCAATTCCAGTTCTTGGAAGGTAGAGACATAAGGATCTTTGAGATTGATGAGGCAACCCTAGTCTACAGAGCAAGATGATATCTAACAACTCTCAGAGGATGCAACACCCTGTTCTGAGCTAGTGCTACAAGGAAAAGTCCTAGCTCAAAAAAAAAACAGGGAAAAACTCCAAATTTGCAAATTCCTACAGAAACTCAGATTTAGGGTTTTTTTTTTTTTTTGGTTTTTGGATTTGGATTTTTCAAGACAGGGTAGCCCTGGCTGTCCTGGAACTCACTCTGTAGACCAGGCTGGCCTCGAACTCAGAAATCCACCTGCCTCTGCCTCCCAAATGCCGGGATTAAAGGCTTGTGCCACCACCGCCTCGCTATAAAAATATAATTTTAAAATGATAATCTCAATAGCCATCAAGATGGCTCTGTATTTTATATAGGAAACTCAGAAGATTGGTTTGAGTGATTTGATTTAAGTGCTTTTGAGATACTGGAGAGTCAAACGTATTGGTGGTAACTTGAGTTTTCTGTTTATCAGATAAATGGACTAATTTGTCTCATGCTGATTAGCACTTTTCGAGCACCTTAGCATACTTAACTCTGAGGATTTTGTTTTAATTATTAATTTTATTAATTTATTCGCCTTTGGGACTTGTCTTTTTTCTTCTCACCATTTGTTTTGTGGGGACAGAAATTAGGTTGTTAGACTTGGTAGCAGCAGTTTTACCAGTTGAGCCATCTTGATGGCTGTTGAGATTATCATTTTAAAATTATATTTATTTGCATAGGGCTATATATATGTGTATGAGTGTATGCATCTCATGGATGATCAGAAGACAGCTTACCAGAGTGAGTTCTTTCTGTTATGTAGCCAGGGATGAAACACAGGTCATCAGGATTAAGGACATATGCCCCTATCTCCCAAGCTGTCCAGCCTGCATGATCTTTGAGATCTGATAATCAAAATAATACAAACATTTGATTCTCAGTAGAGCTAGTCCACTCTAGGAGGTAAGGCTGAATTATGTTAAAACAACTCTCATTTGGAGAACTATAAAATCAACAGTATTTGTGAAAACACCAGTAAAAAGAGGACAGATCTAAAGTCTCTCTGTGTGTATGTGTGTCAGTGTGTGTCAGTAGCAGCAGCATTTGGGTAGTGGTGACAGTGTTATATGTGCCATACTGAATACCTGGAGGTTGGAAGACAGCTTTGTAAGGAGTTGGTTCTCTCCATACATCTTTATTTGTGTTCTGAGGATCAAATTCAGGTTGCTAGGCTTGTGTAGCAAGCATTTTTACTCTTGAGCCATTTCACTGGCCCATTCATTATGTTAAAACACACACACACACACACACACACACACACACACACACACACACACCATACATGGCTAGGACATACCTTTTTTTTTTCTTCAATTATTTTATTTCCATTTACTGTGCGTTGATGTTTTTGTTTACATGCATGTCTATAGGGATGTTAGATTTTCTGGAATTGGATCGACAGACAGTTGTGAGCTGGGAACTGAACTTGGGTGTTGTGGATAAGCAGCCAGTGTTCTCAACCTGACCCTTTCCTCCAGCCCTTAAAATGTATTTGAAATTTAATCATACTCGCATATAATGCATTGACCAAATCTTTCTCTATTTCTTCCCCCCCAGTTTCTCCCCTATTGCACCACTTTTCTTGCTCAGCTTCATGTGTGTGCTTTGTCTTTTTTATTTAATGCTCACTGAGATCATTTAGTTTTGTCTTTATTTTATGTACATAGATGTAAGACTATTTCCTGAAGCATTGGATAGCTTCTCGGGATTGGTATTGCTGAAGAAAACTGACTTTTTTTAGTAGCCATGAATTACCAGTAGCTCTTCAGATAGGGACAGGAATTCATACACTCCTCTTAAATCTGTGTTGGATGCCAGGTGGTGGTGGTGCACGCCTGTAATCCCAGCACTCTGAGAGGCAGAGGCAGGCGGATCTCTGAGTTCGAGGTCAGCCTGGTCTACAGAGTGAGTTCCAGGACAGCCAGGGCTACACAGAGAAACCCTGTCTCGAAAAAACCAAATCCAAAAAACCAAAAAAAAAAAAAAAAAAAAATTGTGTTGGGATTTTGGCTGGTTTTAGTATTCAGGCTCTTGTGTAGGTCATCCAGCTACTGTGAGCTCATTTGAGCAGTATAACAATAATGTCTAGCAAATCCTGATTCACTACAGATATTACATCTGGCTCTCATCTGGCTCTTAAAATATTTCTGCCCTTCTCCTCCTCCATGGTGATGCTTTGGAGAAAGTTTTATATTGATGTCTCGTTTAGGGTTAAGCATTCTGTAGTCTTTGCATGTCAACCGGTTGTGAGTCTGCAGAAAGAAGCTTCTCTGATGAGCTTTGAGAAATGCACTAACCTTTAGAAACCTCTGGTTAACTAGGGGACAGGACATTTTGGGAATCTAGGTGTGTAGTTGGAATTCTCAGGTAGCCTGGCTGGCTGGTGGTGGGGTAGGCAAAGCTACCTGTGTGAGGTGCAAGGCTTTACAAAGTTATCAGAAGGCAGGCCAGGATGGATGAGGTGATCTGTGTCTCATGAAAGCTTTTTGTTTGTTTGTTTGTTTTGGTTTTTTGGATTTGTTTTTTTTTTTCGAGACAGGGTTTCTCTGTGTATCCCTGGCTGTTTTGGAACTCACCCTGTAGACCAGGCTGGCCTCGAACTCAGAAATCCACCTGCCTCTGCCTCCCAGAGTGCTGGGATTGCAGGTGTGCGCCACCACCGCCCGACTTTGTGATAGCTTTTAAAGTTGGGTTACCAGCTTTTGATCAGGAGCTATACATTGAACATTTAAAAAAATATTTATTTTTTTAATTATGTAAGTACACTGTCGCTGTCTTCAGACACACCAGATGAGGGTGTCAGATCACATTGCAGATGGTTGTGAGCCACCATGTGGTTGCTGGGAATTAAACTCAGGACCTCTGAGCCATCCCTTCAGCCCTATACATTGAATTTTGTTACTGCCCCCCTCTCATATTTATTTGTCTGTGTTTATGTGTATGTGTGTGGGTCTATATAATGTATACCACTTTGTTAAGTCAGGCCTCAGGTGTTGGATCCTATGGAACTGGAGCTAACTGGTTGTGAGTGACCCCACTTGGGTGCTAGAACTGAGTTCAGGTCCTGTAGAAGAGCAGGGAGGTACTCTTCCTCATCTCTCCAGTCTCTCGATGCAGTCTGTCCTTACTGTCATTTCTCTGAGTCTGAGATAGTATTTTTTATAATAGCCATTTTGACAAAAATTCCTGTGAGGTTTTCAGAATTCTTAGTTTAGGTTGCAGGTGTCTAAGTAGACTGTAATAGAATAGGGTTTATATATTTTGATCTTAAATAAAAATGATGCCGAGGATACCTAATTTGACTTATTAAAAAAAAAAAAATCCCTTCACACCAACAGCAATCATTGACCTAGTAATCTTTTGTTGTTTAAAATTTGCCCATGGTTATACAAAGAGTGTAGGTTTTATTTTGTTTTTGTTTTGTTTTGTTTTGTTTTTGACACAGGGTTTTGTGGGTCTGGCTGGCCTGGGGCTAACTTTATAGACCACGTTTTCTCAAACCACAGAGTTCTCCCGGCATCAAAGGTGTGTGCCACCATTCTTGACTTATTGTCAGATTAAAAACAAACAAGCAAACTTTTTGTGTGTGTAAGTATATATGTGTGTATTTGCGTGTCTCTGTCTTAGCACCATGTGCTTGTAGATGCCTGACAAAGCCAGATGAGCTTAAGTTACAGGTAGTTGTGAGGCACTTGATGTGATTGCTGGAAACTGAACTGAGGTCCTTTGAAAGAGCAGCAAGTGCTCTTAACTGCTGAGAAAATCTGTCTCGAAAAACAAAAACAACAACAACAAAAACCAGGTAGGGACTGAGGGATGCTAGGAGAACCTGGAGACAAGGTCTGCTAGGATATGTTTAATAGGCCTCAGACTCTTGTCCCAGGTTTGAAACTCAGTACTATTTAAAAATGGAGAAAAGTTGATGAACTCATAAAAATGATAGTATTATAACTTACTTTTGTGGTGCCGAGAATCAAATCAAGGCTTCACATACTAAGAAAAGTCCTACCTCTGAGCTATGTTCTCTCTATGCTCCCTTCTATGTTTGTGAGAGAGGATATTGAACTTGTAATCCTTCTGTCTTGGCACTGAAAGTGGCTGGAAGTATAGGCTTGCATTAATTGTCCCAGCACATAACTTTTTCTTTTTTCATTTTTGTGTTCTTTTTTTTCCCCCAGATGTTACACAGTTATTGTTAACAGTCTGACTTTAATGTCACGTAATTTACATTCAGGTTCAAGCAGACAACCTGGTACCACTTTGTTTTCCCCTGTATGTATGTATGCATTTTTGTTTTTCAAGACAGGGTTTCTCTGTTAACAGTCCTGGCTGCCCTGGCTGCCCTTGAACCTGTCTCTTCCTCCGAAATGCTGGGGTTAAAGGTGTGTGCCACTACACCTGGTTCATTTTGTGGGGGTTGGGGGGCGGACAGACTCAGTTTTTTGAGACAGACTCATTCCCAGGTTGGCTTGGAGCTTAGACAGTCTTCCGCCTCCAGATTGTGAGCCAGAATGATCAGATTTTCATAGTTTCTTCCACTTCCATTTTAAATGCAAAGTTCTTCCTTGGTGGTCCAAGTTTTCTTCTTTGTATGATGTGCATATACCTATATGCATGCATGTGGAAGCCAGAGGAGACTCAGGTGTCCTCCTCTGTAGCTTGTTACCTTTGTACTTTGAGAGAAGGACTCTCTTGGAGCTTCTTGGTTTTTAGGTAGGCTGCTAGCCAGTAAGCTGCAGTAACCTTGTTTTAGATCTCCCAGTGCTGGGGTTATAGACATAGGCAGGGGAATTTCTGAGTTCAAGGCCAGCCTGGTTTACAGAGTAAGTTCCTGGACAGGCCTACAAAAATATAACCCTCTGTCTCAAAAAAACAAAAAACAAAAAAGACAAAAGTATCATGTAGTCCAGGCTGGCTTCAATGTTTACTCCTTCTGTCTCCAGTTCTTGAGTTACTGCTAAAATTATAGGTATATGTATCTAGCTCTATTCTTACTGTTTTTATCATGAAATGATAAAAAGTTAGCATTAAGTAATGGTATTTTTTTTTAAAGATTCATTTATTATTTGTACAGTATGATTCATTTATTATCTGTACAGTATTCTTCCTGCATATACATCCACAGGCCAGAAGAGGGCACCAGATCTCATTATAGATGATTGTGGGCCGCCATGTGGTTGCTGGGAATTGAACTCAGGATCTCTGGAAGAGTAGTCAGTGCTCTTA
This sequence comes from Apodemus sylvaticus, assembly GCF_947179515.1. NCBI lineage: Eukaryota > Metazoa > Chordata > Mammalia > Rodentia > Muridae > Apodemus > Apodemus sylvaticus. The sequence continues at coordinate 46,161,465 of NC_067481.1, forward strand.
ACCACTGACTCTCTCCAGCCCCAAGTAATGGTATTTTAAACCAGATTAAGTTTGTACTATTAAATGTGAAGAAATTTACCATTGTGTAATCTTATCATTTTCAAGTGTAAGAAGGCAAAAGGGAATGGAAAAAGAAAGGATGCATATATATAGTCTGTGTGTGTGTATGTGTGTGTACACACAAATATATATGTAAACACACAGCACCATTTTCTAACTCTTGCATAGCATGTTAAAAGTTTGAGATTTAGTTCAAAGATTTTTTTCCATACTCTGTCCTGCAAGGTTGGAGTATAAAGAAAATAAGTCTTGATAATAGATTTAAGCAGGAATATTGGTAAAAATGAAAGGAAGGAAGCCTAAACATGCACACAGAGATGGGGGGGAGGGAAGGACAGAGTTGTGTTCAAGAGTGGGTTTAGGCTCTTAGGAATGCACTGTGGCTCCTTTTCTTCTTTCCTATCTCCCTTTATCTTTCTTCCTTTTTTATCCCTTCTTCCTCTCTTCTTTTTCCCTTTCCCATTTTTCTCTTTCCTCAGTTCCCCCATTCTCTCCTCTCTTTTTCTCTTTCCTCCTTTCTCCCTCTTTTCCTCTTTCTTTGGAAGCAGTGTCTTACTGTATTGCCCAAGGTGGCTTGGAACTCTTCCTCTACTTTCCTCAGCTACCCAGGGCTAGGATAACAGGTGGATGTCACCACAGGATAGATTATTTTATATGTGTATTAAATATATAACAAGATATAAATTGACATTTCAAATTTTATTTAGTGAGGAAGGGCATAAGTACTAGTGTGCAAGTCAGACTAGTGTGCAAAGAAGACAACTTTGTGGACTTGGTTTTCTCTTTCCATATTTTTGTTTTATTTTAAGACAGAGTTTTCCTATATAGCCTTGGCTGTGCTGTCCTGGAACAAGCTCTGTAACCAGGCTAGTCTCAAAAACTCAGAGATCTTCCTGCACCTGTTTCCCAAGTGATGGAGTTAAAGTTGTGTGCACTACTACCTGGCTGATTAAATTGCTTTTTAAGATAAAAAAGTGGTAAGATGGCATAGTGGCTAAAGGTGGCACAGGGTTACCATACAACTCTGACAACTTTCATTTTTGGTGCCTGGGATGAAAGGAGAAAATTGACCCTTGAAAGCTGTCCTCTGACCTCTATACTAGGTCTGTCGCACTGCCTGCCTGCCTACCTGCCCTCACACACATATCTCACATACATTAATAATAAATAAAAATTTAAAAATAGAAGTAGTACATACATTTGTAGGATAAATATTTGAAAGATAGAAAGTTTCCTTATTTCCTTCCATAGATCGTCTATGTATGGAGATATAGTTTTTATTTTTATAAAACGATAATTTTAGTTTTGTGCCTTGTTGGCCCTCCCCCCCCCCCCCCACACACACACACCCGAGACAGGGTTTCTCTGTGTAGCCCTGGCTGTCCTGAAACTGACTCTGTAGACCAGGCTGGCCTTGAACTCAGAAATCCGCCTGCCTCTGCCTCCCAAGTGCTGGGACTAAAGGTGTACGCCACCACCGCCCGGCTGTGTCTTGTTTTTAAAAAGATAATATTTTTATCTGTATCAATACATCATATTAATGTTTAAAAATACTATTATTCTTTCCCTTGTTGCCAAGAACTTAAGTGATTGTGTGTATGTGTTTTAACAGGGGTTTGCTGTAAGTTGGCCTCCCCCATATAATTTGCTTGCCCATAGGTTCTTTTACTATGGATGGTTGTGAGCAGTCAGTGTTCTTAACTGCTGAGCCATCTCACCAGCCCTGATCTCTAAAATTTTAATAACCATGTTTATGATGTTGAATTAGTTGTCAAACCAGTTACATTATAGGTTAAGTGTAAGTCTTATATTTGTTCATCCTGTTGATGACCTTTCTTGGTTGTGTTTAATATTGCAGTTATTGTTACAGTAACATGCAAATACTTCTTTGTACCTTCATATGTTGAGGGAAAGATAAGAGGTAGGCTTTCTCTGCCAATTTTGTGTTTAAAGAATCTATCTTTTTCTAGGATTGGTGTTTCTAAGCCTGAATCTTTATTGACAGGGCCTTATAATTTTAAATCAGTTGCTTGGGGACAATAATGTCCTTTTATAAAAAGTGAGAGAATCATAAAGGATGAAATACTGTGACATAATCACTGTTGACTCAAGAAACATTTGTCAAGTAATACTGAATATGTTCTGATTATCTTGTGATTCTGTTTCTTTTACCTTGTTAATTACCTAAGTGTCTTAAGGAAATGCAGGTGCTATTTAATTATAAAAACTCATATTGAGATTTTAAAGTAAGTTATAGTTTTAATTTTTTTACTTTATGTATATGTATATTTATGTGTGAGCATATATGTACCACATGTGTGCAGGTGCCCATTTAGGCCAGAAGAGAGTGTCCGAAGAGGGAACTGGAGCAATGGTGTTTGGAGCCACCTGATACAGATGTTAAAAATGAACTAAGGTCCTCTCCTAGAGGGCTCTTGATCGCTGAACCATCTCTTCAGCTTCATCTAGTCTCTTTAGAAGAAGATTGTAATCCCAGCATTTGGAAGACAAGTGGAGACCGATCTCTATGATCTCTATGAGATCTGCTCTACATAGCAAGTTTTAGACCACCTTGGGCTGTACAGTTAGACACTGTCTTTAAAAAAAAAAGATTATATGTGTGGTTTGGTGTTAGTAGCCTCAGGCTTACTGTGTAACTGGGGGTGGACTTGAATTTGTTATCTTCCTGTCTTCATCTAAGTGCTGAATTTTAAATATATGTTCTACATGTGACTTTGGGTATATATTAAAAGTAGAATTGAATACAATGGTATTTGTCTATAATCCCACTACTGAGAAGACTGAGTCAGGAGGAGCCCCATGAGTTTGCAATGCCTTAAAAAAAAAAAACAAAAAGAAAAGTAGGAAAAAAAGACTCATTAAATATATAGATATAGATAATATGTTGCAATGCGGTGTTGCTACAGTGAGATACAAAAGGAATGTTTTATATGCTTGCAGAGAAGTTTTCTGGCAACAATAAAGTTGGTTTATTTAGAGCTGGAGAGATGAATCAATGTTTTAGAGTATTTATTGCTTTTCCAGAGGATTCAGGTTTGATTTCCAGTATGATGTCTCACAATCATCCATAATTGCAGTTCTAGGGGATCAGATGTTCTCCTTTGACCTCTTTGGACATCAGGTCTGCATTTGGTGCACATAAATACACCAGACAAAATATACATACAGATAAAATTTAAAAATTAAAATTTTTTATTTTTTTTAATTTTTTAATTTTTTTGGTTTTTTGGATTTGGGTTTTTCGAGACAGGTTTTCTCTGTCCTGGAACTCAATCTGTAGACCAGGCTGGCCTCGAACTCAGAAATCTGCCTGCCTCTGCCTCCTAGAGTGCTGGGATTACAGGTGTGCGCCACCACTGCCCAGCTAAAATTTAAAAACTAAAATTTTTTTAAAAAAAACCAACCAAACAAAAATTTTAATTCATCCTCTTATTTCACTAAAATGAGATTGGCTTAGAAGTCCAATAAAAGGCATAGGAAGAATTGGATTTCACTTTTCCTCCTTAGAAGTTTAATGAAAAACATTCTAAAAGGTTATTTTTGATTTCTGAAATTAGTGGTTTAAAAGAAAAGAGCTGACTTGTTATAGTGCTTACTTACTATGGTATAGTCAAAATCTGAGCTTATACATGGAAACTCATTTAACACTTCTAAGTACTATATATAAAGTAGTTATTAAGAAAAGGATACAGTTTATGAACTCAGAGTTTATGAATCGTGTTGGGATTTATATCTAGCCAGTTTTACTCCAGAACCCAGGTTCTTATGTTTCTCAGTTATGAACTCCATTTTTAAGCATTAGATAAACTGATATAAAGGAATTGGTAGCAGAATCATGAAATAATTTACCAGTTCTTTCTAAATCTACATTTGGAAGGATTCAGATGATAACAGCCATATTTTAATGTATTTAATCAGGTGAATTAAATTTATGAGAAAGCAGTTGTTGGTGCTTGCTGTGACACTTGTGAAGGTCAGAGGACAACTTTTGGGAGTTGCTTCTCCTGCCTTGTGTAACATCTTAGAAGCTTCTGTATGTGACTTTTTTAGGTTTCTCGGATTAAACTTGGTTATTAGACTCAAGGAGGAAGCCCCTTTATCTGAGCCATTTCACCTGTCCCCATTCTTCATTTCTTTCAGATACAGTATCTGAATTTTGTGTGTGTGTGTGTTTTCTTATATGTGAACATCAATAATAAATTCCTGTTGTAAAAAGATGCCTTCCAAATACATTGTGGGTTATTGTGGTTATGTGTGTATGTGTGTAGGGCATTAAATTTTATTTTACTTTTTAAATTATGTGTATATATGTGTGGGGTGGTGGATATGTGTCTGCAACTGTGTACATGGACAAACCAGAAGAGGATATCTGGTCTCCAAAGATAAGATTAAGGTAGTTTTAAGTTGCCCAGTTGTGGGTGCTAAGAATCAATGCATGTCCTCTAGAAGAACAATATATATACTTTACTAATGAGCAATCTCTCCAGCACTTTATTTTGTTTATTAAGAATATACCTCAGCGGGGCAGTGGTGGTGCATGCCTTTAATCCCAGCACTTGGGAGGCAGAGGCAGGCTGATTTCTGAGTTCGAGGCCAGTCTGGTCTACAAAGTGAGTTCTAGGAGTAGGAGAGCCAGGGCTACACAAAGAAACCCTGTCTAGAAAAAACAAAAACAAAAACAGACAAAAAAGAATATACCTCAGGTGGGCAGTGGTGATGCATGCCTTTAATCCTAACACCCAGGAGGCAGAGGCAGGAGGATTTCTGAGTTTGAGGCCAGCTTGGTTTACAGAGTGAGTTCCAGGACAGCCAGGGCTATACAGAGAAACGCTGTCTCGAAAAACCAAAAAATAAAAAATTAAAAAAAAAAAAAAAGAATGTACTTCAAGGGGGACTGGAGCTATGGCTCAGTGGTTAAGAGCACTGGCTGTTCTCCCAGAGGACCTGGGTTTAGTTCCCAGCACCTATAGGCTATCTTTACAACTGTAACACCAGTCCCAGAGGATCCAGCATCCTCACACATACATACATGTAGGCAAAACACCAGCACGTAAAAAATAAAAATAAATCTTTTTATTTTAAAGAAGAGTATGTCTCTGTAGGTAGCCATGGTTGACCTGGAACACACAAGAGATCTGTCTGCCACTGCTTCTTAAGTGTTGGGATTAAACGTGTGTGCTACCATATCTGAATGGTTATCACATATTAATAGTCTGCTAATTGTCTCTTCTCCTTGCTTTGTCACAGTTGGGTAATTTAAAGCAGTTGAAAGCCTCCCAAGTTTTAAAGGGTGCAGCTAACATTTAAATGGTGTTGTAGAAGGCTTAAGTGACACGGGTGATTGTGAAGAGCTAATGCAATAGAATTAAAGTTTTTAATGTTCTAGACCTGATACAATTTTGTAATTAATGACTGTGGATCATCTTTTAATTATTCTTAGCAACTCTTAAATTTTCTTTCTCCCCCTCTTATTTTCCTAGTTTATGCCAGCGTGGCTTCATTCATACAGATGAACCAAGCATTGGGATAGCAGTATAAAATTAGAATCAGACAGCTGACTGCTCAGCAGGATGCCATCAACTAACAGAGCAGGCAGTCTAAAGGACCCTGAAATTGCAGAGCTCTTCTTCAAAGAAGATCCGGAAAAGCTCTTCACAGATCTCAGAGAAATCGGCCATGGGAGCTTTGGAGCAGTATATTTTGTGAGTTAAAGGCTGGATATCAGGGATGTTGGAGTAAAAACTGGTAAAGAGATGAGAAATGTTCTGACTTGGAAAACAAACCTGATCTTACTTACACTGCTTTTTACACTACTTATGTCAACCATGCATTATTCAAGAATGACTTTTTGCAGCTGACATCAGTTTGATGTCCTCTAATTCAATTCCATTTTAAAACTACCTAGAGATACTGCCATCTAGGCCAAGTCCTATGAAAATGCCTTCCATTTGGAGATGCCGATTGAAAGCTCCAGGTTGTGCCTCCATTAACTATGGAATTGAGATCCTCCAACCCTTTTCATGGGTGTAATTAAGTTTTTAAAGCATTAAGCAAAACACATTAAAGATTTTATTTTAAATAATACAGTCAAAAGATCCATAGACTGAGGTGTAGAATCCTGCTTGGTACAGGAGCTTCTGTCTACATGGAGTTAAGGTATGTCAGTTTCTTGGACACTTAATGTGTTCTCATTTTCCTTAGAGATTTCTAGTCCTCTGACGTTGTTATTTATTACATAAGGTGATTTTAAGCTATTGGCTACTGATTAACTTAACCTTCAGCTACTTTCCTTTCTTTTAAGGTGAGAGATAGGTGCATAATGCTAGTTTCAATTCTCTGGCCCAGGGCTGGTTTCTCTGAGAACCATTCTTCCCATCGATCCCGTGATTATCTAGGTACTTTCCTCAAAACACCTCAGGTGTGGTTGAAAGAAGTTCACTATAAATATAATAAGCTCTTTTATCATACCATCTGTGTTCTGGAGGTTGCTTGCAATGAAGTACACAATTCCAAATATTTTACCAAGATGGGAGTTAAGGGAAATAAAAATATACCACCCTGAATATATCTTTTGGCAATATTTGTGTTAATTATTTTGTTGCAATAAACCTCCAACCCCAATTACCCCATGCAAAGAACATACAACTCAACTATAATATGATAAATGACACACCTAAATTGGGCAAATATACCACTATACTACTCTATTCCCCAGGTGTAAAATCTCTTGCTGCTTGCTCCAGGCCACATGCTACTGCTCCATCTTCCTTCCACCTCTTCCTTGTTTTTTTTCTTAAAGATTTATTTATTTATTTTGCGTATATGAGTACATTGTAGCTGTCTTCAGACATACTCGGAAGAGTGTGCCACTACTGCTGAAGTCAACACCACCACCTGGCTTTCTTCCTTTTTATATTTGAAAGATAATCCCTCTTCCCATTCTCCTGATAGGGGTCGGGGGGGTAGGGGTGGGAGAGTAGAGGGTGGGGGGCCACCCCCTCCACTCCTTCCATGTGTGTGTTCAGGTGCATCTTTATGTGTAAAGACCAAAGATCTACTTCAGGAGCAGTCCACCTTGTTTATTCATTTTTATTTTCTGAGTATGGGTGTGTTGCCTGCATGCATTTATGAACACCTTGTATTGTGCATGTATGGAGGCCAGAAGAAGCATGAGTCTCATAGAACTGGAGTTACAGGTGGTTGTTAGCTGCTATTATGGGTGCTGGGAATTGAACTTGGCTCCTCTGCAAGAGCAGTCAGCACTGTGCCACCTATTCAGACCTTTTTTTATTTTTCTTTTGTTTTTTAAAGTAAAGATTTTTTTTAAAAAAATTATTTCCTGAGAGAGACAGTGTGTGTGTGTGAGAGAGAGAGAGACAGAGAGACACAGAGACAGAGAGACACAGAGACAGAGCGCACATGAGAGATAGCTTTATGAGCTTTATGTGGATGTCTATAGAGGCCAGAAAATTGCATTCATTAGATTCCTGGAACTGGAGTTACAAGTGGTTGTGTGCTTCTGTTTTGTTTTGTTTGTTTTCTTTTGTTTGGTTTGGCTTGTTTTTTTGGATTTGGTTTTTTTTGAGATGGGGTTTCTCTGTATAGCCCTGGCTGTCCTGGAACTCAGAAATCTGCCTGCCTCTGCCTCCCAGAGTGCTGGGATTAAAGGCATGCGCCACCACCTGGTGGTGTGTGCTTCTTAATGTTGTGGGTACTGTGAACTCCAGCCCCAAGCACTCAACAATTAAGCCATCTCTCTAGCTCCCTTGCCCTGTTTGTTACCTTACAGAGTGACTTTTGTATGTGACAAGAGCAGCTGACAGATACTTACCAAAAGTTTGTAATGCAATTTTTTATTAACTAAAGTTCTGAGTTGTTATTAGATCCTTAACTCCTGTTTAATTTATATTGATTCACATCCTTCCTATTTCTTTTGCTGCTAAAAGTGATTTTAATTTTTTTTGAACTAGTTATAAGCACCTTTATTTTTAAAGAAAAAATGTCTTAGATTCAATCTGCTGGTTTCTGTTTCATAATGGTTCTTTGTTTTTCCTTTTAAGGCACGAGATGTGCGTACTAATGAAGTGGTGGCCATCAAGAAAATGTCTTATAGTGGAAAGCAGTCTACTGAGGTAAGTTTTTTGGTTTTTGTTTTTCTTTTTTGTTTTTTCAAGACAGGGTTTCTCTGTATAGCCCTGGCCGTCCTGGAACGCACTCTGTAGACCAGGCTGGCCTCAAACTCAGAAATCCACCTGCCTCTGCCTCTGCCTCCCAAGTGCTGAGATTAAAGGCTTGCGCCACTACCACCCGGCCTGAGGTAGGTTAATTATGTACATGTTTTTAGCATGTTAGGAAAATGTACTGGTTGGGGTGTGTGTGTGTTTGTTTGTTTGTTTTAGAGACAATTTTTCTCTGTGTAGGCCTGGGTGTCCTAGAATTTACTCTGTATACTAGGCTAGCCTTTCGCCTTGAACTCAAGAGTTCTATCTGATCTTGCCTCTCTAGTACTGAGATTAAAGGCATGTGCCCCCACTGCCCAGATGGATGGGTTTTAAAGCAAGAAAGAGGATAGGATAGAGAGGGAGAGTGAATGTGGGAGATGTTCAGGGCAGTGAATATGATCAAAGTACATTTTATGAAATGTTCAAGAGATTAATTAGTTTAATTTTAATTAATAATTTTAAAGTAATTATTTAAAGAAAATAGAAATGTTGGACTTCTGAGGGAAAGAATACCCATGTGTTATATAATTGTCAATGTGCTTGATATGATTTAAGATTTATTTTTATTTTATGTACAAGAGTGTTTGCCTGTATCTATGTATGTGTGTGTACCTTGTGTGCGCCTGGTACCTTTGGAGGCCAGAAATAGGTAGATCTCCTGAAAATGCAGTCACAGACAGTTATGAGCTGCCATGTGTGTACTAAGATTTGAACTCAGGTTTTCTGGAAGAGCAACAAATTCTCTTAATTTCAGAGAGCCTTTGGTTATAAAACTTAGTAGGACCCATTGATTATGTCTAGTATTAAACTGAAGTTTGTCCTTAAATATTTTGTGTCTTATATATATAATTAAATAGCAAGCTGAGTACAGTTCATTTAAGCCTTATTTTGGCATTTCATATATAGATCATAAAGTTATACTAATCTTTTTTTATAGTAATTAGTTTTTTCTTATGTATTGTTATTAGTTGTTCAGAATTCTTCTTCCTGTTCCTTTTTTTCTTCCTCCACTTAGAAATGGCAGGATATTATCAAGGAAGTCAAATTTCTACAAAGGATAAAACATCCCAACAGTATAGAATACAAAGGCTGCTATTTACGTGAACACACAGCATGGGTTGGTATTTATTCTCTTTTTGGTGTAAATTAGTTGTTTTTGGTTTAGCATAATTTAACTCAAAATGTCTCAGACTAGTTATATGTGGATGTGCACATATACCTGAAATGTTAGTTCATCCTGGGAGAGAAAGAACAGTATTCCTATAATTCTTAACAGAAAAGAATTTTTCAAGACTTTTCTCCAGAGTTTATGCATGCCTTCAGGAATACCAACTGAACAACATCTTAAGAGTAGTTCCATTATTTGAGAATGGAAGTGAACATATCTTTTTGACATAAATGTTTGTTAGTATATTTAAATACAAAAATCCTGGTAAAACTTGGGGTAACAGATTCCTTGGCTAAAAAGGACAGAATTGTGACTAGTATTTTAAGAAATAGATAAATTATAGGTACAGTTATATAATTATAAATGTATTTGTACAGAAAAATATATACAATATACAGCTTATGTAATTGGTTTCATGTTAACATATTAGAAGACAAATATCATTGGTTTAAATTTTTTGGAAAAGTTTAAGAACATGCTCTTGGTATGTAGTCTAGGCTGTCCTGGAACTCACTTTGTGTAATCATTTTGGCCTTAGGTTTTACGCCTTGGCATCCCAAGTACTGGGACTATTGGCATGTCATCCTGCCTCTCTTGCTTAATATGTATAAGTTTAACAGATTACTCAATATACAACCTACTGTAAAAAGTAGATGATAGCTAAAGTTTGTTTTCCTTTAGAATGAATCTGTCCTCTTCATATATTTCTCTAAGAGATAAGTATTTACAATATACTTTAATGTATTTATAATTTTTTTTTCCTGTGCAGCTTGTAATGGAATATTGTTTAGGATCTGCTTCAGATTTATTAGAAGGTAAGGTACCCTTATTATTGTCATTATAAAATATTAACAATATTACCATTATAACATATTGTATAACACATTATAACATAATATAACTAAATATAAAATTTTGCAGAAAGTACAAAATCCTTAGCCGTTTCCATTTTCTTCACATGAAATTTGGTATGCTTAAAAAAATAGACAAGTGTTCTCTCAATTGAAACTCTTTATGCATTTTTCCGAATTCTTTGTCAGTTCAGTTTGATTGATCTGTTAATAAAAATTAAAAATAAGGGACTGGAGAGATGGCTCAGCGGTTTAGAGCACTGACTGCTCTTCCAAAGTTCCTGAGTTAGCTCACAACCATCCATAAGGAGATCTGATGCCCTCTTCTGGTGTCTGGAGACAGCCACAGTGTACTTACATATAATAAATAAATAAATCTTTAAAAAAAATTAAAAATAAAAGGGGACTATCTTGTTATTTTCTTTTATAGTTATCAAGTTAATTGTTCAATATTAAGTTTAGAGGCATATTTGGCTGATGAATACATAACACTTGTCATAAATGTATACTAGTTATAAAGTTTAGTGACCTTGTTTTATCACCCTTGGAAATTGTCTCTTGCTAAATGTCTGCTTTTTTATTTTTTTTCTTTTTTTCTTTTGATTTTTTGGATTTGGTTTTTTCGAGATAGGGTTTCTCTGTATAGCCCTGCTGCCCTGGAACTCACTCTATAGACCAGGCTGGCCTCGAACTCTGAAATCCGCCTGCCTCTGCCTCCCAGAGTGCTGGGATTACAGGCGTGTACCACCACCGCCCAGCTTTTTAAAACTTATAATCATAATGTCTGCTTTTTAAAACTTACCCCTTGTAAGGGTTGGGGAGATAGCTCATCAGGGCCTGAGTTCAAATCCTCAGAACTTAAGTAAAGTTAGGCTTTACTTAACTTTAATAGTGTGCTTCAGTAATTCCAGTGCTCCACAGGGAGATAGAAGTGAGATAGGAGGATTGTGGACTAGCTAGCCTGGCATATATAAGAGACTCTGTCTCAAACAAGGTAAGAGGTAAGGATCAGTGTTTGTTTTTTGATCACACATACACTGGCGCACACACATACATGCACACATACTATACACATAAATAACAATGTCAGTTTTTATATTCATACATATTTTTTAAACTAAGATTATTTTTGTATTTTATTTATTTTGTATGGATATGTGCTTGTGTGCATATATGTGCATGTAAACCACAATGTATGTGTGGAAACCAGAGGACATCTTGAAGGAGTTGGTTCTCTTTTTCCACTATGTAAGTTCAGGGCATTCAGCTCTTTTCCTGAAGCTTGCAATTTACCCATTAACCCATATTTATATATTTTTAAAACAAAAATATTCTGTGTGATTATTTTCAAATAAATTTCTACTTTCAGTTCATAAAAAGCCATTACAAGAAGTGGAAATAGCAGCAATTACACATGGTGCTCTCCAGGGATTAGCTTATTTACATTCTCATACCATGATCCATAGGTAAGTGACTTAAAACTTATATATTGACAATCAAATGGATTGTTGAATTTATTACTTTTACAGAGTTTAATGTCTCTGATATTTTTGTTTACTTTAGCCACATAGAATTATATTTAGAATTATATAATCTTTCACTATTTAGATCATTCACATATCAGAAAGAACATAGTATACACTTGATCTCTTTAGAATAATTGTTACTTTTGCCTGTGTATGTGCTATATTTCCTAAAGTGCATGTATTTTATGGAACTTAGCTGTAGAGTTAACCTAATTTGCAAACTGGAAGGCATATTCAGGATCATAAAGTCTGTCTTCTTGTACAATTGATGCTCTGATTTGTGACTATAATTTCTTTAAGATTGCAAGAACAAATAGATTACAGCTTTAATTTAATTGATCTTTTTTCCCTAATAACTAATAATGGCAGATTTGTTTTATTGATTCCATGATATGGACCAAAACCTTTTTAATTCTGATCATAAATTCTCAATCATCCTTGATAAAATTGTATTACCATTAGAGTTACACCATTCTATAATCCAGTTTTAGTTTTGTCTGTTTCACGTAGTTACTAGCATTTAAAAAATGGTGTATGTGATACAGGCATTAAACATTAAACTAGGAAGTCATTTTGAGCCAATGCATTGTCATCATTTTTAGATGAGGATGTGTGAAATCCAAGAGAAATCCCTGCAGTAGGAAGTGAGGCGGTGGCTGAATTGGAATTAGAATGTATTTTCTTATCTTCATAGTACCACCTATGCATAAGACCTGGGAATCTCCAGCACCACACACACAGACAATGGCAAGAAGTACTTTCCCATTTATAAAGAAAAACACATAGTATTACATGTATAAGAGTTCATAAATCTTGTAAATGCCTTTTCTCTTTTCAGTTTTATAAAGTGAAGTAGGAGTAGGGGGCTGATGAGATGGCTCTGCGGTTTAGGGCTCTGACTGCTCTTCAGAGGTCCTGAGTTCAATTCCCAGTAACCATGTGGTGGCTCACAATGGGATCTATAATCTATATTGGGATCTGATGCCCTCTTATGGCAGCAGGTGTACCTGCAGACAGCACCCCTACATTTAAAATAAATAAATGAATGAATGAATTTATTTATATATATATAAAACATTAAGTAGGTATTCTAGCATCTATGGAACATACAGTCCCGTTGTCTAAATGTTCATATTCCTTAGCTTAGTTTGGATAGTATGTTTACTGTTTCAGAAAAGTAAATTTGAGCCAGGCGGTGGTGGTGCACGCCTTTAATCCCAGCACTTGGGAGACAGAGGCAGGAGGATTTCTGAGTTCAAGGATAGCCTGGTCTACATAGTGAGTTCCAGGACAGCCAGGGCTACACAGAAAAACCCTGTCTTGGGAGGCGGGGGACGACAAGAAAAGTAAATTTGAGAACTTTTGGGGCCATTGATAGTAAGTATATTATCCATGTGTTTCCACTTTCATGTTTAATTGGAAACTGTGAGAATTTGAGAAATGGGGTGAGTCATTCTTTTGTTATAAACTGAGTTTGGAAAATAAGATTCTTGACTATTCCTTTCCTAAAGAAACATGTTTTAACATTTCCTTTAGGAGAAACAGAAGTCTTAAGAATTCAAAGCCGTTGTCCATAGTCATAAACAAGCTCTAAAAGATATGCAGTGTAATACAGTTGACTGATTTTTTTTTATTGCCTTGTTAACTAGTCTATTGTTAGCACATTTATACTTGAATTCTGCTTTTGCTGTCTAATTTTATTATTACGATGTGAAATTGTTGTGGTACTTGATTACTTTTTTTCCTGTTGATTATAATACTTTTATTTTTTTATCATTTTTAAACACAATCTAATGAAGGAAAGTTGAATAATTTTCTGTGTCCCTTAAACCAGAGATATCAAAGCAGGGAATATCCTTCTGACAGAACCAGGCCAAGTGAAACTTGCTGACTTTGGATCTGCTTCCATGGCCTCCCCTGCCAATTCTTTTGTGGGAACACCATATTGGTAAGAATAGTCTTACATAGTATTGATGGTGATTATTCTGTCTAAGATGTTATTTTCTTGAAAATATACTATCATTTTTATACTTAATTTTAAATACAGATTTGCAGGTTTACCCTTGCAACTGCTTTTTGTCTTTTCCTTTTTCATTCATCTTTTTTCTTTCCAAATTTACTTTGTATTATTCTGTGTATTGTGTATTTGGTATAGGTATGAAACATTGCTAATATTTAAATAGAGGAAATAGATGTGCCACATAAACACTAACAAATTTTCTTTAAATTAAACTTTTTAAAATAAATTTTGAAGTTTGTATCTTTTGTGAATGTGAGCCACATGTATTGGGGTTGCCTTATAGACTAGAAGAGAACATCAAATCTCTTGGAGCTGGAGTTGCAGGTGATTATAGAGATGAGCCTTTTGATGTGGGTGTTAGGAACCAAACTGAGGTCTTCTAGAAGAGGGGCAAGTGCTTACTCCTGCCTTGTCATGTCTGCTGCAGCAGTACCTCCTTTCTGGGGACAGTGTCTCATTCCTCCTTATTGATTTGAAACAGCAGGCATCCCTGGTCTTCTTGCTTCTGTTTTATGAAAACACATTTACTTTGTATCAGTCATTACATAGACTGAGAGTTGAATTGGAGGAGTTTTGCTGTTTTCAATTTTCTGCTCGTGCAATTTTAGATTTAAATAAAAATAGAAGTATGATGAGATCTTTCTTTCTAGTTACCCAATAACCTTACCACAGGATTAGTTCTGCCCTGCATACTCTTGATTTCTTTCTACCCCAGTTACTTTTATTGAAATTCTAACGTTGTCTGCTCTGGTCCAAGAATAATTTTATATGTATCTATAAATGATAACTTTTAGGAAATAATTTACTTAAAGTTCCATGTGCCATCTTTGTATATTCTGAAAATTAGTACCTTTGGTCCACTGCATCTCTTTTCTTATTTGTTTGAAATCTCCCATATTTTGTAAAGGAAAGACTTCTTACAGTGTTAACATTACTTTGGGATGTAAAGTCTCAAAAGCATACTAGAGAGAAATTTTGTGACTGTCCAATTTCTTTTTTCTTTTTAAAGATTTATTTCTTTATGTGAGTACACTCCTGCTTTTAGACACACCAGTAGAGGGCATCGGATTCCATTACAGACGGTTGTGAGCCACCATGTGGTTGCTGGGATTTGAACTTAGAAGCTTTGGAAGAGCAGTCAGTGCTCTTAACACTAAGCCATCTCTCCAGCACCACCAACTATCTAATTTCTAAAAGAAACATTAAAGGGTCAGGATTCAATTTTATCGATAGGCCTTGTGCCTTCCTTTGAGTTTCAGGTAAAGAAAACCTAACAGTGTTTGTTGCCCATGGTAAAATTCAGTATTTAAAGGAAATATTAGAATTTTGTAGTATAACCCTGCTCTGGTATGGTCCCTTTGGAATGCTGTTACATGATCATGACAGATGGGGAGAATGGGTCTCATGTTTTCTGATAAACACATACCTAACTTCTAATTTATTTCTTACTGTAACAATTTTTATGTTTATAAATATTGCCTGGTGTTGAAATCAATGTTGTTTATGTTGATGGAACTTAAATTCTCAATCTTTAAGTTGATTGAATATTTATTGTATGTTTTAGGATGGCCCCAGAAGTAATTTTAGCCATGGATGAAGGACAATATGATGGCAAAGTTGATGTATGGTCTCTTGGAATAACATGTATTGAATTAGGTAAGCAATGGTTTTTATTACTAGGGATTAACTTTTTTCATGTTGTTGTTTTGTTTTTTGTTTTTTCTTTAAAACAGAATCTCACTGTGTAGCCTTGGCTGGCCTAAAACTTGCTCTGTAGGCCAGGCTGGTCTCAGATTCATAGAGCTTCACCTGCTGCTGCCTTCAAAAGTTAAGATTAAAAAATGTATGTCATCATACCTTCCTTAAGTTTTGATTCAGTATTTTATTTCAATTAATTTGTTAAATAGATTTTTATGTTAGATCTCAATTTTTAAGAATTTATTTATTATATGTATATGGGTATTTTTTGTCTGCATGTATGTCTGAGTATCATGTATGCCTGGTGTTTAGGGAGACTAGAAGAGAGGGTGTTGGATCCCCTGGAGCTGTAGTTGCAGACAGATTTGAACCTCCATTTGAATTCTGGAAATTGAACTCAGATCTTCATAAGAGCAACCAGTTTTCTCATCCACTAACCATCTTTTCAGCCCCAGGTTTAAGAGGGAAAATAAATTGTTTGAAGGTTTTACTTTGATTGTCTGCTAGTTAATGTAGTATGTATTAGGTTAAATATATTTGCTATTAAATTAGGTCTAAAACAATTTTTCACCGTGGTCTTAAATTTCAATGACTGATGTTAATGTTTAAACACTTAGAATATACCTAATCCATCTTTATTATCCATAGGTTTCTTAATCATGAATTATTTACTACTTACTTTTAAGATTAGAAGCCAGGCAGTGGTGGTGCACGCCTGTAATCCCAGCACTGTGCGAGGCAGAGGCAGGCGGATTTCTGAGTTCGAGCCCAGCCTGGTCTACAGAGTGAGTTCCAGGACAGCCAGGGCTATACAGAGAAACCCTGTCTCGAAAAAAAAACAAATCCCAAAAACAAACAAACAAACAAAAAGATTAGAAATTAGATGTCCATTTTTGCCTTGGTTGAATAGGCTTTAACTCCTGTTACTGTAGAGGATGAGTCAGGAGGATTCCTCGTTGAAGGTCTGCTTGACAATATACTGAATTTCAAGTAGCCTGGGAAATTTACTAAGACCTGCAACAACAACAATCAACAAAACCTCACATACCTTTAATCTCATCACTTAAGAGGCAGAGGGAGGTGGTTCTTTGAGTTTGAGGCCAACCTGGTCTACAAAGTGAGTTCTAGTACATCAAGGGCTATGTAGAGGGAGAAACCCTATCTCTAAAAACCAAAAAAACCCAAACCAAAACAGAATTCAAAAGACTAGGCATATAGCTAGTCAGATGCATGTCCAGCGTGCATATTTCCCTTTGTTTAATTTCTGGTGTACCTGAGAGGTGAAAAATGTTGTCAGGCTGCATAATTTTAACGGTTTCCTTCTTTTCTTTTCTTTCTTTCTTTTTTTTTAAATTTTATTTATTATTATTATATCTAAATACACTGTAGCTGTCTTTTTAAACACACCAGAAGAGGGTGTCAGACCCCATTACAGATGGTTGTGAGCCACCATGTGGTTGCTGGGATTTGAACTCGGGACCTTCAGAAGAGCAGCCAGTGCTCTTACCCGCTGAGCCATCTCACCAGCCCAGGTTTCCTTCTTTTAAAAACACAGTAAACCAGACTTAATTCAGGTGAAACCATAGTGATATAGATATGCAGTTCAGTTTGGATTTGGGAAAGCATTCATACAAGATAATAAGAAATAAGACCTCTTTAAAAAAAAAAAAAAGGGCCAGGCATTTGGCACTATGCCTTTATTAATCCCAGCACTGGGAACAGATTTCTGTGAGTTTGAGACCAGCTTGGTCTACATAGTGGGAGTAAGTTCCAGGCTAACTAGTTCTCCAAAGCGAGAGCCTTCCTTATAAAAAACAATAATAATTAAATAAGTTCTCTGTTTAGATGAAATTTAAGTAGTAACTCAAAAAGGATTTGAGATGATGGAGGTGTAATTTGGTTGATAGAGTACTTGTCTAGAATTCATGAAGCCTTGGGTTTGATAACCAGAAACCAGGCATGGCAGCATATGTTTATAATTTCATTACTCAAGAGAATCAGGAGTTCAGGGTCATACTTACCTGCATGGTGATTTAGACCCTCACTGAGCTATATGAGATTCTGATTGATTGATTGATTGATTGATTGATTGATTGATAGATAGATAGATAGATAGATAGTTAGTTTTTGAGATCAAGACAAGTCTTGATAGCTCATATTAGTATCAGTGTTTGGGTAGAAGGTTTAGGAGGATTGTAATTTGGCTTACATATGATGTGTAAATAATTCTGTGTTACATAGGGATATAATACATTTAAAAATAATTTAAAAAAATATTTTGGATCTCATTATGTATACCAGGCTTGCCTGGAACTCACAGAGGTCTTCCTGCCTCTGCCTCATAAGTGCTGGGATTTAAGGTATGCATAACCATGCCCAGTCACAAGAAAAAAGGTGTTTTGTTTGTTTACTAGAAATATCAGTTAAAGTACTAGATATACCGCTCTGTAGATAGAAAGTCTGCCTAGAATGAAGTTCTGGGTTCGATTCCCCAGAACCATAAAACTTAAGAATTAGGATGATCAGAAATTCAGTTATCCTTAGCTTCATAGCAAGTTTGAGCCTGTTCTGTACTACAAAACCCAGAAGAGAATACTAGAGGTCAGTTGAATTTGCCAAATTCAAGACCTTGGTAATAATGTAAATGGATATTCTTTCATTCATTTCAAGTATCTTCAATGATCCTTAATTTTTTTTTTATACTAGTCTTAGGTACTTTGTGAGATAGAATATGGATACCTGCTAGCCAGTGAACCAACTATAATGCCTAGTGTGGATGTCAGAAATGAATGTAGCCGCGCGGTGGTGGCGCACGCCTTTAATCCCAGCACTTGGGAGGCAGAGGCAGGCGGATCTCTGAGCTCGAGGCCAGCTTGGTCTACAGAGTGAGTTCCAGGACAGCCAGGGCATCGAAAACCAAAAAAAAAAAAAGGGAAATGAATGTCGTAGTAGTGAGTTCCCGTAATACAGTGTGTGTAATTAGAAGTGGATGACGAGCCCAGTGTGGAGATTAAAAAGGTCCAGTAGAATTACTAAAGCATTCATTTCTAGAGATGGCTTAGATTTATCTGGGATCAATGAAGGTAGGGAAGTATAGAGTTAGTGCCTATAGAGTCAATCCATATTTTGGGTTAACCTAGCATAATGATAGAACCTAATAAAAGTGGTGAGTTTTTCCTAATGAGGTGTTCCTCATGGTAGAGGAAGGTAGAGGTGTTCCTCATGGTTTGGTTGAGGTGTCAGACAAGGAGAAGAAATTATTCTCACTGTGTTTGGAATGGTATGAAAAACTGGTAGAGTGTGGCAGCATAAATGATACCATGTTTACATTTAAAAGCAGCCTATCAAGTAAACATTAAAGGCCTGGTATGCTGGGTTATGCCTATTGTCATAGCACTTGGGAGGCTGAGCTAAGAGGAGTGCCATGATTTCTAGGGAAGCCTGCCCTGCAGAATGAGACTAAGATGGAAAGAAGAGAAAGGGAGGGAGGAGGTGACAGGAATAAGACTGATCATTGTTTAGAATAAGAAACTGTGGTTGGGCATTGGAATTTGAGATGAAATACTGAATTTTTTTCCTTTGGTTTTTGTTGTTTGTTTGTTTGTTGTTTTTTGAGACACAGTGTCCTGTAGTCTTTATCCTGGAGTTTACTTACTGTGTAGACCTTGCTGCCTGACTTGGTCTCCTGAGTGCTGGGATCAAAGCCATCCACTACCACACCCACCTATTATTTTCAATAATAATGTAGAAAGAAATATAATTGTATTTTGTATATCTCTTATGTTTATGCATGTGTTCTTTAATTTTGTCCATTGAGAATATGTGAAATTGGGCCAGAGAGATAACTTAGCTCTTAAGAGCCCTTGGTACTTTTATTGAGAACCAGACCTCAGTTCTTAGCTTTCTCACATCATGCAGCTTAGAACTATTTGTAATTTGAGCACCAGGGGATCTGACACCATCTGCTACCAATGGTTGTCTGCACACATTTGTTCTGTCAAAGGATAGCTCTGGGGGAGTCCTTTCTCTATTTATTTGAGTTTTGGGAATTGAACTCAGGTCATCAGGTATGGTGCTTTCACACAGTCATCTCCCCACGACTTTTACCTTTTAGAAAGTAGAAACAGGAATAATCTAAACTCAAACAGAAAACAGAATAATAAACAAAATTAAAGTAGAAACTCAGTTAAGCAATAAAAAAGCCCGATTCTTTATGAAGATCATTAAAATTGATAAATCTCTTTTCATTTAGGTTAGAAAAAGAAGATACAGATCTCTAATATTAGGAGTGAAAGAAGCCAGGTGTGATAGCTTACATTTATAATTCCAAAGTTTAGGAAGCTGAAGGTAGGTGGATCACCATGGTTTAGGGGCAGGTGGGCCATACATGATGAGTTCCAGGATAAGCCTGGGCTGGGGAGTGAGACCTTGTCTAAAAAATAAAATCAAAGGGAGGAACTATGAATGAGAAGTAATAATTAGTATTGATTATTAAAAGTAAGATACCAGCCGGGCGGTGGTGGCGCACGCCTGTAATCCTAGCACTTGGGAGGCAGAGGCAGGCAGATTTCTGAGTTTGAGGACAAAGTGAGTTCCAGGACAGCCAGGGCTACACAGAGAAACCCTGTCTTGAAAAAACCAAATCCAAATACCAATAGCAGTTAAGAGCTCATACTACTTTTGGGTTATCCAACATATTTTTATTTCAGTACAATTTTCATTTGCATACATATCCTATTTGTATATAGACAAAAACAGGTAATTTAAAAGTAGCAATAAAAATAAAAGATAACAGAGTGCCTGGGAAGATCCCTCTGTGGATAAGAGCATTTGCTTTGTAAACATGATCTGAGTACAAATCCATGGGACCCACCATTCCAGTATCTAGGAATAGCTGCACATGACTATTATCCCAGCACTAAGAGTAGAGACAGGCAAATACCTGAACATGCCACAGATAGTTGAATTTCTAGTTCATTAAAAAACCCTGTGTTAGGACAATAAGGTTGAAGGCAATACAGGAAGACACCGGTCCATATTGCAAAGGAGTCCATAACCACATGCACCCTCCCTAAAATATATGGAAATATGAACTTTTTTTTTCTTGTCTAAATTTGAGAACTCAGTAAACCAAAGACACAAGTGATTAAAGCTACATATAGTAGCTGGGCAGTGGTGGCAGCAGTGCATGCCAAATATCTCAACACTCAGGAGGCAGGCAGAGGCAAACAGAGGCAGGTGGAACTCTTGAGTTCAAGGCCAGCCTGGTCTACAGAGCAAGTTCAGGAAAGCCAGATCTGTAAAGATAAACCCTGTCTCAAAAAACCAAACCAAACCAAAAGAGGAAAAAACAAAAACAAAAAACATACAAACCCCACATAGAGCATTATGCTTTGGAACAAAACAATGGGGTTTGGTATCAGATGTCTTTAACACAAATGGCATAATTTAATAATATTGTGTGGTTTTTAAGAAAATACTCTTGTATATTGACGTGTTTGGGGATGGTGGGCCATTAGGGCAGTAGTTTATTCTCAGTTGATTCATACTGAAAAGCTCTTCATAGTCAGGCATAGCAGCCCACACCTTTAATCCCAGCACCTGAAACAGAGGCAGGTGCACCTTTGAGGGTTTGAAGCCCAGCCTGGTCCACAGAGCAAGCTCCAAGAGCACAGCAGGGCTACTCAGAGAGACCCTATCCCAAAAAAACCCACAAAAACAGAGAGGTCTTTCTACAGTTTTCTATTAAGTTTAATGTTGTTTTCAAAATATATTCTTAAAAACTTGATCAACAGGGCCTGAGAGATGGCTCAGCGGTTAAGGGTGCTGATTGCTTTTCCAGAGGTCCTGAGTTCAATTCTCAGCAACAGCATGGTGGCTCACAACCATCTGTAATGAGATCTGATGCCCTCTTCTGTTGTGTCTGAAGACAACTACATTGTACTCATAAAAATAAAATTAATTTTTTAAAAAAAACCTTGATCGACATTTATGTGTCCTTATATATATTCACATTTTAACAAAGATTTTCTCTTTTATAGCCGAGAGGAAGCCTCCTTTATTTAATATGAATGCAATGAGTGCCTTATATCACATAGCCCAAAATGAATCCCCTACACTACAATCTAATGAATGGTGAGTATTCCCATAAGATATCATTAATGTTTTGAAAATTTTGTAAATATTGATACAATAATAGATCATTATCAAACTGACTTAATTTTACAAAAATAAAAGAATGGTTACTTTTCCTTTCCTTTTTAGGAACACAGATAATCCTCCTAATTTAATAGCATTTTTAAGCATTAATATTTTGTAACTAAAATGAATAGATTGTTGTAACTTGTAATTATTTGAAGAATAGATTATTATTTATATTGCATAAGACATGGGTAAAATGTTTTAATTCTTTAAAAATTATTATGTAATTTTTGGGTGGTGGTGGCGCACGCCTGTAATCCCAGCATTCTGGGAGGCATGGGCAGGTGGATTTCTGAGTTCGAGGCCAGCCTGTTCTACAGAGTGAGATCCAGGACAGCCTATACAGAGAAACCCTGTCTTGAAAAAATCCAAATCCAAAAAAAACAAAAAAAAGAAAAATTAGTATGTAATTTAAAACTGTGGGATCAATCTTGTTAAATATGTTAGTCATATTGCTCTGATTTTTCTTCTGGTATATTAATTATTGATTTGATAAAACTCATGTAAAATAGTATGTGGAGAAAAGATTAACAGTTTTGAACTAGAATTGTTATGAGTTGAAAAAATTAGTTACTTTTCTCATTGCTGTAACAATTTCCCTGACAAAAGCAATTTGACAGAGGAGAGTTTATCACAGTTTGAGTGTACTGTCCACCATGATGGGGAAGGCATGATAGTAGGGATGTGAGGGAGCTGGTTCCATTGTGACTTGAAGGAGGAATTGGAAAGACATAGATGCTGGAGCACTACTTGATTTATTCATTATGGATCCCAGCCCGTGGGATGGTGCTATCTACATTCAGCATCTGACTTCCTTAGTTAATACTTTCTGGGAGCATCATCATAGACCCACTATGTAGAGAATAATTTTTTTTTCTAAAACATGCTCTATAGAAAACAATCCAAAGTATGTCAATAATAAGAGACTTAAAGACGGGGAAGAGACTGGGAAACCATATTTGAATAGAGAAGAACTCTGATTGGGCTTTCCTCTTAACTCTTCTTTTCTTTCCTTTTTTGAATTCTAACCAACTGTTCACCTTGCCAGTGCACTATATTCCCAACCTAGGGTTTTAAAATTAAGATCTATGCAAGTGTATTTTTGGATAATGTTAAAGAATTGTTGGTTGCTTTAGATAACTTTGCATTAAATAATTTAATTTTACTTTAGATGAAATTACATTATCATTTCTTCTCCATTCTTCCTCCTGTGAGTAGAAATTGCCTTTTTGGATGTGTTTTTAAAGGAAATAGCAATATGTTCACTTGATACTTTCTTTACAATAGGTCTGATTATTTTCGAAACTTTGTAGATTCTTGTCTCCAGAAAATCCCTCAAGATCGCCCTACATCAGAGGAACTTTTAAAGGTCAGTTTGTAAAACTTTGTTTCTAACCCTTAAATTATTTTAAAATGGTTTGTTGTTTTTTTCTTCTCAATCAGAGTTAACTATATTAGAGGTTTTATTAAAATACTAAATTTGGGGCCAGTGAGATGGCTCAGTTAGGTGAGGCTACTTGTTGCCAGCCCTCACAACCTGCATTGAATCCTTGAAATCCACAAGGTGGAAGGCGAAAACTGACTGACTTCAGAGAGAGAAGGGGCGGGGGAGGAGAGAGAGAAAGAGAGAGAGAGAGAGAGAGAGAGAGAGAGAGAGAGAGAGAGAGAGAGAGAGAGAGAGAGAGAGAGAGAGTGTTGAGAAGAGAGAAAGCGAGAGACTAAGAGCATGATATTCTTCTATTTCTTCAGAGGCAGCATCTCAGGTAGACTAAAAGGTAGCAAGTACTACTGATCTTCCTAGATTTGTAGGTAATTCCAGCATGCTGTGGATGCTGGGATCCAAACTTTAGCTCATTTGGCAATGAAATATTATAAACACCAGGATTTACAAGATAACTTAGTGAATAAAGGCACTTACACTAAGCCTTAAGACCTGTGTTCTATCTCTGGAACCTATATGATAGAAAGAGAGAACTGGCTCTCACAGGTTGTCTTCTGTCCTGTGTGTGTGCACATGTGCTCATGCACCACACACACACAAATGTCATTTACAATATTAAAATTTAAAATATAGGTTATATTTTTAGCTAGATATTCTCAAGTGTTTCATTTTAGTGTTAACCATTTAGTTATCACTGGTATTAATATACTAGTTTTACTAAATTTAATGTACTGGGTTTTTTTTTAACACAAGTGTCACTATGACTTGACTTCTCTGGAACTTGATATATAAACCATGCTGGCTTGAATTCACCAAAATCCTGTCTCTGCCTCTCCAGTGTTGGGATTTAAAGTGTGCACTACCAAATCTGACTTATTGTAGTTCTTAAAGGCTTTTTGTTTTTGAGATGGAATCTCATGTATCCCAGGTTGGCCTTGAAATTTTGCTTTGTAATCAAGAATGATCTCTAAACTGCTCATCTTTCTGCCTCTATATCCCAAGTACTATGTGTTCTACTGAGATTTAATAAGACTTCTTGTATCTTAGACAAATACCAACTGAACTACATTCCCAACTCTTTTTCAATCTCTTGATTATGTGCTGAAGAATTGGCTCATTGATCAAGAACATTGGCTGCTCTTCTAGAGGACCCAAGTTTGATTTCTACCACACACAGTTGTTTCTACTTTCAGCATATGCCCCCCTCTTCTGGCCTTAAAGGGTACTTCATGCACATGCTGCATAAGATACATGTAGGCAAAATACATTGTCAGTAAATACAGATAAAAAAATAATTAAAAACATTGATTAAGCAGTAATGAGAATTTGACTCTAGTCAGGAATTTTTTCAACAAGATTCATAAACTAATTTTAATCTTTTAGAATTCTAAAGCAGGTAAAAAATTTTAATTAATCATTATCAGCTAAATTAAACCTACAACATGTGTATATGGGCATACACATACCTACATCATATATACATTTGATAATATTACTTGCAGTCACTGTATATAGAAACTCAATAGCTCCTTTTTAGTTCCAGGGGGAAAGCTTACCTATGGTCTCAGAAATAAAAACCTAACAAACTGAACACTCCCACATTATCAACACATTTTAATAGTCTGGGCATGACTGTTTATACCTATATTTCAGCACAAGGAGGATTACAAATTCAAAATTAGCATTGGCTGTCATAGTGAAACCTCACCTCAAGAAAAAAAAACCCATAATGTCTAAGTTCTAGTTATTTATTCATTGTCGGTAAGTTTTCCTACTTAAATCAAGCATAGCTTATAATCAGTAGTGGATTTTTTTTTTAGTATTTATATGCTTTGATAATTTCAACTGTATTTTCACTGGCCAACTAAAAATCCTGGTGAGGATTTTATTCAAGAATATTTAGGCACAAGTTGAGTGTGGAAATTATTGCTAAGTATCAAAGGTCATAGATGTAATAAAATTGGATAGCTATAGATTGTATGAATCTATATCATAACTATAGGTTATGAGAAAGGAATATATTTGAACTGATTAGGGGGAAAATAACCTATTTTTTTTCTGTCCTTGTAGCACATGTTTGTTCTTCGAGAGCGCCCTGAAACAGTGTTAATAGATCTTATTCAAAGGACAAAGGATGCAGTAAGAGAGTTGGACAATCTGCAGTATCGAAAGATGAAGAAACTCCTTTTCCAAGAGGCACATAATGGGCCAGCGGTAGAAGCACAGGAAGAAGAGGAGGTATATACCTCAAAGTGACACCGATTTTGAGTTTAATTTTATTGATTTCTAACAATACTTGCCCAGCAAAGAATACTTTTTATGTCACTGGTTTCAATCTACTTTGCTCTTATCATTGATTCTTTAAAATTCTAGTTACAGACAAAGGTCTTTAATCTTGTTATTATATACTTCTATCTAACTCCTTTATATTGTGCAGTAAAGGCTACCAGAAGTCTTTTACTAAAGAAACCAGTTTATATGTGTCAGGTTTCTCTTCTACTTTAATCTTAGTTGAGAAAAGATTTTGATACTTTAATCTATTTTTCTTTTTCCTTAGGAGCAAGATCATGGTGTTGGCCGGACAGGAACAGTGAATAGTGTTGGAAGTAATCAGTCTATCCCCAGTATGTCTATCAGTGCCAGCAGCCAAAGCAGCAGTGTTAATAGTCTTCCAGATGCATCGGATGACAAGAGTGAGCTAGACATGATGGAGGGAGACCATACAGTAATGTCTAACAGTTCTGTTATCCACTTAAAACCTGTGAGTGTTTTTATTTCTCTTGGGGAGAAAAAAGCCAAAGACTCAACTTTGACCAATCATTTTCTTCGATGATTAATTAAAAAGATTTGTCTGTGAATTTTAAAACTTTGGAATCTGGGTGTGGAGGTGTATTCCTGAATGTCAGCACTTGGAAGGATCGGGGTTTCAAGGGTTCCCTCATTTACATAATGAATTTTTGGCCTTCCTGGGCCACATAAGACCCTGTTTACTACCACCATCCCACTAACACCATAAAAACCAAAACAGCCAGTTTGGGTGTGCTCGGTGTTTAAGGACATTTGTTATTTTCCAGAGGACCTGATATTTTTTTCCCCAGGATTCATAATAAGCTGCTATGTCACTCACAGGTTGTGTCACACCTATGTATAATCCCAGGTTCAAGGGATAGAATGCCCTCTTCTGAACTCCATGGACATCTGCATTCAAAATGTACAAATAGTTGTGTGTGTGCACAGGTGCTCTCGCTTGCTTGTGCCCCCTTCGTTCTTTCTCACTAAAAAGAAAAAACTTTAGATTACTTTTGCTTTCCATAGCAGCAGTCTGAAGTGTTAATCTATTACCTAAATTTTGGAAATTGCTGTTTTGAAATATTAAGAGATTTGAAACTATTTTAAGAAGAATAAAAATATAAAAACATCACATAACCTGTTATTAGAATATTGAAAATTAGAAAAATATGTACATGAAAATTATGAGCAGTTGTAATTAGAAAATGAGAGAGTTGATATGACTATTGAGCCAGAAGCAACTTTTATAGTATCCCCCTTTTTAAAAAAAAATTATTTATTTTATGTATATGAGTAAACTGTAACTATCTTCAGACACACCAGAAGAGGACATCACATTCCATGATATATGTTTGTGAGTCACCATGTAGTTGCTGGGAATTGAACTCAGGACTTCTTGAAAAGCAGTCAGTGTTCTTAACTGTTGAGCCAGCTATTTCTCCAGCCCCTGTCATATCCACTTTTATATTTAAAATAAAACAATACATTTGAAAATTTAGGGTTTAGTGAAAGTGAGCATTTGCTACATTCTCTGCAAACATTTTTTGCTTGTGTCATATGAGTTCATATTTTTATACATATAAAGGTCCTATGTTGAGCAGTTGGATCTCCCCAATCCTCCTTTGCAATTTTGAGTATAAATACCTTAATTTTCTCAGGAAGACAGTTTAATAGAAGACACTTTAAGAGAGTAGCATACAATGAACTTGGGTTCAATTCAAAACAGGCTGGTCATCTTGGATTCAGTTATCAACAATAGAATTAAATAAAAAGAAGACTGTTCTTAAATTTATAGCAGTCCTCCTGCCTCTGCATTTGAGAATAATCTTTTTGATTCTTCAACTGGTAGTATTATGGTAGTATTATCTAGAAGTTACTAAGCACAGTTATTATAAGATGGGACCAAGCATATACCTATCAACACGAGTGGATAAAGAAATTATAGAGTGTGTGTGTGTGTGTGTGTGTGTGTACACCCATACATACATCTTAGTCAAGGGTTTATTGCTGTGAAGAGGCACATGGCCAAGGCAATGTTTTTCTTTTTTCTTCCCCCCTCCCCCCCACAGGGTTTCTCTGTATAGCTCTGGCTGTCCTGGAACTCACTCTGTAGACCAGGCTGGTCTCGAACTCAGAAATCCACCTGCCTCTGCCTCCCAGGTGCTGGGATTACAGGCATGTGCCACCATGCCCGGCTCAACCAAGGCAATTCTTAAAAAGGACAAAATTTTATTATTGGGGCTGCTTTACAGTTCAGATATTAACATTATCATGGTGGCGATCATGGCAACATGCAAGCAGACCTGGTGCTGGGGAGGTAGCTGAGAGTTCTATATCCTGATAGGCAGCTGAGCAGGAAGAGAGAGCAGCACTGGGCCTGGCTTGAGTTTGTGAAACCCCAAAACCCATCCCTGGTGACTGACACACCTACTCCAACAAGGCCATACCTCCCAATAAGGCCACTCCCTGTGAGCCTATGGGGGTCATATTCAAATCACCACATACATCTAATGGATGTATTATTTACCTGTAAATAGAAATAAAGTTATATAATAGAATCTGCAATGTGTGTAATCCTTGCCACTTAGAAGGATAAAACAGGCGATATAAATTCCAGGCAAGTTTGAGTTATGTAGTAAAACTTTTCTCAAAAAAAAAAAAAAATCCCCAAAAAACAAAAAACTCAGAGGCATTATCCAGGCACAAATGAATGAATATTTCATAATGAAATGTAAATACTTAGCTACTGGCTCAGTGGTTAAGAACGAAAATTACCATGATCTGAGTAGATGATAGAATAGAGGATACTGCTAATTGATAAAAGTAGCTACAGTTTGAGGTGATATAACGTGGTGATAGATGTATAATGTTCAAAATGTAGCTATTGGCAATTAAAATAGCTAAAGGAAAAAATATTGTTTTTTTGTTTGTTTGTTTTAAAGGCAAGGCTTTTGCTAGCCTGGAACTCACTGTGTAGACCCGATTAGCCTTGAACTCAGATCTGCCTGCCTCTGCCTCCCATGTTCTAGGAATAAAAGTATATATTACCATGCTCAGCCTTAACATATTTTAACAGATCCACAAACCTGTTAAACCATAATATCATTTTTATATAAAATTTCCACTTAATTTTTTTCTTTTCTTTTGAGACATGGTCTTCATCTAGTCAAGATTGGCTTCACAGTAATGGCAATGCTGTCTCAGCTTCTGAATGCTGAGACATCATAAAAAAAGCTATCACACCCAGTAACAATTACATTAATTTTCTTTCATTTCTATAGCTTTCTCATCTTTTTAAAAAATTGTAGAAATATTATAAGTACACATCTATAATCAAAACAGAGAAAACACACAAAACAGGAACAAAATATTATCCTGTACTGCTTATAAAACTTGACTTTAATTTTTTATTACCATTTTAAACATTCATTACATGTTGTCCTATTTTGCTTTTAAGATATATTAAAGCTTTTTGTGTTCCTCTTTTATTATTTTTAAATATGTGTATAGATGTGGGGAGGATAGGTGGGTATATTTTCTATGTTGAATTTATACTATTTCATATACTCTGGAAATAATTTCAGCTAACTACTTGTGTTGAAAGAATCAAAGAATCAATATTTTTAGTTTCTCTTTCTACTTTGTTGAATTGTGAGTTTGTTGGGGTTTTTTTTGATTGGTTATTAAAATTGTCTTTAGTCTTTTCCTTGAAAAGACATAATATTTCCTCTGTTTCTGTCTTAAGGAGGAGGAAAATTACCAAGAAGAAGGAGATCTTAGAACAAGAGCATCAGATCCACAGTCTCCACCTCAAGTGTCTCGTCACAAATCACATTATCGTAATAGAGAACACTTTGCAACTATACGAACAGCATCACTGGTATGTATTACCCTGTTTCAAAAGTAGTATCGTTGTTACATTGGTAGTATGAACTCAAATACATTTAACCTTCTTTCTTTCGTGTTTGAAGTTTATTTTGCAAAACAGTCAACATTCAAGTTCCCTGTTAGAAGAAAGCAAGATATCTATTCACATATTTTAAAATGCTTAAGAGAACTACATGTACTAAACAGGCATTCTCATAAATTTTAATATTTTTGTTTTTGAGAACAAGGTGTTACTATATAAACCAGGTCTTCCTGCTTCTGCTCACTGAGTATTGGAACTAACGGAGTTTACCACCATGCTCAGCTTCACATTAGTTTTTATTGGTGGTATTAAAGAAGTATTGTGACATAGTGTGAACATTTAAAGTTCTTACTGTATAGGAGAAGAGAACCAGTGTTCTTGCCAGATAAAAACTAATATGCCGCTGGGTGGTGGTGGCACACGCCTTTAATCCCACCACTTGGGAGGCAGAGGCAGAACTCAGATTTCTGAGTTCAAGGCCAGTCTGGTCTACAGAGTGAGTTCCAGGACAACCAGGGCTATACAGGGAAACCCTGTCTGGGGGGGTCGGGGGAACAAAACAAAACAACCTAATATGCCAGGCGTGTTAGCACAACAAACAAGCCAAGGACTTGTTTTCACCAGGACTCATGTGATTCATCTGTAATCTGAGTGGATCAGACATCCTTTTCTGGCTTCCACAGGTGACAGGCATACATGTGCTATATGCATGTCCATAAGGTAAAACACCGGTAGACATAAAATAATAAACCTTGAAAAAAATAAGAAGCTAGGAAATAGTTTACTTTTTTTTTTTTGGTTTTGGTTTTTCGAGATTAAAGGTGTGTGCCACCACTGCCTGCTTAAGAGTTACATTCTTAAGCAGTTTTTCCACTTATTTAAAGTAGGTTTTATTTATTTTATGTATATGAGTGTACTGTCACTGTCTTCAGAGACACCAGAAGAGAGGGCATCAGATCCCATTACAGATGGTTATAAGTCACCATGTGGTTGTTGGGAATTGAACTCAGAACCTCTGGAAGAGCAGTCAGTGAGTGTTCTTAACTGCTGAGCCATCTCTCCAGCCCTATTTCAAGTAGATTGATTCTAAAAGTGTATAGATATTTTTACACAAATAAATATAGCTACACTCTAAGTACTTTGTACAACAACTCAGTCTACCTTCTGCCTGTGTATAGTAAATTATATAGATTATATATATATATGATCTTATAGATTGTATATATAAATTATATTTCAGTTTAAAATTTTTATAATTATATATATATTTTAATATTATATATATAATTATATATATAATTATATAACTATGTTAACCCTTGCACCAAAATAAGCTGTCAAATATCTGTCATCTCAGAAAGATTTCTTTATACTCATGGGTTTGTAAAAGACCTTGCCATCAAGCCTGACAATTAGAGTTTGATCCTGGAAGCCACATGTTTTCTACCCTGCCCAAACGTGGTGTTGTATGTGCTGCCCTATATAAATGTAAAAAAAAAAAAAAAAAAAAAAATCAACTTTAAAATCATATATACTCACTCACATACATTTATTTATTTGTTTGTTTGTTTGTTTGTTTGTTTGTTTAAACCTGCCAAGAAGTATTTGTCTACTTAAAGGTAGAACGGGCTGGAGAGATTTCCAGCTGTACACTAACCTATGTTTGTGGTTCCAGCACCCCTGTCAAGCAGCTCACAAGTGACTGTGACTAACTAGCTTATACTTCTAGATTCCTTGAACACTTTCACTATCATCATGCGTACTCCCTCCCTACACACATAATTTAAAAAAGTTATTAGTGACTGCAAAGATGGCTCTGGTGTTAACACTTGACTGCCTTCCCAGAGGAAGCAGATTTGGTTCCTAGCACACATGTGGTGGCTTATAACAGTCTCTACCTTTAGTTTTAGAGGATTGAACATCCCTTTTGTGCTTTCAGAGCACTCCTTACATGTGGTACACAGAGACAGACATGGAGGCAAAACATTAGTATACATAAATTACTCTCTTTTTCAGATTTTATTTCTTTTATGTATGTGAGTACACTGTTACTGTCTTCAGAAGATACCAGAAGAGGGTATCAAATCCCATTACAGAAGGTTGTGAGACACCATGTGGTTGCTGGGAATTGAACTCAGGACTTCTGGAAGAGTAGTTGGTGCTCTTAACTGCTGACTATCTCTCCAGCCCCATAAATTGCTCTTAATTAAATCTTGAAAAATTAATGAATTCTAAAACCGTGGGTCATACAGAAAGTGTTTGTTTTCGTTTTATATTTACCCCAAATGATCATTATGTTTGTTTTTGAAGCAAGGTCTAACGAGCTTAAGGAATCTACCTGCCTTTGCCTCCCTAGCATTCAGATTATAGAAATATACTACAATGACAAGCTTTTTATACCTGGGTTCTGAAATTTAATTCTGGTTCTTTTACTTGCTTTTAAAATGTAAAATGATGATAGAGAGGGTCAAGATGTTTTTTTTCTATGCTGAGAATCAGTTGTTTTTGTTAAAAACACATTTTTAGAACTTGAAAGATGGCTCAACATTCAAGAGGCTATTCTTCCAGAGGACAAGATCCAGGATTCAATTTCCAGCAACAACAAAGCAACCTCATGGCAGCTTAGCACCAGAACTCTAGTTTGATTTAGGCCATTTCTCCGTGGTTTTGGGTTTTTTGTTGTTGTTGTTGTTGTTGTTGTTGGTTAGACTTTTAGGTTGTGATTTAGTCTGGTCTTGCACTCTTTAGCATAAGTGATCTTTCATTTCAGATTTACTTCAAGTAGTTGAGGCTTTAGGCATGCTCTTTTGTGTATAGATGTTTCTAATTTTTGTTAGATTCCTCCCCAACCCCAAACCCAGTTTTTCAACACATTCTCTTTGTAATCCTAGCTGTCCTGGAACTCACTCTTTAGACTAATGTGACTTCAAAAACTTGTCTCTGGCTCCTGAGTGCTGGGGTTATAGGTGTGCGCTACCATTGTGGCCTCTATGTTTTCTTTCTGGATCCACTTAGCCTATCCCTGTGCTAGTTCCTTAGTGTCTTGGTTACTATAATGCTCGTCTTCCTGCTTTATTTTCCTCAATATTTTATTTTCATAGATCCTTGATATTTTCATATACATTTACAATCAGCCTATTTCTTTAAAATACCTGCTAGAAATTTCAAACTGTCAAACTGTTTATTGCCTCCTTAAGCTATAGTAATATTCTAAGTTCTTTATCATTATTATTATTTTGTTTAGTAGAGACAGAGTCTTGTGATATAAAAGACTTATTGGTCTTACACTCATATGTAATACTACCAGTCTATACTTTTGAACTTTTGGCAATTTCTTTTCTTAGACAGCCAAATTATAGGCCTACACCATCATGCTCAGCTTTCTAAATGCTTGTGAAAGATAATTGCTTTGCCTTCTTGTCTTTTCTCCTCCTCAATTGTGTGTTTAGGTTACAAGACAGATGCAAGAACATGAGCAGGATTCTGAACTTAGAGAACAGATGTCTGGTTACAAGCGGATGAGGCGACAGCATCAAAAGCAGCTAATGACTTTGGAAAATAAACTGAAGGCAGAGATGGACGAACACCGGCTGAGATTAGACAAAGATCTTGAAACTCAGCGTAACAATTTTGCTGCAGAAATGGAAAAACTTATTAAGAAACACCAAGCTGCTATGGAAAAAGAGGTGACTAGTTCAATAGTTTGAATTTCTTTTAGCACATGTCCATCTCTTACTTATCCAGATTAGCATTTTGGTGTTTATAGTATCTAGCCCTAGGAAATAAGTAAATTGATCCTGGAAAGAGAAGCATTTGTGTAAACTTGTATAAAGGTTTCTGTTTAAAAAAAGATTACTTGGCCTGTTGAGATGGCTCAGTGGGTAAGAGCACTGACTACTCTTCTGAAGGTCACGAGTTCAAATCCCAGCAACCACATGGTGGCTCACACTCTAATGAGGTGTGACGCCCTTTTCTGGTACATCTGAAGATAGCTTTTTTTAAAAAAAAGAAAAGAAAAGAAAGATTCCTATATGCTTTCTTATTAGCTTTATAAATGAATCTGTGCTGCCTTTTGGGGTTCAGGGTGGGTTCAAGACAAGGTCTCTCTGTGTAGCAGCTTTGGCTGTACTGGTCTCACTTTGTGGACCTGACTGGCCTCAAAATGATGCAGATCCTCCTGCCTCTGCTTCCTAACTTCAGCTGCAGGGGAACCAACAGCCTCTTCAGGCCTCCTAGAGTACCCACGCTTGTGTGACATGCATAGGTATATATAAACAGTTTTTTTAGGGAATATATAACCTTGCCTACATTGAAAATTTTTTATATCTACTGTGTTCTCCTCCATTCTCCAAGTTAAACAATGGAAAAAATTTTTTTAAATTAGGGTAACGACAATGTAAATATTAATACTTGATTTTGATTTAGTTTTATGAAACAATATAAAGATACTCAAAGTTCTGTTAGGTGTTAAGAAAATAGTTATTAGCTTGCTAAGCGTTGGATATTGACATATATAGGAAAGCAACTCCTTAAGTAAGATTTACATTGTGATTAAAAATTGATTCAGAGCTGGGTGGTGGTGGTGCACACTTTTAATCCCAGCACTCAGGAGGCAGAGGCACTCAAATCTCTGATTCGAGGCCAGGATGGTCTACAGAGTGAGTTCCAGGAAAGCTACACAGAGAAATCCTGTCTTGAAAAAACAAACAAAAAGTAAATAACTAAAATTGGTTAAGCCAGGTGTCATTGCACATAACTATAAGTGCAGCATTTTTGGGAGACTGAGACAGGATTGAAAGTTGAAGGAAAGCTAGTTGGAGTTACGCATAGCAAGTTTACAAATGATCTGAGTGTGTCACACAGGCTTAATTTTTTATAAAAACATAGGGGGCATCCCTAACATGTACTAGGCTCAAGATTTTATCACAGCACTGTAAAAGAAATAAATGGTTAAAAATGTACATTCTAAGAAACCGTGGCTTCCTAGCAAAATGTTAAAGCTACTCTAGCTGAATTGATGAGCTCTTGGTTCAGTGAGAACTTCAGAACAAATGGAGAGTGGTTAGGGAAGACACCCAGCATCAGCCTCTGGCCTCCACTTGTGGCATACTCAAGAAACACACACTCCCCCAAATTATATGTGCTACATATGTAATATTTAACATTCATTTTCATATGACTGATAGGAAAAGATCTAATTTAAAGATGATTGAATCTCGTTATTTAGTATATATATTAACTCAGATAAAAGGACTTAGTTTATAGGGCCCGAGAAATGGCTTAGCAGTTAAGAGCATATACTCCAGGGCCT
Source organism: Apodemus sylvaticus (assembly GCF_947179515.1). Taxonomy (NCBI): domain Eukaryota; kingdom Metazoa; phylum Chordata; class Mammalia; order Rodentia; family Muridae; genus Apodemus; species Apodemus sylvaticus. The sequence goes on from NC_067481.1 coordinate 46,196,183, forward strand.
TAAGTTCAATTTCCAGCACCCATATCAGGTGACTCACATCCCCTGTAATCCTAGCACCAATGGGATTTGATACTTCTGGTCTCTGCAGGCAGCAGATAACTAGACACATACAAAACACACATTTGCACACATAATGAATACTTTATAAAATTATTAGTTTATGTTTGAAGGTAAATATGTATTTAGTTTTTATTTATCGAAGGGAATATATTTTCTTATTAAAACAAAACATTTGATCCAATAAACACATTTAAAAAAATTAATTCCACCCTGTTGATCTCTCAAATTTGACTGATGAGGGTAAATTGGTTAGGTTGTTTTTTGTGTTTGTTTTTCTTAAAGTATCCTTAGCGATAGATTTTTTTGTTTGTTTGTTTTTTCAAGACAGGGTTTCTCTGTGTAGCCCTGGCTGTCCTGAAACTCACTCTGTAGACCAGGCTGGCCTCGAACTCAGAAATCCGCCTGCCTCTGCCTCCCAAGTGCTGGGATTAAAGGCATGCGCCACCACTGCCCGGCTCATAGTGATAGATATTAAACTTATGCTTTAATTCTATCTACTTAACTTGATTTTTTTTTTAATTCTATATAGGCTAAAGTGATGGCCAACGAGGAGAAAAAATTCCAGCAACACATTCAGGCTCAACAGAAAAAAGAACTGAATAGCTTTTTGGAGTCTCAAAAAAGAGAATATAAACTTCGAAAAGAGCAGCTTAAGGAGGTACTTCTTTTTCCAAAAAATCCTTTTTTTTCTGCTGTGAGTTGTGTTTAATGGTTCTGTACTCAATAGCATTAGCATAAAGATTTATTTGCATCCACAAAATATGTATCTGCTTATATGAAGGCATTGATAATTGATACTTCTCTATAATTAATTAGTTTTCTAGTCGAATAGGAACTCAGTCATTTCCTTGATCCAGGTATGGTGTTGATTACAGGTATACCTGTAATCTGGTACTGTAAACTCAGATTATATAGCAGTAGCTTGTCTCAAAAACCACATAGAAAAATACTTGCAGATTTTGCGTTTTTTATTTTTATATTTTCTTATGCTTCATAAAATAAAGGTGGAAAGAATTCCTTTCTTGAATGACAGGGAAAAGAAAGATTCAGTTTTTAACAATTTTTGAAGAATTTTCTGCCTGAGAAAGATGACTGATTAATATTCTGTGCAGTGTTGGTTCTCATTAGGTTAAAAATATGCCAGTATTAATTATTAGCATCTTAGAGTTTATCATTTTGAGTAATGGTATTAGTTGGATTTTTGTTTGTTTGCTTTGTTTTTTTTTTTTTTTCAGTTTTGCCCAATATGAATGGTAAATTTCATTCAAGGAATTTTAAGAGCCAGGCAGAGGTGGCACACACCCTTAGTTCCAGCACACAAGGCTTAGGCAGGTGAATTTTTGTGAGTTCAAGGATCCAGCTGGTCTATAAATTGAGTTCCCGGACACCCAGCTCTATAAAGAGAAATTATGTCTACAGAAAAAAATAAAATAAAACTTGAGAATCTTGAAAAACCAAAGGGTTAAATGATGTTTAATTGTATTTTATCCATACTTCCAATTAAAAATACAAAAATTTTTTAACCTGATAGCACTCCTGTCTCTTTTTAGAAAGTTTTTGTTGTTGTTGTCCTCTTTAGAGTGTGTGTGTGTGTGTGTGTGTGTGTGTGTGTGGATTTATTTATTTTGTGTATGTGAGTATGCTACAACTGTCTTCAGACATACCAGGAAAGGGCATCAGATCCCATTACATATGGTTGTGAGCCAACATGTGGGTTTAGGAAATTGAACTCAGGACCTTCGGAAGAGCAGTTGGTGCTCTTAACCACTGAGCCATCTCTCCAGCCTGGTTTTGTTTGTTTGTTCCTTTGTTTGCTTTTTCAAGGCAGGATATTTCTGTGTAACAGAGCCCTGGCTGTCCTGGACTCACTTTGTAGACCAAACTGGCCTCAAACTCACAGAGATCAGCCTGCTTCTGCTTCTCAAGGTTTGGAATTAAAGGCATGTACCACCACACCTTGTTTTGGAAAGCTTTTTAAAGTCATTCTGTGCTTTAAAGCCAGGAACCATGAAAACTAAGCTGCAAAACTAAAGCTATTTATGTATTGTGATGTACGTAAGGATCATATTACTTACCTTTTCTACCAGGTCTACTGAACTATTACTAGAAAAAAAACTCAATGACGTGCTTTGTAGCTTACAGCATGATCAATGCCTTACATTATGTTTCCTTCAAACAATATTTATTTATTGTAATAAATAAATAAATATTCATTGCAAACAATAAATAAATTTGTCATAGCCAGTTATGGAGATTCACACTTACATAATTCTACTACCAAGCAGGCTAAAGCAAGAGGATTGTAAATTGAAGAGCAGCTTGGGCTTCATAGTGATAGCAATAATAAAACTCAAAATTACTAGTTAAATGTACGTTCGTATAGTTAATTTTTATGTAACTGAATTTGGTTGTCTTTGTTTCCAGGAGCTGAATGAAAACCAGAGCACACCTAAAAAAGAAAAGCAGGAATGGCTTTCAAAGCAGAAGGAGAATATACAACATTTTCAGGCAGAAGAAGAAGCTAATCTTCTTCGCCGTCAAAGGCAGTATCTAGAGCTAGAATGTCGTCGCTTCAAAAGAAGAATGTTACTTGGGCGACACAACTTGGAACAGGACCTTGTCAGGGAGGTATGTACATTTAAATGGTGTAATCAAATCTTTCAATGCTGGAAATTAAAACTTTTTTTGTTTTCAACAAGGTCTGACTCTGTAGGCCCTTCTGGCCCAAAACTCACTTTTAAGTTAAGCTTGCCTTTAACTTAATCTCCTGATTGTTAAAGTAAATTCTTTATTGATGAATTTCTTTTGAAGATTGAAAATCTTGCTGGGCGTGGTGAGCTATGCCTTTAAACCAAGTGGATTTCTGAGTTTGAGGTTGGTCTGATCTACTACATAGCAAGTACCAGGACAGCATGGGCTACATAGAGAAGCCCTGTCTTGAAAACTCACAAGAAAAAGAAAATTGAAAATTTTCACTTACTTCCAAATTTCTGCTCTGTACATGTATTCTCTGTACCTGAATTGCTATTGTACACATGTTCACAAGACCTCTTTTTTCCCTGTAATAGCACATGAGAGAAACCTTTGGGTTTTGTTTTGTTGTTTTGTTTTGTTGTCTTGTTTTTTCGAGACAGGGTTTCTCTGTATAGCCATGGCTGTCCTGGAACTCACTCTGTAGACCAAGCTGGCCTCGAACTCAGAAATCTGCCTGCATCATCTGCCTCCAAGAGTGCTGGGATTACAGGCGTGCACCACCACTGCCCGGCGAGAGAAACCTTTGAATACCAGTTTCTTTCTCTAGTAGTGCTCTGCTAGAACTGGAGAGATGGTTAAACAGTTAAGAGCACTGTCTGGTCTTCCAGAGGACCCAGGTTCAATTCCTAACACCTCCAGTGCCAGCTCAGCTATTTGTAGCTCCAGGGCATCTGGCACCTTAAGGCATACATGCAGGCAAAACACCAATGCGCATAAAATAAAAATAAATACATCTTTTAAAGTGTTCTGTTTTTTTCCCCATCTTATGTATACATGAAGACACAAATGCATAGTAACACATGCACCAACACCTTGGAGATCATTGTGTCTGTCTACCTCAATAGAACTGAGTTTGTGTAACGTCACAGACTTTTTTCAGTCTATAGCAGGCATTCAGTAAATAACTCACTAATAATATGTGAATGACAAAAATACCTATTTTTGAATATGAGAAAATAGATTTGGCAACTCTTATCTCATTGATCTGGAATGGGTACCATCAGGGGTATGTATTATCATTTAACATTTCTTGTTTGTTTTTTGTTTTGTTTTTTGAGACAGTTTCTTTGTCTAGGCCTGGCTGCTCTGGAACTCACTCTGAGATCCAGGCTGGCCTAAGAGATCTACCTGCCTCTGCCTCTTAAACCATTTAACACTTTTTTTTTGTTTTTGTTTTTGTTTTTTCGAGACAGGGTTTCTCTGTATAGCCCTGGCTGTCCTGGAACTTACTCTGTAGACCAGGCTGGCCTCGAACTCAGAAATCCGCCTGCCTCTGCCTCCCAAGTGCTGAGATTACAGGCGTGTGCCACCACTGCCCGGCTCGCCATTTAATACTTTTAATAATCATATTGATTATTACTTGAGTGAATGTTGTTAAAATGTGCTTTTATGTGTTTATTTTTGGGTGGACACATGCATATTCAGAGATAAGAGGAATGCTTATAGGAGTTAGTTGTATCCTCCTACCTTGTGGGTTGTGGAGACTGAACTTCAGGCTTGACAAGATACCTTTATGTTTTAAGGTATCTTGCCAGCCATACCAGCCGGGTTTCTTTTAAGATGGTGAAATCTGCTTGTCTTTGTTAACTGAGTAATGACATTAAAAGCTTGTGCCAGCCAGGCAGTGGTGGCACACACCTGTAATCCCAGCACTCTGGGAGGCAGAGGCAGGCGGATTTCTGAGTTTGAGGCTAGCCTGGTCTACAGAGTGAGTTCCAGGGCAGCCAGGGCTATACAGAGAAACCCTGTCTCGGAAAAAAAAAAAAAAATAAGTTGCACTAGATTAGAGTATAATGCTGTATGTTCCCAGAAGAAGTTTAGAGGCTGGGGAGATTGCTCAGCTCATGAAAGTATAGACTGCTCTTGTAGGAGACATGAGGATAGTTCTCAGAACTCACATGGGGGATGCAGGGGAGGCTTGTATTGGCCTAAGTCTTCAGCTTCTAGGGATATGATGCCTCTAGATTCAGGAACCTACACCCGAGTATCCATACCACACACAGACATGTATCCATGTCACTCAAGATACCTTTTTTAAAAAAAGGACATTTGAACTTAGCCAGAATGACACAGCACTTGGGAAGTAGGAGCAGGCAGATCTTTGAGTTCTATGACTCCCTGGATTACATAGTGAGACCTTGTCCCAAAAACAAAACAATTTAAATTAAACATACTGATTAGATTTAAGTTTAAAATTAATAAGAAAAAAGTTAACATCCAATTTTAGGTGTAGTTTAGTTGTTGTTAATGGGCATTGTTAGTACCATTCTTGAGCAGATGATTGAACTATAGCTTTTTATTGTAGTTTTTCAAGATGGGGTTTTGCTGTGTAGCCCTGTATGTCCTGGAACTCATTCTGTAGACCAGGCTGGCATCAAACTCAGAGATCTGCCTGCTTCTGCTTTGTCTGTGCTGGGGTCAGAGGCATGTGATACCACCACCTGGCTGAATTTTTAAAAATATACACAGAGGAACTAGCTGGTCCAGATGTTAAGAGAGCTGTCTTACCTCCAGTTTTTAACATCCATATTAGGCAACTCATTATAGCTTGTAACTCCAACTCCTGGGGTCTGACCACCTCCCCTCTCAGCGCATGCGTGCACATATACATACTTACAAATACACATAACTTAAAAATAAATATGCACATAAATGTTTACCTATGATATATATACATTGTGGCTTCTATCCTCGAAATAACAAGGAACCAGCTTAAATGCCTAGTCTTATAGAAATGGTTGAAAATTGTATCACAAAATGGTAGCTTTCATTAAAAATAAAATGTCTTGTGCTGGTTGTGGTGACACACACTTGTAATACCAGTACTTGAGAGGGAAAGATGAGAGATTTTTTTTTTTAAATGGCTATATCATAATTGAGATTATAAGATAAAGTGTGAAACATCTGTAAAAAACTGTTGGCCTTGAAGGAGAGGGTTTGCAGGACAAAGGGTGCCATTGATAGGTGTATTTACATACTTACTTTGTTCAGTGATTGTATGTGTATCATATGCCTGCAGTGACTAGAGGTGTCAGCTGCCCTAGAAGTAGAGGAGGCTGCGTGCTACTATGCAGGTGCTGAGAACTGAACCCAAGTCCTTTGCATGAGCAACAAATACTTAATAACTGAGTCATCTAAACAGTTCCCCTTTTTAATCTGGAGGATACATTTTGGTTTTTTTGAGACCTTGTTTCTGTGTAGCTCTGGCTATCCTGGAACTTGCTCTGTAGTCCAGGCTGGCTCAAACTCAGAAATCCATTCATCAGTGTCTGCTTCTGAGTGCTGGATGCATGCACCACTATACCCTTGGTTTGACAAAAATATTTTAAGAGAGTAATTTTAAATATTTTTATTTTATTATATTTTAGTTTAGAGACAGTTGTCTCACAATACAGCCCTGACCTAGAACTTGATATGTAGACATGACTAGACTTGATATCAAACCACTTCTGCCTCTCTAATTCTGTTATTACAGGTGTGAGCTACCATAACCAGCAAGTATAACATTTCTTTTTTTTCTTTGATTTTTTGTTTGCTTGATTTTTGTTTGTTTTTTATTTTTGTTTGTTTTTGTTTTTCAAGACAGGGTTTCTCTGTATAGCCCAGACTGTCCTGGAACTTACTCTGTAGACCAGGCTGGCCTCGAACTCAGAAATCTGCCTGCCTCTGTCTCCTGAGTGCTGGGTTTAAAGGCCTGCACCAGGCCTGGCTTTTAGACACTATTTTGTGCTATATATTATTCTAAGAAGTTTTTGATTAAGAATTTATTAAATTTATGTAATAGAACTAGTGGGAGGAAGAGTTCTTATCTTCAAATAATACTTGCACACACAAACAGACAAAAAAAAATCATGGGATCTTAGTATTTACTATGTAGCCATTGAAGCATTGGCTGTTCACATACATGATTTAGTGTTACTGATTTTTTGTTTTGTTTTGTTTTGTTTGTTTTTTTTAATGATTCTCCCCTTGGTTTGTAAAGCAATAAAATTGTCCTTTGTCTTTTGAATTGTATTTTAGGAGTTAAACAAAAGGCAGACTCAAAAGGACTTGGAACATGCAATGCTACTGCGACAGCATGAATCCATGCAAGAACTGGAGTTTCGCCACCTCAACACTATTCAGAAGATGCGCTGTGAGTTGATCAGACTGCAGCATCAAACTGAGCTCACTAACCAGCTGGAATACAATAAGAGAAGGGAACGGGAACTAAGGCGAAAACATGTCATGGAAGTTCGACAACAACCTAAGAGTTTGAAGGTACCGTTAATATAAGCTTCTTGACAGACATATTTTTAGACATTGGGAGGTTGACTTAGTCCTTTCGTTTTTAGCGTGCTTACTTGGGTTCATGTGTGGACTGCCTGTTGCTTCATTGTTTACTTGCATACTTTGTATCAACGAAAAAGAATCACCAGAAAATTTAACTACAGAAATTCTTTTAGAGATTTGTTTCTGTATTTTATGCATATGAGTGCTTTGTTTTCATGTATGCCTGCATACCAGAAAAGGCATCAGATAATGAGTTGCCTTGTGTGTGCTGAGAATTGAACTCACGACCTCTAGAAGAGTAGCCAGTGTGAGCCATCTCTCCAGCCTTGGGAATTCTTAATATTTTAAAAATATGCACAGTGGCCGGGGCGGTGATGGCGCACGCCTGTAATCCTAGTACTCTGGGAGGCAGAGGCAGGCAGATTTCTGAGTTCGAGGCCAGCCTGGTCTACAGAGTGAGTTCCAGGACAGCCAGGTCTATACAGAGAAGCCCTGTCTCAAAAAAACCAAATCCCAAAAACCAAAAAAAAAGAAAAAAAATGCACAGTGTCTGACATTGTAGTCTACAGGTCAACATGCTAGCCTGTTTCCTTTTGTTGTAAGTAACTCAGCCTGGGACTCCTAATTTCTTGAATAAATGTAAAAGTTCATTTAATTATATTTTACTATGGCACTGAATTGAACCTAGTGATTTGAGCTAGGCAGGTGCACTACCTCTTAACTAATCCCCAACTAAACTTTGTATTTTTTGACATGTATATTGACCTTACTTAATTTATGCCTGGCATTATTTATGATGTTGAAAATAATTTTAACATAGGTTCCATCTCAGTGTAAGTGAATATAGTCTCACTTTTATGCTGAACTAACTTAATACTTTATAGAAATATATCTCCTTTAGGGTATGTTTGTTTCTTTGTTTTTCAACACATGATTTTCTGGCTATCTGGAAGTTACTCTGCAGTCTTGAACTCAGAGATCCTCCTTCCTCTGCCTCCTGATTGGTGGGGTTAAATGTACACTTTCACATCCAGCTTAATAAAAAAAATGAATAAAACCTTATTTATTATATATAAGTACATATAATATTTATTATATATAAGTACATAGCTGTCTTCAAACACTCCAGAAGAGAGGGTATCAGATCTTGTGGTTGTGATGGTTGTGAGCCACCTTGTGGTTGCTGGAATTTGAACTCAGGACCTTCAGAAGAGCAATTGGTGCTCTTAACCACTGAGCCATCTCTCCAGCCCAAAGAAAACCTTGTTTGTTTGTTTGTTTGTTTGGGTTTTTTTTTCTTCCTAGACAGGGTTTCTCTGATAGCCCTGGCTGTCCTAGAACTCACTCTGTAGACCAGGCTGGCCTGTAACTCAGAAATCCACCTGCCTCTGCCTCCTAAGTGCTGGGATTAAAGGCATGTGCCACCACTGCTGATTGAATAAAACTTTTTTTTTTTTTTTTTTGCATTTATTATAGAGAAGTAGAGAGAGGGAGAAAGTAGACAAATAAACACTGACAAGCCATGGACAAACGGCTGTCCATGGCCGTGTGGAGAGAAGGGGGAAGAGAATGGGGAGTGGAGGGAAGCAAGGGAACAAGAGACAGGAAAGTAAGAGAGCAAGAGAGTAAAAAGCCGAATAAAACCTTTTTAAAGGCAAGGTCTTGCCATGTTTCTATCAAAAGTATTTGATGAGTTTGTTTGTTTTACTCCAAAGTAGTTGTCCCTGCCTTGCACTGTAGCTTTTATTAGACTATTAAAAGAATAGTTAACTGACCTTAAGATTTTCTTCAGATGTTAATAAAGTAAACCATTACTGCCGATTGCACATGTGCCCTATATTTCTAGCACTGAGTAGACTAAAGCACAAAGGAATTCAAGGACAACTACATCAGATCAAAACTTTGTTTCAGAATAAAACGGTTTTATAAGGGCTGGGAAAGTGAATTAATGGTAGAGTGTTGTCATGATGCAGCAGGTTTGGACATAGTATTATAGGACGAAGAGAATGAATCATTGCTCTACTTACTCTCTTAAAAGACAGTTGTAATAATTATTCACTATTGACATTTCAAAATTAACCTGAAGTTTTGTACATAGATACCACAGAAAGTAGGATCTATTATAGATTGTGGTTAGGGTTGAGATTATAATGGAACAAAGAGAAAAAGAAATTGGAGTGAAGTGTTCTACGTGACCAAAGAAACCTGTTTTATTTTCTGTCTCATATATCTGGTAAAACTTTAGCTTGTCAGTGTTTATAACTACCATATTTAATTTATGAGATAGTATTTAAGTTTGTTTAAGTCATGAATATTTGCCAGATGAAAAAAAAAATACCTGCAATTTTATCATATAACTGTGGTTTTCTTCCTGGCTTCATATATAGGTTTATAGGTGTTAGTAGACACTATACCAATTTCTATATGTTAAGACATACACTCATCCTGCCCCCGCTTTTCTTTTTTCCTTCCAGTCTAAAGAACTCCAAATAAAAAAGCAGTTTCAGGATACCTGCAAAATTCAAACCAGACAGTACAAAGCATTAAGGAATCACCTACTGGAGACTACACCAAAGAGTGAGCACAAAGCTGTTCTGAAAAGACTCAAGGAGGAACAGACTCGGAAGTTAGCCATCTTGGCTGAGCAGTATGATCATAGCATTAATGAAATGCTCTCCACACAAGCTGTGAGTTTGCTTTGTTTAGGCAAAACAAATTTAATGCCCCTTTCTTATTACCACCCAAATGAAATCCTGGCAATTGAAAGATAAATGGAATGATAACTCTTTAATAATAGCCCAGGAAAAAATAGTAGTCATCCATATTCTTCCTATTCTTAGCATTGTTTGGGAAAGCATGGTGTACTTAGAATTTCACTGATAAAATTTAGATATAAGAGTCTATGATGGCTTCCTACAGGTGTGGATTCTAACAGCTTATCAAGATCAAATGAGTAAGGAGGGAGGTGGTACACACACCTTTAATGCCAGCACTGGAGAAACAAAGGCAAGCACAGCTCTCAGTTTGAGGCCAGCGTGGGCTATAGAGTGTCTTTCAGGACAACCATGGCTATACAGAGACATAAACCTTGTCTCAAAAATCAAGGGTGTGGGGGAGATCAGATGAGTAAACTGTAAGCAAAATTCTTTGAATAGGAATCTAAATGGTTACCTCGGAGGGCATAGATGAAATACTGTGCAAGTATTTTCTTAAAGGGCAGAATAGTAAATATTTTAGACTTTGCAGATCAGGAGGTAAAATGTAGGATGTTGTATAGGCACTTCTAACTATTACAAATGTAGCCACATCAAAATGTTAAAACCCACTTTTAGATATTGGACTGAACAAAGATAAACAGCTTGTGTGCTGTGCTTGTTGACTGTGTCCTGCAGTTATTTCCACTAGGGAAGGAGAGATTGAACACTTTGTTACCCAAAAATATTCTAGGTTTTTCTTAAGAAAAAGCATAGTTGGGACTGGAGAGATGGCTCAGCAGTTAAGAGCTGACTGCTCTTCTGAAGGTCCTGAGTTCAAATCCCAGCAGCCACATGGTAGCTCACAACCATCTGTAATGGGATCTGATGCCCTCTTCTAGGGTGTCTGAAAACAGCTACAGTGTACTTACATGAAAAAAGCTACAGAAAGAGCACTTTAAAAAGGAAAAGAAAAGAAAGAAACAAACAAAAGAAAAGAAAGAAGAAAGAGCAAAGACATCCAGGCATTTGCAGAAAAGTTTAGGATAGGACCTTTTGTCATATAATATTGGTTATTATCTTTCTCTTTTAGGGTGTTCATGCTAGGCTACAAGAAAGAAGTTATATAGCATAAAAAAATGTAGTCTGTCTTCTCTTTTCTGTAAGTCATGAATGGATGTATCAGTTTCTCTTCTTTCTCTTAGTTGCGTTTGGATGAAGCACAGGAAGCAGAATGCCAGGTTTTGAAGATGCAGCTGCAGCAGGAACTGGAGCTGTTAAATGCATATCAGAGCAAAATCAAGATGCAGGCTGAGGCCCAACATGATCGAGAACTTCGAGAGCTGGAACAGAGGGTCTCCCTTCGCAGAGCACTCTTAGAGCAAAAGGTATAGATAATAGGAGGAAGAGAGCTGTTGTAGTACTTGTTTTTGATCAAAAGAACTAAATGTATATATGTGTCCATAAGCTTGGATTGGGTTGGGGCGTATTTTCTTTCATTGTATATGTATGATGCGTGTATGGTATGTGTGTACATGTGCGTGTGAACCCAGGCTCACAGCTTTTTTTTTTTTTTTAAGATTTATTTATTTTATGAATATACTGGTTGTCTTCAGACACACCAGAAGAGGGCATCAGATCCTATTACAAATGGTTGTGAGCCACCATGTCATTGCTGGAAATTGAACTCAGGACCTCTGGAAGAGTAGTCAGTGCCTTAGTGCCTTTAACCGCTAAGCCATCTCTCCAACCTGGTTCACAGCTTTTATTTTAATTTTTGGGCATGAAGATTGAGCTTAAGATACCACACTTGCAAGACAAGAACTCTACTGATATCAGCAGGGCTTATATTTCTTTCATAATGTTTTTTTAGTTCTAGTTTGTTAGGTTTGTTGTTGTTTTTTCAAGAATTCAGTAATGAACTTTTAATTTTTATTTATTTTTTTGTTTTGTTTTGAAGACAAGGTCTCACTATATAGCTCTAGCTATCTTGGAACTCACTATGTAGACTAAGCTGGCCTCAAATTCACTGAAATCCACCTGCCTTTGCTTCCTAGTCCTGGGATTAAAGTCATATACCACTGTGCTCAATAATAAATGAAATTTAAAACTCAGAGGAATATAATTAATGGGTAGATATGAGCCATTCGAAGACTAAGGGTTGGGACCTTCGAGGTACTAGGTACAGAGGAGCTGCTGAAACAACTCAGTGATCTGAAGATGGAGCTCTCTCATGTACTCAAGTTCATACATATCGCTGTGTTCAACCACCCAAGATCTGAGTTGTCCATAAATCCATCATTCATGTTCTCACTAGCATTAAGCAAGACTCAGAAAGAAAACCACAGAAAATGCAATGCAATGGGGACAAACTCTTGGACCTGTGGCCCAAGAAGGAATATGAGCCATGTATCACTGACTCAGCACAAACAAGGAGAACCTGAAGATGAGCAAGCAGTAGCTGTAACTGCCGTGCAAGTGCTTTATCAAGGCCCAAGGTGTCACAATAAAACAAACACATGAGCCGGACGGGCGGCATGAAGCCATAATCTCAGCCCTTGGGGTGTGGAGGCAAGAAGATAGGAGTTCAAACTCATCTTTGCCTATATAATTTTGAGGCCAACCTCGGTTATATGAAATCTTGTGTCAATACAACCAGAAAGAATATAAAGCTATATGAACACTATTGGATTATGAGACGAGGAATGCTAGCTCCATTTCCTTTTTTTTTTTTTCTCTTTTTTTTTTCTTCTTTTTTTGAGAGAGGGAGTGACAGGGTTTCTTTGTGTAGCCAAAGAAAAGGAGCACACCAGTGGTGGTACACAACTTTAATCCCAGCACTGAACTGGCAGAAGCAGGCAGATCTCTGTAAGTTCGAGGCCAGCCTATTTTACCAAGCTAGTTCCAGGACAGCTAGTGCTATACAAGAAGGCCGGTCTTGAAAAACCAAGATAATTTAATAATAATTATGATGGTGATGATGATGATGTAGTATCCATAAAATATCTGTTGATTATCTTGAGTAGTTATTGCTACTTTAGTTGAAACATAAAATGATCTTTTTGCTCCCTTTTCCTATCTTGATAGATTGAAGAAGAGATGTTGGCTTTGCAGAATGAACGAACAGAACGAATACGTAGCCTGCTTGAGCGTCAAGCCAGAGAAATTGAAGCATTTGACTCTGAAAGCATGAGATTAGGTTTTAGTAACATGGTCCTTTCTAATCTCTCCCCTGAGGCATTCAGCCACAGCTACCCAGGAGCTTCTAGTTGGTCTCACAATCCTACTGGAGGTCCAGGACCTCACTGGGGTCATCCCATGGGTGGCACACCACAAGCTTGGGGTCATCCGATGCAAGGTGGACCCCAACCATGGGGTCATCCCTCAGGGCCAATGCAAGGGGTACCTCGAGGTAGCAGTATGGGAGTCCGCAATAGCCCCCAGGCTCTGAGGCGGACAGCTTCTGGGGGACGGACGGAACAGGGCATGAGCAGAAGCACGAGTGTCACTTCACAAATATCCAATGGGTCACACATGTCTTACACATAATAATTGAAAGTGGCAATTCCGCTGGAGCTGTCTGCCAAAAGAAACTGCCTACAGAAATCATCACAGCAGCCTCCTCACTTGGGTACTACCGTGTGGAAGCTGTACATATGGTATATTTTATTCGTCTTTGTAAAGCGTTATGTTTTGTGTTTACTAATTGGGATGTCATAGTATTTGGCTGCCGGGGTTTTTGTGGTCGGCTTTTGTTTTTATTTTAACTTTTGGAAAAATTTTAAAGTGGAAATAGATAAATATTTCATGTATGTGGCAAAAAAAAAATTGGCTTAATTAGAAGGGGTATTATCTGAACAATATAAAAATAAAATGAAGCAAACTAATCTGAATCATCACTTTAGGGTATCCATAGCCTAAGAAATTTGTTGGAAGATCTAAAGCCTTCCTTCATATTCCAAACTCTGTGAGTCACTGACAGCAGGCAGCATCCATGCTGAAACACATTCTTACTGAAATATACCTCCACTCCTCACCAGTGTGTTTTCTTTATTTATGAATTGATCTGATTTCTCAACCTCATTTGGACTAAAAGAGACCATGAACATTAAAAGATTGCATTTACCTTTTCAGTGGTAGAAAATCATTTAGTTCTTTGCTAAGTGCTTCAGAAGTTTGTCAGATTTTGTAGGTTGTATCATAAGATGGAGTTGCTTAAGGAGATCATAAGCTGTATGGCTATTGCACTAACAAACCTGTGAGCTTTCAGAGAGAAAACCTAGAGGGCCAGAGGGCACCCTGAAAATTCCTGTGATAGGAATGTACAGCAGGGAGAAGGAGATAAAGCCTATATAGCCTGACATTTTGTTTCTTGAACAATATCTCATCTGACCCAAACTGTAAGACCCTAAAACAGCACCTTTGCTTTGTTTGTACAAAAATGAAGACATATAGCCAACATAAAGCAAATGCCAGAGGTATTGAATGATGCCAATTTGTGAACTGCCATCTGTTAAAATATTCATCACACTACATAGACATAATTTTATTATCCCCTTTTTAGCTTATGGGATTTCCTGTTTACAAATAGCAATAGTCAATTATTTAAATACTTAGTTGCCACCAGGAGTCACTGAGCCAATGACTACCAGCTGCTGACTAATCTTCACACTGTAGTTATTGCTTCATTTGTAGGTCCTCTGTGCTTAATCGCTGTTTTTGTTGCTGTAGTACCTTACAAATCCTTAATTCATTGAGACGTAGTGACCATCTGAGTTCATGTTAATATCACATAATAGCAAATTCCCTTTCAGAAGTCTCTAGCTTTAGTGCTAAAATACTACTGAGAAAGAAACTAGGTAGTTTGCTGAATGAAAGAAAACAAAAATTGAAGATATTATATAGTGGTCAGGAACCACTAACATCTGGGGAGTATGCTTTATCTGTTCTTCAATGAAGGATCACTCCAGTGGTCTTCATCAACATTAGTTAATATCCTATTGTTTGTGTGGAGCCTGAGTTGGTGGTATCCTAGGGCCAATGCCCTCTTTTAGTGAGAGGCCAGAGTTTATTTTATAAGTTATTGTCCTGCTCCCTTTTCATTTGTATTGAGCTCTTGCTACTAACTTTGGGTCCTGCTTTTCATTTAGGTAGAAGGTAAGCATTCTCTTCATCATAATTAGAACAAAACTAGTGACCAAATTGTCATCTGCTACTGTGGAAGTTCTTGGTTTTCTTAACCACATCTCATGTCTTGTCCAGATAATGTCAGTCCATTCTCCATGACTTACCCCCTTCAGAAGTTTTTGACACTAATTAAAAGAAAAATTAGAATAGGGTGTGGTAGCAAATGCCTATAACCCCAGCATTTAGGAGGCAGGGTTGGAAACTCAGGTTCAAGGCTGCCTTCAAGTGTCTCAAGAAAGGTCACACAAACTTCTAGGGACAGTTTTAAATATATTCCCCATCCATTTTTTGAGGTAAACTTAACTTGCTATAGCTAATAAAAAGGGCTTTTCTTTTAGGTTTTTTTGTTTTTGGTTTTTTTTTGTTGTTGTTGTTGTTGTTGTTGTTCAAAATACTATTAAAGAGTTTCAAACAAATTGAGAATTATCTGTTTGGAGGAAATAAGGGAAAGCTTTAGAGATTAGTAGGCCATTCAAAACTATAAAAGAATATCATCTTTAAAAACCATTCTGGCAACTATCTGCTACCAGAAGGTTGAATTGAGAAAGCATATCAGATGTGTGCAAGACATTTCTTCAAACTACTACCAAAAACACATTTTATCACCCATTGTCACTTGGTCAAATTTAGTTACTGAGTCCATTTTGATAATAATGCACTCATACTAGTTTGATTGAATACTATCTGTCCTGTCCAATAAGGATTTCTAATTGTGTGGCACCCAGTTCTTCCATGTAGGTCATTATAACCTGAATTATACCATCAATTGAGTTAAAATGCGTGAAGTTGCACAATGATTAAAATGAATAGGTTTGTGTTTATAACCTATAATAACTCTAGTGGAATCATGTACACAGCAGGAATTGACACAGTAAAAACTGGTAGCAGGAAATTTTGACAGCGTTTGAAATGCCTTGAAAATCAGGGCAGGTACTTTATGAGGGGGAAAAAAAAACAAAAATGTCAACATTTGGCCAAATTAATACTACCTCCTCCCCAGTGATTGGTATTCACTCATTATATATGTGTTTAAGAAAATGAAAGCATGGAGAATTTGTTTAGCACACCAGAAGTTGTAGATCTATATCTGGTATCCAGAACCCGACGGGGAGATGGTTCTTGTTCTCCCTTTTTTTGGGTCAGCATTTTAAAAATGCAAAGCCTCATATGTTGAGACATTTTATTCCTAATTAGATTCCCTGCCCTTTGCACATAACTTTTCTTTTAAACTTAGTTCTAACCCTAAATTTTGACATCAGAAAGTGTTTGCACTGTATAAACAATGTTAGCTGAAAGCATGTTTATTTTTTTTAAAGAGCTTCTGCTCTTCTGCACATTTCCATATCTAGAGATGAAGAGTCCTGAATTTGAAGTCACACCCACAGGTGAAACACAGCCTGAAGTCAAGGCCTTGCTAGTAAGTGGAGCTTTGTACATAGTCATTATGATTTTTTGGCTGCCCGGACATCAAGTAAACATAACACTAAAGAAACTGTCTGGAGATCCCATTCTGCTACTACTACTAATTTTTCTGTACATCCTTTTCAAAAATTGAAAACTTTTTCAGATCATAAGGCAGAATTTAGTAATTTTGTGCTTCTGTAAATGTCTAGCATTTTAAACATAGATAACATTGTTTTGGACACTGGAATAATATGATTTATTTTCACCTATAAAAATGACTTTATTGTACTTGAACACCTTTGCATTTCTCCATTTGTGCCATTTACAAGTGGAAATAAATTTTATTATACCATGATCTACTGGCGTTTTAAAACTGTTACATGTGCACATTTTGGGTATAGCTATTTTCATTTGTATGTATATATTGTATATACATATGAGTGTCTATATGTGTGTATAGATGGATTGGTATAACTCATTCTAAACATGTATGCCAGGGCTCTAGTTTTATTGTTCCCATACCACCCACCCTCCAGCCCCATGTTACAGCAAGACTGTGTGGTATTAAAGAGTGAGTATTCTGGGTTGGTACTTAAGAGAGGGTGATAAGTAGATGCAATCTCTTTTCCCCCTTAGCACTTGTATGGATGAGGAGAAGGTTAGGTAAAGTATGAAACTATAAATTACAGTGCAGTAAATTGTGCTAGGGAAGAAGCCAGTTACTGTTTAAGTTTGTTTTACAATGCAATAACTAAAAGATGCAAGCTGCAGAGAAAAATGAACTCTGCAAAGAACACTGGTAGTAATCATTCTGCAAAGGTTAAGAGAGCCACTGAGTCACAGTCTTCATGGACTTTTTGGATTTCTTAGTGTTGGTACCGTGATTCTCATTTACTTTTTACTCTTAATACTAATACTTGCGTGTTTTACTGAGGATCAAAACTGCCAAGAAA
Organism: Apodemus sylvaticus; assembly: GCF_947179515.1. NCBI lineage: Eukaryota > Metazoa > Chordata > Mammalia > Rodentia > Muridae > Apodemus > Apodemus sylvaticus. Next base: position 46,213,506 of record NC_067481.1, read on the forward strand.
GAAATTACAACTAAAACATATCTAAGGTTCCTAAACTGTAAAATGAGCAGGAGATGATCATTGGGAGAGAAAGTATACTGGTTGGAAGGGAGGGCTGTCTCCTTTTAACTTCTTGTTGCTAATAATAAGTTCTTTATGCACCTTCTACCCCTTCTGAGCCACTACCATTCAAGCAGAGATTTGGTCTAACACAACACACCTTTCTTACTTTTGCTTCTTTTCTTTTGAGACACGTACCCTTTCTGATTGGATAATTGATGTTTAGCCAAGGCTGCCCTCAAATTCCTAGCAATCTTTCTGTAAGCCTCTCAAGTACTGGACATTACAGGCATGAACCACCATGCCTATAACCTATAGGCACAGCAACCCATCCTTTTGTAGGTTTTATAGTTCTCCATTTATCTCGTGTTCAGAATGTGAAGTGTCCTAATGTGTGTTAAAGTTAGAAAATAATATATTTAAGGTATATTAAGTATGAATCTGCTATAATGATGAAAGAAATTCTCACTTCTTAAATAGTCTTTCAAGGAGCATTGGGCTGTCATCTTCGAGCTGCTTATCAAAATACAGATCATTATTGAATATAAAAAATTTCTGTTTTATTTTGTCCCTAATAACAGGAGATTCCCTTCCATGGTTTTAGCATTGCCTTTTTAAAAAGGCACTCACCCTGAGTTGTTAAGAACTGGAAATTTCCCACCCTCAGATTCCTTCAAGGATGAAGAGTGTTCTGTACCCTCAGCATATGTGCCTCTTGTATGCAAGGACTACTGATTGAAGTCTGTTTTGCTGTCTGGTTATGTCGTCTGCACTTTTATGAAATCACTACAGTAGATCTACGTTGGAAATAATTTGTAAAGAAATTTTTATTAAACACTGTAGAAAAAGTGAAGCTGAGAACTCTTTTGTGCATTTATATTTCCTACTGAATTCTGGTAGGCCACTTTAAAGTTGTATTGACTTTTTTTCCTCTTTGATTATATTCAGATTTCCAAGCAAGTGCTGGCCTTCAGATCATAAGTGTAAGAAATATGCATCATATCTGCCTATTGCAGGCTTCTGAAACTTGCACTGCCCATCCATGCAAAAATAAATATCTTAAATAAAAGCAGAGAGCAAAAACTGGGGAGCCATGTACTATGTCACCACATTTGTTAACTGTTTCCAGCAATCCAAACTGGGGTTGTGTGTGTGTGTGTGTGTGTGTGTGTGTGTTTGTGTATGTGTATTGGGGGGTTTTGTTTTTCTTTGCTTCTAAATACACAAGGGGTTCTTCTTTAAATAGAGGAAAAGTTTAATCCTCTCCAGCCGGATGCCCACTGGATATAATAATATTAACATCTGTAGGTAGTTGGAAGTATAGAGAGAAGGTAAGATTTCTCAATGAATGAAAGGGTGTCTTGATGCTCAAGAGTCCCCACCCCCAAAGTACGGGTAATTCAACCTGCACAGTTTCCTTTTCACTCGTAGTTTAACAATTATGAGCGAAAAATCATGTAATTATCTGTAAATATGTAGCTAACAAATTGACCTAGTTTCTGTACTTTTTTTGGTTTTGTATTAAAGGTTATAGGTCTGTGCCAGCTTAGAGAGGAGTTGCTGTCATTGCTAGTTGTGCTTCTAGCATTTAACCTTGAAACCATCCTAGGTGACATTTTAGAATTAATGCTTAAGTGTTGTTAAATGGGGACATGGAGCTTAATCATTGGTCAGGTTTGAAATCCTTTGAAGCTAAGTAATTTTATTTAATATGATTACATGTTGTCATAAGTGAGGTGTAGGGAGTCTCCCTCTCCCAGTGGCCATGTTTACAGAGTGTTGTCTGTAAAGTGCAAGTGTGTTAATGTTCATGTAAATTATGCAGGTGGTAACTTTATGGTTTGGGACTGTTTATGGGCTCTTTTAACTGAATTTTCAAATGAAATGAACTATGCTTATTGCTGGCACATTGATCCCATTTCTGGAACATTTCCTACTTCCAGAATTCCGTATGTTCCTTAGACATTACCCCCACTTAACCTCCCTTCCTCTGATATGCCTTGTAGCTAAGATTTAAAAGACTGTTGAACATAGATGAGGGGAATGCATTTCTTAAAAATCCATGAACCCTCAATTGTATGCTTTCAGTATTGTGTTACATGTTTCTATGGCAACTTTGAAGTCAGTGGTTTAGAAATGAGATACCAATGTTAATGAAAAGTATGTACTCTTTGCTTTTGCATGGCTTGGCTTAGTATCCAAGGTATATTAGAGCCACTTGAAAGCATGAAGACCAGTTATATGGAAACAGGTTTCTCTCAGTGGCCCATTTTGCTTTTTCTTAGCCCTCAAATACATTGCCTCGGCATGAACATTATTGTTAATATAAATTGCACATGGTCATCGAGCGAATTATAAAGTTTTGAAAAGATGCAGCTGCCCAGTATTTACAGTTTTGGTTGGTCTCTATCTCCAATAACAGTGTAGGTGTTAGGACCCTTGTGGCCCTTCTTGGGGTCAGTTTATCGGTTTATCAAGGAGGGCATTGGCTACCCCTGAGGTATTGCCACGCTGTTGTCTTTGCTGCCCGTTCAATCCACATGTGCTGTTGTCCTTCTTCACTCCATACTCCATACTCTGAAAGAAACCATCACCCTTCCTTTTTTTTTTTTTTTTTTTTTGGTCTTTTATTACACATTAAATGAGAATTGTGCCTATTTAGATTGCCCCTCCAGTTAAATACATCTGTAATCCAAGCCAGAGATAAGATGGAAGAACATTTTTTTTCAAGTTTACTTGGCCAATAACTTATCTAACAAACTGTTTTACCACATTGTCTTGACACTTGATAGAAGAGCCTATTAGGAGTCACCGTGGTTTCGTAGAGTAAAACTCAAGTGAGGAGGGATGTGTGGGGTTTCCATCAGGACGTAATTTTGTTCTTGGTTTACTCTTTATGATCCTTCTCTGCTAGTTTAGGATAGTTTTGTTTTTTTTTAATTTTTTTTTAGGGAAATTTTTACAAAATAATGGTCTGATGTAAATACCATTTTAAAGTACACTGCACATAACTCCCTAGGCTGTTCCAACCTGACTATTTGTAAATGCTTTAGAGTTTTTAAATTAACACTTCTGTTGCTAAATACTATTTATGTAAGTCTGAAAAGGTTTTTAACCCATATACAACATTTAAATAATGCAGGTTATTATGAGCAAGTTAGCTTTGAGAACCCCTCCTTTTAGTATATGAAAAAGCCTAATGCGCATTAATAAGGTCAGAGAGACTATGAGAAATATGTATAGTGTATATTTTAAACAGCTTTGCTTGTATTGTGAAGATTTAAGAACAAACTTGAGATGTTTAAACTATTAACACAGTTTTAACATAAGTTATCCCACTGGGTTTAAAAGCATCTTGAATGTATAACCCTCTGTAACCCAGGCTGGTTTTTGCTTTTACTGAACCATCCAAACCTTATTTATATTTTTAGTTTTGTGTACTCATTTTTTTTTGTTTTCCTCAAACAGCATGTTGTTGTTGAGGTTTTTTGTTTTGTTTTTGTTTGGGGTTTTTTTTTTTTTTTTTTTTTTGCACATGTAGAAATTTTTTAAAAGAAGGAAATTAATACATGATTTTTCTCTAGATTTTCCTCAGTCTTTGTACTAACCTCTTAAAAACCGTGGCATTCCATTTGCTTTATTTGTGCAAATGCCAGGGTTGGTTTTTATTTTTATTTTTGCTATTTACCTAAAAGAGAGAGAGAGAGAGACAATGCTTCAGTCAATTGCTTTTTTATTTAAAATTTAAAGAAAAAAAAAGAAAAAAAAAAGCTGTAACCTTATCATTTCTGAGTAGACCATTGAGAGAAATGCACACCTGTCAGCCCAGGACCAGCTTTGGTGGCTAAAGGGAATATTTTAACTACCCAAGATGTTCTGTACAAAACATGGTATATGTTATCCACAGTCCATTTCAGATATTCCCACAAGTCAGGTCCAGTTAAATGAGGGTTATCAGCTAACTGATATGTTATCATTGAGGTTCGTCAATGAATTTGTACATTTCTAGTTCCCTTTGCTGAAGGGAAAAATGATGATTTTGCAAGACCTAGATTTTGGCTTGGTTTCTTGCCTCCTTTTTTGGCAGCCTTCATCTTTTCCTAAAGCCCTTGAGCCTGTAGGGTTTTCATAGTGGACAAAGGACTTAAATGGTCTTTTAAAACTGGGATAGTTTTGGGGGAAAGGGCAAGAGATTATCATATTGAACAGTATCCCAATACTTTTAACAGTGGATAATATTGAGTAAACCCGGTCCTTTCAATTTTTAGACTAAACAGATGCCCACAGTGGAGGCTTACCAAAGGCTGCAATGAGGAAGAAGCCTCCCCTCACTGTCAGCACCGGCTGAGAAGGTGACTGTGCAGGTGTGCATTTTCCTTTTGGTAGCAATGGTCCACAGCACTAACTGGTAAGGCTTATTGTACAGTACATTGTCAGTACTCTTCTGGTTCAGCATACCTTATAGTTCGTATATAACCTGGAGTCATTGTATAGATTGTGCATTTAAAGCTGTTACCAAGTTGTCAGAACTTTAAGAACGAAAACAGGTCATATGTAATATTTTGTTTGTAAGTATCCTTTGTATCATAGCAAAGGAAATGTTTAAAAGATCAGCTGTAATAAAAGTAATTTTAGTACACAAAGTGTCTGCTCATTTTATTTTTTAGATTTATTTACTTTTATGTTTATTAATACTTTGCCTGCATGTGTGTTTGTGCACTATATGCATCCCTGGTGCCTAAAGAATTCTGAAGAGGGCATCAGATCCTCTGGAACAGGAGTTACAGACTGTTGGTGAACCACAATGTATGTGCTCGGACTTGAACCTGGTCCTCTGAAAGAACAGAAAGTGCTTTTCTCTATGTTGCCTTGGCTGGCCTTAAACTCACAGAGCCCCACCTGCCTCTGTCTCTACCTCCCAGGCACTAGGATTAAGGGCGTGTGCCACAGTGCCAGGCAGAGCTGGTGCTGTTAACCACTGACCCATTCAGCCCCCTGCTCTTTAGTAAAAACAAAACAAAAAATTAGTAATTTTTTTCTTCTTTAGTAAATTTTCTTCTTTAGTAAAAATTTTTTTGTTGTTGTTTTTGGGTTTTTTTCCCCCCCTATGAGACAGGGTTTCTCTGTATAGCCCTGGCTATCCTGGAACTCACTCTGTAGACCAAGCTGGCCTCTGCCTCCCAGAGTGCTTGGATTACAGGCGTGCGCCATCACTGCCCGGCCATAAATTTTTTTTCATAAAGATAATTTGCTTTACTGGGCATTGGTGGCACATGCCTTTAATCCTAGCACTCAGAAGGTAGAGGCAGGTGGATCTCTGAGGACAGCCAGGGCTACACTGTTTAAAAAAAAAAAAAAAGGAATATTTCAGCTCATTGAAATATAATTTCTTATCTTCAGGTACAGTGTATATGTGTGTGCCACCACCCCCAGCTCGGTATGGAGGATTTACCTGCTGACAGTGGCACCAGGGACTGACCCTAGTGTCTTTAACGTGCTAATCAAGTGCTCTGCCACTAAGCTTCATCCCCACTCTAATCTGTCTGTGTTGTGGATGCATGCCAAGGTCAGGCCAGCTTTCGGGCATCAGTTCTACCATTTGGGTCCCAAGGATCAAACCCAGGTTGTCAGGTTCGGCAAGCACTTTACTGGCAGACCCATCTTAGCACGTCTCTTGCTTTGTCATTGTTTTGAGATAGACTCACCATATAGACCAGACTGGCCTGTAACTTTTAAGTTGCCTCTGGTCAGGTTAAAGGTATGTGCCACCATACTTGGCCTCTTTAGCTTGTCTGTTTTCCAAGTATGAGGATTAAACTGTAGCATATGGAGTCTTTGTTGAGTTTCCCAGGCTAACCTTACAATTTCCATCCTCTTGCCTCCTAATTTACTGGGTTTTTAGATCTGCACCATGAGGCCTGGCTTAAGTATAATTCTTTAAAGTGTATTTTAGATTACCTGTCATATTAACTAGAGAACAACTGGAAACAGGGCACGGAATTTTGTACTACTTGAATATTGGTATGAGCCACTTGATCTTAACATGTCTGTCAAATTATGAGGTGGAACCAAAATTAGCCCCCAGTGTTCAGTATTTCTTCCTATGTGTTAAAATACAAACTGGCCAGGTGTGGTGGCACATGCCTGTAATCCCAGCACTGTTGGGAGGCAGAGGCAGGCGGAGGCCAGCCTGGTCTACAGAGTGAGTTCCAGGACAGCCAGGGTTATATAGAGAAACCCTGTCTGGCTGGGGGGGGGGGGGGGGGACGGACGACGACGACTGATTTTGCATTTTTCCATTGTTGAGTTTACAGCAGGAGAGATTGTCTTTCCCACCCTTCCCCTACCCCCCTTCCTAACGGAGATTGCAAGAATATAAACAAACATCACAGATGTCAGCTAGCTCCATAGTATCTCTGCTATGCCTGCCTCTCAATGATGCTCCGAAACAGAGCCTTCTGTTCATGTGCTGGCAACTAGTGATGGTACTTTAATTGCTACTTTTTCCATTTGTTTTGTTTTTCTTTTTTTTTTTTTAAAGATTTATTTATTTATTATATCTAAGTACACTGTAGCTGTCTTCAAATGACCAGAAGAGGGCATCAGACCTCATTATGGATGGTTGTGAGCCACCATGTGGTTGCTGGGATTTGAACTCAGGAAATGAGTTCTGAAAGAGCAATCAGTGCTCTTAATCGCTGAGCCATCTCTCCAGCCCCATTGTTTTGTTTTTCGAGATAGGGTTTCTCTATATAGCCCTGACTGTCCTGGAAATCACTTTGTAGAAATCTGCCTGCCTCTGCCTCCCAAGTGCTGGGATTAAAGGCGTGCAGGTATGTGGGGGTAGCTGGGTGTTTGTATATCTGGGCACCACGTGTGTGCCTGGTACCTACAGAGACCAGAGGAGAGAATTAGGTCCCCTGGAACTACAGATACAGATGGTTGTGAGTGCTGGAACTCACCACTGCCCAACTCTGTTCTTTTTATTTCCCAGATACTTGTTTTTAGTGAACAGAGGGAGCCAAGGCTGCTAAGGATGCTCTCAGCTGTATGTGTAGGCTACATGCGTAGTAACTCTGGATGCACTTTATTTAAAGATAAATGTATGTCTCCCCTTTGAAGTTGTACACTCCCAACAGCTCCAAAGAGAAATATATGCTAGTTTTTTTAAGGGGGTATGTAGGGGTAGCTGGGTGTATGTATGTCTGGGCACCACGTGTGTGCCTGGTACCTACAGAGACCAGAGGAGAGTATTAGGTCCCCTGGAACTAGAGATACAGATGGTTGTGAGTGCTGGAACTCAAACTCAGATCCTGTGGAAGAGCAACCAAGTGTTGTTAACCTCTGAGCCAACCCTCCTGCTCCATAATTTCTGCATTTGATACCATCTTTTACAAAGTCTAAGATAGGCATACTTGTCAAGGAAAGCAATTTATTTACAGTGTTACTAGAGTTGGCTGGTTGGAATTGTAACAATGGGAGAGTGTTGGCACAGTAGGAAAGAGGCAATAGAAGAGTTAGAAGTTCAAGCCTCAGTGCTAGCCTGGGTTATGAAACCTTGCTATGAAAAGAAAAGAACACCTGAGGTCTTCTGGCCACCAATCACGTGTATTCACAGTCACACGCACACATATAGAAGCACACTGGTTTGGGTTTAGGGTTTAACCCCATCACTAATAATAACTAGTTGTGAGATCTTTTTTTTTTTTTTTTTTCTGTGTAGCCCTGGCTGTCCTGGAACTCACTCTGTAGACCATAATTGTGAAATCTTAAAAGTTACATCTTAGCTGGGTGGTGGTGGCACACGCCTGTAATCCCAGCACTTGGGAGGCAGAAGCAGGCAGATTTCTGAGTTCGAGGCCAGCCTGGTCTACAGAGTGAGTTCCAGGACAGCCAGGGCTACACAGAGAAACCTTGTCTCGAAAAAAACAAAACAAAACAAAAGTTACATCTTGCTGTAACTTCTACATGCTGAACATGGTAGCACATGCCTTTAATCCCAGCACTCAGGAGGCAGAGGCAGAGGCAGGCAGATCTCTGAGTCTTGAGGTCAGCCTGGTCCTCAAAGCAAGTTCTAGGACAGACAGGACAATTACACAAAGAAACCCTGTCTTGAAAAATAAAGAGTTACAACTTGGGGGCTCAGGGTATGGCTCAGTGGGTAAAGTAGGGCTCAGAACCCACATGAAAGCTAGGTGTAGTGGTGTCCTGCATCTGTAACCCCAGCAGTTGGTGTTGGGGTAAGGAAGGCAGGAGGAGCCAGATAGCCTAGCCAATCAGTTTCAGGTTCAATGACCGACCATATCACAAAGATAAAGCAAATGTGTAGACACCCAATGAAGACCTCTGGCCTCCTGGTGAACATACTGGGGCATATACTCACACGTGTGCATACATCATACACACAAAATTCACATCTCAGACCTTCAATCTATTGGAAATACAGTTTGGCTAAAAAGTGTTGTGAAGCATCCTCCCCCCACTGGTTTTTCAAGACAGGGTTTCTACATATAGTCTTGGCTGTCCTAGAACTCACTCTGTAGACCATTCTGGCCTGGAACTCAGAAATCTGCCTGCCTCTGCCTCTGCCTCCCAAGTGCTGGGATTAAAGGTGTGCACCACCACGTCGGCATTGTGAAGCATCCTAACTGTAAGGTGTTTTCAGTCTGTCTAGTTTGAAAGCAGGAACAGCTTTGTTTAGAGGTCTTTGGGGTTTTGTTGTTTTTGTTTAAAGATTTATTCATTATTATATATAAGTACACTTGTAGCTATCTTCAGACACACCAGAAGAGGGTGTCAGATCCCATTACGGATGGTTGTGAGCCATGATGTAGTTGCTGGGATTTGAACTCAGGGCCTTTGGAAGAGCACTTAATGCTCTTAACTGCTGAGCCATCTTTCCAGCACCTGTTGTTGTTGTTCTAACATTTACTTGTTTATTATGTATACAGTGTTCTGCCTGCATGTCAGAAGAGGGTGCCAGATCCCATTATAGATGGTTATGAGCCACCATGTTGTTGCTGGGACTTGAACTCAGGACCTCTGGAAGAGCAGTCAGTGCTCTCAGCCTCTGAGCCATCTCTCCAGCCCAGAGGTGTTTGGTTTCTGGCTGAGGAATTCGTGCTGGAGAATGGGCTTCACGTGCTTTCACTACCTAGCAGACCTTACATGCTAAAGTGCCTGTATGATTTCAGCCTTTTCTTGAAACTAATAATTAGTAATAGGCAACTAATAAAATACCTCTTATGGTCACTGAATGCATTTTTGAGGAAGCAGGCAGTTAAAATGGTTTTGCTCTGTAGTAGAGTAGCCCAAACGTTAAATGCTTCCTGTCTCAGCAAGCTGAGATTACACATATGTACACCTGCCTTTTTCCAGGATCATTTGAGTCACACATGAATTAGCTAGAACCTCTATGTTCAAGTCATTATGTAAGTCCTATAACACACACTCATTACACACTGGAACCTATCTTAAGATACCATTGATGATCAGAGAATTTTAAGCCTGCTGAGAAATTATTAGCCCAGAGATGAGGCCTTGTGGTTGATTAAACAGCTGCTTCTGGTTAGTGTTAAGAGGACAGAATGGGAATGGCCAGTGTGTGCAGGAGGCTCTGTGGACCTCGGCAGGTAAGCTGTCAGTACACAGAGCACTGAAGAAGACAAGCAGCACAAGTTTGTTCCTAAAGATTGAAGAACAAACAACATGGCTGAGTGTAAGTGGTGCACACCCTTAATCCCAGCACTCAGGAGGCAGAGGCAGCTTCTCAAGTCCAGCCTGGTCTAGACAGTGAGAGCCTGTCTTAAAGCATGGCTAATGTTTTAATGTCTAAGAACATTTCAATGTTGCAGGAAAATGCAGTTTACTCAGAGGCAAAGGATTAGAAGGGAAATAAAAAAAAAAATCAGAGCAGGTATTATCTTATTACAGAAAAAGACATATGAGTGTATGTGTGTGCGTGCATGTGTGTATGTGTGTACTAATATGTATCCCCCTTTCCTCTCCATTGTCACTCTCCCTCTTTTTCCCCTTCCCTCTCCCCTCTTCTCTCATCTGTCTCTGATTTTTGATACAGGACCTCACTAGGTGGACCAGGCTGTCCTCAAAATAAAACCTGCTGCCTCAGTCTTTAAGGTGCTGATATTGCAAGTATGTGCTCTCAGCCTGACTTTTGTGTCTTATTATTTCCTTGAAATTTTCAGTTTTAACTTCATGGTCCTTGTGCATGGAATATAATTATTGGATATACTTTAAAACATATTCTGTCACTGCACATAGTGCCAGGCCTGTAATTCTCGCATTTGGCTAGTGAGGCATGGGGATCAGAGTTCAAGGTTATTCTTTGTCGTATAGTGAGCTTAGGGACAGCTTAGGTTATGAAAGATCCACCCCTTCTCTCCATATATAGATCTATATACACATATCACATATATGTATACATTTATATACATATATCACATATATATGATATATTTCTATTAAAATATTTGTTATTCCCAACTCTATGTTCTGTATCCTGTTAGGTCTATGCACATACCCCAAAACCAACCATTTGTTTCAATTCACAAACTAAGGTGCCAGGCCTGGTGGCACAGGTGTATAATCCTAGAATGTGGAGAAGTGGAAACCGGATGATCAGTTCAAGGTCATCATCTGCTAAACAGGAAGCTTCAGGCTAGCCTGAGTTACATGAAACTTCATCTCAAAAAAAGATAAGAGACCTTCATTAGCAGGAGAGGCAGTATGGTGGTCAAAGCATGAACTAGTCCTGCAGAGGGCCCAGGTTCCATTCCCAGCACCTGACCCAGGGGATCCAATGCCTCGCACTTCCTCAAAGCATCTGCACATAAACAATTAAGAATAATAAAAGTAGATCTTTTAAAACAATTTTTATTTTATGTACACTATCATTGTCTTCAGACATAGCAGAAGAGAGCATCAGATCCTATCACAGATAATTGTGAGTTACCAGATGGTTGCTGGGAGTTAAACTTAGGACCTCTAGAAAAGCAGTCAGTGCTCTTAACCACAGAGCCATCTCTTCAGCCTCCAAATAAATAAATCTTTTTTTTTTTGGGGGGGGGGGAATTTGTTTTTTGAGACAGGGTTTCTCTGTGTAGCCCTGGCTGTCCTGGAACTCACTCTGTAGACCAGGCTAGTCTCAAACTCAGAAATCCGCCTGCCTCTGCCTCCCAAGTGCTGGGATTACAGGCGTGCGCCACCACGGCCGGCCGGGCTAAATAAGTCTTAAAGCAATACCTTCCCTTGGATCTAGGCTACTCCTACATCTTAGTTGTGTGCCCTCATACATGCCGAAGAGCAGTCTAGCTTGAATATCTTCAATGAAAGCATGGCACTTGCTAGTTTGAAGGCATTCATTCTGTGTTGGGCACACAGACTCTTTGGGTCTACCTTCTCAAACCTTTCTCAAAGCAAACCATGATAACTGGTAAAAAGTTCTAACATCATCCTCTGGAGCCTTGACTACAGCCTTGCAAAACCTTGTAAAAGTTGTAACCATTTGGCCCCACGTGTCTACTTTTTCACACCTTTGTGATTGTGACTAACTCCCAGAGAAGTATGTGACACATGTGGCTTTGAGGTCACACATGAAGCCAAGACAGCACTCCCTGTCTTTAGACCTCTTTTTAAACAGCCTTTGGGTCTTAGAAAAGATGTCATTACATAAAACAAATGTTTTCTCAAGAGAGAATTTTGGTGTTCTTTTTCTCATACTGTTGTCTCCAGCCACTTCTCTAGAAACATATGTAAGTGTTAAGCCTTTATGAGACCATAAAGCTGTACATGCAGCTTAGTGCAGTGCATGTGCATGTCCTTGTAGACATGTATGCAGGTATGTGTTTGCACATGTGTTTGAGCATTTGTGTATGTGTGCACATGTATATTTGTGTGCATGTGTATGTACATATGTGTACAGGCATGTAAATATGTGTAGAGGTGTGTGTACATGTGTGTGTTCATGTGTGCAGTTGAGTATTCCTGCATGTACTCATGTGTGCAGTTGTGTGTACATGTGTGTGTGCATTTGTGTACTTGTATGTACATGCAGGTATGTGTAGTGTATGTGTGTATGTATACACATGTTTAGTGTATGTATGTGCATGTGTGTAGATGTGTGTGTTCTTATGTGCATGTACACATGTGTACAGATGTATGTGTGTCTGTGCATGTGTATGTGTATGTATGTGCGAGTATATGTATGCAGGTATATGTGCACATGTGTATACATGTACACATGTGCAAGTCTGTGTGTGGATATATGGGTATGTGTGTGCATGGGTATGTGCATGGGTGTGTACATGAATGTGTGAAAATGTGTGCAGGTGTACATGGAGCCAATGTGGTGAATGTCAAATGTCTTCCCCATTGTTCTCCATCTTTTTTTTAAAGATTTATTTATTTATTATATATAAGTACACTGTAGCTGTCTTCAGACACCCCAGAAGAGGGCACTGGATCTCATTACGGATGTTATGAGCCACCATGTGGTTGCTGGGATTTGAACTCAGGACCTTGGGAAGAGCAGTCAGTGCTCTTAACCACTAAGCCATCTCTCCAGCCCCATCTTATTTTTTAAATTATTTATTTTTATTTTATGAGCATTGATAACCTGCAGTTATGTCTCCATGAGGCTGTTGGATCCCCTGGAACTGGACCTACAGAGAGTTGTGAGCTGCTATGTGGGTGCTGGAAATTGAACCCTGGTCCTCTGAAGAGCAGCCAATACTTTTAAATGCTGAGCCACACCCCTGGCCCCATCTCATTGACCTGGGGTCTTTCACTGAAGCTGGTGTTGCTGATGAGCTAGCCGAGCCGGTTATCAAGCTCTAGGAATCCACCTGTGCCCCCTGCCCTCAGGGTCTGAACTCACAGAAGGATGACATCTAATGCACCCTTCTTTTTAGCTGGGTGCTGGCAATCCAAACTCACTCAGATCTTTGAGCTTGTTTGGCTCAGAACCCACTGGACCTGTTTCCTAGCCTTTTAGCATATTTTTGCTATCAGCATTAAGTACTTAGCAGAAATCAAAGAAGCCTTTCAGAGATGAATGAATGTCTGCTTCCTGTTCTCTGATTCCCAGGTAGACAGAGGATTCCGTCTCCATTTCTTTCTCACATTATTTACTTAGTGGATTTTTGGGACACGATCTCACATAGCCCTGGCTTGTAATGTAGCTGAGGCTGACTTTGAGCTTCTGGTCTTCCTGTCTCTAACTCCTAAGTGTTGGGATTACAGGCAAAGCACCAAGCTCTGCTCAGTCTTGACTCTCGAGATGTCTCCTGAAGCCTTTGGTTCCCCATACTTGTCTTCCTTTACTCTTCGAAGGAGCTTGTGAGGAATGAAGAGACCAACGGGCTGGTCGGAGAGGAGGAACTCGGGATTCAGAACGACAGGATACTATGGAGAGGCATGGCGTTCTTGGGATTTGTTTCATTGTTGCTTCCTCAAACTCAGAGCTTGTTTGTTTGTTTGTTTGTTTGTTTTTGTTCAAAGAACCATGCTTTCTCAGGGTAGTGCACCTGGGTCTCCTCATATGTTTCACACAATTAACTGTTTACCCAAACTGGCACAATCTGGATGAAGAGCAGGGTCACCCAAACCCTGCCTGCTTCAACAGAAACCACACTTTCTGGTAAAGATGACCCTTTACCTAGTTTCTCTCTCTGTCTGTCTGTCTCTCTCTCTCTCTGTCTCTCTTCCCCTCACCCCCTCTCTGTCTCTGTCTCTCTCTGTCTGTGTGTGTGTTACTGGGTTTTTTGTTTTGTTTTGGGGAAAGGTCTCAAGTAGCCCATGTTGGCCTCAAGCTCAGTGTGTAGCAGAAGATGACCTTGAACCTCTGAAGCTCCTGCTTCCACCTCTGGGATTACAAGTGTGCACTACTGCAGTGGCTTGCGCAGTGCAAACAATGGAAGCTGCGGCCTCATGGACGCTGTGCAAGCGCCCTCCCGACTGAGCTGCGTGTCCAGCCTTCACCCTGGTCTCTGCACAGTGATGGAAAGGGTTTTCTTTTTGTAAATCACCTAAGCTGGACATGGTGGTATGTACTTTTAATCCTGGTATTCAGAAGCAGGGGGATTTCTGTGAGTCAGAGGCCAGCCAATGTTCTATTGTGAGCTGCCATCTCAAAAAATAATAAGTCCCTCCCCGAAAATGCCCTGTGTAAGGAGCAGGAAGAGGAAATGGTTTAGGGTTAAATCAGTGGAACCTGGGGCCCAAGAACCTCCGCAAGAGGTTCTCTTCCATTCCTCTGAAGGCTGCAGGGCCTGTGTTGGGATAGAGGGTGGAGCTCTGTGGTGAAGCCTGTCTGGTCTGTGCAAGGCTCTGGGTTTAACCATCAGCTCCACAAAAAGGAAGAAAAAGGTTACTATAAAGTCTTTGTGCTCCCTTCCCTTAGCAAGCTTGCTTTTCTTAAAAGAAAGAAAGAAAGAAGAAAGAAAGAAAGAGAGAGAGAGAAAGAGAGAGAGAGAGAGAGAGAAAGAAAGAAAGAAAGAAAGAAAGAAAGAAAGAAAGAAAGAAAGAAAGAAAGAAGGAAAACCCAGCCAGGCTTTCTCTCAAAAGTGTTCTCTAGAAGGAAAGAGTCCTGAGGTAGCTGATCTAGAAAGAATCGCCCAGATTTTTGCCATTAGAGACACTTTAGCCTTAGACTTGTACTGCCACCAGGCTAAGTCTTACCATTATCTCTGAGGGATCCAATAACATCCGGAACAGCAGGACCCTAATTAACTGAAATCCCTGCTGACTCAGAAGTGGGGGTAGGAGTGGGTGACCATATGCCAGCCATCCCCAGCCCAGCCTTCCACCCTGGCTGTGGTTCACCAGCGACAGAGGAGCTTCCTCTTTAGAGTGCAGTTCCTTTTCATTTCTCTTGCTCAGAAAGAAGGAAAGAGGGGGAGGGGCCAGAAGTGGAGAAGAGGGGAAAAAATTTCTTTCACAATAGGATATGTGCCTTAGATAATTGAATGCTATCTGGATTATATCTGGAGTTACTACATTGTTCCTTATGAACAGAATTAGAAGGCTTGGTGGGGTAGCTAGCACAAGCCTTTAATTCCAGTTCTCTGGTGGAGCTCTGTACTTGAGAGCAGCCTGGTCTACATAGTGAGTTCCAGGCCAGGAAGAAAACAAAACTCCAAAATAAACAAACAAACAACCCCAAAACTAGATAGGACAAGATTATCCACACCTGGGATATAAGCCCCAGTGCACCTTGTGTGCTAGCCTTGTCTTTTGGTTGTGAAAGTTTCTTTCAAACTATTCTGCTGATTTAAGTCTAAAGCCAGTGCCTTCTTTCCCACTGATAAACTAAACAATAACTTCAGGACTGGATGTATAGCTCAGTGGTAGAGTGTTTGCCTATCGAGCGAGGCCCCAAGCACCATGAATACATAAAAAACAAAATTTCAGGGTAGATTTTTGAATCTTAACAACACATGGATCCAGATGTCCAGCTGTCAAAATAATTTGTAAAGGCTTAATCCAATCCAAGCTCTGTAAGTCATCCTGAGCTACAGCTTACTGTTCTCAGACCTGCAGCATTATCCCTCATAAAACCAAATGCCCACTTAGTGGCTGAGTGAACGGATTCAGAAAACAGGCTTCTGCCTTTTGAATAATTGAGCAGACAAAGCTGTAATGTGAGACACTCAGAAATAGTTTGGCTGCCTTCACTAAGCTCTTGGGGGGTTTTCTCTCCTCTGCTCCCAGATCTCTTGCCTGACTGTGGAAAGGGAGAAGCTAGTACCAGAAGAAAACTGATCAGAGACTCTATTATGAGCGTTGTTACTCTTCTCACTGACTGTGAGAAAGCCCACTGTGAGAAAGCTGCTGTTCTCTGCAGGAATGTCCTGGATCAGAACTGAAGGTGTGTGTGTGTGTGTGTGTGTGTGTGTGTGTGTCTGGCCTAACCTGGCTACCACAACCATGATCCAATAGAACCCTTAGACCCTGGGCAATAGCACCACCTCCTACTCCTGAAATAACTTTTAGGAGATGGATTAGATCAGCCTGAGAGCCTAGCCTACAGGCCTTGGTGTCAGCGCTGAGACACTGAGCCGCCCATCCACTGCGAGAGGCAGGGCAGACACTCACATTCTGCTCTTGCTAGCTAGCTCCTTCCACCCTGGCCTCAGCCCAACATCTCCTGCCTCTGCTGGTTTCTCAGACTGGGGAGAGCCCGTCAACCACGACAGCTTGCTTCCCCAGCTGCTGATATGCAAGTCAGAGCAGAACCACAACCGCAGAGCACATGAGGGAAATGGGACAGAGACACAAACATCCTGTCCTTTCTGTACCAAGTGGCTCCAGCTCGAGACTCAGAGTCACCAAGATGATTGTTTATGTGGGACAGAACCACCCATCGACTCTTATAAGTTCATCCTGCCTGGACTCCCAGCTAGGAGAGCCAGAATTTCTCTCCTGTCCTCGGACTTCTCCAGGGCTGCTACTCTGCTTGTGACTTTGATGACAGGAGACAGCGGCCAAGGGCTGAGCAGGATGAGCAGTGTTTCTTAGAGCCAGGGCAATTCTTCTTAAGGTAGTGTGCTCAGGTTGAAAGGTCTTTGTCCAGTTTAAGGGAAGGGTGCAGAGCCCTCCCCTTCGCTGTGATACCTTGTGGGGGTCTTTCTCAAAGGTCCAGGGGTTTCCCCAGGCGAGCCTCACCTGGTGTAAGAACGTTTCCAGTTGAAAACCTCCTCCAGATTGGAAGAAGGGGAAACCTCTTGCTTCTGAAGGCCTCCCCAGCGACGCCGACCCCCTAAAAATGAAGTCCTGCGTCTGCTCAGTCCTTTCATTCTCTCTTCCATTCGAAAGAATTCAGTAAGGGCCCTGAAGGACTCCAAGATGACCTCGTGGCTCCATGCTGGGAAGGGCTCAGGGCGCAGGAAGCCACAGTGGCCTCCTTGGCTACTGAGCAGCAGGAAGAAGTACGGGTTACTGTGGAAGAGTTCCGCAGGCAGAGTGCGGTCTGGAGGTCCACACACCGGGTCGTCAGCACTGCAGATGCACAACACAGGCACTGCAGCCTCGTCCACATCCCGGAGCGGATCATTGAGATCCCAGTAGGTATCCCAACTGATGGGGAAACTCTTGGTGTGGCAGAACAGGGTCTCTTCAAACTCTCTCAGAGAGCCACTCCTGAAGAGCTTGCTGGTGTCCACTGTGTCTTCCAGGGCAGAGGCATACCTGACCACAGGTGAATGAGACAAAGGGATAGAGAAATCAGAACATGAGATGACAGGCAAAGTTACTGCGGAGGCGGCGCCCAGGCCAGAGTCTAGCCACAGAGACTTTGAGCCTTTGAAATACAGAAAAGAATGGGTCTGGTGGCAAGGATCTTTGATCCCAGCTCTCAAGAGGCAGAGGCCCGGTGGATCTCTGGGAGTTCCAGGTAGTGACTATCAATGAGTCTTGGTCTCTCAGTCGGACAACCCCCGACTCCCTCACACATAAGCAAACAACACAGCCCCTTTTAAAGACCTATTTCATGTCTGTGAATATTTTGCCCATGCAAATCAGAAGCTCCCCAGGAGCTGGACTCACAGATGGTTGTGAGCCACCATATAGGTGCTGGGAGCAGAACCAGGGTCCTCTGCAGAAGCAATGATGCTCTTAACCACTGGGCCATCTTTCTGGTCCCCCAAACCCTTTTCATATTGTAGCCATTATTTAAGATCAGAAGATTTCGGATATAATGCATAGGTTTGGCTTCTCTGTTGGGATGATAATTTCTTCTCTGTCACTCCTATAACATTTGCCTTTGCAGCTGTTGACTAGGGATAATGCTCTCTGTAACCTCAACTTTTGACCCTTTGTAAGGAACTCATGACCTGTCTCCTCTGAGGTTCATCCTGAGAGAACTCACTGTTTCAGACAATTCAAACGAGGAGGCGATATCTCTCCCTCTCTCACAATTAATCGCTGTTTTATTCCATGTACTGCCTGTGTTTTGGGGTTGAATGCATGCCTGGTGGGATGACCTTGGTCAGGGACACCGACACCTGAGGCATGCACTCCTAGCAAGTGCTTGGTGGCAGGCAAAACAACTGGGACTATAATCAGTCTATTAGATGGTTTCCTAAATAGGGGCTCGCAAACTACTGCACTGGGAAAAGGGACCTCTTAGTTCCCAGGGGAGGGTTTGGAAGGATCACAAGGAGGCCAGGGTGGGCAGCTCAGTCCTTTAGGTAGAGTAATCAACCTAGTCAGTTGACTTTAGATCTGTGTGTGAGTTTCCAACCCCAGACTTCCATGGGAAGGGTGGCTCCTAAAGGCCCTGGCTTCTTCACCATTCCCTTACCCAACTTTCTGGCTTGAGCCTGTGGTCAGCACTGAAGGGGTCATTGTGGAGTGGAAACTATGGCAGTTCAGCTAGACTAGAATACCCTGTCCCCGAACTAAACCTCTGAGTTGCCATGGCTGCGCCTCTCATTCAGCCTCATGGTTTGACCTTTTCAAAATAGAAGGTGGTAAAATGGCAAAGAAAAAAAAAGTTCTGATTGGCAGGTCAGGGTCCTGTGTTTTCATATAAAATGGTCACAGCACCTGCAGAGGTGTTAGTATTAACTCCACTCAACTGAAGGGGGAGTGAGTCTTAAAGGGGCTGGCTGAGTCCTGACCCCTAGCCGGGCTGACCCCATGTCCTGGGTTTTCCTGTTTGTTGCCTCTGACCTCATTTTTGCCATCTCTTAGGAAAGACTGGAAATGTCATTCAAGTGGTTTCTGTGGAACAGTCTTGCCTGGTGTTAAAATTGTTTTCTCTCTGGAGATCTAAGAGTTCAGTGGTGGTTTTTGTTTTTTAGCAGATGTGTGCAGTGCCCGATGCCTGTAATCTCAGCACTCAGGAGGCGAAGGCTGAGGATCTGGAGTTCAGGGGCACACACCCTCAGCTGTACAGCCTGAGTCGTGTGGGACCTTGACTCAGAAAGAACAAACACACAAATAAGTGTTGTGTACTCACCTAGAAACATGTAAAACATCTGTCAGATTGAAGAATTTTAATAAATCAAAGGCTGCACATCTCTCATTCCTGCCACCTCCTGGCTCAGAGTCTGAAAGTAAACACTCTGGACAGATAATCGGCTACAATTGCTTCCAGAGCCCTGTTTGCTGACCTATCTAGCTATGGACTAAATGCTAAATGTCAGGTGCAGGCCTTTGCTGACCACCGGTTGCTAGGACACCTGAGACTGAGATGAACTGATGCGGCCCTGATGGAGGCCCTGGGGCTATCTATGGCTTTGAAACTCACTTTCCTAGCTCTGTGTCAATTATAGGGTTTGAACAGCTTTGAAAACCTTGTGAGAACTTTGCCCCAACCTTCCCACAATGGTCTGTTTCCATATGAGGCAGAGATGTAGACTTCTATTCCCGTTACCCACCTGCTGAGAGCGATTTTCTGGTGCAGCAAGAACCCGCGTTCATAGGGCCAAGGCAAGCCAGCCTCGAACCACTCGCGACAGCGTAGCACTGGAGAGATGCAGGCGGCGCCGGTCACATAGCTGGAGGAGCCGCACTCCCCCAAGTAGGACAGCAGCAGCGCGGACCCTGAACCTTCGCTCACCGCAAACAGGGGGGCCGCCGGGTGTCGGAAGCGAATGTAAGTCACCGCCTCCTTGAGGTCGGACGGGTCCCCGAAAGGCTGTAGTCGGGGACTGACTAGCGGGCAACCGTGGTGGCCGCGGCGATGGAAAATGACCGGGTAGTAGCCGCGCTCCAGGGCGAGCAGGCAGAGCCCCAGTACATTGCGGGTGAGGCGTCCCCATGCATTGGGGATTACCAACAGCACGGGAGGGAGGCTCCCAGGGTTGGTGACCCGGCGGCCCCTGGCACAAGGTCCTATGACCCAATCCAGAGCCACCAGCCCATCATCTGCCAGCTGCAGGTACTCACGGGCTAGCTCAGGCCCGGGCCCGACTGGCAGGATGAAGTGGCAGAAGGTCTGCAGGTGGGGCCACGACAGCCAGGAGCGCGGACTGGGTTCCAGCGCCGCCGAGCGTCGCAGAGTGCGCAGCAAGCACTGGGCCAGCGCCGACGGCTTGCAAATGAGGCTGCAGCCCCCGGGGAGCGGTTCGCGCCGGTCGCTGAACTGATCCGCGGGGCCTCCGCTCACCACCTCCTGCTCCTCGTGGTCCCGGACCGGGGTTCGCGCTCCGACAGCGCGTTTCCAGGGGCGCAGGAGGAGCAGGACGAGCGCGGCCAGCAGCAGGGCGAGGGCGGCCGCCCACGGAGGCATGGCCTGGCAGGGCAGTCCCCGGCGGGAGGCACTGGGCTGCAGGGAGCGGAGCTGTCCCCCTCGCCCGGTTCCCCGCTCTGCCCGCGGCTCCGCCCGGCCGCC
This sequence comes from Apodemus sylvaticus, assembly GCF_947179515.1. Taxonomy (NCBI): domain Eukaryota; kingdom Metazoa; phylum Chordata; class Mammalia; order Rodentia; family Muridae; genus Apodemus; species Apodemus sylvaticus. The sequence goes on from NC_067481.1 coordinate 46,233,901, forward strand.
GGTGGCTGTCAAGAGTCCTCCCAAGCGGGAGGGCGCGCGCGCTCCGGATTGGTTGCAGCCAGGCGGAGACAGCCAGTTCGGGTCGAGCTCCCCTCACCCGCCCCCCCACCCCCGCCCCCCAGCCCTTTGTACAGCGATTGCGACAAGCTGGAGCAGAGGGTGAAAGAGAGCCGGGCCACAAAGGGGGAGCGGGGACCTGAGGGCCAACCAGAGAGAGCAGAATACGGAGGAGTTGCGGGGAAAGGATGGGGGGCCCCCCGGGGTGAACATGAGGCGCCTGCTTCTACCCCTGCCCTCTGTGAAGTCTGGCTGCCAGGGGAGACCCTGGGTCACTGCGCCCTCGGGACCTGCTATTGATGAGTAGCAAAAACAAAAACAAACAAACAAAAAAAGCAAGAAGGGAGCAATGCTGGCTTCACTTTTGCCACTCGCGGCTGCCTTCGCAGCTACAGACGTACATCGCTCTCCTCCGCCTGGTTCTGCGGCCCAGCCAGGACCAGCAACTGTGCGATAATGCAGCAGGCCAGAGGCTGACTGAAGCATCTGACCCTCACCACGAGGTTGAGGGAGGTGGCTGTCGTTTCTCTGAAGAGCATCCGGGCACTAGCTGGTAGACACGTGTGGTCTCCCCAGCCCACCCCCAAGGACGCTGTCCAAGAGTGGTGTCTCCATTGCTTACCAGGAAGGGTTGTAGGAGAGGAAAGAGACTCAAGTTCGGCAGGATACTTGAAGGAGAGGATTAAGGGATGCTTAACCCCGCTGTGAGGCTTTGGCAGAGAGGTACACTGTGGTTCTTTAGGTCAGATCAACATCTGGTCATCCCTACAGGGGTGGGTGAACATGGGTCTCCTTGTGTGTCACGGCACATGGGAGATGCCTGAAATAACTATTTTTTTGATGTATTTTGAACCTAAAAAGATTTATTTAGGTGTGTGTGTGTGTAAAGGTTAGAGGACAACCTGTGGGAATCAGGTCCCTCCTTCAACCACTTAGGTCCACAGATTAAACTCTGGTTCTCAGGCTGGTGGCCAACACCGTTACCCATCATCTCGCAGGCCTGTTTCAAACATTTGTATTGGGCGTCGATCCTTAACCGGGTTCTTTTTTTTTTTTGTTTGTTTGTTTGTTTTGTTTTTGTTTTTTTTTTTTTTTTTTTGGTTTTTTTTGAGACAGGGTTTCTCTGTGTAGCCCTGGCTGTCCTGGAACTCACTCTGTAGACCAGGCTGGCCTCGAACTCAGAAATCCGCCTGCCTCTGCCTCCCAAGTGCTGGGATTAAAGGCGTGCACCACCACCGCCCGGCTAACCGGGTTCTTGTTTCCATTGCAGAGCTCCGTTGCAGGGAGGCCCAGTTGAGCACTGTAGCTCCTCGGACCAGTGTCTCCTAGGTCACCCTTGGCCAAAGAACGAGAAGAGCTCCGGCTTCTTGGGGCTTCTGGGCCTGGGGTAAGAGGGGCCTAAGACACTCCCCCACGTCCCCCACACAGCTCGGGGCTCAGGTCTTATTATTAGAGAGAGCAGGAATTGGGCAGCGTGAAGGCGAAGCGCTAGAGCCGGAACCCTCTCTCTGGGACAACTAGGATTCATAATTCTGTGTTTAGCGGGTGTACCTTCTTAGAAGAGTCTCCGCCGGGGTCACCCAGTCCTTAAGGATCTCACTTTCCAACCCTTGCGGGGTTTCCCAGATTCTACTTAGGCGATACAGTTGAGCTCTGATGGTTGCACAAACGCGCCGGGGCGCATCTCGGCCGAGGGAGGTGGTCCCGCCGGCTTGGAGACCAGTAGATCCGTGGAGACTTAACTTTTCCAGCTTTGGGTTCAGGACGCGTGCGCTGGCCTGGCGGTGGGAGGGGTGTGCGGGCGAGGGCGGGCCTGGTGGTGGGCGGGGCGGGGCTGGCGGTGGGCGGGGCGGGGCACGAGGCCCGGCAAGGAGGGAGCGGGACTGTGCGCCAGCCGCGGTCTACGTGGGCGCGCGAGCGGCGCGGGGTCGCGGGCGCGCGCGAGCGGCGCTGCAGCTAGTTGGTTGGCGGGACTGCTGGCCCAGCTGAAATGGTTCCTCCTCCTCCTCCTCCTCCTCCACCTCCGCCCCGGTTGCTTCTGGTAGCTCTGGTGGGGCTCCTGAGTCTTCGCGAGGTAAGGCGACCGGCTCCTGGGAAGGTCTTGGCAGGGGAATCTCAAAGCGCTTTGCTTCAACTTTGTCTTGGCGCGCGCGAGGGGATTCGGAGGCCCCTCCATTCGTCTGCGCCTCTACTCCTGGTACCGAAAGGGCGGGGCCCTCGCAGAGGCCAACGCCCAGCTCCTTGCCTTGAACCCACAGGTGGTGGCTGAGCCTGAGGAGGAGGCAGGAACCCCTTGTCCCGAAGGCCTGTGGCCTCTGCCTCCACAGGTAGGAACCCCGTAGGGCCGAGGAGAAGGGTGTGAACGGCCTCGCTGCATCCTCGATGGTCGCCCGACTGGGACATCTGTTGGTTTCTCCTGCTCTCAGTCTCCAGCGTCTTCCTCTCAGTCCAGGGCTTGGGGCTGGTTGTCCCTTCTTCACACCCAACACGAAGTCCCCAGCTGCTTTCTTCTTTTCCCATGTGTAGGTGTTACCAAGAGTGACTTACACACAGGTGAGACAAGGGCAGGTAAGTACAACCAGGGGCCCATCTTGGGATCCTCCTAGGAGGCAGAGTGTTCTCCATACTACCACTGTCTATCATGGCTCCACCCCTTACCACTTTGTATAGAAAGTAAGGCTTGCTGGTCCCAGGACTGATCTGTAGTGTGTGGTCGGGGGTTCTGCTGAGTAGTTAGATGCGTGGCAAGTGGAACTCAGGGTAGCAAAAACAACCCATATCCCAGTGCTGGTGTATTTGGATTCTCTTGTCTTTCTAGGCTCTGGTTTTCTGCAAGAGATGGCATTCTGTCCCTTCAGCTTTGAGAAATAAACGAATAGTGTTTGAATCGCAAAACACTGTATCATGTTAGTAATGTGTGTGTTAATGTGTTGTAAACTGAGTTCAATTTTTATGAATGCTCTTTTAAAACTTGTTTAGATTTATTTTATGGGTATGAATTTTGCCTGTGGTTTTTCGTTGTTGCTTGTTTTTTATTTTATTTTGTTTAGTTTTGTTTTTTGGTTTTTTGAGACAGCATTTCTTTGTGTAGAACTGGCTGTCTTGGAACTCGCTCTATAGATTAGGCACCTGTGCCTTTGTATGTTCAGAACAGATGGTCAGATCCCCTGGATCTGGAGTTATAGGTTGTGAACTGTCATGTGTGTACTGGGAACTGAACCCAGTTTCTCTAGAAGATCAGCAAAAGCAAGTTCTTAACCACTGGGCCCTATCTCCACCTCTCTTTTTGATATAAGGTCTTATGTAGCCCAAACTGGCTTCAGACTTGTTCTATAGCCAAGAATGATCTTAAAGCTCTGATTCACCTGCCTATTGAAGAGCTAGGGTTTCAGAAAGTACACTATTGGACTTGACTGCCTCTTGTCTGCCTTTATCCCCTTCTCTTAGAGTTCACTGAGCTAGCGGGACCTGGTGGCACAGGCTTTTATACTGTGAGATCCTCAGAAGGCTGAGGCAGGTGGGATAAACTCAAGGCCAGCCTGGACCATGTTGAGACACTGACTCTGTTTTAAAACTTAAGAGGGAAAATAGTGAACAGCCGGTGAGGATGGAGCTTGCTGGTCGAGTGTTTGCCTGGGCTGAGATCCCTAGCACCTAACCCTCCATTCCCCAGCTCCCGTCACACACACCGGTTTGAGTTGTATCAGTTTTTTACTTCCCTGCATTTTTCTCCTGCTACTCCATGGACTTTAGAGGTGGGCCTGCCTAGCCTAGGCTGGCCTGGTATTCACTGTGTACCCTGGTCTAGTCTTGACAATCTTACGTTATGTTCCAGATGGCTTGGATCACAGGTGTACACGATCACACCTAGCTTCCCCCCCCCCCCAGGCTCTTATACATTCCCCAAGGCCTGGGAGTTCTCTTTTGGTGTCTTTTATAGCACCTAGCACAGGTCAACTCAAAGAATAATGATTGATGAAATGCTCCTATCCTGGGACTGTGTAGTCAGGTTGTGTGTCTAGATACTCCTGGGAGAGAGCACAGATTGGATGAATAGAAGACTTGGTCTTCATATGAGGGTAGAGCCTGAATTGGGACTTGTAGAACCATTAATGCAGAGAAATACGGCTGAAGCCTGTTCATTGTGGGCCAGGGATGCAGGCCAGTGGTGAGAGGGCCCTGATGCTAATCCCCAGCACTGTGTGAGGAGGCTGGGGAGCATGTTTGGAGTCTTAACAGGGTTACTTAGCTATGCGGTCTTGCCCAGAGGTGCACCTTTGGGGGAGGGGTGCACTTGATGGAGATGAGAGGTGAATTAGAAAGGAGTACACTTGAGTACTTAAGGCCCTTTGCCTTTTCCTGGAGGTGGACGGCACTTTCTGATATCCCTTTTATCCTGGAGCCTAGGATAGGAAAAATTGTGATTCTCTGGGAGGGTGCTGGGCATGGCTTGATATCTCTGCCTTTCCTCCAGGCTGAGGGTATCACCTTCTTCTACCACCCCTGTGCCCACCCCTGGTTGAAGCTCCGGCTTGCTGTCTTGGCCCATGTGTATGTGACTAAGCCCACACTCATTCCTGATTTTAGTCTCACTTGGGACCGGGTAAGTGGTTAGTAAAAAATGTGCTGAAAACAAAAATTAAAAAAAAAAAAAAAAGCCAGGACTATGTAGTGAGAACCTGTCTCATCCTCTTCCCCCACCCAAAAACCAGGGTGTTGTGCTACAGAAGGGCGAGGCACTATGGGCAGAGAAAGGAAAACTCAGGGTCTCCTTCCATCCTAGTTGTTACAATCTTTCATAGCCTTTGGTGCTGACAGCATGGGGGACCGCACTGGAGATGGCGTGGATAGAGCCAGCCTGGGTTGCCCACTGGCTGAAGAGACGGCGGCGGCGGAAACAGAGAAAGAGTGTGTGGTTTCTCCCTGACAGCCTTTTTGGGCCCACTCCCATGATGCCAGCCTCCAGAAGAGGGAAGCTTTGTGGGAGACGGTGTGTACAGGTGAGGGGTGCTGGGACCAGGCTTGGTGGCAGGAGTGTTGGGTGACAGAGAGTAGGGCTGATTGCTCTGCTCTTCTCCGTAGGCCCCGACTCTGGCCTTTGCTCTGCGGAGCTGGCGACCTCCTGGGCTAAAGGTGACATCTAGAGGACCCAGGCGGTCCTCCATCAGTGTTGTCAAGAGAAGGGGTCTCCGGGCTGCCCTGGGTCTCCAATCCACTCCCTCAGGCCTGAGGGTTACTTCACAGAGCCTGAAGGCCCAGCAGACGACTTTGGGAACCTCATCAGTGGCCCCGGTCTCCTTGATGACTGGGGGACCTGGAGGCAATTTTGGGTCCAGGACAGAGGCTCCCTTGCCCAGTGGGCAAGGCAACCCTGGAGGTTGTGCCTGTCCGGGTCAGGTTTCCCCAGCTCCTCGAGCCGCAGTGCCTCCCCGGGTAGCCCGAGGGCCCACTCCTCGTACTGAAGAAGCTGCTTGGGCTGCCATGGCCCTGACCTTCCTGCTGGTCCTGCTCACCTTGGCCACGCTTTGCACGCGACTGCACCGGAACTTCCGCAGGAGCGAGAGTATCTACTGGGGGCCCACGGCAGACAGCCAGGACACTGTGGCTGGTGAGAGGAGCACCCCACACCCCACCAAGAGCACCCAATCCCTGGAAATCCTTGCCTTTGACCTCTCGTCCTTCCACAGCTATCCTGAAACGGAGGCTGCCTTTGCCCTCGCGCCGGATCAAGCGGTCTCGCAGACGGCCCCTGCTCCCACCCACGCCGGATAGTGGCCCGGACTCAGAGAGCTCGGACTGAGCGGCTCCGCCCCTCTGTGACCGCTGCCACGTGGGCTGTCCGCGGGCGCCCCCTGGCGGCAGCAGAGAGGCTCTGACGGCTTCACCTGGTTTCTTGGCGAGTATCCTTGTAGCCTTCCTGATACAAATTCCTGTTTCTAATTAAATTATTTTAGTAGAATTCGGAGTTGGGCGAGTGTATCTTGCCCTCAGTCGCACTCCTTTCAGGTCATTAGCCCTGGGGGTAGAGTTAGAGTGGAGCTGGCCCCCAGCGCTCTTTGAATCACTTCAGGCTGGTTTCTGTGAAGCGGCTTGGGCCTGCCTAGCTCAGGTACTGGCATGGCGCTCCTCACTTGCTCACTTTTCTGCATGTCTCCCCCGCCACACACACACTCCTGACTCTTCACCCCCCAATCTCTGTGGCCCCAGGACAACCTTAAACCTGCTGTCCTGCCTCACTCAGCCTTGCAAGGACTGCAGGCAGGGGACGTGGTAAGTAGCAGGACTGTGACGCGAACCAAGAACTGAGTCCTGGGCTGAGCCCCACCTCCAGCCGCTAGACATCAGAAGTGGCACATGGTCACTTATTTATTTTTGATACAAATGTACATGACACACGTTCTGACAGCTACCCACCACCACAGGCTAGGGGAGGTGGTTGGGAGAAGAGCTGGTGGGTGCTGTCAGTGCCTGCCAGCCTTCCCAGCTGCAGCCAGATCCCCAGGCCTTCAGGGGTGGGTCACTGTAGGTACAGGTAGTGATGTGGGTGCTGGCCTTGCAGAGGCTAGGGGGAGGGGCTCAGTTCCACAGCCACCAGCTGAGTTGGGGACCCTGGGGAGCCAGCCCCAGGCGCAGGTGCTGTCCTCTGCCTGGCCAGCACACTTCCCACAGGGGCCGGGGAGAGATGGAGGGAAGTGGTTTTCCTTTTAAGTTTATAGGATAGGGATACAAGTAGGGGCAGCAACTGGACCACAGCTGGTGACCCTGGCAGTCCCCTGTCCCAGGTGGGGGAGAGGGAAGCTGACTTCCAACGCTGGTCCCACTCCTCTGGTTCCCCTGCCCTCAGAGCTCCAGGTGGGCCAGGTCTCGGGAGCGGCACTGCCGCTCACATAGTTTTAGGAACGCAGGGACACTCAGTTACCACAAAGTTAAAATTAAGGGGTAGGGGAGAGGAAAAACTTTCCAGTGTTTGCTGCTGGGGACCCTGGCACACAAGTTGGGGCCTGTGCTCTGGGCAGGGGCCATTTGGCATGAAAGAGCAGCAAGTGGGGGGGGGGGCTGCTGGCTACAGGGCAGACATCCGGAGATAATGTACAAAGGAGAGGGTGCCCCTGCTTGGCCCCACTAGGGCTAACTGGCTCATGGGGAGAGGGTGCAGTAGGCGGAGCTGCCCCATTTGGAGTGTCCCTGTCCGACCCTTTGCTGAGGGTGCCCTGGAAGGCAGGTGAAGAGCTGGGAGGGATTCCTTGAGGCTCCTGCACATCAGCAGGGCAGGGATGCTATGTACAGAGGGAGGGGCATGGAATGTGGGGGACAGAAGCTCCTGTCACCTCACATTCCCATCCTTGGGGACCTGGATGCCAGAGGAGAACGGTGGCACTAAGGGCACTTGTGCCGGTGGCTCTGTTGGGGGTGGGTTAGTGTCTGGAGTGGCCCAGCTCCCATGGCCAGTGAGGTCCCAGGGTGTGGGTAAGGGCAGGGAAAGTGGTCACTGTTTCTTCTCTCGGGTGGTGATGGTGACCAGCTGCTTGGCAGCCTTGGCGATGTCATAGGCGCACTGGATCACCTGCTGAGTCAGCAGCTGGAAGTCCACAGGCGCGCCGGGCTCTGGAGGCACTGTCTTCCGGCACTCACTCTGCAGCCGGTAGGCGCTGGCGTTGAGCAGCCGCAGTGAACTGCGCACAGGCTCCAGGGCTGGCCTCTGGAGGGAGGAGCCCATGAGCTCTGGACTTTAAGCCAGGCTTCTGACTGGCTCAGGTGCTCACCTCTACCCAGGCAACAGGCAGCTTACCTGCATCTGCCCCGCCCCAAGGCCCTCCCCTTGTACCTTTGGGAAGAGAGAGGCCATCTCAGTCACAGCCAAGTGGATCTTTTCTGAACAGGGCACAAAGCTGTCAGGGGAAGGGAGGAGACAGGTGAGGGACTTCTGAGTCCCAGAGTCAGGACCCTAGTGTCACCCTCCACCAAAGAACTCACAAGTTACAAAAAACTGTGCCCACACTACCTGTCATGTTTGAACTCCTGGGCTGCCCGCAAGAGTTCCTGAATGTTCTTGGTGACCTGCTCTGTCTTTAGGATGACATCTTCGGTGCTGGGGAGCCCGGGGTCTAGGTCTCCATCTAAGCTCTCCAGCTCAGGGTGCAGTTCCTCCTCCTTGCTCAGCTCTAGGAATCGCTTCCCTTCAAGCCTGACCCGGGTGGGAAGATTCCAGGCACTGAGGGCTTGCCTGCATCTGCATGGCTGGACCCTCCCCCACCGCCTCCCCTCCAGGAGCTGGCAGGGCTGGAGACTCCCAGGTATCTCACCCAAGCAGAGGATCCCCACTCTGTGTGTTCTCATAGTCACTGTCTGCACCACTGCCATGGCGTGAAAGCTTGCTCTGGGGGGAGAGGGGTAAGCACATATTCATGGACCTGTATAGCAGCCCACACACTGTCCCTGGGCACTGGGATGCAAATTACCGTGTGCCGACTTCCTTCTTGGGAGCATGACAGCAGTGGGGAGGAGGGAGTGAAGGGCACAGAAGAGGCAGACACCCCCTTCCGGATCTGAAAGCCAGGGCAGGGCCAGAGTCAGTCTCCACCACCTGCAGTGCAGTGTCTGTCCCAGCACAGCTTGATGGCCACTAGGGCTGGTGACTCACTGGTGCAGGGTTCACCGTCCTTCCCCAGGTCATGCTTACCCGATAAAGGCCAGTAGGGACATGCACTGAATAGATGGCATCATCTTCCAGCTCCTGAGGGAGGCAGAACAGTGTCATACGCTTTGAGTTAGTGTGACCCTCCCTCATTTCCCCAACCAAGGCCAACAGGCTACTACTCACTGTGCTGTGGAAAGGCTGGAGCCGAGAGGCAAGCTCGTCTGCAGGTGCACCTCCAAAGGGCTTCAGGGCAGAGCCTGGCTCATACATAGAGAAGGCCTGGCGGTCCCTGCGATGGGTGCTTCCCCCAGGCCCCATGAGTGTGTGCTCTGCCCGTTCACTGGGCAGGGCGGGCGGAGGCGCTGGTCCTGCTGGCTGCCGGAGCTGCAGGTTTTCTGCCTGCAGTTTGTGGATCTGAGTGTACACAATGGTGTCCACCTCCGGGTCAAGGCAGGCACCACCTTTGGAAAGGTGACCCCAATCTCAGAGCCTTGGATGCTTCCCTGCCCCCCACCCCAGCCGTGCTCACCTCCCTCTGCAGCCTCCGAAGCTCGTCACTCAGACTGTTGTTGACCTTCATGAGCTGCTGCACTTTGGCCTCAGAGGTGGCCAGAGCCTTCTTCAGCTCCAGATACTCCTGCAGCGTCACAGCCCCATCAGACAGATCTGAAGAGTCCATGCTCTGCAGGGACAGAAGCCAGTCAGTCTCGGGGCAGAGGCTGGCCAGAGCTGGGCTGTGTGTAACATGGAGCTGGGTCTAGAGAGGCCAGAGGAACAGAGGACACCAGGGGAGGGAAGGGCAGGGTCAGTGCTCAGACCCTGGCACGATTGTTCCGCGTGGTGCCGGCACTGGGCAAGGGCTCCTGGTCCGTGTCTTCGTCAGAAGCCACGCTATCGTAGTCGTGCTGGTCGTCCAGGTCACTCTGGCTCCGTGCAGACAGCTCGAGGTTGTCTAAAGACAGAAAAGACCTGTCACTCGGGGCTTGCTCAGCCACACACATCATTTATCAAGATCCCAGGCAACGGTGACCGCAGGGCCTGCAGTAAGGCCTTGGGCTGCCCGTGCCCCCACCTGTGGGGCTGCTTAGACTCTTGCCCTGCTGCCTCCGTTTGGCCTCACTGAGAATGTCGATGATCAAGGTAGCAAACTCTCGGGCATTAAAACGGGCCAATTTCTGTCGTCCCTACAAGGCAGAAAGCTCACATGAGGGGACTTCTGGTTGGCTCGGGGCTGGAACACAACAGCAGAGCAGGCCCCGCCACCCCAAGGATTCACGGCTAACACCCAGCCCAACATCCGCAGGGCGGCAAAGCCGTAAGGACACCCAAGGGAGCCCTTAGGAGGCTGCATACCCACAGTCCTAGACAATGATCCATCCCACTCCTACTCAGACCCTGAGGGAGGCCTCAGGAGAGCCTGCCTGGGTGCCAGCTTGTCTCCAGCTAAGGAAGGGCAGGGCTCCGAGATAGAAAGAAAACTACCCAGGCCTCCTGCCTATCCCTCCTCACCTGATTCCGAGTGGCTGAGTATTCAGGGTTGACTGGCAGGAAGGGTACAGCACTGCGCTCCGTCACCAGGGTGCTATGATTTTGGGTAGCTAGCCACACTGTGGGGGAAGGGCAGGGAGCGGATCACCCACTGTGAATGGGCTCTCAGAGAAGAGGGGGAGAAACACTGAGCAGGCCCCAGGCCCTCCTCTTGGGCCAGTGTCGAAAGCAGGGTCTCCACGAACACAAAAGCCGGGCCAGGCCTCGGGAGGCCCGCCCACTGACAACACAACAAGGCAGGGCCCACCAGGCCAGCCCCAGGGTTTGGGTTGGAATCTGGCTGTGGCCTGGAAGGAGTGATGCAGGGGAGGGGTGGAGCATGGCTGGGGAGACAGCCAGAGTGGGAGGCAGCCAAAGCAAGATGAGCTCCAGTGCCTGGTGGGCAGGGAGGCAGCCAGCTGCCTACAGCTCAGCACTGCCCAGCGGGGGATGGCAGGGACTCACCCCAGCAGGCCTCCGAGCAGCACCCCCTTTCCCTAGGTCACTGGGTCCCAGCTCTTTGCAGCAGGTCCCTTACCACTTACCAGCATCATTTTCTCTCCGATCCACCTCGTCATACACATCCATGGCAAGTTCCTCAAAGAGCCGGTTGCTGAGCTAGAGAGGCAGAGAGGGGGACCAGTGTCTGTCGGGATGTTGTGTGATGTGGGGAAGTCTCATGACCCCTGTGTCACCCGGCCTGTCTTAGGTGTGGGGTGAGGGTAAGGTTTTATGTGCAAGGAAGAGAGAGTGCAGGCCATTTCCTCCTCTCAGAGATGTGGCTCTGAATACACCACAGTATCAAAGACAAGGGCATGATGGGAGGGAAGGAGGGAGGGAGGGAGGCTGGTGACATGGGGGAGGGCCGCGCCCCCTAAGTAGCCCTAGCTGGTCAAGGCACTCACGGCTTGCAGCTTCTTCTTGGCAGCTTTGGCCAATTCGGACAGATCCAAGCTGTGGACAAAGGTAGGAGGAGAGCGGCCAGACCTGAGGGATGCCCTGCTCCCTGCTGGGTGCCTCCCAAGCATGCAGGGAGCTCAGGGGGTAGAGACCCCGAGGCCACACACCAAGCCTCCCCCACCCAAACTTCACAGCCTGCAGCCGACAGGTGCGGGTACCTCTGAGACATGCACTTTTGCCGAGATCTAATCCAGGAAGGCAGCAAAGGGAAGAACAGGACAGAGCAGCAATTACCCAGGAGCAGGCAGCTCTTGCCTTCACATGTCAAGCTCAGACACATCCACACACTCAGCACAGAACATGCAAGGAAATTCGTCTCCCCTGCTGGTTCCACCGCCTACTGTCAGCTACGTGGAGCATCCAACGTGTCCTCCTTCCTCAGATCCTAGCCCTGACTCCTACTTCTGCCCTTGTTTCCTCTTGTCTGGGCTTTTAAACTCTTTAAAACCCCTTTCTCACCCAGTGGCAGAGCGCTAATACTCTGGCTATGATCTTGGCCTTAAAACAGCCCAATAGTAAACGTACACAGAATATAGGCAACCACACAGCTTCACAATGCTTTCGTAAAAAAATATGCTAAGTACTTTGTATTTGTGTATAATTACTCTCAATATTCCCCCAAAGGGTAATATTAGCAGCCCCGTGTTGAGATGAGATGACTAAGGCCCAGGCTGGGCAACCTGCTTCAAGTCACATGGTCAGGTAGTACCATTCGGCCTCATATCCATTACGGGCACGCCTGGAACCCCGTCAGGAAGGCTCTGACCTTGCTGAGGTTCCCCACAAGTTCATCCTCGCCTGGCTCTTTCCAGTCTCATTCCCTCACATTATGCTGTGGCCCACAGGTTGCTTGCTGTCCCCACCTCTGCACCCTAGCACCTCTTGCTGCTGTCCCGCCTATTTAGTTGTAGCTCAGGATAAGGTGGAGTCTGCATTACCCTGCTGTCTCTAGAGCAGCAGCTGGCTCTGAAGGTGCTAAGTTACAACCACTGACTATGTCCCCGTGTGCATGTTTGTGTGTTAACTATGCATACAGGTACACGCATGCAAACACACACTACTAGGCAGATCAAACCAGAGAAGTAGAATTGAATCTTTGGGTCTTGGAACAGGGGAGTTCTGGGTTTAGGAATCTGAGCTGCACAGCGTGACCATTCCATCTGTCTGCATAGGCTGTGATGGAAAACCTCTCCTAATGCCAAGGGGCACTGCCTGGCATGAAGTTGTAGTCCTTTGAGGACCACTAGGTGGCGCTAATGCATTCTTGTCCTGTAAACTGAGTAAGTGGCTGGGGATATCCTCCACTGCTGAATTACCTTGGTGCCTCTATGACCAGAGGCAAAAATTCACCATTACTCCCCTTGCACTGCACACTGCACACTAGAAGCCTGGCCAGTAGTTCCAAAGCCTACACGTTCCCTGCAGCTATCTTCTCCCTGGAGGGAGCACTTCATCCAAAGGCTACACGGCAGGTGGAACATGATGGTCCACCCTCGTTAGGCCTTTCCTTGTACCTGAACCCTCCAGACATTTAATAATCACAAGGTTCACATGTGTGTTGAACTGACATTTCCCGCCTGCCTTGAGGTCCACAGTAGCAGGGGCTAGGTTATACACATTCCTGTGTTGCTAGTTACTATGGGTATAGGGTGAGAGGCCAGGCCTCTAAAGCCTGGAAAGAGATAGGGCTCTGGGTCAAGTCACCTTGACATCTAATAGCTGGAAAGGGGCATCAGGTGGGCACTCACCTGTCAGCCATCTGTGGGATGATGTAATGCCCATTCTTGTGATCTGAACAAAAATAAAAATGCCAAGTCACTGATGGCAGGTGGCGCCAGCATCCAGGAGCCCACTTCACCACCACTTGAAGGTGTCAGAGGACACGGAGGTCGGCGGGATACCCCAAGAGCCCTGGAAGCTGGCTAGAAGTCAGCCCACCCCCACTCCTCGGCCCCAACACACTTGCTGCAACCCAGAGCCTGCAGCAATTTCACAGGAGCCAGTTGCCTAGCAACACAGTTCCCCAGCTGGCTTCGCCACTATGGCACCTGCTGCTGGGTGTGTCTGGGTCCCACCTGCCTGGCTTAGGCAGGCCGGGCTCATTCTCTGCTCACCAGGCTTTCGTCCACAGAGGTAGAAGGCCAGCCGGTCAGTGAGCTCATACTGGCACTCAACTAGCCTTTCTGCCAGTTCATGGTGCCCCGCCTGCCTGTGGGGAGGGGACACGGCTCAGCCACACAGCAGCAGTCACTCCCCTCAAGCCTCATTCTTTAGCTGATTCTCACCTGGCATAGTCGATGGGTGTGCGGCCATTGACATCAGGGGACCCGGGGTCAGCCCCATACACTACCAGCAGCTCAGCTTGCAGTGTCTGCCCTGCCTTGGCAGCCACGTGAAGAGGTGTAGTGCCCTTTTCTGGGTGAAAGAAGTTGGCCTGGGCACCCAGGGAAAGCAAGCGCAGACATGTCTCCAAGTTGCCCGTCCTCACACTCGAGTGCAGTTGCTGTGAGGAGCAGAGGATGCAATAAATGAGTGTAATATATACACGTGATATATATATACAAGGAACCTCTCCCCCAGCCCACGACTGCTGTTCCTGGTACTCCTACCAGCTCCAAGGGGCCTTGCCAAAACGGGGCCATGTCCGGCAGGCCAGAGGGGTAAAGCCAGTTACTAACAGCTGCTGCCAGGCACTGTCCTCAGTGTGCTGCTCTGCTTCCAACAGATGTGAGCTAGAGGTGGGGCCTGTTCTTACCTTCCCATCTTACTGCTGAGGAAATGAAGGACCCCAGGGTTCCCTCGCCTGCACTTGCTGTTTCCCCTGGCCCTATGCTGCCTCTGGGACCTAGGCCTCAGGGTGTGGTGGGTATGGAAAGAGGGGCCCCTCACACCTTGCTGAGGTCTTTGGCGGTGACCCCATCATCATCACGGCAGGGAAGCTTGTGAACAAACGCCAGCATCTGGTATTTTGCCCTGATGAACTCTGACTTGATGGGGCTGCGTGGAGCACACAGGAAGCAACAGGAGCCAGCAGCTTAGGGATGTGACCCTGCAGCCCCACCCAGGGCACACGGCCAGCCCCCGCCCCTGCAGCCCCACCCAGGGCACACGGCTGGCCCCCGCCCCTGCAGCCCCACTCACTGCACTTTGTCTTGGGGGTTGGCTTTGCGCCGGCCACTTTGCACTTGTGCGGGGTCCAGCAGGGAATGCTCCCAGATGGAGTTGGCCCCATTGCTGGCAAGCGTGTGCACCATCTGTGGGGAAGAGATGCCAAGCAAGAGAGTGTCCACTGCATGCCGGGCACTGGGGGAGATACTCCAAAGTGCCTGCCACAACTGGAGACACCACCAAAGGTCCTACAATGTGCCTGATACCCAGGCAGGCCACCCATTCATGCCGGTTTACCTTGGTGGGTTTGCCAAGGTTCAGAATGTTTAAGCAACTTGCTCAAGACACTGTCCAAGCTGCTGATCTTGGGAGCTGCATATTATGAACAGGTGTGTGTGTGTGTGTGCTCGAGGCGTGCGTGTGCACCAGACTGAGGGTAGGGGCCCAATCTGGTGCGTGTGTGTGGTGTGTGCGCGCACACGTGCATCGGACTGAGGGTGTGGGCCCAGTCCTGGGCCCCTACCTGCACACGGGGAAGACCAGTCTCTGGTTCATTCCTTACCTGTAGCAGCGTAGGAGGCCAGGCGCTGTGGCGAAGGTGCTTGACAATGGAGATGTGCCGTCCTAGGCTCCGGTGCACACTGCAGCACTCGTCACAAACCAGCACACCTCTGCTGATAGATGCCCAACCAGGGTCTGGGGGAGCAGAGGTACGGAAGTCAGTAGGAGAGAGAGGAAAGGCCCCACCTCCCGAGCACCCACCCTGGCCTGGTACATGCTTATGCTTCAGGCATATTTACTTATAGTCTCCCCAGGAGCCCAGAAGCTGGCCACTAGCCTTTTCCTATTCCTTATACCTCTGGGAATGTAGGGTCCCCAGGGCTCCTCAGTGGGTACAGCTTCCACTCCCATAGCCACTTCGATCAGTCTCACAGCCTCTCCTCAGGGATTAAGATTGCTACCTGGCTATTCCATTGGGAAGTAGGAGCCCTGATGCCACACCTCACACAGTCCTAGGCATGCTCCTGTTAGACACCGTCTGACAGACTACTCCCAACCCCTGCTCTCACACAGCTGAGAGGCTCCAGCCTCATTCCACCATCACTGTAGGTTTGTGGCCTTCCCGACAACGGGGCTAACCTTGTCGGAGTGCTCAGTACTTATTGGCCAAGCATTCTGCCTTGATCCCTTTCAGAAGTGCTATCTTGCTCTACAGATGAGGATTAAGTGGCTTAGAGAGGTCAAAGGGCTTGCTCAAGGTCATACAACTAATAAGGAGTGCTGCTGGAATGCAGAGCCAGACACCTCAATGCCAGAGCCCAGGCCAAGCCTAAACTTGCTGCCCTCTGCTCCCACAGCCTCAGGACTAGTCTGGGGAGTCATTCTCCAGTCCTTGGGGGTGAAATATACTTGGGAAACAGGAATGGGGACTAATGGATAGGAGCTCTGGGTCCTCAGGGGTAGTAGAGATGCCACCACACCAAGCCCCTCTGGAAAGGGGGAGGAGACAACTGCACACAGCTCAGGCTACAGAAAGGAAAGGTCATGGGGGAGAAAGCGGCCATTGTGTGCTGTCCAGAGTGGGGGCAGGGAGTCGCTCTTCCAGGACACTGTGCTCTGCCCAGTCCCCCACCCAGGCTCAGGAAGCCTTGTTCTGGGGGATGGGGCTGGCTCTCTGCCTTGCCTTATTAGAACTCAGGATGTTCAGCGGTGGAGACTCTTAGGGGCTGGAGTAATCTCTCCCATCCATAAGACAATTCTCTGGCCTTTGGAGCCAACGTCACCATCAAAGTTCCAAGAATCATGAGCAGACTGAGTCAGGGCTGAACGTCTGCCCATGTTGGGGGTGTCCCCCAATACAGTGTGGAAACAGGAAGTGAAAGCTCTCTTTGGATTCGGGCATCTTTTGGAATCTCACAAAACAAGGCACAGAGTGACCACCACACTGGAGCTGACTTTTAAGAACGGGAAGAGATCAGGCACCTCTGCCCAAAGAGGGAGCTCTAGAGTACTTCTGTGTTGGCTTTACCCAAACAATGAGAACCACACCTCCCCAGGGCATGGAAAACTCCCTTCCCCCAACTCCCAAACAACACTGGGTCAGGGGGTCTGCCTGCCAGTCACCTCCTGCAGCCCAGGCAGGAAGCGGGAAATGATGCAGCCTAAATTCCTCTTGTTGAAGAGGTAGGGTTTCCTGTGAGTAGGGAGCCGCCCAGGCCAGGATCAGAACCAGGCAGTCCTGAGGCCTCCACCCCAGGCCTGTGGCCTTGGGGAGAAGCCAGGCCTATAGGAACCAGCTCGACATCCAGATCTAGTGGTCCCAGAGCCACAAGTTCTAAAGCTCTCCTGGCACCTTCTCCCTGCCTGAGAAGGGTCTTCCTTTCTCATGCTGTGACCTCCAACAGGAAGGGAGGGCAGGGAACACTTTGTTTTGGTCACACTAATGCCAGCTCAGTAGTGGATGACACAGATAGGAAGTCTGTATCTAACAATTCTACCTGCACTCTAGGTCCAAATGACCTTGGCCAGCCAATTCAAACCCCACCCCTGCCAGTTCTGAAGGGTAAGGGCCAGGAAGGGTTTCTATGGAGCTCCTTGCAAACTTGGGCAGAAGGGTAGGAAATGTGAGGCTTAGAGAAGGTTTAGTGTCTTCCTTCAGCTGCTCCACAGGCAGGTGAGGCCTAGTATGTGTGGCCAGGTTATCAGAAGGGACATGAGGATAAGACAGCTGGTGCCAACCATAGGAAGGTGTCTAAAATAAATTCATGCCACCACCAAAACCCACCAGTCTTCAAAGGGCCAGCAGGCCTGTACAGAAAACCTAGGCTCAGGCCTCTCCCCATCTAAGTGTCAAGCCCTTGGAAGATGAGAGAGAAAAATTGGTGTATTTAAAAGCAGGCAAGAGGTCAGGCAGTAGTGGCACACGCCTTAATCCCAGCACTTGGGAGGCAGAGGCAGGCGGATTTCTGAGTTCTGGAACCCCCCCCCAAAAAAACAAACAAACAAACAAACAAAAAACAAAAACAAAAAAAAACAAAAACAAAAACAGGCAAGAGGAATCCAAGGAGAAGTAAGTTACCTTTGAGGAGTGTGGTCAGAGGAGGAAGCTGTGGAGAGCTATGGAAATGTTGTATACTTTGGGTAAAGTGGTGGCCACATAGGCTTACACATGCCTGAAACCCACAGGATAGCCACACGTGGTAGGATGTGCTTTTAATCACAGCACTCAGGAGGCAGAGGTAAGTAAGTGAATCTCCAGCCTGGTCTATATATCCTGTCTCAAAAGTTAAAAAAAAAGAAAAAAAGAAAAAGAAAAAGAAAAGAAAAGGAAAGAAAGAAAGAGAAAGAAAGAAAGAAAGAAAGAAAGAAAGAAAGAAAGAAAGAAAGAAAGGAAGGAAGAAAGAAAG
Organism: Apodemus sylvaticus; assembly: GCF_947179515.1. NCBI lineage: Eukaryota > Metazoa > Chordata > Mammalia > Rodentia > Muridae > Apodemus > Apodemus sylvaticus. The sequence goes on from NC_067481.1 coordinate 46,251,598, forward strand.
AAAGACAGGCTACAGGACACTCATTCACCTGGCTGTACTTAAGTTATACACTAATACAAGAAGCAAAAGCCACCTGGGCAGTGCTGGTGCACACCTTTAATCCAGAACTCAGGAAGCTGAGGCAGGTGAATCTCTGAAAGTTCAAGGCCGGCCTGGTCTACAGAGTGAGTTTCAAGACAGCCAGGGCTACACAGAAGAGACCTTGTCTGGAACCGGCCTCCCCACACCAAACACCCCTCCCCGAAAAACAGCAAAAGACCACTACCATTTGTCCTTGTAAGAAGACAAATGTGTGTGTGTGTAGGGGGGCGGCTGGAGAGATGGCTCAGTGGTTAAGAGCACTGAATGCTCTTCCAGAGGTCCTGAGTTCAATTCTCAGCAACCACATGGTGGCTCACAACCATCTGTAATGGTATCCAATGCCCTCTTCTGGGGTGTCTGAAGACAGTGCACTCACATAATAAACAAACAAACAAACAAATCTTTAAAAAAAATAAAGAAGACAAATGAGTCAGTACATTGTCCTGGCATACTCCCCAGCTCTGGGCACGTATGGGCTGGGTATCTGGAGGTCTTTACAGTGTGATGCTGATGTAAAGGCTGTGGGTTGGGAAGTGAACACTTGAGAGACAGGCCAGAGTTCTTCGGACCAAGGCAATGAGGAAGAGGGGGCAGAGACAAAGCAAGGGGACAGTCAACATTCTCCAGGGCACCAGACTCCTGCCCTCTCCTGGATTCCTAAGCAGGCAGGGGCACAGCACCTGCTAAGGTGGCACAGCTGCTACATACAGCAGTCACACTGTGTCCAAATGCCTTGCAACATATTCGCACCTGTCTCTGACCACAGGCTGGGTCTCACCTCTATCACACTCCAAGTTAATAAACTACAAAAATGCCATGACCCCACCCCATGATCTCACTACATAGCCCTGGCTGGCCTGGGGATCCGCCTGCTTCTGCCTCTCAAGTGCTGGGCTTAAAGGCACGCGCTACCATAGCCAGGCAATGACAGAGTTCTATCACAGTGACTCTGTGACTTTGGGCTACACTGGGATATATATGGACTATATTTTATCATATACATGGCAGATGAGAATGCCAGGCATGCTTATGCTCTCTTGTTTGGGATGCTATAGGCCCAGGTCGACAACGCCATTGTCTGCCGGACCCAGTGCGGTACAGGGCAGTCCTGACAAACACTGACACTTGCACCCGGGGAGTGGTTGCATGTGGCGATCACTACAACCTAGGTGCTAGGGTGGGCTAAGGAGGAAGACTGTCAATGTTCTGCCCGGCTGCTTAGTAATTTTGCATTTTGCATCAGAGGGGGGAAAAAAGGAGTCCTCAGGCAGGCCTGCCCGTGTCACATGAGGATGGGGGCTATGAGCTCAGTGGCCTAAGCATCTAACACACCCTGTTCCTCCCAGCACCGACCGGGTGTCCAGAGGCTCTAGCCAGACAGTCACAGACTCCATCTTTCAGGCCTCTGCTCCAGAACCAAGACTGTAGACTGGGAGATGCAAGGCTCCTCAAAACCCCTTTCTATTCCACTTGAGGCCCAGAGTGAGCAAAGTGTCACAGCGTAAACTGGAAACAAAGGTACTGTCTGACCCCAGCGTCCCCTGCTAGGCTCCGTAGGCTTATCCCACAAAGGTGTGGGACAGCCTGCATAGACACTTAGCTCATGCATTCAGGGCCAGCCCATGGCGGGGGTAAAGGGAGTCATCATTTTCAGCATACTAGGGGTATGGGCATCCATCTGTAGCTGGATCTTCTAGGACCCTCCAAACCATGACCTATCCTAAGGAGGTCTCAGGGTCAGTCACCTACAGGGTATCCCACGCCCATGCCCTGCAGCTACTCACAACTCCCCATACTCCAGTTTGGACCACGAGAACTACAGGACCATCATTCCCTGGGCTCACGGTCAGATCTTGGGACTTTAAGCGGTGACTACAAGTTATGGGCTCACAAATCAGCACCCCACACTCTCAATCTAATCACACCTACAGTACCCGACCCTGTGTGGAGAGACGGCTTCTTTTATAGAGGATGGGCAAAGGCCGGAACTTCCTGCCTCCAGCCAGCTGCTGGGTCCCATCACCGACTGTGTCCTCCCACATAAGGGACCAGCCTGGTGAGGTGCTGCCCTCCCTCCACTTCCTCAGCAAACCAGGGGGCTTTCACACCAGCTCAGACCGAACTCTGCTGGTTAGTAGGGAGGAAACAGTGTATAAGTCCAGCCAGCTCAGGAGTCATCTGGACCAGGGTAGCCTAAGCACCCCTCACTGCTTTCTCCTATCCAATGAGCTAAAGTCCAGGAGGGATCAGTGTCTAGACTGAACCAATACCTAGCACACCTTCTCCAACAGGCCTACCCGGAACAGGAAAAGCTGAGTCTAGATGTTCCCAGACACCAGCAGGCCTGGAGATGCTTCCGGGGAAGATGCCCATGCTTAGATTGTTCCTGAACACCGGGCCCTCTAAGGAGCCCCAGGCTTGGGAAGCAGGGGCTGGGAGTCCTACCCCTGTCAGGTAGCAGCCCGTATCCAGGCCCCTTGCCCTCCACCGCTCCGGCGGGCACGCGGAACATGTGAGCAGCAGGTGCAAGACGCGGGGGTGGCAGGGATGACACAAACCATACTAGCGCCCACCTCCCACAGCCTGCCGGCCTCCGCCACGGCCCTCCTGCCACACCAGGCTTCCGTCTGGATGCCGAGATGGAGGTGGGAGGCGGTTCCCCCAAGTCGACCGGCTCCAACGTACAGCGCCCCCCGCAGCTGGCCCTCCCGCCAAGGACGCCGCTCCGCAGTGGCCCCCGCCCCACCCTCCGGCCCCGCACAGCGCTCCCGCCAGGCCTCGGCGCCGGCCCGGCGGCGGCCTTCGGCGCGGTCCCGCCCCCGGCCCGGTCCCGCCGCTTACCCGGGGCGCTGCAGTCCGCACACACCTCCGCTCGCGGCCCCTTCCGGGACATCCTCAGCGGCGACGCGGCCGCAGCCCTCTGGGCCAGCGTGGGGGGCGCGGGCGGCGGGCCCGGGCGGCGGCGGCGGCCCTGCGGCCCGGCCCGGCTCCCGCAAGGCCCCCGGCGAGGCTCCGCGCGCGCGGCCAACCGTCCGCCCCCGGGGCTGGCCCGGAACCCGCCGTGCCCGCCCGCCCGCTCGCCCTCGGGCGCCCTCCGCCCCGCGCCGCCCCGCGCCGCCCCGCCGCCGTTCGCCGCTCTCCCCGCCCCCTGCGCGGCCCAGGCCGCTCCAGCAGGAAGCAGCGAAAGCCCTGCCCACCGGGGGAGGGGCGGCCCGCACCCCGCCCCGGCGCTCAGCTCGACTCTGTGGCCGAGCCTCTCGGAGAAAGGAAGCCTGCGCGCAGGAGGGAGTGGACGGGGGTTCTTAAAGGAGCCGCGGCCCGCGCCAGCCTGGTCTGCAACCAAGACACCCGCTAGCACTTTGACCTTCACTTTCCGATTGGGGAGTGGTCCAGGGGACGCTCGGTCCAAGAACCGAGAGACGGACGTGGTCGGGATCGGGGTGGACAAGAAGAATCTCCAGGCACAATGCTCCTAGCGGCCAGAGGCTGGGTTGGGGTGAGGTGTATGTTCTGGTTCCCTCTGTGTCCAGGTGGGTCCGTGGCCATATCCCTGCGGAGTACACACACTACCACCAATATGGACGGCCAGGTGCCCGAGAGCTCACTTAAGTGTGACTCCCTCTCTGAAGGGACTAGAATACATCATTCTTGTTTCAAATAGGTAAGCAAAGAATCAGGGTGGTTATTAAGAGTGTTGTGTGCACCTGCACTAACTTGCTGTTTCCTGTGCATCAGTGATGTTTCTGGACCGCCCGACGGGAGTATATGTATCCTGAGCATATACTTATAACACACAGGGGCCATTTTTTGTAAGGATTTTTTTTTCCTTTTTTCTTGGACTCCTCATGGAGACGGCGCGGGGGAAGGCAAGGAACTGAAGTGCATGCTGCACGTGGGTGCGCCCCACACTGAGCATGCTCCCCCATACACGTGTGACCCGTTTGTGCCCAGCCCCCACCCCTACAGCCGCAAAAGGGCTGTCAGAGCACTCAGCTTATGGAGAGGGCAAAAGCACAGCAGACGGGGTGGAGGGGTAGGGGGCAGCGTGCGCATAGGAGAAGGGGCAGGTCAGTGGTGACATAGTTAAGGGAGAGTTCCCTGGGCGTCAGGGATTCCTGCTTAATAATAAAACGGAGGTTTGGGGAGAGTCCTTGGATAGGGGTGCCTGAGTGGGTCTGTTTCTCCCAGCAATGTCAGAGCAGCAGTGACTTGTAGGTGGGCAGGCTTCTTCCCTAGGGGGAGACAAGTAATGCTTATGAGTCACACCACCCAAAATACACGCAAAGTTCCATCGCCTTTGCTGCAACCCAGATTGACAAGTTTGTTTGAAATTGCTATCCACAGGATATATTTATAATCTCACCTTTAAAAAAATCTTGCAGACACCACCCCTCCCCCAGCAGCTCAGCAGGTGGGGCTTCTGCCAGCAAAGGGTGGTGGTTATGCCACCCCATGCAGCACTCATACCCAAGAGTCTGTAGGCTTGGTGGCCCCAGCAATGGAGGTGGGAAGCAGTCTGGCAGCTGAAACTGGGCGCGCAGCCCAGGAGCAGTGGCCGCCCGTTCACCCCTGATCGACCCCCAGCTATGGAATTTCATTTATTAAATGTCGAGGCAGCTGCTGGCAGCCCCGTCGCTTGGCTGCCTTTGTTTCTTCGCTGTGTGGGCGCGTCTCGAGCACGTGGCAGCCAGGGCGTTCAGACCAAAGGGAAAGCGACCTGGGCTTCGTATCCGTAGCCGGCCATCTGGTAAAAGGGCAACCTAGCCTCCAAATGCATGCTGGTCTCTCCTTTCTTGGAGTGCGGTGTGCAGGGGAAGAATGATTCACGTCCCCCACCCCGGCCACCCTATCTCCCGATTGGCTCAGGGACTGCCTGGGAGGGGCCCTGGCTCTGACACTCTGTCCAAACTTTGTTGCAGAACCCCCAACCTCACCACAACTAAGCTTGAGAGCTTGAAGATGGGGGTAGAAGGGTTTCTGGGTTCCCCAAAGATGACACCATTCCAAGAACGGAAGAGCTCAAGTGGAATCACACACAAGATTCTGAAAACGATTTAATGAGGAATTGTACAGTACAGGCATTCTCGCGGCCTCTCCTGGCTGCCCCTCCTTTCTCTAGACCCCTCCTCAACTCGGGCTGCAATCACGACACTCTGCTGACCCCTGGCGGTGGAGGTGGGTTGCGGCCCTGGGCTGCAGAGACGCCTGCCGGCTCCTCCCAGGCTGCAGAAAGGGGCGAGGCAGTCTCTCCTCCCTCAGCCCTCCTGGGCCTGGTAAGGCTGGGTGTGCAGGAAGCTGGGGAGAAGACCACACAAAGAAACCCAAGAAGGGCGCAAGGAGTTTGCAAGCTTTTGCTGTCATCTCCCACACAAACACTCTCTAGATTGTTGTTCTAAGTCGGGTTGGCACGGAATTCCTTATTTCTGCCTTGAGGTGGACTAGAGGAAGGCAACATGTTCATATCTACCACATGTCTCCGCCTGGTCGAAGGAGAGAGGCACCGTCTTCAGGGAGTTCATACCCTAAGCTGGGGTAGTATCTAGCCCCAGTTTACAGGTGAGTGGACCGAGAAACTAACTCAGAAGTATAAGCAATTTGCTTAAGATCAAGCAATTGTTACGGTATTTAAACACAACTCTCTTGACATTTTCTCTCCCAAGGCATCTTGGCCTTTTTAACATTTGCAGGTGGCCACCGCAGAGGTCAATTTGACTTTTACCACACTCTTTGCAAGGGATCCTTGTGGAAGCGCTTGTCTGCTCTGATCATCCAGGAAGGAGGCAATCTGGAATCAGTCATTTCCCTTAGGCAGGGACCCACATGGGATGGAGGTGGGGAGTTGCCACCTGCTGCTGTCTTTGCTCAACCTCATCCTGGTTCTTGCTGAGCAATGAAGGGGAAAGACTGTCTCTTTCGCCTCATTAGATATTCTATTTTCCAACGTGATGTGTGGAAGGTGGGGTTTAATTTTTGGAGAGAGCAAAGATTTGAGAAAAAATTTCAGTATCAGATAGATCCCTGGTTGCTTCAGTGACCCTTGGTACTGATGCCCTGCATCTCTCTTAGGGATCACTCTTTAGTCACTAACTTCTAGGAATCCAGATGCCTCCTTACCCTCCCTGGGACCCAAGCTCACTTCTGTAGGCCACAGTCTCCCGCCCCAATTCTTCAGGCCAGACCTCAAAGTCTCCCCCATTTCCTTGCAAAAGGCAAAATGCCAAAGGGTGGAGGCACGCTCCAACCCATCTGGTATCCAAGGGAGGCCTCCGCTTCGGACCGGCCTGACTTTCTGTCCATCCTCCCAGGAAATCAGTTCTAGACAATCTCTGGTCATCCGAAACGCTCGGCGGATCAGGCGGACTACAAGCCCCATGATGCTGCGGGGCCGAGCTGTAACTAGCGGGGCTCCGCGCACCCGGGTCCCCTCCTCTCTTCCCCGCAGCCGCTTGTCCCTCGCCGGCCGCTCGGGCTGAGGGCCGGGCTATGCGGCTTAGGGGAGCCGGAGGGTGCGGGCGCGCGTCCCTGCGGCGGCGTCCCCGGGGCCGGCGCCCCGTGCGCCCCGGCTCCAGCTGTGGGTCTCTGCTCCCTCCGCCGAGAGGCGTCTTTGTGTGCGGGGGTGTGGGAGGGGAGGCGCGAGGCCGCGTGCCGCCGAGTGCCCGCTCCCTCCCAGGGCGGGTGGGGGCTGCTCCGCGCCTCCCGCCGCCGCCTCCCGAGGACGCCCGCCGCCCGCACCACGCCGGGCGCGCCGCCCCCGCCCGCCGCCGCCGCTCGCACATGCCCGAGCCGCAGCCTCTCGAGCAGACAGCGCCGTCCATCTGCCCCGCGGCCCCGGGCCCCGGCTCCCGCGCCGTCCCTCCCCGCGGGCCGGGCGCCGCGGCCCCGGTATGAGGAGCGGGCGATGATCCCCGCCAACGCCTCCGCCAGGAAGGGGCCTGAGGGCAAGTACCCGCTGCACTACCTAGTGTGGCACAACCGCCACCGGGAGCTGGAGAAGGAGGTCCGCGCCGGCCAGGTAGGAGCGCCGTCGGGGACCACGGCCCCGCACGCCCGCGCGGCGTGGGGAGGGGGCGCGGCGCCGCCTGTCCCGCCTCCCCGGCTAGTTTGCAGCGCTTCTTTGTTTGCAGCTGCGGCTTTTGTGCTTGTTGACCCGAGGAGGGTGATGGCAGCAGCCCCTGCCTGCTTCTCCGGTTCCAGGACCGGTGGCCCACACGTGTTCTGGGTCCTCTGAGACTGGTGTGGAAGGACCCTGTGTTTTTTTCCGTTGGGGCTTGAAGGGATTACAGGGAGGGGTTGTCGGTTCTGTCTGTGCTCCATGTGGTGGGAGAGTCCACCCCACTCAATCTAGGCGCGACGTCTCCGCATGAATGTGCAGAGATGGGAAAGGCCTGCGTGGGGAGGGGGCCCCCCCACACAAGATCGGGGGACAAGCTGTGTGGCACCCTCAGGCATTCCAGCCCCACCCAGTGCCCTCTCACTTCCTAGTGAACCAGATCTCTGTTTGTTTAGAGTGGACACAACCCATGGGTGCTTCAGATCCCAGCCCTGACTGAGGAGCCAGGAGTGAGGAAAGACCCTCTGGGAAGCTCCGGAGGGCCTTGTCCAGGTGCTGAAAGGCGCTCTCCTGCCTTTTGGTGCTAGGGTCTACCTTCTCACCGTGGAGGAAGCTAGGGGGCCACAAGAAAGACTTGAGGTCCTGCCCAGAACGGGGGTTCCCTGCTTTCTGCCAGTCAGAGAAACCTGTGGGTCAGACAGCTTTGGGCTGGGCAGTGACTTCAAAGAAGCCTGGGAGAAGTGGTAGTGCATGCCTGCAGTCTCAGCACCAGGGAGGCAGAGGCAGGAGGATTGTCACACGTGTAAGGTCAGCTGCTGTACTTTACGTTCCAGAGCAGTCAGGGTTACATAGTGAAATCCTGGACCTGAAAACCAAACCAAGCAGGAAGCCCGGGGAATGGTTTCTTGGTCATTCTTCGGGACAAAGGTGGTGCAAGTCACTAATAGTCCTCAATTTTGCTCTTGCCACCCTGACAACTAACAAAGCAACATTACCCCCCCACCCCCTCAGGCGAAGCAGTGGGCAGAGCGGGGTCCAGGCTACCCTGGGTTGCTTAAAGATTCAGATGTGCAGGCTTGATTAGGGACCAAAACTTAGCGGCTGTAGGTCACTTTCCGCTATCATGAAAACCTGTCTAATTCCCGAGGGAAGGGTCCGAGGCTGTACATGAGACTGTGAAGCAGAGAAGGCTGGACCATCTGACATTCACTCCGAGCCTCCAGATCCAGCATTTAGCTCTGCATTGTATCCCATTTAATAATAAAACAACCTGGGCCTGCAAACCTCTGAGCTGGCCTAGGGGTTCACTTCCTTTCTGCCTCTGCTTCTACAAGGTCTCCCCAAGTTAGTTTGTCTGTCATAAAGGCTTTGTAAAGACAGGAGGTCAGATAGACTGGGAACGCAAATACAAGGTACCACAGCCTGCCCTGGAGGAGACTGGGTTCTGGGATTGCAGTGTGTGGACGGAACACAGGGCGTAGAGATCCAAGCCTGTGTTCTCTGGCTGTTCTTCACTTCCCTTGCCTGAGGAAGTCCCTAAAGATCTAGGGATTGTTAGAAGGCTAGAAACTGAATCCTCAGAATGTCTCAGCTCCACTCCCTTATCCTAAGGGTGTGGGTGGTCCTTTCCCTAAACTAGAGAGGGGTGGAATTTTTCAGAAAAGGGATTTTTTTTTGTTTTGTTTTTTGTTTTTTTCATCAAGACCTCTGCTGACAGACCTCAAGTCAGCCATCTTGCTGGAGAGGTTGGGCTGGGGAGCAGCTGCAGGTCATGGTGGCCAGGGCTGTTTAGACGTTCCTCTCAAGCTCCCTCCAACAGCTGTAGTTAGCTAGGTACCATGTTCACCTTCTTCTGGCCCTGGTGAGTTAATGTCACATTGAAATGGACACCAGCCTGCTTGTTCTTGATCCAAGCCAGGAGAATATAGGGCACCAGTTACATTAACTCTTGTTCATCCATGGGGAGTCCAAGGTATTCTTCCCTCCAGAATGCCAGAAAGCAGCATGCCAGTCAGCCTTGATGGGTGAGTCCCTAACCCCAGGGCTGACCCAGAGTGACACTTGTATTCAAATGTGCACTGTCTCATCTTTGGGGCATTACGATATCTTCTCAGGGGACAAACCTGGGGGTGAGTCACCTGAGGGCATTATAACACTCCTGAAGACTCTTAGCATCCAGATGGTGTGTGGGGGTCCCTGACCTCAAGAGCTCCTGGCACAAGCCACCATAGAAACCCGCCAGGCTTTCCTCAAGCACTTGGCAGCCGGGTCTCCTTGGTCCTTGCTTGGCATAGCTGTCTTTGCCTTGCTCCAACAAAGGCCTGCAGAGGCCTCCCGTGGCAGGCCTGCCTGGCAATGCTGGCTGGCTGAGTAGGGCCGAGCAGAGAGCTTTCAGAGTGGCTCAGCTACTGGAGGCTCTTCTGGGAGTGGTGAGCAGTTAGGAGGTGCTGGGCATTGAAGGAACCTAGCTGGAGCCTGGCGCCCTGCCAGCAGGAGAGCTGCTGGTTAGACGCAGTTTATGTCACTTCTCTTTAGCCTGGCATGGCCCAGGTTCTGGAGCCGTGAGTTCCTTCGGGGTGAGGGGGCAGGGATGGTCGTGGGAAGAGGATTGTTCTCCTCGCAGGGGGGATTCTGAAGGGGGTCCTGCTATGGCCTTGGGAACCATTGGGTTCTGTTTGTTTTTCTGGGGCTGCCTCGTCATGGCCCTTTGTCCTGCTTTTTCCATCCATCTTTCCCACTTAGAGCTCAGTGAGATAGGGTTGTGGGGCACTACTAAAAATACCAGTTATAGGGGCGGGGGAGAAGACTCAGTGGCTAAGAGCGCTGGCTGCTTCTCCAGAGGACCTGGGTTCAATTCCCAGCACTTATATGGCAGCTCACAACTGTCTGTAACTCAAGTTCCAAGGCATCCAAAACCCTCCCACAGACAAACATACGGACAAAACACCAATGCATGTGAATAAAAAAAGTACCAGTGATGATGGGAACCCTGGGGGAACACCTAGTATCTGGCTCAGTCCTGGGTGTGGGCTAACACCAGTTAGTAAGCCAGGAAGATCAGCAGAGAGAGGCCCAAACCTCGAAATCATACAAGCATTCAAATCAATGAGTTCTGGGATGGGAGGAAGGAAGGGTCCCAAAGGGACAGAAGGGTGGAGAGTCAGTCCCCATATCCTCCATTCTCACCCCCTACCCTCCTACATCCCCCACCCCCACCCCGCCACAGTCTTCCATGCACTCTGAGGAAATACCCTCAACCCTCATCTCCCTTGAGAAAGCTCAGGCATGCCTGTCCCTATGCCCCATGTTAGGTGGCAGCTCTCAGAAGCAATGACTAAATCAGACTCCAGCCATTTTTCCTAGGGCTGGGAAGGAGGGGTGGGTGGGCAGCAGGAGAGAGGGAGGAGGCACCATGGCCAAGGCGCGTCAGGCTCCCGCCCTTCTCGGTGCCCAGACTTACTGTATATTTGGCAAGTGTTTTTAAGGCTTGACTTGACAAACGGTTCCTGTCCATGCTGAAAGAGTTTGAAAAACACCCTGCTAGCGCGTGTGGGTGTTTAGACGAGCGTGCCATTACCAAGCACACGTTACACAAGTGAACTCCTGCAGGGCTGGGGAGCAGCTAGGCACACCTGTGCCTGTGCAGTTAAGGGTGCACAGGCTCTGGTGTGGGGGTAGGACGAGCACACTGTCTTCTGGAACCTGTGCATACCAGGGGTGGAGGCCGGGAAGCTTCTGCCCAGGGAGTCCCAGCCCTTAAATCTACAGACTTCTGCTTTGATTCCCTCTGAGCCTGCTGGGTCCAGGAGGCTCTACTCTCTCTGTGGGGAGGGCGGGTGTTGGGTTTCATGGAAACCTTTTCATTGCAGCAATTAAACAAACAGCTGTGAGCTTTTGCAGACAAAATTAATAAATTCTCCCACCTGGGTCCAGGGCAAAGTGTGGCCTGGGCTGTAGGCCCTGCTCTGAATCGGAGGCGAGGGCTGCTTTAGGGTCTGGGTGGGCCCTGGAGTCAGTGTTGCCTGAGGGCAGATGCTGGGAACTGGGAGTGGGGTTGGGGGTGTGGGGGTGGGAAAGGCATCCACCTTGCAGGAGGTCTAGTCTGCAGGAGAGCTGAGGCTCCCAGGGGCCCTGGGGCCAGGCAGCCCTACCTGCTAATCAGTTCCCTGGGGCCTTGTTAGCTACCCTAGCAAGGGCATCCAGGGAAGGGTGGGGGACTCCTAGCAGCTCACCTGCAACCCTGGTGGAAGTACCTGTTGGATTGTTTTAAGAATGTATTCTCCTTTTGAAAAAAAATTACTACTAGTTGGAGAGATAGTTCAGTGCTTAAGAGGACTTGCTGCTCTTGTAGAGGACCTGCGTTCAGTTACCCCCCCCCCCCCCCACAAAACCGGCACATGGTAACTCACAACCATCTATAAGCAGTTCCTGGGACCCAGTGCCCTTTTCTGGCTTTCGGCACAGGCACCAAGCATACACATAGTACCCAGACATACATGTAGGAAAAACATCCCTGACATATAAAGTAAAAAACAAAGAAAAAGAAAAATTTAGCTTGGCAGTGGTGGTGTGAGCCCGAGACCAGCCTGATCTACAGAGCAAGTTCTAGGACAGCCAGGGCTACACAGAGAAACCTAGTCCTGAAAAACAAAAGCAAAAAAAGAAAAAAAAATTATGACACTCATCTATATGAGTGTATGTGTGCACACATGCAAAGAACATGCTACCACAGATGTCAAGTTCTGAGCTGGTCTGTGTTTTGAAACCGTGTTTCAGTCAGTGTATTTTTATGCCTCTGTGTGTGTGTGTGTGTAGCAGTGCTAGCACACCTGACCTTGAGATTGTCTTTAAAAAAAAAGATTTATTTTTATTTGTGTGTGTCTGCCATTCTGGGAGGACAAACTCTGGGAAGCCAGAAGACATATCAGACCTTGGAGCTGGACTTCCGGCATTGTGTGCTGCCTGATGTGGGTGTTGGTCTTCATGGTAGGACGGTAGCAGCGTGAGCCACTGGGCTGTCTCTCATGCACCCAAATGTCTTATTTTTGACAAGTGTATTCATTTCCATGGCTTAAAATATTTAGTTGTTTATAGGAGTTTTTTTTTAAGTTAAAATATTTATTTTATTTAAAATTGTATGTCTGGGACTGGAGAGATGGCTCAACAGTTAACAGCACTGGCTGCTCTTCCAGCGGTCCTGAGTTCAATTCCCAGCACCCACATGGTGGCTCACAACCATCTGTAATGGGATCTGATGCCCTCTTCTGGTGTGTCTGAAGACAGCTGCAGTGTACTCACATACATGAAATAAATAAATAAATCTTAAAATTGTGTGTCTGCATGTGTGTATGTGCCATGAGTGCAGGTGTCTGAGGAGGCGGGAACTCTGTGGGACCCTCTGGGGCTGGAGGGACGGGGCGTGAGGTGCACAGTCTAGTGCTAGCCTCCAGAGCAGCGAGCACTTTGAGCACCGAGCTGTCTTCCCAGCTCTTGGGTTTCAGCTGAGATGGCTTCCCGTCTTCCACTACCTGCCTCATGTGTGTAATTATAAATACTTCCTGAAGTACTGCTCTTGGTTTATCACTCTCAGGCTTTATTATTATTATTATTATTATTTTCTCTTGACCCTCAATGTAGTCATCTGCACATTTATTTAACAAATGTGCATTAGCCACTGGCTACATGCCAGATGCTGCCCAGGGCCTGGGAAGCCATTGAAGAGCAAAATCGTCCAGATCCAGCCTTGCAGAGCCTGGGTGAGGGAAACTGAGAGTAAACAGGCCTGGGGTGCTGCAGAGATGGAGACAGGATAAGGGGCAGCGGAGAGATAAGCAGCAACTGTCACCTCAGGTTGCTTGTCAGGGCAGACTAATCTAAGGATGTGACATTTGGTGGCAACCAGAAGTGAGAGAGAAAGGCTCTATAGATACGCGGTTTGTTTGTGTTGCCATGACAGAATTCCTGATGGCTCAGGGATGTGGCCCTGTGGTACAGCACTTGCCTAGCAGACAGCAAGACATATCCTGGGTTGGATCCCCCACACCACCAAAACCCTTTAGCATAACTGACGACTTCACAAGGAAAAGCTGTCCTTGTAGGTCGCAGTAGCTCTTAACTCTAGGAGCTGAAAAGGTCAAAGGGAAGAGTTCAAAGAGCACAGAGGCAGCATCTGGCCCTGATCACCTGGCTGTGTCACAGTGTGATGAATAAATCAGGGCATCAGAAGGAGCCCAGGGGTGGGAAAGGGCCAAGAGCCAGGAAGCTGAAGTCACCTTGTAGTGACCAATTCACTGATTCAGAATTCACCTGACCTGCTCTTATGAGCCTGTCCTTCCCAGGGGCGGCCATGCCTGAATCACCTCCCTTTGGGCCCGAGGCTCTCAGAGATCTGTGGCTCTCTGTCCTGCTGTATGCGCTTCCAGCACACAAACCTTTGTGGGGGACAAATCATAATATTGGGGTACCAAAGGATCATTTCTAAGATGACAAAGAAGGCTGGTAATAGGATTGAGGGTGGGAAGGGTAAGCAGGTAAATGAGTTGCAGAAGCCCAGGGCGAGGGTTCTACACTAGCACACAAAACCCACTGGGAAGGTTTGTGCTAAAGCATATCAAGGCCTGAGTTTATTTTATTTCATTCCTTTTATTTTTCTTATTTTATGTCTATGAGTGTTTTGCCTGCCTGTACGTATGTGTATCACATACATGCCTGGCATCCTCGGAGGTCAGAGGAGAGCATCAGATCCACTGGAACTGGAGTTAACTGGTTATTGTGAGATACCATGTGGGTGCTGGGAACTAAATGTGGCTCCTCTACAAGGGCACCTCATGCTCTTAACTACTGAGCTGCCTCTCTGCTTTCCCCAGGTTCAGTTTGGCTTGGTCATGTGGAGGCACGAGGGAGGCAATGTGGGCAGTGAGGGGGGCACTGAGGTGCCACGTGACGGGAGTCTGGGAGCAGTGTGGTCGCCTGGGTGCTGGGAACTGATGGGCTTCTAGGTCTACTTTGAAGGTTGAGCCTACAGGTCATGCTAACGGGTTGGTTAAATATGGAGGGTGAAGGAAAGAGAGGACATAAGTGTCAATGAAGGGAAGGTTCTAGAGGTGGGGTCGCTCAGTGGTAAGCGTGCATTTTTCACACCCAAAGCCTTACTACAATAAGGGGGTGAAGGGAGAGGGGGGACAGGTTTTTATTTTTAAAAGTTTAATCTCTCTCTCTCTCTCTTTCTGTGGGGTGGGGTGATGAGTATGTCACTGTACACGTGTCGAGGTCAGAGGACAATTTTGGAAATCAGTTCTCTCCCTTCAGCATGCAGGTCCCTGAGATCAACCTTGTGATTGGGTTTGGTGGCAGGTGCCTTTCCCTGCAGAGGCCGTCTCGCAGACTTTCCGCAAGCTTGTGCCTGTGCCGTTTGTTTTAACCTGAATATGCAGTGAAGTGCGTAGCTGCCCACTGGGAGAGGAGCCAGGGCAGCTGTGCAGGGATGGAGCACAGCAGGGATGCTTCTGAAGTGAGCACGGGCAGGGAGCAAAGACCCAAGTCACAGGAGGCTAGGGGCTCTCAGTCTGGGAGCTCAGTCATTTCCCATCTTTTCCTGAGGGTGCATGGTGCTGCCCCCACCAAGTTCCTTCCACTGCCTGCAGAGGCAGCCCCCCATCCCCCACACCCATAGCATTCCATTGTCTATTTGGGTTGGTTTCACAGTGGGCACTTTGTCTCCAGTGTCTAGTTCCATGTGGTTGCAGGGATACATGTGAGAATGAGGCCTGGAGCTCATTGACACATAGGACAACTGGGCGCTAAGCTACTTATCCATCATAGGAACCCCAAACATCTCTATTCAGAGCTCACTGGGGCCTTCACTTCCGCCAAGGAAGAACTCTACCTTACATGGGTGGAGGGGTGGGGAGGCAGAGAGAAGACATAGCTTCGTTCTGGCTGCTGGCAGCTCTGGATCCAGTGGAAGGGGCACCAGTGTTGTGCCCCACAACTTGTACTTTGCTGTGGCCAGTGTCCCCAAGTGCAGCACACTCTTGCTGATGAGCTTGGGGTGACCTGGCTTGCTATTCTGGTTCCCACCACCGCTGTGGACACTGGCTTCCTCTGTTACACTAAAGTCACAAGTGATCCTCAGCCACGGTCCATCTTCTGATTCTCATCTGCTGACATCTCTTTATTCTTGTGGGTTTTAAATATTTTATTGACATTCTTATACTTGCAAATGTAACATTTTTGGTGTTCTCCACTCCTTTGTATAGATCCATGTCTCCATCTGGTATCATTTTCTTCCCACCTGACTGTTTTCCACACATCTTCTGGTAGCCTGTTCTCTTAGCTGTGGCCCGCCACAGAGTCTCCATTTCCCCTCCATTTTGGAAGGGTATTTTCATTAGGTATAGAGTTTACAGGAGTCTTCCTTTCCTCCACTGTGAGCTTTCACTGCTGCCTTTGGGTTTGTATCCCTTCCACTGAGAAGTAAGAGGGAGATGCTTTCTGTTTGCCCCTCTGATCCAGGCCTTCTTTATGCTGTTACAGGTTTCCTGTTAGTGCCTTCTCGGTGTCTGACTGGTGGTGAGGGGCCTGGCATCAGCTGACTATGGGGTCATTGTGTTTCTTGGTTCTGTAGGTTTATCTTCATAGTCATTTCCACAACAAATTGCCCCCAAAATGGATGAGTCAAAACAAAAACTTACAGTTGAGTGTAGGAACACACGCCTTTGATCCCAGCACTTGGGAGACAGAGGCAGGTGGAGCTCTGTGTTTTCAAGGCCAGCCTGGTCTACAAAGTGAGATCCAGGATAGCCAGGGCTACATAGTGAGACCACGTGTTGAAAAACAAAAGACAATGGGCTGGAGAGATGGCTCAGCAGTTAAGAACACTGACTGCTCTTCTGAAGATCCTGAGTTCAAATCCCAGCAACCACATGGTGGCTCACAACCATCCATAGTGAGATCTGATGCCCATTTCTGGGGTTTCTGAAGACAGCTACAGTGTACTTACATATAAATAAATCTTAAAAAAGGAAAAACAAAAACAAAAACCCCAAGACAAAAGGCCCAAAATTTACTCTCTCAGAACTCTCAAGTGTCAGTAAGAGGCACGTGCCTTCTACGTCTCTAGAGAAGACCCTCTCCCTGCCTGTCCAGCTTCCTGTAGCACCAGGCACCCATTGCCTGTGGCTGCATAGCCTTTGTCATTTCTGTGTGTTCTACAAAGGCATTAGTCATTAGATTCTGGAGCCATCATGGCAATTTAAGGTGATGTCACCTAGAGGTCCTTGGCACAGGTCTACAGATGTCAAGCTGGGTGTGGTAGCACAGGTTTATAATCCCAGTACTTGGGAGGCTGAGGTAAGAGCATCAGGGATCCAAGACTAGCTTTAGTGCCCTCCTGAGTTCAAGGCCAGCTAAGACTGTGTCTTAACTCCTCCCACCTACAATAACAACCAGCTGAGGAGGGGGAAGGGGGAGACCAGCTTGGGCTTCATAGCACGAGCTCACTCAGAAAACATCAAAAGAAAACTCCCCAAATCTCCAACTTGACCATATTGCACCACTATCTAATTTCTGAGTGTCTATTGAATGTTCTTTCCTCTTGATTACAGACCATATTTTCCATGACATGTGAAATAATTTTTGAAGGGTGGTTGTTTTTTTTAATGACATTGAGTTTATATTTAATAAAGGCATTTAATATAGGTTTAAATATGAGAGTTTTTTTTGTTGTTGTTGTTTTGTTTTGTTTTTTTCTGGTTTTTTGAACTTGTTTTTTTCGAGACAGGGTTCTCTGTATAGCCCTGGCTGTCCTGGAACTCACTCTGTAGACCAGACTGCCCTCAAACTCAGAAATCCACCTGCCTCTGCCCCCCAGAGTGCTGGGATTACAGGTGTGTGCCACCACCGCCCGGCCTAAATATGAGAGTTAAGAGAAAGAGAGGCACTTTGCAGAAAGTAAGACACACCAGAGAGCATTCATGGTTGGTTTTGGAGACAGTCTCCTTAGGCAGTCCAGGCTGTTTGAATGTTACCTTTGCCTCCTGTCTGTTGGGATTACAGGTCTGAGCCACCATATCCTGTATTATATACCACCTAGTAAGTTTTGACTGGATGTTGGACATGCAGATACATATTAAATACCTAAATTTTGTCTTCCTTTAAAAAGTAGTGGTTCTCAACCTTCCTAATGCTGCAACCTTTTAATAAAGCTCCTTGTGTTGTTGGACTCCAAACATATAAAATCATTTTGCTGCTATTTCATAGCTGTAATTATGCTACTGTTATGATTCACAATGTAAATATCTGATATGCAGGATATCTGATATGCAACTCCCTAAAGAGTCTCAACCTCCTGGTTGAGTGAGAATCACTGCTTTAAAGAATTTTAGACCTCCTTTTAGCAAATTATTTGCAAATGAGTGTGACCCTTTGGATGCTAACTCTTAATCTGTTTGAGTGACTCCAGGTTAGCCTTTTCCCTAGGACAGTTTATCCCTGCTCTGAAGGGTCACAGAACATCTGGAGTCTGCTAAATAGATGGGGAAATCAACACTCTTCCTAGCGGGCTTGAGCATGAATCGTTCTCAGTGAGCTTTGTTCGCTTATCTGTTTTGTAGAATCTTGTAGTTTTACTGTGCACATGTGAGGTTTGGTAGAATCAGGGAAGACTCAGAGGAGGAGCCCCTGTGCAAAGGAGCAGCCCCCCTCTCTCCTCCCTCCCCTCCCCCACCATTCCTCCCAGCTTCCTCCAGGCCCTGCTTTTCCAGGACTTTGCATCTTTTTGCTTCGCCTTCTTTGGATTCCTGTCTGTTTCCACATCTGCTGACAGTCCTCCTCCCTGAGCAGCAACCTAGGATATTCCTACAGGCAGAGGTCCTGGGAAGCCACCAGGCTAGGGGTCCCAGTCAGAGACACCTGTTGTCAACTGTCTAAAAACAATTACTTCCTGTATTTTGAAGTGACAGTGACCCTGTCCACGGTCAGTATAGCCTTGTCCCTTCACCTTGGTTGGGAGAGAAGCCCTTTAGTGTGGTTTTGGAAAGGCATTGGCAAGCATATGGTCAGCTCACTGAATTTAACTAGAAGTTAGAAATATTTAAATATTTATGTTTCACACATATGCTTTTTTTAAAGACTTATTTATTATTATATGTAAGTACACTGTAGCTGCCTTTAGATACACCAGAAGAGGACATCAGATCTTATTACGGATGGTTGTGAGCCACCATGTGGTTGCTGGGATTTGAACTCAGGACCTTCGGAAGAGCAGTCAGTGCTCTTAACCACTGAGTCATCTCTCTAGCCTACACATATGCTTTTTACAACACAATATAGTTTCATGTAGTGGAATATCATTCCTGAAGTCATAGGATTTATGCAACATGTTGATGCATGAGCCGTAGGGCATCCCACAGGGCTCTGAAGCTGTGCAGTGAACGCACTCTTTCAGCACTGCCGCGATGAAAGAGGGAGTTGTTAAACACTATGTAGTGCAGGGTAGCCTTGAACTCATGATCTTCCTGCTTCAGCCTTCCCAGAGCTGGGATTATGGGTATGTGTACTATCTGCCGGGTAGGTATTGTCCTAGCTGTTTGCCAACTAATGCTCAGTGGCTGCCAAGCCTGTAAATTGGTGGCACTTCTTGACACTACCAGCTGAGACCACTAGACAGGTTTCACCATAGGCATCCTCCTTGACTAATAGCACCTTTGGATGGACCACCATTCAGTCTCTGCCGTGCTTTCCACAGGGGGGGCCCACGATACCAGGTAGATAACTAACACGACCTGGGGCCCTAGTGGACAGGAAGGAAAGGCCCTGCCTCCCCCGCTCCCCCAGCGTCCCCTCTTCCTTGTCTCCTGTGCCTCTCTCCACTCACCGGACATAGCTCATCATGTTGGTCACTCTCGTGGCCTAGTGAGCCGGACCAGGTGACATAGACAGAGAGCTGCGGCCAGCTTAGGTCCATGTCAGGTTTCTCCAAGTAACCAGGGCTCCACCTCCACTTCTTCTGCAGGCGGACATCGAACAACTAGATCCCCGCGGCCGGACTCCTCTGCACCTGGCAACTACCCTGGGGCACCTGGAATGTGCCCGTGTGCTCTTGGCGCATGGTGCAGATGTGGGCAGGGAGAATCGCAGTGGTTGGACAGGTGGGCACCTTGTTTACCTGAGCCCTGCACCCCTGTCAGCCACTCACCGGAAGTGGGCTAGAGTCTTACCCTGTGATATCACTTCCTCTCCCCCAGTGCTGCAGGAGGCTGTGAGCACCAGGGACCTTGAGCTGGTGCAGCTGGTGCTGCGGTACAGGGACTACCAGCGGGTGGTGAAGCGACTGGCGGGCATCCCCATGCTCTTGGAGAAGCTTCGAAAGGTGAGCCCCGCTCTACCGGCTCTCCACCTCCCTACTGTGGCCCCGTGTCCTGAGTCTAGTGCCACCATAACCCCTTCCTCTGCCTCCCTCCAGGCCCAGGATTTCTATGTGGAGATGAAATGGGAGTTCACAAGCTGGGGTAAGAGGGGCTGAATTTGCCCCGGAGCCTCAGAGCTCACTGTGCCCTCCCTGGGGTGTGGCTCTGTGTGCTGGTCCTTCTCACCTAGCCTCGGCTCTGTGCCAGCTTTCAGCGTCCCAGGTTGCCCCAGATACTATCATGATTCCACTATGATTTCTTTTCCTCTGTAATGGTTTATTTAGTGCCTGTTGTTGGTGTAAAGTGAAGTCCAACAGGCGGGGGTCTTCCCTTGTTCAGTGTGGTATCTCCAGTGCCTGGAATGGTGCCTGGCATGGGTTTGGTGGTAACTACTTGTTGAAAGCTTGGATGAGGTTGAGTGGTATAATGAGTGCACAGGGTACTAGAGACAGCGTGTGAGCCATTCCTGAGCCCAGCCTCGGATGCTCGAATCTCCGTGAGGGGTGGTGGTGGTGAAGGAAGAGCCTCCCTTGTGAGTTCCCTAGTTCTTGTCTGGCTGTACCGCCAGCTCCAACTCCTGTGCCCCAAGCCGGCCCAGGAAACTGAAGTCCTTTCTGACCTTCACTTCCCTTCTGCCCAGTGCCTCTGGTGTCCAAGATCTGCCCTAGTGACACCTACAAAGTGTGGAAGAGTGGGCAGAACCTGAGGGTGGACACCACGCTTCTGGGCTTTGACCATATGACCTGGCAGAGGGGGAATCGCAGCTTTGTCTTCAGGGGTCAAGGTCAGTCAGGCAGGAAGTACAGCAGGGTGGGAGGCAGCGGACAGCCCCAGCCCATCCTGACCCCTGTGCTGTTCCCTGGTGGCAGACACAAGTGCCGTGGTCATGGAGATTGACCATGACCGCCGTGTGGTGTACATGGAGACTCTGGCGCTGGCCGGGCAGGACCGGGAGTTACTGCTGGCTGCTGCCCAGCCCTCGGAGGAACAGGTGCTGAGCAGGCTTACTGCGCCTGTCGTCACCACACAGCTTGACACCAAGAACATCTCATTTGAGAGGTGAGCTGGCGTAGCCTGGCCGGCCAGAAGCCAGCCCATGGGTCACTCTTTCACCTGGACCACTCTACCTCTGCAGAAACAAGACCGGCATCCTGGGCTGGCGCAGCGAGAAGACAGAGATGGTGAATGGGTACGAGGCCAAGGTGAGCGCTGGGTCGTGCAGCTCGGGCATACTCAACCCTTTCCCCGGCCTGTGGGTGCAGAGGCAGCCCAGTGTGGAGGAAAGGCACAGACACCAGTTTCCCCAGAGAAGGCCGTTTGCAGAGTCCTTAGGATGTTCACATCCAAGGCTGCTGTATGGGGTGCAGAGAAACCTATACCACCGTTTCCTCCTCACAACAGGCAGGTGCTCTTATCCCCACTTTATAGATGTGCACTGAGCTCTCTCCACAGACCTCACTTAATCTTCAGCATCCTACCAGACTGGGGGTGCTGGCTGCTGTCCTGGCCCACAGATGAGGCCATGAGGATCAGAGGGGCTCACTGACCTAGTAGAGGCGTGGACGCACTTACAGTTGACGTGCACAATCATAGGTAGCAGAGCTAGGGATCATATGGCCACCTGACCTGAAGGCCAGGCCTCTAAAAGACTCACTGAGGAGCTGCACCCACCCAGCCCATGATGGATGCAGGAGCTGACACGGGCTTTAAGGCTCTGTACACGGCTCCTCCGTGGTTGGTATGCTCAGAGAGGAGGCCTCCGGTGTCTCGGGTATCACATGCATCTCACTTTTTTTTAAAGATTGATTTATTTTATGTGTATGAGTACGCTGCAGCTGTCTTCAGACACACCAGAAGAGGGCATCAGATCCCATTACTGATGGTTGTGAGCCACCATGTGGGTGCAGGGAGTTGAACTCAGGACCTCTGGAAGAGCAGCAGTGCTCTTAACCGCTGAGCCATCTCTCCAGCCCTGCATCTCACTTTTTAAACTGACTAATTTCTTGTCTTTCCAACTAGAATGTGACTCTCAAAGGAGCAGGGACCGTGTTGGGTTGTTCAGCATTTGTATTCCCGATGTCTGCCTCAATGGCCGGCATTTAACTGCTCTGAAACCTCTGCTAGTCTGGGCTGGGGCTGCAGCGTACTGGTAGGACACTTGCCTAGGGTACCAGGGGCCTTGAGTTCAATCCCAAGCACCATTAAAAAGTTTGTTGAATGACTATAAGTAAATGGATGGATAGTTTACATATATACTTGCCAGCATGCCTAAAGACAGGAAGAGGGGCAGAGGTCCCCTCTAAGACTTTTATTGGTGGGCATGTTTGGAATTCCCTTGAGTGGGCATGAGAACTGCCTCCAAACTTCTTGTCTCCGTCCTTAGGTGTATGGGGCCTCCAATGTGGAGCTCATCACCCGGACACGGACAGAGCATCTTTCAGAACAGCATAAAGGCAAAGTTAAAGGTAATGAGCTGAGGTAAATGGGGAGAGAAGCTGAAGGCCGGGAGGGGCACCTCCCTTCTGGGTGTCCCCAGCATCTCCTGGTAGCCCAGCGCCAGGGTGGCTCAGACAGACAAATGGATTTCAATTCAAATAGCTGTGTAACAAACATACTGCAGAGAGGATCCTGGGGCTCATTTGGGCTCAGTGATTGATTACTAATGTCTGTATTGCATTTCGGAGAGAAATGTCATGCATACCATTTGGAGGCATCTGTCTCCAAACCTGAGTAGAAAAGTCAGGGAACCTTGCCCCGGAATCTGTGCTTGTTTACCTCACACACATGGTTGGGCATCGTTAACCTGTCTCAAGTGGATGCAAGTAATTCCTACCTATACACGAACAAAACCAAGTCATTAATATGGAAATACCTGACGAGAAGCATTCACACACGCTCCCAAGGAGAAGGCTTTGCTGTCCACAGTCACCAACCTAGAGAGTGGAATGTCGGGAAGTTTCTTCGGAGCCTTAAGTATTTTTATTTTTATTGATTGATTGATGAGACAGGTCTCAAATTCTTACTATGTAACCCTGGTCTCAGATTCTTCGTGAACCCAGGCCGGCTTCAAACTCACAGATATCACAAACCTCCTTCCTGCCTCCTGAGTGCTGGCATTAAAGTGCTACCCACCATGCCCGGCTTGGGTGTCCTTTCATTTTACCCGAGCTTGCAGTCCTGAGCTCTGTCCTCAAGAGTCCTCATCATCTTTAGGTGACAGTGGCTAGCAATGTTGGGTGCGAGAGCTCCCCACACCTATACCCCAGGCACCTATGTGTCGGGGCTGCAGTATCCCCTGAGACCCCATGTTCTTTCTAGGCTGTAAGACACCTCTGCAGTCTTTCCTGGGAATTGCTGAGCAGCACGGGGGACCCCAAAATGGGGTGAGCGAATACCAAGGGTTTTGTTGTCTTGAAGGGTAGGGATATGGCTTAGGAGGCTTGGGTGGTACCCTGCTTACCATGACCTGTGTGGAGAAAGCATGTCAGCTGTATGTTGGGAGGGGGAGGGGATGGACTCAGGGACTAAGGACTCCCTCCTGTGTGGTGCAGACCCTGATCACCCAGACTCTGAGCCAAGCCAACCCCCCTGCCATCACTGCAGAGGAATACTTCAACCCCAACTTTGAGCTTGGCAACCGGGCCATGGGCCGACCCATGGAGCTGACCACCAAGACGCAGAAGTGAGGCCCCTGCTCTTTCTGGGGAGGTGTGGACAGGGCAGGGGTCCAAGAGGTTGTAGGAGGCCAAGCTTCCTACAGCTTCCCTTACCCCTTGGGATCTGGGGAACCAGGTTCAAGGCCAAGCTGTGGCTGTGTGAGGAGCATCCCCTGTCCCTGTGTGAGCAGGTGGCTCCAATCATTGACCTCATGGCTGTCAGCAATGCACTGTTTGCCAAGCTCCGGGACTTCATCACGTTGCGCCTGCCTCCTGGCTTCCCAGTCAAGATTGGTAAGTCCCCCACCCCACCATCCCACCCCCTTTTCTCCTCAGCCACTTGCAGAGGATGCGGTTTAGAGGCAATCTGGGCCTAAGGTATGAGGGAGGGGCTAGATGACAGTGCCCAATCGCTTCCTTATCCTCAGAAATCCCGATTTTCCACATCCTCAACGCCCGCATCACCTTCGGGAACCTCAATGGCTGCGATGAGCCAGTGCCCTCGGTGCGAGGGAGCCCCGGCAGCGAGACCCCGTCCCCGGGCAGTGAGTCTTCCAGCGTCAGCAGCTCCAGCTCTACCAGTGAGACTCTCCACTCCCCACAGAGTCCTACCCTTCCCAAGCTCGGCTCCATTTACCCCCCTGACCAAGGGGTGAGCCCAGCCCACACCTGACTCCTGGCCCACGCCTCCAGCCTCCTGCCGTGCCTGTGAGATCTCCCCTGCACTGTTCGAGGCGCCACGGGGCTACAGCGTGCTGGGCGGCCAGCGAGAGGCTGCGACTCGTGACGAAGATGATGACCTGCTGCAGTTTGCCATCCAGCAGAGCCTGCTCGAGGCGGGCAGTGAGTATGACCAGGTGTGTTCCCAATGCCACTCCAAGCCACTGCGTGGGCATGCAGGCAAGCTCAGCTAACAGGCTGTGCCCTTCAGGTCACCATCTGGGAGGCACTAACCAACAGCAAGCCAGGCACCCACCCCATGTCCTATGAAGGCCGCCGACAGGACAGGTCAGTGCCCACGAGGCCAAAGAGAACTTAGAGGTGCTTGTTCCCTCTCCTATCCAAGACCCACATGCACAGAGACCCTCACTAAGCCATCATACTGCACAGTGACACCGGAACCCTACTATGCCCAGAGAAACCTCAGTGCCTTCAACAGGGCTCCACCCGGTATCAAGAACTCGTTATTGAGATGGCTTCTGCCAACCCCCTTTCCTGGTACAGGGTGGGTGGCCAGTGCTCCAGGCATGTGCAGAGATCAGGGACCTAGCTCCCTGGACCTTCAGACCCTCAACAACAGACAGGTTGGCGGGACTTGGGATCTGCCACCACTGGGTGGGGCCAGGACAGCCCAGCGAGACTCATGGCTTCCCCTAGAGGGTGGCAAGCCTGCCCAGCCCTGGGACCTCCATGATGTCTCCTGCCCCGCTTACGAGCAGGTGTCCCAGGTGTGCCGGGAGCGGGGAGCGCTCGACAAATCCTCCCCGCCCCCAGGAGCGCCCCACCCACGCCGCAGCGCCAGCCCATGCGCCCGGCTCCAGTGCCCAGCCCTCGGCCCAGCCCAGGTCCCGGCTCCAGCAGCCACGTGTTCCGGAGCTACGACGAGCAGCTGCGGCTGGCTATGGAGTTGTCAGCTCAGGAGCAGGAGGAGAGGCGGCGGCGAGCGCGCCAGGAGGAGGAAGAGTTGGAGCGGATCCTGCGGCTCTCGCTGACCGAACAGTAGCGCCTCCTGCTGGGACCCTCGCCCACTCCACGCAGGACCCGGGTCTGCGCACCTGCCGAGCGGCTGCTGGAGCCTGGAACCATCGTATTGGGGGTGTAGCAGCGCATCAGACTTGAGATGTCAGGGGTTTGATACAGGCGTGGAGTAACTTTCCAGGCCAGAGCCCTAGAGGCATGGCTGGTCTCCCTGCTCTGCTGTATGGTGACCCCTGATCCGCTTCTCTGGGCTCAGATCTGTCCAAGGGCGGAGGCAGGTGATACTGAAAAGGAAACGCATCCCTGAGAGGAGCATTGTCCCTGTCCCTTGCTCCTTATGGCTGCCCCTTCTTGCTCACTGACCCCTCTCCAGGACACTGTCCCTGAAGCCTTCCGCATCTCAGCTCTTCACCCCTGGGAGGCAGCTGATCGCCCTGCGTGCTGTGTCGCTGCTTTGTCCCAGACACACCAGCGCGTCAAGGGCCCAGCCCCTCCCCACCCCGGCATTTCAGCGTCAAGTGCACTTAGCGGGGTGCCCAGCTCCCCCAGTTCCCACACCTGTCCTGTGTCTCAGGGTGGCCCTAGCTTCTCCTTAGGCAGCCAGGAATTGGGATCCCCATGCTCGCAGCATGTTTTTCTTGAGATCAGGGAGTATGTCTAAGGTCCCCCTAGTTTGGGCAAGGCCTGGTTCCCTCATGGTGCCTTGGGGAATAGGGGCAGCATATTGGCTTGGGGGCAAGCACTAGACCCGACAGAAGAGGGTTGCTGAGGGCCCTGGCGCCACTATCACCACCCACCCCCTCCACCAGTCGCTGCTAGCCCTCTGTGGTTGTGCACCCCTCTTGCCCCCATTCAGGGGCTGACTAACACCCTTTATCCAATGGTGCTAACCCCGGCTCTCCCTGTTCCTCCCTACCCACCTAAAGAAGCACAGGCCCAATGGAGCAGGGGCTGCACCCTTGTCCTGGGCTGCCTTCTGGCTGGCTTCTCTCTGCCAGGGGCTCAGAGGGGGCACAGAAGGGGATCAAGAAAAGAGCAACAAAGCGAAATTGTTCTTCCTCTTCCCCGCCCTGATGCCAGGGGCGCCAGACTGATTCTGAGGCACAAATAAAAAAAGGTTTCAAACCAGATGCGTTTTTACCTAATTTTATTGGGGAGAAGTGCCTACGGGGGGGGGGGTGTCTTGGGAACCTCGATGCAAAGATGGGTGACCTGGGATAAAAAGCTGCCTGCTGGGTCCCTCAGTCCAGCTTGCATTTGCTAGGTCTCCTCAGGCTTCCAAAAAGGGACTGGGATGCCCCCTAGTTTGGGCAAGGCCTGGTTCCCTCATGGTACCTTGGGGAATGGGGGCAGCATATTGGCTCTCTGAGCAGGAGGCACAGACTTGTACTTAGTAAAATATTTCATTAGTTATGCCTCAGTGTTTTTAAAAGATTCAGCAGAGTGCTGGAGTGTGTGTGTGTTGAACTTGCTTCCATGTGCCAACTCTCCTGCGATTTCTCTGGTGGGGTCTGTTTGTCTCCAAGAAGCTGCCCTTTCTGGCAGTAGGAAGATGGGAAGAGCCCTCTACCATAGACTGATGGTTGAAGTCAGTGGGCTAAGCTCTGCTGGCAACAGAAACGCGGTGCTGCTTAATAGAAGAAATGTAGGCAATTTCCTGAGATTCTGGGGTTATCTGTTGAATCACTATTCCTGTGAGGTCAGCCTAAGCCCCTCAGAATCTCCAGGCACCTCGCTAATACTAAGCACTTCCCCTGCCCAGGGTACGGGATAGAGAGGGATATGCTTCACTGTGAAGCACCACTGCTAGGGCCACATTATCCCAGGCTCCCCCGAGGCCTGATCCTGCAAAGTCGGGGCACCTAGTCAGGATCTCAGTCCCTGCCACTTAAGATTCTTGTGTTCAGGCCTCATGTGGGAGGTGGAGTTTCTTTTCTGATCTCTCCCCTAATTTCAACCCCAGGAGGCAGGGTTCAGAGTCCCAGACCAAAAGCCAGTGCTGCCAGTCGGGTGCGCCCTGCCCCCGTGGGTCTGCAGTGTGCTTCGCAGCACGTATGCAGCACTAGTCCGTGCCGTCCACCAGCTCACACAGCATGTTTTCCAACGCAGTGATGCGCTCCTCTTGGGCTTGCACCCGTTCTCGGAGGGCCTTGATCTCCTCCAGCAATGTCTCCAGGGTGTGCTGCTGCTGGCCCGTGGAAGACAGAAGAGACCATGGCAGAGGGCAGGAGGCAGGGGTTAGAGTCAGGGTGGATTGGTCAAGTACTTAGAGCTTACCGACAAGGGGGCTTCGCTGGCTGACTGGCTGCGCCGAGGACTGGCTGGCGGGCGCACATCTAGGATGTTGCGTTTGGTGACCCGGAGCTCACGGTGTTTGGGGGGAACGTAGCCTTCCTTCAGCGAAATGAGCACAGGTTCTGCATCCTGACCCGATAGCCACTCATCAGCTTCCAGGGCTGGCTCAGGACCAGGCGTGTCCGGGTACAGGTCATCCTGGAACAGGTCTGACTGCGGGGGTGGGTGGACAGGAGGGGCTGTGTGAGCTGAGCGCTGGATGGCTGTGTTTGAATGCCTTCCAACCAAGGCCCTACTTCCTCACCTTTCGAGGTACAGTCATGATGATTGGTTCACACTTTCGTTCGTGCAGCTTGTAGAACCTACGGGGGAGGGGAATCCAACATTCCTGCTGACTCCCCATCTTTTTTTAAATCCCCATGTCTGTGACTAAGGTGTTGAAAGTCAACATGCCGAGTAACTACCATTCACACATTATCAGTTTTGGATAGAAACACCTCTGTTGGAATGTCAAGCTAGTGGGCCACTGAACAGGACTAGTATGGCTCCTTCTCCCCAAAGAACTGCACAAACAGGGAAGCCCGGGAACTGACATGAGGAACAGAGGCAGGGGGACAGGAGGGACAAAAGTGCTGACCTGGCGATTTCACATTTGCTGACATCCAGTCCCCGCTTGGGCATGAAACCCATACCCCGTTGCGGTTCTTTGCTGCTGAATGTGTTCAGATAATGCACGAAAGGTGGTTCTTCCGTAATTTCAAAGTACCGAATGCTACTGTCACCCTGCAAAACCAGCCAGTTTAGATGGCACTGCCAGACAGCGCGCTCACATCTTCATCGTAGCCCTGGGTCTTCCAGCCCAACCACCAGCACCTTGCCACACAAGTAGACGATGCTGGAGTCAGGATCGTAGAATGGCAGTAACACTCCGTTGCTTGTGTCCATCTCCTGCAGGGCCACTGGCTCTTCGAAATTGTTCTGCCGAGCACAGGGAGAGTGACCAGCCCTGCTCATCCTCCCGGGTTACTTCAGAATTCTCTTTATGGCCACCCAAATCCCATGCGTTTCCAAGACAGTTCTGGTGAAAGCTACAGGCTCTTCTAGACGTATCTTTCTTTCCCTTTCCCTTGCACGGGAACACCCGGTATGGTTGCATGCAGTCACAGCAAACCACCCCCAGGGACTAGGCATCACCAGGAGGGGGCGCCAGCGCGAGTTCCTTCAGGCGACGCAGCAAAACTGGGCAGTGTTGGGTGTGAGGTGGCAGCAACTTTCCTTCAGCCCTGTCGGAATGGGTACACCCTGCGGGTGCGGGGCGTCTGGCCCCTCGCCCGTGATGCCAGCCCCCGGGGCACACACCCCAAGCCTCCAGCTGTGTTACCGGGTCCCACAGGCCTAGCTCTCGCTGGCTCATGCGGGTGAATCCCGTGGTGAAGATATGACCCAGCCGCGTGAAGACAGCCCGCATGGGCCTCATCCCCTCGTGGGCTGCAAACCTCTCCTGGGAGGAAGGGGAGAAGGGAGGAGCATCACCCTGCTGCCTGCCCTCGGGAGATGGAAAGCTGAGCAACCTTGCCAACCTGAGTGGGGGGTGGGGGTGGGGGTGGGGAAAAGGAGTCCTAAGATCGAGCTTCTCAGAGCTCACGGGAACCCTGGCCTGGAGATCAGGGCTGAGAGAGAGCAGGAGGCCTGGAGCTCTCAGCAGGTTCCCGTCCTTTTGCGTCCTCAAAGGCTGATCACTGGGGCAGGTGATGTCTGCAGGCATCCTAGGGTTGCCGTGGTGTTCTACCCACAAGGGAGCCCCGTGCTCCACTTGGGCCTCTTGGGCCTGGCCACAACTCAGGAGGGTGCTCCTGGTTGACCCTGCAAAGCGAGCCAATGCGCCCGCCTCGGCCTGGCCTACCGGGTCCCAGAGTGCGAGTTGCCGCTCACTCATCCTGCTGAAGCCGGTGCTGAGCAGCTTCCCGTCTGCGGTGAAGACGGCCCGCAGCGGGCGGGCGCCCTCGTGAGGTCGGGCTCGCTCCTGCTCGCAGGGTTAGTGGGTTAGAGTGCCTGCCCACCCCCCCTCCGGCTCCCAGCCGCGCCACGCCTGTGCTCCAAGCAGACATGCAGGCACCCGACACCCCAGGTTACAAGGAGGCCGGCCAGGACAGGGTCATTGGCTTCCCGGGGCACCCAGCTGGGACAAGCAACGCTTGAGGGTTGTTTCAGCCCCACCCAGTGGGTCAATGGGTGGAAAGGTAGTCAGGCCCCAGACCCTGGAAGGTGGCGTTGGATATCTAAGAGGAATGGGTCCAGGAGCTCAGGTTTCATGCAGGTTCTGGCTGGAGGATGGAGTTTCCAGCTTCTCCCTCCTCAATCTCAAAGCAAGGAGCCCTCCTCGGAATTCTTAGATGTATGGGAGGGGAGCGAACCGAACCGGAGCAGGCATAGGGTTGCAGTCTGGGAGCTTACTCAGGGTGGGGATTGAGGCTGTTGAGCCAGCAAGGGCTGCGGGCGGTGGGGGGGAGGGGAGTGTCATGACTAATCTCTGGAGTAGGGATAAAACTGGTAAAAGCTTGGACCAGAGGCTCTGACGACTGAGTATCAGGCGCTAACAGCTGGTGTTGAACAAGGGGTGCTAGGGAGTGGCAGGCCAGGCCAGGCACTCACCGCAACCACTTGACTCTTCCGGGGGTCAATGATGCGCAAGGTCTTGTCCTTGCAGGTGGTGGCTAGCAGGCTGCCGTTGCTGTTCCAACACACGCTGTGGATGACGTCAGGGTGTATGTCGTCCAGGCTCAGCAGTACCTCCCCAGTGCCCACGTTCCAGATGATGATCACATTATCACCACCTGTCCAGAGTGACCAGGCATCTCATCCGAGGCCCGCCTTCCTCACTCCCACCCTCATCTACAGTAGGGACCCGCCTTAGCCCCACCCCAGACCTGCACTGAGCAGGACATTCCTGGCAGTAGGATGCCAAGACAGGATGCCCACACGCTTGGAGTGGCCCTCGAGTGTGATGACAGGTTCTGTGATGTTTCGCACAGGGGTGTAGTCTGGAATCTGCCACACCTAGGTAGGAAGAAAGGTAACACGTAGGTGGGATACAGAGATGGCTCCGCCCACTTAGTGCTATTGATCCTCTTGAGTTATTAAGGGTCAAATACAGGACAAAGCGCGCTGGTACCAGCACCGGGAAGCAGCAGTTCAGAACCAGGCAGCATTATCAGCTCTCCAAAGAATGGCTCATTCACCCTGTCAAGAAAACTTCGGAGTGCTGTAGCCCCGCTCTTAGGGCCCCAAGTTATCCATGGTTATAATTAGTTCTAGGCAGTTCATTCTGGGAGGGCGCCGGTATGTATTTAACTAAAAATAATCTGGGCCCTGGGCAGAATAGGGCAGAGCTCCCGGCCTCTCCCTGCTATCACCTTCCCCAGCACAGGTGAGGCACCTCCCTGCTCCCCAGCCCAGCTTGGCGGCATCCACTTGGCTCCTACCATGACAGTGGTGTCATCTGAGGCACTGGCGATGACGTTGTCATTGTGTGGGCACCAGTCAATGTCCAGCACGGGGCCAGTGTGCCCAGTGATCAGTGGGTAGTTCTTATCCACTCGTCCTGTCTAGAGGGGTCAGAGAGGGAGATGTGGGATCACTGTTGTGTGTGCATGTGCGTATATGTGTGTGCATGTGCATGCATGTGTGATTGTGTGTGTGCATGTGTGCATGTGCATGCATGTGTGATTGTGTGTGAGCATGCACGTGCATGTGTGTGTGTGTGCGTGCGCGCGTGTGCATGCGTGCATGTGTGTGTGTGTGTGTGTGTGCACGCGTGCGTGCGCTTCATGGGCACGCATAAACACTGCTGGAAATGGAACCCAGAGCCCAGCACTTGTTAAGTAAATGGTCAACCTCTGCGCTGCATCCCAGGCCCTCGCCCTCCTGTGTGTGGTTTTGGAGTGAGCAGTAGATTTATTCACCTGTCGATTCTGTGTTATTAGTTTTCTGCGAAGAAAAAAGTCTCTTCACAGACATTTTTTAGAATCTAAGCCCCATCCCCACTCCCCAGTCCACTCCCTAAACTTTGGTGGAGATGCATGGAGTGAAGGCATTTGTATTAGGACTCTGACTCAGAGAGACAGGATGTCTTAACAAGGGACCCATAGCAAGACACGGAACCCAGACTTGAATTAAAGTCCAGCGTTCTTCAAAAGACATTTAGAGAAGGATTTTTTAAAATACAAGGTCTCATTGTGTTTGTTAGCCTAGGCTGCTCCTGCTTTGGCCTGCCCCGTGGTGGGCTACAGGCGTGTACCCACACACCCTGTGTGGAGGGTGTCCTCGAGCCTGTTCCCCAAGTTGGAGTTCCTTTGGCAAGCCCCTGGAGAAAGAGGTCTAAGAGAGTGACCCTGAATGCAGTGGCTTAGCCCCATGGGGCAGACCTCTCCCTGGGTGTCGCCTTGGGTGTGGCCTTGGAGCCATAAGCAGCAGGCAGGCTCCGGTGCTGAATGTCCCTTACAGGGCTGGCGCTCACTTTTCTTTTTGTCTTCATGAGTAAATTGTGGGCGCTCTGAAGGGGTCGGCATTGGCTCAGAGCATGCAGCCTGGGAGAGGGTGTGGCTAAATGGCATCGAGATGGCAGTCCTACTGGGGGAGGAGGTGGCTCTGGCTGAAATGTGAGCCCTTGGGATGGTGTCTCTGGATGGTGTCTGCTTTGTGCAGTGTGAGTCATAGGCTATTGTCAGGCCTGCTCCTGACCCCAACACTTGTGAGGTCTTCTTTAGCAAGGTATAGGGCTCAGTATCTAGGTCAAGGTTATGCTTTGGGGTATCTATCCTGGGTTACAGATGGCTAAATGTCTACAAAGGTGGCAGTCAGTGCCTGTCCCTGTCCCCTATGTGCAGGGGAGGGAGGGCTCTGGCTAGTGTAGGTTTTCTCTTTTTAGTTTCATCCCACTCCCAGGAACACTCTCTCCTCTCCCTCCTTCCCTTCCTCCCTCTCTCCCTCTCTCTCTCTCTCTCTCTGTATGTGTGTTTGTATCTGTCTCTCTGTCTCTGTCTCTCTGTGTGTGTCTCTCTCTCTCTGTCTCTCTCTGACACTAGGGAAAGGTAAGGTCAGAGCCTGACTGCACCATGGTCTGCTGCATCCCAGTGATCTCCATCTTTAACTCCCACCTTGGTTTCCACTAGGAACGCGATACTTCCTGGCCTAGAGAGTGGACACAGGTCACCCTGATATTGCTGTTCCCCAACATTCATTGTGGGTTTGGCAAAGACAGAGTACCCAGTCCACACAGACTGCCCTCCTGGAGGCCTGGACTTCAGTGAGAAAAGGCTAGTGTGGGATATCCCAGAGACCCCAGCCAGTGCCCTCCCAATTTTGTCCTTCCCCACATCCCTCACCTTGGCCAGAGGCAGGACAATGAAGGCACCTCCACCTCCAGCCTCCACAATAATGGCTAGAAATTTGGGGTTGACGGCACAGAAGGCGCTGTCCCATGTGACCTTGGATACCCGGATGTCCTCATAGGCCTGGTCAGCTTTTGCTGCCTGACCAAACACATGCCGGAACTTGCTTTGCCGGACCACACGCCGGCTCATGGCTGGGGCAAAGATAGCGGAGCCGGAGCCCAGAGGCACGTTGGTCCTTAATCCTGTCAACTGTGGGAGGGAGGAGCCAGTGAGTAGGATTATCTGGCAAGGATCTTCAAAGTGACCAGGGTCAGAGGCAGGGTTTTGGCGCCTGTCTGTTGTTTAATCGAGGAAGGATGGGGAGTCTCACAGGCTAGCACGGGACAGTTGAAGCTGACACAGGGCCGAAACTTCCTGCAAGAGCTAATGTTTTGAGGAGCAATATCAGGGGGTCCCCTCATGCTGCTAGTCATGGGTGATTACCTCTTTGCAAGTGTTTGTCCCTCAGAAGGGGCACCTCACTCAACACCTCTTTAAGTCAATGGACCATAGCTCAAGGCTAGTTGGGGGGGCTGGGTAGGACTGCAGCCCTCAAGACCCCACATTCACGTCCCTGGCAGAGTTCAAGCAGATGCGTCTTTTCCTACAGATTCGCCAAGAGTAAAGGTCCTCCTGTTAGCCCTGTTCCCTACTGTTCTCAGGAGATTTCTCCCGTGGTGTCGGGTATGTGGGAATAGGCAGTGTAAGGCCGATCTTCCTTCTGTCTATTTCACCATACACTAGTTTCTTGGGGGGAGCCCTGGCTATGGTCATCTGATACAAATATCTCTGGGGTGCGATGCCTGTGCTGGCTAGTAGGTTCTCTTGGGGGTGGGAGCCCTCTGCCCCACCTGCAAGGACCAGATGTGCAACCAGGGAGGGGGTGAGGTCCACTTTCTGGTGCTATGACCTCAGCTTCTGGAGTTAGGATCTTAGCTATGCTTGTTACTCTTCCCAAGGGGACACAGCAGGTTCTCCCAAAGGCCAACTGCTTCCTGCCCCTCCCTAGCCTGGGCATCCTTGTGCCCTTCAAACCGCTCTGCAGCCCCAGGCCTGAAGGCCGGCCTACTCGCCCCCTCCTCCAGCCTCCTGCCCCGGCAGTGCGTTCCTGTGAGACTAGGTGTCTCCTCGCCAGCCGCTGTCCGGCCAAATATAGACACCAAGTCCGCTCTGCCGGACTGAATTTA
Source organism: Apodemus sylvaticus (assembly GCF_947179515.1). Taxonomy (NCBI): domain Eukaryota; kingdom Metazoa; phylum Chordata; class Mammalia; order Rodentia; family Muridae; genus Apodemus; species Apodemus sylvaticus. Next base: position 46,285,405 of record NC_067481.1, read on the forward strand.
GCGGCGGGGGAGGGGGGGCGCAGACCTCTGCCCCCTCCAGAGACCCCGCCCGCGCCGTCGGCTGCGGTGGCGGAGGCGGGGAGGGGGGGTACCTGGTCCTAAGCCGGGCGGAGGTGCTCACGCTGCGACTCCTCTGAGGAGCGGGCCGAGGTGTGCGGAGGGCCGAGGAGGCGGCGTCGGTGCGTCCGGGCCAGCGTGTTCCGGCCGCTGCCTGCGGCTCTCGGCTGCGGGCCCCGCTGCAGTCCCAGCTGCTGCTGCCATCAACCTGAGGGGGCGGGGCCGGACGGGGGCAGGGCCAGGCCAGAGCGGCCACGCCCTGTCCAGCGCGGGAAAGTCGGCGTCTCAACTCCGTCGTAAAACGGGAAGAGTAAGTGTGCGTGCGCTTGCGGGGTGTTCGTGCCTCGTGTCTCCCTCCGTCCCTCGCATACAGGTTCGGGAAGCCTAGGCGCTTGGTCCAAAGAGGGACGCGGAGACTGGGAGCCACCGCGCGAGATCAGGTGCCTGCGCGCCGCATTCCTGCCGCACTCGCGCAGCTAATTTAGTCGTTCCCAGCGGGCGGGGTTGTCCCCAACAGCCACGACCCGCCGGGAAGAGGCCCCAGAAGATACTCTGGGGGAATCGTCTCAGTCGCTTGATGGTCTAGGCTGGCCCAGGGCAACTGTGAGGCTACGGCTGTTATTAACAGCGGTGGGGATTGTTTGAGAACTTTAAACATTGGCACCGGTATAGGCATTTATTTCATTCTATGAGCCACTGCTTAAGCCGGGGGCTCAGAGACCAAGCAGAGAAAAGTGAACTCTCAGCACTAGATTCAAGGGGAAGATGTTGGTATAGATATTTGGCCATATTTTAGAGGTCAGAGAGAACAAGTCTCAAGATGTTTAACCCTCTGGGCTTTGAGATGAATCCCTCACCCCCAAGACCCACAGTCTTGAGTAGTGTTCAAGGTCAAGAAGACAAAATGCAGCCAGTTCCTTGAGTTGTTCCCTCACTGCTTGCTCATGAGTTCCTGATTTCTTCCCTCCCATCTCCGTTCTGGAGGGCAGTATGGGGCCAGTTTCAGGCAGCATATAGACTTAGTAGTGCAATATAGACTTAGTAGTGCAGAGTTTTCCAGAGACCACTGTGTGTGTGTGTGTGTGTGTGTGTGTGTGTGAGAGAGAGAGAGAGAGAGAGAGAGAGAGACAATGAGAATGAGTACGTGGGTGTCTGTAGGCCTGTTTCTCGGGGGGCTTAGGTATTCAGTGGCTTGTAGAGAAACAACCAGAGAGTGTTGGTGCTACATAGAGAATTCACAGCTTCTATGTGTGCATAACCACAAGGACTACAGACTCTTTTACCTTAAGATTCCAGGTTAGCTCACACCGTTCTGGGGACACAGTCTAGCAACCCAAGTTCAGTTCTCAGAACCCACTCAGCAGCTTACAACCATCTATAACCCCAGTTCTTGGGAATCCAATATCCTTTCCTAGCTTCCACAGTACCAGACACAAATGTGGTGCACCTACATATATGCAGGGAAAAAGCCCATATACATAAAGTTAAAAACAAAACCCCAGCCGGGCAAAGAAGCCAATAGGCTTGGTTCCCCCATGGAACTGTCAGCGGGTTCTGAACTGCAATCCATGAGGCTAACAGGAATTTCGTTCCACAAACATTTTCTGAAAGAGAACTAACAAGGGACATGATTTAGTTCATTTGCTTTGGCTACAAAGAAAGCCAAGACTGAACATATTTAGTTGGTCAGGAGCCCAAGCACTCCTAGAATATTTTGTGAGGTGATCATCCCTACACGATCATGCACACCCACTTGTAACAGTGTTCCACTTAGTTGACTTGGCTCATTCATAAAGTAGCAGGCTGTCGTTTTGAAAACAACAAAATTTGACAATTGGGGAATAGAGCTCCCCCAGATAGTACTGTATTTGGGCTGTACTGTACTATATTTGGATAGTACTGCATTTGGGCTTTGTAGCTTTTGTTAATATTTTTTCATGTGCATTGGTGTTTTGCCTGAATGCATGTGTGTGAGGGTGTCATATCTTGGAGTTACAAACAGTTGTGAGCTGCCATGTGGGTGGCAGTATTTGAACCTGGTTCGTCTGGAAGAGCAGTCAGTGCTCTTAACCACTGAGCCCTCTCCCCAGCCTCGTAGATTTTACTGTGATGAAAACTTGTTTGTTCTGTGTTAATGTCTGGTGAGGTCACTCACCCAACAAATCCAGTCATTGCTAGAGCAGGTCACCGCAAATGTCCCACACCAGTCACTCTGCACCACAGCTGGCAGAAGAAATTTGCTTATTCATTCGAACATTCAGATGACAAGCTTCTGTGACTCTTTGACCAGCCAAGTTCCCAGTCTGGTCACCTGATTTGAGTTTCACTGTCTGGGACTTTTGTAACCCTCTTTCCTATGCAGTCTTTTGTGAAAGGTAGCTTATATACATGCACATAAACAAATGCATGTTTATGTGTATATGTGTATATATTTATTTCCCCACACTAAAGTTCTTCAGTGTGTTCTGCTCTGTCTGTTGTTCATGTTCTTTTCTAACCCCTCATCTTCCCCAGCATCCCCCTCTTTTGTTACACTTGAAACAAACATTTTGTCTTCAAAATAAAAATTTATTCAATCTGTAACAAGAACATTGAATCTGCACATCTGCGCACAAGTTCACATTTAAAAACAGCGGAGCACATCAGTAATAATAAAAACAACTATGATACAAGTGGGACATCCCAACCACCAGGATTAAGGAAGGAGATGAGACCACTCTTTATATTCTGCTTTAAATGCCTCAAAAAGGTCCCAGAGATTCCAGGGAGCACCTGCTTTTAATAAAATGAGAGCATATAGAGGTTTGGGATAGCCTGGACAAAGGTAACAGTCAGTGCGAGTCTTTTGGACTTGTTTGGGTTTCAAACAAATGTTACAAAACAAAGTCTAAAGGAGTGGGCGGGAAAGGCACCTTTAGCTATGCCAAGCAAATCACAATCAAATAAAACAAAACCCATCAACTCCCAGGGGGCTTACTGACCAGAACACATGTCAGTTCCTCAGCTTTCCATCCGGGGTCTTTGCTCTCTAAGCAGGACGCTGCCACCAGCATCACTGTGAAGATGGACAGCAGCACCAGCTCTCACCTGGGGTGGGGTGGGACTCTTCAAGCTGATAAGGGGTGATTCCAGTTTAGAAATCCCGTCCTAGATCTCTGGGGCACTGAGATGAGGCTGGTTCTTTTCCTAGCAGAAGCAGGCCTAGTCACCTCTGCTTCAGGCTGGAGCAGTACAGAAGCACCTTGCAATAGCTCTCCATGGCATCAAGTTGTCCCAAAGCCCTGGGGAGAGGAGCGTGCACCTTCCTGCTTTGGTGGCAGGCCTTTTCCTAATATGGGTGCCAGATGAGTCGAGGCATCACGTACACTTATGTCCAATACATGCTTGATCTTTTAGTTTGGAAGGGATAACAAAGTCTATGATTTTTTTTAAGTTGGATTGGTGCTGAAACAACGGAATGTCACCTTGTCTACCGTTAAAAAGCAAAAACCAAACAATCATACTATTCACTCACCATCATGACCATCACTATGGAGACATACCAGCACTGAGAAAGACTGCTGGATGCGGGACACAGGTGCAGGACACAGATGGAGTTCAGCTCCAAATCTGACCCACTTATTCACAAGGGCTGACAATAATATGGCATTTTCTCTGGGGGAGGACTCAGGACAGCCATGGCATCAGTGCCTGAGGCCACAGCAATAATGCATATTTTAACACTCACAAAGTAAACAAAGTATCCACAGATAGTTGTTTGAAATAGCCAAGAAAAATGGCTTTTCTTTAAAATGCCCTTAAAACTTTTTGCATAATGCTTTCTTAGAAAATAAAAAATCCCCAACTCCCACAGAACATCTTTACTGAAAGAGGACTTCAGGTGCAGAGTCCTGTGAGCAACTGTGTCAGAGGTCTCTCAGAGGAAGCATCTGGGCTCAGGAGCAGGAGACCTTGGAGCCTGGGATGTATCCCCAGGTTGTCTCTGGAGCTCTTGGTAGTTCCCAGAATGAGAAAGAAGGAAATTGCAGGAGAGACAAAGGTATAGAACAGAAAAACACTGAAGTTGCTGAAGAGGTGGGGATGCAGGAACAGGAACGAGCATGTTAAAAAGAACAAGAGGCAACCAAGTGGAGGTGAAGTGTTCCCTCCTGTACTGTGCCCACACCACCCACTGCTGCTGTTTCCAAAAACAACAAAGGGCTGGGGTCCTCTCCCTACAGTCAGGTGTAGCTTATATAGTCAGGCTATCGCTCCAATTCTGCCTGCTCCTGGGGCTGTTAGCCCAGGCACTGAAATGTCAGCTCCCCTGTCTAAGGGCCCACATGTGTGCTTATACACTTTTTCAGACCTACTGACAGGACTACTGTGGTCTTAAAAACAGTAAAGAGAGACAGAGGCATTGAGCGAGAGGTTAAGCACTAGTCAGGAGGTCAAGGGTTTTCCTGTTTCGTCAGAGTTAGGTCCAGGCTTTCCACGAATAGAAAAAACAGACAGACGACCCGAAATTATCAAATGCTAAAGTAAAAAGTCTTCAACAGCTTATCATGCACCTGCCTTACCCATAAGCATGACTTACGAACAACCCAAGTGTTGGGGTTTGGAGGGCTGGCAAGACCCTTTGGCATAGCTGAATTATAGACCCTGTGTGGAAGATACCTAGGCAGGTAAGTTAAATGATATGAAATACAATTAAGAAGGGAGACAGCAGAAGATGGTTTCTTCCATTCTTTAAATCTTGAAAACAAAAACCGGTGTTGTCATCTGCATATCTGTTCCTCTGCTCCCCATTGCCCTCACCGGGTATTTTCTCAGTCCCTGCTGTGAGAGACAAAGTGAGGACATTCTGTACTGGAAGATGAGAGAGCAGCACCCACTGCTGATAATGTGTGGCATATGGATGCTACTTTTTTTGAGACAGGGTCTCACTCTATAGCCAAAGCTGGTGTCCAGCTCATAGTGATCCTCCTGCCTCAGTCTCCCAAGTGCTGGGACTGCAGATGTGAGCTATTACACCCAACTTTTATTATTATTTTTTGGTGATGCAATCTCTCAAACTTGATGTAAATACTCTTGTTACCCTATCATAATTTCTTGTCCTACTGTCATACTGGTAGACAGGATTCTTGAGCAGATGGGTCCTAGAATCCACCATCTTGCCTCCCAAGCCTCCCTCACACTGCTACATACCACCTAATGAGACAACATACAAATATCCAGGATACACAAAGCTGTGACATTTACAGAAACTACCAAAAGCCAGCACAGGTATATAGAACTTCTACACCACATATTTTCTGCAGGTGGTCACCAGCTGCTTCCTGACAGTGATGTCAGAACCAACCACGGCTTACGGCAAGTGGACTCCCAGTTCTGGGGCACTTGAAAATGGCTGCAGTCTACTTTTCCTGCATCCTACTACCTGCTCCCTCCAAAGTCTGCCTCTAATGATAATCTGTGTGTCTGTCTTTTTCTGACTAGGGCTATGATGAATTAAAAACCTGGCTCCTACCCAGACAATCCTCAGCAATGTCGATATCAACACAAACAAGCAGGAAGCAAATTTGTAGACCTCTTCAGTTTTGCTGAGCTGTGGTGGTTCTCTCCAGATGTTTTCTGTACTATTTTCAGGGCATATTTGGAATAGACAAGCCAGTGTTAAAGAGCAGTGGGGCAGCAACAAAGCAGTGGGGTCCTAGGTGAATTCTGTGCCTTTGGCTGAGCCGCCCCAGCCTCTCAGCCTACACTAGGAGCCTACTAACTGCTTTGGGCAGTGAAGATACATATCTGACTGTGCTTCAGCTACAGTCAAACAATGATCTGGGACTTCAGCCTCAAACAGAAGCCAGCGTTCAGTGTGATCTAGTAGGACCCTGCAGGGGTTTCTTAAGAGGAAGTACTTAATTTGGCAGGAGCTGGCAATTTAAGTTTTCATTTAAAACAAAGATTTCTACAAAAAATTACCAGTTTATTTCTGGTGTCTCTCTTTTCCAGTTGCAACTCTACTCCTTAACAAGAATAAATCAAAAGACCCACAATATCAACCATGAAACATTAAAAAGTGACATTATGTACATAAATACTGTGTATGAACTGTAGAGAAAAGACAAACCTTCTAGGAAAAATTAGGGGAAAAAACTTGCGTCAAGTGTTAATAAGTTCTATATATGTAATGTAACAAAATATAATTTGTGAAATTAAGAACAGGGCAGGATGGGGAAACAGCAAGAGAGAAGAAATAAATTGGAAAACCACGAGCATTAAACTCAGAAGGCCCAGAGTATTCAATAAGAGGGTTAAAACCCCAGCATGTATTCATTTTACAAGAACACACTGACTTTGCTGTTTTTCAAGCCTGTTTTCGGGCCTTTAGTTGGGGAATGGTGGCAGAGACTGTCATCTGGGGGGAGGGAGATCAGGCAGGCAGGGCCAGGACTCACCTGTGTGGATTCCACTGGCCCCCTGCAGCGACTCAGGGGCTGTGTTTCCACCTTTGATCCCACCTTCTCTCTTAATACATTTCTCTACAGATGACCTTGAATTTCAATTACAGTTCCCTTAGATTTCCAGATTGTTTTCTTGGGGAAAATTATTTGCTTCCTAGGTTTCTATCAGTAGGCCAATTACCACTCTTTTTCTGTAATGACTGTTGCATTTTGGAATATCCGAAGAAATGGGAGTCTCAACTGCCTCTTAAAGCAAAGCAGAGCCTGCAACTTCACAGACTCCAAAGGAGGGCTGCAGGAGGAGGCTGAGAGCAGTGACTTCCCTTTGCCCTTCAGCAGATAGGTCGCCTCAGGCCTGGGTGAGCAGTTCCAGTTCCCAGCTTCAGTGCCACCTACTCCATCTGTTTCTTTCCCTCAACCAAGCAGGCATGTCTTTTCTCAGAGGGCAAAATGAGAAGAGACAGGTGGCAGTTGATTGAAAAACAGCAATTTGCCTTTGATAAAGGTGCTCTTTGAAAAAAATTTTCTTTTGAGGTTTGAATTTTTAAAAAATAAAAAATAACAAAATGATCTTGCCATACACACACACACACACACACACACACACACACACACACACACACCCAAACCCTGCATGAGTCAGGAACAGTAAAATGACCAAAAATATTATAAAATTAACCAATAAAGTGCATGTTCCTTACATATTACACCACCCCTTTAACAAACATTTTCTTAGAAAATCACGTGTGTGGGCTCAGGATCGATCACATGGTGTTATAGAAGGGGTTGGTTGTCCGTTTTTTATCATTTGCTCTTTTCAGTCTCCTAAGGGGGTGAGTTCTGCCATGTTGCTGACGGGGTGCCACAGCCAGCCCTGGAGTAGGGCCTGTATACTGCAGACCCTGTGTCTGTAGCAAAGGAAGGCCTCCTTCAGAACTAGTCAATTCTGGTCTTGCCTTGGGGAACAAACACTGCTGACTGTAACCAAACTCTTTGGCATACTGCACACTGGGCCTCTCCACTAGTTTGCTCTGTACCATAGACTCTGTTGTTTTGAATTGCTCTACACAATACTTGGTGGGCTGTGGGTTCTGGTGCACACCTGGGGTTTCTGCGGGCTCGTGGGCCATCAAGGCATGCATGCCTGAGTCTGTTCTGAGGAAGGGCTGAAGCAATTTGAGATGAGGGGATTCTGAGGAGAGCAGCTCTCTATCAGGTAAGTAGTCTTTACAAAGGTCCAGGTAACCCAACTTGGCAAGAGAAGCCGAGCGCCTCATTTGTGATGTTTTGGAGAACCCTGCCTGGAATATCATGCGAGACTCAATTTCTTTAGCGTGCTCCTTCTCCATACCAGGGCTGTGGCTGAGATCTCTTATATTTTCACTACTAGAGCTATGTGGGATTCGACAGGCTTCGGGAGATGGGTCCAGTTTTTTCTGTAACACGCCAACACTGTCACCAAGTTTGTTGATTAAGCTTAGGTCTTCGTTAGTTAATGGAGAGGATCTGTGCGCCATCCCACTACCACTGGGAAGGAAGTCCCCCCGGCTGTCCTCCCAGGTGACCTGCTCTGAAGACAGCTCAGTGTCTGTGGCACTGCTCTGCTGTGTGCAGCCCTCCAGGTGAACCACGGAGTGGGGACGCCAACAATCCAGGCTGGCAGATACTCCCTGGGTACTGCAGCTGACAAAAGGTGCTGCTGTCTTGAAGGGTGTGGACGGGCTGTCCCCTTTGTCTTGAGGGATACTTAACATAGGGGTTGGGTCAGTGGGCCTGTCACACTCAGAGGAAGAATGAGGCAGAGGTAGCACTTGGGGATGCAGAGAAACTTGACTGGGGTCCAGAGTCCTGTTCAGATTTTCATCCAGAGCACAAAACATAGTGATAGACCTCTCCATCTTCACTTCCCTCAGTCCTTGTTTCTCACCCTCTTTGCTGGGTGTTATCTCAGTGTGATCCAGTGATGTAACTGTCGGTGTATACTCAATGATTTCTATTTTCTTCGGGAGGGGAAGAAGGATGGCCTGTGTCTCACAGTCCTGGTTTGGAACCACAGTCCTCTGCTTCTTCGGGTCTCCTTCCTGCTTCTTACTTCTACAGGCTGACCCTAGGCGGTCCTGAGGAGCTGGCAGGGGATGGTGCTCCAGCAGCTCAGAGGCTGCAACAGTGGGGTTCTGCTCACAGTGGGACAGGGACCCGGCTTCAGAACCACTGCATTTCCTGTTAGCCTTGCTCAGCTCGGCTTCTTTGAGGAAAAATGAATGTTCTGGGGTGGGTTCATCACTTTTCCATTTTGGCATTAGGTCTGCTACAGAAGAATCATTCTTAGAGTTTTTGCGATTAGATAATGTGGGACCTGCAGAGGCTGTACCATGGTTCTCCTGTTCTTGTCGCAAGCGCTCTTCAAACTCCAGGGTGGCTCGCCTCACAGACCCAGGGCACCACTTGGCACTAGAGTGCATCCCTGGGCCCCAGTCATGTTCCCCCTCAACTGGTTCCTCTTCTTCCAAGTCTACTGTGGACGAGTGTGTGGTCAGACAGCCTTCTTCTGGGGCACACTTCCCTGAGTCTCTAGCTAGTTCTGGCGGAACACTACAGAAACTCTCATCCTGCTCCAAATGTCCAGGTCTGTTCTCAGGGACTTGGACCCTCTCCAGGGGCAGCTCATGGATGGTACTCTTCTTTGGCGTATGGCATGGGTTGGAGAGGATATCTCCTTTTAACTGAACCTGCCCAACTCCTTGACTAATGGACTCAATTTCAGTGACAATTTCTTTGACTGAAATTGCATTTTCTGAGTGAGACTGCATGATGATGTCTGGGCTGACAAGTTCTGAGACTGCCTATGAAGAGAAAATAGTGAGATGGTTATGGCAAATTGTGGTCTCACCTAGTAACCCTGTGATCTGAGAGAACCTGTCTATGAGAACATAAGTTTCGGTGCCAAGTGCATAGGTTCACTGTGCTGTCAGACTATAGGAACAAAACAGAATGCATCATCAAGGCAGAAGGAAAAAAACACATTATAAGGTATACCACTGTTTACTAAATTTTGTTCTATTTACTCAAGCAAGATTTTAATTCAGGACTTTGTTTTAAAATGTGCAAACAAAAAAATGTGCAAATAGCTATGGGGCCTTTTATAACCCATATTTATAGTACCACTAGCATCTAGGTCTAAGACCATAAAGAAATAAGTGAAACCTTTTCCTAGCTGGCTTATAACTTCTTCTTCTTCTTCTTTTTTTTTTAAGATTTATTTACATAATGTTATCAGTACACTGCAGCATCTTCAGACACACCAGAAGAGGGCATTGGATCTCTTTATAGATATTTGAAAGCCACCATGTGGTTGCTGGGTATTGAACTCAGGACCTCTGGAAGAGCATCTTAATCACTGAGCCATCTCTCTAGCCCATGGCTTATTAACTTCTAATGTGATAGTAACTTATCCAAGTGGTAACAGTTCTTTCAAATGCTTGGTGGCCAGTATAAGACAGGGCAAGATGGCTGTGGCTGCCATCTGATGTACAATTTGAAGATTCACTGCTATTCTCTCTCTCAGTAGTTTTCAACAGATCACCCACATCACTGTTTCTCCTGGATGGGAGAATGTGCTTTGTATCTGACCTCACAATCTCTCAATTTTTCTTCCTTTCTCTCTGTTTTTCTATCTTTCAAGATTTTTAAGTCTTATGTGTAGTGTATGAATATTTTGCCTGCATGTATGTATGTGTACCATATGCATGCTTAGTGCTCTCCTAGTCAGAGAATGCAACTAATCCCGGAAATAGAATTATGAATAGTTATGAGCTACCACATAGGTGCTAGGAATCAAACCCAGGTCTTCTGCAAGAACAGGTACTTTAAACTGATAAGCCATTGCTCTAGCTCTTTCTTTCTTTCTTTCTTTCTTTCTTTCTTTCTTTCTTTCTTTCTTTCTTTCTTTCTTTCTTTCTTTCTTTCTTTCTTTCTTTCTTTCTTTCTTCCTTCCTTCCTTCCTTCCTTCCTTCCTTCCTCCCTCCCTCCCTTCCTTCCTTCCTTCCTTCTTCACTCCCTCCCTCCCTTCTTCCCTCCCTCCCCATCTCAACAGGGTTTCTCTGTGTAGCCCTGGTTATCCTTGAACTCACTCTGTAGGTCAGGCTCTGCCTCCCAAGTTCTGGGATTAAAGGTGTGTGCCACCACTGCTGGTTCCAGCCCTTCCTCTTCTTTTTTGAGACAGGAGAACTCATTACATAGACCAGGTCTTAAACACAGAGATCTTCCTATCTCTGCCTCTCTAGTACTGAGATTAAAAGCATGTACCCTACACCTGTAACAATCTCTAAATTTCATGTGGCTCCTTCTGGGAAAGGTAGACTTGGCTTAGTCAGCCATTTCACTCAGCACCCTTAGAACCTTTCTTCTCAAGGGAACCCCTCTATTCCTTTATAAGGTAGATATTTTAGTCCTGTCCAAGACAATAATTCCCATGGATTTAGGACGAGACTCCCCCAACCCCAACCCCTTGAAATCAGGTTCTATTGCAAAAAAAAATTTTAACTTCAATCTATATTCATGATCTTTTTTTTTAAAATCAGTACATTATGACTATCAGTCTCTTTTGTTAACATTTTATGTATGTAAGACTTCAAAATATAATATCTCCTTAGGAACTATGCTGGTCTTTATTCTTTAGAAAAGTCTTAGTTGGTATAAACTAACAAGGTCAGTCTTGCCTTTGGGGGGATCTGCCAGGGCATCAAGCAGAGGTGATCTTGGCAGAACTGGTGAGCCTGGTATGTGCACGGGCCATGGAAGGAGTGCTCATATGACCAAGGACTCAGTAGGAAGGCTATTTCTGTCAATGCCACTACACTGACTGGTTCATAAAGACAGCTAAAATGTTCTGACTCCATAGAAATACAACAAACATAATAGAAGCAGAAACAAATGTTGTCTTGGGGCATTTGCAGAGAAGAAATAACAGATGAAGACAGAAGCAGGGCAGTGGTGGCACATGCCTGTAATCCTAGCACTCTGGGAGGCAGAGGCAGGCAGATTTCTGAGTTCAAGGCCAGCCTGGTCTACAGAGTGAGTTCCAGGACAGCCAGGGCTATACAGAGAAACCCTGTCTCAAAAAAAATCAAATCCAAAAAAACCAAACCAAACCAAACCAAACCAAACCAAACCAAACCAAACCAAACCAAACCAAAACCCAAAAAACAGATGAAGACAGAGTAGGAGGGAAAGAAAGACCAGATCTCAGGTATCTAACCAAGGCTGGTGATAAAGTGCTTTACCAAGGTGGTAAAGTGCTTGTCTGCTATGAACAGGACCCTGTGTTAAATCCCTAGTACTACAAAATAAATGCGCCATAATGAGGTCTATTAAGATAATTAAGGGAGATTTTGTATGTTAAACTTGAGACTGTCTCAAAACAGACAAACAAAACAAATCAACTTTTTAAAAAAATTTTATTATCTATGATATTTCCTCCTACTTCTGAAAGAGTTCATAAGAAATCATACATCACTAGGCATGGTGGCACATGCCTTTAATTCCAGCTCTGAGATGGCAGAGGCAGGCAGATCTCTGAGTTTGAGGCCAGCCTCGTACCACTGAGTGAATTGCAGGAAGGCCAAGGCTATACAGAGTGACTGTTCTTGAAAAACAAACCAAAACAAAATGTATGCCACGTGGGAATCTTAGTATGCTGGCTGCTCCCAAACTCCCTTTTGCTTCTTGAGCTCCACAGGACTGGAGATAAATTCACTGATCAGCATCACTGAGCTCAGCATGGACAGCTTGCTGCTCCAGCAACTATTTACACTTGTCTAGCTTGTGAACTTTCTGACACAAAACACTTCCCAAACAAACCCATCCTCTCAGATGCCATTTCACTCAGGCGGCACTGTGACACCTCCTCACTGCTGAGCTTTGATCTGAGCCCCAGGATCCACAGAACTAGCTTTGGATAGTTCTCTCTTCTGGTATCATCTTCTTTCAGAAATGTTTCCAACAGGGGATGGAGAGATGGCTCAGAGGTTAAGGGCACTTGCTGCTTTTGCAAATGACCTGAGTTTGATTCTCAGAACCTACATAGTGGCTCACAACCATCTATAATTCTATAGGGATTATATTCAGATTCCAGGGAAACTGAAGCCCTCTCCAGACTTCTGTGGGGACCAGGCATACATGTGGTGCACATTTATACATGGAGGCAAAATATTTATACACATAAAATAAATCTAAAATGACATCAAAGCCTAAAAAGTCAAAATCCTTAAAAAAGCACCCTGTTGGGGCTAGTGAGATCCAACACCCTCTTCTGCTGTGTCTAAAGACAGCTACAGTGTACTTACATATAATAATAAATAAATCTTTAAAAAAATAGAAGACAAATATAGAAGGTTTTTTTTTAAAGCACCCTATTTTAAAGGAAGGTCTCAGTTGGTTTTACTCTTTACTAAGGAAATCTTTATTAACACCAAGAGTGAATCAAAGGGCTGAAGAAAAGGCTCAGTGGTTAAGAGCTTGTACAGAGAAGAGAGATCAGTCAGCAGTACCTATGATGAGCAGCTCACAAGCTCCGGTGGAATCTTACTACTTTAACCTCTCTGGGAACCTTTACTCATATGAATTGCCAACTCAAACACATGTTAAAAACATGTTAGGGCCAGGGGTAAAGCTCAGTGGTATAGACTGGCTTAGCATGGGTGAGTGTCCCGCCCCCTGCTCTCTCAAAGACATTAATACAGCAAAGTTTTCAATAGTTTCTTTGGTGATAATTTCATTAAAAAGAAAACCATAAAGCAGTTTTACCTTTGACTGGTCCTCATCCATAGAAGATTCTTCAGAGGCATGGGGAGTATTACTCAAAGAGCTGCTTCTCTGGTCATCAGCTACCATTTCTGAAGGTGCCACTTCTACTACTGACAGGCGACAACCCTCACTCCTTCCTCCACCTAATTCTTCTATCCTTGAGTGAGAAAAAGACCGAGACCGGGTTTCTTGAGAAAGCTCTACAAATTTCTCTAGAGCACTAAAAAAATCGATACGATCTGTACTAAAATCAGAGATGGCGGCTTGGCAACTGGCTTGGGGGCTTGGTGACTCCAGATCAGGTGACATGGGGAGGTCTTTCAGTTGCGATGTCAGCTCTTCCATTGGCAGTAAGTGGACGTTCATGTCTGCTTTCAGGGCATCTGTCTCCAAATCTTCCACTGCTAAGTCTGGGAACTTGTTGGCAATGTCTGAGGCCTGTCTAGGTTGGAGTAAGGCTTTAGATGCATGGCAGTTGTCAAGAGGGAATTTTGATTCACTGAGACAACACCCTGACGAGCATCCATTGATGTCATTTAAGTTTAATTCATCTTCAATCTGTCCAGCATGAAACTCTTGTGAAGAGAACTCCAAGCAGATGACTCTTTCTTTGCTGCGCAATCCTCTCTGATTTGCATCTTGTGGGACCATGTGTTCCACAAAGACGGGCGGCATGGCTGCAAGGCTCTCCACAGTCTTCACCTCGGCAATCTGGTCTGCTGATGTGGTCATCTCCTTCTTGTTGAGCTCAAGCCCAGGTTTACAGATGGGTTCGTGGTGGTCTGAGAGGTCACTATCTGAATGAGATCGCCAGAGTTTGTTATGCCGCTGTTTGCTGTGGACAACACAAACAGGTTTGTGAAAACAGTCAACATCCTTCTGGGAAATTACATCCTGAGGAACCTTATCTCCTGCAAATCCTTGCTCCTATTCACTGGACCAAGACAAAAACCACTGCAAAAGACACAACTTATAGGAACAAAAAACAAAGCAAATGGCAATAGATGCTGAGATCTTAGTTTTTTGAGATAGGGTTTCACTATAGAGTCCTCCTGGCTGACTTGGATGGAACTCCTGCCAACTCTCGGATAGACCAGCCTACCTCAAACTCATAGAGATTTCTCTGCCTCTGCCTCCAGTGTGCTGAGATCTGACTTTTTTCTGTAATCAGATTAATGGGAGTTAAAATTGTTGTTAACAGCCACTATTGATAATCAAGTTCTCCCATGGCATGGGTAAGAGTGAACTGTTGACTTTAATACTGTTTGTGTCATACTATGGCATCCAAGTGGAGACACGAGAACAACTTGGGATAGTTGTTCTCTCACTCCATCGCCTGAGTCCTAGGGACCAATCTCAAGTTGTCAGGCTTAGTGGCAAGCACTAAACTGATGGGCTATCTCACTGGCCCTGTAGCCTTTCTTTTATGAGTCAGTCATAGCAATAGCTCTCCAAATTTAAATAATCAGTTCTTCTTGTTAGAAATTTTCTTGAGAAAATATTTTAAGGGTATGTGGTTTTATACACAGACACAGACACAGACACACACAGACACACACAGAGACACACACACACACACAGAGGACTAGAGTTCAGTTCCTAGTAACAACATGGTGGCTCACAACCATCTTTAACTCCAGTTCCAGGAGACCTGATAGCTTCTTCTAGCCTCCAAAGGCACATGGGCACCAAACATACATTCATGCAAAACATCAATCACATAAAATAAGATAAATAAACCCACTCCTCTCAAGGCTCAGGGATCTATGTAGAAGAGGAGGCAGAAAGATTGTAAGAGCCAGAGGTGGGGGATGACTTGAAGAAACAATGTCTTCCAAATATGACAGTGCTGCCTCACATACAAACTCAGAGACTGATGGCACACACAGACCTGCATAAATTCAAACCGGATAAAACCTCTCAGCACAGAGAGAGGGACACAAAGTCCCATCCCTAACCAAGAAGCTATTTACAATAGATATTTGCTGGGAAAGGGAAAATCAGTTTTCTGGTGACACTGGATATGTCAACTATACTTTAGAGCAGGCTTCAACAAAACATGGGTGCTATGTTTTGGGGGTGCTTTTTGCTTTATATTTGTCTTACTGGTTTTTGTTTGTTTTGACCTATGCTATCTTTTTTTTTTTTTAATTTTTTTTGAGAGGGAAAGAAAGGTAGGGAGGTGGGGGGAAGATTTGGGAGTTGGGGGAGGGGAAGGAATACAATCAAAATTATAGTATGTAAATTTTTTTAAAAAATTAAAATATCTAAAAATCTTAAAAAATATGTTTAACAATTTAACCAGAAATAAAACAAAACAAACCCCCAACCTAAACAACCTATAAGTCACTCAAAGAGCATAATCTTTTGGAGGTTTATTATTGGAATGCGAGCTTATGTAGTAGCTCTTGTTGCTGGTGCAAATGTTGGGAATGGTGATCAGAAGAGGAATCAGATCTCTAGAAGTTACCCCAGTATGGGTGCTGGATACCAAATGTGGGTTGTTGAGCATTCTTTCCAGCTCCAATGTGGTGGTCAGTCTTTTGTGTGTGTTTGAAACAGGATCTATGTGGCCTTTGCTGACCTGGAGCTGACTATGTAGACCAGGCTGACCTTGAATTCACAGAGCTCCACCTGCCTCTGCCTCCAGAGTGCTGCAATTAAAGGCGTGCACCACCATGTCTGGCTGAGGTGATCGGGTCAGAAAATAAAGGAGGCCTAGTAAATTCGGATTGAAAGTGCTGTTACAGGATGAAGAGGATGAATATAAAGGACAAGGTTTCCCAAAAGATCTTAGAACTTGAGGCCAGACTTAGGAAAATGTGGGCCAAAGAGGGCTCTTCATCAACCCCAGAGATCACTGCACAGTCATGGTTTGGTTATTTCATGAAGTGCAGTCTGAGGTGGGGATGAGATTCACTTCAAACTACATTCTTATAGGAAACACAATTCCCAAAGCCCCAGCCAAAATATATCAGCTGCCTGTATGGTTGGTCAGGATCACCTGCCCAGGGATTAGATCCTAAATATGGCGCTTGACAGGCCCCATGATTTAATAGCAGACAAAGAGTTACCTAACTTCTGGGTGGAACGGGAAACTCAGCCTCAAACAACTCTCCTTGGGCCACACGGGCTCTGCTGAGTCATGTGCCTACACTGATGTGACTTCTCAACTCTACACCTGATCAATCGATTGATCAATCGCAGCTCCCTCTGCTGTCTGCCGCTTGGGTGGGGCGCTCTGACTCAGGCCTTCACAATAGAGGGTGCTTTCCCTCAAAGGGAACAGGTCAAATCTGTTTATGAAGACAAGCTATAATCATTTGGCTGGGTGTACAGTGGAGTTTTACCCTTTTCAAGCTGCATGACCTCCAGTCACCCCTAGGAGGAGACAACATAACACACCACACATCTCAAGTGAGAGGCAGGCTGACTGCTTTGGGTAAGCATGGACTAAACTGTATTATTACCAACCAAGGCCAGGTTGCTTCCTATGGAAGTTTCTTTTCTTAGTTCTGGAGGCCTTTGTTTCCAGGCCTAAATAATACTGTTTTCTAATTTCCACATTGTCACTTATTGTGGGGTTGTGCAAATGAGACTTCTCACTTAGCACTATAAGATCATTCCTATGTGATGCATGTGACTGAAGCTCGGAGGGCAGCTGCTCTTAGCCATCTCATGTATAAAACAGCAGCTGATTTTATTAGCCAACAACAAATCCATAATCTCAAGAATTCCCCAGCTGGGCAGTGGTGGTGCACGCCTGTAATCCCAGCACTCTGGGAGGCAGAGGCAGGCGGATTTCTGAGTTCGAGGCCAGCCTGGTCTACAGAGTGAGTTCCAGGACAGCCAGGGCTATACAGAGAAACCCTGTCTCGAAAAAACCAAAAAAAAAAAAAAAAAAAAAAGAATTCCCCAAAGTACAGTTTTTTTTTTCTTTTGTTTTTTTTAATGCTCGCAAATTGCTTATCAACAGGGCTGGGGAAGATAGCTCAGTGGTTAAGAATGATTGCTCTTGCAGGGGACTCAGGTTCAATTCTTAGTACCCACATGAAGGTTCACAACTCCAGTTCCAGGGAATCAAATGCCCTCTTCTGACCTCCATGTGTACCAAGCATGCATGTGGTGCACATACATACACATAGGCAAAACACTCATACATAAAATAAATAAATCTAGCATATTAAAATATTTTCCATCAAGAGGAAATATGAGATGGAAGCTATGCCAGTGAGTATAAACAGTGAATGTTTGAGAGGAGCATTCAACACAAACTAACATCACAGCCTGCTGCTCAGCAGGGACTTCCTTCTGTTCTTGGGGGCTGATGATCATAAGAAAATGTTCATGGGGCCTTGGGAATACAATTGACACCTACTTATAAGAGAATAAGAAAAAGCAAATCTAATCCAAAGACTGGCCTGAGGCAGAGTGGTAGGCAGCTCTAACATAGTCCAGTTATCGCCATCACTGCTAAAACACTACACCTTCACATGCTCCCTGCTGACCTGCACCTTCCTCTCTCCTGAGCTCTGTGCTTATCATCTGTCCCTTCCTCTTCCGTAAAATGTTATTGCACGTGGCTTTTAAAAATTAATTAATTAATTTTAAGATTGAATCTTACTACATAGCCCTGGCTATTAAGCAACTTCACTATGAACAGCAAGCTGACCTTGAGCTCACAGAGATCTACCTGTCTCTCTCTACTGAGATTAGAGGCATGCCCACCACACCTAACCGTAAAACATTATTTGGCTAAAATGTTTTCAAGCTCCATTACTGTATGTAAATGTATTTTCATAAAATGAAATAAATGTGTCACAGTTAGTTTGTCCATATGGTTGACAAATATTGGCTACTATAAACATTGCCAGGGACATTCTTGTGGCTGCTAAGACTTCAGTCTCTCAGAGGTATTATACAATAGAGTATAATATATGGGTCATGGGGCATGTGTGCATCACTGGTTTGCTGGGACACTAGATTGCTTTTCAGTGAGGCTCTGTCTGGTGTACTCTAATGCTCTGACACTGATGGGACTCTAGGCACACAACACTAGATCAGATCTATTATTGTAAACTGGTAACTTCTAATCCAGCTGACCCCAACTCCCATTCTAGGCAGGCAAGTAAATAAAAAAGCTGCCAAAAAGGAACTTAAGAGTTGGCCTGTGGCCTAGATGATGCAACCACGCCTCAGGTCTCCCCTCCCTTGAGTGGCCTCTGACCTGAATTTGGAATCACGTAAACACAGGCACACATATGACTGGGCTACTCTGGGCAACAGTTTAGTTTTCTTATTTATTAGATGAGTAGAAAAGAAATGTAATTGATAAGATATATAAAGACATTCCATTCTCTTCCTTCTGCTTTCTTGCTACATGTTAGGTAATAGCATCAACTCTTAAGAAACGTATACAGAAGAAAATATTGCTACAAGTATAGGGCTAAAAAACTAAAGCTGGCTGTGGTTACCTTCTAGGGGACTAGGGAAAGCAGTGGGTACTTCTGTGAGTTGTGCATGGTCCTGGATATTTTCAATTATTTAGCCAGAAAGCTATTTTTAAGAAATCCTCTTAAGCTACAACTAAGCCTGGCTGTCATGGGACCAGAAATCCTTGTCCTTTCATTTCAGGCTCTTTGCTGTGGGCTGACATCTATGTCTCACTAGACTGCTCTTTACCAGAAAACCCGGATAAGAAGAAAGCCCTGCCACTTCTGGCCTCATAGCCAAGGTGGACATGTCTGAGGACATGACACACAAATTCTCCCCAGCTATCACTTAGTTTTCCTCCTGCCCCCTTTACACGGGAACCTAATACCATAGACACATGGTTCAGCTTGCAAATAGTCTGCTTGAAACTTGAACCTGTCTGCTAAAGCATAAATCTGGCAGATGCTTGTGGTAGCAGAAGAGCTTTATAACTTACTCTTTATATACATATACCTACATACATACATATATATGTATGTATATAAAGAATGACTTAAACACTTGGGAGATGAGGCAGGAGGATTAGGTGCTCAAGGCCAGCCTTGGCTACATAGTAGGTTCAAGGTTAGCTTGGAGGTATGTGATAGCCTGTCTTTAAAAAAATCCAAAATGTGTTATTTTATGAAAAAAACAAAACAGTAAATATCTATCTATCTATCTATCTATCTATCTATCTATCTATCTATCTATCTATCTATAAACAGGGTCTCTCTATGTAGCTCTTGCTGTCCTAGAGTTTGATATATATACTAGGCTGGCCTTGAACCTAAAGAGAACTGCATGTTTCCAAATGATGGAGTTGAAGGCACTGTAGCATCTCTCTCAACTTCATAGTGATGTTTTAATTTTACAGGTGGGGGTCAGGTGGGGACTAGAAACACCAAGTAACTTCTGAAGGTTACAGCAAACGGGTGAACCAGGAACAGAAACTAGATTTAATGATGCAAATTCTGTTTTTTCCTGTCTGGAGTTTGCTTTCCCTTTATGAATCAGGCTCAGGAAGTCGGGATGGAACAGAAAAGGAAAGGAAAGGGAAAGAGGAAGTGTGATTTTCTGGTTTATGCTGCCCTTCATATCCTCATTTAAATTTTTTTTCCCTGAAATTCCTTTAACATCTAAGAAAAACTACATATTGGAGGGAGGGATACTGGGAAAGGGGAACCAATCCAACAGCTTGCAGTAGCCTGGGATTCCAGAATAAATACTGAAGTTGGCAGGACATGTAGTGTCCTTCCTCTCAGTAGGTCACATGAGGACATTGCCTAATATCCGTTATGTGTGTGTGTCTGGGAACATGTAATATTTATGTTCTCCTCAAATGCTTAGGTATCTTTTTCTTGTGCCAAAAAGAACCTCTGTGTCCTATCCTCTGATTTAATGTGAAAGTGTCATCAAAGTTGGTGTTAGAGATCTAGAACTTCTTTGAAACAGAGGAGGATTGAGTATTTTCTCAGCTTCTCAAGACAGAGGCTCAGATGAAATCATTCCAAACACTGAGTAAATGGGAGGGGTTGTTAGTGGAAACCATAATGCTATGCTGTGGTCACATTTTTCACAATTCTTTGGGACTGGAGGGTGGCCTCTCTGCGTGGATAGGCTAGAAGGCTATTTAACATTTTGTTCTGTGGAAACATAGCCCAGATTTGAGAGTCAAGATCAAGCCATGAGACTTGCTGGAGTCAAACCCTGGCACCAGCTGCAATTGCTTTTAGACAGCTGTGCTATTACCCTAAAAACACAGCCTAGAACTGTTCACAGGGAAACAAACCAAATCTATCAAGCCAAAGGATTTCAGCATGTAACAGCTCAAGAAACCGACTTTCAAGTCATTTACTATATGATGCAAGAGTAGCTGAAGGTGATTTTTTTTTTAAAGATTTATTGATTTATTTTATGTATGTGCATACACTGTCGCTCTCATCAGACACCCCAGAAGAAGACATCAGATTCCATCAGACGGTTGTGAGCCACCATGTGGTTGCTGGGATTTGAACTCAGGACCTTCAGAGGAGCAGTCAGTGCTCTTAACCCCTGAGCCATCTCTTCAGCCCCCTGAAGGTGATTTTTAACTTCCAAAGGTAATGGAATGAGAGGCAGAAAAAGCCACTCACGACCCACCTGGCCAGCAAGATCCCTTGGTATTCTTCCAGTTGTCTCATGAAGCTGGGGTTAGGCTTGGTCACCGTTCGTCTTTCCTTCACATAGTCATAGGCTCGATCCAGATTCCATCCATACTCCTTCATTGCATAGGCAATCACAGTGGAGGCTGAGCGACTCACCCCCATTTTGCAGTGTACAAGACATTTAGATCCATGTTTCCTAGTTGGGAGAGTGGGGTGAAAAAGACAGGATGCTGACAGCACAGTAGGAGCTGGGCTTCAGGTTCCTCTATTGCTCTTCCTTTTTTGTTTTTTTGTTTTTTTTTTGTTTTTTTTTTTTTTGTGTTTCTGCTATGCAATGTTCTCACTTTACTACATCCATGTGCCTCTATGATCAAATGTGAGGATAAAGCAGGCAGCTTTAACTGTACTTTTAAATAATATTTGTCTGTCTGTTTCTTGAGACAAGGTTAGTCTTAGCAGCCCTGGCTGTCCTGGCATGAACAAACCCTGTAGACCAGGATGGCCTGGAACTCATAGATTCACCTGCTTCTGCATCCCCAGTGCTGGGATTAAAGGTGTGACACCACCACTGCTGAACTCTCTTTTTTTCACTTTTAATATTCTGCCTCTTAATCCACTCAGTAAAGATTTATCGAGTATTTACCATATATATAAGCTAATGTACAAGGTACCAGATAGAAACTTAAGTAATACACAGCTTCTATACTAAAGGGTAGGATTGAGTTAGAGAAACAGATAATTAAAATTCAATGTTGTAGGGCACTGAATGTCACAGCATGGAGAGGACAATTTTGCATGTGGAGCTGGAGCTCACTTCCTGTGTGGTGGAGGCCTGTTCCCTCACAGGCCTCAGGCGTGTCTTCTGGCAGGCATTCTCCTGATTTACAGGTGTGGTAATGACTCATCTAATTTGTTCCAATAGAGCTATTTCTAGTTAAGTTCCCAAGAAGGGCTCTGTCCCCAGAGGAAAGCACAGATGAAGCCGATGCTTCTTCTCTATTCTAGAGATCACTTTCCACGCGCTATCACAACCTCAGGGAACTGGAGGAAAACACGTGACATATCACATGTCATTCTCACTGTTCAGGGGGAAAGGAGGAGAGAGCTGCCTGTTTGTTTTCTGCACGCTTTGAAGTGAACTCAGGAATCCACACATACTCTAAGGGCGTGCTCTCTATCACTGAGCAGCGCCCCAGTCCCTGTGGGCTTTTAATATAAGGGAAGGAAGAGAAAACGACAAAACGGAAAAGAAAAAGCAAAAAAATACTTCAGTCTTACGGGTCAAAGCTAGTTATCTTGGATATGAACATTATTCAGTTATGTTCTAATTCTAACAATGTAGTGTTCCAGTACAAACTAAGTCATCAAGGATCAGTTCAATGCATGAATAAACTTATGCATCTGCTGATCACATCTTCTAGCTGTTGAAGAGGGAATATTTTAAAAACTAGAGAAAAAGAACTGTTACTATTATGGCTACTACTCATGGACTCTAGAGTCATTTTGAGTAACTATTCCAATAAATCAAAACATAGACATGTGAGCAAAAGCAGAGTAGCTGTTCATGTGCTCACTAGCTATATTGTTGGTTGACAAACCTTCTTCCAGAAGCTTATAGTCTTTGCTTTTCTGCAGTCATGAGCTACATGAATGACTGAGGAATTATCAGTGCAAATGAGCCTGAGGTGACTTGCCCAAGTGAGCAGATAAGCTACAAGAATGCGAAGTATGGAATGGACTAATTTTTCTGAATTTTAAAAACTGTATTGTTATTTGTGTACGTGTGGGTGGGCGGGCATCTGAGTGTGGTGGTATACATGTGGAGCTCATAGGACAACTTGGAGGAGTCAATTCTCTCAACTCCTACTACGTAGGTTCTGGGATTACACTTAGCCTTGGCAAGCCATCTCGCTGGTCCTTATGAAGTTTTTATTAAACTATAGTTTTGAAGCCAGTGCACAGTGATTCAGAAAAAAGTTTAGACATGTGCTCTATGTTTTCTAAATGAGCTCTAAAAACATAAAATTTTAGCCCTTTGCCTATATGTATGGAAAGTGCTTCAACTTGGACAAGCCTAAGTAAATAAAATTTATTCCCTATGAAAGCACCCTTTTCAAATTTTTCTTTTTTCTTATCCCTTTTTTTTTTCTTTGAGACAGGGTTTCTCCAAGTAGCCCTGGATGTCCTGGAACTTGCTATGTAGACCAAGCTGGCCTTGAACTCAATGGTCCACCTGCCTCTGCCGCCTGAGTGCTGGGATTGAAGGTGTGCACTTTTTTGGCATTTTTCAATTGGACTTTTTAAAGTGTTCAGCTTTTAACTTGTTTAAGAAGGATCTCAGTTAGTTTTCACTTATCCCACACATTTCAATTTCACCCCTTAGTCCCTGCATACAATCATCTAGACTAAGCTTGCATTATAACATTAGGAGTAGGGCCATGTAGAAGAGTTAGATAAGGAGGCACTCCTTCCCAGACTCTGGCCCGAACATGGGGAGCTCATGAACAACTGCCTCCATTTGCGACCTTGGTGCTGATGGTTATTTTGGTTAACAACTGGACTACATCTGGAATGATCTAAAACCCCCAATGGATGGACACACCTGTGAAGGACTTTTGCTTCACTAAATCATCTGAAGTGGAAAGATACACTTCTAATTATCTTTGAAGTGGGAAGGCCCACCTTTAATCTGGGCCCTACCTTCTGCTGGCAGCCACTGGCATTAGAGCCTACTTCTTCAGGATTCTAGTGCACACTGAAGATCAGCAGCAGTATCCAGCCTCATAGATTGAACAACTAATGAATTCTTGAATTTTTCTTTTATGTGAAGTCACTGCTGGGCTTGCTCAACTGTAGCCTATAAGTCTGAAACCCTGACAAATACAGATTTTGGTGCCAAAAGTGATTCTAGAGCAACAGAAGTATAAGGATGAATATTTTAAATATCTGGAAGAGGCTTTCTAATTTCCCAGCACCTATAGTTGTCAATGCCCATGACGAATACTGAAAGTACTATTTTACAAAATTAAGGAGACAAATACATTTGATTATCAGGATTCACCATTAATGAGAGGCAACAGATTTGGTGCCTGTCCTGTCTATCAAGATTGTTAAAAGAAGTGTAGACTAATTTCCAAATGAAGTTAAAATCAGGGGTTTCTCATTTACTAAAGATGGCTTGAGTGCTGTTCCTCTGAGGAGGGATGTGGCCAAGGAGCTCACGTGTTCTCTCCAGTGAAAGGATGAATAAAATTGGGAACGGAAGTCCTAGAGCTTTAAGAGTCAATTAATTTGAAACTGACCTCAGTGAAAGGCAAGAGAAAAATGTCACCATTTATAGTATCTACACTAAAGTCAACAACTGGAAAGATTCTCATAGCTGTTTGAATGCCTTGTATTCAGAAAAGCCTGGTATTCCTACTTGTTCATAATAATGTTTGCTATAAAACTTACAAATATCCCTCATAGCATTTAAATAATTTAATTCAGAGCCAGGCATGGTGGATAGTGCACACCTTTAATCTCAGCACTCGGTAGGCAGAAGCAGGCAGTTTCCTGTGAGTTTAAGGCCAGCCTGGTATACATAGGGTTCCAGGCTATTTAGGATTACACAGTGAGACTTTGTCTCACCCCACCTCCCATTTCTCTCATTTATTTATTTATTTATTTATTTATTTATTTATTTATAGCTGCAGGATAATTCTATCTTCTTTAATTTTCTGCTTAGTGGAAAATGAGGTTATATGAGGTTACCTTTTAGTTTGGTATTTCTTTGAGACAGTTTTCTGATTGTCCTGAAACTCAGAGATAGGCCTGCCTCTGCCCAGTAATCTCATTACTGGGATTAAAAGGCACACACTGGGGCTGGTGAGATGGCTCAGTGGTTAAGAGAACTGACTGCCCTCCCGAAGGTCCTGAGTTCAAATCCCAGCAACCACATGGTGGCTCACAACCATTAGTAATGAGATCTGTTGCCCTCTTCTGGTATGTCTAAACACAACTACAGTGTACTTACATATAATAATAAATACATCTTCAGCCGGGCAGTGGTGGCACATGCCTTTAATCCCAGCACTTGGGAGGCAGCAGGACAGGTGAGTTCCAAGGCACACGCCACTACTGCCAGGCCATATGTGAGGCTGTTCTGTTCTGCTCTACAGCACTCAAACCATCATTTAGTAAATGAGAAACCTGTTTTTAACTTTATTCAGAAATTAGTCTACATGTCTCTTAACAATCTTGATAGACAGGACAGGCACCAAATCTATTGCCTCTCATAAATTTTTTGGCTTAAAGGGAAAACATTACGCTACTAATCTCTCGTCCAGGATCCCATCCTTTTCTCTAAGTACTATCAGTAAACTGTCTGTCTCACCCCAGCCTTAGCTGCACAGTGGAGAGGAATCAGAACATGTGTGGGGGATAAAACTCACTTTGCTTTAGAGATGAATTTGTAAGTGTCATTCCAGTAAGCCAGGAGATCTGTTGCCTCTTCATCATATACTCTAATGTTGTGATATTCAAAGACTCCAGGGAAGAAGTTATCTATCTCTCGAGTGACGTTCAAGATATAACGCACCCTGTGAAGAAACCAAAGGAGGGCATGTATTCTCAGGCTAAAATTAATTTCCAGCCCAGTATCTAGCATGTCCAATACCTAAATTCCATTTTCAGCTTATGCATGGTTATACAATCTTATCTTTGACAGTATTTTGTAAACGGCCCTAATATCTGTATATAAAAATCAAGCTGATACCCACAACCTAGCAATTTACGTTGCTAAAATTACCAATAATAAACTTTTATTTGGAAGTTGTTTGTATAAAACCAGACTACTGATATACTCCAAAAAACAGAGAAAGGGAAAATTTCTTGTTTTTCTGAATGCCAGATTGTTAGGCAAGAATCTGTGAAGACCCACGGAGTGCGGGACCTGCACTTCTCCAAGTCTATCTGGCCGCAATCCTGCTGTGAGTGCTCATAAACTGGGATGCTGGCAGAGAAAGGTTTCTCTATTAAAAACTTCTCCATCACTTCTCTCTCCACACCACCTTGATTAATGCTTGGGTTTAATTTACCAAAAGTTCTTTTTCCTTCAATGTTATATAGACTTTAAACATCACTAAAGTTTACTGTAGCAACACAGATTCAGTTCTTTCTACAAAACTTTTTCCTTCAAATAACCCAATGTGGGGTTCCATAAACTCAGTTTCAGAAGGAGGAGGAGGAAGAGGACGAGGAAAAGGGGGAAGAAAAACTACAAGAAAAACTACTATAGGCCCAAGATTTCTGAGACATGAATTGAATTTGCTTCAATGCAGTACCAAAGCCTACTAATAGAAATGATTTTATTTTTTTTTAATTTAAAAAATGAAACACACAGTGGGAATGTAAAATGGTGCAACTGATGTGGAAAAGAGCTCAGCATTTCCTGAAAGGGCCAAACAGGTTACTACACAAGCATTACTCTCACTCCACGGTGTGCATACAGGGGTCACTGCAACATTATTCACATAGTCAAAAAGTGGCCGCCAGATGATGACATCAGTGGCTTATAGAGACAGGGAAGAAGGCATACATAGTCTCTTTCTTCTTTGAAAAATGTTCTTAATTAATTAGGTACCTTGTATAACTCAGAAACTAAATCCCACAGACCTGTCTATTTTAACTGTGTTAACTATATTGCATTATGCATTACCTTCACTAAAATGATTAAAAGTAAGAGCAAGCACACCCACATTATTCTTATTTACTTGTTTTTTTCGAGACAAGGTCTCTCTATGTAGCTAGAGCTTACTTGGACCAGCCTGGCTGAAAACTCAGAACCATTTGCCTTTTCCTCCTGAGTGCTGCGATTAAAAGTGTAAGCTACCATGTCTGGCTTACTACTCTGGCCTCCTCCTGGACTCTCACATACAAAATTAATAATAACAACAAAACCCCAAATCTAATTAGTCTCCTACTTCCAACCCTATACTTTAGTAATGGATTATGGTATCATCTCTATAGAGACAGGACAAGCTTTCTAATTCTTTTCATTTCAGAGCTAAATAATGCCCACTACTGTAACTCCTTGAAATTTCTTTGCTGTATCAAACATTCTGTGACTTTATGTGGAGTAAACACATGGAGTTAATTTCTAAAGTCATTAGACTATCTGAAAATGACCTTAATGTTAAAACTTGTGCTTTGAAATAACATAAAGCACTAGCAGGGATCAGTACACACAGTCTTGTGAATAAAGACACACACTAAAGCTTAAGAGTCACTGAATTTAAGAAATATGACCTAAGTAGATGTCTGTACATCCAATCAATCAATCTTTCTTTCCTTCCGTATGTATGCTGTGTAGCCCTGGCTATCCTGGAACCCAATTTGTAGAACAGGCTATCCTCAAACTCAGAGATTCTCCTGCCTCTGCCTCCTGAATGCTGGGATCAAAAGTGTGTGCCACCACTGCCTAGACAATCTTTCTGTTATTGTTGGTTTTTTTTCCCTAAATTTAAGTATTCCGGTTTTAAAGACAAGAGTCAGTTTCACTTTGTAATTTAGCCTTCTAAGAGTAAATGATGGCTCATATTTCACAGTAGGTGACTGTGGGTAGCTACATTCTGAACATTTCAAAAAGCAAGAAGAAAATATTTTGAAGAGTTTTCTCCACAGAGAATTGATAAGTGGAAGTGGAAGAGATGGCTTAATGATTAAGAGCATTGGCTGCTCTTTCAGAGAGCTCAGGTTCAATTCCTGGCATAGCAGCTCACAACTATCTCTAACTCCAGGTCTAGGGGATCTGATATACATGCAGGTAAAATACCTATATACATAAACAGCAACTTATTAAAAAAAGAATTGAAAAATATTCCAGATGACAAACTTGATTTAAAACATTAAATATATGTACCCAAACATCATATGGTAACCCATTAATGTACACAGATTTAATGTTTGAAGAAGCAATGAGATGGATGAGTCTTCTCTCCAGCTAGGATTATAATTTAGTGTATGTATATACAATTTGATTATAATGCATCTGGCAAGCAGGGCTATGTCAAATCTCAGATCTCATACTATCATATATTGTTTTTCTAGAATGATAGCTCTTTTAAATTTTACATGATAGTATGTTGTCAAAAACTGTCGCACTATGAAGGAAATTTAAGTGAACTTCTGCAGATAAGGCAGACTCAGTGTTTTCAGAGGCAACCAGGGTATCATCTTCAGGGGACATGTCACAAAACCTACCAGTGAACAACTTATCTAGTGTTAAGAGGGCAAATGGAAGACACAGGATGACAGCTGAGTTCTTTATTCTCAGCCCAGTTTACTAGCTGTTTTCCTCCCTTCATCTGTCATTGGGCAAATGACAGTTCTCACATGTGTATGAATTTATTATTCATTCACACTGACCATCATCTTGGCGTGAAGCTCTGAGCTAGGTGGATATAAATTCAAAAGATGAAGATGTAGTCTCTACCTTTAAAAGCTCCAGACCAATCCTTATTAATTAGAAAATTTCAAGTTATACTTATTTTTAAATATTCAACTAAGCTACTATTTTTCTTTTCTTTTCTTTTAAAGATTTATTTATTTATTTAATGTATATGAGTACACTGTCGCTGTCTCCAGACATACAGCAGAGAGTGCATCAGACCCCATTAACAGATGGTTGTGAGCCACCATGTGGTTGCTGGGAATTGAACTCAGGACCTCTGGAAGAGCTTAGTCACTGAGCCATCTCTCTAGCCCTATTTATTTATTTAGCAACTATTTGTTCTTACTTGGAATTTTTTTGTATGAAAACTAGAAGTTCATTTTAGTAATTGTAAACACCTTTCTTGTCAGAAGAAAGTAGGGAGCGTGCACAGCACTCATCAGGACCTCTGACTCTCCATCTATCAAGGCAATCAGAAATCAGTCATTCTTGTCTTCCTCTGGCCTAGGCAAGTACTATCACTGAACTACATTTCTAGCAACTACATTTGATTTCAAAGAGTACCAAACACTTAGGCATTTGTTTTTCAAAGCCTTTCAATTAATACAACTGATCTTTCTTGGGAGAGAAGAGGATCAAACAGTTGAGAGAACTGTTCTGATTTTTCTAAAATTATACCTAAGCACTGAAAGCAACTCTAAGGATTAAAGTTACCCACTGATACTTCTTTGACAGGGAAATATAAAGATTAAACAGGGACTTCGGTTATACAGGGGTGTCAGCAAATGCTCTGTGTGCTCACCCTCGGTTCTGCAAGTCCTCTAAGTTCGAGGCATTCCATTCTGAGCCCTATGGAGCCAAAAAGATAAGGTTAGTGAGTATTAGCAAGTCAACTAAACACAGCATCTGAAAAGGAAAACAGGAGAACAGAGGTTCTAGAAAGTGACTCAATAACATACTCAATGTCTCTTAGTACCAGGAACTTTGTTACCACATCTAGATTTATTAATGGTAGTATAAAAATTTATCTTTTTCAGGGCTTGAGGGCGGTTAGTGTGTGCACATGTGTGAACAGCCAAGTGTCACCTGTCTATATGGAGCTCAGAGGACTTGACTTCCTGGAGTTGGTTCTTGCCTTCCACTACGCATGTTCTGAGGGTCAAATTCAGGTTGTTAGGCTTTGGGCCAAGTGTCTTTACCATTGAGTCATCTTGCTAGCTCCAATGATTTCAAACTTCAGAACCTGCTATTTTATCTCCTAAGTACTGGGATTATATGGTGTTGGGAACTGAGCACAGTGCTGTGTTCAAGTTAGGAAAACACTCTACTAATTGAGGTACATCTCTAACCAGAATTTATTCTTTATAATTTATCTTATTATATGTGTGTATATATGTACACATGGGTGTTGATGTGGGTGTACTCATGTCATGGCATGTATGTGGAAGTCATACAGGGGGACAACTTAAAAGAGCCTTTTCTCCCCTATCATGTGGTTCTGGTGACTGATCTCAGATCATTAGGTATGGTGGCAAGTGCCTCTACCTGCTGAGCATCTCACTGGCCCCTGGGTTTTCCCTTTAAGAGAGGTTTATGGTATACACTTCCAGTTGAGGATCACAAATTATGAATGTGATAAAAGTGACCCATTTAGTACTACACTATTTCTCTGTCCTACCACAAGTATAACCAGCTTGTAACTGAATTCTTATTTGAAAACTCCCTTCTAGAAATGATCTGTAATGTCAAATCTTGAAAAAGATAACCAGCAGTAAAAATTCTGCCACTTTATTCATAAGCAAGATTACTCTGTGTCCAATACTCTTGTTTCCCTTGCTCAGCTAAAAAAAAGTTGCTGTTCTGCAAAAGGTCTCTTTCACATGGAGGTTTTTCTCAGCCAAATCGGACAGCCTCCAGGAGAGCTGTTGATACTAAAATCTGGTTGGGCAAAGGCTGCCAGCAAGAGAAATTGTACAACCTTATAAGAATTTAGATCTTTTCCCTAATAATAACCTGGCTACCCACCAATCAGCTTCAGTGCAGATTTTCTTTGAACTATGTTCTAAACATTCCTTCTCCATATCAGCTGATATTTTTCTGAATAACTGGATCCCTGTGCAGCATACTGCAGAGTTGAGCATTCTTCCAGAGTGAGGGAGAATTGCTGCCTCTCCTCAAAGTCTGGTTGAGCTCCAGGCATGGCAACTATGCATGAAATGAGATAACTTTGAGAAAAGTAACTCTGCAACTTGAAACTAGAATAGATCTTGTTTTTCATGCCATTTGCTATTAAAGTATATACTCACTGGAGAAGACAAAGGGTTTGGACATAGGACATGTGGTACAAACTGAGAGGAAGCTATCCAAATAAAGATGAGATGCTTAGACAACACCTTTCAAGTAATTGTTTTACATGTTGAATAAGGCTAAATTTTATTTACTTAAATATGAAAATTATTCACACCTTTAATCCCAACACTCAGGAGGCAGAGGAAGGCAGATCTCTGAGTTTGAGGCCAGCTTCGTCTACCGAATAAATTTCAAGACAGCCAGACTTACATAGAGAAACCCAGTCTTGGAAAACCAAAACCAAACCAACCAAACAAAAACAAAACAAAAATTAAAATTTCACAATGGAGAGAAATGTCTAATCTTTAGAAAACTAAATTGCTTGTGAAATTGATGAGATTTTTTCTTTATTCAAAACTCTGTACACAAATATGTACTTTAAAAGTAAAAACTCTAGGAGCTGGAGAGATGGCTCAGTGGTTAAGAGGACTAGTTGTTTTTCTAGAGAACCTGTGTTCAGTTCCTAGCACCCACAGGGTGGCTCACAACCATCTGTCCGTAATTCCAGTTCCAGGGATTTGATGTTATCTTATTGCCTCTGCATCAATGTGGTGTACAGGCATATACATACACATAAAAAGAAAATAAAAAAGGTAAGAAATCTAAGCTGGGTATGATAGCATGTGCCTGTAATCCTATTCCTCAGAAGTACTAGAAAAGAAGACCTCCTGCCAGTTCAGCTTTGCATAGTGATTTCATAGCTATAGTCCATATGAATCAAGCCAGAGACAAACATGTTCTATAATGTCAAGCTTTCAACAGCACCAAATCTGACTGCAGGGTAAAATAACTCGAGAATGTTCAGAGTGCAGTAATCCAGTTTAGTTAGTTTCTGTGTGTCTATCCTTCTTCTATACCTTTTCCTGGCTTCTAATTAGTTCAGTTCACATATATGTTCATTAGAAATTGGAAGTGTGCCAGGCAGTGGTGGCGCATGCCTTTAATCCCAGCACTTGAGAGGCAGAGGCAGGTGGATTTCTGAGTTCGAGGCCAGCCTGGTCTACAGAGTGAGTTCCAGGACAGCCAGGGCTACACAGAGAAACCCTGTCTCGAAAAAACCAAAATCCAAAAAAACAAAAAAACAACAAAAAAAAGAAATTGGAAGTGTTACATTGCTGAATATACATAACACTGGTCTTTCAATGGATAGGGATAAGAAGCATTTGAAACATACTTGGCCAAAATAAATAGGAAGTGGAAACAAAAATATTTTAGCATTCTTTTTTGCTTTTAAGTATCCTTGTTAACCTTGTTTCTACTACCATGTACTAGAACTCTTTAACCTTAGAGGTCTTCTATCTTCTTTCTCTCTCTCTCCCTCTCCCTCCCTCCCCCCTTTCCCTCTGTCTTCCTTGAGGAATTACAAGTCACTGAATGAGAACTATGAAGAACAGTTTTTAGTTATTGACTTATTACTTTTCATGATTATTGGTAATCATGAAAAGTAACGTGAGAGCTCAAGAGGCTGTGACATGGTTTTATATGCTTAAAAGTCCATGGCTGAGGATGTAGTTCAATGATAGAACACATGCTTACCATATGCAAGGATCAGGATTTGATCCTTAGCACTCTAAACAATAGCTAAGCAAATATAGCCCAATAGACTTTCTGTTACAAGTAGGTCCCATCTGCTCTGATGAATTGTATTAGGTCTTAAATAGATTCAGTAGAAAGATATAAAAATCATCCTATTTAGATATATTGTATGAAACCACAGGCAACTGATATCTTTGACTCTGAAAACAGATGACATGGTTTGTAGTATTTGCTAAATTCCTTGGTATAAATAATATTCTCACTACACTCAAGTTTTAATCCGCATACAAACCATTGAAAAAGAAACTGGGAAGGTATGAGCAGCAGCAAAACATTATGTAACATTCCTATCATACATGTAAATAACATTAAAAGCACAAATAATATAACAGTGTTAGTAAAATAATGTAGCAAAATGATTAGAAAGCAACAAGGTTTGAATACATAGTGCCTATGCTTTTAATGTTAGTTACATTAAAAGATTTTTAGATTTATTTATCTACATGAGTGTTTTGTCTGCCTGATCTTCTTTCTGTGTACCAGATGAATGTTTGGTAACTGCAAAGGTCAGGAGGGGGCTTTAGATCCCCAGGAGTCATGTGGGTACTGGGAATTGAATCTGGGTCCTTTGCATGAATAGTAAGTACTCTTAATCACTGAGCTATCTTTCCAATCCAGTAATATCTTGTTTAAATATAATAAAGCAATAATTTCTTTCCTTTCTGTCTCAAGTCCAAAGCTAGTTTCAAAATGCCAGTTAAAGTAGTTTTAAAACTTACCAGGAACACATGCTCAAATATCTGTGTGGGACTATCCATTTGACCAAGGATCACTATCATTTCATTATCTATGAATTCCTTAAATTCTCGCAAGTTGCACACCATCTGCATTTCCAACTCTGTGCGTATCTGAAACAGAGGTAATGTACTGTATTAATCCTTGTAAGGTTCCTGTGTTTTCAATACAATTTTAACTCCATATCTATTGTTACCCCACTTCTGGCTTTGGAATAATGAGGACTCAAAGTTGCTTACCTCTTTGGAGGTGATATTTTCCAAATCCTTTTGCATCATAATCTCTCTTAATTTGGTCTTAATAAGCCTTTCTGTTCGCTCACGTTCAGTTGGTCTGAGAATAAACAAGTAGTGATTTTTCATAAACAACTTAATCAAAGCAATGAATTCACCATTGGATTATGCTTCCAAACTATTAGTCTTCTCTCATATTTATATTGCAGAAGCAAATAAAAATTGCAAGCGAATACATAGTGAGTTTCAGGCCAATGTGGGATAGACATTACATAATGAGACAATTCCTAAAACAAAACCAAAAACTAAAGCTAACAATAAGAACAACACTCCCAAACCAAACCAACCAACATTAAAAACAGAACAAAACATATAGAATATAAACATGTAAAAATTATTTTAACAGGTTCTGTATGTTTAAACAATTTTGAATATGTCATAAATATACAGATTTATGAAGAAGCAAAGACAAGCTGGGTGTAGCAAGTTATCTTACGGTCCTACTAAGTGCCTTTGGCTATCATTACTTACTGAGCTAGAATACCAATCTGGGTAGCCTAGTGGTGTGACTCTCAATAGAACTGGACCTTAAAATGCTATAGAGTTCTGATTATTCACTGCTGTGGGTCTATAAGCTAGGAAAGAAAGAGAACTTATCCATCTTCCTCCAACAAGGCAAATTTTATTGAAAAATGAGTTGTAGGGGGTCAGCTATTTAGATGGAATAGTTCCATCCGAAACACTCAGAATAGCTGTGTGAAAATTTTTATGTTTTTGGAGACAAGGTCATGCCATGTAGTCTAGGCTGGCCTAGAACTTTCAAACCTCCTGCTTTAGTTTTCCAAGTACTGGGATTATAAATGTGTATCACTTTCCTTCCTCCTCATTTCTGTAAAGTTTTTATATATTAATTTTATAGTTAAGGAAACAAATATGTTATAAGATACACTGGTAATCATATACAATAGCAGAGAAATCAGACCACTCAGTCCAGCCTAGCTCTCTATCTAAAGCATTGTGTTGTTTTCTAGCCTTCTGACTTTCTGACTCTTTAAATAAAATTACTCAAGGCCAGATGTGGTGGTACATGCTTTAGTCTCAGTACACTGAGTTCGAGGACAACCTAGTCTACACTGCAACTTATAGGACAGCCAGTGCCACATAGTAAGACCCTGCCTCAAAACAAACAAACAAACAAACAATCAAAACAAAACAAAATAAATATACTTTTGGAACATAATATGAAATCAGCCTAGGCTGTAGTGATTCTTCACTACTAAAAAACCATTGGTTCAGAGTGACTAGATACTTCTCTCTAGAGGCACGGTTTCACATTATGGAGAACTTGAGTACTTTATATTCCATCTTTGTTTCTACCTACTCAAGAAAGGTATCTGTTCTGTATCTCCTTATTTAGAAACGGACATGGCCTAAGCCTTCAGGCATCCTGCCTGTTCCTGCCGCTTACAGCCTTATCACTGGCTGCAAAAATAGCCTTGGTAATCTGCAAGGCTGCACGCAGCATCTCCATACCCTCAGGGCCCCACAGCGTTTAGGCATTCAGTTTCTCATAAACCACAGCACACAGCGAACATTGAGCTGTCTCAACAAGGCCTTTTTGTGGTGACTAGGAGGACAATTCTTATCGAGGCCTCATTTTTTTCTAGACACAGCTAGTGTAGGAGGAAATGTGTAACGACAGTATTCCACTGAAAAGATGTGTTGATAAAAACAGATTTTAGCAGCTGTGTGCACACATGGGTTTGATATCCTAGTTAAGCAGTTTTTCTCTGAGTCCTTTATATTCTAAAGTGGAGTAGTTTAGCAGCAGACAGACCCAGGTTTAATCATAGCTCGGATACTTACAGTTGATGTGACCTTGAATAAGGTCTTTTTCCTCTCTAATCCTGGAATAATATTAGGTGTTCACCGGGGAACTCCATGTATACAATAGCTGTCTTGGATTACAAATATAAACTGTTCACAGTAAAAACTGTAAATACATTTTGCTGCACTTTTTCCTGTATTCTTACTATCCTTTTATAGACTTTTGAAGTTAACTTGGGTAGGAAGAGGGCACAGAAAAGGTATTATAGCCCACAATCACTTTCCCTTCCTTGATGCTACTGGAAAAAATGTAAAAATACAGAGAGAACAAAACTAAAAATCACTCTATCCAGATATAACCATTTCCTAATTAGGGTTACTATTGTTGTGATGAAATACCATGACCAAGAGTGAGTTGGGGAGGAAAGGGTTCATTTGGCTTATACTTCCACATGGTAGTCCTTCATTAAAAGAAGCCAGGACAGGAATGAAAACACAGCAGGAACTTGGAGGCAGGAGCTGATGTAGAGGCCATGGAGGGGTACTGTTTATTGGCTTGCCTCTCATGGCTTGCCTAGCCTGCTCTTTTACAGAACCCAGGACCTCTAGCCCAGGGATGGCACCACCCACAATGGGGTGGGCCGTGGGCCCTCCCCCATCAATCACTACAGAAGAAAATGTCCAACAGCTCTGCCTATAGGCTGATCTTATGGAGGTATCCATATTTTCTCAATTGAGGTTCCTTCCTTCTTTGACAACTCTTTGTATCCTGTACAACATCACTGATACTCTCGTCTACGGTCTCCATTTAGTCCTTTTCTACAAAGATAATTAAATACATCTTAAAACTAAGAACTAAAATTCAGTGAGTGTCTACTGGGTGACAGGATCTTTCACTCTTTTGTTTGTTTTTGCTTAGGAATGTAAAGCAATTCCTTCTGTGCTACAGATCCAACATCTCAAACAAAAGAAAAATCAGGA
The DNA here is from genome assembly GCF_947179515.1 of Apodemus sylvaticus. NCBI lineage: Eukaryota > Metazoa > Chordata > Mammalia > Rodentia > Muridae > Apodemus > Apodemus sylvaticus. The sequence goes on from NC_067481.1 coordinate 46,321,478, forward strand.
AGGAAAAACATTAGTTTACTGATTTTGGAATATTTATTCTTTGAGATATTTATTTTGAGATATTTTACTATATGTAGTCTGGCCTAGAACTTGAAACCCTCTGTCTAAGTCTCCCAAGTATGCAGTGTGCTACTATCCCAGGCTGTGAAGAACTTTCTTCTCTATTGAGGTGGATGGAACATTCATTCCTCTGAAGCCCACCAACAAGCTTTACAACATAAAATCATGAACATTATTTTCCAGAGATTCTCTTATATTTGGTTGTTACTATGATATCTTGAAAGGACTAGGTCTACTGGAAAGACAACTCTAGAATCAACAACTCTGTTTTTGTTTTTGTTTTTAAATCAAATGATGTTTTAATTCTTTTTGGCATAAAATAAAACCACAACTTAATATAAATAAATTTAACCCAGATATTCCTTTAAAGAGATTGGAAACATCTTTCTTCCATCTTTCTTTTCTGAGACAGTATTTCATTATGTAGCTTAGATGGATGGCTTAGAACTCGATCTGTAGAGCAGGCTGACATTGAATTCAGACCCACTTGCATCTGCTTCCTGAGTGCAGAGATTAAAGGTGTGCACCTCCAGTCCCAAGGAGTATGAACTGCCTCAGATGCAACAGTAAATGAAAAAAGAGAAGACATCAACTAGGGATTTCATCTATAGGAGCAAGTGTTCTCCTTTGAAAGTTAGCTTAATTTCTTAGGTAACCCTTCAAAAGCATCTTGCTATTAACTTATCAAACGATCCTTTTCATAGCCAATTCCTCTAAATTCAAATTTCAAAAGAGTGGAATCTGAGTAATAGATTTTTATAGCATTACATTCTTGATTATGGACACGCCACTGTACTCAGGAGTGAAATTCCTCAGCCTTTGCAGGTAGTAGAAGGAGATTCTTCAGGTATGGCATATATGGTGTAGGGTTGGTTCCTAAGGAATTTGCTGTTTAGGACATGGGCTTCCACAGTCCTTAGCAAGCTGACTTACATGTCTGTGAAGAGGGCTGGAGAGTCAGGCCGGTGAGACTGCACGTCCTGCATAGCATTCCATTCATTGACTGAGGACTGATCTGAGTTGATATGGCTCTCATAATAACTCACCCAAGTGAGAAAAAGGCTGCCGGGATAGTAGTTGTGCATTCTGGCCACTTCACAAGCCTTGTGCAAACTTTGTAGTGCAGACCTGAAAGACAAGCCTAGAAATGAGCACTATGAAATTATGGGGTACCAAAGGATAAAATCAGTTCTGTCTCAAACTCATCTACTTTTTAAATTTTACAGAGTATCATTCTTTGGAGAATTTCTCCCTCCAAGGGAGTCAAGGGTCTCTGATTTTGCTTGCATCCTCAAGGCAAGGAGCTGAGGGAGGGGAAGAGAACTGACAACTAACTCTCCAGTGAAAAGCAGGTCTAGACCTACGGCAGCATGTCCTTATCCTCCGGCTTATGCTGTGACTGTGTCATCAGCAAACAAAAATCTTAACAACTAACTATTTAAAATTTGTTTCTCTTTGGCACAGAATCATGTGATAGCGTATTGTCTATGATTCTTATGGGCTCCACAAGGACCACATAGGCAGATGCTCCTAAGCCACAGGGCTATGTGCTTTGGTGCTCAGGGAGTACTAATCTAATGACATTTACCATTCTTGCTATCTTAGTCTCCTAGTTCTTTAAACCATTTATTCATTCATATGAGTTACCTTCTAAGAATAGCTCTGGCTACATACACTGAGACTAAATTAAAGCTCCTGACTCTAAACTCAGAAACCCAAGAGGGGTAAACAAAACTAAAAACTATCTTTTTTTCTATTTACCTACACTAAAGCCAGAAATGCTAGAAAATAAACAAAACACACAAAAGAAATGCTAGGAAGTAACTTACACAAAACCTAGGACCTTCTACAGTTTGTTTATTGGTCTATCTCCAGTGTTTAAAAAGAAAGACCCATATTATAGATGAAGCTCAAATAAATGTCTTATTGGATATAAACTAATGTTTTTTCTCTTAAAGGAAAAGGAAGTGTAAGAGAATTCCATAGCCATTCATTTACATATTTTTCTTTAAAACATTTAACTTATTTATCTTACTATTCTATGTGTGTGAGTATTTTGACTGCATGTATGTCTGTGCACCATGTGTGCTTGTGAAATCAGCAGAGGATGAAGGATCCCTTGGAACTATAGTTACAGTTTATGAGCCGCTGTTTGAGGGCTGGAAATTGAATTTAGGGTCTCTGAAAGAGCAATAAATATTTTTAATTATCGAGTCAATGTATAACACCTTTAAAAATAAAAAAAAATGTTTGAGTGGGTCCTTGTGCCATAGTAGCTAACATTGGGGTTCAGAGGTGAATTTCTGTGTGTTAGCTCCCTCCTCAACCAAGAGTATCTGGCCAGCAACTTTACCTGCTAAGCCATTTCAAAGATCTTAGATTTTTTTTTTAAATACCTTTTTTTTTTTCCTCTCTTAAGAAAAGTGATCCATGCTCATTTTGAAAAGGTTCTATAGTTGTTCAGGTGTGGTAGCTCCAGGCTTTAATCCCAACACTTGGGAAGCAGAAGCAGGCAGATCTCTGAGTTAGGGCCAGCTAGGGCTACTTAGGGAGTTCCAGGACAATCATAGCCACGTAGAGACTGCCTCCAAGAGCCAAAAACTAAAACCAAAACATAAAAGTTGTATGGTGCTCATGTAGCATGCAGGAAGCACAATTAGATTCAGGTTTGTTTGGCTCTAGCCGCGCGCGCGCGCGCGCGCGCGTGTGTGTGTGTGTGTGTGTGTGTGTGTGTGTGTGTGTTTAAAGTAGATATTTCAGACTGAATAAGTCTCTATACTAGTGCAGCAAACACTTACCTGACTGAGTCATCTGTCAGTCTCCTAAGATGTTTTCTATTACTCAACATAGGCAAATGCTCAGAGAATTTCAATTGCACTCCAGAGATTCCATGCATACTCTATTTGGAAATTCATGTTTTACTATCATACCTTACAGATCTGATGCAACTATAACATACTCAGTGTTAGCTGCTTCAGATACAGTGGCGACATATAGGAATGGGAGACTATAGTAACTCTTGTCTGGTTAAGGAAACACCTGGTCTAAATACTGCTTTGATTCATCACTAATATTTCTCTTATATGACTTTCAATTCAATATTTCTCAAAAAGTTAATAGAACAATGACTAGTCAGTTTATTTGACAATATCAATTCTTGATCTGAGATTATTACTTGATTTAAGGTTGCTTTGTCTTCCCCTTCAAAATATATGTGAAAAGCACTGTCATTCTACTATCTGCATGGGAATAGATAGGTTAACTGTTTCTGAGTATTAGTCAAAGGAGGTCATTAAGTTTTCCATAAAATTTCACCTGTGAACTACACTGTAAATCTATAAATGTAGTCTAAACACATCTAAGACCATCCCACCTCAGTTGCTTCATGAAATATTAAGAAAGGTAATTGCTCAGTGACAATGAAGATTCACTTCTGCTATGCAGGTTTAGATTAATTGCTGGATTATTCACTGCTTGCTTTGCTTGCCTTCTATGTATCCATTCTCCTCCTCATGAGGGGCTTCTACTATAGAACAGGCAGTAGAATGAGAAGCAGAAATTTATTTATTTGGTGTGCGTGTCTGTGTGTGTGTGTGTGTTTGTGTGTGTGGTATGAGTGTTTGTGTATGTACAGATTTGTGTGTATATGTGTGCTCAGGTAGGCCAGATGTCAATGTTGTGTGTCTTCCTCAATTGATGTCTGCCTAATTACTGGCCACAACACCTCACTGAGCCTGGAGCTCACTGATTCAGTTAGACTGGCGGGCTATCAAGCTCCGGGGATTTGACTGACTGCCATGTCCTTTTTCTTCCCCAATTCCCTACAACACTAAGGTTTCAGATGAACACTGCGCCTGGCTTTACATGAGCATTGGTATCTGAATTCAGACCCTTATGCTCACATGATGAAACACCTTAGTTACCAGAAGCTAAAGGCTACTGATCTGCAAGTCACATTATTCCCTGGTTATATTACATCATTTTCTAGATAAGTGAACAAGAGTCTATTCTGTATAAATAAGATACTCTCAGGTATCTAGCCATGCTTGGTTCTCTCATCCACAACAGGGTGCTAACAACACTGCTCTGTGGTACTGGTGTAATGATTAAATATAAGGCAATCAAAACATCTGGCACACAGGGAATAACTTAAAAGTGTCAGTTTATGGTTGGTTATTAACAATGGTTTCTTTAAGTTTTATTTGTATTACACAAATAATTGCTAGCATTTTAAAAGAAAATTCATCTATAATGCAACTCTGTCAATGCTTATCTTTGATTATCTTATGAAGCTAAAAGCTAGTGCATAGCAGTAAAACACAGACGTAGTTCTCACACTAAGCATGGTCAGTGTGAAACATAGTTCTAATAGGCTCTTCGATAATCCATTAGCATCTCTTCTAGAGCCCAGCAGTTCCTCTGTATTTCACTTGTTCACCAATGCACAAAGCTTCCCATTATGAAAACTTAAAAATTGTATTTCTGGGCCACCTTCAACCATGGCTACCATGCAAACAGATCACACACACACACACACACACACACACACACACACACACACACACCCTCTACATATACAGCATTCTTATAGTGAACTGTTATTATTTCAAATAGTTCTTCTTTCAGAAAACATTGTTTTAATAAAATTAAAGACTTTTAAAAATAGAACAACTTTTAAAAAATCCACAGTTTTATAGAGATATCAAAAGCCATCTTACCACATTGCTTGCACAGATACTGGTTTGAATATGTGAACTCTGTTATCTGTTGATACGCTGAACCCACTAAGAGCAAAAGAGAACAGACAGAAGTCCACAGGGTCAGGTATTTCAAGTTTGCTACAACAGCTGACTGATTAAATAGAAGAAACAATATTTCATCTAGAAGTTGATTAGAAGTAGGGTGTGACTGAAAAGCTTCAACATGGCAACTGAGAAGAAGAGAATCAAAGTATTCTCCAGGGACAAGTGCCCTGCCGGGTAACCAAATTGTAGTGGTCACTTCCAGACATAAACACATATAAGCAACACAAGGTGGACTCAGCATGCTATATATAAATATATGTATATATATTCATAATAATAACTAAAGAAGTAGCTGTGGATTTGCGAGGGAGCGGTGGAACAGATGAAGAGAGAGTGGAAATGATATAAATACAGTACTTAGATACAAAACTCTCAAAAATAAATTTAAATAAAGAAAAGCTTCAAGAAATTGATTTTATCTATTAGGCAAAATTAAAGTATTTCTATTTGGAAGCCTCTGATTCATAGCAAACCTGACCTGGGTTTTATAAATTGGAGCAAACATTTCAGTCTCTTGGGAATGCATTCTAAAAACACCAGGAGGTGGGGGTGGTTGACTGGAAGGAACTGGCTCAGGAGAGGGGTTATACAGCGGGCTGACAGCTGGCAGGGGACGCAGAAGGTTATTTGAAACAGGACACATCACCCTCTGGGAGAATACGACAAGAGCAGTCCCACATGTTCACATTGCAGGGTGAACCAACAAATTACTTCTTTGCCTGGCTTCCTAACATGGCTTAAAAGAACAGAAGTGAGAGACCCTGGAAAGTTGTATTTTACTATACTTTACTAAATGGCAGTTTTAGGGCCTTATTGAGCTGCTGACACGTCAGTTTAGTTGGCCACAATGGGCCTCCCATTCAGCTGAATGAATGACCATCAAGATTAAGATGGAGCCACATTCCTGGGCTTTCTGTAGGAGGGAAAAGAGAAAGTGCTTACCCATCACCATCCAAATGAATCAGGGTGTCACTCCAGAGAGGCAAGACCAAGCCCATGGTACAAGTGCTACTGTAAGACAAGGAGTAATCACTAACTTACTTCCTGTTATTCTGGGAAGCAGTCATCATTTATTGACTTTCAACAAGGGATAATCCCTAATGGTTTACCCTAATGATGATACAGGGGGTCACAACCTGTGGGTCACAATTCCTGTGAGGGTCAAATGACCTTTTCACAGGGGTGGACTAAAACCATCAGAAAATACAGATATTTATAATTCATAACAGTAACAAAATTACAGTTACAAAGTAGCAACAAAAATAATTTTATATGGCAGAGTGTCACCACAACATGAGGAACTGTATTAAATTGTTATAGCATGAGGAAAGTTGAGAACCACTGCTCTAAGCAATAAATTGTGTCATAAATGGTAGAGCAGAAAATTTTCTACCATACTACTATTAATCCCATACATATTCTCAGAATTACTTTGATCACTGCTGACTTACATTTGGTAGGACTTTCCCCAGAATACAGTATCCAAATCAATTCCAAGGATTTTATCCTTTTATTTTTTGAGGGGATGGGAGTCATGGACAAAGTTTCATGTAGCCCAGGCTGGCCTCAAACTTACCACATAGCAGAGGCTGTCCTTGATATCTTGATCCTCCTACCTTCACCTCCTGAGTGCTGGGATTATAGGTATGTACCACCATAATTGTTCTCAAGGACTAGTTTTAATGTCAAGAACTATTGCTGGTTGCTCAAGATCTTAGAATAAATTATTTATTCAACTTTAAGATATACTGAACAATATAACAACAGTCTTAAAAGGAAAGGAATTAAAAACATACAGAACTAATAGTCATGGCTTGTTATCAAGTTAGAGAAATAAAAATACAATTTAAATAAGTCCTTGGTCTTATGTATGTGAATATGAGTACATATGAGATTTTAAAAGATAATTTTTATTCTTATTTTATGTGCATTTTGTGTGCATGTATGTCTGTGTACCATTTGCATGTCTGGTACCTATGAAGGCCAGAAGAAGGTATTAGATCACCCTAGGACCAGAGTGATAGATGGTTATGAGCTGTCACATAGTGCTAGGAATTAAAACTGAGTCCTCTGGAAGAGGACTCCTGAGTCATATCTCCAACCTCCTGTTTTAAGAGAGTCTGACTATATAGTCCAGACTGGCCTTGAACTTGAAATTCTCTTGTCTCAGGCTTCTCTACCTTGAAATTAAAGGGACATGCTATCACACCTGACAAAATAATGCTATATATTGAACTAGCACTGCTGAAATGTAGAATAGGGATGTCAGCAACCAATAAAAGGCTGCTCGTACCATAGAATACTAAAATAGTGTTCAGGTTCTAGGGGTTGTAACTCAGTGGTAAAGTATGTGATCTGCCCTTGGTTCAGCCACACACCATCCTAGGAAGGAAACTGGCTCTAAATGAATAGAACAGGTTGATGCAGGAAGCCCTGGACTCCTGATCAATTAATTGTATGCTCTGTGACTCTAGTTCTCTGGACAACCTTCATCATTTTTGTCCATTTTTTCATCTTTAAGGATATTTAAAGTTTTCAGATTTGTTGGGTATGGTAGCACACACCTTTAATTCCAGTATTTGGGACACAGAGGCAGGCAGACCTCTGTGAGTCCAAGGTCAGTCTGCTCTATAACAGTAAGTTTCAGGCAAGTCAGGATGACATTTAAGATTCTTACCTCACACACAAAAATCATTTTGAAAATACATGAATGTGTATGCACATATGTTCATGGGCATGTGTACATGAATGCAGATTCCTGTGGAGGCCAGAGGCTTCAGATCTCCTGGAGCCAGAACTATATAGGCAGTTGTAAGGTAACCACTGTTGATGCTGGGAAGTAAACTTGGATCCTCTGCAAGAGTAATGCATACTCTGCTTAGCCATCTCTTTTGCCCCTTATTAAGGATGTATCTTAAACTACCTCCTGCTTCTGGATATTTCCAAAGGATCCTTCCTCTTCTCCCTCCCAATATATATCTACAGAGACAGCATAATATACCAGAAAGAACACTGGACATGGAGTGGAATGGTGTAGATCAAGACTCTCAGTCAGATGGACTCTGGAACCTGGGTTCTAGCAGTAATAACTTTTCTCCAGGGCTTTACACAGGCTAGGCCAGAGCTCTCTGTTTTTGAGCCACTCCTCAGCCTTTAAACTGTGTAGTCTTGAACAAATGATTTAATTGCTTGGGTTTGTCTCTTTATCTATAAAAGAGGGACAAAATAACCTTTACTGTCCTGTTTTAAGATCAAGTATATGAAAACATATGAGGGGTTTCTAAAAATAGTTTCTATTCAATAAGTATCTATTAGGCCAAATATCTGGATTGAATCTCTTTTGGTATTGAAACTCTGACTAGTTACTTAACTCTTCCCAGCCTTAAGTTCATCTTTTAAAGTATGTTACAAAACCTAGCTTCACAGGAAAGGTTAGAAGGAGGAAAGGGAAAGAGGGAAATGATGTAATTATGTTTCCTTTCCTGTTTTATTATTTATTTATTTACTTTACATTGCAACTGCAGCTTCCCTTCCCCCCCCTCCCCATTTTCTCAGAACATGTGTAATTATGTTTTAATTTTAAAAAATTAAAAAAAGATTTAAAAAGGTTAGAGAGATGGCTCAGTTAAAAGAACTTGTTGCTCTTTCAGAGAACCCAGGTTTAGTTCCTAGAATCATATGACAGCTCACAACTGTCTGTCACTCCAATTCCAGAGGATCCAATGCCTTCTTCTGGCCTCTATGGGTACCATATACACACAGCACACAGTACACAGACATACATACAGGAAAATCACCCATATATATATATAAAGTAGAAATAAAAACATTTTTAAAAGATTTAAAATAAAGCTAGGCACAGTGGGCAAAGTACCTGGGAGACTGAATTTCAGTGTTTTAGGTATTGGCTTATACAGTGGCACCCTTTTGTTCCCCCTGTTTTCACACCCCCTCAAAAAAATGGGAGAAAGAAAAATATTTAATTTCTATCTTTCTCTCTCAACAGTTAGTCAAGGAATCAAGGAGACATTATAAAATAAAACATAGATGCACATCAAACTTTAGTGTATCTAAGGTCATAAAAAAGTATGCTACTGGAATTAAAGACCTATTAAAAGTAGGTGATTTTAACATCACATTTCTCTAATAGACAGGTCATCTAGACAAAACATAAACACAGAGACATAAGAATTACAAGACATAATACATACAAAGGACTTAACAGATATCCATAGGAGAAAATTTCACCTAAACACTAGCAGCCCACGGAAACCTCTCTAAAACATCCCAGTATACAAACAAAACACCCGAACAAATTCAGAAAAATTGAAACAATGCCATGTATCTTACTGAAGCATAATGAAATAAAATTTTAAATAGGTAACAAACAAATCTTTAGTAAATATACAAATTCATGAAGATTAATCAACTCATTACTAAATGACCAAAGATTTAAAATCTTTAAAGTGAAATAACATGTTAATACATTACACTATAAAATTAACATCAAATATTAACCTAGAATAGGTGTTCTAATGCACCTGAAGAGATGTAGGGTATCAGGCAGCAAGATACAAATGATTTAAAAGCACCATTGATACTAAATGAAAACTGTTCAAACTGCTGCTTGAGTTCAAGGACATCCTAGGATTCAGTGAGAACTTTTCTCAAAGGAAAAAAAATCTGGGGAGCAGCAAGCGAATACCATACCACAAAGCTCTCTGCTATTTTATAACCTGAAGCATATGCAGTGTATTTTGAAAAACAACTTTACATTGTTGGAAATAGGAAACTTTGTCACTTAAAACTACAATACACTTCTCAAAATAAGCTAAATGAATTGGCTGCAACATCACTACTTGTATTTATCAAACAATCTGTCTTCTACCTTGACTTCATGGTGTTTTGAAACATATTTTCATATTCTGGTATATAAAATAATAAATTCCTTTAAGAGTAACTGAGCACTAGCATTCTGAAACCAACAGCATTTCTTTTACTGTAAAATAGGCCTACTCAATGGAAGACCTATAGGATTTTATGTCTTTAGCTCTTCATGTCCCAGTTTATTTCCTAGACACTAAAATTTTGTTAACTCAATGGTATCTGTTAGGTATGATGCAGACAGGACTATTAGAACAAACTGATGTGGTTTGCTGAGGATGAATTACCAGTCACCCATGGAAAGTGTCTGCTCAGGCATCTGATGGCTAACACTCCAGAGTCAGAGCCAGCAGTTACTGCCTCCAGCCTCCAGGGGAAGACTTACCTCATTTCCATGACTTCTAGTTCCTGTTCTACAGGGTTTTCAACTGAGGGGTCAAGAGGAACTGAACAAAGGAAATATAGACACAGCAATTCTGTCTAACTGTCCCACAGGGGAGCTGTCAATCACACATGACTACTAACATGACTAGTTATGACTGAGAATTTTTTCTTACATGTCATTATTTTAGTCTTATTTAAATAGCTAGGTGTCAAGTCGCAAATGTACTAGACAATACAGGTCCAGATAGGTAAAAGTCCAAATCAGAGGTCATAAACTTCCAGTGAATGTAGAAAGGTAGGTATTTTCTCCACTTCCTAGTCCTTGAGACAGTTTTATGTGTAAATTTACTACATAGACCAGGCTGGCCTCACCTTCTTGGCAATTCTCCTGCCTTTGCCTCTGGAGTGATGGGATTACTGGAGCATGTCACCATTTTCAAAAATGAGTTATTTTCTTACTAAAAGGGCTGCTACTTATGAAAAACACTAGAAGCTAAAACTGCAAGAGAAAGCTTCCTAAAAATGATTGCCAAGCCTCTGTAAATTCAGAGCATATAATTAAATGCTGTAACTGGTATACTGATCTTTACAAGTTCACAAGTCATTTCCCAAGCTGACTTTTGTCTTCCCCCAACCCAGGCCTCCCCCAACTTGTCATACCTGGGAAGAGGAAAAGGAAACTCAATTAAATAACGGTCTTGATTGGACTGTCTGTCAGCTTGTCTATGGGGCATTTTTGATTGCTAATTGATGTAGGAGGAGCCAGCCTATAGTGGGTAATTAAATGTGAGTCTCTATGGCCTCTGCTCTAGTTCCTGACTCCAGGTTCCTGCCCTGGCTCCCCAAGATGCTGGATTATAACCTGTGAGCTAAACCCTTTCCTCTCAAACTTTTTTTTAAAAAGATTTGTTTATTTATTATATGTAAGTACACTGTAGCTGTCTCCAGAAGAGGGTGTCAGATCTTGTTACGGATGGTTGTGAGCCACCATGTGGTTGCTGGGATTTGAACTCAGGACATTTGGAAGAGCAAGCAGTCAGTGCTCTTAACCATTGAGCCATCTCTCCAGCTCCCCAAACTTTTAAAAAAAATCATTTTATTTTGTCTACATGGGGTAGCATGCTAGAAGCTAGAAGAAGACAACTTAGTTGGTTTGTTCCACTATGTGGGTCCTGGGAAACTGAACCCAGGTTGTTGGGCTTGGTAGCAAGCTCACTTACCCACTTAGCTATTTCACCAAGTTGGTTTTGGTTAGTGTTTTATTGCAGCAACACAGAGCAAAGCAGGACTACTTCTATGTACAAACTAGAGTAAACACTGATTTTGGAAACTTTCTTGAGATACTAAGATACTAAGATTCCCCCCCCCCCCCAAGGACAGTCATTGTCATCTATACCCCTTCTTCCAAACCCAGGGCTTTGTGCGCGTGCGTGCATGCGTGCGTGCGTGCGTGCGTGCGGTGCGTGTGTGTGTGTGTGTGTGTGTGTGTGTATGCTTGCGCAGGCCTGGGCCACACCCCTAGCTATTGCAGAATTCCATTCTAGTTCTAAACCAGGAAGTAAAGGTTTGAGACATCTGGCAGGATTTCCTGAGGCTTATTATCTCAGAGTGTAAAGATCTGCTTAGCAGCCACATTCCACAGTCTTCTCAAAGGTTCTTCAGAAACAGTCGGGAAATAAAACAGAAAAGCCTGAAGCTTTAAGGATATACATCCCGCTCTTTCCAATGAACAACAATGACAATGATATAGGTTCTGTCTGAGATATCTTTAATTACAGGAAGCAAGGTATGTATGAGTTTTGAGTCCAGGACCAGTGGTATATTACCAAGAAAGGTATGGTACCATTGGATTATCGAAGTAGAGCATTACTGATTGAAAGAATAGATTGGGGGCTGGACAGATGGCTTAGTGGTTAAAAGCACTGACTGCTCTTTCAGAGGTCATGAGTTCAATTCCCAGCAATCACATGGTGGCTCACAACCATTTGTAATGGGATCCGCTGCCCTCTTCTAGTGTGTCTGAAGACAGATACAGTGTACTCATCATATATATAAAATAAAAATGAAGAACTTAAAAAAAAAAGAATAAAGAATAGATTGGCAGGAGAAAGAAACATTACCCCAGAGCTATGTTTCCATTTACTTAATTATTATCATTAGTACCTAAGAGAAAGGTAAAGAGTAAGAATAAGAGTAAATTAGGAATAGTCAAAGACTTTCACCAAGTGTCACTGTCTCTGAAGATCATGGTCAAAACTTATTTCCTAGCCGGGCAGTGGTGGTGGTGGTGGCGGCGGCGGTGGCGGCGTACGCCTTTAATCCTAGCAATTGGGAGGCAGAGGCAGGTGGATTTCTGAGTTTGAGGGCAGCCTGGTCTACAGAGTAAGTTTCAGGACAGCTAGGGCTATACAGAGAAACCCTGTCTCGAAAAACAACAACAACAACAACAACAACAAAAAAAACAAAACAAAAAAATAAAATATATTTCCTAGTTTCCCAGTTTTATGCCTTGATTTGTGTGTCCATGTGTGTGTACATTTGTTCATATGTTTATGGGATACATTTGGAGGCCAGAGGTCATCCTTGGGTGTCTTCCTCAATTGCTTTTCACCTTAAAGACAGTTTTTCACTGAACTCGGCTCTCACAGATTTGGCTAGGCTAGCTCCTTGACTGGCCACAGCAAGTCCCAGGGATTACACTGTCTCCACTTCCTCACTGCTGGGATTACAGGCACATGCTGCTAGGAACTGAACTCAGATACTTGATCTTACATGGCAAACACTTTACCACCTGAGCCACCTCCTCAGGTTGTCATGAATTGTTTTTTAACTTAAAAATTTCATTACCATGTACTCACTGTAAAAGATAATGGGCTCCACTATGATACTTTCATACATATATGTCAACCATTTTCATAAACATATATATTGTGGTGGTTTCAATAAGAATGGTCTTCTCAGACTTCCGAAACACTACTTGAGAAGGATTAGGTGTGCCCTTGTTGGAGGAAGTGTGTTACTGGGGGGGCTTAAGGTTTCAAGAGCTCAAGCCAGGCCCATTGGCTCTCTCTTCCTGCTGCCTGTGGATCTGGATGTAGAATTCTTTGCTACTTCTCTAGTACCATGTCTGCCTGCCTGCTGTCATGTTCCCTGCCATGATATGATAATAATGGACTAAATCTTTGAAATTGTAGGCAAACCCCAATTAAATCCTTTTTAAAAGTAGATGTTGTTGTCATGGTGTTTTTCTCATGGCTATAGAATAGTGATCAAGACATATTATCAAGAATACAAGCTGGGCATAGTGGCTCACATGTTAACTCTCAGCACTTGGGAGGCAGAGGCAGGTAGATTTCTGAGTTCAAGGTCAGCCTGGTCTACATCAGAGAAATTCTATTTCAAAAAGATAAAATAACACACATGCACAATCTCACCCTCTTACTTTCTTGTCCCACTTTATTTTGAATTTTAAAAGCTTAATTATACAAGACACTTTTGTAATAGCTTAAATAACTTTAACAGGTTATTTAAAAAGTAGTTCCCCTAAAAAGTAGTTTTCATGCCCCTTCCCCACTTTTTATGGTATCATACCTGTCATTAGAAGGAAAATCCATTCCCAGGACAATGCTTTCTTCAGTGTCCTGTCTACCATTAGTTGAAACCACGACCATATAGCGAGTTCGATTTTGGTAAGTACTTTCCAGTCTTACAGCCTGAGGTTAACAGATGACAAACAAACAAAACATTTAGAGAAATTTTAAATCATTTAATCTTTTTTCCCCCTTTAAACCAGCATCTCATAGCATGCCACCAAGAGAGCCAATAGCTGGGAGACCTAAATTCAAATTTCAGCTCATACAGTAACTATAAAACATTTGATGTAATACTAAATTAACTGGAGAGAGATAAAATGATATCTGTTATGATGTTTTTAAGAATCTGTGCATACAAACCACACTTAAGAAAGGCCCCATACCCAGCAGTAGGATGTCCAACACAAAATGAACTCAATAGGAGTTTTGGAGATTTTTTTTGAGGGGGTCTCAATATTGCTTTTTTGGTTTGTTTTTTTAACCTTACTTTTGCTTGTGTATTACAGTTTCCGACTTTGTGTTATCACAGATTTGTGTGTGTGTGTATGTGTCCATGTTTCTTGTGTATTTCCATTGTTGTTTCTTTTTGTTTAATTTGGTTTGTTTTAAAGAGAGAAAGAAGGTGTAGAGATGAGAGAGAGGAAATCATGACTATATTGCATGTATATCAGACTATATTGTATGAAAACATTTATTTTCAATGAAAAGTAAAAATATACAGGATAAGTCATTATAAATATAAATTAAGTTGGTCAAACTCAAAATGCTATAAATGTGTATTTTACTGAAATATATAGTATTCATATATTATAACAAATATATAATGATTTATAAAATATATCAATATATTATATGTACATCTCTTAAATAGTCTGTGCATCTATATATGTATTTACCTATCTCCACAAGCTTTGGGGTAAGATAATAATCATTTTTATCAAATCTGTTTCTCTTAGTAAAGATGATTTGTTTGACCAAGCTTTAGTCAGGCTCCTGTACTCTGTCTACATCTATCTGTACAATTTCCTGCAAAATTAAACTTTAGCAAGAACCCCCACTAAATTTATTTATCTGGAATCTACATCATCTCTACTGGATAATCCTTGACATCTAACTAGGTTTTTCATCCTTTACCATCTCCTAAGTGATATATGATCACCCTGACCTATGTTCAACAAAAATCATTGAAATCATTTTAAGCCAAAACTTGATGATACTGAGGGTTCTCTGAGCCTCTACAGATGCTAACCAGAGAAGGCCCTTATCTATGGGTAAGGTTTTCAACTACCTGCAGGGAAGTGAGGCAGCAAATTGAAACACGCCTGCTGGGCCTCAGTGTGAAAACATATTGTAATGGTTACTTTTTGTTGCTATGATCAAACACCATGACCAATGCGACTTCTAGAAGGAAGAGCTTATTTGGGTTAAGGATTCCAGAAGAAGAGTCCATAATAGTCGGGGAGACATACCAGCAGTTAGCTAGAACAGGAAGCTGAACTATCACATTTCTAACCTCAGGCAGGAAGCAAAGTGCAAACTGGAAGTGGGTAAGCCTATAAACCCTCAAAGCTTGCTCCCTATGAACTTCCTCTAGCAAGGCTTTATTGATTTCTCAAACAAAGCACCAACTGGGGACCAAGTTTTGAAATCTTGAGCCCATAGGATACATTTTCCACTCAAACCAAAACTTTATACTGAAGATTATAAGAGGAAAATCACTAAGTATTTATACTGAATCTGCACTGACTACAGGAAAGAATGAACTATTGAGAAGCAGGCAAAGGTTTGAGACAGGAGGTCAGTCTGAATGAAGAAAGCTATTGCTTGATTGGCTGAGGTAAAGAGTCCAGAAAAATGTATTTATAAAGAATATATGATATAGCCTAGTGGCTTGCTTGTCTAGAATTCAGCTTAGGTTTCAATTATGATTCAATAATGTAGGAGACTCTATTAAGTTAATTTGGCACAAAGGTATTAACAGATTAATCTTCCCCTTTGTCCTTTAACACTTGTAATTAAATTTAGAATAGTTAAGGATTTTAACAAAATATATTTGTTTATATAAAGTGTGTGTATGTGTGTGTATCTGTAGAAATTAGAAGTCAATTCTGGGTATCTTCCTCTAGCCTGGATTATTCTTTGCTTTATTTTTTGAGAAAGGATCTCTTCACTAAGAATCATTGAGTCTAGACTCAACACTGTTGTCCCAGACAACATTGGGAGTATAGGCACATGCTGTCTTATCTGGTTTTTACTACATGAGTGTTGGTGAGAGCACTACTGCCCAGCTCATACACTGTTACCTATACCAACTCCCTATTTCCTCAGTGCATAAGGTTTTGTCAGTTTAGTCTGGGTTCTTCACTCAGGGCTCAACTCTGTCATCTGGCTATGAAATTTTGCTTGCCCATGCTGGGTTTACAATTAAGACCAATTCTATACTGAGGTCTCCCAGCTTTAGAGATAAATAAATAGTCCTGACTAAAATTTGTTTTTACCAATTTTTTAAAAAAGAATCTTATAAAATAATGAATGTGAGCCAGTGCTTAGTACATGGTAGAAGATCACTAGCCATTCTAGTATGTGTTTCCATGAGTAGAATTTACAATAACAACTGCCAAAACATGCTCTATAGAGTCAAGAGGTGAAGATGAGGAACATGAATGTAAGCACCAATCGTATGGATAAAATTTGTACAAGCTACTGTAATATGAAGCAAAATGTTAGAATTATCCCAGGGAAGTTACTGGCTCTGTACAAATGAATGTAACAGATATTTACATATACAAACACATGTTTGTATATATGTATGTAACAGTATGATGGTTTGTATATACTTGGCCCAGGGAGTAGCATTATTAGGTGTAGCCTTGTTGGAGTAGGTGTGCCATTGTGGCCATGGGCTTTAAGACCCTTGTACTAGCTGCCTGGAAGCCAGTCTTCTGCTAGCTGCCTTTGGAACAAGAGGTGGAACTTAGCCGGGCAGTGGTGGGTGCATGACTTTAATCCCAGCACTTGGGAGGCAGAGGCAGGTGGATTTCTGAGTTTGAGGCCAGCCTGGTCTATAGAGTGAGTTCCAGGACAGCCAGAACTACACAGAGAAACCCTGTCTCGGGGGAAAGAAAGAGAAAGAAAGAAAGAAAGAAAGAAAGAAAGAAAGAAAGAAAGAAAGAAAGAAAGAAAGAAAGTAAGTTAAAGAGATGGAACTCTCAACTCCTCCAGAGTCCCATGTCTGCCTGAATGCTACCATACTCCTGCGTTGATGATAATGGACTGAACCTCTGAAACTGTATGCCAGCCCCAATTAAATGTTGTCCTTATAAGAGTTCCTTTGGTCATTGTTTCTGTTCACAATAGTAAAACTCTAAGACAAATGGGATTTTTTTCCCTCTCTTATTTCTGATTTACTTATTATTACTGTGTTTGTGTGTATGTGTAGGTATGTATTGGTGCATGTGTAGAAGTCAGGACAACTTTGTGGAGTTTTCTCTTTCCACGTTCATGTGGGCTACAGGGATTGAATTCATTTTACCATATTACATGGCTAGGAACTTTACCCATGAAGTCATTTCAGGGGCTGCTTCCTTTATTTTATTTTATTTTTTTCTAGAGAGAGTTTTGCTAGGTACACCAGGGTTGAACTGACAGAAATCCTTCTACCTCAGTCTCCTGAATTCTGACAGTATAGGCCTGTGCCACAACGCTAGCTTCTTCTAGATTCATTTATTTTACTTATTGTGTTTGATGAATGTTTTGCTTGCATGTAATTGCATCTCATGCCCACCTGGAACCTTTGGAGGGTGTCAGATGCCCTGGAACTGTAGTTAAAGATGGCTGTCAGCCTCCATGTGGGTCCTGGGAACTGAACCCAGGATCTCTGCAAGAGCAGCCAGTGTTCTTAATGGAAGAGCACTCTCTTCAGTCCTTTAAGGTTTGTGGGTTTTTTCTTTTATTTTTAAGTTAGAGTCTGTATATGTAGTCCTGGCTGTCTTGGAACTTACAATATAGACGAGGCTGGCCTCAAACTCAGAGAGATCCTCCTGCTTCTGCCTTAGCTTGCTCTTTGCTTTCTACAATAAAATATAGCTTTTTCAGAAGTGTCTTAGTTTTTAAAGGTTCTAATTCACTGCTTATTCATTTAAGGTACCTTCAGAAACTATAATGTGAACAAATGAAATTCAGGGCTTATCTGTTAGTTTTATAACGGCAGTATGGTTACTGAGCCTCTAAATGCCTGAGATGAAATGGCATGGTGCCTGAGTCTTGTTTTAAGATATTCCAATGAAAAGAGAAAGGAGGAGGAATGGATGACAGAAACCAGGAAAAGAGTGATGGCTACTAAAGCTGAATCATATATTTACTGGGATATATTTTCTACTTCGATTGTCTGGAAAATTTTTTAATTAATTACAAAAGGTCAGTGCATAAATCATAAAAACAAAGCAAAATGGCTGTCAGGCAACACTTATCTGAAATATCTGCTATACATATATTGCATATACGATGCTAGCTCATGAGCTGAGAAAGCAATGGTGAAGGGGAGACATGCTCTCTTCCTTGTGAAATGTAAGCTCTATTATTACTGTCTCAAAAAAATCAAACAAATTAATTTAATTAAATAAAGACAGTTTCATGTAGCCCAGGCTAGCTTCTATCTTATATTCAAGGATAACCCTTCATTGGTCCTTCTGCCTCCACTTCTCAAGGGATGGGATTACAGGTGTTTACTACCATGCTTAGTTTCTGTGGTGCTAGAGATGGAATCCAGGGCTTCAAGGATGCAGGGCAACCATTCTATCAGTTAAGTGATGTGCTTAGCTTTATGTCTCTGTTCTGATGTTCCTAAGAAAAGCTAGGGAAATAAAAACAGCAAAGTGGCTACATTAAAGTTTCTTTGTAAGATCCAATACAACCAGAGCAAAATGCCATCATTCTATGCTAAATACACAGGCTGTACTTGACACTTTATGATCCATGGAGAAAATTTCAAAATAAAATTCACTTAAAAGAAGCTAAGAGGAACTAACATTTAAATGGATCACAGTCTAGAGTTAGTCAACTAATACTGAGGAACATTAATCACACAAAGCTATGGATAGTAGTAAATACGCATGAGATACACTGGGAGGCAGTTCTGGATTTCTTTACAAAACACTCAAAGCATACATTACATTTAAATCACATTTATTTACTTATTTAGTGTTTGTAAGGGGTGTAAAGAGGTCAGAGGCTAATGTGGGTCCTGGGGATAGACCTCAGGTTGCTAGGCTTGGTGAAAAGTGCTCCAAGCTGAGTCATCCCCCTGACCCACACACATTATTCTAACCAGAGAATCTGATGCAGATGAAGTCAGATTTAAAAAAATATTAATTGTGTGCACATGAATGATGTGTGTGTATCATAGTGCACATGTTGAAGTTAGAGACATGCCTGTAGGAGATGGTTCTCTCTGACCAGGTGGGGCCTCAGGATCAAACTCAGGTCATCAGACTTAGCAGTTGGGCCTCAATCTTGCTTATGTAGCCTGGGAGGAGAATCACCTTGAACTTCTGATCTCCACCAGTGCAAGGACTATAGGCAAGTGTTTTGTTTTTTTTTTTTCCTTTGTTTTTTTTTGAGACAGGGCTTCTCTGTATGGCCCTGGCTGTCCTGGAACTTACTCTGTAGACCAGGCTGGCCTCAAGCTCAGAAATCCACCTGCCTCTGCCTCCCAAGTGCTGGGATTAAAGGTGTGCGCCACCACAGCCCGGCTCAGGCAAGTGTTATTATGCCTGGTTTACACAGTGCTGGAGTTGGGACCCAGGTCATCATACATGCTAGGCAAGCACTCTACCAACTGAGCTATATTCCAGCCCCAGGATTTCTTATAAACAGGATTTCAGACATTACCACAAGTTTAAACTTGAGCATGCCTTAGCAATCTTTAAGCTAAATGTTCAATTCCTCAAATGTGTTAGAAGCACTTTTATCTGCAAACATAAATGGCATGTGATTCTGACAAATTAAAATAAAACTTGACTCATTTTCCTTTAGTTATCTGTATGTGTAGATATGTGAGTATACTATGTTCATGTGTGTGTGTGCCCTATGTATGTGGAGGCCAGAGGTCAACACTGAGTGTCTTACTCAATCATCCTCTGTCCTATTTTCTGAGATAGACTCCCTCAGAACTGTACAGACTAAGCCATTTTCTTTTTAGCTATGACAGTTCTAAGACAGTTCATATGCCAATTAGTGGCAAATGGTTGGCTAACTCAAAGCTGATAAAAGAACAAAAAAAATCTTCTTAAATATAATGCTTGCTTTCTGGCTAAATTAGAGGTGGGCACCAAGACATTTTGGTAAGTGATATTCAGGGCAAGCATTACCTGTGTTTTTAATATTTAACATATAGTATCAAGAGCTCATCATTAAATTTTTTTTTTAAAAACTCTCAGTCCAACTTAAACATTGAACCTAAGCAGAGCAGTTCACAGATTTATCTTGCATAAAGAGATTTTCTCATTTCCATCATCTAACAGCTGAAAATAGTTTTCCTGAGCACACACCACACCTTTGCTTTAAATTTATTTTCATCATGAGTCTGGACCATGCCTCTGCATGCAGTATTTATCCTCAGGGAAGCTGCATTATAAAGATACACTGTCTAGACAAGCATCTCACCTGATCCATTAGAAAGAAAGGTTTTCTAAAGTATGTAAGCATTAAATTCTGGCCAAAAGAACAAAGTAAAATTAGTAGCTAAGATTAGGATAGACTTTAGATATAATATTAATAAAGAACACCATCTTCAAGAGTCCGAGAAAGTGTCTGGATAAAAAACATCAAGTTATAAAATAAAAAAATCTATTAGAATTATAACTTAGAACGTAGAATCACTGAACACTATGACCAAGGCTAAAGATATGGTTCAGTGGCAGAGCACTTATCTAGCAAGAAAACATACTCCAGATCTGACCCCAGCACAGTCAATAATGCCTTACAAATCCATGATTAATTTACTAACATGGCAAGATAGCCACGATAAACAGGCTGAAATACATTATGTTTCTTACTTTTGCAAAATAACAAAACAAAATTAAACCTGGCTGTTATTTACTCAGCTGCTCACACATGACCCCATGCAAACACAAGACAGAAGGGAAAGGTGCTCATGCAAACAGCCAGGAATGGTTTTTCTTAGAGGGAAGGGGATGGTTATTCATCTTCATTCCTTTTACAACTGTCTGATTTGGAAAACCAAACCAAACCCCACACAATGCACTTATTTTCAGAAAAAAGTAAACTTATTTTCATTGCTGAAAAAAATTGAACATTTTATAAAACCAAAATAAAAAAAAACTAATTTTCTTAAATTATCCTGCCAAGTTCTTAGCTTTTGTAAAAACTTCACTGAGGCTACTGTAAGTATTCTGAGATTCATGACTTCTCATTTAATTTTTTAAGTGGGTGTTTGATAATAAGGAAGAGCACTATAAAACCATTTCCTATTTAACAAATGAAGTTTCTTAAGTACTGAAGTAACATTTATGCCTGGAAAGAAGGACTCCTCCAGAGGAAAACATTTTTTTGGGGGGTGGGGTGGGATTGCTGTTTTCAATGCTTAAGCAAAAAGTGGGTTTTGGTTGGGTTAAAAAGAAAAAGAGAGTACTGGGTGACTCATCTTGTTGTTCCTCCTATGGCGCTGCAAACTCCTTTAGCTCCTTGGGTCCTTTCTCCAGCTCCTCCATTGGGACCCTGTGCTCAGTTTACTGGCTGGCTAAGAGTGTTCCCCTCTGTATTTCTCATGCACTGGCAGAGACGCCCAGGTGACAGCTATATCCAGCTCCAGTCAGCAAGCACTTGTGGGCATCAATAATAGTGTCTGGGTTTTGTAACTGTATATGGTATGGATCCCTGGGTGGGGTAGTCTCTGGATGGTCTTTCCCTCAGACTCTGCTCCACACTTTGTCTTTGTATCTCCTTCTGTGGGTATTTTGTTCCCCTTTCTACAAAGGACCAAAGTATCCATACTTTATTCTTCCTCCTTCTTGGGCATCATTTGATATGTGAAATGTGTCTTGCGTATTACAAGCTTCTGGGCTAATATCCACTAATCAGTGAGTGCATACCATATGTGTTCTTTTGTGATTGGGTTACCTCACTCAGGATGATATTTTCCAGTTCCACCCATTTGTCAAAGAATTTCATGAATTCGTTGTTTTTAATAGTTGAATAGTACTCCATTGTGTATATATATACACCACATTTTCTGTATTCATTCCTCCATTGAGGGATATCTGGGTTCTTTTCAACTTCTGGCTATTATAAATAGGGCTGCTATGAACATAGTAGAACATGTGTCCTTATTACATGGTGGAGAATCCTCTGGGTTTATGCCCAGGAATGTTATAACAGGGTCCTCTGGTAGTATTATGCCTAGTTTTCTGAGGAACCACCAAACTGATTTCCAGAGTGGTTGTACCTGCTTGTAATCCCACCAGCAGTGGAGGAGTGTTCCTTGTTCTCCACATCATCTCAGAGCTCCCAGGGACAAAACCATCAACCAAAGAGTACACATGGAGTTACTTATGGCTCCAGACACATAGGCAGCAGAGGATGGCCTTGTTAGACACCAAAGGGAGGAAAGGCCCTTGGTCCTGGAGAGACTTGATGCCACAGTGTAGAGGAATACCAAGACAGGGAAGCAGGAGAGGGTTGATTGGGGAAGGGAAGATGGCTTATGGGATTTTTGGGGAAAGGGGGAATCAGGAAAGGGGACAGCATGTAAATAATGAATATATCTAATAAAAAATTTAAAAAAAAAGAATGAGATTAAAAAAAGAAGAAAAAGAGAAAAAAGCAAAAAAAAAAAAAAAACAAAAACAAAAACAAAAAAAAAACCCAAGAAAAAAAACAAACCAAAAAACCAACCAACCAAAACAAAACAAAACAAACAAACAAACAAAAAAAACCCCCAGGATTTTCAGTTAACTATCCAACTTTTAACCTTATGTACAAGTCCTGAGATAAGAATTTTAGCATTCCAAATAAACTCTAGACAAAAGCCTTTGCATTGGGTCTACAAATGCCTCTTTCAGTTACAAAGTGCTAATTTGTGCAAAGTCATACAATGCTTTACTCATTTTCCTGAAAATGACTCACTCAATTATCTGAAACATAATGACTATGTAACAATTAAAAAATAACTGTAAAATGGCTTGTTGTTTTAATGCAGATGCATGAGTTAATTTTTGAACTTATATTCTGTATAACACATACTATTTACTCTCAAAATCTAAAAAGTAATGCAGCTGATGCTGTGTACTTGAGTAGGAAGAAAGGCTTTAATCTGCCTTCTAATTTGTCCTTCAGTCTTTCAAGAGTCATATAGGAAATGATTTTTGTACTTTGGGGTTCAAAGTAAACTCCAGAAGGTTTTCAATGAGAAAAAGATAAAAACCACAACGGCATCCTTAGGTTTAGCTTTTCCCATGCCAAATCATGTTTGCAAGCTTGCATAGCAAATATCCAGCCTGTACAAGTGAGCACTGACACTGGATTTTGTTGTAGTAAGTATAAAACAGGCTTTAGTAGGGCTGAATTCAAAGTGTGATGAGCATCTTTTGGATGTTAAAAAACTATCTCTATCCTTCCCTCGCATCCCCCTCCCCCAGCAACCTGCAACAACCCAACTAGAGGTGATTTTGATATACCCCGAAGTCTCAGAATCACTGCTTTAGAGCACTTAAGCTATAAGAACTATACTCTGTGCCCATAGCTGGGTTCCCCGACTGCCATGTGTCCCTGGCTGCCCTGGCTCACTCTGTATACCATGCTGTCCTTAAACTTGGAGCTTTGCCTGTCTTTGCCTCCTGAGTGCTGGGATTAAAGTGTCAATGCTTTTAAAAGAATTATTTGAGAAATAAACGTATTAAAAAATGCAGATGGTCAGCAAGATGGTGGCTCAGTAGGTAAAATTGCTTGGCATGAAAACATGATGATCTGAGTTCATGACCTTAGATTCCAGCGTGGAAGGAGAAAACCAACTCCTGATGTCCATGTGGCCTGTTCGCCCTACTTACTCTCTCACATGCACACACAATACACATATCTAGACACACAAAATACCTTTAAAAAATGCAGACAACAATGGCACAACAGGTAAAATCTCAGCAAGACAACTTATTTCAGAAAAGAAATTAAGGTGGAGAGTGATGACAAAGACACTTCACGTCAATCTCTTGCTTCTAAATGGGTACACATAGGTGAGTGTACTTGCACACATGGCAATGCCACACACACATTTTAAAAACCTTTAAGGAAAAGTGTGAATCAATCAACCAATTAATTAATAATGAATAAGGAAGAAAATGATTAAAATGGAGAGCTATTAAGGAAGATGATACCCAATATTCACTTCTGGCCTCTACATGTATATGTAAAGACACACACACACACACACACACACACACACACACACACACACACACACACCAGAATCAGCATTTGAGAGAAAAATTAACAAAACTTTAAAAGCAAAGCAAATGAGGAATCAGTGAATCCAGAGGGATCGGAGGCTTGATCAGGTGCCATAGTCATCCTCACACTTTACTGCTTACATCTCTTCTTGGACAGAGAGTAGAAATAGTTATTTGAATTTAATATGCTCATGGCTAAACCTATAGGTCTGGTGACCACACACCTGGATAACTTCAATAACTGTCTACTGTACTTCCTCCTATCTATTCTGTATTAGCTTCTAAGGAATCTTCCTTAGATACTGTAGCTGGTTTATGTTATTTCTTGGCTCAAAAATCTTGTATTTCACAATGTTTCATGAAGAGGGAGAAGTATTGACTGGTTCTATAGTAACGTAGGGATCAGATACAAGTAAAAATGTAAAATAAGTCAAAGGGTTTTTTTTTTTTTTTGTTTATTTGTTTGTTTTTTCCTTCCCCCTGAGACAGGTTGTCCTGGAACTTACTATATGGACTAGGCTTTGAATTCACACAAATGCCTGCCTCTGGCTCCCAAGTGCTGGGAATAAAGGTGCAGCCACCACATTCAGTCACCATTTCACACTTCCTCAGGTGTCTATTTAATCCTGTCAGCTGTGAAGTAGTTAGGAAATGAGGAAAAGGGCAAAGACAGCCTAAGGTATCTTGTCTAACATCACACGATTAGCAAGAACCTAAGGCCAAGTCTCCTGACTCTGAGGTCAGCAACAGTGCTGGTTATTTCATTTATACCTTGCCCCTTTTTATATGTACTTTTGATTAAGCTATGTTCTTATTTAAAATGAATTGTCTATTTAATCTCATCATCTTTTTAAGATCTGCTCAAGTTCCACTGTCTAATATAAAAGCTTCCCCAACTAGGAAAAATTTCCATTTTTCCCTCCTTTTTCTGAACTTTAACTGTTGTTATGGAGAATAACTTATAAACCAGCAATTAACGACAAACTTGAGCCAGAGTATTTTCCCTCACTTTATAGTATGTTTTACAATAATTACATTCTCAGCTGGACTGTGGGGATAGGTCATTCTTCATTCTATTCCACCTAGGTCTGAGCATTATGTTTGGACAAAAACAAACAAATAAACAAACAAAAAACCCAACCCTTTAATATTAGCTATTTTAGGCAGCCTTTTGAGGAAGAAAATTATGATGTCATTAACTTACCAGCCTTATGTTGTCTTCTGGGCGGAGTAATATGAACATTGCTTGAAGGTGCTGTTGGAGATCGCCTGGTGAAATTTTAAAAAGCAAAGGATGATTATTCTTTTGTTTGTTTGTTTGTTTGGATTTGGTTTTTTTCTCAAGACAGGGTTTCTCTGTATAGCCCTGGCTGTCCTGGAACTCACTCTGTAGACCAGGCTGGCCTCGAACTCAGAAATCCGCCTGCCTCTGCTTCCCAGAGTGCTGGGATTACAGGCGTGCGCCACCACCGCCCGACCAAGGATGATTATTCTTTATTCAAAAACCAATAGAAAAGATTCCTTCTATCTTAGTGACCTGTAAAGTTATGACTTACTGAAAGACTTAAATTTTTATTTTTACATTTTAATATTTTAGTGCGTGTGAGTGCATACTTGGCTCATGTATCATGAGGACACTTTCTGAGGAAATCAGAAGACAACTTGTGGAAATTGGCTTTCTCTTTCCACTATGCCAGGAATTGAACTTGGGTTGGTATACTTGCAGTAAGCACCTTTAACCCAGGGAACTACTTCATACATTTTTGTTGCTGTTTAGGACTGGTTTTTACTATGCACCCCTGGTTGATCTGAAATTTTGTATGTAGATGAGGATGGCTTTCAATTTACAGAGATCAGCCTTTCTCTGCCTTTGGAGTGCTGGGATTAAGGGGGTAAGCCTCCATGCCTAGCTCCATCTCATATTTTTACATGTGTATATAGATAGGAGTGTAGGTGGTCGATGAGGCCAGAAGATGGTGTTGCAATTGGTTGTGAGCCAACTGATTTGGGGGCTGAGAACAAACTTGGGTCCTCTATAAAAGAGAGGACAGCTAAGCTATTTCCCCAGGCCCATGAGTCTTTTCATTAGACACAAAAGTCAGATAAAATTATTGGTTAGATGTTAAACTTTATTTATTTATAATGTTTTGTTTATTTGTTTATTTATTATGCCTATGGGTATTCTATCTGCATGTACACCTGCAAGCCAGAAGAGGCATCAGATCACAATATAGATGGTTGTGAGCCATCACATGGTCCTGGGAATTGAACTCAGGACCTCTAGAAGAGTAGCCAGTGTCCTTAACCACTAAACAATCTCTCCAGCCCAGTTTGACTTTTTAAAATAGTAAGAAATTAGTAGGCTGCCTTTTTATATATTCATTTTACAGTATGTTAAGGTTTGTTTTTGTCACACCAGGCAGTGGTGGCACTCACCTTTAATACCAGCACTTGGGAGGCAGAGGTGTGGGGGTATGGGGTGGGGGTGGGGGTAGGGGAGGTGGGGGGGGCATGGGGTGGGGGTGGGGTGGGAACGGTGTGTTTGTCAGAGAAAACCCTGTCTTGGAAAAAAAAAGGTTATCTGTCCTAGAAAAGATGTACTTGAGAATAATCTGTGTTTTATATAACGGTAGAAGTAGATGAGGGATCTATTGGTGACTATGTTGGTAAGATCCACTAAGGGTAGCAAACAAGTGTTTGAAGAATTATCCCTAAGCTTTAAATTATATATATATATATATAATATCTCATCATATAATAAGAATATTCAGATGCATTTAATTTAAATACTGTTAGTTCTCTTTATTTTCAATAGTTTAAGGTGGTTAGTGGATAATACTAAAATAATAGTACCTACGAAGAAGAACATACTGGGAGTAGTTATTCTCCTGAAAAAATTAGGTGTTTTAACATGAGCAACTATTATTTGAAACCTCACTTATTCTTATATATTTTATAACACTAAATTGAAAATTCTTTGAGTTAAGATTTAAGATACTAATGATGATGCCAAGCATGGTGGTACATGACTTTAACTAATTCCAGCACTCAGGAGGCTGAGGTAGATGGATCTCTATGAGTTCAAGGTTAGCCTGGTCTACATAGTGAGCTCAATGCCAGCCAGTGCTATACAGGTCTCAAACAGTAGCAGCAGCAGCAGCAGCAGCAGCAGCAGCAGCAGCACCACCACCTCCACCACCACCACCACCACCACCACCACCACCACCACCACCACCACTACCACCACCACCAAAACCAAACCCAAAACAAAAGAGACTAAATTTTGTGTGTGTGTGTGTGTATGTGTGTGTGTGTGTGTGTTGGAAACTCACTATGCTGTAAGATTGTGGAGGGAAATCAGATACCTTTTATGGGTATGGGTGAATAATGACTCCCTCAGAAGACATGGGTTTTTAAGTGACAGTCATCAGTACTAGGTATGGGATCCCTCTCTAGAGTCAGAGAGTCTCCACAGGTATCACAAACAACACAGGCTATTGTTATTGCTCTTAGTTGCCTACCAGAACTATATGGCACAACCTTACTGCTGATGACACAATACACTTTGGCAGAAGCACATAGAGAAATCAAGCTGGAACTGACCTGAAAGTTCCTCTCTATTGACCAACTCTCATAGTGCCAGAAAGTGCTATGTAGGCCACTGTGGGGTGAAAAGCCACACGGCCCACCCTGTATGCTATAATACTTACCTCCCTGTCAGGATGTACCCATTGTACAATAGTGGCACAAAGGTGATGGGGGTAACCATCTGTTTTTAGATTGGATTTGAGGCCTAGTCCACAAGAACAAATATAGACTCGGACAAAAGTCCAAGGTTCTAGAGGTCACAGGCTCTAGGGAAAAACCTACTACTGTTGTTTTCTTAAACATGCTGGTGAACTGCCTTTTGAATATTTATGCTTATACTGATAGATTAGTGCTGCCCTCAACCTTGACCAGAGAAACTTCTCTCTACAGTGGTCAACAGTTAATGACCATCATACCCTAGAAGTCACTGCGGCTACGGTAACCAGCACAAGAGCAAATCAAACAAGATCAGTAAACATTCTAACAGGTAGCACTAACCGGACTTAGTGGGTTATTAAAAAAAGGGAGAAGCCGTGAAAAGAAGAGGGGAATATGCTGGAAGTGCTCGAGGAAAGTTGGAATGGAGAGGCGGGAGTTCCTTGAAGAGTAGGAAGGGGAGTAGGTGGTGCACACAATCAAGATTGTTTATATTATGAAATTGTCTGAGAATAAATAAAAGTTATTTTATTAAAGAAAAGGGGGCAGTGATGGGGGAAGCAGGAGAGATGTCTCAGCAATTAAGAGTACTTAGAATTCTTTCAAAGGACCTGAGTTTGAGTCTTACCACTTTCAACCATCTATAGCTCCAGTTCCAGGGGATTTGATGCTACTGGCTCCCTCAAGCATCTGCAATCATGTGCACATACCCACTTATAGACACCCACATATACATAATTAAAAATAATAAAACGTTTTTAAAAATGAGAGATCATTTTCTTATTTCTCCCACTCTGTCCTAGGAAATCCAAGGATTTGGCTAACAGAGAAAGATAATACGCTGTCACAAATGATGATGATCTAAGAACCCAATGCTTTATTTCTCTTCACCTAGGGCACTTTTAAAAGAGCTTTATGATGTCTGACACAGCCACATAATCATGATGCCAGTGTAACTTGTTTTCTTTCATACTAGCTTTGAAACCTGCATATCATTTCCTCTGTGCTCACCGCATAGCTTTTAAGTATGGCATTAGCTTTGCAAGAAGTAGTGAGCTAGGAAGTAAAAATGCAAGGAGCTGTGTTTAATGGTTGATAAGACCTTTCCTCATTTTTCTCAAGGAACATTTTTCCTTCTTCTCTGTCTCACTGCTCACTTCTGACTAATTCCAAAATCACAGAATTCTTTAACTTTCAAAATTAAATACAAGATCCATTCTATTATGTTTTAAACCCAGAGATACAATCTGAAGCTAGCTTAGGTTCAAGCTTAGGCCTTTGTCTCAAAAGAAACAAAGAAATAAACAAACAGGTACATTCCCCACCCCCCCAAAAAACACAACAAAATACCCTCAAGTTTATATCATGTATGGTGTCTCATACCTAAATCTAAATCACAAGAAGCTGAGGCAGGAAGATCACTGTGAATCTAAGGCCATTCTGAATGTAACTCTATCTGAAAAAGCCCCTAAAACCAGGACTGTGGATACACTAAAGCAGTTGGGTGTTTGCCTCACTTGAGAGCAAGACTCCTGGCTTCTGTCCTTAGCACAGGGAGACAACAAACAGCAGCAGCACCAACTTAACTTTTTTGTTGACGATCAGGAGATCTTGAGATCAGTAGCCCTGGGAAGGACTTGGAAGGTGCAGAACCTCTGAAGAACCCTGAATAGCAGGCCAACATTCCAACTCAAGGCACTAAGTGGTGCAGAGATCCAGCTGTGTTATTTCAATGTTCAGACAAAACCCAGGATTTCCTTCTACTGTGACGCCTTGCCTGAGCTGTGTGTCTAGAAGCTTAGTTTTCTTACCTGTGAGGAGTTTTGCTATTAGCAAGTTGAGTATTATTTCCTATAGGGAAATTCATGTTTATAGAGAGCAACAGGCAATATATCCTTAAAGTCCCTCCTTCATTTTATACTCTTTGCACATATTCCACTACCAGTAGTAGCTAAACTGGAGATTAAGTGTGATTAAAGAATTTTCATCATTTTCATTTTAAAGGTATAGATTGTCATTTACTACTAATAATTTTTAAATTGTCAAACAGTATTTGGCTATTTTAAATGATCAGATAAAAAAACTCTATCCAGATTAAAAAAACACACATAGGAATTCACCAGATATTTTAAGCCCTTGAGGTACTACTCTATTCTGCCACCTTGCTGAGCTTAGCCAAGGCAGTTTATGTTACGGTTTGGCTTTTATAAACTTCATTTCTATATGTTTTGTCTCAACTGTCTAGTATGGATCACAAATCTTTTCTATGTTTCCTGTGTTAAACCTGCCTTTTCTTTTCATGTAAGTGAACAGTAATGTCAAGTAGAAATAGTTGAGTGTGACCCTGTCTCCCCCCTATCTTCTCCCCCCCAAAAGTCAATCAAGGCCAGGCTTAAAAAGCAACTAACCCCATTTACTATTACATGCCATAAGGGCAATTTACCCAAAATTAGTCAGATGAGTTGGATTTAAAACAATGGTTTGTCTTACTTTACTCCCCACATCTAATAGAAATAAAAGTTTAGGTTGGCTTATTTCCTTTGAGTATTCACTTTTTTTTTGTTGTTGTTGTCAAAATACTCACCCCCATCTCTGATGGAGGATACTGAGGAGGAAGCACTGAGAAAGAATACTGAAGCTAATTTTCAAATATTTTCCCTCCCTTACTTAATAAAAAAAAATTGCCACTGACAGAGAGTATTGGTAGGAACTTAGTAACATGGTTTAGGGAAACTAGTTATAATAGTGAGCACTTGTAATGAGATGAAAGCACAAACAAGAAGGAGCACAGCCTCTAAAGCAGATGAGATTATTGTGAATATAGCTAAACTCAACTACTGACTCAATAAGATCCAACATTTCTAGCTTTCACTTCTGATGTGTATGCTCAAGTTCCCTTCCTTGTAATTTCTTCCACTCCTGGAGGTCAAAAAATCACCAAATTTAAGGCAAAAAGTTTGTATGGTTACGTTTAATTGTCAACTTGACATAGCCTAGAATCACCTGGGAAAAGACAGTCACTGAGGAGCTGTCTACGTGGGATGGCTGACCAGCATGTCTCTAGGAGACTGCCATAATTAAGTTCATTAATGGGGTAAGACTCAGTCTACTTTGGGTGGCACCGTTCCCTAGGCAGGATGGGTCCTAAGCTGAGTTAGAAGAGAGATATTGGGCTAAGTGCAGGCAAGCGAGCAAGTGAGCATGCATGCATTCATTTTTATGCTCTTGGCTGTGGATGTGATGTGACTACCATTTGAAATTCCTGCCTTAACATCCCTGCAATAATGGACTGTAATCTGGAATTATGAGCTAAAACAAATCCTTTCTTCCACAAATTGCTTTTTGTCTAAATATCTTATCCTAGCAACAAAAAGGAAACTAGGACATATGTGCACAGTTTTACCTGCATGCTTGTTGCGTCTGTGGCTGATTCTTGGTGTAGATGAGCCATTCCCTCGTGGTAGAAAAAGGGCAGCACCTTTGACAGTTAAGAAGCTCTCGCTGATGCTGAGGAAAAAGTTAAGAGAAACATTATTTAAGGAAAGTAAATAGGATGAAGAGACCCAGTTTAAGATTTCTCTCTCTTCCCTATGCAAAGTTCCAGTTTCATAGGGTGAAGCATGGCTTTAGTCCTGACACTGGAAGGGAGAGGTAGGCATCTGATCTCGATGAGCTCAAGGCTACCCTGGGCTATAAAGCAAGTTCTATGCCAATCAGGGCCACACAGTAAGACTGTCTCAAAAAACAAAACAAAACAAACAAACAAACAAACAAAAAAAACCAACAAAAACCTAAATGATAAGGAAATTAAAACAAACAAAACAAAAACAAAATAAAAAACAATTAAAAAATTAAAAATCACCCCTCAAATCAATAAACCAAACAAAAAACTCCTAACAAATTCAAGAGGAGAGATTACTCATTATTCTGGTTGTTCACATATAGTCCTGCCTATTCTAAATAATTTTTCTAAAATAAAACTTAAGGTATTGTATATAAATTACACAGCAGCAATTAAGAACAACTTTTAATAAATAAAAGGGAAAAGACTCGAGCTAGACCGTAAGGGTGTGAATCATGGCTCTATTGCTATTTGAGCAAATCTACATTTACTCTTCTATAAAATGCTATGAGAATTGGGGAACACACCACTTCCTCTGGTGGTACCGGGGTCACAGAAGTAAGTCCTTAGTAATTAGTTATTATTAGTGAGTATCAGTAATAGTGTTTCAATAGTGTCCTGATAAGATGTAAAATGTTCCTTGTTTTCTTTTTCAAAATTAAATGTTATTTTTAATTTTTGTAGTGTCAGGTCCTTGGATCAAACCTGGGGCCTCACATATACTTGGTGATTACTGCCCAGAAATGCTTCTATATTTATTTATAATAAATCTAGAGTTTGAAAGAAAAAAACTTATTTTTAAAACACATACATACACACACACACACACACACACACACACCCCTCATTCTCAAGTGTGAACTCGAGACTTTATTTTGATTTGATTAAATAGAACAATGGTTACAAAACCTGCAGCGAATAGGGGTGGTTGATGGGTACAGGTGGCTACTTGGATAGGACAAATAACTTCTAATATTTTATAGCACAATAGGAGAACTATGATTGATTACAACTGCATATATACTTCCAATTAGCTAGAAGACTTTGAAGGTTCCTGCCATAAGGCAGTGTTAAATGTCTGAGGTGATGTATGACAGTAATCCAGACCGTCACTAAACACTGTCTATGGGGTGGGTGCAGGGTGGAGTGGAGAGATGGCTTATCATTGGTGAAAGGCACTTCTTGCTCTTACTGAGGACCCATGTTCACTTTCCGAGACCAGTTACTGGGGATTCAACAAACATATACCTGGTACATACACAAGTATATAGGCAAAACATTCATACACTTAAAGTAACAGTAAATAAATCTACAGAAGTAAAAAACTGTATACAGGTATCAAAATATTACATTTCATCTCATAAATATGCACAGCTGCTGTGTGTAAATTAAAAATAAAAAAAACTAATATTGCACTCTAAGTTACATTCCACACACAGTGAAGAGGACTAGTACAGAGGCAGTGTGCCACACTTCCTGGAGTATATTTCCTGTGCTAACATCATTTATGTGGAAGGCTAACAACATAGGTAGAGAATTATTGCTTAGAACAAAAGATATTCAAAATTATAATTACAAGTGGATATCCCTTCTTTAAACTCTAAGCCTCTCCTTACAACTGATCCACAGATCAGTTGTCAGCCTGAGTGTCTCTTGACCTACCCGCAATATGTCTCTAATCCATCTGTGAATCCCATGGGCTGTACTTGCAAACCTACCTTGGACCTGCTCTCTTACCCCCATCATTATGACTGGTTCATAGTTGGCATTTCCTTCTCTTTTGGGGGGACGGGTGGAGGGTAGAGACAGGGTCTCTCTGTGTAGCCCTGGCTGTCTGTCCTAGAACTCACTCTGTAGACTAGGCCGGCCTTGAACTCAGAGACCCGCCTGCCTCTGCCTCCCTGTTGGACATTTCCTTTTTACACTATTTTTGCTTTGGTTTTTAAAAAGCGATTTTATTGAGAAATTCACCTTTGCTGATTTAACTGGATCTTAGCTACCCGCCTAGTTTTCTGAGCTAGGATCTTATGTAGCCATGTTGGCTCTGAACTTGCTATGTAGCCAAGGATGAACCTGAATGAATCCTCTTGTCTCCACTTCCCAAGTGTTGGGATCAAGATGTGAACCATCATATCCAGCCAATAGTTCTTTAGGAGTAAAAGACAGTGTTGTATTGAGCTACAATTACTTTGCAACCACTTTTCTAAGCATTACTATACT
This sequence comes from Apodemus sylvaticus, assembly GCF_947179515.1. Lineage (NCBI taxonomy): Eukaryota > Metazoa > Chordata > Mammalia > Rodentia > Muridae > Apodemus > Apodemus sylvaticus. The sequence goes on from NC_067481.1 coordinate 46,355,250, forward strand.
GACTTGTACAGACAGTCAGAATCTGTATAATAAATTTTTTGTTAGAAATTAAAAGTTTTGTTTTGTTTCTGAAGTAGAATATCACATCACTCAGGATGGTTTCACTCACCCTACATAGTTTGCAATAATGACTATTCTTCTCTTCCTCCTGCCTCTACCTCTCCTGTGTTGGTACTACAGATATATGCTAATACACCTTAGTGTTTATTCTGTAATAAAAGCTTTTTAATACAAGCTGTCAAACAGCTGGGCGTGGTGGTGAATGCCTTTAACCCCAGATCTCAGGAGGTAGAGGCAGGCAAATGTAAACTGGAGGGCAGTGCAGCCTGCTCTATATAGTAAGAACATCTCGGACCAAACCAACTAACCAAGCAAAAACAAAACAAAATCTTTTAAACATATACAAAAGTAGTGTTCGTGTATGTATGTATGTATGCATGCATGTATATGTGTGGGGATAGTGACTTGAGAGAGATGCTTAAGTGTTAAAAGTTCTTTGCTGGTCTTGTAGGTGACTTAGGTTTAGCTCCTGAAGCCCACATTAATGAGCTCACAACTCCCTGTAATTCAAATTCCAGGGGCTCTAACCTCTTCTTGCTTCCTTAAGCACTTGTACAGAACTGGTGTGTGTCTGTGTACATACATACATACATACATACATACATACATACATACATATATATGCACACACAAAATAAATAAATATTTTTTAAACTAGGAAGAATACTATGAATGCCTATATTTCTATCACTTTCCAGCTTTAGTTGACAGCTGATTTTCTAACTTTGTCCCCTTTACTTTGTCTCTAGTGTAAATCAAATCTCAGAAACTTTAGGAGTAAGTTTTTTAAAAGCAAAAAGCCTTTAGTAGTAAGTTTTGTTACTCTCTCAGCAAATAGCAGAGTGCTTTAAAGTATATCCAGATTACAGTATTACTGTGTAAAATCTGTAAATGTTTCTTTCCTTTGTATTTAAATGAAGAGTCAGCCTGTAGCTTGATCTGTGAGGCCCATAAAACAGCTTGCAGTGAAGCAAGTTCCCTCTGACTGTATGTATGCTGCCCAGTCTTCTTGTTTTCTTGTTTACTGTCTCTGTCTCCTCAGTGTTTCAGAGCCCCTTCAAGGCCACTATACTTATTACCCTCCACTTGATTCTTCTGAAGTGTTCAGTATTTAAATCCCAGCCTCACTATTGCCATCCCTCTTTTCCTTTATCCCAATACATCTAACCTGTTGTCTTGTTTTCTTCCTATCAGGATATTTTCATGAACTGAAACATTTATTTGTGTGCTTTATTGATTGTAGTTATTAGCACAGAAGTTCCCTGGATGCAAGGACCTAACCTTGCTCATCACTGTATTCTCAGCAGTAGAAACCCTGCCAGAAACACAAAGTGCTCAAAAGGTATGTGATAATAAATGAATTCCTCCTAGTTTATCCCTAGCTATCTGCATGATTTCATCTCTGTGAGGCCGAGTCCTGGTATACATGGCAAGTCACAGGCCACCAAGGGCTACATCATGAGACCCTGTTTCAAAATAAGTGTTATAGAACTCTAAACATGTGGTAGATTAATGGGTCATAAAATGACATTATTTATGGTAAATAAGTAGGCAAGCTGAAATCAGCTGTATAATGCACAGTTATGGTTCAATCTCATGCTTCAATAAAGTGGTATGAGATTGATAAAACTTTTGAGGTTGTGACCAGTCAGAGCAATTAGATACATTTTTAAAAAACAAAAACCATAATTTATAGATTTCATTTTAAGAATGAGAATGTTGGCTAGGAGAGGCTGCCCTGATTTTGTTTTGTTTTCATCTTTAAATAAAGCACTGCTCTCTTGTGGTCTGTTGCACAAGCCCTGTCTCTTGTTACATCCGTGGTGTACACGTGTCACTGTGTTGTGGACCAGTCTCACTGCCATTACGGGAACAATCTAAGACAAAATGTCTGAGTGACAGGATGAACGGGGTACACCACAGACAGGAAATGAAATTCACAGTTCTGCCAACACAGCAACTGTCAGCTTTACTAAATGAAAAAACAAAACAGTTAAATAGTCTACCTACTCACTAGGCAAAATTACCAGCTTTGGCCATGTTGGTTCCCAGTAAACAGAGCAGTTATCTGTGTGTACAAAGAAAGCACTTGCTGAGTGGAACTTAACAGCTGAGCATACTCCAGCCATTCCTATTGCGAGACACAGTAGTTTTCTTTGACAAACAGTAGTCTCAACTAACTTCCTGGTTTGGGGAGTTCTGTAATACTGTCCTTCTGTTGCTTATGCTTTAAAGAATGTCTATGTGCATTCTTTTCGGTAAGCAGTTAAATGTGCTTTTCAAAATGTATGTAGTGCTTTCATAAGAGTAATGGCAGGGGCAATTATCTTAAGTTAATTTAAAGCTGTTTTGACTCTATAAATTCATGATTAGAAAGAACAGGGGAGTCTGCGGACATAGCTCAGTTTGAAAAGTGCTTGTCTAGCATGCACAAAGCTCTGGGTTTTGATCCCCAGCACTGCATAGGCTGGCTGTGGTGACAGTAATACAAATTTGTAAAAACAGACCAGAGAAAATACCTCATAGGGCATATGGGAAACCAGTATTTCTATTTGGATCATTTGCACAAACATCAATAAATGCACAGAAGATCCAGCTGGGTCAGGCAGAAGACTGTCACTTAAGTGTGACAAAGGATCCCTGAGAGTGACACTCTGGATGATACATCTCATCTTCTTTATTCTATGGCCCTAGATACAAGTCCTCAGGGATCACCAAGTGGCATACTGTTGGTAAGAGGGGGATCATGGATAAGAAGTGGCTGCCTATATTTTATTATTCCTGAGTATATTTGTGTTAGCAAAGTAAATCACACTATCAAAGATGAACAGAAACACAACACCATTTGTGATCATTTAGAGTTTCAATGAGCCAAATTAAACTCTTTATAGCTGAACAAAATTATATGTAAAATTTGATTTCATGTACTTCAGTGTAAAGTAGAAAGTGTAGTGATCTTCGATCTTCCCAGAATAGGAAGATATCTAGTTATGTCAATATCAGTGGTTTTCAAACATCTCTTCAAAGATTCAGCAGATAGAGTTGTTTAAAAACAAATCTTTTCTGAGGGGCTAGCCTGATGGTTTAATGTTAGGTAAAGGTGTTTTGCTGCCACCCTGATGACCTGAATTTAATTCAAATACAAAGCCCAAAGGACATAAAAATCCCCATGCTAAAATAGAAAAGTGACAGAGAAAATCCTTCTTGATTTAAAGATGATAATACAGCTCTTAGAGGATTGTTTTCTTAATGAAGTGTGATAAGACTCTTCAGTCTTAATCAGAATAAAGCTGAAGAATGGCTGCTTCTCTTTGTCATAAGATTACTGTTCATCAAGGGAGAGGCAGTTCTGGTTATATACAAGAAATGAGCTAGCAACAGTTAACCTGGCTACATGCTAGGCACTATGTACTTCATTTCACTTTTATAACACAGAATACTATTTTTGGTTCCAGTTTACTTTTAGGTATTGGAGGAGCTCACAAGTATTATATGTCCAAGATCATATAGCAGTAAGTCTCAGATTCAAGATCTGATGTGAACACCCCTACTCTGAAAAATTCTTCTGTTACTCTAGTTTTAGAACAGTATAATAGATGAAATATAGTTTCTTTTCTACAGAGAATTTTTTTAAAAAGTATTTTATTTATTTACTGACTGATTTTGCATTGGTGTCCTTCCTACATGTATGTTTGTGTGAGAGTGTCAGATCCCATGGAACTAGAATCACAGACAATGATTTCCAGCACTCCCAGAGCTGCCACTCCCAGAGCTGCTGGGAATTGAACTCAGGACCTTTGGAAGAGCAGCCAGTGCTCTTAACCACTGAGCTATCTCTCCAGTCCTCTACAGAGAATTTTTTTTTTTTTCTGAGACAGAGTTTCTCTGTAAAGCCCTGGCTGTCCTGGAACTCATTCTGTAGACCAGGCTGGCCTCGAACTCAGAAATCCACTTGCCTCTGCCTCCCAGAGTGCTGGGATTACAGGCGTGTGCCACCACCGCCCGGTGTCTACAGAGAATTTTAAAAGAGAATTTCAAAGTAGAGTACTAAGTGAGAGAATTTTAAAAGAGAATTTCAAAGTAGAGTACAGAGTGAGAGGGCTGAAGGTAATGTAATGGCAAACATCTGTCTGGGAGGCCAATCTAGTTGGGTTGGTAATTAAGAACTACAAGCTCTTCTGGGAATGATAGAAGCATTTTAGCCACACAAACAGGGGAAAGAGCACTGTGTTCTTTGGGCAAACACCCCTTGCCAAACCCTTCAGATCAAAATCACTTCCTAAAGCATGGCATCTGTTAACTTGCAGCTTCTTCTCAGGCAAAGTACATAAAGGAAAAGGTCAACTAAGGGAAGGAAGAAAATAGTTAGTTATGCAGATAATGAAACAATCTTTGAGGAATGTGGTCAGGGTGGTCGCCTCTGACCAAGCAAGAATGTTAAGGAAACAAAACAAAGCAATACACACACGGCCAAATGATTGAATGTTGGTTGAACCAGAAATTCTGTTTTATAATGAAACATATAAGAGGAATAGATAATTTATGAGAACATGAATGTTTCAGGGATGGAAAGATGGCTCTGTGGTTAAAACCACTGGGTGCTCTTACAGAGGACTGGGGTTTGGTTCTTTGTACCCACATAGCATCTTACAACCATTAATAATTCCAGTTCCAGGGGATCTGATGCCCTTTTCTGGCCTTCTCAGGCACCAGGCATTAATGTGGCACACATATATAAATGCAGGCAAAACACATAAAAAAATCTTAAAAAGATTTTAAAAATAAAGTTTCAGGAAATAGATGTAATATTCTTATTTCAAAATTAAATAAAGAAAAAATAAAATTAAATGAAAGGTTATTTTCATATTTTAATGCCAACTACTTGAATTTGTTTGGTGTTTTTGCCTGAGGCCAAATTTACAGGTAAATGTGAAATACTGACTGTACACAAAGTTAATTGGTTGCAGCTATGTTAAATCAAATACACAATTCAAGCTGCAGAATTTTTATCTTAAAGAATAATGTATTCAGGGCTGGTTAGATGGCTCAGCAGTTAAGAGTGCTCTCCCAAAGGTCCTGAGTTCAAATCCCAGCAACCACATGGCTGACAATCATCCGTAATGAGATCTGATGCCCTCTTCTGGTGTGTCTGAAGACAGCTACAGTGTACTTACATATAATAATAAATAAGATCTTTAAAAAAAAAAAAAGAATAATGTATTCGAAGCCAGCCTGGTCCACAGAGTGAGTTCCAGGACAGCCAGGGCTACACAGAGAAACCCTGTCCAAGAATAATGTAGGGTTGGTGACTTCCACATATGTGCCATGGAATATGCCTCCCCAAACAAACACATATATCTTTAAAAAAAGTTATTTAAAAAAAAACATAAAGAATACTCACGTAGAGGAAACTTTTACCTACATTCTACACATTCACACTTCACTTCCCTCTTCTGACAATCTGTCCTTGCTTGGTATTTTAAGTTTTAGGTACAAGAGAGATGCTAGGGCAGCTGCTGTCACTACTGAAATGAGGAGTCAAGTCTCTGTTAACAGAAGGGCATTTGTAGCTAGAAGTTTTAAGGACCAGGCCAGAGGCCAAGGAATCACATAGGTATTAATGTCGTGGCTTATTAAAAAAAACATAGCTACATTAAAAACAGGGTGGAAAAAGATACACTTCATGACTGGGAGAAACTCAGAAGTGTATTCTAAGTAAGGAGAAAAATGCAACATTGTGTTCTTAAAGGAATCTAGATTACAATGGAAGAAAACAGAAATCCATGTATCATGCATTCCCCATTCCTACCACAGAGAGCCTAACGGACAATACTGGAAATGGCAAATCGTATCTGAAAGCTGATCCCCTGGGACATTAATTCCCAGTCACAAATCTATGAATACAAGTAGCAAGGTTAATTCTCTCCTTATCAACAAAAGCACAGTAGACCAACTAATAAACAGATGAGCTTAGGCTCCTAGTTCTTACTGATTAACTACAACCATCAGGCCATTTTAATTCTAGCTTATTTTCCATCTAGACCAGTGGTTCTCAACCTTCCTAATGCTGCGACCCTTTAATACAGTTCTTCATGTTGTGATGATCCCCAGCCATAAAATTATTTTTGTACTTCATAACTATAATTTTGTTCAATCTGTGGGTCTTGAACACTTTGACAAACTTCTATGTCCAAAAATATTTATATCACAATTCATTATAATGGCAAAATTATAGTTATGAAGTAGCAACAAAAATAATTTATGGTTGGGGGGTCACTATAACATGAGGAAAAATGTATTAAAGGATTGTTAGGATGGTTGAGAACTACTGATATAGACCTTAATTAGGGAAAGGGAGAGACAAAAACTTAAATATCAGAAAATGCTTTTTAGTTTTGTTCATTTTAAATGTTCATTTATGGATAAGATTTTCTTTCTTTCTCTTCTCTTTCTTCTCTCCTCCTCTCCTCTCCTCTCCTCCCCTTCCCCCTCTCTATTTTTGGTTTTCAAGACAGGGTTTCTCTGTATAGCCCTGACTGTCCTGGAACTCACTCTGTAGACCAGGCTGGCCTCAAACTCAGAAATCTGCCTGCCTCTGCCTTCCAAGTGCTGGGATTAAAGAAGATTTTATTTCATTGTTGCCCCAGTAGATAACATACATCATAGGATGTTTGACAGAAACAGTAATTTACTCTTGGTTATATAATTCAGTCCTCTAATTTAACATATCTGGTTTGATGTTTGCTATTCTGGCTATCTACTAACAGATCTTTTTTTTTCCTTTTATTCACTCATTCATTTGGTAACAGAATCTTGGGTGTTACATACGTTAGAGCAGTGACAGACATATATCCCAAGACTTTTTTTTTTTTTAATGTATAAAAGTATTTGTGTTTGTACACATGACATGTGAGTGGAGGTCCAGGACAACTTTTCTGGAGTCTGTTCTCTTATTCCATCTTGTCTCTCATGTCTGCTACTATGCTTCCTACTACAGGCTATCTAGCCTGGGGATTTCCATCTCTGCTTCCTGTTTCATGATATGAGTATAGGGTTACTTACACGGGCTCATGTGGCAAACAAGCACTTTCACCCACTGACCCATCTTCCTGGGCCCTCTTTTTACTTTTATTTTGAGACAGTATCTCAAGGATGCTCACACAGATATTGAATCCATGCTTCTCTTGCCCCAACCTCCTGATGAGATAACAGGCATGTACCACCACACTTGGCTACTATTTGTTCTTTTGAAAACTCTACCAAAGGTAGACTTGGTAGCCTCCAACTCAGCCCCTCCTAAGGTCTGTGAAGGAAGCTGGACTGTGGCTTATGCTTGGCCTGATAGAATCTTAAACAAGTGAACCAGAGGAGGAGGTATTGTAGGGCATGGTCATGCTCACTGTGGGGAGGGGCAAATTCTGTACTAATTTCCTTTTCCTCCATGGCCTTCCTAGAACACCCTTGAGTTCAGCAGTTCCCAGAGCTTGGTTCTTTAGCCCCCACACATCTGCGAAGTGTACTCTGACATTGTCCAATAAACATTTGGCCTAAGAGGTTAAAATTAATTTCTGAGTTTGCTACATACTCCCAAGTATCAATTGAAGCCATAGAATCTAATTATTTGCCACTAGCAAATTAGTAATAGAGACAAGTTACTAAGTCCCCATGTTACCTGACACCCAGGATGACACTTCTCTTAGATGTTATTATCACAGTATGTTTCTGTTCTCATCATTTGAAGCAAGTAGCATTTAAAAACACATCTTGGGTGGAGAGTTGGCTCCACAGTGAAGACTGCTTGCTGCTCCTGCAGAGGGATTTGTAACTCTGGTTTCGCAGCTCTGACACCCTCTATGGACTCCATAGGCACCCACATGCACTTGTATGCACACATGTACACACTCACACATGTAAATAAAAATAAATCTTTTTTAAAATGTTAAAATATAAAGACGCAAACTACTATGAACAAAACAAAACAAAACGTACATCTGGTTAGTCAAATGTGATGGCATGTGCCTATCATCACTGTCCTTAGGCTGAGGCAAGAGGATCAAAGCCATCCTGGATTACTGAGAAATATACTCTTTTAAACAAATAAAGCTAAGCCAACGAACTAAATCAAGCAAACAAGCGCCCAAGCCTTGGATGTAGCCAATTTATGTACACAGAACAAAGGTGGGATTTGATAGTAAAGTCTCGGAAAAGATTGAGATGTACTCTCATGAGGCAAGTATGTTCACATTCTCTAAATGGCTTCTTTTCCCACCAAGTTTCTCATGTACTAAAACTAACTTTAAAAACACTAAACCTGCCGAGTGGTGGTGGCGCATACCTGTGATCCCAGCACTCTGGGAGGCAGAGGCAGGCAGATTTCTGAGTTTGGGGCCAGCCTAGTCTACAGAGTGAGTTCTAGGACAGCCAGGGCTACACAGAGAAACCCTGTCTTGAAAAAAACCAAATCCAAAAAAACCCCCACCCTAACCCACCCCCCCCAAAAAAACCCCCAAAAACTAAACCTAAAATTTTTCCTGTCTAAAAGAAATGCAGAGCATACAAAAACTCAGAAATTAATTTTAACCTCTTAGGCCAAATATTTATTGGACAATGTCAGACTACACTTAGCAGATGTATGGGGGCTAAAGAACCAAACTCTGAGAACTGCTGAACTCAGGGGTGTTCTAGGAAGGCCATGGAGGAAAAGGCATGAAAGAGACTGAAGGAATGGCCAATCAATAACTGGCCCAACTTGATACTTGATCCCATGGACAGGCAGCAATCCATGACACTATTAATGATACTCTGTTAAGTTTGCAGGCAGGAGCCTAGCATAACTGTCCTCTGAGAGGCTCTACCCAGCTACTGACTTAAACAGATGGAGAGACCCGCAGCCAAACATTGGACGGAGTCTGGGGACTCTTATGGAAGAGTAGTTGCAGGAAGGATTGAAGGCCCTGAAGGGGATAGAACTCTACAGGAAGACCAACATAGCCAACTAACCTGGACCTCTGGGAGCTCTCAAAGACTGAGCCACCACCCAAAGAGCATACATACATGGGCTGGACCAAGGCCCCCGGCACATATGTAGCAGACATGTATCTCAGCCACAATGTGGGCCCCCATGTGGGAACAGTCCCTAAAGCTGTAGCCTGACTGTGCAATCTGTTCCCCAACAACCTTTGCCTTGTGTGGCCTCAGTGAGAGAGGGTGCGCCTAATCCTATAGAGACAGGATGGGCCAGGGTTGGGGGATACCAGGAAGGAGGCATTCTCTCAGAGGAGAAGGGAAGGAGGTGAGCGGAGAGGGACTCTGTAAGGGGGGGACCAGGAGGGGGTAGCATTTGGAATATAAATAAATAAATATCAAACATAAATTTAAAAATATTAAAACTAGCCATTAAAAACAAAATTTCAGCAGGACATATGGTGTCATATACTTTTAATCTCAGTATCATAGAAGCAGAAGCAGGTAAATGTGAGTTTGAGGCAAGCCTGGTATACATACAAGAGTTTAATTTCAGTTAGGGCTACACAGTGAGACCTTGCCTCAAAACAAAATACAACCAACCAAAATCCCCAAGACACCCCACCCCAAACCATCATAAAATGTCAGGAAGACCATGAGGGCCTTTAAATGAAGGCAGGTAAGACCACTACAAGTAAAGTGGATGGTTACCCAGTCCTTGGATTATTACGGAATTCTAGCAGACTAAGAACATTTCTTTCTATATATTTCCTGACTATATACTCATTTCATCTCTTTACAAAGATTGAAAGTATTTAGGATTTGGCTTATATTTTAAAAGAATTACTGAACATAAAAGACCAGAGTTGGTAGGTATAGGGCAGGGCTTTATGTAGTAGCAGGTGGGCCCAATTTATACCTATGTGAGACTAGTATAGATCTAAAATAATTGATTTCAGGATAGCAAAGAGGATTTATGTATTCTTGGATTCCTTCAAATTGCTCCAAACTTGGACTTAGCAGTCTGGCTTCCAAACACTTTCCAGTTTGAGTTAAGACTGAGTCCAGACCTGCCAAGGACACACACCCCTGTTGCCTTGTAGCATCTGCAGCTACCACACAAGGCATCAACCCTGTCTCTATATCCCAAACTAACACTCCTAATCAACATAACCACCACAAAAACCACAGACTGTCCATGAAAGCTGTTGGCTGCAACACAATAGGCCGTAGACTTCTGGTGACTGATGGAGGTAGGGAATTTTGTTTTTGAGAAAGTCTTTCTTTAAGAAGAGAAGTTATGCTGGGTGGTGGGGTTCCATGCCTTTAATCTCAGCCCTTGGGAGGCAGATCTCTGAGTGGAAGGCTAGCCTGCTCTACAGAGTAAGTCCTAGGACAGCCAGGGCTACACAGGGAAACCCTGTTTTGAAAAACTACCAAGAAACATAATTGACATAGGTAGAAAGTAATTTAAATTAACTGATAGGAATAAACAAACCAATACAAACCAAAAAAGCGCTCATGGCAGGCTACTTACTAGCATTTGAAGAATCTTATTTATTTATTTATTTATTTATTTATTTATTTATTTATTTATTTATTTATTATTTTATTTTATTTTATTTTATTTTATTTAGCTAATGCTTTCCCGGGTACTACAAACAACAGACCTGCAATAGGAGGATTGCAAGCCAGGCTTTCAAGCATTTGGTGAAGAAGTCAAACCCTGTTTTCAGCCAGTGCCTTCCCTTTCCCTTGGAAAGGTCTCCTCTAAGCTTCAGGTCATCCCTTCACTGTTGTCACCTCAGCATCCTGGTTACTATCATTTACTTTTTTTCCTCAGTCTCTTTTCACCTTGACTTTCATTACAATTTAATGAGACTTTATTGTTAATATAAAGAAATACTCAGCACCTTTGCCCCTAAACTTATCATTCCAAGTTTCAAAACCCCTCACTGAGGCTCTTCAAATAGAACTCCAATTCCCAAGTTCCTCTGGCAGACATGAAATCTTGATGGACTTGACCTCAGAAACCCAGTTTCCTTCTCTTGACGTCTATGTGTTCACTTCCTCTTCGACCTGAGGGAAACTTCTGTTCCTTTGATTCCTAATTTTTTTTCCAGGCTATCAACTTCTTTCTGACTTTTCTCACCTAACCAATACAATCCCATGTTGTATTTCCCAACCATTTTCCCTAGAATTCAATTTCTTTGTTTCTGAGTTCTGCAGTTTAAAATTGTACAATTTAATGAATTATTTATTACCTGTTTGTCTAATGTTATTTTTCTTTATTTTTTTAAAAATTTTTTTATAAGATATATTCTTTATTTACATTTCAAATGTTGTCCCCTTTCCTGGTTCCCCAATCCCCGGAAAATCCCATAAGCCATCTCCCCTTCCCCAATCAACCCTCCCCTGCCTTCCCTATCCTGGTATTCCTCTACACTACACATCAAGTCTTTCCAGGACGAAGGGGCTCTCCTCCCTTTGGTGTCTAACAAGCCCATCCTCTGCTGCCTATGTGTCTGGAGCCATGGGTAACTCCATGTGTATTCTTTGCTTGATGGTTTTATCCCTGGGAGCTCTGGGAGGACTGGGTGACTCATTGTTCCTCCAGGGGCGCTGCAAACCCCTTCAGCTCCTTGGGCCCTTTCTCTAGCTCCCCCACTGGGGACCCTGTGCTCAGTTCAATAGTTGGCTGAGAGTGTCCCCCTCAGTATTTGTCATGCACTAGGAGAACTTCCCAGGTGATAGCTATATCCGGTTCCGGTCAGCCAGCACTTGTGGTCATCTATAGTAGTGTCTGGGTTTTGTAACTGTATACAGGATGGATCCCTGGGTGGGGTAGTCTCTGGATGGTCTTTCCCTCAGACTCTGCTCCACCTTTTGTCTCTGTATCTCTGTCTGTGGGTATTTTTTCCCCTTTCTACAAAGCACCCAAGATTCCCTACTTTGTTCTTATTCCTTCTTGGACATCATTTGATATGTGAAATGTGTCTTGGGTATTCCAAGCTTCTGGGCTAATATCCACTTATCAGTAAGTGCATACCATGAACGTTCTTTTGTGATTGGGTTACCTCACTTAGGATATTTTCCAGTTGTATTCATTTGTCTAAGAATTTCATGAATTCGTTGTTGTTTATGGCTGAATAGTACTCCATTGTGTATATATACCACATTTTCTGTATCCATTCCTCTGTGAGGGACATCTGGGTTCTTTCCAGCTTCTGGCTATTATAAATAGGGCTGCTATGAACATAGTGGAGCATGTGTCCTTATTACATGCTGGAGAATCAATGTTGTACACAGTGACTAACTATATGTGTGTGTGTGTGTATGTATGAATATATATATACATATATATGTACACACACACACACACACACACACACACACACACACACACGCATATATATATGAGAAAAGAAGCCTAACACTAAAAGATTATAAAGCCATGCCTCTGCATGTCACAACACACTTATGGTTTCAGTTACACAAGGTCAGAGATGACAGCAAGAACACTGAGGGAATTCAGCTGGCACTTTACACCTCATGACAGCTCCTCTCTCCTTCCCTGTTAACCCAAACCTTCTTTGCTCCCCTATGCCCCACTCTCCACTGTTAACCTTCATATTACAGAGCTGGAGGAGGGGCAGCTGTTGTGATTTCTCTCAACTCCTCCTCTTACCTCAAAACTTATGGCCTTTCTTCAATGAGAGAACAGTAAATCCTAGTCCTTGATTCTATTCACATTTCCTAGTTTATGTTTCTAGTCATTGCTTTTTCCTAGCCTGGAATCAGGCTGGATTCTCATACTCTTAAGACACATGCTCACATGTACACATGTACCGTAACAAAAGTTTAAAAAAGAAGTATAGAGCTGCTATGCATTTTCCTCCTCTGCCTGTTATTCCCCTTACTCACGCCCTCTTGCTTTGGCCCTGCCACTTCTTTGAAACTCTACCTCATCCAAATATGACAGACCCAAAGGACACAGACTATGGGCATTTCTTTTCTCTTTATTGAATACCTGAATTGGAAATGATTTCCATCTTCTAGAGAGTCTATTTATAAAGTTTCTAAAATATGACATCTGCTCTGCACCTCTCTTGAACATCCCAGTTCAGTATTTTGTCAGTAATACTAACCTACCCTGCCCACTGTATTTAAACCATAAAGATGGTTATTTAGAAAGTAAGTTTATCAACAACTAATTGTTTGTAAAAATCATGGGCTGGCAAGATTGCTTAAGGGATAAATGAGCTTTGCATCCCATTACGACCTGAGTAAGATCCCTGAGGTCCCACATGGCAGGAAAAGCTACTTGATCCTGAAAACTGTCCTTAAACCCTCATATGTGTTCCTGGTACCCAAGCACCCTCCCCACCCATACAAACTGAATAAAGTGTTGGGAAAATAGAGTTTCTAGTTTCTCTTAAAAATTAGAATATTTGAATAGAAATATCTAAAGTTCCTTCTAACGACTTGGCCAGGGCTAAGCAGTAGTGCTGATGCTTTAGACTCCATGTAATGGAGCAGTGAGAGCAGTGGAGAAAGGTGACAAGGACACTAATCAACATATTCATGTTTTAAGGGCAGAAAAGAGTCTCCAACAGAGTAACAGTTGAACTTTCCACAATCTGCACTTGCCGCTTCTGTAGTTAGAAGGGGGTATAGGAAAAGAAGAATAAAGGCAGAAGGAGCAGCAAGCATGGTCTTCTGAGGCAGGACGTGTGGCTGAATGTATGGCTGGCTGGTGTGGGAGATGGTAAGGTATCGGTGGAATGTAGTGGTCAGCACTGAGTTCTAAACCATGACCTCAAACAAGGAAGAAAGGGCAGGTGTCTAAGGGCTCCATCGCCTGATGATGACTGTAATTCATCTTCCCATGTGCTACAACTCAACTCAGAAACCTCATTTCTGGTTTTTTTTTTTTTTTTTTTTTTTTTGAGACAGGGGTTCTCTGGCTGTCCTGGAACTCTCGTAGACCACACTGGTCTTGAATTCTGAGATCCACCTGTCCCTGCCTCCCAAGTGCTGGGATTAAAGGAGTGCACTACCTCTGCCTGGCTGAAACTTCTACTTTTAAAACACAATGGGCATTTCTTTCAGTCTTTACCTTGTCCAATCATTTTGATTAAATCATTTGGAAAAGTCATATTATGGACTTTTTTATTTGCTTGTTTTGATTTGTTTGAGAGACAGAGTCTTACTGGGTCTTAGTGATGGGCCTAGAACTGGAACTTGCCACCTAGAGTAGGCTGGCTTTGAACTTGAAGTACCACTCCTGCATTTGTCTCCTTGGCAAGATGTGCCACCATGCTTGGCTCCATTTAATACTGACAACCTTTTTTGTTCTTTGAAACTACTTTATTATTCCTTATATATCAGATTATTCCTTCATATATCAAAAATACTATTTTTTGGCTAACTCCTTAAATTATCATGCCTTCTATGATTTCATTATCAGTTCTACTTTGCTTTTTATACATTCTCTTGGATACCCTCATTTAACTATGGTCATCCTCCTATATATGCTCATGATTCTAGATTATCTATTCATGCATGAAGTAACTTTAAAGCTGAGGCCTAACACAACACAAAAGCATTTATCACCTGCTAAGATTATAGATGCATACAGATGTGTGCTTAGTTTTTATTGAAAAGTAACGTTACCACCTTGGTTGAATCTCCCCCCCCCCCCAGAGCTTTTATTGTATTTATTTATGGCTAGCTACTGTACTTGAATTTCTGAATTTCCTTTTCAGGTAGTTTGTTACAAGCATGAGGAAACATGACTTTTGTAAGTTCACCTTATATTCTGAATATAACTTTTCTGAATCTGTCCAGTCCAAACAGTTTTTTCTTGTGTGTGTGTGTGTGTGTGTGTGTGTGTGGTCTACAGTCTTTGAGGGTCAAAAATTTTGTGAAGTCTTCAGCTTTTTCTACATGGGAGATTCTGTCACTGACAAACAACAATCTTATTCCTTTCCAGTGTTGATGTCCCCCCCCTCTTTCTCCCTCCTTCCCATTCATCCTTTCATCTGGCTGCTCTGGTTAGGACAAATTAACTTTTGTAAACAGTAATATCAGTGATAATGATGACAAAGAAGGAGAGAAAGAAAGAGAGAAGATAGTGAAAAATAAAGTTCATACAATAATTGTTGGGCTTCTTGATGTCCAATCCACAGTGTTTACCATTTAGTTATTTTTGAAATCCACTAAAAGCTTGTTTGTTTGTTTGTTTGTTTGTTTTTGAGACAGCAGCACCTTGTGTAGATGAGGCTGACTTTGAAGTCACAGGGATCTGTCTGAGTTTGCCTCCTGAGTGCTGGGATTAATTAAAGGCATGGACTATTTACTATACCTGTTTTGAAATTCACTAAAAGTACATTTTGAAATAAATTTATGAACAAGGAATGATGCACAGCACATCATTTTCCAGGGACAGAGACTTCACAAGGTTGTATCATACAGCAATGAGTTGCTTAGGATTTGGAGGAAGAAGAAATCCAAATCAAAGTAATCTAAGGGTAAATGTAATTTTCACTGGGTTTTAAGCAGGTTGGGGGCGGGGAGTTAAAATATGTATCTGTTCCAGTATAAGAATAAATACTACTAGCTTACACCAGCTATGGAAAATGCTTTTCAGTCTGTTTGACCTAGGTCCAATCACCTACTCCAAAGGTAACTTAGGACTCAGAAAAATATAAGGAATAAATGGGAATGATTTTAAACATTGGTTTTAATACTAAAGGCAACATTTAAAATGATTAACAGGAAAGTTTCACACTGTAACAAAAAGCTAACAAGACTATATATAATTTCTATAGATTTCTTAAGCCAGTGGGGGACCATACCTATTAAAGTATGCCTTTAATCATTTAAGCTGGCTGAAGGCATACAGTATCTGTTTTAACCATATACAGCTACAGAACCCAGACACTATTGTGGATGACAACAAGGGCTTGCTGATAGGAGCCTGATTTAGCTGTAACCTGGGAGGCTCTGCCAGTGTATGACAAATACTGAGGGGGACACTCTCAGCCAGCCATTGAACTGAGCATAGGGTCCCCGTTGGAGGAGCTAGAGAAAGGACCCAAGGAGCTGGAAAGGTTTGCAGCTCCATAGGAGGAATAACAATATGAACCACCCATTACCCCCAGAGCTCCCAAGGACTAAACCACGAACCAAAGAGTACACATGGATGGACCCATGGCTCCAGATGCATATGCAGCAGAGGATGGCCTTGTTGGACATCAAAGGGAAAAGAGGCTCTTGGTCCTGAGAAGGTTAAATGTCTCAGTATAAGGGAATGCCAGGACAGGGAAGTGGGAGTGGGTGGATTGATGAGCTGGGGGAGCAGGGATGGGTTAGGGGATTTTTGGGTGTGTGTGTGGGGAATCAGGAAAGGGGACAACATTTGAATTGTAAATAAAGAATTTAACTAATTAAAAAAAAACAGTGGAAGACAAAGCTGGGCATAGTGCTACTAGAGCTTAGGAGGAACAGGCAGGCAGATCTCTGTGAGTTCAAGCCCAACCTGATCTACATAGCAAGTCAACTAGGACTACATAGTGAGACCATGTATCATGAATAAAAACAAGATGTGTTATATCCTCTACTCCCATACTCCTTAAACAAGTAAGGAATAAGACAAAACACAGACATGAATTTACTCAATATTAAACAGAAGACAAAAGGTGAGAAGTATGGATAGCTCTAGCCAGACAGACAGCCAAATGACAGGTGAAACAGCATTAGTCAGGTATGGGACAGTTAATCACAAATATAGCCAAGGATAAAAAGTTAGACTTAAAAAAAATGTAAAAAATATCAACTGTCCACACTGGGCTGGCTCCATAGCCACATCTGCACAGATGCCATTTGTGTGTCTTGATTGTATGCGCCAACCACCTCCTTATCCACCTTCCTTGCTCCTGCATCCCCTTTCTTTCTCCACCATTTCCTGCCTAATTTATAGATATATGGATACAATTTATTCTTATTTTATTGTTTAAAATATGGCTATCCTGGGATGGGCATAGTAATGTTTCTTCAAAAGGTAATGTAAGTTTACAGCAGTTTTAAATGTTAAGAAACTAAAAAATTCTATACATATTACAGTTTTTTTTTTCCTGAGATAGGGTTTCTCTGTATAGCACTGGCTGTTCTGGAACTCACTCTGTAAACCAGACTGGCCTTGAACTCAGAGATCCATCTGCCTCTGTCTCTGCCTCTCGAGTGTTGGGATTAAAGGCATGCACCACCACCACCACCCAGCCAGTTTCTTACTCTTAAAATTAAAAAGTTCTTGGGTGGGATGCAGAGATGGCTCAGTGACTAAGAGCACTAACTCTTCCGGAGGATCTGATTTTAGTTCCCAGCACCTATGTTAGGAAGCTTACAATTGCTTGTAACTTTAGCTCCAGGATAGTCCACTTTCTTCTGGACTCTGAGGTTACCTGTATACATGCATACATACTCACACACGTACACATAATTAAACAACAAAAAATAATTAAAAAATAAGCAAAGCCTTACTGACAGAGTGCTGATAAGATACAATGCCCTTTTGTTAACTCACAACCCCAAACCAAATGATAATACCAGAACCAGGGAAAAACAGGGAAGTGGTTGTATGATGAAATATTTGAACTACTGCTCAAGAAAAACTAGGTTAAAAAAATAAAGCCATGCATATTAAAAACTAATGGTTTTTATTACTAAACATGGTTGTCAGGCAGGCTGTGTTTCCCCCCCTATTTTTATTAAAAAAATTAAAGTTTTAATGTGTTTTCAGTTTTTAAAGAAGGAAAAAGAGAAGGCGAGAGGAAGGAAGGAAGGAAACTAAGCAAAGTTCTGAAGGAAAACAGCACCGTGGGAACAGTCAGGCACACAAACAGTTGCGTAAGCTACATTTTAGAGACATCTGCCTTTGTGCAAGACTTGAAAAGTGGAGCTGTGGTCAACAAGTTTTTTTCTGCAATGAGGGGTGGGGCTCGAGGGAGAGTGAGCTGTGAAGAAACCAACAATTACAACCCACAGGGCAGAGAAATACAAAGTTTTAGGTTAATGCCTATGTTTATTGCCTATCTCTGTCCAAGATGCCTTCCATCAGCCATGTCTATTAGTTAAACAAGGAAGAACTAAAGCCGCCCTCGTCTTTTTCTTTTAATATTTGTATTTTTGCAGTCACTGATAAGTGGATATTAATTAGCCCAGAAGCTCTGAATACTCAAGACACAATTAACATATCAAATGATTCCCAAGAAGAAGGAAGGAGAGGGTCCTGGTTCTGGAAAGGCTTGATCCAGCATTGTAGAGTACCAGGACAGAGAAATGGGAGGGGATGATTGGGGAATGGGTGGAGGGAAGAGGGTTTAGGGGACTTATGGGAAGGGGGGAACAGGGAAAGGGGAAATCATTTGGAACGTAAACAAAGAATATAGAAAAAAAGTCAAAAAATTGTATTTTTATATTTATAGTTGTTTTGCCTGTATGTATGTATGCATGTGTACTGCGTGTGCACCTTAGGCTTGATGCAAAGCAAAATAAGCTGTCAGATTCTCTGGAACTAAGGTTACAGATGGCTGTGAGCTGCCATGTGGGTGCTGAGAACTGAACCCAGGACTTGTACAAGATCAGCCAGTGCTCCTAACTGGCTGAGTCATCTCTCTAGACCATGTGTTTTTATTTAAGTGACTGAGGGGTTTTTTTTTTTTTTTGTGCCAATAATACCATTTAACTTTACCATGTCCTTGTAGGAGAATAGATGATGCAGAACTTGCTGTTTAAAGCTGCCTGCCACCTTCTACTTGTTCTTACTCTAAACAAAAAAGCTTATTATATGTAGAAAAACTCAGGTAAAAAAATGAAGATAATACAACTGCTTATCTGCTCTACTGTTTTATGTTTTATGTGTGTTCAATTTCATTTCTGTTTAGTTTGATGAATATTTTAGGTCTATACTGTTTTCTTTTGCATAAAGATACTGTAGGAAGGCTATCATGTTGCTTCATGATCATGTGCCCAGAGTAATGCCATATATAGTTAAAGAAACATGACTTGAAAATGGTAAGAGGGATGCCAAAGACTGAGGTACACTTTAAAATCTCCTTCAACTCATAACACTTTCAACTGATTTGCAAAGTCCTACACTGTGTTCCTTTCTGAACTTCCTTTTCTGAGAAGCTGGGTATGTTGTATGGGTTACTGCCCTGCATCTGTCTTCTGGGCAAGCTGACTACAAAAGATTTAGAAATTTCTTGTTCAGATCCTGGAACCTTCCATAGGCTTTAAAGATCATCACTTTTTCACTTCTGTGACAAAGGAATGCCATATATAGGTTTGTATAAATGTGCTAGGTTAAAACTAAACAGTTAACCTAATCACCCAGTTACTTCCACATAGTTCAAAACAACAAAAGTAGTTTCCTACTACTGAAACTATCAAGCAGAACAGAAAACTACAGCAAAGAAACCAAAGATAATCAACTATATAGAGACCTTAGCTCTAAAGCAACACATTAAAAGGAAGGCAGGAGTGCTAGGCAGTGGTGGCGCACGCCTGTAATCCTAGCACTCTGGGAGGCAGAGGCAGGCGGATTTCTGAGTTTGAGGCCAGCCTGGTCTACAGAGTTAGTTCCAGGACAGCCAGGGCTATACAGAGAAACTCTGTCTCGGAAAAAAAAAAAATCCAAAAAACCAAAAAAATAAAAAATAAAAATAAAAAAAAAGGAAGGCAGGAAAGGGCTAATCTTTTTGTATTTATATAATCTAGCAGTAGCCTTGAAGTGTGGTTGTCAGACCCTATCCCAAAGATCCTAAATCAGCAAAATACATGATAGCTTTCTATGAGACCAGGCCTGGAACTCACTATTCTCAAACTCACAGATCTGTCTGCCTCTGCCTCCTGAGTGGTGGGATTAAAGGTTTGTGGCACCACGACCAGCTATCAATATATATATATATATATTTTTTTTTTTTAAAAGTGCTGTGCCTGCCTCTGAAAGTGTGTTTTTAAATTACTTTTCAAGAATATATCACTAAAAACTACAGCAGCAAAGAACACAGGGCCTGGAGAGGTGGTTCAGAGGTCCAGAGCACCAGCTGCTCTTCTAGAGCACCTGGGTCTGATTTCTAGAACCTACATAGTGGCTCACAACCATCTCTAACTCCAGTTTAGGGAATCCAATGACTTCTTCTGGTACCTCTGAGAGCACTGGGCTTGTAAGTGGTGCACAGACATAAGTGCTGGCAAGAATATCCACAGAGAGAAAACAAAATAAATGTTAAAAACAATGTATCATAGGTTCCATTAAAATATTTATCAAGAATATATCAAGCATCAAATTACTGCTCTAGGTACTGGTATTATAACAATAAACATAAAGTCAAATAATTGATAGACTTGTGGGATGGAAGTAGGATGAGACAAGTCAATAAAATATCAGATGGTGTAAATATGCTGGGGAAAAAACCCTACTGGTTCAACTGCTAGAAGTGACAAACTGCTAGAAGGGTTCTCTGACAGAGAGGATATTAAGGCAAAGGGTCAATTAATAATCAGTGAAATATATCAGTGCCCTTCTAGAGAAGAGGACAGGCGTAGAACGGTCCTCCAGATCAGCTAGATGATCTTCCCTGGAACGACACAGACCAAATTCAACTCTATTGTTCTAGTTAAAATGTGGACCGGGGCTGCTGTAAACATGGGGGGGGGAGGTAAGCAGTACACGGATCCTGTATTGTTTGCCAAGGAATTTGGACTTTATCTTGAGCATAGCACAAAGCCACAGTTTACATTTATAGAAAGATTCTTCTAACTACTGTAGAGGAAACAGGCTGGATAATGGTGAGGCTTCAAATGGGGGATAGTTACGACTTTGGTATCTTAGGCAAGACAGAAGAGTGTTTAAGGCTAGAGAATGCAGAGAAGATGGATATGAGGTGCTATCTAGTTCATTTTCTGGCACAATGGAAAATTTATTTCATGAAGAAATTCCAGTTGTAAGAAAAGCCAGACAGAAATGTTTTGATATGCACAAATTCCTTCTACTCACAAAAAGTATTTTTTTTTTTTGTCCCTCTTGAGTCTCTTGACAGGCCCTTTGGTCTTGAACAAATATCAAAGCTTTAAGCCTCTCACACTAGGATTAAAAAAAGTCTATTTACATGACTATTAACTCTTATGCCACCTGCCTTTGTCCTAACTTTTCTTAAAATAGTTTCCTCCTCCAACTATCTCAAGTTCTCTTAGGTTATACTTTGTTAAAACTCACATTTGAAATCAAACTCACCTGTCCCTATCTGCCAGCTGACAAGTTCATCAATTCAGACAAACCACTGGCCTTACTAGTGATTCTTCCTCATGGCACTTTGTTATCACATATGTCTATATCATTTCCTGCCAAGTACCAGACTTCCAGCATCAAGGAAGAACAGCTGGGGAGAATGCTTTTACACAAAGGACTTCCCTCCTTCCTACTGGACTTTAGCGGATATGACAGTACACTGATAGGGTTTAGCTAAATTAGCTAATTTAGCTAAGTTCTGTACTAGGGTATTAGTATGAACTGAAAAACAAGGGACAGTAAACATATAAACATGTAGGACCCTCAGTTAAACTGCCCAGTGTTAAGAATACCATAGGAAGACAATTTTCAGGAAGTTAACTAATGTCTCCGTCTCTAGAGTGAGGGAAAACTAAGAATTGACATAAAACACAACAACAGGCTATCCACAGAAAGAATGGTACGTCTAGAGAATAAGATCTGATCCAATTTATATCTAACTGTAGAAAATCTGCCAATCTTATAAAGCTGAGAAAGCTTGCTTCCTGTTCCTCTTCTGTAAATGAGATTGTCACACTTAAGATGCTACGAGTGAAATAGGATGAAAAAAATAAGGTGGCTGTTCCTTTCAGAACACAGCAATTTAAAAAGTAGCTCAGCACTGACAATCCAAAATATCTCTTTCTACAAATAGGACTTCAGTTCTCAGATCACATTTTTATTGACTTACAGGAAGCAGTAAACAGGAGTTAATTAGCCAGTGTTGTTTTTGTTTTTGTTTTCTAGAAAAGCCTCACTGTGTAATGTAGTCCAGGTTGGCCTTTACCTCAAGACTCTCCTGCCTCAGCCTCTGCAGTGCTAGTTACAGGTGTGTATCACTAGGCTGGATTCAGGGCTTTCTAATGATAGTACATACGGCTATCAGATTCCTTTGAGTTGGTTTTGTTGTCTTAGACATTTTCTCTGAAAGATGATAAGTACTTCACTTACTTCAGGGAAACATGTAGAAGTAGACAGAAAAACAAAACAAAACAAAACCTAGAACCTGAGGCCATCAAGACTGCTCAGTAGGCAGAGGTACTCACCTCCAAGCCCGATGACCGGAGTTTTATTCTCAGGACCTTATGGTAGAAGGAGAGAAACAACTCGGGAAAGTTGTCCTTTGACTTCCACATGTCATTAGTAAAGAATATGGAGTGAGTTAATATAGATATCAATTTCTTCATGTAACACTATGAAAATGCTCATTAAGTTTGATTTCAGGAGATTATTACTGAGAATCTTAAAATTACACTTTCAGCTGGGCGGTGGTGGCGCATGCCTGTAATCCCAGCACTCTGGGAGGCAGAGGCAGAGGCAGGCGGATTTCTGAGTTCGAGGCCAGCCTGGTCTACAGAGTGAGTTCCAGGACAGCTAGGGCTATACAGAGAAACCCTGTCTCGAAAAAAACCAAATCCAAAACAAACAAACAAACAAAAAACAAAACAAAAAATTACACTCTCAGGGAATAGCCAATCAATAACCAGCCCAACTTGAGACCCATCCCTCCGGCAAACATCAATCCTTATTACTACTAATGATACTCTGTTATGCTTGTAGCCAGAAGCATGTTGTCTTCTGCAAGGTTTCACCTAGCAGCTGCCTCATACACATGCAGATACCCACAGCCAAACAGTGGATGGAGCTTGGAAGTCTATGGAAGAATAGGAGGTAGGATTGCAGGCCTGGAAGGGAATATGAACACCACAGAATCAACTAACCTGGACCCTTGGGGATCTCAGAGTCAGAACCACCAACCAAAGAATGTCCAAGGGCTGGACCTAGGCCTCCCACTTGTATGTAGCAGATGTGCAGCTTGACTTTCATGTGGGTCCTGAACACCTGGAAAGGGGGCTATCCCAAAAGCAATTGCCTGTATGTGGGATATGTTCTATTAGCTGAGCTGCCTTGACTGACCTCAGTGGGAGAGGAAGTACCAAGAGGATGGGAGAAAGATTGTAGGAAAAGGTGATCAGGAGGAGGGGGTGAGTGAGATATGAGTAAGTAAAATAAACAAACAAATAATCAAAACAACAAAGAAAGTACATCCTCAGTCCAAGATGAGATCATTATATTTCTATGGCAATTAAACATGCAAAAATACCACTAAGCTTTTCTTTTTTTTCTTTTCTTTTTTTCTTTCTTTTCCTTTTTCCTTTTTCCTTTTTCCTTTTCCCTTTTCCTTTCCTTTCCTTTCCTTTTCTGGTTTTTCAAGACAGGGTTTCTCTGTGTAGCCCTGGCTGTCCTGGAACTCACTCTGTAGACCAGGCTGGCCTCGTACCCAGAAATTAGCCTGCCTCTGCCTCCCAAGTGCTGGGATTAAAGGCGTGTGCCACCATTGCCTGGCTACAGCTAAGCGTTTCAAAGCAGAAAAAGTGTAACCTGTAAAGAATCCTCTAAAGGTCATGTCAAAACAGGTTAGGTTGCCCTACGAACAAAATTGTTCAGAAGCTATATGAGACTACATATTTTTTAAGACACCAAATGGTTAATGTGTTCACTGGCTTCATGCTTCCTCTAGAAAATTTGCTGTAAATAAAATCCTTCTCTTCTCTGTTATCAACAGCAACAGGATAGGAAAGGGGAATTTCTTTCATAGGAATAATCATTATAGAAAGGCTGTGGAGGTAGTTTTACACTCTACAAAGAAACTAAGGGGCTAGAGAGATGGTTCAGCAGTTTAAGAGCACTGGCTGTTCTTCCAGAGGACCCAGGTTCAATTCCCCAAACGCTCACAACCATTTGTAACTTCCAATGGAGCCAATGCCCTCTTCTGGTCTCCTTAAGCACTAGGCATACATATAGTGCACAGACATAAGTGGACAAAAACTGCTCATTCACATATAATGTAAAAGTATTAATCATTTAAAAGGAAAGTAAAAGAAGGCCAAGTAAGCTAAAATAAGGCATAGGGAAATCACCATCACTGGTTGTAACATTGATTCACTTAGTCTCCTAGTAAAGTCAGTTTACTTTTGTGTCTGAGTTTTTTCTGTTGAATAGGCAGGGTTGGTGATATCTACATGACATCTCACATACTTGGGGAAAACACACACACACACACACACACACACACACACACACACACACACACACACACACGTCTTCTTAGTAAACCATAGCTTTTTACAAAGCAGACTGTAAAGTACAGATCATCACTGTAAAAGTCCTAAGGAACATGAAGCTTATGCTTCATGTTTTACATTTCAATAGCTGTTAACTTTGGTTAATAAAATAGAAACAATAAGTCATGGGATAGGTATATTCTCATATAAAAACAACTCTGGCTTGTTTTTCTTACTCTTTCCTTTAGAAACAAGGGTCTCCCTTTAATACCAAGACTAGCTTTGAACTGTGATCTATTTCAACTTCCTAAGTAGCTATAAATACAAGTGTATACCTCCCTACCTGGCTTTCCTATCTTCTTTTATAAGTAGGCTTTTATATTTTATTTCCATCTAGTACACATTTTTTTTTTTACCTTTTGAATCTTGTATTATTAGAGTGTTCCTATTTCTTTAAATAAAAATGTAACACTAGTGATGAATACCAGTGAAGGTCATCCTACTGTCTCCCATAGTACTAGCCAAGTCCTCCTTACTATATTTAGACAAGATATGCTCACCCTATTAAAGATAGAAAGCAACTCAGTCCTAGGCTTAGTTCACAGCAGTGGGGTTGGTAACTTCATTATGGGGAAAGATACCAACAGCAAAACTATCAACTTAGCATTCCTTGACAGTCAACAGAACAACTAATGCTCAATTTTATTTTATCCTGAAGAGAGGTATAATCTCTAGCACAGAGATAAAGATCTCTATCATACATAAATCTGGCACAGTCATGCCTAAAGCAATGCTATGAATACCTTGCATGCAATTTACTTGCCAGGACTGCCTGCCACACCTCAGGCAGAGACAAAGAGCTGCCCAGGTTAACAGGGTAAAATGTTCAGCAGTTTTGTCTCCTGGGAACTAGAATAAACAGGTTCTCAACTTGGGAGTCATAAATCTTCAGAAACACCAGGGCCTAACAGTGGAGAGTTATCTTGTAGTCTTCTGGTTGACAGCTTCCTCCATCATGTAGCTCACAAAGAGCCAAGTGAGGGCAAAGTTGACTTATATTCTTTACCTATTCTGTCCCTAGTCCAATGTGCTTGTAGAACTTAGATAATTTTTTTTTTTAATCATTGACTCATTGACTGATTTTGTTCTTTAATGGCTAGGGAAAACCTCATATTTCTGCTCCTGTTCCTTCTTTCCTTTCTTTTTGAGATAGGGTTTCACCAGATAGCTCAGAAGAGAAACATTAAAAAAAAAAAAGAAAGAAAGAAAAAGAAAAGAAAAGAAAAGCCAGCCATGGTGGTACACACATGTGAGCTAAACATGTGGGAGGCTGGTACAAGAGGATCTCTAATTCAAGCTACTTGGGAATTCAAGGTCAACCTGTACCTAAAAGCTAATATGGTACCAGTGAGATGGGTCAGTGGATTAAAGTTATCAGCAATCTGAGTTTAATTCCTGGAACCCACAAAAAAGTGAATGAAGAAAGCCAACTCTACAAACTGTCTCCTGACCTTTACACTGGTACCAAAGCACACGTGTCTGCCTTTCCCCCACATTAGTAAACTAACCAAAAATAGAAAGATAAAACAGGGGTTTTGGAGTACATATAGGGATAAGTAACAGAGCTCTCATTAATTCTATGTATTTAAAGCCAGGCCAGTTTCTTGGGTTTATACAGTCATAAAAGGTCTGGTGGTATAGATATCTCACACTTGGTTTAATCCTCTAGTGTTATCTTCAAATTCTGAGTGATTTATGAACAAGGTGTCCTATGTAGTTTGCAGAAGGTCTCATAATTACATAGCTGTCTGAGTTAAAATCTTTTCAATAGATTAGAGGACAAAAACAATAGCTTATGACTTCAAGGATGATATACAAGGACCACTACTAACTAAAAAGAAGACTTATTTTATTTTTGAGAGAAGGTCTTATTATGTAACCAGGGTGGGCCCTAAACCACATTTCTCCTGCCTCAGTCTCTTCAGTGTGGACACTGGAATCACAGCTGTGCGCAACCATGCCTAACTCGAAAGGAGACTTTTAATTAGGCTGAAAAATCATGTATTTGTAGTACCTGCATTCTGAACTGTAAAGCTTATAAAAATTGTTTAGTAAGAACCTATTTTAATAGCTCTAATAAGAAATGGAAATATTATTTGCCTTTCCTATTGTTTTGCTCCTATCATGTCAAAAGAAGATCCTAGGAGGCAGGAGGGATAGGTCAGCAATTAGGGGCACTGGGAATGCTCTTCCAGAGGACCTGGGTTCTATTCTCAGCCCCCACATGATGATTCACAAGTCACAAACAAAATCTGTAATTCCATTTCTAGGAGATTCTTCTTCTGGCCT
Source organism: Apodemus sylvaticus (assembly GCF_947179515.1). NCBI lineage: Eukaryota > Metazoa > Chordata > Mammalia > Rodentia > Muridae > Apodemus > Apodemus sylvaticus. The sequence continues at coordinate 46,382,022 of NC_067481.1, forward strand.
CTGCTGACTTCAGGCATACAAGTGATACAGAGATAAATACTCAGGCAAAACAACCATACACATAAAACTGCAACTTAAATAATAAAATGTGCTAATAAATGAACTACATGAATCTCATCTAACTGATTTTCTGCTCTAAAACTACACTGGTTGTTTTTTATTTGCTGGCTGTTATCTCACAGTCACAGTGTAGGTAATATAGCAACATTCCTACATTAACAATCTCTGGAGTCTGAAATTTCTAGAACCTCCCAAGTTAATTAAAAAAAACCACTCTTTTAAGCAAAGGATTTTATTTTTATTATATATATATATATATATATATATATATATATATATATATATATATATATATATAACTTTTTTTTGTCCGCATGTACTACTCTTAAAGGTTGAGCCATCTTCTTTAGCCCCAGAACCACTCTTGAAAGACATTTTTTTTCTGTTCCTGCTGATTGTAGAAATAGCCAGTAAATTTTTCTCTGAAGCTAAAAGGCTGAAGCTGGGCTGCAATTCAATCTCCCATTCTAACAGGTCAAAAACTGATGCCCTTAAAGCAACAGTGACCCCCTCCCCAACCCCCTCCCCCCCCACCATTCACTTTGACCTTTAGACTCTTTATCTGGGACTTTCAATTTCTAACAGCAGTTTGACAGGCCAATCACAGAGGCCCATTCTGATGAACAAAGGTTTACTATGTAAAAGAGATGAGCTGTGGGCAGAGATAAGATCGACAAGGGGCTGAACTCACCCTGGACAGCAGCACAGGACTGCTGCCATTGCAAGTGAGACTTTACCTGAAAGGCCTCTCCTGCCCATAAACACATTCCTCTGCAAGCAGGTTGATTTAAAACAAAGATGGGCAACTGACACTAATGGAGCTTGCATATACCTGGGCTTTCCCTTTTCTGCCTTGTAATTATCACCCCCCACACACCTGTAAACTTTCCATAGACTGGTCCTTGGGGATACTTAGATCTGCTGGTGACCTTCAAATACAACTTTAAGAAACATCATTGTCTTTTCTCTTCTCTTACATAATACACGATCTCAAAGATGGAAAGAAACTATTAGTTCAAGAACTTAAGTGACATTCTCTAAAAAGTTAGTGACATATATTCATTGTTTACAATAAATAGTTAGGAAATTCTAATTTCATAAGGTCACTGGCAATATAAACTAATATTATTTAAATTTTTTGTATCACTAGTAAGACAATACCATGGGAAATTTCAGGGCTTAGTCTGTTGATACTTTTATATCACGTTTCATTATCCAAGGAAGTCAGGACAGGAACTCAAGCAGGGCTGGAACTGGAGTCAGAAGCTGATGCAGAGGCCATGGAGGAGTGCTGCTTACTGGCTCGGTCTCCATGGCTTACTCTCTGCTTTCAGGACCCAGGACCACCAGCCCAAGTACTACCCACAATGGGCTGGGCTCTCCCACAGTACCACAAGCAAGTGAAGTGTGGCAGCACATACATCCTTGATCTTTCCTGGAGAAAAAGACAGGTGGTGAGGGGACTTGCTGGTCAACCAGTGAGCTCCAGATCCAGTGAGAGATCCTGTCTCATCAAATGAGGTACAAAGGTTGGAGATTTAGCTCAACAGTAGAGGCTTATTACCAAGTTCAAGGCTCTGGGTTTAGTCCTTAGTACCAAAAATTACCAAAATTAATGAAAGTGAAAGAAGATAGAGGAAGATACCCAACACTGACCTTTGGCCTCTACACACTGACACACAGGTGAATAAATACCCACACACATGCATACACACATATATACAATATAACACCCACATAGAAAATATACATACATACACAGACAAAGAGTTAACAGTAAGCATCTTTAGGTGATAAGAATAGGAGTAATTTTTTGTTGTTGTTTTGAATCAGGGTCTCTCTACATAGCTCTTGCTGTTCTGGATCTCACTATGCAAACCAGGCTGGCCCTGAACTCACAGAGATCTACCTGTCTCTACTTTCCAAGTGTTGGGATTAAAGGCATGTACCACCACACCTATTAAGAGAAATATATATATATTGTTTTTTTTTCCCCCCCGAGACAGGGTTTCTCTGTGTAGCCCTGGCTGTCCTGGAACTCACTCTGTAGACCAGGCTGGCCTCAAACTCAGAAATCCACCTGCCTCTGCTTCCCAAGTGCTGGGATTAAAGGCATGTGCCACCATTGCCTAGGGAGAAATATTTTTTGTTTTTGTTTTTTGAATGAAAGAGAAACAATGTTTTCTGATTTTCCTATAACAAAAATATGTATCATCTGCAAATAATAAAAAATAATCAATACTTTCTTTACTAAGAAGGCTACTTCAACTTAAAATAATTACCCAAGGCAAGTTTGTTTTTAGCTAAGTGGATGACAGAGTGGAAGTAAAATACAAACGTTTATGTGCATAAAGTTTTTTTGTTTTTATGCGTGGTGTGTGAACACATGGTCAGGTAAGCAGTCCTGTGGACACAAGAGGTCCTGCTCTACCAGTCCTCATTTTACTCCCTTCAGACAGGATCTCACTAAACCTGGACCAAATTTGATGTCTAGAACGGAACACTGATAATCTATTTGTAAATCACTAGTTATATTCATTCCAAACCACAGGAAAGTCTAAAACATCCTTAATGTTTTTAGCATATTTCTTCAAGTTAAACATAATTGAGTAATGGGTGGCAACATCCTGTCTTATTTAACAACAACAACAACAACAACAAAAAAAAAAGAACAACTAATTTCATCTGCAACGAGTTTGGGCATTATTTTTTAGAAATCCAGAAACTGTATGATTAATCACAAATTATATGACAGTACCTGTATCATTCTCCATTAGCCCCAATGCAGATTAACATATAGTAAATGTATGATATTTTAGACATATATGCATCAGTATATTCACATTTACTAGAGAGACCCAGAGAAGTGCCCATGATGATTTATGGAAGTTGGAGCATCTTTGTTATTCCTAAGGCCCAATAGCCCTTGGACACAGAGACTGACATCTTTAATCATTTCCGCTTTGAGAAGTCGTTTCTTAGTATAAATCTAGAAAAACTGCTCAATTTTAGGAGTGAGAGGAGATGTTTCATAGCAATAATTCAGAAAACTACCTATTCTTTATCAAACAGAAATCTTGAGTACAGCAACCCTCCAACTGTGCAAATCTACAGTTCAGTTAACTTGGGTAAGCATAATTCCGAGGCCAAGGTTCAGAGCTCATGTCTGCCCTACCTTCTGGGCTAATTATTGCTCCACAGACTGCAAACAAAACCAAGTGTAGATAAAGCCACACAGACTTACTATGAATAATGAAAACAGAAATGTACCTTTGAAAGCTCCCAAAAGCCCTCTGGTAACTTGTTCTTATTTGTTGGTTGTAACACTCAGAAAGACTTACTGAATGCAAACTAATTTGATAACTTTGAAAAATAACAAGACTTAAAGAATCAGAAATAATCATAAAGACAGTATTAATTTGTTAGCTTTAGCCACTCAATGCTACTCTATTACTAATAAAGGAAACATATCTTATATTCATATATTCAGTAAGTATAAAAAGTATTCAACAAAGCTGTGTGTGTGTGTGTGTGTGTGTGTGGATTAGTGGTCTGCAGGGTGGGGAAGTTGATAGAAGCCTTTAGCCACAGCATTTGGAAGGCAGAGGTAGGTGGATCTCTGTGAGTTCGATGCCAGTCTGGTCTACAGAGTGAGTTATAGAACAGTCAAGGCTACACAGAGAAACTCTGTCTTGAAAACACAACAACAACAACAACCCAACAAAAAAGTGTTCAACAAAATTAAACTAAATCATAAAAATCTTTGCAAATTAGTTGCAATGAAATATTCTCAATATGTTAAGTGGTATATGCAGGAACCTGTAGCATAAAGTATGAATCATACTTGTTTTCAAAACATAAGAAGCATTCCACTTACAAAAGGAAAGAAAACAAACATTGCAATATTCAACTATCGGCCCCAGTCAAAGCAATTTAAGAATTATTTTCAAAGAGACAGAACTCATGTACAGAGAATATAATCCTATAGATTCATTATCCATAGAAATTGAGAAAATCAAACTAAAAATTAAGATCAATATTAGAAACAAAGAACAACAAGGAAATCTGATAAAAAAGCAGATATAGGCTCTGCCAGACAGCTCAACAGGCTAAGGAACCTGATGACCTCATTCAATACCCAAGACCCATATGTTAGAAGGACCTTTCCAATACGGTTCACCTACATACCCATATACATTCATTCATACATACACAAATGTAATTAAAATGATAAAAAAGAAAATATGAAAGGCTTAGTTACATTTATGACATACATATTGTGACTAATTAGAAAAAGTCTTGATAACCAGGCTTGGTGGCACACACCTTTAAACCCAGAACTCAGAAGTTAGAGGCAGTCAGATTGCTGTGATCTAAATAGTGAGTTTCAAGACAGCACTAGCTACATAGTGACACTTTGTTAAAAACAAAACAAAATTTCCTGACATCCTGAACCTCTCCAAAAAAAAAGCTTGGAAAATTCATTAACAATAAAAAACAATGAGATAGGCCCTGCCAAAACAGATATCAAAACATCAACTAAATCTTTAAGCAAATGTTGTAGTGTTAGTGTATGAACATAAAAACACATTGGAAGACAAGATTATAAAAGTAGGCCTTACAAACAGGCTTATGTATGGCTTAGCAGTTAAGAGTCCATATTACCTTTAGAAAATTGGACCTGGGTTCGATTTCCAAGTCCCATGTTTGATGGTTCATGGCCAACTGTAACTCCAACTTTAGGGGGATCTAAAACTTCTGGTATCTGAGGACATTTATGTACATATGTCTGCACACATACACATAATTAAAAATAAGAATAAATCTGTAAAATGTAGGCCTCAAGAATCTATAAATTTAATACTTATATCTAGCAGTTTAAATCAGTTTAAAAGATGTATCATGGTTCTAGAAGAGTATTATTAGTTTGTTGTAGAACGCTTGACAGAGATGTATAATTGGGATTTAATATCCAGCACAACATTAAAAAGTCTGAAGTAAGGTTCTTAAGGAGAATAATATACATAGCACTCAAAACTGTGTCATCAGGGTAACAGCAGTAAAAAAAAATCTGCTATTTAATGTTGCTATTAACATAATATTAATGTTAATACTAATGTAGCCACACTGAATAGGGGGACTGTTGAGCTGTCTCAGTGGACAGAAGCAGCACTGTTGTACTTGACAACTTGACTTCAATCTTTTGAATCCATGTGAAAAGACAGACATGATGGCACACATCTGTAATTCCAGCACTTCCTAAAGCAAGATGGGAGATAAGAGCTAATTCTTGAGAGCCCAAAGGTTAGCCAGCCTGGTGTATGTAGCAAGATAGAAACAAGTTATATCCTGACTCAACAAGATGGAAGAAGAGAACCAATTCCCAAAGCTTATCATCTGATTTCCATATGTGTGTTATGGCACATGTACATACATACATACATACATACATACATACATACATACATATATACATACACAAATGCATACTATAAGCAGACACATGCACATATCACAAATGTGTGTGCGCGCGCGCGCACGCACACACACACACACACACACACACACACACACACACACAAGCTTTTTTCTTTTTAGGTATCTTCTCTCTTTTATTTTTATTTTTTTATTGAATATATTCTTCATTTACATTTCAAATGTTATCCCTTTCCTGGTTTCCCTCACTCCCAGAAAAGCCCTATCTCATCCCTCTGCCCCCTGCTTCTATGAGGATGTTCCTCCACCGACTTCCACCTACCCTATGCTGGGGCATCTACATGGGGACTGTTTTACCTGGGGATCCATCCTGTATGCAGACACCAAACTTTGACATTGTTGCTGCTGCCAAGAGTCTTTTGTTGACAAGAACCTAGTCTGGCTGTTCCTTGGTGGGTTCTGCCAGTAACTAACCAATGCAGATGTGGATGTTTGGAGCCAACCCTCAGACTGAGCTCAGGAATCCCAGAGGGAGAGTTGGCAGAAGGACTGGAATTAGAAGCTGAAGGGATTGCAATTCCATAGGAAGAACAATATCAGTTGGCTGGACCATCTAGTGCTCCCAACCAAGGATTGTACAGAGATGGATCCATGGTTGTGAGCCACCACGTGGTTGCTGGGATTTGAACTCAGGACCTCTGGAAGAGCAGTCAGTGCTCTTAACCACTGAACCATCTCTCCAGTCACACATCAAAGCTTTTAAGCACATGTAGCTTCATAAGAGTTTGAATCAACAATAGCAAATACTGTTCTAGGTATCCTTTCTACCAGAAACAAGCCATGTATTTCTGTCCAAATTACATCACCATTTTTTTCCTAATTACTTACTACATCAAATTTGCTTTTCTTAATGATGATGTTTTTCCTAATCTGCCTCTGAAATATATAAAGTAGTGGTTGTCAAAGTGTGGCATACACTAACATCATGAACATCATTTAGGAACTTGTTAGAAGAGCAACTCTCTTTGGAATGTAAACAAAGAACATAGAAAATAAATTAAAAAAAAAAAAAAAGAAGAGCAACTCTCTAGCCTATGAGTTCAGAAACCAGCAATTTGTGTTTTAACAAGTACTCAAGGTGTTTATGATAAAAACTTAAGCCTGGAAAAAAGCACATGAAATCAACTGGACAACCAGAAAGAGGAACTGAAAAATTAAAACAAACAAAAAACTCAACATTGCCAGAGAAGAGAATGAGGCAGGAGGATCATGAGTTCTAGGCAGCTTGAGCTACACAACAAAACCCTGTCTCAAAAACAAAAAGACACGGGGCTCGAGAGACGGCTCAGTGGTTAAGACCACTGACACTTCTTCTAGAGGTCCTGAGTTAAATTTCCAGCAACCACATGGTGGCTCACAACCATCTGTAATGGGATCTGAGGCCCTCTTCTGATGTGTTTGAAGAGAGTGGCAGTGTACCCGCATACATGAAATAAATAAATCTTAAAAAAAAAAAAACACATGTGAAAACAGCCACCTCCCCCTGGGGAAAAAACAAGGTCATGAAAGGCTATCTTATATGTTGGATAATTTCAACATGCTTCTCTACTGTAGAGCTTGAACTTTTAGAGAGCATTGATGTAAAGTCAGGAATTCAAATCCATACATACAATCGAGAAAATAAATATTTTAGTTCAAAGATAAAAAGCTAAAAAAAACCATTTCATTAGCAAGCCAAGAAATGACTCAAATACCTAAGTTCCCAGACTTCTGAGTAGAGGTTTTCATAATGGGATCATTTTTAAAAGTAACCTTGGGCTGAAAAGATGGTGTGTGTGTCTCAATGGTTAAGTTCTCTTACTAGTTCCTCAAAGGACCAGAGTTCAATTCTCAGCACCCACATTACTGGCTACGAGACATTTGTAATTCCAGTTCCAAGTGATCCAACATCTTTTCTGATCTCTAAGTGTACCTACATGCATGCGTTTAAACACACATGCTAACTAAATATTAAAAAAAAAAATCCAGTTGTGGTGGAGCACACTTCTAGCTCCAGCACTTATCTGCTAGAGGTAGATGGGTCCCTTCTATGCTTTTCAGAAGTTTTAAGTGTTTGTTTTATTAAAAACCTTTTATAAGGGACAGATGCATATATGGGCTTTTACAGGGGACAGAAAATTTCACAATCATTTTGATCAGACTGGCTCAAGATTCTTATTTAAGACTTATTGACTTATTTTCTCTCTCTCTCTCTCTCTCTCTCTCTCTCTCTCTCTCTCTCTCTCTCTCTCTGTATGTGTGTGTGAGTGGTATATATATAGGTGAGCATGGAAGCTAAAAGAGGATATCAGATCCCTTAGAGCTGGAGTTAACAGCTGCCATCTATGGACCGCTTGTCACTGTGCTGAGTTTAATGTGTGTTACCTCATTTAGTCATCATGGGAGTCCTGTGAACTACTTTGCTGTATTTACAATAATGATACTGAAGTTTAAAGCCATACTAATTAAGTGACAGAAAATCATTAAAATCCACCTCCAGTTTTTTTTTTTTATCACTATGAAAATGGTATTTTGTGTTAGTAACTGCAGGGTCACTTTTGAGACCCACAGTAAAGATCTTTGCTGAGCGATGCCAAGGCACTTTTAAGCAATTTTTTGAATAGTCTCTTCCCATTTTGTTTCTTTAAAGAGAGTGTCCAGCTATATATTCCAACCTGAGCCCAAACTCACAGTCTTTCTGCCTTAGGCTCCTGGGTAGTAGGTGCCACTAGAGAGGCAAACTTTAAGATTTGTTTATTTTGAGACAGGGTCTCATTATGTAGTCTTGTTTGTCCTGGAACTATTAGACCAGGCTGTCTTTGAATTCAGAGATTCTCCTGCCTCTCCCTCCTGAGTGCTGGGATTAAAGGGGTGTGTTGCCATGCCTGGCCCTAATTTTTAGGATCTTTCTTCCTTTCTCCCTGCCCCTTGTCTCTCATCTCTCAGACTCTCTCTTGCAGTTCTGACGATTAGACACATGCTAGGTAAGCACTCTGCCACTGAATTATAGCATATGCAGCTCAATGAGGCTTGCTGTTGTTTTGACTTCTAAACTTCAAGTAACTAGTATTGATTTGGATATATTTATTAAACATTTACAGTGCTGCTTAGCTTATCATCATTAAAAAACAACACTGAGATTCCACCTCACACTGGTCAGAATGGCTAAGATGAAAAACTCAGGGTACAGTAGATGCTGGAGAGGATGTAGGGGAAAAGGAACACTTTCCCATTGTTGGTGGGATTGTAAGCGGGTAAAACCACTCTGGAAATCAGTTTGGCCGTTCCTTAGAAAATTAGACATAGTACTACCAGCAGACCCAGCTATACCACTCTTGGGCATATACCCAGAAGATGCTCCAACATGTAATAAGGACACATGCTCCACTATGTTCATAGCAGCCATATTTATAATAGCCAGAAGCTAGAAAGAACCTAGATGTCCTTCAACAGAGGAATGGATACAGAAACTGTGGTATATATACACAATGGAGTACTACTATTCAGCTATTAAAAACAATGAATTCATGAAATTCTTAGGCAAATGGATGGAACTAGAAAGTGTCATCCTGAGCGAGGTAACCCAGTCACAAAAGAACACACATGGTATATACTCACTGATAAGTTAATGTTAGCCCAAAACTCAAAATAAACAAGTTACAATTCACCCAGCACAGGAAGCTGAAGAAGGAGGACTTAAATGAGGGTGCTTTGGTTCCTCTGAGAAAGGGAATAAAATACTCACAGGAGCAATAAAGGAGATAAAGTGTGGAGCAGAGACTGAAGTAAAGGCCACCCAGAGACTGCCCTACCTGGGGATTCATCCTATAAACAGTCACCAAACCCCGACACTACTACGGTGGATAAGAAGTGTATACCAAAAGGAGCATGCCATGGTTGTCTCTGAAGGGGCCCTGCCAGAGCCTTACAAATACAGAGGCAGATGCTAGCAGCCAAACATTGGACTGGGTGTAGGGTCTCCAATGGAGGAGCTGGAGGGTGGTTCAGAGGATCTGAAGGGGTTTTACAGCCCCATGGGAAGAACAATGATTTTGGCCACTCAGATGTCCCAGGACTAAACCATCAACCAAGGGGTACACATGGTTCTAGCCAAAAATGTGGCAGAGGAATGCTTTGTTGGGCATCAGTGGGAAGAGTAGTTCTTGGTCAGGTGAAGGCTCAATAGATGCCCCAACAAAGGTAAATTGAAGAGGGGGAGGTGGGAGTGGGTCGGGTGGAGGCGGGGGTGGGAGGAGAGGTTAGGGGGTCTTTGGGGACGGGGAAAATCAGAAAAGAGTTTACCATTAGCAATGTAAATGAAGATGATATTCAATAAATAAATAAAAAAAGAGCCATGGGCTTACTATATCTATTGTTGCTACTTAATGCAAACATTCTCAATTTGGAGAATATGACTTGTCTTCAGAAAATTAATGAACTCCCAGAAAAGGAAATGTGAAAATATGGAGTAGATAAACATAAATTTTGAAATCAGAGTCTCAGTCTGTGATCTTAGAAGAACAGTGTTAATCTTTTCTAAGGGAAAGTGTTATTTCTAAAACCTGATGATATACACCTTAACTGATAGGAGCATTTCATGCAGTAGCAAATTTATAAATAGCAAAGACTAACTGGAGTAACTAAAAGGTTTCAGTTGACAGCTAGGAGCCCAGAATGGTAGCTGTGCCTGTAGATGCTATAACTACTCTGGAGGTTGACACAGGAGAATCTTGAATTCGAGGCCAGGTTCAGCAATGTAGTGAGACTCCTGCCTCACAAAGGGTGGGGGTCAGATTTAAGAGTCCCAAGTAAAGACTGATACAAGAATAATTTGAGTGTAAGGGAAAGGATTCATGAAAACTTAGGCAAGTGGTTAGTAGTCAGGATAGGGCTTACCCTTTAGAGGATTTCTGTTCTCCTTTTTTTACTTGGTGGCTCAGATGATGTGTTTAGAAGCCAAGTAACAAATCTTAGGAGACTCGAGTCAAAGAATAAATAGCCCACAGTGAGATTATAAAACCTTCCTATCAAAGAAAACTCATAGGTAGTTTAGCGTGCAGACTTTAGAATACTGGGCAGTAAAGTCATTTCTCCTCCTTTTGCTATCTTTCTCAGGAGCTCCACCATGAACCTCAAATCAGTTTAATTAAATCGGGAGACAGGACAGTTTATCAATAACTAAAATAGTAAATTAGGTATGACTATATCTACAAATCCCATTATATGATATTCTCAGTGCTTTTAATAAGACATATTAAGAGGGACGGTAACAACCCTGTTTGGGGCTGGCCTAGAGAAATCTCAGCAGGCGATTCCACTGAAGACAATTTAGAAGGAACTCAAACACACTAACTAAAACTGCTACTATCTTAAGTAACCTTAAAGTTCTCTTCTTTAAGGATTAAAGATAGAGGTTTGAATTGGTGGGGTTCCTCTACTTGTGACTTTAAAACTGTGAGGTGAGATTAACCGCAAGCTTCAGCACACAGCTCTCACAAGCAGGCAAACCACAACGGAAAGGAGTAACAGCCTGACTTCAAAAACAATGACGATTTAAAGATGCATGTGAATCCTGCACTTGTGTGATTCAATGAGTACAGGAAGGCTTGTGTTGTATGTATTAGTCAGGAGGTCATAAAAGAAAACTACTTATATCTAATTTTCTGAAATAACTTCGGACTACAGCAGCATGAACTTCTTTGTGTGAACCATAACAGAAACTTATAGTCATAAGCAAACTTAAGTAAGACTCACTACCACAGTAAGTTGGTTGCCAGCAGGATCCACAGGACCCTTTAAGCGATTCTGGCGCTATTCTGATTCTATCAACCATTCTCCCTAGTCTCGCGTGCTACAAAGTTCGGCTGCCACTCAGTCACCATAGACGTCTAAGAAGTTAATCCATGTTTAGACTCCCTCACGGTTTACCGATATTCTTCCAAAAGATTCATCTGTTCATCAGGCTCCGGGACACATTACCTCTACGAATCTCCCAACACCTCTATCCCACCATCCAAACCAGATGCATCTAGACCTCTCAGCAAGCACACTGCGCTTTCCCCCTCGCTCGGTTAGTTCGCGCCCCAGAAGGTCCGGAAAAGCCGATTGGAAAAACAAACTTTCTGAGCATTTGCAGTGGCGGACTCACAGCTGGTTGATGGCGTTCTGCGAGATGACCGCATTGGCAGAGAAGTAGGGGATCATGTCGGGGCCACCGAGGCTGCAGGTGCTGGCAGGGGGCGTTTTCCTTTTGCCGGCCAAAGTGCTCAGGGTCATGAAGCTGTCTCACGCTTAATAGCTCCGCATCCTGGACCAGCGTTGGAATAACCCAGCCCGGAGACGCTGGTTCACGGCGGCTGATCTGCGTCCGTCCGCCCCGGAGCTCCAAGGCAGCCGCCGAAGCCCCAAGGCTCGGCTGTGTAGTCTGGGCAGCCTGGAACTGCCAGCAGCCCTCCCCCACCCGCGTCCGGGGCGGGGCGCCTGGGCGGGGCGGTCCAGAGCGTCCGGAGGGTGGGCCTCTCCGATGCTCCGCCCCGGGGTTCCTAGCGCCCACGCGGATTCCCTCAAAGCAAACAGGCCTGCCGGGTAAGGGGGCTGCAGGAAACGGCAGCCTGGGTGAAGGGAGAGTAAAGGACAGAGGAAATTTCTCTACTCCGAACGCTCAAATGAAAAGTCCCTTATCTTAAGCAGCTCAATGTACTGTAGCCTCTTAACCAGCTCTGTGCACTGTAGCTTCTTACCCAGCTTTATGCACTCACTGTACCGCAGAAGAACCAAGTTTATGAATGGTCTTCAAAGTTTTTAAAGGTATCACAAGTGTTAAGTTAAATATTTATCTGCTGGAGAGATGGCTCAGCGGTTAAGAGCACTGACTGCTCTTCTGAAGGTCCTGAGTTCAAATCCTAGCAACCATATGGTGGCTCACAACCATCCATAAAGACATCTGATGCCCTCTTCTGATGTGTCTGAAGACAGCTACAGTGTAGTTTGATATAATAATAAATCTTAAAAACAAATAAAAGATTTCGTTTATTTAAAAACTAATATTTACCAATAGTTTTCTTGGGTCGTCAAGGTGGAACTAGAGAGATTATAGTATGTGAAAGAGCAACCTTTACACTGTGGACAAAATCTGTTAACCCTTGTAAATACAGAAGGTTCAATAGCCTTAGTTGTATGTATAAATTGTGAGATTAAAATATCCCAATGCTCAAACTACACATTGTACCAATTAAATATTAATGTCTTTGGAATGAGATCTAGATGTTGGTAGTTTTCGAGGATGGTCTGTGTTTCCATCTAAGGTGTTTCCCACCAAAGAGCATTCTCTGATGCCTTAGAAGGTTTAAGCCCTTCCCGTGCTCCTTCAGTGCCTTTCACTTGATCAGGAACTAGCTTTGTAAAAGGAGCCTCTTTCTGTTTCAGGTCTTGGTTTACAGAAGGGGCCGGCACACAGAAGCACTCTGCAAACTCCGCAGCATCCTCTAGCTCTCCTCTTGCTCTTCCAGTCTTACACCTGAGCTTTAGGAGTCAGGATTTTTTTTTTTTTTTTTTTTTTTTTTTTTTTAGTATTTCTAAGTAACTAACTAAAATCTATATATTTCATAGGAATCCAAGCCAGAAATTAGTAAACAATTTTACTAATCAATTAGAAAAGACTTTCAATGTACTGGAATCAAGAAAAATTCAAATCTTTTATATGAAAGTATAGGGAAGTTTGACAATTTTCAAAATGCTAACAATGAAAATAATCTAAACATAAAATTTTATGCCTAAAACTAGATTACTTTTTTATTAGTTGTCCATAAAACTTCAAGCCATTACCAAGGTAATGAGGGGCTCAGAATACTGTGAAGCATACAGAAGGTAGTTTCTGTAGTTTCCTAGCGATCAGGCCTAGGAAAGACCCATGTGGCAAGTGAAGAGTTAAGGGAAAGTCTGGATGTTAGTTTCATCAACCTCAGCCATCTCTAGGAAGGAAATGTTTTAAAGATTTGTTCAAGCTGTGTCAGCAGGCACCCAAATGGCAGTGTAAGAAAAAAAAATCTGCTGATACACCCCAAAATAAATTGCTTAAAATATCTGGCAAACTTGCCAGTTTGAAACTTCTTTTAGGCTGCAATTTATTACAATCTCCTACTGTGATAAAAAAAAAAAGAGGCACTTTAGAACAGCATTAAGGTGAGCCCAGTTCCTTTCATGACACAGCAAGAGATGGGAATTTTTTATTGAAGTCACTATGAAATGATGTCATTTAGGAAAGATGATGGCATGGTAGTAAATTTTATCTGAAAAACAATTCAGCAGAAAATGCGTATTACTTTATTCCATCAAACTTATTACATCTAAAAATGTTAGGGATAAGATTTCATAGATACAGATTTTATAAATATGTATCCTTATGCCACACAAAAAGGTTCCTACAGTGATGCCCCAGAAGTGCACAATCTTTTGTTTTTCCCTTAAAAGACCTTTGTTAGCTGTTCAAGTAAGAAGATGGTAATACCTTTAATCCAGTCCTTTTAAATTTTCCTTTTGAACCATAACTAAGACTTTGATAAGTCCCTTAATGCCATCTGTAAAATTATATAATAAGATCTTTAAATGTTTTTTTCACCCAGGTGGTGGTGACACAGGTCTTTAATCCGAGCACTTGGGAGGCAGAGGCAGGTGGATCTCTGAGTTCCAGGACAGCCAAATCCCCAAATTTGTTTTGAGAGTTGAAAATCTTAGACAGACTATCAACTAAAGATTCTGAGGAATCAGGTGTGGTGGTGCATGCCTACTGTACTAACACTGGAAAGGTTGAAGTTTCAGGATTACAAGTTCAAGGATAGCCTTTACTACATAGGCAGACTCTTATAGAAAATTAGCAAGCAGGGCCAATGAGATGGCTCAGCAAGGCGCAAGCTTGCTGCTAAGCATGACAATCTGAATTCAGTCTCTGGGACTCACACAGTGGAAGAAGAGAAATGTCTTCCATAGGTTAGCCTCTAATCTCAATACTGGCACTGTGGTGCTGTGGTATGCCCACACTTGTGTAACCACCCCTCTATGCAGCCAATAAATAAGTATAATTTTAAAAGAAGCAAGCAAGCAAACAAATTAAAAAACTCTGAAACATGAAATATATTTAGTCCACTTAAGACAGACACCTAGTTCAAATCGACAGTAACCAGCCTTTAAAGACTCTGGTTTTGGAATTAACAAACTGAGTTGAATTTATGAAGTTGTTTTGAAGATTAAAAACAGTATCTATATTAAATACTTAGCACAAAGATCTACTCTTTGGCTTTAATGTCTACCATATTAAGGTAAGGCTCAATACCGACCTTACTTTTTCACTGAGAATAACAGAAATGGTTTTCTTTTTTTCCCATAAACATTAAAAAGTGGTAATAACTCTGATATAAGAAGTTCTAGGTAGGTCATGGTGTCATACATGTTCAATCCCAACACTCAGAAGACTGACAGACAGGAAAATCTCTGAGTTTAAAGCCAGCCTGATCTACATAGAAAGTTCTAGGCTAGCCAGGGCTACACAGTAAGACCCTGTCTTAAAAAAGTAAGTTCTAGGGCCCATGAAATGGTTCAGTAGTGGACAACTGCTGTCAAGGCTGATGACCTGAGTTCAGTCCCACATGGTAGAAGAAGATTCTTGTAAGTTGTCTCTGACCTCTGTGCATACACACATACAGGGAGAAAAAAAAATCAATGTTTATTCTTTTCAAGATATGTGGACAAAAGCACTGTTCGGACAGGATGACAAGTTTTGTTTTGATTTGTTTTTTTAATCATACACTGGTCAGTCAGTTTTCAGTAATAGAAAGCAACTTGAATTTGTTTCATTACCTAGAAGTTGATGAATGGAAACTGAAGTACATAAAACTATCTTGATATATCATTTAGGAAGTTTTACTGTTGCTGTTCATAAGTTAGTTATATTAGCTCACCATTACAGTCTATAACCATCTGATATCTGCAATGTTTACTTGATTTTTCTATTTTTTAAGCTTTCAAATAATAGTGTTAACTTATGAAACTGCATTATTTAAGTACTTGATCATAAGAAAAATGATTATACTAAGGTGAGGACTTCCTTGTGTTTTGATGTTTTCTCTAAGGGTTTGATCTAGAGAAATAAATAGTAAATTAATCCCTTGAGTGTGAAAAGCAAGAAAACCAACACTTTAAATGTTACAAAACAAAAATCTTGTTGCCTGGAGTAACACAACCTGCTGTCTCTTGTTAATCTGCAAAATGCCAGGAGAAAACTCTCAAGATAATACCTCCAATTTCAGATTTATTGTTCAGACAGGACTAAGAGCTATCTTACTACACTAAGTCAAAGGCACTCTTCAGACAATACAGTACACCAAAATGTTAACAATAGCTCTGTAAAGCAATCATGTTTTGTGTTTTGTTTGAAATACTTGACAATAGTTTTATACGCTTGAGTTGAACAATGTCACTGAGCTTTTATAATCATTTGCATAGAATTTCCCACACAAGAGTAATGTGGAATACTGAGAAGATCTGCATATCAACACCAGAGAAAAGATCTCTAAAGCATTCATCCTGCCTGGTCTTAGCCACCATATGCTCCTGCACAAGGACATGCTGCGATCCTGCTTTCTTCAGGTTACAAAAGCCTGACACTTCTATTGTTTAGTAAAAATAATAGGCACTTATGGATCACTTTTCACATTCAACACACTTTACAAAACATTAACTATTTAGTTCCCACTCTATTTCTTCATTCTGTTTTTTAAACCATTTAGAAGTCACAGTAACATATGACAAGAATTCAGAGATGTAAAAGAAAAGCCACTTTTTCATCTTTGTCATGTCACTCTTGGGTAATTACAGCTGTTTTCAGAAAATGTCCTCACATATGCAAATATGAGTATAGCTGTCCTTTAGGAAGATCACATGATAAATGCACACACACACACACACAATCTATGATGTGTTTTATTTTGCTTCTCATCAACATTTGTCATTATATCATCAGTCTCTTATTGTGGTTATATAAATCTACTTAATTCTATTTGTTTTAAAGACAGGTTCCCCCTACACAGCCCTGGCTGTCCTGGAACTCACTATGTAGATGAGGCTGGCCTTGAACTAAAGAGATCAGCCTGTCTTTGCTTTCCATGCTATGATTAAAGGCATGTACCACCACACCTGGCCTGATTCTTTTAAAAGAACGTGTTGTATGATCATACACAATTTGTTTAAACAATTCACTGTTGATAGGTATTTGTTTTCGGTTTTTATCACTGAACATGCTTTTATACTCTGAGGGAGGAGTCAATTGTTACAAGGGATTAAAATCAGAATTTCACAAATGGTAGGTTTTGTACTTTTTCAAAATTTTGTGTATAACTGTGAAAAAAATTGTTACATGGATACTTAAGAGGTAGAATTGCAGTTAGTTAAACATATTTTAAATATCTTAAGATGTGGTAGATATTAATTGCCCTCAGTAAAGGGTTTTCCCTTTGAAATCTTTAGTCTCTCCTATCCCATAAACTAGTAAATTAACTTAGGGCCCACGATGGTCTTCTGTGCAATAATCTGACTATTACATTACAAATGAAATATACTGAGTGCTGAGGAGAGAGTTCAGTCGACATAAAGTGTTTGCCTTCCAACCTGAGGATCTAAATTTGATCCTTAGAACCCCACATTTAGGAAAAAAAAAACAGTGTATGTAATTCGGATCCTAAGGAAGTGAAGTTAGGGATCCCTAGTGCTTGCTGGCTGGCAGCCTCATGTGCTGAGCTCCAGGCCAGTGAGAGGCTATGTCTCAAAGATCAGAAAAGAAAAAGAGAAGAGAAGAAAGGAGAGGAAGGAAGAGAAAGAAAGAAGGAGGCAGATGGCACCTGAGAAAATGACCTCCCAGGATGTCCTCCAGTCTCTGCATTGTTTATGTACAGGTAGACAGGGATACACCCCCTCCTAATACATCAGAAGAAAAAACTGCAAGATTAGGTGATGTACTAGAAAAGTAAATGGGCTATTAACTGAAAATACAAGATTGTAGAGTGAAAACACTGGGGCTGGAAAGATGGCTCAGTGGTTATAAGTACATGCTGCTTGTCTGAGGACCTGTGCTCATGTCACAACTGCCTGTAACCCCATGGGAATCTGACACCTCTGACCTCTAGGGTTATTTGCATTCATGTGCAAAATTCCCCCATACATAATTAAAATAATAAAAATAAATCTTTTAAAAAAGAGAAAATATGCCGGGTGGTGGTGGTGGTGGTGGCGGCGGCGGCGAACGCCTGTAATCCCAACACTCTGGGAGGCAGAGGCAGGTGGATTTCTGAGTTCGAGGCCAGCCTGGTCTACAGAGTGAGTTCCAGGACAGCCAGGGCTATACAGAGAAACCCTGTCTCGAAAAAAACCAAATCCAAAACAAACAAACAAACAAACAAACAAACAAAAAACCAAACAAAAAAACAAAGAGAAAATATTATAAAGATATCTTAGATTATTTATTTCAAAGAATTACTTAACTATAATTCAATATATAATGCATTTTATTATAATTTTATTTTTGAGAACTTCATATGTGTATACAATGAAATATAATCATACCTACTCCCAATTTTTCACTGCTCTACTGTATTCCTCCTAGCATGTTCTTTCTCACAATTTAAACTACCTTAAAGATAATAAAAATTCATAATACATTTTAAAATGGGGCTGGAGAGATGGCTCAGCAATTAAGAGCACTTGCTACTCTTGTAAAATACTCAGGTTCAGTTCCATGCACCCACATGAAGGCTTACAACCATCTGTAAATCCAGTTCCAGGAGCTCTGACGCCATCTTCTGTCTTCCTTGGGTACCAGGTACACATACATGCAAACTCTCATATACATAAAATAAAAATAAATCCTTTTAAAAAAAGATACTTTAAAATACATTCAATGCTAGCCCTCATGCTATAAATAAGATAGGGGAATGAATCAAGTATGACCCGATACCAAGAATATAGTAGAATGGAACAAGACAGAAACTGGAAGTGAGTTTGAGAGTAACAAAAAGATAGAGAGTAGAGCTGATAAGACCTTGAAAAGGGGAAATGATGACCAATAGGCTGAGACTCATTGAGCTGACATTCAGTGTGTGCCATTGAAAATTAACACGCATTGGACCTGGAGAGATGGTTCAACAATTTAAATTAGCTGTTGTTCTTGTGAAGACCCTGGTTGGGTCACAGTACCCACGAGACAGTTTATAACTATCCATAGCTATTGTTGCAGGGGATCTTATACCTTCTTCTGGCTCTGTGAGCACTAGGTATATTAAATTCAGATGTATTATCTCAATTCTCAAAAGTGACTTACTGAATTATTATTATAAGCTTCACAGAGGTTAAATAATATAAGCATATACATCAAACATCAGCATTTCATATTTATTTCATTGTATGTGTATGAGCATTTTGCCTGCATATGTATGTCCGTGCATCACTTGGCTGGTGGCTGGTGTCCTTGGAGATAAAGTGTTATTGGATTTCCTAGAACAGTTGTGAGCCACTATGTACATTCTGGGAATCGAACCTGTGTCCTCAGCAAGAGCAACAAATATTCTAAGTTGCTGAGCCATCTCTACAGTTTCCACAGCACAAATATACATAGAGGTCAGAGGACAACACACAGGAGTAGGTTCATTCCCTCCACCTTGTAGATCCTAGGGTTTGAACTCAGGAGCAGTCTTGGCAACTTACCTGCTGAGCCATTTTGCTGGCCTGGTTTTGTTTTTAAAGACAGGGTCTCTTTATGTAGGCTGGTCTAGACTCAAATTCAGCATTTTCCTGTCTCAACCTCCTGAGCCTGTGCCACCATACCCCACTAGTTCAGTGGTTTTTGCTCTTTCCTATCTTCAAGCCTTACTATTTTCAGTGTTTAAACTGTTTCCTATCAAAGACCACTTTCGTCTAGATTTTCGTTTTGTTTTTTTTTTTTCTTTTCTTTTTTCTTTTTTCAAGACAGGGTTTCTCTGTGTAGCTCTGGCTGTCCTGAACTTACTCTGTAGACCAGGCTGGCCTCGAACTCAGAAATCCGCCTGCCTCTGCCTCCCAAATGCTGGGATTAAAGGCATGTGCCACCAGCGCCTGTCATCTAGATTTTCAAGTTATTCATGTATAATGTATATTTGAGGCCTACTTCATCTCTCAGTTCTCAAATACTCAGTTCTCAAACCCTCACTGGATGCTTACTCTTGTTTTGAAAGAGTGTTTCATGAACTCCAGGCTAACCTCAAACTTTCTATGTGACAGATGACCTTGAACTTCTGATGTTCCTGTCTCTGCCTCTTAAGGGCTGGGCTTATAGGAGTGTACCACCATGATTTATATGGCATACAGATTTTTATCACTGGATTTGTATTAGGTAAGGGAAGCTAATTATCATCAGCTTTGTTTCAGAGATGAAACTGCAGGCCTAGAAGGTAAGGACCCAAATTTACATAGTAGGTATCAGAGCATAGTAGGTAATTTATTTGAAAGTAGGTTAGGTCTAATGATCAGTTTGAGGCTTATTGGGTAGTATTAGATGTTTCTAACTCCTTTAGGATTTAAAACTATGTTATTCAAAATGGGCATGGAGTGGAAGGGCTGTACAGCCAGACTGGCTCAAAAAGCAAAATTGGTGGGGCTGAAGGGATGGATCAGTGGTTAAGAGCACTTGTTGCTCTTAAAAAGGACCCAGATTCAATTCCCAGCCACTGCATTATGGCTCACAACCATTCATAACTCTAATTCCACCAGATCCACTAGTTCCCCTTTCTGGCCTCCTCAGGTACCACACATGCACATGGTACACAGATATAATGCGGGTAAAACAGCCATGTTTACACATAAAATAATAAAAATAATCAAAAAATGTAAGCCAGCTGTGTTGTATACTTTTAAAATTAGCACTCAGAAGGCAGAGGCAGGCAGATCTTTTTGAGTTAGTGGTCAGTCTGATCTATATATTGAGAATTGAGTTCCAGACCAGCCAAAGCAAATAAAATTCACCCTATGTTGCTCAAGGCATTATTCTTTATCATGTTCCACATAATATAAACACATTGTTACATATGATAAGATCTGAAATATATATGAATCTTCTAATTGTTGCCTGTATATCTTACCTTTCTATAGAAGCAAATCATACACAGCCAGTCTCTGGAGGCATATTCAGAGTAGCCTAGAGCACATTCTGCCTGGATGACATTCTTTTATACCCCAACCACTGTATCTTTCTTGAGATTGTCTTTTTTACACTTATTAACACATTAGGCTCTAGAGACAAATATTTTCCAAGGAACCCATACATTAATTATTGAGGTCCTTATTCGTTGGAGTTCAACTTTCCTACTCGGTACCTAAAGTTTCTCTTCACCTCTCCCTGCCTCATTCCTCACCTGCTGCCTTTTGCTCTGTAGATGGATGACTTTCATACAGATAATCCCAGAGAAGGCCTGGAATATGACCCAGCAGGCAAGGGCTTGATTTTATTTTTAAGCCTGTCCCAGACTTTCAGGAGCCAAAAGTTCAAATTGCAGCAGGACTGATTCAGCCCTTTCACAAGCAGTTTAGTGCTGTGCAGTTTGCTCACAATGGTCAGGTTTCCTGTCCCTGGCAGAGCAGCATCACTATCTCTGAGTCTTCATGTATCAGCTTCCCTGGCAGTATTTCACTTGCTGTGTCTTTTACTTTGAAATCAGGTGGACATGCAAAAATCACACACTTATATAACTATGCAGTTTTTTTTTAAAAAATAAGTTATGTCCCATATGTTGAAAGAATTTAATTAAGCCCAATGCTTATCATATTACTCTAGAGTTAGGCAAAACCAAGGAGTATTTGAGTTGTGTTCCTTAATCTTTGCTAGAAAGTGGTTACTTTAAAAATGGTCATTTTTAGCTGGTCCCTCAGCTAATTTGAGCAGAGACATCTTTTGTTAAGAGTTTGTCCATCACCTCGGCATAAGGCCAACGGAAGGCCAATGGATCTTAAGTGGAGTAAGAAATACTTTGCAAGGGAGATGAAGACTACGTAGCAAGTATTTCTATTCATTTTTAATTGTGAAATATTTCATACATGTATCTGTTTGTATGCTAGTCAGATAATAAGAGATATGTTTTAACATTTTACTCTTTGGATTTTAATAAGTGAAATATTCATTTAAAAGCTCTGGTAAGCTTTTCTGAACTCATTAACCCCTCTCTTTGTAAGTAATTATACTTGAGTTTGGTGCTTATCTTTCTTTCTCTTTTAAAAAAATATTCATTCATTCATTCATTCATTCATTCATTCATTCAATGTATGTGAGTACACTGTTGCTATCTTCAGACACACCAGAAGAGGGCATCGGACTCCATTACAGATGGTTGTGAGCCACCATGTGATTACTGGGAATTGAACTCAGGACCTCTGGAAGAACAATCAGTGCTCTTAACTACTAAACCATCTCTCTAGCATATCTTTCTCTTAATATTGTATATTATGCATATGGTAATCTTTAATATAAAATTCATTCAGGAAATCATTGCTTATAAAGCATCTAAATGATGTTTTTAGTTTTCTTTAGGTTGACCTATAAAATACATACAGAAATGCAAACTAAAGCATTTTTCTTGTTTAAAAACTTTTAATCTAGAAGGGCCCAACAAGACAGCTCATTGGATAAAGGTGCTTGTTGCCTACCTTATGATCTGAGTTTGAGTCTTAGGACCCCATAGTTGAAGGAGAAAACAGACTACTGTAAATTGTCCTATGATCTCCATATGCATGCTGTGGCACCCCAATCCCTCCTTCCTCCCCCTCCCCAACAACATGCTACATACACACAATAAAGAAATAAATATACTAAACAAACTCCTTGTAGTTTAGGGATGGATAGATGAGTAGATATGTAACAAATTTGATATAGCAAAATTTCAGTTATAGAATCTAGAGGTTGTATTTGGAGGTTTACTGTATGATTCATCTAATTTGTTTGCATACGTTAAAATTTTTAAACAATAT
This sequence comes from Apodemus sylvaticus, assembly GCF_947179515.1. Taxonomy (NCBI): domain Eukaryota; kingdom Metazoa; phylum Chordata; class Mammalia; order Rodentia; family Muridae; genus Apodemus; species Apodemus sylvaticus. The sequence continues at coordinate 46,404,591 of NC_067481.1, forward strand.
GCTGGTGAAAAAAAACTGGACATAAAAGCTAGAGACCTGCAATCCCACCACAGGAGAGGCAGAGGCAAGAAAATCACCATGAGTTCAAGCCATGTTGTGTTACATAGAGAACCCTCTCTCAAAAACAAACAAAAATACTAGGAAAAACCCACCTCTATTTCCTATGCTGTCTAAAGTCTTAAACGGTATTAGCTGGCTTTAGATATAAGGAACTAGTTTGTCTGCTACAGGAAAACAATTAATTAGGTTTGATAGTTTAATTACTGTTTGAGCTCTTGCCTTATGTTATTTAATAACGAAAAGGGGAAGAACCTAGTTCCTTCAAGATTTATTTATGTCTTGGAAAGCAATTATTCATCTTTTTTTATTAGATATTTTCTTTATTTACATTTCAATGTTATCCCCTTTTCCGGTCTCCCCCATCCCAGAAATTCCCTATTCCATTTCCCCTCCCCCTGTTTCTATGAGGGTGTTCCTCCACCCTCCAACCTACTCCCACCTTCCTGCCTGCAATTCCCCAACACTGGGGCATCTATCGTGCCTTCATAGGACCAAGGACCTCTCCTCCCATTGATGCCTGACAAGGCCATCTTCTGCTACATATGTAGCTGGAGCCATTTGTAAACCTTGATTGGTGGCTTAGTCCCTGGAGCTATGGGGGCTCTGGTTGCTCCATATTGTTGTTCTTCCTATGAGGTTGCAAACCCCTTCAGCTCCTTCAGTCTTTTCTCTAACTCCTCCATTTGGGACCCCACACTCAGTGCAATGGTTGGCTGCGAGCATCCGTCTCTGTGTTTGTAAGGCTCTGGCAGGGCCTCTCAGGAGACAGCTGTATTGGACTCCTTTCAGCAAGCATTTATTGGCATCCACAATAGTGTTGGGTTTTGGTGACTGTATATGGGATGAATCCCCACATGGGACAGTCTCTGGATGGCTTTTCCTTCAGTCTTTGCTCTATACTTTGTCTTCATATTTGCTCCTGTGAGTATTTTGTTCCCATTTCTTTTTTCTTCTTTTATTCCCTTTTTATTAGATATATTCTTTAATTATATTTCAAATGTTGTCCCTTTCCTGGATTCCCCCCTCCCCAAATCCCCTAACCCATCCTCCCTCTCCCTGCTCACCAATCGACCCACTCCTGCTTCCCTGTCCCAGCATTCCTCTATACTGGGGCATCTAGCCTTCTCAGGACCAAGGGCCTCTTCTCTCTTTGATATACAACCATGCCATCCTTTGCTGCATATGCATCTGGAGCCATGGGGCCTTCCATGTGTACTCTTTAGTTTCTTCAGCTCCTTGGGTCCTTTCTCTAGCTCCTCTATTAGGGACTCTGTGCTCAGTTCAATGGTTGGCTGAGAGTGTCCCCCTCTGCATTTGTCATGCACTGGCAGAGCCTCCCAGGTGACAGCTATTATCAGGCTTCTGTCAGCAAGCACTTGTTGGCATCTACAATAGTGCTTAGGTTTTGTAACTATATATGGGATGGATCCCTAGGTGGGGCAGTCTCTGGATGATCTTTCCCTCAGACTCTGCTCCATACTTTGTCTCTGTGTCTCCTACTGTGGGTATTTTGTTTCCTCTTTTAAGAAGGACCAGAGTACTTATACTTTGTTCTTCCTTCTTTTTGAGCTTCATTTAGTCTGTGAATTGTATCTTGGGTATTTTAAGCTTCTGGGCTAATATCCACTTATTAGTGAGTGCATACCATGTGTGTTCTTTTGTGATTGGGTTACCACACTCAGGATGCTATTTTTTTAGTTCCATCCATTTGCCTAAGAATTTAATGAATTCATTGTTTTTAATATCTGAGTAGTATTCCGTTGTGTAAATATACCACATTTTCCATATCCATTCCTCTGTTGAAGGACATCTGGGTTCTTTCCAGCTTCTGGCTATTATAAATAAGGCGTCCATGAACATGGTGGAGCATGTGTCCTTATTACTTGCTGGAGAATCCTCTGGGTATATGCCCAGGAGTGGTATAGCAGGGTCCTCTGGTAGTATTATGCTAAAATTTCTGAGGAACTGCCAGACTGATTTCCAGAGTGGCTGTGCCAGCTTGCAATCCCACCAGCAGTGAAGAAGTGTTCCTCCTTCTCCACATTCTCACCAGTATCATACCAAGGTATGCAATATTATTTGTGACTCTTGTGAAGGGTGTTATATTTCCCTAATTTCTTTCTCGGCTTGTTTATCCTTTAAGTAGAGGAAGGCTACTGATTTGTTTGAGTTACTTTTATATCCAGCCACTTTGCTAAAGTTGTTTATCAGCTTTAGGAGTTCTCTGGTGGAATATGTGGGGTCACATAAGTATACTATCATATCATCCCTTCCAATTTGTATCCCTTTGACCTCCTTTTGTTATCTAATTGCTCTATCTAGAACTTCAAGTACTATATTGGATAGAAAGGGAGAGAGTGGGCAGCCTTGTCTAGTCCCTGATTTTAGTGGATTGCCTCAAGATTCTCTCCATTTAGTTTGATGTTGGCTAGTGGTTTGTTGTATATTGCTTTTACTATGTTTAGGTATGGGCCTTGAATTCCTATCTTTATCAGACCTTTAACATGAAAGGATGCTGAATTTTATCAAATGCTTTCTCAGCATCTAATGAAATGATCATGTGAGTTTTTTTTTCTTTGAGTTTATGTAGTGGATTATGTTGATGTATTTCCATATATTGAACAATCCCTGCATCCCTGGGATGAAGCCTACTTGATTGTGGTGAATGATCGTTTTGATGTGTTCTTGGATTCAGAATTTTATTGAGTATTTTTGCATCAGTGTTCATAAGGGAAATTGGTCTGAAGTTCTCTTTCTTTCTTTGCTCTTTGTATGGTTTAGGTATAAGTGTAATTGTAGCTTCATAAAATGAATTGGGTAGTGTTCCTTCTGTTTCTATTTTGTGGAATAGTTTGAAGAGTGTTGTTAGGTCTTCTTCTCCACTAGACCCTGGGCTTTTTTTTTTTTTTGGTTGGGAGACTATTAATGACTGCTTCTATTTCTTTAGGAGTTATGAGACTGTTTAGATTGTTTATCTGATCCTGTTTTAACTTTGGCACCTGGTATCTGTCTAGAAAATTGTCCATTTCATCCAGATAATTCCAGTTTTGCTGAGTATAAGCTTTTGTAGTAGGATCTGATGATTTTTTGAGTTTCCACAGTTTCTGTTGTTATCTCCCCCTTTTCATTTCTGATTTTATTAGTTTGGATACCATCTCTATGCTCTCTGGTTAGTCTGGCTAAGGGTTTATCTATCTTGTTGATTTTCTCAAAGAACCAGCTCCTGGTTTTGTTGAATCTTTGTATAGTTCTTTTTATTTCTACTTGGTTGATTTCATCCCTGAGTTTGATTATTTCCTCCTGTCTACTCCTCTTGGATGTATTTGCTTCTTTGTGTTCTAGATCTTTCAGGTGCTGTCAAGCTGCTAGTGTAAGCTCCCTCCAGTTTCTTTGTGTAGGCACTTAGAGCTATGAGTTTTCCTCCTACCACTGCTTTTGCTGTGTCCCATAAGTTTTGGTATGATGTGTCTTAATTTTCATTAAATTCTAAAAAGTCTTTAATTTCTTTATTTCTTCCTTTACCAAGTTATCATATAGTAAAGCTTTGGTCAGCTTCCATGTGTATGTGTGCTTTTTGTTGGTATTTAAGACCAGCCTTAGACTATAGTGATCTGATAGGATTCATGGGATCATTTCAATCTTGTATCTGTTGAGGCCTGTTTTGTGACCAATTATATGGTCAATTTTGGAGAAGGTACCATGAGGTACTGAGAAGAAGGTATATTCTTTTGCTTTAGGATGAAATGTTCTATCGGTTAGATCCATTTGGTTCAGAACTTCTGTTAGTTCCACTGTGTCTCTTTTTAGTTTCTGTTTCCATGATCTGTCCATTGATGAGAGTGGGGTGTTAAAGTCTCCCACTACTATTGTGTGGGGTGCAATGTGTGCACTGAGCTTTAGTAAAGTTTCTTTTATGAATGTGGGTGCCCTTACATTTGGAGCATAGATGTTCAGAATTGAGTTCATCTTGGTAGATTTTTTCCTTTGACCAGTATGAAATATCCTTCCTTTTTTAATAACTTTTGGTTGAAAGTTGATTTTGTTCGGTATCAGAATGGCTACTCCAGCTTGTGTCTTGGGGCCATTTGCTTAGAAAATTGCTTTCCAATAATTTTCTGAGGCAGTGTCTATCTTTGTCACTAAGATGCATTTCTTATATGCAGCAAAATGCTGGGTCCTGTTTACGTATCTAGTCTGTTAGTCTATGTCTTTTTATTGGGGAATTGAGTCCACTGATATTAAGAGATATTAAGGAAAAGTGATTGCTACTTCCTGTTATTTTTGTTGTTAGAGGTGGAATTATGTTTGTGTGGCTATCTTCTTTTGGGTTTGTAGAAAGATTACTTTCTTGCTTTTCTAGGGTGCAGTTTCCCTCTTTGTGTTGGTGTTTTCCATCTATTATCCTTTGTAGGGATGGATTTGTGGAAGATATTGTATAAATTTGGTTTTGTCATAGAATATCTTGGTTTCTCCATCTATGGTAATTGAGAGTTTTGCTGGGTATAGTAGCCTGGGTTGGCATTTGTTTTCTCTTAGGGTCTATATGACATCTACCAGGAACTTCTAGCTTGTGATGTCTAGAGAAGTCTCATGTAATTCTGATAGGTCTGCCTTTATATGTTATTTGACCTTTTCCCCTTACTGCTTTTAATATTCTTTGTTTCATGCATTTGGTGTTTTGATTATTATGTGCCAGGAGGAATTTCTTTTCTGGTCCAATCTATTTGGAGTTTTGTAGGCTTTTTGTAAGTTCATGGGCATCTTTTTCTTTCTTTCTTTCTTTCTTTCTTTCTTTCTTTCTTTCTTTCTTTCTTTCTTTCTTTCTTTCTTTCTTTCTTTCTTTCTCTTTCTTCTTCTTTTTTTTTTTTTTTTTGGTTTTTTTGAGACAGGGTTTCTCTGTATAGAATCTTTTTCTTTAGGTTAGTGAAGTTTTCTTCTATAACTTTGTTGAAGATATTTACTGGCCCTTTAAGTTGGGAATCTTCACTCTCTTTTATATGTATTATCCTTAGGTTTGGTCTTCTCATTGTGTCCTGGATTTCCTGGATGTTTTGAGTTAGGAGCTTTTTGCCTTTTGCATTTTCTTTAACTATTGCGTTAATGTTTTCTATGCTTTCTTCTGCACCTGAGATTCTCTTTTTTATCGCTTGTATTCTGTTATTGATGCTTGCATCTATGACTCCTGATCTCTTTCTTAGGTTTTCTAACTCCAGGGTTGTCTCCCTTTGTGATTTCTTTATTGTCTCTTGTTCCGTTTTTAGATCCTAGATGGTTTTGTTCTTTGCCTCTTTGATTGTGTTTTCCTGTAATTCTTTAAGGGATTTTTGTGTTTCCTCTTTAAGGGCTTCTACCTGTTTACCTGTGATCTCCTGTATTTCTTTAAGGGAGTTATTTATGTCATTCTTAAAGTCTACTATCATCATCAGCATGAGAAGTGATTTTAGATCTGAATCTTGCTTTTCTGCTGTGATGGTGCATTCAGGATTTGGCTGTGGTGGGAAAATTGGATTCTGATGATGCCAAATGCCCTTGGTTTCTGTTGAGTAAGAAACGCTTGCCTCCTGACATCTGGTTATCTCCAGTGCTACCTACCTGCCCTCACTATATCTGACTAGAGCCTGCCCTCCCCGTGATCCTGGTTGTGACAGAATTCCTCAGAGTCCATCTGTCTCTGTGATCCTGTGATCCTGAGATCCTGGGTATGTCAGAACTTCTAGGAGCCAAGCTGCTTCTGGGACCTTGAAATCCTGGTGTGAGCAAGCTCCTGTGATCCTGAAGAGCGCCTGGGAGTGGAGTTTTTTCTGGGTGTTGTGGGACTGGCTGCGGGAGTTCGAGCCTAAGGTCTGCTCAGGGCACTGGCCCAGACCTGAAGGACCAGTTATTCATCTTTTATTTTACTATCCTTTTTTGAAAAAAAAATTCATGATGATAAAACCCAATACTGAAAAATGGCTTATGAGTATCCCTAATAAGTGTTTTATTTATTTCTTATGTAGTACATGGTGGTTTTTTTCATTAATAATGAATGTCTTTGGCCTTTGTGGTGGTTTGAATAGGTATGGCCCTATAGACTCAAGTGTTTGAATGCAGGACCGATGGGGAGTAGCATTGTTAGGAGGTGTGGCCTCTTTGAGGTAGGTGTGGCTTTGTTGGAGGAAGTGTGTTATTGTGGGAGTGGGCTTTGAGTTCTCCTTCGCTCAAACAATGTTCAGTGACACAGTCCCCTTCTGCTGCCTTGGATCAAGATGTAGAATAGACTCAGTTCCTTCTCTAGCACCATGTCTGCCTGAATGCTACAATGCTTTTTACCATGATAATGAACTAAACCTTTGATGAAACTATAAGCCAGCCCCAATTAAATGTTTTCTTTTATAAGAGTTGTTGTCTTTTTACAGTAATGAAGTCCTAAGACAGCCTTGTAATTTTTGTCAGTTTGTAGCTCAGCACTCAATTGCAATAATTTAAAAAGATTAAAAGAGGATGATAAAACAGTGAAATGATGGCCAATTGGAGCTACAGAAAGCTATAGTAAGATCTTGTCATCAAACCAAAGGACCCTCCTCCAAAAAAACAATACAATAAGATAGCAATTACAAATAAGTAAATCATTTGTACAATACTAATTTACTATTTTAAATATTTTCATATTTGTTTACTATTTATACCTTAAGTAGGAGCATTTTGTTTTAGTGGCATCTTAAAGCAACCACATTACTGGGGCTTACTTTTTAAATTATTTGTTTATAAAGGACTTTACCCTTAAGCAATCTAATTTAATAGTAATTACATTTTGCAATTGCAATATTCATAGGTAAAGTAACAAACTTAGAGAAAACCAAGGTTTAATGCTGTTACAGCACCTGAGGTTTCAAAAAGCCACTGCAGGTTATGGTGACATATGCTTGTAATCCCAGCAATTAAGCAAAATCAAGAAGATCACTGAATTTGAGATCAGCCTGGTTTACAAGGAGTGTTCTAGGCCAGTCAGAGCTACAGAGCAAGAGCTTATAAAAACACAAAAACATCCTCCAAAATAAAACAAAAGGAATGCTTTTAAGAGAAGAGATTCTGTTGGGTTAAAATAATTTCTGTTGGGAATGATTTCACCTTGGGAAATGGGAGCTATTACTGCCTCAACACAATTTTTATAAGATCTATTTTTAATATTTTAAATTATGTATAGGTGTGTACCTGCATGTGGGTATGTGCACATAAAGTGAAGTGCCTGCAGACGCTAGAGGCATTGGAACCTCTGGACCTGGAGTTATGGACAGTTGTGGGCCTCTTATTGAGGGTACTGAGAACCAAACTCTGGCCTACTTTTAGAGGAAACTTATTTACCAGTCAAAATTAGTGTAACCATGTCCAAGATTATTTTTTAAAACTTAACAAAGATGAAGACTTGATAAAATAACTCAAAAATCAAGCCCTTGGTGAAATGTTCTGGCTAAGGAAAGACATAATAGATTTTAAGCCTTGAGTGACAACTGAATGGAAGGTGTGGCAAGCAGTGAATGCACAATTAAATAAAGTTGTTTTCTGCTACATGTATTCTAGATATCACTAGGACAGAGGTAGATGGTTCAGTAGTCAAATTGTTAAAAAAAAAAACACAGTTTCCTCCAACTGTTGTGTTGAAGCTCTTTATAGTTTAATGTAATTTAAAGTGTCACCTAAGAACACATTTAACACTTGCTTTTTTTGAAACAGGGTTTTACTATGCTGCCCTGGCTAGCCTGAAAATCACCCTGTAAAACAGGCTGGTCTCAAACTCACAGAACTAGACCGGTCTTTGCCTTCTGAATGCTGGGATCAATGGAATGCACCTGGCAAAAGTTCATTCTTTTAAGAAGAAACTCCATCTCTTGGGGGGCAGGGAAGAGAAGCAAAGGCACACAAGTATTTTATATTTTGGCCAAAAAATAAGCTTTGTATGTAAACATAAAATCCCTGCCTAAAGGAACCGTAAGTTCTGGAGAGAACATGGCTTCAGTGGTTAAGAGCATATACTATTCTTGCAGATGACCCAAGTTTGGTGTCCAGTTTACATGAGTTTTCATAAAACATGTGTGTGAACACACACACACTCTTCAGATTGTATAAAGGCACCTGGTTTTTCTGTAGCTCCTTCACCAACAAGGTTTCATATTGAAAATGGATTATCTTGGATGTATTACTGCTTTATTTCTCTGATAAAACACCACAACCAACTTATAGAAGGAAGGGTTTGGCTTAATAATTAATATTTGGCTTTATTAAACCAAATATTCCAGAGGATTAAGTCAATCTGTGATGGCAGCAAACAGCAGACATTGGGGTTACAACAGAAGTGGAAGACTCACATCTTGAATGACAATCTGGAAGCAGAGACTCTGACTTGGGGATAACCCTCAAAGCTGGTGATATACTTCCTCTAGCAAGTCCACACTTCCCAAATACACAAAAATGGTGCCAATAACTAAGGACTAAGTATTCAAGCCTCTGAACATATGGAGGACACTCAAGCAAACCATCATACTGGGCAACATTGCCAGAATGATAGATATACATAAACATTAAGCTCTTAACTCCACAAGAATTCAAAATTTAAAAAAAGACAAATGGAAACAAAGGATAGTCATATTTTTCTAAAAACCTTCTCCCCTTCTTAATGTAAAGGAAGAACAGCTTTAGACTCACAAACTAAGAGTAATATGTACTCTTAATTGCTGAGCCATCTCTACAGTCCCCATAATGCTTTAAAAAAATGAATGACTGGGCATGGTGGCACATGCCTTTAATTTTAGCAGTAAGCAGAGACAGGCAGGGTCTCTCTGAGTTCTAGTCCAGATGTGATCTATGTAGAGTTTTTGAAGATATCCAGGGATATGAAATATCCCTGGCTATAAATATCAGATATTTATAACAGAGGGACCCTGTTTTAAAACAAACAAATGACTAAAAAGGAATGATGCTAGCAACTATTGACTAAAATAATATAAGCATAGGTACTTTGACCTCATGTTTCTTCTTATAGAATATTTTTATTATGTTGTTGAGGCAAGGTGCTCAAAGAAGCTTAAAACCTATTTTTTCCAATACAGGAAAATAGAGAAGCCAAGGATTTGCTTTCTAGAGGCCAAATAATCATGAACTGAACAGAGACTGTCCTTACCCTTACATAATTTCAATGATCAAACTAATAAGAACGTATATCAATAATGTTGGAAGTGCTGTGATAGGGAGGCAGAGGTCTGTGAGAGTTTGAGGTGAGAGGCTTTCCACTGAGAAGCAAGAGCTATTATAAACACAAGTAGGTTACAAACACTTATGTGTTTCAAAGAGTTTCTAAATTTTCTGACCTTTTGCTTGGTATATCAACTGAACAGCTGCTTTAAGGCCAGGTTAGCTAATTAGTAACAGGTCCTTTTTATCTTTCTCCATATGGCTGCTTAGTTGGAGGAAATTCTTAGTGAAAAATTAACTCTAGAACAGTCTGGAAGTTGTGCTTCTGCCTCAGGACTATGGAATAGTAGTGAGTAACAGATCAGGTACATGAATGTTTTCATAATATCTAAGTCAGTTCTTTTGAACAAACCTTTCCAAATAGCATTAAACAGATGTCAATTTTAGTAATAACCCAAGTTAAAAGGGATTTGACCTACTGATCTAGAAATAAGTTTCCATTTCTTATTTAATGCTAGATTTGTATTAAAGATTTACTACTTTAGAATCTGAAGTGTCACAATTTGTTTTCTTGTTTTTCCTTAGAAAATGGTCTTAGCATCTTATGAAATAAGAGGTTCAATCAATGAAATAATAGCTCAAAGCTACATAAACTGGGATGCCAGTATGGTCATCCCTGGACTGGTGGCCCTGGGCTCCATAAGACCTGAGCAAGGCACAGTGAACAAGCCTCTAAGCAGCACCCTCCAGGTCTATGCATCAACTCCTGTTTCCAATTTCTCACCCTGTTTGAGTTCCAATCTGAACTTCCTTTAGTGATGGGCTATGGGTGTGGAACTGTAAACCAAATAAACCCTTTCCTCCCCAAGTTGTTTTTAGTAGTAGTGTTTCATCATAGCAATGGTAACCCAAACTAAGACAGATAGGAAGAATAAAAGAGAACTGAATTTTCATGCCCTAAAATACTACTACAATGATGATTTTTATATGAGGTTTTATTTCTTATTATATAGTATGAAAGAGAATATCTATAATTTATATTTCTTTCTTTTTAATTCTAATTTAAAAAGCAGACGCTGTCTTTTTTTTTTTTTTTTTTTTTTTGCCTGGAAGACCTTTTGCTTTTCAGGAATCCTGTTTTCTACAGATATGGTGGAAATACAGTAAATATTTTTACTTTTTGTTTTAAAAGATTTATTTACTTATTTTATGTATATGAATACACTATCTATATCTTCAGACACACCAGAAGAGGGCGTCAGATCCCACTACAGAAGGTTGTGAACCACCATGTGGTTGCTGGGAATTGAACTCAGGACCTCTGGAAGAGGAGCTAGTGCTCTTAACTGCTGATTCATCTCTCCAGCCTGTATTTTGACTTCTCAAAAAGACCATTATTCTACAAAAATATCAGTACTATACAGCTTAATTTTATTAAATGTTAATTTCACTTTGTAAAAATGGCCATCTTACTAAAAGAATCAATGCAATCCCCATCAAAATCCCAGCTCAGTTCTTCATAGAGTTAGAAAGAACAATTCTCAAATTCATCTGGAATAACAAAAAACCCAGGATAGCTAAAACTATTCTCAACAACAAAAGAAATTCTGGGGAATCAGTATTCCTGACCTCAAGCAATACTACAGAGCAATAGTGTTTAAAACTACATGGTATTGGTACAGTGACAGGCCGGCGGATCAATGGAACAGGATTGAAGATCCAGAAATGAACCCACACACCTGTGTATTACTTCTAATAGGAGATCTATCTGCCACCAATCTCCACACCATCTCTCCTGTTAGAAGCACAAAAACATTTGGTTTTCCTATGGAAAGTTAACATCACTGTTTCCTAAAGCAGAGGAGAGGTGGATAAAGCACCTCAAATAATCAGGGAGAAGTTCCTTTATAACTTTTTTCTAATTAGGAGATTATTTTAAATTAAAAAATTAGGATTAAACTGCCAGCTCATATTTATAATACATTCTCCTGTGTCCCATTTCTCTTTTTAAATTTAAATATAATAACCACTCTTTAGATTAATATATCTTTAACTGGAATTGTATCCAGACAAAAATGCTTCTATGGTCTCTACAGATAAAAGATGGGCAATGTTGTGCATTTATTGTCATAATGTTTAAATCCATAGAAAAGACATGTCTCCAAATGGGCTGGTATTAAATGAAGTTGCATCTCAAAAGTAAAAAGAAAATACACAAATATGAGATAAGGAAAGCATGGTGAGGTACAGAGCAGAGGTTTTAAGAAAAGACTTGGCCTCAAATTGAAGGAATTAGTAACACATCCTCATTGTGAAGCTATCTTGTGGACAAGAACATGAGGAGGGTCTGATTGAAACAAGACCTTCTGTATATTAGGTAAAGCCTCTGTCATTAGCTATACCCACAGGCCTACATGTTCTAGTTGCCATCAAGCTCTTTCTACTTAAATGTTTCCCTATGCTTTATATGCCCAAAGGTGAACTAATTGTGTATCTTCTCATAAAAATTCTCTTTCTTATGTGTATTATTTATAGAAAAGATATCAACAATCTTACTCATTCAGTAACCATCTACTGCGTGCCAACTGCTAATTGTTGTGAGCACTAAAACAGGCCCTGTCCTCATGCGGCTCTCAGATGAGGACTAACCATTTGCTTAAGTTACTGCAATAGACTCCTGAAGAATTTTTCTTCCATTCCTTCATACCTTATGACATTGCTAGACTCTCCCATGATCTTGTTTTGAAATATTTTATGCACTGAGTTGAGATGGGGACTGAGGAAGTAACTCATGTAAGAGAGTGATTTTTGATGGCTAACTCAGCACTGTATATTCAAGACACAGTGGTGCATGTATGTAATCTCAGCTTTTTGGGATGTGGAGGCAGGGACTGTAAGTACAGGATCATCTTCTGCTACCTAGCAAGTATGAAAACAAAATGGTCTACATGAAACCCCATCAAAACAACATCAGAACAAAACAGAAGGAAAACTTAATAAAACCTGGTCTGAACCTTCATTCATCTGTTTTCCTTTCTTTTCTTTTTTCTTTTTCAAAAAGTATGTTTTTATTGAAAAAAGAAGTAAAAACATTTTATGATAAAATTGAAGATTTACATGGAAAATATTTCTGATAAAATAGAAGAGATATATGGAAAACAGGTTAAAATTGACAATTTTCACAGAAAATTAAAGAGTAAAGTGGTAGACATAAAAACACTGCAAAAGTAATTGAAAAAGGAAGTAGAAACATTTTATGATAGACTTGAAGATTTACATGGAAAATATTTCTGATAAAATTGTAGAAAAATGTAGAGAAACATGTTAAAATTGAAGATTATCATGGAAATTTTTATATAGATATAATAATGGTAGGCATAAAAGTATTCCTAAATTGATTGAAAGTGGAATTATAAACATTTTCTGATAAAGTTGAAGATTTACATGGAAAATATATCTGGTAAAATTGAAGAAATATATAGAAAAATATGTTAAAATTGAACATTATCATGGAAAACTATACAGATAAAATGGTAGGCATAAAAATAATAATAAGTTGATTGAAAGTGGCATTATAAACATTTTCAGGTAAAATTGAAGATTTACATGGAAAATATTTCTGATAAAATTCAAGAAATATATAGAAAAACATGCTAAAATTGACTATTTCATAGAGAATTATACAGATAAAATGGTAGACATAAAAAAACCTTTCTAAGAGCCGGTGGTGGCACACACCTTTAATCCCAGCATTTGGGAGGCAGAGGCAGGTGGATTTCTGAGTTTGAGGCCAGCTCGGTGTACAAAGTAAGTTCCAGGATAGCCAGGGCTACACAGAGAAACCCAGTCTCAAAACAACAACAACAACAACAACAACAACAACAACAACAAACTTTCTAAATTAATTGAAGGTAGAATTAAAAACATTTTGTGATAAAATCAGAGATTTACATGGAAAATATTTCTGATAAAATAGAAGAAATATATAGAAAAACATGTTAAAATTGAAGATTATCATGAAAAATAATGAAGATAAAATGGTAGACATAAAAACATTACTAAATTAATTGAAAGAAGAATTACAAATATTTTCTGATAAAATTGAAGATTTACATGAAAAATATTTCTGTTAGTCTGTCTTTTTAGTGGGGAATTGAGTCCATTGATGTTAAGAGATATTAAGGAATAGTGATTGTTGCTTCCTGTTATTTTTGATATTTTTATGTTTGTGTGGATATATTCTTTTGGGTTTGTTGGAACAAGATTACTTTATTGCTTTTTCTAGGGTGTAGCTTCCCTCCTTGTGTTGGCATTTCCCATCTATTATCCTTTGTAGGGCTGGATTTGTGGACAGATATTGTGTAAATTTGGTTTTATCATGGAATATCTTGGTTTCTCCATCTTTGGTGATTGAGAGTTTTGCTGGGTATAGTAGTCTGGGCTGGCATTTGTGTTCTCTTAGGGTCTGTATGAGATCTGCCCAGGATCTTCTAGCTTTCATTGTCTCAGGTGAGAAGTCTGATGTAATTCTGATAGGTCTGCCTTTATAAGTTACTTGTCCCTTTTCCCTTACTACTTTTTTTTTTTTTTTTTTTTTTTTTTTTTTTTTTAGCAATCTTTTTTTTTTATTTGATATAATTTATTTACATTTCAAATGATTTCCCCTTTTCTAGCCCCCCCCCCACTCCCCGAAAGTCCCGTAAGCCCCCTTCTCTTCCCCTGTCCTCCCTCCCACCCCTTCCCAGTTCCCCGTTCTGGTTTTGCCAAATACTGTTTCACTGAGTCTTTCCAGAACCAGGGACCACTCCTGCTTTCTTCTTGTATCTCATTTGATGTGTGGATTATGTTTTGGGTATTCCAGTTTTCTAGGTTAATAACCACTTATTAGTGAGTGCATACCATGATTCACCTTTTGAGTCTGGGTTACCTCACTTAGTATGATGTTCTCTAGCTCCATCCATTTGCCTAAGAATTTCATGAATTCATTGTTTCTAATGGCTGAATAGTACTCCATTGTGTAGATATACCACATTTTTTGTATCCACTCTTCTGTTGAGGGATACCTGGGTTCTTTCCAGCATCTGGCAATTATAAATAGGGCTGCTATGAACATAGTAGAGCATGTATCCTTATTACAAGGTGGGGAATCCTCTGGGTATATGCCCAGGAGTGGTATAGCAGGATCTTCTGGAAGTGAGGTGCCCAGTTTTCGGAGGAACCGCCAGACTGCTTTCCAGAGTGGTTGTACCAATTTGCAACCCCACCAGCAGTGGAGGAGTGTTCCTCTTTCTCCGCACCCTCTCCAACACCTGCTGTCTCCTGAATTTTTAATCTTAGCCATTCTGACTGGTGTAAGATGAAATCTTAGGGTTGTTTTGATTTGCATTTCCCTAATGACTAATGAAGTGGAGCATTTTTTAAGATGCTTCTCCGCCATCCGAAGTTCTTCAGGTGAGAATTCTTTGTTTAACTCTGTACCCCATTTTTTAATAGGGTTGTTCGGTTTTCTGGAGTCTAACTTCTTGAGTTCTTTATATATATTGGATATTAGCCCTCTATCTGATGTAGGATTGGTGAAGATCTTTTCCCAATTTGTTGGTTGCCGATCTGTCCTCTTGATGGTGTCCTTTGCCTTACAGAAACTCTGTAACCTTATGAGGTCCCATTTGTCAATTCTTGCTCTTAGAGCATACGCTATTGGTGTTCTGTTCAGAAACTTTCTCCCTGTACCGATGTCCTCAAGGGTCTTCCCCAGTTTCTTTTCTATTAGCATCAGAGTGTCTGGCTTTATGTGGAGGTCCTTGATCCATTTGGATTTGAGCTTAGTACAAGGAGACAAGGATGGATCAATTCGCATTCTTCTGCATGCTGACCTCCAGTTGAACCAGCACCATTTGTTGAAAAGGCTATCTTTTTTCCATTGGATGTTTTCAGCCTCTTTGTCGAGGATCAAGTGGCCATAGGTGTGTGGGTTCATTTCTGGATCTTCAATCCTGTTCCATTGATCCTCCTGCCTGTCACTGTACCAATACCATGCAGTTTTTAACACTATTGCTCTGTAGTATTGCTTGAGGTCAGGGATACTGATTCCCCCAGATTTTCTTTTGTTGCTGAGAATAGTTTTAGCTATCCTGGGTTTTTTGTTGTTCCAGATGAATTTGATAATTGCTCTTTCTAACTCTGTGAAGAATTGAGTTGGGATTTTGATGGGTATTGCATTGAATCTGTATAGTGCTTTAGGCAAAATGGCCATTTTAACTATATTGATTCTACCGATCCATGAGCATGGGAGGTTTTCCCATTTTTTGAGGTCTTCTTCCATTTCCTTCTTCAGAGTCTTGAAGTTCTTGTCATACAGATCTTTCGCATGTTTGGTAAGAGTCACCCCAAGATACTTTATACTGTTTGTGGCTATTGTGAAGGGGGTCATTTCCCTAATTTCTTTCTCAGCCTGCTTATCCTTTGAGTATAGGAAGGCCACTGATTTGCTTGAGTTGATTTTATAACCTGCCACTTTGCTGAAGTTGTTTATCAGCTGTAGGAGCTCTCTAGTGGAGTTCTTTGGGTCACTTAGGTAGACGATCATGTCGTCTGCAAATAATGATAGTTTGACTTCTTCCTTTCCAATTTGTATCCCTTTGACCTCCTTATGTTGTCGAATTGCCCGAGCTAGTACCTCAAGTACAATATTGAAAAGATAAGGAGAAAGGGGGCAGCCTTGTCTGGTCCCTGATTTCAGTGGGATTGCTTCAAGTTTCTCTCCGTTTAGTTTGATGCTGGCTACCGGTTTGCTGTATATTGCTTTTACTATGTTTAGGTATGGGCCTTGAATTCCTGTTCTCTCCAAGACTTTAAGCATGAAAGGATGCTGAATTTTGTCAAATGCTTTTTCAGCATCCAATGAAATGACCATGTGGTTTTGTTCTTTGAGTTTGTTTATGTAGTGGATTGTATTGATGGATTTCCGTATATTGAACCAACCCTGCATTCCCGGGATAAAGCCTACTTGATCATGGTGGATGATCGTTTTGATGTGTTCTTGGATTCGGTTGGCAAGAATTTTGTTGAGTATTTTTGCATCAATGTTCATAAGGGAAATTGGTCTGAAGTTCTCTTTCTTTGTTGGATCTTTGTGTGGCTTTGGTATCAGCGTAATTGTGGCTTCGTAGAAGGAATTGGGTAGTGTTCCTTCTGTTTCTATTTTGTGGAATAGTTTGAAGAGTATTGGTGTTAACTCTTCTTTGAAGGTCTGGTAGAATTCTGCACTGAAACCATCTGGTCCTGTGCTTTTTTTGGTTGGAAGACTTTCTATGACTCCTTCTATTTCTTTAGGCTTTATGGGACTGTTTAGATGGTCTAGTTGGTCCTGATTTAATTTTGGTATTTGGTATCTGTCAAGGAAATTGTCCATTTCCTCCAGATTCTCCAGTTGTGTTGAGTACAGGCTCTTGTAGTAGGATCTGATGATTTTTTGGATTTCCTCAGTTTCCGTTGTTATGTCTCCCTTTTCATTTCTAAGTTTGTTAATTTGGATACTTTCTCTGTGCCCTTTGGTCAGTCTGGCTAAGGGTTTATCTATCTTGTTGATTTTCTCAAAGAACCAGCTCCTAGTTTTGTTGATTTTTTGTATGGTTCTCTTTGTTTCTACTTGATTGATTTCGGTCCTGAGTTTGATGATTTCCTGCCTTCTACTCCTCCTGGGTGAAATAGCTTCTTTTTGTTCTAGGGCTTTCAGGTGTGTCATTAAGTTGGTAATGTATGCTCTCTCCATTTTCTTTTTGGAGGCACTCAGGGCTATGAGTTTTCCTCTTAGCACTGCTTTCATTGTGTCCCATAGATTTGGGTATGTTGTGTTTTCATTTTCATTGTGTTCTAAAAAGTCTTTAATTTCTTTCTTTATTTCTTCCTTGACCAAGGTGTCATTGAGTAGAGTATTGTTCAATCTCCATGTGTTTGTGGGTTTTCTGTTGTTTCTGTTGCTATTGAAGACCACTTTTATTCCATAGTGATCAGATAGGAGGCATGGGATTAGTTCTATCTTTTTATATTTGTTGAGGTCTGTCTTGTGACCAATTATATGGTCGATTTTGGAGAAGGTACCATGAGGTGCTGAAAAAAAGGTATATTCTTTTGTTTTAGGATAGAATGTTCTATATATATCAGTTAAATCTAATTGGTCCAAAGCTTCAATTAGTTTCATTGTGTCCTTGTTTAGTTTCTGTTTTCCTGATCGGTCCATTGAGGAAAGTGCAGTGTTGAAGTCACCCACAATTATTGTGTTAGGTGCAATGTGTGCTTTGAGTTTTAATAAAGTTTCTTTTATGAAAGAGGGTGCCCTTGCATTTGGAGCATAGATGTTCAGGATTGAGAGTTCTTCTTGTTGTATTTTTCCTTTGACCAGCAAGAAGTGTCCCTCAGAGTCTCTTTTGATGACTTTGGGTTGAAAGTCAATTTTATCTGATATTAAAATGGCTACTCCAGCTTGTTTCCTGAGACCATTTGCTTGTAAAATTGTCTTCCAGCCTTTTACTCTAAGGTAGTGTTTGTCTTTGACCCTGAGGTGTGTTTCCTGTAAGCAGCAAAATGTAGGGTCCTGTTTACGTATCCAGTCAGTTAGTCTGTGTCTTTTTATTGGGGCATTGAGTCCATTGATGTTAAGAGATATTAAGGAATAGTGATTGTTACTTCCTATCATTTTTGACGTTATTTTTTAAATTTGATTGCTTAACTTATTTGGGTTTGATGAAAGGTTACTATCTTGCTTTTTTCAGGGTGGAGTTTCCCTCCTTGTATTGGTGTTGTCCTCCTATTATCCTTTTTAGGGCTGGGTTTGTGGATAGATATTGGGTGAACTTGGTTTTGTCGTGAAATATCTTAGTTTCTCCATCTATGGTGATTGAGAGTTTTGCTGGATATAGTAGTTTTGGTTGGCATTTGTGTTCTCTTAGAGTCTGCATGAGATCTGCCCAGGACCTTCTAGCCTTCATAGTCTCAGGTGAAAAGTCTGCTGTGATTCTGATAGGTCTTCCTTTATATGTTACTTGGCCTTTTTCTCTTACTGCCTTTAGTATTCTTTCTTTGTTTAGAACATTTGGTGTTTTGATTATTATGTGACGGGAAGTATTTCTGTTCTGGTCCAGTCTGTTTGGAGTTCTGTAGGCTTCTTGTATATTCATGGGCATCTCTCTCTTTAGGTTAGGGAAGTTTTCTTCCATAATTTTATTGAAGATATTTGCTGGCCCTTTAAGTTGTAAATCTTCACTCTCATCTATGCCTATAATCCTTAGGTTTGGTCTTCTCATTGTGTCCTGGATTTCCTGGATATTTTGGGTTACAAGCTTTTTGCACTTTGCATTTTCTTTAACTGTTGAGTCCATGGTTTCTATGGAATCTTCAGCATCTGAGATTCTTTCTTCTATCTCTTGTATTCTGTTGTTGATATTTGCCTCTCTGTCCCCTGATTTCTTCCCAAGGCTTTCTATCTCCAAAGTTGTCTCCCTTTGAGTTTTCTTAGTTGTTTCTACTTCTGATTTTAGATCCTGGATGGTTTTGCTTAGCTCCTTCCCTTGCATGTTTGTGTTTTCCTGTAATTCTTTAAGAGATTTTTGTGTTTCCTCTTTCATGAGCTCAGCCTGTTGACCAAAGTTCTCCTGTATTTCTTTAAGAGATTTTTGTGTTTCGTCTTTCATGACCTCAGCCTGTTGAGCAAAGTTCTCCTGTATTTCTTTAAGTGTTTTTTGCATTTCCTCCTTGTTGGCTTTTGTATTCTCCTGGATTTCTTTCAATGATTTTTGTGTTTCCCTTACAAGGGCTTCTAACTTTTGATCCATTTTCTCCTCAATGTCCTTCATGTGTTCCTGTACCAGCATCATGACCAGTGATTTTAAATCCAAATCTTGTTTTACTGGTGTGATGGGGTATCCAGGACTTGCTGGTAGAGGAGAATTTGGTTCAGATGTTGCCATATTGCCTTGATTTCTGTTAGTGACGTTTCTGCGTTTGCCTTTTGCCATCTAGCTCTCACTGGTGTTACTTGGTCTTGTCAGTGCTGGACTCACCAGTTCAAGCTGCCCCTTCCCCGTTGGCCTCTGGTGCACAGCTTACACTCTGCACTGCCTATAGACAGGGTGCTGTTGTCCAGGCTGTTCAGATCCCGAAGCAGGCACATGAAGGCTCCCGCTGGGGCCCGCAGGATTTATTGGAGCACACCGACTTCTCCCAGCTGGCCGCCCGGAAGCCCCCACTAGCCTCTTGAGGGACCTGGAGATGTGGCGGCCACCCAGGCTGATCTGAAGCGGAGAGAGTTGAGCTGGGGGCTTCTGCCTGAGGCCTTGCCCCAGATTGTGTCTGTGGACCAGGTGGAACCCGTGTGCACCCCCAGGGAGCTCCGAAGGTGAATGTTGCTGTGACCTCCCCTGTGCTCCGCTCACTCCGCTGGGCAGCCGATTTCCCCAACCGGGCTGGCGCACACTAGGTTAGCCTTGTCGCCTGGGCCCTGAGTCCAGGCAAACGCCTGGGAGGCCAAGGTCCGAGCAAAGTTCCCCTAGGGCTATGTCTGTTATTTGGGTCCACCAGGTGACCCGGATGGCGGGCGTGCGCGTCCGCGCTCCGCGAAAGCACCGGGAGAGTCTGTTGTGCTAATAACCTCCTGGGCTGGTTGACACACAGATGGCCCACCAAGCCGCCCAGTTCTTGGGGTCAGTCCTGTGCCTTTTGGGGCCTAGACCCCCGTTTTGTTAGCCTCAGGCTACGCTTGTTAGCAGTCTCTGCCCTCCCGAGCACTCTGGCTCCTGTAGGCAAAATGGCGGCGCGTGCACCGGCCGGGGCAAAAAAAAAAAAAAAAACTCCTGGCTGGGTTGGCGCCCCGATGGCCACTCGAACAGCCCAGGGCCTGGGTGCAGGCCAACGCCCGTCTGGCTCAGACCCCTGCGGTGTTGGGCCTAGGATTATGTTTGTGTACCTCAGTCTGACCGATCTCTGGAGCCCGGGATCAAGATGGCGGTGAGTCTCTCCTGACTGGCGGGCAGCCGAGTTCTGAAGTGGCTTCCGTGCAGCGAAAGGCTCCGCAGAACCGCAGTTGCTTGCCGCCCGGCTGGTCAGCGAAGGTCAGTGGTCGTGGGCGCAGGGCCTAACTGGACCCTGTGTCGCCTTGGTTCCACTGCTGATGGCCCTTCAGCTGGAGCAGCCACTGCTACCGCCGCCGCCGCCGCCCCCTCCCTTACTACTTTTAATATTCTTTGTTTAGTGCATTTGGTGTTTTGATTATTATGTGCCAGAAGGACTTTCTGTTCTGGTCCAGTCTGTTTGGAGTCCTATAGGCATTTTGTATGTTCATGGGCATCTCTTTCTGTAGGTTAGGGAAATTTTCTATAATTTTGTTGAAGATATTAACTGGCCCTTTAAGTTGGAAATCTTTGCTCTCTTCTATACCTATAATCCTTAGGTTTGGTCTTCTCATTGTGTCCTGCATTTCCTGGATGTTTTGGGTTACAAGCTTTATGCATTTTGCATTTTCTTTGACTGTTGAGTCAATGTTTCCTATGGTATCTTCAGCACCTGAGGTTCTTTCTTCTATCTCTTGTATTCTGTTGTTGATGCTTGCATCTATGACTCCTGAATTCTTTCCAAGATTTTTTATCTCCAGAGATGTCTCACTTTGTGATTTCTTTATTGTTTCTACTTCCACTTTTGGATCCTGGATGGTTTTGTTCAGTTCCTTCACTTGATTGTTTGTGTTTTCCTGTAATTCTTTAACGGATTTTTGTGTTTCCTCTTTAAGGGTTTCTGCCTGTTGACCCATGTTATCCTGTATTTCTTTAAGGGATTTTTGTGTTTCGTCTTTAAGGGATTTTACCTGTTGACCCATGATCTCCTGTATTTCTTTAAGGGAGTTATTTAAGTCCTTCTTGAAGCCCTCTATCAGCATCATGAGACATGATTTTAAATCCAACTCTTGCTTTTTCAGTGTGTTGAGGTATCCTAGACTTGCTGTGGTGGGAGAACTAGGTTCTGATATTGCCAAATAGCCTTGGTTTCTGTTGGTAGGGTTCCTTGTGCTTGCCTTTCGCCATCTGGTTATCTCTGGTGTTAGTTGGCCTTGTGTCTCTGGCTGAAGTCTGGAGCTTGTCCCTCCTCTGGGCTTGTAAGCCTGTGTCCATACTCCTGAGAGACCAACTCTCCTCTGGCAGGGTCTGTGCACAGAAGGCTGTGGGGCTGCTTGACTCCCCTGTGCAAATGGCGGCTGGAAGAGTTCCGTCCCAGCTGCTCCACTGATCATATGCCCTGCTCGCTCCTAACTGTTCCCCTCAGAGAGAAGGCGGAGATCTCACCTCTGTGCGCATAAGTAAAAGCACTGCTGGGAGATCCCTCTCTCCTGGCAGGCTGTGCACTGAAGGCTGTGGAGCTGCCTGGCTCCCTGGTGCAAATGGTGGTGGGAAGCCCAAGAATTTTTTTATAGCAGCTTTTCTGACTTTGGTCAGAAAACCCATGAGCTATCAATAGAACCTTTTAGAATTTTTACTAGCAGAGAGCTGTTTCAAGAGTCTTTACGACAGCAAGAAAAAGCTGTCTAGAGCAGAGCAGAGCAGCAGAACACAAACACACACACACACACACACACACACACACACACACACACACTCAGAGAGAAAGCTTTTTTCTTTTTGACAAGTCTTGCTATATAATCACAGCTAGCCCAGGCCTCATATTCATAGAAATTTACCTGCCTCTCCTCTGCTTCATGAATGGTGGGAGTAAAGGCATACACTACTATATATAGCTTCATTTGTTTTCTTTTTTAAAGGACAATTTCTCTAGCTTTTAAAATCGAATTGATGTAGTGACTCCAAGACAATTTCTTTAAGGTTGTCCCTTACTTCATATAATTCTTAACTGGAGCTGTTATCAGAAGGATATAAGAATTTTATACAATTAAAAGATTTATTTCCTAAATTAATAGTTTATTTCCTTTATTGTTATTTGACTTTAAAAAAAGGCACATACTTTTTAATCCCAGCACTTGGGAGGTAGAAACAGGTGGACCTCTGAATTCAAGGCCAACTTGGTCTACAAAGCAAGTCCCAGGGCAGTCTGGCTTACACAGAGAAATCCTGTCTTGAAAAAAATAAGTGTTTCACACCTGGCATGGTACTTCATTCCTCTAATCTCAGTACTCAGGAGCGAGAGATAAGAGCATTTCTGTGAGTTTGAGACTATTGTGGTCTATATATGGAATTTCAATACAGCTAGAACTGCATAAAAAAAAACATGTTTCAAAGGGGGGAGTGGGGCTAGAGAGAGAACTTAGCAGTTAATAGTGCTGGCTACTTTTTCAGACAACCAGAGCCTAATTCTCAGAATCCACATGTTGTCTCATAAACATTGGTAACTCCAGTTCCAGGGCATCAAAGGGCAACAGGCATCCATGTGGTGCACAGTTATACATACAGACTAAACGCCCATGCACATAAAAGAAATAAATAAGATAAAATAAAATAAATCTTGAACAAACTGTTTCAAGCTTGCAAAGGATTTTTCAAAAATGTATTATTATTTTTATTTATCTTATAATTTATTAGGTTGACACACATGAAACAACTATCTACAGGCTAAATGGCTGAAAGTTATCACTGTACATAGTTTAGCTTTAGAGTTATGTTTCTGGCTATTGTCCAGTCAGAGTTTATAAATATGCAAAATGATACTGGCTTTTATTTATTTTCACCAAAAAGATGGTAATATGGAACAAACTGATTTACTGTGATAACTATATATATATGTACACACACACACACACACACACACACACACACACACACACACACACACATCTCCTGTGAGAAAGACAATCTTGTCAGAATTTAAATATCATAAAATGAGCTAGTGTGGCATAAGTGCATTGTTTCTTAATTCTCATAAGATCTTTATGACAGCTGGGAGGCAGAGGCAGGTGGATTTCTGAGTTCGAGGGTAGCCTGGTCTACAGAGTGAGTTCCAGAACAGCCAGGGCTGCACAGAGAAACCCTGTCTTGAAAACAAAACAAAACAAAAAATCTTTATGAAGTAAGTTTATCAGTTCAGCTCTTTAGAGGTACACATTCATTGGTATTCAATACATCCACACGTAGGCTGTGCAGCTCTTATCATTATCTATTCCAGAATGCTTTTCATTTTCCAAATCTAATTCTATCACACATTAAATGATAATTTCCTATGGTATCCCCCACTTCCAACTTCTCATAATCATTATTCTCCTTTTTGATATTATGGATTTGATTACTCTAAGGACTTCAAGTGAGTGTAATCACATAGAAAGACAGATACTGTATTTCTCACATATATTGAAGCTAAAAAAGACCTCATAGAAATAGAGTAGAATAACAGTCATTAGAAGTTAGCAAGAGTAGTGGGAAAGGAAAGCATAAAAGAGAATATTTCTGCTTGAGATTATACTAATAACTTCTGAACAGAATATTAGTAGATATGTGGATAGAAAAGATTATTCTGTTAAGGCCCTAGATAGAATAAGGACCATTAATAACAATAAAAAAATGGTACTTACTATCAAGTGGCAAAGAAACCTGGCTCAAATAATTATGGAAAAGAATTATGTTCTAGTGTTTTATGGAAGGTGGGACTTGTAAATCATGAAATTGGATTTTTAGCTAATTTCTCTGGGGAGTAGAGGAAGCCCTGAGTGATTGAGTAAGGAAAAGATGAAGTCTGAGTTAATGAGTGTTGTTGACATGCGCACAGCTATGTCAAGGACCTCAGCGATTAAAACAAAGACAAATAATGGAGGCTTCCTCTAGTGGTCTGAGTGCAAATGCTGACAGTACGTGCAGAATCTGTCAACAGCCATATACTCAAGGATGACTGCATCACGAGACTGCACCTCTACAGAGACTTCCTGCTGACATTAGCTAAACCTGCCTACTTGTTTAGCTGTATACAATGAACCTGCTCCTTGATTCAGATACATGAAACAAACATTCTGAGCTTCCAGATGGCTGCTGCAGTTGCCATCATCCATTAGAGAGAGCACAGACCACTTGATCTCCCTTAGCTTTTCTGTATGTGTGTCTGTCCTTTCTTCATTCCTTCATCACCCCAGTTAGGTCAGTCCTTGAAGCTGTGAAGAGTGTAGTGGGTGTCTACACAAAATATTGAAGATATGGCTTGAGTCCTTTTGACTGATTATAGTAAAATGCAAAAAGGAAATATAACTTAAAGATTAACTCTTGAAGAAAAGATATTTTAAATTATGTGTATATATGTATATCTATGGATCAGTATGTATAGCATGTAGGTGCTCATGGTCCAGAAGAGGGCACTGGACTGGATCTGGAGTTAGGGGTGGTTATATGCTGCCTTACATAGGTGCTAGGATCTAACTTGGATGCTTTGGAAGAGCAGTATAAACTCTTAACCACTGAGCAATTCCATTATTTTTAGCCCTTCAAGATAAGTTCTTACCCTGCATATATATAATATATATACATATATATATATCAATCATATATATGCACATACATATATAAATTATATATGTATGTGTATATATCTGATATATATAAAATGTTTAGAAGACACTACAAGGAGTGTGGCAGTCAGACTAATTTGAATGTTAATATGTTTATGGACTTCAACAGAAGCTAAGATAGAGAAGGGATTTATTTGCAAGCAGAAATACATCTGGGACTAAAGGCACCAGAAGATGGAATGTAATAAATGAAGTATATAGTTTAAATGAAGTTATGCTATTTAGGGTGATAATGCTCTCTCCAAGAGCCATAGACTATCTAACCAAACCCCTAATATCAGGCTTGAGAAATTTCATTTCAAGTTGCTGGTTAGGAGAGTTCAAGAGACCCCCAAAACAATATAGGCTATTGCTGTTGCTCTTGCTTGTCCCCAGAAGTTGAAGGTAAGTCCCAAAACATGACTTGGAGGAATTGAGTTGGATGTAACACAAAAATCTGCCTTCTTAAGGAGACTAGCATTCATAGTACGAAAGGTGCTATGTGAGATGCCAAGGAAGTAAAGCAGTCAGGAATCCTATCCAGCTATAATATTATGTATGAACCATAACAATGACTAGCACAGTAAGCTATTCCTAACAGTGACACTTATATCTTGGCGGTATAACCATTGTATAGAGCCCTCATAATTGCTCATAATTTGGTTGACTTCAGAGGACATAAGTTTGGTTAATACTTAAATGGCTAGAACTTTCCAGACAGGGCTTCCCTATGTGGCATAGGCTCTCCATCCCTGTTTGTTCGCTTTGAGACAAGGTTTGTTTCAGCCTCTCAAGTGCAGAGATTTATAGGTAGGGGACGCTATACCAGGCAGTATTTCCTTTTTTTAGTATCAATGGAGCATCTTATAAAACAGAAACAAACTAGTCCAGCAAGCCTAAAAAAGATTTAGAAAAAAATATAACTACATAGATGCCATAGGTCAAAACGAACAAACCTACCTTCTGGGCTGTGACCGGCATTCCTCCTCCCCACTGTCAGCCTCCTGTATAAACAGAGATTAAAAAAATTAAAATGGTCTCCTAACAAATGGAATTTTACTAATAAGCCTTTTAGTCAGAAATAGGTCATTCACATTGATCTGTGTTTAAACTAAATTTTCTTCATAAAAGATTATTTGTAATGAGACAGATAACACTAAAATTTATTTCTAGAAGAAATATCTGCAATAGTTTACAAATTTCACTGAAAACAAAAGTGCTACTTATTAAAACAATTTCCTCTGAAAACCAACCAAATATATTCTGTATTATTATGCTACTTTAAAATTAGTTCTCATTAACACCACCAAACATTACCAAAATGACCTATGATTCTGATCCACAAAGAACAACGTAAGTAATTAACAACCCTTCCAAGTGCTCATGCAAGGAAATCACCAGAGTCATCAACATAATGGATGCCCACTTCCTGAGCATGTACAATGTGCCAGACACTATGTATTATGCATTAAGTACATTTGCTTTTTGTTGTTGTTTTTACTTTGTTTTGTTTTCTTGAGACAGGGCTTCTCTGTGTAGCCCTGACTGTCCTGGAACTTGCTCTGTAGACCAGGCTAGCTTGAACTCACAGAAATCTGCCTGCCTCTGCATCCTGAGTGCTGGGATTAAAGATGAACTCCACCATGCCTGGCCTTACGAATTTCTTAAAGGGGATGGAAAAGACCAAGGAATCAAGGCCTTTTAAATGCCAGGCAGATGAACTCATAGAGAGTGAGGCAGTTTTGCATAGGACCTCCAAGGGTCGCACTAGATGAAGTCCTAGAGCTGAAAGGCAGACACATGCCTCCATCCCTAACACAGAAATTATCTACAATTGGTAGCTACTTGGAAATAAAATTTAATTTTCTCCAAGGGAGTCTCATTGAGAAACAAATTACTCTTACTTGTAGGCCTTAGTCTAGCAGTAGATGGCTAACACAAAACCAAACTCAACCACATCTTTGGAGGTTCTATGACTCATAATGTTAAGTTGCAGATTTTTTATTGCAGCTCCTTTGCATATATATTATGGCTTCTTGTTTTGGGTGTGTATGGGATTCCTACATGTGCAAATGTGTGTATTTATGCAAATCTATATAGATTTCTTTTTTCTTTTTCTTTTTTTTTTGATGTTTTACCTCCGTAGGGGATCCTTTCTTTTTCTTTTTTAATTTTTTTTATTTATTGAAAAGGGAAGTAAAGGGAAATAAAAACACTTTATGATAAAATTAAAGATTTACATGGAAAATATTTCAGATAAACACGTTAAAATTGACAATTTTCATAGAAAATTAAGGAGTAAAGTGGTAGACAAGTATAAAATTGCTAAATGAATTAAAATATGGGATAGAAACATTTTATGATAGACTTGAAGATTTAGGTGGAAAATATTTCTGATAAAATTGGAGAAAAATGTAGAAAAACATGTTAGAATTGATGATTATCATGGAAAATTTTATATAGATATAATAATGATAGGTAAAAAAGTATTCCTAAGTTGATGTTGATTGAAAGTAGAATTATAAACATTTTCTGATAAACTTGAAGATTTACATGGAAAATATTTCTGATAAAACTGAAGAAATATATAGAAAAACATGTTAAAATTAAAGATTATCATGGAAATTATATAGGTAAAATGAAAGGCATAAAGATAATTCTAAGTTGATTGAAGGCAGAATTATAAATATTTTCAGATAACATTGAAGATTTACATGGAAAATATTTCTGGTAAAATTCAAGAAATAAATAGACAAACATGTTAAAATTGACTATTTCATGGAAAATTTTACATAAAAATGGTAGATATAAAAACTCATTCTAAATTAATTGAAGGTAGAATTAAAAACATTTCTGATAAAAATCAAAAAATTTACATTGAAGACATTTCTGATAAAACAGAGGAAATATATAGAAAGACATATTAAAATTGAAGATTATCATGAAAAATAATGCAGATAAAATGGTAGACATAAAAAAACATTACTAAATTAATTAAAAGGGAATTACAAACATTTTCTGCTAAAATTGAAGATGTACATGAGAAATATTTCGTTAGTCTATGTCTTTATATTGGGGAATTGAGCCCATTGTTGTTAAGAGATATTACGAAATAGTGATTGTTACTTCCTTTTAATTTTGATGTTATTTTTATGTTCGTGTGGGTATCTTCTTTTGGGTTTGTTGGAAGAAGATTACTTTCTTGATTTTTCTAGGGTATAGTTTCCCTCCTTGTGTTGGCATTTTCCATCTATTATCCTTTGTAGGGCTGGATTTGTGGACAGATATTGTGTAAATTTGGTTTTATCATGGAATATCTTGGTTTCTCCATCTATGATGATTGAGAGTTTTGCTGGATATAGTAGCCCCTGGGCTGACATTTGTGTTCTCTTAGAGTCTGTATGAGGTCTGCCCAGGATCTTCTAACTTTCATCATCTCTGGTGAGAAGTCTGGTGTGATTCTGATAGGTCTGCCTTTATAAGTTGCTTGCCCCTTTTTCCCTTACTGCTTTTAATATTCTTTATTTAGTGAATTTGGTGTTTTGATTATTATGTGTCGGGAGGACTTTCTGTTCCAGTCTGTTTGGAGTTCTGAAGGCTTCTTATAAGTTCACAGACATCTCTTTCTCTAGGTTAGGGAAGTTTTCTTCTATAATTTTGTTGAAGATATTTACTAGGCCTTTAAGATCTAAATCCTCGCTCTCGTCTATACCTATAACCAACCCTTAGGTTTGGTCTTCTCATTGTGTCCTGGAGTTCCTGGATGTTTGGGTTATCAGCTTTATGCATTTTGCATTTTCTTTGGCTGTTGAGTCAATGTTTTCTATGGTATCTTCAGCACCTGAGGTTCTTTCTTCTATCTCTTGTATTCTGTTGTTGATGCTTGCATCTATGACTCCTGAATTCTTTCCAAGGTTTTCTATCTCTAGAGATGACTCATTTTGTGATTTCTTTATTGTTTCTACTTCCATTTTTAGATCCTGGATGGTTTTGTTCATTTCCTTCACTTGATTGATTGTGTTTTCCTGTAATTCTTTAATGGATTTTTGCATTTCTTCTTTAAGGGCTTTTCCCTGTTGACCCATGATCTCCTGTAATTTAAGGGATTTTTGTGTTTCCTCTTTAAGGGCTTTTACCTGTTGACTGATGTTCTCCTGTATTTCTTTAAGGGAGTTGTTTAGTCTTTCTTGAAGCTCTCTATCAGCATCATGAAATACAATTTTAATCCAAATCTTACTTTTCCGGTGTGTTGGAGTATCCGGGACTTGTTGTGGTGGGAGAACTGTGTTCTGATGTTGCCATGTGGCCTTGGTTTCTGTTGGTAGCGTTCTTGTGCTTGCCTTTAGCCATCTGGTACTAGTTGGTATTCTTGTCTCTGGCTGGAGTTTATTCCTCCTGTGGGCTGTAAGCCTGTGTTCTTACTCCTCTGAACTCAAAAGTGAAAGCACTGCTGGGAGATCTCTCCCTCCTGGAGGGCTATGCACAGAAGACTGTGGATTTTCCTGGCTTCTTAGTGCAAACAGCCATGGGAAGACTTCTGTCCCAGCTGCTCCACTGATCTTAGGTCCTGTGTGCTCCTAGCTGGTCCCCTTCAGAGAGAAGGTGGAGATTTCACCTCTGCGCTCAGAAGTGAAAGTGCTGCTGGGAGATCACTCTCTCCTGGCGGGTTATGCATAGAAGGCTGTGGAGTCTCCCGGCTCCCTGGTACAGTCTATATGTATTTCTTATGCTTTTTCTTTGGTCCTTTTTCTTGTTTGGTTATTTTGTCATATTCCAATTTGTTTGTTTTTGATCTATTTTATCATTATTTTTTAGATGACTGCTTATTTTCTAGCAAGAGACAGAAAGGGTGTGGATACAAATAGGAAGGGAAGTGGGGAGAAACTGAGAGTAGGGACGGGAAATTGTAATCCAAATATATTGTATGAGAAAGTTCTATTTTCAATAAAAGTAAAAAAAAAAATCAAAGGATTAATGGGAGTATATTCATCACAATTTAGAACATGCAACAGGAACAATTAATGTAATTAGAACAAATATTAAAATTAAGAAGGAAATGAAAAGGAAAAAAATCCTCAGTGTCATTAATTCTATCACCTTTCTTCATTTTTCCATCATCAATACCCTTGTCTCTCTGAAGGTCTACATGTTACAGTAACCTAACTAATTCCCAGGGTAGGTTAGGAATAGGTAAATGATAGTTTTCAATCAGGCAGAAAGGAGTCAGAAGATATTATCTTTAGAAATTCAGAAACAAAGTGTGTTGGCATGACTATGCTTGGCCCCTGGGATGTGACACTATGAGGAAGTGTGGCCTTGTTACAGTAGGTGTGGCCTTGTTGGAGGAAGTATGTCACTGTGGGGCACTGGCTTTCAAACACTCCTTCTCGCTGCCTGGAATACAATCTTCCTGGATGCCTTCAGATCAAGATGCAGAACTTTGAGCTTTTTCTCCAACACCATGTCTGCCTGGGTGCTGCTGTGCTTCCTGTCATGATGATAATGGATAGAATCTCTGAAACTGTAAGTCAACCCCAATTAAATGTTTGCCTTTATAAGAGTTGGTCATGGTGTCTCTTCCTAGCAATGGAAACCCTAAGACAGGTGTAAAATAGAAAAGAACTATCTTTTGAATTAATTCATAGAACCCGGAAAGGTTACAAAAATGTAAATGAAGGGTCATGTGGTGGCACACACCCTTTATCCCAGCATTCAGGAGGCAGAGGTAGGTGGATCCTTAGACCTTGCAAACCAATAAGCTTCAGGTTCAACAAGGGACCCAGTCTCAAAATAAGGTAGAGAAGTGATAGTAGGATTCCTAGACCAAATCTGGCCACCACATACGTGCGCACACACACCCACACAGACACACACACACACACACACACACACACACACACACACACATGCACGCATACACAAATATATGGACATATATATAATCACAGATATAAATATGCTCAAAGAGCTTAATTTTTTGGGATACAATCTAAGAAATAGTGCTTCATTATTATTACTGATAAATATCTCTCAAATTCTGATGTAGTCCTCTCATAGTTTTATCATATGAAATAGTATATGATGAAGAATACTTTAACATATTTAAGTAATGAAGAAAAGTAGTAAAGTGAACATTTCCACTTAAGAGCTAGAATAGTATCCAATACCTTGTATTCTTTCTTATTTAGTTCCCATTTCTGTCTTACTCCATATTGCAACTATCATGGTAAAGCTTATAATTTTCTTATTTTCCACTCAATTGTATTGTAAGAATATCTCAAACACATAGAAAAGTTGATATGCCTTAAAGTAAACCTGTGTATTCACTCTTTAGATTTCACCATAAATATTTTTCTCACTTATTACCTTATTTATTTATCCTGCCCATCCATCAACCCATTCTTTTTCTTTTCACTTTTATTGAGATTCAGTCTGTCTATAGACTTGCTGACCTTGAAATTATAGAAATCCTCTTATTTCAGCCACTCCCAAGTGCTGAGGTCACAGGTTGGATGAGCGACTACATCCAACCATCATGGACTCAGTCTTGGGGGTAAAATCCTTTATTGAGATATCTTGCTGTCTCCTGCCTATATTCTTTTTTTGTTGTTATTGACTTGTTATTTTTTGATTGTTTTTTTGAGACAGCGTTTCTTTGTAGTCTTGGCTTTCCTAGAACTCACACTGTAGACCATGTTGTCCTTAAACTGGCAGAAATCTGCTTGCCTCTGCCTACTGAGTGCTGGGATTAAAGGTATGTACCACCACCTCGGTATACCGAGCTAGGTATAGCAATATATACCTAGCTTTATATTCTTTTTTTTTTTTTATTCCCTTCCAATGCTAGATCAATCCTTTCCAGGATCAGGACCCTCTCCATACTTCTTCATGGGAGTCATTTGTTATGCAATTTGTGCCTTGGGTATTCAGGGTAGCTTTATATTCTTAATGTATCCTTACTTTGACTGTTTAATGGCATCAAGTTGTATTACAATATATATGTATTTTTCCCAATATGTATTTGTTTGCTTTTTAAGAATGTGGGATTCAGACTTAGGATCTAGTACATGCTGGGCATCTGCTCTTTAAAAACATAATTTTCACAAATTACTTATTACATATAGATTGACCTCATGTATTTTTATTGAGGAATTCATAGATTTCACTTTTGCAATTATCTCCAAGTTTATTTTTCTTAGATTGGATTGTTTCCAGTTTTTTGACAACATAGCATTGCTATTCACACTTCTACCCTTGTCTAGCCTATATGTAGAAGTCAGCAGTATATACGCCAACAAGTGAAGCTATATAGTTATAAGAATTCAGCTTTATGGGAGTGGAGAGATGGTTCAGTGGTTAAGAGCACTGACTTGACTATTCTTCTAGAGGTCTCGAGTTCAAGTCCCAGCAACGTTCATAATCATCTGTAATGGGATCTGATGCCCTCTTCTAGTGTGTCTGGAGACAGCTATAGTATATTCATATAAATAAAATAAATCTTAAGAAAGAAAAAATTCAACTTTATAAAAGAACAACATGCCATTTTTTCAAAGTAGTCATGCTGACTTATATTCCTACCAGGGAGGAGCTCAAAGAGTTGCACCACCAAGTCCACTGTAACAGAATCATCATTTTTTTTTTTTTTTTTTTTTTTTTTTTGCTGATTTTCAATTTTTGCCAGTCAGGACAGATCTAATTCTCAATTTGCTTTGCTTTGATGTTAATTACAAAGGTTATACTCTTATATGTTTATAAACTATTACTATTTCCATATGTTTGCCCTCATCTAAAATGAGTGCCCCCAAAGAGAAATAACAAACTATTTTTATCTCTTCGGAGGAGTTTTCTATTAATGATAATTGCAATAAGAATATGAAAAAATATCCTTGATGCTTCCCTACTTTTAGCTCAAATCATCTATGTCTACATAGGCTAACTACCATTTGCTGGGCACTGGTATGGACAGGTATTTCATATGTTATTTCATTTACTGTATACTGCAACGTCATGAGACTTGTACAAGGCTACTCAGCAGTAAAGCCAGTATGTGAATTCAGTTTTATCTTTCCATTATAATTAGCTGTTTTTAACCCAAGAATCTGACTTTATATCCAAGATGGGCAGGAAAGTGCTAGAAAAGCTATACTTTTCTTTCCATGCTGATGATACAATAATAGCCTTTGCATTTTTATTTATAACTTCTATACTTTAAGGTAGCAGTGGGAGAGTGGAAAATACTTCTGGCCCAAAAAGAGCAAGACAGAGGAATATTTCAAATCTGAGCTCTGCGAACACAGTAATTTCCCCCTTAATGTTTAGGATCTAGGCAAGTAAAGTATTTGCTTCCCCTTCAGTGTACTTGGAAAAATATAAAGCAACCATACAACCACTCTATATATGAAGACATTGAAGGTATTAGGGTAAAATAGATTTTTAAAAAATGGGAGAAAGTATGCAATTACATTTATTTCTAAGCCGGGCGCTGGTGGCACACGTCTGTAATCCCAGCACTCTGGGAGGCAGAGGCAGGCAGATTTCTGAGTTTGCGGCCAGCCTGGTCTACAGAGTGAGTTCCAGGACAGCCAGGGCTACACAGAGAAACCCTGCCTTGAAAAAAAAAAACAACCAAAAAAAAAAAAAAAACCCCATTTATTTCTACAAAATTCATTGCCTGAAATGCAAGGATAAAACAATGCTTATTTAATAAGATCACCATCAGGCAATGCAGTTTCTAATAGTAGCTGATACCATTCTATCCTAGTAAGCATAAGCATCAGATTTAATCACCTACCTTATCACATAACATTACACCTTGTTACTGAAAAAAAAAAGACAAATAACTTACTTGTTCTGAACATTAAAATTTAACTGAAGGCTGGAGGGATGGCTAAACAGTTAAGAGTATTTGTTATTCTTAGGACCAGGCAGGCATAGGACCAAGGTTTGGTTCCCAGCACTCACATGATGGCTCACAATCATCTGGAAACTCCAGTTCCAGAGAACCTGGCAGTCCTACTATTAAACAGATTTTATTTAAAATGTGTGATGATTTCTTTTTTTTTTTTTTGGATTTGGTTTTTTTCAAGACAGAGTTTCTCTGTATAGCCCTGGTTGTCCTGGAACTCACTCTGTAGACCAGGATGGCCTTGAACTCAGAAATCTGCCTGCCTCTGCCTCCTAAAGTGCTGGGATTACAGGCGTGCGCCACCACTGCCTGGCTGATGATTTCTTGAAAGAAAAAAAACTGATTAGGAAACAATATGGTAGGTGATCCTAGATGTGCATTTTTAACTTTGGTTAAAGACTGATGTATTCTTACCAACCTATCTAATACTTGCACATAAAAATAGGTCACTATAATGGTTAATTTCCATTGTTTACTTGACTGGATTTAAAATAATCCAGAAGACACATTTTTTTGGCACTTCTGTGACAGCATTTATAGAGATCATTAATGAGGAAGGACTCAACCTAAATGGAGTAGCACCCTCCCAGAAGGTGGGAGCTAAGACTGAATCAGAGGAAAGAGGAGAAATCCTGATAAGCATCAGCATTTATCTCTCTTTACATCCTCACTACAGACAACAGAAGCAGCTGTGTTACCTAAGTTAACCTTTATGTTGGGCTTGAACTAGAGAGTTTTTGTCAAGTGGTAAAAGCAGGCTAATTTCAGGCAGAGGCTTAAAGAACAGAAAATGTTACAGGCTATTTGATCACAATGTGAGCCTCGAGACTGTGTTATTTACTGAAGAAAGAAGCACCCATGTTTGAAAGTGATATCTAATTTAGTGGCAGAAAAAGTGACAAATCACTTTGACAGAATAGGATATACCCAACTCACGAGAGAGGAAAGGGAAACTAAAGAGAGCAGTGCAGAGAGAGGAAGGAGAAAGGAGGCAGTTTTATCAGGACAGTTAA
Source organism: Apodemus sylvaticus (assembly GCF_947179515.1). Taxonomy (NCBI): domain Eukaryota; kingdom Metazoa; phylum Chordata; class Mammalia; order Rodentia; family Muridae; genus Apodemus; species Apodemus sylvaticus. The sequence continues at coordinate 46,439,254 of NC_067481.1, forward strand.
AAAGAGATGTTTCAGAGACGGAACATGATAGATACAGGTGAAGACAGAACAAGCCAGAGAATAAGAAGTCAAAAGATCAGAATATATTGCCAAAGTTTGTATGACACAAAACTACAAGTCAGGAGAAGCTGAGAGAAGCCAGATTGAATCAGTTAACGCGAAGCCGAGTTTTGAGCCAGGAACAGATGAGCTGACTAGCCAGCCAGAGTTCAGAAAGACCTAGAAAGGGTGAGCTTATTTAGCAGTAAGTCTCAGAGGCTGACAACATTCTAGGCTTAAATAAGATTGTATGGAGGCTAGAGGTTTCCAGGACTAGGCCTCGGTTACTAGACAAAGGCAGTAAAAATCAGAGATGACAGTTACTTCAGAAGAATAACAGTTACTTTTACAGGGCTGGTGAGATGGCTCAGCAGTTAACTGACTGCTCTTCCAGAGGTCATGAGTTCAACCATGTGGTGGCTCACAACCCACTATAATAAGAAACAACACAAAACAAACAACAAACAAACAAACCTATAGCCCAGAGTGAGCAGAGCCAGAGCAAGGGGGAGAAGGGAAGGGGGGAAAAGTTACTTTTACAAGAAAAAGTGAAAACAATTTAGTACTTTTGAGGAACATTGAGTTGCTGTGGATTGCTGGGACAAAGGCAGATATTGGGGGTTAAAGCTATCAAGTAGTTTTGCTGTTATAGTTCTATAATGCTAGGTATCCTAACATGATAGTCCTATAGCCAGGAAACTAGATTATCCATTAACTAGATATGATAGATATTATTTATCAGTTTTCTCTGTCCTTGGCAATAAACTAATACTGTGTGTGGGGTGGGGTAGGGATGTCAGGAAAATCAAACAATAGTAGCCTTTTAAGAGGAAGTGTGCACTTTAGAACTAATGATAGTACTACGCTTCTGGTCTTTGAAAGCAGGAGGATGTAAAGGCACTGTGACAGCTGTGTTGGTTGTCACCATGGCTGGATTTAAAGGTTTCTAGAACTGGTGAAAGGCACCTGAGTGCATGTGGGGATGTTTATAGAGAAGACTAACATGTGGGGGCAAGTGGGGAGTGGGGAGATCCACTCCGAGTATGGATAATCCTTCCTAAATGGCATCCCAGCTGAAAGAGGAAGAAGCCAGAGGAAAGCAGAGGAAAGTGTGACTGAGAGAGAGAGAGAGAGAGAGAGAGAGAGAGAGAGAGAGAGAGAGAGAGAGAGAGAGAGAGAGAGAAATGCTTGCTTCAGTTTTGAGTGAAGCATCTATATTTGCTGCCATCTACTGACAACAAACTCCATCATCTTCAGTCATTCCTTATAGACCAGTGGCTCTCCAGGGAGCTTTCAGGCCTTCTGGATTGGAAGTGATAACATGTCCCATTTACTGTTTTGAGAATTTGGTCCTGTGTCCTGTGTTGCTTCAGAGAACATGTGTCTGTGAACATGCTTGTGTGTGTGTGTGTGTGTGTGTGTGACAGAGAGAGAGAGAGACAGAGACAGAGACAGAGACAGAGAAAGAGAGAAAGAGAATTCTGTTGGTTCTGTATCTCTAGAAAACACTGCTTAATACAGGTACCATTCCTAGTATTTGGCTTACTTGTTAAGAGAAAGCTTAGCCTATTTCCTAGGAGCAAAGAAAATGGGGATGAAACCAGTTGTACAGGTTATTAATTGGTTTGTAATAAATGAATCCCAGGGTGTTCACTCAGGACTATTCACTCAGTGCTGTTGTATAGCAGATGGGCTACACATGAAGATACAAGCAGCTTCACTCTCACAACTGTTGTTTTAACCTGGATGCCTGTAAAACTGAAGGTTCATTGCAGTGCCTAATGTGAGCTCTAATATGGCTTGGGCCCCCTCAAAGGAGAGTAGTTTCAGGGTTGGCTTCTTGCATAGCAACCCAGGGCTCCAAAAGAACACTAGGCCTGGAGCTGGCAATAAGGTAATGATACTATGTTACACTGTCCTGATGCATTAAAGGACAACCCAGATTCCAGGAGAGGAACTGGATTCCTCTTCTGGGGAAGCAGCAGCAAACAATCCACAGTCATCTTTAAGCACCTCTTGCAGTTCTGGTGACTCGCTGAACATGTGGGCAAAAGGAACAGGACAGAACACCAAGAAGAAATGTTGATGCTGGCTGGAATCAGGAGCCAAACCAGAAATTCAACCTAGTTATACTTTATAAAAATACAACATAAAAATAATAAAGTAAAAAGTTAGATAAAGTATGCAACAATTGCAAATGAAGTCAAAGTCATACCTTACTAATAGAAAAAGAAACTGGGGAAGACCCTTGAGGACATCAGTACAGGGGGAAAGTTCCTGAACAGAACACCAATAGCGTATGCTCTAAGATAAAGAATTGACAAATGAGACCTCATAAAATTAAAAAATTTCTGTAAGGCAAGGGATACCATCAAATGGACAAATCGGCAACCAACAAATTGGGAAAAGATCTTCACCAACCCTACATCCGACAGAGGGCTAATATCCAATATATACAAAGAACTCAAGAAGTTAGACCCCAGAAAACCAAATAACCCTATTAAAAATGGGGTACAGAGCTAAACAAAGATTTTTCACCCGAAAAACTTTCAGATGGCTGAGAAGCATCTTAAAAAATGCTCAACTTCATTAGTCATTAGGGAAATGCAAATCAAAACAACCCTGAGATTTTCACTTTAAACCAATCAGAATGGCTAAGATTAAAAATTCAGGAGACAGCAGGTGTTGGCAAGGATGTGGAGAAAGAGAAACACTTCTCCACTGCTGGTGGGGTTGCAAATTGGTACAACCAATCTGGAAATCAGTCTGGTGGTTCCTCAGAAAACTGGGCATGTCACGGAGGATCCTGCTATACCACTCCTGGGCATATACCCAGAGGATTCCCCAGCATGTAATAAGGATACATGCTCCACTATGTTCATAGCACCCCTATTTATAATAGCCAGAAACTGGAAAGAACCCAGGTATCCCTCAACAGAAGGATGGATACAAAAAATGTGGTATATATATATACACAATGGAGTACTATTCAGTCTTTAGAAACAATGAATTCATAAAATTCTTAGACAAATGGATGGAGTTGGAGAACATCATACTAAGTGAGGTAACCCAGTCTCAAAAGATCAATCATGGTATGCACTCACTAATAAGTGGATATTAGCCCAGAAAATTGGAATACCCAAAACATAATCCACACATCAAATGATGTCCAAGAAGAACGGAGGAGTGGCCCCTGGTTCTGGAAAGACTCAGTGTAGCAGTATAGGGCAATACCAGAACAGGGAAGTGGGAAGGAGTGGATGGGGGCACAGGGGGGAGGGAAGAGGGCTTATGGGACTTTTGGGGAGTGGGGGGCCAGAAAAGGGGAAATCATTTGAAATGTAAATAAACAAATCTATCGAATAAAAAAATAATAAAAAGTTAGATAAAGTATGCAACAATTGCAAATGAAGTCAAAGTCATACCTTACTCCTATTATGACAAGGTTAAAAGAAAACCTAAATAAAGCTTTCTTGCCTATCAGTTGAAGCAACAGGAAATTTCTGTGAGATACCCACTATTTCTCAAGCATTTTGCTTTTGATATTATTTGTGAGATGCAAGTGCAGGTCCCCATGGAGGCTAGAAGAAGGTTAGTCCCCTGAACAGATGGTTGTGAGCTGCCAGATGTGGGAGTTGAGAATCAAACTCAGGTCTTCTGCAAAAGCAGTACTTGCTCTTAACTGCTGAAATTTATTTAGTCTAAGTATTTTCCTTAAACTACTACAAAATACAAACTGGTACATTGAGGCATACCTATAATCCTGGGAGGTAGAGACAAGAGGATCCTAATTTCTAGGCTAGCCTGTGTTACAATAGAGTTCCAGCCTGGCCTAAGTTACCCAGAGAGAACTGTCTAAAAGGGGGTAAGTGGAGGGAGGCTGGGAATATGCCAGTGATAGAATATTTGTCTAATACATTTAACACTGGAACTGCAAAACCAAGACAACTAAATCAGCTGCTTCCTCAAAGACAAGAAAGCTTGATTCAAATTTCATTAAAACAACTGCAATTCTGAAAAATAAAATGTCCTCAGTCAACATCTTTTGAAGAGACATAGTCCAGGCAATGCTCAGAGGAAACCCTGAGTTGTTGCTGTGGGGAGCTTTCACTAGGTGTATTCTGTCTATTTGATATATAAATATATATATATATATATAAATTTATGGTACTTCCTGTGCACTCATTGTCTTTTCTACTATATTCAGTTCCTCAGATTTTTTAATTAAAAAATGTATTATTATTGGGGGCAACATGTGTATTACAGCTTGAGTATGGATATGGGGTCAGAGGACAACTTTGTAAAGACAGTTATTTCCTTCCACCATTGAGTATTGCTAAAATTCCTTCATTTGAGGAGACTGTTTATGTCTGTATAAATATAGACAATATAAAAACATTATGGCTATATAAATATAGACAACATAAAATACATATAAAAAAGTTACCCTGTCCTCCTGCAATCCCAAACTAAGGCATAGCTCTAACAAAGCTTATGTGGGGAAACAATGGTTTATTAAGCTTGTTTACAGCAATGGATGAGGGACTGCCACACTGGAAGGTCTGCACCCAGCATGGATGATGACTCTCTCTTGGATGAGTTGATAGAGACCCTTGGTCCTTTTCACCTGACAATCCCTGAGACCTTGAGACTATTTAGGGCAGAACTAGATACAACTGGTTGGGAAGGATGTCTGAATACTCAGGTGAGGATCCCATGATCCTCCATGTTTCTTCTATGAGGGAATGTCAGCAGTCATCAAACACAGTTGTGATCTTTGCGAGTCAGTCCAACAGAACACCAGAAGATGGCAGCAAGTGTGTGGCTCAGATAGTCCTGTGCAACACTGTGGCTTCCACAGATCTAACCCAGATGGTCAGGCTTGCCTAGCACATGCTTTAACCATTTCACAGCTGAGTTCCTTGGCTTTAAGATGAAACAGTGAGCCTTGTGGTGGTGCATGATTTTAATCCAAGCACTCTGGGTGGTGATTTGGGGGTCAAGTGCAGAGGCAGTTCAAGACCACCATGGTCTACAGATTGAGCTCCAGGACTACACAGAAAAACTGTTACTGGTTTTCCTGCTGGATCCCTTAATAGTATTAGCAACAACACTGTCTCCACACCTCCTGCCTGCGGGCTTTTATTTTTTAGTTCTAGGGTTGAACCAGTGATGTGCCATAGCTGATTTGTTCGGTTTAATAGTTATAGAATTTTTAGGAACTTTGTGAGACTCACCCTGGTGGTCTAAAATTGGCACAGTGGGAATGTTTATCAGAAAAATTAACAAATGATGTATAAATCAGTTGCCACTCTGAACACTGTCTTTTTAAAAAATTGACCAGCATTTTGTAAAGTATGAGGCCAGGGAGTGTGTACTTAAAAAAAAAATCTTTATAAAGCTAGGCATGGTAGTACATGCCTGTAATCCAGTGCTCAGAGCCTTAGGCAGGAAGATAATGAGTTAAAAATCAGTCTGGGTTATAAAGAGAAAATATTGAGAAACAATACATTTGGAAGATTTCATCTTAAAGGCTTGAAAAGACTATAAAAAACACAAGGTATACACAGTCTATTCTGTCAAGATAATGGCTCTAGGTATGAGAGGCATCAGTGTGTTCACGGAAACTCAGCCTTCTAAAAAAGATATACTATATCTCTTTGTCCTGAAAGGGCAGGAATATGTCAGCACAGTGCCTGGCTTATATAAGATTATTCAGATAATAATAGAGGAAGTAAATACAGTTCAGAGCATTTATAACCAGGAAATGGTAAAATGAAGAATAAACCTTAGACTCCTTTCACTATGCCATGTACTTTATTCCTATTATTATATGCTTGGCTTATCAACACATGAGGAGTGTTTAAGTGAGGGGTGGAGAGTAAGCAGATAGTTTATAAGAGAGAACCCTGCTCTTGTGCCACTCTCTGGTTCTCAGTCCTTTCATGACTCTTATTTCATCAGAACCTGGAATGAGTGCCTTGTAGGTTTGATCAGCACCTCATTTTTCAGATGCTGAAACTGTCTCATGGAAGTGAGATACTTTGTTCAACATTTAAAGTTAGTTTTATGTCTGGGAAGGCATTTTGCCAGAACAAGCTGTTCCCTTTGCATTAAAAGTATGTTCCAGGTATGCTGCTAGGGATGATCATAAGACTCTGTCAAGATTCTGCTTCCTTTGACTTAAGTGAAATGCTAGATCCCATTCCTTGGACATCCCATACTTGTAGTTCAAGCTCTCAATATGGTCTTCCCATCTGTTCTTCAGCCAGGACACACTGGTGCAGAACTAATTGTTAAATGCTCAGATATTTCTGTGTAGTAAACAGTAGCTTGTTAGAGCCCCTCTGAAATTTCAAAATCCAACAGGCAGGTTACTGTCTGGCACAGCAGGGGACTTCCAGATCCTGTTCTAGGCTAGTCAAAATAGTTCACTGTGCCATATAAGTTATCTTTTTCTGTACCAATAGCCACATTTTTTCCCTGCTCTCTCAATTCTGTTTATTTTGTTTTTGGTGTGGGAGATTTAGGCCAGAGTCTCACACATGCTAAGCGCATGCTTTATCATTGAGCCAAATCCCCATCTGTTTTCTAAACTTTGATTTAAACCTTAACTCTGACCTTACATTTACCCCTGGACAGGGCCTATGTGCTCCTGCAGTCTCTATCATCTGGTCCCTTACCTGTAGCTAGTTCTTTGCCTATAACCATGCCCCAATTGCTGACTGAGTCTGGTTTGAAAGCTGCTAGTTTTTTGCTACACAATTTACCATGCTTCCATGAGGATTTAAATTATAAAAGGAACTAAAAACAGACCGTTCTTTTAATATTAAGCATTCTAATATTTATGGATCTGAAGAATTAGATTAGGATTAAATGGGATTATAAATTGAAACATTACTTAAAAGAATAGGAACACCTGCAAAGGAAATGTTTCTTTTAAAACCAATTATTTCTAAACTAACAACATGACTTTTTAAAACTTTCTAAAGTTGTTTTCAAATTAGGGAGTAAACAAACACAGTTAATGGCTCTGGCCAGAAAGAAATTAAAATATTTAAGATGTAGGCATTCAGCTATGATAGTGGTACTAGTCAGAAATGAGTTGCTATCATAATATTCACACTTAAACTCTTCTCAAGTTCACTACACAGCAGAAGATGAATGACCTTTAACTTCTGACCCTCTGTCTCTACCTCCAAAATGCTAAGGTTATAGGTGTGAACTACCATGCCTGATTTTAAGAGGTGCTAGGGCTTGACTTAGTGCATGCTACACAATCACTACCAATCAAGCTACATCCTCATTTATAGACCTTTAAATAGGAAATATATTTATTGAGAGATGTTAAGAGACTATAGAAGACAAAGGAGAATGTGAGACATATTTACAAAGTTCATCTGCCTGCAGAGGTAAGGTTGTTATATTTAGCAAGTTGATACAATTTTTAAACTTTTAATTCTTTGTAAATTTTATATCATGCACCCCAATCCCACTCATCCCCCTGACCCTCCATATTTACCCTTTGCCCTTGTAACCTTTCCAACCCTCCCAAAAAAACCCCCAAAAATAAAAATAAGTCCTGCCTACAAGATGGCAAGGGTAAAGATGGAGCAGAAATTGAGGGACTGGCCAGCCAATGATGGGTCTAGTTAGAGATCCATCCCATGAGAGAGCCCATCTCTGACACTACAACTGTCTGCTGTACTTGAAGACAGGAGCCTATCATATCTCATCTGAAAGGCTTCACCTAGCAACTGTTGGAAACAAATTAAGAGATCCACAGCTGAACATTAAATGGAGCTTGAGGAATCCTATGGAAGAGGGGAGGAAGGATTGAAGGAGCCAGAGGGATCAAGGACACCACAAGAAAACTAACCACTAGATGCAGAATCAACTAACCTGGGCCCATGGGGACCCCCAGACTTGACCACCAAACATAGATCACGCATGGAATAGACCTATGCACATATGTTAACAGTTGGGCAGCTTGGTCTTCATGTGGAACTCCTAAGAACAGGAGCAGGGTCTGTCTCTGACTCTGTTGCCTGCCTTTGGACTCCTTTCCCCTAACTGGGCTCCCATCTAGCCTTAATAGGAGAAGATAGGCCTAGTCCTACTGCAATTTGGTATGCTAAGGTGGCTGATATCCATGGGAGGCCTCCCTTTTTCTGAGGAGAAAGGGAAGACTGGAGGATGGAGGGGAGGGGAGATAAGAGGGGGGTAACTGGGAGAGAGTAGAAACTTTGATAAGGATGTCAATTAATTAATTAAAATAAATGGGGAAAAAAGGCTGTTGGCAATACTGTAGGGCATTTTCTCAATTAGTGATTGATGTGTGAGGGCCCGGTACATTGTGAATGAGGCCAGTCCTAAACTGATAAAAAAATAAAATAAATAAATACATAAATAAATAGGAAAAAACATCTTGCCATGGAAACTGTGGTGTGTCAGTGTGACACACAGTATACCTTTGCTAACAGCTTTACTTGCAAATGTTCATCACAATGAGTCTTTGGTCTGATTTGAGGCCTCTGGCTTCTGCTACATTATCAATACTGGATCCTCACAGGACTTCTATAGGATATCCTGTTGTTGCCCTGTGTCATGGAGATACTGCAGCTTCAGTTCTGCAGGACCAGCTCTTTACATGCTACAGCAGTTCGTTCACAGATAGGGTAGATCTTGGGGTGGGTCAATTCAAAGTCCTGGATGGTAGCTGAGTTGATCAGCCTGCTAGCTCTCCCACATACACCCATGCCATCATGGCCAACTCTTACAGCACTGCCCTGGTATGGACCAGGTCAGCTTTCCCATGCCCATGGTATCAGGCCCAGCTTTACCATGCTGCCCAGGCTCAGGGACAGGCCAACTCTCTCACCTGCCAAAGGTGGCTAGGGACCAAGCCATCTCTCCCATACCCATGTCACAAGGGCCAGTTCTACTGTGCTTCCTTGGCAAGGTGTGGGCTTGCTCTCCCAAGTGCTACAGCTGGCGAGGGGATTCAAAATTTCAATTAAATATTTTATTAAAAATTAAATTTTTTTCTTGGGGCTGGAGATATGGCTCAGCAGTTAAGAGCACTGATTGTTCTTCCAGAGGACAAGGGTTCAATTCTCAGCACCCATATGGCAGCTAATAACTGTAATTCCAGGATCAACACCTTCACAGACATACATGCAGCCAAAACAGTGCATATAAAATAAAAATAAATTTTAAAAGTTAAAATGTCTTTTCTTTTCTTTTTCTTTCTTTCTCTGAGAGAGTGTTCCTTTGTGTAGTCCTGGCTGTCTAGGAACTCCCTCTATAGATCAGGCTAATTTCAAATTCAGAGACTCACCTTCCTTTGCCTCCCAAGTGCTGAGATTAAAGGCATGCACCATCACTACCAAGACAAATATTAAACATTATTACTTCTATGATTATCATCATCATTATTATTAATGTGTGTGTGTATATATGCCTATGCTATGGCATGTGTGTGAAGGAGGTCAGAAAACAATTTTATAGAGTTGGTTATCTCCATCCACCTTTCCCTGATTGCTGGGGGGAATCAAATGTCATTACTCATATCATTGGTGTAGCAAAATCTGCTGAGCCATCTCACAAGCTCTGATCCAAAACTGTCTTTTATTTTGAGACAAGATGTCACTATGTGTCCTTGGTTGACCTGGAAAACTCTATGTAGACCAGACTAGCCTTGAACTCTTATCTATATGCCCACCTCTTCTTGACTACTGAGATTAAAGGTGTGCGCCACCATACCAGCTGATCCCAAACTTCCCACACAGTGCAAATGTGTGGCAACAAAAAGGACAAGTCATAGGAATCCAGAAGAGTCACCACTGTGGGAATGCTGTTCACAAGACAAATGGCCTTCGAACCCAGTTGTAAAGATCTTGAAGAGACAGACTGACACTGTTATTTAAGACACAAGAAAAAGGAAGAACAGCAGAAATGTAGTCAGGGACTGTGATGAGCTAACTAATAAACTGAAACCTGAGCTTGCTTTGAGGTAGGGTCCAAATGATAAGTTGCAGAGGCCTGGGCTCTGAACGGGGACCCTGGGGAGGTGTTTGTCAGCATTTTAAAACCTGAGTAAAATTATAAATATATTGACTCAATAGCAATGAGTTTTTAAAGGAAAACTTTTTTTTCCCCTCGAAAGCCAGAGGACACAGGTCAATATAGCTACAGATCTCCAGTAGAGGGCAGACAAGTCAAAGCATACACTGCTGTGTTACCAGAAAATGCTAAGAGACAGTGTACACTGTCTTTACTTAAAGGCCATTATCAGTGCCTTACATTTTAGGACAAGCATTAGCAGATCACAGAAATCTGGAGTATAAAATGCTTCTCAATGAATGTGCAAAACAAATATAAGCACACAGGACAGCCCTGCCAGAGATGCTAGCAACACTCATCACTGCTCTGTCTCCCTACCCATCTCAGGCAGGTCCTAACGCCTGATGCCACCCACATAAATGCCTAACTACATATATATGGGCCAGGATTTCAACCTTTGTTCTCCATTTTTTTTTGGTAAACTTGGGAAGTGCTTGTTCCTATGGCCTTTAAAGTCAGGAGGTGAAGTTAGGTTACCAGAGAGAAATTCTGATGCACGCATTGCCTCAGCAGGCTGAGGAGCTGTCATATAGAAAGGTGGATAGGGAGTCTTAAGTTTTACTAACTTAATATTCATCCATGAATATTCAAAACCTATATAAAATGATTGGGAATTTCAACAAACCCTTTAAAGGCTAATACTATAGACTTTGCAATCATAAACTCATTTTCTTTTGTTTTTAAATGAGTCTTTAAAGATATAAGAGCAATCCTATTTAGCAGATTGACTTTCTGCTAAATTTGTTGAAAGTTTTCCTTCATACTTTTGTGGGTTTTTTCTTTTTTCTTTCCTTCCTTTCTACTTTTCTTCTTTCCTTTTTCTTTTAGAGACAAAAAGTCTTGCTATGTTGTGCAGGCCTCAAATGTGCCATTTTCTTGCCTTTAAAACATTAATGAAAAGAAGCATTTTTCTTTATCTCATACTTCTCCCTGATTGTTTGTGTACATGTGAAAGTATGATGTGAATCTTGGTTGAGAATAATAGAAACTGTCCAAGCAGGAAAATAAAGATTGTTTTGGAAGTATAAGGAATGAATTTAAGGTGTAATTGGATTCAGAGCCTCAAAGTTTCTCATCAAGACATCTCCCTTCACCGCTCACCTCTACTCTCTTTTCTGTGTTGCTTTATTCTTGTAGATGCTCTATCTATGAAGCAAGGAAAGCAACCATTAACAATGATACCTATACTTTTTTTGAAAAAAAAAATCAGTTTGACCACCCAAATGGAAATATACCCTTTTTTCAATAGTTCTTGCAAGAGAATAGAAAAGGGTTCCCTGCAAAAAATTCAGGGTATCATCAATGAAAGGGGCAGTAATAGGACAGGTAAAAACAATAAATATCTATTGCATATAGTTTATCTGTGACTATATTAGGCATGGCTTTCATCCTTAGCAATAGCGCTATATATTTCTAGATACAGAATGTTTTTGTTAAATAATACCAAATTATTAGAGAAAAACTTCATATGAGGCAAGCACTGATTTCTTTTCCTTTCTTCTGGGCCTAGTTTTCTGTGGCCCTATTTTTACAAAATCACATTATTGGACAGTATATATAGCTCTTGGCATTACTTGTAAATCAGACATGTATTGTTATATTTAATTATTCTTTTGTTCCTCATTATTTACTTGGTTGTTTTTGTACTTTGTTTTGCTTTTTGTTTGCCTTGGTTTGGTTAGGTAAAGAATTTTGCCATATATGCCCTGGCTGATCTAGAACTCTATATAGATGTGTTCAGTGTTGTTATTTTCAGATAGGTACACCTTCATAAAAAGATATCATCATTGCCTTGCCCATATAAGAGAAACCATCAAGATAGAGTGGTGACATACTGACTGAATTTAAAGTACTTGTCATTATAGACTTTGTCCTGCTACATAATATTAAAACAAAGAAACTAGACTTTGATCAGAGATCATAGTCCCATGCAGGCTAGTATCTGTATGGTAAACCAGGAAATATTACTATTTACCTCTAGTCTATAACTTATGACTAAATCAGAACAAAATAAACTAAATATTTTTATAATCTCATTCTATAGACATTAGTGTTTTTAGATGCCATAAAGTATTTTCACCTATAATATTCAGAAAATTTTAATTAAAAATATATACATGTGTCAAAGATGGGCTCTAATATATTCCTTAGAAATATCATTGGCTTGAAGTAATAATTTCTTGTTTATGCTACATGTTTATTAGCTGCTTTTTTTTTTATCATTTGTGACAAAATGAATGACAGGAACAACTTAGGAGAAGAAAAGTTCATTTGGTCCATGGTTTCAGAAGACTTCATTCCAGCATAGCAGGGCAGGTGGGTCAGGCAGAAGAGTTCAGGTCATGGCTGTGAGAGCATGAACCCACGAGGGACACTTGAGATTCAAACACAGCACCTATCCATCCAAGGTGATACACAGTTAGCTCCATGTTGTCCTCCCTTCTCCGATCACTCATATGGCAGGAAGAACAGAATCTAGTCAGTCCTGCATCAGCTCTTAAGGCTCAAAGGCTTCTAACAGTGGTAATGAAACTGCCCAGGCCTGGTGGCACAGGCCTGTAATTCCAGCTACTTTGGAGGGTGAGGCAAAAAGATATCAAATTCAAGGCCTGCACAGTCTACATGCAGAACAAGTTCAAAGCCAGACTGAACAATTTAGTGAGACTGCACCAAAATTAAACAAACAGACAATTTCCTTGGATGTGGTGGCATACATGCATTAAATTCCAGCACTAGGAAGGCAGAGGCAGAAGAAGGGTGGTCTATGAGTTGGAGGTCATAATATATAGCTATATTTTGGATGAGACATTGTTTCAAACATACAAAAAAACCAACCTCCAAATATCAAAACAAAAACATAACAATAAAAACAAACTTTAAAAAATGGTTTAGGGATACAGTTCAGTGGTAGAGCCCCTGGCAAACATGTATGAGTTCCTAGGTTCAATTCCCAGTACTGATGGGGAGGTGAGGGGGGAAGGGAACCAATAGTGATATGAGTGTGCCCAATTATCAAGGAAGTATAATCCCACCAGTATGTTGGGAGATCCAGAAACACTGGCAAATACAATGAGATGACTGGAATAAGCACAGCCAAGAGCACCATCATATAAAAATAATTAACTTTATACAGACTGAACAGGTTGTATTTAGGACAATATGTGTGTGTGTGTGTGTGTGTGTGTGTGTGTGTGTCATAAGAGATCAAGAACTGAGTGAGAACAAATGGGGATACATGGGAGAGATTGGAAGGAATATAGGGAAGGGGAAGTTATGTAATTTTAATTTTAAAATTAAAAAAATATATTAAAAGAGTGATTTAGTTAAAGAATCACACTTTAGAAAGATGTAAGGTTAACACAATTAAACCGAAGGAGAATTAAAAATGATTACATTTTTACATTAAAATGATTAAAAAAAGAAGAGATGGAGAAGAGGAGGAGGAGAAAGGAGAAGAGAAAGAAAAAAAATGCTGCTGTTTGACTGAGCTACCACCCTGATCCAAGGTGCTGAGTTTGCCCACCCCAACATCTACCTCATCTCTGAGCTGCTGGAGTGTGCAAAGTGACCAGTCCTGCAGATCTAAAGCTACAGTCTCCATAACACGGGGCAACAACAGGAGACTCGAGGAGTTTCAGTGGGGAGCCAGTATTGACAGTGCATCAGAAACCAACGTTCGAAAGTAAAGCTGTTTGAGCAAAAGGGTTTTCTATAGGATACCCTGTGACACACTGCAGTTTCAATGGCAAGATCTTCCTTCCTTCCTTCCTTCCTTCCTTCCTTCCTTCCTTCCTTCCTTCCTTTCTTCCTTCCTTCCTTCCTCCCTCCCTCCCTCCCTCCCTCCCTCCCTTCCTTCCTTCCCTTTCTTTCTTTGGCAGGGGTGGGGTGAGGTTGCAAAGGCAGATATAGAGGAATAGGGAGATGAATGGGATTGTGGTACATGATGTGAATTCACAAAGAATCAATTAAAGTTTTTTGAAAATGTTGTTAATGTATATGGTGACTCATGCCTCCTAGCATTTAAAGGGATAAGGTAGGTGAATTATGAGTTCAAGGCTAGTCTGGTCTACATAGGGTGTTCCATGACAGCCGAGACTACAGTGTGAGGCACTGTTTCAACAAAACAAAACTAACAAAAAACGACAAATGCAGCCAGGTGGTGGTGGCGCACGGCTGTAATCCCAGCACTCTGGGAGGCAAAGGCAAGCGGATTTCTGAGTTCGAGGCCAGCCTTGGCTACAGAGTGAGTTCCAGGACAGCCAAGGCAACACAGAGAAATCCTGTCTCAGAAAAAAAAAAAATCAAAAAAAAAAAAAAAAGACAAATGCAATAATGTCTTCTAATCCCTGTTTTCTTCTTTTTTGATATTATATTCTTCTTATTCCTAGACTATAAATTAAGACCATATCAAACATCTAACATCATCTTAATCAGAGAGTCCAGAAAAATAATTTTCTCACTCCTAAGATCTGAATAAACCTCTCATAATGATACTGTTTGGGCCTGCTTAAGTAACATTGCTACCAAAGTATTTGTTTTAGCTTGCTTTCTGCAGCTGTGACAAACATTATGACCAAAAGCAAGCTGAGGAAGAAAGTTTTATTTCATCTTACAGGTTACAGACCATCATCTTACAGGTTATAGACCATTATTGAGGAAGGCCAATGCTAGAAGTCAAGGCAGGAACAAAGACTAGAAATAATGGAGGAGCATGGCTTACTGGCTCCATCTTTGTCTTAGCTACCTTTCTTAAACAGCCAAGGCCCATCTATCCAGGGACAGCACTGCCCACAGGGAATGTGGCCTTTCTACATCAATGAGCAATTAAGAAAGTGACCCCACAAGACATGCTCATAGTCCAGTCTGATAGGAACAATTCTTCAACTGAGATTCCCTCTTCCCTAGCTGAAACCAAAATTTGCTATTGGAGTATTCACAGAAAATGAAAGGTCAGTTTGACATATGAGCTTATGGTAATATTACTATTCAGTGGTTAAAAAAAAAAGCAAAGTCAAGTAATATTCAGCACTATCAAAACCCTACAGAGTAAGGTAAATACAACTTCCCAAGGGAAAAGCTATAGAAGATACCAAAAAATTAGCAACTATCTTCCCAAACACTAGTTTAAAATTTTTTCAATATTCATCCTTTTCCCCCTCTAATTACAAATGTAATATAATCCTTATAAAAATGAACAATATGGCCTTGGGTTTCATAGTACAAATTGCTACTAACATTATGTCAGATCAGTTGTAAAAGCAAATGCTTAGGGAATACTTATGGGTAAATCCTGAGAAAACATTTCCTTAAGCTATTTTACATACCCAAGCACCTTATGAGGAAATTTCCTCTTATAGCAAATTCAATGGGTGACTTCTGAGATACCTATGTAATAAGATGATTACAAAGTCAGAGTAGTAACTTCTGAAAAGCATAAACAAGCATGTCGAGTACCATGATCTGAATATAGGTCTGATCGTTTCTGGGAAAAAGCAGAGTAAAATGGTACCAGGTAACCAATTACTAGTTTACAGGGGCAGTGGTTTTCCTTTTCTTCATATCTTAAGCAGCAAGAACAGTTCTTGCTGAAGAAATCCAAGGATTAGGTTCCTTTTTATATTATAAGATAAATCAACAGCAAAAATGTTTGGATTTCCCATGTTATTATCCCAAAATTTGGGTAAACATATTTTCACAGTAATACAATTTCCAAGAAGTCCCAGGTAATACACATTGAGTTGTCACAATCCTCTGGATAGCCTTTTGAAGATGGATGAGACTAACACAAAATATGTATGAAATAAAGAATATAGATTTGAGGCAGTTAGGAAAGCTGCCCACAGGGCCATGAGAGCGGGAGAGCTAACTAGGCCTGCCCCTTCATGGGTTGCAGCACTTGAGTGGGCCCTGCACCTTGCCTGGGCAACAGAGTGGAGCTGTTCCTGCTGGTGAAGGCAAAGGTGAACTAGCTCCAATGTGAGAGCAAAAGAGCTGGCACAGACCCTCACAGACTGCAGCACTTGGGAAAGTGGGCCCTGTGCCTTGACTGGGAACTGCTTCTGGAGGTGCGGGTGCAGGTGACCCTGTCCTGAGGGAGGGCATGAAAACAGGAGAGCTGACCCTGCCTCCTGTTGATGGTGGCATTGGGTGGCCTAGTTGGAGCAGAGCTGGAGAGCTGCCCCGGAGGTGAAGATAAGGAGAGCTGGCACACTGACCAGTTCAGCTACTACCTAGGCCCAGATCCAGGGCACTGAGCTGGCCCACCCAAAATTATATTATCTTCAAATGGTTGGGACTTGTGAAAGTGCCAGTCCTGATGATACAGAGAGAGCTTCAGGATCTTCATGACACAAGATAACCTGGAGGGGGCCCAGCATAGATCCAATATTGATGCTATCACAGAAGCTACTATTATATACCCACAGAGGAGGCTGATTTTTAGAGGACTATCTAAATCCCCCAGAAAATTGTTAGGTTATAGCAGTATCTAACTTCTGTTAAAGGCTGACATTGCTAGGACTCAATTTTCTGCCTTATTTAAATTTCACAGTAATTCCACAAGGCAGGTATGTTGTTTCTTATTTTTATTCTTAGCATAAACAAATGCAGACGTAAGAGAAAGAAAAAAAGTTATTCAGAGTCACACACTCTTTATCACACACTACACATTGCCTTTCAACATGTCATCTCCCTTTCATTAAGAGCTCTACCTCTTGACAAGTAAGGCAAAACAAACCTAGTCCCAGGAATGCAAAGCTCCCACCTGACTCTGGCATATATACACAAATAAGCCTATTCTACACAGTAAAGTTAGGTGGGTGTTTTAAAAACTACCAGCCTCATCTGGAAACTCTTCAATGGCTTCTTGTCAGAGAGCTAAACACCAAGGCCTTGATTTTAAACCATCTGACCTTTGCTGACTTCACTATTATGAATTATCTTCCCCTCCTTTCTTTGCTCTAGCCTTCTTAGCCTTCTTTCTATTCCTTGGTGTGCTGGTTTCCTGACTGTTAAGTTTCCCCTTACCCATTCTTTCCACCCACCTTTCTTTCCTTTGGTTGATTTAGGCTAGCAACCTAAAACACCAGTTTTCCATGGAAGCTTTTCCTTCTTTAGTAAGTTTCATATCTCATCCTGCTCCAAACTAAGTTAGATGCTTCATGCATTCCCATGGGGTGGATGCTTTCTACTCTGAAGAAATTTAACTTTTTTTTCTTTTTTGCATAATTGTCTGTTTGTTCCTAAGTTACAAAAGGAAGTACCATATTTGCCAAATACTAAATCCCTAGCAACCCACATAGTATCTGGCACACAGATACTTTAAACACGTTTGTTAAAAGAACAATTGAGTGAAAGGTAACCAGATACACAGGAAATGGAAGGTAAGGTCATGCCCTGAAGACATAGAGACCAGGCAAGAAACTGTGAATACAGCCAGTAAAGGAAGTGCCCAGGCCAGTTTTGCCTCTGTGTTTGGTATTGTGTTGTGCAGCTGCTCCAGATTAAGCCAGTTTAATTAGCTCCAGGTATAGCTATAGAACCAGACCAGTGGAAAACATGACTGGGGAAGGAAATGAAGCAGTGGTGCCTAAAAGTATGACTTAATGAGAGATAGTGACCTGGGCATTCACTTTGAACGTAACCTTGGATGGTAGAATTTAAATTAATACTACATGGCAACATTGCATTTGATTAATGCTCTAGTGAATTTTAATTGCTATTTACTTATTATATAAAATTCACAACAGGAAGGACAATACATTCTTGAATGCCAGGATTGCTGAATATAGTCTGGGCTAAATTAGGCATGGTGGTATACACCTGTAATCCCAGCTACTTGGGAAGCTAAGGCAGGATACTAAATTTGAGGCCAACTGGGTAACTTAGCAAGACCCTGTCTCAAAATAGAACTTAACAAAGTGAGTGAGGTGATGGGGATGGAGTTCTGTTGCAGAGCCATCTAGCATGTGCAAAATCCTGTGTTCAATCCCAGTGATGAGGGAAATCAAGAGAAAAGATGTGGCTGTTCGGCAAAAATAAAAATAAATAAAATAAAATAAAAAGGTTTATATTTATTTTTTAAAGATTTATTAATTTATTTATTTTATATGAATACACTGTCTTCAGACACAACAGAAGAGGGCATCAGATCCCATTACAGATGGTTGTGAGTCACCTTGTGGTTGCTAGGAATTGAACTCAGGACCTCTAGAAGAGCAGTCAGTGCTCTTAACCACTGAGCCATCTCTCCAGCCCAGTTTATTTTTAATTACATATATGTGTACATGTCTTTGCAAATGCATGCCATGTTTTTATGTGGGTCCTCTTGCAGGCCAGAAAGGGATGTCGGATCACCTGAAACTGGACTTGCAGTTGTGAGCTGTCCAGTTTAGGTGCTGAGAACTGAACTTGGGCTTTCTGCAAGAGCAGTAGCATTTTGTTGTTGTTTTTTCTTCATCAGGGCAGGGTTTCTCTGTGTAGTTCTGACTGTCCTGAAGCTCACTCTGTAGACCAGGTTGGCCTTGAACTCGGAGATCCACCTGCTTCCTGAGTGCTAAGAGCTGTACACCAGCAGCAAGCACTCTTAGCCATCTCTTTAGCCACCTGCAACTCATTCTTAAGGTACCTAAAAATAAACCAGGTAATGGACTACTAGTGTCAAAACTGAAATCAACCCCACAAAAAAAACCTCCTTAAAAAGGGAGTAGTTATATTTACCAAGTTTACAAAGATGTCTCTTGTAAAGCAAACTGAACACTTCAACAAATATAACTGTATGGTAATCAGTTCAAAGATTTCAGAGTAGCTTGTAGAGATTCAGGCTCAAATGGTAGGAAAAGGTAGAGGAAATGCGCAGTAAGAGCTTTCTTCTCATCTGTATTAACTTGGACAAAATACAGACCTTCCTCTTCTTCCATCTTCAGGACTACTGATAAATTATTCCAATATAGAGCTATCACACTGTTGAATCTAGATTAATTTACTATTAGAAATCTAAAGTGAGAGTTACAGCCTAGCCTAAGCTACATGAGACACTGTCTTAAAACAAAAATCTGAAGTAAATTTTAAAAATTGACTCTTTAAAAATGACTTTATACTCCAAAGCCCTTTCATCCTTTCATCATCAGTGAGTGTGTGTGTGTGTAACTTATTTTTGATTCTCTTGTCCCTACATCCAAAGGACTGGTATTTCAGGAGTGAACTGTCACAACCAGCTCTATTTCTTTATTTAAAAAAATTTTTCTGTGTATGGCTATTTTGCCTACCACATGCATGTCTGATGCCTTCAGAAGCCAGAAACAGGTGTCAGATTCCATGGAACTGGAGTTACAGATGGTTGTAAATCACCAAATGGGTGCTAGGAACTGAACCTGTGTCCTCTGGAAGAGCAGCCAGTGCTCTTTACTGCTGAGTCATCTCTCCAGCCCCCACCAACCCCCACCCTTTGGATACCTATGAAGCTGAGTTACAAGTGGTTGTTGAGTTCTGATCTACCTGTAACTCACTGTTTTCATTACTTTAATATATATGCTACTTTCTTTCTTTCTTTCTTTCTTTTTTTTTTTTTTTGCTACTTTCTTTTAAAACAATTTATTTAGAGGAATTTTTTTTAAAAGATTTATTTATTTTATGTATATGAGTACACTGTTGCTGTCTTCAGACACCAGAAGAGGGCATCGGATCCCATTACAGAGGGTTGTGAGTCACCATGTGGTTGCTGGGATTTGAACTCAGGACCTTTGGTAGAGCAGTCAATGCTCTTAACTGCTGAGCCATCTCTCCAGTCCAGAGGAAAATTTTTTAAGAATTAGATCTCTGGGTTTAAACTGTCATATTGCCAAGATCAAACAAGTTAAAACCTCGACCAATATATTCACCGAGTAACGTGTTTATATGAATATATTATTGCTTTCTGATCAGGAATTTACACCATACATCATTATTCACATCTAAACAGTATCATAATTTAGAGTCAGATTACACTTCTACTGCATCTGGCCATCTTAAGAATTGCTATGATTTCTTTGGAAGAAAGAGAACTTAGATTCTTCTGGAGCAAAAGGTAACTGGAGATTTTTTTTTTTTTTTTTTTTCCGAGACAGGATTTCTCTGTGTAGCCCTGGCTGTCCTGGAACTCACTCTGTAGACCAGGCTGGCCTCGAACTCAGAAATCCACCTGCCTCTGCCTCCCAAGTGCTGGGATTACAAGCATGTACCACCACGCCCGGCAATAAACTCTTTAAAAGTAACTGAGTTAAACAAGCCCTGTACTGGTATGGGGAGAGCAGAGCATTTAAATTCAGGGTGACTTCAATGTTCTCTTCCCAAGGGCAGATTTTTCTTTTTTATCATATTTTTTCCAAATACCTGGAGATTCTAGCCATCTCCCAATACCTCCCAGTTAATTCTTCCCTCAGCACGCTTTAGTTCCCGAGTCAAGCCTCGGGAAAGTTCAAGTAAGGCCAGGAAATGAGATGCTGATCCAAGTAGAACTTCCAGTTCCTGCTCATACATGGCAGGGCACTTCCTTGTGCAAATGTACCTAGTGCAGCCACAACAGAGTTGGCCGACTTCAGTACTTTCTATCATCTACTGAATTCATAAGTATTTACAGCCCCTCCTGCTTTCTCTTTACAGGAACATCTTAGGAGGCTGAGTTCTTTTCAAAGAATTATTTTATTGTTAATAAATTTTGTAAGGCCCCTTCTGAAAATCAGATATATTGTCATGGTATGAAGACTGATATGACACAGAGGAAAGTCACAGCCTGCAGTGGATTCCAATCATATGTCTGACAAGCAGAATAGCTTGTAAATAATGGTAAACACAGCCTTGAGGATCTGACTTGAAGTCACTACTTACTAGGATATGTTAAACCAATCCCTCAACTTTTCTGAATTAAAATATTACAATGCTAGGAGGTTTTTCTTGTACATTCTTTATCTAAATGGCTATTATGTCTTGTTATTTTAATAATTCCTTCTCCTTTTGCATTTTTATAATATTATCATACTTTATAACTAGCTTATTTACTTTTTATTATCTATCTTCCCCATGGATGATAAATTCTATAAGTACAGATTTTGCTTTGGTCATCAGTGGATGCTCATTACCTAACATGGTACCTACCAAAGAATAACACAGGTAATTGTGGAGTTAATGAGCTCAGCCTTGTCATTTTAAAAACAGATAAGAAAGACTATTGGCGTAAAATGTAGGGTTAGGTAACACACATAAAAAATCTAGTATGGAATCAGTCATATGGTTAGTATTCACAAATGTTATGCTATTAATAGTCCTCAGCACCTTCAGTCTTTCCTCTAACTCTTTGGGACTAAACCACCTATCAAAGATGGGTCCATGGCTCCAGCTACATATGTAGCAGTCTAGCATCAGTGGGAGGGGAGGATCTTGGACCTGTGGAGGCTTGATGCCCCAGTGAAGGGGGATGCTAGAGTGGTGAGGCAGGAGTGAGTGGGCGGGCAGAGGAGCATCCTCTTAGAGGCAAAGGGAGGGGGACTTGTGGAGGGGAGATTGGAAAGGGAAGGGAGACAACATTTGAAATGTAAATAAAATAACCAATAAAAATAAATTCTAAGAAAAATAAATAAAAAAAACAGTCCTCTGTAAGTTATTGCCTTGTAAAATTCAACTTTCCAAATTATTCAGTGAGATGAAGAATAACTACTGCTTCTCCATTGCAGAAGCATGTTGTGAAGAAAATATACAAAAGACATTGGGGATAACTCAGAAAACTCATTAAGATTAAGCATTGCTAAAATTCCAACTGTTTGGTATTTTACCATTAGTCTTTACAATATTCCAAATTCAGATATTTCCAAATCTACAATCTTATAATACTTTCCTAGTGAATTTTTTTGAGAATCATGATCCTCAATTGTGGCTGTACCATCACTTATAAACTTTATAAAGATCTTTATTAAGTTCTACCCAAGACCTACTAAATAATAACAGTAATAAAAAATGTCTTAAGGTGATACTTTAGTTTCTGCAATAAAAAAAAATCACACATTCTTTGCAAAACCAGAGCTAAGAACTATCATTTCATTTGCCTCTGACTTCCTAGTACCAAAATAACATTCCACTAAGAGCAAATGCAATCCAGAGGGTCAGAGAGATGGCTTAGCAATTAAGAGCTCATATTGCTCTTGCAGATACAAACAAGGAGGCTCAATATAACTCAATTGCAGTTTTTATTTGCTTGATTCTGCAAATTAGGTCAAATTTCTGGGGTTTGTGTATAAATGTTTTATTGTTATATCCTGCATTCTCCATGCCACATATTTAGAAGATGGCTCCAAATCATTGTACAAGTTATGGGGAATAGAAAGATACATAAGAAAATTTCTCACCTTGTTTTGTTTTGACACTTTTTTTGAGATAGTATCTTACTATGGAATCCTAGCTGGTTCTGAATTCATAATCCTCCTTCCTCAGCCTGCCCTGTACTGGGAGTACAGGTACAGGTCTGCGCACCTTCAATAGTCATTTTGTAAATCTAAAGACTAGAGTTTGGAAGTTGCCATATTAATTGTGACACAATAATGGATGGTGAAGGAAAGGAAAAATAGCCAAGATGTCTACTGTGTTTCCTCCAGAACAGAAGTATAAACTGAATTTTAGCCACATTCAATTGTGATGATTTTGGTTCTGTTGAAGATGTGGTGATACAAGAGGACCTTGTATCTGCCTCTCTTGCCCTCTCAGTTCAGATTATATACTACTAGCCTTCTACTTCTTTTTACATTTTTAATTTCATTTTTATTTACGTTTTGTGTGTGCACACATGTATGGTGTGTGTGTGTTGGGGTGGGAAATGTGGGTGAGTATATATGCCTCAGCACATGTGGAAGTCAGAAGGACAAGTTGTCCATTCTTTCCCTCTACCACGTGAGTCCCAAGTATTGCATTCTGGGTTTGTTGGCAAGAACTTTTGCATACTGAGCCATCTTGCTAGCCTTGGCCCTCTAGCTCTTAACTTAAATCACCTCACTTATTTTTAACAATTCCACAGGACAGATATCTATCCTTATTTTAGGAATGGGGGATGTGGAGTCACACAGCCAGTAAGTAGTAAAGCTTAGACTCTGACCCAATCTGGATCTTGAGCCTGAGTTCTTTATTTTTTATGATTCTTTTAAACTAGAATTACATGATCACACTTGTTTGTGATCCACCTGATGTGGGTGCTGGGAATTGAACCCAGGTCCTCTGCAAGAGCAGCAAGTGTTCTTAACTGTTGAGCCATTTCTCCATCCTCTCTAAATTAACATAAAATTTAGCTTTGATTCTAAAAACAGAGGTCTTCTAAAAAATATAACCTAATACCCACATCAAAATCATGTGGTCAAGAGACACTGCACACACACACACACACACACACACACACACACACACACTCATACACTCACATAACCCATACATGCATACACACTTGTACATGCAAATGCACAAACCTGTGCAAGGCATACAAACACATGCATCTACACACATACATGCATACATACATACACAGAAACACACACATGCACACACTCTTTAAATAAAACCTTTGTTAAAATCATAGTCATTGAGTGATGATAATGGCTATTCCTGGAGAATGCTGGCTGGTGATGTGAGCAGAAGAGACTGATAGAGGGATGGCAGGAGGGGTGGGTAATTAGATCCCATTTCCTGGTGTATGTACTTGTTCATCAGCCGGGGCTGCCATCTGGGAAGGTTGTGAACCTTTAGGGAGTTGAGCCTTGCTGGGGGAAGCTAGTCCTTGGTGGCAAACTGTGGTTGCAATGTGACTTGCTGACTTCCTGCTCCTGCCATGACTGAACTGTAAGCCAAACCCTTACTCATTTCTTGTTCATTCTTCTTGTTGGGCATTTGTCACAACAATAAGAAAAGTAGCTAGTACAGTGACTTAGAATAATTCATTAAGTTATACATAAAAGTAAAAATAGTTGTATTTTTTCCTCTGTGTACATTTTAGTTCAATAAAGGTAAAAAAAATCTAAGGACTCTCCCTTTGAGTCTTGAGAGTCTCTCAACTCTCAGGTCTCTGGTGTATTCTGTTGAGGGTCCCCCCAACCTCCTATCTCCAGAGGTTGCCTGTTTCCATTCTTTCTACTGGCCCTCAGCGTGTCAGTCCTTTTCCCTCCCCAAATATCAGATCATGTTCCACTCTCCCCCCACTCCCTCCTGTCCACTTTCCCTCCCAGGTCCCTCCTTTCCTTCCCATTTGTGATTGCTTTGTTAATGACTGACAGTAGGGAGAGGGAACGTATAGAGCCTACCTCCAGCAGGAAGACAGAGCATCAAATAAGGGAGAAGTGGGCTGTCCCACAATCACAACTCTGACCCATAATTGTGCCTCTCTGAAAGAATTACAGGAATGGAAATGGAGAGGAGCCTGAGGAAAGAAAGGTCCAGCGACAGACCTAAAGTGAGATCCAGCTCAAGGGGAGGTCTCAAGTACTGGAACTATTACAGGGGCTATGGAGCACTCACAAAAAGTGACCGGGCATGACTGAGCACCCCAGAAGACCCAACAAGCAACTGAAAGAGTCAGATGCAGATATTTGCACCCAACCAATGGACAAGAGAAGCTGACCCCTGTTGTTGGATTAGGGAAGGCTGAAAGAAGCTGAAGAGAAGGGCAATCTTGTATAGGAAGACCAGCAGTCTCATTTAATCAGGACTCCCGAGATCTCTCAAATATTGGACCACCAAAGAGGCAACATATAGCTGGTGCTAATATAAGGCCCCCAACATACATACAGTAGAGGACTTCCAGGTCTTTGTTCATTCAGAGATGATGCATCTAACCCTAAAGAGACTGGAGGCCCCAGGAAGCTTAGAGGTCAGGTGGGTGAGGGGTGGGGACATCCATGTGGAGACAGGGGATTGGGGAAGAGGTACGGGATGTGGAACAGTCAGAGGGTGGACAGGGGTCGGGGGGAGGAATAAAATATGGAGTGTAAAAAATAATTAATTAATAATAATAAAAAATTAAATATAGAAGTGGCAACTAATAAAAATACTTTTAAAAAGGTGAAAAATATATAACTGTTTGGAAATGCCATAATGAAAATCACTACTGAATATAATTAGCATATGCCAATAAAATATTTTAAAACTACAAAGAAAAACTGTCCTCTAGTTTTTCTTGTAACTTTAAAAGTGTTGATACAGGAAGTTTAAATCTTTATAGCCTTCCATGAAGTTTGGAAATTTAATCATTAAGGTAGATCTGGATCACTAATTTTAGTCTCTTGTTCCACTTTCAAGAGAAGCCTAGCCTAGGAATTCATGAGTAGAAGTTCAAAGTGGAGTTGCATAATTAGATGTTTACAATCAACTCTTAATCAAGTCCATCTCAAATATCTGATCTTCAAGAAAACAAATCATAAATGCTACCCACTGAATCTCTGATTTCATGATGCAAAACTTAGCATAGAGTTTAAAAAAAAAACTGGTGGTTTTGAACTCCTGACTGATGTTAGAATAATCCTGGGAGCATTTCAAACATACAAATTCTTGGGTTTCACTTAGATTGGAATCACTCAGATTCCAATTTAGCTTTATTTGGGTAAGTACTGTTATTAAATTATTTTAAAAGGTTGCTAGGCTATTCTAATGTGAATCTTACTGAGCTAAATAATTCTAATTTCATAAATATATTTTGTATTTAAAATTATTACAAATCCTATTTTCTCAAACATGCCACTCAAGAAACTGTAAAAAGAAAACAAAATTATTTCTTAGAATTATTCTTCTGGGCCAAAATAGCTGAGCTACTCCATCTTACAACTTATACTGAAATAAATTCAAATATTTGCAACAGCAGAAGCAGTTTCCTATCATTATAGTCATTTGGGTCACAACCTATCCAAAGGAGAAAGTAGGAATATGGTTCATGATCAAACTCTTTTAGCTGCGATACTTTTGATTCCTAGTCTGATTATAAGTCCTAATGAATGATCACCTGTGCACTGGAAGTGAAGCAGAAATCATCCAGATAAACCTGAATGCTGATGGGACAGCTCTTCCATTTGAAATTCATAGTATAATTTTCCTTATGAATTAATTTTTCTTTTCCCCCTTTTCATATTTATGTGTGTTGGCTAGTGAAATTGTTTCTACAAAAAAGGTCTAAAACAGAAATAAAAGTACACATATATGCCTTAGTCAGTGTCCTGTTGCTTTGAAGAGATGCTTAGTACCAGGGACGTACTGCTTTGATAGGACTGACTGTGATTTTATTTGAAGGAATGTGGACTTTGGGACTTTGGATTAGGAAAGCAGTTGAATGCTTTAAGCAGGGTTTAATGGGCATACTAGTAGAATCATGGAAGACAGTGGTGCTGAGGGTGATTTGAACTGTGGGGGGTCCAGCTCAAGAGGTTTCAGGAAAGAATATTAGTATGTAGCCTAAAGACCATTTTTGTGCTGGGCAGTGGTGGCACATGCCCCCAGTACTTGAGAGGCAGAGGCAGGCAGATTTCTGACTTCGAGGCCAGCCTGGTCTACAGAATGAGTTCCAGGACAGCCAAACAAAAAACATTCTTGGGATATTTTGGTGAAAAATTGTGGCTGCCTTCTGCCCTTGTTCCCCTTCCCAAACTGCCTGATGCTAAATTGAAGAGTTATGGATCAACACCAGACAGCCTAGTATTGACTATGTGGCTTGGTTATTAATAGCCACATTTATGCAGATCTATAATGGAAAGGAACAAGCTGAGCAAGAAAAAAATACAAAATGTACAGTTTGAGAAAAGGAGCACCAGGAATTTTAATGGAGTCAAGTCCAGTGCTCAATGAGATTAAAAAGTTAAAAAAAAAATCAACTGATGCTAAATGAAATAAAGGGAGTTGGTGACCTCAGGGTAAGACCCCCATAGAGCTAAGCTTCCCCCTTGTGAAAGGAAGTAAAGAAAAGTTTAGGATCAGGTGTGGTGATGCATGCCTTTAAATCCAGCACTGGGAGGCAGAGAGGCTGGTGATCTCTGAGTTTGAGGCCAGCCTGGTTTATAGATTGAGATTCAGGATAGCTGAGATCCAGGACAGCCAAGTTTAGGCAGAGAAGGAAACCATGGAAAACAGGAAGCTGCTGAAAATGTTTTGGAACAACAGGGCCATGTTCCAGCCCCAGCAAGCAGCAGAACTTGGCAAATTTGGCCTAGCTTTAAACTCAAGGATCTAAGAAAGGATTATGGAATCTCCCTCTATGACTAAGGAAAACCACTGAAACCAGCCAGGCATGTGGCAGAGAACCAGAGTGCACTGTGTGAAACTGTGAAGGTGAAGCCTGGATTGCCTTGGAGACCCTAAGATGTTGGAGATATCAGAGTTGTAAGATGCCTGCCTGAGGAAAGCTGCTAAAAAGGAGTGGAACCAGCCTAAAAGAAAGAAGTGTGTTACAGTCAACAAAGATGAAAGGATAGGGGAATCTCTAGGAAGTCCCAGAGACCTGGCCTTGGGGAGGCTCCCAGGAGTCAATGCTGGCGACCTTACCCAAAATGCCAAACAGTAAGGAAGATCATGGTACCTGAAGAGGCCACCTCTTGTAGCCAGACAGGACCCCCAGTGGTGTGACAGAGGCACCAACCATCCACAAAATTTTTGACCCAAAATTTGTCCTGTTTAAAAGAAATGCAGAGACAAAAATGAAGTAGAGACTGAAGGAATGGCCAACCAATAACCGGCTCAACATGAGACCCATCCCTTGGGCAAGCACCAATACGGCACTATTATGCAGACAAGAGCACTGTTATGCAGACAGGAGCCTAGTATAACTCCTCTGAGAGACTCTACCCAGCAGCTGAATGAAACTGATGCAGATACCTATAGTCAAACATTGGATAGAAGTTGGGGGCTCTTATGGAAGAGTTGGAGGAAGGATTGAAGGCCCTGAAGGGTATAGGAACCCATATGGGTCCCCCAACAACTGGAGCAGGGATTGTCCCTAAAGCTGTAGCCTGACTGTGGAATCTGTTCCCCAACAGGTCTGCCTTGTCTGGCCTCAGTGGGAGATGATGATGCTTTTAATCCTGCAGAGACTTGATGCATGGGTGAGAGGATACCTGGGGGGAGCACCCTCCCAGAGGAGAAAGGGGAGGGGGAATGGGTGGAGGAACTGGGAAGGAGGAGATGTTTGGGATATACATAAATACATTAATAATAAAAATACAAAACCAACCAAACAAACAAACAAAAAAGGTGAAAGGAGTTGGAGATCTGAAGAGCTCTGACATCAGACATGGAGATGCAGAGTCTGGAATTTGCCCACCTGGTTTTCAGTCTTCCTTTGGTACAGTATTTCCTAATTATACTCCCTTTTCTCCATTTTGAAATGGTAGTGTATATTCTGAGCCACTGTATGGTGGAAGTATGTGTTCTGCCTTTTCATTTGGATTTTACAGGAGGTTATAATTAAGAGATTGCCATGACTATGGGAGGATTTGAACTCTGATAGACTATGAGGACTTCTGAAGTTGAACTAAATGCATTTTGTATTATGATATGGCTGCAAGCCTATGGGGGCCAGGGAATGAAATTTGGTGGTTTGAATGAAAATGGCCCCCACAGGTTCATAGAAAGTGGCACTATTAGACGGTATGGCCTTATTAGAGCAGATGTGGCCTTGTTGGAAGAAGTGTGTCTCTAAGGAGTGATCTTTGAGGTTTCCAATGCTCAAGCTAGGCCCAGAGTTTCTTTCTTTTCCTGCTGATCCCAGTGTAGAACCTTTCCAGCACTATGTCTGCCTGTGTGCTGCCATGCTTCCTCCCTGCCATAAACCTCTGAACTGTAAGCCAGCGCCAACTGAATGTTTTCCTTTATATAAGTCGCTGTGGTCATGGTGTATCTTCACAGCAGTAGGACACTGAGCATGACAATGCAGTATAGACAGCAAAAAGGAAGGTGGCTATTATAAGCCACCAGTAATAGCCAAGTTAGTTCTCTGTAGGCCTGTACATTACTACCCTGTAACCAACCAGACTGCTCTCACCATATTTGTTACGTACAAACTTAATATTTGTGCTTACAACTTTTACAGACTAATAACTGGAAATGTAGTAACCATGGAACCTCTCTAGGTTTACTATTCTTGGGTTTGATAATCCCATATATGGTTCCTTAAAATATACAAGAACAAGGTACATCAGAAAACTCTGAAGATTAAAGTCCCTTCTATCTTACACTTGGGATTTAGTTCAGTGGAAGAGTTCTTGCCTAGCACACTTTCCAGGTTTGATCCTTACCAACGGGGCAGAGAGCAGGGGAGAGAGAGACAGAGACAGACAGAAAGACAGACAGACAGACAGGCAGACACACACACACACACACACACACACACACACACACACACACACACACACAGAGAGAGAGAGAGAGAGAGAGAGAGAGAGAGAGAGAGAGAGAGAGAGAGAGACAGAACAAAAATGTTGCCTTACCAACTAGGGCTTACTTTAATACTAATAGTTTTAATTTTCCATCTTGAACTTAAACTTAATATTAGTTTAAATATTCTTTCTTCCAAAATCTATTCTTTAACCCCACAAAGTGACTCCATGTGAAAACTCCCATAGAAGGTGACATCTAAAAGTCTATTGCTTGCTATAGGCCTACATGTCATCACGACCTCCAGTCTGGGAACCTAAGACTCTGTCTTGCCCTAGAAGAGAATGTAGAACTACAGTGTAAATAGAAAAGAAGCTGTGGTGGCACAGAATATGATTGGCATGTATGGAGCTCTGGGTTTGATCCCAGCACAATCAATAAATATAAAATATTTTAAAAACAATCTTACACACTTTAGATTTTTCTTTTTCGTTGTTTTTGTTTTTTCTTTAGTAATACAAAAGGCCAACATCTCTCCCTTTCACTGGGCTATACAAATGCAAGAGTTCTTTTTGATTCCACAGAGGTAAAATGTATTCTCTATGAGAATATAACAAATCAAACAAAAGAATAAATCAGACTATAAAATAACAACCATTTACCATGTCCCTTTCCTGTGTGCCTATGTAGGGATGGGGTCAGAAGAACAAAGAAGTGAAAGAAATGAAGAAATCTTTTCTTGGAAAATAAACCAACTGAGTATTTTTCTGACCATCTGCCTGAAGAAGAAATAGTCATGCAATGGTTACATAAATGAAATCTGTTGTTCATAGCTGAGCCCCTCTAACTCCAGTAATTGGAATTAAAACTTCTCTAGAACCTTTTCTCCTTTTAGGCTTGATGACAGCAGGTAAGATGATAACAATAAAAAGAAAATCAATCCTCAGGACCCTCAGTATTCTCAGTGGCACCTGCAGCCATAGTAGTACTTCAGCCAGTCAGTCACTATGGACATGGCATTTGTACCTCAAGTCCTCGCCCCCAATCCTGAGGATTGAATAGTCATGCCAGTCAAGTGCCCCTGACATTCTTATCAAGAGACAAGGCAAAACTCCTGCAGTTAGGACTAGTTTTTTCCTGTGATCTCTTCTACGCACATTCACCTGCTCTAGGACTCAGTCTCTCCAACAGCAGCAGAGAGAGAAAATAGCTGCTCCTAACCATTATCTGAATGGAACTGAAAAAGGGTAGGGTCCTTCATTTTCTTTTAGGAAGGCCCCATAAGATCTAAGGCAGCCAGTTCTCTAGCAAATCTAGAAAAAAATTTCATTTATCTAAGTTTCTTTTCTTCCTATATTATTTCCTCTTATTTTCTTTTTTCTCTTCTTTTCATAGCCATCTATAAAACTAACTTGTTGATTGATTATACATTCTCTAAGCACAGATTCTGTATTTTATGTCCAATTCACATAACTCTTTACCCAGTACTCTTACACATCAATGATTGATTGCTCATGCCAATCAATGATTGCTGAATGAATGAGTGCATCTAACCAAAGTTCACACTATTATTGCTGCAAGATAACAGACAGGTTTTCAGTGATTGGCTTTATCATCTATTCTTCCTCTTTACATAGTATTTCCACTTCAAATATTTATCAAGATCCCATATCACTTCCTTTGAAGAAAGTTAAATAATGGGGATTTCAATATTTGCTCTACAAACAACAGCACCCCCATGCTAAATCTTCAGATTACTGATACTCTGTAGGCTTGAATGTGCAGTACTTGGAACTGAACCAGAACTCTGTGCATATTAGGCAAGCATCTTGCCACTGAGCTAAATCACCAGTTCAAGC
Organism: Apodemus sylvaticus; assembly: GCF_947179515.1. NCBI lineage: Eukaryota > Metazoa > Chordata > Mammalia > Rodentia > Muridae > Apodemus > Apodemus sylvaticus. The sequence goes on from NC_067481.1 coordinate 46,470,630, forward strand.
CTTTAAGTTAGAAAGGACCTCTTCAAATTTCCTTTGATATTGGGTAATAATAAAGGCAGAAAGAGGTAGAGGGTTGAAAACACTCCCTGAGTGAGCAAAATGGACCTAATACCTTTAAACAAAGATAAAGCAGCATGACCTCAGCTAGTCCATGGATGGGATTGTGACTATGTGGTAGAGTTCTTGCACAAAGCCCTAGATTGATCTAAGCAGTGTACAAACCAAGTATGGTGGTGCATGCTTGGGCTCTGAGCACTCTGGAGATTAAAGGCAAAAGGATCAGAAATTCAAAATCTTCATTGGCTGCACAGTGAGTCTGAGGTCAGCCTTGGATACATGAGACCCTGCCTCGAAAATCAAAGCAAAAAAACAAAACAACAACAAAAAATTTTCAGGCAACTTGCCCTTTGTGTGTATATGTGTGTGTGCGCGCGCAGGGGTAGGGGTAGGGTAGGTGTGTGTGTTTACCAGCCTGAGTATGGAGTTCGGAGGATGACTTTCAGAAGTTGATTCTCTCCTTTCACTATGTAACATGGGGATCAAACTGAGACCATCAGGCCTACATGGCATGGCTGAAACCTGACATTTCAAATGAATAAAAATTCTGGCTATAAAATGATTGTTGGTATTTCCACGACTAGGGAGGTAAAAGCAGGAAGATTACAAACTTGAGGTCAGTTTAGGCTACATGGCAAGTTCCAAGATAGCCTGACTGACCTAGAGAGATACTACTGGGGGAAGGGGGGCAGGGGACTGCTACAAGCAGGAGAAAAGAAAGGAAAAGAAATCCAGAGTTGCCTGTGAATAAAAATACCTAAATAATTCTTTGCAAGGATGAAAAATTACTAAAGTCACCCTCTTCCAACATGCTTAAATATTTTTTATAGATTCCTATATACTAATCTCTTTGAGAGAAGTCAGCCCAAACAATAAGGCAGTATTAAGTCCAGAGAATTCATCACACACTGAACAAAATATTGTAGGATACTATATAGGAGCCTGGTACATAATCTATCAATGACTCTGCTCTCTGGTAATGAGCTCACTTATAGCTGTCAGCTGAAATGTGATGTCAGTGCTGTCCCTGCTTATCACAAAATACTAAACAATCTTATAACCTTTCCACACTCAGTCTGTCATCTGCAAAATGTTGGTGATAAAAGAGTGTTTGTGTAGATTCATCAGTTAATGTCTGTAAGCATTAGGGAAATGAGCACTGCTCCAGCTATTTGTGAGTCACAATAATTGAATCTGTGGCATTCTAGACTCTGTCAACATTGGAATGAAGTCCAACCAGGTGAGGCAATACAATTAGGTCCTAAAACTGTACCATGGAGAAAAAGGGTAAGGAGGCTGAAATATATTTCTGAGAAACAACACCAAGACATGTTTCCACAAGTGCTATGACCAAAATAAGCATCTGAGACATGTAGAACTCAGCTATGTGGCCTAATTTTATCCACAGATATGTGTTAGAAGAAACAAAATGTAATGAAAGGGGGGTATCAGTCAAAATCAATTCAAAGAATGATGTAATTTAGCATGTTATACTAACTACAATTTTTCTAAATTCATTAAGTAGGACTCACGGTAGAGCCTAGACACAGAACAAATCTCTCAGTTGGAAAAATGTTTCTAGGTTTCAAGTTATCTTGGGGTCACCCATAAAATGGTAGTTGGAGCTGTTTTGACAAGAGCAGCTCAGTCTTCTTATAAATGTGACAACAACAAAATATGCTTAAATAAAATCTTTTCTCCCAGTGCCATTCCAAATCTGCACAAACTTCAAGACAAAGACAAGCATAACTAAAAGCACTAAGACTTAGGCAAGGAAAAGTATCTTTGATTATAGGAGATGCAGAGAGCAAAGACTAAGGATTTTTCTTTTTAAGACAGATACTCAATGGACAGTTCATTCATTTTCTCTAGTCACCACTCTTGTATTCAATTCCTTCCCTTAATGATAAATCCAGAACCCATTCTTATATAATAATGTGTGTGAGCACATGTAGGTGCTATTGGGAAAGGAAACAACTGACCATGCAAGAGGGACTGCAGAGATGGCTACAGAAGAGCTCTGGGTTCAGTTCCCAGCACCCACACCTCAGCTCACAACCACCTGTAACTCTAGTTACAGGGATCTAACACCCTCTTCTGACCTTTTCAGGTGCCAGGCATGCCTACAGTGCAAATACATACATTTTTGGTTTATTTTTGTTTTTTTTTTCAAGACAAAGTCTCTTGGTATAGCCCTGGCTGTCCTGGAACTCTCTCTACAGACCAGGCTGGCCTCAAACTCAGAGTTCTGCCTGCCTCTGCCTCCCGAATGCTGGGATTAAAGGTGTGTGCAACCACAGCTTGGCTAAAACATGTGTTTTATAAGTAGAAAAAAATACATGAATGTAGTATCAAACTTCTCTCTAAATTCATCTTTCTATTGGTAGATTAATACAGCTCTCAGGCTCATCAGAGAAGTTTCTTTGTTCAGTGGATGGTGGTTAGCAAAGAAACCCACAACTGGTTAAAGTTCAGAGAATTATAGTGACTATGGGATAGTTAGCCACAAATAGACATCTGTATCAAAGGCCCTCTCCAAGGTTACAGATATTTTGGTCTGAGGGTGGTGTAAGAGCCAGAGGTAAGGGAGAACCAGAGCAAAACTGTCTTCTGGACATTGCAGGACCACTGCACTCATGAACTCAACAGCAGCTCTAGTTGCTTACTCAAGACCCACACAAGCTCAAGCCTGTCAACACTCTAGCATGGGGAGGGAAGGCCTCATAAGCCCCTATCCAGAACAGTTGATGACCTCTGAGGGAGGGGTTTCTTTAAGCACATGGCTCCTGGTAGCTTCAGTGGATGGCTCTACATCCAGAAGTAGATGGGCAGCAGAAATTTGAGTTCATGTATTACTAAATTAAAAGAACAACGTATGGGACCTACTGTACCTGCCAACAGTGTAATAAAGTTCTCTAGAAACAACAACAAAATATCCATAAGGGGAGAAAAACTAAAAACAATTATAGTTTATAGACAATGATAGGAGATATATTCAAAGTTCCAGGATGTAACATCTTATTTTTTTGATAGATAATGCTTTTAATAAAGATTACCATGCATGTAAATATAACACAGTGGTTAAAGATTATAAATATTCTACTGTAGTTATATATATACTCATTCTGAGTCACCTACTGTCTTCCTATACTATCTGGATGAGTAAGGCCAAATAGACAAAATAATGGGCACTATATTAGTTGCACCAGGGGCCAATTTCACCACCTCCCAAAGACTTTAATTATCAAAAGTTGTATGTTATTTGTATGTGTATAAAAACATATACCTACGTACACTGAAATCACTAAAGATTTCTGATTCTCCACATTCACAGCAAAGTAATGCTGCTGATTCACTGTCTTCCAAATAAGAGCTCTGTAATACAAACAAGATCATCATTTCAGAGAATCAGAAAAAGGAGCCCATACACATGAGGAAATATGCCAACCAAAATCAGTGGATAATGTTAGCTCAGGTGAGAAAGTGAAATTCTGATTAGTGGTGGCTGTTTTAAATAGAACATAGCTAGTGACTAGTTGCATGAATAGACTGGTTAAGTGACTAGAAAATTGATTAAGGAATGTTTGGTTAGCTCAAGCATTTTCTGTTGCTTCCCAATTTGGGCAATGGATGATTTTTTTTTTCTGTAATAATGGTACTATTAACCTTTCCTATTCAGAACTCTTCCCAAACTGAGGACATACCTCTAATTCACTTATCCTCCCATCCAAAGATAAGACATTTGGTGTTGTTTAGAGATTGGATTTATAAAGCAAGACAGAGTAAGGCAGAACCTGATTAGAGGATGAAAATACTAGCCTAGCCTCATTAGATGCCTGCTTACAAGTGTTTATCAGAGCCAAAAGGCATGCTCTACTCAAGTCCTTTGCCAGATGCCAGAAAACAATTTAAAACCTTTCTTCTATTCTCCGGTCTCTTTTTCAGAGTCTGTCTAGAAGATAAGTACAAGGAGACAAAGGAGTGAACCAACCAGCTGGTAACATAGGAAGGCTTTCCCTGTGACTAATGACACAAAAAGAGGACAGAAAGCTCTAATTCTGACTCATTAGATGCCACTTAGATGTTTGCTCTTAGGGTTAACAAGATGGAAAAACGAGTTACCCTCACATAGAGCATTGATGCATATTTACCCTTATGTCATCGAGACTTCTTATGAGCAGTGGTTGAAACCCAGTCCTATATGGTATCTACTTTATAGCTGTCTTAACTGACACTTTGTTTTTTCCAAGCAAGGATGTGTTTTGACCTGCAGAATACCTGAGAGATTAACAGTTTTAAAATACAAAACACTTGGATGAGAGAATGTAAAGCAGGAGATACTATTTCTATTAACTACTTTGTTCCTGGTTTCCTTTTTCACCTTTCTCCTACCCTGATATTTTGTCTACATTTGGTTTTATGATCAAATCTTGCCAATCATTATCCCCTTCTCTTCTTTTAGAAAATAATCAGAAATAATTAAATATTAAAAATTTGTATCTGACAACTATAGTCTCTTTATTTCTACTTTTTGTAGGGAGAAAAATAATTCTTGCTCTTCTGGATTCTTTCTTTTTTATAACCATGTACAAAATACTCAAAAACTAGGAATTCTACTGCAAAAGCTAAAGACTTAAAAAAAATGATTAAAGGAAGTAATAAGGTGGAGATTATACCTGCTTCCAATTCTTCCAAACTCTCATGATGCGACAAATCTGAGTAATACTAAGCATATCAAAAATGGCCTGTTACTGCTATGAACTGAAGAGCAAAACATAAGTAATACAAATCATACTCACTAAGAACCTTCAGTTTTCATTTTATAGTTTTTGAATATTTATGCTAACACTCTCAAAATGATCACATCTGCATTGCTAAGTTATTTCAGGACTTAACTATATCCTTATAATTAAAACAATTCATTAAGTTACCTATCCATTTAGATGTGCTGATAGAATTACAACGTAATTGGTTCCAGGAACATGTTTTTACTTGTGACCAACATATTTAGCTCTAAATTATAGTCTAAGAACCCTAAGAGAAACAAAAGACATTTTAAGTTTTTTTTTCCTCTGCCTTCTGAGGTAACTTGACAATTCTGATTGTTGAGCTGTTCCTGGATACTATGCGACTTATTTCCAAGAATTCAAGAATAAATGAATAAATTTAAAAAGATATTAAAGGTATTTACCTCTAATTTCAAATATTTTCAGCAAACTGGGAAGAAAATGTGCTTCCTTAATTTACTCCCTTCACAGGGTTTTATATATAATAGTAGCTCATGCTAGCAGGCTCTTATCTCTATTGATCTTAGCTAAGATTGAATTTCTCCTGTTTGCTGGGCCTTCCCTTCCACATAGTCTACCACTGAGCTTCACACCCAGTCCTCAAATGCCTTTTCTACCATAGAGAAGTAATAAAGCTCCCTTTTCTTTTTCCTTTCCTCCCTCCTCTCCCACTCTTCCTCTTCACTTCACTTTCCTTCCCTTTCCCCTCCCTTTGTGGAATTGGGAAGGAGTACTTCCTCTTTCTCTTCTTCAACAGAAATTGAGAATAGTAAGAAATATATCCCTTGCTATTGTTACATCTCTTTTATTTTACCCCTTATCCTTGTTATAGGTCATATGGTTTAAGAAGCAGAAAACATTTGACTATTTCTCTTCTTTTCTCTCTCCATCCATCCATCTTTCTTTCCTTCTTCCTTTTATTCTTTTTTTTCTGGTTGTTGTTCTAAATGAATATATTGCTGCTGTACTCAAAGGAAATTAAGATTTGTATTTGTGTTTTTAGAAACAAGGTCTTAGTACTGACTGGCCTAGAACCCTGTTTTAAACAGGCTAGCCTTGAACTTGGGACAATTTCTCTGCTTCAGTCTCCTGAGTGCTGGGATTAGAGGTATGTGCCACCATACTTGAGTAAAAACTAGGATGGATATATATATATATATATATATATATATATATATATATATATATATATATACACACACACACACACACACACACACACACACATACATATATACCTACACACATATACACACATACATACATATATATGTGTGTGTGTGCATACTTGTGAGTCTGAGAGTTATTTCTGTTTAATTTGAGGTGGGAAAATCTACTTCTTGTCCAGATATTTGGGGTAGGAAGACACATTTTTAATCCTGATCTTGAGGCAGGAAGATACATCTTTACTCCAGATGTTAAGGCAGATCTAATAAGCTTCCAGCAGAAACCTATATAAGGACATGGAAGAAGGAAGCTTTTGCTCTTTGCCTGCTTGCTCTAACCTTGCTCCAAGTCCATTCCTTCACTGGCATTAGAACCTACTTCTTTAGGGTTCCAGATATGCTGAAGACTAGTTGAGACATCCAGCCTTGTGGACTGAACAACTACTGGATTCTTGGACATTCACAGGCAGTCATTGTTAGATTAGCTGAACTGCAGCTTATAAATATAATAAATCCCATATAATATTAATATGTACATATTAATATATATCTATTCATTCTATAAGTTCTGTTACTCTAAAGAACCCTGACTAATACACTCTCAGCTATCAAACAATAAAACGTATCTTTATCTAGGACTAAGATCTTTTAATCATTAGATGCCAAGACAAATCCATACACAGACACAACCAGATTGACAAAGTAATTTTATAGTTTGAGAATAATCCAATTGAGAAAACTATCTCTGATGTATCAACCCCCAAGTCATAAATTTAAAAACAATTATATCAGTATGTAATGCAAGCACTGGTGAACAAAATTCAGAACATGTCAAAGAGTTTTAAATATTCCTTCCATTTTTATCCTCTCACCTCCCAGCTCTTTATAATCCCATTCCCAGAAGTAATTACCATGACAGTTTCTTAGCTACTTGCCCAGAGATGGTCTGCATATACACAAGCTTTATGGGTTTAGATGTCCTTTCTCTAAAGACACAGATGAAAGCAATTTCGCCTATTTATCTTTATTTCAATATTTAGAATATCTCTCTTGAACCTTTCCACCCAGCCAGATGCTGCAATTCTTTCTCCAGAGTCTAGCCAGGCAAATGGATGGAACTAGAAAAATTAACTGAGTGAGGTAACCCAGACCTGGAAAGATTAATGTCTCATGTTCTCTTTCATCTGAGGTTCCTAGTTCCAAGTCTTCAGATGTAAGTATATGACCTGGAGTAACTTCAGAAACTAGGAAACTAAAAGGGGCCATTATGTAGGGGTGATGGTGGAGAAGCAACAAAGAGAAGGATAGCGCGACAAGTGATCTGAGAGGGAAATAGGAAAATGGGTTGAGGGGCTTTAATTATCAAGGAGGATGGAGGTGAATACACAAGAAAGAATATAAAATAACTAAGGATATCTAGAAAAGTCATAAAGAAACATACTATTATCTACTTAAAAATACCTCAAATACATGTGAATGTATAGACATAAATAGTTTAAATGAAAGTTTCACATCTGGGCTAACAATGTTCCCCCATGCCCCTGAGAGCTATAAACTATATAACAAACCCCAATGCCAGCATGAGAAGCCCTCTTTTGAGTTGTTGGTCAGGGTCAGCCAAATAGGTCACTGTTACTGCCTTTGGTTGATTTCCAGAGGTGGAAGAAAGTATTTATTGTTGAAGACACCATACCCTTCAGACAAGGCCAAGAGGACTTGATATGATCTGAAAGCTTCCTTCCTGAAGGAGCCACATAAGCTCCCAAAGAAGGAAGAACCAATAACCCTACCCAGCTATGACACCTCTGAAACACAACAACAACCAGCATGGCATGACAACCCTAAGGGTGCAATAGTGGTATATTAATATGTAAAAGGGAATGCTCAGGATGCTCCAATCCTAGATAAAGCACTATTGGCAACTACAGAATATTCAGAGTGGGAGAAACGGTCTTCCCTAGGGAAGATCATACCAATTGACTATTCAGTTTCTAATGGTCAGCTCTAAAAATGTACAGACAAGTAACACTGACTGAACAGGCTGCTTATATATATATATATATATATATATATATATATATATATATATATATATATATATATATATTTAACAATATTCAAATATATATTCATGTGTGTATGTGTGTGTGTGTGTGTATGTGTGTGTGTGTAATAGCAATTAACAAGAGAGGCAATGAATCTGAAAGAGATCAAGGAGGGGTATTTGGAGGGAGAAAAGGGAAGGGGAAAATATAAACTCAAAAATATTATTTATTTATGGAATGCTAAGGATTCAGTTTAGAGGATTAGCCATGACAGAAAAGCACCTTACTACTGAGCGATCCCTCAGATCTCTGTTTCTATTTTTAAAGTTTTGAGACAGGGTCTCGTGTTACTCAGGCTAACCTTGAATTAAGCCCAGGTGTGTTTTGAACCTGTGAACCCTCTGTCTCATCCTCCAAAAGAACTGGGATTTTTTTTTTTTTTTTTTTTTTTTTTTTTTTTAGGAACTGGGATTATATAGGTATGTACCACCAGGTCAAGCTTCAAAAACATTTTTATTAAAGTATGTTAAATAATGTAACATTAAGTTTACTATCTCAAATATGTTTAGTGAAATTTGCATGTGCATGCATGCACATGTGTATGTGTGAGTGGGTGTGAGATGCATGTGTGCATGGGTAGGCCAAAGAGTAACCACATATTGGTATCATCAGGAACACTGTCCGCCTCCTTTGAGATATGATTTCTCATTAGCCTGGAGCTCATCAATTAAACTAGATTCAATGGCTAGTGAGTCCTAGGGATTCTCTTGTCTCCATCTTCTTAGTACTAGGATTACAAGTGTGTATCACTAAATCTGGTATGTCTACATGGATTCTAGGAATTAAGTTCAAATCCCTACCTAATGGACCATGCCTTCCCACCATGCTCCTGGCTAGGTCCTGTCTCAACCATTTTAAAGTAATAGTTCAGTAGATTCACATTGTTAGGTGACCAATCTCAACAGTTTTTCATTTTACAAAACTGAAACTATATACATTGTAAATAAATAACTCATTTTTTCTTTCCTGAGCCTGCAACTATCATTCAGTTTTGTTTCAATGAATTTGACTACTCCAGATACCTTACATTAAGTGCAATAACAGATATACCTAGTGACACAAGCCTATAACCCCAGCTACTGGGAAGGCTAAGACAAAGATTCCAAGTTCAAGCCTGCCTGGGCTTAGAGAGTAAGTGCAAAGAAAAGTTAGTCAACTTTAGTGAGACCATGACTCAAAATTAAAAGTTTTTTAAAAGGGAAAAAGAGTCTATTGAGAAGGAGAAGAAAAAGAGGAGTAAGAGGAATGAGAGGACAAGCTCTTTAGGACATAAAATACAGTGAAAAGACCACGTGAAGAAAGAAGACATACATCTACAAGCCAAAAAGATATCTCAGAAAAAATAAACTCTGCCAACATTCACACCTAAGAGCAGCTGGCACACCTCCAAAAGAGTAAATACATTTCTGTCATTTATTGGTATGGAAGCCTCAAAACTTATTCTATTCAAATTCTTCAAAGACAGGATCTTTATATGTAGTCCAAATTAGGATGTAACTTGCTATGATTTCACATTCAATTCACAGTCTTTCTGCCCTAGCCTGCAAAGTGCTTAGATTTATACACATGTACATCATATTTGTGTTCTCTTATAATCAATCCTTGTGATTGATTATATTGCTTTCCACTCTAATCATCCAGGATAATCTCCCTATCTTAAAGCTACATTATTAATGTCCTTTATTCAGACTGCAAATTTAATTACTATATAACATAAAACACTCTCAGGTTCATATGGGGATATGGATGAAGTTCTCTTTGAAATTCTATCTATCTATCTATCACAGTAAATAGGGGAAAACAATTATGCTCCAGAATCTTATTTTTCTACTAATACAACAGGAAGCACAAACTCAAATGATTACAATAAGAAGCACTATAACTTTGCATAGGTAGAGTCTAGCTTAAATGTTCAGTAGTAGCAGCAGAATGTTTGAAGTTACTCTTTTGTAGAGAGAGGTTTACCTTATGATCCAAGGTAAGTATTTAAATGCATCTTTATAATTAATAGCGTAGATCTTCAAGATAATTATCTGATATTAAGGATACAATCTATGGCTATTGAAGGATAATAGTAAATAGACTAAAGAAACATGAAAAATGAAAGTTTAAGGATGGATTGGGTGGCTATTTTATATATATAAGATTTCTTGCAAATATATCTTTTAACTCTTATCTTACTCTACTGTAATTATTTCAAAAGATTCTCTTTCCACTTCTAGATTGTAAGCTTCTCATATTCTGGGGATAGAACAAAACAGGCAATGAGTAAATGTTCAATGAGTGAGCAGTTTAGCATGTGAATTATTATAATTTTTCTTATTGCCTAAAAACTTTAAAGATGAGACAAAATCCTACCTATAGGTATGGTTAAGAGACTAACAGTCTCCACTAAATATATGGCTTTTATATTTCCATTAGAAGAGTAAACTGTATGAAATGCTGCTTCTTGTGGGCTTCAAGTTACTATGGAAGTTTGAAGCCAATGGAGCACCTTCATTTTTTCAGAGCTACTTAGCAAATGGGCTTGCCAGTGGGAGAAGCAGTCAAAGTATTTATGCCAAAAGACTCTTGAATTCTGGCCTACATTGTGTCCATTTCATTTGAGAAGACATTGCTACCCTCTACTCTACACATAATACAGATCTACATCATGGTGACTTCTTTGCTGTGTCTTTCAGAAGGAATACATCTTTCAATCTAAAGCTTACTAGTTCTTCAAAGTACCACCAAATATCCCATGATCTCAGACACTACAAAAGTGTTAACGTCATTTTCATTAAAGAGGGATCGCCCCTCTAAGTCTTCACTGTTAAGAGGGGTTGACAAAAAATATAGCCTGTAGGTCAAACATGGCCTGGTAAGAAAACTGTTCTTACCTTGCAACCAGCAAGGTAAGAACAGTTTTCACGAGAAGCCCCGCGGCCATACTCGCTGCCTGCCAGGATAGAAAAGGGTCACAAGGTACTGTATCACCCTGAGCTTTAGATCTCTGGTGGTGCAAACCGCCAGGGGTCTGCCTGCTCCAAGGAACTGAGCACATAGGTGGTTTGTCTGCCAGCCTGCCGGGAGTGGGACCTGTGTCCTGCCCAGAGAGCAGCAGAGGAAGAGATTCCCTGTGGCCATATTCACTCCCTGCCAGGACAGAAAAGGGTCACTAGGTACTGGATCAGCTTTAGATCTCTAGGGGTGCAAATCTCCAGGGGTCTGCCTGCACTCAGGAACTGAGCACATAGGTGGTTCATCTGCAAGCCAGTCCGTCACGGGACCTGTGTCCTATGTGAGAATCAACAGAGGGAGTTACACCCACCACAACATCTTCCCTCCATAATAGAGCAGACAGAGAACACCTGATTGACCTTGACAACCTAAGTATAACATTGCTTGAGGCAAGACTGAGAAGGGCTCCAAAGGCACAAAAGAGGAAGGCAGCATATCAGTAATCTGTGCCAGAGGAAACCCAGTCATCCAGTGTTGCAGAGATAACCTTAAAGATCCACAGTAGGTTGAAGCACCAGCCAGTGACAATAAGACCATCTAACACCTGGGAGAACTAGATGGCTAAAGGCAAATGCAGGAACATTACTAACAGAAACCAAGGCATTATGGCAGCATCTGAACCCAATTCTCCAACAATAGCAAGTCCTGGATACCCCAACACACCAGAAAAACAAGATTTGGATTTAAAATCACTGGTCATGATGCTGGTACAGGGACAAATGAAGGACATACTTAAAGAAATTCAGGAGAAAATGGATCAAAAATTAGAAGCCCTTACAAGGGAAACACAAAAATCATTGAAAGAAATTCAGGAGAATACAAAAGCCAATAAGGAGGAAATGCAAAAATCACTTAAAGAAATACAGGACAACTTTGATCAACAGGCAGAAGTCATGAAAGAGGAAACACAAAAATCTCTTAAAGAATTAGAGGAAAACACAAACAAGCAAATGATGGAACTGAGCAAAAACTTCCAGGAACTAAAAACAGAAGTAGAAACAACTAAGAAAGCACAAAGGGAGACAACTTTGGAGATAGAAAACCTTGGGAAGAAATCAGGGACCATAGACGCAAATATCAACAACAGAATACAAGAGATAGAAGAAAGAATCTTAGATGCCAAAGATACCATAGAAACCATGGACACAACAGTTAAAGAAAATGCAAAATGCAAAAAGCTTGTAACACAAAACATCCAGGAAATCCAGGACACAATGAGAAAGCCAAATCTAAGGATTATAGGCATTGATGAGAGTGAAGATTTACAACTTAAAGGGCCAGCAAATATCTTCAACAAAATTATGGAAGAAACTTCCCTAACCTAAAGAGAGAGATGCCCATGAATATACAATAAGCCTACAGAACTCCAAACAGACTGGACCAGAACATAAATACCTCCCGTCACATAATAATCAAAACCCCAAATGTACTCAACAAAGAAAGAATACTTAGGGCAGTAGGAGAAAAAGGGCAAGTAACATATAAAGGAAGACCTATCAGAATTACACCAGATTTCTCACCAGAGACCATGAAAGCTAGAAGATCCTGGGCAGAGCTCATGCAGACTCTAAGAGAACACAAATGCCAGCCAAGACTACTATACCCAGCGAAACTCTCAATTACTATAGATGGAGAAACCAAGATATTCCATGACAAAACCAAATTTACACAATATCTTTCCACAAACCCTGCCCTACAAAGGATAATAGGGGGAAAACACCATTACAACAAGGGAAACTATACCCTGGAAAAGGCAGGATATTAAGCTTCTTTCATCAAACCTAAAGAAGATAACCACACATGTATAAAATTAAAATAAAAAATGATAGGAAGCAATAACCACTACTCCTTAATATCTCTTCACATCAATGGACTCAATTCCCCAATAAAAAGACACAGACTAACTGACTGGTTATGTAAACAGGACCCTACATTTTGCTGCATACAGGAAACACAACTCAGTGTCAAAGACAAAAACTACCTTAGAGTAAAAGGCTGGAAGACAATTCTACAAGCAAATGGTCCCAGGAAACAAGCCGGAGTTGCCATTCTAATATCAGATATAATTGACTTTCAATCTAGTGTCATCAAAAGAGACATGGAAGGTCACTTCTTGCTGGTCAAAGGAAAAATCCAACAAGAAGAACTCTCAATCCTGAACATCTATGCTCCAAATACAAGGGTGCCCTCATTCATAAAAGAAACTTTATTAAAGCTCAAAGCACACATTGCACCTAACACAATAATTGTGGGTGACTTCAACACTCCACTCTCACCAATGGACTGATCAGGAAAACAGAAACTAAACAGGGAGAAATGAAACTAATTGAAACTTTGGACCAATTGGAGTTAACAGATATATATAGAACTTTTCATCTCAAAGCAAAAGAATATACCTTTTTCTCAGCACCTCATGGGACCTTCTCCAAAATAGATCATATAGTTGGTCACAAGACAGACCTCAACAAATATAAGAAGATTGAAATAATCCTATGTCTCCTATCAGATCACTATGGAGTAAAAGTGGTCTTTAATAACAATAAAAACAACAGAAAGCCCACATACACATGGAAACTGAACAATACTCTACTCAATGATACCTTGGTCAAGGAAGAAATAAAGAAAGAAATCAAAGATTTCTTAGCATTTAATGAAAATGAAGGCACAACATACACAAATCTATGAGACACAATGAAAGCAGTGCTAAGAGGAAAACTCATAGCCCTGAGTGCCTCCAAAAAGAAAATGGAGAGAACATACACTAGAAGATTAACGGAACAAGTGAAAGCCCTGGAACAAAAAGAAGCTAATTCACCCAGGAGGAGAAGAAGACAGGAAATCATCAAACTCAGGGCTGAAATTAATCAAGTAGAAACCAAGAGAACCATACAAAGAATCAACAAAGCCAAAAGCTGGTTCTTTGAAAAAATCAACAAGATAGATAAACCCTTAGCCAGACTAACCAAAGAGCACAGAGAAAGTATCCAAATTAACAAAATTAGAAATGAAAAGGGAGATATTACAACAGAAACTGAGGAAATTCAAAAAATCATCAGATCCTACTACAAAAACCTGTACTCAACACAACTGGAGAATCTGGAGGAAATGGACATTTTCTTAGACAGATATCAATTACCAAAATTAAACCAGGATCAAATAGACCATCTAAACAGACCCATAACCCCTAAAGAAACAGAAGGGGTCATAGATAGCCTTCCGACCAAAAAAAGCACAGGACCAGATGGTTTCAATGCAGAATTCTATCAGACCTTCAAAGAAGACTTAACACCAATACTCTTCAAACTTTTCCACAAAATAGAAACAGAAGGAACACTACCCAACTCCTTCTTCGAAGCCACTATTACACTGATACCAAAAACACACAAAGATCCAACTAAGAAAGAGAATTTGAGGCCAATTTCCCTTATGAATATCGATGCAAAAATACTAAATAAAATTCTTGCCCACCGTATCCAAGAACGCATCAAAACGATCATCCACCATGATCAAGTAGGCTTCATCCCAGGGATGCAGGGATGGTTCAATATAAGGAAATCCATAAATGCTATCCACTACATAAACAAACGCAAAGAAAAAAACCACATGATCATTTCATTAGATGCTGAAAAAGAATTTGACAAAATTCAGCATCCTTTCATGCTAAAAGTCTTTGAAAGGACAGGAACTCAAGGCCCATATCTAAACATAGTAAAAGCAATATACAGCAAACCGGTAACCAACATCAAACTAAATGGAGGGAAACTTGAAGCAATTCCACTAAAATCAGGGGCTAGATAAGGCTGCCCCCTCTCTCCATATCTTTTCAATATAGTTCTTGAAGTCCTAGCTAGAGCAATTAGACAGCAAAAGGAGGTCAAAGGGATACAAATTGGAAAGGAAGAAGTCAAACTATCACTATTTGCAGATGATATGATAGTATACTTAAGTGACCCTAAAAACTCTACTAGAGAACTCCTACAGCTGATAAACAACTTCAGCAAAGTGGCTGGCTACAAAATCAACGCAAGCAAATCAGTAGCCTTAATATATTCAAAGGACAAGCAGACTGAGAAAGAAATTAGGGAAATGACTCCCTTCACAATAGCTACAAACAGCATAAAGTATCTTGGGGTGACTCTAACCAAACAAGTGAAAGACCTATATGACAAGAACTTCAGATCTCTGAAGAAGGAAATCGAAGAAGATCTCAGAAAATGGAAAAATCTTCCATGCTCGTGGATTGGCAGGATTAATATAGTTAAAATGGCCATCTTGCCAAAGGCAATCTACAGATTCGATGCTATCCCCATAAAAATCCCAACCCAGTTCTTCATAGAGCTAGAAAGAGCAATTCTCAAATTCATCTGGAATAACAAAAAACCCAGGATAGCTAAAACCAATCTCAACAGTAAAAGAACTTCAGGGGGATTCAGTGTCCCAGACTTTGAACTTTACTACAGAGCAATAGTGATAAAAACTGCATGGTATTGGTACAATGTCAGGCAAGCGGATCAATGGAAAAGGATTGAAGACCCAGAAATGAACCAACACACCTATGGTCACTTGATCTTCGACAAAGGAGCTGAAAGCATCCAGTGGAAAAAAGATAGTCTTTTCAACAAATGGTGCTGGTTCAATTGGAGGTCAGCATGCAGAAGAATGTGAATCGATCCATTCTTATTTCCTTGTACTAAGCTTAACTCCAAATGGATCAAGGACCTCCACATAAAACCTGACACACTGAAACTAATAGAAAAGAGACTGTGGAAGACCCTTTTGGACATGGGCACAGGGGAAAATTTCCTGAATAGAACACCAATAGCTTATGCTCTAAGATCAAGAATTGACAAACTGGACCTCATAAAACTACAAAGTTTCTGCAAGGCAAAGGACACTGTCAAAAGGACAAAACGTCAACCAACAGATTGGGAAAGGATCTTCACCAACCCTAAATCTGACAGAGGGCTAATATCTAATATATACAAAGAACTCAAGAAGGTAGACCCCAGAGAACCAAATAACCCCATTAAAAAATGGGATATGCAGTAAGAATGGCTAAGGTCAAAAACTCAGGAGACAGCAGGTGTCGGTGAGGATGTGGAGAAAGAGGAACACTCCTCCACTGCTGGTGGGGCTGTAAGATGGTACAACCACTTTGGAAATCAGTCTGGCGCTTCCTCAGAAAACTGTACATGAGACTTCCAGAGGACCCTGCTATACCTCTCCTGGGCATATACCCAAAGGATTCCCCGGCATGCAATAAAGACACATGCTCCATTATGTTCATAGCAGCCTTATTTATAATAGCCAGAAGTTGGAAAGAACCCAGATGCCCCTCAAAGGAGGAATGGATACAGAAAATGTGGTATATTTACACAATGGAATACTACTCAGCAATTAGAAACAATGAATTCACAAAATTTTTAGGCAAATGGTTTGATCTGGAAAATATCATCCTAAGTGAGGTAACCCAGTCACTAAAGAATACACATGGAATGCAATCTCTGATAAGTGGATATTAATTAGCCCAGAAGCCCTGAATACCCAAAGCACAAATCGCATAACAAGTGACTCCCATGAAGAAGTATGGAGAAGGTCCTGATCCTGGAAAGGATTGATCTAGCATTGGAGGGGAATATAAAGACAGAGAAAAAAAGGAGGGAGGTCATTGGAGAATGGATAGAGAGAAGAAGGTTTATGGGACATATGGGGAGGGGGGATCCGGGAAAGGGGAAATCATTTGGAATATAAACAAAGAATATAGAAAATAAAAACATTTTAAAAAAAGATGCAAACGTGCTGAAAAAAAATGGGGTGCAGAGCTAAACAAAGATTTTTCACATGAAGAACTTCAGAGAGCTGAGAAACACCCTAAGAAATGTTCAACATCATTAATCATTAGGGAAATGCAAATCAAAACAACCCTGAGATTTCACCTCACACCAGTCAGAATGGCTAAGGTCAAAAACTCAGGAGACAGCAGGTGTTGGCGAGGATGTGGAGAAAGAGGAACACTTCTCCACTGCTGGTGGGATTGCAAGATGATGTAACCACTTTGGAAATCAGTCTGGCGGTTCCTCAGAAAACTGGGCATGACACTTCCTGAGGACCTGGTTATACCACTCCTGGGCATATATCCAGAGGATTCTTCAGCATGCAATAAGGACACATGCTCCACTATGTTCTTAGCAGCCCTATTTCTAGTAGCCAGAAGCTGGAAAGAACCCAGGTGTCCTTCAATGGAGGAATGGATACAAAAAATATGGTATATTTACACAATGGAGTACTATTCAGCCATTAGAAACAATGAATTTATGAAATTCTTAGACAAAGGGATGGAGCTGGAGAACATCATACTAAGTGAGGTAACCCAGTCTCAAAAGATCAGTCATGGTATGCACTCGCTGATAAGTGGATATTAGCCTAGAAACTTTGAATACCCAAGACATAATCCACATATTAAATGATGTCCAAAAAGAATGGAGGAACTCAAATGTTGCAAGATACTTTCTATCCATTCACATTAAGGCATTGAGAGGCCAGTGATTGGAGGGGAGAGAAGGAGCTAAGGAGAGAGAGGAAGAGAGCGGATATCCAGACGGCTTCAGAAGTATTTCTGGTGTTTTGGAGAGGTTAGAAATATTGAGATAAGACTTTAACATTGTAAATTGGCATTATGTAATTGGGAGTTTTATATACATAAAGAAAGATATTTGGCTAACTATTTAAGAGTCATGCTTTACCAGGTATTTGGGTGCAGAGTGGGAGCACAGGACTCCCACTGTTTACAGAGTCTATGGCAGAGAGGAAACACAGCTGAGATGCTGTGAGAGCTAACTGAAAAAGATTGGATCGACAGTGAGAGTAGTCCTGAGCGAGACCCTCCAGGACTTGGTAAAGAGGCCTGGCGGGGCAGTATTATTCATAAATATTTACCACTACACTCAAATGAAATTTGTTTTGCATTTTAGTTCAAAGTACAAAAGACAGAAACAGTTGAAGGTGAAAAGAAAACAAAGAGATCTGGAGCTATAATCTATTTGTTACTAAGTAAAAATTAGTGTCTTTGGGCTGGTGAGATGGCCAGTAGGTAAAGGTGATTGCTGGTAAGCCTGCCAACCTGAGTTTGCTCCCAGGAATTTATATGGTTGAAAGAGAGAACTGATCTTCTCAAATTGTTCTTTGACCTCCACATGTGTGTTGTGGCATGCACATCTATAAACACATTCAATAAAAAAAAAATCAAGGACATTGAAACTTTACACTTAAAAAAACAATGCATCAATACATAAAGAATAAGAAAGTATAGAAAACAATAAATTTACAAAAGTCAAAAATAAGGAAGCAAACAAAACTATGCTGGAAGATTTTTGAAACCAGTGTAGAAAATATCAGTTAATTGGAAATAAGCAATTTGAAGTTTATATAAAGATTATTCAGAAATCCTCACAGAAAAATTTCTAAAGCATTTTTAGATTACTAAACTTGTAATTATAGCAAAGCCATAATAAGAAAAAGAAAATAGGGTATTTCTGATGGGATGTAAAGGCAGCTAGCTATTCATATTCACAGGTTTACAAGTTTAAGTAAAGACATTATGTGAACACAGAAAGGGGGAGGAAGGGAGAGTAGGAGAGAGGAGAGAGACAGATACAGAAAACTTTACACTTAGTGTACCATGGTAGATTCTGAAAAATAATCATTCACAAAAGCAGTAACAAATAATAAACAAATTAATAAAGATAAGAAAAGCAAAGTCATTGCTAAATATTTAATCCAGATCGACGAGGAAAAAAGAGCAGCAGGATTTCACAATTTCTGGACCTAGAATCTCAATCTACAAGTGAGAAACTAGGTTGACTGCAAATGCTATCCTATTATTTGGGAGGCAGAGGCAGGCAGATCTCTGAGTCTCAGTCCAGCCTAGACACTACACAGCAAATTCCAACAAGAATTATATGTTGCAAACATACACAGAATATAAGGTTGTATATAGTATTTTGTGCTAGCCAGGGCTACATATTGAAACCCTGTCTCAATAAGTAGAAAAGTAAATAAATGAATGGGGTCTGGGTTTGGATTCAAGTCTTGAGTTGCTAATTATGTGATTTACAAATGAAATTTAATCTTTGCAAAGACTGGCTTATCTCTACTTAGGCGTACCAAAGTGCTTTACTATTTTTATTTATTTATTTATTTATTTTTTAATTTTTTTTATTCGATATAATTTATTTACATTTCAAATGATTTCCCCTTTTCTAGCCCCCCCACTCCTCGAAAGTCCCGTAAGCCCCCTTCTCTTCCCCTGTCCTCCCACCCACCCCTTCCCACTTCCCCGTTCTGGTTTTGCTGAATACTGTTTCACTGAGTCTTTCCAGAACCAGGGGCCACTCCTCCTTTCTTCTTGTACCTCTAGGCTTCTGCTATTAAGTTAGCAGCTTAGTTCCTTCCTACTCTTTGTGAGAATTAAAAACAAACAAATAAGAACAAAATAAAAAACACTAGCAATTCACTTTTGTCAACTTCATGGGAACACCTGGCTAGTACAAGACACTATATACAACTTATATTCTGTGTATGTTTACAACATATAATTCTTGTTGGACCCCATTTATTTGGTAAATCACCTTAAAAGTTATCATTATGATTCTAAAAACCTTAGAATTCTAGTTTTTTATTTTCCAACCCAGACCTGTATACAGGAGCTATTCATGGCTTTAAACACATCCACCAACTACCCCAACTTCTGTCATATAAACAGACATAAAAACATTATATGTAGCTTGATTTGGAGCCTGGACTGTAGAAGCCAATTGAGCTTTTAGAGATGCTAAAGTATGTACCCATAATCTGACGACTGTGTTTCTATAGTGTGAAAGAGCAGAAGCTCTGTGATTTCTTTGGGAGAATGGCATTTAGAACAGAAAAAAAAGGGGGGGTGAGGGCAGCTATTTTATAGAAACCAGGGAACATCAGAAAGCAATAAGATAGAGTAAGAAGAGCAAGACAAACCTCTTTGGACATCTGTCTGGGGATGTGTGCCAGGAAAGAAATACAAGTGCAGAAAGATCAGTGTTAACTGAGATAGAATGCCAAGACATCCCAAGTCAGGTTTCAGATGATTGTGAAAAGAATAGTGTTTACTCAGAACTAGACCTATTTCCCTGCAAGTAAAGAGCCTGATTCACTAACAAATGAGAACTGAAAAATGTTTATAGCACTAGAGGAGAAATCTGGGTTGATTAGCAAGGAAGGTTACGCATACCTAAAATTAAAGACCAATAGGCTGATTTTTTTTTAAATTGGATATTTTATTTAGTTACATTTCAAATGTTATCCCCTTTCCCGATTCTGCCCCCCAGAAACCCCCTATCCTATCCCCCCTCCTGCTCCTATGAGGGTGTACCCCCACCCACTCACCCACTCCCACTTCCCTGCCCTCACATTCCCCTACATTGGGGCATCAAGCCTTCACAGGATCAAGGGCCTCTCCTCCCATTGATACTCGACAAGGTCATCCTCTGCTACATATATGGCTGGAGCCATGGATCCCTCCATGTGTACTCCTTGGTTGGTAGTTTAGACCCTGGGAGCTCTGGTTGGTTGATATTGTTGTTCTTCCTATGGGGTTACAAACCCCTTAAGCTCCTTCAGTTCTTTCTCTAACTCCTCCATTGGGGACCCCATGATCAGTTCAATGGTTGGCTGCAAGCATCTGCCTCTGTATACATCAGGCTCTGGCAGAGCCTCTTAGAAGACAGCTATATTAGGCTTCCATCAGCATGGACTTCTTGGCATCCACAATAGTGTCTGTGTTTGGTGACTGTATATGGGATGGATCCCCAGGTGGGGCAGTCTCTGGATGGCCTTCCTTTCAATCTCTGCTCCACACTTTGTCTCCATATTTGCTCCTATGAGTATTCTGAAGGACCAAAGCACCCACACTTTGGTCTTACTTCTTCTTGAGCTTCATATGGTCTTCGAATTGTATGTTTTCTTTTTATTTATAATTTCTTTTGCTACTTTCAGACCATGACATACTGTAGCAAAATTATTTCTGTATTATAGTTAATTACTAGACTACAGTGAAAGAAGGAACAGAATAAAAGAGTATGAACCACCAGTATTCATTTTCAAAGGGACTGATCCCTGAGGCTTTGAATAAATATTTACATAGCCATCAAAATCACTTCAATGCCAGGACCAAACCCTGTGATCACATTCAGCATCAGATGCAGCACTAGGAGGAGCACCTCTTCATGGTGAATCCAGAAGAGTGTTTTAAGAGGAGAGAAGCTCACTTACAGATTCTGCCTTACTCTGTCACTTTCTTAGAGTTACACATATTTCAGGGGGTGATACCATAGCATGACTGCCCTGGAGGATATTCATGCAGATGAGACAGGATGATGTCATAAAATTAATTTCCCATAAGAGAATTCTGAGAAAGGTCTCTACCAAATATTGCTCATAGGCTTATGGGATCCTTCCTTAGCCTCTTAATTGTAAGAAAAACTTTTCAATTGCTTTTATCAAGCATCACAGAAAATAATCTGGAAAAGTGAGACCTTATATGGATGGTTAAGAGAAGAAGAGATCAGAGCTAAGCACAAGTAGAACAATGTCATGAAATAACCAAAAGGATGAGAGAATCTTTAAAAACAATTCTAGATATAAGTAGCAATGCCCCATAACTAGAGATCAGAGGAACAACAGAGTCTAGAAAGGATGAACTCATAAAAGACCAGGCATTTCTTACCAGGAATGGAGGCACATGCTTTAATCTCAATATTGGGAAAATGAAGCAGAAAGATCCTGTCTCAAAACCAAGGGAGGTATCGTAAGGAGTATCAAGAAGAGTTCAAAGGGACTGGAGAGATGGCTCAGCTGTTAAAGACTAGGCTCACAACCAAAACTAAAAGAAAAAAAAAGTTCAAGGCCAGTCATGGGCACATAGCAAGTTTGAGGACAGTATGGGCTATATAAGACCCTGTCTCAAGAATAAAATAAATAACTAAGAAGAAAAGATAAGCTAGGGCATTTTCTTAGTTTATACTTGAGGAAAGGATTTTAGATATCAATTCAGAAAATACTTCAAAGGCAAGAGATTTTACAAACAAAGTCAAAAGCAAGGGATATTATCTTCTAAATCATAATTAGGATTTATCAAGACTGCTATTGTGGTGAGAAATGCTAAGTGGGATCTTAGTTTGGGAGGTTCAATAATCAAAGAGTATCAGTTATCCTTTGGTTGTGAGCCTAGTCTTTAACAGCTGAGCCATCAAGTAACCAGATTATTAGATGCTCCATAACAGGCATGCCTTGAAGAGTAACTTTCTGGTAGGAAAGCTTAGATTTTAGGCAGGATTTCAGAGATTGCCACAAAGTTGCTCCCTTGACTCAATCAGCCTGGCCTCTCAGTTCCCAGTGAAGTTTTTAAAGTATTTTGTATCCCCATAGAGGCCACAAGGAAAACATCCTGGATCTCTAAGACAAGACTTTAACTCCAACCAATAAGTGCAATGAGACTAGAGACCCAAAACAAAACAGTACTAAGGAGAGGATAAAGGAAAACACAAGCCATAGGTCAGAGGATTAGCATAGATCCTTTGATGATCTATTTAATTACTGCTACAGGAAGAAATTCCTCTGAAAAGAAATCTTCAGAAAAAGACAAGTTGTCTTTGGTGGGCAGCTTTTTCTCAGGGGTAGAGAGCAAATACAGGAGAGCCCAACCTCTGTACATAGTTCAGATTCAACTGAAATTAAGATCACACAGGCAGTAGAAATAAATACTAATACATATGAGTCTATGCTGTTTATTAGTCCAATTCTGAGAAAATTCTGAAGCTTAGTCATGGACTTCTTGTATAGGACATATAACTTGTTCAAGAAAGAAGCTAGGTCTAGTCAAAGTAGAGAGGCAGGTGCTACATCCTAGAGAACCAGATGCTGTCAGTCAGGTTCTAAGATCTAGAGCTGTCTGAGCCTGGGCAGGACTGTTAGAAACCAGGATGTTCAAGAAGAAATTGCCTTCCTTAGAGGATGTCTCTGAGAGAAAATGTTCCTCTACTCCAAAATCTATTAGTTATCATATTAGCATGCATCTAAAGGGAATGGTCTCTATTTCTCACAATTAAGAAAATCCCAGGGTGGAGTGGTACCGAAGAAGATGGGTAATGGGGGAAAGATTTGTAAGATTGGGACTGGGAGGAGAGAGCGGAGAGATGGGGGTGAGATCAAGATGTAAGGTGAACAAATAAATACATTTTTTTAAAAGGAAAATTCTTTCAAAATATACTACTCTTGTTAAGTTGAGAAAACTAACTACCTGAGAACCTCACTGGATAGAGAACAAATACTGTTATGAAAGCAGCATTGGGAATTTGGAATGGTAATTGGCTAGTAAGTTAGACATATAGTTTAAATATAATGATTTACTGTCTTCCATTTACTATAACAACTCTAATAGAAGGGTGCCAGCCTAACAAGAAATCAAACCCAATCCTATAGTCTAGAAACATAAGACCACATTTTTGAAAGTCAATGTTATTGCTGTGTGAATTTATCAAGGGAAGGAGTGTGGTTACAAATTGTAAAGAAGAGGGAGTCTCATAAGACTTGAAAAATAAAAAACTAGCAGGCCTCAAGAAGTTCCTGAGACTGAGACGGCATAGGGCTCAGCTCAGGGGTTGTAGAAGAAGTAAACAACGTCTAGGAACAGGAGACTTACAAGCCTGGAGATACCCTGACTCCTTAAGTCATGAAGAGAGCTTCACTGGTGCAGCTTTCATGAGACATAATCCATGCTGGAGTGGTTGGTGTTTCTTTGTTTTTGGTTTTGGTTTTTTGGTTGTTGTTTTTTTTGTTGTTGTTGTTGTTGTTGTTTTTTGTTTTTTTTTTTGTTTTTGTTTTTTTTTTTTTTGGTGATGCAGCTGCCTTTGGTTCACTCCCACATCATATATGGTACATGAATTAAATTGAGTAAGAGTAACGTCCATGCCAAGATGCTTTAAACAGCTTGCTGTATCTCTGGACCTGCATTCTCCCACCACCTCTCCACCCACCTTCATACAGACCTACGGATCCTGAACCATATAGACCTGCTGACCCTGAACCATACAACCCAAGGATACCCACCAGAGGCCTGCCACATATCTTACCAAAAGCAATGTGCAGATTCAATGCAATTTCCATCAAAATTCCAAAACAATTGCCTTCCTTTGGGATATGTTATTCAAGCTAGACTGCCTTGTCTGACCTCAGTGGGAGAGAAAGCGCCTTGTCCCACAAATGCTTGAAGTGTCAGGGTGGGTAGATACCTAGGGGAGCCCCCACCCACTCAGAGGAGAAGCAGGAGAGAAATGGGAGAAAGGATTGTGGGAGGGGAGTGATTGGAAGTGGGGCAGTGAGTGGGATGTAAAGTGAATAAATAAAAAATAAATTAATTAAATTGAATTTTCAAAAAGAAATATTTATGGTCAGACCAGCAGGATGGTTCATCTGATAAAGGCACTTGTCATCAAGCTTGATGGTGTGAGTTTGATCCTGAGAACCCCTATGGTAGAAGGAGAATGGACTCCTATAAGCTCCTACCAAGCTGACACCCTCACATGTGTACTATGGCACATGTGTGTGCATATATACACAATAAATAAATGTAAGGATTATAATCCCAACAGTAATTTAAAAAACAAAAAAATTCCATTCCTAACCTTTAGGTTTAATTATAGTAGTGTGATAGCTATTCTTGGTTGTCAACTGGACCATCTCTGGAATTAATTAAAACCTAAATGACTGGGTTTACCTGTGAGGGAATTTTTTCTTAATTAAATCATTTGAAGTTGGAAGACCCACTCTTAATCTAGAAGCAGGAAAATACATCTTTAATCCAGCTCTTTTGACGTAGGAAGATCTACCTTTAATCTGGGCCAAACTTCTATTGGCGTGCATGCATGTGCATGCCCACGCATGTGCACACTCACACACAGACAGACAGACAGACAGACACAGACACACACACAGACACACACACACACACACACACACACACACACAGTGATGCTCCTGAAAACTGAATTGAATATATTCTTTCTATGAATTCTGTTCCTTTAGGGAACCCTGACTAATACAAGTAGAAAAATAGAAGAAATTTTCTTCCAATTAAGATGTGCTTAATTTCAAAGAAGATGTGCTTAAGAAGAAGCATCCTTTGTTTTTCAAATAAGTACACACTGAGATAAGTGACAAGTCCCACCTTGCATCTTACAGCTTTATTGATGAACTTGTCACAAAGAGATGCTTGAAGTAGGGCTCATAAAGCCCCCTTCGGTGGCTGTCCAGGATGTGTGTCTAAGCGGTGCCAGTGCACAGGAGCTTCAACCCAGTCAATCAAATGAAAAATGGACCTCTGATTGGCTCACTAGTTCTTCAGGTTTTCTGTGCATGTCTTACCATTACAGAAATGGATGGTACATTTTACTCGTTACTTCCTACTTATGCTCAAATCTCTTAGGGGACAGGTAATTTAGATAATTTCAAGAGCTGACAATTCTGAAGAAGTTAGCAACTCTCTTCTTTGGAAATTTAAACATATTATAGTTGTGGAAATTGTGTTGAAATATTCTGTGTCTCAGTAAGTTCTGCTTGTCAGTAAGCAGTTGGAATGTACAGAGACAAGCACCACATTCACATTTCCTACGAGTCTCCTTGGCAACAATCCATAAAAGTTCCCTCAAAATGCAATAAGAATAAAAGTCTATTCAATTAAGTAATTTTTCAAACCATAGGTTGTGACACATTAAAACTTCTAGAATTAATTCAATTTTCAGGAGCATCAGTGTGTTTGTGTTGGGGGTGGGTAGTATAGGGATTGAACACAAGGCATCAGAGTATACTGCATATAGCAAGGGATGTTTTTTATAGCTTGTGCTGCAGGTGTGTGTGTGTGTGTTTGTGTGTGTACCATCTATATTGTAAAAGTACATGTAAACTCATATAAAACTTGAATTTAAGAATCAGGTTTACCTAACTCATTTATTATTGTGTATAATACCTGACATTTAACTTGACATATGTCAGTTGATAGAGTATTTACCTATCATGACAAAGTCTTAAGTTTGATTCTTAGCACCACATAAACTGAGCATAATAGTACAGAGTTGTAATCCCACCACTGTGGAGATGCAAGAGAATTAGAAGTTCAAGGCCAGCCTGGGATATATGATTCCTACATAAAAAAATAAAGTGGTACTCATTAAATATCTGTGGGCTGACTAGTCAATATATTTCATAATATTTGCCATTCATAAACCACCTTTTAATTGAATACAAAGTAGTTAGGAAGTATATTTTATGGGGGCATTAAAAATAGTAAATTTAATAATTCTTTCACTGGTTGGCTGACTATTGTGCTAACAAACATCAGCTTCTGGTAGGAAATGAGAGAAGATCAGATCTTGAGAACTGACAAACTAAGAGTGATCACCCAAAAATATATATAAAACTATTACAGCTGGTTTAATAGCATCTTGCCACAAATTAAAATCACCTGAGTTGGGAGTCTCACCTGAAAATTTGTCCAGATTGCTTTAATTGATGTGGGAAGACCCACCCCATTGTGAGTGGCACCTTCTGGTAGCAATCCAGATTTCAAAAGAGGGAAGAGGTATTAGAGAAGAAAGGCTTCTGGCTTGGCCTTTCCCTTTGCCCCGAGTTGATCTGACCTATTGCTTCTGCTGCTAATTCCTTTCCAGGTTTCCATCAAGGAATAAGGACCACCAGCTCCTCAGGAACTTTCCAGGTTTTCAGCACCAGATTGGGGCTACAGAGGCACTCAGGTGTGTGGAATGCTTGGACTGCTAAGGCACTAATCTTCAAGGATGAAGCAACTACTCAGCTCTCATAAAACAATAAAAGTTTTTTTTTTCGAACCCAGATATAACTTCTAGAAAAAATACAGGAGAAAAATCTTGGTAAAATTGTATTATGTAAAGGTTTCTTAAAAATACAAAGAGCACAAAACATTAAAAAATAAACTACTATGGGCTACAGAGTTAAACAAAGAATTCTCACCTGAAGAACTTCGGATGGCGGAGAAGCATCTTAAAAAATGCTCAACTTCATTAGTCATTAGGGAAATGCAAATCAAAACAACCCTAAGATTTCATCTTACACCAGTCAGAATGGCTAAGATTAAAAATTCAGGAGACAGCAGGTGTTGGAGAGGGTGTGGAGAAAGAGGAACACTCCTCCACTGCTGGTGGGGTTGCAAATTGGTACAACCACTCTGGAAATCAGTCTGGCGGTTCCTCCGAAAACTGGGCACCTCACTTCCAGAAGATCCTGCTATACCACTCCTGGGCATATACCCAGAGGATTCCCCACCATGCAATAAGGATACATGCTCTACTATGTTCATAGCAGCCCTATTTATAATTGCCAGATGCTGGAAAGAACCCAGGTATCCCTCAACAGAAGAGTGGATGCAAAAAATGTGGTATATCTACACAATGGAGTACTATTCAGCCATTAGAAACAATGAATTCATGAAATTCTTAGGCAAATGGATGGAGCTAGAGAACATCATACTAAGTGAGGTAACCCAGACTCAAAAGGTGAATCATGGTATGCACTCACTAATAAGTGGTTATTAACCTAGAAAACTGTGGTTATTAACCTAGAAAACCCAAAACATAATCCACACATCAAATGAGATACAAGAAGAAAGGAGGAGTGGTCCCTGGTTCTGGAAAGACTCAGTGAAACTGTATTTGGCAAAACCAGAATGGGGAACTGGGAAGGGGTGGGAGGGAGGACAGGGGAAGAGAAGGGGGCTTACGGGACTTTCGGGGAGTGAGGGGGCCTAGAAAAGGGGAAATCACTTGAAATGTAAATAAATTATATCGAATAAAAAAATTAAAAAAAAACTACTAAATCAGTTTTAACAATGAAAAATTATTGGTCTTTTGATAGACACATTTAAGACAAAAAGGTAGATGTAAGGGAACATGTCTACAGTCAAGCCAGCCAGCACTTGGGAGACTTTGAATTGTGACTTCAAGGCCAGCCTGGCAAATAAAAGTAGGAACTTAAGCGATGGACCCATGGTTAGGAGCACACACTGCTCATGTAGGGACTGGAGTTTATTGGTCCCCATGGTGGGACCCAGCACCCACCTCAGTCATCTCATAACAGCCTGTAACTCCACTCCAGGGAATCTGATGTCCTCGTCTGGCCTCCAAGAGCCCAAGCACACACATGGCACATATACAAATAGATACACACAAATATACATATAAATAAAAATAAATATTTTTAAATACATAAAATTGAATATTGTGGACATTTCCCAAAGTGTCTCCGATAAAATAATTATATATGGAATACTTATATAATTTTTATAACTGAGCAATCAAATCTTTTAGGTTTATTTTTATTTTATGTGCATGAGCGTTTGGCATACTAGCATGTTGTGCACCACATATGTACCTGGTACCTGCTTAAGGCAGAAAAAGGCATCATATCTCCTGGAATTGAAGTTTCAGATGATTGTAAAGTGTTATGGTAGCTAGGAATTAATCTGGGTCCTCTTCAAGAGCAGCAAATACAATTAACTGTTGATCTTTCCAGCCCAGCTTTATTATTAATAGCCAGAAACTAGAAGCAGCCTAGATGCCTCCCAACTGAAGAATGAATAAAGAAAATGTGGTACATCTACACAATGGAATATACTATTCAGCTATTAAAAACAAGGACATCATGTAATTTGCAGGCAAATAGATGGAACCAGAAAATATCAACCTGAGTGAGATAACTCAGAACCAGAAAGACACATATGGTATATACTCACATATAAGTGGATATTAGCCATAAAGTACAGGATAACCATGGTACAATCCACAGATCCAAAGAAACTAAATAATAAAGAGGACCCAAGGGAGAATGTATGATTCTCACTCACAAGGAAAAACAAAATAGTTATCTGAAGTGGATAGAGAGAGGGAACTAGGTGGGAGATGGGGTAAAAAGGGGAACAGGGATGGTGACCAGGTATGGGAAGAAGGGGGGGGGGACAGAGAGGGATGGGAATGAGAATGGGAATCAGTGGGGCATCTCTGGGACGTGTGGAGATCTGGGAGAAGCTCTGGAAGATCTATGGGGGCAACTCCCACTAGCAGGAGATATGGAGACTGAAGTGCCTACCTCCTGTAGTCAGGCAGGACTTCCAGTGGAGGGAGAGCACATTAACCCACCCACAAAATCTTCAATCCAAAATATGTCCTGCCTTCAAGATGTGCAGGGACAAAGAGCAGAGATTGAGGGAATGGCCAACTGATAACTGGCCCAACTTGAGACCCATCCCATGGGAAAGAGCCAACCCCTAATACTATTAATAATACTCTGCTATACTTGCAGATAGGAACATGGCATAACTGTCTCCTGAGAGGCTTTATCCAACAATGGATAGAAGCAAAGACCCAGAGCCAAACATCAAGTAGAGCTCAGGAATCTTGTAGAAGAGTGGGGAATGGAACTGAGCGAGCCAAAGGGGTGAAGGACACAACAGCCAATCTACAGAGTCAACTAACCTGGACCCACAGGGGCTCACAGACTCTAAGAGACAAAAAAAACCCTAAACTTCATTGTAAAAGTTACATGACCAGGAGATAATAGTCGGAAGAAGGCTTTACTATATACCTATTATAACTTTGTAGCTGTTTAACTTTGTGAATGTATATCCTAGTTTTTAAAATTAATTAACTAATTAAAAATCAAATAAAATAATTTGCTCTTTAAGCAATAACTAAGTTCCATAAAGAAGCAGAGTTGACTAAACTCTGAGAAGGATCCTGACCAGATTCTAGAACGTTGTATTTGTTTAAGCTCTTTAAGACTTGTGTAACACAGACATTGTAATCTGAGATCTGTATGTGGCATTATTGAGACACTAGTGCAGCCAATTTCTGCTGGTATGACCATGCATTTATTGACCATATGGAAACAAACAGAACTTGTAAAGTTCTTTATTACCTGTAGCTTTTTTTTAAAAAAAAAAAAAACTCGACCTTGGGGCAGCGACAGTGGCAGCAGTGGCTGGTCCAGCTGAAGGGCCATCTGCAGTGGAACCAAGGTGACAGGGTCCAGGCAGGCCCTGCGCCCACGACCTCTGACCTTCGCTGGCCAGCCAGATTGCAAGTGGCAGATTTACGGTGCCTTTCACCGCACAGAAGCCACTTCAGAACTCTGCCTCCTGCCAGTCACGAGAGACTCGCCTCCATCTTGGTTCTCGGACTCCAGAGAGATCAGACAGATTGAGGTACGCAAACATAACCCAAGACCAACATCGCGGGGGTCTAAGCCCGACGGGCGTTGGCCTGCACCCAGGCCCTGGGCTGTTCAGGGGGGGGCATTGGGGTGCCAACCCAGCCAGGAGGTTTTTTTGCCCAGGAGGTTTTTTTGGCCCGGTGCGTGTGCCACCATGTTGCCTATAGGACACCAGAGAGCTCTAACAGGCAAAGCCAGCTAACAGGCATAGCCCGAGGCTAACATAGCGGGGGTCTAGGCCCCAACAGGCCCTGGACTGACCCCAAGAACTGGGCTGCTCGGTGGGCCATGTGTTTGTCAACCTGGTCAGGAGGTTGTTAGCCCAGCAGACTCTCCCGGCACTTTCAGGGAGAGCGCGCACCATCCTGGCCACCTGACAGACCCAATTAACAGTCATAGCCCGAGGGGAACTTTGCTTGGACCTTGGCCTCCCAGGCTTTTGCCTAGACTCAGGGCCTGAGCAGCTAGGCTAGCCTTGTGTGCACCAACCCGGTTGTTGGGAGATCGGCTGCCCAGCAGAGTGATCAGCACACGGAAAAGGTCCCCGCAGCATATACCCTTCAGCACTCCCTGAAGGAGCAAACAGCACCATCTGGTTCACAGACACAATCTGGGGCAAAGCACATTAGGGCTGCAAGGGCACCCAAGAGGAGGACAGCACATCAGCAATCTGCTACAGGGGAAACCCAGCCATCCAGTGTTGCAGAAATAGCCCCAGAGCCCCTCAGGAGGCTCAAACACCAGCCAGAGACAAGACCAACTAACTCCAGAGAACAAGATGGCAAAGGGCAAATGCAGGAACGCTACTAACAGAAATTTAGGCAATATGGCAGCATCTGAACCAAACTCTCCAACATCAGCAAGTCCTAGTTATGCTAACACGCCAGAGAAACAAGATTTGGATTTAAAATCACTGGTCATGATGCTGCTAGAAGAACACAAAAAGGACATAAAGAAATACAGAGGAACATGAATAAGCTAGAAACCCGTATAATGGAAACACAAAAATCACTTAAAGAAATGCAGGAGAATGAGGCTCAAGAGATAGAAGCCAATAAAGAAGAAACACAAAACAAACAAACAAACAAAACAAACAAAAAACAAACAAAAACAAAAAAAAAGTTAAATGAGTCAAGAGGCAGAAGTCATGAAAGAGGAAACACAAAAATCTCTTAAAGAATTACAGGAAAATACAAACAAACAAATGATGGAACTGAGCAAAACCATCCTGGATCTAAAAACAGAAGTAGAAACAACTAAGAAATCACAAAGGGAGACAACTTTGGAGATAGAAAACCTTGAGAAGAAATCAGGGGCCATAGATACAAATATAAACAACAGAATACAAGAGATGGAAGAAAGAATCTCAGATGCCGAAAATACCATAGAAACCATTGACTCAACAGTCAAAGAAAATGCAAAATGCAAAAAGCTTGTATCCCAGAACATCCAAGAATCCAGGATACAATGAGAAGACCAAACCTAAGGATTATAGGTATAGATGAGAGTGAAGATTTACAACTGAAAGGGCCAGCAAATATCTTCAACAAAATTATGGAAGAAAACTTTCCCAACTTAAAGAGAGAGATGCCTATGAATATACAAGAAGCCTACAGAACTCCAAACAGACTGGACCTGAGCAGAAATACCTCTCGCCACATAATAATTAAAACCCCAAATGCACTAAACAAAGAAAGAATATTAAAGGCAGTAAGAGAAAAAGGCCAAGTAACATATAAAGGAAGACCTAACAGAATCACACCAGACTTCTCACCAGAGACCATGAAAGCTAGAAGATCCTGGGCAGATCTCATGCAGACTCTAAGAGAACACAAATGTCAGCCAAGACTACTATACCCAGTAAAACTCTCAATCACAATAGATGGAGAAACCAAGACATTCCATGACAAAACCAAATTTACACAATATCTTTCCACAAACCCAGCTCTGCAAAGAATAATAGGAGGAAAACTCCAATACAAGGAGGGAAACTACACCCTGGAAAAAGCAAGATAGTAACCTTCCTTCATCAAACCCAAAAGAAGATAACCACTCAAATATAAAAATAACATCAAAAATGACAGGAAGTAATAATCACTATTCCTTAATATCTCTTAATATCAATGGACTCAATTCCCCAATAAAAAGACATAGACTAACAGACTAGATAAGGAAACAGGACCCTACATTTTGCTGCATACAGGAAACACACCTAAATGTCAAAGACAAAAACTACCTTAGAGTAAAATGCTGCAAGACAATTTTACAAGCCAATGGTCTCAGAAAACGAGCCAGAGTAGCCATTCTAATATCAGAAAAAATTGACTTTCAACCTAAAGTCATCAAAAGAGGCACTGAGGGACACTTCTTGCTGGTCAAAGGAAAAATCCACCAAGAAGAACTTTTAATTCTGAACATCTATGCGCCAAATGCAAGGGCACCCTCATTCGTAAAAGAAACTTTAATAAAGCTCAAAGCACACATTTCACCTAACACAATAATTGTGGGGGACTTCAACACTCCACTCTCCTCAATGGACCGATCAGGAAAACAGAAACTAAACAGGGATACAGTAAAACTAATTGAAGCTTTGGACCAATTGGATTTGACTGATATTTATAGAACATTTCACCCTAAAGCAAAAGAATATACCTTTTTCTCAGCACCTCATGGTACCTCCTCCAAAATCAACCACATAATTGGTCACAAGACAGACCTCAACAAATACAAGAAAATTGAACTAATCCCATGCCTCCTATCAGATCACTATGGTGTAAGAGTGGTTTTCAATAGCAACAAAAACAACAGAAATCCCACATACACATGGAGGCTGAACAATACTCTACTCAATGACACCTTAGCCAAAGAAAAAATAAAGAAAGAAATCAGAGACTTCTTAGAATTTAATGAAAATGAAGGCACAACATACCCAAATCTTTGGGACACAATGAAAGCAGTGCTAAGAGGAAAACTCATAACCCTGAGTGCCTCCAAAAAGAAAATGGAGAGAGCATACACTAGCAGCTTAACGACACACCTGAAAGCCCTGGAACAAAAAGAAGCCAATTCCCCCAGGAGGAGGAGAAGACAGGAAATCATCAAACTCAGGGCTGAAATCAGTCAAGTGGAAACAAAGAGAACCATACAAAGAATCAATGAATCCAGGAGCTGGTTCTTTGAGAAAATCAACAAGATAGATAAACCCTTAGCCAGACTGACCAAAGGGCACAGAGAAAGTATCCAAATTAACAAAATTAGAAATGAAAAGGGAGATATAACAACAGAAACTGAGGAAATCCAAAAAATCATCAGATCCTACTACAAAAGCCTATACTCAACACAACTGGAGAATCTGGAGGAAATGGACAATTTCCTTGACAGATACCAAATACCAAAATTAAATCAGGACCAAATAGATCATCTAAACAGTCCCATAACCCCTAAAGAAATAGAAGGGGTCATAGAAAGTCAACCAAAAGAAGCACAGGACCAGATGGTTTCAGTACAGAATTCTATCAGACCTTCAAAGAAGACCTAACACCAATACTCTTCAAACTATTCCACAAAATAGAAACAGAAGGAACACTACCCAATTCCTTCTACGAAGCCACAATTATGCTAATACTAAAACCACACAAAGATCCAACAAAGAAAGAGAACTTCAGACCAATTTCCCTTATGAACATCGATGCAAAAATACTCAATAAAATTCTTGCCAACCGAATCCAAGAACACATCAAAACGATCATCCAACATGATCAAGTAGGCTTTATCCCAGGGATGCAGGGTTGGTTCAATATACGGAAATCCATCAATGCAATCCACTACATAAACAAACACAAAGAAAAAAACCACATGGTCATTTCATTGGATGCTGAAAAAGCATTTGACAAAATTCAGCATCCTTTCATGCTCAAAGTCTTGGAAAGAACAGGAATTCAAGGCCCACACCTAAACATAGTAAAAGCAATATACAGCAAACCGGTAGCCAGCATCAAACTAAATGGAGAGAAACTTGAAGCAATCCCACTAAAATCAGGGACTAGACAGGGCTGCCCCCTTTCTCCTTATCTTTTCAATATTGTACTTGAGGTACTAGCTCGGGAAATTAGACAACATAAGGAGGTCAAAGGGATACAAATTGGAAAGGAAGAAGTCAAACTATCATTATTTGCAGATGATATGATAGTCTACCTAAGTGACCCAAAAAACTTCACTAGCGAACTCCTACAGCTGTTAAACAACTTCAGCAAAGTGGCAGGTTATAAAATCAACTCAAGCAAATCAGTAGCCTTCCTATACTCAAAGGATAAGCAGGCTGAGAAAGAAATTAGGGAAATGACCCCCTTCACAATTGCCACAAACAGTATAAAGTACCTTGGGGTGACTCTTACCAAACATGTGAAAGATCTGTATGACAAGAACTTCAAGACTATGAAGAAGGAAATGGAAGAAGACCTTAAAAAATGGAAAAACCTCCCATGCTCATGGATCAGCACGATTAATAGAGTTAAAATGGCCATTTTGCCAAAAGCAATATACAGATTCAACGCAATACCCATCAAAATCCCAACTCAATTCTTCACAGAGTTAGAAAGAGCAATCCTCAAATTCATCTGGAATAACAAAAAACCCAGGATAGTTAAAACTATTCTCAACAATAAAAGAAATTCTGGGCGTATCAGTATCCCTGACCTCAAGCAATACTACAGAGCAATAGTGTTAAAAACTGCATGGTATTGGTACAGTGACAGGCAGGTGGATCAATGGAACAGGATTGAAGATCCAGAAATGAACCCATACACCTATGGCCACTTGATCCTCGATAAAGGGGCGGAAAACATCCAATGGAAAAAAGATAGCCTTTTCAACAAATGGTGCTGGTTCAACTGGAGGTCAGCATGCAGAAGAATGCGAATTGATCCATCCTTGTCTCCTTGTACTAAGCTCATATCCAAATGGATCAAGGATCTCCACATGAAGCCAGACACTCTGAAGCTAATAGAAAAGAAACTGGGGAAGACCCTTGAGGACATCGGTACAGGGGGAAAGTTCCTGAACAGAACACCAATAGCTTATGCTCTAAGATCAAGAATTGACAAATGGGACCTCATAAAATTACAAAGTTTCTGTAAGGCAAAGGACACCATCAAAAGGGCAAATCGGCAACAAGCAAATTGGGAAAAGATCTTCACCAATCCTACATCAGATAGAGGGCTAATATCCAATATATATAATGAACTCAAGAAGTTAAGACTCCAGAAAACCAAATAACCCTATTAAAAAATGGAGTACAAAGTTAAACAAAGAATTTTCACCTGAAGAACTTCGAATGGCGGAGAACATCTTAAAAAATGCTCAACTTCATTAGTCATTAGGGAAATGCAAATCAAAACAACCCTGAGATTTCACCTTACACCAGTCAGAATGGCTAAGATTAAAAATTCAGGAGACAGCAGATGTTGGCGAGGATGTGGAGAAAGAGGAACACTCCTCCACTGCTGGTGGGGTTGCAAATTGGTACAACCACTCTGGAAATCAGTCTGGTGGTTCCTCCGAAAACTGGGCACCTCACTTCCAGAAGATCCTGCTATACCACTCCTGGGCATATACCCAGAAGATTCCCTAGCATGTAATAAGTATACATGTTCCACTATGTTCATAGCAGCCCTATTTATAATTGCCAGAAGCTGGAAAGAATCCATCTATCCCTCAACAGAAGAGTGGATGCAAAAAATGTGGTATATATACACAATGGAGTACTATCCAGCCATTAGAAACAATGAATTCATGAAATTCTTAGGCAAATGGATGGAGCTGGAGAACATCATACTAAGTGAGGTAACCCAGACTCAAAAGATGAATCATAAAAAAAAAAAAAAAGATGAATCATGGTATGCACTCACTAATAAGTGGATATTAACCTAGAAAACTGGAATACCAAAAACATAATCCACACATCAAATGAGGTACAAGAAGAACAGAGAAGTGGCCCCTTGTTCTGGAAAGACTCAGTGAAGTAGTATAGGGCAAAACCAGAACAGGGAAGTGGGAAGGGTTGCGTGGGAAAACAGGGGGAGGGAAGGGGGCTGATGAGACTTTCGGGGAGTGGGGGTCTAGAAAAGGGGAAATCATTTGAAATGTGAATAAAAAAATATATCGAATATAAAAAAAACGTATTCTCCCTACTCTCCTCTCAGCTCTCTCTTACTACATCCCTTCTCCCCCAGATCCAACACTCTCCCATTTCTTTGCAAAGAGCAGTCCTCCCAGTACTATCAACTAAACATGGTGTAACAAGTTACATTAAGACTAGGCACAGACCCTCATATCAAGGCTGGAGAAGGCAACTCAATAGGAGGAAAAGAGTCCTAAGAGCAGGCAAAAGAGTCAGAGACAGCCCCTCCTCCAGTGTCTCACAACCACAGCATGCATAAGAAGGCCTAAGTCAGACTCATGAAGGCTCCATGATCGCTGCTTCAGTCTCTTATGAGCGCCTCATAAGCCTTGCTTGGTTGACTCTGTGGATTATGTTTTCTTGGTGTTCTCAGTTCTTCTGGATCCTATAATCCTTCTTCACCCTTTTTTGCAGGGTTCCTCAGGCTCTGCCTATGTTTGGCTATAGGTCTCACTGCATCTGCTCCCATCAGCTAGCTACTTGTAGTTTTTAATGGGGTTGCTTTGTTTTTAAGAACTAGAGATTGAACCCAGAGCATCATGAATAGTAGGACAAGTGTTCCCTACTGAGCTATATAACCATCCCTTTAAAAAAAAATCTTTTAATTTTTGAGACAGGGTCATGGCTAAACTGTCCAGGTAGGCTTTGGACTTACTATCCTCCTCCCTCAACCTCCCAAGTAGCAAGAATTCCAGGCATATATCACCACACCAGGCTTTCTTTCAGATAGATATAATGTAAATTAAATCTGGGTACCCCAGAAATCAAAATGAAATCTTCTTTCATGGTTGGATTTTAATTGCAGACAAATTATTTTATTCTTACAGGGCCAACTAAAGCAATACTGCAACAAATCTAAAGCTAGATTCCCTTAAGCATTTCCAAATGAAGTTAAGCAACTTCACACATGAAAAGGAAAAGGAAGGAAAGAAAGTATTTTAGGAATGAAAATCTGGCTAACAGGGTTATGGGGCATCTGAGAAGCCACGGGATAGGTCCAACTTTCTCAGGGGAGAGGCTGCCCTGCCATTTTTTGTTTTTGTTTTTCAAATATTTCAACATCTGCTATTGAAATTAGTTCTGCACAAATGTTTGCAGATGCAGAGCAGCTGCTAATCCTGACTGCATTTTAGCCCATTGGTGGCCTGTAAGCAAATCACTGAAATGGGGCAGTTGAATTTTGCATTTGCGTTCAACTGTTTTCAAAGAACTGGCAAATTTAGGTTCTGAAATGCTGAATTGGGATGTTAATATCCCACTTAAAACTGGTAGAGATTGAGGTATTCACAGCACAAGTAAAGTTTGCCCTTGTCTTTTAGGACTGCAAAATTTGAAAGCATATTTATTCTCTTGTAGCCATTTATAGGCAATCCCTTTTCATGCCTGTGTTGAATAAAGATATATTGACCTACCTACAGTACTGCTTTCTGATCCATTTCATTTAAAAGAGTAAGTCAGAAACTATGTGTCTTCCTTGATTATTTAGTCAAAAATACAAAATAAAATAAAATACCTAAACATAGTAAAAACAATATACAGCAAACCAGTAGCCAACATCAAACTCAATGGAGAGAAACTTGAAGCAGTCCCACTAAAATTAGGGACTAGACAAGGCTGCCCCCTCTCTCCATATCTTTTTAACATAGTACTTGAAGTTCTAGCTAGAGCAATTAGACAACAAGGAGGTCAAAGGGATAAATATTGGAAAGGAAGAAGTCAAACTATCACTATTTGCAGATGATATGATAGTATACTTAAGCGACCCAAAAAAAAACTCCACCAGAAAACTCCTACAGCTGATAAACAACTTCAGCAAAGTGGCTGGTTATAAAATCAACTCAAGCAAATCAGTAGCCTTCCTATACACAAAGGATAAGCAGGCTGAGAAAGAAATTAGGGAAATGACACCCTTCACAATAGCCACAAACAATATAAAGTATCTTGGGGTGACTCTGACCAAACAAGTGAAAGATCTGTATGACAAGAACTTCAGGTCTCTGAAGAAGGAAACTGAAGACCTAAGAAAATGGAAAAATCTTCCATGCTCGTGGATTGGCAGGATTAATATAGTAAAAATGGCCATCTTACCAAAAGATTCAATGCAATCCCCATCAAAATTCCAACTCTGTTCTTCATAGAGTTAGAAAGAGCAATTCTCAAATTCATCTGGAATAACAAAAAACCCAGGATAGCTAAAACTATTCTCAACAGTAAAAGAACTTCCAGGGGAATCAGTGTATCCCAGACCTCAAGCAGTACTACAGAGCAACAGTATTAAAAACTGCATGGTACTGGTACAGTGACAGGCAGATAGATCAATGGAATAGGATTGAAGACCCAAAAATGAACCCACACACCTATGGTCACTTGGTCTTTGACAAAGGAACTGAAACCATCCAGTGGAAAAAAGATAGCCTTTTCAACAAATGGTGCTGGCTCAAAATACAACTTTTATCTTTCAGATTAGCAAAGATAAGAGTGAAACTCATAAAATAATGACTGAGAATATAAAGTAGGTTAAGAAAGCTACTTAAACTCTCTGCCTCAAACTCTACACATCTTAGTGAACTTCTATATAGCTAGAGTAGCCATTCTGAAGTTATGGAACTTCCTATAGGGTTTTACATTCTACCAGTTACATTTTTATGTACTTATACACTACAGAAACAGAAGAACAATTGGTTTTATAAACCTCTTTCATGATTTGTGTGTCTTTTTTGACAGCACTCCTTCCTTATCAACTAATACTACTCTTTCTTAGCCTCCTTTCTAAATGTTGCAACATTGCCACATAGCTGTTTACATATATACATGTAGGATCCACAAATGTGGGAGAATGTTAAGTTTTTCTCTTTCTAAAGTTAGGTGACCTTATATAATATTATATACATCCATTTTCCTGCAAATTTTCTAATCTCAGTTTTCTTCGGGGCTAAACACACACACACACACACACACACACACACAAGATGGAGGAGGTATATCTGAAAAGAAAGAGGTGGATAAAGAGAGGGAGACCAAGAGAGAAGCATACCTAGAATGAGTTGAACTTTATAAGCCAAGGCAATAGTCTATAACATGTGACCTTGCTAGAGTAAATTTAAATGAACCCATAACAGCAATGAAGAGGCTAAGTTCTCTTGCCCTTTCTATTAGATTCTAGAAGAGGTTATGAATAAGAACAGAAAAATCAGTGACAACTGATTAGCTGACCAAGTAGGCTTCAGTGGAAACTTCTTTAGGAAATTTGACACTAGGTCCAGTTTTCTTCACTTTCTAGATATACTTCAGAGTCACTTAAAAAGTATAAGTTCAAATAATAAAAATAATAATAATAAATAAAAATATAAAAATAAATTAAAATTTTTAAAAATTAAAAACTAGGAATTCAAAATAATTCCTTCCTTACCAGGAATGCATGTCTATAATGCCAGCATTTGAAAGGTAGAGAAGAAGGATCAGAGGTTCAAGGTCATTCTTGGCTACATACTGAACTCAAGGCAAGCTTGGCTGCATGAAATCAAAACCATGTGGCATAAAATATGCTGCCTCATTCCTGTAATCCCATGCAAATGAAAGTTAAGACAGCAGCTGTGAAGAACCAAGATGGAAATTCTTGTTTGCTGTCACAAGAATATATGCCAATTCTTAAGAAGAAAATAACTTTCAGAAATAGGAAGAAACATTAGAAATAAATTTGGGGGACTGGAGAGATGGCTTAGTGGCTGAGAGCACTGACTGCTCTTCCAGAGGTCCTAAGTTCAAATCCCAGCATCACATGGTAGCTCACAACCATATGTAATGAGATCCAATGCCCTTTTCTGGCATGTCTAAAGACAGCAACAGTGTACTTATATACATAGAATAAATAAATACAATCTTTTAAAAGAAAGAAATGGATATGATCATCTTTGGCAAAGATGAGGGGAACTGAGGCTGGGAGAAAAAGGGTGACTTCCTAAAACTGCCTGGCTAGTCAATAACAGATTTGGAACTTCCATTTCTTTAAACCAGAGGTTGCAAACTGTCAGAAGCTCCTCGGAAGAATCATGCCTGTAGAACTGTTCTTTATAGCTGTCAAAGTGTGTTTGGTACAATTCTGAAATGTTTATGTAACAGATGCAGAAAGATTTACCACAGGTACCAGTCATTCCTTAGATCTTATATAGGTCTAATTCATGTATTCAAGCTATCTGACTGGTTCTGGCAGGCCAACAAGTTATGACTTGTTTATAATGTACTGCCTTCCTTTAATAGTAGGTACTGAATTTATTTTTTAACTAATTATGTGTATGTGTATAGGTATGTGTATATAAATACAAGTGTTTATAGAAGCCAGGGGCTTTGGAGCAAGACCCTGGAGCTTGAGTTACGGCAGTTGTAAGCTGGCCAATGTGACTACACTGGAATTAAACTTGGGCCCTCTACAAAAGCAGTATATGCTCTTAACCTCTTAGCCATTTCTCCAGTCTAGGTGCTGAATTTAAATAGAAGAAATTATTTCTCCACTGTCCCAAGTGCTAAAATTTTTCTTTCTCCCCTAAAAATATTATCTCATACCTGAGTAAAACTTTGATATAGATTATATTTATGTTGGACATTTATTAAAAACACAGACATAGTGATTTGTTCAATTTTACAAAGCTAACTAATGACAGTGGTAGGGCCAGATCCCAGGATTTATCTCGTAAAGGTTCTTTTATTAAACACTGAACTCAGAGAATGAAGCAACATATCCCACAGCACATAATCAATAGCCCAATTGATTATTTTCATAACAATATTAATAACAAACTACAAATGAGTGTGCTAAATTCTGAATAATTCACAAGTTAAGAAAATTGAAAAAAGTACAAAGAAGTATCCCCATGCCCATTGTGTACTCTAATGTCTTCAGATAGAAACTCTTAATGCAAATGAGACATAATAAGAACAAATAGTTATATGATTATAAAGAAATAAGACTAGAAATCTTCTCCACTTGTGTAGTGGTTC
Source organism: Apodemus sylvaticus (assembly GCF_947179515.1). Taxonomy (NCBI): domain Eukaryota; kingdom Metazoa; phylum Chordata; class Mammalia; order Rodentia; family Muridae; genus Apodemus; species Apodemus sylvaticus. Next base: position 46,512,244 of record NC_067481.1, read on the forward strand.
CTCTGCCTCAGAAAATGTGCCACAGTGGGTGGGTCTTCTCACCTTAATTAATGTAATCAAGAGCATGCTCTTCCCCCAGATATGGCCAGAGGCCTGACTCCCAGGTGATTTTAAGCTGTGTCACTGGCAATTAAAACATCATAACTGCCAGTATCTATACATATGTGAAGTACTGAAGATTTCCCAAATTTTAGTTATACTAGCTAAAAAGTAAGTTTATCAGCCAGTCATCAAATAATATAAAATAAAATAAATAAAAATAAAATCCTCATATTATGAATAGTACCCATTTCTCCAAATATTTTATTAACAATGTAGTAATTATAAGTACATGTGAAAGATAATAGAACTTGAAAATTTCTTAAAAACTGTAAAGTGAATGAATTTTTTTTTCCATATAACATTCTTACTGATTCTCTGGGAGAATCACATCACAATCCCTTCCCAGTCCTTCCATGTCCACCTTCCCTTTTGTTTTCCCCTGCAAAAGAAGTAAAAGATAAAAATAATATATATTTTTTTAGAAAGAAAGAAAAAAGAAAGTTCACTTTGCATTATCTATATACTTGCTGGAGCATGATCAAATTCTTAGAGGCCTTCCCCTGGAAATATACTTGAGTCCTTCCCCTCCCACACCACTGTCAGAAGCTATCAATGGAGAGCTACTTTTCAGCATCTCCATCACACCTTTGAGTTCTCTTTGGTGGCTTCCTGTCTTGGCTATTAGGTTTTTTTGTGGGGGGTAATAGAAGGGTAGGAGTTATTATAGGAGTTCCATGTCTCTCTTCAACTGTGCATCTGCGGTCATGAATCAATGTCATGGCAAAAGTATCCTCCTTGCTCTTCACAGCAGAGTCATGGGCATTGACAGGGCTTCGGGTGGAAGCACAGATCACTGATACCCACATGGCCTTTGGTAGTAACCCAGATCATGGACATCAACACTGACCCCAGCTTCTTGAAGGCCTCAGACCCAGATGTGGCCCTCAGCAGCAGCAAGAACCTGGACATCACCATGGCCTCAGGTGGCAATGTAGGCCACTCCCATCAAAATAGCTCCCTGGTGGCAGCACAGCCTGTAGACATCCGTGCTTCAATTGGCAGCACAGACTTCTGCATGACCCTTGGTGGTAACCTGGACAAGGGATATCAACACATATCCCTGCTACAGCAGGACCTCAGACCCAGGTCTCATGGAACAGCCCAGGCCACCCACAACAATGTGGCTCCCAGCAGTAGCCTGGCCCATGGAAACCAAATTTTTAAAGGCTTCAAGGAGAAAAAACAATATCTACTTTAAGAAACAGACTGCTCTTAAGGTCTGCAGAAATAGTTTTGTTGCAGAACTCAATGGCTGGAGGCCTTAGAGCGATATAGACCTTGTATATATAGCTACCAAGCTTGCCTGCCACAGAATGGTCACAGAATATTAATTTCTCCTAAAATGAGAATTAATTTTAAATACTGGGAAAGTGATGGCGTGCTATAACTGCTAATACTGATGCAAGTGTAACACAGCTTTTCTTGAAAGCTGTTTGGTAACAACAAAAAATACTTCAAAAAATCAGTCTATTTTCTAGTAAATTGATCTGACATGTGTATTTCTTCCTCTCATAGCCATCAAATAAAACAAATCATGGCAGATTGATAGCTGGGTGTGATGGCTAATCTTGGTTGTAAATTGACTACTTCTGGAATCAAAAACAAAAAAAAAAAACAAAAAACCAAAAACCAAAAAAACCCAAGTAGCTCATAATGCCTGTGAGGAATTTTCTTGATCATATACTTTGAGGTGGAAAACCTTAGTCCAAATCTGGGCCACACCTTCTAGTGGCAGTCCATAAAAAAGGACACAGAAAAAAAGCAGCTTTCCCTGGCAAGTTCATCTACACTGCTGCTGAGGCATTACTTGGACAGTATTAGAACTTACCTCTTCTGGATTCCAATGCACACTTAGACCAGTTAAGAAATTCAGCTTGTGGACTAAATAACTATTAGATTATTGGCCTTTTCATGGAGAGACAACCATTGAGCCATTGTTGGACTAGCCAGACCTAAAATACACACATGGCACGTGCACACACACACACACACACACACACACCAGTTCTTCTCCTCTGGAGAAGCCTGACTAATGGCCCTTAGATTTTTTTTCCCACATTATATAATAAGGATAGCATTCAATTTCCACACAAAACTTTATATGTATTATAAAATGTACAATATATGTTTTTAAACTTTTTAAAGAAAAATTTAAAGGTATAACTGAAGGCCTTGTGCATGGTTTACAAGTGTTCTACAATTCATTTATATTCCCAGATACATTATAATAAATGTACTATAATTTTCAAGTTAGAAATCTACCAAGTCTATCAAAGACTGGCCAAGTTACATTCTTATGCTTACAGACAAATTGGATTCTGATATATTAAAAAAAGAGAGATCCATGAAGAACTAAATTTGGCAATAATTTGTAGAGTTATTCATTCAAAGAATATCAATCCTGAATGATGGATGCCTTTTATATTTTGGACTATATCTTTATAATTTAGATATTACCAAATCCTATGTGAGCTACAATCTTATTGAGAGCTTCAGTGTTCTAAACAACTTCTAAATAGACAGGAAGAATACAAAATGAACAGAAGGCATCTTCCTATTATGTTTCAAAAGGGATTTTCCAACCTTCATTGCATTAAGGACAATAGTGATAACCTAATCATACATGACAAATAACAATGTCCAAATATTAGTTATATATAGGAACCTTCATACAGACAGACAGCTAATAGTTTACATTTGATATGTTCAGGTTCTCCTGAGAATTAAGGCAAATGCCATCCTGTAAAGTAGGAGTTAACTATTACAGGAAATGCACTATGAACCACAGAGGATGCATAAATTCTTTTCCTGTCCCAAGTTAACTCCATCTTCAGCTTTCTAAATCCTCCCTTCCATTAGGACTAGGTCCCATTAGTTATCCCCTCTCCATTTATCTTCTGTCTCTCCACCCACCCCTATCACCTTGGCTTAATACCCTTGGCCTATAAGTATTTTCTAATCTATTGCATACTTTATAAAACAAGTCAAATAATTTGATCTTCCATTCTTCATCTACATACAATTCTTTTTCTTCAATTCACAGTAACACTTTTGAAAAGGAATATTCGATATTGAGTGTTCCAACTTAGTTGGTTTTTCTAATGTACTATATATAATCAAGCTCCTTGTTTTACTCTCCACTGAAACTACCCTGGCCAAAAGTCAGAGAGAGCTTCTATAATTCTAGTTCAAAACACTTGACCTTACAGGATATCTTAGCTATATTAGACCATTCACTAACTAAAACTTTGCTTTACTATTCTCTATCAAGCTTCTACAAATTGTTTACTGTGGTTCTGTTTCAGTTTTGGTACATACTCTTATTGTACTTTCACCTCTTAAACATGGGTTCTCCATGTTCTATCACTAACTTCTATCTCAATGGGAATACATTCAGTATTTTATATTTTCTAAGTTTCTGCCTGAGTCTACACATTTATTACTTCTAAAATTTCACCTTCAACCTTCTGGATGTCCTACTGTCTCATAGACATTTTACATACCTTTGAACTCATCTTATCAAAGCTTAACTTGTTGCATCTTTGTTAATGACACTCATCTACTCAACCCAATCAAGCTCAGAGTCTTCTAGAGTTAACTAGTCTTTTCCCTCTGCCTCTTTCTCATGGTATCTCATGGAGTGTCTATCATTTTACTTTTCTGAGTCTATTTCATTTTATTCAATCTCAACCCCAAGTGCCTTACCTTGAGTCTCTGTTACTTTTAAGAGGTGACAATTGCAATCACTTGCTCTAAACCATAATTCTGATGTTATTTCTCTACATAAAACTTTGTAGTCTCCTATTTATTACCAAAAGCTATATTTTCTATGTTAGAGACACTTGAAGATGCTTGTAAAAAATGCACATTTCTATGTATGGCCAACTGCATTATATATGCTTCCTAATGATTCTGGTGCAATCTGAGGCTTACGTGGCCTCAGATTACACTTCTTAACAGGAAATAAAGGCCGTACAGGATTTGCCCTTCTCTACTCAGCTCTCTCTGTATTATTTCCTTCTCCCTTCTATTAGGTACTTTATTATCATCGGATTATCTGCATTTATCTCAGTGTCTTTGATTTTTGTGCTTTTGCTGTTCTTTGCCTTTCTTCACTTCACCAAGTCCTAATCTTTAAGAATTTTCACCAGGTCCACCAGTAAATCACCTTTTCTTCTAAGTGTGCACTAATTTTCAACTCCTATTAACCCCAAACTAGACTTTCTTGCAGTGGTATCCTACAAAATATATTTGATCTTTTCCCCTAGCTCCTGGCAGATAACTATTGACTGTTGGGATTCCCTGGTCCATAAGAGCATCCTTTGTTCTAATGATGCTGCTCTTGGCTGGCCCAGAGATAGCTGTAAGATGGGAGCTGCTCATCAGAGAGATGCCATCTTGAGTAGGAGCTCGAAACTTTCAGCTCCATGCCCAAATGTGAGGGATGAAAGAGACTGAATTAATCACTAATGGCCAGTGAATGATTTAATCAGCCAACTTTACTTGTGAAATTTTCATTAAAAAATTATAGTGGGGGACTGGCAAGATGGCTCAGTGTTTAAGAATGAGTTTTCGGTTCCTAGCACCCACATGGAGGCTCACAACCATTTGTAACTTCATTTCCAGAAGGTTCTGACACTCTCTTCTTGCCTCCCCAGGTACTGCATGCATGTGGTGCCTATACATACGAGGGGGCAAAATACTCATACATATAAAATAAAAATAAATATAAAAATAACAATGGGCTGGGGAAATGACTTAGCGGACAAAACACTTGCTGCACAAGGAAGGACTATAGTTCAGAATCCAACACCCATGTAAACAGAAATCTGGGTGCTAATATGGATGTTGAATGATCTCCAAAGATCCGTGTATTAAAGAATTGGTTCCAGTTGGGCATGGTGGCACACACCTTTAATCCCAGTACTCTGGAGGCAGAGACAGGAGGATCTCTTGTGAGTTTGAGGCCATCCTGGTCTACATAATGAATTCCAAGACAGCCAGAGTTACATACTGAAACTTTGTGTAAAAAAGAAAAAGAATTGGTCTCTATGTAGCACTACTTAGAGCCATGAAGCCTTTAGGAAGGATGGTGTGTATCTGCTATGGTTTGTGATGAATCTTCTCTTCTTCTAGGGCTACTACACAGTTATGGGAGAAACAGCCTGCTGCTACAAAGGCCAAATTATTTAGCAGAAAAGCTAAAGAGAAGATTACAGGTATTGGGGGTACCTGTATCCCTGGTGTCTTGAAGCCACACAAGGGTGCTCATTCAATGTTAACATTCTCTATGGTCTTCTAGGAGATCTTTAGGTCTCAGAATATACCCTTCAAGGATCTTATCCTTGTTCCCTGGATTCTGATGAGTACTAAACCAGCTTCCACTATGATATGGGACCTTACTACAAGCCCAAAACACCAGGATCAAAGATCCTGGATGAAATCTTGGAAATTTTAAGCCAAGATTAACCTGTTCTCTTTTTAAGTTGATTACCTCACATTTTGTAGTCACAGAGAACTGATTAAAAACAGCTCCCTTACTTGCCACTTATATATCTTATAGACCTGACTCCCTTACACATGTAGAATTCAATGCTTACTCTGGGTAAGTAGTGTTAGAATTCAGTTGAATTGTAGCACATTCATTTAGTGATCACAGAGAACTGGAAAATTTATACCAGAAGGGAAAAAAGTATATTTGCCTATAGAAGTACATGCATTCTCTCAAGAAGATAAATATAAGGAAAAGAAAATAAGCAAATTTATTTTAATACTCTTCAAACCAATCAAAGGCATTTCATTTCATACTCTAGTGCAACCACAAACAGCAAAGGAATGAAGAGAGGTAATTCTTTTCTTTCTTTTTGTGGGGTTATTCTGGGGTGGGGGAAAGTTTCACTATGAAGCCCTGAGTAGCTTGGAATTCACAGCCACTATAAAGCAGGCTAGCCTTGAACTCACAAAGATTTGCTTGTCTCTGTCTCTGAGTGCTGGGATTAAAGGCACATGCCATTACACTAGGCCCCTATTACTTAAACTTTAACTTATTTTTGTTTTTGAGGTGGGGCAATGCTTGTTAGCATTCTGTCTAAGCTCCACCCCAGTTACCTAGCAACAGCCAGGTATTCTCCTCCCCACAGTTACCTAGAAATAGTCAGGTAGGCCTGACCACTATAAAAGGGGCTCCTTGCCCCCTCCTCTCTCTTCTTGCTCTCTTGCCCCCCTCCTCTCTCCTGCTTTCTCTCTCTCCCTCTCCCCCCCTCTCTCTCTTCCCTCTCTCTGCCTTCCCTTCCCCTTCTCTCTAATTGGTCATGGCCAGCCTCTGCTTCTCTACTCTCTCCCTCTCTCTGTCTTTCTCTGCCTTTACTATCCTCTTAACTCCCATCCCCATGCCATGAATAAACTTTATTCTAATACTATACTTTTGTGTGGCTGGTCCCTCAGGGAGAAGGGATGCCTCAGCATGGGCTGCAGAGGCACCCCCTTCCCCTGATACCTCACCACACTCCCACAGAACATATTCTTGTACATCTTTCCTTTTTATAAACACATCAATGCTATATTGCTCAGGCTAATTTCAAAGTCCTAAACTCAAGCAATCCTTGTAGCTCATGACTTAAGTAGCTGGGGCTATAGGCATATGCACCAAGCCAACTAAAATTTTATTTTAAACAAATGATTTAATATATCATTAAAGTCTCAACTGCACTAATAAATCTAATGGTCTCTTTAATTACTACTCCATGCCCAGTCTCCTCCCCAGAAGTAACTGCACCTATGAATTAGATTTTTAAATATGTATGTGTTATGCAACCACAGAAATAATAGTTTATTTAATATAAATAGAATTATTAAATACATAAAATACATACACCCTATTGTAATTTGCTTTTGTTATCAGTATATTTGGGAGATTTCTCTGTTGATACAGATTTTTTCCATTCCTCTTAAATATGCATAATACTTCTGACTACTGGATATTTAAATCATTAAAAATATTTTGATCTGGATCTATATGGACCTATGCTATGGGGATGATGGCCAGTCCTGATGTCTGAGTGATAAAAAAAAAATTATTCAGTACTATTTTGACCTTTCAAATAATAACACAATTATCATCTTTGTAACATATGCTTGTGCCACATATAAAATGTTTTTCAAGGGTGTACATCAAGAAAAGGATACAAGCATCCCCCTCCAGGATGCCACACCAATTTATGTGCCCACAAAGAGTCTATGACAGTGCTTCCTTTCCTTATCCCCTTACACCAGAAAGAATCACATCACTTATTTTTCCTAATTCAATAAGTGAAAAATTGTATTTTTTAAGTTTCTCTAATCATTAATGAGGATGAAAATGCTTTATTATATACCATTTTAGTCCTTCTTGTGAGTTTAATTGTCTTATTAGGTATAGTTACTATGTGTAGACATTTTTATTTATTTTTTTAATATTTATTTTATTATATATATATGGGTCTTTTGCTTGCCTACATGTAAGCACATTGCATGTGTACCTGGTGCCTATGGACACTAGAAGAAGGAACTAGATCCTTGGGAACTGGAGTTATAGACAGATTTCAGCTGCCATATGGGTGCTGAGAATTGGACCATGGTTCTCTGTAAGAGCAACAAGTGCTTTTTACTGAGCCATTACTCCAGGCCCTTGTAGGAGTTCTTTATATATTCTAATTTCTATTTGGCTGGATTTAGAATCATCTAGGATACTGGTGAGGTGCATTTATAAGAGCATTTCCAGAAGACTATCTGAAATGGGGAGACCCACTCAAAATATGATACCAGATACAACTCCAGTGTTATCCAGTGGGAGTGGAAAAGAAGAAACCCAGCATGGAATTTTTAAAAATGCTTAGGTATATAACTTACTTGCATTTATGTTTTTTATATAAGTCTAATGGGATTTTGGGGGGGGGTTTTAAAATTAAGTTTTGTGTGTTTTGTGTATGTAGGTGTTTTGACATGCATGTCTTGTGCCTGTGGAGGACAGAAGAGGACAGCAGATCCCCTAGAACTGCAGTTACAAATGTGAGTTGCTGTGTTGGTGCTAGGAATAAAGCCTAATTCCTCTGGAAGAACAGTCAGTGCATTAACCATGAACCATCTCTCCAACCCCTTATGTAGAGGCTTATGTTAGTCAAATTATTTTGTAACAAAATACCTGCAATAACACTTATAAAAAAAAAGGTTAATTTTGATTCACAGTTTCAAACATTCCATTCTGACTGACTGACTATTAATTTGGACCCATCTCCACAATATTGTCTTTGCTTTCAGGAATGTGTATCAATCTGTATTTGCTCAGGGCTTCTTTTTTCATTCTTCAGTCAGCTTCATACATGTTATTTCTCAGTGAAATACCTGAACAGTGGAGTTTGGATCAGTTCCTCTACACAAACATTATTTACTTGCTTGATGTTCTAAAGATTTTTTTTTTGTCAAAATTCTGCCATGCACAATACTTTATTTTTACTATTAGATATATTATTTACATAAAACTGAAAATAAAGCAGGAAGGAAGTATTAGAAATCAAAACTAAACCTGGTTCCCAAATTTTCCTATAATATTTACCTCCTCCTTTATATTTTTAAGTTAAAGGCTTGTTTTTAGTAATTATTTTAAACCAAATTTCTAAAAAAAAAAATCTAGTTTTAGTTATAAATGTATTAACTCATTAGAAAATTTATTTAAGCCTTGAACAGACTCTGGGAACATCCTTAATAATTAAAAAAAAAAAACCTATGGATATCTAAAAATACATTTCCAAGACCGAAAACATAAACCTCATGTTCCGCCCCCCTCATTTCCTGTTGGGGGAAGGGAAGGAAGGCCGAAAGGTTTCTCAGCTCCATGGATCCAGAACTCAGCTAACTGCATTATCTCAGCCTGTTTCTGATGCTTGCCAATAATTACTACATGATCTACAGAACAAAAACCCAATTACAGCACTCCATCAACTTCTACTCCATGATTCTAAAAACACTTAACTAAGACTATATAACACTTAAATGCTGAAGCTGACAGAAACTCAAGACATTCAACTCTTAAACCTTAGATAGGAAAAGTAAGTACGGAGATGGGGAGAATGGCCAGGGCAAGAGTTGATGATATTGAAGCCAAATGAATGGCTATCCTATCAGGCCAATCTTATTTTTGTCAACATTATGCAACTTCTATCACCTCTAGATCCCCCCCCCACACACACCCTTTCATATATGTACCTGTGATCAGCAATTAATATTATAAAAGCAAGCTAATATTGTTATAGAATATATTTAAATAATACAAAGGAGAATATTGAAGTATGAATAGATTTTGTGAAATTTGTATATTGATAGTACAGAACTGTCTAATGAGGATTACTACAGTATAAGCTTGAGCCTCAGTAGTAAAACAAAAATCCAAATGTTATTTTCTAGCTTCTCTTCCCTGGTCCCACCAAAAAATGATGTGAAACTGAGGATCAGAGTCTAAGACCAGAAGATTAAGGCAGGTTGTTCTCTGGCCTGTGCTCATAAAGACGAAGACTTTGAAGACAGTTTGTCTGGACTCCAATCCTATTGTATCCATTTTCTCTCCCCCCATATATCCATCTGTAAAATGGGATACAGTAATACCTATCCACACAGAGCTGTTCTGAGGACTCATTCAGGACATAACACTAACAGCTCAGAATAGTGCCTGGCACAAAGTGGTATGTGTTCAATAAATAATGTGGTTCTTATTTCTTTGTCTTTGAGGAAGATTTTAGTCATTATAAGAAAGAAAACAAAGCCAAATTATGTTTAGACTTAGTTTTATTAACTTTTTCCTATAGATTGCTTTTTTAAAAAATATTCTATTGGGGCTGGAATAATGGCTCAGCAGTTAAGGGCACTGGCTGCTCTTCATAAGACCAGTGTTCAAATCCCAGCACCCATAAGGATGGTTTACAACCATGCATAACTCCAATTCAGGAGTATTCAATGCCCTCTTCTGGCCTCCATGGGTACTGTATGTATGTGGTACACAGACATACATGCCAGCAAACAAGCCCAAGCATGAGGTCATTGACATAGGCAGGGCCAGCTCACCACCAGCTACACCATTTAAGAAAACTGACTCTTCCTCCCCAAAGCCAAAGATTTCCCTATGTACTTTTAAATTACTTTCTTCAAATGGATGCTATTACTAAATATAATATTAACTTTAGTTTTGCAGCCCCATAATTTACTGACAGGAAAAGATTTTCTTTCTTATCTTGGATAAAAACTGAGATAATCTTATAAAATGCAGACTGATTTTACAACCAGCATATGTAAAGACAATGAAAGTACCTCTAGAGATCACAGCTGACCTTGCCATAAAAAGGAAAACACATGATGAGGGGGGGAAAAAAAGAGACTAAAATAGATATAATTCAAAGCCTTATGTTCTATCCATGCCACTAACTTCCTAGATTCTAAGGAATCTCTACCTTCAAAATCTAATGAGATTTTGTATGAACATCAAACATAAGTGTATTTAAATAAGTAATTTAAAAAAACAAAAAACTTCTGAAAGTTTCCAAAATAACTCTTTCCTTACTACATTTACCTTGAAAGGTACAGAAAAATCTTATAAACCTCCATTTTTGACAGTGTTTTTGTTTTTGCTTTCACTGTTTGTTTTTTAAATAAGTATCTCAATACAGCCCAGGCTAACCTCAAACTTTCTGTTCCTCCAGCTCAGTCTTCATCACTAGAATGCAACACCACCTCCACAGACTGGATGACAAGTACTTTTCTAGACTTGAGTTTATTAAATGTTAATTCCTGAAGAGCTTGGTTTTCTGCTAGAAACATATCTAAAACAATAGATTTGTAAAGGCAACAATCTATTTGAGGAAGAAAGGATGGACAATAGCAAGAATGATTCAGAAAAAGAGGCCCAGACACAAACAGTGACGCACAACTATGGGCATATTAGAGATCCTCTCTGGCTCCTGAAACTGTGTCTTTGGAATTACCCTTCTGCAGTGGAAACTTTTAGTTTCGTTGGAAAGTCAATTATGTCACATGTTTTGCTGGGGCACACAGGTGAAAGAAAGGATGTCTTGCTAAAGCAGACACAGGGAAAAAATGTTTCCTGAAGCAGACTCAGGTGAAAGGATGTTTGGATATATCAAAGACATAAAAGGACACTTGAAGGAGTATAAATATGACCTCACAGACAGTGGGAAACAAGCACTGAGCATTGGTTTGGTTTGCTCCACTTCCCTATTTTTTGTTAAAGACACACATGCATTGGTTCTCCTTACACAGCATTGTTGAGCTTAACTTGTGGTAAGGACACCATTGAGAGAAACAAAGAATTGCTCATGAGATTTCCTGCTGCAGCTTGCTGCTTCCTTGGTCTCGCCTTACACCATTTGTTGAGCCTTGCAGTTTCCTCAGGATTGAACTACAGTTGCTGGCTCATGCCTGGTGTCTGCTTGCTGAAAGGACTGGACTATAGCTGCTGAGTTAAACTTGGTGTTTGCTAAGGGACTGAACTGCCAAAGAAGATCGAGCTCACCCCCCAAAGAACTATTGCTGTACAGGTCCACTTCCCCCCATCCTAATAATGTTTCTTTTCCACTACGTCTGCTGGGTGATGGGCTAGAGGAGAGGTTGAACCCTATTAAAAGTAGGTTACAAAAGAGTTATGTCTGCACCCTTTATTCCTTACTGCATTTTGACCTTTTCTTTCCTAATGAACTCTTCCCCTCAGCAGAAAAATATTCTGAAGAGTCTTCTAAATAAGCCAGATTTTTTTCTCTCTCCTAAACTCCCCTCTTAATTTCTTCCATCTTCTTTCTTTTGAGAAAAAAGGGGGTGTCTCCTTGCTCTTTCAGCACCAACTTCTCTCTAATTCTGTGACTGTGACCACTTATGTCACAGTGTGAGCACAAAAGCTGACAGTGTCCTAACTGCCTATGTCACTTGCCTTCTACCTGACCTCCCCAGGAGATCTGAGTTAACAGTGACCACTTCCTTCCTTCCTTCCCCTTTTGTTTAGAGCCTGTGGTGCCACATTCATCTGGAATGTCAGCAGAATTCACACAAAGGGAGGTAGTTCGTATAATCTAATGGGTATCCCAAAATTAATATGTTGAAACTTATTCACCACTAAGTGGAATGGCATTAAGATGTGAAGCATCAGGAAGTTATTAAGTTAGGAAGATAAAGCCTTCACAAATAGAATTAATGGCTTATAAAAGAGGTGCTTAGATATTCTTTATCCCTTTTGTCCCTCCACTATGAGAAAGTGACAAAAACACAGTCACTTCTACTATAACTCAAATATATTGGGACCTTGTGTGGACTTCTCAGAGTCTAAAACGGTAAGAAATAAATGTCTGTCATATATAAATGATCTAGTCTGAGATCTTTTGTTAGAGAAGAGTATCAGAAATGGAGTAAAAAAATATTCTTGCCACATATGGAGCACACACAGTACTCAAGAGAATAAGGCAGAAGGATCTTGAGATTGAGGCCAGCCTGGGCTACACAGAAAGTCAGAGTTCCCCTCCCTGCAACAAGCATTCATGATTAAATAGGTTTGGTATTTAAATTGAGCAAGTTAATTACTATAAAGCTTTTCAGATCTTTAAAAAATTTATTATTTGTGTGTATGTGTACGTCTGCCAGAGTTTATGTATACCACATAAAGGTAGGTGCCCCAAGGCAAGAGATCCTCAGATTCCCTGGAATGAAAGTTATTGGAAGTGGGAGCTGCCTAATGTGGGTGCTGGGAATAGAACCTCAGTTCTCTATAAGAATCGCAAGAGCCATATCTGCAGACCCCATTTTTTTTAATTAATCCTTTTGTTTACATTTCAAATATTATCTTCCTTCCCAGTCTCTCCCCTCCATGACCCCCACCTAATCTCCCTCCTCTTTGCCTCTAAGAGGATGTTCCCCCACCCACACACTCACTCCTACTTCACCCCTGTAGCATCCCCCTTCTCTGGGGCATCAAGCCTCCACAGGACCAAAGGCCTTCCCTCCTACCGATGCCAAATGAGGCAGTCCTTTGCTATATATGTAGCAGGAGCCATGGACTGGCCCATGTATACTTAGCCCCTGGGAGCTCTGAGGTGTCTGGCTAATAGTTTGCATATAAGTCTGTGCATGCATGCCCAGTGCCCACTCAGGTTGAAAGAAGGCATTGGATCCCATGGAGCTGGAGTTATGGATGGTTGTGAACTGCCATGTAGGTGCTGGGAATCAGTCTTTAATATACTAATATACACTCTACAAGATAGGATTCTACAGTGATTTCCCAAATGTCTCACACAATAAAACTCCTTTTGAAAGAACTATTTTATATTATACTTGAGAGCCAGCGGACACTGTCCTTGGTGTTCTTTTTAGCTTGTTTTTAGATTATTTTATTCATACAAGTGCTTTACCTTTATGTATGTCTGTGAACCACATGCATACCTGGTACCTACAGAAATAATGAGCCTCCATGTAGGTGGGGGGATCAAACCTGGGTCCTTTGAAAGAACAAGTGCTCTTAACCACTAAGCCAACACTCCAGCACTCTTTTTAGTTTTATTTGGAGGATTTCTTTCTCTATTTACCTCCCAAATACACAATTCACCAACATTCCATCTTTAGTCCACTCTTATCTCCTGCCTCAGTCACTTATAGCTCTCCACATTTCATCCTACAAGTTCTCTATAGGTGACTGTATTCCTATCAGCATGACTTCAACATGGCCTTAGAGTCAACAAGGAACACTATAATACCTGAACTCTTAAATCTTACTTCCAGATCTATGAAATAAGAATAGCAATTCATGAGGAGTAAGTGAATTGACATAAAGTGTCTGCCTTAGTGTTTGACACAGTTAAGTGAAAGTCCAATAAGTGATCACTATAAATTTCTATCTCTAGCCTACATGGTTTTTGCTGATCAACACGTGTATCTATCTTCCCAAGGTAGCTCTATCATATAAATCTCAAAATCAGAATGCCTGCATTCTACCATCTATGTTGACCCAAGTGACTCTGTCTCAGTAAACAGCATACTCGCACATGCCCAAACCTGGAACAATGATGCCAGGGTCTATATCCTTCCTTATTAATCCTCTATCCTAAGCCCCTTGCCCCCCAATTCACAACTTAAGTGTAACATTACCTAAGTCCCTTCCTATGCACTTTTAAATGTCTCCTTTCTAATAGTAAATTTGATCATATTACTTGTCTACTTAAATTTTTCAATATTTGTTCATTTTTTCCCTTGGTAATTCAATTTCTTAATAGACCACAACTCCTTTGACCTGGCTCTTTTAGTGACATTTGTTATGATGCCCCAACATTGAAATACAGTCCCTACTCCAAACAGAAGTGTGTATATTTCTAATAATTGCTATAGCATTTTATCTTTATATATCCTATTCTTCTGTGTATAGTGCATCAATCAGTTTTACTCACACCCATTTTATTGCTGGCTATTTCTAACTGGTCTTTTTCATGAATTTGATTGTATATTATTTCACTCATAAACTTTAATCCTTGTATCACATGTAAAATTCAGTCTATAAATTTAAATATTCATTCTTGAACTGTTTAAACTATGAAATATACTTTATTTAATATGCTTAGGTAAAATTATCAATCCCAGAATTATTTTAGTAATGAGGTCTGTAATGGTAATGATATTAACATTTCTTTACTAATATCTACTACATATTTATCATATTGCTGCACTGAAGAATTATAAAAATGAACAAATAACTCCCAATCTCAATTTAGTAGAGAAAGCTGAATCTTAAATAAAACCCCTAATATAATACCACAAAGTTACATATATGGCCAGGCATAGTGGCATACACCTTTAATTGCAGAACATAAGAGGCAGGTAGATCTCTGTGACTTCAGGACCGGCCTGGTTTAAATCGAGTTCTATGTCATCCAGGGTGGCATAGTGAGACATCACTTCAAAAAAAAAAGCATATGTACAAAATTTCTAGAACTACAGAGATGGCTTGAATTTAAGAGCACTGACTGTTCTTCCAAAGGATTAGGACTCAATTCCTAGCACCCACATGGTGTGGTGGTTCACAACCATTTGTAACTCCAGTTCCAAGGGCTCTGATACCATCTTCTGGCCTCTGTGAGTACTGTACACATGTGGTGCACAGACATATATGCAGGCAAAACACCTACATTTGTAAAATAATAAAGTATTGGGAGCCTAATACATTTAGGTGTTGAAAATTGGAGGACAAGGGGCTTAGGATGCAGGATTAATAAAGAAGGATATAGACCATGGCTTCATTGTTCCAGGTTTGGGCATGTGTGAGTATGCTTTGAGGCTGGCAATATGGCTCATAGGCTAAGGGTATTTATTTGCTGCTCTTCCAGAGAACCAGAGATTGGTTCCTAACATACATACTGGGCAGCTCACAAGGCATGTAACTCCAGTTCCAGGGGATCAGCTGTCCTCTTCTGACCTTTGGCACCTGCACATACATGGCATACACCCCACACAGAGACACATACATACACATAAAAATTCATCTTCTTTTAAAAAGTCTAATTCTCTCTCAGATAAAACAGTTGAACTGTCATCATGCACCAACTCTGATAAAACCATTTCTTTCTAATCTTTTTTCTAAGCCTTAGATTTATGTGACTTATTAGAACTTATACTCTGCCCACTGTAAAAACAGCTTATATAATTTTAATATTTTTAAAGATTTTTTATGTGTATGTGTCTTCATGAGTTTATACACACTATGTAAACCTTGGAAACCAAAAAAGGGTGTCAGATTGCCTAGAACTGGAGTTACATGTGAGTGCTGGCAACCCAACTCAGATCCTTTGCAAGAACAATAAGAGTTTTGAACTGCTGAGCCATCTCTCCAGCCTCAGTTTATATAATTTACAATATAATTGCTATTGTAGGAAATTATAAAAATCTTGTAATTAAAAAAAAGTCTATAACTGGAAAAATAAATGTCTATATGCTTTTCTAGCTATGCCTCTTCTGGGTCATGACTGTATCTGTATAGCTAAAAAAAAAAAAAAAAAAAAATTGCCAGACTTAAAGTTCTATTGTACCTAGTTCCATAATCATAGCAAGATTTAAAATAACACACACAAAATAAGGCTTAGTAACTGAATTAAATGAACTGTAAATGGATAAATCATCCAGTCACAGACGAATGAATATCATGGGACAATAGGGGAAAATAATCACAGGTAAGAAAGATTACTGGATATTGAAGGACTTGAAAGTACAATCTAATTATGACTCATATATCATAAATGCCATGCCTTTAGTTCCCATGGTCATGTAAATTTCCCATGGAAATTTAATCCATCTTACTATGAATATTAAGGCTCTCATAGAACCAAGAATCTACACCCCCAGATTTCCTAAGACGTCCCACTTAGCATATGTAATGGCCTAGATCTGAGCTCCAAGGTGGAGGGTGGGGGATCCAAATATAAGAGTTAAATTTGATGGCAAAATACAAGTATCTATAATTTCTGGTGCACATATTAAGCAGAGAAATACTTCCCCTTTACTAACATACTACATCACTATGAGTCACCTGAAAACAAGATTTTCTTCCCTTGTTTAAAGACAAGACAATCTTATTATACCAAGCAACAAGATATAAGGCACAAGTTTAGATATCTTTCCTTTCAAGCAAATACTTCATAGCACTTGAAAAAAAGCATATTATTGCCATTAAGAGTTTTACTGTCATTACTGTTATTTATATTTTTAAGTTTTGGACCCTCAAAAATATTCATTCAGAAAGTACATTTTTGCAATGTGCAAAATAAACATTTGCTCTAAGAAAAGAGAACCCTACCTATCTTCCTATAGGGTAATATTAGGGATACTTACATTCTAGTTATGCCGTTCTATATTATGAACCATTTAGCTGAGTAGCACAATCTGGTTCCAAAGTATTTTAAATAACAAAATATGAATTTGTTACAAAATAAACCAAAAATATTCTTATAGCTTAAACTTGGTCTTCTGGCCGGGTGGTGGTGGCACATGCCTTTAATCCCAGCACCTGGGAGGCAGAAGCAGTTGGATTTCTGAGTTCGAGGCCAGCCAGGTCTACAGAGTGAGTTCCAGGACAGCCAAGGCTACACAGAGAAACCCTGTCTCAGAAAAAACCAAAAACAAAAAACAAAAAACCAAAACCAAACCAAACCAAACCAAAACAAAACAAAACAACAACAACAACAAAAACAAAAAAACAAACAAACAAACAAAAAACCCTTGGTCTTCTGTTTCTGGTAGGCAAATTTTTCTAGTCAATTCAGTTGCTGATTTGAAAACAGCAGGGGATTCCTTCATCTTCATTATCAGCATTCTTCAAGTAGAAAACATTTCTAGCAACACTAGATATATACTAACTCACAACCGCAGGCATATAGTCCCCAACATAGGGCATATATTCCCAATTTACCACAGTCTAGTCCCCATTTTGTAAGCCTCACTAATTTAGGTCATCTGCCTAAGCTCACAATCCTATTTAAATTCATGACCTCCTGTGTTATACTGAAATCTAAGCCTGGTCTAGAATCCAGGTAGTTATTTGAATGCATAACAAATGTCTAGTCCTTTATTTCCAAGATATAGTACTTTACTGTAACACAGTCTCCTGAAGCTACTCAAGATATAAGATATTCTGACCGTCATCCTTGCAGTCAAGAATCTGGAAACCATTTAACACTAAAACGAAGAGCTAGGCAATTTTCCATTGCTAAAATTCCATGAACCCATGTGAAGCAATATTTATAAAATAACTCCAATATTGTGATAGTAATAAAAAGTCCAAGACACTTTTATATTTACTACATAGAAGTGACAAGAGAAGGACAGGGACATAGCTCAGTGACAGAGCACATGCACAAGGTCCTGGGTTTGAATCCAGGTTCCATTAAAGAATGA
Source organism: Apodemus sylvaticus (assembly GCF_947179515.1). Classification (NCBI taxonomy): domain Eukaryota; kingdom Metazoa; phylum Chordata; class Mammalia; order Rodentia; family Muridae; genus Apodemus; species Apodemus sylvaticus. Next base: position 46,530,301 of record NC_067481.1, read on the forward strand.
TAAAGTGGGAGGAAATATACATACAAAACTACAGCACCAGCCAGGTTTGGCGGCATAGGCCTATAATCTCAGCTACTTAGGATGCTTGAGGCAGGAAGTCACAAACCTAAGATCTACCTGGACTATGAACAAGTTCAAGGCCTGCCTAGGCAACTTAGAGATAAACACTGTCTCAAAAATAAAATCTAAGAAGCTGCAGAGATGGCACAGTAGACAAAGTAGTTGCACAAGCTTGAGGAGCTGAGTTTGGATCTCCAATTCCTACATAAAAGAAAATACCAAGGCCACATAGGCCTATAATCCTAGCACTGGGAATCAGGAAGACCTGAGGGGCTTGATAGCCAGACAGATAGCCAATGAGTGGGCTCCAAGTTCAGTAAGAGACATTGTCTCAAAAAAAATAATGTAGAAAGAGATAAAAGAACAATGCCTAGCATTGGCCTCTAGGTCCCATATGTGGGTTTCATCCTCAGCAGCCTACCAAAAATTATGTCAGTATATAAACAAAATGAAAAATTACATATTCAAAATAAGACAAATGACTTTATACATGGTAAAAATATGGTATCAGTGTTTGCAAATGAATATAACTCAGTTATAGAAATGGGGGGATAAGATTGAGGGTATGAGTCAGCTACAGAAAAAAAGAATATATAAAAAAGAGTATAAGTCCTGCACTTGTTAATCAGTCTTCCTTTAAGTACTTTGAATCAACTGGAACAAAGTCTAATTTGGCAGTCAAGTTTCTGCTTTCATCAGATATGTATTCTGAACAAGCTTATCATCAGAAGTTCAAAATCATCCCCATGTCCTTAAAGTTTTTCTAAAAGACTTGTAATGTGTATTTACTAAAATTGTTTTTATTTTTTTTAATCCTACAAATTAAAATGCCAAAAATGGTATTTAAACAGGAGCATACTAAGAATAGCTTTTTTCTCCATAAAGCTCTTGATTTAATTTTCAAGGTTATATACCATTCAAGAATTTATTTAATAAGAAAGTATCAAAGTTCATAGATATTTTCAGTTGTACCATGTCTAACTAGACTTCTTTTACAGTCAATAGCACTTATTTTTTGTGGGTTTTTTGCTTATTTTTGTTTTTGTTTTTTGAGACAGGGTTTTCCCTGTTCAGCCCTGGCTGTCCTGGAACTTACGCTGTAATCCAGGCTGGCCTTGAACTCAGAAATGCACCTGCCTCTGCCTCCTAAATGCTGGGATTAAAGACATGCACCACCACTGCCTGGCTCAATAGCACTTTCTTTAAGTTTAATTTTAAAACCACAGAATAAGTGTAAATCACTTATAGAGTAGAGAAAATTATGGATTATGTAGGCAGATCAAGTCAACTGAAGCTGGAAAGGATTGCAGCACAGGAGGAAGGTTTGCAGCCCCTAAAGAGACAGGAACTCTACAGGAAGACCAACAGAATCAACTAACCTGGACCCTTGGGCCTCTCAGAGACTGAACCACCAATCAAAGAACATACATAGGCTGGACTTAGGATTCCTCACACATATGTAGCAGATTTTCAGTTTGATCTTCATATGGAGCGAGGGCTATCCCCAAAGCTGTTGCCTTGTCTGGCCTCAGTCGGAGAGGCAACACCTAGCCTCATAGAGACTTGAAGGACCAGGGTGGGGAGATACCGAGGGTCATCTCCACCAACTCAGAGTAGAAGGGGATGTAGGGATGGGGGAAGTACTGTGGGAAGAACTGACTGGGAGGGGGTCAGTGGTTGGGATATAAAGTGAGTAAGTTTTTTAAAAAAAAGTCATTAAATGAATTTTGGTGTCAGATTAGGAAAGGTTTTTTAAAGAATTTTTCAAGTGGTCTTAAGACATTTCTACAATTTTGTATTATATGTTTATGCAAAATAGCATTCTTGGCATTGGTGACTCTAAAATCAAAATGTGACTTAATTTTGAAAAATGTTGAAGATGCTATGTCCTTATATAAAAATAAATGAGCGTGGACATTTTACTGGGATGGAAAAAAGCATCAGAGTTCATAGACATTTTCATTTGCATCATGCCTAACTAGACTTCCTTTCAGTCAATAGCACTTTTCTTTAAGTTTAGTTTTAAAACCACAGAATAAGTGTAAAATACTTTTAGAGTGGAGGAAATTATGGATTATTTAGACAGATCAAGTCAACTGAAGTTAGAGACAGTGGCTCCTCCCTATAATCCCAGCACTAGTGAGGCAGGGCAACAAGGAATCAAGGCCATCTTGGGCTACAGTATAATTTCTAGGACAATGTAGGCTGCAGTGTGAAACTGTCTCTATACAAATATCCCAGAGGAAGCTGAAAAAAGGGGAAGCTTTCATATTTTTTCAATGCTCTTTTATGTGACGAAATAGGTTTTTCTTATTGTCTTACAGGTTCAATGTGTAAAACATGTAGTAAAACCAAAGTTAAACCAAAGACAACTTGTTGGGTCATATATGAATTCATTCAGTTCCTTTGGAAATGCCTTTTCTAAGACTTCTATTCAATTTCAACTGCCAACTGCTTGTAATGGCTAAATTTAGAACGTCCACCCTTCTCACCTATTGTTTTCTTACACAAAGATATATATTTTTAAATCCATGAATATAGCCAGTGTCTTTGAATTCTCTAGATTAGAGAATATCTGGCTATATCTGTTCTATTTTAACACATGATTTCTTTTCTCAATTATTAAAATACAAATATATTGAGTCAATAATTTGATTATACAAACTATGATTTACAGTGATCTTATCAAACAACGAAATGTCAATAAGTTAATATGCTTTTAATCAGGGCCTGTTAAACGGATAAACTCAGAAGACAGTTGCATGAGTCACTCCATCTAGCACTTCAGGCTGTTACACACCTATATAGAATCGATTTTGCCAAACAGATAAGCAACAAGAGATTCTCTAGTTTCAAAGAACAAAACTTTTATTTAGTGAAAAGTTTTAATGATACTAACAAACTACTTACTACACTAATCAGGCTCCCTTCAAATACATAAATTTTAAGACAAAAAAGTTAAAAAAAACTAAACTCTCAAATAAGCTATCTGAGTTATATTTTAAAAAGCAAATATCTTGCCCAGAAAAGATTTTATAATAAAAAGATTAATAATCAATAGTGGAAAATTAAGTCACTATTACGACTAATCCTTCATAAATAAGTACATGCTTATTGATATCAAGTCTATTACTAAAAACATTTTTATTTAATTCTCACAATACTTCTGCAAAAGAAGTACTATCATTGCTCCAAAGTAGCCTGTTCAAGACTAGTAGATTATAAAGCAAATTCAGACTCAGGGCAACAGTTTCCAGATCCCACATCTTAACATTATGCTACATTACTTGAGATAGTTCTGAAGAGCTAATGAGAGATAAATGGAAACACTTTTAGAGATGTTCTATTCTCATATACCTGTATTAGAATTGGCAGTTAAAATTTTTATGCTAAATGAGGAACAGCATCTCAAACCCAAAACATCATCATTAAATGATTAATTTTAAAAGCTTTAAAAGTTTTAATAGGCAGATACAGAAGATAACTCAAGCCAGGCATGTTGGTTTCCATTGGTAATCCCAGCACATGAGATGCTGAGGCAGATCACCATTGGTTCAAAGCCAGCCTGTACTATATAGTAAATTCTAGGACAACCTGGGCTACAGAATGAGCTTGGTCTTCAAAAATTGAAACAAGATTTATTAAAATTTTGTATTATTGAGATGCTAACATATAGTTTACTCTAATTCCTGCCTAAGAAAAGAATATATTTTAAAAATATTTTTTTGTAAAAAATTTGTAGTATATGTGTATGTTCTGCCTGAATACATATCTATGTACCACATGCATGCAGTGTTCCTGGAAGGCAGAAGAGGGCATAGGATACCTGGGACTGGAGTTACAGTTTTGAGTCACATTGTGGGTGCTGAGGAGTGAACACTGGTCCTCTGTAAGAGCAGTCAGTGCTCTTAACCACTGAGTCATTACTCCAGCCCAGAAAATAATGTATTAGTTGAAGAAAAAGCAATCCAAAATACTTGATTTTTCTTGGTTTTATTTTAATTTTTTATTAGAGGTGTGAGGGGTTGGCTATAAGAAGATGGATTCCCTGGTACTGGAGTTACAGATGATTGGGAAGAGTCCAACATGAGTGCTAGGAACCTAACCCAAGTCCTCTGAATAGCACTATGTGCTCTTAACTGCTAAACCATCTTGCCAACTACTTTAATGTTTCTTTTTATGTTTCTGAAGCAACAATGGAATTATTGTTTCAATAAGTTTCATAGAGATATCTTCTTTTAACTTCAATAAACGTAATATCATGTTATCCTATATATCTGTAGCATTAAAAAATCATATTACCATGAGTTTTCTCATTTTCTTTAAGTGAAAGGACAGCTATAAGAGGGAGAAGTGAGGGAAAGGATAATAAACACTCACACATGCTTTCCAAAGATAGAAGCTTTGGTACCTGTGGCTACTGTGTGTCTTAGATGCTAGTATCCTTTGATGATCACTTGGTAGAAATAAAATGGCTTCTAATTGTAAGAGCAACTTTCAGAGAGTAAAACTTAAAAGTCTACCCACATATTTGTGTATACAATGTACACACACATGCACAGACATTTGCTAACTGCAGGCATTTCACTCCTTTATCTTTCTTTGTTCTACATTCTCCAAAGTCTTTTTCCTACACACCTAGTTTGTGCCTCTCCTACTCAGTATGTACAGGTTTTGATCACACATGTCTGTACTGGACTTGTAAATTCCAGTGATCTCTTATATCATCCCACAATCTATGAGAAGTCTCTTCTATGAGAAACCTTTGCTGGGCTGGGTGTAGTAGCACTTGCTTTTAATCCTAGTGCCTAGGGGCAAAGGCAGGTAGATCTCTATAAATTTCAGGACAGCCTGGTCTACATAATGAGTTCCAGGTCAGCCAGAACTATATAATGAAACCATAGCTCAAAAAGAAAGTAGGGAAGGATGGAAAAGGGAAAGGGAAATGGAAAGGGAAAGGAAAGGAGAAAAAGGAAAGAAATAAAACCTCTGCTTGAACCAAGTTTCTAGGCATCAGCAGAAAAATGACACAAACTATAGTAGGGAAAAGGGAAAACTAAATGATTAAAGCTGTTGTAAATGGTACTGGACAGAGGCTAAAAGCACTTAATGTTCTTCCAGAGGACACGGGTATCCACATAGCAGCTCAAAATCATTTGTAAGTCCAGTGCCAGGGGAATCACCCTCTTCTAGCCTCCACAGGTATCAGGCACATGCATGATACAGAAACATAGAGGCAAAACAATTATACAGATAAAATTAAAAAATTAAATAAAAAAACTTAAGATAAAAAAAATAAAAGTAGAAGAAACCAAATACCAACTAAACTCAAACCAATTCTAACATGGAGAAGGTAATCTGGTCTAGTAGTTTCTGTGGCAACGAAAATCTAAATCCTACTCTGCCACTTCAGCTGATTGCATTACTATTCTTGACATCTTTCTGAGGATCAGTTTTTATCTGTAAAATGGGAACAGTAGTAATATAATGCTCCATGAAATGGTTGTTTGTGATGTTTGTTTAAACCCAGTGTCTATTGCACAGTGGATACTTAAAATATGACTGCTATTATGAAGACTTTTTATTTCTCTTTTGATTCTAGTGCTAGGGATTGACCTTTGTGCATTCTAGTCAAACCCCTCCATTGAGCTATATTCCTAGTACAACAGTTATATTTCAGGATTTCTTGCTCATAATTACAAAATTTTAACTGTCACTTTAAGCAGGGCATGGTACCATGCACTAGTAATTCCAATACTTAGGAGTTAGAGAAGGAGATCAGAAGAAATTCAAGGCCAATCTCAGTTATATATCAAGTTCAATGCTAGAGTTAGCTAAATAAATTAAAAACAATGGCACTTTAAGGGGATGCCAGGAGCACATATATAAACACCAAATTCAAGGTAAAAGCAAGGCTACAAATTTTAAATGAGCAAGAAATTATCTTTATTTCTTCGCCCTCACTTTGTACAGGTTGCATGGCACTAAGCACCTGCTTACAGTTGTTAGCACACATAATACCATCTCTAGCCTGCTGGCTTAAGTTTATGCTTACTTCCTCCTGCTTCACATTTTAACTCTTTGTTTGCTGATTAGTTCCCATTCTTTTTTAAATATAATTTTCTCGTTTAAGGTTCAACTAAGAAGTATCAGCTCCTGACCTCTTTTCATCTTCAAGATTATATATTTGCAATTACTACATTGTAATTTAATTATTTAACATAGGTCCCTCTACTCATAATCTGTTTCCTAAGGTCAGGGACTAACTAACTGCTGGATCACCAGAAGCTGCAAAAAAGAGCAATAAAAGACTCACATAAATGCAGGACATCAAAAGGTGCTACTGCTACTTTCTTTTTCTAAACTTGAATCAAGCAGCTTTATAAATATAGGTTAAGACATAGCACTGCTGTCTCACTCAATAAGTGAAACATTTCTCCCAAACTCTCAAGGTGTCTAAGGAGTTTATCAATACCTTTTAGAGCCAAGAGCATGTCTCCAGAATTTCCCTGGACAAACAGAAAAGTGGGAGCACTGTGATTTGTACCTGTGCTTCAAGGGCAATTGGTAAAAGTGTCTAAAGATGGTTTAGTACTGAGAACCTGAGAAAAAGACTAGCTGGGATTACCTAAAAAAAAACAAAACAAAGGCCAAAAAAACCCAAGTTTTTATATATTTGCTGAATAACCAAAGTTTTTAAGTCTCTCTTATGTATGCCCAGCCTCTCACATAGTTCAGGTTGAGTATAAAGTTTTATTGGAAACCATCTTTTCTTTTATTGGAAACTGTTTGCCTATTATGTCTAGATTATTGAGTAGATATAAAATAAATTAAAAAATATGAAGCCAGTAAGATGGCTTAGCTGGTAAAGGCCTTTACTGTCAAGCTTACTACCTACATTTGGTCCTTGGAACCTCTATGGTGAAAGGAGAAATCCAACCTCCATAAACTGTCCTGAAACTTCCACACCGTGGCAATGCCCTATCGCCATAACTAACTGAAAATAAAAAGCATACAAACGCTGAAAAATCTACAAGTCAGACTCACTTATTGTCAGCAGGCATTTAGTGAAAGTGCAGTGGAGTCCTGAGCTTCTGGAACAAGGAATGATATCTATTCATGCTACCTAAGAAGCAATGGCACAGTGTAATTTTCAGACTGCACATAATCTAGAAGCTACATCTTCTCACTTAAAACAGTGAGGAAAGAATGAGACACATGAGACTACTACTGAGTACCAAAGGCAGGTTTTCTCTTCCTCTGGATTTCCCAGGCATTTGAGTCAAGTTTGTATGTGTCCATGTGCACATGTACGGGAGTACATAAAGAGGCCAGAGTCAATCACTCTCCACACTACTTCGGGAGACAAGGTCTCACTGAACCTCTAACCCTGAAGCTCAAGGATCTAGCTAGAATGGCTGACCAATAAGTCCCTGGGACTAGCTTGTCTCATCCTTCCCAGTGCTGGTACTGCAGAAACACACTACAGTACCAAATCTCATGTGAAAATCAAATAGAAACATGGATAAGATACCACAAGAAAGTTAGACAGCAGTGGTAGAAACCTGCTTAACAGGTGTCAAGACACTATGTATTATAAGTATTCAATAAACAAGTTACTTTATAATGGATAAAAATAGGTGACAAGGCCGGTGGCACACGCCTTTAATCCCAGCATTTGGGAGGCAGAGGCAGGCAGATTTCTGAGTTTGAGGCCAGCCTGGTCTACAGAGTGAGTTCCAGGACAGCCAAGGTTATACAGAGAAACCCTGTCTCCAAAAAACCAAATCCAAACAAACAAACAAAAATAGATGACAAGGAGGTTTCTTATGGATGATGAGGGTACAGTGAAGTATTTTTATACAGTGGTTGTAAACAAGAGTCAACTTCTCTGAGACAACTTGGCAACAAGTATCTAAAGACTTGAAAGTAATCATATCCAATGGGCTTCTGGAACATCTTTCCATTCTTAAAAAATAATAGAATTTAATCGGGGGGGGGGGGGGGGTGTTTAGAATGCTAAGTGTAACTATAGTCATGGATCTAGTCACTGGTCTGTGTCAAATGCTTTGTGCCCTGATAACATGAAAATAAGCAAATAGATCCAGTTCCTGTCTTAAAAGTTAGGTAAACAGTCAATAAAGTACAGTAAACTGATTAAGAACCACCAGGATTAAGTACAGGGCACTAGGGTGTGCACAGAAGGTACACCTACCATTCTCTGAGATTGGAGTCAGGGAAGCTTCCCAGAAGGGGCATTTAAACTGAGTCCTGAAGGATGAGTAGGAATTAGAAAGGTAAAGAGTGAAGGAAAAGTGTTCCAGGTAAAGCATCTGCCAAAGCCTAAAGACCAAAGGGATCACAGCATATGAGCTTAACTCTGAGCAGTGTGCGATCAGGAGTGGGAGATGGACGAGGCTCCAAGGCTAACAGGACTGACTCATTCAGGATCTCACAGCCAAACTTTCAACTGTAGACTTTATTCTAGAGTAGTAAAAACTAAAGTAAAAAGCAAATACTTAATAATAAATAGAATTAATCAGCAATAGTCCTAATATAGCAAGAGAGAACGCAGATTTAAAAGAATGAAAAATGGTTTACAAAAACAGAATACAGGAGGGTTATACAATTCTGTAACTTTACTAAAAAAAAAATCACTGAGTTATTAAGTTATTTAAGCAGATATATTTCAGGATTTGTAAATCATACCTCAATAAATATTTCATTTACTTATTTGAGGGGATTTTTTGGGGGGGAGAAGGGTCTCATGAAGCCCAGCCTAACCTAGAACTTGAATTTTCCTTTTCCCTACCAAGTACTAGGATTACAGGTTTATGCCACCATGCCTGATTTAATGTGGTGCTGGGAACAAAACCCAGGGCCCTGTGTATACTAGGCAAGCCCTCTACCAACTGAGCTATAACCTCAGCCTAAATTTGTCTCTTTAAAAAGTTAATATAAATGTCTATAAAACATCTGAATAATGCTTAACATGCCTAATAATAAAATATAAAATCAAGCCAAAAACTAGAGTAGATACTACTTATGTCTTCCCAAATTAGTAATTCTTAAAATTGAAATGTGATATCCAGTGTTAATCAGGTCAAGAGAAAGGAGCATTTTTAAATGATGCTGGTTGGAATAAATGTTAATTAAAATAACCTTTTCATAAAGCATTAATATGTAACAGTGGTCTGAAGAGTATTTATACCCTGTGTTCCAATAATTGCATGTCTCGAAATCTTAATAAGTGTTCCAAATGTATTCAAATATCTATGCCAATAATGTTCACTGCAATGTAGTTCACTGTAGAGAAAAAGATGGGAAAAGCTGGATGCCCACCAACAAGAGTAAAATGAGTCATAACGTAACTTCTCTGTGTAGCCATTCTTGACAGGACACTATATCTATGAAATAAGACAAAACTGAAAAATATTTGAGACAAGTTTATTTATACTAAACAGCCTTTCAGATTATAAAATATAATGATGGCAATCCCAGCACTGGGGAAGCTAAATCAAGGTCACAAATTTGAGGGTAGCTGAGGTAACACAGTTGGTGGGGGGAGGGAGGGAGAGAGGGAATACAATGATGATACATGCTTTTATATTCTTCTCTATACTTTTTTTACATTTCCATATTTTATATAATGTCATGTGCTATTCCTTGAGTGTGTGCAAGTTTGTAAGGCTGCCTTTAATACTGTCAACAGTATCACTTTAAGTATTTATACTTCATAGAAATCAATTTTATATCTGTCTTGGCTTTGTTTCCTCTGTTGAAGAAGGAAAGTGTGGCCAGATCTGAATGTTCAATTCAATGTATCTCTTTTACCTAGCATTATTAAGATATAAGATATGGGGGCCAGCAAGACAGCTCAGCCAGTAAAGATGTTTGCTCCCAGGTCTAATAACACGAGTTCAGTCTTCATAAACCACATGCTAGAACGAGAGAACTGACTCTCCTAAGCTGTCCTCTGACTTTCATGTATATCCTGTGGCACATGGGTTTACACATGCATATGTACACACAGAAAATAAATAAAGTAAATATTTTAATAAGTTATCTAGTTTATGTGCATTGGTGTTTTGTCTGCATGTATGCCTGTGTGAGGTGTCAGATCTTGGAGTTACAGACAGCTGTGAGTTGCCATGTGGGTGCTGGGAATCAAATCCATGTCCTCTGGAAGAGCAGTGCTCTCAACTGCTGAACTATCTCTTCAGCCCCTAAAGTAATATTTTTAAAGAAATAAAATTGGAATCACCATTGGGCCAGAGTGAAAGATAAGGTTAGGGGGCTCATAAGCATGTGCAACAGAAGATGGGGGTGCTGACATCCATCTTCTTCCCAACATTCCACCCATGCTGGCAAAATTAGCACTGCATGTGTCTTGAAGAAAAAATGGTGCTTTAGCAGGACTTTGTCAGTTCCCACCTAAAACATCAACTTCAAGAACCAGCTAATCCCAGCATGTCTCTTGTTTGGAATTCTGGAACAAGGTGGAAAGTGCAGCCACAGCCAGCTGCAAATCAGGGTCTTGCAGCTGAGACATTCCAGCCCTGTCCCAGGATCTAAAGGTGCTACAGGCTATTCCCAGGAAGTTGCTATAGTGGACTGCTTCTTTCAGAGATAGCACAGTCAGCAGCTTCTGGCAGAAAGAAGTGATGGCTACAGTCTACTAGCAGACAGGATAATATTCACAAGAATATCTGGTCAAAAAACAAAATCTGTTTCAGTTCTGAAACTCTTCTAATCACTGACTGCTTTCAGTGATTGTCTCAGAACCCTCAATTGCTAACTTCATTTGATGTAAAAAAAGAGTCACTTGTTTTAAAGAATGGTCATTGTATGTGGTAACTGAGTCATTTACCATGCTGGTGTTATATAGTAAATTCATAAAAATGAGAAAATATATTTGTGAATGAATTATGAATTCCCCAATCATGTGTTTTCTTTTCCCTTGATAATAGCCTTGCTATGTTTATCATGCTATCTTTAAACACACAATACTTCTCCCTGGGCCTGTTGAGTAACTGGGATTACAAATGCACACCACCATGCAATGCAAGTATGCACCTTAAACATTAAAACTTTGGTGAAACTTGGGATGGGCAACTATCTAAAAACATACCACACTCAATTTTTATTGCTTAAATCAAGACCAAATAAGATTAATCCTTGTTAGGTGACTTAGGGTCATAACTCTGAATTATAAGGTAGTATAGTGGGGTTGAGAAGGATACATTAAGTACAAAGGAGTGCCAAATTCTTTCCCCTCCTACCTCCCTCTTTCTGAAATACTCCGTATGTAGCTTAGGATGGTCAGGTACTCACTATTCATTCAAACTAGTCTCAAACTCACAATCTTTCTGCCATTTCCTCCTAAGTGTTAGGATTACAGATGTACATCACCCAGCTTGCTCCACCCATCACCCTTTGCCAGTTACTTATTTAAGCTTCTCTTGCCATGAAATCACCAGCTTTAATTTACACACGCGCATGCGTTTTCAGTACCTGCAAGTTTCCACTTCTATTTTGCTGTTGGTGATCTTCAAAGAGGACGAAAATTAAATATCTAAGTTCATAAGAACTATGTGCAAATTAAGGGCTAATATGCTTCAAAAAAGAACATCACCTAAAACTGATTTGTACTGACTTAGAAGATTCTGTTCTAGGCTGCAAATGTTGAAGTACAAAGAACTCCAAAGAGAATGTACTTACTCTTTTTTGATTATATCTCAAGTCTTATTCCTTTACTCAATTAGCAATTAAGACCCCAGATCACAAGCTACATGTTCTGTTTCTCTTAACACATAATGAAGAGAGATGTGGAGCCAGAACTGAGGGCTTACGCTAGTTTAGGTTCTTACACCAGCTTTGTAACCTTTAGTATATTTTAACCATATTACCTGCCTTTTATGAAGATGCTGTAAAATTAAATTAGATCACAAAAACAGAAACACTGTATTTCTGTGACCTGGTATTAATACCAATATTAACTCAGAAATATATCCTACCAGTTTAGAGGTTGGAGGATTAAAAGGTGTTCTCACAGTACCAAATTTGTTTACAAGGAATATTGTCAGGTTCAGTGGCTACAGTTAATAATGTTATAGACTTGAAAATTGCTAAGAGACTTTAAATGTTTATTATAAAAAAACATTTATGTGAGATAATAGATATACTAATTAACTTCACTTAATCATTCTTCAATATATACATCAAGATACCATGCTATATACCACAAATATATATGTAATTTATGTCAATAAGCATAAATTTTTCCTGGTAAGTTTGCAAACAAAGGGAAATTCTCATACACTTTTGAAAGGAATATAAATTAGTACAGCTATTACAGGAAGTAGTATGATGGGTTTGTTTGTTTTTTTAAGTAGAACGGTCAGATGACCCAGCAAAGGAAATAAAATCACATGCACTAACATGCCTATTGTAGTACAATTCACAACTGCCAAGATACAGTATCAATCTAGGTTTCATCAGCAGAGAAAGTAAATAAAATACAGCACATATGCAGTGAAATAGTATTAACTACAAAAAAGAAAAAATTCTGTCATTTGCAATAACATGGATAGAATTAGAGGATGTTGTGTTGTAAAGTAAGTCGACATACAAAGAGTAATACTGTAAGTTCTGCAGTTCATGTAGAAGCTGAAAAGTTGATCTAATAGAAATTGTAAGGACAGTAATTACCAAAGCCTGGGAAAATGTGGAAAAAAGGAAAGGGACACTGGTTAACAAGTTCAGGTGTACAGTTGGATAGATGAAATTCGTAATACAGTATAGTAACTAAGATTGATAATAAGTAATTATATACTTCAAAATGGCTTGTAAAGATAATTTGGAATTAGTGTTCCCAACACTAAGATGAATGTCCAAGGTGATAGATATAACCATCTTTATCATATACACATCGTATGCATGTATCAAATTATCACACTGTCCTGTGTAAAAATGTACAATTACCACATATAAATTGGCAATAAAAATGGCAGTTTTAAAAACTAAAATAAATTATAAAAAGAAAAATCATATCAGAAAGAATAGAGAGCAAGTTTTTGTTGTATGTGCTGCTCTGCTGCTGCTGAGATATGAACCCAGAACTCTTAGCCCAAGAATTCTTAAATTGCTCCTACTAATTAAGAAACATTTTATTTTCTTTATTTTAAATTTTTTTTAATTTATTTTTATGTGTATGGGTATTTTGTCTACATGAATGTCTATGCCTCACATGATTCCTGATGCCCCTAGAGGCGGGAAGGGGAAGTCAGATACCCGGGGACTGAAGTTACAGACAGTTGGGAATCACTGGGTGGGTACTGAGATTCTACCCCAGAGCTCCTAGTTCTTAACTGGCTGAGCCATCTCTCTAGCCCTAGCAAACATTCAGTTTCTAGGAAGAACAATATATCCCAAAAGTTGGTACTTTTTGTCTTTCTAGTCCTATATCCAGACAGTCTTATAATCCCTGACATCTGTTCCTTTAATACTTCAAAATCCCAGCTCAGACCTTAACAATAGCCTTAACTGGTTCTACTCATGACCTCTGTCTTTCCTAAAATCCTTCCGGCCCAAAGCCCCTAGATCAATTTTCCTAAAACACTACTGTGATCACATTGCTCAAAACTTGTGAGAACTTTCTATTACCTTTTCTTTCTTTCTTTTTTTTTTCTTTCTTTTTTTTTTTTTTTTTTGTATAGAATAGAGTTTATTCGGAGTAGGGGATGGGAGTTAGTGGTAGAGAAAGGCAGAGAGAGAGAGAGAGAGAGAGAGAGAGTAGAGAAGTGGAGTGGAGGCCGGCCATGACCACACGGAGAGGGAGCCCAAGGGGCAGAGAGGTGAGAGTATATGGGAGAGCGAAGAGCAAAGAGCTCTACTACCTTTTCATTGATCCCAAATATCTGACTCAGCAATTCCTGCACAGCCATAGCTACCTCTCACTTTTATCTCTCACTGTCCAAATAAATATTCAGACTGGCCTATTTAATCCCTTCACTTAATACATTGTACTTTTCTGACTTTAAGTGTTGCCACATATAGCTTTTCTTTACCTAGAATACCTTGCTCTTCCTATCTTCAATCTTGGCCTATTGAAACTCAAACTTCAAAAGCTAGTCTGAGAGACACCTACTGTGATATACATCTTCATCACCATCACGTCAACATTACCTTCAAAGGTTAGACACATTTTGATTTGAATTACAACTCCAATCACTTACTCGATGAGTGACACAGGACGCATTCTTTAAATATTCCTTCAACATCTATAAGACAGGGATATAAGCAACTTTTCAACTTTCCTTAGGCACATTATAAAGAATAACTGAATTAAATCATGTATGTAAAGTATTTAGCATGATGCCTGGAACAGATGAGAACCCAAAAGAAAATGTTCGTATTCTAATTACTATTGCTATTAATGAATTTATATTAAGCTGAACTCAGACAATACTTATAACTATTATAAACTGGTTTATGTACACATAGTATTATCGCCCTCACTATCTCTATGGTGTTTATATTTGTCTTCTACCAGCTCTGTTACCCAAATTACATCATCTGATAGACAGGTTAATATTGTATATGAATTAGTATCTGTGATGGTCACTTGTACCTAGTAGGTAATTGTATTAGGTTGTTTTTCTTGATCCTGTGACCAAACACCTAAAAGTAAGCAGCTTAAGAGAGGAAGCACTAACTTTGGTTCAGAGTTTACAGGTACAATCCAACATGGAAGGGAGGGCATGGTAGCAGAAATTTGCTACCATGAGGAAACAGAGAAAGGGCCTGCTGGGCTCTGCTGGACTTTTCCTTCTTCTTCAGTCCAGTATCTACCCCATGGGACATTTAGGATGGGTCTTCCCTCCTCAGTTAAATCTCTCTGGAAATATTTTTCATAGTAAAATTGACATTGAAGATTAACTACTACAGTAATCATGGGTCTTTATGCTTAATGAAAAATGCTGAAGAGCTGATAGTATTAATATGTCCAACATACTCAGTGAAAAAAACTACTAAGAAATACTTTAAATTAAAAGATTAAATCTTCAGCCTCACAAAATTAAGTCCTTCTTTATGCATCTAACTTCCTTTTGCACTCTTCCTCCTTTTAAAACTAACCAACCAAGCAACCAACCAAGCAACCAACCAACCTATACATATAGCAAGAGATAAAACAGCAAAATAAATGCAGGTCAGACAGCCATCAAATACTGTAGAACAAGGACCACAAGACAACTGAGCTGAGCACAGGTCCGGATGGAATCAAATAGGAAGACAATTTAAAGGGAAAGAGAACTGGCTTGTCAGTCACACTAACAATACTGATTGTTACTCACACACAGCAGTGCCAGGATTTCTTTACACACAGGGCCAAGTATAAACAACTGCAATAATCAGATCAGGGGATAAAGAAATATCTGTCATTTAGCTTAATAATGGAGTTTACTACTCAGTATTTACTACTGTAAATACTACAGTATTTACATGACCAATTTTAATTGCCTACCTATGCCAAAAATGACTATTAACATTCCTTGAGATCCTAAAGTAATTCCAAGTTTTGACTAATAAAGCTATGTCAAATAGATATGGCTTTTCTTTATATTAATCGTTTACTTCAAGACAATTGATATGACAATGGCTTAATAAATGCTATTGTAACATAAAATGTTTTCAGCAATGCTCAGGGGAAATAATTTTACAATACTGAGTTCTACTTCAGTAGACTAACCCTTGATTGCTTTCACAGCCAAAACTAGGCCTGGTAACCACAAAAACCAAAGGATTGACTACTGGAGTGAGTTAACGATGGTCTGAAGATTTGCTATCAATTCTGAAAAATCTACCATAAAGTGAAAAAAATCTACTCATGAAAATACTGCATATTTCTACCCCTCTCATATTTGTCTTGAGCAAACCCTAAAATGTTTTATCAGTTCTGAATACAATTATTCTCAAATCACAGAATCATAGAGCACTAGAAAGTCTAGCAAATCCCCCACTGAAGGGATTCTTTCTATCACCTGTCTGGCAAAAGCTCCCGCCCCCCCTTCTGCTGGATACAATGTGTGCTAACTATTTTGCAAAACAGTGTACTTTATTTTTACAAAGATCTTCCCTAAACTAATGGAAATGTGCCTCTTTAAACTTCTATCCACAAATTTCAGTTTTGTATCCTGGACCATCACAAGATAAATAATTTCTTGAATTAGGGTAGTCATACAAAAACACACAAGAAAACTCACAAAGGAAGAAACTACCACTATATGCAACAAAATTTTGAAATTCAGGAAACTATATTGAAATCACAAGGCAACATGCTTTCAAGATACCAAACCTCCCATCTCAGTTAACAAATATTAATAACCTAACTTGCTTTAATTTCATGGTGTCCATTAAATGTGTCTTTGCAACTTGACAACACTAAATCTAGTGTTAAAAACTACAATTCTATAGGACATAGTTCTTCAACTGCTCATATTTTCATCTAGATGCCTGTTTTTTAAGACCCATTTTATCACACTGGTGCAATGCTAACACACGGTAGCAGGTGTTCACAAAAATGAAGCCCTGAGACTAGAGCTGTAAAGGAGCCAGGGTGGAGGTGCATATAAAAACCCAGCAGAAAAAAAAAATGCTGGTTGATGGGTGTTTTCCTTCTGGAAACATGCTTTAGTGACAGAAGCATCTGAAGTCATGAACCATCCAAGCACAACCCATGAGCAAGAACCATCATGAGCAATGAGTGGAAGGCATAAATGTCTGTAAGATGGAAATTGACACTGGTTATCGAGCAGCACCACAAGCTCTGGGTCCTCACTGGGGAAGCTAAAAAGTCCAAGAAGCAGAGGAGATCACTGCCATCTTTTAAGAGAGGGAAGAAACCAGGGAGTAACTACCACTGAGCAGTCCAATGAAGCTTAAACTGTACGGAGCACGAGATGCCAGAGACTAGAGAAAGGCACACACGGGGCGAGACGGAAGAAGGATGCGCAGTGCCCTGATCAGGTCCCTGAAACGGTGTGCGTAAAGGATATGGGTGTGGGCCGGGGGTAACCTAGGAGCCCACCCTTTCCCTCCCTGCAACAGAGCAACAGAGGGTAAAAGGAGGGGCGGGGGGACGAGGGTGAAAAGCAAGAATGACTCATAGCCGAAAGGAAGTGCTCAAGCCATGGGAAGCATGCTACGGGAGATTTCCGAGCCAGCGCTGTGAGGGGCTGGGTGCTCCAGGTGATGGAGGTTGGAAAAACAAAAAACAAAACAAACAAACAAAAAAAACAACACAACGCCTGGCAGTTACTGCTGCTCGCCGGTGAGATGAGGGTGTGGGGGGTTCGCAGCAGCTTGAGTGCCAAGGCCTGGGAAGAGGCGCGGCGCGTGCGCAGTGGCGTTCGGCGGGACCCGCTGAGGCAAAGCGGAGCCGCAGTGACAGAAGCTGGGAGCTGCCGCCTGGAGGGACTCACCGAGGCGCAGGGGCTGGAGGTGGTGCTGGGGGTAGGCGACCGCTGGACCGTGACCAAAGCCATCTAGGTGCTGCTGGGTTGTTCCGGGCAGGGCATTCTCGTCCTGAGTGTGGGGGGCGGGAGGGTGACGGAGCCGGGATGGAGGGCGAAGGGCGAGGGGTAGGGACGAGGGAAACGGGGAGGAAGATGAAGCCGCGGGAACAGCCTCGGGCTCCGCACCCACCACCGGACTCTCTCGCCGACTGACGCGCCGAACGGGCGGCGGGCGGGCAGGCGGGCGGTTCGGCAGCTGCGGGGCACAATGAGCGCTCCCAGTGCGCAGGCGCCACCTGTCAGCAACCGCCTCTCCCCTCGGCGCGCGCCGCCGCCGCGGCGTAACCCTTGAGTTGCCGGAAGCGGGCCGGCTGCGTGCGCCGCGCGCCTCGGGCCGCCGCCCCCTCCCGGGTCTGCTCTTGAGACCTGCGGTCGCTGCGGCTCGGTCTGTTCCCGCCGAGCGGCCTGAGGCGAGATAGAATCGGAACTCTGGCAACCAGCCAGCTGAGGGTCCTGAGCTGGGTGGGCCGGTGGGAGAGCCGCTAGTCCTCACTCCAGAAAGACAACCATTTTATGAGTGGGGCGCGCCACCCAAACCACCTTAGAGAAAAACTGAGGTGAAAATCCTGAGGCAAACACGTTTTCTAGTGGGAAAGGGCTCCGCAGGCGCTAGACGCTTTCTCTGGGTTAGACCCGGGAGACCAGCCCGCCTGACCCTCCTGTCCTAACGAGCTTCCCCACCCTCCTCCTCGTAAATGGCCTCAGAGTTAACGACCAGATTTTTCATAAAGATTTTTCCAGGGGTAAACACTAGAAACTAAGTGGTACCCTCAGGCTTCCTCTACCACCTGCCTACAGTTCTCGTACTTGAGATGCTGAGGGAAGGGGGCGGCACAGAGAGCGGGACCCTGAGTTGGAAAGCACCAGCCTGCTTTTTTTTTTTAACCTTTCATTTGCTTCCTACTGCGAAGATCTCCACTAAACAATGATTTGATCATTGAACTCTTTTTCTTTCCCCCATAAATTTCACTGTTTCATAGATGTAAGTAAAAATGTGGAATTAAAATATTTTAAAGGAAGACATTTCTAAATAGTAAACTGTCAACATCAACCAAGAATGTCATGGAAAATCAAGACTAAAAGGAAAAGAAAAAATCACACAGTGCAAACCGTTGATATATTACACAGAGAGTGGATGAGCTGGTAAATACCACCATCCCTACCAAAGCTGTAGAAAACACACACTTAAGGGCTCTGTAATTTCTAAAGCCCACCTCTTTCTGTTTGTCACTCAAACAATCTTGGATCTCATTGCTCCTTTTAAACTGATAGGGCTGTCATGAGTTCTTTCTGGTTGCTGTGTGGTTAAGTGACACAAGAGCCCTCTATGCCGAGTCTTTGTTCTCTCCCTGGGGCACTGTGGTTGAAATAATTAGCGGGGAGGTTCCATCAAGAATCACTGAGGGTCCCAGTACTGTACAGTCCTCTATAGAGTGGAGTGCAGAAAAACCAGTTGGTAGGCTTTTGCCCCCTGGTGGTGATCTAGAGTGCCTATGAGACAAGAATTAAAGATCTGTGGTTCACAGATGAAACAGTGTTATCCCCAGAGCTCCAGAGTAAACAGGAAAGAGAAGGCAAGGTTCAGAAGAAAGAACTTTGAACCAGTACTTAAGAGACCAAACAAAAACTATGTAGAGAGCCAAGATGAAAGCTAAATGACCCCAAATAAATGTGTTTATAAACCAAAAGAGAAGTATTGTCCAAATCAGTAATTCTCAGTATGTTGATTTTCTTACTGATATGCAGTTGACAACTTGGATTATCTTCTAGTAGTTAACATACTCCAAAGAAATTGATCTGGAAAAGGAGACATTTAATTCCATTAACCTTACAATGAGAACAAGCACTGCTGTGAGTCAGACCTAGCTTCTAGTTCCAGCTGTGTAAAACCTTATGCAAATGATTTGAACTTTTTGAACTGTATTTCCTTATTCTCTATGATGAAACCCTAACTCACAGGACTTTCATAATCAAATGAGATAATGTATGTAAATTAAAAGGTCCTACATGCAGTCAAGATAATTTTCTGTTCTCTGTAGTGTATTCTGAGTTCAACGAGTTCAATACATTCATTGTTGAATGTATCCTATGTGCAGGAAATATCTTCAAACAAAAGAAAAAAGTATGATTCATGCTTTTTCTAAACTGTAGGTTAGTGGTCAAGATGTATATCATCTGTAGTTAAGTATAGAACATTTTTGTTTAGCATGTCTAAGGTGATAAAATTAGGTTATAAAGTACTCAACTTTCACTGTTTGTATCCTGTGGATTTATTACCATATAAAAGAAATGTGTCTCAGTCACATATTAGAAACTGATACTTGAAAATTACTGCTGCATATTATCTTATCAATTGAGAGAAAGAAAATGTTGACGTATGTTATATACTAGGTACTCTTTTAAAAAAAATTGTGCATCTATGCATGTGTGGTGGAAATGTGTGTGAGTATAAAGACGTCTGTGCCTGTGGATGGATGGGTGTCACTCTTCTTTTTTTTCAGAGACAAGGTCTCTTACTGGACCTGGAACTAAGCACTTCAGCTCCACTGGCTGGCTAATAAGCCTCTCTGGGATGGCTTGTCTAATGCACAAGGGTTACAGATGTGTGTCAACACTGTCTTTTTTTCCTTCTTTGTTTTTAAGACTCTAATCTGTTTTTTTACCTTAACTGAGGAATAGGTACTATGGATTCAGTCACCTTTTCCAGACTCTGAGGAAAGTATTATAGACATAGGAAAAGTCTAGATAAAATATAAAGTTACTTAAAAACAAAGAAGATTAGATTGTCAGGGTAAATGTTCTTTGTATGAAATTAAATTTTAAGCTTTGTCTATAGATTCCAAGATAGCTCCTTTTTTAATTGGCTTGGATTATAGAAGGGGAAAAATCTATTTTTATTGTGCCATTTGTTACCTGCTCTTCTCTGGGATCCAGGTTCCTGGTGGATCTTCTAGTGATCTGAACGTTGAGATCTACTATGAAAATCCAAAAACCCTGCACTATATCAACTTAATTTGTTTCAAGTTTTTGTGTCTGAGACTTGGTCTCCTGTGCCCAGGGTGACCTCAAAACTAGATCTATAGCAGAGAGTAACCTTGAACTACTGATCCTCTTTCCCCTCCCTTGAAAGTGCTGGGATTACTAGTATGCATGACTAAATTTGACAGTGATAGATTAATTTGGAAAATGAAATCCGAAAGTAGGACTCTGAATAAAGCCAAAAGATGAACAAATGTCCTAGTTGTGCTTACGCTTCTCCACTCTTCCTGTTTGCGGTGCCAGAGGCCTGATCATGTCAATGGAGTCCATCTCTCCAGGGGTGAAATTACAGGGGGACTTGAAATTCCTGAAGTCATCTGCTTCTTAAGCTTTGAAAGCTATTGACCTTTTCTAGAGAAAGCTACATCTTCATATTTTACATAGCCACTACATTTCTCCAGCCAGCCTTTTTTTTTTTTTTTTAATTTATTTTTTTTTTTGCCACTACATTTCAAGAAGGACCTCGGGTTAAGAAGCAATGGCTCTCAGACTTTTTTCTCCACATCCTGACAGCCATAAAAATATTTGTGTGACACACTGGGTAAGTTAAAAAGAGTTAAAGTAGCCGGGTGGTGGTGGCGCACGCTTTTAATCCCAGCACTTGGGAGGCAGAGGCAGGTGGATTTCTGAGTTCGAGGCCAGCCTGGTCTACAGAGTGAGTTCCAGGATAGCCAGGGCTATACAGAGAAAACCCTGTCTCAAAAAAAAAAACAAAAAACAAAAAACAAACAAACAAAAAAAAGAGTTAAAGATATGGTATTTGAAGGAAAATTCATTTTCTTTCTATCCTATACTTTAAAAATCAACAGCAATAACAAAACCCTCAAAACAGGGTCTCCAGTATCCCAGGTTGGTCTTGTACTTATTGTGGCTGACACCTGCAATGCCTGATCCTTCAACTTTAACTTTCCAAATACTGCAATTACAGGCTTATGGACTATGCTTGGCTTAATGATGTATGCTATTAGTAAAAGATAAAATAAGTGCATATTAAGGATATTAAATATTTAATTTGTATAAGTTTCAAAATAAAATCTTTTTAAATTTTTGAAGTATCAGAGGTTCCTTCTGTAAACATAGCATGTTTTCATTTACAGTTTTATGACTAAAATGACAGTGATCATTGTCTGTAAAAAACTGTAATGGTAATCTTTTCAAACTATTGGTAGCCATTATTGGTAAGAACTTAGTTCATACATGTAATTAATAAAAACTTAAAATAATTCTCATTTCAATATTTACAAGTATCAATATTTGTCTCCTGTAGCTCATTCTTTCCTTTATCCAGCTAGAAGATATAATGTGAAAATCTCTTGAGATAATGTGTCTGTATTAGAACCCATTTAAACTTTATTATCAAGTGTTATTGCAGAATAATTACAAATCTCTATTTTGTAGAGTATGTTGTTTTATTGAAACAATAATTATACAGCTAACTAAAACAATGAAAAAGACACCTCAAATAAACAAGGGGAAATAAATGTATAATTCATATAGAAGAGAAGAAATTGGGATCTGGATCCATTTAGAAGAATCTATCAGCCTCCTATTCCTTGGGTACCTGGCACATGTTGTCTTATGGTAGCTCTAAAGCTCACTGGTCATAACAGGCAACAATATGCACCATATTGGTTTCTGAAAACGATGTCCTGGTAGTAGTATACTCTTTAGCTTTGCTCAGCAAGTCCTTCATCATGCTTGCTACCCAGTGGAACCTTAGGCAATACTAGGACAGGTCATCTCTCCCTATTCTATCTGAAAACTGACAAAAATCTTTATATAATGGTTATATGACCCTACTCAAACCACTGTGATTTGAATAGATTAAAATTCCATCTCTTACTTGGTCACTTCCAGACTCCACTTAAATTGGTAGACTGCACCAATATTTACAGTCCCTCAAAGTAACAATAATTTAAAATTTTCTGAAATCCCTAAAAATTTGGAAATTCCCTTTCCTTAGCACATAATTGTTTTAGGAGATGACCACCAGTCTCTATGGAAAAGATTTAATTTTCACATTGTCAGTATATAGTAGAGACAGTGTTGCAACAAGTGAGTGTTCCTAAAAGGGATCTGACTTTTCCGTATTTTCAGTTAAGAGAGGGAATAAGGACTGGAGAGATGACACAGCAGTTATGATCACCTCCTCTTACTGAGTACCTAGCTTTGATTCCCAACACCCACATGATAGCTTACAACCATCCGTAACTCCATTTCCAAGGGATCTCACACCCTTTTCTGATCTCCATGGGCACCAGACTTTCATTTGGTATACATACATGTAGGTAGAACACTCGTACACAAAATAAGTCTAAAGAAAAGAGACTGGATAAGAGGTTGTAATATTATTCTGGATAAAGAGTCATATTTCTGGCGCACACAAATAATGCTGATACAGGAACTCCTTCCTATTATTTGTATACCTATTTCCTCCAAATTCAACTATTCTCTGACAGTCATAAGAGCTAAGAAGAAAAGAAAACACAGCCCAAGAAGTAATTGAACTTAAAAGTCTCAGAAACCCCCTGAATGTTACATAATTCACAATGCTCCTCCTCAAGGTAATATATGCTGGGAAGAAGGAAGTCTCCGGTTGGCTGAACTGCCTATATTTCAGGAAACTCCAAGGATGCATGTTTTTTTGAGTCAACACTCATGGGGCAGTGGGATTTTCACTTTATAGATTCCTTTGAGTCATTTGTATGTAGTCCCTCACTCATACTTCTGAACAAAACCTTGGCAAACTTTTTGGTTCACTGATCCTAACCTGTGAAATCCGTTTCTGTGGTTTATTATTAGTGCCCCATCTGGGATGAATAGACATTTGTTCATGTCTCCCTCAAAAAAGTCACACATCACAGTTGGCACTTGAGCAAGGATATCAGGCACAAAGATGAGTTGGAGAGGAATGGCTGCATGGCCCCAGCAATAGGTGATGACACAAGCAACTGAGGCTTGTCTGTATGGGGGTAGAGTATCTTCAGTGTGGCCACTTTCCCCATGTGTTACAGGATGGTTTGCTCCTTGCTATAGTAATGGTATCATGCTCTCTACAGTGGATGATAGAACTCACAACCAGGCCAAGCCAGCTGAGAGTCTTTGTGGAGAATCCCAGGGAGGCCATCTTCCTCTACTTGACTCCTAGGGAAGGGATGTCTCTTTAATGAGTGAGGCCCATTGCATGAGAATGCATATGTCCCCAGAAACAACCAATGGACTAGAGAATATACTGCCCAAAAGTAATAAGATGAGATCATAAGCAGGCTGTGGCATCAATTGTGTAGCCATTGTTGTGGTTGAAAAAACATAATATTGGGGCTCAGCTATCTTCCTGGAAAGAACTTACCTACCTTAGGAGGAATTACAATGAGAAAAAGACATAAATGCTATTAGCTGTATTAGCTTCTGTTCTGCAACAAAAGTAGAACAATGTAAGGGTGAAATAGAGGTGATTATTTGCTAATTCCCACAGCTGGCTAGATGCAAAGGATAGAGAGAGCAAATTAGATCTTTGCTAAACAACCCTACCTAGGATCCACACTCTTTCAGTAAAAAGGAAGGAAATGAGAAAGAAGTGGCAGAAGATGTTTCTAAGGCTCAATCTTTAATACAGAGGAAGGGAAGTCCGTGATTCAGCATGCGGAGACAAAAACAATGACCCAGAATAAGAAACTAATAATACAAAGGGAATACTCAAGATCTGATCTATTTAGATGGGGAAAGATTTTTAAATGAGCAGTTAAAGAGTATGTTTAAGCAGAGAACTGAGCAAAATACCAATCTCTCTTTAAGACAAAGGCTCTCTAACCTAAGACAATATTATAGACACTTGCTGTTGCCAGGTGAAGTCCCCATAATTATCAGTTACTGGATAACAAAGGGAAAAATAGTTACTACTGAGAGAACTCAGCATGAGAGATATGTGATGCCTAGTTTACTGGACATGATAGCAAGGATCTTGGGACTGGTGCGGGCCTTTGGTGACTTTATTGAGTGCCAGATCTTTATGAGGTAGAGGAAGTTGTGGGAGATCTGAATGAATTTAACCAGCTATAAACTGAGTGTGTAAAGCACAAAAGCAATAAAAAATGGGATTTAGAGGAGGGTAAAAAGCATCCACAAGGATATGTTCAGGCCCCTTAAAGTCAAATTTGTGTCAAGCTGAAGCTTCTAGGGAAAAAATTAATAGTAAGAAATTAATAGTAAGAAATAGTAAAAAAAATAATAGTAAGAAAAAATAAATAGTAATTAATGCTTGCTGGTGAGCTCTTGGAAGACCTTAAAGCCTAAGCAATAACTTATGGAAAAATAATTAAGCTTATTCTTGGGGTGGAGAGTTGTTGCTCCAGAATATGTGGTGTAAAGTACAGTTGGGGTGGATATTGTTTTTCCAGCCTTGGATCCTTTTGGTATCCAGGTGTGGCTAATGGGAAATCGAGGGCCATGGTCAGCATGAAGCCTCTCAGAACCAGGGAGTCAGCTCAAATATCAGGCATAGAAAGCTATAGCACAGACAAGCTCTTTGTCTGTGCCAGACCTGAACAGCATAAATTGGTCCTGTCAAGACTGTTGGGGATAAAGAGATACACAGCATCCCAAGATCCAGAGGTTAGAAGAATCTTGGAAAATGGTTATGAATAATGAAGGACTAAATCTCCCATCCATGCTAGCATCTCCCATCCATGTTGTTTGTTCTAGTTTATTTCCTCTTGTGATAAATACCACGACCAATAGCAACTTGGTTAGGAAAGGGTTTATTTACTTGGCTTAAACATCTTCATCTCAGTCCTTTATTAAGGGAAGACAGGTCAAGAACTAAAGCAGAAGCCATAGAAGAGTGCTGCTTATTGGCTTGTTCCTTGTGATTTGCTCAATCTGATTTTTTATAGCACCCAGAACCACCATCCCAGAAGTGGCAACACTCACAGTGAGCTGGGCCTTCCCACATCAATCATCAATCAAGAATATGTACCACAGGCCAATCTGGTGAGGGCATTTTCTCAATTGAGTTTCCTTCTTCCAAAATGACTCTAGCTTGTGTCAAGTTGACATAAAACTAGCCAGCACAACTTGAAATCTTTTCTTTGTTCTGTCATCAGTATGCTATCTAGGTTGATGTTTTGTTCATGTCTTCCCAGGAAAAGTCACACAACATCTTAGTAAAGGTGTGACCCCTGAATCCTCTTTCTGACATACAGAGTTGAGGGAGGGAGATGTACAGGTCATATTCAATAAATCTATTTTGACATACCTATGCTCCTAAGCCTTTGGACTTTCTCTACATTATACAAGGGAGATTCCTTTTTCTCAACTTAGACATAGGCTACTGTGGACTCCAAATTTCAGTGAACTAACCACAATGGTTAGTTTCTCTTCTAGATGCCTATATCAACACATTAAATCTATTGTCTACTATAGCTCATTATTGAACTCATATCAATGTCTGTCAAATCCAGCATTATACTGTCTTCCTTGCTTTAACTCCTTTTGATATGGTCCCATACAAACTCTCTGGGTTCTGCAAATATATAAGCAAATAGAAAAATTATTTTTCTGTCAAGACTATCATCTCCTAGTGTCATTCTGCATTTGCTCTGATGGAGCAGCTTAAAACCCACTTTAGTTACGTATTTCCTAGCATGGAAGACTTGGTGGTTAGGGTAGGTCTCAAGGAAAATTGACTTATTGCAAGGCAGATTGAGATTGTTACAATGTTGTTAGTTTCAGCAATGTCTAGTATCACACTTAAGACAAAATGTTTTCAATTGGCAAAAGGATTTCAAGCTTAACCAGGGGCTTTGGATTCTTTCTTCAATTACTCTAATGTCCTCATTCTAAATTCAGGGTCCTTTACAGTCAGTGCTATATATCTTAGCTGTCAAATCAATTAACATTATAATCTGTAACCCATAAAATTAAAATTTATGTCAAGTTTTATCAATATAATTATTGTTATTTTATCAGTGTTGATTCTATTGTTAGTTTACCAGTGTTGGTTCTGTGTCTACTAGAAATAAAATATTTTGCAGCTCGCATGGAAGCTGTCTGATAATATTCTGACTTCTGAAATTGATGTTGTCTTAATATTATCATTCCTCCTTTCCTTTGATTCAAAGATTGCATCATAGTATAATTACCCATTTCACTTATTTTAATGTCTTTATATTTAAAATATACATATATTTAATTTTTGCATTGATTTATTTGGGTGGGAAATGTGGGAGTGGGTGGGCAGGTACTTGCATTCTACGATATGCATTTGTAAATCAGAGGGCAACTGGGAGGAGTTAGTTCTCTCCTTCTACCATGTGGGTTTAGGTATTGAACTTGGGTCTTTAGGTTTGTCAACAAGTAGCTTTACCCACTGAGCCATCTTGCCATCCCTGAAGAATATTTTTATAAAAAGATTATTTTAAATCCCTTCTATATGTTTATCTTGATCTCAATTTCTATCTCTTTCTGACAGAATCTTCCCATGTTGCCCTGTCTAGCCTCAAATACCTGTGTTTAAAGGATCCTCTTGTCTCAGCCTCCTCTTGAATACCCTGCTGTTGTCCTGTGTCCTAGAGATATTGAAGCATTGGTTATGGAGGACCAAAGCTTCATGCACTAAAGCAGTTCTGGAGTAGTTGTTGGCTGGGCCAACTCAAATCCCTGGATCTGAATCTGGGTTGTAGCTGTGTTGGTCAGCCCACCAGCCCTCTGGTGCTTACATTGGGGCCAATTCTTCAGCACTGCCCTGACAAGAGATAGGGTCAACTCTCTCATCTACCTCAACAGCAGATGCCATGATAATTTTGTTCTGTTCTGTTTTATTTTGTCTTATTTTGTTTTGTTTTTCAGCTTATGTTGTTTCTGATGGAACATTAGTCAGCCTTACTATAAGTTTCTTATTTCTTTGCCTATCTTCAAGATTCTTTTTGATGTTTGTATTTTGTCCTATCTATCTATCTATCTATCTATCTATCTATCTATCTATCTATCTATCTATCTATCTATCTGTCTGTCTGTCTGTCTGTCTGTCTGTCTATCCATCCATCCATCTATATCTATACCTATACCTATACCTATACCTATACCTATCTATACCTATATCTCTATCTCTATCTCTATCTCTATCTCTATCTCTATCTCTATCTCTATCTCTATCTCTATCTCTATCTCTATATCTATATCTATATGTATGTACTAAAGCAGAAGCAGGATATCACTATTTAGTCCTGGATGTTCTGTAATGATCAGTCTGTCACTGTGTTGATCAGGCTGGCCTCCAAATCATAGAGATCTGCCTACTTCTGCCTCTTGAGTGCTAGGATTAAAGATATACACCACCATACCTGGCAAGAGCCAGTTTCTTTATTTGTGCCTAGATATGATTTTCTTTGTACTTATCAATCTTATATTTTCTAAAGCTTCTTGAATCTGTGATATATCATAATTCATAAACATTGGAAAATTATCAGCAAGTTTATTCTTCAGATTTCTTCTACCTTACTCTCATTTTCTGGAATTCTAATTCCATATAAATCAAACCATTTAGTATTATCCTACAGCTATTGAATTCTCTGTTTTTTTTTCTCACTCCCCTTAGAGATGGATAAGTTGAATTGACTTGCTTTTGTTGACACTGATTCTTCTGCTGAATCCATGTTAGTAATAAACCCATCAAAGGAATTTCTCATATCTGATATTATGACTTATTATTTGTTCTTCTCTTATACACTACATCAAAATCAGTTTCCCCTCACTCCACTCCACCCCATTTCCCACAACTACTCAGGTCCATCCCTCATCCATTTTCCTTCAGAAAAGAGCAGGCCTCTCAGTGATATCAGACAAACACCATATAACACGGTACAATCTCAGTTTGGCTTTTCTTTATGGTTTTCATGTCTTTGCTCTAAACACTTAACTATGAATCCTCTCTCTCTTTTCCATTATGTTTGTCCTAATTAGCTTCAACTATCAACTTGACAGAGTCTAGAATCATGAGAAGAAATATCTACTGAAGGATTGTCTAAATCAGAGTTGGCCTGTGGCCACATCTGTGAGAGACTGTCTTGATTAATGATGAGTGTGATGGGTCCCAACCCACAGTGGGCAGCAGCATCCCTCAGCTCGCTGAGTATAATAATCCAGTGAGCAAATGAGAGATCGATCCAGTGAGCATTATGTTTCCATGGCTTCTCCTTGAGTTCATGTCTTCATTTCCCATGATGATGGCTAAGTTGCTTTTAGTCAGAGTGTTTTAACATAGCAACAGAAAAGAAAACTTGGCTTCTCACTTGTAATTATTTTATCAATTATAGTAATGTTAGGATTAGTAATTGTATTATATAATTGTAATCATCTATTTAAAATATGTAATTGGTTTATCTATTAACCATAACTATAAACCATAGTAATTTAAAGTCTTAAATATTCTGATATTTTAGCTCTCTATCAGGTTCTAATGAATACTTTATATTTGAAAATATTTATTCTCTTCCTTTTTAATGACTCTCTTACTTTTGTTAGAATGTTATACATTGTATGTAAAAAAATAGTAGGAGATAAACAGCCTTACCATGAGAAGTGGGACTATATTTTCAGGATATTAATGTGTAGTATTTTCTTAGTCTAGACAGCAAAGCCTAAGTTTAATTGTTATAGTTATCTTTGGTCCACCACACATTTCTAACCAAAGAGTTTTTCCTTCATTCTCAAATTCAACACAAGCACTTCTGTGATGAGTTGAGGTTTTTTTCTTCTCAGACAATTCTCCAGCAGACACCAACTGGAGGATTCAGTTCAGTCCTGACACTAGCCTCTCATATCTCACAGATCGAGGATTTAGCCCTTCAAGACCACCTACTCTTCACTCCATTATAACTAGTATACTTAAACTGTCTGCAAACCAGACTTCCTGTTCCTACCAGTCCCATCTTTTATATGATTAATTTGCTTCTACAACTCATAGAGATAATTACATTTAATAGTTTAATATAAATGATACTCAAAGGGACAGATGAATAGGCAGACAAAGACATGATTAAGGCAAGGCATGTTCTGTAACCCAGTTCTTCAAACTCTTGTATGACTTTCCATGGGAGCTTAATTATGAAGCTGTCATTGATTTTACCATTGACCATTAGCATCAGCTCAACCTTTCCTTCTTCTTCTCTACCTGACATTAGAGGTGCAACTAAAAGTTCCAACCTATTAATAACAAAGTAGGCTCATTTAGCACAATCATCCCCTATCCTAAGGTAACCCAAGAGCCCAGCAAATCACCTCACTAGTAAGTCACCTCATAATGAAAGATGCCCCCATCCCCAAGAAAGAACCAGATGTTCCAATCATCAGGAAACTCCAAGGGTCTTAGGAGGTCTGTGCAGGAAATACATATATTTTATATATGTACATATATGTGTATATATATATATATATATATGCTATATGTGACTTTGTATATAGTCAATACAGTATACATTTTGCTCAGTGTAGTAATTCAACAAATTATTAAAAAATATTTAGAGAGCATGGTCCCAACTTTTAGAGCATTTTACATTAATGCTATCACTTCAACTTTCACAAATAAGTTTCTACTTGCTAGGCACTGTCTCAACAATTTAATTTTCTACTCATCCACTTATTTTTTCAGTAACTCTATAGATTACTGTAACTAAATAATAGTTGAATTAGTGTTGCAAGGACTAGTTTCAAGATACTGTCTGCAATTCTGACCTACCAATTTACATGTGACTTTGGGCAAATTAATCAAAATCTGTTTTGATACATTTTAAAATACAAGCCTGCTAGAAAGATTGCATGCTAACAATGTCTAGTGGAGCAAGGGGTAGTGTAATATTTAAGATGCAAGATACACATTCATTTTTTTCTACTCTTTTACAGTACAGTCTAAAGTCAATGTTGCTGGCAGAATTGACTTTTTAAAACAATAATTTGTTAACATGTATTTCTGTTTTAAAAGTACAGAATAAAGTCCAAATGCCTCGATTTACTATGATCCTTTACATTTTGGCTGTAAATACTATATTCTTAATGGCTTATTTTTGTTTATAAGTATTTTGCCCATAAGTATGTATGTGCACCATTTTCATATCTCATGTCCCAACAGGTTAGAAGAAAGAGTCAGATCCCCTGGCTCTGACTCTCTCCTAACTATCAGAAGTTACAGATAGTTAGGAGCCACCATATAGCTACTAGGGACTAAACCCAGGTCTACTGCAAGAACAACCAATGCTCTTAATTGCTGAGCCATCCCTTCAACCCACGACTCCAGCTACTTTTTATTAAAAATATTGTTTATTTTTATTTATATGAGTCCGGTACTTTTTAAGCCTCGTCTTCTTTACTCTTGAATTTATGTTTCTTCTGCTACAAATACCCTCCCCTCTCCTTTGTACACTTTTTTAAGAACTTGTCCTTTAAAATCAATCTTTGAATTCTGTGTCTTTGCCACAAGAAAAATACCTACTTCTCCTAATGTGCTGTGTTCACCTCCACCTTTATGCTTTGCAGATTGAATTGAACTCTTATCCCCTCACTAAACTGGAGACTCACTTATCATTTTAAACCCCAAGAATTACTTGCAGAGCAGAAGGTTCTCAGTGTAGCTTGTTGAGTTGATTTTTCTGAGCACTTCTAAACAAAATAGATTTTAAGAAGAAATAAAAGAAACTTCTCATCAGTTTCAGGAGATAAACAACTATAAGCAAGCACAAAATTCTGTTTTCTATTATTTATGAGTTATTCTTAAAAGCGTTAAGGCAGCTTGTTTAATGTTGTAATCTATTCTCTCCAGTGGCAGTACTTTTAGTTTATTCCATTGGAATTCATGTTATGTTGATAAAAGGAAAATGAATACTCCAGAGTATAATACACATATTATATAAAATCATAGAGTACCTAGATTGTCACTTCTCTGGAGGCAGAGACCACATGCATATAATTTCTTTTTGAGACAAGATCTCACAACGTAGCCCCTGCTGGCCTGGCATTGGTGATCCTCTCGTTTCTGCCTCTTGAGTACAGGGGTGCAGAGGTCACCAAGGGGTCATCCTAGTCCACCACCACACCCAGCAAGAATTCACTTTTTGCACAGCACCTCGCCCATATGTAATCAAACTATGACACGATATTTGGCACAGCAATGATTTTATAATTTGTCACTGGAAATGCAATCATTTTCAGTGAAGTGGAAGTCATTTTAGTTCCTCTTTTTAATCATTTATTAAATGAATAAATAAACCAGATAAATCATATTCCTCAAAGAACTCTCTCCTCACCAAGAGTTTAAAAAGTTTTTTAGGTAGTTTATTACACTCTAATTTATATTTCTCACGTTAATTAGGGAGACATCGAAGTTCTTCTATGCCTTACCTTAATTACTATTCTGTAAAAAAATTAATGGAGAAGTTGGGGGATGGCACAACATGGCTCTAATCCCAGCACTTGGGAGGCTGAGGCAGGAGGATCAAATGTTAGAAGTCTGCCTGTGCTGCATAGTAAGACCTTGTCTCAAAAAAATAATGTTAATGAAGGTGACAATGTTTAAAGAATCAGTTGCATTATTATTATTATTATTATTTCAGATGATAGTGATGGTGACTGTGATTATGGTTTTGTCCCCTGGCTTTGGTCAGTAACAGTAATAACAGCTGTGCCACTGGACAGTTCAGCAGTTGAGAATGTATGAGCATTCGGTAGAATGCCAGGGTGTGGTGGGGGTGGGAGATGACGGAGATTGTCATCATTCAGAGTATTTCTGATGCTTGTTAATATTTTCTTTCTCTCTTTTGGTTGTTAATATTGTAAGGTTTACTTCTCAGTATCATTTGTTGGCTTTTTTTTTTTAGTAGTCAAATGAGTGAATCAACATCTCAAGATCAGTTCAAGCCTGATCAGGTTCCTGTCCTATGCTTGTTCCTAGCCATTTATGAGAGGGTTTGAAACTCATTTCTTCAGAAGACTAAGACTTATGAACACTTAATGCAACACTTAATATTTCTTTTTCCTTAAAATATTGTATAGCAAGCTTTAATAGAAATTTGGGGTTTGAAAATGTAGGGTACAAAATAACAATCAGATGGATCATAATGACCTGCTTCTAGTTGGCTGTGCTTCTTAATTATAATGTTGTTTGGGTATTATTATTGTTTTGTATTATTTGAGACAATGTTTTGCTATGTATCCCAGGATGGCTTAGAACTTAGCTTGATCCAACTGTCTGAACTCTCAAGTGCTAGGATGATAGGCATATACTGCCCTACCCAGCTAACAAGTCTTTATAACTATTCAAATTTTTAAATACAGCTATTTTCTATCATTTTACTTAGGATTAAATTTACTCACGTGAGTTATATTAAAATACACTTATATATTATATGTTCTACAATATATAGTTATAAACATATGTAATATAATTATATTAAAAATATAAAATATTTAATATATCAGAACATACAGTATTAGGTGGGTCCCTAGCCCCTTCTTGATAACATTTATGGATGCTGTTCTGATTTCAGGACAATGGAAAGGAAGACAAGGAACAGCAGCAGGACTCCTCAAAGGACAGAAAGGACAGAAAGGACAAAAAGGATGAAAAGGACAAAAAGGAGGAAAAGGAGGAAAAGGACTTAAAGGACAAAAAGGAGGAAAAGGACAAAAAGGAGGAAAAGGACAAAAAGGAGGAAAAGGACAAAAAGGAGGAAAAGGACAAAAAGGAGGAAAAGGACAAAAAGGAGGAAAAGGACAAAAAGGAGGAAAAGGACAAAAAGGAGGAAAAGGATGAAGAAGACGAAAAGGATGAAGAGGACGGAAAGGAGGTAGAGTCCCCCGGTCCCCCCTGACCCCCACCCCCATCACTGTAATGAGATAGCAGTAAGACTGAGTAAGCTGGCTGCATTAGCTTCCTTATGAAGAAGGGAAAGTGTGGATGGTCAAAATGAACCAGCAAGTGCAAAGTGCCAATTCAGGTTGATTATTAAGCAGCGGATGGTTTTTCAGTTACAGGAAGCTTGCACAGGCAGGTAAATTACCTGTGAAGAAATTGTGTTATGAATTACAGCAAACAACCCTGGTTGCTCTCTAACATCAGAGTAGCTGCTCCCCTTATAAATGCAAGGAGCCTTTAGAGTGACTTCCTTATCATACTAAAAATATAATCCCCACCATTAATCACTTAGCTCTGTGCTTAAAAATGCAAGGTTACAAGACTAAGAATACTTTTCTAAAAGGAGGCACCTGAGATTAGTTACAGGGATTCACACTAAGTTGACTAACACTTTTTTTTTTAAAAGATCCTATTATTATATAAGGAGCAAAAATATTAAATCCCACAATGCCACCATAATTCATAAAGTTAATCTTTAATTTATTTTAACTCAGGTGAAGAAGATGATTCTAGCACATTTTGGAAGGTGGCATTTTTAAAGGTCAAATATAACTATGAGATGGCCTAAATTATGTTCATAGAAAGTATTGTATACTTAGGGAATCAGTGTACAACTGGAATGGTATCTCTAGCTTATCATTTCAATGGCAATAATTAGATATGTTTAGTTAATAGATTTGATAATGTGAATGCAGGAAACTGACATGTGGTTTAGCTCCTAGAAGAAGTACAAAGGAATGTTTAGTAACTCTCCTTTAATTGAATAAAGCCAATACAGCTTTAAGGAAAAGCAATTCATTTTGAAACTGTGTTTCTTTTCTCCTCTCATAGGCATCAACAAATCCAAGCACTGTTGCATCAGACATTAGCAACCAAGTGACAGAAAATGCAAAGGCTGATGGGAAAGTCCAAGGTACAGAAGCAGCCTTTCTCCTGATACAGCTGAACCTTACAACAGGAAGGCGTTCTTCAAGATGTTTTTATTTATTAATCATTTTATTTGTTTACATTTCAAATGTTATCCCCCTTCCTAGTCTCCCCTTCATGACCCCTCCTACTTACCCCTTCCCCCTCCCCTTTGCCTCTAAGAGGGTGCTCCCTACCCACTCCTCCCTCACCCCTCTACCACTCCCCTTCTCTGGGGCCTCAAGCTTCCACAGGACCAAGTACCTCCCCTCCCACTGATGCCAGATGAGTCAGTCCACGGCTACAGAAAAAAAAGATCCTTAGAGGATCTTGTAGATCTAATTTAAGTAGTAGGCAAAGATGATTTCCTCACCCTCTACAAATACTTTTGAGGCAACTTCATGACTATTTTGTGCTAATTAATTAAAGAGAAATTTTAACTAAGATCTAAAAAGGTTTCTATTAGGCAACCTATTTAGCATAGAAAATGAAAAAATCTATGATATGGTTTGCTTATTGTTTTTGATCTTGTTTATGTTTGATGATACATTTATTCTTCATAACCCAAAGCCACCCATAGCCCTATCCTTTACCAAAATTTCACACAATTATGCAGATTGAAAATTTACAGGATCAAAAAAGGCAGTGAAGTATACAAGACATCCATTTCTACTATAGTCATTTCTACATCCATATACTTAGTGAAATTCTGTACCAATAGAAATATTTTACAATATTTATTTCATTATAAATTCCTCAATTCCAATTCCACCCAAACACTTGGATATTTAAGTGTGTTTAGCTGGTTTAGCTTGGATTAAAATAATAATTATAAAAGCAATTTTAAACTGTAAAATTCTGTAGGTGACAGTCAGAACTTCTAAATGCTTTTCTGAATTGTTTTTTATTTAGATGAATTAGGAGAAATTATTTGTTCTTTTAATATACATTATAATGTATACCCTTTAAGAATTGAAACTTTCCAATCTTCAGTTTTTCTATTTTATATTTGCTTTTATTTATGTGCATTTACATTATTTAGTTATGTCACTGTGTATAGGTGCACATGCAAGCAGGTACCAAGAAGGTGTTGGATCTTCTGCAGCTGGAGGTGCAGGCGGCTGTGAGCCTCCCAAAATGGTGGGAACTGAATCTGGTCCTCTGCAGGAGCAGCAAGCTTTAGTCACCACTGACCACTTTATCCAGTCCCTGTTTCTCTCTCGTTTTTTTTTTTTTTAATTACCTATAATGTGGTTTTTATTTAATAATACATGTATCCTGGGAGCAACACTGTCTACCCATGCAGGGCAATTTCATTCAAACAAAATTCTTTTTTAAAGTTATATTTTGAAATTAGCTTGTTAACAGGCAGATTTTCATAAGGCTTTTTCACACCTCCTTGGTTTTGATTAATTCACTTATTAATCACTCTTCTTCTCCATTCCCATGGCCTCATCTGTTCTTAATCCTTTAATTCTCAATATTCTTTCTTCTTTTTTATTAAAAATTTTAATTAATGTAATTTTAAACAATATATTTTGATCATACTTTCCTTCCACAGATTCTACCCACCCACACAACCCACACAACTTTATGTTCTCTCTCTCTCAAAAAAAAAAACCCAAAAGGCAAAACAACAAAAAAGAACCAAAACCAAAACAACACGCACGCACACACACACACACACACACACACACACACACACAATGAAAATCAAAATAAACAAAAGACCAACAAAAAAATGCCAAACAAAACGTCCACCAAAATACCATCAAGTTCATGTTGTGTTGGCATCTGTTCCTGTGCATGGGGCTGCCCTGCAATGTGGGAGCTGTGCCCAGTGACTGTCCTCTGGAGGAAACCAACTTCCTCTTTGCAGTTAGCTTCTTCTTTACGGGTGGGGCCCCATGTCCACCTCCCCCTCTCAATATTGCAACCTCGTTTGGCATGAACCCATGCAGGCCCTGTGCATGCTGCTACCGCCTCTGTGAGTTTACATAGGCGTCAGTCAGCCCCTTTGAGTCTGGAAGACACTATTTCCTTGGAGACAGCCATCACCTCCAGCTCTTCCACGCCTGCTTTTCTCAGTGTAATTTTTACAGTTTCCAGCTTCATTTATTACTTATTTATTTAGTGTGTGTTGATGGTACACATGGGGAGGTCAGAGGACAGCTTGAAAATGTTCCTTCTGTCCTCTCACCATGTGGGCTCCGGGCTGTGAGCTCTCAGGCTTGCCTCCCAGTGCCTTTGCCCACTGGGCTGTCTCAGCAGTTCCTCTATTTGGCTAACTTTGAAAACCTCTGGCAAGTCTTTACCTGTTCTTCTTCACCTGACCATACTCCTTCACTGCCTAATTTTAACTTCCTCCTCATTTCTTCCATCAGCACTAACACAGAAGTACACTTTGTATTTTCCTTAATTACTTGAGCCAGCTTTAAACATTAACTTTTCGTTTAAAACATGCCAGACAGGATTGTGATCAAGGAACTTTATTATAAATTCAATGAAGTATTTAATTAGTTTGTGGACAAATTGTACCTGCATGACTTCATATGTGTATTCTGCCAAGAAATTTATTGCTCCCCATCCCCTCCCCCCAAAAATATAAATTGAGTCTTTGTGTACTTTCCTGTTCTGGAACTTTCTATTTCTTTTCTATGTTTAGTGGAGGAAAGTGTGTTCCATTTGTTGCTCTATTCCTCCTCTCAGCATATATGTATGGAAAACATCATGGTTGCTCTGTATATCAAAGGAGACACAGTGCTCTTATTTACTCAATAATCAGTTAAAGTTTATATTTAGAATCTTTCTTAACAAATATGTATGTATGACACCACACACACACACACACACACACACACACACACACATGAAGTGTGAAGAGGAGCTGTTATTACAGCTTCAACATGTCAGAGGAAGTGTCACCATCCTTGTTCTATACTTGTCAAAATTATACTATCTTGCCAACCAGATACCAAAGTGCATTCAAACTCTTGTCTCTGCATAGAAAATACTGTGGTTGAATGTACCATGTCAATTCTTTATACCAGCCATTTTCTTTTTCGAGCTGTGAGATTAATTTTCATTTTAGAAATCCTTAAATGTAACCTATCATTTGCCCAGCTCTGTTCCTATTTCACAAGTTCAAAGATTAACAAAGCTCGGCAGGAAACTCTAAGTTCCTGCATCTACTGACTCTCAGTTCCAGTGCTGTTTGCTGGGATTTCTGGTACTTTTTAAGCAATTTCATCATGTTGAGAAATGCTGATAGTAAGGTCTGGGCAGCTAGGTTTCAGCAGGGCCTGTGATTAAAGAACAGCAGATAGCTTATCAAGCAACTGCCAGGCCAGTTTCAGCAAACCAGTAGCCAGCCCCAAGGATGTTAAGTTACCAAAAGAATCTGTTGAGGCTTATGATAAAATTCCCACTTATGTCTTTAACTAGAATCCATATGAAGTATGCCTAGCAATGGGCCATGCATTAAGTGCAGGAAATTCAATATATCACATTTGAAGTCTGGCCATTTCAAATTATGAGCAAGGGATTCTTCCAAGTGCCTTCCTAAAGTTGAAAGTATTCATGCCTCAATATGATATAAGCTGAACTTAATGCTGATAAACTCACCTAACAACTTGACCTTCACACTGTCATTTTGGTAGCTTTACTCTTTTTTCTTCTACCTTTGCATTTTTTGCAGTCATTTCTTTTTCTATATTTCTCTTGATCATCCCTCTTCCCTTCCCTATTTCTTAGTTCTTCCATTCTTTCCCTGGTACTTTCTTTTACAGGGCAGGACACTGATAGTATCATAATACTGAATCAAGCAATGTAGTTCAATTTTTATTTGCTTGTTTTTGAGATGAAGTCTTACTATGTAGCCCTGGCTGGCCTGATACTTACTATGTAAACCAAGCTAGCTTGGAACACAGAGATCTGCCTGCCTCTGCTTCACAAATGGAATGCTCAGATTAAAGACAGGTGCTACTCTACCCAGAAATATTTGTTTTAGCCTTAAACAAGTTAGTATACATGAATGACTTTCGCAAATTATAAAGAATGATGTAAGTATAGTGTAGTAGCTATATGTAAGATAGGGATATACTTCATTTTCAAAAAATAATAATAAATTAAAATTGCTTTAAAAAGTTGACTAGTGGCTAGGAAGATTTGAACATTAGGGTAAGGTCCTGAAAGTCTCCTGATTCTAGGAAGAGTTTGGAAAATTGATCCTGAAAAACAACTCTAGCTTCAAATACTATCCAGGACATAGTGAGAAATCAATCATTAATTATAGAGTAGCAAGTAAAAGAAGCTATCAATTTATCTGGAAAGGTTTAGGCGTGCCAAAGCGCAGACTATTGAAAACCCCATTTAAACTATATTTAGTTAAGCTTCTAACTTGCCCTCTGGGCACCTGCGCAACTTGTGATCCTTGAATTCCAAAGTGATCCAGGGAAAAGGCTGCTTCAGATAGGCTCCTGATTTATTGCCCCTCCCACACTGCACCTCCCTTCCTTTCCTTGATTTTTATGGTTCCAAAGGAGAAGTGTTTAACTAGGATTATTGCTTAGCAACCTAGAATGGCCCACCACACTAGCAGACTACAATGAATAGAGAGAACATTCTAGTTTATTTGTGGGTTTATTAACAAACCATCGTAGATGGGTAAGTATTAAGTTGCTGTATATCTATAACACTACTCTTAAATCAAGCAAGAGAAAAGCAAGTGCATTAAAGCCTGCAGACTTAAAACAATACTTGAAATAGTAAAGATAAAAGGATAATATACTAATAAGTATTATGAGTATTTTAGTTTTGTTTTCTGTTGCTGTGATAAGAATACCCTTATGAGGGAAGCTCATGGGGGGGAGAGTTTGGTGGCTCAGTCTTCCAAGTCTGCAGAAATGTCCAGGTGGAAGGCACTTGAAATAGCCAGTCACATCATGTCTACAGTGAGGAGCAGAGAGTGATGCAGTTAATGCACGAGCTCCAGGGCTCTGCTGGCCTGCTCCACCCATTCATTCTTGGATCACCACCAGGAATGAGCCACCCACAGTGGATCATCTTCCCTCCTCAGTTATACAATCAAGATAAGCCCCCACTGGCATGTCAGAGTAGTTCTAGATTTATCTGGTTGGCAGTCAACACTGACCACCATCATGACAAAGCAGAGTGGAGGCATACCCTACCCTCTCCCCTACCAAGTGACCACTTATTTGCAAATGCAACTGACAGATGAAAAAGCCCTATGTGA
The DNA here is from genome assembly GCF_947179515.1 of Apodemus sylvaticus. Taxonomy (NCBI): domain Eukaryota; kingdom Metazoa; phylum Chordata; class Mammalia; order Rodentia; family Muridae; genus Apodemus; species Apodemus sylvaticus. The sequence goes on from NC_067481.1 coordinate 46,570,037, forward strand.
CCCCTCAGCAATTTCCTCTGATTGGAATAAGTGATTTGGCCACATAAGAAATAAAAGCCTGTAGGTTCGTAAATACCATCTACCATTGAACCCAATAGATGGGCTTTCCAGGGCTTCCTTGCAGACTATTTCATTTTTCCCTTGGGAAAAAAAAAAGATAAAATTTATCCTTCTCAGTATTGGCTTTTCTGCAGTTTTTTTAAGCAGCAAATCCTTTTTCTAATGAAATCTTATAATGCCCTCCAGTTGTGTGATAAATTGAAGCTTAGCTGCTCAGGCCACAAAGCTTAGAGTCCTGTGGATTCTGAAGCTCCTCTTCAGGATCCTGAGCACAACAACTCAGAAGCCACTGTCCCACAGTGGGGACTCCCTTTTTTCAAGGTATTTTTTTTTAATCTTTTCAAGTATATGCATATCCATGTGTCTGTGGGTGTATCCAAGTTGACCGCAGGTGTTTTAGGAGGCCAGGGCATCAGATCTCCTAGAACTGGAGTTTAGGTGATTGTGAGCCACACAACATGGACGCTGGGAACTGAGCTCAGATACTCTGAAAGAGCAGTACATGTTCTTAACCACTGAGTCATCTCTCTAGTCCCTATAACAGGAACTCTAAACTCTTGTGATGGTGATCGGAGTCAGTACTTTGGCCCAGGAGGAAATAAAAACCTAAAGGAAAGTTTATAAATTCCATTCACCATTGGACCCAACATGTTCCAAAGTTGAGTGCTCAAGTATTTCTATAAATTTATACCAACCACTAATTTAATATTTCTTGCAGGTAGAATGCTTGTATTTATGACCTTATGTTTTGGGTACTTCCTGTTAGAATAAAAAAAATAAACACAGGCAAGGGTGACTTATAAACAGCATAAATTTAACTTACAAGCAACATAAATTTATTATTTACAATTATGGAGGCTGGAAAGTCTTAGGATCAAGCAAGACACAAATAGACTTGATGTCTACTTGAGGCCTCAGTCTTTGCTTCCAACACAATATGTTGAGTGCAGTATCCTCCTCAGGAGATGAGCGCACTGGGTCTTCAAATGGCAGAGGTGGTAGGGACAACAGTGTGGCCTAGCTAGTTCTCTCTAGACCTTGTTATATATATATTTTTAAAAATGTATGTGTATGTGTGTCTGTGCCTATGTGAGTCTGAATATACCACTCATGTATAGTCAGTCACCTGGGGAGACTAGAAAAGAGTGCTGGGTACCCTGAAACTGGAGTTACAGACAGTGTGAGCTCTCCAATATGGATGCTGGGAACTGAACCTAAATAATTTGCAAGAACAATAAATGCTCTTAACTACTGAGCCATCTCTTCAATCCCAATCTAGCCCTTTTGTAGGGCACTAACTCATCCTTGAGGGCAAAGTCTTCACTAGAAGACTTTCCAGAGATCCTACCTCATAATACTGTCCTATTAAATTCCAATATATAGACTTTTCAGGGACACTCAAATTCATAGGAAAGCATCCTAGAATAACGATATCTGTAATAGAGGCTGGAGACAAGGTTCAGAGAATAAAGTCACTTGCCGTTAAGGTTGACAACGTGAATTACTTCTCAAGAATCCAAGTAGTAGAAAGAACTGAAAGTTGTTCTCTGACCTCCACGACCATAGTACCCTCCACACATACACAAATATATAGAAGTAAAAACAATTTTAGTGATATCCCTTAAAGAAATGTGTAGAAAGGGAGATACATGCAATAATTTTTGGGTAGGATTATTTGTTACAAGAAAAAAAACCTGGAAACATCCCAATATCTAGCAAAATGAGAATGGATAAATATACTGTAAATTTATTATGCATATAATAAACTGTCCCACAGTGAGAATCAAATGAAGTAGCTATACCTATCAATATAGATATAACATTAAGCACAAAAATGCTTCATATGAGATGATATGAAATAATTGCATAAAATTAAAAATGAGAACAATATATATAAGTTAGATATAATAAAATATGTTAAAATACATGGGAATGATAAACATAACATTTAGAATAGTATTTCTCTCAAACTAAAAAGTATGAGAAGTAATAATACATAGCTAATATTTTCTTAATCTAAGATTTAATACATATCTATTTAGTAAATTATCATCATCCTTGCAGGCCTGAATATTTAATTTAAAAAATAGGCTTTTAAAGTAGCCATTGCTAGTTAATTATAGAGGCTCTGTATCTTGTCCCTTTATCTCAGCAATAGTGTTTATTGGGCATTATTACTAGTTAAAGCATGTCCCAATAGCTACTTCTCAATCATATTAGAAATTAATATAGAGAAAAATTCAGATATGATTCTACTTTTATCTACATCTACAAAATAACAGAAGCAGAATGAAGTAGCATAGAAATATGTAGACATAATCCTATTCTGCTCATTTATATTATTTTTCAGTGGATAGTATCTGAAAATATCCCAAAGTATTTGGAGTAGCTTATCTCCATAGCTATATCAGGAAAAACAAAACAAAACACACCTTAATATTCCCATTAATTCTTCCAATCCAGTCAGCTCAGCAATCACAGGAACAGAAGAAAATATCCTGTTACTTTATTGTTCAGAGTGTGAGTCATGTCTTGGGCCCCCAGGGTCAAGGCAGTTCCACCAGAATAAAAGTCTTAGGAATCTATGTACTGATGTCATGAAAATGGGTTGCTTTCATTATCAATTAGACTTCCAAAATTGTTTGGAAAACTAGTTATATGTGTATTCTGCCACATCCTCATGGCAGTTATTTTATATTTTTTTAATCTTTCACATCAACTCTGGGATCCCATCCGTCCTTCATTTTAGCAGTATGTCTTTTCTTCCATGGGCGATGGAAGCCCTTAGATGGAGTATCTCCCATTTACTGTGCCCTCTGAAATATCTTAGCTCATTCCACCTCCTCTGACTTGAAAGGACCTCATCTCCCTCCTGTGTCTTCTGTTTTTCTTCCTACTTTACCTCCTGCTTCACATCTCTAATATAGTCATATGAAGAAAGGAAGGAAGAAGCGGGAGGAGAAAATGAGGGAGGAAGGTGGGGGGAGTGGGAGAAAGGGACCAGAGCTGGATGGAGTTGGAGGTCCATCTTGGAGATAAAGAGCACACAAAGTAGCAACAAGTGAATTATATAATAAAGGCTCTGAGTTGCTTAACTGACTCCTGATTATGCCAATAGCAGAGGCTTTTATGGTTCAAGTGATTGTCCTTCAGCTTTTGTTTTGATGGTGTTCAGGTAAATCACATAAAAGAATGTGAAATCATTTGAGGTTTTTATTGTTGTTAGCTGTATTCTAAAGTCACAAATTAAATTCTTTTTTGAGTATTTTTCTAATTAAAAATTATATTTTCTAATTAAAAGTTATGTGCATGTGTATCTGTGTGTGGACAGGTGCATACAAGTATAGGTGCCTGCAGGTGCCTAAGACATCTGATCTCTCTGGAGCAGTGGTTACAGGTCCCTGGGAAATTTGTCCTGGGACCCCACCAGGGTCCTCTGCAAGAACAGTGTGAATGCTCAGCTGCCGAACCATCTGCAGCACGACATTCCTAGTACGTCTTACATTTATTTATTTAATTTTTTTTCTTCTCAGCTGGTTCAACAAAGGACTCCCGTGCAGTTTCCAGGAACGTTGGGCTTAAAAAACCCGCAAAAGTGATTCTTGGTATAGATGAAAGTGATCTGAGGTCCAAAGTACACCTGCCGTGGAAGAAAAATCTTAATTTGAGGATAGAGGAAAGAGCCCAGGCCATGCATCATAAAATATTAGAGAATGATAAACTGAAGAAGGAACAGGAAAAGAAGGTTACAAAAAAGCTTCCTAGGGACGAGCTGGCTAAAGAGTGGTTCAATACTGACAGCATGACCCTCACTACCCGGGCGTACTTGCTGGACAAGCTTCTACCCACCTTGGTTCCTGGAGTGGAACAAATGCTGATGCAGGTGGAGAAGAAGAAGCTTCTGAGCCAAGCTGACATCCCAACCAAGTTTGATCCAATTAATTATTTGGGGGAATACTTAATGAGACACAATACTCATTATATCAAAGACCCAGGAATGTCTGGCTACCAGAGGGTGATGAAAGAGGTCACAGAAGAACTGAAGGTACATGTTCCTGATACGATCAGCAACAGGTACGGTTCTGCTGGGCTAAGTTTCTTCTTACACTGAAAAGCTGGTAGAACAACTGTGAATACAGACAGAACTTGAAAGAAATGATTTTATAGTTAGGAAACACTTGTTGGCTGGAGTGGGGTGGCAGAGGTGTGGCTTGCACTGGTGATCCTGGCACTTGAGAACTGAGGCTAATTCAGTTTCCTTTTAATGGTTTTAATGAGTGGAAAAATTACTTTACATAATACACATCTTTCTCTTTTGTAATTAGTATGTGGGGCGGGGGGCGGGGGGGAGGTGCACATGCCTGTGGCACATGTTGGAGGTCAGAGGACAACTTTTGGGGGTCAGTTCACACTCACCCTCTACCTTTTTGAGGTAGGGTATCTTTTGTTTCTGTTGCTAAGCTATGTGCGCAAAGCAAATTCAAGGTTACATAATAAGGCTCTATATTTTTTGAGTTTCTACTATGATTTACATTTTTCAAAGCACTGCAAGGAGGAACAAATTAAAATGAGTCTATTTGTTTTGTGTTTATTGAGACTGAGTTTTACTTTGCAGTTCGCACTGGGCTTAATTAAATTCACTGTGTAGTCCAGGTCGGCCTCACTGGAATCTCTTTGCCTCTGCCTCCCAAATGCTGGGATTATAGCCTACGCCTCCACACCTAGTTAGTTACTTGGATGTGATTGTCATATTAGGACTTCAACTGTATATTTGTCTATAGCCTCACTGCACTAGAGAGTAACCTAATTCAAAAGTTAAAATGTATATTTTAAAAAGTTGTATAGTAAGCCAGGCACGATGCACATACCTTTAGTTCTACCACTTAGGAGACAGAGGCAGGTGGATTTCTGTGAGTTTGATGCCAGCCTGGTCTGTAGAGAGAGTTCCAGGACAGCCAGGGCTACATAATGAAAACCTGTCTCAAAAACAAAACAAAACAAAACAAAAGTTACACAGTGCAATGTTTTCCTTCTCTTGTCCTCTGTCTATATCTGCTGTGAACAACCGTTATTGTGAGTCCTTACAGAGATTATTTTTATGTATACATTAGCAAGTACAAATATGAATTCTCAGTTTATTTCTATTAAAGAAATTATTTCTATTATATTCTACTATTTCAATTATATCCACCTATTAAAATATTACAAGAATTTGCCCACATATTCTTCTGGTACTGAATTTTTTTTTTAAGACAGAGTCTCACTATACAGCCCTGCTTGGCCTGGGACTTGCCATATCGACCAAGCTGGCCTTGAACTCACAGAGATCCACCTGCCTCTGCCTCCAAAGGCTGGAGTTGAAGGCATGCAGCATCACACCCATTATGATGATTTTTATTTTAAATATTGATCCATTTTTAATTTATGTTAGTGTAATCTGTAAGATGCAGATCCAACTTTATTCTTTTAAGAATGGCTTCTTAGCCATGCCACTAAGACCTACTGAGACAATCCCATGCCCAGGGGAATGCCTTTAACAAGGACAAGCATGTCTACATTCGCTTGTCTTCTTCTGTACCCATCTCTGTTGCCTTAAAGGTTTTTAGGTATAGGTATCCACATTTATTCTTTGATTTGCTACAGGTTATCACATAAATTTTGTTCTTATTACAAGGGGTCTTCTTTCATTACATTTTGGGGGGTCTGGCAGTAGTCTGAAGTAATGAAAATTATTAATTTCTTTTTTATATGATGTCTTTTTATTTAAATATTCATCTTTTTTAAACATTTCCCTTTGCTGTACATTTTTTTCTTTTTTTCTTTTTTTTAATATATTTTTTATTTACATTGCAAATGATTTTCCCTTTTCTGGGTCCCCACTCCCCACAAGTCCCATAAGCCCTCTTCCCTCCCCCTGTTCCTCCCTCTACTCCTTCCCACTTCCCTGTTCTGGAATTCCCCTGTACTCTTGCACTGAGTCTTTCCAGAACCAGGGGCCACTCCTCCATTCTTTTTGGACATCATTTAATTTGTGGATTATGTCTTGGGTATTCAAAGTTTCTAGGCTAATATCCACTTATCAGTGAGTGCATACCATCATTGATCTTTTGAGACTGGGTTACCTCACTTAGTATGATGTTCTCCAGCTCCATCCATTTGTCTAAGAATTTCATGAATTCATTGTTTCTAATGGCTGAATAGTACTCCATTGTGTAAATATACCATATTTTTTGTATCCATTCCTCCATTGAAGGACACCTGGGTTCTTTCCAGCTTCTGGCTACTAGAAATAGGGCTGCTATGAACATAGTGGAGCATGTATCCTTATTGCATGCTGAAGAATCCTCTGGATATATGCCCAGGAGTGGTATAGCAGGGTCCTCAGGAAGTGTCATGCCCAGTTTTCTGAGGAACCGCCAGACTGATTTCCAAAGTGGTTGCACCATCTTGCAATCCCACCAGCAGTGGAGGAGTGTTCCTCTTTCTCCACATCCTCGCCAACACCTGCTGTCTCCTGAGTTTTTGACCTTAACCATTCTGACTGGTGTGAGGGGAAATCTCAGGGTGGTTTTGATTTGCATTTCCCTAATGATTAATGATGTTGAACATTTCTTAAGGTGTTTCTCAGCTCTCTGAAGTTTTTCATGTGAAAATTCTTTGTTTAGTTCCATACCCCACTTTTTAATGGGGTTATTTGGTTCTCTGGGTTCTACCTTCTTGAGTTCTTTGTATATATTAGATATTAGCCCTCTGTCAGATTTAGGGTTGGTGAAGATCCTTTCCCAATCTGTTGGTTGATGTTTTGTCCTTTTGACAGTGTCCTTTGCCTTCAGAAACTTTGTAGTTTTATGAGGTCCCATTTGTCAATTCTTGATCTTAGAGCATAAGCTATTGGTGTTCTATTCAGGAACTTTTCCCCTGTGCCTATGTCCAAAAGGGTCTTCCGAAGTCTCTTTTCTATTAGTTTCAGTGTGTCAGGTTTTATGTGGGGGTCCTTGATCCATTTGGAGTTGAGCTTAGTACAAGGAAATAAGAATGGATCGATTCGCATTCTTCTGCATGCTGACCTCCAATTGAACCAGCACCATTTGTTGAAAAGACTATCTTTTTTCCACTGGATGCTTTCAGCTCCTTTGTCGAAGATCAAGTGACCATAGGTGTGTTGGTTCATTTCTGGGTCTTCAATCCTATTCCATTGATCCGCTTGCCTGACATTGTACCAATACCATGCAGTTTTTATCACTATTGCTCTGTAGTAAAGTTCAAAGTCTGGGACACTGAATCCCCCTGAAGTTCTTTTACTGTTGAGAATGGTTTTAGCTATCCTGGGTTTTTTGTTATTCCAGATGAATTTGAGAATTGCTCTTTCTAGCTCTATGAAGAACTGGGTTGGGATTTTTATGGGGATAGCATTGAATCTGTAGATTGCCTTTGGCAAGATGGCCATTTTAACTATATTAATCCTGCCAATCCACGAGCATGGAAGATTTTTCCATTTTTCTGAGATCTTCTTCGATTTCCTTCTTCAGAGATCTGAAGTTCTTGTCATATAGGTCTTTCATTTGTTTGGTTAGAGTCACCCCAAGATACTTTATGCTGTTTGTAGCTATTGTGAAGGGAGTCATTTCCCTAATTTCTTTCTCAATCTGCTTATCCTTTGAATATATGAAGGCTACTGATTTGCTTGCGTTGATTTTGTAGCCAGCCACTTTGCTGAAGTTGTTTATCAGCTGTAGGAGTTCTCTAGTAGAGTTTTTAGGGTCACTTAAGTATACTATCATATCATCTGCAAATAGTGATAGTTTGACTTCTTCCTTTCCAATTTGTATCCCTTTGACCTCCTTATGTTGTCTAATTGCTCTAGCTAGGACTTCAAGAACTATATTGAAAAGATATGCAGAGAGGGGGCAGCCGTATCTAGTCCCTGATTTTAATGGGATTGCTTCAAGTTTCTCTCCATTTAGTTTGATGTTGGCTACCGGTTTGCTGTATATTGCTTTTACTATGTTTAGATATGGGCCTTGAATTCCTGTCCTTTCCAAGACTTTTAGCATGAAAGGATGCTGAATTTTGTCAAATGCCTTTTTAGCATCTAATGAAATGATCATGTGGTTTTTTTCTTTGAGTTTGTTTATTATGTAGTAGATAGCATTTATGGATTTCCTTATATTGAACCATCCCTGCATCCCTGGGATGAAGCCTACTTGATCATGGTAGATGATCGTTTTGATGTGTTCTTGGATACGGTGGGCAAGAATTTTATTTAGTCTTTTTGCATCGATATTCATAAGGGAAATTGGCCTGAAATTCTCTTTCTTAGTTGGATCTTTGTGTGGTTTTGGTATCAGTGTAATAGTGGCTTCGAAGAAGGAGTTGAGTAGTGTTCCTTCTGTTTCTATTTTGTGGAAAAGTTTGAAGAGTATTGGTGTTAAGTCTTCTTTGAAGGTCTGATAGAATTCTGCACTGAAACCATATGGTCCTGTGCTTTTTTGGTTGGAAGGCTATCTATGACCCCTTCTATTTCTTTAGGGGTTATGGGTCTGTTTAGATGGTCTATTTGATCCTGGTTTAATTTTGGTAATTGGTATCTGTCTAAGAAAATGTCCATTTCTTCCAGATTCTCCAGTTGTGTTGAGTACAGGTTTTTGTAGTAGGATCTGATGATTTTTTGAATTTCCTCGGTTTCTGTTGTAATATCCCCGTTTTCATTTCTAATTTTGTTAATTTGGATACTTTCTCTTTGCCCTTTGGTTAGTCTGGCTAAGGGTTTATCTATCTTGTTGATTTTTTCAAAGAACCAGCTTTTGGCTTTGTTGATTCTTTGTATGGTTCTCTTGGTTTCTACTTGATTAATTTCAGCCCTGAGTTTGATGATTTCCTGTCTTCTTCTGCTCCTGGGTGAATTAGCTTCCTTTTGTTCCAGGGCTTTCACTTGTTCCATTAATCTTCTAGTGTATGCTCTCTCCATTTTCTTTTTGGAGGCACTCAAAGCTATGAGTTTTCCTCTTAGCACTGCTTTCATTGTGTCCCATAGATTTGTGTATGTTGTGCCTTCATTTTCATTAAATGCTAAGAAATCTTTGATTTCTTTATTTCTTCCTTGACCAAGGTATCATTGAGTAGAGTATTGTTCAGTTTCCATGTGTATTTGGGCTTTCTGTTGTTTTTATTGTTATTAAAGACCACTTTTACTCCATAGTGATCTGATAGGAGGCATGGGATTATTTCAGTCTTCTTATATTTGTTGAGGTCTGTCTTGTGACCAACTATATGATCTATTTTGGAGAAGGTCTCATGAGGTGCTGAGAAAAAGGTATATTCTTTTGCTTTGGGATGAAAAGTTCTATATATATATCTGTTAACTCCAATTGGTCCAAAGCTTCAATTAGTTTCACTGTCTCCCTGTTTAGTTTCTGTTTTCCTGATCAGTCCATTGGTGAGAGTGGAGTGTTGAAGTCACCCACAATTATTGTGTTAGGTGCAATGTGTGCTTTGAGCTTTAGTAAAGTTTCTTTTATGAATGAGGGCACCCTTGTATTTGGAGCATAGATGTTCAGGATTGAGAGTTCTTCTTGTTGGATTTTTCCTTTGACCAGCAAGAAGTGACCTTCCATGTCTCTTTTGATGACACTACGTTGAAAGTCAATTATATCTGATATTAGAATGGCAACTCCGGCTTGTTTCCTGGGACCATTTGCTTGTAGAATTGTCTTCCAACCTTTTACTCTAAGGTAGTTTTTGTCTTTGACACTGAGTTGTGTTTCCTGTATGCAGCAAAATGTAGGGTCCTGTTTACATAACCAGTCTGTTAGTCTATGTCTTTTTATTGGGGAATTGAGTCCATTGATGTGAAGAGATATTAAGGAGTAGTGGTTATTGCTTCCTATCATTTTTTATTTTAATTTTATACATGTGTGGTTATCTTCTTTGGGTTTGATGAAAGAAGTTTAATATCCTGCTTTTTCCAGGGTATAGTTTCTCTTGTTGTAATGGTGTTTTCCCCCTATTATCCTTTGTAGGGCAGGGTTTGTGGAAAGATATTGTGTAAATTTGGTTTTGTCATGGAATATCTTGGTTTCTCCATCTATAGTAATTGAGAGTTTCGCTGGGTATAGTAGTCTTGGCTGGCATTTGTGTGCTCTTAGAATCTGCATGAGCTCTGCCCAGGATCTTCTAGCTTTCATGGTCTCTGGTGAGAAATCTGGTGTAATTCTGATAGGTTTTCCTTTATATGTTACTTGCCCTTTTTCTCTTACTGCCCTAAGTATTTTTTCTTTGTTTAGTACATTCGGGGTTTTGATTATTATGTGACGGGAGGTATTTCTGTTCTGGTCCAGTCTGTTTGGAGTTCTGTAGGCTTCTTGCATATTCACGGGCATCTCTCTCTTTAGGTTAGGGAAGTTTTCTTCCATAATTTTGTTGAAGATATTTGCTGGCCCTTTAAGTTGTAAATCTTCACTCTCATCAATGCATTTTCTTTAACTGTTGAGTCCATGGTTTCTATGGTATCTTCGGCATCTGAGATTCTTTCTTCTATCTCTTGTATTCTGTTGTTGATATTTGTGTCTATGGTCCCTGATTTCTTCCCAAGGTTTTCTATCTCCAAAGTTGTCTCCCTTTGTGCTTTCTTAGTTGTTTCTAATTCTGTTTTTAGTTCCTGGAAGTTTTTGCTCAGTTCCATCATTTGCTTGTTTGTGTTTTCCTCTAATTCTTTAAGAGATTTTTGTGTTTCCCCTTTCATGACTTCTGCCTGTTGATCAAAGTTATCCTGTATTTCTTTAAGTGATTTTTGCATTTCCTCCTTATTGGCTTTTGTATTCTCCTGAATTTCTTTCATTGATTTTTGTGTTTCCCTTGTAAGGGCTTCTAATTTTTGATCCATTTTCTCCTGAATTTCTTTAAGTATGTCCTTCATGTGTTCCTGTACCAGCATCATGACCAGTGATTTTTAAATCCAAATCTTGTTTTTTGATGTGTTGGGGTATCCAGGACTTGCTATTGTTGGAGAATTGGGTTCAGATGCTGCCATAACGCCTTGGTTTCTGTTAGTAATGTTCCTACATTTGCCTTTAGCCATCTAGTTCTCCCAGGTGTTAGATGGTCTTATTGTCACTGGCTGGTGCTTCAACCTACTGTGGATCTTTAAGGTTATCTCTGCAACACTGGATGACTGGGTTTCCTCTGGCACAGATTACTGAAGTGTTGCCTTCCTCTTTTGTGCCTTTGGAGCCCTTCTCAGTCTTGCCTCAAGCAATGTTATACTTAGGTTGTCAAGGTCAATCAGGTGTTCTCTGTCTGCTCTATTATGGAGCGAAGATGTTGTGTTGTGGTGGAGGTCACTCCCTCTGTTGATTCTCACATAGGACACAGGTCCCGAGATGGACTGGCTTGCAGATGAACCGCCTGTGTGCTCAGTTCCTGAGTGCAGGCAGACCCCTGGCAGTTTGCACCACCAGAAATCTAAAGCTCAGGGTGATACATTACCTAGTGACCCTTTTCTGTCCTGGCAGGTAGCGAGTATGGCCGCGGGGCTTCTCTCCTTCCACGGCTCACTGGGCAGGACACAGGCTCCGCGCCCGGCGGGCTGGCAGACAAACCGCCTATGTGCTCAGTTCCTGAGTGCAGGCAGAACCCTGGCGGTTTGCACCACCAGAGATCTAAAGCAATTATTAATTTCTATAAACCTTTGTTCTCTGTTGTCTTACTGAGTTTAATAGTAAAATTAAGTTGCTGTGTGGGCTTTTCTAGGGAAACAATGCTGCCATTTTCAAACACTACTCTTCCTTTTTCATTGTCAATTTTCATGCCTCTGACATCTTTCTCTTACCTACTTGCATTGAGTATTACCTCTAATTCAGGAGTGCACAGTGGTGGCTGTCAGCACATTCATGTCTTTCTTGCTTTAGTAGAAATGCTTCTCTGTATTACGACCTCACTTGCTTCACTATCAGCAACTTACTTTACATGTTCATTCTATTTAGATCTAAAATCAAATATTGTCTTACAACAAAAATAATATGTAGGACCCTAGATGAGGAGTTCTTGACAGTTGATGGCTTCTTGGGAGAGGAGAGACAGTTTTCTTTTAATTTATTTACTTTATTTTATGTGATTAATGTTCTGCCTGCACATGTGTCTATATGAGCGTCAGATCTTAGAGTTACAGACAGTTATGACCTGCCATGTGGGTGCTGGGATTTGAACTGGGTCCTCTGGAAGAACAGTCAGTGTCTTTCCAATTGCTGAGACATTTTTCTTCTTCAGCCCCTGAGAAACGGTTTTCTTAAGGATGTGGCCCCCGGTAGGTTGTCATGGGGTGGGTGCACACCTGTGAGTATATGGGCAGCTCAAACTGGACTCAATGCATCATATAAAAAATATGAATAAATAACCCCAAATTGGGTCAGGTGAGGTGAGGGTGGAACTAGGAGGAGTTAGGGATAAATGTTATTAAAATACATTTTATACATGTATGAAACTCCTGAAGAATTAATTAAAATAGTATATTGATAATAATGTAGGGGCTGGGGATTCACTCAGGGGCAGAGTATTTGTCTAATATGGACATCCTAGCCTCAACCACCTGGATATTGGGATTATAGGTATGCATAATGGTGCCAGCTTTGGGATTTTTTTTTTCAACTCTGAAAATTTGGGCTCCCAGTAACATTGACATAGTTATTGATTTGCTTTATCCTATAATTTATATAGAAGAGGCCTCAAAATAATAGTGAAACAAACCTTGAGTATAAAACACAGATCAGTTTTTAGATTTATCCAAAGCTGTTTATGTATTAAAGGAGGTCATACTAAGACAGAAGAAAGCTTGGCATGGTGATGCACACTTGCAGTCAACATTTGAGAAAGTATGAAAGAGTAAGACAGTAGGATCATCGCAAGTCTGAGGCTAGTCTGAGTTACATAGCTTGTTTCAGGAAGGACAGCCTGGGCTACAGAGTAAAACTTTGTCTCAAACAAAACATTAACAAAAACAAGCTCCGAAGAAACTAGGGTATGTTTGTTTGTTTGTTTTATGTGCATGAGTATTTTGCCTGTATGTATGTCAGGGCACGACATGTATGCCTGGTGCCTACGAAGGTCAGAAGAGCACATCAGATGCTCCCGAACTGAAGTTACAGATGCTTGTGAGCCACCATTTTGGATACTAGAAATCAAACCTGGGTTCTTAACCTCTGAGCCATTTTACTAGCCCTGAAAATCATGATTTGAAATTTTTTATTTACACCAAGGAAGACTTTTTACTTTTTTACAATTTATTTTTAATTAGTGTACTAAGTTGTGGGTTTCCCTGGGACCTTATCACCCATTCCCACCCTTCATTACTTATTCCTGTTTCTTCTCCATCTCCACTTTTTCTATTCCTCCTCTGATACAGATAAAACCTTTTTAAGCCATGACTCAAAATCATGAAAATATTGGCACAGTTGGTTACATAAACGTTGAAATATTTTTGCTTGGCATATTGAGTCATGACTGCTCAGTGTTGCTGTTCTTGTACAAAAGCAGTGACAGACAACAGAGAAATGAGTCAGCATGACTGCGTGCCTTTGAAACTGTTTATGGGTCATGAAATCCAAATTTCTCATAATTTTCACATGCCACAAAATATTAGTATTCTTTTGATTTGAAAAAATATCTCTTCAAAATGTATATACCAGATTTCTAGTCACATAAAGCCAACCTGTGAGTGGGTTTGGTTTAGTTTACTGAACCCTAATATAAATAATATTTATAAGGTCTCACCAAGATCTAAAGAACAGTATACCTCAAAGCTCAAAACCTCTCCCCAAATCTCCATATTTTCCTCTGAATGTCTTCTGGTATATAAACCTACACCAAAATTGGTTAAGAAGACTAAAATTCAGCCTGGAGAAATGGCTCAGCAGTTAAGAGCACTGACTGCTCTTCCACAGGTCCTGAGTTCAATTCCCAGCAACCACATGGTGGCTTACAACCACCTTAATGGGATCTGATGCCCTCTTCTTGTGTTTCTGAAGACAGCGATAGTGTAGTCAGATACATGAAATAAATAAATAAATCTTTAAAAAAAAAAGAAACCTAAAATTATTTGTGTCATATTAAGTGTCTTCTCTACAGGGTACACAACTAATTATATGTGTGTACATGAAATTTTATTATTTTATTTATTGGTAGTACTAAGGTTGTAACCAACCCTGAACCTTGAGGATGCTAGACAAGCACTCTGTCCCTAACACTGAGCTACACACTTAAGCACTAATAATTCTTTTAAAATTATATATATATATATATATATATATATATATATATATATATATATATATATATATATATATACCTGTGTAAGAGAACTCCTGGGTTTTACGTGTGTGTTCTAGTTTGCTTTCTGTTGCTATAATAAAATTATCTAACCAAAATAAACTTAGAGGAAAAAAAGATTTCTTTGGCTTATATTGCTGGATCAGTCTGCAGTTGAAGAAAGTCAAAGCAGGAATGCAGACAGAAAGCAAAAGCACACACTGTGGAGGAATGCGGCTCGCTATCAGAAGCAACAGAGGAGCACTGCTTACCATCTGGCTTGTTCACTAGCTCATGCTATTTACCTTATTATCCCAAAACAGCTTGTCTAAGGAATAGTGCCACCCTCAGTGGTCTGTGCCCTCCTGTATCACTTAGTAAGCATGATAATCCTATTGATCTCTCTGATATAGACAACTCCTCAATTGAAGCTTCTTCTTTGAGATGATTCTAGGTTGTGTCAAGTTGGCAACTAAAGATAAACAGTACAATATGGAAGTGAAATGTCTTTTCAATAGAAAGAATGGTTTAGAAAGTGTGATTCCCTATCTAGGGTGCTTGGTTAAAAGTAAAGATTCTATACACAAGGCCCTGGATTTCATATCAACATCCACATGTCCCAAAAGTTCAGATTCCTGCATTATTCCTTAGGTTTTTCTGAATCAGGTCCTCTGGGAATGTATTTAAAATAAGTCCTGCTACAGGTTATTAGGCAAGAAGAAACCAAATGAAGAGAGTTTAGTACTAGTGAAAAGTTCCACCAGTGTGCCGGAAGCAATGCCATTGAATTTAATAAGTAGTTTAAAGAACACTTCTCTTCAGCATCAGTTCTTGCTGAGTGATGATGCTAGGGTTGCATCTAGATCTATTCCTATTTGAAAAAACAAAACAAAACAAAAAAAAAAAACCTTACAATTTGGGAATTGATGCTTAAGGCTGTAAATAAAATTCTTGACAAGCATTTCCTCCTGTCTGAGACAAATGCAAACTTCAAGCAGTACATAAAATTAGACACTTGTCATTTATCAGAAGCTATACTAAGAATGAGGAAATGGACACACCAAGACCCTGGTCTAGGATCCTTTGTCATGACACACATGACACACGAAGACAAGCTTGTTTCACTGGTGTTTCTAGAGCTGGGAATTTGAATGTTTCAGGCCTTCTTGAGGTAGAATAAGAGCCTTAGTCTCTTTGTGTGGATGTGTGTGCTGGCATGTATATACAAGCATGCATACACTGTGCGTGTTCAGGTGCTTTTGGAGGCCAGAAGAGAGTGTTGAATCCCTTGGGGCTAGAGTTATAGGCAGGTATGAGCTGCCTGGCATAGGTGCTGGGAAACAAATCCCAGTCTTCTGCAAGGTCAGCAAACACTCCCAACCCCTAAGTCGTCTCTCCAGCCTTGCTTAGTTTCTACTGGAGAAACTGTAGGAATTCCATGAAAGAGTTAAAGTAATCAAAGGCTTTGTCTGGATCACTAGGATTAGAACTTCATATCCCTCTGGCAAAAGTCCAAAATCTATTGTATGCAGGCAACACCAGTGCCAGGCATTTGTAGTCTATTCAGGCAGCCCATGGATGCTTTTCAACAGCATATTCCACTCCCGATGCCTACTGACTTAAAGCTCTTGGCACTCAGAAATCTTCATGAAGTTTAGTCCTGCTTTAAAATCCTTCAACCTCTGTCTTATGTTTCCTAAGTCCATTACAGACTACTGACAAAGTCCCTTCGCTTTAGGAGTGAATATTTTTTCCTTATTTCTCTTCATCAGAAGAAGGCAAAATGATTGTGGGTTTATCGAGAGTTTAACTTCTGGTGGCAAGACCTAAATGACTTTGACTCAATTTTTTTATCTGTCTCCTTCCCAGGGGGGGAAAAAAAAGGGAGATTTACTCATCTCTGTTTTGTGTCTCACAACAACAGGCTGAGCAGTCCTTTATTTCTGTAGAATACTTTTTATGGTGGCAAACATTCCCTTGAAAAACACGGTATCTCTACTGTCTGTTGGTTTTACATACACAATATAATTTACTGCTTTTTATCACGTTTCTGAAAGGTAGATCTAGAGCCCAGGTGGACTTTAATCTTCAAGCCTTGCATGCAAATTTGCAAAGCCATAAAGCAGGTTGGGTTCACACTGCTCGCTCCCCCGCCCTGCCCCCCTCCAATAGCTTGATTTTTCTTTTATCTTTCCTTCTGGCTCTGGTTCCTCTAGTACTTGGGGATTTATATGTGAAAGTTTCCATCCACTGTTTTGTGTACAAACATGTAAATACACATGTACACTTAATAATGAAAAATAGTTGCCCTTAAAATAAGATTCCAGTTTTTAGTAGCCTGGGAGCTTCAAATATTTGTAAGTGTGTTAGAATTTGTAAAACTGCACACTGACACAGTAAATTATACTGTGTAACATTTTTAACTGAAAACATTTAAATAATAACAGGGAAGCTTATTAATATTAGAATTTCAGATTATTTCCGACAGGCAGGGCCTAGTTCTCAATCAATCTCAACACAGACAGTCCTAAGACACCAGTCCAAATGATCAGGAAAGTGGATGTGGGCGTCCTGAGAGCGGGGTGTGTAGCTCCAGCCTGTAACCTCAGCGCTGGGGAGGCCGAACAAATGAACGGACAAAACCAAAATTTGGTCTTCTCATTATCCTTGCACTTGTTAATGAATTCATAACCTGAGTGATCCCTGCTATACTCTAAGGTATCTTTGGAGAGTTTTGCCAGTGAATTATGCATTACTTATTAATGATAGAACATTTATTCCATGAAGAGAAATAATCTTAAAAAGATATTCCAAAGAATTGCTTTCTCTATTACAACTATGTGAGAGAGAAGGACAAGTCAGTACAAATGCCAAACATTAGAGACACAAAAAACAAGTACAATTTTAAAGGGAGAAAGATGTAGGCCTTTATCTTATTTATTACAATTTTCTACAGATTAGCTCCTGTGCAATATTCAAGTAATTTACATTGATCATATGCCAAAATCCGTTGTGTATTTTCTACTGGATTGTGGTATGTGAAAAGGATTCTAAGATTTACCTCAAAGTACTTAAATTATGCACAACAAAATGCCTCAGAACATCTAATTCATCTTTACAACTTTACATCTTTACAAGTGCTAGGACTTGGCAATGGAAGGGCTGTATTTCACCCTCGGTACAGGCTTTCCTCAGTTGCCAGGAGACTGGCTTCCTAAGCAGCTGTCTGCTCACACTCCGCACCAGCTGCCACCTCTGTACTGAGCCAAATTGAAACTACATAATGAGAGGAAATCCTGCAGGTGCTTCTCCACAGGTGATATTAGTAATATTAGTCAGTTTGTCAACATGTACTGGAAAATAGATTTAATCAATCTGGTAAAGCATATTTTACCAAAAGTAAGGATAATACTTCTAATGATATTTGAATTCTGTTATAGTGGTATTTACGAAGAGTTTTATCCAAACAATTCCTTTTTTTTTAAACTTATAATCTCTAGTTGGTTTAGCATAAATTGATAAAATACATTCAGGGTGTGCATATCCTATTATTACTTTAAAATTTAGTTGCATATAAGATAGGGATGTAGTTCAACTGGTAGAATGCCTGTATTTCATTACAAAACATGGGCTCAATCCTCAGAGTCCCAGAGACTTGGCATGGTGGTATGTACCTATAATCCCAGCACTTACAAAATGGAGGCAGGAAAATCAGAAATTCAAGATAATCCTTGGCTAGTTAGCTAGTTTGAGGCCAGCTGGAGTACAAGTACCCTGGTCTCCAAAACAAATCAGCTACTTATGGACTGTAAAATGATATCCCTTAAATGATATCCCACTGCTCCAAATCTCATCCTGCAACTTGATACTGAATAACATCATTCTACTCCAGCCAGAGCTGTATAACTAGCCTAATAACTGATAGAGTGATAGATGATCTTAGAGCAGAAACACCAAAGACCACCTACGACCATCAGAGGAATTCTACTATCCAATAAGTGATATCCTCAAATGAACATAAACTTTGCTTATTTATAACAGGGATTCTGGCCTCTAAGGAATGAAGGCCAGAAATACAATTGCCCTGATTTTTAAATACTTTGTCCTAGCTTGTTCCTATACAATCAGACCAGATACTTTCTCATCTCACTCCAGCCCTGTATAGAACATTCTTTTAGTGATGTCCTCTGCCTCTCTCTTACTCCTCCAGTAAAGTGACTCAACCACCTCATATAGAAATAGGAAATCCTCACCACCAATATCAACTTCAAAACGTAGTCAATCTGTGTGGGAGGTACCCAGCATGCAATGATAGTACTGTCCAGCCCAGCCAGAGAGGTTGCATTCTTTTTGCACATTCTCACTATTTTACAAATATTAACTCAGTATCCTCTTCTGGAATATGGAGTGCCAGCTTTCGTTATTTAAATATCTTAGTCCTCATTTCTCTAGCTGGTTAATTTTGCTTTGTCCTCCAGGAATTACCTCTAGTACCACTTCTTCTGGATACCTGCTGTCATACCTGTTCTAGATCACGTGCTTCTATTTTGGAAGCACTTATAGGCTCATGTTACCTTTGAGCACTCTGAATTATTCATGTCCTTACAAACTCTTTGAAGACAAGTCAAATTTTTATCACAATATTATTAGAAACTTATTAGGAATGTGCCTGGTTGTCTTAGGGTTTCATTGTTGTGAAGAGATACTGTGACCAAGACAACTCTTATAAAGGAAAACATTTCATTGGGGCTGGCTTACAGTTACATACGTTTAGTCCTTATTGTCATGATGGGAAGCATGGCAGCATGTGGGCAGACATGGTGTCTAGTTCTACATTTTAATCCCCAGGCAACAAAAGAGACTGTCTCACACTGGGCAGAATATATATATATATATATAAACCTATTTATGATCTCAAAGCCTACCTCCACAGTGAAATACTTTCTCCAACAAGGCCACACCTACTCTTACAAGGCCACACCTCCTAAGAGTCCCACTTGCTAAGTCCAAGTATTCAAATACACAAGTCTTTGGAGCCATATCTATTCAAACCGTCACATTCTACTCCCTGGCCCCCATAAGCTTATAGCCATAAGATAATACAAAAATGTGTCAGTCTAACTTCAAACTCTTCCATAGTCTATAACAATCTCAAACTTGTTTAACAGTCCAAAGTTCACTCCCTTCTGAAATTCATGCAATCTCTTAACTATAATCCCTTATAAAATCAAAATGAAAAACCAGATCACATACTTCCCACATACAATGGCACAGGATATACATTACTGTTTCACAATAGAGGAAAGGCAGGATAGGATAGTGAGGAAACACTGGACCAAAGCAAGACCAAAAACCAGCTTGGCAAATTCCAAACACTGCATCTTCAGGTCTAATGTCAAAATGTTCTGCAGATCTCCACCTCCTTTCAGATTTGTTGATTGCAACACACTTCTTTCTCTTGGCTGATTCCACTCCCTGTTAGCTTTCCTCAGCAGGTATCTCTTACCTCTGAGGGTCTCCAAGGTAATCCAGACTTCGACTTCATAGCTTCACACAATGACCCTTCACAGTTTCACACAATGGTCTTTCACAGCTTCTTACAATGACCTCTCTGGGCCTCCATGCAGGGACACTCCTGCCACATGCCTGGACTTAGCAACTTTCCTTCTTCATGGAGGGAGGAGATTCCGTAATTTCTTTCTTCTATTTGTGACTCTAAAGCCAGAACCATGTGACAGAAGCTGCCAAGATCTGCTGCTTGCTGAGGCTGGAACAAGACCCCCCCTTATTCAATTACATCTTTCTGTTTTTATTGCCTAAGCTTGGATGTTCTGGAACTTGCTCTGTTGACCAGGATGGCCATGAACTTAGAGATCTGCATGCCTCTGTCTCCTAAGTGCTAGAATTAAAGGCATGTACTACCATGCCTGGACCTAAATTTTCTTTAATTCCTTTTCACTATAGATCTTTATAAGCATGGTCGCTATACTTCTTTTTTTTTTTTCACTTTTGAATCACAAAATCAGATTTTATTAAATTGAAAGAACATTTCATGGATGATTTGTACAATTTTATTTTTAATTAATTAGTTAATTAAATTTCAAAACTTTTATTGAAAATAGAATCTTCTCTCATACAATACACCCTAACCACAGTATCCACTTCTCCCAGCTGCCTTCCCAACTACCTTTCCCCCAGACACTCTCCTCTGTGTCCTCTTCAGGAAAAAAAAAAAAAAAACAGGCCTCCAGGAGAAGATAGCCAAACATTGCAAAATAGCATATAATAAGGCAAGGTAAAGACCTTCTTATCAAGGATAGACAAGGCAACCTAATAAGAGGAAAAGGGTCTCAAGAACAAGCAAAAGTCAGAGAAACACCCACACACAGCTAGTAGTCCAACAAAATCATCAAGCTAATAGCCATAACATATTGCAGATGACCTGGTGCAGACCCATGCAGACCCTGTGCATGCCAGCTTGGGGAAGTATTGGTAATAGACATCTGCTATGAAAGGTAGGGTCAGTTTTCCTCTAAGAATACAGCCTTTGATATATGTTGACCAAGGTCCAGTAGAAGGCCACAGGTAAATGAATGAATGGGTAGCACAAGTTGGACTTAATGGATCAAAAAGGACACACATATGGTTGTTTAGGGAAGGAGAGGCGGATATATCTGCTGCTATACTTCAAGATCTGGATTTAAGGCTTGTGTTGATCCAGATCCAAAGCACGTGTCATCATACCTCAAGATTCAGATCAAAGCCTGTGGCTTCCAGCCTCAAAATGAGGATCAAAGGCCTGTTGTCTTCCTGCCCTAAGATCTGGATCAGGTGTGCTGTCCATTTCTAGATTGTAGTTCATTCCAGATATAGTCAAATTGACAACTGAGAATAACCATCACACTCTAACCCTTGTCGACCTGACATACAATCATATGTCCTTATGTCCAAATGAAATCAATAATCATGTCATAATAATGCCTAACATGATATAACTATCCCTTATACAACCATAAATGCATTGTAATAATTTTTAGATGCATAAGATTATTAGGAAATAAGTCTTCATGCTTGATAACTGTGAGAGAAAGGGTCATCTTATTTTCACACTTACCTTTAATTTGGAGTACTGAATACTTAATTTTGAAATCCCTAGAATTCATTATCAATATTTAATGAGAGTATTATGATAGAGGATTTGTTATATTGTAAAAACTCCAAATAGGCCTGATTAGTAGTACATCCAAATGCCACTGATGGGCTGGAGAAATGGCTCAGTGGTTAGGATTATTTATACCTCTTACAGAAGACAGAATTTCAGTTCCCAGTACCTACCCAGTGGTTCACAACTGTCTGTAACTCCAATTCCGATAGATCTGATGCCCTCTGCAGGCATAGACCCAGATAAGCGAGCAAAAAAATACCATAAAATACTTATGAGGTCCCATTTGTCAATTGTTGCTCTTAGAGCATACGCTATTGGTGTTCTGTTCAGAAACTTTCTCCCTGTACCGATGTCCTCAAGGGTCTTCCCCAGTTTCTTTTCTATTAGCTTCAGAGTGTCTGGCTTTATGTGGAGGTCCTTGATCCATTTGGATTTGAGCTTAGTACAAGGAGACAAGGATGGATCAATTCGCATTCTTCTGCATGCTGACCTCCAGTTGAACCAGCACCATTTGTTGAAAAGGCTATCTTTTTTCCATTGGATGTTTTCAGCCTCTTTGTCGAGGATCAAGTGGCCATGGGTGTGTGGGTTCATTTCTGGATCTTCAATCCTGTTCCATTGATCCTCCTGCCTGTCACTGTACCAATACCATGCAGTTTTTAACACTATTGCTCTATAGTATTGTTTGAGGTCAGGGATACTGATTCCCCCAGATTTTCTTTTGTTGCTGAGAATAGTTTTAGCTATCCTGGGTTTTTTGTTGTTCCAGATGAATTTGATGATTGCTCTTTCTAACTCTGTGAAGAATTGAGTTGGGATTTTGATGGGTATTGCATTGAATCTGTATATTGCTTTTGGCAAAATGGCCATTTTAACTATATTGATTCTACCGATCCATGAGCATGGGAGGTTTTCCCATTTTTTGAGGTCTTCTTCCATTTCCTTCTTCAGAGTCTTGAAGTTCTTCTCATAAACATGTCTTTCACATGTTTGGTAAGAGTCACCCCAAGATACTTTATACTGTTTGTGGCTATTGTGAAGGGGGTCATTTCCCTAATTTCTTTCTCAGCCTGCTTATCCTTTGAGTATAGGAAGACCACTGATTTGCTTGAGTTGATTTTATAACCTGCCACTTTGCTGAAGTTGTTTATCAGCTGTAGGAGCTCTCTAGTGGAGTTTTTTGGGTCACTTAGGTAGACTATCATGTCGTCTGCAAATAATGATAGTTTGACTTCTTCCTTTCCAATTTGTATCCCTTTGACCTCCTTATGTTGTCGAATTGCCCGAGCTAGTACCTCAAGTACAATATTGAAAAGATAAGGAGAAAGGGGGCAGCCTTGTCTGGTCCCTGATTTCAGTGGGATTGCTTCAAGTTTCTCAGATCGGCAACCAACAAATTGGGAAAAGATCTTCACCAATCCTACATCAGACAGAGGGCTAATATCCAATATATATAAAGAACTCAAGAAGTTAGACTCCAGAAAACCAAACAACCCTATTAAAAAATGGGGTACAGAGTTAAACAAAGAATTCTCACCTGAAGAACTTCGGATGGCGGAGAAGCATCTTAAAAAATGCTCAACTTCATTAGTCATTAGGGAAATGCAAATCAAAACAACCCTAAGATTTCATCTTACACCAGTCAGAATGGCTAAGATTAAAAATTTAGGAGACAGCAGGTGTTGGAGAGGGTGTGGAGAAAGAGGAACACTCCTCCACTGCTGGTGGGGTTGCAAATTGGTACAACCACTCTGGAAATCAGTCTGGCGGTTCCTCCGAAAACTGGGCACCTCACTTCCAGAAGATCCTGCTATACCACTCCTGGGCATATATCCAGAGGATTCCCCACCATGTAATAAGGATACATGCTCTACTATGTTCATAGCAGCCCTATTTATAATTGCCAGATGCTGGAAAGAACCCAGGTATCCCTCAACAGAAGAGTGGATGCAAAAAATGTGGTATATCTACACAATGGAGTACTATTCAGCCATTAGAAACAATGAATTCATGAAATTCTTAGGCAAATGGATGGAGCTAGAGAACATCATACTAAGTGAGGTAACACAGACTCAAAAGGTGAATCATGGTATGCACTCACTAATAAGTGGTTATTAACCTAGAAAACTGGAATACCCAAAACCACCACACACATTTTTTGGAATACCCAAAAAATCCACACATCAAATGAGATACAAGAAGAAAGGAGGAGTGGCCCCTGGTTCTGGAAAGACTCAGTGAAACAGTATTGGGCAAAACCAGAACGGGGAAGTGGGAAGGGGTGGGAGGGAGGACAGGGGAAGAGAAGGGGGCTTACGGGACTTTCGGGGAGTGGGGGGGCTAGAAAAGGGGAAATCATTTGAAATGTAAAAGGGGAAATCATTTGAAATGTAAATAAATTATGTCGAATAAAAAAAAAGAAAGATGAGGAAACAGAACAGAAATGGAAAAAAAATACTAATAAACATTTTTTTAAAAATCTATCACTGATTAACCAGTTACTTAAGGTTTTAAGTCATATGTTACACATATGCACATACAAATGCAGAGGCCAAAAGTCAATCTCAGGTTTTATTTCTTAGGTCTTCTCCACCTTTTTCAGACAGAGTCTCTCACTGACTAGAAACTCATCAAGTAGGTGAGGCTGGCTGGTTAGCAAAGCCCTGGAATCCACCTGCTTCTGCAATCCACCTCCTCAGTGCCGGGATCACAAGTGCATTCCTACAGTGTTCACCTAACCTTTTCTTTTCTTCCTTCTCTTTTTTCTTCCCTTCCTCCTGCTCCTCCACCTCCTCCACCTCCTTCTCTTCCTCTTCTTCCTTTTCCTCTGTTTAATGTGGGTTCTGGGGATCTAACTCAGATCACCAAGCTTGTAAGGTAAGCTCTTTGCCAACTGAGCTATCTTCCCATCCTGGGAGCTATATTTAGAATCCATTTGTAGGTTACATCTACTCTCTATTACCCAAAGTTACTGTGTTGAATGGTATAGAATTCTTTTGGTTGGTGTAAGCATTCTCATAAAATAATATATGCAACAGAAATGTTATCCATTCCCTCAAGGAATGACGTGATCAATCTAAAATGCCTTTGGATTATATTTGGAAGTTCATACACAGTGTCTCTGAAGCACAAAACTAGATTTTCTTTCTAAATATGGGCATCATGATGTAGGAGAATGTGATGTCTCAGCTGAGACCCAAAGCATATGGGAGACCTAGTCAGGCAAAACGAGGGAGAAAACATTTTGAGCAGATGAAAATGTGACAGAAAAGTAGCTTTATGCATCTATTTTTGTGTTTTATGAGAATCTGAAGACACTCAGTACTTATGATACTGTTCCAATCACTTGTGTGTTCTGCCGTCAGATACTAAGCTTTATAATGGCAGAACACATAACAAATGCTCCATAAATGCTTGTGTAATAAGTGAGCTCCCTGACAAAGAGGATGAGTGGATGTCTAATGAGAGAATGCCAGCAATAAGACACCGGGGTAGAGTAGAAAGCCATGTAGGAATGTAGATGGGAACTAGAGCCATGCTGTGCTGGGAGAAGAGAGAGAAAGGTAGTATGGGAAGAGGTGGGTGAGGAACAGCTGAAAGGTCTGGGAGGGTTGGCTGCGTGCTGGGCACATTAGAGGAATGGAGCCCTTTCTTCAAAACACTAATCACTCTTCCAGAAGTTAATGCAAGGCTCTTCTGCACTGCTAACCTGCTTCCCTGATTTTGTTTTCAAACCTGAAAGTTTATTTTTGATGGCTTATATTCCTAGAGATTTACAAAGGTTTCACATGGGCATAAAGCACATCTTCGATTCAGTACTTTCTTTTGGACTATTAGAGGTATCTAATGTCCACATTCTCAGTGAAAGGGGTTTGTTGTTGTTGTTGTTGTTTTGTTGTTGTTTTTTCACCTCAAATCTGTTAGATTGCTTCAGCCTTTCCTCATTTAAAGATGAAAACCTATTCCAAATATTGGACCTAAAAAGAAAAAATTCACTTGACACAGCTGTTTCTATTATTCTGAGCCATGTGATTTGATTTCAATCAACACAGTTTGGGGTTTGTTTGTTTGGGTTTTTTAAGTTCTAGCAGTGATGATTAACATAGGGACAATTGAAGCCTCCATTCTCTCTATTCTCAGCCTGGTGATGCATCTCTGGCTCAGGACAATAGTTACTCTTGTATTCAGGACTTCAGCATGGCTGCAGAAGCACTTGACTCCAGCTAGATACCAGCATCAGGCTGAGATACACTCCCAGGCAGATTCCTCGGGTTTGGCCCAGAGCATCAGAATGACCTGATCTGCTTCTTATAAGAACACCTCCCAGGCTTCTCTCCTAGTCTTGGGATTGGAGTCCCTCTGGATGACTAATTTGTCCAGGGAAGAAGAAAGTTAAAGCTTCAGGCTTCAGAGCAGATGTGTAAGGCGGCCTTGATGTGTATTCTTACTACTTCTTGTAAAAGACAAACAAACAAAAACAAGACAAAACCTATAAACCAAAAAGCCAAGAACTTATAAATTTACTAATTATAGTTGTATATATTTGTAGGGTACACTGTGATGTTGTGATTTAAGTAGGTACTATAATTAAATCAAGCTAATTAACATCTTTCACCTCAAATAGTCAATTTTTATGGGGGAGAACATTAAAATGTTATACTCTTAGCAATTTTTAGATATGTAATGTTCTATTATAAACTATACTATTGTGCAATGGGAACTTTTAAAAACTATTCTTCCTTCTAATTAATGTCTTTTGTTCCTTTTGGCCATCATCACCTCTGTCACCACCATGGTACTCTTGGTTTCTCTAAGTTTAATTTTTTTGTATTTTACTATGTAAGTAATACCTTGTGGCATCTGTTTTCATGTACCTGGTTTATTTCACTTAGCCTAATTCTCCGATTCTATCCATGCTTCACAAAGAGCAGAATTCTGTTGTTTTTTTTAAAATGCATAATAACCTATTGTGCTTATAAGGCCATATGTTCTTTATTCATTCAGAAGTGATTCTGTATTTGGCTACTATGAATTGTGAGGCAATTAATATATGAATGCAAATTTCTTTTAACAAACTGATTTCAAGTCTCCTGGGAAAATATCCAAAAGTATGATTGCTGCATCTTTTGGTAGTTACATGTCTATGTTTTTCAGATGTCTCCACAGTCTTTCATGATTATTGTTAGTTAACATCCCTACCAATACTTCTTAAATATATTATTTACTTAGATTAAATACTTTACTTACTTATTTAATTAAATTAAAATTTAATTTTAATGATTTAAATATATTTTTACTTAGGTAAAAAGAGAAATAATAGTAGAAATCAACCTAAGATGAGTGCTGAACGCAGTTAAGTACTGGAGGATGAAAGGCAGCTCCAGGGTTTAAGTGAGGCTCTGGATTCTGCCTTTGAACTTTCTGAAGCAAACCAAGGGTTCTTAGCATGCACTCTGTGTTCTCATGCTCCAGGATATCCAAGATGAAGGAGAAAGTGAAACAGAAGAGAGAGCAAAGAGAGTATATAAGCACAGTCAAAGTCAAGGTGGCCAGCATGAGAAAGCAGGCTCTGCAGGAGCAGTTCAGTGAATGGATTCTCAACCCCAAAGGAATGATTCCAATAGTCGTGGTAAGAAGGAGAGAAAGCATGTGTAGAGGGTGTGTGAGGTGGGTGGTAAGAGGGAGGATGTGTGGGGTGTGTGGTAAGAGGGAGGGAGAGCACGTGTGGAGAGTGTGTGGTAAGAGGGAAGTTGCTAGCATGTTAAGCAACACTGAATTAAGCCAATTCTTGACCTGTCTACTCCATAGGAGTTTATTGATTTCTTCAAAATTTTCTCTTGGATATGAAAAATAAAATACAAATCTGGCAAGGTTTTTATTTTATTTATTTATTTATTTATTTATTTATTTATTTATTTTTGGTTTTATGGGTACCTCTTTTTTTTTAATTTTTTTATTCGATATAATTTGTTTACATTTCAAATGATTTCCCCTTTTCTAGCCCCCCCCCCTCCCCGAAAGTCCCGTAAGCCCCCTTCTCTTCCCCTGTCCTCCCTCCCACCCTGGCAAGGTTTTTAGAAATCTTGTTTCTGATAAAGGTTTCTAATAGTCAGGCAGAAAGACAAACTTCAAGTTCAGTACCAGCTTGGTCTATGTGGTAAGACTCTATCTGAACAACATACACACAATGCACTCTCTTTCTCCCTCTGTCTCTGTCTCTGTCTTTGTCTCTCTCTCTCTCTCTCTCTCTCTCTCTCTCACACACACACACACACACACACACACTGAACAAAATACATGACAAACACTTCACCAATGATATATAATATGCAAATGGAAAATCAACCTGTGAGACCATGCCAACATCACCTGCTGTTAAAGGATCGTAGATCAATTTTTACTACTTTTGTTCATTCATTTGGTATGGGATGGGGGTGTATGCACGCTCTAGTGGAGGTCAGAGAACAATTTGCAGGAGTCAGTTCTCTCATTCCACCATGTGGGTCCTAGGGATCAAATTCATGTCATCAGAATTGGTGGCAAGCATCCTTACCCACTGAGCCATCTGATCAGGCTTAGGAATTGTGAATTAAAATAGCAATGAAATAACACACCCCCACCTATGATACTGGTGACAATCCAGAGCACGAGTGACCTCAAGGAGGTACAGTAGTGCAAACAACTCACTCACTGCTACCGGGATGCAAAGCAGCACAACCACTTCAAAAGACTGTTTCTTATGAAACTGAGCAAACTCTTGGAAGAAAAACACTGAGTTATCTCATATATGTGAGGTTTCTAAAGTAGTTACATCAGAAAAGCAAGCAGGATGGCAGTTATAAGGGGGAAGGGGGAGAGGAAGAGGAGTCAGTCTTCAGTGGGTATAGGATTTTAAATTTGTGAAGTTTTAAGTATATGTCTCACAAAATGTAAATGTACTGTGTGCATGCACATACACATACACACACAGACACACACACGCACACACACACACAGACACACACACACACACACACACACACAGACTCATACACACTCTTTAAAATGACTAAATTCACCCATGCCTGTTATCTCAGAACTTGGGAGGCTGAGGCAGGAAGATTACTATGGGTTTTAGACCAACCTGGGCTACATTGTAAAACTTGTCTGTAGGGCTGGAGAGATGGCGCAGCATTTAAGAGCACTCACTGGCTGCTCTTCCAGAGAACCCTGATTCAGTTCCCTACACCCAATGGTGCCTCACAACTGTCTGTAACTCCAATTCCAAGGGATCTGATGCCCTCTTCTAGCCTCTGAGGGCATCAGGTGCACATGCAATACATAGACATATATGCAAGTAAAACACCTACACACATGAAAAAAGCCACTCTTTCTAAACAAAAACAATTAAATTGGTAATTTTTGTGTCCATTTAAAATACACAAATGAAACATACTTTTATAATGTACAACTCAATGGCAGCAATCTTTTTTATTTGCCCTGGTTACTTAGTCCCCTGTCCACACCCACTTCTGGGCATTGATGTATGTAGGCCGCTTTACTTGTAACTGCCCACACAGGTGCGTGACTTGGCTAGGCTGCATTAAAGGGCTACAAAGCAATCGGTGTAGCGAGCAGTAGAATGTGGGTGCTTAAAGGGAGGGGATATCAAGCCATGAGAGATGGAGGAGACTTAAGTGTGTGCTACAAAGTTGGAGAATCCAAGCAGAAAAGACTGAATATCATGAGATTCCAATTACATGACATTCTGGAACAGGAAAAAAAGTATGGAAAAGGTAAAAAGATGGAGTTGCCATCAGGAAAAGAAAAATGAATAGGTAGAACACAGGACGTTTATTTTTGTTAGCATTTAAGTAAAAATGGTTTCATGGCATTTTCACATATATGAAAGATATATAAATATAACATTATATATAAAATAAATAGTATAATATAAATGTTATATAAGATATATGGTATAATATAAAATGCATGTCATATATATTATGCTTTGTTCTTAATTCATCCTCCTTTCCCAAAATCCTCCCGCATGCCCTTCTTCCTCTCATATAGTCTCCCTTTCTGCTTTCAAGTCCCATGTGCCCACTACATCCTTCTACACTGTCTCTCCTCCCTTTAGATCTCTTGTTTGTCCCTGTGGTCCCCACTCGACTTTGATGACTTATACACATATACTTGAAGTCAAGGTTCCTCATGTGAGAGGAAACACTCAGTTCTCAGAACCATCTTGAGTGCTACTCATTTTCCTGCCATGTGATTTAATGATGCTGCACTGCTGAGTGGTATCCCATCTTGTGCCTGCTCCACACTCTCTTCATCTGTTCCTATGTTGTTGAGCTTCAAAGCTGGTTCTACTTCCTAGCTATTAGAATATGAAATATTTGAAGATTGTGAAACAAGCTTATATGATATTACAGTGATAAATGTTACTGTTTTATGTTTGTCAAACCCCTAGAACATACAATACCAAAAGTTACCCAAGCTGTGAACTGTGGGCTTTAAAAGAAATGTTGAATTACTGTAGCCCATCATTTGTAACAGATCAACAACTCTGTAGCACAGGATATTGGCAGTCAGGGAGTGTTTTGTGTGCCTGCTTGCGTTACACATGCCTGTGGCAGGGTACTTGGTACTGTCTGTTCAGCTTAGTTTGAATCTAAAAATTCTAAAAATAGAAATTATGATTATTTTTCCCTAGTATAAAGGGAGTTTGTTTGGGGGGAGGGAAGGGAGTGGTGGCCTAGAGAAGGGGTAGAGGCAGGCATATGGGAGCAGAGCCTTGAGGGCAGAGAAGGGGGACAGGGAGAGAGAGAGAGAAACTCTGGCCAGGAACACCTGGGAACAGAAAAAGGGGCTAAAAAGAACTCTGAAAATTTGTGTTTAGTAGAGGATAAGGAAGGAAAGAGAATTCTCAGGATGGCCTAGATAGTTGCAAAGGTGCCTTATCTACATTACAGTCACCATCCAAGTTACTAGATATGTTTCCTGGAGGGGAAAAAATGGAATTATTCCCAGTGTCTCAGTCCTCACACAATAAGAACAGAAATCAATGAGGGCACGCATGAGAAAGTAAACTGCTAAACTGAACAGAGATTAGATCACCTGGTGCTTAGAAAGACTATATATGGCTTTTAATCTAAAAAGCTAAATATGTGGTCATTGAGAAGTAATATGTTCTCTCCCCTCCTTTCTCTGCAGATTCAGAATGTACTTTATGATTTTTTTCAGAAGCCAGAGCTGCATCTTGGTAAATATGCTTATTCCTGTAGCATTTTTAGTTTTCAGGAAAGAGGCTAAAGTCACATAGTGTCTTAGCGTTTCCATGTAAACTTTTGTCTTAGTTAGGGTTTCCTTGCTATAAGCAGACACCATGACCAAGTCAACTGTTATAAGGACAACATTTAATTGGGGCTGGCTTACAGGTTCAGAGGTTCAGTCCATTATCATCAAGGCAAGAACATGGCAGCAGCCAGGCAGGCATCATGCTGGAGGAGCTTAGAGTTCTACATTTTGATCCAACTGCAGCCAGGAGAGGACCCTCAAAGCCCACCCTCATAGTGACACACTTCCTCCAATAAAGCCACACCTACTCTAACAAGGCTCTACCTCCTAATAGTACTACTCCCTGGGCTAAGCATATTCAAACCTCCACATAGAGTTAATATTAAGACCTATGTTATTGAAAGCACTTAAAGATAATTTAGCCTCCCCTGTTCTTTCCAGAGACAGAATGTCAAAAACTACTAAAGTAATCAACCATCCTGTTTCTTTAGTCTAGTGATCCCTTATATTGCAAGTATTGTGATTACCCCCCTTTTACTATTCCCAGAAAATAATGACTGCAGAATTTAGAAGAAATATATAATACCATAATTAAAATAAAGGAAACATTGCTGGGCAGTGGGAATCCATGCCTTTAATTCTAGCAGTCTGGAGGCAGAGGCAGGCAAATCTCTGAATTTGAGGCCAGCCTGGTCTACAGAGCAAGTTCCAGGACAGCCAGGGCTACATGGAGAAACCATATTCAAAGAAAGAAAGGAAGGAAGGAAGGAAGGAAGGAAGGAAGGAAGGAAGGAAGGAAAGAAGGAAGGAAGGAAGGAAGGAAGGGAGGGAGGGAGGAAGGAAGGAAGAAAAGAGATGGATGGAAGGAAGGGAAGGGAAGATTAAAAAAAGATATGCAAAGAGAGGCATATATTAAAATTGTATGTAGCTATGGCCAGAGAGATGTCTCAGTTAAGTGTGATAGCTGGAAAATTGTAAGGCTTGTAGTTCAGATCCTAGCACTGGGGTAACATGCCCACTGACGTGAAAATGGCTATAACTCTAGGTCTCAGGGATCCAGCACCCCTTTGTGGCCTCCAAAGCACACTCCCCTCCTCCACCCCACGTACTCACATAGACAAACAGATAATGTTACAGACCCCGTAGGGGTCTGCCGCAGGGGTAACCAGGGTTCCTTGGTCCAGGAAGACACAGGTCCCGTGGAAACATGACAAACTGACATGACCACAGAGGTGGTTTAAAATCTGAGTGTATTTCTTGGGTATCTCTCAAAGTCCAGTCAAGTTAACATCTCAATGAAGCATCATATACATCTGTAAAAGGTTAACTAGGCTTTCTCGGGCAATACAGGGTGTTTACCCAAAGTCCAGGGCCCATGTGGCTAAACTGCTTCTTCATCTTGGTCTCGATGTCGCGCCTGCTCAGGAGCTGTAGAAGGATGGTTCTCGCGCCTAGCCTCCTGGCAAAAATGGCGACATTGTAGAGAAGCTGTCTTGCTTGCGCTGTCTTTTGAGAGTCCTTTTGCCTAGTCTGCCGGTTGCATTCTTCTCTGTGTCCTGCTTAGGGCCATCGTAGGCTGCCCTAGGCCCCGGGCGATTAGCTGGATCCGCTCCAGCCTCTAGCCCTTAGCTTGATGAATTAACTAACTCATTCCTCCTCTGGGTAGAGAGAATCTACTGCCTCTCTGTAAATCAAAAGTATCTACTGTCTCTCTGTCTGCCTCTCCTTGAGTATATGTATAAACTGTATCCTGAATCACACCTGGATAAGCTAAGAAAAGTTGTTTTCCTTAAGGGCTCCCTGCGTGAGGCCTGTAACACAAAAGGCCAGTTCCTCATAAAGCTTTCCTTGCTATTCAGGTGGGTCTGAGATAGCCTGTCTGTAAGCAACAAGAGTTAAAGGCGGAACTAGATTAACTTGTGGGGGAAGGTGGCTAGCTATGGGACCAACTCAAATGTTCTTTCTACCTTGCCCAATACTCATCTTTCTGGCAGGGGCCTCCTAAGATTTTTTCAGATGTAAATATCCTTAGTCTGGGCTATTGTTTGGAAAACCATCTGCCCTGAAAGGTAGTAGACTAGAACCTGTGACTGGAATTTCTGGAATGCCTTTTCTACCATAATAACATAAGTGGTTGAAGCAAAGCAGAATTTTTTGTTATAAGATAGATTTTAACATATCTATATTTGCTTGGTTAGGCCATGTCTCAGCTATAAGGAAATAAAGTTTAAGAAATTGCCAAGTGAGATTTATCAGCTTCTAAATATACGGGAAGGTCCATTATTCCCAGGTTCTTTTGCCTCTGTCTGTAAAATATCATTTTTCAGACTTTCACTGGGCCACCGTGGCAAGATAAACGAATAGATCTTTAAAAAGTTATATGTACTGTATATGAATATATAAATGTTTGGTTACAATGTCAGTAGAAGAAATAATGAATATTCAGACCTTTTAGCTCACTTTTAATGAAAAGTTGGATATAAGAAAAGTAAGCTTATATCTAAGTAACTATTTTCCTTGTATTTGACATTTTAAAATAAAGACAAAAAGAATTTATATATTCATATGTGTATCTACACGTATATTGATACACACACACACACACACATAGATATGTGCTATTTTCATGACTGGGGTATTACAAATGCAGACTAACATGGATGTGTTGCATATAAGATCACATTATGACTGCAATGTCATTTTCTATATATAACACAATTTCTGGAATGGTGGACAACTACTGGTTAAGTTCCAGAATGCATTTTACATTCAACCCTCACTCAAAAATCTCACAGTAGTTATATTTTCAGAAGCATTCAATAGCAAAATGAGGGACAGCTCAGTTAGAGCGTGTGCTCCCTAAGCATGCAAAAAGACCTGGACTCAAAACTCAGCAAGGACAACAGCAAACTGTTCTCTGTAATTACATATAAAATAAGTTCTAAATTCAGAATTATTATAAGCAGACCTTTTACCTTTATCGGTGTCTGACAGGAGGGGGGAGCCTTTATTGCATGGAAATTGTGGTAATTCTATCTCTGCACCAGCTTCCCACACACACGGAAACAACAAAAGCTCTCCCACAGATTTCTACTGTGCACACCAGGATGAGAGAACAACTCCATCCCTGAGAGAAGCCATAGACTTTGATGCATTTATTTGAGACTAGGCCAAGAACAAAATCTAACCTGTCACATAAGTAGAGCATAGTCTCGATCCTGGGATTCATGTCCCTATTTTGCTGTATTTCGTTGCTTTGAGGCAGGGTCTCATTATGGCAGCTGCTGCTGCTGACCTAGCACTCTCTGTGTAAACGACCCCAGCTGGCCTGGCACTCACAGAGATCCTCCTGTCTCTGCCACCCAGCTTAAAACACTGTTGTTTGCTTGGTTGGTTTTTAATCACTTGTGTTTAATGAGAGTATTTTTAATTCTTTCTTTGCTCTCCCTTCCAGTTTTCTTAAGACACTCTCTCCGCATGGCTCTCTGGCTGTCCTAGAACTCACTTTGTAAACCAGGCTGGCCTCAAACTCACAGAGATCCTGCCTCCTGTGTTTTGGGATTAAAGGTGTGAGCTGCCACCACGTTCAGGCCTTTCCTTGCTTTTTAGAATAATGTATGTTTCTTAGCTAGCATCCTGGTTGCTCTTTCCTGAACATGATCTGAGCCTTCCTGACAACATCTTCCTCCTGCCCTCAACCCATTAACAAACCTCAGCTCAGCATCCACTTTGTTTAGGAGATTCTTTGCAATGACTTCTCTTATTTATTTTGCGTGAGAGTTAGTAAGGGGTGAATTAAGAATATTCCTTAGGATCCTGATAATAATTAGAGAAATTCTAAACTGTCGCCTCCCAGACAGATGAATATTTGATCCAGTTCCCCTTGTCTACAGTATTGTTTATATCATTCAGCATCCGTTAAGCCCTCACTTGGTTCCAGACACCATGAGCAGTAAAAAACACAGAGGAAATCACAATGGGATCCTTCCCCGTAAGTTGCTCAGTGTCCAGCTGTTGCTGGTAGAAACCAATCTAGTCTTCACAATTTCTTGGAAGTGGGAGGTCTCTTGTGACCATAAGTGGTACCTCCTACTGCCAGTTACAGAGTTCAAGAGCACCTGAAGAATCTTCCCCATGCCCTCATCCCAGCCTGTGGTAGGTGGAGCTGCTGAATGAAGCAGGAGAGGGAGCTAGTGTCTTAGTTCTTTCAGCATAAAACTGTGTCTCTCCTGGCGAGGTCAACAGAAACTATGTAATTATCTTATCAAATGGGACTTTTGGGGTTTTATTTTCTGGAGCCGAGGACCAAGCCCAGGCCCCTGTGCTTGCTAGACAGGTATTCTACCACTGCGCTGAGGCCTAGCCTCTAAAGTAGGGGGTTAAACATTCCCTGTTGCTACTCACCCTCATCCAGGAGGCTCTGTTTGATGGATTCTTAGCATCTTCATTTCTTGGTTCTTGTGCACATTAAGTGTTGTTTTCTGTGTTTGCCTTTTGGCTTTCTCATCTCCTGGCACACTGCCCACACACGTTGGATTTTCTTATTCTAACCCATGACTCTAGTTGACCACTCTCAATTCCAATCTGTTCCCCTGAGCTCCTGATCCTCCATGAAAAGCCTACAATGATTGGTGAGAAAGAAGTTGCTGATGAAAATGATAATAATTATTTCAGCAAAACAAATTATATGTCAGCACATATATACGCATTAGGAAATGCATGGGAAGGTTCCAGAAAAGATGGCAAGCAACAGTGATGACAGGCTCTGGGGTCAGGGGGACTGAAAATGATCAGGAGAATACAGAAAAAGGAAGAGACTCATATCCACACACAATTTTTGATGTCACCTCACATAATAATTTTCTGAGATGAATAGCCCTCATATTATTTACATCTTTTACTAAGAAACCATATCCACATGGTGTTTGTTAATTTTGGATACATTAAAGACAATGAAACTTTAAGCTGGATGTGGAGGCACATACCTCTGATGCTAGCATTCAGTGGGCAGAGGCAGGTGGATCCCTGTGAGTTTAAGGCCAGTTAGAGATATGTAGAGAGACCCATCTTTAAAAATAAAGTAAAAAGTAGTCTAGCTCTTAACAACAACAACAAAAAGACACATTTTAAAGAGAAGTTTACAGAGAGACATTGGTTTAGATCTCCTAGTATAAATACTCTCATAAACCTACAATGGTCTTAATTTTTTGGTTGTTTATGTTATTATGCATATCCTTTTATACTTTATATCAACCTAGTAATTAAAAAGTTAGATTCATTCTTTTTAATATAGAGGTTTCTTGGTTAAATAAAGCCAGGAAAAGACCCTTGGTACCAACTGAGATGCAACCCAACTACAAATTATTCACCATAACTATGGATAGATACTAGTTGGGAATAATTTTAAGTTCTATATTATAAGTATAAAATATAAGTTTATTATATCCAGACTAATTAGCAAATAACTTTTATTCTAAAATTAGAATCGCGTTGCAAAGATCTGGTTATCATTAAATCGGTGGAGCTAGGATTGACCCAGCAGCAGTTTGTACAAGTAAGGAGCTATGTTATTAATGTTTGTATCAAATTATTCTGCCTGTTTCAATCATCTTTGGATAGATGTCACATATACAGTATCTGAGGATTAAATCAAATTAAAGAATAATACCTTATCATTTCTAAGATACATACTTCAAAATATTTAGCCACTCTGAAATTGGGTAGCAATTTTCAAATAACTCCTTTATTTTCTTTCAACTTATGACATTCGTGATACAAAAATATGAAAAACTTCTACTGACACTTTCTGATAAGATCAAGGGGAAAAACCTTATCATTTTATGTTCAATGACATCTGATCATACAAATACAGTGATATCTAAGACTCAGTCTACATGGTATTATCAAATCTGAGGAAGTACCGATTTTACTGTAGTGGAATAATGAAAGAAGCCATTTTGTTAGGCAAGTATCCTGTCTGTGACAACCTGCTTTTATATGTTGTCTCCTTTCTTCCTCCAGTTTTTCTTTATTGAGTCCAGGAGTTAGTTTAGCTTTTCTGTTTCCTCTCATACACTCTTATTCCACTGAAGGTGACAACCATGCATTAGATAGAGTTTCATGTGAAGGATTTCTTAAATCCTTTGTGGTGGAATGGTTCTCATCTAGATCACATACCAATGAGATACACTGCTCAAATACCCAGAGATCAGTATTGGGTGATTTGGAGGAGCCAGGCAGAATGACTCAGCAAGGCAGGGAGAGGCAAGCCTGAAGACCTGAGGTTGCCCCAGGAGCCCAAAAGATGGCAGGAAAGGACCTACTACTGAGAACGATTCCCTGTCCTCTATACACTTGCATGTCTTGGGTGGGGTGGGGGGGCAGTTCAGAAAAGGGAAGACTTTTTCTCTTTAATGTAATTATAAACATATTTATATTTCTTTGCAAAACTTGATTCTCAATGCTGCATATCTATTTGTCTTAGTAGTTTCTCTACAAATACACAATTTAGAAGATGTTCTTAGTTTTAATTATAAAAGTAATATGAATTTTAACCATATGTAAAGTATATCTCACTAAAAAGTAATATAGGCTCATTATAGAACATTACAAACAAAAAGGTAAAGAGAAAAATGTTAAGCCTGTAATTCTATTACCAGCTTATATCTACTGTTAACACTGTGATACATTCCTCAGATCATAATATTGAGTCACATTTTTACTCCAGGATGGGGAAGGAGCACTTTTCCCTGTTTCTCTAACTTAATTACAGCTAAAACCTGTAATGGCAGTGTAATGCTTTGCTGTGTGGTTGTACTATTTCTTACTCACATCTTTATGAGTAGACAGTTACCTTCTCATACTCCTAATAAAACTAAGACAATGCCTGCATTAAATCTTTGTTTATAGTTTAAAACTGTCTCTCATCCTCTCAACATATATGTTAAGTCCCTGACCCCTCAACTTTTGGGCCTAAAGTGGGTATATTAAAAAAATACCCAGAGCCAGGAGTGAAGTAGGACCAGTGGCATTACAACAAGTACTCTTGCAGTACTCTCTCTCTCTCTCTCTCTCTCTCTCTCTCTCTCTCTCTCTCTCTCTCTCTGGAAAAGAGGCACACACATGTGTGGTTGTGAGCATGTACACTATGGAAAGCCAATGTGAGGACAGAAAAGGAAGGAAGCCATCTGCAACCAAGGAGGAGATGTCATCCGACATCGACTCTTTGAGCTTTCAATTCAGACAGTGTAGGTTCTAGAACTAGGAGGACATCCGCTCAGTTGTCAGAAATGTCTAGTCTGTTATGCGAGCCCGATGGGGCGCCAGTCCTTTGTTTAGAATGGATTCCCAGAAGTGGAACTGGCTAGGTCAAAGAAAGAAGAGCTGAAGCTCCGGGTACCTGCTGTCACCTTGTACTGTTGATTGCTTTGATTTATTCTCCCACCAGAATGCACAAGAGCTCTCCCCTCCTGCTGCTAAGAATGAGAAACCTACAATTTGATTTTTCCTCTTCTTTCAGTGCTTGGGATTGCACATGCTGGGCAGTCACCACTTCTGGGCTATGTTCCCTGAGCCTCACTTATTTTTTTTTTAACAGAGGTTAAATATTTTTATATTAAAACACTTTATTGTGTGACCTAGTGATTCGTATTTTTTTCTTATATGAGCAAGCTATGTCAGCAACACGGGCAAATTTGAGTCTTACCACATTTAATGTGTGATGTCGTGAATTCAAAGATACTTTAATTTCTTTGACTTTAATTCACCAAATATTACTGTTTTCTCTTGGTAGACATAGTCATTGGCAATAGTAGGGTCTTTTATTCCAATTAATTACTATTGCTAATAGTAGCTAAACAGTATCAAGTTCTTAAGAGTATTAAAGTATAATGTACTGTATATGAGAGAAAAAGAGACAGAGAGACAGAGACAGCACTCAGATGGGTCAAGAGTCCACGGAGAGACCATACTGAAGACAGCTGATTCAGACTCAAGGACCAGTCTCTGGAGAGGTCAGATAAGCTTTATGAACTGCAGGTGCAGAGTTGCTCACAGTGCAGAGTTCTCAAATGCTGCAGGGTGGGGGAAGGGAGGGCAGTTTTAGAGTCAGTTGGAACCAGTCTGCTTTGTGTCAGGCAGGAGAAACTTCACTTGAACTGGAGCCCAGGTCACAGGTACACTGCTGTGGCCATTTTTCTAGATGGGAAAAATAACTTTTATAGTACCGAGGTTGCGTCATTCTTTGGTCTGACGTTTTTCATAAGGGCCTGGGTCT
Organism: Apodemus sylvaticus; assembly: GCF_947179515.1. NCBI lineage: Eukaryota > Metazoa > Chordata > Mammalia > Rodentia > Muridae > Apodemus > Apodemus sylvaticus. The sequence continues at coordinate 46,609,117 of NC_067481.1, forward strand.
GTGTCTCTAATATGGTTTTACTATCCACTCGTATCCGGGTGTTCCTGATTTGACTTGAAGTGCATAGGTTGTTACACTTTATTGTATAAAGAGGTTGCTTAGCGGGCCGTGCCTTGTGGTTTCAGCTAGGGTTGTTCACTTGCACAAACAAGATGTGAGTCATTCTACCTCAGCATTTATACTGAAGATAGAGGAAGCTGCTCTTTTAAAAAATGGGATCGCTTGGGACAAGCCCCAGCTTGAAACAAGTAGAAACAAATATGGACACAAGCCCAGTCTTCATATTTGTCCTACCTTTTGATGTTTACTTTAAGTTAGAACTGAAAGTGCTCATTGTGCACTGTTGGCAGTGTGTGTGATTGGCAAATCTATGTTTTTCTAATTTCCTCAGCTTTTTTGTCTTTTATTATTATTATTATTATTATTATTATTATTTTGGGGGTTGTTTTGTTTTGTTTTGAGACAGGGGTTTATCTGTGTAGCCCTGGCTGTCCTGGAATGCATTCTGTTGACCAGGCTGGCCTCAGAAATATGCTTGCTGTGCACCAACATGACAAACTCAAATGTCCTCAATTTAAAAAAAGGAATTAAAGCTAGTCTCCACCTTAGAAACATTTGTGTTAATTTTTATGCAAACAAATCAGGAGGTCATTTAAAGGTGCTTCCTGTGGCTCCTGCACTCACAGGGCACTCCCAAGATCCACAAAGTATTCACAATCGTGTGTTTTTATTTTTATGATGAGCTTGAAAATAATTTTAACAAATAACATAAAGAATATAACTTTGTTTTTCTTCTAAAAAGCTGCAGCTCCTTATGGAACAAGTAGCCGACTTTCCAAAAGAGAAAAAAATCCAAATCATTGTCTCCAGAGGAAAAGGAAACATTTTACAGAATTTGATAGAAATGTTCAGCACCTGCATAAATTTACCTTTTCCAGAAACAGGAATGTTCTCTGGCCTGAAACTCCCTGAGAATGTGTGTCTTTAGGTGTTTTTAGACAAGTGTTTTAGACAAGTGTTTTAGACAAGTGTTTAGGTGTTTATAGACAAGGTTACCTTGTCTACCTTTACTATCAGACAAGGAAAAGCAGGAAGACAGCACAACAACAACCACAACAACAGCAACAACAACCACAACAACAACAACAGCAACAACAAGTGTTTCTTTTCTATTTTAACAAATTTGGCTGGAAATAGCATGTGGCAGTTTGGGAATAAAAATTTCTAATCATTCCCAGAATTAAGAGAGAATCAAATGAACAAGGATTCGGGTGGAGGCAGTAAGACTGTGTGTGTGTGTGTGTGTGTGTGTGTGTGTCACGGTCTGGTAGTGACAACCACCTTCTTGTTGTCTTTTTAGTTCTTTGGAGATACAATTAACCTTACAAACTGGAATGAAAGGCTGAAGCTTGGTGTGACAAGTTAATTCTTATTCATTGGAGATGAATTTATTCTAAGGCCCCTATTTTACCATTGCCAAAGTGGCATCAATGGAATTTTTAAAAAAATTTATTATTTTTTATGTACTAATGTTTGCCTGCTTGTGTATAAGCACACTGTATATGCACCTGTTGCTCTAGAGGCCAGAAGAGGGTGAGAGAGCCTATGAAACTAGAATTACAGAAGGTTGTAAGGTGGCACGTGGGAGCTAAGAACCAGAAACCTAGGGCTCTCCTAGAGCAAGTGCTTGTAGCCACTAAGGTCTTCGCCAACCCCTCAAAAAGATTTTTGAAAACACTATTATCACAATTATATTGTAAATATGACTCCTTGTTAGTTGAAAGGGAGAGGGAAAGAATTTCTTTAACAATTTCCTCTTAAATGTAGCCTCTCAGCTGGGCATGGTGGTACATGCCTGCAATCTTGGTATTTGAGAGGCTGAGGCAAAAGAATTGTGAATTAGAGGCCAGTCTGGGCTATGGAGTAAAACCATGTATTTAAGGAAAAAAAAATCAGAAACCAAAAAAAAAAAAAAAAAAAGCCCCAAACAACCAGTTTTTCCAATTTTAAGATGAATAGTCTTTTTACATTTTTAAAATAAGACACACCTGACACTCGTTGTGTGCTTTTGATAAACCTCCTTTAAAATCAGAACTTTGAGTTCCTTGAGTTTCTTCCTGCTGTGAACCTCAGGGGTCAGGCACCGGTCTCCTAGCCACCTCCCGCGCACCATGGCCCCAAAGCAGCAATCTGCTGTCCTGCCTCAGCCCAAGAAACCCAGGCCAGCTACTGCCCTGAAGCTGGAGGACAAGTTGGCCTCTCCGGGTCTGCCGAAGGGAGAAAAAGAGCAAGAAACAATTGAACCTATTGATGAAGTACAAAATGAAACAGACAGACATAATGAACAAGCCAGTGAGGAAATTTTGAAAGTAGAACAAAAATATGACAAACTCCCCCCCAACCATTTTTTCAGAAGTCAGAATTGATCCCCCAAATCCCAAATTTTTAGGTAACAACATTTGTCAGTCATCCACAAGTGTCTGTACTGCTTGAGGAGGAAGATGAGGAGATTCTGCATTACTCTACCAGAGTTCAAGTGACAGAATTTGAAGACACTAAATCAGGTTACAGAATAGATTTTGATTTTGATGAAAATCCTTACTTTGAAAATAAAGTTCTCTCCAAAGAATTTCATCTGCATGAGAGTGGTGACCCGTCTTCAAAGTCCACCGAAATCAAATGGAAATCTGGCAAGTATTTGACAAAATGCTCAAGTCAAATGCAGAATAAGGCCAGCAGGAAGAGGCAGCAAGAAGAGTCAGGGAGCTTCCTTACCTGGTTACTGATCATTCTGACACCGGTGCTGACGAGTTAGGAAAAGTCATCGAAGATAGTATTTGGCCAAATCCCTTGCAGTACTCTTTGGTTCCCGATATGGATGATGAAGAAGGAGAGGCAGGCAATTATGATGATGACGATGAAGAGGAGGGGGGGGGGTTGGAAGATATTGATGAAGGAGATGAAGATAAAAGTGAAGAAGATGATGAGGAGAATGAAGGGGAGGAAGGAGAGGAGGACAAAGGCGAGGATGACTAGCACAGAAGATTGATGGATTTCAACCTTCTTTTTTATTTTATTTTTATTTTTTTAATTTTCTCCAGTCCCCGGGAGCAAGTTGCAGACCTTTCCTCCCTGTCCCTCTGTGCTCAGTCTGCCCTGTTTTTGAGGTTTCAACATCATGGTTCTCAACTAATTTGGGGGAAAATATCTTGAGCAAAATACAATAGGAAAAGAATAAAAAGAAATCAGAATCTTGTCCATCTCAGGGTTTGTGGCTTTTCATAGACAGGGTGGGGTGCTATATCAGTTTTATAAACAAATCACCTAACATACAATGACAAAGAAAGAGCAGATAAATGAAGTAAGTGAACAAAACTGAGCAGGTCTCAATATTAAACATTAAAAAGCCAGATCAAAATTACTTCTCAGACATCTGAATGGTAAAATATAACATTTATAAAATTTACAATTTATAAAGATAGCACTCCCTTAAATCTTTTGGAAGCACATTGCAAGAGACTATATAAAAGAGAAATATATTAGAAATATAAAGATAAGTGAGTAAAACCACAATAATTATGGAGCTATTAAAAACTTCATTGGTAAGAACTTTATTAGGATTTAATTCACACATTTCTTAATGTTGCTACAACAAATTACTACAAAGTTAGTTTCTGAAAACAACAAGTTTATTCTCTCACAGACCTGGAAACCAGAAATCCAGGATGAGAATCATGGGTCACAGTCCGGTGTTGGCAGCCCCTCTGGTGGGTCACCTGCAGCTTCCCGTCAGAGAACTGAAGCCCCAGAGAGGGATGCTTCCAGCTTCTGGTCACTAGTGGATGTTAGCAACCTCTGCCTCTGTAACGGTGTTGCTTCCTCCTCCTTCTCCCTGGCCGAGAAAGCCACCTCATACAGACACATGTGATTGCATTTAGGGTTTACCTGCATAATTCAGTATAGTTTCCCTGCCCCCAAACTTTAGTTTAGTCATATATACAAGTATTCCTCTTCTGCATAAGGTATCATTTACAGACTCAGGGTCCTAATGATTATTCCAGGCCATTATTCAGCCCACTATTCAATACCTTATGCCCCTTTAAAGGTATACAATTGAATGTATTTTAATATATTCTCAAAATAGAGTAACTGTCTTTAAAATCCACTTTAGAATAATTCCTTCACTGAATAAAGAAACCCCATGCCGGGTAATAGTCACTCCCCCTTGTCTTCTAAACCACAGGCCATCAGCAGCCACTAAGGTACTTTTTTGTCTCAGTAGCTTTGGCTCTTTGAGATATTGTCTATAAATGGAATCACCCAGTGTCATTTTTGGCTTCTTAATGATGTTCTGTAAGTTCATCCATTTCAGCATGCTGCCTTGTTTTTGTTTTTGTTTTTGTTTTTGTTTTTGTTTTTGCCAATGACATTCCTCTGTGTGGGCATACACCTTTTATTTCTCAGGTCAGCAGTTGATGAACATTTGGGTTGTTCTTGCTTTTTTTTTTTTTTTTTTTTTTTTTTTTTTTTGGTTTTTTGGATTTGGTTTTTTCAAGACAGGGTTTCTCTGTGTAGCCCTGGCTGTCCTGGAACTCACTCTGTAGACCAGGCTGGCCTCAAACTCAGAAATCTACCTGCCTCTGCCTGCCAGAGTGCTGGGATTACAGGCGTGCGTCACCACCGCCCGGCATTGTTCTTGCTTTTTGATCACTGCGAATAAATTCTTCCATTAATATTTGTGTATACACTTTAACACTGACACATGTTTCCATTTTTCTTGAGTGTCTATCTAGAAGGGGATTTCTGGACTACATAGTCAGTGTTTCTAGAAGCTTCTAGACTATTTCCCAGTTTCCATTCCCAGCAGCAGCAAGATGACTCCCATTACTCCATGCCCTTGCTGTTGTTAGTCTTTAAAACTACATTTATCTGTTTTGTGCCCCAGCACATGTGTGGAGGCCAGAGGTCAACATTGAGTGTCATCCCTGGACTCTGTCCACCTAATCTTCTGTGACTGAACCTGGAGCTCACTGATTGGCTAGGCTACCTATCCATCCAGCTTCACGGCCTGTCTCTGCCTCCCCAACACTAAGGTTACAGACACTTGTCTTATCATTACACAACAAGCATGTTATGAATTGAACCATGTCCTCAGCTCCTTATGTCTAATTTTATGGAGTACTGGAAAATGTGTACTCAGATAAGAAATTGTAAGATGAGATATCCAGCTATCTTTTTGATTTCTTGCCACACTTTAAGCATTATTCTGTGTTGTTATCATAGTTGCAGAAAAGTCACAAAGGTATAAAAGCCTAGAAAATACATTTTTTCTATATGGCATGAGATATTTATTTTATAAATATATAGAGATAAGACTTAGAGATGAGACCCACCAGGAGAGAGTGATCTCCCAGCAGCCCTTTCACTTCTGAGCTAAGAGGTGAGATCTCCACCTTCTCTCTGGAGGGGACCAGCTAGGAGCACACAGGCCTAAGATCAGTGGAACAGCTGGGACAGAAGTCTTCCTGCCACCATTTGCACCTGGGAGCTGGGAAACTCCACAGTCTTCTGTGCATAGCCCGCCAGGAGAGAGAGAGAGAGATCTCCCAGCAGTGCTTTCTACTTTTGAACACAGACTTACAGGTCCACAGGAGGAATAAATTCCAATCAGAGACAAGAATACCAACTAGCATCAGATGGCGAAAGGCAAGCACAAGAACCCTACCAACAGAAACTAAGGCTACATGGCAACATAAGAACCCAGTTCTCCCATCACAGCAAGTCCCGGATACCCCAACACACCGGAAAAGCAAGAGTTGGATTTAAAATAGTATCACATGATGCTGATAAAGGGCTTCAAGAAAGACTTAAATAACTCCCTTAAAGAAATACAGGAGAACATGGGTCAATAGGTAAAAGCTCTTAAAGAGGAAACACAAAAATCCCTTAAAGAAATACAGGAGATCATGGATCAATAGGCAGAAACCCTTAAAGAAGAAACACAAACATCCGTTAAAGAATTACAGGAAAACACAAACAATCAAGTGAAGGAACTGAACAAAACCATCCAGGATCTAAAAGTGGAAGTAGAAACAATAAAGAAATCACAAAGTGAGACATCTCTGAAGATAGAAAACCTTGGAAAAAATTCAGGAGTCATAGATGCAAGCTTCAATGGAATACAAGAGATAGAAGAAAGAACCTCAGGTGCTGAAGATACCATAGAAAATATTGACTCAACAGCCAAAGAAAATGCAAAATGCATAAAGCTGGTAACCCAAAACATCCAGGAACTCGAAGGACACAATGAGAAGACCAAATCTAAGGATTATAGGCATAGATGAGACTGAGGATTCAGTTCTTAAAGGCCTAGTAAATATCTTCAACAAAATTGTAGAAGAAAACTTCCCTAACCTAGAGAAAGAGATGTCTGTGAACTTATAAGAAGCCTTCAGAACTCCAAACAGACTGGACCAGAGAACAGAAAGTCCTCCCAGCACATAATAATCAAAACACCAAGTTCACTAGACAAAGAAAGAATATTAAAAGCAGTCAGGGAAAAAGGGCAAGTAACATAAAAGGCAAACCTATCAGAATCACACCAGACTTCTCACCAGAGTTGATGAAAGTTAGCAGATCCTGGGCAGACCTCATACAGACCCTAAGAGAATACAAATGCCAGCCCAGACTACTTACTATACCCAGCAAAACTCTCAATCATCATAGATGGAGGAACCAAGATATTCCATGATAAAACCAAATTTATACAATATCTGTCCACAAATCCAGTCCTACAAAGGATAATTGATGGAAAATGCCAACCCAAGGAGGGAAACTATGCCCTAGAAAAAGCAAGAAAGTAATCTTCCTCAACAAACCCAAAAGAAGATACCCACACAAACATAAAAATAACATCAAAAATAACAGGAAGCAACAATAACTATTCCCTAATATCTCTTAACAACAATGGACTCAATTCCCTAATAAAAAGACATAGACTAACGAAAATGTTTATAATTCCACCTTCAATCAACTTAGAATTATCTTTATGCCTATCATTTTATCTGTATAATTTCCATGACAATCTTTAATTTTAGCATGTTTTTCTATATATTTCTTCAATTTTATCAAAAATATTTTCCATGTAAATCTTCAAGTTTATCAGAAAATGTTTATAATTCCACTTTCAGTCAACTTAGGAATACTTTTATACCTACCATTATTATATCTATATAAAATTTTCCATGATAATTTTCAATTCTAACGTGTTTTTCTACACTTTTCTACAATTTTATCAGAAATATTTTCCACGTAAATCTTCAATTTTATCATAAAATATTTTTATCCCATATTTCAATTAATTTAGCAATGTTTTACATGTCTACCACTTTACTCTTTAATTTTCCATGAAAATTGTCAATTTTAATGTGTTTATCTGAAATATTTTCCATGTAAATCTTTAATTTTATCATAAAGTGTTTTCACTTCCCTTTGCTTCCCTTTTCAATAAATAAAAAAAATTTTAAAAAAGACTTAGAGATGAAGGGTGAATGGGCCTTTAAGGTTATTTCATTATTAAAAGAGCTAACAAAAATATTTTTCATGTAAATCTTCAATTTTATCAGAAAATGTTTGAAATTCCTCTTTCAATTGATTTAGTAATGTTTTTATGTCTATCATTTTATCTGCATTATTTTTCATAATCTTCAATTTTAACATGTTTTCCTATATATTTCTTCTATTTTATCAGAAATGTTTTCCATGTAAATCTGATTTTATCACAAAATGTTTTTAATTCCACCTTCAATTAAATTAGTTTTCCATGAAAACTGTCAATTTGAAAATGTTTTTCTATGTATCTCTTCTATTTTATCAGAAATATTTTCCATGTAAATCTTCAATTTTATCATAAAAATTTTTACTTCCTTTTTCAATAAAAGAACACGCTTTTCTTTTTTTTTTAATTCGATATATTCTTTATTTACATTTCAAATGATTTCCCCTTTTGTGGATTCTGAAAGGACTTTTGGCAGCAGGATGAAAGGGCTTAAAAGGGGGGAGTATAGGGGGTTAGGTGAGTGTGGCTAGGCAGCGTGGGGGAAGGTGCCCAGGCAAAGGCCTTTGCCTGGGCACCTCTGCCCCTGAGGGACCACACACACAGACATGGTATAGAATAGATTTTATTGGGAGTTAGTGGTAGAGAGAGGTAGAGAGGTAGAGAGAGAGAAAGAGAGAGAATAGAGAGAGTGGAGAGTGGAGGCTGGCCATGACCACATGGAGGGGGGAAGAGCCCCAGGGGCAGAGAGGTGAGAGAGTGTGGGAGAGCGGAGAGCAAAGAGGGAGAGGAGGAGCAAGTAGCCCCTCTTATAGTGGGCCAGATCTCTGGGGCGGGGCATACCTGGCTCTGGCTATTGCCAGGTAGGTGTGGGGTGGAGCTTAAACAAAACCCCAACAGGTTTCCCCCTCCCCGAAAGTCCCATAAGCCCTCTTCCCTCCCCCTGTTCCCCAACCCACCCCTTCCCACTTCCCTGTCCTGGTATTCCCCTACACTGCTGCACTGAGCCTTTCCAGGACCAGAGGCCACTCTTCCTTCTTCTTGGGCATCATTTGATATGTGAATTGTGTCTTGGGTATGCTGAGCTTCTAGGCTAATATCCACTTATCAGTGAGTGCATACCATGAGTAGAACATGCTTTTCAAAAAAAAAAAAAATCTTGTCATTACAAGGCATGTCTGCTCCTGACAGTCCCTCCTTCCACTTAAAAAAAAAAAAGTGATAAACATCAATTCCTCCATGTGCAGTTATTTCAATTGTTGCAAGCTAGCCACAGGGCAAGAATTGCCCTAATTTTATCTGTAGACAGAATGCTGTTCAAAAAGGACAAATGGGACACAGAACAGACAATTGCTAAGTTCTGCCAAGACAGAATAAGCTAGTCCTTCATAATTCCTGCTTCACTTAAGGTCTGTCAGATGTTCTGGGTCAGAGGGCTCAAGATAGATGCTCCAACATTGTAAGGAATGTGGGGGACTGTCCAGGCAGTCTGCTCTCTCTGCCAGTTGTTTTAAGTTCTGAAAGTTGTGTTCCTGTACTTCTTGCCTACAAAATATTTAGCCCTTCTCAAATCTCTGATGGGGTTGAAGACTAGATATAGTAACACAATTAAACTCAAGTTGTTTAGCATTAAAGAAGGTATTCTAACTTTTAAAAGATAGATTTTTAGATAATGATAATACAAGTTAAAACCAAAGATGATCTAGGTACAGAATTGTAAACGCATTAAGTTAAGATAGATGATGAAATACTTCCTCTAAATTGCCAAATATAATGAACTGTATATTATAAGTGTGTATCATGCCTTATAATTTGCATAATTGTCATAATTGTATTTGTAGTGGTAATATTTTAATCTGCTCTAAACTCCCTGGCAGGTGCACACACTCTTCTCACTACTGTCCCAGTGTTATGCATTTGTGAAAGAAAGGCACGCATACACACACACACACACACACACACACACACACACACAGCCTTTTATTTTACTATACCTTAAACAATGCAATGGCTGAGCACTTCCAAACCTCCCCATGGCTCACACACTGTCCTTCTGATATTCCTGAATTATAACTTACTAAAACCTATATTCCACTCTGGCCACCACAGGCCAGGCCTGCAGCTTTCCTGGGCCATGATTTCTGTCTCTTACATGTTGGCAGTGTCTCTGTATCCCTGTCCTGCAGCTCCCAGGCCAGGACCTTCTCCTTCCCCAGCAATGGCATTTTTCTCCTCCCTTGTGTTCCTGGCCTGGGAATCTCAAAGTCCCACCTCTGTCTCCCTGCCCAGCCATTGGCCACTGGCAACTTTATTTACCAATTAAAGCAACCGGGGGCAGGGACTCACAGCATCTTATATGCAGATGTGCGAATTCCTGTGTAATTTGGGAACCCATACTGCAAGCATTAAATTAAATCCACATTTTTTCCTATATGGCATGAGATATTTCCTTATGAATACATAAGGATAAGACTCAGAGATGAATGGTGAGGGGGGAGCAGTAGGTTGGGGCCCATCAACTGTGATGCTCTGTAGAATGCTAATGGGTTTATGAGGCATTCATCAGCCTTACATCATCTTCTCCTTTTTTGCTGGGTTAGCCTGTTAACATTAGTTTTTCTAACATGTCTGAACATCTCTTAGTAAACTCAAACATACACACTTAGACATGTTAATTATAGAAAACACTTATCTGGGTCAAATCCAAGAAAATGTTTCTTAAGCTAAGCCAGTCCAGACCACATAGTGAGACCCTATCTCAACAAAGAAAAACTTGCATGAAAGTATTTAATATCTTGATCAACAAACCACTGGGCCATCCTGTGTTGCACAGAGATAGCTTCCTGAGCACTTGTTATCTTGCTTTTGAGATGAAATCTCACCAAACAGCCCAAACTCTCCTTAAACTGGATCCTCTTACCTCAGCTTTCTCTGTTAGTGGCTTTCTAGGCACATGCCACTGCACCTGGCTAATATCACTTGCTTTTCTTTTTTTTTCTTTTTCTTTTTCTTATTGAATAACATCTTCATTTACATTGCCAATGGTAAAACCTTTCCCGATTCCCCCCTCCCCAAAGACCCTCAACCCCTCCTCCCACCCCCTGCCTCTACGTATATGCTCTTCCACCCGACCCATTCCCACCTCCCCACCCCCTCGATTTCCCTTTGTTGGGGCATCTATTGAGCCTTTACCTGACCAAGGACCACTCCTCCCACTGATGCCCAACAAGACATTCCTCTGCCACATTTTTGGCTGGAACCATGTATGCCTCTTGGTTGATGGTTTAGTCCCTGGGATCCTGAGGCATCTGGGTGGCTGAAATCATCGTTCTTCCCATGTAGCTGTAAACCCTTCATCTCCTCTGGACCATCCTCCAGGTCCTCCATTGGGGACCCCACACCCAGTCCAATGGTTGGCGGCTAGCATCTGCCTCTGCATTTCTAAGGCTCTGGCAGGGCCCCTCCTGAGACAACCACAGCATGCTCCTTTTGCCCATGTGTTCAAGATTCATCCCCACTTTCTCCTCTATAAGCTTCAGTATGTCTGGTTTTGTGTGTAGATCCTTGATCCACTTGGACTTGAGCTTTGTACAAGGAGATAAGAATGGGTGGAATTGCATTTTTCTGCATGCAGACCTCCAGTTGATCCTACACCATTTGTTAAAAATGCTGTCTTTTTTCCACTGGATGTTTTTATCTCCTTTGTCAAATATCAAGTGACCGTATGGGTTTTTTGCTATTCCAGATGAATTTGAGAATTGCTCTTTCTAGTTCTATGAAGAATTGATTTGGGATTTTGATGGTCATTGCATTGAATCTGTAGATTGCTTTTGGCAAGATGGCCATTTTTACTATATTGATCCTGCCAATCCATGAACATGGGAGATCTTTCCATCTTCGGAGACCTTCTTCAATTTCTTTCTTCAGAGACTTGAAGTTCTTGTCATACAGATCTTTCACTTGCTTCCTTAGGGTCACACCTATGTATAAAATATTATTTGGGACTATTGTGAAGGGTGTCATTTCCCTAATTTCTTTCTCATCTTGTTTATCCTTTGAGTAGAGGAAGGCTACTGATTTGTTTGAGTTAATTTTATATCTGGCCACTTTGCTGAAGTTGTTTATCAGTTTTAGGAGTTCTTTGGTGGAAGTCTTGGGGTCACTGAAGTATACTATCATATCATCTGCAAATAGTGATATTTTGACTTCTTCCTTTCTAATTTGTATACCTTTGACCTCCTTTTGTTGCCTGATTGCTCTGGCTAGGACTTCAAGTACTATATTGAATAGATAGGGAGAGAGTGGGCAGCCTTGTCTGGTCCCAGATTTTAGCATCACTTGCTTTTCTAGTTATTACCTTTTCAGTTATTTTATTAGCACCCACTTATGAAACTGGAAGAAACTATAATATTAATATTGGGCTTAAAGACAAGATAGCAGCTACAAGTGTGGCCCAGTGGAGGCACCATGCCATCTGATTGCCCTGTGATCACAGAATATGTCTAGTCCACAGATGCTTCTCTATCTCTCCCATTCTCCTATGTATCTGTTCTCTGATGGATAAATAAGCAGTAATGGTCTCTTCATTGACTACAATCAACTCACTTTTCAATCCCATTTGTTCTAGTAAATAATGGTTCAAAACAACCATTTGAGAACACTTTCCTCTTATTCCTCAGCTGTTAGGTACAGCACAGAAATGCATTAAGATAACATTCTATCATAACAAAGTAAGAATATTTGTATGTACAAGTGGGAGTCTATGCCTCTGTGTGTGCAATTACATGGCTGCAGTCATATGCTTTTCTTCTGTTCTTATAAGACATGGTCAATTCTCTGTAATTATTTTATTTATAGTTGAATTTGTAGTTAAGTGGGTGTGGTTGGTAATCTTTATGTTATGTAACTGACACATATCACAATTAGAATATGCTCACTCAGAAAACCCATAGGTTATAAATCCAGGTTTAATTCTTGATTCAGTAGAAACCCCACACCAGAAAAAATTCACATGGCTTTAGCATTAATTTCCAAAAGCTAAATAGAATATAAAGTGATATTTTTATCATGAATCAATATTTTTCAATATTGATCCACAATATAAAAATTTTAATTACGTAATAATTTTACAATATGAGTAATTTAGAAAAATGCCTACTAATTAAGCAAAAAGTCATTAGTGCTAAAGGATAAAATCTTAGGCTACTGAACTAATTAGGACCAATTACCCCACATCATCCAGCTCAGTGGTTCTCAAACTTTAGCAAACCTATATCCCCTCTAGGGCTTGTTAAACACAGATTGATCTCAACCCCGGGATTTCTGATGCAGTAAGACAAGGGCAGACTGTATTCCCAACACACTCTTGGGCAATGCTGTTGGTGTTTGGACCATACTGATTTCTTAACTACCTGAAAAATAAACAAGAAAAACGGCTATGAGGATATGACACAGAATACCCAGATTCTGAGCATGCTGTGTATACATTCCTGTGACTTCACCATGTCCCTCTGAGATAGCTACTAGCATGACACCCATTTTGCAAATGAAATAGCAAGGAAACTAAGCTCAGAACCCAGATGTCTTAGTCAGGGTTTCTATTCCTGCACAAACATCAGAACCAAGAAGCAAGTTGGGGAGGAAAGGGTTTATTGAGCTTACACTTCCACGTTGCAGTTCATCACCAAAGGAAGTCAGGACTGGAACTCAAACAGGTCAGGAAGCAGGAGCTGATGCAGAGGCCATGGAGGGATGTTTCTTACTGGCTTGCTTCCCCTGATTTGCTCAGCCTGCTCTCTTATAGAACCCAAGAACACCAGCCCAAAGGTGGTACCACCCACAAGGGGCCCTCCCAACTTGATCACTAATTGAGAAAATGCTCCACAGCTGGATCTCATGGAGGTACTTCCCCAACTGAAGCTCCTTTCTCTGTGATAACTCCAGCCTGTGTCAAGTTGACACACAACACCAGCCAGTACACCAGACAAAACTTTAACCCTTTATGCTGCTCCATTTCTCTGAGTATTAAATAGGAACTTAACGTTGTTCATTGATCCACCAGGAATAATAACTAGTGGCTGAGGACGTATCTCAGTTGGTAGAATGGTTGCCTACCATGCCCCAGCATAGCATAATCTAGGCATGGCAGGACATTTCTTCATAATGCAGGCATTTATGAGCAACTGTAATCCCAGTGGCCGGGAAGAGGAGGAAAGAGGTTTCAGAAGTTTAAGACTATTCTTGTCCTGATTGGAGTCTGAGGCCAGGCTGAAGATGAGACCTTGCCTCCAAACACATAAGCAACCTTTTTTGCAAGTTGAATAATGACTTTTACTCACATGGCTACAAATATATCTTTTTAAAAAGTTACTGTGTATATGTGCTGGTGTCTCCATCTGTGTGACTGTATATGCACCTGTGTGGGTTCCCTCAGATGTCAGAAGAGGGTATCAGATCCCTTGGAACTGGAGCTGCAGGCATTTATGAGCTGTCTGATGTGGCTGCTGGGGTTTGAACTCTGGTCCTCATGATTAAGCAGCAAATGCGCTTGAATGCTGAGCCATCTCTCCAGCTCCAAACATCTCTTTTGCATACTACATTCTAAATGTACCTGGATGATTTTAAAGAGATCACTGAAATGACTATTTGTATTGGCCTGGGGAGACGGCTCAGTGTTTAGGGTGCTTGTTGACCTTGTAGAGGACTCAAGTTTGATCCCAAGCTTCCACATGGTGGCTCACAACTGTCTGTACCTCCAGTTCCGGGGGTCTGATGCCCTCTTCTGACCTCCAAAGGCATCAGGCATCCATGTGGTATACAGACACACATGCAGGCAAAACATTCACACACATAAGATAAAAATAAATTGGAAAGAAAGAAATTTAAACGTGCTCATGAACATGCAAAAACATGTCCTATTTAAAACAAATGACGAGTTTTCAATAGCAAATTACAAAAATGGAACTTTCTTCACACCAATGTTAATTACGTAACAGTTACAAGAACTAGAAATCAACTTGTGCGTGCGAAAATGAAATGTGTGTGATCCAAGGGCCTTAGGAACAGACCAGAACATCCAGATTGTTTCTCTCTGCTCTCTCTTTAAGTTTAATCTCATGGTGTCTCTTCAGACACTAGAGAAGGATCTAAGATGAGCCCACCGAGTGCCACACACATGAAAGCACTTTGATGAGCAAACAATGTGAAGACAGTTCACAGATGATATCATTCACTCATGTGGACTGGAAACCATTGGGAAGGGCAAAATAAGGAGCACGGTTCTAAGTCATCGTTTGTCCTGCTTTCTTCTGCAGTACATTTCTTCGTATGTTACGGACTTGAAAAGCGAAGTGTTTGAGGAATTCCTTAAACACCTGTGTCACTGTGCAGAAGAATTCCGGGAAATCATAAAGACTGACATGCGGAGGCAGATGTTTGCTGAACTCTTCCTACAGTGTGACAGTGGGAAGGTAGGTGAGACAGCATGAACTCCCTCTGTTCCTCACAGTTTGATGTGAGGGACCAGCTTTGACGTGGTGCCATTCTAAATTTCCAATATTTGGAATGTTTGGTAGTGGTGGCCTACAGGCCACTATTTGATAATGAGATTGATTACTAAGGAGGAAAAGAAATACAGAGAGTACAATCTATACTTTTAAACTCTAAGATTAAAACCTGACTTATCAGCCACTTTCTCAAACTGATAGAAAGTTTTCTAGCTCTTATTCTAGAAAACTTTCATTTGTACCTGTCTTATTATTGAACATGCCCACCCTGTGCACACCTTGAGTGACGTTGCTTTTCAGCCTTTTTAACTTGTAGGTCTATCTCTTGTGTGTACAAGTGCCACCAGTGGCCAGAAAGGGCTTAGTGCTCAGAGCTGGAGTGACAGACATTTGTGACTATCTGGGCGCTAGGGTCCGCATCTCTGACTCTGTTTGGGTGCTAGGGTCCACATCTCTGACTCTATCTGAGTGCTAGGGTCTGCATCTCTGACTCTATCTGAGTGCTAGGGTCTGCATCTCTGACTTTATCTGGGTGCTAGGGTGCATCTCTGACTCTGTCTGGGTGCTAGGGTCCACATCTCTGACTCTATCTGGGCTCTAGGGTCCGCATCTCTGACTCTATCTGGGTGCTAGGGTATGTATCTCTGACTCTATCTGGGCGCTAGGGTCTGCATCTCTGACTCTATCTGGGCACTAGGGTCCGCATCTCTGACTCTAGCTGGGTGCTAGGGTCCGCATCTCTGACTCTATCTGGGCACTAGGGTCTACATCTCTGACTCTATCTGGGCGCTAGGGTCCACATCTCTGACTGTATCTGGGTGCTAGGGTCCGCGTCTCTGACTGTATCTGGGTGCTAGGGTCCGCATCTCTGACTCTATCTGGGTGCTAGGGTCCGCATCTCTGACTCTATCTGGGTGCTAGGGTCCGCATCTCTGACTCTATCTGGGTGCTAGGGTCCGCATCTCTGACTCTATCTGGGTGCTAGGGTCTGCATCTCTGACTCTATCTGGGTGCTAGGGTCTGCATCTCTGACTCTATCTGGGCGCTAGGGTCTGCATCTCTGACTCTATCTGGGCGCTAGGGTCTGCATCTCTGACTCTATCTGGGTGCTAGGGTCCACATCTCTGACTGTATCTGGGTGCTAGGGTCCGCATCTCTGACTGTATCTGGGTGCTAGGGTCCGCATCTCTGACTCTATTGGGGTGCTAGGGTCCGCATCTCTGACTCTATCTGGGTGCTAGGGTCCGCATCTCTGACTCTATCTGGGTGCTAGGGTCCACATCTCTGACTCTATATGGGAGCTAGGGTCTGCATCTCTGACTCTATCTGGGTGCTAGGGTCCGCATCTCTGACTCTATCTGGGCGCTAGGGTCTGCATCTCTGACTCTATCTGGGTGCTAGGGTCCACATCTCTGACTGTATCTGGGTGCTAGGGTCCGCATCTCTGACTCTATCTGGGTGCTAGGGTCCGCATCTCTGACTCTATCTGGGTGCTAGGGTCCGCATCTCTGACTCTATCTGGGTGCTAGGGTCTGCATCTCTGACTCTATCTGGGTGCTAGGGTCCACATCTCTGACTCTATCTGGGCTCTAGGGTCTGCATCTCTGACTGTATCTGGGTGCTAGGGTCTGCATCTCTGACTCTATCTGGGCTCTAGGGTCTGAACTTTGGTTCTCATGGTTGAGCAGCCAGTGACCTTAACCGGCTCCTTATGCTAGATCTTAAAAACAAAAATTCATATTCAAAAGTGTATCTAAGATTGAGGTTTGGAGGAGAGTTGCGAGCCAGGGCATCAAATAGACCTACCATAGTAGATACAGATTTAACCGAGATATGTTTAATAAGCCTTCTGTTTATTTGTACCCCATGCTCTGTTAGTGAATTTTTAATGCAATACTGTCAAACTTTAAAATATTTCCAAACATTCCCGTGCCCACTGGTCACCATCCCCTCCTCTACACTGAGACTTGCAACAGAATGTCATGCTGACTCTATCTGGGTGCTAGGGTTCGCACCCTAAGCAATGACAACTCAAAGCTAAGAGGATGCCCACTATAATGTCAGCATGTCCAGCCTCTCAGTGCATCCCCTGAGCTACAGCTCCTTTATGCATCTTCTCCCACAACCTCCACATCAAGAAAAGAGCACCTTTACAAACCTTAGATATATGCTGTTGGCATTGACCTTACATCTTACAGATTGAAAATAAAATGCCAAGGACAGTTTTGGGTACCTTCTCACACCAAGAGCCAACTGTGGTGTAAGAACACAAAATGCCTTTATATTGACTTCATTTATTTTAAAACTTTATTTCATTTTATATGTATGTTTGTTGCCTGCATGTTTGCATGTGCACCACATGTGTGCAGTGCCCAAGTAGGCCAGAAGAGGGCACTGGAATTTCTCCAGTTGGAGTTACAGGAAGTTGTAAGCCCCCATGTGGTGCTAGGAACTGAACCCAAGTCCTCTACAAGAGCAACAAGTGTTCTGTGGCAGTTTGAAAGAGACATTTGA
The DNA here is from genome assembly GCF_947179515.1 of Apodemus sylvaticus. NCBI lineage: Eukaryota > Metazoa > Chordata > Mammalia > Rodentia > Muridae > Apodemus > Apodemus sylvaticus. The sequence continues at coordinate 46,626,691 of NC_067481.1, forward strand.
ATCTGTGCATTTCAATAGTTGATTCCAGGTGGTGGTGCTGTTTGGGGATGTTTAGGAGGTGCAGCCTTGCTGCAGGAAGTATGTCTTTGGCAGGCTTTGAGATGAAAAAGCCTCACCTTCTCCAAGTTTGATCTCCCTGGTTCATGGGTGGCTGAGGTGTCACTTCTCAGCTTCATAAACTCTTCAGCACATGCTATTCATGCTAGGTGTCATGCCTACCACCTGCAACCATGTTGTCCACACCATTATGGATTCTAACTCTCTAGAACATAAGTCCAAGTAAACCCTTCTATAAGTTGCTTCATCCTGGTGTTTTATCACAGCAGCAGAAAACTCACTAATATATGCCTTTAACCCCTGAGCCATCACTCCAACCTTCTACTTCTCATTTTAAAATGTTAATATGTACAACTCATTCAGCTTTGAGGTGTCCAGACACCAAAGACTGCCTCGTGTAAACCACTAACACCTTGAGAAACTATAGTATGAACAGGATACAATTTTATAATTAAAGAGAGTGAACGCAGCGGATAGAACTCAAAAGAGATGTGTCAAAGCTGGGTGTGGTGACGCATCTTTAATCCCAGCACTCAGGAGGCAGAGGCAGGCAAATCTCTGAGTGCAGGGCCAGCCTGGGCTACAGAGAATGTTCCAGGACAGCCAGGGCTACACAGAGAAACTCTGTCTTGAAAAAAAATTTTTTAAAGGCCAAGCTTGGTGGAATGTTATTGCATGTGTGCAAGTGCACCACAGGTGTGCAGTGCCTGAGGAGTCAGTGTTCTGGCCAGGCAGCCTAATCTACTCAGAGTTACAGACCAGTTGTAAAAGACTAGATTGTCCTCTGGCCTCCACATATAGGTATGTGTGCCTGCAGACACAAAAGAAAGATGAAAAGAGAAACAGAGAGAGGGAGAGTCAGAGTTAGATGCAGATTGGAATTTGAAATATAACCAAGTGTTTCTCCTGAGGGTAGTCATGAAAGAGATGCTATGTGATACAGTGAGTATCTTTTGTGATATTCTAATAAAGGTGCCAATTGCTTTAATAATAATTCATGTTTCTGTGATGGATGTGTGTAAGTACACTTGTACACTCCTTGGTGAACATGTGGAGGTCAGAGGAGAACATACAGGAGTCATCTCTCCCCTTCTACCACGTGGGTCTCAGGGATTGAGCTCAGGTTGGCAGCCTTGGTAATAACAAGTGCTGTAATGCATTGAGACATTTCCCTGCCCACTATAGTTTGCTTGCTTGCTTATTTATTTATTTATTTATTTATTTTTGTTTTTCAAGACTAGCTTCTTGTATAGTCCTGGATGCCCTGGAACTCACTATGTAGACCAAGCTGACCTTGAACTCAGAAAACCACCTACCTCTGCCTCCTTGAGTGCTGGAATTAAAGGCATGTACCAACATATTCAGCTTTATAGAACCTGACCTTTAAAGAACATATAGGATACCAGGCATGACCAAAATTTAAAAATCTATCTATCTTTCTTTCTTTCTTTCTTTCTTTCTTTCTTTCTTTCTTTCTTTCTTTTTTCTATCTATCTATCTATCTCTCTCTCTATGTTTCTTTCTATACAAGGTCTCATTATTATGGGCCAGGCTATCCTGGCATTTGCTGTACAGTCAGTCATAGCAAGACTTGAACTTGTGATCCTCCCACCCCCACCTTCTGTGTGCCAAGACCACAGGTATGGATCATGAATTGACATTTTGCAATCTAGTTTCTCAGATATCTGCTAATTTAACTCAAATCAGGAATAAAGCCTTTGAAATCCACAATGCCTTTTTGTCTTTCACACACTTCTCTAAATAGTGAGTGCCTCTTTGACAGAACTTGCTGGGTAATTTTGGCATCATGATTTTATTTCCAGGTGAGATGCCTAGAAAGCAACAACTTCTGTCGGCCAATTACTTTAACAGCAACTCTAGTGCCATTGTCAACAAGACATGATAATATTTGAAGGAATTAGTAGAGGTTTGCTTGCGCTCCTTGCTTTTTTCTCCACCATTAAATAGTCTTGTGATGATCTTGGAAGGAAGGTAGAATCTAGAATACAAAAGTCCATTGAATTTCTGAGTGAATTTTTTTTTTCAGCAGTGGCTGACACAAGCACTTAAGAAAGCCTGGATTTTAGGATAAAAATACTGGGTTCTTGAGGAAGAGTAAAAGAGACTCATAGAGCAAGGAAGAATAAATAATAGCATCAAAGCAGCGTATGTCTTAGTAAGAAACTGGGGCCAGCTGGTGGGAACTTAGAGGTGGTCTGAGCCTTTAAGTTAGGTTAGAACCTGGTTCTCCACTCCTTGGCTCTAATCAGAGCTGGAAGCCAAAGGTAACATTATAAATATTTGGAAAGTCCAAGTAGGTGGCAAGATGGGGGCATTTTAAGACAGAGAAGGCAGGCCTTCCGCACTTTCCATTCACCCCGACAGCCAATGATCAACATTCCTAAATGCATATTGTGAATGGGTCATCTGTGCAGAGGAGTTCTGATAATAGCTCTAGAAAAACACCCAGGGTTGTGTCAGGAACTAAAGACACAGAAAGTAAAAACCATAACAAAACTTCCCCGTAAGCAACATGATGTCTGCATACCACAGAGTCAGCAATCGCCAGGACTGACACCAAGCAGGATGTTCTCTTTCCTAATAGCAGGACACCATACAACCCCCAATGAAATGGACAAAGAGCACAGACATTCCTAGTAAAAGTTACTAGCTGTTGTGTCTTTGTAAAACAATCTAGATATATCTATTTAAGTAAATAAACAACACACACATACTTCAAACGATTGAGACATTCCATAACAGCCTTAGCAAATAAAATTCTATGTGGTAGGGTGCTTCTTGTGGAACTATTCTCAGCAGATATGTACAGATACTGAGGGAATGATTATCTGTACAGGAAATGCTTTAAGAATGGTAAATATATCAGCTGTGGCAGTTGAACAAGAATCAGTGATCACTTGTAGACTTCTAGAAAGACCCAGATTCTCATTTCAAGTTACTGTCAGAAAACCTAAATTTGCTGTATTGTAAGATTGGAAATCTGATCCTCAAATTTCCTGACCTGCAAAACCCTGCCCAATGGTCTCTAATGCATCCTTCTGGATATCCCAGAACATCTGTAAGAATCTGTCAGGGAAATCACTGGGAACACTTGGGAGGAAACAACAAAGACACTGGAATAAAAACAAAGTTGAGTAGCTCCAGAAAGCAGGGTCCTCACACAGACAAGCATGTGTGGATGAACCAGCATAGAGGTCTATGCAGAGAAGCAAGATGAGAGCCTCAGGCTACGGGAAGAAGTCAGCTAATCCACAACATCTGGCCAAACAAACTGGACCTACTCTCAGAAGAAGTTTGAACGAGGGAAAGGCTACTCTGGGGAGAACCTCTCTTTAGGAACTGTGTGAAGACAAGGAGGAACTGACAAGAAGATCTGTGGAAATGGAGATGATACTAGCACTACCAGCCAAGTACCCCATCTCTCTCAGAAGAAAAAAGTTTGAGTAAACCATTCTGTTGAACGTAAGAAAGCAAAACAAGGCATGGTGGTGTATGCTGTTAATTCCAGCACTTGGGAGGCAGAGACCATGGATCTGTGTGAGTGGGAGACCAGCCTGGTATGCATAGTGAGTTCAAGGATAGCAAGGACTACACAGAGACACCATGTCTCAAAACAAATAGACTGCAGCAGTGACAACAACAAAGGAAGCCTTTAGGATGAGAATGGAAGTGAAGATTAATATTCTTGAGAGCTAGAACTTGGTTACTAGGCAGAAGCAGCTACTCCAACTCCCTATTAAGAAGAATATGCCATTAACAAAGTTACAGTGAGACTCTGAACTTCTGATCTTTGAGGATCAACCCAAGGCTTCATGTATGCTAAACAAACATCCTACCAACTGAGCTATATTTCTATCCCCCCAAAAGTTTCTTCTGAGCTGTGCATGGTGGCTCCCCTGGAACCCCAGTCATTGGGAGGTAGAGACAAGGTCAGGGATTCAAGGCTTAAGCTACACAGTAAGTTCGAGAGAGATAGGAGACCCTGTCTCAACAGAACAAAACAACCGCCACACACACAGAGTTTTAAACCTTTATCAAAAAAAACTTTAAAATGGTCTTTTCTAGGATTCTTATTTAATTGAAGTTATTCACATTAGAAATATAGCATGAAATATCAAGTAGAACATACTGAGAGGAAAAAAATATATATCTGAGGCCTTGCTTTGCTGACTTGGGAATAGAGATCTTCCAATGGTAAACAGACGCTCAAATCCACAGTGCCATCTTCTAGATTTGTGTTTTGGTCAACCATGTTTCAAAAAGAATTTATAAAGATTAAAATATTTATAAAATTAAAGATATATGAAATTATTTTTATTACATGATATTACAATAAATTAGACACTGTAAAGGAAAAACTGGAAGAGGCTCAGTTTGGAATGTGGCTTAGTTAATAAAGTGCAGGCTTAACAGGACTATAGTCTGTCCCCAGCACCACAGAAAACCAGGTGTACTGGCACAAGCTTGTAATCCCAGTATTTGGGAGGTAGAAGCAGAAGGATCAGGAGTCATTTTCATTTGTGTAGAAGGGTAAGGCTAGCCTAGAGTCCATACGATTCTATCTTTTAAAAATAGAGAGAAAAGAAAAATTAAAAAAGAAGTAGCACGAAGATTGGCAGTAGAGCTGTCCCGACTGACTCTGAGGGACTGACGCCGAGGGAGGGAGGGGGAGAGGAGGAGAGGGGGAGAGGATGAGGAGTGGCGGTGCCACCTTTGATCCCAGCGTTTAGAGACTGAGGTAGGTGGGTCTCTGTGAGATAGAGGCCAGCCTGGTCTACAGAGCAAGTTCCAAAGCCAGAGAAACCCTGTCTCAAAAAACCAAAACCAAAACAAAACAGAAGTAAAATGCACGGCAACAGTAGCAAAAATGGTGGGCAGAAGACAAGGAAAAGCAGTCTTACCTTAGCCACAGAGTTATAATATTACTTCAGAGTAGACTGTTATAAATCAGTGATGCATACTGAAAATCCTAGAGCAATTACAATAAGAGGCATAGCATTAAACACATGTATACATATGCACATACATATACATATATAAACAATGAGAGAAAAAGAAGCCCTGAATTTGAAAGAGAGCAGAAAAAGGTTCTTGGGCCAGGCAGTGGTGGCGCACACCTTTAATCCCAGCACTTGGGAGGCAGAGGCAGACAGATTTCTGGGTTCAAGGCCAGCCTGGTCTACAGAGTGAGTTCCAGGAAAGCCAGGGCTACACAGAACCCTGTCTCGGAACCCCCCCCCCCCAAAAAAAAGGTTCTTGGGAAAAGTTGGAAGGAGGAAAAGAAAGGGAGGAAACGATGTAATTATACAATGCTCTGGAAAAAATCATAAAAAAATAAAAAAGACAGGAAAAGAACAAATGAGACAAATGAAAAAGCAAGTAAGAAGATGATAGATGATAGACTTAAAGTAACAATAGTAACTACATCAACTATACATTTTCTAACAAAAGCATGGGGAAGGGACTGTTTGGAAATTAGAAAAAGACTAATGGGAAGTGGGAGGGAGACCAAGAGTGGATAATGGGGAGCAAATAAGATAAAAACATATTTTATTAAAGAATTAAAATGTCATTGCAAAGACTATCTTTTTGTATAATCAATATATGCAGATAAAAGGGCTATGAAGATAAAACACATTTATAGGCCTCAGCAGTCCAATCAAAAGATATTGTCTAGTTATATAAAAATGCAAGAACTAAAAAAAAAAAAACAGAAAAAACAAAAGAGAAAAAGGAGATTAGCAAGTGAAAAATGCAAGAGCTGGTTTGAAGATACCAGTAAATCTTAAAAGTGAACGACTGAAAGAAGACATACCGTAGAAATAAGTTGGCTCTAACACGGTCCTAGAGAGACCACAGACAGCCTACAGCTTCACCATAATGGTGCCTTCATGCTGTGTAGCGCCCCAGCACATGGCAGTTGACAGTTGCTATAACAGGACCAGAAAGAGCCACGAAAGGAGAACAGAAGGGGTGTCTGGCTCCCAGGAAAATCGCTGCCCTTGTGCTGCTCTTCTGACAGGGACAGTCCTCTCCTTTACCGACCTCTCTTCTCCACTCCCTTCTTTGCCCTGTACTTGTAGACTCCTGACAACCAGAAGCTGAGAAGTTGATTTGAGACTGTGTCTCTCACGTCTGTTCTTTTCTTTTTGTCTGCCCACAATGTCAGAATTTATTGAATAGCAATAAACTCGCAAGGCATGGAAGTGTCAGCAGCAGCAATTTAACATGTTCTGACTTACCTTGACAGCCCTGGCTGGGGGCAAACACAAGGTTATTTATTCCTATCCTAACAGCTAATGTTAGTTCTCATGTCACACGTTACACACCACAGAGTAAATACATGTACACATGCACACACACACACACACACACACACCATGCGTGTATTTTACAGGAAAAACTACAAGGGGATAAAGAAGTAAAGAATTTCAAAGAGGCCTGAGAAGCCAGAGCTGGGAAACTGATGACGTTCTAGAGGAGTCTAGGGGAGTGAGACACAGAGCCAGCTCAGAGTTTCCGTAGAAGCTCTGTGGCTGCTATTTTAGATTCAGCCTGCAGTTCAGAGTTGGACAGGAAGATGGGGAGAGGGCAGAAGAGAAGGCCATAGGCTGTTATCTTCAGGGACGAAGCCAAGCAAAAGCCCCTACGGAAGTCAAAAACCAGATGACAGGCGGCAGGGAGTTGTGGGCATCTCTGTCTACTCGCATCCCAGGACTAAGAAAAGTCTCCTTTACTGCTCAGTTGCTATTAGGTCATTATTAGTTCCATAGTTCCAAAGATAATGGGCAAAGTCCCAGTTTATAAGCAAAAGCTATTCCATTTATTTACTTTAGAAAATTTAAGTACAAATTCCATTTATTTACTTTAGAAAAAATATATCTAAATGCACACAGGATATATGTATAAGATTATTCATTGAAGCGTATTTTTCTCAAAATATTAGAAACAACCTAATTTCTATTAATAAAAGAATTCTAAGAAATTGCAATGTTTTTATATTATACTACATAGCAGTTAAAATGAATAAAGTAAACTTTTTCTTTTAAGATTGATATAGTTTTTAGTTTTCTTTTTCTTTTTTTTTTAAAGATTTATTTATTTATTAAATTTAAGTACACTGTAGCTGTCTTCAGACACACCAGAAGAGGGCATCAGGTCTCATTACGGATGGTTGTGAGCTACCATGTGGTTGCTGGGATTTGAACTCAGGACCTTCCAAAGAGCAGTAGGTGCTCTTAACCACTGAGCCATGTCTCCAGCCCTAGTTTTTAGTTTTCATGTATGGATGTTTTGTCTGCATTATGTAAAAGGCACCGCATGCATGCCTGGTGCCTATAGATACCAGAAGAAGAAGTTGGATCCCCAGAAACTGGAGCTATGAACTGCCACGTGGGTGCAGGGAATTGAACCTGAGTCCTCTGCAAAAGCAGCAAGTGATCTTAACTGCTGAGCCATTTCTCCAGCTCCTAGAATAAATAAAATTTATTTCTTTATCTGCACAAATTAGATCCCAATGTTGAGTAAACCTAAGCATTTTGAAAGCAGACATGATAGCATACACCAGCAGTCCCAGAACTTGGAAAGCCAAAACAGGAGAATATCAAGTTCCAGGCCAGCCTGGACTACTTACCAAGTCTCAGGCCATACTGGGCTACATAGCAAGATCTTGCCTCAACTCCCTACCAAAACCATAATTTCAAAGGACAACTTAAAGAATGACACATCTATTTTATCAGTCAAATACAGTTTCGTGTATGCTTTTTATGTGTATGTACAGACTCATGTGTGCATGATCATGCATGTGCATGCATGCACAGTTAGAGGTCAAAGGATAACCTTGGGCACTGTTCTTTTTTTAATTCTTTGAGACAGAATATCCCATTGACCTGGAATTTCCCAGGTCAACTAGACTGGATGGCCAGAGAGCCCCAGGGACCTGCCTGTCTCCACCTCCCCAGTGCAGGGGTTACAGGACTCACCACCACACCCAGCTTTTTTATGTGGGTTCTGTGGGCTGAACTTAGGTTCTTGTGCTTGTAAGGCAAGCACTTTTCACCAGCCGAGCTGTCTCCCAGGCCCAGCATGCTCTCTCAACAACTGTTATTTCCAATGCTTAAGATCACAGGCGGTGTTAGCTTTGCCATTTCTTTTTTTACACTTCTTAATTAAAATGTTCTCAGAATAATGTATGAAAGACAAGTAAGATGCAGTTAGCTGTATGTGACATATGCAGAGGTCACCTTAGGTAAGAAACGAGTACTTTGCATTGATTTCAACAAGTCACTCCAGTCCCAACAAATATTTTTTTTAAATATCCACTAAGCCCAAGGCATCGTGACACATGGCAAAATGGGAGAATTAAGTCTAAGTCTACAGGGAAGATGCAGCTTCTTGATTTTGCTGGTGTAGACTTTATATTCATGATGATGATAGAGGAGGTGTTGGACTCAGTGACAGACTACTCAGGAAGTCATGATCTAGCATCATGAAGATTTTAAATGTGCTGCAGCTACTAATTGCCAACTCTGTGTAGGTGATGGCCTTGGATCGGCAGAGGACACTGGCCTTGCTGGAAGCGTTCTACGATCAAAGCTCTTCCACCACTAGGAGTTTACTCCGAAACCCAAGACAATGTAAGTGTCGCTCAGAGGGAGGCGTGTACTGAAGCCAAAGCTAGGTGACACAGTACAGTGACAGAGTCCAGTGGGACCACTTTCCTCCTGAGGGATCCCGCCATCTCCCTGAGTCACGGCAGCCTTAGCTTATCTGCTTGTTCCTATTCCCACACAATGGACTCGTGCTCACAGCTAAATGTAATTTCACCAGAATGCAGTCGTCAAACCTGTGTCCCATCAGAACTCAGCTAGAACAGCCTTTAAATTTATTTCGATGAAGAAAGGCTTTGGTGATAATCAGAATGCTTTAACAGCTAAGTTAGGAATGGTTATTCCATTTCTAATTATAATTTAGAATTCTAAGGTTTCTACAGAAGATAAGTCCTTTGCCAAAGCAGCTTTGCTTATATGCTACATGTTGAAATATTCTTTTATATTTGTTTATCGATAAAATTATTACAGAGTTGTTTTTTTTTACTGCATTTCCTTATTTATTATGGATGAGAGAGTGCTATAGCGGTCCTGTGGACATCAGAAGGTGGTGTGTGAGTCTCTCCTCCCACCACGTGGGTCAGAGGGTCCAACTCAGATCCTCCCTCTACCCTGGCGGCAAGTTCCTCTGCCCAAGGCGTCCTACTGCCCTATTTTTCTTTTTTAAAGAGAACGTCTTTTAATGACTGGCTTGTCTGATTTCTGCATGTAGACTTATTACTTGGAGACTCAAGGATCTGTGTGTACTGTACTAAAAGCTGCAGGAGCCGCAACGTTAAAGCCTAATTGCTAAATATTCTGATAAGAATGGGGCAGGCACGAATTCCAGGATTTTGTGGAATTTTATCTGAGGGGGATGCTTTTTCAGACTGAGTCTCATTAAGCTATTTTTGAGAACTCTCAATCTCCCTGCCTTGCCTCAATCTCGCCAGCATCATGGTCCAGTGTGGTCATATCCAGCATATTTTGTTGCATTTTAACAGCGAAATCCTAATGACTACTATCCAGTCTTCCCTTAAAGTCCTTCCTCCCTTAAAGTCCTTTCCTTAAAGTCCATCTCTCCCTTTGTCACTCCCTTTCTCTCTTCTGTACTAAAAACTAAACTTATATTAAACACGCAATCTACTCCAGAACTGCACTCCAACTTTTGCATAAAATTCTAAAGCATGCAGCCTCCTAAGTCTTGGAAGAAAGAGTTGAGGAATGAAGAATTGAAGGAAAAGGTAGGGATAGAAAGCAAACCAAGTGAAAGATAGCCATCGATAAGGCTAGCCTGTGTTTGTATAATGGAGAAATTTTAATTTGCTATTATTTGAGTGTGAGTGTGATGTGGGGGTGGGGGTGCATGCACGCCACATAGCACATCTGGAAATTGGAGGGCAACTTTGTGGAATCGATTGTCTTCTACCTCTACATGGGCTCTAGGTATCAAATTGGGGTCATCCATGGTGTACAGCAAGCACAACTCTCCAGCCTGTACTTTAGATGTTTTAAAATATATTTGAAATGAAAAGACAGTTCCAATCCCCATATCTATTCTGTGCTTATCTCGAGGAAGGAGGCCACAATGGTAAGAGGCGAATTTAATTTGTTTTTAGCAATCCAAGCAACATCCAAATAACAAAAGAAGAGATAAGTTTGTCTTGTAAACACACCTTCCAGGAAGAATGGCCAACTAGTTTAGTGTAGTGAGAATTCATATGTTCCCTTGAGGACCTAGTTGCTGCAGAAGGTACCTGATAATTCATTTTGTTGTTGTTTAAGACAAAATCTATGTGTGTATGGAACTTGCTATGTTGACTAGGCTAGATTCAAACTCACAAAGATCTGTCTGTTGCTACCTCCTGAGTGCTGGGGCTAAAGGCATATGCCACTACATCCAGCTCTGATATTTATTTTTAAAGTAATAAGTTTATGTAATAATCACTATCCTCAATGCCATTTTATATTAAATCAATAACTCTGATTCTGTACTATAAAATCAATTATTTAGATAAATCCTTTTTGGTCTGCATTAGGGCCATTTGTCGAATTTGAGGAGATAGAGTTGACTGAGTTCTGGGGAGACATGGATATTAAGAAACACATTTATGAAGACTTTGATGCACTGCTCTTAAAGATGAATATGTTAGTTGCTGAAAAACTTGCAGGCAAGCTTCAAGAAAACGAAGATCTCCCACAACAGCAGGGAGAAATCAGTACAGAACAAGAACTTTCATTGGATTCAACAACGGAGTCAGGAACTGCTGCAAAACCGACCTCACCACAGAGACCCCAGAGAGCGTCACTTACAGGACAAGGACAGGGCAAAGGGCCTCGCAAATCATCTGTTTCAAAACAAGGAGCAAACAGAGGGTCAGTGGCAGAGCAAGGGTCCCGAAGAAGCTCGGTAGTGAACCAAACCCGGCATAGAGGGTCGGTGGCAGAGCAAGGGTCCCGAAGAAGCTCGGTAGTGAACCAAACCCGGCAGAGAGGGTCGGTGGCAGAGCAAGGGTCCCGAAGAAGTTCAGCCGCGGAGCAAGAGCCACAAACAGGGCAAGACTCAAAGAGAGATTCAGTACCAGAACAAGAATCACTCGGAGGGCCAGTCACAGAGGAAGGAGCACAGAGAGGGTCAATTTCAGAACCGGGACAACGCAGAGCATCAGTAGCAGGACAGCGCAGAAAGTCATCTGCAGAAGGCGCTAGCAATTCTTCAGAAGCAGGGTCACGCAGAGGATCAGTGATAGATCAGGGACAGCGCAGAGGATCAATGATAGATCAGGGACAGCGCAGGGGATCCGGAGGTCAGCAGCGGAAAGGGTCAGGAGGACGCAAAATGTCAGCTTCAGAATATGGACCACATCAAGAGTCCATAACTGAAGAGCCCCTCAATGAGTCAGAACAAGGACCGCAAATAGACATCATTCAAGAAGAGCAGGATGCAGCCTCAGCCCCACAATTAGAAGAAGGCGGGGAAACCTCGGAATTCAATAAAATGGAATCTCAAGAAAAAAAGCCTTTGCTGCTCATCAACGAAGAGCAAGTCCCCATAGATTCCGAACAGCGTGAAGAAGTTCCCATAGCCGGCATAAAGGAACGGCCGTCAGGCAGCCCCAGGAAAGACCACCTTTCAGGTAGTTATTTAGTTCTAAAAATCATTTGTTTTATAGAGGTTTAAAATAATTTTATAAAATTTTCTGTTTTCTGGAATGGCTTAAAAAGTCTTTTCGGAAAGAACTCATTTAAATTCAGATCTTTGCTAGCTATTGTGTCCTGTAAACCCCAGGCCTGTTTTGGTGTTTCGCCCTTGCGTCTAGACATTGAACTCTCAACTAAATGGAAACCTGAATGCTTATTATTAATATTCCCAGAGATTTGTTTAATACCAAAAGTCCATTGATTAGAAATCTAGCAATGTTTTAATTGGGGAGGGTGTTGTTTTTGTTTGCTGTTTGTTTGCTTGCTTATTTGTTTATTTATTTACTTTTGTCTTTTGTTTTTTGAAAAAGGCTTTCTCTGTGTAGCCCTGACTGTCCTGGAACTTGTTCTGTAGACCAGGCTGTCCTTGAACCCAGAGATCCACCTGCCTCTGCTTCGCAAATACTTGGATTAAAGGCATATGCTGCTACCACCCAGGTTTTAATTGGGTTATTTTTTAAGGCAGACACATTTCTGTGTTAAATGCAAGTGACTTAATTTTTCTTTATTTCAACAATTAAATGGGACAGGTATAGTTGCAGATGTCTTTAATATCTGCACTGAGATGACAGAGGAAAGTGGATTGCTACAAGGTGGCGGCCAGTCTGGTCTACATAGCCAGTTTTACATAGCCAGGGCTATGTAAGGAAAACATGTCTCAAGCAAACAAACAAACAAAACCAAGCTTTTTCTTCTTTCATTTTTGAATCTTTTCTAGAAGAGTTTCCAAAAGTTGTATTTCAGACAGAAGACACCCTGAATTTTTATGTTTTAATTTTATGAATTTTTATTGTATTTTATTTTATGTGTATGGGTATTTTACATGTATGCACCATGTGTACAGTACCCACAGATGGCCAGAAGAGGGTGACAGATTCACTGGAACTGGAGTTACAGATGATTGCAAGACACCATATGGTCTAAGAGAGCTGGGAGTTCTCAGAAAGAACCTAGGAGCTGAGAACAGAACCTAGACCCTCTTCAATCACAAGTGCTCTTAAATGGCTAAGCCATCTCCGCAGGCCCCTCAACGTCAATTTGTATTCTTGTCTTTAGTTAGAATTTAGACATCTAGCAACACTTTGTTATAAGAGAAACAGGGCGGGGGGGGGGGGGGGGCTGAGAGATGGCTCAGCAGTTAAGAGTATTTACTGCTCTTCCAGAGGTCCTGAGTTCAATTCCCAGCAACCATATGGTGGCTCACAACATCTGTAATGGGATCTGATGATGCCCTCTTCTGGTGTGTCTGAAGACACTGACAGTGTACCCACATACATGAAATAAATAAATCTTTAAAAACAAACAAAAAACAAGAGAGACTGTGAAATATAAACCTTACTTTTTGTCACCAAACAGCTTTCACCAGGTCATAACACTAGCCCTGTCATTTTCTTGTATTCCCATTAGGAACTTCAAAAAAGGATTCTCAGAAAGACAAAGCCTGTGAACCAAAGCCCCAACACGTAGAAGGAAAAAAATGGTCAGGTAACTCCTCACTTAACCTTCCTTTCCTTTGTACCCTAGAGGAAAGACCTGGTTGAAACGAAATGGAATAAAATGGGCTGTGTTGTGTAATGTGTCTTTCACAGGGGAATTTTTGATTTGTGACTGGAAGACGAAACATGTCAAATCTGAAGATGAGGAGCAGGCCAAATTAATCTGTGAAGACTCCAGATTCACAGGTACATATTTGATAAACAAACTAGGAAAAGCAGGTGACAGCCTAACACAAGACTTTAGTTCACCACTGCACCTCCTGAAGACGGGCTTTAAGTAAAGCACACCGAAATCCTTACACTGTCTTGTCCCTGGAAATTGACAGACCTAAATGGAAGCACGGCAGGTATTTTGGTGTTCGTATGCTATTGGTGGTGACAGGTACTATCAGTGATGGATTACCATTGGCAAATGCGCTTAGTTAGAGCATTTAACATTTAAATATCTAGCAGCGCTATACTTTAACTGCTGCATTGCCCTAACACTGCTTGAAAGGCATGATCCAAGCATATGAAAGGACACAGATATTAGATATTAGAACTCAATAAAAATAACTAATTATGCCGGGCAGTGGTGGCGCACGCCTGTAATCCCAGCACTCTGGGAGGCAGAGGCAGGCAGATTTCTGAGTTCGAGGCCAGCCTGGTCTACAGAGTGAGTTCCAGGACAGCCAGGGCTACACAGAGAAACCCTGTCTCAAAAAAAAACAAATCCAAAAAAACCCCCCCAAAAAAAAAAAACTAATTATTTCCCTAGTAGGTCTACATTCAAACATGTTAGACAGGTGAGAGTCTGTCTTCTTTATGAAGACTTAACAATAAAAGAAACTGTTGAACAGATGGAAGGGCAGTTCTTAACTATCTGATGAGCCACATGTTTAGCTATGATTTTTTTCGAATAATGTTCAGATTTTTTTAAATGCTATTTTATTATATTTATTATATTTTCCTCATCACTTTAAGAAGTACAACTAGGGGGCTGGAGAGATGGCTTAGCAGTTAAGAGCACTGACTGTTCTTCCAGAGGTCCTGAGTTCAATTCCCAGCAACCACATGGTGGCTCACAGCCATCTGTAATGGGATCTGATGCCCTCTTCTGGTGCATCTGAAGAGAGTGATAGTGTATGTATGTATGAGTACAGTGTACTCAAACACATAAGATAAATAAAATCTTTCTAAAAATAGAAGTGCAAGAAGTGAAGCAAGATTATGTTCTATCTGCAATCTTTTCTCATTTAAGCCTGAACCAAATAGTAAACTTTATTTTCAATCTAATTGATTAATTGGTGTTTGTTCATGTGATTTCTGCATGTGCATGCATGAGTGTGTACACACCCATGCCTTATATGTAGAAACAAGAGGTTGGTGATGCATCTTCTTCCGCTGTTGACACCTTACCCTTTGTGGTAAGCTGACAGTGGAAGAGGATTGTTCCCCTCAATGAAAACTATAGTTGCTGTCATCATAGACAGAACAGAACATGAATTTCCAAAAGGCAAAACCAGAGGATGTCGGAGCCAGATTTTAGCCCCGAGGTAGTACCCTTGTTTAGAATATGTAAAACCTTGTATTCAGTCACCCAAACAAAGTGATGGGAAGCATCTATCATAACAGGTACTTACTTTTCCCGTAAGATTTGAGAGAAGCATTTATTTTACTGCCTGATATATCTTCCTGCTTCACAGATCTCCACGCGACTATTAGGAATTTTCAGACTTACAAGGGAATCAAAGGGAGGAGTGCCTTCAATGGAGTCTCCCTCGATTTGCTGCAGTTTGTACAGCTCCTAGAGACATTTGTTGGTGAAGACACCTCCTTTAGCATCAGCCAGAGCCTCACCTCCTTTTTTCAGAAGAACTATTCTGAAACAAAGCAAGAGAAAATTAAAGCCTTAGAACAGGTAGGTAACATTTACCAACACAACAAATAAGGTCACTATTATCTGTAAATCCCCAACCTCCCTTCTTCCTAGTGTGCTGTCTCTAGAAATGTACAACCAAGCCAAGATGTTGAGCAGAATGCCTTTAATTCCAACACTCTGGAGGCAGAGGCAGAGGCAGGCAGATCTCTGTGAGTTCCAGGGCAGCAGACAAACAAACAAAGCCAAACAAGCACAGACATTAAATGACACCTTGATTGGTAAGACCAGAACTCCAGAGAACTAATTTTCCTAAAAATGACATGATGGCTTCTGGCTCACAGTTCAGCTTCGTTTCTGTCCTTTGAAGTCCGGGGTGCAGACGTGTGTAGATGTGAAGGCATGAAGGCATGTGCGTGCACTGTCTGCCTTGTAGGAGCATGTGCAGATGCATATATTTAGGGATTTGCTTATGCCTTGAGTATGTGTTTTTATCCACGGGCCCCCAGTGGCACATTTCCCCTCAGCACATACTGCTTTCTTCAGTGATAAATAAATGTACACACACCGCCTTATATAAGCAACTTACTCTGTCTCATGGGAAATGTAGTTTCACCATGTTTATTCAAATAATCTCACTGTCCTTATGAGTCTTGTCAGTCTAAGTCCAGGCTTGAGATCCCTTTATCCTCCCTCCTCAAATGCACTATCCTTTCCTTAATCAAAAAGTATTTATTTACTTGTGTGTGTGCATATATGTACATGTACGTGTAAGTGAGAATGTACGTGTGTGTGTGTGTGTGTGTGTGTGTGTTGCTGAGGATCAAACCTAAGGTTTTGCATACTCTAGGCAAGTGCTTGACCACTGAGCTATACCTCTAGCCCTTGGTTTTTTGACCCTGAGTATTGCTATGTAGCCAGGCTACCCTTAAATTCATAACCCTTCTGCTTTAGCCTCCTGGGTGCTGGGACTATAGATATGTGCCACCATGGCTGGCATATTCATTGTTTTAATAATTAAATCAAGCTATTTAGTAGTTTAATAGTTGTCTATTATCTAATTAATAAAATTATCTAGTGACAATTCTTAAAAAACTGTTAAAATCAATGTTAGGTTAAATCAATGTTAAATATAAACGTCTTTTCTTTTTCTTTTAAAAAAGGTTTTATTTTAAACTATGTGTACATGTGTGTGAGTCTATGTATGTGCACATGAATGCAGGTACCTGTGGAGGCCAGAGGCATTGGATCTCCTGAAGCTAGATTTACAGGCAGTTGTGAGCTGCCAGATGTGAAAATCTAACTTTGCTCTTCTGGAAGAATAGTCAGATGTACTTGCAAGTGCTGAGCAGTCTTTCCGGCCTCACAAATATTTTTTTTAAGTGTAGTGTTGTTGTTCTTGTTGTTTTTGAACACTGTAATTTACCCATTCCTTTTTATTATAAAATATATGCCCTTAACAAGCCAGATAGAGCTGCCCACATATTTATCCTAGTTTTGAGCAATCACGAAGAGAATGGGAAGAAATAGTCAAAAATCTGTAAGGAGCATATTACCCTTTCTAATCTGAAGTGCTTTGGTCTTGCACAGAGAATCCCTGGATGTTGTTAGTTGAGAAGTGAAACAAAAGTGGCAAGTTAGGAGGTTCAAATCCATCTCTGTGGTTCCCTCTGTGTGGTTCCCAAAGCAAAACTGTTTCTGTAAGAAAAAATAATAATAATAATTCAGGCTGGAGAGATGGCTCAGCGGTTAAGAGCCCTGACTGCTCTTCCAGAGGTCCTGAGTTCAATTCCCTGTAACCACATGGTGGCTCACAACCATCTGTATGGGATCTGATGCCCTCTTCTGGTGTGTCTGAAGACAGCAACAGTGTCATGAAATAAATAATTCTTTAAAAAAAAGGAAAGAAAAGAAAAAGAAAGAAAGCAAAATGGTTTAGGAAGAAAAAGAAAAAAAATGCTACACTTTGTTTAAATGCAAAATGCCAGCTGGCACACGAAGACTATGTGCTTTTTATCCTATTTGTATCCTAGGCCAGAAAAAATTCCTTCCGAATCCGACGTAGAATTCTCCTGGAAGCCCTCTTTGAGAAGTGGGACAATGATGGCTCAGGCTTTCTGAACCTTAATGAAGTTGATGAGCTCCTGTATACATATAAGGAGGGAATGGAAAGAGAGTCTATGAAGAAAGGTAAATGATTGGCATGTTCCTATTTAAGATGTGCAGCAGCTTGGCTTCAGTTTCTCGACACTGTGCCACATAACACAGTCAGAAACAAGCAGTGGAGGCTGGAGTGTGGCTCAGTGGTCAGGCTCTTGCTATGTAAGCATAGATTCTGAATTTGGATCCCCAGCTCCTGCATAAAAGTCAGACATATGTTACAGTAAATTGTATACTTCTTCCTGAATATCATTAACTTGAGGTCAATATTTAGTTAACTGGTATTTTTCCTCTTGGTGCAAAATTAGGTGCAAATTTAAGTGTAAATTTGCCAAGTTCTGATCAATCCGTTAGCACTGTAGCTCATGCTTCTTGGGAGAATAGAACAAAAAACTCCTCGTGTCCTTTCCCCAGCAGTCCGCACAGCACAATTCCCAATGCAACCACCAAGATTTTTTTCCACCATCATCTTTCTCGTCTAGACCTTACAAAAATAGAAGCACACAATGTATACTCTTTACGAAAAGGCTTCTTTCACTCAGCATAATGTTTCTTGAGATTCTGAGATGCTGTGGATTTCTGAGCTACCAGGAAGATGGGTATTTTAGGTTTTAAAAGAACCCTCAGTCTTCTCTGCCCTTTTAAGAACTCCGCCGCTCTTGGAGCTCTTTACTTTCTGATAGGAGATCTTCTGGGTTCAATCTGTCTCCATCCTGGAATAATCAACTTCCCCGGGAACCTTGGTATGTCTTTAAGATTTGAGTTATATACACGTTATGTGCTGGTTTCTCCCAGAGGCTCTGTGCTTCCTCTGGAGTCAAAGATCTCCATGTATTTGCATATTCATAGACATTGTTATGTGAATATAAAACACTTACATCTCTATGTATCTTTGTCTCCTAATATTAAAAATCATAGTTTACACCAATACCTCCACGTTCAATTCAAAACAACAGAACCCATTTTTAAATTAAGTTATTTACTTTACATCTCAGTTGCAGCTTTCCTTCCTCTCCTCCCAGTCCCTCTCTCTCCTCTCCCCTCCCCACACCTAGCCCTCCTCCCCACTTTCTCAGAATAGGAGAGTCCTCCCAGGATATCTGTTGTGGACAGCCCTAGGCTTGTATTTTGACTCTAATTCCACTCCTCAGAGGGGCTGCAGATGAGGAGTTGCCTTGTGAACTTTCTCCTCACCTTAAGTTTTCAAATAAAGGCTAGAGCCAATGATTGGGCAGGAGGAAGTGGGAGGAGCTGAGGGTCTAGGGGAGGAGCGGGGGAGGGGGGGTCAACAGGAGAAGAAGAGCTAAGCTTGTGGCCTGGAAAAACTGCAAGTTATATAGGATAATATAGATGGAAATAGAGTAGTGTAGTGGGAGATCTGCCCAGTCTAGGCTGGTAGCTTGTTTTGTTAACTGACTGAGTTGAGATTTCTTTTACTGCGGAATTGGGTTGGAAACAAAGTAGCAACAAAATGGCATCCAACAAAATGGCGTATTGTTTAGAACCTAACAAACCTGAGATAAAAAGTTCACAGCCCCGGAAGCCCTGAATATGGCTTGGGCTGCAAACTTGCTGCCGCAGTGTGGATTGGAAGCTGACTAGGTCTGAGAGGCCCCCTTCCCACAAATAAATCGGGAGACTAAGGTACAAAGGGTTCCAGACTGGGTTAATTCATTGATATTAAGAGAGATATATAGCATCCTGATACTTAAAGATGTGAAAAACAATAAATGTCTTTTTGGCTTTATGTGATGATGTTTTGAATGGTTTGACAGGGATGGATTTAGAGGAAAAAGTCATTGATATTGCAATACTTATTCTCTTGATTTACTACGTCACCTCAAAAGACAGGGCACTAGACAAAAAATTCCTTACCTTAGAAAAGAGATTGCAAGTAACCCTAGAACTAAAGGTTCAGGATTTCATAGTTCAAAATAAGGCAGATGCTGCAATATTTGAATTATGACATAAAGAGAAGCTAAGATTATGGAAGCAGGGCTTAGAACAGAAGATACAGGAAATTATAGAGCAGCCTGAACAACAGAAAGAGAAATTTAGGGCTTGGCAATGTGGCCTAGAGGAAACACTAGAATTGAACACCCAGGAAATTATAGATCAGAATAAAAGACAGAAGGAGGAGAATGAAGGTGGGAGACAGGAGTTAGAACAGATGCTAGAACAAAGGATGCAGCAGTTCACAGATCAGACTGAACAGCAGAGAGAAAATAATGGGGATTGGAAGCTAGACTCGGAGAATAACCTTTTAAAATTAATAAAAATAAAATGGACAGCAGACTATCAGAATTGCAATATAAAGAAAAGATCAAATTTGGAGGCAGAACCTTGAATAGAGAATACAGGAACTCAAGGAAAAGGAAAATACCCAGGTAAAGATAGAAGATAAAAGTAGAGAAAGCCAACCAGAGGTTATTAGAAAACAAACTTTAGTCTATCCAGTATACAACAAAGACCTCCAGATGATGATCATCCACAGGGTTATCAGGAATTCGAATGGCAACCTGTGGATGTGTTAGATCAGAGAAAATTTAAGAGAAGTGTCACTAATTTTGGAATGCATTTTCCATTTGTAAAGCAAATCCTGACTTCTTGGGCTATTAAAAATAGAATAATCCCACAAGACTGGAAGGATATGGCAAGAGCAGTACTAGAACCTGCTGCTAATTTACAATGGGTCGCATGGTGGAAAGATGGGACGAGGGAGATAACTCAACAAAATAGAGCCAGGAGTAGAGAGATTTCCACAAACCAACTGCTTGGTGAGGGTCACTTTGCTGAGGTAGAAGTGCAGGCTATATATGAGGAAGAAACTCTAGCCTTGTGTTGATTGTCAGCTTTAAGGGCCTGGGACAAAGTTGCAGAATCAGGGAAAAGACTTGATTTATTCAAGTCGTACAAGGACCACAAGAAACCTTCCCTGACTTTTTACAAAGACTAACCTCATCTGTGGAAAGGAGTATATCAGATTCTGCAGCAAGGAAGGCAATAATTGAGTCTTTAGCTTTTGAGGATGCAAATACTGAATGCAAGGAAGTAATCAGACCACTGAGGGCAAGGTCAGCATCAATGGACAAGTGGATTAGATACACAACTGATGTTGTATCTCGCTCACCTGATATGACTGTAATAGGAAAAGTTGCCACTAGACACCCAGAAATTACCCAAGATTTCAAATGTTTTAATTGTGGTGAGTGGGGTCATCTCAGAAATGACTATAGAAAAAAACAAAGTAATACTAAAAGGGGGGCCTATACCTTTTGGAATATGTCAAAGGTGTGGCAAAGGCTGACATTTGACTAGGGAATGTAGAGTAACAACAGACAAATGGGGCAACATCCTGCCAGAATGTCAGGGGGTCCTCTCCCAGGCCCCAATGCCAGGCAGGGAGAGTTCTCTTCCTCAGGACAATTAAGTGTCACTGCTTCAAAAACAGATGTTCTAAGACCAGATAAGGCTGAGGCAAGTTCTATAGACAATTCAGAAAGCCTCAAAGGGACCCAAAGCGAATATTTTGGCAAACTTCTATAGAGGATCATAGGCCAAAACTAAGAATATTAGTAACCAATATTGAGATTGAAGGAATGGTTGACACTGGAGCAGATGTCACCATTATCTCTCCAAAATCTTGGCCTATAAGTTGGCCACTTCAAGAAGTAGACATCCAATTTCAAGGAGTTGGGACCTTATCCCAAATAAATCAGTGTACCAGATGGCTTAAATGTATAGGACCAAAAGATCAGGTAGGAAAATTGAGGCCATACGTGGCTGATAATAGCCATTAACTTATGGGAAAGAGATCTATTACAGCAGTGGAAAACCCAAATTAATATCCCCTCAGTCTCAGTGTCTAGCCAAGAAACTAGTCAGGCTCCTAATAAAAATCGGGAATGTTATCAAAGGCAGTTACAGACTATCCAAGCTGTCCATAAACAAGATACAGCAGAGACTGACAATTTAGCTTTACCCCAAGGAGCCACTGCTGCCAACTCACCCAACAGCCTTACCACTAAGGTGGCTGACTGACCAACCCATTTGGATTGCTATCACTTGGCAACAAGCCAAGGAAATGGTGAAGCAATGCCCTACTTGCTCATTATATAACCAGACTCCATTGCCTATGGGAACTAACCCTAAGGGTACCCAAAGAAATGACATTTGGTAAATGGATGTCTTCCATTTTACAGAGTTTGGCAAACTGAAATATGTGCACCATACTATAGACACATATTCAGGATTTCAATGGGCAACTGCATTACCGTCAGAAAAGGCTGATTCTGTAATTACACATTTGTTAGAAGTTATGGCCATTATGGAAATACCAACACAAATTAAAATGGACAATGGTCCAGTCTATATCTCTAATAAGATACAGTTTTTTGAATATTACAATATAAAACATGTTAAAGGCATATCACACAATCCTACAGGACAAGCAATTGTGGAGAGATCCAATTGAACTCTAAAGGAGATACTTAATAGGCAAAAAGGATCAACAAGAACCCCCAAGGATAGATTACATAGTGCTTTTTTAACTTTAAATTTTTTAAATGCCAATGAACAAAACACCACAGCTGCTGAAAGACATTGGATTGTGGAAAGAACTATTAAACTAAACCAGCCTGTTTACGTTAAGGATATTCTAACATCAGAATGGAGAATAGGAAATGTATTACGCTGGGGGAGGGCCTATGCCTATGTTTCCACAGGAAAAGAAAAGCTGTGGGTTCCGTCCAAGTTGATAAAAATCAGACATGACAAAGGGAGACCGCCTGAAGACCTTGTTGACAGAGAAGAAAAGGGAGACTAACACAATCAACAAAAAATAGGTGATGTATATGTGGTGATGTTTATGTCTCTGTATATGGAGACAGCTCTGGAACTGGCCGAGACTAAAATGTCTATACACAGCCATTAACACTTTTTGGGTATTACATACCATCCTTTACAAGGACATGTATACACAGTTACGTTGTAGTTTGACTAGGTCATCAAACTAACCTGAGGAAAGGCAGTCAGTCGTCTTTCTTTATTGATCTTCATTGACCAGTCTGTGCCCCCTGCATGCTCTGTGTGAATGTCTTTACCTGTTTACTTGTTGCTTTTAAGTTTTGTATACGACAGGGATGAAAGAGAAAGACAGCTCTGAAAAGATTCACACTCCAGGATGTTGAGATTCCCGGACCTTCCATTCCAGCTTCATGCTTGACTCTACCTTAACTACATCAAAGCTGATTCTTTTAAAGACTTGCTTCCAGAACTTTACTTGCCTATCCAGCCTTTCAGAATGTCATGGTCAAGATGTCAGCTGACCAATGAACTTTCTCAGCACATAGTGACTGGAATGCAAATAATGCCAGCTAGCTCTTATTTGACAAGCCAATTTTCTTATTTCCCTTTGGGCTCCCAGATGGGAATTCTTTGCCCCAATTCAACTGGAATCAGACAGAAGACAGTTATCGTCCCAGTTCCTTATGTTGGGGTGGATGGTTCTGATTATTTTAAGAATTGTAGATATGTTATCATTTTAGGGATACTTTACAAATGTAGCTTTGGACAGGGAGGGAACTAAAGAATTTAAACTCAGGGATTTCTACCTTTCCTTTCCTCTTCTTTTTCTTTCCTCTTCTCTATCCTTCCTTCTTAGGTAAAGGGGAAGGGGTGTAAAAGAAAAAGGGGGATATAGTAATATCATAGAAATTATATAAATAGACAAATAGGGAAAGGTTAACAAATGTACTTTTAAGCAAAACATTACATAGCCAGATGTTACATTGGTAGAAGTCTTTATAATTGATATGATGTTGAAGTTATAATCTCTTATATTGGTTCAGAATTTATTTGATGTAAATTTAAGGTTTTCATTGGTATAAATTTATTATTGCTATAAAACTGGGATTAAAATTGTTACTCCCATGTAGGCATTGTGCCTATATAACACATTTAAGAGTACAAGGTTTAGATCCAGTCCCTCTATAACTGCTATTATAAACTGTTTTTAGATGATTAAGTAATACAAGTTAAGGGCCACATAGCAAACTTGTGGTTGTGAGTTGATTAAAAGGGTGTTCCTGAGTTATTTTGATTAGAAATAGCTCAGAGTATTCAAGGCTTAACAGTTCACAGATGCTTTAGGTAGACAGATGGTCTTCAAAGGTGTCAGAAGTCCACAGAATATGATGTTTATTGACATTTCTTTATTAAAGATCATTTGACTGGAGACCTGTCTGCTCCTGACAGCACCCCTTTTTGAATTCAAAGAAGAACTTGCGCATCAATGGAGTTGCTTCAGTTGTGGTGAGACAGTCACAACTGTCAGAATTGCCAGGCAAAATACTATCCAAAAAAAGGACACACTATGTGGAATAGTTGACTGATAATCTCTGCCAAGACAGAGTAATCAGCCCTTCAAAATTCTGTATTACCAAGGTCTGTCAGATGATCCTGGGCCAGAAGGCTGAAGACTAATGCTTCAACGTTTTGTGGCATATAGGGCCTGTCCAGGTGATCAGCGGTCTCTGTAAATTGGCTAAGTTTTAGAAGCTACATTTTGTGCTTCTCATACTTTCAGGTAATATTAGTCATTCTTGGATTTCTGATGGGGTTGAAGACTAATAGTCTTATAGCCAGTCCAAGCTGTTTAGCATTTAAAAAGATAATACAGATTTGAGAGGATGGTTTTCAGATGGGTTACAATCTAAAGCCAAGACTTGGAGTCAGCTGTAGAATTATAAGTCCTTTAAGTTCAGATAGATGACAGAGGTACTACCTAATTGATAAAAAATGATTGACTGGGTGTTAGGTCTATCTTGTACATTATAAATTACAAAACGGTAATCATTACGCTCAATTGATGTTTGAGATAAAAGAGTCTTTTCATTGGACAGAAAGGGGGAAGTGTTGTGGACAGCCCTGGGCTTGTATTTCGATTCTAATTCCACTCCTCAGAGGGGCTGCAGATGAGGATTGGCCTTGTGAACGAACTTTCTCCCCACCTTAACTTTACAAATAAAGGCTGGAGCCAATGATTGGGCAGGAGGAAGTGGGAGGAGCTGAGGTAGACTTTCGGGAGGAGGAGCCACTGGGGGATCAACAGGAGGAGAGGAGCTACAGAGGATTGATGGAGAGGCTGCAGAGAGAGAAGCTCGTGGCCTGGAGAAAGCACAAGTTATATGGGATAGCAAAAATGGGAATAGAGTAGTGTAGTGGGAGATCTGCCCAATCTAGGCTTGTAGCTTGTTTTGTTAACTGATTGAGCTGAGATTTCTTTTACCGGGGGAATTGGGTTGGAAACAAAGTAGCAACAGATTATCAACCAGGCTTTGCATATTAAGTTGCAGTAAGACTAGACACCTGTCCTATTGAGGCTAGACAAGGCAGTCCAGTTAGGGGAAAGGGATCCAAAGGCAGGTAATGTCAGAAACAGCCCTGACTTTAGAAGGCCCACATGAAGACCCAGCTACACAACCGTTATACATGTGCAGAGGGCCTAGGTTCACCCCATGCATGCTTTCAGTCTCCATGAGCCCAGCAAAACCCATTTCTATTTTCTCCCAGCTTTATAGATCCTTTCCCTCACCACATCAACTCCACAGATGAATATACTTAGCATATTTCTTAGTCTCTAATGCCCCATGTATGCCAAGGCTCTTCAATCCCATAGATGCCGTCCCCAGCCCATTCAGACTCCAGCTGCCTATGCTCAGCTGACTGCTACATGAAGTCTTACTAAGGCAGATTTCTCATATTGGGCCTCCCTTTGTCTCTTTGTCTTGTTTCGGTTGTGACTCCTTAGACCAGGATGTCCTTCCATTTGGATACCCTTTTCACACCATTCAGTATTCAGAATCTAAATAGGGCTTTGACACCTGCACCTAGCCTATCCATAGAGCCGCCCTCTTCACTACACTGCTCAGGGTTGCTCTTCCACGATCATGCTCACACTGCTCAGACTCTGATAACCCACGCACACTATCCACGAGGGATGCCCTCCTCAGCTGTGAACTCTGACCAAAAGTAGATACTTTCCTTATTCTGCCCAAGATATTGGCTTTAGGACAACACTGCTCGAGGAGAGACAGGAACCAAGAGCAGACAAAGAGCAGGAAGAAGAACCCATGATGCATGTTTTGGTTTGGTTTGGTTTGGTTTGGTTTGAGACAGAGTCTCACTGTGTATCCCTGGCTGTCCTGGCACTGACTGTGTAGACCAGGCTGGCCTTGAACTCGCAGAGATCTTCTTGCCTCCCTCCTAAATTCTGGGGTTAAAGGTATGAACTGTCCACCCAGCTTCATGAAGCACTCTTAATCTATTTAGAGAGTGAGACACTTAGGATGCTTTTGGTTCAAATAATAGAAAACAGGACCCAAAGCAGTTAGAAAAGGAGTCTACTGGCTCAAGGAACATCCAGGCTGGTTAAGAGCACTAGGGTTTGGGGTGTTCAAATATGAAATTAGTAGGTGCCCAGTTCCTCCTTATTGTCCTGCTTTCACCCTAGCCCTTTTCACCTAGCCCTAGTCTGTTTTGACTGGATCGTTATACAACCCTTTCCCTTGTGGTAAGCAGATTCAGGCTCATTATATCTCAGGGTCATCCAAGTCAACAGGAATAAAACAGAAACTATCTTCCACCTAAGCCCTGGAGCAAAAAGTCTGACATTCAAGCATGGTGGTAAACACCTTCAAGCCCAGCACTCAAGAAGCAGAGACAGGTGGATCTCTGTGAGTTCAAGTCCAGCCTGGTCTACATAGCAAGTTCTAGGCCAGCCAGGACTAAAAAAATAGTAAGATTCTGTCTTAAGAGGAAAAAAAAGAACAGAAAAGGCCTGGCATTATACTTTAATATACTAAACTAGCCACTCTGATTAGAGGCACACAATGTCTTGTGCCTCTGGAGTGACCCTGGAGTACATGCTCTACCTCTAAAACTACAGTGCATCCCACTCAAACTCATTTCTGCAATGAGAGTAGAGTGGTTTTTCCCAAGGCAAAATCATAACTACAAACTGTAGGAGGAAAGTCCATGGGCGCTAACAAGCTAAACGCAATGATCATTTAACTACAGGAATAAGAGCGTGCATGTGATAAGATGGCTAAAAGTTCCAGGTAGTGGTGGTTAATTGTGAGATAGGTGGCTGTGAATGGGTGCTCTTGTCACTAAAAGGAAGGAAAAGCTACAGTGGAAGACATTTATTTGACAGGAGAGCTAGAACTTACTTTACAAAGAAAGGAGGAGACCCTATCTGTTAGCTGTGACAGAGGACCTGGTCAGAGCAGCTTAAGGAAGGAGGGCTTTATTCTGACTCACAGTTGAAGCACGGCTCGTCAGTGAGGAAAGTGTGGTGCCAGGGGAAGGAGGCAGCTGGTCCCACTGGCATTGCATCTGCAGTCGGGATGCAAACAGGGAGAATGCTGACACTCAGCTCCCTGTGGTTTTTTTTATTTAGTTTAAGGAATCTTGCCCAAGGAATGATGCCACCCACATTCAGAGTGCATTCTGCCATCTCAATTAACCTAATCTAAAAATCCCCAATAGAAATGCCCAGAGACTTGTTACCAAAGTAAGTATTGATCCTATCAGGTTGGCAATCATATAAACCAACACACTCTATGACTTGTTTTTGTTTTGTTTTGTTTTGTTTTGTTTATTCCCAGGACAAGGTTTCTCTGTGTAGCCCTGGCTGTCCTGGAATTCACTTTGTAGACCAGACTGGCCTTGAACTCAGAAATCCACCTGTCTCTGCCCCCAAGTGCTAGGGTTAAAGGCATGCGCCATGGTTGCCTTACTACCCTATGACGTGTTAATGTATAGTAAATGTCCAAACATGTTTTACATGCACCAGGAGACATGTGCCAAAACGCTTATAGCACAGTTCCTACCAGGGAAATTTTTTTATTAGATATTTTCTTTATTTACATTTCAAATGTTATCCCCTTTCCCTGTTCCCCCACCTCGATCCCCCTATCCCATCCTCCCTCCCTCCTTCTATGAGGGTGTTCTCCCACCCACCCACTCCTGCCTCTCTGCCCGGGTATTCCCCTACACTGGAGCATCAAGCCTTCACAGGACCAAGGACTTCTCCCATTGATGCCCTACAATGCCATAGGAGTGAAATACTATTTGAGTAAAGATACCCGCAACGCACATTGCCAGGAAAACAAATAATCGGTGATGTTATTCTGCAAATGCAGTGGTTTATATGAACATGGTAGGTAATGTTGAGTGAAAAAACAAGTCCTAGGGCTGGGGAGATGGCACAGAGTCCTTGAGAACCCAAGTTCTCAGCTTCTACTGCAGGTGGCTTGCAACTGCCTGTAACTTCATTCAGCTACAGGGGATACAACATCCTCTTCTTGTCTCCATGAGCGCAAATATGCGCACGCGCTCGCGCCCCCCCACATACACACACACATACATGGGTACAGCCATGAAGACACGCATACTCATAAACACAAAATCATCTTTAAGCACAAGGGCAGAGAGAGAGCTCAGAAATTAAGGGCACTGACTACTCTTCCAGAGGACCCAGTTTTGTTTCCCAGAACACACCTGCCAGCTCACAACTATCTGTAACTCTAGCTCTGTGTGATCTGATATCCTCTCCTGGCCTCCAAGGGCACCACCACCCATAGACATAAAGAATAAACATTAAGTTAATTACATTTTAGGATAAAAGAAAAGAAAAATTAAAACATCAAAAATTAAAAGCAAGTCCAAGAAAATTACATACAGTTTGATAGTCTCTGTGTAATGTTTACAGACAGGTAAAACTAAACTATGTAGCATTCATATACAACACAGTTGCTGTTATGTGCCAATTTCGAGTAAGAGATGTAAGGAAATGGGGGATAGAAACAGGGCAGAGGAGGAAGCAGAAGCTGAGCTGCTGATATTGTTCAAGTCTGATAGTAGATAGTAGATCATTGTACAGAAGAAAAGCAAGAGGCCTGGAGAGATGGAGCAGAGGTTTAGAGCCCTGACTGCTCTTCCCAAGGACGGTTTAGATTTCCAGCACCCACATAGTGGCTCACAACCATCTGTAACTCAAATTCTGTGGGCTCTGGCACCTTCTTCAGGCCTCCCAGTGCACCAAGCATAAATGTGATACAGAGACACTCATGCAAACAAACACTCATATACATAATAAAATTTAAAATTTCTAAAAAGGAGAATGAAAGAACATCCGAGGCCTACTTCAGTGGCGGAGTGCTTCTTGAGCATGTGTGAGACTCTGACTTTAATCCTAAACACTGCAGAGATGGAATTTTAAACATGTAGGTGCAGATGTGTGCAGGCAATGGTCAGGGACTATGAGTGAATGAGAACACTGGAACAAACCTTTCTTCGATGGTACCAAGGGCAGCTGTGCTTTGAGACTAGGCTAGATTCAAATAGGGACTTGAACCAGGGAATCTCATAATGTAAACCGTGGGAGTTTCTTTGGTTTGGACTTTTGAGAGATTGCCTCCAGTATCTCAGGTTGCTCCCAAAAACTCATATATTTCTGCTTTAGCCTTCTAAATGCTGGAATTCTAGGCATGAGCATAAGTTCTCTCTCTCTCTCTCTCTCTCTCTCTCTCTCTCTCTCTCTCTCTCTGTGTGTGTGTGTGTGTGTGAGAGAGAGTGTCTGTGTGTGTGCATACATGTGTGCATTTCAGTTCTGGAGACTGAACCCAGGGCTTTGTGCATGCTAGGCAAGGGTACTACCACTGAGCTATATTCCCATCCTAGCACGTTGAGTTTTAGGCTTTACAAACATGTATTTACTATTGGTAAGTCCACTCTAAAGTGATAACATGTCTGGGGTTATAAGAGTAGGAGTGGAAATGAGTGGCCACAAGGGACAATGCCAAAGGGAAGAGAATAGGACATGATGGAAGACAAAAGGGGGAGTCACAGTGGGCCCTGGGGTCTCACCTGGCTGACCAGTAGAATTCAAACAAAACCATAGCTGGCATGGAAGTCAGTCGCCATGCTCAGAAAGACCTTTACCATGCTTGGTTCTGCATGGAGCACATAGGTTAAAGGCCTTAGCTTGCTGTAAGAGGAAAATGGAAACACTTCCCACAGATAAGTGAGCCTTCAGCCTGGTCTCTGCCTCTCACTTATGTCTTTTAGCTAAACTGCACATAAAATTTCCAATGCCCAGTCCTGGTCGTGAAGTCAAATTGTCTTCGAAGCAATTTCAGAAGTACATAGAACTGGTCGTATCTGAACTCAGAGGCAATGAAGACCAAGTTCTGGAAAGCGTTGTGGAATTCCTGATGGGTTCTTTAGAGAGGAGCCACACTGAGGGTCTACGGAACTGTGCAAGACGGAAATGGCTCCATCAGATCCAGTACGCTGCAGAGACAAGTGGGGTGTCCCTGGAGCCGGTGTACACTGAGACCTTCAGGGCCCTCACCCAGGTACTCTTCCTAAAGTAATATAAGAGAAAGCATTTACTTGCAGTATGTGAAGTTCAGTGGCTGCACATATGTTCAGGAGGAACACTTAAAATTTGCTTGAAAAATGATTAGATGCTGCAAAAAAATCACTGAGTGATGCTACAGATGATTTATTTATTATAAGATATTATAAGCAACTCAAACCTAGGGATATAGTCTGACTGATACAAAGCCTGGCAAGTATGAAGCTCTGGGTTCAGTCCCAGCTCTGAGAGTGAGAGCAAGCAGGCAGAGAACAATGGTTTGTTCTTTGATGTCCTTTATATATAGGCTGCCACCGGAAGACATGGCCCAGATTAGATCTTTCCACCTCAAAAGATCCAGACTTAGGGTGGGTCTTCCCATCTCAAATAATTCAATCAGGGAAAAAAATCTGTCACAAATGTATCCATCTTAGGTTTTAATTAATTTCAGATGTAGTCAAGTTGACAACCAAGACTAGCCATCACAGGGGATGAGGATGAGTACAGACTATGAAACTAGATAAGAGACTGCAAGAAGGGAACCACAGGTGTTGGGGGAGGGGAGGAGAAGGGTCACATGTGACCTGAAAGCAGAAAGGAGCCTGTTGGGGTGGGGCAAATTTTGTTTGATGACTGCCACAGAGAAACCTAATCTTTACATGGTAATGTTAAAAAAGAAAGCCAGCAGTCTTAGTCTCTAAGAAACTCTTTTCTGAAATATCCCTGATCAAGTCCAAATGGTTAAGGACTCCTTGAGGCTGTAAAAAGTCCTTGGCTGCTTAGAACACTTGTTGCACTTGCCGAGGACCCAGTTTTGACTCCCAGCACCTACAAGGTGACTCATAATCACCTGCGACTCCAGTTCCAGGAGATCCAATGTCCTCTACTGGCCTCTGCAGGCACCAGGCACGCACATGGAGCAGGTACATGCATATAGACAGTGCACATAACATAAAAATAAAGAAATCTCTTTCAAATTTAGAAGAGATCCTCAAGAGCTTTGTTTATACACGTTGGTTCATTCACGCTTCCATGGTGAAAGATGAGGAAAACACAGGCACTGTCTTGCCTCGGCCTCTCAAGTCAGTACCTTTTACTGAACTTCTTCACCTTCAACTATGACTGTGCTTCCAACGGCTCTAAGTTTTGAACCTGTGAATTTGATTAGACCTAAGGTTTTAGTTTGTATTGGGGTGTGTTTCTTTTCAGTAAAGCTATATATATATATATATATATATATAAGACAGCCATTCCACTGGCTTACTAAAACTCAGATTTGAAGAGCAACATGGTATCAGCCTTTTCCCCACTGCCCATGATTGGTAATCTCTATATCATTTATTCAATAAAAGTATTGGTGCTAGATTCCCAAATAGACTAGCAAAGGGAACAGGGGGTTTCTGAAGCTGTTGACAAATACGTTTTGCCACAGGATGCCGAGGCTCATGGAAATAAGAAGATCAGTGCTCACATTTCCCTCCTGGAGGAAAATGTACTCCTGCCTGAGAGAGGCCGAGTT
Source organism: Apodemus sylvaticus (assembly GCF_947179515.1). Lineage (NCBI taxonomy): Eukaryota > Metazoa > Chordata > Mammalia > Rodentia > Muridae > Apodemus > Apodemus sylvaticus. The sequence continues at coordinate 46,658,015 of NC_067481.1, forward strand.
CTCTTGAGGAATGTGGCTTGTACTCTAGACGATGCTCCGTTTGTCCTGAACAAAGTGCTCTATAGGGATATGAAGGGAATCAGGTAGGAACTTGCCAGAGAGTCGATTTCTTTCTGTCTAATGTTTTAAAGACAGGGTCTCATGTACTTCTGGCTGGCCTCCAGTTTCATATGTAATCAAAGCTGGCCTTGAACTCCTGGTCTTCCTGCCTCTCCCCTCCTGGTGCTGGATTACAGGTATGTGCCACCATCCCTGGCTCTAGTTGCATCTTTCTAAAACAGTGTTTCACCTTCTAAAGTAAATTGGCATTTGAACCCTAATGAGTTGCTCGAGAGAGAACTGTCTCTAAGTGACCTTCCAGAGTGGGGCCTGAAATGCTTCCAGTCCTAAATGGTTTCTGCTGTTACATTTTTTATTATGTTATTTTGTGTTTATAGATGTTTTGTTGGCATGATATGTCTGTGCACCACTTACATGTCTGGTGCCTGCAGAGGCTAGAAGAGGGTATCAGAGCCCCTAGAACTGGAGTTACAGTCAGTTATGAGCCACCATGTGGGTTCTGGGACTTGAACCCAGATTTTCTTCAGGAGAAGCAGTGCTCTTAAGTGCTGAGCCATCTTTCCAGCCCCATGATTTCAAACGGTTTTACCAGATATTTCTAGAACTCGCCCTAGAAATAATTTACCATTTAGGGACTCAGCTTTACAAGGTTGGCTCCATAATTTGTAGCCCCTTCATCTGGTACATATACCAATACACATATACACATGTGTGTGCATGCATGTATGTATGCATGCATGTATATGTATGTATTGAACTGAATGTCTCACACATACCAGAAAATCATTCCACCTTTGAACTACTCTTCAAGCACTGAGGTTGTTTTTTAAATCTTTCCCAGTCAGACCCTCCAAACTGGTGATCCACCTCTCCTACATATAATGCTTAGAACCATAGAAAAGTAGAGTTTGTTTTCTCTATGGCTTAGTCTAAAGTCTGTGATTTTTCCCTACCCTTGTGTCCCTTTTCAACAGCTTTACAGTTGTAGACGAAGGCAAGCTAATCCATGTCCCCCAAGTTCAGCACCATGGAAATATCTTCTTCTGGAACAGTTCCCGAAATAAGAATGAGCATAATGGGTCGTTCCTGGCTCTGCCTCTTCAGGATGCATACATGAGGATCTTTGGGGTCCTGGCAGTTGACACGCTTCGAGATCCTCATGAAATAAACATCTTCTTACCTCATGAGATCAGATTCTATCAGGTAAGCTAGAAGTCTACAAGCACAGTGGTCAATAGCTTCTCTGCATGTCTTCAGAGTCAACCCTGGAAGCAGAGGAGAGAAAAGACACTCTAGGCAGACAGTCTCATCGTGTTTGCTCTGTCTCCTGTATGTACCAGCCTTTTGACATGTTCCTTGTCATTTGTAGAAGGACTGGGATACACATGCATGGCTGAGCCTCTCTGGAATGTTGTTTATATATGCCTCAGCACTAGGCATAGGAATAGAAACTGTTGCTTTGTAACAGAACTAATGACCAAACCACTGAGACCCTCAAAATAGGAATGGACCTGTAAAGGGTGTGCTGGGTAGTTTACACTGGTAACTTGTCACAATCTAGAATAACCTGGGGAGAGAGTCTTAGTGAGGAATTATGTAGACTAGGTTGGCCCATGGGTGTGGCTGTAGGGGGTTATTTTGATTGTTAATTGATGTAGAAAGGCCAAACCTATGGTGGGGGACACTACTCCAAAGACAGGGATCTGTGGGCAGCACCTTCAAAGGCAGGAGCTACTGAACAGTGTAAGAGAGGAAGAAGCTCATAAACATAGCAGCCAGCAAGGAAAGGCCCCCAAGTTTACCCTCTCTTCTCTTGACTGTGCGTGTGATGCTTTTCCCAGTTTAAGTTCCTGCCTTGACTTGCCTGAAGTGATGCACTGCAGACTGGAGTTAACCCTTTCTCCACTAAGCTATTTTGTGGCAGGGTATTTTTTCACAGCAACAAAAATGAAGCTAGGACAAAGGGATGCATTTGTTTTTATTAGTAATGTTTCCTACCGATTCCTTTGTTCGTTCCACAAGGGATGCTATGATATGCAGCCTCACAGCTCTTGGTTTTAGTGTTATCATCTCTGAGGAAAATGAAGAAGCCCAAATATTTCACTTTTCAAATTAGACCATGAAAATAACAGGCATGTTTCAGACTGAGAAATAGCTAGAACATTTTGATCTAATGTTGTGGATAGAAATGCCATGAAGATAGATTTAAATCCTGTGGACCCCGGGGTCTGGGGTCTGTGGCAAGTCAGGCACTCGCTGCACCATCATTCTTTGTCCCTCTAAGCCTTGGTCTTCGTGTGTGTTCACTGTTATGCTTCTCCTGCTCGTCTCCGTATGGCCGGACAACTGAGGACAGTGGCGGGTTCTTTCTCTGATAATCTCGTTTAGTAAGATTCATTCTCATGCCTAATATGGGGCAAAAGTATGAGAAAAAATGGTAGAATTGTAGAGCATGGGTTGGCAGTGCACTAACTGCAGAGTCTCATCCATGAGCACGGCCAAGCAATGGTAAATTAGCTCTCTAGTCCTGGAAATGACAACCCTGGGTTATCCTTAGATGAATCTCAGTCTCTCTCTCTCTCTCTCTCTCTCTCTCTCTCTCTCTCTCTCTCTCTCTCTCTCTCTCTGTGTGTGTGTGTGTGTGTGTGTGTGAGAGAGAGAGAGAGAGAGAGAGAGAGAGAGAGAGAGAGAGAGAGAGAGATTTTGAAGAATGTGTGCTTCTTAGAGTTTTTTGAGAAGGCCACAGTTGTAATCTATGGACTTCCCATGTATCCCCCTCCCTGTGGAAGAGTCCTATGCTTATAGGAAGACTGTGTAACTGGCATTCATAGGTCTTGAAACCATTCTGTTTCATTGACCTGAGGGTAAAGTCCATGGATACAAAAAAAAATAATATTGGGAGCCAGATTAATTCTAAGACTTAGGAGGCAGAGGTGAATCTCTGGCAAGTTCCGGGCTGGACAGGCAGGGACACATAATGAGAACCTGTCTCAACAAATAATACTAATATTGATATCAAATAAGGGCAAGTCATAGCATTCTAGGCTAGAACCTTGGCTTTTAAAGGACTTATTGTTCTTTCTGCATTCATCTTCTTCTGACTGCACATATCAGAAAGATGCACAGCCTCTCTTTACTCTCGGTGTCTCATGATCCTTTCAGCGCAGCAGAGCCTCCAAGGGTGCCTCTGCCTGAAGAAGTGATTTCAACTAATTTGTGGATCATAAATATAAGAGACAATCATTGCTGAACCCTATGTAATTTACAAAAATATGTAAGTTGGATTGTCCGTCTTCACAGGGCGTCGCCAATGCCTTCAGCACAGCTTATCACCACGTTCACAGCAGGGAGCACATCCTGCACACTGCACTCACTGGCATCAGGTGGCTCTTCAATATCACATCTGGCATCGCCACCATCACTACGTGCTTCATCGAACCTAGCTCAGAACAGGTAGGTAAAGACAGGCCAATGCTATACAGATATTAAATATTAATATTTTGTTAATATTTAAGATTAATATCTTGTTAATAGTGGGGATGTGCCTCAATGGTAGACCACTTGCTTAGCATGCTCAAGGCTCTGGGTTTGATCCCAGAACCTCACACACACCAAAGGAAACAAGTAAATTATGATCCCAATTCATAACAAGTATCTATTAAAAATTGCCTTGGTCGGGCTGGTGAGATGGCTCAGCGGGTAAGAACACTGACTGCTCTTCCAAAGGTCCTGAGTTCAAATCCCAGCAACCACATGCTGGCTCACAACCATCTGTAATGAGATCTGACACCCTCTTCATGTGTGTCTAAAGACAGCTACAGTGTACTGACATATAATAATAAATAAATCTTAAAGTAAGTAAATAAATAAATAAAAATTGCCTTGGTCAAAAAGGAATATTGTCTGTGAAAGATGAAGAAGAAACAAGAGTCAGTCAGGGAGATGGCTCACTGGATACAGACGCTTTTTTGCAGGTCTGATGAGTTTGATCCTCAGATCCCACAAAGAGAGAATCAGCTACTGAGAGTTGTCTTCTGCCCTCCCCAAACGCACACACCTGCACACACACATGTAGGTGAGAAAGACAGTGGGTGAGGATTTAGCTCAGCAAATCCAGGCCCTTCTGAAGATGTGCTTTCTCCCCCCCGCCCCATGCAAGTGGGACACTTTGAAAACAATCAAGTTTAAAAGTTCCAGTATTTGGAAGGTGGGGCTGAAGACATGGCTCAGAAGTTAAGAACACTAGCTGCTCTTGCAAAGGATCCGGGTTCAATTCCCAGAAACCACATTGTGGCTCACAACCGCTTGCCATTCCTGTTCCAGGAGATACAATGCCCTCTCCTGATCTTTACAGGCTGCTGCCTACACATGATGCATATTAACTCAGGCAAATACACACTTAGATGTATTAGATGATAGATAGATAGATAGATAGATAGATAGATAGATAGATAGATAGAGATAGGTAGATAGATAGATAGATAGATAGATAGATAGATAGATAGATAGATAGAGATAGGTAGATAGGTAGATAGATAGGTAGATAGATATTCCAATCCAATTTGGGTGGGTTGGAGAAGTTACTCAGTGTCAAGTGCATTGGTTGCTCTTGCAGAGGACCCAGATTCAGTTCCCAGCACTCACAACAGGTAGTTCACAGCTGCCTATAACTCCAGTTCCCAGGGTTCCAGCACCCTCCATTGTAAGCAGGCACACATACATATACACAAATTATAATTTTATTTTAAGTTCCAATTCTGAAACCTATGAAAGAAAACTTGTTCTGACTCGTCCTGGGATACATCCATTGGCCCAAGAGGTAACACATGCCAGAATCAACTGAGTAACAAAGGAAGTGGCTCGGGTGCTGTTTTAAGACACAATTACTTCATAGCAATAAAAAATTTTAAAGGCTCCGGTCTGTATAATGAATACTTGCTCCATGTTCACTTTGCTTCTTTCTATTCACCTTTAACGTTAGAGTTTTCCACATCATGAGGCTTGATGAAAAGGTGTCTTTTTTAAAGGTAAATAAGGCTGGATAAGGTCATTCATGCACTTTGACCCCTAGGTCCCACATGGGTAGAAGAGAACCAGTGTTTTAGTATCTTGACAACATAGACAAAACATGGCCATGATCCATCTGCTCGGGGACATTTATGCTGAAAGGTTAAGGAAGTGACAGTCTTCTCAGCAGTCAGGGTTTTAATGATGGCACAGCCAGGAGAGACTGCAACAGCTTTCAGAAACTGGTTCTCTTCTACCCATGTGGGACCTAGGGGTCAAACTCTGGTCATCAGGCATAGCAGCAAGTGCCAAGTTTACTTAATGAGACGTTTAGCCAGTCCCTACCCCCCCCCACACACACACACCGTTTAGCCAGTCCCTACCCCCCCCCCACACACACACACACTAAAGAGTTTTTGTTTGGTTGGCCGGTTTTGGGTTTTAGGTGGTAGTGGTGAGTTTTTTGTTGTGGTGGTGGTTGTTTTTTGTTTATTTGTCTGTTTGTTTTTCTTTCTTTGTGTAGCCCAGGCTGTTCTAGAATGTGCACTGTAGACCAAACTAGCCTTAAACTCAGAAACTCACCTGACTTTGTCTCCATAGTGCTAGGATTAAAGGTGTGAGCCACCACTGCCTGGCTCCAAAGGGGTTTTAAATGTAATTTGAAAGATCTCTTAGACATCTAGGTGGAAATATTGAATAAACAGTTGGGTGCATGAGTTGTATGTTTAAATGATGATCTTGCTGATGTGAAAAAGCCCTGCCCCTTCCAGTTGTCAGTATTTTATCCCTGCCTCTGCATCCATTATAGGACTTAGCTTTGATTTCAAACATAATCTGGAAAACACTTTTCAGATGTGTCAAAGGCTCTGTCAAGGGGATAGCAGAGGGCCTAGCAGAACTTCAGACCATGGCCAACTTCCAGCTTCAAGATGATAGTGCCCGCCAACTTCCCCTAGAGCAGTGGTTCTCAACCTTTCTAATGCTGTGACCCTTTAGTACAGTTCCTCATGTTGTGGGGACCTCTGCCCATAAAATTATTTTTGTTGCTACTTTGTAACTGTAATTTTTCTACTGTTATGAATCATAATGTAAATATCTGTGTTTTCTGATGGGTTCAGGAGACCCCCTTCCCTGTGAAAGAGTCATTCCTTCCACAAAGGGGTTGTGGCTTCTTAAGTATTTTTTATTTGCAACCTCCTTTCTGCCCACAAAAATTTTATACAACCCAGTATTAAAAAATAGGTTTACAAATCCAAAATTTAGTAATTGTAAATCATGAACTTATTTTTGAAAATTCTTTTGCTATATATATAATTTTATGTAAAATTATTAAAGATAAAAAAGAAAATTTTGGAACTAATGAGATGGGTTAAAAGCTTGGCTGAACATTTGATGCTGTACCACAAAGAGCATCTCCAACAGCTTTCACGGCTGATTGATGTGCTGATTTTATAATCACCAATCTAAGAACACAGCTTTACATAGATCCATAATACAAAAGGTAGAAGGATGTCAGGAACTGTGTCCTAGTCCCAAATGAAAATTCATTTAACAATTTTTTTATGAAACCCAAGTGAGCAATTTCAAAAATCATTCTAACACAACATTATCCAAAGATATACTAATTTTATCCTTACATGCTAAGGAATAATGGTAGAAAAATATTACAAGTCTTTGTCTCAGCCCTCTACAGTAAAAGAACTTCCAAAGGTATCACCATCCCTGATTTCAAGCTGTACTACAAAGCTGTAGTAATAAAAACTGCATGGTATTGGCATAAAAAGACAGTTGATAAATGGAATAGAATCAAAAACCCAGAATGTAAATCTGCACACCTATGGACACCTGATTTTTTCATAAAGAAGCCAGAAATACACAATGGAAAAAAAGGATCTTCTTCAACAAATGGTGCTGGTCTAACTGGATGTCTGCATGTAGAAGAATGCACATATATATATACCTGTGCAGAAAATCGAAGCCCAAATGAATCGAAGAACTCAACATAAAGCCAGATACACTGAACCTGATAGGAGAGAAAGTGGGGAACAGCCTTGAATGCATTGGCACAGGAGACAGCTTCCTGAGCAGAACACCAATAGCTCAGGCACTAAGGTCAACAATTACATGAATACTAGCTGTAAAGTAAAGAATAATCATGCTGCAATCCACAGACCCAGAAAGGCTAAGTAGTAAGAAAGACCCAAGGGGGAGCACATGAACCTCTCTTGGAAGGAGAAATAGAATAGACATTGCAGGAGGACTGAGGGGGGAGGGGGGAACATAAAGAGGAGCGATCAAGTGGGGGGAGAGGATGAGCAGAGAGAGTACTGAAAGAGGCAACTACAAGGGTGACCCTCTCTAAGATTACTAGTATTGGGGATACAGAGCCTGAACCGACCATCTTCTGTAACCAGGCAAGGCTTCCAGTGGAGGGACTGGGACACTAAGCCAGCCACAAAACCATCTATCTACAATTTGTCCTTCCTATCTATAAGTTGTGCCAGGGTAAAGGTGGCACAGAATTTGTGGGACTGGCTAACCAATGTCTGATCCAGCTTGAGACCCATGCCAGGACAGGAAGCTTACCCTGACACTGCCAGGAGAGCCAGGAACCAGAGGCTGGTCAGCCCAGAGACCTAGAGTAGAACCAAACATAACTGGGGGAAAAAGCCAGTGAAATAACGGGTAATGATATTTTGCTGTTCTCATAGACTGGTGTCTAGTCCAGTTGTCATCAGAGAGTCATCATCCATGGATGGGAGCAGATGCAGAGACCCACAGCCAGACCCTAGGCAGAGCCAGGGAAACCCTGCAGAAGAGAAGGAATGATTGTAGATGCCAGAGGGGTCGGTCAAAGATACCACAAGAAAACCCACAGAATCGACTTACCTGGGTTCATAGGGGCTCAAGGAGGCTGAACAGATAATCAGGGAGCTTGCACAGGTCTGACCGAGGCCCTCTGCATATATGTTATGGTCGTGTACCTTGGGCTTCCTGTGGGACTCCTAACAGTGGGAGCAGGGGCTGTCTCTGACTCTTTTTTCTTGCTTTTGAGACCCTTTTCCTCCTCTGAGTTACCTTTTCCAGCCTTAATATGAGGGAGGTGCCTAGTCTTATTGCAACTAGATGTGCCATGCATGGTGGACTGATGTCCTCCGGAAGCCAGCCCTTCTCTAAGAGGGGTGATTTGAAGAAGAGGAGGCTGGGAAGGCAGGGAGGGAGGACTGGGAGGAGTGGAGGAAGGAGAAACCGCAGTCCAGATATAATATATGAGAGAAGAATAAACAAACAAGTCTTTTTTCCCACAGTTAAAGCATTATGTTTCTGTAAGAGCATAGTATTTTGTACACGTAGAGAAAACACAGCAGTTCACAACATAGCAGTCTTGAATCTGAGCTGGGGTGGTTCAGCAGTGTTCCTTGGTGATTTGGGGCAGGACATGTGTGTCACATGATGCAACACTGGCAAGGGCTGCAGGAAACATCTCAGTTCATTTTGATTTTGAAGTAGAAAATCAAAATGAACTGAGATTATCACATCTAGAAACCTTTGATAATGAAAATTTTTATGTAACCTCCTACATTCAGTGTGTTGCAACTTACAAGTATAGACATTATAAAGATGTATCGGAAAGGTTGAAAACTAATTCAAAGTTAGGGAAATAGAGATGAAGCAAGGACCATGCACTAGGAGGGTAGCTGGGGAGAGCAGTCCTAAAAGCCACTGGAAGCAAAGCTGATCAAGAAGCTGGCACCTGCCCCAGGCCAGCCTGTCTATGGAAGCCGGAAAAAAGGCATGCAAGCGCCGGCCTCCAGTGCCACTGCATTGAACAAATGTGTGACAGGGAGATGGGAAAGATGGAAATCACCATGAAGTGATGAAAGAGAAAGCATGACTGAGAGTAGAAAGGTGGATCTGGAGACTCAATGGCAGTGATGAACAGGCAGATATAAGGAGGCCATGATGAGGTCCTGGTCCAGGGGCTGCCACCAAGGGCCATTTTGAGGGTCTGTGGTACTGCTGCAGCTATGCGTTTGTGTTGATGTCCATGTCTGGAGTTACCACCAAAGACCAAACAGATGTCCGTGATCTGAGATGCCACTAGAGACCATGTGGATAGCTAAGGACCATGCTGCTTGCTATAGGGGGACATGCTGATCTGAGTGGCCTACACTGCCACCTGAGGTCATGGGGACATCTGGTCCCAAGCTGCTGTTAGTGGGCCATGTCTGGGTCCTATAGCCTGGGTCTGTGTTGATGTCCCAGGCCCATGTTACCACCAAAGACCATGCAGATGTCCTTGTTCTGGACTTCTGCAGGAGGCACAATGCTGAGCTAGCCCCACCCCTCACCTGTGCTGCACAGTAGAGCTGACCCTGATGGTGGGGAAGTAAGGGAGCTGGCCCCAAGGGTGTGGGCAAAGGAGAGAAGCACCTCCCTTTGCCCCTTGTCACTTATGAAAAGTGGATGAGCTGGTCTGATGTGTGGACCCCGCATCTCATCTGGTCCTGAGCTCAATTCTCAGCAACCACATGGTGGTTCATGATCATCTATAGTGGAAACTAGCGCCCTGTTCTGGCATGCAGGCGTACTTGTAGACAGAGCACTCATACATAAATTAAATAAATCTTTTTTTTTTTTAAAGTACTATCTTTAAAAAAAAAGAATAGTTGTAGTAAAGTTATAGAGAAAAATTACTTCACTTTGTTAAAACTATTTCTTATTATACTTACTTTCCATGGGCTTTTATATATTTTCTAAGTGTTTTCCAGTGTTTTTGTTGTTGTTTATTAAGATTGTATCTTCCACGGGCTGGCTTGGAATTCGCTATGTAGCCAAGACTAACTTTAAATTTACGATCGTTCCACCTCCACCTCCCAAGCGCTGACTTTACAGGCACATACTACCATAGCAGGCCCACCCATAGCTGTGGTGTCAGCAGGCAGAGGTGGGGGATCTGAGACAAGTCTGGTCTACATAGGGAGTTCCAGGCCAGTCAGGGGTACATATCTCAAAACAAAACAAATAAGAAAAAAAAAACAGAAGCAGATAGCTGTATCAGATTTTTTTAAAAACCTAAGTATTAAAATAATGTTATTCCTTTGAAAATTTTCACTTTGGGGATATGGTTCTTCTTTTTTTTTTTTATAATTTTACTTATTTTATGTATATGAGTATGTCATTGCTGTCTTCAGACATACCAGAAAAGGGCATTGGATCCCATTACAGATGGTTGTGAGTCACCATGTGGTTGCTGGGAATTGAACTCAGGACCTCTGGAAGAGCAGTCAGTGCTCTTAACCACTGAGCCATCTCTCCAGTCCCAGGATATGGTTCTTTTAATGGCCCAGAATATATACAATGTCAATGACCTTAAAGCCAGAACTCTTTTAAACTTCCCTGATTTTCCTCTCTTTATGCAGCCCCAAAAGGTCAATGTATTACTTTCCAATGAGATGTCTTTCTGTTTTTCAGGAAGACTATGTTTTGCGCAATATGATGGTTACAGACTGTCTTGGTCTAGCAGAAATCCACACAGATCCCCCAACCATCTTGAGGAACTCGTGCATCTTCAGGTATGAGGCACATCTGGTTCATCTGACTGGCATGGTCACAGATGTGAAGACACGGCTTCTGCCCTGATTACTACACGCACTCATTCTAATACCCCATTTATTATTGTTTAAATTTACCAAACAACACATGCTCAATTCTCTGACCATTAGAATGCACATGTTCTTCCCATCAGCAGCCCAAACAGGATAGGGGGCACTATTTTAGGAAAAAAAATGTTTTTTAATCTCTCATTGAAGCAGGTGAGCAGCCATCTTGCCCAGACCCCCACCATGCCTCTGGTCATATTTCATGCAGGCAAACTTTTTCTAAGGAAGTGCCCTTTGTGGCTAGAGCCCTTTAGCAGTTTCCTAAGAATACCCTGAATTCTCCCACGCCATGCCCCCACCACACACCTAGAGCAGCTGACAGCCAATGAGAAACAAACACCCTCCCTTGCCTTGGAATAGACTTATTCTTTGGTATAACTGACATCCTAGATCTCCTTGGGACTGAGCTGGGCACACAGGCTCCTGCTTCCTCAGTCAGGAGTTTCTTCAGGGAACACTTCCTCATCAGTGTCTTGAACACGTACCCTTGTTTCAGGCTCTGCTTTTAGGGAAACTTCCAGCATTCATCCAACACACTTTAGACTGTCAGCATATTAAAAAAACAAAAAACAAAAAACACCTTTCAGATAAGTGTGAGTAGGCCATGCTAGACAGCGAGGCAGAGCTGGGTGGTACAGGACAGCCTGGGACTGCTGCCTCTAGTGAGCTCATCAGGGAAGGTGCTCTGCTGAAGGCCTGTTCAACCAGAGATGTATCCAACTGAGACCAGCCAAAGGGAAATTGTAGTGCAGTCTAAGGAGATGAAAAGACTGTGACAGGTGCATTGGGGCAAGACGGGTGGAAGAGGGTAATTTAATATTCAGGATATTTGGCTGTGAAATGCTGTGAACAGGCCGGTCTGTAAGAGACCTATGCTTACTTGTTTTTGGTTTCAGGGACTTCCTCTTTAAATGCACAGACACTTCAGAAGTTATTTTGGCTTCTTCCGGTGGAGAAACCCACATTGCCATTCCACTTCGCCAGAGAAGCAAAGAGGCTATGGGCGTCCTGGATGTCAACATTGGCCGGAGTAGGATGTTGGTGTATCAAGAGTATAAGGACCTACAGAAAATGACGAAGATGATCCAAAATGCTGCCTATGAAATACTGGGAGAAGTCTCTGGAGAAATCGAGAAAACTATGGTTATAGGTATTGTGAATATGTTAACAGTCTGGATTTGTGGTTTGCTTGGAGGAAACCTCAGACACTGAGGGTATATTTTCCACAGTTTATCATTTCACTATGTAGATCTTTCTATGTGAAGGGAACCCCCTTTTGCAGTCATAGCCATGTGAGTCTGTCTGCTCTGTAGCCCAGCAAAGGGTGAGGAACCATGTCCTCCTCTCAGCTGGGCCCTCCAGTGAGAAGCAAGATGGCCCATCTGCTGTGAAACACATAAATATGCACATGCATTGCCTCTGCCGTACTCTCGTGAGGGCAAGGGCGAGAGCCCATTTCACAGATGCAGAAAGTGAGGTATGGTAAACAACAGATGGTAAAAAGCTGAACTTTGCACCTGTTTTTCCCCCACAGTTTGACACAGCATCAAATAACCCAACATCCCATCTTACAGATCAAAGAGCTAAAACTTACAAAGCTAGAATAGACTTTTCCTCCCAAGGCTGGGCCAAGACCAATGACTTCATGTACCGTAGGCTGCCCATAGCACAAGATCATCTAAGAGATTGGGTTACAAGAAGGTAATGAAAACCCTGGGCTAGAACGAACAAAATAGAATTATGTCAAATCAAATCAGTTAAATGGAAAGATTTGTAGCTGTTACACAGACTGTGCTAAGAAGAAAGAAGGCCAGGCAGTTACAGCAGCCTGTGACACCAGCTCCTTCAGAGACTAGAGCAGGTCACTTAAGATGAGAAAGAAAATAAAGTGGGGGGATAGAGCAGAGAAAATGCTCACCCTGAGAGTGTCCACTACGTGCAGCTCTCGAGACTAAACACCCTTTTTCCCAGCCCTAGGGATCAAACCCTGAGGTCTGCCCATAAGTCACGGCCCCAGCCCTATTTTAAACTTTTATTTTGAGACAGGGCCTCACTACATTGCTCAATCTGGCCTTGAACTTACTAGAAAGTCCATGGAAGACTTGGAACTTCTAGTCCCTGTGCCTCAGCCTTCCACATAGCTGGAATTATCAGCCTGTGTTACCAGGCCCAACAAGACTAAGAGCAGTGCATTCGTTTAATTCCCATGCCTTGCCAAAGAAGTAGGATTGTCTCTATTCCCACAATAGTGTGTGTGTGTGTGTGTGTGTGTGTGTGTGTGTGTGTGTGTTGAAAGGACAAATAATGACATAATTATTCAATATAATTAATTATATAAGGCCTAACTATAAAATTCAGATTTGTTTTTTCAGTTTTTATCTCTAACTGGTATGTCAGATATCATTCTATTTTGCTTTTTTTCTCCCATGATCAGAGAAACTAAAATTGCTTAAAATCACAGGACATGGTTTTCTTTTGCCTGAAAAAATAGTTTATTATGCTCAGAATGCTGCGCAGGAGTAATGTCCATAATTCGAATGTGTGTCATTGCAGAGATGGAAAACGCAGGCGAGGTGAAGCGGGCAGGGATTCTTTTCTTCCGCACCATGCTGCAGGAGCTCCGGGAATGCCTCCGCCTCCTCGATTCCATGGACTTTGTGTCGCTGCTGCTCTATGAGCATAAACACCATGCCGACTTGGTTTTTCAAGGCATCAGTCCCCAGGAGGTAGAAGCTAACGTGGCACTCGTACACGACATCCTGAAAGGAGTTATCTTGTTCTCTCAGCAGGAGAGAGAATCTTTCAAAGATGTGGAAGAGTGGGAAAGATGGAAGTTTGTGAGTTTGAGGGTGATTTCTAGTGGGCAAATTGTAACGGTGGAGCTAGCAGGTGTGCAGATGCAAGAATCTGCACCTAGCAGGAGCATCCTCGTAACCCACCCCTGAGCTTTCAAGTGTGCAAACATTGACATCTTAAAAACCCATCTCTTACCCTTTCTCATGACCCCTATGTACCCAAAACCACATCCCCCTGTCTTAGTTAGGGTTTTACTGCTGTGAACAGACACCATGACCAATGCAAGTTTTTAAAAGACAACATTTAATTGGGGCTGGCTTACAGGCTCAGAGGTTCAGTCCATTATCGTCAAGGCAGAAACATGACAGCATCCAGGCAGATATGATGCAGGAGGAGCTGAGAGTTCTACATCTGCATCTGAAGGCTGCTAGTAGAAGACTGACTTCCAGGCAACTAGGGTGAGGGTCTTAAGCCCACACCCGCAGTGACACACCTACTCCAACAAGGCCACACCTCCTAATAGGGTTACTCCCTGGGCCAATCATATACAAACCATCACATTCCATTCCCTGGCTCCCATAGGCTTGTTCAAACATGAATCTATGGGGACCATAATGCAAAATACATTTAGTCCAACTTCAAAAGTCCCAGTAGTCTATAGCAGTCTCAACAGTGTTAAAAGTTCAAGGTCTCTTGAGATTCATCCAATCACTTAACTGTAATCTCCCAAGCAAGACAGGAAATCAGCTGGGAAAAGTCTAAACTCTTCATCTCCAAGTCTGATGTCAAAGCAGTTTTCAGATAGCCAACTCCTTTTTCATCTTTGCTGACTGCAACAAGGTTCTGTCTCCTGGGCTCCTTCCACTCCCTGTTAGCAGCTTTTCTTGGCAAACATCCTGTAGCTCTGGCATCTTTAACATCTTGGGGTCCCCAAGTCAGTTTCAGCTTCACAGCTTCTTGTTCCAGTGTCTGAGATCCACACATGATCTTCTGTGCGTCTCCAAAGAGCTGGTGTCACTTCCGCTGTTCTGCCCTCTATAGCACTCTAAGTTCAGGTTGATCCACTCCGCTGCCACTGCTGTTCTTGGTGGTCATCCCATGGTACTGGCATCTCCAAATATGCTAGGGTCTTCCACTGCAACTATGCTTCACCAAATCCTCCCATAGTCTCTCTTCACCAAGCCTCAACTCCTTTGCATGACCCCTTCAGTCCTGGGCTGTCAATTACAACTGAGGATGCACTTTAACCAATGGCCTTCTATGGCCTCTCACAGTATCAAACCTCAGCTGTTCTTCAGGATGCCTTCATGCCTTCAAAACCAGTAACCACCTGGATGATTCTTACACATTACCAAGTACAGCTGCAGAATGAGATACAACCTTGGCTATCTCTGGAACACAGCTCTTTGTGCTCTCAGAAAACACTTCCCAGAAGATTTCACCTAAATGATGATGGTCTTTTCTTAATCACCAGTAATTTCTTAGCTCCAGCTAACCAGCATCAATTGTCCCAGTAGTCTCCTTCTCCTCTTGAATATAAAGCCAGAGACACATGGCCGAAGCTGCTGAGTTCTGCTGCTTGCAGGAGCTGGAACACTGCCCCCCTTGTTCTACTAGGTTATCACTAGATTCCTTTTTCCCAGCTCCTTCACTGCCTATGCTTGGCTGTCCTGGATCTTGCTCCATAGTCTGACTTTGAACTCAAGAGATCTGCATGCCTGTCTCCTAAGCACTGGGATTAAAGGTGTGGTCCACCAAGCCTGGATTTAAGTTTTTCTTCACTTAGAATTTGCTCGGTTCTAGGCTGGCCTTGAACTCAGAGATCTGCTTATCTTTGCCTCGTGGGATTAAAGGCTTGTACTACCAAGCCTGGACCTAAATTTACCTGGGTGGAATCTTGCCCCCAGGTCACCACTTCCTTAATTCAATTTAATATCCTGGAATTCAGCTCCATTTCACTTCCTGGAGTCCCTTTAATACTCAAACTATTTATTTTGTACTTTTCCTTTCTCAGCTTGCTATGTTTGTTCAAAATTCTCTTCATCAGACTTAACCAGAGAACAAAGTCTTTGTTGGGCTTTTTAGAGACTTCCTTTGCAGATGCAATTAATATAAATTTCTTTACCTTAGCCATAGACAGTCTCTCTTCAGACAATGGCAAAAAGCAGCCCTATTCTTCACCAAAACATCACAAAAACAGTCTCTCAGCCACATTAAAGTTCTTCTCCACTGAAACCTCTTGGGCCATCAGGCCTACACAGTTCAAATGACTCTCAGCATCACTGTCTTCCATATTCCTACTAGGCTGGCCCATTAAGCTCTACTTAAAGCATTTCATGGCTTTCCAAATCCAAAGTCCCCAAATCCACAGTCTTCCAAACAAAAGCATGGCCGTGCCTATCACAGCAAAACCCCACTCCTAGTACCAGCTTCTGTCTTAGTTAGGGTTTTACTGCTGTGAACAGACACCATGACCAATGCAAGTTTTTAAAAGACAACATTTAATTGGGGTTGACTTACAGGCTCAGAGGTTCAGTCCATTATCGTCAAGACAGAAACATGGCAGCATCCAGGCAGATATGATGCAGGAGGAGCTGAGAGTTTTACATCTGCATCTGAAGGCTGCTAGTAGAAGTCTGACTTCCAGGCAACTAGGGTGAGGGTCTTAAGCCCACACCCACAATGGCACACCTACTCCAACAAACTATCACACCCCCAAAGCTGACCATGCTCTTGACACCTGACTCCAAAGATTCGCCTGTTGAGGATTTACCTGGATGAGGCTGTGTGCACTGGTGAACTGGGCTCTGCATTCCCACGGGGTGACCACATAGCTTTTCTTTTATTCTTTGTTCACAGCACATTAACAAGTACTTAGTGGAGGAGATTTGTGAGCTTGATCCAACTTCTAGAAATGTGGAAATTAATGTAGCTCTTATTACAAAATATATCCAAGGTAAGGTTCTACCTAATAATTTAATATATTCTAAAAACAAAAACCTATGAGAGATTTTCATTATAGTAAAAAACAAAATGGTTCTTGAATTGAGTTTACATAAAAGTAAAAATGTTCATGAGTTTCTGAAAGGAAAGATACAATCTATAAATGCTCGATTCCCCAAAGTGTCTGTGCCACACATAATAATTCACAAGTGTACCTGTCTTCAGTCACTGACTGCATGTACTCACTCAAAGCTTTTTAATGGCTCTCACCACTAAGGAAGCTGAGTAGGGGTATCACTTCAGTCCAGAAGTTCAGGGCCAGCCAGGGTGACATTGCAAGACTTTCATCTCAAAGCAGATAGGCGCTACAGTGAGAACTGAACATTGAACAAAAAGCCTTCTACTTTTAACTCCAATAAAGAACAAGAATTTTAAAAAGATCATTAGTGTATAAAGGCTGTAGTGTGGCCCCCTTCGGAGGAGCACTGGCAGGAGTGTAGAGGCAGAGGTTCTTGGGTTGGAGGTGACAAGGGATCTAGCAGAGCATCACCCACTGCCCTGGTGTGGATTCCTCCACCAGACACCGCAGGCCAGGCCCACAAGTGAGCTAAGAATGCTTGTTCCACTTTGCAACTTAGGAAAAACTAATCGATGACCTGGTGTGAAGGCAGGATCAGAAGGATCTGCAAGGCCAAGGCCGGTGGCCAGCCAGCCAATGCTGCCTATGAGACTCACTCTCCAAAAGAAAACAATCAAAAGCACCTCTAATCATTAACAGTGAAATGGCTCTGTCAGTTCTCTCCGAAGGAAAAACTGGAGATCGGGGTAGGGCTGGGGAGACAGAATCTGCAGCTAAGCACCCTGAGGACAGATCCAGACTGCTCTGGACTCCCTAAACCAGCTCCTCGCCTTCCCTCCCCTACTCTCCCTGGAGACTGCACCGAGTCAGAGACTTTCTGGGCTTCTGTGGTATATAGGTTTTTAGGTTGAAAAGCTCAGAACTGAGAGACCCCAGGGTCAAGGGAAAGTCAAAAGCAATGGCAGGGACAGTAGCCTCACTCCCTAGGCTGTAGATGGGGAGGGGGGGGGCAGAGTGGCCGAACACGGAGCTTGTGGTATGGTAATGCCATAGAGATGTTGCTAGGAAAGTGAGGTCCTCCCAGATACACTTGGGGATAGAGGGCATGAGACTCACAGAGAATTAATGTGCGCCATGAATAATGTGAATCTGGTTCAAAATCCTATTTAGAATTCTATATGAGCAACAGCTCGTGACTCTGAGCTCATTCGTGGGAACCTCTGCATTCACAGGCACCACAGGTCTGACTTTGACCTGTGAACCTTTGAGGGTTAGGGTTAGGGTTAGGGTTAGGGTTAGGGTTAGGGTTAGGGTTGAAGGTTCCATTCAAGCATCAGTAACATCAGCAATAAAAAAAAAAACTAGATGCTATTAATTGTTTGCCGTAGGTATGTGTGAGCATGTGCATGCCTGTGTTATTATGTCTGTGTGCGAGTGTGTGTTACTGAATACTTGCTAGGCAAGCACTTTACTACCAAACTCTAACGTTCTGTTTACTTTTTATTTTGAGACAGTCTCACTAAACTTCTTGAGCAGGCCTTGAACTTGTGATCCTCCTGCCTTGGGTCTTCTAAGTGGCTAGGGTTAAGGCCTGCCCAGTGTAGGCTTTCATATATTTACTCTATATTTGAGGACTTTGGAGTCCAGAGAAGCCTATATCTGTCCCAAGAATGCCTAGCCCCAAGCTCAGTCTCCCTGGCCCTACCCCCACCTCCAGTCTCTGGTTCTCCCTTTGGGAGAGAACTAACAGCCACCATGAACTCCAGCAGACCAGTTTATCTAGTTGGCGTTCTCCCTGTAACCTTGTTCCTCTTGATCCTGCCAACTTGCCAGCCCCTTCACCTAGGCCTACCGCCAGGATTCCTTGTGTTCCTGAGTAATGTTCCCCACCTTGGACAGGGACGTAGGCACCCACTGATCTTCCACCCAGTCCCTCTGACATAAGAAATAAACATGAGGGACAGGCCTTGCCATCCTACACCCTGCAGGTATGTGCCCTTATAAGCCCATCCCCCAACCCCGGGAGAGGCTAAAGGCTCCTGTGGCAGGGCACAATGCCTCAAAGGAATCTCTTTAGACTCTGCCTCAAATTTGCCTGTTAGAGCCAACTGCTGTCACATGCTCTGATAAGAACACCACGTGCAAATTTCCACCAATTGCCCAGTCTTTGAACTCTAGACTTTACTTCAGCAGCCTTGATCACAGAAAATACTGCGTTCTGCTTTCTGATAGTGCCCTCAGGTGGCAGAAATCAGAACTGCAGGTGACAGACTGGGATGCAGCCAGAAACCCAATTGGCTGGTTTCCCTTTCGAAACTAGCAACCCTTTAGTGTTTGTTATTAGTCTCTGTAGCAACCAACAAAGCTCCTAGGTCACCGGGATATATCAATCCTCTCTCATTTAGATGAAGTTATATCAAGAAATTCTAAGCTCCATGCTTGAAGGAAGGAAAAGTGTTCTTTGGGTGCGTCTTTCTGTTTGTGTCAGGAGAGGACCCTTGTGTCCGGGGGCAATCTATTATAGTTTAAAGTTTGTGTGGTCTTCCTGCAGCTTTAAGAAAAGCTCTTATTCAGGAAGCCAGATCAGTATGAGATGACACCGGCAATATCTGCAGGCTCTCCCTGGGATTGGACCTGCAGGGAAGAGCATAGGATCTTGCATGTGACTCATGGACACCCCTCTGGGGAAACTGAGTGTCCCTTGCCCGTCAGGTACCATCTGCAAATTGCTTCTTGGTACGGGATGGAATTTTGTGTCCACTTACGCTTTTCTGCCCTGGGATTTTGTCTAGCTTGAAGGTGTCACAGTCACTGTGAGTGCTTATGTGTAGCAGCCTTGCTGGGTCTGGAAGACATTGTTCCTTGGAGTCGTCCCCTACCTCTGACTCTTACAGTCTGTCTGTTTCCTCTTCCACACAGACCTTAAGCCTTGAGGGGCAGAGTTTGATGACAGTGTTCCATTTAGGACTGAGTACTCCAAAGTCTCTCACTGGCTGTACTTACCCAATAGCAGTTTCCTTTCTCCTGTCTTTTCCTTAAGTGTGGAGTCTAGGACCAAGGGTCCCACACTTAGCTAAGCAAGACCTTGATCTCTGAGCCCTCTTCCAGTAGCAGTTTTCTGAGACGGTGCTTTTCTAGGTATTTTATGTCTGAAAAATGTTTTTACTTAACCCTCATACTTGATTTGAACTTTGCTGGGGAAAATAATTTTGAAGACATTTAGGAGTTAGCTGGTTCTCTGTGTCAACTTGACACAGGCTGGAGTTATCACAGAGAAAGGAGCTTCAGGTGAAGAAATGCCTCCATGAGATCCAGCTGTGGGGCATTTTCTCATTTAGTGATCAAAAGGGGAGGGCCCATTATGGGTAGTGCCATCCCTGGACTGGTAGTCTTAGGTTTTGTAAGAAAGCAAGCTGAGCAAGCCAGGAGAAGCAAGCCAGTAAGTAACATCCCCCCATGGCTTCTGCATCAGCCCCTGCTTCCTGACCTGCTTGAGTTCCAGTCCTGACTTCCTTTGGTGATGAACAGCAGTGTGGAAATGTAAGCTGAATAAACCCTTTCCTCCCCAACTTGCTTCTTGGCCATGATGTTTGTGCAGGAATAGAAACCCTGACTAAGACAGGAAGTTCTGTTTTTCTTCCTCTCTCTTTAAAATAAAAGGTCACCAGATTGGGGGAAACTCCTTAACCAGAGACGCATTGACCCATTCTTTGTCAAAATGAGGTACCAAGCTTGGGATGTAGGTCATTTTGTTAGAGTCCATGCCACGCATGTGCAAAGCTGTGGGCTCAATCCCCAATCCCACAGAAAAGGAGGCATGGAGGCCCAGACCTGCAATGCCAGCACTTGAGAGGTAGAGGCAGAGAGGCCTTGAGCCAAGTTAGGTACATAACAAGTTCAAGCCAGCCTGGAGTATATGAAATTCTGTCTCGAAAGAAAGCAAGAGAAACATCACATACGAAAGAAAGCAAGCATCACATACACTTCTGCGTTCTGAACTACTCGGTTTGGATAATACACCAATCATCGGCATCATCTAATTTTGTGATATTTTCAAAAGTAAGCTGTAGCCCATTGGTGCTGGCTCGCTCTCTTTTCTCACTGTTTCCCAGCAACTGCGCATCTGCTTTCTGTCTGTTTGGATTTGCCCATCGGACTTTTGATACAAATGGGATTATGCAATTGGTGGTGTCTCATTTACCCATCCTAGTGTTTGCAGGGTTCATCTACATCTTAGTGAATGTTAGTTTATTCCTGAATTATCTATACATTGATATGCTATAGCTCACTTATCCATGTACTGGTTCATGGGCCTCTGGGGTTTTGTTTTCGACTCCTTGGGATTGTGTTGCCAGGAATTTTTTGTTTAGAGTTGTTCTGTTGGTGGTGGTGATGTTTTTTTGTTTGGTTGGTTGGTTTGGTTTTTCTAAAGATGTGTATTCTGTTCTCTTGGACACGGACCTTAGGGGTGAAGTTGCTAGATCCATGGCAGCTCTCTGTTTAACTTTTGTGGGAACTGCACTCTGAGCTCCGTATAAGGGCCCACTCCCAAAACTCCTGAGATGTTTCTAGAAGTGAGAGAGGAAGTCACCTGGTGCTTTAGTGTGAGGAGCATTACCAGGTCTCTATCTCTTTCCTAAATGCATCTAGACACCTTTCTGAACCCCGTGAGGCTCCCAGGATATGCAGGCGCAGGTCTCCTTCATTGCTGACGTAAGGATCCTCTTCTCTTCTGTGAGTGTGCCCTTCCTTTATCTCTGTTTGCTCCTAAAACTCTATTCCTTCATCCCTCACTCGACCGCTTTAAAGGAACGCCGACTCTGTGTACCGGGCTCCATCTTAGGACTTTGAGGAACAGAGACTAAAGCTGACTAAGGTCCCTGCTCTCAGGAAGCTCACAACTCACAACTCCACAGTGGCTCTTGCCTGCTGTCGGACAACCTCCACCTGAGCTACAGTGAGATCCTATCTCAGGCAAAAACAAACCCCCACAAATCTTAGAGTCCAGAGGAAAGCAGAGAATAAACAAGACAGGGCTGGGATGTAGCTGGTAGCAGAGCACTATGCCCCCACACACACTCACACATACACACATGCACATACATATACACACACACATACATACATACACACACACATACATACATACTCACACACACATACGTACACTACACATATATACACACTCACACACACATACACTACACACACATACACTACACATACACACACATACATACATGCACATACATACACTACACATACATATACACTCACACATACATACATACACATACACTCACACATACATACATATACACAAACACACACACACATACATACACATTCATACACACTCTCAGGATTCATCCTGGAACAAACTTCCACTCAGCTGGAATATCTGAAAAACAATGAGAGGTTGACTTTGTCCAACACCAATCCTTTCCTGATAGGTCTGGGGGGTGTCTGACAGTGCCTTTGGGATGACATTCAAATCAACAGGGACACATTAAGACCCTTAATGTAATGTATGTATGTACATTAAAAAATAATAAAACTCTTATAAAATGCATGCTAAAATAAGCAACCAGGGTAAGGTGATTGGGTGGCGTTGGTGGGAGACAGGGAAGGAGGTTGGGATGGAAATTTGTTTTCTCTTAGGTGAAGCGGTAGATCTCACCTAAGGTCTTGTGTGAAGCAGTACAACTATAAATAGAGAGTTGAGAGAGACCTTGTCAAAAGGAGAATTTAAGCAAAGAACTCCACTATATGGATCTGTCTGTGGAGAGTACTCCAAGCAGGGCAAAGACCCAAAGCAAAGTCATCCTAGGGCAGGAGTAGGCAGTGTGGTGAAATGGCCGGAGAATCCTATGTCAGGAGCAGAGCAAAAGAATTAGAGACATATGGAAGATGAGGTCACGGGGAGCTGGGTGGGGCAGTGGCCGAGTCAGTCAGGGCCTCACACCATCATAACATACTATAAGAAAAAGGTTAAGCAGACGAATTTCATGACATGGCTTATGCTTTGAAAGAGTCACTCTGATGGCCGGATGTGGTCAGGAGTATGAGTTCAAAAGTCAACCTGAGCTACAGGACAAGACTCCACCTAAAAATAAAATTAGCAAATATAAGAAACTGGGCATAGTGATTCCCACTTTTAACTCCAGCACTTGGGGAGCAGATCTCTGTGAGTTCAAGGCCAGCCTGGTCTACAGAGGAAGTTTCAGGACACCTAGGGCCTATATAGGTAAACCCAGTTGAAAGAAGAAAAGAGAGGGACAGGAGAGGGGGAAAGAGAAAATAAGAGGATTATTCTACCCCTGTAAGAAAAGCTTTGGGGGAGGGGTGGGGGAGGGGAGGGGTAGTCAGAGACCAGTCAGCTGGGCTGCTGCAGGAATTCAGGTGGAAGTGATGCCAACAGAGACAGTGAAACATGGTCAGAGCGTGTATATAGGACAGATTTCGGTGAGAATCAGAATGTAACTCCACAGCTTGGGTGTGAAATATGAATAAAACAAGAGTCAAGGTTGATACTATGGTTTGGAGGAATGGAGAAGCCATTAGTGAAATTGAAGGATGCTGTATGGTGGGGGCTCTGGTGGGGAAGATGAGTTCACATTCAGGGGCTCAGCTGCTCTTGCTTGCTGAGAGCACTGGCTGCTCTTGCAGGGGACTGGCATTCAGTTCCCAGCACCCACATGGTGGCTCAAAACCACCTGTAACTCCTGTTCCAAGGGATCCAATGCCCACTTCTGACACACACACACACACACACACACACACACACACACACACAAATCAATAAATAAATATAAGATAAATACTTTTCAAAAAAGTTGGGGCTTTTTTCACACTTTGGGGCTAGAGAGATGGCTCAGTTGTTAGAAGTACAGACTGCTCTTCCAGAGGCCCTGAGTTCAATTCCCAGCAACCACATGGTGGCTCGCAACCATCTGTAATGGGATCTGATCCCCTCTTCTGGTGTGTCTGAAGACAACTACAGTATGCTCATATACATAAAATAGAAAATTCTTTTAAAAAAAAAAGAAAAAGAATTCACAGCTTAGCAAGCTAAGGTCGAGGTGTCTATTGAATATCCAAGCAGAGGACTACATAAGTAGCTGAAAAAAGAAATCAGGGACTTTGGAGAAAGCTCTAGGTGGGGATATAAAATTGGAATTTGTTGGTCAGTCGGTGATTTGCAAAGGGAGGAGTGGAGACAGTTCTTAGAATGTCTTAGCACCAAGGGAACATAGCAACAGGTTTGACAGCTGCCAAAAGTCTGGAGGTGACTTCACTGAACCATGGCTTTCTGTGAGGATAAGTTACATGGACCAAAACTCACACATCTGAAAAGTTGTGAAAAGTCCAGAACCTGTGCCGTGCTTGTACAGAAACCATGCTCACAATGGGAGCAGAGGAGCTGTGTGCTGCAAGAACTCAGGATTCATCCTCGGAAAAACTTCCACACAACTGGAATATCTCAAAACAACGAGAGGTCATCCTTGTCCTGATAGGCCTGGGAAGGTGTCTGACGATGCCTTTGGGATGACATTCAAACCAACAGGGACACATTAAGACCCCAACTATCACCACAGAGTCCTCCTGCCTGTGTAAAACCCTAGTTGGAATTTACACACACATCTCCTTCCAGGTGTGCGTACCTGGGCTGACCGGAACTTCAGCCTACTGTGTTCAGAAGAGATGCTAGCAGACTATGTTTTAAAATGGCTTAGGGGTGTCTGGCAATGGAAATAGAGAATTAAAGCTAACACAACAGATGGTAAAGGAAAGCATTCAAGAGACACGTCTGACCTTGGTTAGCTGGCAGTCGAAGGAAGCGGTTTGGCTTTTGAACTTGAAGTTAAATACTTCAGTCTTCGCTTTGCCTGTTTTTTTTTATTAATTGTCTATGCTTCCCAGAGGATTTAGCTTAATTAATCCAGTGTCAAAGCAAAGATCTACAAATTGAGGTTTAATTTAAAAACATGCTTTTTATAGTCCAATATTTTCAGCATAATGAATTCCCTGTGTTATTAAAAGTTTGATTAAAGTGGGACCTAAAAATACCCTATTAAAAGCTTACTGAATACATCCCTGAAGGTTACTCAGTGCCTTACTCTGAAATCCTTATAACTTAAATGTACCTAAAAATTGCTGTAAGCATTACTAAGGCAAATCAAACTGATCATAATTTCATAGAGTCGTGGAAGAAAAAAAGAAAAATAGACTCTTGAAAATTGTTATGAGGGTAGGTGTGGACAGTCTGCCAATCTGTGACGGTCAGTCACCTGTCTGCCGCAAGAGGGCAGCAGCAGCCAAGAGTAACGGTCCCGAGATAGCTGAGGAGGCTTCCTTAGAGGGCTCATTAGAATCATCTCTGGAAAGGAAAGGGGAAACAGGAACTAACTCCCAGGCGGTTTGGAGCTTTTGTTCCTGGTAACAATAAGACAGGAAATAAGCAACTGGGCCTTGTGAAAGAGAACAACCCTTCTCTCCACCCTCCTGTCCTTCCATCACCAAGGAGATAGTGACTGGTTTAATAATGGCTATAGATAGAGGTCTCCATACTGAGATGTTCAGCCAAGATCATCGACAGCCCTTGATGGAACGGAGCACTCTTTGAGGATTTGGGACACAGAACAATCTGTGGGAAGCTGTTTTATCTCAGAAAATTCATTGGGACAGGTACTAGGAGTGTCCTGGGATGAACTTTGCGTTTATTTAATTTAGATGTATAACACGGGATCATTAAGATACTTAGAGTAATCTTTGGAAATCTGTAATATTTCTTTTTGAAATTTCCAGGAAGCTAATTAGCACAAAGAGGGATCAATGGTGACAAACGTGCCCTCTGTGTTTTAAGTAGGTATTCTTATTGGTCTAGAGTTACCCGTAAAGTGAGATGAATCAGAGATTTCTAATGTGTTCTCATGGCTAACATCTGTACTTGTTCTTATTCAAAATTGTCACTAATATTATTGAACTGTAATCTGGAAAATTTTTTAGGACTTGAAATAAAGAAATTAAATTATTCTTTAATTTAATGTTATTTCAATTCAACATTTATTGAACACTTACAACTGAATGAGAAAAAACAGTGCTTCTCTCTCTCTCTCTCTCTCTCTCTCTGTGTGTGTGTGTGTGTGTGTGTGTGTGTAAAAAGAGGGAATGTTAGAAAATTAATTGCACCCACATGTTTTAAAGTCAGCTTCAAATAAAAATGAAGATGTAAATATTTACTTATTGCATGAGCCTCTCCTATTATGTGCTACACCTTAGCTCACAAAGGTGCCTTCAAAACCATGCTAAAGCCAAGCCCAATTCAGGGAAACTTGCTCCTTGACTTGGTAGGAAACAGGAAGTAAAATATGTCCTGGGGTCTGTGTGATGGCTCAATGTCCCCAGACCTTACAACCCAGGCTTGACCCCTGGGCCCACATGTCAGAGGCAGAGACCTCCAAGTTTGTCCTCTGATCTGCACACACATGCTGTGGCACACACACACACTCACTCACCCATCGGTTAAAGTGTTCTTTAAAATTCTAGTAGATGGTTGGTTGAGATTACAGTTAAACTTCTCTTAGTTATATTTAAAAGTTTCACTCAGTTTTATGTGTATATATAACGGTTTGTTCAACTCAGATCAGCAGATCTTTATCTGGGTCAACACTGGGTTAGACGGAGTGAGAGTATGAATAAACTCCGTCTGTGCTGGGAGGAAAGACACAGCTCCTCCCGCATGTTTTCTCATTTGCTCTCATGATAATCGTGAAAGATGGGCGGACTCAGAGCAAGTAAACGGTCTGTTTAAGGTCACAAAATCAGTTGAGATTGAGCCAAAATTAGAATCCAGACCTTGTCAACTCTAAGGTGCTTCTTCCATTGAACCAGTCTATCTAAATATTAGTCACCTGCTCCTGGGAGTCTATGAATGGCAGCTAACAATTTTCAACAGTAGGCAGTAACTACATATCTCAAAGCAATTTCTAACTAGAGAATATTTCAAATATTATATAAATGAATAATAGATAAATATAAATAAATAAATAAAGCATAAATAATAAGCACTGTTTATTCATAATGAAATATTTATACCCAACCTTAGCATGCCTTGTTTGAGTTAGGTTCATTTTACTTTGTTTTATAATGCGGGGAAGTGACCTAGGGTTTTATATGTGTAAGGCAGGTGCTCTACCACTTAGCTACATCTCTAGCCCCTTTTAAATTTTAGTTTAAAACAGGGTCTCACTAAGTTGCTGAAGCTGGCTCAAAATTGTTATCTAGCTTAAACTAACATCAAACCAGCAGACTTCTTGTTTCAGCCTGCCAAGAAGCTGGGATACAGGTGTGTCCCCATGCCCATCTGAGCCCGATGCTTTGTTTTATTTTTAAGATATAAACTATAACAGGAGCAGTCAGGATTTTATACTCCTCTGATGCCAATCTCTTTTCTCCTAATGTGAGTATGAATGTGGGGCTTACACTTTCATGCCTGAGCCATTCCTTTTACTGTATCTCTTGCCTTTTTTTTTTAAAGATTTATTTATTTATTGTATGTATGTGGGTACACTGCCACTGTCTTCAGACACACCAGAAGAGGGCATCAGATCCTATTACAGATGGTGTACTGATGTGGTTGCTAGAAATTGAACTCAGGACCTCTGGGAGAACAGCCAGTGCTCTTAACTGATGAGGCATCTCTCCAGCCCTGTCTTTTTGGTTTTTAAGACAGGGTTTCCTCTGTGTAGCCCTGGCCATCCTGGTACTCTCCCTGCAGACCAGAGTGGCCTCGAACTCAGAGATTTGCTTGCCTCTGCCTCCTGAATGCTAGGAATAAAGGCATCTGCCACTACCTCTTGGCTTCCTTTTACTATTTCTTTATGAAATCATAAATCTTACAAGTTTTTAAACCTTTAAGAGTTATACCCAAATACATATAAGATTCTATACATCATATGTGTATATGTGTATTTATGTATGTATGTATGTATATTTTTCAGTGTTAACTGCTATGTATTATTCCATTACATGGCAATACCAAATCCTATCTACCTTTTAGAATTAAATATGTAAACAAGATACTGCTAGGATTTTGATTCACAACATAGCCAATGAATTTAATCATATTTAACTTTATTTCTTCATAATTAAAGTACAATATTATCTTTGCTAACTTTTCCTTTTATTGATGCAGGTCATTCTCGAACTGAAGTCTGGAAATTCAAGAACATTGTTGTTGAACTCCTGTACCACTGGATATGCATTTGCCTAACTCTCATAGAGCTTGACTTCCAGCAAGATAGTTCCATTGTACCTCCACTGCCCAAGAAGAGCACCACCTCTATTTATGCAATATCCTCAGAGAGATCCATTCGAGAGAAATTTTAAGGATTGGTAGCATATCGGGATGTGCTGATTAACAGCACTGTTGTGTCCAATGCTGTTAACTGTGAAATGTTATCAACTGGAAAGAATGTTGCATAGACATATTCTGCTCCCAAAGGTGCTACCTAAGGGAGAAACTTTATCTAAAGAGTATGCATGAATGATGACCACAACCAAGAGTACCAGAATATATAATAGAATGTATTTTAGTTTGAGCTTTCTGTATGACAGGAGACTATTATGGCTATTTGGGAAATTGCTTTTCATTAATTTAAATAGCAAAATAAAGATTACTGGTGGTCTGGACAGGAAGAAATGGCAGCTTTTACATCAAAAGAGTACCAAGCAATAAAGATTTTAAGAAGTGGACTTGTAATTGTTTGTTGTTGTTGTTGTTGTTGTTGTTTTTAGAATTTTTTCAAAGACTATCCAAACACTACTTCTCCATCTCTTCTTCATCTCTTTTTCCCTTAACAATTTAAAAGTCACTTTTATATTTCCGGTTGTTTGGTTGTTTGGTTGTTAGAAACAGAATCTCCATATTTCTGAGGCTAGCCTGGAACTGGATATGTAGCCCAGGCTGGCTTTGAACCCATGATATTCCTGCCTCAACACCTTGAGGGCTATGAGAATTATGTACCCTGCCACAAATATCATTTCAATGAACAGGAAATGTTTTCCCATGGCTCATAAAGAAAGAAAACATCAATTTTATTAACAAAAACTTATCAAGTTTATAACTACAAAATAATTTATATTTGCTCAAAGCTTGTTATTACAGCAAACGTTACTGCTGTGTTGTAAGATTTCATCTTTGTAGGATATTTTCTTACAAAGATGACGAACCACATTTTTAATAAAAATTGGGAAATTAAACTTTACTTTCTTTATGAGGTGACAGACTATGATGTGTCCTGAGTGTCTTACAAGTGGAGATTGGCAGCCTGGACCCTTCCTGATAAGATGATGGTGTTATTACCAGCTATCTTGTCTCGGGTGAACTCATGACCAGAGGTCCCACTCTTGGCCACTCCATGTTTGGAAGGAAGCATTTTCAGGCATTTGCAGCAGCATTTCTAGCAACAGTGTTCTTGAAGATATTAAACTGATAGCTGTATATCCGGATGGCTTCAGAACAAACTTGTAAATACAGAAGATGGTGTAGGCAGCTGGGGAGAGGTAGGCCAAGAGACTGTTTATATTGTGGTTAGGGGAATTAAATTTACTATGACTTAGTGATAATGGATATTTTATATTTTCATGACCTTTTCTTTTTAATATTTGAGTTGTCTTTATTTTACATGTGTGAGTGTTTGCCTGAGTGTACCTGGGAGAGCCAGTCCCAACCAAACGGGCTGGTCATTTAATGGTAGGAATTGAACTCTTTTCCTCTGGATGAGTGGCCAGGGTTCTCAACTGCTGAGTTGTGTCTGGCCCTGGGGATGCAGTTCAGTGGGCAGTGTAGTTGATGAGCAAGCACGAAGCCCTGGGATTGACCCCCAGCACAACATAAAATCGGATGTGGTGGCATACAACTCCAATCCCAGCACTTGGGGATTGAAAGCCGGAGGATCCAAAGCTCAGTGTTCTTCATAGTAACTTTGGGGCCGCCACTTTATCAGATCAGCTATGTTTGCTTGCATAAGGTCCTCCCAGCTGAGCTCATTGACACTCCCTCAATCCCTCCTAGGAGGTGTGGAGGGTAGGGCTCCCCCCCCCCCACGTCCCCACCCCTGGTATCTAGCCATCCCTGCCAGTCAGTTGTTTGCAGTTCTGGCCTCCAGGAGGGGCTAAGCATATAATGTAAGCAGGGATGGTCTAGGGGAGGAGACTCCAACTGTGTGATCATGGGAGATTCCGTGCTGGATGTACCTTCCAGTGGGGCTACTTTTAAGGTCACCTATGTTCCTACCCAGTGCTATGTAAAGAAGCTGAATAAACTCGTTGGTTTCCTAGGTAAACTTGGGTGGGATGCTACCTGTTTGTAATTGTGACCATAGGAAGAAGGATGGGTGTTTACATCTCCCCTAGCGAAAGAATTTTAGCAACATTGGGATATGGAAGACCCTAACTAAATAATTTCTTTCAACTGATAAGATCAATTAACTGAATACAGTAAGATGTGTTAGTCAGGGTTCCCTAGAGTCATAGAAATTATGGAATGAATATGTATGTGTGTGTGGGGGGGGACTTATTGCAATGACTTACAAACTGTGGTCCAACTAATCCAACAATGGCTGTGAATGGAAAGTTCAAGATCTAGTACTTGCCCAGTCACACAAGGCTGGATGTCTCAGCTTGTCTTCTGTTATCTGCTGGATTCCTGAAGAAGTAGGCTCCAGTGCCAGTGGAGGAAAGGATGTTAGCAAGGTGAGGAGGGCAAAGAAAAATTCACTGCCTAGTTCTGTATTGTAGTTGACAGCCATGGATAGTCATCAGATAAGGCCTGTTTCTTTTTCCTGAAGCAGTTCAGTAACTACTTTAAGTTATCAATCATTAAAATGTATCCCCCATCTATTGCCTAAGCTTAGACCATCCTCACAGATCTCAGTTAGGGAGGCCTCTTTGGGGATGACATTTTGTTTCATGTGACTCTGACTCTCTAGCCATGGCTGTTTGAATTAGAGGTCACCATTCACTAAAATGAAGCCAACTTGTGAAGCAGACTTACAAAGACAAAAGTACTCAGCTGAGTGTGGTGCTGCAGCCCTGTAATCCCAGCACCAAGGAGGCTCAAGCAGGAGGACTTGGAGTTCAAGGCCAGCCTGGGTTATAATAGACAAACCTCATTTCCTCTCTTCCCTGCAAAAATGGACCCAAAGCCTAGACAGATAAAACTGACATAGCAAATGGAATATTTCCTTTAAAGATATTGTTTAGAAAGGAAAAATGTGATGGATGTTGAGGTCTATCCCTTTTAACACAACTGTAGCCATTTTCTATTCAGTCTCCACTTTGCTCCTAAGGTAAAATTAAGTTCAGGTTCTCAGACTCCACTTCCCAGAAGTAATTATAACTGACACTGAAAAATTCTTCTAAGAAGTCAGAATGTATGGCTGTAACCCTCTGTTATCTCCATGCCCTGAAACTCCCCTGTTCACTACCTGTCCACCACCCCTTACCTCATGACTAATCAGCTTAAAGTTTGGCTGATAATACTTTGTCTAATTAGCCAAAATGTAGTACTGCCTCCACCCTCGCCTTCTGAACTTCTGATCCTGGTTTGTCCTATTAAAAGCCTGTCCTGAGAACAGACTGGTACCACAATTAGGCTCCTGTGTCCTTTGTGTGTGTGTGTTGGGGGAGGGGGGTCCTGAACGCTCAGTCTTGGGGTGTGTGTTCAGTCAACTACTCTTGCTTAGCTGAGATCTGTGTTTGTCTGGCTTGTGTGCTGATTCCTGAACCTCAGCAGTGGGTGTGCGTTCACAGAGCTGCTACATACCACTGTGGGTCAGCAGAAGTTGTAGAGAGGTGAAACTAAGAAGCTGGAAGTAGAGGCTGCAAGTAGTGGCAGTGACATGGGAAATCCACTGGCGTGGGTGCTACTGCTCCCACAGCGGTCTCGTTCTCAATTACAAGTGACCGTTTTCTCAGAGCCAAAGGGAGTGGGAATTGTTACACATTTGGGAGTACACTGGTGATAAGTTCTTTTCCTGGCCTAGCTCACTTCTGTATTGCAGCTCATGTTAAAGAGCCCGGATTTGGGTTCTAAAGTCTCAATGGCTTCTCTGTGTCCTTGAGTCCTGTAGCAATTACCACTGCTACTGCAGACCGCCAACTAAGCAAAGAACCCTCTTCAACACTGTGTTTGAGAAGCCAAGGTTCTAGTTCATGAAAACCAAGGACTGCTCTATCACTGTGTCCCAAAGGCAACGAGAGATTACCGAATAACACCAATTTAGAAGCCCTTATCATCTGGGACCCTGGGATCCCCACTGGGATGTCTTGGGTGACCTATTGCCATTTGACCTTTTCAGCAGGAGGTAGATGACCTTGACCCTCTTTTATATTAAGCAAAGTACTACATCCTGTTGGTTGAATCATCCTATTTATATACAAGGCCAGCTGAGATCAGAGAATTCTTAGTCCCAGCTCACTCCTATTTTCTTCATTTCAGAGTCTTCTTCCAATTCTTTTAGCCTTCGGAGTAGGCAAATAGTCCAGGAGCCAAACCTAGCCTGGTGTCTATCATGGTAAACTATACTTTGGAAGCTGAGCATGGTGGTTAGGGTTAGGGTTAGGGTTAGGGTTAGGGTTAGGGTTAGGGTTAGGGTTAGGGTTAGGGTTAGGGTTAGGACACACACAATCCTAGAATTAGGATGCTCAGGCAGGAAACCTGTACATTCTAGGCCAACCCTACCTACATAAAGGAGACTCTGTTACTCAAAATAAGAAATCTGATTGGAATGTTGGTCATGTTGTCTATGGCTACCTTCACACCATGAGGTAAAAGCTGAGTATCTTCCAGAGACCACACACACCAAGTTCCTAACCTATTTTAACTCTCTAACTGCAGGGCAGTTTGCCAGTCTCTGTATGTCAGCCATAAGTTTTGGGTTTTGTGTTTGTTTTTTAATTTTTAATTTATTATTATTATTTTTTTTTTTGGTTTTTTGAGACAGGCTTTTTCTGTGTATCCCTGGCTATCCTGAAACTCACTCTGTAGACCAGGCTGGCCTCAAACTCAGAAATCCACCTGTCTCTGCCTCCCAAGTGTTGGGATTAAAGGCATGTGCCACTACTGCCTGGCGTCAGCCATAATTTTGATATTTACCTCTACATTGCTAAATAACATGGCTGGATAGATACAGTCTTTATGCTCCTGATTCAGACATTATCCATTAAGCTCCCAATACGACATGTTGGGATAGTCTTTTTGTACTCTGTGTAAAGGTGTGTCTTTGTCCTTCCTAGCCTACTTAAAGCATTCTCTGACTGGCTTTAATAAAAAGCTGACCGCCAATAGCTAGGCAGGAGAGGATAGGAGAGACTTCTGGACAGAGACAGGAACTGTGGGATTTGCCAGCCAGTCAGGCATAGAGGAAGTAGGACCTACCAGGCTTGAGGGGGTGGCAAGTGTGGACAAGCACAGACACAGATACTTAAGTTATACGTGCCAGCTGGGGACAAGCTAGACTAGAAGGCCTAAGCTTTCATAATCAATAAAAAAATTCCTTGTCATTATTTGGGAGTTGGAGGGTTGAGACAGTCTGAGGATAATATCATACAAAAATGTAGCTACTTCCCAAGACTTCAAGTGTGTGTGTGTGCATGCATGCACATGCACACATAAATACTTCCCACTTTTTCCATCAATATGATGTCATCATTTGAGTTATAACAAATGACTACACATCTGTTATATAGAGAGTGCAATTATTTTTCATGCTTGTACATCTTTTCAACATTTCTGGAGTTAATGTCAAAAGAAAACTAGACTAGCTGGATCATACAAAGATTTCAGAGCAAGGACTGGTTTTTGGTTTTGGTTTTGGTTTGGGTATTGGGTTTGTTTTTTTTTGTTTGTTTTGTTTTGTTTTGTTTTGTTTTTTATGTAAAGGAGGTTATGTCATAACAAACATGGGGTCAACTAATTTGGAGCACATGCCGTTCTTAAAATATTTATCTAATAATTGAGTTTTCGAATATAAGAAGCAAAACCTGATATTTCAAATCCATAAAGATAGACAGTAGATTAGCGGCTGCCTGGGGTCAGAGGACTTGCAGGGAGAAGGAAGAGACTCACAGGCCATGACTGACATGGCACTGGAAGTAAAGTCCTGACTATGAACTACTGAGTTGTATTTTCAATGATAAACTTCATGTGAATTACATCTCAGTGCAGTTGCTTTTGTGTGTGTTTGTGTATAGTAGAGGGTTGATTATTCCTGCTTGTGGAAGCTAGATACCAGACTCTCTCTCTCTGCCTTTCTCTGTCTCTCTGTATGTGTCTCTCTCTTTCTGTCTCTCTCCTATTACTCACCAGGCTAGATAGGATAAGCCTGCCTGGTCAGATCTGCTGCCATCTCTCCCAATGCCAGCATTATAAGTACATGTCTGTCTTTCGTTTTTTGAAACATGGCTTCTGGGGTTTAGATTCAGTTCTTCCTGCTTGCCAGACAAGCGCTCTATCGTCAGTACAGCTACTTTCAAGAAATAAAAGGAATTTATCTTGGTGTGGCGGTACTCTGGAGACAGATGCAGGCAGATCTTTGAGATCTTCAAGTCAGCCAGAATTACATGGTAAGATCCTATCTTTTATTGGGGGCAGGGGTAAGAGGTGTCATGTTAGATATTAATCAATATGCACCTGAAGATAAAGAGACATCAGAACTGGACAATATGTGGGTAAACACAATACTTTATTCTTTTTTTAAAGATGTATGTTATGTGCATGGGTGTTTTGCCCGCCTGTATCTGCACCACCTCTGAGCCTGGAGCTGCTGGGAGGCCAGAAGAAATGCTAGATCCCCTGGGGCTGGGATTCCAGAGCTGTGAGGCACCGTGTGAGTGATAAGAACTGATCCCTTTCCTCTGCCTTCTTTCCACCTCCCAATACTTATTCAAAAAGAAAAAAATATTTTAAAATCTTTTCTTTAAAGTCATGGTATTGCACACCCGCAATCCCACTATCAGGAAGCAAATGTAGAAGTGTCCCTGTAAGGTCAGGGCCAGTCTGGCCCACATAGTGAGCTCCAGACCAGCTGGACCTGCATGCATAACAAGACCTTGTCTCAGAAAACAAGGGGATGGGTCGATGGCTCAGTGGCTAAGGTAACTGGCTGCTCTTCTGGAGAGCCAACATTCAATTCCCAGCACCCATATGGTGACTCAAACCATCATCGGTAATGGGATCTGATGCCCTCTTCTGTTGTGTCTGAAGAGTGACAGTGTACTCACATATATAAAATGAACAAATGAAAAAAGACATATTATGCTAACATTAATCAAACAGAACTGGTTATACCAAACAGAGGAATGAATAGTCACTTTTTTTCTTTTGTAGTGCAGGAGTTCAAACCCAGGGTTTTGAGTATGCTAGGTAAGAGTTCTACCTTTAAAACATAAACGCAGATCTCAGGGTCAATTCCTAATGATACGGGAGTTATTGTAACAGGACATCACTATTCCACATGTTCACATGACTTCCAAATATATGGGGGTGGAGAGAGATAGAACAGAGAAACAACTATACAGTCTTCTTATAGTTGGTCTCAAACTTTTCTACTAGTCGTTAGGACCCAGGTAAAATGTTAAAGCCTAGGTAACTGTTACCAATCTAGTCTGCCATTTTGTGCTGTTACTAAGGAATCTTTCTCATATGCTGTTACTGCTGTTGCTAGGATGTTCTGTGATTTAGTGTTCTTGAAAACCAATCACAATCATTTAGAACTGCTTTGTATAGTTAACAACGATAGGCTTGGACCCAAATATGAGCACATGTATAGTGTTTTTACTTTTATAAGCTGTCCCTGGTCCCCCTGTTAAAACCCAACATAAGAAGCCATTTGGAATAATACTTCCATTTTGAGTAGGGGTTAAATTAAGTTTTAAGTTCCTACCTAAGACATCCCTGGGGATTGACATCCTACTTGGTGGAACTGATGTCCTGGTTGGCAAGTTAAAACATGAATGTTAGGCAAGTCCCCTGCCACAGCTGAATACCTCAACCATTGAGAACAGGATAAGTGTGCAAAAGAAAAAAAAAAAAAGGCACCCTTCTAATGAAATTGCCTATCTCTAAATCCTGATTGGTGGAGCAATTTGGCACAGATGTTTGTGGATTTTAGGCTAAAAAGCCCTATAAGACAGTCAGCTCCCGAGTTTTTGGCCTGTGTCCCCTGGTGTTTTGGTCTTGGAGATGTTAAATTCCTATTAGACTGAGATCGGTATCTGAGTGGTTCGTGCGGTAATTCCCAGGCCCCAACACTAGTTCAGAATGGTGGATGCACAGATGAAATGTGGCCAGGTTTTGTTTTTTAAAATGGGGTGGCACACTTGTGATGAATCACTGTCATTTAGAAGACTGAGACAGAAGGATATTCTGGACTATATAGCAAGATGGTCTCAAACAATGGCACTGTTTAAATGCAAGTTTTCGGCGTGGGGCGGGGGTCGGGAGGGGGGAACTGAATTTCCAGCATTCCGAAAGCTGAGGCAGGAAGATCTCTAGTTCTAGGACAGTCAGGGTTATATAGGAAGACCCCGTTTGAATAAAATAATCAGTTCACATTGAGGTTCTATTGCTTTCCGTTTTTTAGTCACCCAGCTCCAGCTTCACTGAGAAGGAAAACAACCGTTTTAAAACATTAAATTCGAACACTATCTCCAGGGACGAGGCTCGTCCGAGGAGCGCGGTCCACGAACCTCTGGGCTATAATTTGGTCGTACCCTCCCCTCGTCGACTTTAAGACTAAGAGTCGGACCCTAAACAAAACGCGGCGATAGATTCCCGGGCAAGACCCAGCGGGTAAGCGAGCTCCGGGACCGGAAGTGTGCGTGTGCGCGTCGGCGTCAGCGCACGTCACGTCCGCGCCGACCACGTCCAGCGGAGTCGGAACAAGATGGCGATTCCGGGCAGGCAGTGAGTGATGGGGGAGTTAGGCTCAGGCTTGGGACTAAGAAGCCAGGGACACTGAGTCTTTAGACCGAGGCGTCTGAGGTCGCCGGAAGTGCAGGGCCACCCCCGCCAGGATTAGAGGCGGGAGAAGGCGAGGAATCCCGAGCCACTTAGGTTCCCCACCCGGTCCCGTACATTTTCCAGGATGCAAGCCCGAAGTTTGAGAAACTTGTGAGGAAATAAAGGAAGTTAGGCTGAGGGGCAGAGAGCGAGACTTTTCTATTTTCCAAAAGCTCGGTCTGAGGCCCCTCAGTCTTGCTTCCTACCCCGCGCTTGAGTTTCTCCCGGTTGGATGCACTCAGGGGCACTGAGAAGAGAAACTTGTGTTTCCTTAGAGGGCCTTGTTCTCCCTGGCAGAAGCTCAATCCAGGCCTGCCTCCCGCCCTCCCTTCTGGTGTTAGTGTGGTGCTGAGAAGCCACAGACAAGGGTAGGCATATAGGAAACCGGTGTACGCTGCTGTGAAAGACACAAATATTGTTTACCTGTTTGGAAATTTATTCTTGGTCGTGCAAACCTTGCGATGCCACGTCCCGTAGCCTCTGCAAAGCCAAAAAACTCGAGAAACGTAATGTGTTAAGTCTGGTGATGGTTCTCAGAGGCGCTATGACAAAGCAAGTGAGCTCAGTGGACAGTGATGGAAAGTTTTCCCATGGCGACTTGCTCGCAGACAAAAGCAGTTGAGCTAAATAAGCGAATGGGGACTTGACCGGATCTCTACATGGGTTTCTTAGATAATTCTTTCAAGATCTTAGGAACTGTGTGAATACACAGAAATTGGAAAAATCAGAAAACAGTTTAGAACGTTTTGGTTTTTAGCAAGTTTGCAAAGAGCATGACACTAGCCTGTTTAGGATTACTGTCACTTCACTACCTAAAACATTGCTGCAGTCTTGATATTCTTCTTTAGTAAAAATGTTTGAATTTGGCCTAGGTAGAGAAATAATAACAAATAATAAAATCATAACACTAGAATTCTGAGATCGCTGCAAAGCACTAAGTCCATTATGTGTTCATAGGTTGTATGATATGTTTTGGGAAAGTCATCAGGAAGAAGTAGTGGATGTGTTATGTTTTTAACATTTAATGATAATGGTATGATTTCTATTTCAAAAAAAATATGCAGGTATGGGCTTATTTTGCCAAAGAAAACACAGCCGTTGCACCGAGTTTTACAAAAACCATCAGTGTTTGGGAATGATTCTGATGATGATGAGGTAAGGGAACCTATATTTTAACTCCTCATTAGACTATTTTTAAAAACTGCTTGTGAATTTGTCTTTGCCTTTGTCAGTACAGTGGTTTTAGAGTATCTTTACAGAACCCTCAAAAGAACTATTTTAAAGAGCACTCAACTGCTATTTTCTGTATGACTAAAGATGATCCCCTATAAACTTAGTTATTTTTAGATTGTTTGGTACACTCTTTATAGACACTTAATACCAGTGCCTTAGCTGGCCTGGAACTTAATGTGTAGACCAAACTGGCTTTGGACTCACAAAGTTCCGCCTGCTTCTGCTTCTGCATCTGCCTCCTGAGTGCTGGGCTTAAAGGTCTGTATTTCAGTACCTATCAGTATTAAATGTATTTGTTACTTAGGATACCTAGCCAGGCTTTAGGATGTAATTCTGTTGTAAACTGAAGGCCATCTGCATAATGTTGCTTTCAATCCGTTTAGAGTTCACTGATAGAGAGGCATGCAAACACTTGAGGCAGACTGAAACTTGGAAAGAAAAATCACTGAGGATTTTTATGTGCCTACTATACTTTGGTCTTCACAATTACCCTGTGATTGATTGATATATATATATGTATGTATGTATGTATGTGTGTATGTATATATATATATATATGTATATATGTATATATATATATATATATAACTTTCATTTTACTCATGAAGTTGAATATCAAATAGGTTAGGAAATTTTTCCATTACTAGTCCATGCAGCCAGTAAGTAAACGGCAAGATCACAACTTGAACACAGGAGACCGCCAGATGGTTCAGTTCACAAATCACCCGCCGCCAAGCCTAGCAGCCTGAGCTCGATTTCTGGGTGGAGGGAGAGAACTGACTCTCCTCTGACATCTACTTGTATGTGCTGGCCCCATGTGAATACACACACACACACACACACACACACACAAAATAGATGCAGTAATAAAATTTGAGCACAGGTCTATCAGATTCTCAAACCTACATTTTCCCCCTATTCTTCTTTCTTGCTTTATTTTGATAACAGAGCTTTAAAATGTTAGTGAAGTATAGAGGACAAAATCACTCATTTTGCTGAAGAAATATAAAGCATTTAGAGAGCTTTCAAAGCTGGCTTAGATTTGAGTAAAAAAAGAGATTTCAGTTGAGAGAGAACAAAGAACATATAGTATAAGGCATTTTTGTGGAATGATAAGTTTAGATAAGAGAATGTGTAGAGCAAAGAAACGTGGCAGTGAGGCTTTAACAGGTTGGGGCCAGATTGTGGAATATCTTACACTGTTTGTATGAAATGCCAACTTTGCATACGTAAGTAGTTTTTGAGTATTATGTTCATAGTTTACTTAGTGATGCCATCCCAGTTTTATGTTTATCTTGAGAAGCTAACTCTCAAATTGCAAAACAGAAAAGGAGAGAATTGAGTTTTAGGCCAGCCTGGGCTATAGGTCTAATAAGACCTTGTCTTGAATGAGTTTGAGGAGGAGGTAAGAGTCAAGGGTCTTGTAAGAAGTCTTACATGGTAGTTCAGATAGGAGAGGAAGACCTAAGCTTTGGTTCCCAAGCTAATGCAAAGGGAACAAATAGACTCTCAGTAGAGACAGGCAGCCCAGAGAGAGATGGGAAAGGAACGAGGTGGTGTTGAGGTTTATTTTATATTTATTTATTTTGTATGTGGACACGTATGTGCCACCACACTGACACACACGTGAAAGTCAGAGCACAATTTAGGAGAGTCAGTTCTTTCCTTCATGCAGGATCCTAGATTTGATTGTTGCAGGTTGTCGGGCATGGCATTGGGCACCTTCACCTGCTGAGGCAGCCCTCTAAGAGTGTGTTTTAGGTAGCTGTGCTTAGCACCGGGTGTAGGAAAAGAGAGTTGACGTGTAGGTTTTTCAGTACATTGGAAACGTAGGTGCAGTTTTAGAATTGTTTATAGAATATTTTTCATTTATTTATTTATTCTGATTTTTCAAAACAAGGTTTCTCTGTATTGTCCTGGAGGTCATTCTGTAGACCAGGCTGACCTTGAACTCATATATCCGCCCGTCTCTGCCTCCCAAGGGTTGAGATTAAAGGCATGTGCCATCACTACCCAGCTTTTTCATAGAATTTTTAAAGCTTTCTTTGCAATTCTTTTTTGTATATATATGTAAGTGGACACATTCTTGCCTTGACATTCCGGTTGTACTCATGGGACAACTTTTGGGACAGTTGATCCTGTTACTGTGTCAACCCCAGGCATCAAACTCAGGTAGTTGGGCATGGTAAGCTTAACGCTCTGGGCCATCTCCTCAAGCCTACCTCTCCTTTAAGATTGATGTGTGTGAGCATTTCCATGCTAGTGCACATGTGCAGGACAGGACAGCTGTGGAGAGTTGTCTGTCTGCTAGTGTGTGGAACTGACCTGGACCATTGTCCCATGTTTGAATCTTATCTACCCATGAGAGGCTGGCTCCCAACAGACTTTCACCACCACATCCCACTTTTTTCAGGTTGTATGGCACACACTTACCTGACAGATCGACCCAGTTTCCTCCTTTAAGAAAATACTGCGATATAGTCCACATGCCATATGCATTTGTTTTAATTTTAAAATTATATTTGTGTGTGTGTGTGTGTGTGTGTGTGTGTGTGTGTGTGTGTAATTGTATGTGCCATGGAACTTGTGTGGCAGTCAGAGGGCGACTTGTAGGACAGGGTTCTCACCTCTCACATGTGGGTGTGTGTCATCAGGTTTGGTAGCCCCAGCTCGGTTCACCCTTTTACATTATATATGGTTCATTGGTTTTTAAAGAATTGTATAATCATTACTATCTAATTTTATAGTAGTTTTATCACCCAGCAAGAAAATGGTACCCATTGTAGTTGCTCTCCGGTCCCTGGCAACCTTTCACTTCTGTTTGTGTGGAGTTTTCTCTTCTGACAGTTTACATAAATGGAGTTTTGCAATTGGGCAGGGGGTCAGGGGAGTGTTTTGCATGGTTTCTTATAAATTAGTATAAGTATTATTAAAGTTATAATGCATCAGTGTTTCATACTCTTTTTCATTACTTTAATTATTAATTTTTTTATTGCTTGCTATGCAGTGGATGGAACTTGGGACCTCATGTATGACTATTTTTTTAAAAAATTAACTTTAATTTGAAAGTGTGTATGTGTGTGAATGTTGTGACTTAGACCCTTGTGTGCACACAAGCAGAGGCTGAACAAGAATGTCAGATGTTTCTTCTCTCATTCTCCTTACTACCTTGAGTCAGTTCCCTCACTGAACAGGAAGCTTGTCATTAGGATTAGGCTGGCCAGCTAGTAAGCACCCAAGACCCACCTATCTACTATCTACATTCCCCAGTGCTGGGTTACAGGCATTCTCAGTTTTTTGTTTGTTTGTTTGTTTTGTTTTTATGGGTCCTAGGTGCTATTGCCAACTGAGTCACCCCTTCCCAGCCTTTATTATTGAATAATAATTCATTGACCTACATTTTATTTAGTTATCAGTTGGTATGAATATGAGTTTCTGGCGATTGCAAGTAGTAGTTAGAAACACCTATATGTATATAGATTTTTATATAGGCTTTTTTTTTTTAACTTATGTCAGATATATTCCTAGAAATAGTATTGCTAGCAGATTTATTTGGTAATTATTTATTATTAACATTGGCAGAATCATCAGAGTGGCAGCACTACTTTGCTTTCCTGTCAGTGTTAATGGAAAGGTTCCAACACCTCACCGTACCCTGCTGTTTTGAGACAGGGTTTCTGTGTAGCTTTAGCTGTCCTGGACCTTGCTATGTAGACCTGACTGGCTTGAGACTTAGAGAGATCCACCTGCCTCAGCCTTCCAAATGCTGAGATTAAAGGTGTGTGACACCTCACCCTGCTGCCTTTCTCAAGAGCTATCTAGTGGCACCCATTGTGATTTGATTTGCATCTTCCTGATGATGAAGAAATGTCTGTTCATCTCGTTTACCTTTTTTTATATGATTTGTAAATATACTTTTTCATTATGGGTTGTCTTCATTTTCTTGAGAATGTGCATTGAAGGATGAAGTTTCAGTTTTGAGGATGGCATTTTTTCTTGCTAGAGGCAGTTCCATACCTCAGAAGAACATTGTCTAATTGAATGCCACAGAGTTTTATAAAAAATCTTTGTTTTCTTCTAAGGGCTCTGTAGTTTTATCTTTTAAGTTTTTAGCTAATTTTGGTTAAATTTTATTTGTGGCCTGAAGTAGTGAAGGAATCTCATTCTTTTGTATATGGCTACACCATTCTTGCAGCATCGCTGTTTCCCATTAGATTGTGTGGTGTTTCTGTGGCTTATTTTAATACAGAAGTCATTCTTTAAAATATTTACCGTGGAGCCTATGCAAAGCTTGGGTGACTTGTCACTTCTCTTTCTATGAAACACTCCTGGCATGCACGCTTTGTACACAAAGCCACACGAGACTCCCCTGGCGCTATTGCTTGTCTTTCCTGTTGTGAACTGGGGTGGTGGGAGCTGAACAGTGGGCACCCTAGAGTCAGATGAGATGTTCATGGACCATTTTGCTTTAGCTTTCTTCCTCCCTTTCTTCCACAAGGGGACTGTAGTCATGTAAGTGGAGGAAGACTTGAGAAGCTAAGTAAGACATGGGGTAACCAGAGAGTAGCAGCAGGAAGACCCAAGCAGCGAGAAATGGAGGCTTACAATGGACTTGGAAAGCTGGGGGCAAGATTGCCTGGTGGGAACTAGGGTTATCCAGATTCTAGAAGATTTTGAAGCCAGTATGGAGATTGGGTTTTAGGTAGGGAGGAAGACAGGAAGAAATAGCCCTCGACTCCTCATAACCTTGGCCTTACATTGGTGGACCTTCCCACCAGCCAGGGCAAGAGAAAGACGGGTTAATTCTTAATGAACGGGTGTAAAGCTGCCCCTTGAGTAGTCTACTTGCCTGGAAAAACGTTTGTCTGCTTCATTCCAGCTTATCCTTGTGCTGAAAGTACATTTCTTAAATAGATTACTTAAATATTTGTGAAGTCCAAATAATGTCAAAACCTCTTTTTTTCATAACCAGTTTAAACAGCTTTAAAATTAGGAGTGCTTTAGAGAATGTGCACAAACAGACTTTATGGATTCCCTCCCTGGAAGAGCATTAGCTACAGCAGCAGAAAAGCTGCTGCAAAGCAAGCCTCTCGCTCTTGAGCTTTGTTTTGTTTACTTGACAGCTCATCAGAAACAATTAGAGATCCCAAATTTTAGATCATTCTTTATTATCTCCAGTGGTCCAGCAGAGGGGACACTAACACGTGAGTTCTGTTGTGATGAAGAGCTTACATTCAGGATTAGTTGTGTGTGTGTGTGTGTGTGTGTGTGTGTGTGTGTGTGTGTGTGTGTGTATCGTCCCACAGCAGCTCTCTGGAGGTCAGAGGATAAGCAAGCTGTGGGTCC
Organism: Apodemus sylvaticus; assembly: GCF_947179515.1. NCBI lineage: Eukaryota > Metazoa > Chordata > Mammalia > Rodentia > Muridae > Apodemus > Apodemus sylvaticus. The sequence goes on from NC_067481.1 coordinate 46,701,210, forward strand.
TTGTTTGTCCCTTTATTTGAGGCGAGTTCTTTGTTCACGTATGTATACCACGCTAGCTGGTTCGATCGCTCTGAGGAATTCTGTTTCTGCCTCCCTCCTTGCCATGGGAGCACTGGAGTTACAGTGATGCATCCATCTTTGAAAGGATTCCAGGATTTGAAATCTGTCCTTAGTGCTTGTATTACAAGCACTTTATCTACTAAGTCATCCCCTAGCCCCATGGTTATTTTTGCACAGAAAAATGGTAGTCTAGTTCTTGTATTTACATGGCTTTTTTAAACTATCAGAACTAATTAGGATTATTTACTGGTTTGTTCAGAGGAGAGAAGATAGTGGAGGCAATGGAAGATTCTAGCCCTAAGTGAAAACACATATGCTGATGTTCCGTCCAGTCATCTGAGTGGTTTCTGATCATTGCTTTGTGTTGATTGCAGTCTTCCAGTGTATCCTCTCTCCAATCCTGTGGCTACCCTTTTATGCTTATCTTTTGGATTATTTTAATAGCTTTTAAAATAGTTTCCTTATTGCTTTCTTCTTGGATTCATTTTAAATACCAGTGTCAGTCAGTCTGATCTTGTAAAGCATAGTTCTCATCATAGTATTACTGCTCCTTAGTTCTTAAGTTTAATTATGTTTAATGCTTTGGCCTTCAAATGTCTGTTAGCATTTTCACCTAACTCCCCTTCCCTGCCAAGCACACTGTCATGGTATTAGTTCTTACAGTTGTGCTTTTCTTTATAATGTAAGTTTCTGCATACATCTCTACATGTCCATACTACAGCTGCCTTTCAGAATTGAGAGCAAGTGCTACTTCATGAGATGGTCTTTGATTCTTCTCAGTGCACACACCTCCATGTGGGTGGAGGCCAGAAGACAGTGTCTCGTGCCTCTTCTGTCACTATCCGTCTACTTCTTTTGAGACAGGGTCTCTGCCTGAACCTGGAGCTTGGTGTTTCTCAGCTAGGCTAGAAGTCAGCAAGACTCAGCCATCCGTATCCACATCCCTGAGAGCTAGGCTTATGGAGTTTGTAGAGATGTGCAGTTCGTTATGTGGATGTTGAGATTTGAACTCTGGTCTTCATGATTGCAAAACAGTCTATAATATACCACTGAGGCCTATCTTCAGCCTACTAATACAATTTTATTTACATAAACAGGCAGGCTGGATCTGGCCAATCGCCTATTACTCGCTGGCTCTTTCCTGGTCTTCGTGTTTCTCTGTTTTCCCCCTTTTTCTTTCTCCTCTTCCTGCCCATTCTCTTCTGTTGTTGAGATAGGGTCTCACTATGTACCCAAGGCAGCCTTTGAATGTGATCCTCCTGGGTCAGCCCCCTGAGTACTACAAGCAGTGTTACCATGTCCAGCCTGTATGGTTATTTTCAGAAGTACCCATGATAACAAATATGTCATGTGCCATAATGTAAATCATGTCTAATAGAACAAAGCTGTATGTTAGAAGACAGATTAAACATGAAACTTCCTTTTAGATGTTTATCCATGGTAAGTGCTTGCTTATTTTACTGAACTCAATGAAGTTTTCTTTCATCCTTACCAATTAAAATGCTTATTTCTAAGGAAAAATATACATATAAGATCCGGTATTACAGCATGATAGAGTGTACACAGCTGACAATTGTTGTTTTAGGACCAAAGCAAAACTCTTAAGTAATACTGAACTAGAAAGTTAAAATTAATCACCACATACATGCATAGTCACTCAGAAGCCATAGCATATATGTGCGTGTTCAGCATTTTCATCAGGAGTCAGGCACTGAATAAATACAATAAGAGAAACACTAAAGCCCAATGTGAGCTAAGAGAAACATAGATAATAAGAATCAATTCTGAAACATCTAAGGAAGATTAAAGATACCAGAATTAAGAAACGTGGCCAAGAATGATGGCAGGAGCCTAGAATTGCATCACTAGGGAAAGTGGAGGTAGAAGGATCAGAAGTTCCGAGCCAGCACTGGCTATAGCAGAATTAGAGACCAGCCTGGCCTCAATGAGATGTTGTACCTACCAAGAGTAAAAGTCAGAGAACAGTGAGCTGATGGAAGACTGGGGTGTAGCTTAGTGATAGAATATTTGCTGAGTTGTGCGATGAGGAGACAAAAGCTACATTTCTAAAATTCTTAAATTATCAAAAACCTGCATTTCTGATTTCTGATAAAAAACTAATTTCATTTTGGTTTGAATCCTGTTTGGCTGGTTATAATGATAAGACAATGTAAAAATTTTGATCTAGCAGAGCATTATAGTGGAGTCAAGCCAATGTTGTAACTTTGGCTTTCATCAATTATAATCAGATAATATCCTATTACTCTGCACGTGTCTTGTGTCGATCAAATAAATGGCAGTTGTTTTTTTTTTTTTTTTAATGCCATCAGGTTTGGATATTTATTTATTTATTTATTTATTTATTTATTTATTTTGGATTTGGTTTTTTTGAGACAGGGTTTCTCTCTATAGCCCTGGCAGTCTTTATTTATTTATTTATTTATTTATTTATTTATTTATTTATTTATTTATTTATTTATTTATTTATTTTGGATTTGGTTTTTTTGAGACAGGGTTTCTCTCTATAGCCCTGGCAGTCCTGGTACTCACTCTGTAGACCAGGCTGGCCTGGAATTCAGAAATCCACCTGCCTCTGCCTCCCAGAGTGCTGGGATTATAGGCGTGCGCCACCACTGCTACCACTGTCCGGCTAGGTTTGTATTATTTTAATGACAACTAGTAATGTTAACTTTTCTCATATGCTACTAACCAAATTCCATGATACTGAATGTACGGCATACACACTGAGATGTTTAAACAGTTCTGCAGTTTTGCTAAAAACTATCCCTGTTGTCCGGCGTGAGACAAAAGCAAAGCAAAAAGAGAGAAAAGGATGAAATTTAAAAAAAAAAAAAAAGAAAAGAAAGAAAGAAAGAAACTGGACAAGATGAGAAAAGAATCCTAGCTGTGAAAAGTAGCTGAGCATACGGTGTTGAAGGTGGATGGACGGGGGATTCCTTTTCCTAGGAAGAAAGTGATATTAATCTTAGGCTTTCTAGATAAATAAAATTACTTTTGAATCTTGTTTACATGTATGTCCCTTTGGCCAAATTGATTCATGTTGGCATGTTGGGCAAATTTTTAAAAATTCCTTTTTTCCCCTTAGGAAATAAAGTGACAGTATAGTGTTTGTATAGTTCAACTCCAGGATTTACTCCCTCTCCATCTTCCTTATTTCCTTCCTTCCTTTCTTCCCTCTTATAGTAATTTCCATCTCTGTGGTCTCTGTTTAATGAGACACTTTGCTTATACTTTCTTTAGTTCTTTAGAAATTATTTATTTCAGTTTTTTGGATATAATCTTGTTCATTACATGTGTCATATGTTTTTGTCTGAAACTGGAGATTAAAGCTATATAATGTAGCAACACAAAATTCATTTGCTTTTTAAAATTTACTTATTTTTTATTTCATATGCATTGATGTTTTGCCTGCCTGCCTGTCTGTCTGTCTGTCTGTCTATATGTATGTGTGTATGTATGTATGTATGTATGTATGTATGTGTAAGGGTGTTGGACCCCTCTGGAACTGGCTGGGATCACCGATAGTTGTGACAGTGCTCTGACTGCTGAGATATCTCTCTAGTCCTATGGTTTTTCAGGATGTTTAATTATTATTTTGTGTGTGTGTGTGTGTGTGTGTGTGTGTGTGTGTGTGTGTGTGTTTGCTGGTAACTTGACCCAGAGCAGTGCATCACTGAGCTGCATCTCTTAACTGTTTAGTGTAGTAACACTTCTGAACTAATTCTGCAGTATTTATGTTCTTTGTGTCTTTGTGTTGCTGCTGAAGTCTGTTGTCTTAGGTGACATCTACTGATTTATCCTACTTAAACATTTGGATCTAGTTACAAACATTTGGACTTTGTGACAAAGTGGATTAGTTCATGTTATATCAGGCCTGCAGTTTACAGTTAACTTTTGCATAGCTTCAAGGTTAGTTCCAATATGCTTAGAATCCTCTGGGCTCTTTACTGATGCTATGCCTCAATTGTATACATATATGGCCTTCAAGATACCTTGGAGTGTATTGGAACTTTGTTTTTATTTTCTGACAGGTTCTCACCATGAATGTTGGCTAACATTGATCTTGTGACCTTCCTGCTTCTGCCTTCCAAATACTAGAATTACAACTCTGACTCCATGTTTGGCTTACTTTGGAACTTTCAGAATTGTCCCTTTTAGCATGCTTTCTTGTTTGTTTTGAGATGAATTTTCAGGTTTTCCATTTATTGTCCAGACTGGTCTCAAATTCCTGGACTTGAATGATCTTCCTACCCCCTCCTCTTGGGTGGCTGGGAGTAGGCATTTGCCAACATGCCAGACGGTGGTAGCATTTTGTTTATTCCAGCTGTTGTGATAAATTAACATTAACTTTCTGAAAGCAACTTGTTCTTGCTTTCTCATAATTTTCCCCAGCTGTTCTTCACTAGTTCTTTTGTTGTTGCTTTCCATTTCTGAGATCTTTGGCTTCCTTTCTGAGTTTTTAAAAAGTGTTCTTAGGAACATTATTTCCTAAGTTTTGATGGTGGAGGAGTGTTTGCCTCTTGGTTTTGTAAAACCTACCAAAAGATTGTATTAGGCATTAGATTAATTTTTTTCTGCTGTTTATCTGTTACTGTTGTGGATTTTACTGATAGATTTTCCTAAAGTGAGACCACTCTTAAATACTAACATATGCTCCACTTGGTCTTGGTATATATGTGCAACTGTTTTAAAATTGCAAAATGTAACATAAAATACATCTTTTATTTAAAAAGTTATTGTATTTTATGTACATGTCTGTCCATGTACTGTTTGAATGCCCAGTTCCCTGATGAGGCCAGAAGAGGGCCACTGATCCCCTGGAATTAGAGTTATTGAGAGTTTTAAGCTACCATGTGGATGCAGGAAATTGAACCTGTATCCTCTGGAAGAGTACCCAGTGCTCTTAACCATTAAGCCGTCTTTCCAGCCCCCACTGGTTTTGTTTTCTTTTGTAGCAGGATTTCATGAATTGTCCCGGTTAGCCTTGCACTTACTATGTAGCCAAGGATGATTCTTTTGCCTCTACCTCTTGGGTTCTTTGTCATCAAACCTGGCTTCTTCCTTTTAAACATTAGCCTTTCTAAGGGGTTGAACGCCCTCCCCTCTCACAGCACCTTGAGGAATACAGAGTCCTCCTGCCTCCTCTGTGTGCAGGGATTATAATTAATATACAACCATACTCATCCCTTGCTAGTTTTAGTTTAAAGTACATTTCAAATTTTTACATTTTACTTGGTGCGTGCATGCTTGCTGTGGTGCTCATGAGGAGGTCAGGACAGCTTCCAGGTGATTGGTCCTCTCTCCCTGCATCTGGGAACTGAACCCTTGGACTTGACAGTTAACCATCTTTACCCATGTGTCATCTTGTCACCTTGGCAGTTTTGATTTCTAATTTGGTAAAGCTGTTCATATAGACGAAAGGTCTATATATCCCCAATAACAGAAGGAATATAAAAGGTCTTGGGGAGAAATTACATTCTGTTGGAGCAGAGTTTCTCAACTTTCCTTATGTATCCATAAAATTATTTTTGTTGCTACTTCATTAACTGTAATTTTGCTGCTATTGTGAATCATAATGTAAATTTCTATGTTTCCTGATGGTCTTTGATGGTCCCTGTGAATGGGTCCTTTAACCCAAAGGGCTCATGACCCACAGGTTGAGAACCACTGCCCTGTCTAGGCCCAGAATTTGGTAAACTTTTTATTTTAGAGGTTTGAACTTCTTGCACTTGAAGACTTTTTTTTTTCCCTTTTACTTGAAATGTTTCTTATCTCCATCCTATTCAGTCCTCAAATTCATATTAGACATATTTTAGGCAAGCATTCTACTATTGAGTTAGCTACTTGTGCTGGGGTGGACTAGACAAAATTCCAATCCCTCCTGTGTCCCCAAGACAAATCATTTAATCAGTTTGTGGTCCTGTATTATTTCCAACCAAGGGCAGAAATGAAATATTTGCCTTTCCCAAAAGAGGTCAATGTAAAGTCTGTATCTACCTTGCTGCTTTAATGTGAAGCCCCAGTTAATCTGTCTTCTGCTATTCATATTTCTTGCTTCAAAATACCAGCCAAAGGGTAGAGCACTCCCACCTTTTCTGGCACACAGCCTCTGAGTGGTTTGATGCCTTGCCTCCTGTCTTTGAGTTTTGGGAACGGAAGGTAACTCTTATTACTATCAAGTGTGATGTAGGTTTCCTGTGTTATTTCAGGGGATTAGGAGGAAGATGAGGCTGCAGTATATATTAATTTGTGGTTTGTACCAGAGTTTGAACTTTGTTTCCTAGCTCTGGTAATTTAGATGATTGTGTCATTTCTCTTTGTCTAAGTTTCCATGGCGCTGCACAACTATAATTCCAGCACTGCAGAGCCCAAGGCAGGGGAGCCTGAATTAGAGGCAGCCTGGGATATATCGTGAAACCTTGTCTACAAAACAAGAAAGCCTGACCCTGTAATACCATCTATTTAAAGTTTTATTTTAAAGAGAAAAAATAGTTTAAGTGCCTAGTTGTGGTAGAAGTGCAGTTAAGTTGTATCTGTTACTACACAGTAAGACCTCTATTATAGTCATTACCATCATTAATCACTAGTGACTGCAAGTTTCTTGGGCTGGTGTTTGATGGTAATATTCAGTAGCCCGACTTTTTTGTGGCCTTTAACTGTAATTTTAATTTCCAGTTTGGGCTGTAGCTATTAGCTCGGAAGTATTATATTAGAAAATTTTCACAAATAAGGCACCGATATTTAGAGTTACTTTTGGAATTATTACTGTTTTGTTGGGCTTATATATAAGCTCATTGCATCTTCCTTGCTTATCCTATTTAACTGACGATGTTTAATTAGAACCAATACAAATTTTACTTCCAAACTACAGTTAAATAACAAAATTAGTTCATTTTATTTGTCCAAAACTGTATATATCTTCATATACTATACTGCCAGGCTTTGATATTGCTTTTTTCAGCTTTACCATAAAAATCATTTTTAAAAAGCTTTTCCTTTATTTTTATGATATGTCTCAGTGTTTATTGTCTGACAAAAAGTAATAATCCCACATCTTACTCTTCGACTTATCAAGAGCTCAAAATAAAATAGATCAGATCACTTTCTGAAACAAAATTACTTTATTAGTTTAGTAATAATTTGAGGTTACTTTAAAGATAAGAAGCAGCATTTGGGAGGAGATTCATTTCCTGCCTCCCGGCCTTATCTGCAAGAACTACATCTTTAGTGTCAAGAGACTGTGTGTTTATAACAGAACTCTAATAAAGTCTGTCCTGGGCACACTGCACACCTGACTTGGTCACTGTTATTATCTAGGGGGTCCAAACTATTGCTTGTCTTTAAAAAGAGAAATACACTGCCAAGTATATTTCATTAAAATTGGCCTTGAACAGGAAGGATAATAAGACCTTTGGCTCTTCCCCAGAGAGCGCTAGCTGTTGCCAGCATGGCTTATAGTGTTGCTTTTGAAAGTAAGTTTGTATTTCTAACTGAAAAAATATATATATATTTTTATTGATAAGTTAAAGAAAGTTGGAAGAGATACCATTCTGTATACATATGTTTTCATTAAACTTGTTTTCCTATCACCAATTTTGGTTGCTGTAACATGAGATACAGAAAATATGTTCTGAGGGTTTTTTCCTCTATTCAGGATCTTACACTATATATTTCAAAACTATGCTGTTTTCATTATGATAAATTCAAAATTGACCTTGTACATGCCTTTATGTTGCTCACACTTTTTGCTGTGGCTTTTTAATCTCAGAGAAATTATCACACAAAGCAGGTAAGGTGGAATTTCAGACCTGCATCCTTCATTAGCACATGCCTATGTAGAATTGACTGTCCGGTTTCTTCAACTAGTGCAAGAGCTGTTACACTCAGCAGATGTCTCTGTTCTGAGTTGTTACTAACAACTGTCATTTCAGGCACAACGAAATTTTTAGTCTGCACACAGCTCTTGGCCTGAGTTAGCTCTTTGTTCCCTACCTCTTATCCTCTCTTGCATTCTTCTTTAATGATACCATGCTGTGATTGATAGGAATATATTATTTTTATATATGTAGTTCTTAAATTGCATTCTGTTTGTTATATTAGAGGTTGAATCCAGGACCTCATTCATGTTAGGCAAATCTTCCACTTAGCCATATCCCAAACACCCTTGGGGTGTGTGAAAGAGAGTGATCTCGTTATTTTCACTAAAGATTGTATGTAACTTCAACATACATACTATTTTACCCATCTGAGAGTAAAAATTTAAATTACTTTGAGTTTCCTGCTGCTACAATGATGCTTTTTTTAAAATGTACATGTCTCTTAACCCCAAGTGGATTATGCTTAATATATGAACAGACTTAAATCAGATAGATATATGTACACACACACACACACACACACACACACAGATATAGTTTATAGTTCCAAATATACCTGTGAGTTTTAATTTATGAAGGTCACTGATGACATGAAGTTGATACTATTGACTGATTAGTATTAATTATGGAATGAGAGCATACTACTCCATTTGAACCATATGTAGAAGCATCAGGGCTAGGTTGAAAAAAAATTTTTTTTTAAAGACCAGATCTTCTTACATCATTGGTTCCCAACCTTCCTAATGCTTTGACTCTTTATACAGTTCCTCATGTTGTGGTGATCCCAATCATAAAATTATTTTCATTGATACTTTATAAATGTAATTTTGCTACTGTTATAAATCGTAATGTAAATATCTGATATGTAACCATTGAGAACTTCTGCTTTAGGTGGTACAGTCTGACCTTGAAACCAGTGATTCCCCCTCCTGGCTGAAACACCAGTTTTGATCTAGAGATAGAAAGAGGGAGGAAAAAGTGTGGTCCAGAATCTATCATTTTTGTTTATTAGAGACAGGGTTTACTGTGTAGCCTTTGCTGTTCTGGAAGAACAGGCAGACCAGGCTGGCCTTGAAGTCACAGTCACCCGCACTCTGCAGAGATTAAAGGTGTGTGCCACCACTGCCAGACAATGGTCCTGAGTCTTTTGTGTGCTTTTCATGAGAATTGCAAGGCTGGGTGGTGGAAATAGTCTACAAATTGCAAATTTGAACAGTGTGGGCTCTAGGCCCTATGACCTGTCTGGTCATAGCCAGTTATTGCTTCTTGGAATATAAGAGCCTGCTGGAGTAGGTGGTTCAGAATTTGGGATCTGATTTGATAGTTGACATGAAAGATGTGCTCCTGGGCAATCCTTTACTTTAAGACTTGGTTAGTTCTAGCCGGGCAGTGGTGGCACATGCCTTTAATCCCAGCACTTGGAAGGCAGAGGCAGGAGGATTTCTGAGTTCGAGGTCAGCTAGGTCTACTGAGTGATTGGTTTTTCGAGACAGGGTTTCTCTGTAGCCCTGGATGTCAGAAATCATCCTGGTTGCCTTTTATACCTTATTCATTCAGCTAGTTCCCTCTGGAGACCCCTGCCTCTGCCTTCTGAGCCTGGGATTATGAGTGGGCCACCACAACCACCAGTCATGCATTTGGGTTCTGAACTCATTCCCTTGCCCCAGACTATGCTAAGCATGGTAGGTAGTACTTGCCTGTAATATCAGCTCTTAGGAGATTTAGGTGAGAATAATGGAACAGTAAGAATTTGAGGCCAGTCTGGGCTCTACAGTGAGGATTGATCCAAAAATAAAAATTAAAAGATGGGGGAACACATTAAAGTAGATAAAAAAAATTACATGACTATTTTAGCATAAGGTGAGTTGTGGTTATCATTATTCATGTGAAGGAGAGATTGAACCAGTAATAAAGCTGATGGACCAGTGCTAAGAAGAATGCAGGGAAGCCTCGATTCTTCAGAAGGATAGAATTAAAGACACCATTCAGGAACTCAAGTCAAAGCTAGACATGTGAAGTCAAGTTGATACCAAAGGCAAGTTTGAGTACAGCAGAGAGCAGATCTGAGCTAAGCAGCTGAGTCTAAACATTGTAAATAAACTATGTCTAGAATGGGAACATACTGCAGTGTAAGACTGATTTTAAGAACAGAAAGCAGGTAACCAAAAATAGAATCCAGAGTATGTAGCAGAAATAGGTCAAAGTCAAGTATATATACTACAGAGTGAGCAAAAGAAGCAGCTGTGCACAAAATAGGAGCCCATACAAAATTTCTCTCAGAGAAAGCTGGGTAACTAGTCATCTTCTATTCTTGGCTGCTCAGTGAAAAATGGCCTTAGTCCTATCAAAGCACTCCTAATACATTGTGTGTAAAAATACACTTTTTTTTTTTTTTTTGAGACAGGATTTCCTATGTAGTTTTGTCTGGCCTGGCACTCACTATATAGACCAGACTAGCCTTGAACACACAGATCTGCCTGCCAGTACTAGCCAGTACTAGTGCTAGAATTAAAGGTGTGTACCACCATACCCAGACAGTGAGTAATACACACACACACACACACACACACACACACACACACACACACATTCATGATCTATTTGAGCAGAGATACAGAGATATCTTTTGGTTTTTCAAGACAGGGTTTTTCTGTGTAGCCCTGGCTGTCCTGGAACTTACTCTGTAGACCAGGCTGGCCTTGAACTCAGAAATCCACCTGCCTTTGCCTCCCAAGTGCTGGGATTAAAGGCGTGTGCCACCACTGCCTGACTTGAGCAGAGATATCTTTTTTTTTAATTGATATAATTTTTTATTTACATTTCAAATGATTTCCCCTTTTCTAGCCCCCCACTCCCTGAAAGTCCCATAAGCCCCTTTCTCTTCCCCTGTCCTCCCACCCACCCCTTCCCACTTCCCTGTTCTGGTTTTACCGAATACTGCTTCACTGAGTCTTTCTAGAACAAGGGGCCACTCCTCCTTTCTTCTTGTACCTCATTTGATGTGTGGGTTATGTTTTGGGTATTCCAGTTTTCTAGGTTAATATCCACTTATCAGTGAGTGCATACCATGATTCACCTTTTGAGTCTGGGTTACCTCACTTAGTATGATGTTCTCTAGCTCCATCCATTTGCCTAAGAATTTCATGAATTCATTGTTTCTAATGGCTGAATAGTACTCCATTGTGTAGATATACCACATTTTTTTGCATCCACTCTTCTGTTGAGGGATACCTGGGTTCTTTCCAGCATCTGGCAATTATAAATAGGGCTGCTATGAACATAGTAGAGCATGTATCCTTATTACATGGTGGGGAATCCTCTGGGTATATGCCCAGGAGTGGTATAGCAGGATCTTCTGGAAGTGAGGTGCCCAGTTTTCAGAGGAACCGCCAGACTGATTTCCAGAGTGGTTGTACCAATTTGCAACCCCACCAGCAGTGGAGGAGTGTTCCTGAAAGAGGAACAGAGATATCTTAATAGGATTCTGTTTACTAACAGTAGTACCCAGTATAGCAAGATCCTCAAGTAGTGGTTTAATAGTGTTAAAATAATAAAGCCATTTTAAAAATTAAGTTAAATCTTAATTCTCCACTTCTGAAATACAGTATTTAACAAAAATAAATTTGTGTGCTTGACTTTCTCATGAACCCAAAAGCCTAAACATGGATAATTTTAAGTCCTGACAGAATACTAAGCCAAACTTCTCGATAGGTATTTCACAGATGAGGATGATTGGCTTTCTCTTCAGTCTGAGTTCATAGGAAAAATCTCACACACTAGTCACAACTCCTAAACAGGTTTTACATTGATAATGAGTCTAAATATGAGTAAATTAAGCCATATTAAGCCAGATTAACTCATAACCCAGATTGCCAAGTTACAGGACCATTAAATGGTAAATTGTCCATTGCTAAGTTAAAAAAAGAAGAGGGAGTTCTCATCTCTTGAGTTCCCAACACAACAGATTGTGGCTGTGAGCCATTTGGAAGAAGCATTGGTTCTTGAACTGTTTTTTATTTAGCTAAGAACTATTTTGGACGTGGGTAGGTACACTGTTATTTCAGAAAAAGGCAATAAATATTGTTGCAACCCCCACCCCCATACTTTATTAGACCCAAGATGACAGTTTAATTTCTATAAAATGCAAATACAAAACTTTGGTTCAGCTGAAGATTATGACTTGAAAAGGGGCCCGTATCTGTAAGTTTCTCAGTGTTGCACAGCCTCTTGGTGAGAGTACACCAGCAGCATTTGCAGAACTGCCTGTTGTTAATTATCACAGCCCAGGAGGCAGTTCAGTTCAATAATGGCAGGAAAAGTCTCCTTTTGGACCAGATCTCACCACAGTTCAGGGTAGCAAACATTGGATTGGGTGAATCAGTTTTATTCTCATAGAATATCGAAGAGTGCATAGACTAAGAAAATCACATTGTAGTTTCTTTTAAATTGTGTCATTCTCAGTGCCCATACCTGATGGCATCTTTTATCTTTAACCCTTAGAATTAATGCTAAGTAGAATAAATGCTAATTTTTCTTATCTGAAACTAAAATAGACAGAAGGCTACTTACTTAGAGGCTATTTAAGGTTGGTAAACTAAAACCTTTCCTAACATCCAGGCTTTGTACACTTTTTTCTTTAAGATTTTTGGCAGAAAATTATATTTTTTAAGTATTTGGATATTTTTTGTTTTTTTCACTTTTAAGGTAGTTCAAATGTTTTTGTTTTAAGTTAAAAATGAATGGTACTCTGTGGTTCAACCAAAAGGTACCATTAATGAATATTCTCTTTAAATTTACTCTGAACTGCTCTTAGGCAGAATTAGAATTGTTTGCTAATGTTTTAATCAACTAATGAGCATATTTTGTAGTTTGAGTGCATTTATCTTTGCACCTCCCACCTTAACCCAGTCATATGTATACTGTGAAGTAGGAACTATTAAATGTAGAGACATGGAAGTAGGGAAATTTGACACGTGTAGAAACAGGAACTCAGATCTCTGAATCTCTTTGTGAATGTTATTTTGAACTTCTTCCTTATGTTCTGTAGTCTAGGAACTCTAAAAACTGATTCAATATTGATGGTAGTTATATATCATAGTTTCGTTTTATGCACATATGAAATCCATTTCTTCCCATTCTTGGTTCATTGTTGCTTTCTCTGATTTGTGAAAGGAAGATAAAATCTTTCATTTGCACTAGTTAGAATGATAGACATAAAATACATCAGCAATATATATTATTCCTATGAATATTTTAAATTGATAATCTGACTTATAGTGATCCCGGCCAGCACTGAGGAGGCAGAAGCACGCAGATCGCTCCTATAAGTTCAAGGCTAGCCTGGTCTACATGACAAGATCCAGGATAACCAGGGTTGCAGTAGTGAGACTCAAAAGACAAACAAAAGTTTACTGAAAGTGAAATTTAACAAGGAAATTTGGGTTGAATAACTAATACATTTGACAATAGTGGTAGAGTTTTACCATGCTGGTTCCATTCTCCACGGCTGGCTTCCCAACAGAAGGATTACTGGTTACATTGTAGTTCTGTTTCTGATTGACTCTTTGCCTCCTTGCTGTTTCTCCAAATGACTACTTGTAAGACGCTGTTCCCACATCCTTGCAGGCTTGTCTTTTTTGATAGTGGCTGTTTTACCTGGATGAAGTGGTAGTTTGTAGCTTGTAGTTTCAGTTTGCACTTTTTGTTCTTTGTAATACTGAGCATTTCTCACATGCCTGCTAGCCATTTTTAAAAAATGTCTGTTTATGTCTTTAGTTCATTGTTCTGTTTATTCATTTCAACTATATTATGTACAAATAATACAACCAGCCTTTTTTTGTCTTAGAGTCTGTTCTGATGCATTATAATGGAAATTAATTGTCTCCTAATATTTATGGAACAGACCCTGATGTTAACTTAATTAGTATCACCTTCCCACTTTTAAGTCTTAGGTAAGGAACTATTTGCCAACCAGAATACTTGGAAAGGAATTTATATTACATAAACAGTGCCATTTTTCTGTCTTGCAGACTTCCGTGAGTGAAAGCCTTCAGAGGGAAGCTGCTAAAAAGCAGGCCATGAAACAGGTAAGAGCTGAGAGAAAAAACGCATTCAACCAAGTGTTTTGGTACCGAGTACTGAGATAAGACAGAATAAATGTGTATATAATGAAATTATTGTATTTCTTAAACTCTGTAAACACCTTTCTTTATAAATTTCAAAGGAAAATATAATTATGTCTTTATTGTGAGATGTAGATTAAGCCAGCTGTGCTTTCAACTGACTCAGTAGTCTGACAGTAGGTTGATTGGATTGTTAGGAATTGTTTCTTTATTAAATTGTACTTGGAACTTACTTGTCAGTAGAAAAATATCTATCCACAGCCAAAGCTATTTCACAGTTATTTAGAATTCATCTACCAACAAATGGGTGAGTAGTCAGGAAATTTTTTTTAAGATTTTTGAATTTATTTCATGTATATGAGTACAGTGTCGCTGTCTTCAGACACACCAGAGGAGTGCATCAGATCCCATTACAGATGGTTGTGAGCCATCATGTGGTTGCTGGGAATTGAACTTCAGGCCTTGGGAAGAGCAGTTAGTGCCCTTAACCACTGAGCCATCTCTCCAGCCCTTGTCATTTTTAACAGTGGTTCTATTAGGAGCACCCCAGAGGTTTCAAGCACTTATTCCCATACATCCATTATCTGAAAATTCAGCAGTGCTTCTGATTGATTCCTGCTTTAAACAGAGAGTCTCAGCGCTCACTGTACCGAGTGCAGTGCAGTGACCCTAGTTGAGTGCTGACCGAGTGTACCCTTCTCCCTGCTCTCTACCACTTTCCCGCTCCGATACCTCTGCTTCCTCCCGTTCCCACACAGTTCTTACCATGAGGTATGACTGCATTTACCACATTGTAAGGAAAATATGAACTAGGAAATGGATGGTATCTTTATGGTCTTTTCCTCATTTATTTGAACCTGAATTACATAGAACTGACGTTGACATTTTTGTCTTTTACCTATTTCAAAAAATAGGTAAAATAGGTTAAAAAAATACTGTTCATAATGATTAAATATACCATTTAAGTGTAATTATCTAGAAAAAAGTCTAACGATGCCAAATTTGTTAGCACTTAAAGAATGAGCTAGTAATATACACGCTTCGTATGTTTATTTCTACTTTAAAGATGTCAGGATGCGGAGGCATTGCATGTGTGAGGTCAGGAGCTGGTTCTCCCATCCACCATGCTGGGTGGTCTTTCATCTTTATTTCTTGTTTCTGCCGCTGTGCTGCTTTCCGTCTCTGCCTCCCACCCTGCTGCAGCAGTGCTGGCATTGCAGGCTTAGGATACCACTGGTGTTTTGTTTTGTTTTTTGTTTTGCATGGGTTCCAGGTAGAGCATTTTTGCCTACTAAGCCATTTTCCTGCCCTAGGATATGTATATGTGTGTGTGTGTGTGTGTGTGTGTGTGTGTGTGTGTGTGTGTGTGTGTGTAATAGGTGTACATCACCATTCAAACTTCATACTGCTTTGTTCAGGCTTATTTTTTCTTAGTTTAAAAGATCAGTACACTTATTTTTTAAAGTATGGGTCGGGAGTGTGGTATGGCATGTGTGTGGAGGTTAGAGGCAGGCGTCCAGGAGTATGTTCTCTTCTGTCATGTGAGTTCAGTTTGTCAGGCTAGGTGTCATGCTGAGCCATCTTACCAGCTCCTTTTCAGAGGTTTTTGTTGGTCTTATATTTATATGTAAGAATTTACATGAAAGAACTGTACCAACTCTTAAAAGTTTAAATTCTTAGAATTAGATACAGTGAAATTTTAATTAGAAACCCTACAAGAATGCTTCCCAGTGTTACAGTATTGTAGCATTTCCAGGAACCATAATGACTTGCCCTTGGGTTTGAAATAAGGCATTACTATTGCCAGCTCTTCAAAATTTCTACAGAAACACTGTAAGAGACAAGTTAGTTGGCTGGTTTTATTTTTATTTTTTTAATTATGTGAGGTGGTGTGATGGATGTCTATATATACATACTCCATCCTTGGGTAGAGTAAAAGCTCAGGAGCCCAGGGGCATTGGATCCCCTGGAACTGGAGTTACAGCTGGTTATGAGTGGCCAAATGTAGGAGCTGGGAACCAAACTGGGGTCCTCTGCAAGAGCAGTAAGCCTTAACCACTGAGCTGTCCCTCCAGCCCCTTCTCCTCTTAAGTTTTTTAGATGAGAGCATGAATCTATACTGTAGTTGATTGCCTTGTCTGATATAATTCTTTAAAGCTGTGTATTAACCTCAAAGCACTTCTAAAAAATGTTTCTTTTTTTTTTTTTTTTTTTTGAGATAGAGCATCATTATGTAGCCCTGGTTGGTCTGGAGCCCACTACTCAGCTAACCCTGTCCTTGAACTCCTAATCATCCTGCCTCCAACTCCTAAGTGCTATGATTATGCACCACCACTTCCAGTTGTTTTGTCCATGGTTTTTGGTGATGACTGTATAATATTTCTCCTCTTTGGATTCTCTCAGCTAGTTTATGGAGGGAGTAGTACTTCACTGTTGTTCATTTTCTGAGTATTGAGAAATTCGGAATGTGGAATTCTTGGTATTTTTAACAATATTTCGAATACAATTTATTCATTTATATATGCATTATTCTGGATTCTGAGGGTTTAGTATAGAAATCCAGGACAGACTGGCTTATTGATAGTGGCCCTGGGTTCAGTTCTTAGTACTGCAAAGAAATCTGAGGATACTGAGTTGATTGTTTTGGATGATTATATCACCCTTTCTCCTAGAACCACTCTTGGACTGCAGAGATGGCTCAGCTGTGAAAATCTAGAGTAAACAAGGCTGTATAGCAATTTTAAAAAGTAAATGTGTATAGCTATGCATTTCAGAAACTAATTAGCTGAACCAAAAGATTATGATTTGTGGAACAGCACAAAGGTAGTAACATTAAACATACTATTAAGAGTTTGGGGGCTGGAGAGATGGGTTGGCAGTTCAAAATACTGACTGCTCTAAGAGTTGAAAACTACAGTGTTTTATTAGATTCAAAAGAAACACAATATCAGAAGTTAAATTTCTCAGAAATGGCTTAATTTAATATAGGGTTGAGCTAGCTCTGAAACTCTTAACTTATTTTTATAAACATGTGTTTTGCCTGTATGTATGTATGTATGTATGTATGTATGTATGTATGTATGTATGCGTGCATGCATATATGTAAGTCACTTACGTACCTGATGTCCTCAGAAGCCAGAAAAAAAAACATCAGATCTCCCAAAACTGGAGTTATGCTCCAACATGTGTCATGTGCTAGGGATCAAACCCAGACAGAGCCTGTGTAAGAGTCTTGAGCCATCTTTCTAGCCTCTAGATAAAATTTTAATGTGCTGTAAGAAGAAGAACAAAATAGAAACATAATAAAAGCAGAGGACTTTATATGATCAGTAATGTAAACAATAATAATAATATGGTTGCCATTTAATTCTGTATTTGGATTTTTTTCTTTTCATGTTAGGAACTTTTAATTTGTTTCCTATGATCATACATTTGAAAATTAAACAATGCATTAGGAAACCTCATTTATTAAATGTGACTGACATAAAACTTAAGCTAGGGTTATATGCTGCTCACTTGTGCCTTTGACATTTTAAAGATTTATTTGTTTATTATATGTACGTACACTGTAGCTTTCTTCAGACATATCAGAAGAGGGCATCAGACCTTATTACTGATGGTTGTGAGCTACCATGTGGTTGCTGGGATTTGAACTCAGGACCTCTGGAAGAGCAGTCAGTGCTCTTAACCACTGAGCCATCTCTCCAGCCCCCGCCTTTGACATTTTAAATTTTGATGTGGATAATTGTAAGTGAAAATGTCATCGTTAATGTCTATAAACATTACTCCCTGCCAGACTGACTGTAGATGTTTAAAGTTTACGAACTTATCACAGCTTAGGAGAAAGGGGTGATCGTCAGTGACTCTGGTAGGTGAGGAGAATTAAAGTACACAAAGATTGAAGCACGCCTGTTCAGAGTAAGGGAGCAGGGTTCACACCAGGTGGTTCACCATAGAGTTTACCTTCCAATTTCCTGCCTTGAAATGTACAGTTTTTTTTAAGATATATTTCTAGTTTCTCAACCTTTCTCAAAAAAACTTAATGTTGACTGACTCATAATTTTTAAACATTTACCTTTTTTTAAAGACCAAACTGGAGATTCAAAAGGCTCTTGCAGAAGATTCCACTGTGTATGAGTATGACAGCATTTATGATGAACTGCAGAAAAAAAAGGAAGAAAGTAACCCCAAACTGCTTGTGGGGAGAGATCGAAAGGTGAGTAGCTGTAATTTGATCTTGGCCTGGAATTTTTTTTTTTTTTTTTGAAAGTAACCTCAGTAAAAATTTTAGTTACTGGTGAGTTCTTGGTTCTAAATTATTCATTTGATTATTAGAATCTAGATCCTAGCAATGGTCAAGTGAATTATCTAGTATTTTTGAATTTTTTTAATCATGAAACCTTTGCAAATAATTTTTTGAAATTTTTCTTTAGCAGTTCAGTATATTAGATTTATACTGCTTTGCTCCTGATTTGTTCTCTGATCCATTCATTTGTTGAATTAAGAATATCAAATAGGCCGGGTAGTGGTGGCTCATGGCAGAGGCAAGTGGATTTCTGAGTTCGAGGCTAGCTTGGTCTACAGAGTGAGTTCCAGGACAGCCAGGGCTATACAGAGAAACCCTGTCTCAGAAGAGGGGGAAAAAAAAAAGAATATCAAAAGTAGGTATAGTAGCATACACTTTAAATTCCAGTACTCAAGAGACAGAAGTGGGTGGGTATGAGTTCAAGGCCAGCCAGGGCTACATCGTGAGTGAGGGCCTGTTTCACGAAATACCTTTTCCTAGAGCCAGGCCTGGTAGCTTATGCCTTTGGGAGACTGAGGCAGGAAAGTCAGAAGATGAGAGACATCCTTGGGTATATAGCAAATTAAAGAGGAACTTGGACTGTTTCATGCATTATCTTAATAAACTAAAAAGAAAACTAAGAACTAGATATGATAGCTCACAGCTATAATTCCAGTACCGAGGAAGCTGAGGCAAGAATATCCCCGTGAATCTGGGGCCAAGTCTAGTCTATAGGGGTGGGGGAGAAGGGTCCCTTACCTGCCTTGGCCTGGATGTTAGACTGAGCTGGCCTTGATCCTGCCTTTGACTCCCAAGGACTGGGATACAAGTGTGCACCTACCATCATTCTCTCTGCAACACTTAATTTTTAGTAGCAACTATTTCAGTAGTAATTCTGCTAGCAAATTTATTTTGAGTTTTGAAAAGACAGACTTATTTAAATAATTCTATACTAATGGGTGTCTTTTTTCTTTTTCCTCTTTTCTAAATAATTTGATTTGTCCCTAGCCCAAATATATTCACAACTTACTAAAAGCAGTAGAGATCAGGAAAAAGGAACAGGAAAAGAGAATGGAAAAGAAAATACAGAGAGAACGAGAGATGGAAAATGGAGAATTTGATGATAAAGAGGCATTTGTGACATCTGCTTATAAAAAAAAGCTTGAAGAGAGAGCTGAAGAGGAGGAAAAAGAAAAGAGGGCAGCTGCCTTGGAAGGTAACAGGGAGGGGAGGGGGACTGCAGTAGGTCCTGCCTAAGCCTCCTGCAGTCTCCTGCCACTCACACCATTGTGAACAGACTGTAGGTGTGACTTCAAAATAGCATGTATGTGTCAGGGCGGGACACAACAACACAGCTGAACCCTTAAGTAACTGATATTTCTATTAGGCTTTTCATTTAGTTCTTATTTTATTAAACTATGATCATTATAAGCCATTGTCTTAGAAATTCCAAATATAAAGGCATAGCAACATTACATTGCCAGGAACATATATAAACTTTAAATTCTAATTACATACTCTGGAATGGGAAAATGTTTAATATTAACTGGGCAGTTAGAAAAAGAATCTCATTAATAATCAGAGCTAAGAAATATTTTAGTCATTGAATTTAGTGCTCTTGTGGTCAGTTTCTCAAGATCAAACTATGTTGTATTCTTACCAGTAATTTCATTGTCAAATGCTATTCAACTTCAAATGAAAGAAAATTAAATCTATAAGGTTGTATCTGGGCCAGAGAGATGGCTCAACAGGTAAAGGAGCTTACCACCAAACCTGACAACTTGCGTTCGATCCCTGTGATCTGCATGCCGGCAGGAGAGAGCCAACTCCCACAGAGTATCCAGTGGGCTCTACATGCGTGTGGATATACAAGTCAGTTAAAAAACATTGAAAGCTTATCCCTAACTCCTGGTCTTGAGAATGTTTGTACATCTTTGTATGAGATGTAAGACAAAGCTGTATTGGACTTCACTGAATCCATATTCTCAATTTGCCTTTGCTTCCTTCCCAGCACGTTTGGATGTGACCAAGCAGAAAGATCTCAGTGGATTTTATCGGCATCTGTTAAATCAAGCAGTCGGTGAGGAGGCAGTTCCTCAGTCCAGCTTTCGTGAGGCCAGGTAAGAAGTGGCTTATTTAAAAGAAAGATACCTTGACAGTGTGAGGTTACATGACTTGGGACATGAAGGGTACAGCATTGTGTATTGTATTGTTAGCCACATGACATAATTGGATAAAATGAGTACAGTTTTGAGTTTCTTAACTTAAAAACCTGAGATTTTGTTCAAAATGGTTTTTATTCTACAGTTCACAAAAAAAATTAGTTTGCATCAAAACATTTTAGTGTATAAAATTTCTGAATATTTAAGTGTTTCATGGGTTTTATTTATGGCCTTAAAGAAGAAACAAAATGGGGCTGGCAAGATGGCTCAGCAGTTAAGAGCACTGACTGCTCTTCCAGAGGTCCTGAGTTCAATTTCCCAGCAGCCACATGGTGGCTCACAACCACCTGTAATGGGATCTGTTGCCCTCTCCTGACATGTCTGAAGACAGCTACAGTGTGTTCATATACATAAAATAAATCTTGAAGGAGAAGGATGAAGAAGCAGCAGCAAAACTAAACTTTTTTAACTAAAAACATTTTAAGGCTCTGGTGCTTGAAAACAATTACTGTAAGAAGTAAGGAGAAATCTGTAAAAAATTGAGTCATGCAGCATATAATTTGACATGATCATTAGATAGTACATAATATGAAAGTGGCCTATTTTCATGATTAGAACCCAGTTTCCATATTGGTCAAATCCTCAAATTAGAGACTAAGACTACCCTGTCTAATGTCAGCAGTAGTCACAGATTGGTATTCAGGTAACTTAAAAGTAGATAAAATCTAAAATTTTAATCTTAGTTCTACATTTCAAGTACTATGCTACCAATTTGGCTAATTAACTGCTCAAATGTAGATGTTAATAGATATTACCATGTCTGTAGACACTTATGTTACCCATTTCTGATCTGGAAAAGCAAAGAATTAGAAGACTTTTAGGTAAAATTTTAAGATATTATACGAACAGTATGATAATTATGCCATGTATTTTCAGTATAGTGGAATGTAAAAGGGAGAATTTGCAGAGGGCATATGAATATCTTAGAACACGTGACTAGCGTGCTTAACTGCATCAAGTCCACCTGCACTGAGAAAAAGCAATCATGTGAGTATTGTCAGTGAGTTAGTTACACAGCTGGAAAAGTATAGTTAATACCCAATAATTCTAGACTTACTGATGGCAGCAGCCAGGAAGATTCACAAATTTCTTTTTTGTTGTGATGGGTACCAAGACACTATATCAAGGTGATGGTGCCTTTCTAATCTTGGAAAAATTTAATTAGTAATGTTTAAAATTAGATTTAGTACTGTTTTCTGTGGGAAATCATCCTCATGCATTTCTAGGACTTTGTAGAGAACAAAATGAGAAGCCAAACAGCTACAGCTTGAACTTCACGCTGTGAAAATAGATCTTAGGTCCAGGGTCGGCCTTACTTTTCCCAACTACTCTTTGTCTAGGACTAGAAAGAGGCAATGAGGCCTGGTGCAGACCCCTTCGTAAACGTTCTGCTGGCCTCAGAGAGAAGGGCTGTGTTCTTTATTTTACTTTTACCATGTTAAAGCATGTCCTCAGCTGTTCGAAGTACTAATTTAGAAGGTCAATAGACATCACTTTTTTATATTGGACCATTAGATAGTACATATAATCAAGTTGTATTGAGAAAATTTACATGAGCGTTCCTTTTCTTTCTACAACTAATAAAATAGCATTTACTCATGTGATTTTTTTGTTTCTCTTTTAGGACTGTAATAAAAGAAGAGAAGCTTAGGGGTTACCCTGATGAAACAAATTCAGAGAACAGACCACCACAGAAGAACTGCGTCCTGCAAAGTGGTGTAGAGGAAGCGGAGGAAAACCCAGATGCTGACAGTGATTTTGATGATAAGAGCAGTGAGGACAGTGAAAGGGGAGACCATAAAGTCAAGTCCAGAGGGGAAGAGGACACTGGTGCCTCCACGAAATACCCCAAACATCACAAGACTCACGCCCACTCACGGTCATCTAGTGAGGAAAGGGGGCTCGGTTCCAAGCACCACTCAAGAGGTTCCCAGTCAAGAGGACATGAGCAAAAGGGAGGGCAGCACCAGGACAGGCAGTCCAGAGACCAAGAGAGCTGTCACAGGGACCGCAGCCACCGGGAAGAGAAGAGTTCTCATAGGCACAGAGAGGCCAGTCATAAAGATCACTCGTGGAAGAGGCGTGAGGGGCGAGAACAGGGAGAAAGACAGGACAGAGAATGGAAGAGGGAGAAATACTCCTCAAGAGAACAAGAAAGAGACAGACAACAGAATGATGAGGACCGATACAGTGAGAAAGAAAAGAAAAGCAGAGAAAAGGAAGAGCACAGGAAAGCAAGGAGGGAAAGATGTGAAGATAGTGGGAAGCACAGAGAGAGGGAGAAGCCGGAAGCACGTGGGCAGGCCTCAGAAAGACATCAAGACAGAAGGGCAAGCAGCCCAAGGTCTAGACCTAAGGACGACCTTGACCAGGAAAGATCCAGCAAAGCGAGAAACACAGAAAAGGAGAAAGGGGAACAAGGGAAGCCCTCTCATTCTGAAACATCACTAGCAACAAAACACAGACTGGCCGAGGAGAGACCAGAGAAGGGCAATGAGCAGAAGCCCCCTGAGGCCGGGAGCAAGTTTGCAAAGCGGAGCAATGAGGAAACGGTGATGTCAGCTAGAGACAGGTATTTGGCCAGGCAGATGGCGCGGATAAACGCAAAAACTTATATTGAGAAAGAAGATGACTAAGGACTGCCCGGATCTGGAGTTCCTTGGAAGCACAAAGCATTGTGACCCTTAAACTTGCTTTAAGAAAGCATACGGCTGGATGAACAGTGACTGGAGAGTATGTTTTAAAGTGTATTTTCAAAGTTTGTTAAGTCAAAAGTCAGTTCTTTGAGCTTTGGTACTTGTCTAGGATTGTGAGGATTTCCTAATCTGTAGCACTTTCTCAATTGTACTCAAGAGTCATAAGGTGTTAGATCTGATGATTCTGTGTGAGGAGAATGGCCTTCATGTTATAATGTTTATACATTAAAAATAACTTGTAAAAATGTTGCTTTTGAGGTTTTTTTGTTTTGTGTTAACTATATATTACCTGGGTAGGCGTTTTGTCTACATGTAAGTCAGTGTACCAAGTGGCTGCCTAGGACCCACAGAGAAGGCCAGAAGAAAGCATTGGATCCCCTGGAACTGAAGTCATACATAGTTGTGAACTATCACGTAGGTGCTAGGAATTAAGTCCATCCTCTGTGTCCTCTGTGTGAGCAGCAGTGCTGTGAGCACCGAGCTATCTCTCTGGCTCTAGGTTTGTTTTGGGGGGCGGTGGTTGCTGTTATGCTCTTGTTGCCCAAGCCGTTCTGGAAATCCTGTGCTCAATCCTGTCTCCGCCTCTCAAGTGCTAGAACTACAGGCAGTGACCAACCGTAGGCCCAGTTTGTCTCTTGTTACAGAAACTCTTGTGTAAATACTATCTTTTGAGTTAAAATATATAAATTTTAGAAATAGAAAATTGTATATGTTCTGAAATTCCTGTTAAAATGTAACATAGAGATAGATCATGCATGTTCTAAACTTATTGGATCCACAGCACACTTGGCTTAAATAAAAATAAAGATAGTAATATGCCACTGCATTTAATTCACCCCTTACTTAACTGTAAAAGTAATTTCCAGGATAGGGACAAAGCTCAATAGAGCTCTTGCCTGACATGCATGAGGTCCTGGGGTTGATGTCGGAGATTGAAAAAAAAGCAATAATTTCATTCATGTTCAATTCTTGGTTGTTTAGAAGACATCACTTTTTTTGTAAGTTTGTATTTTGCAAATTACTAAATTGGTATGTGAATCTGTCAACTGAGAATCCAAAAAAATGTTTTATATACTCCAGCAAAGAGACTGAAGCTTGATAAAACTCTATCTCTATGTTCAAATAAAACTAGTTTCTGAACTAAGTCATTGGAACCTGACATCCTGTAAATTTATTCATGGGTAAAGAAAGAATACTAAGGAGAAAGTTGTTCTCTGGCAAGTTTTCCCATCACAAAAAGACAACTTATCTCATGATACTTTACTATGGAGAGTTTATAATTTTAGAAAGATAAATTGGTTGCACATGTTGAAGTAGATAAAAACTATTGTATATTAAAAGTCATGCTTAATATTTATTATTATATCCTTAGATCCAAAGAGGAAACATAACAAAGTGAATGTCTAGATCCCTGCTTGACTTAGGGATCTCTGTTCTTGCAGATCCTGGATAACCCTGGAAGGGGAGCTACATAGTTGTACAGGTGTGGGACGGTGATGAGACGGGGGAGGGGACGGGAGTGATCTCAGACTCAGCAGAGGGAGAGAGAAAGAGAGCGCACGCTGCGCACACGCTGTTCCTTAGGATCATCCCGTATGCTTGGAAAAGTTAATTTGGTTATACTGTGCAAGATAGGGAGAGATTATATCAAAGAGATCAAATAAACTATTTTTTTTCCTCTCCCAGAAGTCAAATGCTTCTACTTTGGATAGGAAAAGATACAAATTGCTTAGTATGCATAGATCCTCTCATTAGTGGAAGGTTTTTTTCTGCCATCTTTTATTCTGTTTACCTTAGATAGAAGTCCTACTTACAAAAGTCCCTCTGTAATTATGTTGAAGGTTATGCAACCAGACAGTAAAGACAGCCTTTTCTCTGTCGTCCTGTCTCACAGTTTCATGTAGATAAGCCAGAATACATTTAAAAACCAGTAAAGTTATTACAGCAAAATCAAGTAGAACAATCACCAGGATAAATCTATCGGATTTATGTAAATATTTTTGCTGTGAGCAAAATAGGTATTGGAACATTGGAAGCCAGAAGAGGACGTCAGATCCTCTGAGGGTGGAGTCACAGATGGCTGTGTATGGCCTTGTGGGTAATGGGAACTTATCCTAGGTCCTCAGGAGGGGCCTGGTGCTCCCACAGAGACAGTGTTAAGCTCATGTCTTTTCAGAATAAGAGCACTGACTGGCTTCTCTACAAGAATGACCCGGGTTCAATTCAGAGCAACCATATGGCAGCTCCCAACTGTCTATATCTGACATCCTCACACAGACACACGTACAGGCAAAACACCAACACACATGAAATAAAAAAAAAATTTTATTTGGTCTCCCTCTTGGGACATCTTTTAATGAATTTGTCTTCTGCCTTTAGATGTTTCATTTCTCCAGAGGTCTCTAAGATGTCCTGGTGGATGCATCTGATCAGGAGCCACCTGGGACTTTGTTCTTTTTCTGAAAAAACACAAGCATAACGTCTCCATGTCAGCGCACCAGGTCCCTTCAGAGGACCTATGTTCAGTTCCAGTCACCCATACAGTCCTCTATGACTCCAGTTCTAGGGGATATGATGGCCTCTTCTGGCTTCCAATGGCACTGCATGCACATGGTGCACAGACATAATCCAGGTAGAACATCCATGCATTCAAAAAGTTTAAAAGATAAACTGCAACTTTGATGAACCAAGTATTTGTAGTCTCCAAAATCCCCCTTATAAATATTAATAAGACAAAAAGAACCTTTAGAAAGCACAGCGAACTACAAAGCCTTAAGATTGAAGTTAACATCAATGTTGAGACAAATAGTGTGGGGGGGGGCGGGCAGCTCCATTTTTGATAGGATGTGACAGGAAGAATACAGCACAAGTCCTGAGACATGCCTAACAAACACACAGCTAGAATTGACTAAAATTAGTCATCAAGTCAACTCACAGAGTTTCTAGTTGATTATCCAAAATAACTATTCGTAATCTTTCAAAGCACCAAGGTCATGGAATGCAGGAACTTCTAGACTGGAAACAAAAGAGATCTGAAGTGAAACGTGTTCTGGATAGATCTATTTGTACAAGGACAGCAAGAAGGTCAGGAGGAGATGGCAAAAAGGAAGGAAGGGTCTTACTTTCCTCATTTGATAGTTGTATTATGGTCCAGAGAATTCCTTGTTTCTAGGGAGCACTTCCCTTGTCATCACTTTTTTCTTATTCGATATAATTTTTTATTTACATTTCAAATGATTTCCCCTTTTCTAGCCCCCCACTCCCCGAAAGTCCCATAAGCCCCTTTCTCTTCCCCTGTCCTCCCACCCACCCCTTCCCACTTCCCTGTTCTGGTTTTGCCGAATACTGCTTCACTGAGTCTTTCCAGAACAAGGGGCCACTCCTCCTTTCTTCTTGTACCTCATTTGATGTGTGGGTTATGTTTTGGGTATTCCAGTTTTCTAGGTTAATATCCACTTATTAGTGAGTGCATACCATGATTCACCTTTTGAGTCTGGGTTACCTCACTTAGTATGATGTTCTCTAGCTCCATCCATTTGCCTAAGAATTTCATGAATTCATTGTTTCTAATGGCTGAATAGTACTCCATTGTGTAGATATACCACATTTTTTGCATCCACTCTTCTGTTGAGGGATACCTGGGTTCTTTCCAGCATCTGGCAGCCTCAAACTAAATGGAGAGAAACTTGAAGCAATCCCACTGAAATCAGGGACCAGACAAGGCTGCCCCCTTTCTCCTTATCTTTTCAATATTGTACTTGAGGTACTAGCTTGGGCAATTCGACAACATAAGAAGGTCAAAGGGATACAAATCGGAAAGGAAGAAGTCAAACTATCATTATTTGCAGACGACATGATAGTCTACCTAAGTGACCCAAAAAACTCCACTAGAGAGCTCCTACAGCTGATAAACAACTTCAGCAAAGTGGCAGGTTATAAAATCAACTCAAGCAAATCAGTGGCCTTCCAATACTCAAAGGATAAGCAGGCTTGTCATCACTTTTTATAGTTAGGATTTGTTTTAAGATTACACACACATCCATCCAGATCTCAGCATTATTCTCTCCATTTCACACATTGAAATTTTAGTTTACAAAAACCATATACTTAGAAACAATACAAGTAGACATTTTAAGATCCTGAAAGAGATTTTTTAGCAATGTGTCCCAAAACTAGAGCTGAGGCTTCTAAAGAAAATCCTGCAGTTGAAACGACACACACTCAGTGTTGGTGAGGCCGTGGCATATCACTTGTGTGGACCATGACATGCAGCCTCATTTCTAAAGCATTTTTTCTCCCTTCTGCCATCCACCTGTTGCTTCCATTCTCCTTTATTTGAGAATGGACCTGGCTAGTTTTATGTTGACTTCACACAGGCTAGAGTCATCAGAGAGGAGGGAGCCTCAACTGAGAAAATGCCTCTATAAGATCAGGCTGTAGTCGAGCCTGTAGGACATTTTCTTAATTAGTGGTTGATGGGGATGCCATTGTGGGTGGGAATATACCTGGGCTGGAGGTCCTGGATTCTATAAGAAACCCAGCTCAAAAAGCCAGGAGGAATAAGCCAGTAGGCAGCACTCTTCCGTGGTCTTAGCATAGGCTCCTGGCTCCAGGCTCCTGCCCCGCTCGCGTTCCTGCCCTGACTTCCTTCAATGAACAGTGTGTGGAAGTGTAAGTCAAATTTTTTTTCTCCCCAAGTTGATTTGGCCGTGGTGTTTCATTGCAGCAATAGTGAAGACAGCAGGGTGCTCCCTTCCAGACCTAGGATTAGGCATGAGCCACACCCAAATACCTATATTCACAGAGGTATCATTAAGTGGAAAAGAAAAGTTATGATGGCTGATTTCTGATTTAGGCAGAGGATAGCAGCAAATGACCCTGTAGGTGTTATTTTTAAGAGGTAAAAATGGAAGGTCTGTGTTAGAATGGGCTAGGATTCACTCATGTTTTCATTAGGCATGTTAATTAGGGTAGCCGAAGGGGGCTTTTGATTGCTGGATTTCAGCACTTTGATAGCTGAGCCTTGGTGATCAGCTTTAGAAATGAGCCAGGCATAAGAAAGTGTCCATAAAAGGGACCTTGGTGGCGAACTTTAGGGATGTAATCTACAGTTTAGAGAGGGAGAGGGAACCAGGAAGAGCAAGGCCTGCCAGTGCCATGTTTGCCACACTTGGACCTGCTAAAGTCCTTCAAATAGTAATGCCAAGACAAGGTGATACCAGGATAGTGGGGTATTGCTATGCCAGACTGACTGTATTGTCCTAGGGAGGATTATGAAGGGACTTTGGAACTTTGAGCTAGACAAGCCATTGAGTGTTGAAGGCTCAGTGAGCTGTTCTGTAGAAGCTAAGAATGTTGAGAGCAGTTCAGGTGATAGAGGCCTGGCTAATGAAGGTTCAGAAGAAACAAAGACTCTGCTGGGCCCTGTGAGGTATGAATCTGTGGTTCTGGTTAGCTGGGACGGAAGAGTAGGCCGGGGAAAGCAGCGACTGAGCAGTGGCAGTGCACACCTTTAATCCCAGCACCTGAGAGGCAGAGTCACTGTAAGTTCAAGGCCAACCTAGTCTACATAGTAAGTTACAGGACAGCCAAGACTGTTATACAGAGAAAGCCTGTCTCAGAAAGAAAGGAATGGAGGGGGGGGGGAGAGGGAGAGAGAGAAATGATAGAGATGACGTCTTCTGGGAAGTATTTAAATGTTTTCTTGGGGTCAGCACAGAGAAGGTTGTGTTCTGAAAGTGGCCAAGTTGTCCCTCCTGTTGGCAGCTGAGCTTGATAGTGTAAGGGCCACCCAGGTGGTACTGCTTTGGAAGACATGAAGGATGAAGACACCACAGAGAGCAGCTGGGGCGTGGCACTGTGGCAGGGTTGGAGTCTCTGAAGAGGGCTGTTGATGAAAGCAGCCCAGTTGCAGCAGAAGACCCTGTCCCTTTGGAGATACCAGCGCCAGGAGATGACCACCAAAGAGGTGCAGATGGAGCTGGCTTGTGCGCTGTGTGGGCAGAGAAGAGGCCCAGGGCCTTTGGAGGAGGCCAGAAGATGGTGAGGGGATCCTTATCAGATAATTCGACACTGAGTTCATTACACTGTTGGAGGTTTGTTTGTTTGTTTGTTTGTTTGTTTGTTTTTGCTGTGTTCAGATTGTGACAGTGTCCTGGTTCTAACCTTCTGAAGTGAGGAAGTACTTTATTTTTGATTTTATAGGAGCCCACAATCAAGACTTTTAACTTTTTGAGGGGAGGCGGGGAAGTGTTGGGACAGGGTTTCTCTGGGTGTATCCCTAGCTGGCCTGGAACTCACTCTGTAGCCTACAATGGCCCTGAACACTCCGAGATTTCCCTGCCTCTGCCTCCCAAGTGCTAGGATTAAAGGTGTGGGCCACCACTGCCCAGGTGAGACTACATTTTTGGAAAAAGAGACAGACTTTTACAGAGAATTTGAATTTTGAAAGAATTTGGATAATTTTACAGCATTTGATTTGTAAGGGTGTGGAACTCTTTAAGATGGTAAAATGTTTTCTATTGTGATGTCTTTATGAATGTGTGATCCCAGGAATAAACAAAGGAAAGTTGTGACTTAACAGTGACACATTTGTGTCTTGAGTTGACAAGAGACATGTAGATCAGGTAGGTCAGTTCTTTTTCTTTTTCTTTCTTTCTTTTCTTTTCTTTCTTTTTTTTTTTTTTTTTTTTTTTTTTTTTTGGATTTGGTTTTTTTCGAGACAGGGTTTCTCTGTATAGCCCTGGCTGTCCTGGAACTCACTCTGTAGACCAGGCTGGCCTTGAACTCAGAAATCTGCCTGCCTCTGCTTCCCAGAGTGCTGGGATTACAGGTGCGCCACAACCGCCCAGCTGTAGACCAGTTCTGAGACTTCCCAGCTACATGAACTTGAAGAAATCAACTTCCCCCAGCCTCAGGGTCTTCCTGCACAGACCTAAGAACAAACATTTGCTTTCTAGACCAATGGTAACTAAATGAAATGAGATATTACAGACTAAAGCTCATCAAAGACTACAAAGAACTGTAACAACCTATTTAGCTTTTCTGAAATGTATTATTTATAGTTCAAGAAGGTCTGTTTTTCTTTTTTTCTGTTTTGTTTTGTTTGTTCATTTCCTTGTGTAGCCCTGGCTGACCTGGCATGAACTCACTCTAGTTCATGCCTCAGACTCAGAGATCCACCTGCCTCTGCCTCCTAAGTACTGGAATTAAGGGTGTGTGCCATCATTGCCTAGATCAAGGTGGTTTTCATATTAAATATTTGTAAATGATATACTTGAGGGAGTATATAAATGTTTAATAATTTATAGTTAAGGTTTGTTTTTTTTTTCTTAAAAAAAAAAAAGACTTCATTTATTTTATGAATGTGAGTACACTGTCACTGTCTTCAGACATACCAGAAGAGGGCGTCGGATCCCATTACAAATGATTGTGAGCCACCATAAGGTTACTGGAAATCGAAATCAGGACCTCTAGAAAAGCAGTCAGTGCTCTTAACCACTGAGCCATCTCTCCGGGATTAAAGGTGTGGGCCACCATCACTGTGTCACCTTAAGGAAGGGAGGGTTTATTTGGTTCATGTAGTGAGAGTGCAGCCCATCACACTTGGGAGGTGTGTCGGTGGGGCGAACTTCAGACTTGGCAGCCAAGTGAAGAAGCTGGTTTCACTGTATCCCCAGTCCAGGAGCAGAGAGATGGAGATAGATACTACTACTTGACTTTCTCCTTTATTTTTTTTTTTAAGAATTTTTTTTCCTTTGGTACCCATGCAGGGCCTTCTCTTCTCAGAGGAGGAGGAGGAAGGAAAGAGAGGAGGGTTATGAGGGTGGGACTGGGAGGAGAGAAGAGAGGGGCTGCAATTAGATGTAAAGTGAATAAAGGGAAATAGTTTTTCCTTTTTATTTATTCTTCTCCCTTATATCACATCCTGATTGAAGTCCCCCCCCATCCCCTCAGGTTCTCCCCCTCTTCTCCCCCAGATCTACTCCCACCCTTTATGTCCCCTCAAAACCGAGCAGCCTCTTAGGGATATCAACCAAATAAGGCATAGCAAGCCACATTAAGACAGGCACATATTCTCACATCAAGGCTGGATGAAGCAACCCAGCAGGAAAAGGGCCCCACAGGCAGGAAGGCAGGCAGAGTCACAGACAGTTCCCATTCCCACTGTTAGGTTTCCCACTAGAACACCGAGCTATACAACCATAATACATGCAGAGGAGCTAGGGCAGACCCATGCAAGGCTCCCTGATCTCTGTGGCCACTTGAGTTGCAGCCAGTTGATTCTTTGGGCCATGCTACCAGTGGAGGGATTGGGACAGCAACCCAGCCATAAAACCTGCAACCTACAGTTTGTTAGGCCTGCAGGATGTGCTAGTCCCAGAGCCCAGGATAATCATCGTAGAGGCCAGAGGGACTCATCCAGCACGGGCAGATGATGGGCGCTCCTGCAGAGTCCCACTGCCAAACATTAGACAGCACTCAGGGCATCCTGCGGAGGCGGGGAGGAGGGATTGGAGGAGCCTGAGGGGTCAAGGACATCAGATGAACATGGCCCGTAGCTTTCTCCTCTCTGTTCTGACTCCTGAGCACAGGGGATGGTGCCGCCCATGCTACGGGTAGCTCTCCTGCTCAGTTATGCCTCACTGCTACCGCCAGGAGTTTGTCTGGGGAGTATATTTGAGTAAGTCTTTGGGCTTTTTATTTTTATTTATGTTTTATTATTTTATGTTCATGAGTGCTGTATGTGCTTGTACACCTACCTGTGCACCGAAGAGGGTATCCGTTCTCATTACAGATGGTTGTGAGTCACCATGTGGTTGCTGAGAATTGAACTCAGGATCTCTGGAAGGTCTTAACCACTCTTAACCACTGAGTCATCTCTCTAGCCCTATTTTTTTAAATGCATGAGTGTGTGTACACAATGGGAGAGGGCACACATGTAGCGTGTGAATGGAGGTCAGAGGACAACTCTCCTCCCACAGTTATGCAGGTCCCAGGGATTGAACTAAAGTCACTAGGCTTCCACACCCAGTGCCTGCACTGTGGAGCCGTCCCACTGGCCTCTTCATACTTGTTCAATAAGAGAGTTTTGGATGATAAATCTCCTGAGACTTTGGAAGTTTGAAGTCATCTGAACTTCATCATCACACTTAAATGCTAATTTAACACAGGACAAAAAGATGAGGTCCTGGATCGTTTTCTCTCGGGACACTGAAAATGTGAGCTGACCCGTCCGTTGCTCCCTGGTACCCACGGCTGCTGCTAAACAGCGTCTGTGCGGCTCCCTCACTGGTGTGCTTGTCTCTCTGGAGGGTTAGAAACTCTACTCCCTAAGCTCTGATGGTTCATTTCCTCTTCGGTTTCATTAGCTAGCTTATCCTTGCTTTCCCTTGGTTCTCTTTCCAGAATTCCTCTTTGGCTATTGTAGTTTCTGTGGCTGCCACCCTGAGACTCAGGCTCTCCCATACTTCCGGGACTTTGGTTTTTTTTTGAGCTTTGGTTTTTTGAACCCAGGGCAGTTTCTCAGCTTGATTACTCTTATATCCTTTATTTCTGCCAAACAAGCTTCTACTCAGCTTATTCCTTTCAAGACTAACTTAGGGGTGGGGGGATGCTGGTGGACACGGGTCTTCTGTGTAGCCCTGGTTGTCCTGGCACTCACTCTGTAGACCAGGCTGACCTAGAACTCCCAGAGATCCACCTGCCTCTGCCCCTCCAAGTGCTAGGATCAAAGGCATGAGCCACTGTGTCTAGCTAGAATTAAGTTTTCAATATTGCCACCTGTTTTAGAATTTTTATCCTTTATTTTTCTCTACCAACTTTGGCTTTCTCGGGGTTCAAAGTGTGTGTTCATGTATGGGTATGTGTGTATTCATGTATGGGTATGTGTGTGTTCATGTATGGGTATGTGTGTTGCTGCAGGTGCACACGTGTTTGGAGGCCAGAGGTCAACCTTGGATGTCATTCCTCAGGGGCCATTGCCCTGTTTTTCTTCTTTTAAATAAAAATTTAGATTTATTTTATGTGCCTGAGGGTTTTTCTGGCATGTATGTAGGCCTGTGCACCATGTTTGGTCTTGGTAGCTGAGGTGGTCAGAAGAGGGCATCTGATTGCCTGGAACTGGAGTTATGGATACTTGTAAGCCACCATGTTTGTCCTGGGAACAACACCTGGGTCCTCTGCAAGGGCAACAAGTACTCTTAACCCTGTGTTTATGGGTGTGGGGGGATGTGTGTGTGGGGGGTGGTCGTGTGAGAGATATAATGTATATGTATGTGGGGGCATGTATGGCAGCCAGACTAGGATTTACTGTGTCCTGCTTTATCTCTCCTTTGAGACTGGATCTGTCTCTGGACGCCAGCAAGCCCCAGTGACCTTCCTGCCTCCATCCTGCTCTGAAGTCACACCAGGCTCCTCTTGCTTTTTGAGACAACGCACTCTGTGTTGGCTAAGCTAACTGGCCTGTGAGCCTCCAGGGTCAGCCTCTTCCTGCTCCCCAGTGCTGGGACTATAAATTTGTCTCAGCATCCAGATTATTTACTTTGGGTCCCCTGTCCTGCAGGAAGCCCAGGATTCAGCTACCTCCTGAGCCCATGGGGTGGAATTCTTTTGTGGGTCCTTTGGATCTTTCTCTTCAGGTATTGCAACTTTTACTAACATTTCCTTTAGACAACTTGCATTCTCCGATTTCGTCAAACAACAGGTCTTGCAGGTCCACGAGGACATTGAACCTTTCCCCATACCCCTGATGCCTTTGTGTTTTAAATCCAGTGTTGATGCTCTCTGTTAGTGTCTATTAGCTGCTTTTCTTTCTACAGAAAGGTTTTTTATTTTTCTTGTCCCTTCACAAGCCTGGCCACTTCTAAAAAATTATAATGGGACATTGCGGTTATTCTGTCAATGATGGATTTGAATTCTTCCTTCTGAAGAGTAATTTTCTTCTTATACACTGGCTAGACTTTATTATGTTATCCAAAGCTGTCCCTTTGCCAGGAAGAGGGCTAGCTTTCTACAGACCAAGATTTGATCTGTCTGCTGTATACTTAGGCAAGATTAGATCCTGCTTGAAAGACTAAGGAACAGACAGAAGGAGGAAATGTTTCATGGCTGAGGAAGGCCTGGATGCAGTTGGTGAACAAAGAGGAGATAAAGCTAACCGTTGTTCTAGTTCTCATTCTGTCCTGGGGGTTTCAGCTTTGGTGGTGGGGAAGTACATAAAAATATCAACAATGATTGCTGTGTGTGATAACACACGCCTGTAATTCCAGCACTCAGGAGGCAGAGGCAGGCGGATCTCTGAGTTTGAGTAAGTTTCAGGACAGCCAGAGAAACTGTCTTGAGAAACAAAAAGAGAAAAAAAAAATCTTCAATGGTTAAATGGAAAACTCAATGTAAAGTTCCAGAACTTGAGAATGGCTCTTCTAACTGTATAGAAAGGCATTGATGTGAATAGCCTTTAGGTCTGGTTAACTTTGGTGTGTGATGCTTAATTGCAAGGTTATTTTCATAATAAAATTTATAAAAATGAAACTTAAATTAAAAATAAATAAAAATTAGGAGGAAAAAATCTATAGTATATTGATAAATGGGGATCCGGCATCAGTGCAAACTTAAAATCAACGGGGACTTTGGATATTCTTTTTCACTTGCGTGAAAACTCAAACTTTGAAAACTCCTGTATACTTCCTTGAATGTCTGGCTTGGCAAAGCTCAGCAAGTGCTTCTAAAAATTAATTTTTTTTTTCTGAGTACAGTTGGTCTGGCTGTAATCTCAGCATGCAGCAGGCTAATGTGGGAGAATCTAGAGTTCAAGGCCACTCAAGGCTACTTAGAAACAAATAGGAAAAGATGAAACTTTGAGAAATTTGTGTGTTTGTGAGATAAAGAGAATCTATCTTAAGCTGGGGGTGTACTTAGAATGCTTCCTAGCATGTGTGAACTCCTGGGTTCAGTCCTCAGGACCACATAATCCTGGCATCATGGCACATGCATATAATCCCAGCATTCAGGGTCATCCTTGGCTACATAGTAAGTTTGAGGCTAGCCTGGGCTAGCTAGGACTCTCTAGAAAAAACATGATTCTTTAATTTCGCAGACTTGTTTACCAGTGACTGCAAGGCCACCTGCAGATAGTTTCTCTTCTTCAGTACATAAGAAAGTGCTGAACCTTTCCCCCTAATATTTTGTGAAGCTTCTCGGAAGCTCATATGAGTAATGAAAATATTTTGGGAGGGGAAAAATGCACAAATGAGCAAATCAAAGAATTATCAAGGGTGAGCAAGAGGCACAGATAGAAGAATAAGTTCAAGGACGCTGCCGCGGAGGGGCCGAAGCCAAGGGAGAAACACCTACAGTAGGGTAAGTGTAAGCCTGTTGTGTATGGATCCCCATGCACACAGCTCTTTGAGACAGTCTCACTATGTAGCCCGAGCTACATGATCCTCCCACTCCTACTGCACCAAGCTGGGGCCTACTTTTTATGAAATTTGTTTAAATTTTTTATGGAGGACTCAAAATTATATAGTGCCAGGTAATTAATCTCATCACCTGTTTCCTTAAAGATTTTAAGAAAGGAATCTCACACCTCAAGGTAAGATTTGCCTCCACACTTTCATCCAATCCATAAGTCACCAAAGTCCAAATTTACCTCATCAGCACCAGGTTCACGAAAGGCCGTTCACTCGGAGATCACCCTGGAGCTCAGCATCAGGACCCCATGGCAGAGTCAAGATGGGATCCTGGTGGAGAGCGGTCATTTAAAGCCAACTCAGAGTCTCCAATTTCTCCTGGGCAGAGAAGACCTGCCTTTTAGCTCATAGAATTAGACCTACGTACCCTAGAGCCAAGTAGAAGTTGGGATTGCCCTGGCTACGCAGGACCAACAACCTGAATAATCAAACTCCTCAGCCATTTGACATAGAGCTTATACCAGCTACCCAGCTGGACGTGGAAGTTGCCACAACCATCTGGAAAGCAGCAGCCATAGTGAATGATAGAACAGGCCGGGTTTTCCCACGGGCCTTTATCCTGAATGCATAACAGGGAGGTGGGTGGTGGAAGAGACACCGGGAAAGGAGATGGTAACACAGCACGCTTCTAATAACACAAGCCCGATTGACTAGGTAGAATCTGTTTAATGTAAGAAAAATTAGAGGCCATTTATATAGTTTGTAATGGACCCAGAGTGTTGGGATTGAGGGTACACACACAATGGACAGACACAATAGCTCACACATATACATCAGTTTTCAGCATAGCGTCTTTACATCTTCTTTCCTTAACCTCAGAGCAGCACATGGGTTACAGGCTTCTAGTAGATTCCAGCTATAGAGTTCTATGCTACTGAGAATATATATATGGCTAGCAAGACATCCCTGTTTTCTCTTGGGTGATTTATGTATTCATGAACACTGAAGGCTTTAGAAGCAGACAGGGTGCAGGGTAATATGATCGATCGTACCAAAAACATAATACAGACATCCACAGACCTAATTTTAAACCTGAAGCTAGCTAATGACTGGGTGGCATTTGTCCCCTCCTTCCTCTCCCTCCCATGTCCAGAAGAGGCCAGCTCAGCGGTGTCACCATCTAATGTGGTAGTTAAGTCCAAGAGATTTCATGGAAAGAAGTGGTTGGAACCCACAAGAGCCTGGGCACCATAGTCTTTAGGACTGTGTCTCCATGGAGAAAGACCTTCCATCATCAGGCTTGGCTTAGAGGGGAGGGGTCAAGGTGGGGCCTTTCAGAGGTGATGGGGGCTGGGAGGCCACTTCTCTCCCTGGGTGTGTTACACAGCGTTCATGCGGATGTCCCCGCATGGAATTTCTGTTGGTGTTTCAGGAGTGATACTTTTAATAATGCGCTGTTGGAAGAAAAGTGCAGTGTTACAAAGTCTTGTTTGAAAAGACTTATCAACATTGATATTAAAACAATGAAGAGTATTTTAATGATATTTTACAGTAAGTTGAAATAGCCTCATTGGCCTTTAAAAAAAAAAAGAAATGCCCAACTTCTAATACGGATGAAAATGTCAGAGTACATCAAAGTACAAGCATCTGGTACAGGAAGAACATGATTGAGACACGAACTTAAGGTGGAATCCTTCGGAGGAAACTTGCTGGCCACAGCATGACTGACTTTAAACAGACAGGGCTTCCCAGAGCCACACTTGGGGGCAGACACACAGGACCTCAATCCCGCCTTGTGGCCATGGTGCCCGCCAGTGCCAACAGCCTCTGAACGCCATCCCTCAGCACATTGTAGACTATCATTAATTAGATAGAAATAAGTCTTGCAATTGGAATTAGTCTTAAGTGGAGTTAGGATGCACAGGAAAGAGCTCACTCATCACTGGGCAAGCGCAGTAAACATTGTAAAGAAAAGTGTTTGCTTTTATGCCCACCTCCTTCCTGTGTGTACTGCTGCACATTTAGATGTGGATTCTCCCAAGTTACCAGGCTTAGATCTTCTGGTTGGTTGGTTGGTTGGTAGGTTTGTTTTTTGAGACAGGGTTTCTCTGTGTAGCCCTGGCTGTCCTGGAACTCACTCTGTAGACCAGCCTGGCCTTGAACTCAAAAATCCACCTGCCTCTGCCTCCCAAGTGCTGGGATTAAAGGTGTGCGCCACCACTGCCAGGCCAGACTTAGATCTTAATTATGTAATTTCGGTGTACATATGTGTGGGTGCATGTGAGCCAGTGCCTATGTGGAGGTTGGAAGATGACTTTTAGGGGTCAGTTTTCTACTGTGTAAGTTCCAACATTTTAACTCCTGTAGCTTGGTGGTTAAGAGCCTTTGCCTGCTGAACCGTTTTGCCAGCCCTCTAGACAACTACTGAGCTCAGACTTTGCTGGGCCCTGGTCTTCTACAAGACTCTCTCTAAACTACAGTTAATCTGAGAACCGGGCATGGCCGACACCTTCACAAGCATGTGCTCATTAGAGACCATCTTCCACTATCTTTGTGCGGGGTCACTAAGGCTTTCTGCAATGGTGACTTCAGCCAGCAATTGACCCCAACCTTGAGGCTCCTAGGCTGCTCGTGCATGGTATTTTCCCAAATTAAAGCAGTAAATAGAGCTTGTTCCATAACACTGTGGACGTATGCAAGTGGTCCCCAGCTTGCAGTGGGTTCCTATAACCTCTTTTTTCTTTATGATGATGCAAGAGTGATATCCATTTGGTGGAAATTGCTCTCAATATTCCTCTCTCCCCTTGCCAGGGCTAGAGCTATCGCTCTCTGCTGATGCTAGGCAGTGGTACAAGCCACAGCTCCTGGCCAGCCAAGCAGTCATGAGAATGACAGCCCTGCCCTGTGTTGCCAGGCTATGATGTTCAGGAAGCTAGGTGTATCACTGTATTTTTTTTTTTTTTACTTAATGACATTTTCAATTCATAATGGGTTTATCAGGATCTAATCTCATTATAAGCCAGGCGCATCTGGATAGCCATTACCCAGCAGAGTTCAGACACTCGATTTTCTCTTATATTTACCTTTCTGTTAGTCTTTGTTTTTTTAACCAAACCAAGATTTTATATGGAGCCTCACCTCCTCCCAGAATGCTTCTGGATGTCAAATCTGGTAATTAACAAGTAATCTCTGTAAAACTCCAAGTGAGGCAGGTGTGGTGGCACATATCTTATAATGCCAGTACGGGCTGGGGCCAAGAGGATCACTGAAAGTCTAAGGCTAGTCTGGGCTACATAGGGAGACTGTGGTTTAGAATAAAAATCTCCTCCTCCCCCACAAAACAAAAAGCAAATGTCTTTTCTCCCCAGGGCGGGGGAACAAGGCATGCTTTTTACCACTTGCATTAAGTACACACAAAAATAGGAAAGGCCTCTCTCAGAAGCCCTATCTAAAGAAAGGTATTGGATTTTCCTTAATCAAGCATTCACTAGGATTTCCACCCAGCACTGTGTGCCACTGTTCCTGACCCATGGAGCTATCAATCCTGGGAGCACACGACTGTCCAAGGAGCACATTTTACTGCTGGGCAAGCTAGGATCCAGAAATGAGTGCTTCCATAGCTGCCCAGGGTCTCTCCTCACACTCCTGCAGCTTTATCAGCTGCTTCCTTGAGACCTATTGTCTCCCATCTGGTGGCCTACAGTAGAGATGCCCTCTGTCTCTCCTCTGCTGCCGCTGGGTCTGCCCTCAGTTACTTTACATCCTTCTAGGTGTCATTTTTTTTCTGTAAGTAACTGAAAATCTGCAAGAGAGACAACTAGGACTTGAGGTACAGCCTGTGGTATAATACTGATGTATGTTAATCTAGAGTTCCCTCCCCTGACCCAGGACTCTGGGTTTGAAGCAGCAGAGAGGTGGTGGATCTTCTCAGCCATCACTGAAGGATAGCCCAGAGGGATGAATTTAGTGACTCTGGGCCTAAGAATGCATTACAGTAAAGCAACCGATTGGTTCTCTTTGGGAGGAAAGGTTGTGATAGGGTTGGCTTGGTTACAGGAGTTTGCAGGAGCTGAATTTTCTTTACCATGAGTTTGGTTTCCCTACTTAAAAACAGAAGTGAATCCAGCTGTTCTCAGAGAAGGTGTCTAATCATCTCGTGTTCTCTTATGAAATGTCTGAGTGTGATGTTGTGCCAGTCTAGTCCACCTGGGTTCTAAAGCCTCCTGGCTTTCCCTGGATGCCACCCTTCGGCTTTGAGCTCTTCCTCTGCAACAGAGCAGAGCAGCAGTTGAGACTCCTGGTGTGATGCTCTTCACGCTGTGTAGTAAGTACTCACTACAGTGGCAGAAACACAACTGAGCGGACAATATCTAAAACGTTTCAGTTCTGCAGATCTGAAGTGCCACTGTTGTGAATCCTAGTAGCAGAACCGCTAGACGACCACTCGGGCAGCATGGCGTGAAAATGGCGCCTCGTCTGTCCCTAACCTTTAACACCAATTTCTACACTAGCCAACGGTCAGCTCAGAAGAGGGAACCTGCACCTAAAAACGAAAAGATCGGGAGAGTTCTGTTCCTGCACTGGGCTGCCTTTAGACTTGTCACTGAAATAATGACTCTGTGAGGAGCACTATTCCCCTATCCACCCAGGGTTCTCTGTTTATATATCACCTGCCCACCCACCTCCCGAGGCTCTGAGTAGCAAGAATATATAAGTAGAGACTTATGGTGGATTTTATGAATATTTACATATTTTTAATAAAACACAATAAGAGAATTATTTTCTTACCCCACTGACCACACACACTTTTAGCTGGCACATACCTCCTTAAGTGTCCCTGGAGTGCTGATCAGCCGATAGATGATGTATATAGGGATGCAGGAGACAGACGACGTCCCTATGCAGTAGCCCAAGATGATGCTCCAGTGGGGATAATTGTATTGGAAAAGCCGTAGCTGGGGTGGGCTCATCAAAAAACTGCAAATGATGAACTAAGACAAATTCCAAGAGACATTGAAAACCTTCATAATATCCATGTAGATAGAGGCCACAAATACCAAATCTAAGAATCTACTGGGGTTTATCCTCAAAAGAACTCTTGTGCCATATTACTAACAACTTCTGTACCAAGTCAAAACAAAAACAAAGAAGCAGGGATTTTCCTTGGGTTTCTTTCCATCCCACACCTTAAAGCCACTGTAAGAATTACAGCATCTCTACGAATATCCCCAAAGTCAGAGAGATGCAGCACTTCCCTCTGCCAAGAAGAGACTGGTACCCTCTGGGACTAGACAGCAGAGAGATAACTCGGGTGGCCTCTCTGTTTATCTCTGCTTTGGTACCATGTCCCCGAACTCAGTGAGATGGAAGGTACCTTCATTCTGGGAGAGAGAAACTGAGGAGTACTCTGCTCTTGGGAATGTTCTGTCTTAGGCTCTGCAGCCCGGGGTTTCATAAGAAAGGCTCTGCACGGATGGCCCTCAACAGCGACCAACCGTCTGCTTGTTACAGACCCGCTCTCAGGAATAGCAGGAGAAAAGAAGTTTAACACATTTCACTTGGAAACCAATGAAATTTTTGATAAAAATTCCAATCTCTTAACACCCGGCTCAGCATTCTCTTATTTTCAGTTTGCTTTCCAGAGGGAACATAAATGTGGAGTTTTGCCTAGGAACCACTGTGCTGAAATCATTGCTCTGAATTTGATTTTCAGTTAGTGCTACATGGTCATAAAGATGACACTAATGCACATTATTCATGTAGTTAAACATCTGTATCTGTTTTTCCTTTGTCCACATGTAATAAAATGGGGAACTGTTAAGCACACATTCCTCTTCATAGCCCATGTCCAGGAGGAGGGCTTCAAAAGGAGTCCTGTCAATCACAGACCTTCCTCCTAATGCAGGCTCCTTGTGCATTATCCAAGACCTGGCTAAGGAGGAGGGGGACTTGGAAGAGAAGATCTGCTCAGGAGCCACCCTGAGCACAACGGGGCTATGCGTTGCCAAGCACATGAACACCAGCTTGTCAGGGCCCACGCTCTTTAATTCAGTGGCTACCACCCTGAGTAGAGTTCCCTCTCTTCGCATGCACACTCTTTTCTTTCCTCACTTGCCTTCAGTGAAAAAGAATGGTTTTAGGAAGTGATTTGTTTAACTAAAGCATCCCTATAAAGCTCAGAACAGGGGACCTGTTAGTTCAGTGGAGATGTGGAGGGCAGATTTGCTTCCTCTCAAAAAGCACTTGCTTTTGAAGGATGGAGGTAAACTGAGCATCCCTGGGTCATGAGTGATGTACCAGTCTCTACAAGGATGTTGCTAGGTAAGAAAAGGAACACACTGACCATGGGCCTCCAGAAATAAAAAAAAAAAGCCCAAGCGAGGCCTAAGGACCCAGACAGGAATGAGGCCACACCACACCTCAGTGCCATGGAAGGGGAAGCCAAAATATTTCAGTGTGATCTGTCAGAGATAGGACCTGGTGGGGCCAGATCAGGGTAAGTGAAGGGAGTCACAGGTTCATGGGTCAAGTCCATTGTCTGATAAAATGTATATGGATTGTTTGTATTAAGTATTGCATTAAAATAGTTTTTATCCTGAGAACTAGTGTGTTTGATGATTCTTAGGTTTTATGTCCCCAGTCACTGTGTCACTTGCCTCACCCCTGTCTGGGCCTGGGCACTGCTTCCTTGTTGGGTGGGGGACTATTTAGGCACACAAGGCATTAATCTAACTTGCCTCCTTCCTCTGGAAAACAAATGAAAGGGTTTAAGTGGATTATCAAGAAGCACAGGTATTAATTTAAGTTAACAACCTATTTATGTCAGGACGTTGGCTTCTGGTCATGGTGAACCAAGAGACTCGGGCCAAACCTCTTAAAAGCAAGTGAAACTTTGCCTGGTGTGTGAGCACTTGTCTTCGATCCCAGCACTCCAGAGGCAGGCGGATCAATGTAAGCTTGAGGCTAGCTTGTGTCTACATAGGGGGTTCCAGGCCAGCCAGTGCTACAGAGTAAGACCAGGCATAAACAAGAGGGGAAAAACTGAAAAGAAAGAAGCATTTGGATTTAAAAGAAAACAACAGACAGCATGTGGCACGCCCCTGTGGTCCCCACTGCTTGAGAAGCTGAGGAGAGAGGAGCTCTTGGGCTAAGGTAACTCTCTGGGCAAAAAGCAACGGGCCGACAAAGCAATGTGGAACTGCTGGGCTGAACCTAAGAAGGTACACAAGCCGGGGCCTACACAAGAGTTGCAGTGTCTAGAGTTTGGGCCTGCATGGGAGCCCCAGGCCCACTAAGGCTATCACTGTGCTGGGATGCTTGCTGCTCAGAGCAAAGGTTGATGAAAACTTCTGGAGTCTAAAGCAGTCAGGAAGGGCTCCTGGGAACAGGGGCACATGTAATGTCACAGAAGCAAAGATAAGCAATTGAGCCATCATATAAAACAGTCCTGAGATGTGTGGGGAGCTGGGCGTGGCAGGGGAGGGAAGTCAGAACACTCACAGGAACCAAGAGGTGTTTTGAAAGAGAAGGGACACTGTGTGCCTGAGACATCTGGGATGGCCCAGATACCCAATAAACTGAGAAGAATGGATGGAATGGTCTAACCTGCTTTTTGACTTCAAGGGGTCAAAAAATGCCCTCCCCGAGCAACCCTTAGTACTCAGCTTTCTTTTTAGATTTTTTTAGACTGGGTTTCTCTGTGTAAACCTGGATTCCTGGAACTCTCTCTATAAACCAGGCTGGCCCCAAATGCAGAGATTGCCTGCCTCTGCCTTCTGTCAAGAGTGCCAGGTCTAAAGGTGTGCACCACCTCTGCCTGCTTAGCATGAGACTTTCCTATCCAGGTCCTTTGACAATAAATGAATTCTACTTTTGACTTGGACCTAAATTTGGGGAGCTTTGTTTATGCCCCCTTCAAAGTGAATATAAAATTATTGAGTATAAAATTGCTAGGACCCCTCTCAGGGCCTTCCTGAGCAATATATACAGTATTTTCTTCCTCGATCTTGAATAGTTGTGTTACATGATTTTAATGAAACTAAGCCTCAGTGACACTAATGCCTGTGATACTAGCACTTGAGAAGCAGGAAGATCTCAATTATGAGGCCA
This sequence comes from Apodemus sylvaticus, assembly GCF_947179515.1. NCBI lineage: Eukaryota > Metazoa > Chordata > Mammalia > Rodentia > Muridae > Apodemus > Apodemus sylvaticus. The sequence goes on from NC_067481.1 coordinate 46,745,012, forward strand.
GCCTGGGCTACATATAAAGTTCCAGGACAACTCAATCTACATCTGAAGACTATCTTAAAACAAAAATCCCTCCCCACCAACTTGCAGAATTATCACAAAGCTTAGGAGAGCATGCTTTTCTGTCTAGGAATGGTGCTTCAGTAGCATTCAAGTCTTATAAACAAACAACACGACCACTTACCAGGAGAAACAGAGGGCTGATGGCCACCCAGCAGATCCTCCAAAACCATCCCGGGCTGAAGCCCAGCATTTCCTTCACGTCGCTGCAGAACTGAGTGATTCCTGTAATCACCCAAAGGAGAATTAGACAGGGCAGTATCAACAGGGTCAGCACTGGTGACGGCGGGAACGGAGTGGGGGCTCCTCCATAAGCCGGTGGGGTCACTTAGGTACTTCACTCGAGGGACTCAAGTGGCGGGGCATCACAAAACTGAAATTCTATAGCAAGCAAAGCTCTTTGTATACAGAGCAGGAAAGTTGGCAAATGTCTAGCAACCAAGTTCTCCAGGGGTGCCCACAATTCCCTTCTAAGATCTCAGCCTGGATTTGACTGTCATCTATTGTAAGAAGAAAGTGATCTTAGGAATGGTGAGCCTGCCTGCAGAAGCCACTTCGGACTATCTGCTGGCAGTTTTCAAGAGAGGTATTTTTTTTTTAAAGATTTATTTCATGTTTGAGTGTTTTGCCTACAGGAGGAGGTGTTGGGTCCCTTAGAACTGGAATTATAGCCATTTGTTACCTACCATGTGGGTGCTGGGAATCAAACCAAGTCCCTCTTGGATAGCAGACAGGGCTCTTAACCACTGAGCCATCTTTCCTAGCCCTTCAGGGAAATTTTTTAACCACAGTATTGCTCATCTGTGTGCCAGGTCAAGATCCAGGTTCTGTAAAGGTTACTGGCACTAACTCGAAGACGCCCACTGACAGGTGTGTCCCGAGAACTGAAAGTGCTCCCGCTGTTTCCTCAGAGCTCTGAGGCTCTGCTGCAGGTCTACAGTGACTCTGAACTCTGTCCTCTCAACTGCTGGGGAAGTAAAGATAATGTCTTCTTCTTCTTCTTTTTTTTTTTTTAATTGTCTTCCGTATTCAGAACTCACAAGAGTCGACTCACCATCTCCTCTGTGTCCAGCTTCAGGGAATCCAGTCCTCTGCCCTGACCTCTGCAGGGGGCTACACTCTCTCATACACACACAAAGTCTTTAGTTCATGTTCTCTGCCCTCTCCCTTCACGGTGTACAGATGGTTACCATGGCAAAGCAATTGATGGTAGAAATTGGAAAGCAAATGCGTTTCCAAATGAGATGCTTGTTTCTTGATCGTACAGATCCATCTCTGAACTTGTGTCTTCATGTCAGTGGCCTGCCTGTGCCCTCCCCTCCACTATTCAAGGCCCATGGAACCCCTGCCAAGAGCTCTAAGCTCACTTCCTGGACCCCCTCTCTCCCTTTGTCAAAGTCTATCCCAGGACAAGAGGGAAGGGCCTGGGGATTCACCAGTGCAGAGACCATAAGAACAGTTTTGCCTTATAGAAGAGAGGGGCTGAGGCTCTATCTTGATGCTCTGGAAAGGGGTCTATGTTAAGAAACTTAAATCTGGGGTGCTCTCACACTAATGCCTCATATATCAGGTCTTAGGCCACCACTGTGGGTGAACTGGCTGACTTCAACCTGTCTCTTCTGGGGAAATATTACAAACATAAAAAAGAAATCAGGATAGAAATAATGTTCTCCCTGGAGGGTGGCTTATGTGGTACTGTGCAGAGGAAACAGTAGTGTATGGCTATAGAAGGCCCTCAGCTGAGATTATCTTACAGACCTGTCAGGAGATCACGCTTGGTCAACTGCCCCTTCCTGTCCTCTGATGAAATTAGTGCCTGTCTCCATGTGGACAGAGGATAGGGCAGAGAAAGAAGGGACTTCTTACCATAGAACCAAGACACAGCGACAGCCTCGATGAGGGCTACAGTGAGCACTGCTGGGCCCGTGGCGTACTCCTCCAGCAGGGTCACCACGTATGCCCCTCCCTGGGAACAAGGTCACAGATATGTCAACAGTCTTCTGAGGGGTGGCCTCACTACAGAGGCCTGCAGAAGCTTCTGACTATGGGGGTCAGACTGGGTAATCCTCACTCTGGACTTGGTCTGAGGACTCCAGACCCTGTTTTGTGGAGTAGCCTTTGAATGTGTACCCATCTGAACACCTTACCCTGTGGAGCACATTTTCTTTTAGATGGTACTGAGAATGGGACCCACGGCCTGGGCTTTTATCACCCTTGTTTTATCTACTACACCATAAAAGACAAACTCCAAGGAGCCTCTATGGCTACTTTGGGCTTACTGAATTCTTGTCTATTCAAACTTGGAGAACTCACAACTGTAAAGACTCAAAAAATAAAAATAAATAAAAATAAAAAAGGAAAAAAGGAAAAGAAAAAGGGAGAGGGGATCTGAATCTGTGTGACCCTGGTACTTAAGTCACTGTTTTGTGCCTGCCACTCTAACCCTGACCCCTCTGACACCACAGCCCCTATACACCCAGGTAAAGCACTGGGGTCACTGAGACCATGGCTTGAAGAGGTGTCCCTATCAGTAAAATCTGTCTTGAGCCAGGAGGACACAAAACCATGATGTCACCCTACCTGATGTATACACTTTACTGTATTTGTCCTGGCTACTAAATGAAGAGACAGGGAGGGGAGGAGGGAGATCACAGGAGAGGGTCTGGCTTCTTTACACCTCAAGCTCTGAAGAAGATGAAGTGGCATGTAAGTTACACACAAGACACCAGCCTGTAGATCAGGACACGGAGGGGGGGGGGCAAAGTACCCATAAAAGCATCTCTAAAAGATGCAAATATCTGGAAATGCAAATCCTAGCTTCTCTCCAGGTATTTTTTGCCAAGCCTGAAATATGGTTGGATCTGTTGTAAAATGCTACGCCTCCTGATGTCATGCACAGATCTACCAGCAGACAACTGCCAGAAATAACCTTTCTCCTTGGTGGCAAACTTTTCAATGCTGAACATGGAACCAGGGCCTCACATATGCCAGGCAAGCAACCTAACACCACACCACATCCTCGGCCCATGATGAGCCTTTTAATATTGCTAGCAACACTTTTCGGCCCCACAGGAGGACACTGTGGAAGTGGGAGGAAACCACCCACCCTGCCTGTGGAACACTAGCGAGTGGAACATGTGGAGCTGGTGGCCTGGTACTCACGGAAGTCAGTGTGAGCAGGGATCCCAAGATGCAGGTGATGACTACAATGAGCACAAACCACTCCCTGCGCTTGGCCCAGATGTGGGGAAACTCATCCAGCACAGCTGTGATCACACCTTCCAGGCCTGCAAACTGAAAGATGCATGCCGACAGTCACAGAGGAGCCTTGGGACAAGCCCCGTGCCTTAAGGACAGGGAACAGGAAGAGAGATAAGATTTCAGAGTAAACAGGCTAATCAAGATTAGCTCGCCCACTCCCTGGCACATGAACGTGTCAAGAGGCACATTTCCATCCGATATCATTGTCAGAACCCTTCCCTTAGAACTTGCAGGCAAGAAAACACTGCACACACAGCTTTAGCATTTGTGTCTTGGGAGACTGGGTGTCCCAAAGCTAGGTCAATGCCAGTACGCTCTCTACACTAATAGAGCAAGTCTCTGAGTTGAGCAATCGTGGCTTAGGAAGGAAAGCAACAAGGATTTTATTTAAATACACTGAGCCCCTTTGTGCCAGGCACTTTCTCTACCGTGTGCCACCAGAAACTCTGTAAAGTACCCAGTGCACAAGGTACCATTACTGAGGAGTGGACAGGGGGAGGGGTTGGGGAAGAAGAACAGGGAGAGGAAAGGGAAGTGGGAGAAGGTGAGAGGAGGGATGGAGGGGAATTACCTGGAAATAGCAACCAGTACCATGGGAAGGTCTGAGTGGGGAAGCGATTCTAGCCTCCTCCTGACCTTTCCCCTTTCCCCTCTCCCTCCCAGACCCTTTGCCGGCTCCACTCACCGTGCTATCCAAACCCAGAGTGATTAACATGAGGAAGAAGATGATGGCAAAGAATGTGGATGCTGGCATGTTAGCTATCGCTTCTGCATATGTGATGAAAAGGAGGCTGGGGCCTGAAACAGAGGGGGAGAGAGGGGTTGGATGCTGAGTCCCGTCCTACCCAGACTAGATCTCCGTTACTTTGCCCTTATCATCCACAAGCCCTCTGCATCAAATCGGGCTCTGTCAGTACCAAACGCTGCTTCATCTACCACACCAGACATTTTGCTAAGCCAGAGGGTAGGTTATCCGCCTTGAAAACTGAGCATCTTCAACTTGGGGGCACAGGACAGAGGCAAGACTGCAACTACAAAAGCCCAGGGGCTCCACAGTGAGGCACTTCTGCATGATCATCAGGGCCAGGTCTGCTGTTCCTAAGGTACCCAGTGATGTCTCAGCTCAGATTAGCAGGAAATGTAATAAGGACAGCCTGCTATTTTTTTTTAAGTCACATTTGGGGTCCTATGGACAGAACTCCAGCATCTGAACACCAAGTGCTCTACCACTGACCTACATCCCCAGCCCTTAAAGTCCTTTTGAAAGTGTGACAAACAAGTCCTCAGTCCCTTAGAGGCTGACTTAGGGATGCTGTCATTTGGTCAAAGTGCTGCATCAGGCCAAAATACAAATATTTCTCTAGACCTTAGGACTCCATCTACTTGGACTCATTTTTATAATATCTGTTACATGATTTCTCATGCAAACACCAAGCAACATGACATCAGTAGTGATCTGCCTACTAGACCGAATCCCCCCACGAGTGCCCAAGCCCACTGGCTCTAAACCTACCATACACGTCATAGTTTTAAGCCCACCATACCCATCATATCTTTAATCCTGCCATGTATTGAGGGCCCCTGCACTGGGCACCCAGACAACTGAATACATGCGTGGATTGAGATCTCCACAGAACTTAACTTTCAAGTCTTTGAAAATCGTTTAGCTATTTGTAAAGATTCAAAGTTGCCATCCTGTGACGTGAGCCCCTGACCCTACCTGCATCTTTGGCCACCTCAGACACATCTTCGTTCCTCATCTCAGCCATGTAGCCAAGCACCGTGAAGATGACAAAGCCAGAGACGAAGCTCGTCATGCAGTTCACCACACTGGTCACCAGGGCGTCTCTGCAGCGGAACCCCAGGCACAATCACAAACCAGTCACAGTAGCACATTCCCATAATCCCATCCCTTGGAAGGCTGAGTGAGGCAGGAGGATTGTGAGTTCAAAACCTCTTCTCCACCAAGAGAGGCACCGCCCTGGAGCAGGGCCTCAGCTGGAGGGCTCCAGGAAGGGGCTTTGACCTCACATTTGTGAAATTAAAAGTTTAATGTTATCTTCAAGTAACATCTTAAGGCTGCCAAGGAGAAAGAAACATTGACAATTTTAAAACTTCACTCCATAGCTTTAGCTAACCAACGCAAGGCCACACTCCTTGTGGCTGGGGGTGGGTGGGAGTGGGTACTGTCCCCAGCTGTGAGTGACAGCCAAGCCGCCGTGGGTGCAGAGCTACTGTTCGGTTAAAACACTGAAGCATGGCTCTGCCACAGCATGGTGTTTGTTGTAAGCTAAGACAGTTCAGTCCTTAGGCTTTCCGTGTAAATATAAACAATCAGTCGACGGTTTTCATGGTAACATATATTAACTGGTGTACGCTGCATTTTGTAACCTTGCTATACCATGTCCCTGTTTGGTTTGCCTGTTTGCTTTGTCACTTGTCTTTTTTTTTTTTTTTTTTTTTTTTTTTTTTTTTTTGAGACAGGGTTTCTCTTTGTAGCCCTGGCTGTCCTGGAACTCACTCTGTAGACCAGGCTGGCCTCGAACTCAGAAATCCACCTGCCTCTGCCTCCCAGAGTGCTGGGATTACAGGTGTGCGCCACTGCTCGCTTGTCCTCTTTTAAGCAGGATCTCATACAGTCTATTGAAGGCAGCGATGACCTCAGGATGGAGCTGAGACTGGCCTTGAACTCCTCATTCTTCAGTCTCCACTTCCCACATGCTGGGACTATAGGGATGCACCCCTCCCCCAACTAAGAGTGTGTGTGTATGTGTGTGTGTGTGTGTGTGTGTGTGTGTGTGTGTGTGTGAGAGAGAGAGAGAGAGAGAGAGAGAGAGAGAGAGAGAGAGAGAGAGAGAATGTGTTTTGGAAACTTTCTTAATAACTTTTGAATAGACTAGGTAAAGTTACTTCCTGCATGGGCACAATGTCATGGATGAAAATGGCCAGAAGCTGGTGACACCGCTTAGAGGCAAATTCTCTCCTGGTGTGGGGATCATTGTCTTCCTCCAACTGTCTTGTCTGTCAGTCCATTCTCAAGCTTTGCCCAGCAGCCCCACATACTCACTGGTAACAGTTGTTGTTGAACTTGTTGTAGCTAGCAAAAGCCAGGAGAACCCCAAAGCCCGGGCCAAGAGAGAAGAAGATCTGAGCCGCAGCATCTACCCACACCTGGAAGACAGCAGGCGGGGCACGGGGTGAGGACGGGACCCACCACGGCTACCGCAGCATTGTCACCGGTCAGTGGCCTCAAGATGCTGTGTTCTTCATGCTTTTATTTCAGATCTAAAGGATCACTGCACGCTTGTACATTAAAGTCGAGCTGACCATGAGGTACTATTTGGAAGAGAATTGGCTTTATCTAGTAAAAGTCAAACAAGTCTCTCATATCTCACCCCTGTCTCCAAGAGTTTCTGCCAGTTGGGTTTCAAGTAGAAGACAACCCCTCTCCAGGCTCCAGGAAGGGTGGCCCCCCTCACCAGCAGGACAGAAAGGACAATGTAAGGGAAGGTGGCTGTCACCCACACCACCTGGAGTGAAGGAGAACAGAAACACAGGTTACTGACATACTGTCCCAGGGACAGCAAAGAACAGAAGCAGGCAGTGCTAGCGGTGGCACTGTGGCTTCAAGAAGCTGAAACAGGAGGATTTCTATGAGTTCATGGCCAGCATGGGCTGCATAGGGAGTTGTTGTTCAATTAACCAGTATAGAAAAGCTCTGGGTATGGCTCATGATTGGTTTTCAGTAAATTATGGCCAATAATAGCAACTGTGAGTATACTGGGCTGAAAGAATTTTGAAAAAGGTATGTGTGTGTGTATATATATATATATATATATACACACACACACACACACACACACACATACATACATAGATAAATAGATAAAGGTATATATCATATATGTAATATATAGAACATAATATGATATATATAGAGAACATAACAATATATATATATATAATTCATATGTATGCATGTATATATGTGCAGAATGTGGAGACAGAGGTTGACATTGGATGTCGTCCTCAGTTGGTCCTGCCTGACTGAGCTCTCCCTGACTTAGACTGACAGGCCAGTAAGCCCAGGCATCCTCCTATCTCTGCCTTCCCCCAGCCCCAGTGCAGTCACAGACTCACAGTCTGCAGTGCTCAGCCCTCTACGTGAGTAGCTGTGACCCACACTCAGCCCTTATGCTTCTGTGGTAAGTAACTGACTACTGAGCCACCTCTCCAGTCTCTACACAGTTTTAAATAGAATTATAAAGAGGCTGTGCTGTGCCTTCACTTACTTAGATGCACTTACATGGAAATGATACTGGTTAATTTCTAGAACCTTCTAACAGATGTGATGAAGAAAGTATCACAGGATGAACGTGTTTGGTACTAAGGAAAACTGATATTTTTTTTTTCTGCTCAGTAGCCGTCCAGTGTAATGGTCTTGAGTTTGGTGACACTGTGGGGCCCTGGGCCGTCCAGGACAAGCTGCAGAGTCCTCACCTTGCCAGATGTTTTGACTCCTTTCCAGATGCTGAAGTAGATAATGGTGAAGATGAGCATGATACAGAGAGCCAGCTGCCAGCTGATGGTCCCCAGGTCCTGGAGTCCCTTAGACTGGTGGATCTGCAGGACATGGCGCCTGGAGTGACAAAGAGAGGGGTCTGGAGGGTCACCTGAGCACAACATTGGGATTCCTCTAGAGGACAAGGGACACCACGAGAGGGGGAGCTGGAATGGGCCTCGCTCATCCTGAAAGAACAAGTGGCAAATTCACCAGACAGACCACTCGTCTCTCTTCCATCATCTAAAATGAGAACCTTCCAATCAGCATGACCAGCTTCTGGGTACATGAAAATTTTTGTGTAGGCAGTGAGTCCTTCACTCTAAATTAGCTCTGTAGTTGGGCTACTACGGCCTACATTTCCTCTATTAAAAATACTCCTGGGTCGGGGAAATCACACGCTAGAAGAACAATTGCCTAGCATAGGAGGACCCCAGGCTGAATCCTTAACACCAAAGGAAGACCCCACATTCTTCAAGCATCTTCCAAAGGGCAGAAATAAGTTTGGGTGTTTTGCCTCCATAGCAACTGGCTGGAGGAGACGAGGCCACCAAGAAGGTTATTCCCTTTGATGCAGGGACGTTTTGGCTCCCCTTGGGGAGTGAAGGGGGCTAGTGTGGACATGGTAGAGCAGTCCAGCCTGTCATATGGGGGCACTGAGTCAAAGAAGGTCAGATTATGGAGCAGTTGGGCAGAGTTCCAACTCCAACCCTACCGCCCTGCCCGCACACGGGCTTGCTCCCTAATCCTTTCCGGCTTCACCTCTCAGAAATCTGCCAGGAGGCACGAAGGGCCCATGAGGTCCCACCCATCCCTGAAGACCCATAAGCAGTAAATGTCTGCTGGGCTAGGACACTTTGTTCAGCAGTATAGTGAGTGACACTGGGGTGTTACCCATGATCCTGAAAGCCATCTTTACATGCATGTGTCACCAAAAAGAATAAAGGAAAACATTGCATGGGAAGGGGAGCTAGTCAGGACAAGTAAGAGTGGGTGAGGGACATTCCATAGAGGAGATTCTGAGCAGAAAACATCATCTATATCAGTGAAAATGTTATTATGGAGCCTGGTGTATGTGATTCATCTATGCTACTGAAACGCTTTTACTAATTCCTGCCAAGAGAGAGCTGAAGAGTTTTTGGCCCCTAAGATGCCAAGCTGCAGGGTGTGTGGCCTGTCCTCAACAGACCACCCTGCCTCCTTCACATGTCCTTACAAGTAAAACTCCTCAGCAGGTGACGTGGAATGGACTGTCCAGGTGATGTTGTCCTGGGCGAAGTAGTTGGTGCAGTTGCCAGTGTTCCAAGAGTTCTTGCAACTGGTCCAGGGCAGCTGGTCCGTGAAGGAGGAGATGAGGTAGTAGAGTGCCCAGGCTATGATGGTGTTATAGTAGGAGGCGATATAAAAGGCGATGATGCAGATGGCGTAGCCAATGCCTGGATGGAGATGAGGAAGGCCCAGTTCACACCCATAAAGCCCAAGAGGTTAAAGCCCCGGTTCCCAGTTCCCAGCCATTTATGGAAGCGTCTTGTCCGGCGTCTCCCTCCATCCCTCCAGTTACCTTTGAAAATCGGGCAGATCTTCCTCCATATAGAAATGCACCCATTTCGGTGGTACTGGCCCAGCGCGAGCTCCATGTAAAACAGCGGGATTCCCCCGAAGATGGCCATGATGGTGTAAGGAAGGAGGAAGGCCCCTGTGGCAGAAGGGAGACAGTTTTACCTCCTGCCCACGTCTGTCCCCAGAATGGTCCATGGATGTGGAATTCACAGTCGGTTGCCCTGATCCCAGTGCTTTGTGAGAGAGGACAGTAGACAGAGGTTCCATGGTACAGCCGCGTGCTGACCTACTTACTCTCTGAGCTGGTTAGCAAGATCCATGAGAATCGCCTGGGAAGGGCATCTCCATGAGGAAGTCTCGATTGGGTTGGCCTGTGAGAGACTGGGAAGCCCCGCCCTGAATGTGGGCAGCACTTTTTCATGGGTTGGGTCCTGGACTGAATGAAAAGGAGGCACTAAACTAGGCTACCATGTGCGCATGTGCGTGACTTACGGCTTCAAGTTCTTGCCTTCTAGAACTTTCCGCAGTGATGGGCTGAAACCTGGTGCTGTTTGCCAAATAAACTCTTTCTCTTTAAGCTGTTTTTGTCTGGTATTTCACTGAAGCTAAAGAAACCAGACTAAAATACCGTCTTAGGGGCAAAACAAAGCAAAAAAGACAAACCAAGCATATGATACAGAGGAGAGGTGCCTGAGACAGTAACAGAAATAGGCTGGGCTGAGAGTCAACAGACGCCGCACCCAACAGTCACTGGTTTCCCCCCAAAAAACTGACCTCAGATTCAAGGGTCCACCCTAGGCCTCAAGAAGATGTCCAGGCGTGAAACAATGCTGACCCATCTGAGGATGCACACAGATGCAATCTCTGACTCAGATCAGATGCTCCTTCATCAGTATTACCTATGACTCCAGACCACTGATATTTTTGACCGCATGTCCGTAATTCCACTGGGCCAGAGTAGTTCCTCACAAGCTATTGTTTGAGAGTAAGGCTGAGGATGGTAGTTTCCACAGAACAAGATTGCTCACCTGCGGCTTAAGTTTTAGCCCAAAGGGTGAGTCAGCTATGATTTCCCTCTGGTAACTTTCCTGCCTTTAAAATGTTTCATCCCTAAACACCAGAGGCCAGTGCGACTCAGAATCGTCGGTGTAATTAGTCATCTTGAGCAAATCTGGCTAGAGAATCAAACCCGTGCTGTGTTTTAATGTTGGACCTCAACTCCAGATGATTTACCTGACTGGCTTTACAGTAGGAAATGTCACCAAGGACCCTGGAGATCATACAAGGCTTAGGCTAAAGGTCCTGACAAGCAGGAGATAAGGAGAACGAGACCTCTAGTCCTAGGCAAGGGATTTGCATCTCCCATGGCCTGAGGAACTTCCCTTCACAGCCAGGGAGCGGCCATTAAGAGAAGAAACTGTGCTAAGTCATAGAAGTCTGGCTGACATAAACAAATTACCTCCCAGGCCTCACTGTAGTTGCCTCTTAAACAGCTTGTCAAGATAACTGTCCACTGATCTGATACTCATTTCTTCTTGCTCAGAATCCACACAGAGGGTCTGTACCTGCTCACCTGTCTCCCCTGAGCTGCTCTGTTCTCTCCCAGGCTCCCCAAATCACACATACAATCAACAAGGTAACTACTCTAACACAGCCTTAGGGTTGCTAGGATGGACATGTACAACACAAGAGATGTAAACATATCGCACACTTTGGGGTTGGCAATAATGTTACACTGAGCCTGGGCTTAGCTTTGATCTCATCAAGTCTGATAACTTAAGACTTTGAACCCAGACCTGTGCCATACTCTGACCTCACATAGGTTCAAAGGCCTAGCAGGGTCTGGAGCCTTAGAGCCACCTCCCAACATTTCCTCCCACAGGCCTGACAACTCCAGATTCTTCTGCCAGCAAGAGGGGAGAACTCCAGCACAGTGTGGCAAGCAGTCTCTTGCTTCTGGCTCATGAACAGAAGCTTGAATACACACACAGCAAGAGGCCCTTCAACAAAGGAAGCACAAACAATACTAATTAACCTAAGGACATGTGTGTAAAGATCTACAATCTTTACAACTTGCAAGCCTCGCACAGGCTACCTTAGGCTTTTTGCTGACTGGAAATTTGGCAAGCAAGACAGTTTAGGTTTCCAGCTTAGGCTCACATGAGTTACACCGGACAGTGAAGATTATGACATGTCTTGTAGCCTCCCACCCGGGTCTACAGCCCACCCCTGGGTCCCAGGCTCTGAGGGGGCCAGCGGCACTAACCTCCACCATTCTGGTAGCATATGTAGGGGAAACGCCAGATGTTGCCCAGGTCCACGGCATAGCCGATGACGGACAGGAGGAAATCCATCTTCTTGCCCCAGGTCTCCCGTTCCCCTTGGCGAATCTCAGCCACCAGGGTGGTGGTGGCAGCTGGCACAGAGTGCGGGGCCTCGTCTCCAGCGCTTGTGCTGGGAACTGCAGAGTACCCATTGGATATTTGGCCAGGTTCTGCCCTGTCCGTTGGAGTGGGGATACCCTTCTGTAGAACGCCATTTTCTTGACAGTCCTCTTTGTCTTTACACTCTGACAACACTTTCTGAGAATTCAAGGGTGTGGTCTCCATGCTGCTGGTGACACGGACGCCCATCTGCCAAGGGCCCAGACTAGCTCTTGGTTCTTGGTTTTGAATCTCCTCTCAGTGTTATGGGGACAAGACTGAGAGCTCTGTTGAAAAAGCATACAGAGGAGAGAGAGAGAGAGAGGGAGTGAGAGGGGGGGGAGGAGAGATGAGAGATTTGTTTGTTTGTGGCATTAATCATTCCTGTTTTTATTTTTTATTTTGTTTTAAGATGAGCTCTCCATCTGTAGCCCAGGTTGGCCTTGAATTTTCAGTAGGCCTCCTCTCTCAGTTTACTGGGTACTGGGATTACAGGCATAAAACCATCCCAACAGCGCCATCAGAGAGCTTAAATGACCTTAGGTGACAGGATTACAAATGCTCTAATCTGTAAGCCAGCACATTTGCTCAGAGTCAATAAAATCAACTAAACTTTTCAACAAATGGAGGGGCCAAACCACCACCAAGTAATCTGAAAAGGAAACAGAACAAAAATAGCAAATCACCAAGACTGCACAGGGCTTTACTTAAGGGCCGGCACCTGCATCATCTAGAGGGTGATGATGCCCCTGTAGTTTATCAGTAACCCAGAGGAATGCCAGGAGAGGCTCCCTGCAGAGCCAGCGAGTTCTGGATACCGTGCCCGCAACCGGCAGCACTGCCCTGCCTTCAGCCTGCCAGCCGGAAGAGACAGTCCCTTCATCCCTTAAAGGGAGCAGCAGCTGTCTAAAGAGGAAGAAAGAGGCAGACGGCACCTCTGGAAGTACCTGAAGCCCTGAATCTGGGTCCTTTCTCACCTGTCCAGGCTGGCTCCAGGAAGAGTCCAGCTGCCTGCAGCTGTGTCCAGCAACCACCCCCTCACCTCCCCACCTCTGGGATCTACCTGTCAGTCTTCCCATGGAGCCTCTGCAGGTCTCAGGGGCCATGTCTGTCACCGCTCTTCACCATTCGTACTTCTGGGACTAAGCCACTTATCACTGCAGCCATGAGCACACCCGTGTGTGAGCACACCCGTGTGTGAGCACACCCGTGTGTGAGCACACCCGTGCGCTCACCCAGGGGGTCAGGGAAGAGTGGGCAGGCCACCGAGCCCGGGCGTGCCTGGTGACCCTGTTCTCATATGTCCCTGTGGAAGGCTATACTTTCATTTCACTGCCATGATGGGGTGTAGGGAAGGAACTAGGCTCTCTCCTGGACTGAGGATGAGATATCTACACATGGAGTAGAAATCTGAGCCCTTTTGGACTTTAAACCTCCTGCCTGCTATAAACTTAGAAGCAGCCAAGACCTTCCAGGTCTCTTTCTTTCAAGCTCTTAACAGTTTAGGAGCACACTACGCCTCTGCTTTGAGATGCCGTGCCTTCTTAGAAATGGACTCTCAGCACTGCTCACAATGGCAGAGATCCCATGCCAACCTCAAAGGCCCACTGAGGCACCAGAGTCAGTGCTCGGCTCTTACCTGCTGGGGTTTTCAGGATTTTACTCTTTCCTTTTCTCTTTCTGTTTGTTTTTCTTTGACGAGAGATCAAAAGGCTCAGGCTGACCTCGAACTTACCAAGGCAAGCCCCGAACTTTTCTGGCCTTTCTGCTCTACCTCTGATTGCTAGAATCACGTGCAGGCACCACCAGGCCTGTTTTATGCCACACTGGGGATTGAACCCAGGATTCTGTCCACACTGGGCAAGTACTCGACCAACTGAGCTACATCATAACTTTCTGTACAGCTCCATAACTCACTGTACAGATAGATGTGAAGACAAAATCATCACAGGGGGTGGGGAGCTAGGTATGTATCTAAGTAACAGAGCATTTGCTTAGCATGCAGAATTTTATACACATACATACACACTGAAGAAACCTGAACATACTGTGGATATAAATATTGTCAAAGATTAGATACAAACACCAGGTGGTGAGAGTAGTTACAGTTTTGTGCCCAATGGGTGTTTTGTTTTTTTTTCTTTTTTAAAAGCAAAGTAGAAAATTTTAGGTTGTTGCTTTTTTTTTTTTTGTTTTGTTTTGTTTTGTTTTGTTTTTTTGAGGCAGGGTTTTTCTCTGTGTAGATCTAACTCACTCTATAAACCAGGTTGTCCTTGAACTCAGGGATCACCTGCTTCTGCCTCCCTGAGTACAGGGATTAAAAATACATGTGCCACCATCATCTCACTAAAAGTTTAGGTTTTAAAAGGATTGATTGTTGCCAAAAATATTTGAAGCAACAAGGGATAATTTGGTTACATGTAGATAGGGTAAACATGCATATACGTATGTGTGTGTATGTATGACCATGTCTTTGAGTCTACCTTGCCTGGCTCTTTGGCTCCCATCCTACCTCAAACTCAAAGGTGCAAACGCCACTAGGAAGACCAGGGCTTCTGACCCATCGGTGCAGACAGGACCTCGTCCTGCTCTCCCGTGCCAGTGCCAGTGTCTGACCGCCACCAACTCTGCTTTGTCACCTCCTCAACTACATTTAGTGAAGATCTTTTTCTTTGTGATGCTAGAGACCAAACCATGTCTTTACACATGCTACATACATGCTTTACCACTGTGCTGAAGCCCCAGCCCTAGCAAACTTCAAACATAACCACATATTTCTTCATCTGCCCTAAGTATCTACTCATCAGGTCTTTGATGCATGTGTGTGTACGTGTATGTGTGTGTGTGTGTGTGTGAGAGAGAGAGAGAGAGAGAGAGAGAGAGAGAGAGGAAAAAGAGAGAGGAGAGAATGCTGAGATTATCAATATAATTAAAGACAAAGCTATGCTGAACTTAAACTTGGTTTTCCACTCTAAACACAGAAGAACCCTGAAGACCAAACAGTGGATGTAGAAACCATGACCAGGCGTGAGGATGGCATGGAGTTGACAGCAGCTGCTCACACTTGGCCCCTTAGTCTTTTGCCTTGCCTAGAGCAACTGCTCTGGATCACCAACCCCAGGACCATCCTCTCACATTTAAATCTCGGGGTGAAGGACAGACAAGCTTGAGGACAGACCCCGGGAAGGGGAGGAGGCAGCCACAGCTTCAAGAGCCAATGTGTTCTAGGTTCCCTTTGTCTGTTTCCCTTGGACATCCTGAAGCAAGGATGGAGATGTGTGGGTCCGTGCTCTCAGGGGCAATGTGTATTTCCCAGAATACCTTGGGTTCAGCCCCAAAGACACGGTCTTTATTTCTTGGCAGCTATAATGAGCAGCTCCTGGAAGGACAATATCCTGGTCTCTATTTTTATCTCAGCCATCAGAAAGCTCCAGTTTCCTGAAATATCTGCCCAGAGCTTTCTAACTTGATAAAAATAAAATAAAATAAACCTGTTCTGAGTGTCCCTCAGGCAAGAGGAGACGGCAGGTTGCTTCTCCCCTGGGGTCCGTCTCTCTCTCTCTCTCTCTCTCTCTCTCTCTCTCTCTCTCTCTCAGCTTTACTTTGTAGGGCTCTGTTACACCCCTACTTTTGATCACAGCACCTGGGATACAAAGTTACAGCCCCTTGAAACTACAAAACAAGCTCCCTTCAATTCATCCCCCTGTCTTTCCCAGCTAGAGGAAAACTTCCTGTTACCAGCCTGGGTCCAGAAGGTACCCCGCCCGCCCGGGGTTCCTTCCTGGCTGGGGCTCAGGCTACTGCTGTTGGCACCCCGACTCTCTTCCTGCCTTACTGATTGTCCAGAGCCCGCTCTGGCTTTCCCAACACCTGCCTCCCATTACAATGGTTGAGAGCACGCTGGTTCAGGGTGAAGAAGTACAAGTCGTTAAGAAGGTTGGTTTCTAAGAATTCTCTCCTGAAAGCATTTCTAAAAGATATTTTTATCCCTCGGGGTAGGAAGACAGGCAAAGGAGGTCAGTATGACAGCGATAGCGCAGACCTCCTCCTGGCAAGCTCTGAATTCATCCACGGACAGAAAATGCCCCAGAAGCTGCCCTCAGCACATAAGCACTGCTATCCCAGGCTGAGCAGGTAGCAGGTTGTGTGTGGTACCCCAGCACCCAACTGTGCTGTGAGGCTATAGTCTGCCGCCACCCAACACCCTCCCCACACCTTCCACTCCCACCACAGGGGCAGTGGACTGACTAGCTGATGGTTCACTTTCTGCTCAAACTGTCCAGCTAATTCTTCCAGTATTTCCCTAGTTAGTTACTGGGCTGAGGTGATGCCCAGAGCCTTGAGGCTCTGTTCTCTCCCCAGAACTGAAAGAAGATGGGGAGGAGGAGGGCAGGAGGGAGAGAGAAAACCTGTTTCTATTTAAACTTCTGGTCAAATCTCCGTTTTTCTTTGTCACAAACTGTCTCTGTAGCCAGGGGAACCAGTGTCTGAACAAACAAGTAATTATAACATTAGTCATAAAGTACCCAGCCCTCTGGTAATGGCCGGGGCTCTCATGTTTACCAGCCATCAGCACATTCTGAGCAAAAATATTCTGGGAGTTTTACACTTTGACTTTACCTGTCAAGATCAAAGCAAATTCACTTCTCAGGATGCGCCAGTTCCATTTTCAAAACCAAAACAAACCTCCAGCATGAATTATGGGCGGAACACTGAGGTAGTGTTAATTACAGGTCATCAAAGCCAACTGGCAATTTGCTCTCTCCGTGCAGGAGGAGGGAGTTTCCGAGGCACCCATCAAGGTTGGCAGAACTGCGGAGCTCTGGGGGGCAATACACATGGGACCTACTCCAGAGAGGCAGGAGCTCTGCCCAGCAGTACCATCCTGTCACACGGCCAAATGTAGAACCAGGCTGGGAAGTTGGCACGTGTGGGAGAAGCCCAGGAGCGTGGGCTTCCTGCCCACTAGCCACGCACAGGGCATGCGGACATCCCTCAGTCTGACTCCAAAGTAGCGAAGGAGTTTGTGCCGTAGGAGTTTGGAGCTGCTTTGACTCCTCCTCCACTGCACGGTGTAAAGTGCTGGCTTGCATTTGTCCGTTGAGGGGCTGTGGGATGTGCTAAGGTGTGGTAGCATCATAGATGGAGGCCATGAGGACTCCAGCCTCCCCCACAAGTAAAATAAAGAGATGTTTGTTTGGTATAAACGAACTGTAGTTTAGATGTGGTCTCTGTGGCCTCAGCCATCCCCTTATGCAAAGTGCTGGTCTGAGACAACGGAATGAGTTGCTCAGGGTGGCTTGGGACAGTTACTATGCATGAGAAAAAGACTCTGTCCAGGCAAGAGAAAGGGGGCATTCCAACTTCTCCACACAGTGTATATTCTAGAGGATGAGACATCAGGACTGATCCAGACACGCCCAAGGACAGCCAAAATGATAATGGCCTTACTATTTTATATTTTAAAAAGGGAGATGGGTTTGGCACAAAGAGGTGAGAACAGTTTCCTTCAGTGGACAGAAGAAGCCACACCCAGACAGCCTCCGTCTCTGGTCACTGAACAGTTCCGTGACCCAAGGTGTTCCTTTATCTGCCGCTGCTACACAGACAATCCAGATCCACCACTTATTGGCTGAGTGACTTTGACCAGGCTCTTTAACATCTCTGACCCTCTTATTTTCTCCAGTTTAGAAACAGATTAAAATTAAGATCCCATGACCAATGCTGGACTTAGCACTAACAGCACCCCAGCAACAGTGGATGATGGTAGATGTTTCTGAGCCTCCAACACATGCGAGACTCGTTCTGCTTCCTACTTCACATTCTAGGTAGGAAAACTAAGACCAACGGGACTTTCAACCTGGTGGACTGACGCCTTACAGGCTTTGGACTTCTTAGTCAAGACACATGGTCTGATCATCTTGGAACTTGTAAGCAGAGATCTGTGTTGGAAGGCACATTAACACGCCTCCCCTACCCCCAATTATTCTAGGCTGAGCCCTGGAACATGCCTGCATATCTTTACACTATAACATTGGAGACGTGGCTAGAGATGTTCTGCCTTCTCTGTGAAGCTTCCTCTTTGCATCCTAGCCCAAGATAAGCCCCGAATAATCGCTCGCTTGTCACGCACATCCTTGATGGCACGTGCTTGCTTCAGGCCCTCCTGGAAGCAGGGCTGAGACCTCATGGCTCTGCTCCAGCACTTGCTTACTGGAGCGAGACTTATCCAGTTCTTCACATGGAGGGCCTACCTCAGGTTCCTGGGCGTGACTGCAGTTCCTTGCTGTCCTGCAGCCCACTGGAGCCCAGAGGAGACAATCATTTCTTCCCCCAAGGTAACACGCAGGCCCAGGGTGCCACCCTAAGGACCAAGTCCTTCTTACCCCCTCCCACCCCCACCTCCTATAGGAGAGGCCCACTGTGCATCCCTAGGTCATTACAGGGACATTACAGGGACAGTTCCAAGTTTCTAACAGATGAGGGTGGAAAAGCGGGGACTGCAGCTGAGGCTGGAGGCTGACTTTGAGACAAGCACAGACAGGTGTGTCCTCTACCGCCTGGCTCGGAATGTTCACTTGCCAGTTGGCTGTTTGGAACTGGGAGTGTATTTCCTACACACAGAAGTAAACGTTCTCGAAACAACCCTGTAAAACACAGCAGGCAGCTGCTAGAAACCACCAGAAATCATCTGCTCATTCAGCCCTCTTTCTGGTTCTCAAAGGAAACTAAAACAAACCAGTCAAGGCAGCTGACCCCCGTGCAGCCTGGCGAAGTATCTTCTAGTGCCTTCCAGGCCCTTGAAGGGCTTTGTCAAGTTGCCAGTTGGAATTCTTTATTTCATTGAAGTTCGAACCAGCTGTGATAGCTCACACCTGTAATCCCAACACCTCAGGGCTAGCCTGGGCTAGGGTGAGACCTAGCTTAAGAGAACAAGAGGGGGGAAGGATTCACTCCACGACAGAAAACTTTTAGCAGAAGACAAAATTATCTTACTTTGTTGCTGCTGCCTATTTAAATGTGGACAAAGACAAAGAAAAGCCAGTGGGGTCTGAGGGGCGGGAACCAGGTTTGTTTTACAGTGTTGGGGATGGACCAAGGCCTTGCACATGCCAACCAACTGCTCTATCACCGAGCTGCACCCTGTCCAGAAATCCAGATAAGGCAGGATGTCCCCTCTGCAGCTCTGCCTTTCCTCTCTCCGAGCATATTAAAGACACTGGTGTGTGACACAGATGTGAGGAAATGCATGACAAGCAAGGGGAGGGAGACAGGAGAAGTGCTCAGGGGGTGACATGCTTACTGCACAAGCCTGGGATCCCCAGCACACAGAAAAGTGGGGCGAGGCGACAGAGTCTCTGAAACGCCAGCTCCGAGATGGTGGTAGGATGGTGGATACAGGAAAACCTCAGGGACCCCCTGGCCAGTCAATCTGAGAGTTTTAGGTTCAGTGAGAGACTATCTGAAAACATAAAGTGATTGTGGAAGACACCAGCAAGCCACATGTGTCCACACAAACAAGTGCACCCCATACACTCACATACACACACTCACGCGCACACACACTTGGGCACAGGGCAGAGAAAGAGCAAAGAGAGACAAGACAGAACAAGACAGCCCTCTCCTCAAGTAGCTTACAAGCCAAAAGCTAACTCCACCCACTAAAGGAGGGATCTCTGAGGCAGCAAGGGCAAGAGGACACCAGGCATGCTGGGTGGGGGGCAGGCGGGCCACTGCTCTGAGACTGTGACACTGCAGGAGGTGCTTGCTCAGGGGGATTGCCTTTGTTCTCCGGGAAAACACCCTGAAATATTCAGGGGTGAGACATTTGGACTTCTACAGACTCTCAAAGGGTTAGCCAAAAGTATTATGTTCTATTACATAACTTGGACTTTATTGTAATTTATTATAGTTTATTACATATTTACTATAATTATTGTATTATCGCTTTATTATAACCAACATTCTATCTGTTATATGTGTGATTAAAGCAAGCAAACCCCTCACCAGGTGAGGAAGGCACATACTTGGCAAAAGAGAATGGTTTTCGGCCTTTTTGGTTTTGGTTTAAGAGAGGGTCTTATTATGGAACCCCAGGCCAGCCTTAAACTCTCAATCCCCTGGCCTCTGCTTCTCTAGTCCTAGGATTGCAGATGTAAGTCACCAAACCTTACTTTCATTTGAAATCTGGGAGAAGAAACCTTAATTCCAGCCCCTCACCCAGGCTTGGGGACAGCTCAGCACAGCTCACCCACCCTCAGATCTTCCCTCCTCTTCCTCTTCCTCCTCAGTTCAGCTCTGCTCCTCAGAAACAAGGAATATGGTCAGTGAGACATTTACCTAGGGGACAAGGTCTAGACCTGGCTAGGTCCTGAGAGCCATGACATGGGTGGCTTTTCCTCTGTGGCCATTCTGGCCCCTCCACTCCCTTATTTTAGGCCCCTTCCTAACAGGGTATGCGTAAGGGTGAGGTGGGAAGTAGTCAGGTGAATGACTCAGTTTACTCTTTTTATTCCATGAGTCCGAAACAAAGGAAACAAACCGTCTTGGCTTTTCCCCCTTGAACGTGTCCCAGAAGGCCACACAGAATCGTGACATGATAGTCCCATCCTCTGTCCTCCTGGCAACTGGCCTGGACTGAGAGTCTCTCAGAGCACTCAGCTGTTTCCTTAACTAGCCCCAAAGCCCCTTCAGGCCATCCCCTGACCTATGCAGCCCCTCTCACCTCTGTCCTCATTACTGCAAATGCTGTCATGAAAAACCAGGCCTCTGGACCTCAGGATACCTTCTTCAGTGCCTGGGAAACTCAGACATAGCCTCCACGAATCGTGAGCCCAGGGTGCTTCTCTGGCTTTGCAGAATCACAGAATTCCTCCAGTTGTGGAGTTTAGCAACTTCTGACCTCATACCTAGTATGGCCCTTAAGTCCAGCAGGGTTGGGTGGGAGCTTGGGAGCTGCTACCGGCTTCTATGGGAAGCCAAGCAGAGAGGGCCATGAGAACGCAGCATTCGGATGCCTCAGCTCTACTCATTTTGTCTCCGTTAGACTGGGACAAAACACTTGCTGGTTTGTGTTGTTAACAGTCCATAAGCAAGTATCTAACTTCCCAGTCAGGAGAGGACAGCACTCACTCACTCACTCACTCACTCACTCACTCACTCACTCAACTCACTCACACCAGGCTTGAGGAGGCGTCCAGCAGAGCTGTAACTCACACATTGGCACTTTCTGAATGTGGACCAAAGTCACTGCCAAGAGGTCAGCCTGGAAATAAGGTGGCTGTGTGGGCCCACGGTGAGTCTCATGCCCGCCCCCAGTGATGTGCTGCCCTCTGTGCTCTGGGACCATCAGGGATGCCAGGTTTCTTTTTAAAAATTAATTTGATCTATTTTCTCCCTGGGTCTCTCCTAGGACGATTCTTTTTTTAAATGATGCTGTTTTGTCTAAGGAAGCATTTTCCTTGGAATTGACCCCTGGAAGACAAGCTTCAGCTGTACCACTTCCTCAGGTAGAAAGAAGCTGGTGTTTTGTCAAATGTGGTTTCCTACCGGTGCCTGCTTGGCCCAAAAAACCTCAGAGGGAGAAGCCAACCTGGAGACTAGCAGAAAAATCAGTAAGTGTGTGCACCAGGGGCACTAGCAGGGATCACTCAGGAAGTCCAGAACTCTGCTCACTAGCTATGCTTGCTTTGGGAATGAACTTATAGGAATCTGAGTGCGCAGAGCCCCGCCCTTGGCTGGAACACAAAGAGATCCCAGGAGGACTCCATCTTACATCCTACGCTCCTGGCCTGCAGGTATTTTGCCCCATGATTATATTTTGTGTTTTGCTTTGTTTTGTTTCAAAGAGGGCAGTTAGAACCTCAGTCACAGGAGCTTGAACATTGTGTTTCCAAGGTCCCTCTATTTCCTCTTACTCAAAGCCTTGGTTCATGAGCCCCAAAGGACCTCCAGTGTTACTGAAAACAACTAAAACCCCATTTGCCTTGCCAACTTGAAATGACTGCACAATGTTCCATCTGGCTGTTGGCATTTTAAGAGTTAAGTCATAACCATATCCTGTTAAAGCAGTAATCCAAAGTAAAACTCAGCTTCATCAGACTGCCGTGTGTCCAAATGATACTACTCAACAAGTACGATCAATTTTCACAGATACAATGGTAGGCATACAAACACAATTAGAATATAATTGAAAAAGGAAGTGAAGATGACTGTGAACTGGCTTTATTTCCAGAATTACCTGTGTGTCCCTTGGGTGTGTGGGTACCCAGAGTGTTTTGTAAGCCTGCCACAGAGCCCAACCCGTATCCCTGACCCCTGCTGCTCATTCAGCACCGCACTCCACAGTCACCACCCATTGGGGAAGTTCTTCCACATCTGCTCCCACTGCCTCCCCAAGTTTCATCAAAATGCTCATAGGATTCTAAAATTCCTCCAAAAGATCTTGGATTCCATTAAGGTGTTAACATATCCCCTTCTTCACCCTGGGGATATATATTTGTTATATGTTATATATCTATGAAATGTTTTTTTCTTTAACTGGAAACTGAAACAGACTTGAGTACCCAGGCTGGGAATTCCCATTCTGAAATGTGGCCAACAGAGTATAGTGAATCCCAGGTTTATTGGGGAGGAGTTTCAATTTGCTCTTGTTCAGGCTTGGTCAGAAAAGCTCCGTCCTGTCGTATCCAACTAACAAGCTGCTTAGGGTGGCTGGTTTGGTTTTGCTTTGGAAGCAGATCTTGTGTAAGCAAAGCTAGCCTTGAATTAGCTAAGAAACTGACAATGACCTTGAACTCCTGAACGCTACAAATATGCCTCATCACACTGGGCAGAGTCAGTCAGTTTTTCTCTCTTTTTACCATGCAAAGTCCCTACAATGCTCCAACCTAGGATATTTCAGAGATTAAGAGCCAGGCTAGGTATGCAAACCCCCTTCCTTTCACGTAGCTTAGTGGTAGGATGCCTGCTCAGGGTGCAAAAGACCCTGGGTTCAAGCCTCACAACGGCCCAAAATAAGATTGCCTGCGCTGCAGAAGAACTTGCCCATCAGCCTTTTCAGGAGCAGTCGCTCTAGTTGGGGACCAGGGTGGGAGACATCCTCAGTCCCACACAAGCGAAGGGCCACAGTCAGACGCCCTCCACAGCCACCCGCCAGCCTCCAATTCTGTCTCGGCTCTCCATTAACTTTTAAACAACCCCCAGTGTTGCTTTCTTAGACATGTTTCCCATGTAACTGAAAACACATTAAATATTTGATCTCTCCCCTTACTACGATGAGAGCTAGCAGGTCCATAAATAATCCATTGACCTGGTTCATTTTTCTGGACAAAAAATTGATCATAAAAATACATTCACACAGGCGTTTGTGTTGTCTGCCCCTTAGAAAGTCTACCCTTCAAATTCTTGAGCACTCTCAACTGAAAAGAATAATTCAATATGCAACACACACACACACACACACACACAC
Source organism: Apodemus sylvaticus (assembly GCF_947179515.1). Taxonomy (NCBI): domain Eukaryota; kingdom Metazoa; phylum Chordata; class Mammalia; order Rodentia; family Muridae; genus Apodemus; species Apodemus sylvaticus. The sequence goes on from NC_067481.1 coordinate 46,768,344, forward strand.
ACACACACACGCACGCGCAAAAAGGAAATCTTCGGGGCCACCAGCCTTTTAGAAACAATTTAAATACACACACACACACACACACACACACACACACACACACACAAACGACTCCAGCAACTGTTGATAACACACTTCAGTAGTGTAGCACAGTCCACTGGCACTTCCATAAATTCTGAATGGCCTGTGAGCTGAGTCTGCACGCGCTCCCCAGCGAGACCATCCCAGCGTACAGAGAGGCTTGACCCTCTTAAGTGTCTCTCAATAGGTTTCTCTGGTTATTAGGGCATTTGTGTCTACCAGCGTCTTTGCATAAAGCCACCAACCAGCCCTTGTCCCCAAAGTAAAGCCCAAGCATAAACCACGCAACTTTTTGCCAAAAAAGCGAGGCTGTGCTAGGCCAGCGCTGGGTCTCTAGGGTTTCCATCGGGTCCCTCGAAAGGATCCTGCGCAGCGCAGACAAAGGCACCCTAAATCCGGGCAATCGAGCGCGGGGACCGAGGGCTTCTAAAAAGAAGCGTGGGTTAGAGGCAAAAAAGAAAAGAAAAAAAGAGGAAAAAAAGAATAAGAAGAAAGGGAAAGCGACCCACCTGCGGGCGGCGCGGCGGCGGGTCCCGGGCTGCGGAGGCTACGCGACCCTCGCGCCCTCGAGGCACCGGCGCGGCCGCTGGAGTGGCGCCGCCCGCCGCGCTATTTGTACTCGCGGCCCCTCACATGGTCTGATCTCTAGATAGCGGCCGCCAAAGAGCTCCGCAAGAATTTTTGCGTCACTTTGAGACCGAAGAACTTTGTTTCTCCGCGCAGCTCAGCTCTAGCTGGAGGGGGGAGGGGCGGGGTCTACGCTCCCGGACTGGTGGGAGGGGGACAGAGCCCCCCACTCATCCACTCATGCACTCATCCACGCTCACACATTCCTGCAGACACACACACACACACACACACACACACACACACAGCAGCCAGGGCGCAGGGCCCGGCCGGGCAGGACCAAGGATCTGACTCTTCTGCTTTTGGAAGCCACTAGTGTGGCTTCAGGATGCTGAACAAAACGAGGTTCACTTCTTCCCTTACCAAATCTGCCCCCAAATTATGTTAAGGTCCTGCTCCAGGTCACTTCCTAAAAGCATTGTTTCTTGACCACAGCCAGGCACCACCCGATGGCAGTTGCGGACCATCTTTCCAAGGACCCCTGACATTGTTCTGGGTTCTCTAGGTGGGATGTGAGCTCAGCCCGGGGACCTCCCCATCCCGGGAGGCGCCCGCAGCTGCCTACGATAAGTACCCCCGGGAGGATCCGAGAGCGCTGCGGCTTTGCTACTTAGCCACAGATGGAAACATTTTGCAGAGAACGTCGGTGTTGGTCCGCGGACCCGCCTGTGCCTGTGGGGTTGGGCACTGAACAAATTCAGCCTTTGAAGCTGCTCAGTATTTGAACAGGAGCACACTGTTTGCAAGTCTATATAGATTGTTTCATTCACGCACGCACTCGCGCGCGCGACTTAAAAATGCATGTAATGTTATCACTTTCTTTGTTCACCAATATTATGGGAACTTTTTTTTTAAGAGCAGATGTGTTACTTATTTTGGACTGTGTCTGAGGCAGAGAAGTCAGGACCTGAGCTGGTCAGTCTGTCTCTCCTCATCCGGCTAGGGGAGTGAGGGGAAGCTAGGAAAGAGGTAGTAATGGCGAGTCTGTCTGTGGCTTCGAGAAAGCCCGGGCCCCTTTGTTCCAGAGGGGCTCGAGCCCAGACGTGAGAAGCCGCCACTAGGCTGAGCTGGCACCAGGAAGGGAGGATGGTTCAAGGTCCGCAGGTGTGGGCGGCTCCCGGCCGCAGGGATCACCAGTACGAGGCTTTGGTGCCACCTAGGCTCCAGGGCCGGGGACTGCAGGGGGAGCCGACAGGCTGGAGAGAGCCGACCTTAGGCAGGCCCGGCCATTCCATGACACGGACAACCCCAGGGTCCCGGGCCCTTACTGGGCTCCTCCCTTTCAATGACCACAAGTGTCTGTCTGCTGTAACTCCTGTGCAGACACAAGGCTGCCCAAGAACAAGGTGGTTCTGAGGAGGGGTTCAGGCAGCCAGAGGAGCAGGGGCCACTCGACCATCAGCTCAGGCTCCTCTCTCTACTCTGCCCGTCCCCAGGTGAATTCACTCAGTCTTCACCTGCTCACCGCTGACCTCCCCAGGCCCTGCTCCTCCTCCCCGGTTGCCTCCCTTTCTTAGTGCTGCCATACTGTGCGCGCTGGGTGTTGGTGGCATTCCTCTGAACAGGATGTGATAGATACAGGCTCAAACCCCCTGCGTGTGGGTTGGACGAGACTCTTAACCATAGAGTCCTAGGCCTTGTCCTGGAGAATGATAGCAGCGGTCAGGTCAGGGGCAGGCTGTGGGGGGATGGAGAGGCCCTCAGCAGACGCTTCCTTTCAGCTGGGACTAACTCCAGGAGGGCTCATCTTTTAACCCTGACTGAGAGCCATTAAAAAGGTAACAGCTGCCCAGACCGTGCCCAGACCTCATTCCCCACAGCCCCCTGGCCAGCGTGCACACTTTAGCCTCTCTCCAGGTGTTTTCTTTCCTCTTGTCCTGGAGGCAACTCTGCAGGAGCAACTGAGCCCGGTCTGTCCTGTGGCGCCTTCAGCGGGCCTGGTCCCTCTGCCTGCAGAGCTCCCTTTGGCTATGCTGCCCTGCCTCCTACACATCCTGCCTTCCTCCTGGCTTCTGACACTTGGTGGGGACTCAGGGAGGAAATGCAAGTCAGACACCCACAAAGGCGTTGCACTGGGTTAGGGAACACTATAGAAATGGCAGAAGGGCTGAGGAAACTCTGCTGGAGTGGAGGGCTGCCAGGCATTACTGTCTGAGCTCACTAGCTCCATCCCAGAGACACGGAAGCGCAGCGGCTCCCCACAGCCAGCCTCTACAGCAACAGACACACACATGCCACTGCCACCATCACCAAGAAGATTAGCTGGATTCCCAGAACCCAGTGACGGCCAGGACAAAGCCTTGTGAATGCCAGCCGCTCTCTCCGGAAGCTCTCGGTGCCATCTGTCTGGGTTCTGTTTACACGGGGACAGAAGAGGAAGCTCTCCCTTCCTTGTGGGCTTCTTCTCAGGCCCAGGAAATGGCTACCACACCCCTCCCCCTCAGGGAATCTCTTGCTTCTAAAGTTCTCCACAGTAGGCCACCGGAGGCTGACCTAGCTAATCAAGATGGAGCCAAAAGAAGGGATGCCAGAGAAGGCTTGGTTAATGTTAGTGGGATGACCGTGCTAGAGGGGGGGGGAGGGCTGGGCACAGCTCTGGAAAGGGCAGGAAACAGGAAATTACACGTGGACTTAGTCCCGGTCACATTTTACTGGTTTCTTCTCAACCATTCCTCGTGAGCCCGAGGCCTTTGAGAAGCAGCCCCCTCCGAATGCCGCATCTCCCTGACTCCCCCGCCCTGCCCCCATTGCCTCAGCAGTCTGCCCTCTCACTGGAGTGCCCATCTTCTTAATTCCTCTCAGAGCTTCCCGTGGGAGTGGTCCTGACCCTGCAGCCCATGAGGCTGCACCCGGCCCTCACAGGCGCACTCCTGGAGATAAAGACAGGCCTCCACAGAGCATCTGCCAGGCACCTGAACGATGTGCTCCTACCACCGGGCCTCATGAGCAACTTGGAGATGATGAAGTGAAATACTTGTTGCTTTAGTGATGTGAGTGGCACTTGCTGTTCATACTTAATGGCTGGGAGCAGCTGATGTGGAAACTAGCAAGGGCGTTTGTATTTTTGGTTGTGAGCCTAGCCTTTAAGGGCTGAGCCATCTCTCCACCCGTCAAGGAGTCAGGGGGATGTGACTTTCAGGTTTTCAAGGAACATCTCCCTGTGTAGTCCAGTCTGAACTTGGCTTTGAAAACTTAGTGCCAGGCTGAGGCAGCCTCCCTAGTGCTGGGATTAGACGCGCATCAGGCTCTGAACAACTTTTGTTTTGTTTTGTTGTGTCTGTCTTTCTTTCTTTCTTTTGTTCTTTCTTTCTTTCCTTCCTTCCTTCTTTTCTTTCTTTCTCTTTCTTTCTTTCTTTCTTTCTTTCTTTCTTTCTTTCTTTCTTTCTTTCTTTCTTTCTTTCTTTCTTTCTTCCTTCCTTCCTTCCTTCCTTCCTTCCTTCCTTCCTTCCTTCCTTTCTTCCTTCCTTCCTTTCTTTCTCTCTATAGACCTGAGTCTAGGTGAACTCTAGATCCTCATGCTTGGACAGCAAGTACTTTGCTGACTGAGGCATCTCTCCATCTCCTGGGCCAAGGTTCTTTGTTTTATACACAGCCTACCAGCTCCCCTCCCCCACTATAAGCACCCTTAGGGTGACACTCTGGGGCAGCTGGTTTCCTATTCTACCTTGCTGGAGAAGCCAGAAGCACAGAGTTCCAGGAAGGCCCTAACGCTACGTGTATAGATGTACACAGCACTTCCGTTTCTATACACCTCTGCCCCACAAAGCTCCGCGCTCTCTCTCTTACTGCTCTCCCTTACTGCATCTTAGCACCTGTTGTGATGGCAGGACGGGGATACCTAGTGTACAGGACGTCAGGAGTTACGGGGCAGCTGCTTGGAAGTTTGATGTGGTAATCAAAATAAGCCTTTAGGGGTGGAAAGGAAACCATGACCTCTCAACAGGCAGCCTAGGGGGAGGTGTATGCCTTTAAACTCAAGGAGCCTGAGGTGAGTGAGACTGTACGTAGTCTGTGTCCTACGAGGCATGGGAAGATGAAAAATGGGGAGGGAGTCCCATACAGTGGTGGTTAACACTTAAACCAGTCTGACGTGGGAGCACCCCAAGATCTACTGATAAGTGGGGGGATGGCTGCACACTCACTTAGAGCTAGGCTTCTGTAGAAATGCAGAAGAATCAGGACAGAATGGAGCCTTGGGAAGAAAGCACTGGAAGTGGAAAGAACTCACTCACTGTTTATGGTACGTCTTTTTGTTCATTTTGGTTTTTCTGAGACAGGGTTTCTCTGTGTAGCCCTGGCTGTCCATCCTGGAACCCACTCTAGACCGGGCTGGCCTCGAACCCAGAGAGATCCATCTGCCTCTGCCTCCCAAGTGCTGGGATTAAAAGTGTGAGCCACTACCACTACCACCTGGTTTACATCTGTCTATTTTCTAAAGATTTATTTATTTATGTACACACACACACACACACACACACACAGAGAGAGAGAGAGAGAGAGATAGAGATAGATGTGTTCAGGTGAATGAGTACGCGGCCTATTAGATTCCGGATGGAATTGCAGGCGGTTGCGAGCCACCTGATGTAGATGCTGGGAACCTCACATGTAGAAGAGCTCTTAGTGCTCCTAACTGCAGAGCCGTCTCTCTAGCCCACTGTGTACATTCCATACTTATAAGTAAGTCTGCAATAGGGACCGGAGAAATGGCTCAGAGGACCCAGGGGTCCCTAGCATCCACGTGGCAGCTCACAACTATCTGTAACTCCAGTTCTAGGGGATCCAATATCCTCCTGGCCTCTATAGGCACCAGGCACATGTGAGGTGCATACACATACATGCAAGCAATACACTCATACACATGAAATAAAAATAAATATTTTTTAAAAGAATTTGCAGTAATGCTTTTTATAATTTTTTTTCCTAGAAAAGCAGGTTTTAGATCGGCTAAGCAAGCCTTCTACCAGCGTACCATGGCCCTGCCCCTCATACCAGCATTCTCTATTTTAAATAATACATAAATCAATAAAAATGAGGAAAGAAAGATATTCTAAGGGCCCAAGCTAATCTTGTAAAGCTGGCAAGCCAGGAGAACTCCTGGATCCCCTTGACACCATGGACAGTGGACAATGACTTCTCCCCAGCAGTGTCTGTGTGTGACAGAGAGGAGGCCGTGAGCCTAGAGGGCAAGGCCAGTGCTCTGCTCTGGGTTCAGGATCGCAGAAGTGAGTGAGCAGAAGCCATTTCCCTGCGTCTCCCTTCCCTTTCCCTCTCCTGTGTGAGCTCTCTTGGGCTCTTCTCTCTCTGCCCCCACTTGAGTGATAACAAGGCTTTTGCATCTGAGTTCCCCACAGGCCCTTCTTGGTAAGCTGGTTACCTTCCTCCCTGAGGTCTGAGGTCTCTGTGGTCAGAAGTGGGGTTACTGTTCCTCTGCAGCTTCAGGCTGCCACGGTCCCCAGCCTCACATATAGTCACCTTCCTACTTAACAGCTCATTCCTACCTCAGTGACAGACTCAGCTGGGGATCAGGGCCTTGCCTTCACTCCCCAGGGAGCCTTACTGCCACACCAGGCTGGTGAAGCTTGGGAGAAAGGGTCTAAGGAGAGCTGCCATTTGTTCGGTATCTTCTAGATACATGCAGTGTTCTGTCCTCTTCCTACATACAGGTTAAATGCTGAACTGCTAAAAACAACAACAACATCAACAACAACACAGTGTTTCTTATGTTCCAGCAGAGCTTCCATACTTAATGAAATTTAAGATAACTTTTTAGTACGGGTAATGTGGAAACCAAGGCTCAGAGACTATCAGTGGCTTCTCCAGGCTTGCGCCACCTCCAGGCTGAATCGCCAGGCCGGCTTGTCTGTCTTCCTTCTGCTAGTCCTTTGGGCTTGGGCTAACTAGAAATAGGAAAGGTTCAAGCCAGAAGAGAGCTGAGCAGGCCTTGCTCGGTTCTCTGCCTCTTCCCCCACGTATGTGGTCCGGGGCTCCTAAAAATGAACATGGAGTCACCGGGGCTTTGCTCCACCAGCTGTTTACAGGGAAGCAGGCTTCAGATCTCTGCATAAGCTTTTCTCTGATGACTGCCTTCAGATTGTGGGGCACAGTCAATCAGTCTCTGCTATTTACTTGGAGCCAGGCATTGAGAATACAGGGGGGTAGGAGGGAGACAGTTCCTTCCCTCGGGAAGCTGGACAATAAAAACACCTAAATGTCCAAGAGAAGAGGGACAGGAGGGAAACTGGCTCCTTAGATGAGGTGATCTGATGGCCTTTGACATTATCTATGGCCTGAAGGCTGAGAAGCCAGTCATACAAAGACCCCCACAGGAGAGCATTAGGACGACAGTGGAGCGGGCAGGCAGAACTGAAGAGCAAGAGTTTGAGAGATAAGCTGGAGTCAGGCAGTAACAGTGTTGGGTGTGAAGAGGTGAGCTGGGTATGGCTGTCCCTGCCCAGGTCTGGTGAGCCAGAAGGATCTCTAGGTGAGACTCAAGAGATCGCAGGTTTCTGCACACGACACTGTATCTGAAACCCAGAGCCCTGCACATGCTAGGGAGTCACATCAGCCCAGGGAAGTCACCACAGTCCTTCTGTTTCTGCTGTCCCAGCCTTCGACAGATGCTCTTGTAAAGCAACTGTCATGAGGCAGCTGGAAAGAAAAGACCAGCATTCACCACGCTGCTCGCTTCCAGATGTGCTTCTGCATAGGGGTCCCTCCAGGGGTAGGCGAGAGGGTGCGCAAAGGAGGGCATCATCTACAGCTCCCTCAGGCTGGCATGAGCCGAATGCCCACTCCCTCCCCTCCCCCTTTCCCTCTGCAGGAAATGTGGAAAAGACTGAGTCTGAAAGAGAACACAGAAAACTCCGGCCAGTTTATTCCTAGTTTCAATACCTCTGTCCCACAAACCCCAGAGACTAAGAGGAATCTCCATGAAAAGCATGGAAGTTATGAACATGTCCTAAATGTAAGAGGGAACCGCTTTCAAAACAAAATCCACCAATGACTAACTGCAGTCATGGTGAGTGAGCCGGGCGCTCGCCTCCCAGAGGAGGCACTTGAGGAGAGTGCCCTGTACCCACAGATGTCACAACCACATGGGAAGTCTTGTCCCATTATCAGGCCTTGGTTTCTGACAGTCAGCATGACTCACAGGAGAATTCAGCGCTGGGGGCCTTCCAGAGTCACCAACTTGGCCATCCGGTGATACAGTGGGGCAAACCCTCCCCTTCCGTTCCGGGCACCCAAAGACAAGGCTGCTGTCCTTTGCTTCTTCCTTCTAGATCTTGTTGTTGTTTTGTTTTTGAAGACAGGGTCTCACTATGCAGACTCACTATGTACACCAGACTGGCCTTTAACTGGGAGATCCGATGGCCTCCTCTTCAAGAGTGCTGACACAGGATTACAGGATCTCAACTCTAGCCAGAGGAACGCTGAACTCTCTGAAATCCTCTTGCTACAAGACTCCCAAGTGCTGGGAATACAGGTGTGCACCTACCTCTACACGGGTCATCTGGATCCTGGTTTTGTTGGGAAAAAAAGATTTTTATTGTTTATTTAAGGATATTTTATATCCATGTTTGTGGGTGAGATTTACATGGATGGCTTTTGTTCTTTTATTATCAGTTATATTGGATTAAAAAAATATTTAAGCCATAAGGCATGACATGTCTTACCATGTCATGTGCACGTGTATGCATGTGCATGTGCATGTAGAGGACAGAGGTCCACGGCAGATGTCTGCCTGTCACTCTCCAAGGTAATTTTTTTTTTTTTTTTGTTCTTTTTTGTTGTTGCTGTTGTTGTTTTTTGTTTTTTTGAACAGGGTTTTTCTGTGTAGCTCTGGCTGTCCTGGAACTCACTCTGTAGACCAGGCTGGCCTCAAACTCAGAAATCCACCTGCCTCTGCCTCCTAAGTGCTGGGATTAAAGGCATGCACCACTACTGCCCAGCTCCATGGTAATTTTTGAGTGTCACTGAGCTGTTTCTGCTGGACTGGCTGGCCAGTAGCCCTCAGAAAACCGACCTATCTCCTGTAGCACAAACTGGCCTCAAACTTGCTAGACAGCCTCAAAGGACCTCAACCATGAATTCCTGATCCTGCTGCCTCTACCTTCTCCCAAGATTTCAGGGGTATAGGCATGAGCTACCACAGCTATTCAGGTATCCTTTTAACATTATATATATATATATATATACACACACATACATACATACATGCATCTGGTGAGTCTTATATAACATTTGTTAATGTTTTATAATATTGTTATTTCTTCCTTTAGGTGTATTCCCTCTGGTCCCTTTTGATATGTATTTGTATAATTAATCTAATTATAATTCAGGTTCAATATCCTGTGTAATCTCTTCCTGGGCCCATGAGTTAATTTCTAAACCCAAGACACAATTAGACTGGTCTAATTTTGGTTTCTCACCTAAGTGCTGTGTGGTTGGAGTGTGGGCCACAAAAGCAACCCTGTGACATTTGAGATTGACTCTACTAGGAAATGGTTAAATTTTAAGAAAGTCCTACATGTGCTCAACACGCATGTGCAGCTGTGAGCAGCTGGGGCCTCAGATGACCCTGGGAGGGAAGCACACACACTGAATCCTGTATCTTTCATACTCACCAACTCTCTGCTGTTTGATCTCTTGGTTAAACTCCTATTATGAAGTGGATTGCTTGTTTTTTTTCATATAGGTTTCAGTTTTTCGTGAATTTTGAGGTGTGTTAATTAGGAGCACAGTAACTTAAGGTCCTGATATTTTCCTGGAGATTTGAGTAAAGTCATGCAGAGGGGCTGCCTCTATTGACATTTTCGCTTCAGCACCTTTTCAGGGCTGCTGTGCTACCCAGCTCCAGGGGGGCAGTCAAACTGCAGCCTGCATGAGTGACACATCCTGGAGCTGGACTGAAGGTTTATTCCAAACGGCCTGCCTCGTTTTATTGCTTGTAGCTTCACTGACTTATTTTGGTTAGTATACTACTTGCTAAAGAACTTCTGAGAAAGGACCTCCTATATCCCAGGCTAGATTGGAACTGGCTATGTAGCTGAGGATGTCCTTGAAGTCTGGGTTCTCCTGCCTCCACATCCCAAGTGCTTCAATTATAGGTGTGCATTTCTATATCTGGCAATGCATTTTTATATTGCGTTTTATACCCAACATACAGCTCACTTTCCTCCAAAAAATGTAATTAAATATTCCTTAAAGGACTGTTTAATCCACTCATACAAGCTATAACTTACTGGCGCAGTCAGAAGAACTTCTCTTTCTGTTGTTTTTGAAACCGGTCTCACTGGGTAGTCCTGGCTGCTCTGGAAATCGATTTATAGACCAGTCCTTGAACTCACAGAGATCCTCCTGCCTCTACCTCCCAGGTGCTGAGACTGAAGTCACAAGCCACCACCATAGTGGGTCATGTACTTTATCTTACTTTGATATCTGGCTTGTGTGGTGTGTGCAGGGCTGCTGTGTGACAGGCACAGGTAAACAGACACGCACGCGCCCTTTTGACTTTCGGTTGGTTCTCTCCTTCCACCTTGAGCCCTGGGGACTGAACTCAGGTGTCAGACTTGCTTAGCAGGCACCTTTCTCGGCTGTGCCATCTCACGAGCCTCCTCCTATCCTCTGTGGACGGTTTTGTGTTTTCTTACTGTTTATCCTTGTCTGGGAACTCTTTTACGTTTACTTCCTAGGAGTTCAGAATGTTTCAGCATAGGTGTTAATGCATTACTGTCTAAAGTTAGCACATTTATCTTCTACCCTAATGGTAAGACTTTCAATACTCAATTCCAATGTCCCCCCAGCTGCTTTTGGGGTTGTTTGTTTGTGGGGTTTGTTTGTTGTTTTGAGACAGTGTTTTCCTATGTAGCTGGCCTAGAACTAGCTATGTAAAAAAGGCTGGTCTCAAACCCACAGAGACCTACCTCCCTGGCTCTCAAACCCACAGAGACTCCCCCACCCCGGGGTCCTCTGAGCTTGATGTAACCTCCATATTAAATCACTTCCTTATTGGGGGGGACTCAATTTTCTTTTTCTTTTATCTAAAAACGCCCTTTATCTTCTTGAAAGGCGGTTTTATTGAGTATGGGGATTCTAGCTTTTTTTTTTCTTACCATCTTTTTTTGTTGTTGTTTTGTTTGAAACTGGCTCTTGCTCTCAGTCTGGGCTGGGCTGGAACTTACCATGTGTCCTAGGCTGGCCTTGAACTCATGGCAATCCTTCTGACTTAGCCACCGAACTCCACCTCTCACAGCACCTCAGCCCATTTTGCTAAATGCAGTTACAAATGAGAAGTTAGCTATGGGCGCCTTGGCTTCAGTTTGAAGGTTCCACATGTGCAGAGATTATCATCACCCTGGAACAAGATGACTTGAATACTGTGAACATGAACAGGCTGGCTAAGTTAACCTTGGGAAGAGCCACGACAAACAACATCTCCTGCTAGGGCTGAGAAGAATTCTGGGGAGCCAGAAAAGTCTGGGCACAGACACTGGTATAAATGCTAAACAGGAGCTCTGCTCAGTGTCCAACAAAGCAGAGATGCAGTCTGTCCACTCCTGTTCCTTAGCGCCTTCTATGGCGAGACCAGAGTCCCCATCTGGAGACACTGGGTCTGGGTGAAACGAAGCCGTGCTGGACAGCAGGGGCAGGGCCCTCAGCGTGGGAATGTGGAGGGCCTCTGTAGAAGCCATGAGAGTGGTGAGGGTGGGCGGGCTCAGGCTGGGATCACGTCCCGCAGCAGTTGAAGGAAGAAAACCCTAGGCTCTGCTCGTTTTTTTCTTCCCTTTGAAGAGTCTCAGCCACGCCCACGTGTGGCTGAATAACCACTTCTTAGAGTTTACAGATCAAATGCACTGGCTTACTCTCATTTAGCAAAGTATTTTATTCAAAAGCTTCTCAGCACCATCAAGGTTATCGGAAAGAACGAGCATCAGGTTTTCTCCCCACCCAACCCCCAACGCAGAGACAGACAGTAAAGCATTCAATGGGGTGCCCCTTGTGATTACAGCTGAGCCCCTGACAAGGTTTTCTCTAACCCTGTTTAACCTGGCCCAAGTGAGCCCCACAGTTCAGGACAGGAAGAGAAGGAATCATGTCAGACCCGATCAACCTTCCCTTCTCCAGCTATTAGAGTCACATGAAACAACTCTGTTGAATTCAGCGACTACCAGGTAGGAAGGACAGTGACCTGTGAGGCAGCATGCAGCACTGAGAGTTCGAATCCTAGCTAACCCTCCCCTAATCTACTCTAGGAACAAGGAGCCCAGGACTGTTTGTTCTCTGTACACCTCAGCTGTTCCTCTTACTGTCTGACTACAAACACAAAGACCGTGGACAACAACATCCAATTAAAATGCTAAGAGATCCTGAGCTGTCAGAGATGAGGAGAGCAACAGGATGCCCCGATCCTTCCCCTTTATTTTTTCCTTTATGAATAGTTTGTTTCAGCATAAAGCATTTTTCTCAAAGAGGTTCCTGGAGGAGACTGGAAACCCAAGAGTCTGACTGTATCCTGTGGGAACAGCCACCCATGTAATTTTGGTTTCAGTCCCTGGATCTGTCCTTGGGAGGAGGAGAGGGCTGGAGGCAGTCCACTCACTCATTCAGCCAAAGCCCCCATGGGGTCCCATGCCGGCAGGACAATGGGCTCCTGCTCTAACACAGCCAGCACCTCTTCTGGGACGTGCTTCTTGTCCACCACCACCTCGTAGACATACTCAGAGAACCACTCATCGGTCATGCACAGGTAACCTGGAAAGGAGAGAAGAAACACTCCTGAGTTCAGAGGGTAAGCAGAAAAGAGAACTTCCTGCTACTATAAAAAGGCCTCCTACAGAAACAACAGGTTTTCCAGCATTGCCCACTAATCTCATTTGAGTTCCAGTTTTACTAGCAATCTGTGAAGCATACAGGATAAACACTGTTGTGTTTTCACCAACTATGAAAAGGGGGTTCAGAGTAACTGAAGTGCCTGGCTTCAGGGAGGACCTAGAGCCATGCAGGCCCTGTGCTGGCCCACTTTCAGCTGCCTCTGATGCTGGGTGCTGACTTGTACACCAGCAGGTCAGTGGAAAGGTCCGGTTCATCTTCACTCTGGGAGGACTCGTCTCTAGGGCAGTGCAGCAAACACAGCAGCCCCAGCCTCATCTCACCCACACCCCTGGCTGTACTGGTTGCTCCTACTCTCACGCACTCTGATAGCAACCAGCTAAGTTGCTAAGGGCATGTCACATGGCCAGCAACCTGCCAGTCATTTGCAGGTGACACTGGGTGATCACACAGTCCTTGCTTTTCTGAAAGGGAATGTGTAATGCCAGAACACTGAGATAGCAAGTAGGGCACATTCCCCAGTCGGTACCCAGATTAGCAACCTGGCTCTTCCTACTGGAGAGATGAACCTGACTCCATAAGGCCCGCACAAGTTCTTTAGGACCAGACCTTCAACAATTAATGGAGGCAAAGACTCACTCCGCTTGAAGATAAAGAAAAACAAAGTGCAAATGAGAGACTAATAGAGTGTGAGTTAAAAACAAAGCATTGTTATTAAACTAGGAAAGGAATGCAGAGCACAAGCATTTGTAAGCACGCACCTAACCAGGAGCACTAGGTGCACATCAGAGGACTTGCAGGAAGAGCATTCACTACCCACAAGATGCAGCTGGTACCCCGTTAGACACCTCAGCTGCCTTCCTCTATTTATGTAAACCTAGTGGGATTAATTCCCACACAGGACCAAGAGTAAGGGAGAAGACATAGATGTTCCTTCCAAGAAATTACTCTAAAGCCAGGTGTGGCAGCACTCTTATAACAGCAGCATTTGGGAGTTGAAGGCAAGAGGATCAAGAACTCAAAGCCATCTTTGCTACATGGGGCATTCAAGGCCAGCCTGGGCTACATGAGACCCCTGACTCAAAAAGCAAGGCAAACAATATACAGAGACACAAAGACAAATGTACAAATGCATGCACATAACCCCTCCTACAAAACTAAAAAAAAAGAAAGAAAGAAAGAAAAAGAAAGAAACATTCCCTCCAAAAGGTTCTCTAGTTAAGCAGTTTCCAAACCTCTTTGGCTTTAAAAGCTGTTTATATACTCTTAAAAATAATTAGAGAAAGCTACAAGGATAGCCCAGTTGTTCTTGGAAAGGACCTAGGTTCTATTCCCAGCACCAACATGATAACACAACCATCCATAACTCTGGTTGCAAAGGATCCAGTGCCTTCTTCTGACCCCTAAGGACACCAGGTACACACTCAGTACACATCCATTCTTGTAGCAAAAACCCTCATACACGCATAATTAAATAATTAAATCTAAAAAATAATTAAAAGGCCCTAAGTTCACTTGTGTGGGTTATATCTATATATTGATTGTTATTTGTTACATTAAAAATTAACTTTTAAACATCTCTATGGGCTCAATAGATAAAAGTGCTTGCTGTGCCCAAGGATTTGAGTTCAGATCCCCAGCACCCACATAAAAAGCTGAGCAGGATGGCAGGCTCCTAACACCGTGACCTTGAGGGTATGGAGAGAGGGGGATCCCAGGGTCTTGCTAGCCAGCCACAGTAAGTTTCCAGTTCAGAGAGAAAAGTTAAGGATGTAGGTGATAGCAGAGGACTTCAACTGTTGACACTCGATCACATGTGCACACCAGCAAGATCACACTCATGAGAAAATGCTCTAAGGAAGACAGTGCTGAGCACTTGTCTACTGGGCAGTGGACTCTGGGTTCCAGTCCCCAGCGTCACATAGGCATGTGCACACACAGTGCTCTCGGGGTGCTGAACCAAGGCTTGTCAAGGGATGCTCACCTGGTGAGTACCCTCTTGACTCAAGGCTGCTTCTCCCAGTGGCAGGTAAGGAGAGAGCACAGAGCAGTTCCTGCCTTGTATTGCTTCTGATCTGTCCTGACCCCACCCCTTGGCCTCCAGCTCTGCTATGCCAATAACTCAGGCCCTTATTACCTGCATCAGTGCTAGTCAATCCCATTCCCGCTATATCTTAAGTATCACTCCTGAGAAACTCAGCATTTGACTTGTCAAAGAGAGAAAGACTGTCTAATGCTTGGATTCCTAACATGTAAGAGGCTGAGGCAGGAGAATTGCTGCAGGTTCCTAGGCTACAAAATTAGACCATCTCAAAGTTCCCTTACACTATCTGAGACATCAGCCATCCTCCTCAGCATAGTGCAGGCTGAGCATGACCTAGCCAGCTCTGGGCGGTTGGCAAGGCAGGTAAAGGATGGAGGCAGACTCTGTAATAAAGTTCGTGTCCTTCTAACAATGCTATCGCCATACAATCAAATGAGTCTTCAAAGACAGCCCAGAGAAAACGCACACAAAGTACATCTGCACTATCTTGTTCCAGAAGGAGATCACATTAAGTCCTCACAAATTAAATCCCCTATCACCTGCAGCCCACCCTTCCCATGTCCCCTCCAGGAGGACCTGCCTTGATTAGCCTCTTTCTGCAGGATATGAGCTCTTCAGGGCCCCTCAGTGTGAAAGCTGCCAAGTAATTGCACCCTGGGCAGATAACAGACGTGCCAGCTTCAACTGTTGACACTGCATGTCTCGGAGTTTTACAGAGATTAGGATCAGTAAGGCTGAAGCCCAAGGGTGCTGTGGGGGCAGCAGACTGCGGGGGTGCAGCTCTGAACCGAAGGCTCATCTCCCAGCCCGAGAAAGAACAGTAAATTGGAATCCCAAAGTTAATGCTTAGGAAGATAATGTATAAAGAAGTCAACTTTAGAAATACAATTTTATTTAAGCATTAGTTCTTATTTACATTCTTCGAGCAAATAAAATAAACAAGCAAGCGCAAAGCAGCTGGCAATGCCTCTAAGTTCTGTATGGGAAAGGGAAGAAGCCACTGTGGAGGGTAGGCAGAGTCTGGGATACGGCGGCAGACCCGATGCTGAGACGGACGCACTCAGAGAGAAGAGCCCCAGGTGGCTAGTTTATGGACGCCAGTGCTTATCTGAGATTTCTGACACTCTGCCAACGGGCTGAGAGTTAAACCTTGCAGACTATATTAAAACAACAAAATGTTACCATTTATTTTTTAACATCCATATTTTTAATTATAGGTATGTGTAGGGATATGTACACCAACTGTGGACCCATGGTGCCAGAAGAGAAAGTTGGAGCTCCTCTTTTTAGGATTACAGGTGGTTAAGAGCTGTCTGAGCTGTCTGCATGCTGTTGAGAACAGAACTTAGGTCCTCTGGAAAAGAAATATGTGCTCTTAACTGCTAAGCCATCTCTCCAACCCCGATTTTTATCATGTATGAATTAGAAATACTTTCTAGTTTTTATCATCTTTGTTCCAAGACATAACTGACAATTTGCAGTTATTTTTTTCTATTAAAAAACAAACAAAACAAAATCCAAGTATGGTAAAACATAGTCATTGAGTTAGGTGTGGTGGTATACAGCTGTAATCCCAGCACAGAGCGGGTCAGAGAGGAGAACCACACATTTGAGGCTGGCCTCTGCTATGTGATGAAACTCTCTCTATAAACAAATAGTGAGACAAGTTACTGCTCTGTTCTGGGGAGTGAGTCCAGATTCAATTACCTAAGGAAACCAACTTGTCACCCAAGGCTCCCAGAAAAAAAAAAACTAAAACCAGTCTGTCTGTGTTCCAAACTGCCTAAGACAGAATGAGCGACACCTTACAGAACATGTCAACCACTGAGACCACAGCACAAAGAACACCTGGCAACTTGCTAAAACTTTTTAGAGTAGAACAGACATACATGGTACATCCCTGTAACCTGTACATTACATGTGGCTTCCATTCACACTACATGCACTGTATGTACACACACACATAGTCCAATACACAACAATAACTAAACAGCACGTCACACTGTGAGGTAGGTCACATGCTCTTTCCCAGATATCTGAAATGCTCTATTATCTTTTAGATATTTTAAAATGTTACCCAAACAATTCAAGTTTACTATAAGAAAATACTTTTAGGAACATGGTAAGAAGAGGAAGAAAAGAAGGAAGAGATAACTTAAAAACTACCTACATCCACTGGAGGAACAACCTGTTCATTATACCTTCCACTGCTGCTTCAGTAAAGTCTCTACCTGCAGACTGTGTCATAGGGATAAGTCACAACAGCCATAATTACAAAGCACCATATACAGCTTTTCCAGTTCCTCTCCTTCCATGATGGTTTATCTCACACTAAAGTGTCAAGCCTGTATGAATCACCTAGTCCCCACTCCTGAAGTATCAGGTGGTTTTCATACTCAAGAGTAACACTAGTAATACTAAACATACTTCTGGAATCTAATCTGTATCTGCATTCTCATTCCCCACGTGTCTTTACTGGAGCTTGGATATTTAACTGCCAACTTTCTTTTGGATCTGACTGAACCATTTTTAAGTTTTCTTGTATCTGAGGGCTTAATGGGTCAAGGCATTGCTGCCAAGCTTAATGACCTGAGTGTGATACCTGGAACTCACATGGCAGGAGAGAACCGACTCCTTCAAGTTGCCCTCTGACTTCCATATGTATTCTGTGAGAAGCACACACACACACACACACACAGAGCTATGCATACAAAGAGATGCATGTATGGAGAAATTATAAAGAAAAGCAATAGAGGCTGGAGAGAGGCCTCAGCAGCTAAGAGTCCTTGCTGTTCTTACAGGACCTGAGTTCAGTTCTCAGAACCCCAGTTGGGTGGCTCATAACCATCAGAAACGAGCTCCAGGGTCTGATGCCCTCTTCTGATAGGCCTCCAAAGGCACTGCTCTATGTAACTATACAAAGATACATAGATACAAAGGTTTTAAAACCTTAACAAAAAAAGGCAATAAACTATCTGAGATCTGTCTTACCCTTATCCTCTGTGTACACCCATGTGCAGTATGTGTGCAGGGTTGTGACTGCATGCGGAGGCCAGAAGCTGACATCAAATGTCTTCCTCACTTCCTCTTCAACATTTATGTTGAGGCTGGGTCTGTCATTTGAATCAGCGCTCGCCAACTAGTCTCAAGTCAGTTTGCTCTGGGGAACCCCTTTCTCTGCCTGTCAGGTCTAGCTACGATCCAAACTTCCGTCAATACGCCTGTGTGTGAGTCCTTTACTTACTTTCCTGGGCCATCTCCCCAGCAACCTCTGCTCAGTTTTAGTTGGAGTGTTGCTTTTTTCACAGTAATCAGTAACAGTATATTATATATTTATTTTGGCTGCAAATTTTCTTCCTATCATGAATTTTGCCTTCAAATTTAGCTTACATTTTTATAGCCTATTAAAATGCCTTCAGTTTTAGAAAGTTAGTTCATCACTCTTTCAGTTTTTAACTCTGGCTCTATGGTTATAGGGTTTTTTAAAAATTTTTTTTTAATATTATAATGAAAAATTACAAGGCAGAAATGTAGGGTAAGGGCGTAAGAAAATACAAGGAATAGTCTTTAAAAAAGAAAAACAAAAAACAAAAAAAAACCCTTCCCAGTTCATGAAGACTTTGGCACAGTCTAATTCCCAACCATGAACAGAGACAATTTAGATATATATAATCAAGAACAGACAATCTGTCAATCACATTTTTTTTAGCTACTCAATATGTGAGACCAGATGTCTTAAACTAATACAGTGTGCTACAAATGTGCAAAATAAGAGACCCCCATGGAACAGAATTTGGCAGTATGCAGAAAAGTTAAACATGCATTTACCTCTTCATTAAGCCACAGTCATTTCTAGGACTTTACCCTATGGGTAAATACACAAAAGTGTAGTTTGACCAGAAACCCACTTACTCAGTCCTTACAATAGTCCAGTAACTGTTTTACACACTGTACATGGAATAACCCATCACAATATTGTCTGAAATAGGAAAATAATGTTAATTTGTTATTTAGTCCACTAAAGTTCCATTAGTTAGGGAACTGGTTAAATAAACCACAGACACCCAGATGATAGAAGATGATGAACTGGGAATGCAGCCAAGGCCTGCTGCTTGAGAAGCAAGATGGGCGCTAAGCACAATGTGCAGTGTGCTGCCACTGGCTGAAGAAAAGAAGGCAACAGATTCACATGCCTTTTGATATTCTGACCCTAGAACAATGTAACTTTATTATCTATTAGAAGGATTATACTTTAAAACACACATACAACTGGGTGTGACTGTGTACTACTCCTCTCAGCTCTCAGGAGGAGAGGATCCCTGTGAGTTCAAGACCAGCCTAAACTATATAGTGAGTTACAGGAGTGAGGGTTACATAGTGAGAACCCACTTCAACAGTAACAA
The DNA here is from genome assembly GCF_947179515.1 of Apodemus sylvaticus. Taxonomy (NCBI): domain Eukaryota; kingdom Metazoa; phylum Chordata; class Mammalia; order Rodentia; family Muridae; genus Apodemus; species Apodemus sylvaticus. Next base: position 46,787,328 of record NC_067481.1, read on the forward strand.
TAACAGCAGAGATGCCATGTGTTCTAAGCATCTTTAGGAGATAGGATGATTCAAATGGGTTAATGCTTTAAGAAGAAAAAGGCAGATGGAGGTAACCAAATAACCACTTATACTTATGACTGTCACTTGGATAGTGACCTAAGAAGCTGCTTCTCCTTCCAGACCAGACACAGATGTCTGGCTAGGCTGAGGACACGTTCATGGTCATGAACCTTTTGCAGATAACAGATGAGATATTCATTGAGCCGGATATTACTGGTGGCCTCTCTCAGACACAAAGACTAGAGACAGTATGGGGCCCCTGCTACAGGCACGGGAAAATAGGGCATGGTGAAACAGCAAATACGGGACGGAAGAAGGGCTGTTTGGGTATCTCTAAAAGCATTTACATTACATTGATTTAGTGTGCAAGCACGCCATGATGTAGGAGTCAGGACAATCTGTGGGAGATGGTTCTCTCCCTCCACCATCTGGGGCCCAGGAATCAGTCTCACAGGGTAAGGTTTGGCAGCAAGGTCCTTTGTCCAATGAGCCTTTCACTGGCCCTACTTTTAAAAATGACAACAATATTCAACAAGCAAAAGTATACTCATCCCAAGGATGCCCTTCCAAGAGGTCCAGATGCTAGCTGCTCAGCTCAGGGCTCCAGTCTTCCTTCCCTGGACCATGAGTGACAGCACACAAGCCTGAGACTGTAGAACTGGGCTAGGCCAGGATCTTTTCTACCCAAGGGTCTGATTTCACAGATAACTTATTCCTACCTCCGCCCTAAAACCTCTTGCTACTTGTTCTAGGGCAAGCCCCCTAGACAGTACGCCATATTACTGCTTATCCATATACCTCTGACCTGTCCAAAGCATGCTCCAAATGTAAAGAGCTGTCATCTGAGCTACTATCTCCCTAGCTAGCCTGGCAAGAAGCCCTAACCTTTATCAAGCTGTCTCCTCCAGGAGAACTCCTAAGGAGGACCCATAGTTCACTCTTCTTATTCACCATCCTGTAACCCTGTACTTACTCCTGTGTTTGTTTCACACACACACACACACACACACACACACACACACACACACACAGATCAAGACTTACAGCTTCACCCACCTCACCTCCAATACCCCTGCCCCCACTGTGTGTGCTAGACCAGAGGACACTGGATATTGAAATGCTGGTTTGGCACAAAGAACAGTCTCCTGCAGTTCCTGAAACAGCCTGTGAATCTAAGCCCAATTCTTCTTCCCTTTGCTCTGTCTGTTTTGCCATTATATTACCATGGTCCCCACAATCTCCCAGACACCGACACCGCTGGCTGTTGAGGTAGTCTTTCCACCCTCACCTTCTCAGTAACGTCAGCTCCTGCTCTCCTCATCTCCCCATCTCCCCATTGAGGGCCCAGCTCTTCCTTTCTCTATCCAGCACCTGCCTTCTTGGAGAAGTCACCTTCTTAGTTTTTTCGGTCTATTTCCCCGTATCTTACAGTCTGAGGAGCACACCACGAATGCCACTTCTGTCTCATCACAGCCCTCTTCAACTCCTGTTCCCATGTCCCAGGAGATTAAGTATAAATTCCTCTGAGGGTCGGGGACATTCGTTCCATCATGGCTGTGCACGGGTCTCTGCATCCCACTGATAAATGTGAGTTGAAGCCACTGCTAATGGCTTTTCCTCTGCACAGGGTTTACCCATCTTTGCTGTCTTTTCTCACGAAACTAAGCTTGCACTGTGGGACATCTATCCAGTGACTGTGATGTAGCAGCAGTCATGCTGAGATCTGTGTTCTCGAAGCTCTGAAGCTAGAAGCATGGGCAAGTTAGTCTTTTCTGAATGAGAAAGTGAGCGAGCCTCTGCTCCCATCAATCTAAAGCAAGAAGGACAGCAGCTGAGGGTGTGTTGTGGTGCGGTGCAGTGTGCCTCCTCTTCACACAACAATTACAGGCCACTCAGACAGGCTGGAGGCCATGACAGTCCCATACACAGCCTGGACGGTGAGACAACTGGAGTGCTCACACAGCCTGGTTCCTCCATCCTTAAAACTGGCAGAAACACCCTGTAGGGCAAAGCAGATTCTTTTACAGGAAAAAGCACAAATACAGATATTACATTTTGTTAACTACAAGAGGAATTCTCTCAGAAGCTGATGCCTGGTTTGAAGCCTTGAATCTGTAGCGTGTCTCTGTGTCCACAGTGGTAGCTGTCTCAAGTACTATATGTCAATAAAGAAGCACCATGAACCAGATAGCCCATGCATCCTCTACTCAAATGGACTAGATTTTTAGTCCAAGGCATGCAGGCATTTAGTTAATAAAGACAAGCAATGAAAAGTCCTTGCACAGAACTTAACTCCCCAGATGCGACCAGTGGCAGCTAGATCAACCAACCCTGGAGCAACGTGAAACACTCTACAGTGAAGTAACAACCTTGTATCTTCACCAATCCAGGAAGTCAGGGACTCTGCTTTCAGCCGGTAACATTACTCTTATTACAGCCAGTTTATTATTTGAGTTTCTAGCTCTCCATAAGTGAATCTTGAACACATTAGTAAATGCTGGCTGTCTTCTGTTAAGTCATATATGACTAAGAAATCTATGAGACCTGAATCTCAACTCTGTTCCAATCCCATGCAACCCATACACACCAAAACTCAATAACCTTCATCTACTTCACACACAGCACACCAGCAATCACACACTCACATCCTACCAAGATGCCATGCAGTGAAATGAACACACACATGATAACAAACCAAATCTTAAAAGGTAAGGTGCCATCTAAAGATCTATTATAGGTACCTGTGACAGATCTATGGAGTATCATCAACTCTGCATTTGAGTAACTGCCTATATACAATCTGAATAAAGCTTTGCACATCCCTTCATTCGATGGCTACAGAGAAACACTTATAGGAACAGCAAGCAGCTGTGCTGCTGAGAGAGCAGAGAGAAAGAGAGGCACAAGCCTGCAGGCCCTTGGAGGATCTGTGACTGAGAACTGATAGTCTGTTTCAAGACAGCATACCTGGTTACACAATATAAAATCGTAGGAACTGACATTTGTCCTAAATTTTAAATATACTGTTTTAAAAATTATGTGCTATCTGGCTAGTGACTTATTGGTCATGATATTGGAGATTATAAAGCACATCATATAAATTGGCAAGTAAGTTTCTGATTAATACCCAATATGCTGAAGTTTCCCTAACCAAAAACACTGTAAGGTTCCTTTTTAGGAGCAAGTCTGGACATTTTACTAAAATGAAATCAAGAACAGGTAGATTTATTTGAAAGAGTAAAATGATTTCAAAAGCCCATGTGTCTGAAAGATGCAAAGCACTAGGAATCTGCAAAATTCATCTTGGCTCAAAATGAAAAATGAGACAATTTTTAAAAGATAAAGAGTTCTATCCAATGAGGAGAATTTGTAGTACTGGAAGTACTATCGCCTCTGAAGAGCTGTATTACTCTATTACTCTTTCATGTAATCTTAGCCTCAGGAGGCTAAGACAGGAGACCACTGAGATCACCCCGGGCTTCACACAGGCAGAGGGGGAGTCAGAAGGCAGACTGAATAAGCACTAAGAACTGTGTCATAACAGTTCTACGCTCCAGATCTCTGCTTGGTAGCCAGCACCTGATAGTACTGCAGTCTCAAGACTGACAAGCCAATTATGAACAAAACTTTAAGACTTATCATGGGAGAGACCATCCAACAACCTGATAACACACACACACACACACACACACACACACACACTAATAGCCTTATGCTTACCCTTAATATATTAGAAACGGCCTGTGTCAACACATTAAAAACTTAAAGAGGAAAATGGACAAACAACTTGGGAACACGGGCTGGCTGTGAGAGAACACGGGCCTATCACTTGCCAGACTCACGTGCTTTGTGTTTCATGTTTAATGCTGGTCACAGGCTTCCCAAGGTACCTCACCCTGTTTAGACTCTAGGAGCCTCTTCTAACACCACTGTGTTTCCAGATCCTCTATAAAGTTAGAGAGTCTTACGTCCCCTAAGCCACTGTTTCTGGTCACCAAAGAGCATTGTCTTTGTTACTTTTCTATTGCTGTGGTAAGATACCATGTCGAATGAAACTTATAGAAGAGTTTATTTGGGACTTAGAGTTTCAGGTTAGAGTCCATGACCATCATGGAGGGAGCATGGCAGCAGGCAGGCAAGGGGCTAAAGCAGTAGCTAAGAGCTCCATTTTGAGAACAACCACAAGGAAGAAGGAGAGAAACAGGGGAGAGGAACAGGGAGAGAGGGGGATCTAGAGAGGGAGAGAGAAGACACTAACTAGGAATGATGTGGACTTTTGAAAACCCAAAACCTATCCTCACTGACATACCTATACCAACAAGGTCATGGCTCCTAATACTTCACAAACAGTTCCATCAACTGGAAACCAAGCATTCAAACATATGGGCCTACAAGGACATTTTCATTCAAAACTCCACAATCAGGAACGGTCTTGTGATTTCTATGAATGGGCCAAATGCTTCCAAAACAGACATTCAGAGAAGCAGGTTGGCAGTCAGGAGAACCAGCTCTGCTGTCAGGCAGGGCTGGGATTTGGGATCCATCACAGAACACCGAGGGTCCGTAGGTCACTCTGGTGTAAAGATTATGCTCTCTCAGATGAATTTCTGGATTCCTTTAATATTTTTTGGGAGGAGAGGCTGACACCAGGTCTTATGACACCCAGAATAACTTGGAACTTCTAATCCTACGTCTACCTCCTAAGGCTACAAGTACAAGCCACCACCACCAATGTTTCCTTGAACTTAAATTTCTAAATAGCTTACAGATTGTTTTACCAGATTGCTTTTTTAAACTAAAAGAGAAGGTGGCAAATCCCACAGTCTCTTTCCTCATCTCACTAGTTTATCCACTTCTGACAGATTCCATAAATGAGGATCAAATGGGGCCAATATTTCCAGCAGGGGAGGAACCAGCTGTGCGAAATGCTGCTGTTATCCGTGTTCCAGGGCAGCAGACTGAAAGCTCAGGCGCCAGCACGTGGCGTCCAGGTAAGAACCAAATCTTCCTTCTGTCTCTTTTGGTCAGAACAAGGTAATCTAATCTATCCGGTAGTTTCTGGGTAGGAAATTCCAGGAACATGACCGGTGGAGACCGAGGCCAAAAGCTGGCCGTGGGTAAAGCAGGGGCAGCGTGCCTAGGTATCTTCACCCTGTTTCCCTCCAGCTTGTATTATCAAAGCTGATTGCAGAAACATGATCTTAACAGACAGAAATCTCAGAGAATAGTAACAAGCTGTTAACAATGTTATCTTCAGAAATAAGACCTGCTTCCCACAAACACAAGCCCTGCCAGCCAGTGTCCACCCAGACGACAGATCAGGGAACTAGCTGGAGTAAGCACACACTGTTAGCAGAATAACACTAGGTGATCTCTAAAGGACAACATGTCAATAAAATTAGGTCATGTTTTTCTTCCTTCCTGTTAAGTCAGAAAGGACATAACCAAGAAACACATGAGAGGAATTTATTTTGGCTTTGAATGAACTATTCCTTGCCTACTCCCAGTTCAATCTCGATCTTTTTGGCTCTACAATCTCAGGAGGCATTTTACCTATTTGATAACAACAACCACAAAAAGTATCTGGCCTTCACGGTCAGGGCAGATTCCAGAGAGTGTAAGCATGAAGACCCTGGTTCTGTCAACACAGCAGAGGCTGAGAGACTGAGAGGTAAGACATGCATGCACTTTGCAGGGCAAAAGAATTCATGTGATGGGAAACTAGCAGAGAGGCCACAATATTCCAGAACACATATTTAGCTTCAGAGTAGTAAATGTTCCACATGCACACACAACACTCTCCTAGCTTCACTGAGTGTTCATCCTTTCTTATATCTAAAATGCAGGGACATCGCCTAATGAAAATGTCCAAAAAACCAAGTTGTAACTTTTCTTGGACATACTTCCATTTACAGAGATGAGACAGGAGCCAGAGAGGCTCACCTGAAGGAAAAGAGAAATTACTTACACCCAGTATTTTAGGTTTGCTATAAGGAATCCAATCCCTTTTCACAAGCATCCTCTTTTAAAAAACATCAAAATGGTAGAAGCATGAGCACAGTCTCTGCTGCTGCAGACTACACAGGTGAGTCTTCTGCATTTGAATTGCAGACATCAACACATTGGGTACAATGGATGAGCCTCACTCTGGGAAACCACAGTTGTGACTCTTCCCTGCCAGGCAGCTAATAAACTTAATTGATTTATAGCCTTAACTGGATCACCTTCACTTTTTACTAGCTCTGTTAAGGCTTCTACATCTGAGATGCTGGTTGTGTTTGTATTAAAATAAAATTTACCTAATAAGAAAATAATTTTAAAGTACTGCATTATTACTTATAATAGTGAACTTAAAAATTACAGAATTATGGGAGAGATGGCTTAGTGGTTTAGAGCACTGACTGCTCTTCCACAGATACTAAATTCACTTTCCAGAAACCACATGGTGGCTCACAACCATCTGTAATGGACACCAATGCCCTCTTCTGGTGTGTCTGAAGACAGCAACAGTATACTCACATAGACAAAATAAATAAATTGTTAAAAAAAATTACAGACTCCCAGAGAAGAGCAGGTGGCCACCAAACCCTGACAAAGTGCACCAACAGGCTTGGGTTTGTCCATATAACCATGGAGCTGCTCCACTTAACTGTAGTCCCCAGGGATGGTTAGCCAAATCGTCCAGCGATCATTTTCACGAGGAGGAGGAGGAGGCCTGAAGGGCAGTTTAACAGTCTCCAGGTGCTGGCTTCACATACAGGGCTGTGCTGCTCAGCTACATACTCAAGTCCTGTGAAGCTCACTGGCTAGACTCAAGTCTAACAGGTTCATCGGTTAGACTCAGACTGAGTACGGAGAGGAGCAAGGGAAGCGCCATCACTTCCAACTTCCTTTAGCATCTGGCCTTGGACACCAGAAGAACACAGGGAAAATCACCGTTCTAACAGATGGACCCAGCAAGCAGGGCTGCAGTCTCACCTGCCGCCTCCTAAGCTGTCTGATGCCTGTTGGATGAGTGCATATTTGTTTCTAGGTGCCCATCTTGCATTGATTTCCACACCCACTCCTTTCATTCTAGAATCTAGTCTAGTGTGCTGTTCCACTAGTGTTTCCCCAGCTAGAATCCACTAACCCAAAGAAAGGAAGACAGAGCCGAGAAAGCTAGCCATACACACTACTAGCACAGGATATGCTGTTCCTATCACACAAGGGACTGCAGCTACTGCTTTTGTTTTACACTGAAGTAACATGCCTGTGCCACTAGGCCTGGCTTCCCCTCTTTCTCCTTCCTTTGCCCTCCCTGCTGCTGAGGACTGACTAGGTAAGGCTGTGCCTGCTGAGGAAGCACTCTTATCCCATTTTCTAGATCCCCACCCCATTTTCAGCTTGAAGCTCTAAAATTTAAAGTATAAAAACCGCCTTTAAAAGCCTTATATTATATATATATATCAACAAAACAATCTCAATTTTCCAAGAACACGTAAAACTATTAACTAGCAGTCAGAGACCTTACTTTTCTTTTATTTATACATATTTAATTTTTTTTACACTTGTATATAGGTATGTTATTTAGCTTTGCCACTGCAACTTATTCTGATTTCTACCAGAGTTTGGATTTGCAGTATATAAAGTTTTAAATGGTAACTTTAGACTTCATAATAAGAGAATCCTAAGAGATCCTTACAGGAAGTTTCTTTTTGCCAATTCCATTCTCCCTTTGGAAGGCTTCTTCCTAATGTGCTGCTGGTACGACAAAAATGTACGAAATGCCACATATCAAGTACGCTGCAGTAGACTCACCACCTTCATTCAGCCAAGAGAGTCTGGTTACAGTCCTGGACAGTCAATATGGTTTGGAACAAATAACAGCATACATTGGTCTCAGTTAACCTGGAGTTTAGGCACATGTAGGCCATAGGAACCATTGGGACCTACAACCTGCTAATTTCCTATAGGACAGGAGAACCAGAGGGACCGAGTACCAACAAATACCCTTCACTGGAAATGCTTTCTACCCCGAGAGAGAGTGGAGCAGACTCCAGATACACTGAGTTGGTGTTTGACGCTTACGCTTACCTTTGTAGCCATGATCTTCACCCCATGAATTCTCTACTCTCCATTTCACAAATGCGCCTTCCTGATCATCCTGCCAGAAAGCAGATAGCAGTGAGCAGTCTGAAACAAGACTCTCCCAGCTGAGGCGTCATGTCAGTTAATTCATCTCGGCTGCTCAGAACACTGGAGGTGAGCAGGGGCAGACACTTCCTATCACCAAAGACACTTCAATATTAGTGCAATTTTAATCTCTTGGGGGTAAAAATACAATGAAACAAAAACACTAGCTCCTTTTTAAAAGATCTCGTTATGTGGGTCTATGTGCACATGTGGGTGTGAGACCCTCTGGACTGGAGTTACAAGCAGGTGGTTAGTTTCTGAGTCCCTTGACTGAGCTGCTGGGACACAAAATCTGGTCCTCTGAAGAGCAGTAAGTTCGCTGAACCACGGACCCATTCCCCAGCCTTGCTATCTACTCCTTTATTTCCTATTTTAAGCAGAAGAGAATAAGGACATAGCTGGTTGGAGGGCTCAGTGGGTACAGTGCCTGACATCCAAGCCTGACAACCTCAGCTGGATCCTGAAACCAGGTAAAAGCAGATGGACAGACCCAACTCCTCAAATCACAAAGCAGTCCCCAGGAACAATTGCTTTCACTCAATTCTTTGAAAAAGCATCCCAATGCATTAATTTTAGGAATGATTGTTTTTAAAAGATAAAAATATTTTCATCACGAAATCCAGTTTTCCAGAGGGACAAAAGGCAGGCTCTATTTGGGAAAAATGTTTTTCTCTTGTTTACCCAGGACACGTGCTGATGTCAGAACAGGGCACATTTGTAGCATGAGAAAGGCTAGGCCCTTGTGCTATCTGTTAAGGATTTCATCTCCCGCTTGTACACCACTGCTTGAGGAGCGGCGTCCACGTGGGACTTGATTTCCTCTGGCTTTGCTCACTACAATCTACTCTTAGCAAGTTTCCTTAGATCTTGGATTTAACCAACAGATAAAGCTGTAGGAATCAAACGCCTGGACTATCCATGCTTACATGATTAGTAAACATCTGCTTTTGCTCTCTACCCCACCCACAGCAGCCCTGAAACAGCAACTTTGTCTGAAACATCACCGTGACAGTCAAATCTGTTCACCTGTCAGTAAAGGTCTGAGAATGCTTGCTCTTCTCTTTATCTTACCAGTGGATTCCTGAAGGACCTAAATCAAGTTGTCCTCTAGATCATAGACTACCTCAGAGTGACACAAAGTCCTGCTTCATAGAGACTCCATGAAATCATCAATACAGAAGGACATTAGAGGAATATAAAATTCTTTTCTTTTCTTTCTTTCTCTCTTTCTCTCTCTCTCTTTCTTTCCTTTTTTTTTTTTTTTTTTGAGATAAGGTTTCATACTATAGCCAGGCTGGCCTTGAATTCATGGCAATCCTTCTGCCTCTCTCTATAATGCGTGGCAAATATTTTCTTTTCTTTTCTTTTTTCTTTTTTATGTGGAGTGTATTGCTGTATGCATGAATCTTCTGAATGCTTTCTCGATCTACAAAGGCCACAGCAATTGTATTACACACACCTGTCTGTATCTTGGGGCGGGAATCCCTCTAGCTATAGAGCTAAGAAGATGGAATGGTGAAGAAAACAGCTCCTTGGCTGTTAAGAGCTCACCTCTGCATGTATTTAGGAAAGTACATGAGGGTCAGGAATGAGCACAGGCTACCCAATTACTTCAGGATGCTTCATATATGACACTGCACTTGAACTCATAAAACTGAGAGCATCTCAGGGTCCTGCTACTTAAAGACCAAACTGTGTAATTTGTACAAATGTAATTAACCCTGTAAAATAAGGCTTTGGTTTTGGACTCTCCTGCTTTGAGGCAGAATCTTAAGTGACTACCATTCAGTCTTCCTGTCTCAGGCTCCCAGGACTGGGGCTGCAGGAGTGCACACTATAGCCAATTAACATCTAGATGTAACTGAGAGAACACAAGGTTCTGGAGCACTGTGAGAAGAGAGGAGCATCTTCACTTGAAGTGATTGGAAGGGATAGGAGGAAGTTATACAATGAAACTCCATCCCACTCTCAGTTTTGCCTAGAAAGCACACAAAACAATTAAAAAAGAATACTTCAGAAATATGAAGACTTCTAGGAGTATAGTTAAGAAAGTCTGGCATGACAATATGCAAGATATTTCTAAATGCTTTAATGATAAAAAAAAATCTAGTGAGTGGCAACAAAATATTTCCTAAAATGATTTAGGTAAGGTAGTTAGCCATGAGTGCCTTTCTGGTGATGGTGCTGGAGAGAGAACATATCTGCTTATGAGGGTATAAAGAACTAACGTAGTTCAAGGCTTCTCTCCTGTGTTCCCTGAGAATTTTTAGAGCCTAGAACAGGTGCCTAACTGTGAAAGGGTCCAAGAAACAGCAGAGCCATCATTCACAAAGAGTTTAAAGAACTGGCATCCCAGTGTGTATGAATCCAGTTATGGGCATGGTCACGGATTACCGTGTATGACAGTAACTCAGTAACTCATGAATCTGAATGACCATCACAGCGGTGAGTGTGAGCAAGGCCGTGAGATGCAGACGCTCTAAGATTCCATTTCAATTTCTTAGAAGACATCTATCTTCTCCTAGAATCCATCACTAACCTTCCCAATTACAAAAAAGAAGTTACCTCTTTGCTCCTCAATGACCTAAATTCTTGTCTTCATGGTATATTAATTTTTTTATTACCACTGAGCAAGTAACTAGACACCAAGTGATACAGGAACAACATCTTACTTGGGAGCTAATGGTCAACATTAGACATAGTAACTGTGCTCTGCTGGACGGACAGTCTTCAGGGGTGTGTGGATCCACCTGCCCATCAAGGAGCCCATTAGTGACACGCTGGAGAGCCTACCTTCTCGGAGACAGCAGTGAAGGTCATGGCGTGGGTCATGAGTGACTCACCAAAAGCCAACCTCTCAGCTTTATTCATGTTCTTCAAGGAGACACCGAACACTAACTCGTGGTCATAGCTGTAAAAGAGGGACAGAGAATGAAGAGCGCTCAGCCTATGTGAGGACACTGAGGTAACTGGAGCCTGACAGCCCCCAAGGAGTGGCTCTGCACCAACTTACACCTCACAACACTATGCAGGACAATACAAGAGCGTTAAATAGAAACCCTCAAGAGTAAATATTGACAAGTCTGATTTGTTCTGTTATTCTGGCAAGAAAACGTTCTTTTTTTATTTTTGGCTTTGTTTGTTAGACAGGGTCTCTCCATAGTTCTAACTGTCCTGGAATGCACTATGTAGACCAGGCTGCTCTCTCATTTAAGCAATCTACTTGCCTCCGCCTCCTGAATGCTGGGATTAAAGGTGTGCATCACCACCATGGGCAAGAAAATTATCTTTTAAAAAAATGAAAATGCTTTTGAAGTAACTTCTTATAATGGTCTCTTTCAAGTTTATAAACCCTCCCAGTTTCTGTGTCAAACTACTGACGGTAGTTTGTATGTGGTATGTATGTATGTATGTATGTATATATGTATGTATGTATGTCTGCATTCATTCATTCATTCATTCATAGGCAGTGTGTTATATGGCCCAAGCCGGCAATGAACTCACTATATAGCCATTGACTTGAAATCTTGATCATCCTGCCTTTGTTCTCCAATTCAAATATAAAACCGAAAAGTTTCACCATTAGTTATTTTCTTTTTGTTAAATATCAAGACATTATTGAACTTTTCTACTAAATATATAATACATTATATATTTATTTTATGACTTTTGTAAAGACTGCATATATGTGTCTGTGTGAGTATATATATGTACCCCAGCATGTTTGCCTAAGGAGGTCAGAGAGAACACCAGATTCCATGGAGCTGGTGCCCCAGGTGGCTGCGCGCTATCTGACATTAGCTGGGAACCTCTGCAAGAGCAGCAACTGCTCTTAACCACGCTCAGTCATCTCTCCAGCTCCTAAAATGACGTATTTTAAAATCAAGAAATCTTGTGTGATTCAGCTTAGAAATGAAGCTTTGATGTCATCAAAGACAACGGAGAATGAGTTAAGGTAAATATATAAATTAGCCCAACTTGTCCTAAAGAGAATATACACAAGGCATCAAAGGAAGAGAAGCATTTAAAGACCAATCAATAAAAAGATCTGGAAAGTCTCTCATTACATCCCAAGTGCCTGAGCAGCTTTCCAGATCATCCACTGCGTGTTCACAGCCCTTCCCACATAGGACAGCATCTAGGAACACCAGTGACTTCTGCTCTAATGTGATCTTGGTTTCCAGAGTTAGAGAAGTTACATGTGTGCAGTCTCTGGCAGGAACAGAAAACTTCACAGATGCAGAGAAAGACCCACCCTCAGGCCAACCTCAATATCTGGATGGACCTGAGCAGAGGCACTTGGGCCATGAGTGCCCTCCAACTGCAACAACCCACAAAGAGCTTCCTACTTTGAACTCTGTGCACTCACACATTCATGTCACTGAGGCCCAGCTTGCCATTGAAGTGTTTTCCAACATCACAGCCAAACCACACAGCCTAGAATAGAAGAAAGTCAACATAAACCAGAGTAGTGAAAAGGAAAGCAGCAGCTGTTTTAACCCCCGAGTGGGAGACATAGAAACGTGAAGCAGTACTAACCTCTCCATCTTTGATGGAGGCAGCAACCATCTTTTTCAAGAAGTCAATGGGCTGGTTGTTATACAGCGTTTTTCTCCCTCCAACCATATTGCTCAAGTAGTCTACTGTGTACAATTTATTGTACTTGTGCTGGGGCCGCGGGTCATTCACAAAACAAATCTTTTGAGATCAAGAACATGTATATTAGAACACAAGACCAAAGATGTCAAGACACAACCCTTTCTGCTAAATTGCTAGGGTTACAAGCTCATCTCCTCTAACTATAAGAATAGACACTAAAGCCACAAGGTAAAAGTAACAAAATCAAAAACTGGCAAAACACATGCGAAGAAGGGCACTACATATTCTAATTAGCACAAAGAACACACTTGAAAGTTTTCTCTACCTGTCTTCCCTACCGGTAAAAACTGCCCCACTGCATATAATCTGTCACACTGCATGTAACACATAAGGCACCACTCATGGAACACCATTATAAGCCCTCCTCAAAGAGTAAGAGAAACTCAATATGTAGCAAGGCAATTTTCTTTGAAGAGGGCCAAAAAGCCCACCAAGGAAGGAGGCCCTGGTCATCCTCTAGCAGATGTAGAAGAAGGAAGCAACAGCAAACAATGGATGCCCTCGTTTAACAAGAGTTTCCAGAAAGGCCAGGAGATGAGGGTGCTCTGAGCCTATACGAAAAATCCAATATACTGCCATTTTTCTTTGTACCTGAGATTGATCTGAACCTTAAATTGTAAGGAGGAAGGTTAGGGATTTGGAAACAAACTGATTCTTGGCCTAGAGTCAGAAATTCTCTGACAAGAAACACTGGGGAAAGGTGACCCTGGTGTACCTACTTCTGTCAGATGTGTACAAACTTCAGGAAACATGCACCTTAACCTGGGAATCTTATACCCTCTGTGTAAACAGCAGATACTTGAAAGGAAATAGCCAGCAGCTACTAGCACCAGTCTCTAACCTTATCTTCCATATTGAAGAGTGGCTTCACATGTTCCTTGTAAAACTGCAAGGGCGTTATGGGGCCAATCTTGTGGTAATTCTTATCTTTGTCTCGATATTCCCAGGTGAAGGTCTCTGGTGGGTTACCCAAGCAGATGCACACCACTCTGAAGATCTGAAAGAGAGGGGTAAGGGTTTCATTTTCCACAATTCTGAAAAGCAGTAAGAGAGTTATGTTTCAAACCCAGAAAATGCAAAAGTCTACAACTGTACCAAGATGTGACAGTTGTCACAGTCAATATCTAAGTTCTCAGGCACTCTAAGCAACACAATTCTGAAATGTGAATATTAATGCTTAGCAATGTACAGCAAATTACATTTCTCTAGCTAAGAAAACTGCCCATATCAGGCATAGTGGCACTTGCCTTTAATCTCAACACTTGGGAGGCAGAGACAAGTGGATCTCATGAATTCAAGGCTAGCCAGGGTGAGTTCTAGGTCAGCCTCAAAGAGTGAGGAGACCCCATCTGAGAGAGAGAGAGAGACAGAGAGAGAGAGAGAGAGAGAGAGAGAGACTTGTCCATCGCTGATACCCAACAAAACCAAAGTTATTACTCTGCTAATGATCTTGTTTATTTTTTAAGATTGTATTTTTTAGGTATGTTTGCAAACTTGTATATATTTGTACTACATACATGCCTGGTGCTCACAGAGCCCAGAAACCATCAGATCCCATGGAACTGGAGTTCAGACAGCTGTAAGCTGCCATGTCAGTGCTGAGGACTCAGCAAGAGTAGCTGAGCTCTCCCTAGCACTGCTAATGAGCATTAAATAACAAATACTGCACTGCTTCATGACTGATTCTCTTCCACTCTCATTCCTTTCCCTCTACTCTTCTCTCTTTAGTGGGGGTGGTGGCAATATCGGGAATTGAACCAGGGCCCTAGTCATGAGGGTAAGTGCTCTATCTCTGAACAATATCACCAGTCCCCCAAATAACATATGTTTAAAATAATTTACTTTAAAGTACATGCATATGTGTGTCTGTGCAGGGAGACCAGAGGCTTTGTTTTTGTTTTGTTTTAAGATTTGTTTATATGAGTACATTATAGCTGTCTTCAGACCAGAAGAGGTCATCAGATGGTTGTCAGTCACCATGTGGTTGCTGGGAATTGAACTCAGGACCTCTGGAATAGTAGTCAGTGCTCTTAACCACTGAGTCATCTCTTCGGCCTGAACAGAGGCTTTGAATCCCTCTGCAATTAGAGATTTAGGAACTTGTAAACTGCCCCTTATAGATACTGGGAATCGAACTCAGGCCTTCTGCAAAAGCAGTACATGCTCTTACAAGTCCCAAATAATGTATTTTATTAAAATGTAAGAAGACCTTTGAGTTAGCATTAATATAACTCAAAGATATGCTTGCATTATTTTCATTTTCTACAAAGAAAAAAAGAATAAATGCTGTGTACAAGACTATAATATATAAAATATTTCCTTTTCTATCTTAAATTTCCTTCTTTTTTTTTTTTCTTTAAAAATACTGTTGTGGTGGTTTGAATAAGAATGGCCCCTATAGGATCATATATGTGAAGATTTAGTCACCAAGGAGTGAAAAAGATTTGAAAGGATTAGAATGATTAAAAGGTGTGGCCTTGTTGGAGAAGTATGTCACTAGGAGTGGGCTTTGAGGTCTCTATTCTGAGCCCAAAATCTCTCTGCCTATGGATCAAGATATAGATCTCAGCTACTGCTCCAGTGCAGGTCTGCATACTGCCCCCATAATGCTTCCCCACCATGATGATAATGGACGTTGTGATGGTTTGTATATGCTCAGCCCAGGTAGAAGGTGTGGCCCTGTTCAAGTAGGTATGGCCTTTTTGGAGTAGGTGTGTCACTGTGGGTGTGGGCTTTTAGACCCTCATCCTAGCTGTCTGGAAGCCAGTATTTTGCTAGCAACCTTCAGATGAAGAAGGAGAATTCTCAGTTCCTCCTGCACCATGCTTGTCTGGATGCTGCTATGTTCTTACCTTGGCAATAATGGACTAAACCTCTGAATCTGTCAGCCAGCTCCAATTAAATGTCATTATAAGAGTTGCTTTGGTCATGGTGTCTATTCATAATAGTAAAACCATAACTAAGACAGTTTCCAAAATACTAATAAATTTACCTGGTGGCTTTCTGGGTTTCATATAACTTTTCTTCTACAATGTAGTACAAGCTTTTTAAGAATAAGAACCAAAGCCAGGCAGTGGAGGTGCACGCCTTTAATCCTAGCACTTGGGAGGAAGAGGCAGGTGGATTTCTGAGTTCCAGGCCAGCCTGGTCTATAGAGTGTGTTCCAGGGACAGCCAGTTCTCAGCTATACAGAGAAACCCTGTCTCAAAAAAACAAAACAAAACAAAACAAAAACCCAAAACAAACAAAAAGAATAAGACCAGAAAACTGTCCTCTGACCTTCACACCTACATCATAGAATGCTTTTGCCTCTGTGTACATGTGTGTGGTCAAAAGTACACACACACACACACACACACACACACAAAGAGTTTAAAAAAAAAAAAAGCAAGGAGAGTGGAAGACAATGGTATCATGGCTGTTCTCTGGGCCCTAAGGACCTAAGCTGCACTGAGCATACAACTGGAATAGACCAGCACACCTGGCTTATTCCCCACATCACCTCAGGGTAAATCATTTTAGAAGCATTGCTTTCTTTGAGTCACTTCCCTGTTGAAAATTCAATAAAACTTGCCTATTATCTCCCACAACAAATCCAAACTCCATTCCTTAATTTCTTTGTCTTATTTTTCTGTTCTTATGGTCAGGAAGTAGGACATATATTATTATCTGGATAGCTCAATTCACTGTCTTTAACATATTTAGAAGTAGCCACCACCTATAACAGAATGCATTATACGGGGGTTCCTGGGTCTTTTCATTTGATTCCCATAGCTGTGGTCCAACCGTGCCTACTCTTAAACTGGCACAAATGCAATCAGAAGCACTCTCTTTTGTGTCTGACTTCCTTTTGCCAACATGCCTGTGAGCTTCATTCACTTCCCTGTGTGCATAAGCGATCTGTTCTTTATTGCTGTGATCCTACTATCTTTATAGAAGGAGGTTAATTTTCAAGAGGATTTGCTTGCCTTTCATCTTGCCATTTTCTGAGAGAAGCATCTTTGATTACTACTGGTGATGTGCTTTATAAGCTTGCATGGCTGAAACACCGACCACTGTCTTCTAACACTACACTTTCAAGCTGGTTTCTGCACAGCAGAAAGGCAAGCAGCTTATAAGCAACTGTAATGAGTTATTCCAACTTTGCCTGGGATTCACATGTACAACACATCATCTTGGATTAGTTCAGTACTAAGGCTACAGAAGGCAACCCTAGGATTCTGTCACCATGGAGACACCACCACTGAGAACTATGGTAGAGACCATGATGTGTATGTAAAACTATTAACTGCTAAAATACATGTATGTGTATCTATCAGTGAAATTGGTCTGGTCAACTCTAAAATAATGCAAAGGTGGTGAATCCACTAAGCTCTGGCCAAGCAAAATAGAATGAAAGTTTAAGACAACTAAGCAAACTTCTGATTACTTGTAAACATATTTTAAAGGTAAGCATGAACGCTTTCCTCTCTAAGGTGCAGTATACCTTACGGTATATTCTGTCACCTACCTGAATACCTGAAGTAGAAAGAATTAAGTTACTACCTCCTCCTCAAAGCTGCACCTGAGGCAACACACACACACACACACAGTCCCAGGTGCATACACACATACTCATCAGAAGAAATCTGGCACTGGCAAGATGGCTCAGTGGGTAAGGACACTGGCTGTACAAGTCTGAGGACCTGAATTCTATTTTTAGAACCAATATAAAGGTGGAAGGAATTAACTCCACAAAGATGTCCTCTAGCCCCCATATATGCACTATACCATGTATACCCACAAACACATCACACACACACAAAATAAAACCGACAATAAAGTTTTAAAGAAGTCTACATTACTGTTATCTGACCGAATTCTGTAGCGAGCCCTTTGTAAGAGAGTTCTCAGTCACTCATCCCTTACAAATCTGAAACTTTTTCATCGAATCTACATATTAAGGCCAAGCGCTGTTCCTCTTAGATTCTAAAAAGATTCTTCAACTTAGGAATTTTTTTGCAAGACAGGAGTAGTACACGTCTTTAATCCCAGCACTAGAAGACAGAAGCAGGCCAATCTCAGAGTTTGAGGCCTGCCTGGTCTACATCCTGAAACCCTGTCTCGAAAAAAAACAAAAAGACATATAGTTTTGCTGTTAAGCTGCTCATATGGCTGTAAGTTATCCAAAGTCGTTTCTCTTTGAGCCTGTCTGCAGATATGTGAAAGGAATGCCAGTCAACCAACAATGAATGAACTTTAAGAAATCTTCCAAAGTACAATCTCTGAGGCTCATGAGACTGTATTTTCCTGACGTATAAAAGAGTCTCTGTTTTGAAATAACATTAGTTTCAAAGGTACAAAAGTGACAATATTGAATATCCAAGTCTGCTCTCTAGTGGACAAAGCAGGAGTGTCATCTGAGTCTCACAAAATGTAGCTGGCATTCATAACAGACGATGCTCAAGACTGCACCATGATCCCAGGGTGGCCACGCATTAGAACCTCCCATTGAGTCACTGGTGAGGTGCACTGGTGACTTTGGGATCCTCACTGTCCTCCCAGTCCGCTGCTCCTCTCTTCATTTTCTCAGTGGGACAATTACACTTTTTACATATTTCATTTGTCTCCGCCTACTAGAAAGTAAACTGCACAGCACTAGGAATCCCTTTCTCATTTGCCCAGTGCTAAATTTACAATGCCTAGAACAGTGCTAGGTGCAAGTACTTTGTCTGTGTCTTGTAACTGTGATTCTGGAGCCAACTAAGGGTCTAAGTCAACCTGATTTTTAAAAAAAAAAGGATGAATACAGTCAAGGGGATGGGTTTAGGCAATGTGGGCTTTCCAAAATACTGGAAAACTAAAGGTAAAGAGATAAACAGCACAGAGACCCCTGGATGTGATTCTACCTCCCCAAACCCCAAACCCAACCCAATAACTATGTAGTCTTATTGATTTTGATTTAAAAAAAAAAATTGCTGGGCAGTGGTGGTGCACGCCTTTAATCCTAGCATTTGGGAGGCAGAGGCAGGCAGATTTCTGAGTCCGAGGCCAGCCTGGTCTACAGAGAGGACAGCCAGGGCTATACAGAGAAACCCTGTGTTCAAAAAACCAAAACAAACAAACAAACAAAAAACACCAAAAAAATCAATTGCTTTAAGTTATTCTTCTCAGTACTAAGTTACTGGAAAACAATTCTCTCATGTCTCTGACCCACTGAGACCCTATTCCCTTGCACCTCTGGAATAGGAAGGCAGTCAAGAGAAGCCATGCTGAGCACGGCTGCACATGCCTCTTGAGGCCACCTAGCTTTCAATTCCTGATTAATTTAATTGCTAATTAAGTTGGAAATTTAAACTACTCTGGGAATGTGTAATCTTTGTCTAACATATAACCCTTCAGAAAAGCTGACTTGTGTATAAGAAAGATCTAATTCCTATCGCTAGTTAAATACATCTTCTAAGAGGTCTGGAAAGTTGGCTTAACAGTTAAGAACATTGGCTGCTCTTTGAAAGGACCTGGGTCCAATTCCCAGCAGCTGACAACCATCTGTAATTCCAGTTTCAGGGGATCTGACACCCTCACACAAACAACATACAGGCAAAACACCAATAAATACATCTTCTAAGGAGGCAGAGTGTAAATTGAGTATAGTTTTGCAAATAAATTCTATTTTAATCTAACATGGCAAATGACATATCTGCATAAGGAAAGAAAAAAGAAAAAAGAAAGGCACAAAAAGCACGGGATCAGAACACTGGCCCTCAATTTAAGGACACACAGATGGGAAGAGTCAATTCTCCTGCTCGTGGCCATATCTGGAAGACAGAGAAGTCAGAAAGGGGAGTAAGGAAGGACGTACCAGGGAAGGATAGTCATAAATATCCCCAACGTGAGAATTAGAGAATTTAAAGTCAGCCAGTAGTAGACAGTGAATGGATAGAATGCTAGAAGGAGACAGTAGTTCAGAGAAAACTGGTTCAGAAAGTTGGAACTACGTAGAGGTGTCATAATCTTAGAAGCAATGGTTACTGAGGAAATAAAAAAAAAAATCTACAGCAGAGTAAAACTTAGTTACTTTCATTGTTCTAAAGTACAAAGCTACAATGCTGTTTTGTTTTGAGATATTATCTTACTAATTTAGAGTAGCTCAAACTTGCAATCCTCCTGCCTCAGCTTACAGGTATGTGCCTCAGAGCCCAGCTTGGTACAATGTTCTTAAGAAATCAATGACCTGAACTTCCTACTTTACTGATGGAGAAACTTGGTTTAAAGGTAAAATGAACCACTGACAGTCTGGCTATAGCATTTTCACAAGGCTGTGAACTTTGAAGGCAGTTCAGGTCAGAGAATTACCTAATGAACTGTGACTAAGTAACAGGGAGAGAGGGGACAGGAGGAAAACATTCTCTACTGCTTCCTGGTGAAGAAGACAAGGGCAAGAGCTGCTTAAAAACAAAAAACAACTACCTAGGTAGGGAGAGTTAAAGGCATTAAGTCTATCTTTGGATAGAGCAAAGATGTGTATGCCACTCTGGGATGTTAAGAGTTAATGAGCTTGGGCTGGAGAGTTGGCTCAGCAGTTAAGAGCATTGACTGTTCTTCTGTAAGCCCTGAGTTCAAATCCCAGCAACTACACGGTGGCTCACAACCATCTATAAGGAGATCAGATGCCCTCTTCTAGTGTGTCTGAAAACAGACACAGTGTACTTACATATAACAAAATTAAAAAATAAATAAATAAATAAAAGGGTTAACGAGCTCACTGGGTAACCAGAGTGTTTTTGAGATTGCTCCAGAGAGGTATACGAATTAAAGAACTAGACTTGCATCCCATAGTGGCCCACTCAAGCTATCTGTATTTTCTGTAATACTTTACATAGACTTTAAGTTTGTAAGTACGTCATTAGACTTTACCTCATCTCAAATCTTCTCAATTATTATGCCTCTCCTTTACATTATTTTTTCCCCACACACTACTCCTGCCTAAAGCCTTTCCTCATATCTCCAATCTTCCCTCAAGGCACCATGACATCACCTTTCCTTGCCTGCCAGAGAGCTCACTGGCAAGCCCTAACAGCATCCCTTCCAGATAAAGCCGGGATGTCAGTGCTCTCCATTCCATTCTCACTCTTACTAACCCTGCCCAAGCTGCGATACGCTCTAGCCCGTGTGGTACGATTAACTTCCCATCTGGTTTCTGTATTTCTCCAATCTGTTCTCAAAACACCCAGAGTGAAGGTATCTCTATCCACACATGCACACATCCATGTATGCGTGCACACGCGTGTGTACACACACACACACACACACACACCTTCCTTGAAACAGAGTCTTATATAGTCATACTGGCCTCAATCTTGTGATTCTCCTGTCTCAGCCTCCCTAATGTTACAATTACAAGCATATGCCACTATGCCCAGCTTCAAAGTACAGATATCTTAAACAAACTACTGTGTTAAACTCCCTAAAAGCTTCCTTACTAAGAATAAGATAGTCTCTTCACCACAGCTCTGGGTCCTATAGGAAGCCAGTTCCCACTTCCTTTGCGATCCGTTCCACTTGATTCCACCCTCACTTCCCAGGCTCAAGCCACAGTGCCTTTCTGTTACTCAGGAACACCAGCTTCTTCCATCATGGATTATTTGCTTAAGGATTTATTTTTAACATACCACATTTTAAAGGAGAATACATAATAATCCTGAAGGGATCTGGAGGCTTAAAGAGCAAGTCCATGGAGAACACCTGTAATTGATGTAGCTACATGATTCCAAAACAGATCTGCTGAGTCTATCGTGTCCACAAACCACCTACACTCCTCTCTGAAAGAATGCCTCTGGCATTCAAGCTATCTTGGCTGCATGGTTATTCACTGGAGTCATCACTTAGATGTGCCCATAAGGCTAGGTAAAACACAGGTACTAATTTGTGCCTTTAAATGAAGCTAGACCCTTCATTACCAAAGAGTCAGGTTCAATGATAAGGAGTTATTTGGAAGATTGTAAAAAATTAAAAATCTACATAGAATCTGTAGTGAATGGATGGAATAAATCATTAAGTAAATAATCCTACAAAACACCCATACTCAGGACTTAGTAAAGTAGTATCTCTGGATTTCAAGGTAGGGGAAGGAGAAGAAAACAAAAAACATGTAAAAATGTATGGCTCTAATTCTGTATCATTCATTGTCCTCAGAAATCTTAAGACATATTATTAATCCAAGGATCATTAAACACCACAGGCCAATATGATATTTATGATCTCTAAGAAGTATTATTTGGAGGCTAGAGAAATAGCTTGGGCAGTTAAGAACATTTGTTCTTACAGATGACCCAGTCACCCACATGGCAGCTCACAACTGTCTATAACTCCAGTTTCAGGAATCTGATGCCCTCTTCTGACCTCTGTGGGCACTGCACTGCACTTCCTGCACTTAACATACATGCAGGCAAAAGACACATAAAGTAAAAATAAATCTTTAAGAAAAAGAAACACTATCTAGACATTTTCCATAATCATTAGCACAATCTTTTTAAAAATTACTACATTCTCTTATATATTTGTGTATACATGTGTAGAAATAAGAGGGATAACTAACAGGATTCCATCTTTCCCTTCCACCATGTAGATCCCAAAGACTTGGTCCTCAGGTTTGGAGGCACCATTAGCACCTGCGGAGTCACTTGCCGAACCCTGACTGTACAGTCTTCATCCCTGCTAAGCTTCTATTACCTTAATCAAATTGCAAGTTAATACAAGTATCAGGAAAAAATGGCCTCAAAGAAAGGCATCATTCCAAACAGGAAGGGAAGAGAAGACATGGAACTGAATGTTTGCTATGTGCAGGGCACTAGCACCTTGCATTCTGACATTTAATTCCTTATTTAACCTCCCTGCCACCCCATGCCCTCCCACCATTCCAAGGAGGGAAGTATTTTAAATCCCAAACCAGGTCTCAGGTTAGTGAGCTACCCAAGACAACAGAATGTAGGTAACCAGGTTGAAATTTAAGTCCATGGTACATCTCATTCTAAAGTCTCTTTCTCCTGTACTGACACTGTCCTTTAGTAGAACATTTAAGAAAGTTGAATATAATTTAAATGCACTTAGCAAATAAATGCTTTGCATTCATCTATTCAAATACGTAAGAAACAGCTGTCATGTCAGACACTGGATGTGTAACCCATGAACAAACCAAGACTTGAGGTTTGAGTAAAGACCCTGTCTCTGAGCAGCATGCGGTGTCAAACAGACTCTGCAGACATGCTCCTCTACGCCTACACTGCCTCCCTTAGACATTAATGTTTTCCACTGAAGTACTAAAAACCTATACCACTTCATCTCCCGTCTTAAACAGTGGTGCCACCAATGTGCCACAGGCTGGTGAAGCCCACATCTATTCTTTTCAGAGAATTTGAGTTTCATATCTATTAGTATTGAATATGGATATTATTAATAAAGACTCTTATCTCTCTTGATAGTACATACTATTAACACCAAATACCCATTTGGCAACTTTTAAATTTTCCAAGTATTTCACACACATTATTTTTAACAGATATAACCATCAACAGCTCCTCATCTTTATTCTTGCAGAATAAACCCAAATGCTCTGCTGTTTAGCCAAGATCACTTACTATATACACCCTACTATATACACAATCTCCTCTTCCTGGGTTGGTAGTCCTTGCTAGTCACATGGTAAATCCCTACTGCTGGTTCAAATATCCTCTCTACACAACCTGAATTATGGAAAAGCACACATGAGGCCCTAAATTTCATCTCCAGGGTTGGGAGAGGGGCGGAGAGGATGAGGTTTTGCCACACAGAACCTACGCTTTTGAGAACAGAAACTTGCCTTCTCGTCTTTATTCCCTCATTGCCAAATTCACAGGAGGTATTATTTATAAAACACATAAAAGATTTTTTAATATAGAACCTAAACTAAACTAGGAATTACAAAACTTCAGTACAAGTCCTTAAAATGCAAGCAACTGTAAATTTCATCTTTCTTTCAGCTTTAAAATGAGTAGTTGTTCTGTTTTGTTGAGACAGAGTATTCTGTAGACAAGATTATTCAGCTAAGACTGACCTTGAACTTTTGATCCTTTTGTCTCTACCTTGAAGTGAAAAAAAGTAGCTTTCATTCAATTAAACATTCACTGCAGTAACTACACCCCATAATGGCTTAACAGGATATTCGTGGAGTTTTTTTAGATAAGCCACAAAGTCCAAATAATTCTTATTACCTCCTCCATCATGGCATCTTGTGTAGATGAGATCTCTTCTTTGGTTGCTCCACTGTGTACGAGGTTCCGAAGCCGTATACAGAATTCTCTCATCTATGATAGAAACTTATTCAGCATTCCAGTAGTTACACAAGCTGTTAATAAGCCTAACATATCACCACAACACAACTAATGCCCTGGGCAAAGTCTATAAAAACAAATGATTTTCCCCAAATGGTCCCCTTAAACAGATAGTGAAAAATACTTATTGGTAAGGAGAAAAGCATGTGGATTATTCCCAAAGAATACTGGATAGAAGTGATCTTGCTCTGCGACTCACAGCCCTGTGTGTGGGGGGGACATATGGGTCAGTGCCCACCACCCTTAGAAAAGCAGGAGGCAGCCCATCACCACACTCAGCATTTGACACACTCTTAGTTAGAACTCGGTTTGTCATTAGCATTACCTGCTCTGCCAGTCACTATGACCATGACTGCATCAACCTCCAACATGGCTTTTGTTTCTTTCACTTTGGAGAGAGCCCCAACATGAAGGAGATTCCGAAATCTGAACTACAGTGCGAAAGCGACTTGTTCTCACTCAAAATTAAATCCAAAGTTAAGGCTTATGATCCTTTAGCCTTTGGATAAAAGTCCCCAGAGTTTCCTGGGCAGAAAACAGTCTACATTTAATACTGGGGAAACATATCTATGTTTATTTTTAAATGCACTCTTTTCCCTGGGGATAACAGATCTAATTTCAGCCTTGTAGATAAGAGTGGCGGATTTTGGCAACTCCCAGTTCTCAAAAAAGAGATCTGGCAAACAAAGCACTACCTCACTAGGCTTATAACCAACCCTGGGAAAATGTGGAGGAGAAATGATTCATTAAGGTTACTTAAGCCATAAAAAAACAGTTCAGTGACTACATCAAATCCTCAGTGGGTGGCTGAGCCACACTGATGTGGTCTGTCTGGTAAGCCTAAGAACAAAGCACGCTGTTAAAGGAAGTCTTACAAATTGTTGTGCTTGGTTTGCTAGTGCATGAAGTAGGCTCACTCCATCTCTACTAGAAGCAAGTGAACAGCACAGAAGCCTGTGTATGGAGACCGATGTTAACTGAACCCAGGGTCTTTTTCCTTGAATATATATGAGAAAACACTAAAATCAACAGAAACAAAACACAGCAATCGTAATTCCTTTTTGTTTGTTTGAGGGAGGTTTATGCCCTCCCCTTTTAAAATATTTATTTATTTATTTATTTATTTATTTATTTATTTAATCCATATGAGTACACTGTGGCTGCCTTCAGACACACCAGAAGAGGGCATCGGATCCCATTACAGATGGTTGTGAGCTGCCATATGGCTGCTGGGAATTATTAACTCAGGACCTCTGCAAGAGCAGTCAGTGCTCTTAACCACACTGAGCCATCTCTCCAGTCCCTTTAATGATTTCTTGAAGCTAACGTCTAGTCACCCTGCTTTTGATAGACCTTTACTTCAATAGTCATCATGTCTCTTTAAAAAAACCAGTTACAGGCCAGGCTATGGTAGTGCATGCCTTTAATCCCAGCACTCTGGAGGCAGAGGGGGGGAGGTGGATCTTTTTGAGTTGGAGGCCAGCCTGGTCTACAGAGCTAGTTCCCGCCAGACCTACACAAAGAAGCCCTGTCTCAAAAAACAAAAAAATAAAAAAAAAAAAAGAAAGAAAGAAAAAATCATTTACAGTTTAGAGTCAAGTGAACTAGCTCAGTCCTCCTATTCTGTACCTTGTGATTCAGAATATCGTTCATTCTTCTGGTGGCCTCTGTTGTATGCGATTCGGGGAAGCATTTCTTAGGGACAACACCATATTTTTCTAAAAGACAACAAATTTTAGTATTCAATACAGTAAAAATAAACTTATTAGAAATCCTGGTGAAATTATTGACTGCTTTAAAATAGGCTGTATTAATAAACAGAGATGGGGTTTGTTTACTTGTTTGAGAATGGGTTTCATGTAGCCCAGGCTGTCCTCAAACTCCCTATGTGGCTTAGAATAACTTTGAACTTCTGGCTTTTCTGCCTCTACTTCCAGAGGTGGAGGATTACAGGGACATGCCAGCAGACCTGGTTTATTCAGTGCTGAGGACTGAACCCAGAGCTTTGTGCATGCCAGGCAACACTCTGCCCACTGAGCTTCATCCCTAGACATCTCCAGGCTTATTGGCTTGTTTGATTCTGTAGACTGAACCTAGGGCCTTGAGCACACTGAGAAAAGTACCTTACTACTGAACCATACCTCCAGTCCTTTAAACAGGCTTTTAATATGCAGTTATCTACCTTGAAATTAATTCTAATACTTGTACCTATCATACTTTATGAAGTACTCATTTCTCCCAAAGGAAAAATGTTTAGATAAGGATATTTTCAAACCAGTCACGGTTTTGTTTGCTTGCTCTGCTGTCTGGTTGCTGCTGTCTGGTGGCTGCTGTTTGCACTACTAGGGGTCAAACCTGGGCCCTATCATGTATGTCAGGCAAGCTGTCTGCCATCGACAGACACCTCCAAAACAATTTTCTTTTCTTTTTCAATTTCTGTTTTTTGAGTGTTTTGCCTGCATTTATTTAAGTGCACCATATGTGTGACTGAAGAGGCCAGAAGAGTGTCTGAAATTACAGACAGTTGTGAACCATCAACAAGTGCTAGGACCTAAAACTGGGTTTTCTGTTAACTGTTTACTATCTCTTTAGCCCTATTAATGCACTTCTTGATTCCTTGGTGCTTTCTTTAAAACTATTTTGGTGTGTGGATGTTTTGCCTGCATGTATGTCTGTGCACTATGTGAATGCTAGAAAAGAATTTTAGTGCCCTGGTGGTCGTGGACCACATGTGGGCGCTGGAAATCAAACCCAGGTCCTCTGGAAGAGCAATGAGTGCTCTTTAGCCACTGAGCAGCATCGCTTCAGCCCCTCAGTGTATTTTTGTTTTTTATGGGAAGTTACTCCTAATTAATTCTTCTTTAACCAAACTTTCACAGTATCTATTTCTTTATCAGTTATTTAAAGAGATGGACTTCATAAGTGAGAATAAGAAGTAAAGGTTCATAACTATGTAGCCTTCTTGAAAGTCAGTCACTGTGTACATAACCACCAAAGAATGCCTTATTCCTAATGGCAAAGCTTGCAATTCCATCAGAGAAAGTCTCTCACCAACAATATTGACAAGCATATCCCACTGTCCACCATCATTTGTAGGGTTTGAAAGCAAATACTGCACCAGTCTCCCATCTTCAGGCTCTTTTTTCTGGGCTGTGTCCACAAAAGCATTCAAGAAGAAAAAACAGCGTTCAACCTAAAGTAAGAGAACATAAATAAACTTAAAGGAAAAGGGAACCAATCAAGTCCCTGGCATGCATGAACAGTAGAAAGGTGCTCCTGGGCCAACCAAGGATTCGATATAGTATGGTTTTTTTTGGATTTGGTTTTTTCGAGACAGGGTTTCTCTGTATAGCCTTGGCTGTCCTGGAACTCACTCTGTAGACCAGGCTAGCCTCGAACTCAGAAATCCGCCTGCCTCTACCTTCCAGAGTGCTGGGATTACAGCCGTCTACCACCACCGCCTGGTTATAGTATGTTTTTAAAAATGAAATTGATAATTAAGTACCAGTATTTGTCTTCAAAAGAATATCTGAAGTTTTTTCTTTTTTTTTTTTTTCTTTTTTTTTTTTTTTTTTTCCGAGACAGGGTTTCTCTGTGTAGCCCTGGCTGTCCTGGGACTCACTCTGTAGACCAGGCTGGTCTCGAACTCAGAAATCCGCCTGCCTCTGCCTCCCAAGTGCTGGGATTAAAGGCGTGCGCCACCACTGCCCGGCTGAAGTTTTTTCTTATACTTGAATATATATTTCAACATATTGCATCTGTGTGTTACATATACATTCCAATGTTGAAATAACTCCTGCTATTTTAGAGTTTTTAATCAGTAAACATCTCATGAACAGTTATATTTTAAAGATTTTTCAAAAGAAATAAAAATATTTGTTTCTTTTTTTCTTCAGAAAAGTGCTACCAAATGAAGAAGGAGGGTGCTTAAAAGACTAGATGATCTAAGTAAGGATGCATAAAAGGGAAATGGCTAAAAATGAAGATTTACATTTTAAATAAAGAAACGACAAGCAGTGAGTTAACAGATTTGTTATTTCTTTAGGGAACACAGACACCTACCATACAGCAGCTGTGGGGCAAGAGTTCAGGGTTAAAGCTTCATCAACAGCACACCAGAAACCCTGGCTCTGACCCTACCACAAAAGGAAAATAAGGAGATGTCCTTCTGCCTTTGAGAAGAGAGAGTTCTGATACTGAGGAAATCATAATGGTATCACATGTTTAATGAAAAGATATACCGTAATGAGAAAATATAAAGGCTGCCCCTAACTAGGCTACTATGAAAACAGAAAGAAACCATGCAAGGTCAGTCCCCTACCTTGTCCCAAAAAAACAGGTAAGATTGACTAAACTCAAATTCTTCAATGTTAAATTTTTTCATGAATGGAAGTCTCATAACATTCAAACAAGAAAAGATCCAGCATCGTCCTACAATGAGAAAGGAAACCAAGACGTTATGACTGTTTTTTAGATCACAATGCTCCAACTGCACGTCTAACATCAAAGCCATGGTAAGAGCTGGACATTAAGACTAAATAGGAAATAACAAATATTAAATGTATTTGTTCTTGAGACAGAATACCATGTAGCCCACCTTGTCCTGGAGTCTACTGTATACAGCCAGAGTGGCCTTGATCCTCCTCCTTCAGAATTATATGTATATGTCACCATGCTTGGTTTTATGTGATACAGGAATTTGTGCATGCTGGGCATTCTACCAACTTAGGTACATCCTCAACCCAGACAGAAACATTAAATTCAAAGCAAAACAAAAGACATGTAGTCACACAGAGAAGTTTAACATACCAACACACACACACACACACACACACACCCCAAAATCTAGTAGGTTAGGCATGGTGGCACATACCTGTAACCCTGGTACTTAGGGGGCTGAGACAAAAAGGTTGCTATGAGTTCAAGGTTAGTCTGGATAATTTAGTGAGTTCTAGGATAACCTAGAAACACTGAAGGAAAATGAACAGAGATCATGAATAGACATGATGTCCGAAAGGGACACAGAGGGTAATGACACTTTGGCTTTTTTAAGTTCTTCATAAGACATTAGTAAAGTGAGAAAATGTCGTTTTTTTTTCTTCAACAGTGCCCAAATTGGAGAGAACTTGGAAAAGTAAGCATTCTGCTTCTGGACAGAAAGAGCTAAGGAGATACAAATCACCTGAGATTGATTTGGGAATAAAAATCTTAATTTGGAATGAACAAGAACCTTATATTGGAATAGCACTCATCCTACCGTGAGTGCCAAGCTTAAATAAGCTATTTTCTCAATAATGAGTTGTTGCATTTTAAAGGAGGTATTTAACTAACTGGGTTAATATAAACATTTAAACACAAATGATATGTTTGGGAGGATGGAAGCATGAAGATCACTTCAGCCAAAGAGTTAAAATATAATAACTTAAAACTGAGACATAAATGAAAAGAACCAAGTATTTTTTTCTTAAAATCATGTTAACAACAATAAAGTCCTGCTAAGAAGCACCCCTGTTCCAGGATGGAGATGCTGCTCAGCTGACGGAAAGCTTAACTAGCATGCAATAAAACCCTGGATTCCTCCACAGCACTGCACAAACTAGACAGGGTAGTGCACACCTGAGAGGCAGGAGGAGGATACACAAAGGGGCTGTCTCTCCACTTTCCTGCTCAGTTTCACTGCTCCACGCACTTTACACGCACCTGGCACTAGAATCTCTGCTATCATTAAATCCAAATTTTCAACCACAACACACCATTTAGTATGTTTCTGACTCAGCAAAGTTCTAAACCCACACATGATGGCATCTCAGAAGATTTTATGATAAGCATTAAGAACATAATCATGTTTTCATTAGCCCCTGTAAATGCATAATCAAACCTTCTGCAATTTACTGCTTTCTATATCAACTTAAGTTTTTAAAGGTCTATTTCCAATGAGACCTACCATTTCTAGATGTGGTCATGTCTTCAGAACATTCAAATATTTTGCCTTTCAAAAACTGAGGGATTCTAATCTCTTTAAGTATTCCACACTAGCGGGACTAGGGTAACTTCGGAGTGACACCTTTACCAAAGTACAGCTCCACTGCAGGATAAGCCCAAAAACACTGAAAACCTCTGTGAGGCCTTGAACTAAGGGTAGCACTCTCCTGGAGGAAAATTTAAAGGGAAATTTTTGACATACTTGGATATAATATTTTCACAGACATGAAACCATGTCTACACACATGGGCAAATGAGGTTTATAAAAGGCACATATAAAAATCCTTAAAGTCTGCTCTCATATTAAAAGAACTCATACAGAGAATAAAGACTTGATGGATAAACAGAAAAAATACTCCCCTATTGGTAGTTTGCAGATTTTCTACACTGAACAAGAGTGATTTTGTAACAAGGAAAAAAATTAAACTGTGTTTCTGAATAAACTTGCTTTTATTTTAGGCTTATCTGTGCACTGCCTCTCTCCTGCACACTATTCATATTTCTGACACTTCTGGGTGAACTATTAAGATGAATACTTCACAGAAGCAAATTATATTGCCCATGTACTATGCACAAGTACTATTAGTATTTGGAGTACAGTGATATACCACATAAGACTTGACCTGTTCCTGATTAACATTTCCAAGCTTACCCTAAGCTTTTGTAAGATTACCTTTAGACCATGTAAAATTATTGTGACATATTAACTAGACAGTCTGATAGACCACACATTCCAAGTCCTTCTGAACTAAGGCCTATGAATGCTAAGTAAGCACTTTCTACTACCTAAGAAGATTATAGCAATGTCATGATTTTTTTCCTTTAAAATTAAAATCAAATTTACATGGTATAATTGACATACAACAAAACATTACCCATGTTAAATGTATCCTTTGAGCTTTGCATTGCTTTAAGTAGCAATACTGTATTTTCTGTGGATACACATGGACTTTGAGTAGTTTCCAAATAATGAAAAAAAAATGCAAAGTCCTTTTAGTTCAATTTTTTTTGAGTCTATTTCTCCTATTTGGATTTCCAGATAACCAATCTCTCAGTGTAGATGTATTTCTAATAGCTGTAACTGGACAGCAGACAGCAAAACAAGAATTCTCAGCCAGCAAGAAATGAGAACTCAAGAATACTACAAAGTAACTACTGACAGGAACTGACCTAGGAGCATAGTAACTCCAGCTGCAACCACAGAACATACTTAAAAATAGCCAGTGACACTTTGTTCTAACCACCTTAGGTTTTTTTCTATTTTATACATTTGAATTTTAGGGCAATTCTGGGACATCTTCTATGGTATGAATATTTTTTTTCATTATTTGTGACCAAAGCACAAGCCAAACCTGTTAGTACATAACTCATCTTTTGCGTTAGGTTTATCTGTCTGCAACCTCTCCCTTATAAGCATTTTCTCTCTTCTACTACTTCTAGATGAACTGTTAAAATAAAAATTGCATGAGAACAAACCACACATATCCAACATCACATAATATCAAAACAACATGGTGATTTGCCTTCAAAGACCATCATCTATCATATTAGGGAACAAACTAAATGCTAACAGTTCATACAACACCAAAGCCACCACACCGGTAATGTTATTGGGGCCTGCCTTTTCTTGTACCTATTTTCTGGCTTACTACAAGTTCTTTCATTGTTACAAAGGTCTGTTATCCCAAGGCCATTTTTAGGACAACAAAATAGGCTGCTGTCAGTAAAGTAGGCAAGAAGTGGAAGACCTCACCAGAGCTCTTCTGGTTGGTGACTGGCTTGCCTTCCTGAGGCACAACGTGCTGAAACACATGCTGGGCACCCTGGACCGTGGCCCTCTTCAAACAGATGTCCAGCAGATCGTGGGTGGTCCCAACATTCTGGGCAAGTACGAACTGAGGATCAGAATTTAGTTTATGGATCAAAGCAGATACCTTCTCGGAATTTAGTCCTGTGGGGAAATCAAACGCCATTATAATTATACATTCACCCACCCCCACCCCCAAAGAGGCTGACAGGGACAGCTTTAGGATAGGGGTCACTGTTGATCCTAGATTTAACTTCGCAAGAGCATCCTGATGAGTGCTGAAGCCAGAAAGCCCTCTCCCGGCATCCTCCCCGTGAGATGCCTCCCTCCCTCCGGGTGCTCTCCCGCCCTCCGGGAGGGCTACATCCCCGCCCTCGCCTAGGTCTCAGCCCCATCCCAAGGCCTTTCACGCCGCCGGGCCTCACGGGTCCGCCGAGTCCGGGAGAAGACCCCGGAAAGCACTCGTGGAACGAGTGGTGCCTCACCTGGGTTGTTCATGGCGCCCAAGCTGCCTCGTGGGGAAACGTTAGTTTTCAGGGTCCTTGGGTGAGCTCTGGGGTTACTCTACAGCCCGCTGCCAAGCTGGCCGGACCTGGTTCTCGCACCCTAAGCGCCGGAAGAAGGAAACCCGCTCAATGGTGGCCGAGAGAAACGGGGTCCGCGGAGGGACAAAACTCCCCCCTCGCGTTGCTGAGTCAGCGCCATCGGGGCTGGCCCCGCCCGGGGGAGGGACAGGGCCAGCCTTTCAGACTCTGGGGCCCGCACCTCCGCCCCGGAGCGGCCGGGCGAAGCCACCCACGGTTTGCAGCCTCCACTGCCAGCTTTGCTCACTCTTCGCCTCGGCTGCGCCCTCCGCCATCTGCGATCCCTCTTCCTGGTTACAAGGGCTCCCAAACTCCGAGAGGAAGGAGGCTGAGGGTTTCCTGCTGATGAACCCAGATCCCTTACTGTCTAGCATTGGGGAAACTAACGCCTTGGTTTGAGAAGCCAGAAGGAGGTTTCGTGAGGTGAAAAGGAACTGAGGGGCCCAAAATTAGCCACGGGACCTTAGTATGGATTGGCAGATCTCAAGAAATCCACCCAAAGGCTTTTCTTGTAGGCACTTAGCTGACCAATCTGTTCATTTTTTTCAATTGCAACTTGTTGCTTGGAGTCTAGTAAGAACAAAGTTCTTGTATTTGAAAGGATTTTGGAACCAATCTCTTTCCCACCCACCCATAAGCTACTACCACGGTTCTACAAATACACATCTGCTCATTTCATCTACACATTCTGGGGAGCCCAGCTTGGGCTAAGAATGATTACGTCAGTTTTATGTACTTTTTTTTTTTTCCGATATCTACAAAACCCATAAATCACACACACACACACACACACACCCTTTAAGATAACTAATCAGTTTTTCAAGACAGGGGCGGGAGAGTCTACTGCATATAAAACAAGTACAAATGCACACTATTCAGATTTTCCATGGATACTAAAACCTAAGTCTTAATCTGATAATTTAATCCATGGTTCAGAGGAATTCTGATGTCTGGAAAGAGCCACATGCCGACACCCATCTGTCGTTTGAGAATTCAATTTCTGTGTCCCTTAGAGATTTAGCTAAAAACTTGATTGACATAGCAACCATCTCCAAGGGAGCCCATCAACTACCCTATTCTGTGGTGGGGGGAGAAGTGAGGAGGTCCATTTCTAAAGAAAAAAAGAAAGCTAAAACTCATGCTGAAAGAAATCATAGGTCCTTTCACAAAAAATGATGTTCAAACTTCCTGTCCAATTGGATTCAGACCAAATAATAAAATTGTATTCAACATTTGCAGTGTAACAGGTCCTCAGCAAGTTTCTGACTATATGAAAATTAAAAACTTTAATCTTGTCATTAAGAGACACATGATGTGGAACTGGGAGATGGCTCAGCAGATGAAAACACTTGCTGCTCTTCCAGGGGACCCAAGTTCAGTTCCCAGCACCCAAGTCAAAACTGAAAGTCCATTTCCAATGGGTGCAACTAACACTTCCTTCTGGCTACCATGGGCACTCATCCCATGTGCACGTGTATACACAGAGACATACACATTCAAAAAAACAAGGGAAAGATGGGCAACAGAATCTATGCTGTCACATAATAGTGCTGTATACGTAGCAGCTAATCATGAGGGCCAGATGCTAGAAAAACAGAGGTGATGAGACAGGCTCAGGAGTAGAACACTTGCCTAGCATGCACGAGGACCCTGGATTTAGTCCTCGGTCCCACAAAAAGAAAAGGGGGGGGGCAGGTGGTGATAACTTTGAAGAGTGGGTGGAATTTTACGAGACAAAGTGAGAGAGAGGGCACTCAAGGTAACAGCAAAGACACGAGGCATGAGAGCACATGACAAGATCAGATCCAAGCCTCCCTGTACCA
Organism: Apodemus sylvaticus; assembly: GCF_947179515.1. Lineage (NCBI taxonomy): Eukaryota > Metazoa > Chordata > Mammalia > Rodentia > Muridae > Apodemus > Apodemus sylvaticus. The sequence goes on from NC_067481.1 coordinate 46,821,748, forward strand.
CAGTTTGATGTGGTTAAAAGCAAGAACTGTGATGAGATCAGAGGCAAGGTGCAGGACCAGGAAAGGAGGCTTGGTCTGAATAGAAAGGCTTTTATATGCCACACCTGAGCATCTGGACTTTATTCTACGCTTAATTAGAAGTCAAAAATAGGTTTAAACAAAGGAGCAATATTCTCAGATCTGTGTAAAGAAAGATCTGGTGGCTACAGGGAGGGGAGAGCTTCTGGAGACAGGGGAATTAGTCAGAATGCTATTATAGTAGAACACTTGGGAGATAACAACAGCTTTAATTGTGGAGAGCGAAGAAGCGTGGATAACCTCAAAGCTCTCTTGAACTAGAAAAGAAAAGATGATATCATTAGCCAAGATCCAGCTTTTAAAACCATTGGCTTTAACCCCATATGGGATCATACAACTGGTGATGGGATGTGGGTTATGACAATTTTGCAACAGGGGCTGAAGAGATGGCTCATCAGTTAAGAGCACTGGCTGCTCTTTCAGAGGACCTGGGTTCAATTCCCAGCACCCACAGTGTGGCTCACAACCATCTGTTCAATTTCCAGGGACCTGATGCTTTCTGGCCTCCATGGACTCTCTGATGTGGTAGGAAAACATACATATAAGTAAAACACCTGTACATATAATTTAAAAAAAAAACTAAATTTTTGTTAAGTTGGCAATCATAAACGATTTCTGAACATGTGATGACTAAACTTCATTCAAAATCCAGCATGAGGTGAATTTGAACTGTCTGGCAACTCTGAACCTGTGCTGCCTCATAAGGCCTCACTGCAGCCTGGTATTTGAATACAGGATATGAACACTGCCCTGTGTATGCTGTCACACCAAGTAACACCAGCAAGCAATGTGTGAGACACCTCAGCAATGTGTCATCTATATTGTCTACTGTGAGTTGCAGTGTTTTATTGTATATGTAAGATGCTCTTCTCTTATTGAAATATAGTAGCTTAATTATAAAAACATTTTAAATATCTCCCATCATCATTTTCTTCATGGAAGTGTCAAACTAGTATATCGTTAGATTTTTATTGTGTTAAAATGTTTTATTTTCTTTTTGGTTTTGGTTTTTTGGGTTGTTTTTTTTTTTTTGTTTTGTTTTGTTTTTTTTTTTTTTTGAGACAAGGTTTTTCTATATAGCCCTGGCTGTCCTGGAACTCACTCTGTAGACTAGGCTGACCTTGAACTCAGAAATCTACCTGCCTCTGCCTCCCAAGTGCTGGGATTAAAGGCATGCGCCACCACTGCCCAGCCAAAATGTTTGATTTTAAAGATTGCTGTTTGAGTTGCTGAATTGGGTTTCATATAAAAAAAAAATCATTAAATGACCTTTGGCTTGGGATTGAGAGAGAATTCCCAACACTTTCTGACTGTTTTCATGAGATCTTCTCACCACTGTCTGGGAGTAAAGGCATGTGCTACCATGCCTGGTTCTATAGCAATTTCTTTATTTCTTTGTTAAACATTTCAATATTTACTTATTTATTTATTTAAATTTTTCAGCACGTTAAAATTTTATTTTGTTTTATTTAATGTGCATTGGTGTTTTGCCTTCATGTATATCTGTGCTGTGCTAAGGTGTCAGATCTTGGAGTTACAGAGCTGTGAGCTACCATGTGGGTGCTGGAACTTGAACCCCGGTCCCCTGGAAGAGCAGAGTGCTCTTAAATCACTGAGCCATCTCTCCATCACACAAACATTTCTAAAATGGCCCTAAATGTGCTTCTCCCATTAGTTATATGTGTGCATGTTGTGCACATGCAAATCTTCTGCACAAGTGTTCTTATCTGCTAAGCCAGCTCACTGGCCAACTTCTGCCATTTTTCATTTTCTACATTTATGCAAAGCATCATTCTCAGTGTTGGAGAGCATAAAACCAAACTATTGATCAACTCTAAGAAATGCTGAGGATACTCCGTGCCCTGCAATATGAGTATTCAGACAATATTTAATTTTTCTGTAAGGATAAACAGGCACCTCCATCTCATTAGTATGAAATTCACCTTGGTCTTATATGCATGGCAAAGAATTGTATTAAAATAAGTTTGTGATTTATTAGCAATCCCTTAGGGGCACATAAAAGTACTTATGTGACAGGGGCTTGTGTGTGGGAAAAGTTTAAGAAGCACTGAACCAAGGGAGGGACCACAGAAAACTCAGCATATTTGGGGAACTTTATTTGAACAATGACAACTCTGGGGTTCCTACAAGAAAGGAAAGACAAGAACTCCAGGAGACATATGAAAAATTGGTAAGGCACACCAGGTTGTGACCATGGAAGGTCACAGCAGGCTAGAACCAAAAAGATGAGGAACAAGGCCAGCATATAACTACCCTGGGTCTCAGCATATAACTATACAAAGGTGTTCAGGTCACACGGCACTAGGCTGTGTGCTCAGGGGGTTGCAGACCAGTCTAAACTCCATTTGCTGAGGCGCATACCCTGGCCTCATACAGGGCTGTGCCAATCAGATTATTATAGTCTTTTACTATTCTTTACAAGGGTGCTGTGAGCAAGAGGAAAGCCAAGGAGCTGGAAGAAAAGGAGCAGCCAGGGATTTTGAAGATAAACTGGGGAGCTATATATTAAAAATTCAGAAAGGCCAGGTGTGATGGACATTCTTAGTTGTCAGTTTGACTAGTATCCCAAGCCAAGAAGACCACTGGCACTGACGCTTTCAGCCTCTGGATTGAGGCCCCTTCAAGGGTTGTATATCAGATATCCTGCATATCAGATATCTACATTATGATTCACAACAGTAGCAAAATTATATTAATTATTATAATAATATAAGTATTATAAATTATATATAATTTATATTTAATTATTATAAATCATTATAATAATTTTATGGTTGGGGTCACTGCAGCATGAGAAACTGAGTTAAAGGGTCTCAGCATTAGGAAGTTTGAAAACCATTGCTCTAGAAAGATGGGACATGGTGGCCTTAGAGAGGGCAGCTACAGTGGAAGTAGAGGGCGGGTAGAAGCTTCTGTGTAGTAAGTTGAGATGGAATCATGCCTCCTGAGATGTCTTAGTCAGGATTTTATTGCTGTGACAAAACACCATGACCACAAAGCAAGATTGGGAAGAGTTTATTTGTCTTACACTTCCAGATCACGAGCCATCATTGGAGGAAGTCAAGACAGAAACTCAAGCAGGGCTAGAACCTGGAGTCTGGAGCTGATGCAGAGGCCATTGAGGGGTGCTACTTACGGGCTTGCTTCCCCTGGCTTGCTCAACCTGCTTTCTTAAAGAACCCAGGGCCACTAGCCCAGGGATGGCACCAGTCATCAGGAGCTGGGCCCTCCTCCATTGATCACCAATTGAGAAAATGCCTTACAGCTAGATCTCATGGAGGCATTTTCTTAGCTGAATCTCCTTCCTCTCTGGTGATTCTAATGTGTGTCACGTTGACAGACAAACCAGCTAGTCCATGGGGTGGGAGGGTTGTGAACAAGAAGCCAGAACAGATGAGAGATGGGACTGTATGTTAGAAAGCGTGCAGCTGATAATATAAGCTCAGGACGAGGACAGATGAAATCACTGGGGAGGTGGAAGGGACTCGTTTTACAGCTATTACCACCCGTTTCATGCTGGTAGTTACATTTCTCCACCCTATACCTAGAGATTTCTATCACTATCTCCTCCCAGATCTGCTCTGCCCTATTGTCAGGGTGACACCCTTTGTACCAGCTTTCCACCCAACAGCTCACACCCATACACTCAATCCTCGTGTGGGCATGAAGAGAAGCTACACAAGAAACTGGTTTTCCATTGGGTCATCCCCCAGGACTCACCCAGGAAGACAATTCCCCTTGAATAAAATTCTTATGGTATTTCCTCTAACTCCAGGCAAACGAGATGTGGTGGGACTCAGTGACACCTTATGGTGTGATGCATAGATGTGATCAACCTTAGGGAGCAGCACAGTGAGCCATGGCAGGGAGGCTTTCTGCCGAGAGTGTCTGTGGGTCTTCACCCAGGCAGAGCAAACAGGGCTAGCCTCCAGCAAAGTTTCCATTCAGGCCCCTCCTTTATTGCCCATAATCTTTAGCATATGTAGCTCATCTGCTTCTATTCTGATGGAAAAGGTCAGACTTTTATGGTGGATAGAGGTCTGGACCAGAATCTAACACAAACATTTTGCAAGTTCATAAAAATCACTTACAACTAAGTATTTCCCAGATAGCTCTGAGATTTGCTTTTGTCAAAAGTCCCAAAACTTAATAAGGTTCAGGGTTTACACATCTGTAGCCTACTAAAATAAAATCCAGCTTCTAGATGTTCTGTTTGACCCGCATGGTGATTTGGTATTTATTTATTTTTTAAGACAGGGTATGGCTATACAATCCAGGCTAGCCTCCAACTTTGGATTCTCCTCCCTCTGATTCTTACATGGTAGGATTACAGACCTGCACCACCATACCTTGTTTGATTTCGATTTCTTTGAATCAATATTTAAAACTGAGAAGTTCTCTATAAAACTTTGGGTAGCTGCCTTGTCTTACAGATGTTGTCATTTCAACCAGACAGTGGTGGCACACACCTTTGATCCCAGTACATGAAAGGCAGAGACAGGAAGATCTCTGAGTTTGAGGCCAGCTTGGTCTACAAAACAAGTTCCAGGACAGCTAGAGTTGCACAGAGAAACCCTGTGTCAAAAAAAAAAAATGCTGCATAAGAGTATGGAATTTAGCCTCCTCATATCTATATAAAAAGCCAGGCGTAGCAGCATGCTAAGCTCACTAGCCAGCCTTCCTAGCCTACTGGTGACTTTGAAGGTCAGTAAGAGAAAATAAGGTGAAGGGCTGTTGAGATGCCCGCGTGGGTTCTTACTGCCAAGCCTGACCGCCCAAGTTCAATCCCCAAGACCTACTCTCCCCAAGATGGAAGGAGAGAACTAACTCTCATGAGCTGTCTTCTGAGCTCTACATGTGTGCTGTAGAATATCTGTGTACACACATGAAAAATAAAATGTAATACAAATAAAATTAAAAAAAAAAAAATAAGCCGGGCGGTGGTGGCGCATGCCTGTAATTCCAGCACTCTGGAAGGCAGAGGCAGGCGGATTTCTGAGTTTGAGGCCAGCCTGGTCTACAGAGTGAGTTCCAGGACAGTCAGGGCTACACAGAGAAATCCTGTCTCAGAAAAACCAAATCCAAAATAATAATAATAATAATAATAAGATGGAGAGTGATGGAGGAAGACATACAATATTGACTGTGACCTCAACATGCATGCAACATACAAAGGCACCCCCACATACAAAGGGTTCCACATTTATTTATATATGTATGCACACATATGTATGTATATACACACATGTGCCAGCTACACACATACACACACACACGTACACATGTATGCATACATTGTGTGTGTGTGTCCTTTTGAGACAGTGTATCACTATGTAGCCCTTGCTGGCCTGGAGCTAACTATCCTTGGACTCACAGAGACCTACCTGTGACACTATACCTGTCCCATCAGTACATTTCAGCACATGAGTAGAGGTAGACTGCTTTTTTATGAATGAGTTCTATGTTCCCTGCTGTTCCTAAACCCCTTGCAAGTTTAACCCAACACTTGGCATTGCCTTCTGGCATACTCAAAATGAGTTGTAAATTATGCCCGAGTTCTTGCTTGATTTGTTTCCTGAAATATGTCCCTGTAAATGATTTCCTGCCTCTGGATAAGAAACTACTTCCACTCACCATTCTCCCAGGTGCTAGCAATCCACTCAATAGTCTAGGCAGAGAAAAGGGTACTCACAGAGACAGGCCTGGATGGACCTGGTGTGGTACAGGAACAATGAGACAGTCTAGTCCTCCGTCTCCACAGGGATGCATAAGGAGCAGACACAGGGAGGCCTCAGGATCTCAGGATGTTCATTCCCTTTGTATAATACCACACCATATTTACCTATCACCTACGCAACCCTCCCAGGTAGTTTAAATCACTTTAGATTGCTGATAGCACCTAATGTAATGTAAATGCTATGTAAAAAGTTATTACATCATATTGCTTAGGGAATAATAAGAAAAGTTGGTACATGTTCAGTAGAGATGCATTTTTTGAGAGAGAGTAGTGCCTAAAGATGCCAGAGGCACCTGGTCTCCCTGGAGCTGGAGTTACAGACATTTCTGAGCTGCCTGGCATGGGTATTGAGAACTGAACTTAAGTCTTCTGCAAGAGCAGTACATACTTTTAACTACTGAGCCATCTCTCCAGCTTCCAGGAATATTTAATTTTTAATTAATTATTTATTAAATATTTTCAGTCAGCAATCAATTACACTTGCAAATGCAGGATGTATATATGGAACCCATGAACATGGAGGACCAGCTACATTTGGTCAAGTACATTTGAAATGGTTCATTATAACCATTAGTAACACCTCATGACATGAACAAACTTCCAAGCAAGGAGAAGCCCTCATAATACCTAACATTTGTCAATAAATGTATGTGTTGGGGGTTAGAGAGATGCTTCAGTAGTTGTGAATGCTCATTGCTCTGCCAGAGGTACCAAGATCAGTTCCCAGCACCCACATCAGATGTCTTACCTTCTATAATTCCAGCTTTATCTGGACTCCACCAGCACCCACAAACATAACACACACACACACACACACACACACAAACGCGTGCATGCATGTACGTGCACGCAAATAAAATAAAAATAAATCTTGCTACACAGAGAAACCCTGTCTCAAAAAACCAAAAATAAAAAAAAAAATAAAAAAATAAATCTTAAAAGAAATGCATACTTTTGAAATTGGTAGTGGTGATGTAAACTAAAAACTATTTGTGCTATTGCCACATGGCGGAGCATTGTAGCTGGGAAAACAGCATCTGCTCTTGAATGAACTTATGCTTATTGCTACGGGGAATTGCCTTGAATGGAGAACATTTGGCCTGAGTGGTTTGTGTGTGTGCATGTGTGGAGGCTAAAGGTCTTCCTCTTCTGCTTTTCATCTTATTTCTTGAGACAGAGTAGTCCCTCGCTGAACATAGAACGTGCCATTTTAGCTAGACTGCCTGGCCAACCAGTACCTAGGAATCCCCATCTCTCCTCCTGCCACAGTGCTTGGGCAACAGGCATGCATTGCCACATGTTTCACATAAGTTCTAGGATCAAAACTCAGGTCCTCATACATGTACAGAAAACCCTTTATTTACGGAGCCACTCTTGTGTGAAGGTTTAGAACCTTATTTTTTTTTTTTTATAGAAACCAACTGCTCTGAAAAGTACAGTAATCGAAGCTTAGAGTAGATAGAAGGAGAAAGAAAACATTTGAGAGGTCAGAAACAAGCCTGAAGGATTGCTTATATCATATCATAAAGACTTTGATGGCATGTACCCTTTATTCATTGGGATATTTATTTTCTTTTTTTTCTCAATACATTCCCCACATCAAGAAGCTTACAACTGCCTGTGTCACTAGCTCCAGGGGATCTGACACCCTCTTTTGGTTACCACAGGCACCTGCATGCACATGGCATACACCTAAGTAAAAAATAAATAATAATAAAGTTAAAGTCTCTCTCAATATCTCCCGTAGTGTGTGTGTATGAGTGTGTATGTATCTGCCAAGTGGCCACATGTGGAGACAGGGTAGCAAATATCAAATGTGCATCTTGCAGGATGTTAGTTCTTGGGGGAACTAACAGTCCAAGGATGGGAAATGTGACTGAAGGTTAGATAGTCACCAGTGCTCTGAGCACACAGTCGGACTGCAACAGGCTTATCACCATGGCCCTCAAAGCTGAAGTGTTAATTATACCTCACGGGTGGTCGGATTTTAAAGGTCAGCTAAAAGCAGGTGTAAAGGGTAGAAACAACTCTCAAGTTCTCCTCTGACCTCCACACACATCCCACAACATGTAACACATACCATGCAACACATAAAAATAACTAAATGTAATAAAATTTGAAAAGAAGCCAAAAGGAAAAAAAAAAGCACAAAAACCCAAATAGGCAACACACAAAAGGAAACATAGATGACAAGAATGATCGAACTGTAAATCAAAAATGAAATAAAATAGCATTTTATACCTCTATAATAAAATAACAAAAAGAAAGCTAAAAAAAAAACACAGTTGACAATTCTTATGTTCTGCTCACAGAAGCATAATTTAATATCTCCAGCTTAAGAACATTTGTCAGTGCAGTCCCACCCCACCTCCTCCACTCCCACTCCCACTGCCCACAGCCTCACCCCCACCCTCCCACAGCCCCACCCCCACCTCCCCACAGTCCCATCCCCCATAGCTCCACCCCCACCCTCCCACAGTCCCACCCCTGCTGCTGAATGGCAAAAGTGCATCCTAACTGTTTACTTCATTGTTATACAAATACACAGTGAGCTTGCACTCGCCTGGATGGCCAAAGTCAATCTTTTGATACAGGCGCTTAATACAATCAAGATGTGATATGGCAAACAGAGGACAGATGAGGTTAAGGCTAACGTAACATGGCACGTCGTTTGGCAGTAAAACTTTTTACATAAGTGGAGGGTCTGTCCTCTAAATGGGCAAGGAGAAGTATTGTATCATGAATGCGTACACAGCCATGTATCATCAAGCAGCACGCGCTGTCTGTGCTCTGCTACCATATGGCCAGCAGTACAGCAGGTTTGCTAATGGCAGATTCCACAAACATGGAATCTGTCGCGCTATGGCACTGGGACACAAGATCACTATAATCCCACAGAAGCACTGTCTTGTGCGCTGCCTGTCGTTAACAGCATGTGGCTCTATTTCATAATGTCCAAAGTACACACACTCCCTAACCCAGTCAGGCCACTCTAGAGCCTCTCTGGCTACCAGGAGCTTGTGGGCTATTGAAATTTTCAAGAGTAAATTTGGAATGTATCTTGGTGGTATTGTGAGTAGCTTGTAAGTGTGGGGCTCTGGGTTAAACCCCTATTGTGAGAAGTAGAACAAAAACTCAGTTTTCCAATGAAGTCACATTCTATATGTTCAGTATCCACATTTGGTTGGAGGCTAGGCTACTGTGTCAGGCTGTTGTAAAACATAAGACTTTCATCACCACAGTAAGTTCTATTGGACAGAGCTTCCCAGGAAAAAAATCACTGCTCTGGGAGTCATGGTCAAGACTATTTCAACCTTGCTGGTGATTGCACAGAATCTAAAAAAAAAAAAAAAAGGGAGGGGGGGAGATGGCTCAGCAGGTAAGAGCACTGACTGCTCTTCCGAGGGTCCTAAGTTCAAATCTCAGCAACCACATAGTGGCTCACAACCATCCATAATGAGATCTGACGCCCTCTTCTGGTATGTCTAAAAACACCTACAGTGTACTTATATACAATGATAAAAAAATCTTTGGACCAGAGTGAGCAGAGGTCCTGAGTTCAATTCCCAGCAACATGATGGCTCACAACCATCTATACAGCTACAGTGTATTCATATACATAAAATAAATTAATACATCTTTTAAAAAAATCCACTAGCTCATTCAGATGGACATTGGCAATGGCATTATGCCTGATGTGACATGGAGCCTGAAGGAAGAACCCTGAGGTTGGCTGGAAACTTTGGAGGAAGCTTTTCTGAAGAGATGAGTGATAGCTAAGTTTTATCCAAGTGGGAATTTGTCAAGCGATAATGCCTGGGGGAAAAGTGCTCCAGTTGGGGTGTTCTAATTTGCTCTCCGCTGTTCTGATAAATAAATTCCCAAAGCAACTCCAGAAAGGGTTTATGCTAACATGTCCCAATCACAGCCCGTCATTGATGGAAGGCAGCGTGGGAACTACACCAGGAATAGAGACAGGGACCATAAAGGAAACTGTTTATCCTCTCCTTCTCCATGGCTTACTTGGCTTTTTTTTCTTGATTTATTTCTTTTTTATGTGTAGGGGTTTTGCCCACTTTTGACTATGTAGATATACGTGCAGTACCTATGGAGGCCAGAAGAGGGCCTCAGATTTCCTGGAATGGAGTTAACAAGACAATTGTAAGGTACTGGGAATTGAACCCAGGTCTGAAAGAGCAGCCTGGCTTGCAGATTCCATCTGCACCGGGAACTGACCCTGTGCCACAGAAAGAGAGCTGGTCTCCCAGCAGTGCTGACATACCTGATAGCACAGGTGAGACCACCACTTCTCAAATTCCTGGCCTAAGAGGGACCCTCCCAGAGTCATCAGGACACAGGAACCAAGGAACAGCCAGGGACAGGACCCTTCCAGTTTCCATCTACAGCCCAGAGCTGTCCCTATGCCACAGCTCTCCATATCCTAATTCTGCCCAAAGAAAGCTGGTCTCCCAGGAGTGCTGACATACTGGCTTACAGGAGGGACAAGCCACAGTTAGAGACAGCAAGACCAGCTAACACCACAGATAATCAGATGGTGAGAGGCAAATGCAAGAACATAAGCAACAGAAAAAAGGCTACTTGGCATCATCAGAACCCAGTTCTCCCACCACAGCAAGCCCTGGATACCCCAACACACCAGAAAAGCAAGACTCTGGTTTAAAATCATATCTCATGATGATGATAGAGGACTTTAAGACGGATATTGATGGACAACGGTGGCAATGGCTTGCACTTGGGAAGCAGAGGCAGGCAGATTTCAGAGTTTGAGGCCAGCCAGAGTGAGTTACAGGACAGCCAGGGCTATACAGAGAAACCTGGTCTCAAAACAACAACAACAACAACAACAACAAAAGACATAAATAACTCCCTTAAAGAAATACAGAAGAACACAGGTAAACAGCTAGAAGCCCTTAAAAAGGAAACACAAAAATCCTTTAAAGAATTACAGGAAAACACAACCAAACAGGTGAAGGAATTGAACAAAACCATCCAGGATCTAAAAATGGAAATAGAAACAATAAAGAAACCACAAAGGGAGACAACCCTGGAAATAGAAAACCTAGGAAAGAGATAAGGAGTCAGCATCACCAACAGAACACAAGAGGTGCAGAAAATACCACAGAAAATGTTGACACAACAGTCAAAGAAAATGCAAAATGCAAAAAACTCCTAACCCAAAACATCCAGGAAATCCAGGACACTGAGAAGACCAAACCTAAGGGTAATAGGTATAGAGGAGAGTGAAGATTCCAAACTTAAAGGGTCAGTAAATATCTTCAACAAAATTATAGCCAGGTGGTGGTGGCACACGCCTTTAATGCTAGCACTTGGGAGGCAGGGGCAAGTGGATTTCTGAGTTCGAGGCCAGCCTGGTCTACAGAGTGAGTTCCAGGACAGCCAGGGTTACACAGAGAAACCTTGTCTTGAAAAACCACACACAAAAAAAATTATAGAACAAAACTTCCCTTACCTAAAGAAAGAAAGACCCATAAACATACAAGAAGCCTATAGAACTCCAAATAGATTAGACCAAGAATTCCTCCTGTCACATAATAATCAAAACACTAAATGCACAAAACAAAGAAAGAATATTAAAAGGAATAAGGGGAAAAGGTCAAATAACATATAAAGTCAGACCTATCAGAATTACACCAGACTTCTCAACAGAGACTATGAAAGCTAGAAGATCCTGGGCAAACCTCATACAGACCCTAAAAGAACACAAATGCCAGCCTAAGCTACTATACCCAGCAAAACTCTCAATTACCATAGATAGAGAAACCAAGATATTCCATGACAAAACCAAATTTACACAATATCTCCCTACAAAGTCCTACAAAGGATAATAGATGGAAAACTCCAACACAATGAAGGAAGCTACACTCTAGAAAAAGCAAGAAAGTAATCTTCTTTCAAGAAATCTAAAAGAAGATACCCACACAAACATAATTCCACTTCTAACAACAAAAATAACAGGAAGCAACAATCACTTTTCCTTAATATCTCTTAACATCAATGGACTCAATTCCTCAATAAAAAGACATAGAAAAACAGACTGGATAACCCTATCAAAAAATGGGGAACAGAACTAAATGGAGAATTCTCAACTGAGGAAACTCGAATGGCTGAGAAACACCTAAAGAAATAAATGTTCAACATCCTTAGTCATCAGGGAAATACAAATCAAAACAACCCTGAGATTCTACCTCACACTAGTCATAATGGCTAAGATCAAAAACTCGGGTGACAGCAGATGCTGGCAAGGATGTGGAGAAAGAGGAACACTTCTCCATTGCTGGTGGTTTTATGAACTGGTACAACCTCTCTGGAAATCAGTCTGGCAGTTCCTCAGAAAACTGGACATAGTATTACCTGAGAACCCAGGTATATACCCAAGAAGATGTTCCAACATGTAATAAGGACACATGCTCCACTATGTTCATAACAGCCTTATTTATAATAGCCAGAAGCTGGAAAGAACCCAGATGTCCCTCACAGAGGAATGGATACAGAAAATGATATATTTATGCAAGGGAGTATTACTCAGCTGTTAAAAACAATGACTTCGCCGGGTAGTGGCTTTAATCCCAGTACTTGGGAGGCAGAAGCAGGTGGGTTTCTGAGTTTGAGGTCAGCCTAGTCTACAGAGTGAGTTCCAGGACAGCCAGGGCTACACAGAAAAACCCTGTCTCAAAAAAAACAAAACCCAAAAACCAAACCAAAACAAAACCAATGACTTCATGAAATTCACAGGCAAATGGATGGATCTAGAAAATATCGTCCTGAGTGAGGTAACTCAGTAACAGAAGAACACACTTGGTATGAACGCACTGATAAATGGATATTAGGCAAAGAGCATAGAGTACCCATGATACAACTCAAGGACCACATGGAACTCAAGAGGAAGGAAGACCAAAGAGTGGATGCTTCAGTCCTACTTAGAAGGGGGAACAATATAATCAAGGGAAGTAGAGGGTGGGAGGAACTTAGGAGGAAGAGAAGGGGGGAGGGGGAAAAGAGAGGCAGAATTAGGTATGGGAGGAGATGGAGGATATGTATAGAGGGTTAGGAAATTGAAGAGAGGTGTGTAGCAATGGGGGATGGGGAACTGGCAGTAGCAACCAGAAAGTCTCAGATGCCAGGAAAGCAAGAGCCTCCCAGGACCCCACAGGGGTGACATTAGATGAAATACCCCACAAAGGGGAGGGAGAACCTGTTGAGACCCAGAGGTTAGGCATGGCCCCCCAGTTGAGTGATAGGGCCACCCACTCATCTCCAAAATTTTAATCCAGAGTTGTTCCTAAATGAAATACAGAGACAAAGAGTGGAACAGGGACCGAAGGAAAGGCCATCCAGAGGCTGCCCCATGTGGGGATCCATCCCACATGCAGAAACCAAACCCAGACACTTTTGTTGATGCCAAGAAGTGCTTGCTGACAGGAACCTGATATTGATGTCTCCTGAGAGGCTCTGCCAGAGCCTTGCCAATACAGATGCAGATTCTTGCAATCCCAATGGAGGAGTTAGGGGAAGGACTGTAGGAGCGGAAGGGGCCTTATCTGGCATCAATGGGAGGGGAGGCCCTTGTTGCTGTGAGGGCTTGATGCCCCAATGTAGAGGAATGCTAGGGTGGTGAGGTTGGAGTGGGGGGGAGCACCCTCATAGAAGCAGGGTAAAGGGGGATGGGATAGGGGGTTTGCAGAGGAGAAACAGGGAAAGGGGGTAACATTTGAAATGTAAACCAATAAAATATCCAATTAAATAAAAAGAGCATCCAGCTCTCTTAATAGCTGAGCTATCTCTTCAGCCCTCAATGTACTTTCTTACACAACCCAGGACACTTGCCCAACCCAACCACATCAACCATTAATAGAGAAATACCCCATAAACCAGCCAATGTGCCCATCTATTGGAGGTGATTTCTCAGGTGAGGTTCCCTCTTCTCAGATGCCTCTAGTTTATATCACAAGAATTAACCAGTACATGGAAGCAACAATTTATGTAGAGTGTCTTAAGGCAGTGGGTCTCTGTTTAGAAACTGAAGACTGAGCATAGCTACAACTAAAGAGAGAGGAGATGGAGGGCTGGTTGAACCCACTGAGGAGTCAAACACAAAACCTGAAAGATTTGTGGAAACTGCCTTCATTTCTCTTTCCTTCCTCCAGAGAATAAAGGAAGTTCCTTGTGAGAAACAGGAGAACGGGCCAAGGAGATAGCTTGGTCAGTGAAGCACTTGCCAGCATGGGACCTGAGTTGAACCCCCAGCACCCATATTAAAAGCTACTAGGTATGGCATGGCCCACACTCATAATCCCAGTCTGGTGGAGGTGGACACAGGCGGATTGGCTAACCGGCCTAGCCTACTCTACCAGTCCCAAGCCCCAGTGAGAGGTCCTATCTCAAAAAACAGGGTAGATGGCTCCTGAGGAACTACTACATGAGAGGCTGTCTTCTACCTCCACACACATGGGCACACACAGGTGTGCCCACACCCACATGCCCGCACCCACCCAACACCCCCACACCCAAAGAAAAAGAAAAACAGGATAAAGCATGTCAGTATTGTGGAGATCAGGTATAAAGGGGGTTCTGACTGAGCTCTGAAAATCCTTCACGTGTGAAGCCCTGAGTTAGGGTGAGGTTAAGGGTGGGGTAGGGTGGGGACACTGACTTCCTTCAATTAAATAATGACTCCCACTCTTCTAAAATCTTCACCTATGATCATGGAGAGAAAATTTTTATCAAAGGATAGAAAAGTTGCACTGAAGACAAAAAGAAAAGAAGGGCAAATAACAGGAGATAGGAAACTGGAGCAATTGGATCTTCAGGAAAACAGAAATTAGATACCATTGGAGACCACAGGTCTTTGTTTCCTTTTAGGAATGCTGTTGGACTGGCCTTGCTTAGCTGCAAGCGTCAGGGTTTTAATTCATCTCTTGTCTGTGAAGTGGATTCTATCTGGAGCAAACGTTCCAGAGTAATAATCGTGACGTTGCTGGGACAAAAAAAAGAAACTGTTACTAAATACATTGCAAAGGAGAGGGTGGCTCGGCCCCACCCTTCCCAGAGCGCAGCCTTGTGCTACTTCCCCATGCAATCCCTAGTTTTCAGGATCACCTGGTTTTCCCTATGTTTCTTTCTTCCTTGTTCCAGGAAAGAATAACTCATCATATAGAAATGAAACTAAGTGTGTTCACAGCTCGGAAACGGGGGGGGGGGGGGTGATGAGAGGGAGAAAAGGAGAAAGGGAGAAAGGGAAAAAGAGAGAGGTAGAAAGGGAGAGGGGGAGAGGGAGGGAGATGGCATGCATCTCACTTTGAAAGAGAAGGAAAAAATAAGTTTCTCTTTTTAGGACCAAAAAAAAAAAAGTCTTTAGTAAAACCTTTAATAAACCTGGAGATGTGCCTCATCAGTGAAGTCGCCCATCAAGCAGGAGTCCCTGAGTTGGAGGCGAGGTGGGAAATCCAATTCAATAAAGAATTTAGCTCCTAGGGAGCTGACCATGGTGGTACATGTCTGTAATTCCATCACTCAGGAACTAAGGCAGGAGATTTCCAAGTCTGAGGTCAGTCTGGGCTACAGAGGAAAGGTCTGTTTCACAAAACAACATCAAAAGAAAGGCAGCATAAAAAAGAGGCCAATATTGAAACCCACTCAGCCTGGCTTTACCATTTAGAGGCACGTACAGTTACTTAAACACTGAGTATGGTTCTCGTCTAAAAAGGGATGTTGCTATTTAAATTCCACGAGTCAAATGATTCCAGCACCAACTGTGTCACAGGCTGTGCTCAGTCTTTGGCCATTTATCCTCATCAACAACCCTAAATCAGAAGTGGGTTTTGTCACTATCCCCTTTTTACAGACGACGATATATAAGCAGAAAGATTGCATGACGATCATATCATCTAAGGACTTAGACCCTCCAACCTGAAGATCAAAAGACAGTGTAAGTGGACAAACCTGGAGAAAAGGTTCTTTAGGCTGACTGACTTAGATAATAAGCCCAGAGGTTAACAGATTGCTGAGTTTAGTTGCATGCCCTGTCACAAAGCAAGTGTCGGAATGCTTTGACAGATAGATGGTGCGTCCTTATTGCGAAGCTTTTCTTGTGCACGTTGGCAGTTAGGTTTTCTGTTCATCCGACATAGAGGGAGAATAATGCCCGTCACACAACATTCAAGCAAGGAACACCCGGCTTCTGTATGCATCAGTGTGACGATTAGCCGCCGTGGGATCAAAGGGCACCACCCCCACCTTCAGAGTGATCAAGAGAGACTGTAAATCTAGCAGAAATCCAAAGTTGGCAACAAACCAGTAAATATTTTCCTAAAAAGAAATACAACGTACGCCTCCAATTGGAACAAAGTCCTTCAGACTGGTGATTTCCATGTGAGCCAAGTTTTGTTATCAAACCGTTTTATGAAGTCTCATAACTATAAAATCATCACAGGAATTCATGGTTATGGTGCCTTAGAGGCAACAAAGTTTATGTCATCTTTGATGACATCGTTTAATGATGCCCTTGAGCTGCCGGTCAGATCCACAAGTAACAGTTGGAGAGAAATGTCCTACTTGGGACTGAGAATTTACTTCGAAAGGAACATGCAGTTTGTAGAAATGACATACAAGTTGGTAAAGCCTCCTACAAATCTTTATTGTTAAAAGGATACTTTTTAAATTGTGTAATATGAGGGCTCATGGGATTATACAGAGAATACTCCTAAGTGGTCCCTCCATTTTAAATCTATGAGAGACTGATTTCATGCGGTAGAGCCAGAAGGAGCATCCGGCTTTTCAAAGCAGCTGCTCATATACATCAAGGATGTCTGTCTGGCAGCTACAGCTTTCCCACGAGTGATGCTGCCCGTGTGAGGCAGTGCGGTATGAAACCCCTAGCACCTGGCTATTGCTTCAGCAGCCAGCCTAACCAACGTTCCGAGAGAAGCTGTGCCTTCTTCCCCAAAGACAAGATTCCAAAGTCAAGGGGCGTAAGCCAGTTTTCCATCTCTGTGACTGAATAGGTGAGATGTCAACTCAGTAAGAGAAAGGATTAATTTCGGCTCACAGTTCAGGGGTTTCAGTTTATGGCTGTTGCATCCTGTTTGAATAATAACAGATGGAGAGGCAGGAGATTTCCAAGTGGCTGTACCATCAGGAACAGTGGTGGAGCCATTGTTCCCTTCCACAGCAGCTAAAAAGCAGGAGTCCCATAATTCCCTTTGGAGACACACCTTCACTAACCTAAGACCACCCACTAGACGCCTCATCTTAAAGGTCCCACCACCTCACAGTAGCCCCAGAGGATGGATCAAACCCAGGTTCCAGGCAAACACTCCAGAGAACTACACCCCCTTACATTCCCTATACGGCAAATCCTTGAATACAAGATTCATCCTCAGTTCTTGAGCTTCTTACACTTTGAGAGCCATGAAAGGAGAGGAACTTCCAGGGGCGTACTCCCTGCCTGCCTCACTTCAGGCTCCCCATTTTTAGAGTGAATAGGTCAAGCCAGGTCCCTGGAGCTTTAAATGATTCTGTCTCCTCACTTCCCTCTTTTTTTTCTTCTCGTTCTGCTCTCCCTGTCTGTCTGCATCTGTTTCCTATTTGATGCTCAGTTCGTCGATCCTGAGGGTTTCCTTTATACACATCTGTGCTAGAGGAAGCACCTGGCAGATGTAAACTGAAGTTTCGGAAGAAGCTTCCTTTATATTAAAGCAAACAAATAAACAAATAAAAACCCTTCAGTCTGTACTTGGCCAGCTTGAGGACAGATGAAATGCTGTAGATTGAGATACAAAACTCTCTTGATTTATTGTAACAACCTAACAAGACCGGATGGAAACAACCTGTGTTGTAAGTCAAACTATTTACCGCCCATCTCCATTCTTCCTGCCAGATTGCCAAAGAGCCGAGTGTCCTGTCAAACCAAGAATCATCGTGAGACTTATGGCCCAAAGGCAGAGTGCTAGAAAGGAGTGGCTCTCTTTCCTGGCTGTGTGGCCTTGGACAGATCACTTAACCTTTCTGAACTTTAGTATCTCCAATCATAAGTCATAAACAATGGCATCATTACCTACCAGAGTGACTATGTGAGTCAAAAAGGCAGGTGTAAGATATTTTATCAATGACAAGGTACATGAAAATGTAAGGGAATGTCCTTCTTAATCTATTTAAGTAGGCTAACATTTGCTGAGAACATCAGAAGAAATAAAGGCTGGTACTAAATCATTAGTTTCCATAGCAACCCTTTCGGAATCTGCTGGCAGTGCCTCAGATCCCCACCCCCACTCCCATCTCAATTGCATTCACATATGTAGAAAGCGCTCTGAGAACAACATGTTTTATAGCACTATGTAAGTGTGGAACAACCCATGATGCAAGTTATTTGTTACATACCCACCTTGATGTTGTCAAGATAAATTCTCCCATGAAGATTACCTAAGTCCTAAGACATCTGTGATTAATGGAGAATGTGTGTTCTATGCAGTCGCTGGTATGAACTTGATTAAATTGGAATTTTTGTTTTTCATAAAATGAGGCAAACGGCTTGATTTTATATTGGCTCCCATTGTTGCTGCTCCATTTCCTCTCAGAAGTCTTCTTAAGAGATATAAAGCTATTCAGAGGGATAAACATGATTTCGTGGCAGGTCAGCCAGCATTTTCTGTGACTCAGAGGCCATAGAGGGGCAAAAGGGAGAGGGATTAAGAAAACTGTCCTTGGGTTGGCAAGGTGGCTCAGAGGTTAAGGAACCTTGCCACCAAGCCTGGTGATTTGAGTTTGATCCCTGGGACCTGCATGGGAGAGGGGAGGGTTCCTCCAAGTTGTCCTCTCACAAGCAGGCCACTCCCAACACAAACAAACACATCCTTAAAAATTAAAAAGAAACTTGCCTTGAAATTAAACATTATTTTATTAAAGCATTTTTTTAATTTTATAGACTGTTTTGATTTGCTTCATTGCTGGGAACTGAACAGGTTCTCACACATACTAGGTAAGTGTTCTTCCACAGAGCTAGACAAGAGCCCTTTGAGTTCTTATTGTGATGAAAATACCTGCATTAGTCAGAAGTTAAATTGTGTAGCAATAATAACAACAATAGCAAAAATTGTTCCAATCTGATGCTTAACACAGAGTTCCGTCTCTCATTTACCCATGAACAGGAAGCTCTGCTCTGTGGGGCTATTCAGAACACCAAGATGGCAGGCGTCCTGACATCTCTCCAGCTGCCATGTCTAGAAGCAACAACAACAACAACACCCTTTCTGCTTTGCTTTGTCCACAGGTGTCACTACACATTCTATCTATAGCCCCTTGACTAGAAGTCCTGTGGACATCCTGATACCAAGCAAGTAGGAAACAGGATGGGCCAGAGACACTCGGAAAGTATAAAAGTCTCTATCGCCGTCCTCAGCCACAGGAAGCGCGAGCGATTCTGGGTCATTCACAACCTCTGTCCTCATCCCGGCACCACAGAGCAAACTGCACTGGTTCTGACTCTCAGCTCAGCCTCATGCTACTTGTGTGACTGGGCAAGTCATGCTATCCTCCATCTCCACACTGTCAAGTGGAGATTCCATCGCCCACCTCTGCATGAGCGAGAGAGACACTCTGCTTGTCGTCACCAGAAGGGCACAAAATATCTAAGGCAGCGGTTCTTCCGCAACAGCTCTGATATGACAGATTATCTCAAAGACTATGGGACCCTTCCCAAAGATGTCATGGCCAAGATGATTGTAAATTCTTAGAACGGGAGGTGTGGCTCCATTCTATCATGTAACCTTTTTTCCTTCTGTGACACCCTCTTCCCTGACTCCAGCGTCTAAGCTTTATAGATCAGCCTGGGTGTGAATCTCAGTTTAGTCACTCTCTTTAGTTAGTGAGCATTCTGAGC
Organism: Apodemus sylvaticus; assembly: GCF_947179515.1. NCBI lineage: Eukaryota > Metazoa > Chordata > Mammalia > Rodentia > Muridae > Apodemus > Apodemus sylvaticus. The sequence continues at coordinate 46,841,499 of NC_067481.1, forward strand.
CTATATTTGTGTGTTTGTGTGTGTGTGTGTGTGTGTGTGTGTACTGAGATTGAATCAGGGCCTCTTAACATTGGGACAGTCAAGACTACTTCACAAGGTTACAAATAAGATTAAAAAATAATTCAGATCAAGTCCCCAGCACAGTATGGTGTAACTCTCTGTCCTTGATACACTCTAGTGTGAATCCCTGCATTTGGTGTGAGTTGAGTTTTCTTTGACACAGAAATCTGTCTTGGGTCCGTGAAAGCTCAAGTCAACACCAGGTTAGGAGCTATTTGTCAGGAAATGGCCTTTGTTGGCACGAGAGGACTCGTCTACTCCTAGGCATTAAGGATCAAAGCAAACAAATAAACAACAACAAAATTAAACTAGGAGACTTACAGATACAAATACAAATTTCCGATTTCTTCTGAAGAATTGATTCTGTCTCCAGTGGCTGAACTTCGCCTCTGACAGACAGATGAGCTTTCTGAGGATGCCAACAACCCTTGTCAGTCCTCGCGGTTGTCTATCTCAACTGCTTTCTTTACTCACCATAGGCTTGACCCACATAGGAATGTGAGTGCCAGGGACACACAAAGCAGTCCGTCCTGATGGGAGTGATTGAGCAGGAAAGCAGGCAGGAAGGTGAAGCCATCTTCAACTATTCAGCCAAACACCAACAACTGTACTGAATATTTTTACAGCTCCTTTTATTTTTTTTAATTCTTTGAGAATTTCAAACAGTATATTTTTGTCATGTTATTTTCCATCCCCAGCACTGTTCCCTTTGGGTTTCTGTAGTTGCTATTTGACACAGGCTCCCATGTAGCCCAGGTTTATTTACTATGTGGCAGGAGTTGACCTTGAACTCCAGATCCTCCTGTCTTCACTTCCCAAGTGTTGGATTATAGGCATTGGTTACCATACCTGGTTATATTAACCTCTAAAAGAGCACAGGTTAAATAAAGTATCACTTTTGCTTTTAGGTGGAACTATATTGACTGGGGTAATTGAATTATCATAATGCAAATTCAGACTAGCAAGTAAATGTTATTGAAAACTCTTTCTAAAATTAAGGAGATAGATTATGGGGGCTGGAGAGAGATGGCTCAGTGGTTAAGACCACTGACTGCTTTTCCAGAGGTCCTGAGTTCAATTCCCAGCAACCACATGGTGGCTCACAACTATTGGTAATGGAATTCGATGCACTCCTCTGTTGTGTCTGAAGACAACTACAGTGTGCCCATATAAATAAAATAAATTAAAAAAAATCTTTTTACAAAAAGATAGATTACTATATACTATACTGAGTAGAATTTGCTTGATTGATCCTCAGCACTGGAGGGGGGAGGGGAGGGGGAGAGATGGCTTAGCAATTAAGGGCACGAACTTCTCTTGCTGAGGACCTAAGTTCAGTTTCCAGGGCCCATGTCAGGTAGCTCACAACTGTCTATAACTCCAGCTCCAAGGGAATGCAGTGCCCTCATCTGGCCTCCATGGGTACTCCACTCACATGTACACATACAACACACACACACACACACACACACATACACACACACACATACACACAGTTAAATTTTTTAAAAATTTAAAATAATGAAGTTCAAAAAGAAGAAAAATAACAATGAAAGCTGTTCTCATGAATGCTCGTTGATGGAAAGGTTGAGAAAGGAGTGACCGTCACTGTCCTGATCTCAAGTCAAAACTTGACGTCCAAGTGTTAGTAGCTCAGTTACCTCCATGTAGGGAGAAAAAATGCTGGGGAAAGGCAACCAATGGGGTCTGTCTGAGGCCAGGGACTTCATGTCCTAAGCAGGCTCACAGCTATCTTAACAGGAGAGCTCGTATTACTACTGACTGTTTTCTCTGATGTGAAAGGCAGTGTCTCTGAAATGTGACGTCCGTTTATGATACTGCTGTGCATGTGCACACCGTGGTCTTTGTGCCAGTGTACAAGGCCACTGGATTATATATGGGTGAAGAAACTCTCTCCTGATGACCCGCAATTCTCAAGGATCATTGTATGTTCTAGAACACAGTATGATTCATAACTTTGCTAGGTGGGGCAAAGGCATCACCTTTTTAGTCCTTGTCAGCTCTTCCCTACAGTTACCTGAAGCAGGCGGGAACTGGAATTGTCAAAATAATGTAAATGCTCTAAAACTCTCCTAATCCAGCCTCTTCGTTTTCCAAATGCCCAGGGGAGGGGAGAGGGCTGCCCCAGACAGTGCAGCCAAGACCAGAACGACCTCAATCTGTTGTTGCCTGAGACCTATTTTGTCTTTATATGTTCTAGGCTTCTACCTAGTGGTCTAAGCATCCGATTTATCCACAGGATTTATCCACAGTCACACTTTGTCCTTGTAGCATCTTACCAGGGCTTCCGAGATTCTGCTTGGAGAAACCCTACATGGAGCCAGATGATCCTTCTACCCACCCACTCCCTCTCTTCCCACTCTGCTTTATAGCATATTTATTGCATTAAACTCATTCTGAAGCAGGGAGAGGCTGAGTCTCTTGCCTAGGATGTAAAGAGCCCCAGATTTAACTCCAAGCACTTTAAAACAAGCCGAGAAACAAACTAGAAAAGTGATTTCTTTCAAGTTAGAGGTGGATTGCTGTGGAGATCCTAAAGATGTTTCTGGATAGTGCTGCCTCTGGCTCGATTTATCTCAGTTGTAGGAGAGAGAGAGAGAAGCATAAATTCTTATGACAAAAAAAAGAGGCAAAAAACAAAAAACAAAAAACCAAAAACCAAAAAAAAAAAAAAAAACAAAACAAAACAAAAAAAACCCCAAAACCAAAAACCAAAACCAAAAACCAAACCAGGAAGGAAAAAATGGAAGTGGAGGAGTCAACGCTGGACAGTAAGCGTGCTGCAGTTTAAGGTTGATACTCTGGCTGGCACGCTGACTCATCAGGAATACAGATAGAGCTATGCAAATGACTCCAGGAACCCAGGCAAAGGATACTTGTAGGAGACACCATCCAGCCCCAGTCAGTCCCTGCCCTTTGCTCGCTGCACACCACACATCAGCTTTATGACAGTGCCAGCTGTGTGGAGATAAGAAAAACAAGGACATAAGCTAAAATCCTCATGATACAAAATTTATTCCACTTGAAGGAATGTCCTACATTCTGAGATTAGGTCTTCCCTCCTTTAGTTCCAAAACATTAATGAGATGGCACTGAGTGCGGGAGACAGTTTGCATCTTTACGGGCTCCCTGGCAACTTCGACACGTCATTGTTCTATGTCGGTCTCTGCTTTGATCCTCGGCTACGGCACTGATTTAGAAAATCCAAATGTCAGTTAATCTCCCATGTAGAAAACTATAAGTCAAATAGCAAGTGGTTACCAATCTATTAGGAATAAATTAAAAATAATTAACATACTTCAGGAGAGGCCTTACCAAAATCTTCCATTCTGAACCCTTGCCCATAACATAGTTCCATAAGTAGATTAGTCATAACAGCTGTTTAGTAATTAACTAAATACTTCTTCATAACCTCAGACAATTTGACAGGAGTGATTTTTAAAATAGCAATAAATACGGATGACATTATACAAATGGAGAGATGGTCTTGACGCAAAACTCTTCACGTGTTAGGTGGCAGCTCAGCATTTTTTTTTATCTGAAATGAATCAAGAAATTAATTCAAATAATTATTGTAGCAATAAGAAGAAATTCAACACAAAATCTGTCCTCTCTAGCCGCAGGCCTCTGCTCTATCTCTGGCAACCTCCCACTTCCACAGAGGAAGCTTCATAGAGGATGGGGAGCGAGCTGTGGGAAGATAGTGAGGCCTTGGCTCCAACCAGGACAAGCTCCCTCAGCTGCTTGTGTGGCAATGCAGTTGTGCAAGCTCTGGCCAAACCTGCTCAGAGAATAGCCAGAAAGCCCCGAGGTTTTCCCTGCTCTGAGCAAACTTCCTGACACTTCCTCTAAAGTGGAGGCAGGTTTTTCTCCACTCTGTGTTCTCCTCCGAACCCCTCACCTTCCAGTACCTCCCATCTCTGCAGGGGATTGCCTGGGATGGGATTCTCTGTGGCTCATCCTTATAGAACAGCCCCCCACCCCCACTCCCACCCCCACTACTACCTCTGCCAGAGCACTTACAGAGCTGTTTCTGAATTCTGGTCATTCTTTTTCACACAGAGCTAAAAGGCAAGCACAGAGTACATGAGTTTACCTCCTTTCCCTAAGGTCAGGAGTGAACGTGAATGCTTCAGCGTGGTGTTGGCTGCTGTGGCCGGAGCTACAGTGCGGCCATCTGGGTGGGCTCAGCTCTCTTTTCTTTGATCATGTGGATAGATGTTTTATTGAACTTTGAGAAGATTTGTCTTAATCAGATTGTTTCTAGAACTCACAGGTCATATATATTTAAAATCAGTGTGTGTGTGTGTGTGTGTACATGGTGGAGAACTGTCATGTCTTAGTACATGTGTAAAGGGCAGAATACAACTTGCAAGTGTCCATTTTTTTCCTTATATGACCTCCAGAGAATTCAGGTGCCCTTACCTACTAAACAATCTCTGTCCAGTTTGTTCTTTTCTTTTCCCCTTTCCCATCTCTCTCCTCTCCTCTCCTCTCTTCTCCTCTCCTCTCCTCTCCTCTCCCCTCCTCTCTTCTCCTCTCCTCTCCTCTCCCCCCTCTCTCTCTTTCTCTCTCTCTCTCCCCCTCCTCTCTCTGTGTCTCTCCCCTCTCCTCCCTCCCTCCCTTTCTTTCTTTCTTTCTTTCTTTCTTTCTTTCTTTCTTTCTTTCTTTCTTTCTTTCTTTCTTTCTTTCTTTCTTTTGGACTGGACTAGAGGGTGAGGCAAAATTCTTCTTGGGTAACCCTGTTGCCCAGAATTAGATCTAGTTACTGTTGCATAGAGAGCACAGTCTCTAGCTGATGAGTTCAGCCTAGGGCATTCTGGCTCTCTTTAGAGATTTTTCTGCCATGTGTGCCCTCTTTGGCTCAAGTGATCTCACAGAGTCAAATGTGAGCCATTAGCCTAAGCATGCACATATTCTGAAACACAGTAAACAATGATGTCAACCATTGGACAGCTCAAACTCCCGCTGACAGCAGTGAAGCATGTGGCTGTATCCAAGAGCAGAGCCTGCAGCCGTCTGTTCCTCCCTGTGTTTATTTATTGCACCAAGGGTGCCATAGCAACGATAAAAGGGAAAGTTATTGATTGGAGGGATTTTTTTTTTTGTTTGTTTTTTGTTTTTTTAAACAAGATCCGACTATGCAGCTCTGGTTGGACTTAAACTCAAGACCTTCTTGCTTCTGTGTTCTCAGCACCGGGAAGACAAGTGTGCCCTGTCTCACCTGGCAGGAGAGACTTAGAAGGAAGAGAACCCAACTCTAAAGCTCCCGTGGTTCCACTCCGGCGCTGCCTGAGTGCACCTCTCTTCTTTGTAAAGCTACGCACAGCGTGACTGCTAGAGCCTTGCATGTACGAGGCATGCAGTCCACCACTGACTGAGCAGAGCCCCAGCCTCTTAGATGACTTCGCCCCAGGTGCTCAGAAACTTAGGTACCTTCATGAGTCTTTGCCTCCTAGAAAACACCGCGAAAGCCAGCGTCAGGAAGCCCACGACACAAGCAGCAATGATCGGCTCTATCGGCACCACAGGAACTTTGTCTGTTGGGAAAGCAAATGTGGGGAGAGCAGCCAACCTCTCATTGCTGTGTTTCTGATATGAACCATGCATGTGCACTTTGCACATATCACCCTTTTCATGAACTCCTCCAGACATAACGGGGGTCTTTGACAGGTTAGATACTTATCCAGAATCACAGAGTTAATAAATGGTGGGTGCAGATTTTGAACCCATTCCTCTGTGAAAGGAGTTTCTGAAACTTGAGTACCTCACCCAGAGTGACTGCTCAGGCCATTTTGTGCTTTCTTTACTATATTTTTCCTACCCCATCCCCACCCCAGACGGGGTTTCTCCTGTGCAGCCCTAGCTGTCTTAGAACTCACCCTGTAGACCAGGCTGGCCTCAACCTCACAGAAATCAGACATTCTAAAGGCTCGTACCAGCCCAGAGCTAGCTTGTTTGTTTGCTTCTCTTCCCCCTCCTCTCCCTCTTTCTTACCACACAGAGAACAGAAGCAAACCAAAGCCAATGCCTTCTCAAAAGCACAAAAGTTTTTAGGAGGAATCTCAGAAGTGGAAAGAGAGGGAAGAGGGATGGGAGAGTAAGAAGACAATGGTGGAAAGGGCTCCCCAGACTAAGGAAGATGGGGGACATGAGCAGGCCCAAGGAGCAGCGCTGACAGTAGTCTGTAAGACACTTAGAGCATTGGTTCTCAACCTTTTAATGCTGTGACCCTTTAATAGAGTTCCTCAGTCACAGTATCCTCAGTCACGGTTATTTTGTTGCTACTTCGAGACTGTAATTGTGTTACCATTATGAATCTTAATATTGACACGTGTTGGGGTCATGACCCACAGGTGGAAGCGCTGCTTTAGAGAGTGGCTGCACCATAAGGAAGCAGGACTGCAGTCTTCCCAACCTTGGCAAAGAGTTCCACCAGGACAGTGAGGGGAACTGCAGCCACCGCGCTGGCTTGGAGATGAAGCCTGTACCCTGATGTTTACAACACAAGTTTGTTTGTTTGCCTTACATGTATTTATTTGTGTGTTGGTGTGTGTGGTGTTCACATGCCACAGGACACATGTGGAAGTCAGAGGGAATTCCTTCTACCACATGGGAATCGAGGGTAGAATTCAGGTTGTCAGGCTTAGCAACAAATATCCACTGAGCCATTTTGCTGGCCCAACCAACTGTCTTCTAAAAATCCTTTCTTCTGTTTATTTCTTTTGGTTCCTGCTCAGGATAACTGGGGTGGGCGGGGTATGTAAATAAATTAAACATCCCTTAGGTTTTTGTGCGTGGGAGTACTAGGAATAGAATCCAGGGCGTAGCACATACCAAGCAGAAATTCTACCACTGAGCTACACCCCCAGCTCCAAAGTATCCTTCACTCCTGCCCACTCTTAGCTGTTACCCCCTCCCCCAAATTATTCTCATGAAGGTGTGAGTGGCACCAACCATATCATAGAGGTGTGCCTGTGAGCCTTCTTAGAGAGCCCTGGCTTTGTATTAACCAACTCTGGGATTTACTGAGGTCATTACCTTGCCGGAGACCTCTCTACTTAAACACCAAGGAAATTTATCAGAACCGAGAGGAAACAAAGGCTAGATGATTAGGAGGAGAATCAGATTGCAGCCACAGATCGGAATATCTTTTACCAAACTGGAAGTCAGAAAGCCACAGGACAGCTTTCCTTCTACAAATCAAGCTGAAATAAAACGTACTGACCTACTGGCACACTTTGCATTCCACATTCCTGCTGGGAGACACGTGTAACCTTCTGCATTCCTTCCCTTGGTGTTCCTATCTGTGACCAGACTCGGTGTCCCCTCCCCCAGACCATTATGATAAAAAAATTTCTAACACGTGGGCTGAATCTTATGCTGGCCAGGCGCTTCCCGTCATTTGCAGCGTTTGGAAGCCTTTTAGAAACTACCCCCGGGAGAGCCTGTGGAAGATTTGGCATCAAGGGCCGCTGAGTGCCAGCGGCAGACCGCGTGCGCTCTAAAGGCAAGCTGCTGACAGCCTGGGAAGAAACAAAGCAAAAAAGAAATAAGAAAGCAGGCTAGTTTGGCAGAACTCCATCCCAAACAAGTTTCTGCCCACCTAAAAGGCAATTTGCTGATTGCCACACAAGCTGTGTGATTTTTTTTTAAAGATAATGTGCTTATAGAGCAATTATGCTTTTTTTTCTTTCCTAACCAAGAGAGATGCTATAGTCAACCAGTCTCCAAGTACGGTCCCATTGCTAATTAAGATGGCACCACACGAGGTTTACCCCACCGGGTTTTTATAAAGGCTCTGGAGAAGGTTTTTAAAAGCTACAAGCTTTGAGGTGGTGTTTCTTCCATTGCGGGTTCTTTTGTTGTTGGTGGTGGTTTTTTGTTTTGTTTTTGTTTTTTTTTTTTTTTGCTTTGTTTTTTAGGTTTTAATTTTTGCTTTTTCAAGCCCCAAGGCATACTGTCATTGCTCTGTAGGACAAGTTAATGAACAGCTCAGTAACCACAGTGACAGGGCAGTCAACCAACAGCCACTCTCCCTCCCCACCAGTCACCCTGTTTGTAACCTAGGCTCCTTGGTGTGAGGAGGAAATAAGGCCTTGCTCTGGTGGCAGCAGTCCAGACAAGCAGGCAGGAGGTTGGTTTGTTTCCTGGGAAACGGCAAGAATGGCAATGAGTGAGTATCGTGAGTGACGTGAGTGACGTGAGTGACGTGAGTGACGGTCCAGCCAGATGCAGGGGCCTCAGTTTGTCTGGCTGCTCCCTGAGTACGTGCCCAAGACCAAGAGTGCACGAAGGAGTGGTGTGCCTCTGAGGCATCAAACATTCCAATCTCCTCTTTGAGCAAGAAATCCAAGGAGATGCATGCATAGGGTGCTCATACATATATTCAGGCAAACCCTCATACACACAGCGCAAACCGAAGACATCTTTAGAAAGGAAAAGAAATCTAAGGAGAACACTCCAAACCTCCCTGGTTCTCTTTATCACAGAATGATAAACTTGAGTGGACAGCGCATAATGCCAAGGGAGAAGGCTCTGATCAGCCTTCTTCCCCACCCACTCTGCGGTTAGAGGACAGGATACAAGAATTAGGTAGGACTGACTGCAGAGCTCTTCTTCTTCTTCTTCTTCTTCTTCTTCTTCTTCTTCTTCTTCTTCTTCTTCTTCTTTTTCTTTTGTTAAAAAAATCTAAATGTTTTTCTCTCATCCATTTCTGAATTCTCTTCTGTTAAGGCTGTGAACTCACAGACAGTTCCTGCATACATCAGTGCTGGAGGAAATTTGTAACTCTCTTCCCCCAAAAAAGCTAAACCAGAATTGCTTTCTGTATTGGTACAAGATCTTTGCTCAAAACTAGTGGTCTATCTGGAGTAGACACGATTCTTCTAATCTCTCTCTTCTGAAAACAAGGTCTCACTGTGTAAAACTAACTGGCCTAGAGTTTGCTTGTAGACCAGGCTGGCCTTGAATTCACAGAGATCAGCCTGCCTCTACCTCTCAAGTGCTGAGATTAAAAGTGTGGGTCCACCATACTTAGCTTAGGGAAATATATATATATATATATATTTTTTTTTCCTTTTAAAAGCAGATACTCTACCACTGAGTTATCCCAGCCCTTTGCAGTGCCCAGGATCAAACACAAGACCTCCTGCATACAAAACACCCTCTCTCCATAGAGCCCCAGCCCCAGCCTCCAGCTCTTCTTAATGTTTGCTTGTTTTTCTGAGACATGGTCTCACTAAGTTACCCAGACAGGACTTGAACTCACAATCTTCCTAGCCTTCTGCATTGCTGAGATTAAAGACTTGCAGCACCAAGCCTGACTCAGACAGAATTCCTAAAGAAAAAGACTCTTAGATGGGATAATTTCCCAATGGAAATCTTCCCTATAAATCCTAACGGTCCTCATCATTTGTTGTCACATTTACAGAACCTGTCTTCTGACCCCACACTGAGCAATTACTTGAAAAGGGTTACCTTTAACCAACAGGTGGAAGTCCATGGTCTCCATTTTCAGAGATGAGTTAGCAATACAGCTGTAGGTCCCATTGTCAGATTTCTTGACTCTGGGGATTGTCAACTGAAAAGACTCCCTTGTCTGTTGGATTTGGTGACGGCCTTCCTCTAAAACCAATGCGCTGTTGTTTTTATACCACATCATTTGCGCTTGAGGGTTGGATATCACGTCGCAAACCAACCTTACGTCGCTGCCTTCCTCCACGGTTTGGAAGCCATTTCCACTTAGAAGAGGAGGAACTGTAAAACACAAGCATTCAAGATTCGTTAGACACAGGCAGTAGTTAGTCCACTGTCAGCAATTCAAGCTCTTCCTTCTATCTTTCTCAGGGTGTATTCACCCCTTAGACAAATAAATAAATAAATAAATAAATAAATAATAAATTCCTACTGTTTACTGTGTACACAGCTAGGAACTAGGGACTTGAGAGTAAATGAAAAACATTCAATTCCTCTCTTCATAGAACTTTAAAGGTAGTAAAGATAGACCATAAGGGGATGGGGAGATGCTCAGCAGTTAAGAGCACTAGCTGCTCTTCTAAAGATCCTGAGTTCAATTCCCATTACCTCAATGGCAGCTCACAACTATATATAACTCCAGTTATAAAGGATCTGATGCTTTCTTCTGGCTTCCGTGGGTACCAGGCACACACACACAGTGCACAAATATGCATGCAGCTAAAACACTCATATACATATAATAATAAAATAAAATAAATTAAAATGTTTTTCCTTTTTAAAAAAAGATATACCTGAGACTGGATATGATGAGGGACTTAATATATATAATAATAGCTGAGATGGTAGCACATGCCTTTCATCCTAGCCCTTGGGAGGCAGAGGAAGGTAGATCTCTATGAGTTTTAGACCAACCTGGTATACACAGCAAATTTCAGACTGGTCAGGGTAACATAGTAGGATCCTGTTTCAAAAACAGTCCTTGTTTTCTGAGCCATGTAATAATCCAATTTGTACAAGGGTTGGCTAAAACAGCACAATACTAAAGACAGGCATGAGAGTTAGCACTAGCTCCCTATATGTCATCTACTGTGAGTTTCAGACTATTTAACTGTTAAAGTTTCAGTTTCTTCTAAAAAAACAAAAACTTGGATAATAATATTTTTCTGTGAAAATTGAAGCAATAATCTGTGTAAAAAAGTGAATACGCTGTCATGCTAATACCATTACAAACATTGAGCCAACTACTATTACAAATATCATGCCAACTACCATTACAAAGATTATTGGGCTAACAACCATTTCAAACATGCTAACTACCATTACAAATGTCGTGCTAACTACCATTACAAATATCCTGCTAATTACTATTACAAATGCGGTGGTGATTTGGAAAGCTATGCATATCCTCAAGCTTGGCATTTTGTTTGACTGCATTTGCCAAGGCCACATATTTATATTGGCTCAGTGGCCCTCTTACAAAGCATGCCGTGCTTCAGGAAGCCATCCAACTGTGGTAACTCTTGCCTCTATTGGAGGCTTAATGAGTCGTCATGTCTCTCATTACAGCGAGAGCAGCTGTAGCCCATGGATAGTCAGACACATACATCCTCACCAAACAATTCCAGCCCTCACCACCCACCAAGCCCTTCTCACATCTAGAATAAAAAATGACCAAGCCATGTTTCTGTTCTAGTCTATGACCCTTGTATTTATTGGCAGAGGCCCAGGAAATTAATAAAATGGTTAAAGAGTGGGCAGTTAGCCTGGGCAATATGGTGAGCCCATATGTGGGAGGGCAGGCATAGAATTTCAAATGCAGACATCCAAGATTGATTGGCAATTTCTTTCCCCTTCACTCACAAGTAACATTCAGCACTACTGTAATGGACACCTGCTGATCGCGCTGTAGCTTGCAGGTAAAGCTGACTCCATCATCACTTTCCTTGATGGGAGAGACACAGACAGAACTTGTGTTGATTTTGTTTCCATCTTTCAAATCTACTCTTCCATCTTCTCTGTACCAGAGTAGTTCTTCATCCCTGGTGTGGTTTTGGACAGCACATTCCAGAGATGCTTGGACACCAGGTGGAGTGTCCAGGATATAATTCTCAGTTCTCCCATTCACAGTTAAAACAGAACCTGAGGATATAGGGAAAAAAACTATTAAGATAGGCAGATATCACCGGGCGGTGGTGGCGCTCGCCTGTAATCCCAGCACTCTGGGAGGCAGAGGCAGGCAGATTTCTGAGTTCGAGGCCAGCCTGGTCTACAGAGTGAGTTCCAGGACAACCAGAGCTGTACAGAGAAACCCTGTCTCGAAAAAACAAAAAACAAACAAACAAAAGAAACAAAATAAAAACAACAACAAAAAAAAGATAGGCAGATATCTAACCAAGATATCCATCAACAGGGGATTGGTTAAATGAATTACATACCAAGGCAATAGAATACACTCTCAACAATTGAAAACAATTTTATTGATCTATATGGTTCTACAAGGGGATAAATACACAATGCATTTTGTTTGTTTGGTGAGTTGTTCTCACACTGCAGACAATCCTGCTTTAGATTGCCAGGTGTTGGGAATTCAGGTGTGAGAACATGACACCTGATAATAATGTATTATTAGCAAAACTGAGAAAAAAATACTAAAAATTATGGCCACCAAATTTTGCTCCACAATGAAATCACTCAGCTCTCTTTTACATCTTGATGCCAGGCTCACACCCAGGCCGTCTGTTTGGTTGACAGGAGTGTAACCTAGGCATTGGGGTATCTGAACCCTAGGTGGGTCAAATGTACAGTGAAGCTTGACAACCAACTGCGTGTAAAATAATCTCAGAATAATCTGATGGAAAAATATACGGGATGTTCAAGAAGAAAAGTCTTGGGAAGATATCAAATATTGATCTAGACTAGAACTGGTAGATATGGGATTAAAAGTGGAGTGATACCAAACTTGATGTGCTTGCTTTGAGGGAGGGAGGTAGAGCAGGAAAGCAAGGACTTGAAAAGGACTTTAGCAAAATTGAAAAATATTAATATGTAAATCCAAAGGTAGAATATAAATTCCACCTCTAATAATTATCACAAGCATCATGATTGAATATGTATATGGACAAAAACTGACTTAAAAATACTTTTTTTCCCTAGATAATAGGAACATGGACAAATTTGTTCTTATATTTCTCAAGTTTTAAAAATGGACAGCTTAGTAAAATTTAAATACGTTTAAATGGCTATGATCCATGAGGTAGACAGAGTTTTATGGGGTGCATAATCAGGATGTTCTTTGTTCTTTGAGGCAGGGTCTCAGGTAGCCCTGGTTGTCCTGGAGTTAGACTAAGCCAGCCTGAAAGTCACAGAGATGCACCCCCTGCCTTTGCCTCCTGGGTGCTGGTATTAGAGGCATTCACTGCCATGTTTTGCATGTTTTTGTTTTTGTGTTTGCTCTGATTTTTAGTGAGTTTTTTTTCCCCCATTGCTTAATAATAAATGCCTGAATTCCAGCTTTTATTTTCCTGGTTCAGAAGCAGGTAACAAAAGTCAGAGGTCCAGCTGTGGCTAGGCCATCCTCCAAAAGATGCATTAATATAGCTTTTAATATGACGGTAAGTGTGGCAGTGCCTGCAATCGTACACACTCATGCTAGGGCCAGAGGAGGGCTTCAGGGGTCTTCCTCTGTTCTTTGTGCCTTGTGAGGCAGAGTCTCATACTGAACCAGAAGCTTCGTATCTTAGCGCTGCTGGCCAGTAAGCTCTCAGGCTCCACCAGTCTCCACTCCCCAGTGCTGGGGCCACAGCACACATAGCCACGCCCAGCTTTTACAATGCACGCTAAAAATGCAAATTCTGGCAGAGCGAGCATCCTAACAACCCAGTCAGTCCTCTTGCTTTGCTTCCTGGTGTTTCAGATTGAACCTGGAACCTTTAAGCTACTTAAGCATTCCCTCTACTAACAAGCCACACCTCCAGTCTTCTGCCTAATTTGTGTCTGTGTGTGTGTGTGTGTGTGTTTTATCATGAATAAGCATTTTAAAACCTGAGAGAGGAAAGAAGCTACTTTGAGGCAGGAATACAGATAAAAATGTGGACAATATTTTCCTGTGATATGTTTAAATAAACAGAAGATTATCTCACTTGAAGTTGGTACTGAAATACATTTAAAAGTGTGAAAATTCTGACTACAACCCCAGAATAGCACACTCCATCCTGTCTTATACAATCAGAGCCATAAAAGTGTCTCCACCCCCATATCCCCCCCCCCCACTTTTTTTTTCTGACTCTTAAACCTGAACCATTGGATGGGGTAGCCATTCCAAATTGTAACTTAAGGTTGTTCCCAATGTCCATAGATCATTATTTTAATTTGCTTAATTAATTTTTTAATCTAAAGAGTGGTCATAAAGAATACTAACTTACTTGTCCTCCCCTGTGGCAAAAATAAAAGCACCAAGAGAAGCCGGCATGCTTGCAGTGGCCCGATGATCCCCCACACCATCTTCAATGAGTGCAGCTTGGATCTTCTGGAGGTAAAGAATGCAGCTGGTTCTGTACTTTGCTCTACAAATAGTTTATGAACTTTCTTCCAATTAGGCACTTAAAGTCCCAAGTGAGTCATCCCAGCTGTAACGGTACACTCCTAGTTTTTAATTAAACAAGTCTGAATAAATTATTTTTGCTTTAACTTTTTTATGGCAATAAAAAAAACTATAATGATATAGACATCGATATCAGATGACTACAAAGAGGAAAAAAAAACTTCCCTAAGCGGGGGAAAATGTGTAAACTGTCACTTTAACAGAAAGACAAATGAATCCTCCATTTCAGGTGGTCCTAACTGAGCGAAGTCATTCCTTTTTGAGCGTCTCTTTTGGGTCATATTTGGAAAGCTGTTCTCCAATCAGAGAATTCTTTTAAAATGTTTATCTTATGTGTTAGGGCATCTCACCAGCATATATGCCTGTGTTCCACTTGTGAGGCTGGTACCCAAGGAGGTAGGACAAAGTATTGGATTCCCTGGAATTGGAGTAGCATGTGGTTGTTAGCTGCAGAGGATTGCAGTGCTGAGACCTGAACCCAGATCCTCTACAATTTGCAATAGCAGCAAGTGCTTTTGAACACTAAGACATCTCTCTAGCCCATCATGGACAGTTTTTGAGATTACTACAGATTCAAAGGTGTCTACTTGCTGCAGCATGGCCTCTTGTCTTAATATTCCCTCTCCTTGGTCACATGTGGACTATCAAGAATAAATAAACAAGTCCTTCCTTTTTCCTTCTGCACACTCCTGCTTCATCCTCCTAAGATATTCCAGGTATGTCTTGGGAAAGCATGCATATATTATAATCCTTACAGATAGCTCTATTGTGCCTCAAGTGTGCAAAGTCATGGGTTTGATGCTCAGAACTGCAGACAGTAGACAGACAAACAGGCAAAGAGAACTACTACTACTACTACTACCACTACTACTACTACTACATAGCAGAAACATGTATGGAATAACTTCTAGACACTGTTATACACTTCACTATATTTATTCAATCACAACTAAGCCATATTTCTGTTTTCTCCATAGCCCTAGCAACTTACAACTCTCCTAGCTCAGGTCCTAAGCACTAGGATTACAAATGTGTGCTACCAAGCTCTGTAACAATCAACCTCTTGACACAAGAATACAATCTTCCCAGCACATTTGCACAAAACCAGCAAATGAGGGTGAGGATTCCAACCCGAGGCTGGAATCCTCGGGCCATACTCACAACTATCCTTTCTGCCTAAATTAATATTCATTCCCTTCAAAAGATGCTCCTAGTCTCTTCTTGTCCCTGGCCTTTCCATTTGCCCTAGCAAATTGGTATTTTATCCCTTATCACAAATATTAGCTGTTAAAAGCAGGAAATACACATCTGACTAATTTGGGGCTCTTCTACTCTTCCCTTGCTCTAGGCTTGTCCTGACAGGACCAAGTGTGCTTCCTACCAGGAAGGCCTCGACTAATCTTTTGATAAGGTGCAATTACTATTAGCCTGAACATTTTGTAATTGAAATTTTCTTGCCCAAAATATTGCTATGACTCTATTGTAAGAGTGAGGACCCCAGGACCAGTGAGATGACTCAGAGGAAAAGTGCTTGCTATTGTAAGCCTGACATCCTGAATTCAATCCCCAGATACCATATAAGAGAGAACACACTGTTAAAGTTGTCCTCTGACCTCCACATGTGTGCTGTGGCATGTGTATGCCCATTCCCCCCTACACTAATAAATATGATGAAAAAATGATGATTTTAGAACCTGATCATGCACAGAGTTTTCTTACAAGGATACATGGAGAAAGGAGAGCCCTCCAAGAATGATAAAACAGTAGCTTTTCTCAAGCACAGTCCAATATAGGTCCTGAATGAAAACTCAAGAGTGCCTAGGCCGTGGTGGTGCACACCTTCAATCCCAGCACTCAGGAGGCAGAGGCAGTTGGATCTTTGTGAATTTGAGGCCAGCCTGGTCTACAGAGTAAGTACTAGGCCAGCCAGGAACTTCAGAGCTACACAGAGAAACCCTGTTTCAAAAAAACAAAACAAAACAACCAACCAAACAAACAACAACTAAAAAAAAACCCAAACAATACAAAAATCTGGAGCATGTAAGGCTGCACACTACCCTGTGAAGGGGAAAAACTGATGGTCTCTTGCTTTCCAAGACACCAAAGTTTCCAAATAAAGTCCCCTCTCTAGCCACTCACCTGCTGAGCTCCGAGCAGCTGACTTCCCCAGCTAGCTCTTCCTCTGTCCAGGTACCCTGAATTATGTACCTGTCATGATCCTTTATAATACTTGAATTTGAACACTTTATGACAGTAGGGTCAAGTAACTGAGGTAAATTGGGCTCAAAGTCTGTTTCTCTTTCTGGATTCGTAGAGAAGACAGTAATTGGGAAACACATCTTCACAAGGTCTAGGCCTTTCTGTGTACCTAGGTTACTAGGCGGGGCCGGATATTACTAACATGGGTGTATTGTTCCAGGGAAGCCTGACTTGTGCAAAAATCCATAGCACATCTCACCCAACACTGTCCCTCTCGACTGAGATGACTGAGCCTGACAACTGTGTCAGGACAAGTCTGGGGAGAAGCTTGACTTTCACAATCGGTGACATCTGAAGATTTTGCATAACTTAATTATTGAAAAATTTTACCACCAGTCACCTGAGCCCAGTGCTAAAGCTATGCCAAGCAACAAGAGGTAGTTTTAGGTCCCTGAGGCTCTCACTTCATTGGAAAACCAGAGCAGGATACTTCAACAAACTTATTTTATTCATAAAAATACTTAAGTTACTCAACGGGTGAAGCATTCACTGTGTGCAATCTCCAGGGCCCACATAAAACCCTGATGAGGTTGTTGAAGTCCCAGCACTCCTACAGTGAGATGGGAGGCTGAGATGGGGGGGAGGAAAGGGAAGAATCCCCAAAAGGCCACTTGTCATACCAGATATGTCAATCAAAGTAGAAGATGAGGACTAGCACACAAGATGTGCTCAGACTTCCACACGGGCATGGGAAGGCGCACATGTGCATGCACACACAGTCTTGCATGCACACACCACCCAACATGTTTTATGGTATTGTTATTAATGGACATTTTATGTGCCAAGAACTATGGTTTTCATTCATTAAAAAATAGAATATTGCCAGGCAGTGGTGGCTAATGCCTGTAATCCCAGCACTTGGGAAGCAGAGGCAGGCAGATTTCTGAGTTCGAGGCCAGCCTGGTCTACAGAGTATGTTCCAGGACAGCCACGGCTATACAGAGAAACCCTGTCTCGAAAAACAAACAAACAAATAAACAAACAAACAAAAAACCAAAAAAAAGAATATTTATGATTATCTATACTTTACCCCCACTTTTTTCTGTTGCTGGAGACCAAACCCAGAGTCTTATATATGCTAAGCAAGCACTGTACCACTGAGGTATACCCACCCCTAACTTTCTCCATTTTTGTTTTGTGTTTTGTTGAGTTTTTTTTGTTGGGTTTTTTTTTTTTTTAAGGCAAGGTCTCATATAGCCTAAGCTGGCTTTGAACTCACTGTGTAGCCAAGGCTAGTAATTACTCCTGATCCTCCTGCCTTCACTCGCAAGTGTTAGGATTACAGGTGTGTGCCACCACACTTAGCACTGTCCATATATTTTAATACATTGAGTAACCACACCAGAGATCTATTTCTTTCTGTCTGTGTGACTTATCTAACCCCTAGGAGCCTTTGGTTCTTCAGGAACACAACAGGAATAATAACCGTACCCTCCCTACAGAGTCACTACGAGGATTAAGTGAAATGGAGCATGTTAAGCTGCTGTACAGTAGGCTCTTCATAAGCCATAATTATTATTGTTATGAAGATAGGCCGGTCTAGCATTATTCAAGTAAGGATTATCATTAAAAGCAGCTCCTGTTAGCCAACAAGTGCAATACTCCTACCCAAAGCAGGCTTGGGGTTTACGTCTCAGTGGTACAAGAGCTGTACGTCTTCTATCATTTAAAAATGAATTTAGCAGGACTGGAGAGATGGCTCATCAGTTAAGAGTGCTTGCTGTTCTTGCAGAGGATCAGAGATTGGTTTCCAGCATCCATGATAGGCAGATCACACTGCCCAGACCACCAACTCCAAGGGATCTGATGCCCTCTTCTGGCCTCCGCAGGTTCCCGTACACATCTACATAGAGACACAAATAACTTTCAAGAATGAATTTTGAGAAGAACTGATACCTTTGGATCTGGGTCCCTCCAAAGTAGATCTTAAGATAAAT
The DNA here is from genome assembly GCF_947179515.1 of Apodemus sylvaticus. NCBI lineage: Eukaryota > Metazoa > Chordata > Mammalia > Rodentia > Muridae > Apodemus > Apodemus sylvaticus. Next base: position 46,859,856 of record NC_067481.1, read on the forward strand.
CATTGAGTGCAAATAGTTCATCTAACAGCCATCTTAGGAAGAGGTCAAGGAGGAAAACTACCAAAGGGCATGCTATTGAGCAAGTTACTACTACCGTGGCTCCTGGGATAAGTTCTTTGCAATACACAGTCAGTTCGTGCAAGGCAAGAAGCTTGAGCAATTAGGCAACAGGCCAGTGTCTTTCCATCTTTGGCTGAGCGCCAGTGACTCCCCAGCACTTCCAGTAGAGACACACAGGAAGTTGCTTGCTCTCTGGAACTGTGGGTAACTCCTATGTAGGCCATGAGGATATGGGTAGGGCACTGACAGTAATTTCTATACCTAGGTATTAGATGATATTAGGAAATGATGTGGAAGAACGTCCTAATTCTCAGAGATGCCTTCAAACTAAATATAGGGGTTATGTGTCATAAAGATTACAACCAACTTTCAAATGAGTCAGCAAAAAATAGAATTGAGATTTGGCTCAGTGGGAGACTGTGTGTTTGCTATGTGTGGGGCTTTGGGTGCAATCTCCAGCAACATAAAAGACAGAATAAACAGA